>NC_138546.1:0-2400000 GCF_964234715.1 Podarcis melisellensis | reverse complement strand
GAATAGAGGTGTGTTGGATACATATTGTTTTTAAACAAAGCAGAAGCATATTGTGTTCCACAGGTCTATCATTTGCCCTCATCTGGATCTTCAGGCCCAGTAATTAGGGGCTAGGATGAAAACATCACCGGTCACATCGTGCAGTTGAGGATGCTGCTATGGATTGCTTTGGCTAAACTGCTGATTTGGTTGTCAGTTGTGGCTTGTTTTCTTTGTATTTATTGTAGTTTTTAAAGGCCCCCCTGCCCACTTCTCCTCTGCATGCTGTTATAGTACGATAGCATAAAATGCAAACTCTCTACACCCTGATGTTCCTTTGATGACAGGCCTGCTTTCATTGCCTTCTATAATCTGGCATGTCTGTGATGCTGTTTTTGTACTGCATACAGGGTGTATTTTAATTTGTTCTGTAATTGAGATTCACCTCAGTGTGCATCTTCACAAGGAGAGTTAAGTAGATAAATTTTTCCATCTTTTTGTCAACCTGTCATCCCACTTAGAATGAGATGATAGAAGCCACAGGAATATAAACACTGTCATAATTTCATGTTTCCAAATGAGTCAAGCTAGGGAAGGTGAGGAGGATTCAAATAAAACCTTCCTGATAATTTGCCTTCTGGGATTGCATTACCGTCAAGATCAAATCAGAATATAAGAAGAGAAGGTGAAGTTAAGGGTTGTTGTTTTAAAATATAGTCAACAGCTCTGTAATGTCCACCTTGTCCACACTGCAGGAAATCTGTTTATCTCACTTCCTCTGTTTTCTTAAAAAGAGTTGAAATGATTAGTTATAACCTTCTATATTTTGCTTATACAAGGACAATGCAGATCACAAAAAATAATATGTAGAAGAGGACATATTTGGCTTGTTAGCTGTCTGCAGACCCAGGGCCGGATTTAGATTTGATGAGGCCCTGAGCTACTGAAGGTAATGGGGCCCTTTATATAGCAAGCGGGGCCCATGACTAACATCATAGGAGCCTACACAACACAAAACATGGTTGCTGTATGTAGGTTTTATTTTAATTGTTTTTTATCTCATATTTTTGAAATGTACATCCAGGGTTTTTTTCCTTTAAAAATTTTGGGGGCCCCCAAGAGAGTGGGGCCCTAAGCTATAGCTTGTTTAGCTTATACGTAAATCAGGCACTGTGCAGACCTGTTCATTTGCTTATATGTGCAATATGGAGGGGTGTATGTCTCAGGTACCCAATTCACATGGGATAGGAACCTGTGCATGCTCTACTGGAAGATTCAAGAGTTAGCAGGGGTTGGAATATTAATGCTGTTACCCCCCTTTTGTTCTTCTCCTTCCCTATAGGTCCCCTTTCACCTCGTTGTTCCTGTATCACCTCTTCCCCCTTTCTGGCACCTGCCAAACCTGGCTTAGTTCCCACTCTCCTTACCTTCCTTTGCTGCCTTCACTTCTGCATGTGTTTATTTATTTAAGATATAGTATGTATTTATGGGCTGCTTTAAAGAGTAAAAACTCTCTCGGTGTGGTTTCTATAAAAACAATGTGTCAGCACGCTTGTTTCAAAGCAAATCCCATCCAAATAAACACAACATATCTTAAAGCAAACATGGTGGCCGATGGAACAGAGACACCCCCAGACAGCGGTGTGCAATAAACATGCTCAAATTCTTCACCTTTCTTGCTGTGGGTGTCTCACACTATTTGACTCCCCCTGCAATTTCTCTTTTCCCCCTCCCCCGTCACCCTTTATGATGTCATTACACAGCACTGAGATGGTGTCGTATTGTATATTATATCCAGTGCAAGTAGTGTTATTCCATTTATAGTGCAGTATGTGTGGGGTTTTTATTTTATTTCTATTCTCCACAGAGTGTGAATGCTGACTCAGCAGGTGGGGAGTGTTGTGACGTGGGGTTTGTGATTTCAGCTCTCTTGACATACCGTATTTTTCGCTCTGTAAGACGCACCAGACCACAAGACGCACCTAGTTTTTGGAGGAAGAAAACAAGAAAAAAATTATTCTGAATCTCAGAAGCCAGAACAGCAAGAGGGATCGCTGCGCAGTGAAAGCAGCAATCCCTCTTGCTGTTCTGGCTTCTGGGATAGCTGTGCAGCCTGCATTCGGTCCATAAGACGCACACACATTTCCCCTTACTTTTTAGGAGGGAAAAAGTGAGTCTTATAGAGCAAAAAATACAGTAATATTCTGGAGACAGTTCTCTAGTAACACTTCTTTATTAAAGCAAACAAGACTGAGACCTGAGGAGGGGAGAGCTACATTTATAGGGACAGGGAACAAGCTAGAAAGGATACATTTTGGAGGGAACACAGTCCTGCCTTTTGGAGGAAACCAATAAGACAGACGATCCAAATACAGCAGCTTAAATGAACCAATAGTAGCTGTACCCTCTGGAACCAAAAGGCAGTTACTTTACCCTAATGCAAATACAGACAATAATAATATAGATATAAAATCCTTTGACTCAATACACAACAGGGAGATTTTTTTTTACTAGTGTTTCACTGATGCACAAGGCTTGTGTTCAATTTCTGCCCAAACAGTGGGAAAAGGGGAAGTTATAAAAATTATGACTTGCGTTGTTTTATTTAATTGCATTATATTTTCCCTCTCAAATAATTGAGCATAATAAAAAAGGAATAATATGAATGCTCACACCTTCCTTACTTTCCTGTGTGTATAGTATAGTCTGTAAAATGACTCAACCGTAGCTATTTAAACACATTCAAAGTTCTGAAGGGATCATGGAATCATAGAATTGTAGAGATGGAAGGGATTCCAAGGATCACCTAGTCCAACTGATTCTCTTCCTCAGCTCCCCCTCCCCAAATTTCTTTCGCCCACAGTTGCAAACCCACAGGGGATCCTTGTCTTCTGCTTCACTGGAGAGAGCCACAGATTTTCCAGTGAAGCTGAAGGATGGAGCACGTAGCTGCAATTCACTTTTTCATCTTTCTCCCCGGCTGAAACCCAGACATGCTGGGAGACTGGGAGCCTCAATGGTGCCCCCCCCGAGGCTTCACCCGGGGCAGAAACCCTGGCTAGACCCTCCCTAGCTATGGTTCTGCCCCTCCCCAAGCACTCCCCAAGCTCCATCACCCTCCAGCCATACGCTTTGACTTTTGGGACACAGACATCCTTCAAGACCCCTCTAACGGGGTACCCTGATATCACTGCTGCAAGATGAGGGTGAGTCACCACTTCACACTTTCACCAGAAATTAGACGAAAGAATTCTACCCAAGGCCTAAGTTGGCAAAGTTGTGACTATTCCTATGGGGAAGGCAAACCATTAAAACCATAGCAGCAGATATTGGAAGAAAAAACTTTAAGAAAACCAACACTCAAGCAAAATGGCAAGAGTGGGATGGGTGGGTGATGCTCCCAGCCAAATGTGCTGCCAAAGGCAGATTCAGCCAATTTAAAAAAGGTGGGAGCGGACCTGAGTGAAGACTGCTGCACTCAGGTCCACTCCCTAGCACCCCCCCTCCCAGTATGTTGTGGATTGGTGCAAACTCAAACTTGTCCCAATGGGGGCTCATGATGCTGCACGGTTGGCCTGGGGAAGAAGCTAACAACCACAGCCATGATGGCATTACTCTAGGGGCAGCAGATCCACCATGACGGGCCACAACCACTGCCCACCTTCAACCATTATGTAAACTTTGCTTTTAAATGAAACTTGGATTCTTTTTCCTTACATATTTTCTTGTAAATGGAAATCAGCGATGACCTGAATATTTTCTTTCTTTAGAAAACATTAAACCTTTAAACATATTTTGCGCCAATCTGCTCAGCATCTCCTGTGCTTCCAGCCGCTAAATGTCTCTCTAGGGTTCTTGAATCTTTCTCTGTTAGGAGAGCCACCAGATGAGTTCTTGCTCTCTACAGTTGCTCTTGGAGGTTTTCTATTTCATTGAATAGTAGTCAAGGGAGCATGGCAACTCTTAGGAAACGGGCTTCTCTTAACTACATAAATGTCATCTAAAAACAATGAAACACAGGAATATAAAGACTGAAGTATTTTTGAATGTTTAATGGTGGGTGGAAAGCTCATAATGCCTCCTCTCTTTGCCACAAACTAAAATATAATATTTTACTGTACAGTAATGTTTTTATTTTTATCCACTTTGAAGGTCAGCCTTTCAAAATGTGTTCTCTTACTCAGCACTGAATGAACTAAGGTTAAATGCCCTTCTCTTGCATCCTGAATTACAAAGCTTCTGTAACTTATTGAGGAAGCTATTATGGTGAACGAGGTCCATTACATTACATTTTGATTTTTTTTTAATATAGCTGTTGTAATAATAAGCCCACGTGGTAAGCCCAATATCATTTAAAATAATAATAATAAGCCCAACAGACACTGTGTGACTATTAGAGTTCTCTAAGGTAAATGTTTTACAGAATTTTATATGCAAGCCAGGTCTTGTTTTCTGTTGGACTGAGGTTCACTAATAGTTGGCAAAAGCTTCTCACTGAGAAGTGTGGCTCACTTCTTCCTATGCTGCAGAAGCCAGCACATAATACCGTCAAAGGATACAAGGAAGCCCTTGTTTTTGTACTTGCCCAAAGCACTTTTGAAGGCCACCTGCAGCAGAGATTAGAGCACTCTGTTTCCCAGAGCTTCCTACATCTGCCTGCAGCTTTGAAGATACATGTTGCTTGGCAGGTACAGCCTAGTTCCAACTTATATTGTGCATTCCAACATATTCTCTTTTCAAGTCAGTTTATAGCCCTTAAATCATAGCAACATCAACAAGGAAAATAGCTGAGGATTCTTACTTGCGTGAGCAAGGACTCATATGCAGACTGCTCTGGGCTCATTCAACACATGACAAAATTATTCAAGCTGGAAGCCTTTCTAAGGACGCAAAATAAATGTGCTTCCTTGTACCGGAAATCCTCTAACTAGCTACTTTTAGATAAAGCTGCCTCTTCCAAGACAATTTTTGGTTCAAAAAGATTTGTGCTAGGTGAGCTGCAAGGATGGAAGCAGGGAGGGTAAATGCTGCGCTTAGAGATGTCCCCTAAGCCTAGCTCAGTTACAGACTTCCCACATTCTTAAAAGGTTGCCTCCCAGAAGGGACAAGTTTTTAAGGCTCTTGTGGAGCACCTCACATCAGGAAATAATGCATAAGTTTCCTTATGTTGTCGTTGAGCGGATGTGTTATTTGCGTCTTTCACACTGTTAAACTTTTGTTTTGTTTTGTGATGGTCTGGTTACTAGACATCAGTGACAGATGCTGTGGTGGGGCAGAGGTGTTTACCTGACCTCCCGGCAAATCAGTTGCTGCTACTTATTGGGAGAGGAAGTGGTGAGACGGTGGCAAGGTCGGTGCTGTGTGAATGCATCAGCTGAGCTGATTTAATGCTCCTGCTAGGCATTTGCACTGTGCCATCCTCCCTGCAAGCTCTCCAATCCCTCTCTCCTTCCTGGTAAGCAGCAGCAGCAGCAGTAGCTCGCTTGCTGAGCAGGTCAGCTAAGTGCTTCCATCATGCTGTTTGCTGCTGCAAATAGCTACCAATAAACAAATCTGAGCATCCCACATACTTCTCCCACCAGATTGAAATCCAGGCTGGAGAAAGCTCCAGGCTTCCATCCTCCCCCAGCTTCCACAGCCCCCTCAGCCACCTGTCCACCTCACCTGCCCAACCTTTCCCTTACATTCAAGTAAGAAGTAGAGAAGGTTGCAGTAACACTAAAGCAGGGAGAAGGAAGGGTATTATTATTATTATTATTATTATTATTATTATTATTATTATTATTATTATTATTATTCCCTTTTACTCATATGCAGCATTTCAGACCAAAAACGGTGGTCCTTTTCAAAACCTACTCCCATTGCTGTAGTTCTCAAGAAGCATCCAGTTCCTATCACTCCCAGTCCTGCCACGCTGTAGAATGCAAATCTTCACCCAAGGAATAACATGAAGTTGGTTTTAATAGATCAAGCTGCAGCCTATTATCCACTGAAATAGCTGGTGGCTGCCACCCCTTTCCTACATTGTGGCCACATATGAGTGAGAAAGCCTTGTTTGTACATTAGGATCTCTTGGTAACATACACTTGAGATCTCTGGACAGCAGCCAAAGGGAGGACACTATTCCAATATCCTTCATACTCAGGAACAAATCACAGAAGAAAACTTAGGGTCATCTCCATTTGGCTCTTTAAGATTAACAAGAATAATTATAAAGTTGTTTATCTCAGCCTATAGTCCAATAAAGCTGCCTCCATCATCTAATTTAGTGCTAACATTTAAGGTTTTATGTACAGGGGTCGCCTGGCCTCTAGTCCCGGAGTGGAAGATGCTATTGAATGAGGAAACTACCCAGTTTGTGTTCAATTTACTGGCTCTGTGACTTAATCACATATGTCTTCTGGATCATATGAATGTCATATTTCTGTTACCATAGAATATATATATATATATATATATATATATATATATATATATATGCTTTCGTAGATTTTCACGGGTACAGGAATGCAGGTTTTGGTGTCCTCGGGTGTCTTCCCGTGTAAAAGTTGGGGTGTCTAGGCGACGTTTCGACGAGGTCTCACTCGTCATCTTCAGGCTGGTGCTTTCGGCTTCTTGTTACTGGAACAGAGCAGGATCTCAGTGTTTGAGTTCCTATAAATACTGTTGAGGGGGTGTGGTGTATAGCCTCCAATGTTCTGGGCAGAGAGGAAGTTCCCAGGCTAGTGTGCCTTTTCTTCTTTTGTTCCTTAATTACTTGAGGGATATCTTGAGTGATTTCTTGAGTGATATCCTGAGTACCACTTAGGTGGGTCATTAGGTGTGGATTAACATGGAACATCACCACAAGAGAATAATCATGGAAGCCATCGAGATAGAGAAACACCCTCACAACATGAACAAGCGTGACGACACATCCCGCTTGCCAGACATCTGGAAATTAGCCCTCCCCACAAAAACTGACACCAGATCCAGAGGCACACAGAACGCTATCACCAATCAACCACACCAGACCCAAACCCAGACCCTCTCCACAGATAAATTACAGACACCATCCAGTAGCCAAACCATGGTGGCACCTCCGGATGCTGCACCCCCCTGCAATCCCTACACAGATCTGGCTGACACAAGCCACAAAACCACAGCTCGCCCCTATACACGAAGCCAAGCCAGAGCACAACTAAGTGCAGTACAGCCATCTTCTCAGAAAAACTCTTCACAAAGTTCAAGAGGTCAAGACACAAAGACTTTAGCAACTAATCCACACCTAATGACCCACCTAAGTGGTACTCAGGATATCACTCAAGAAATCACTCAAGATATCCCTCAAGTAATTAAGGAACAAAAGAAGAAAAGGCACACTAGCCTGGGAACTTCCTCTCTGCCCAGAACATTGGAGGCTATACACCACACCCCCTCAACAGTATTTATAGGAACTCAAACACTGAGATCCTGCTCTGTTCCAGTAACAAGAAGCCGAAAGCACCAGCCTGAAGATGACGAGTGAGACCTCGTCGAAACGTCGCCTAGACACCCCAACTTTTACACGGGAAGACACCCGAGGACACCAAAACCTGCATATATATATATATATATATATATATATATATATATATATATATATGGTTATTAAGACCCTTCACATTCAGAGAGGCACACTTAATTTGCTTGAGTCATCATTATTCACATACCACTTTAATGTTGTTAGGCCTGTTCAATTGATGTTTAAGTGAGAGCAATATATCTGGGAGAAAGGTGGTGTGTGTATGTTGAAGCAGCGACCAGCGGTGCTGTAGCTCACACTTTGTTACCTTTGTTTCTCCCTGTGTGGCGCACAGGCTAGACCCAGTTACAGTTTCTGGAACATTGGCTGCACAGCAGTAGAAAGGCCTTCAACCTAAAGATATCCAAGTGAGGCTATTAGGCCCAGTGGCATTGAATTCATTCTTTATAACAGGAAATCTGCATCTGTTATTACCTTTTATTGAGCAGAAGGTTTTAAACTATTCCACAGCTCTTGCAAAGGCTTTTTTTAAAAAAGCCCTGAACAGACTTAACTAGATGTGAAATGATGTTGAGCTTGTCTTGGGAAGAATCACATGCATACATTATCCATTTCTAAATGAAATGAGTGGTGTATGATGTCTTGAAAGGATAGGAGCATGCCAGACCACACTACAACTAGGGTATACTATAAGTTGTCGGGTTCTAGCACCTGGGAAGTCTGGGTGCTGGCTGAATCCCAGGCCTCATCTGCACTATACATTTAAAGCAGTATGTTACAACTTTAAACAGCCGTGGCCTCCCTCAGAGAATCTAGGGAACTGTAGTTTGTTAAGGATGCTGAAAGTTGTTTGGAGAACACCCCCCCCCCCCGCCCCGAGCTACAATTCACAAAGTGATTTAACAATCAATTAGTCTTCTGGTGGATTGTAGCTCTGTGAGGGTAGGAGGGGGTCTCTTTTCAAAGCCCTTGACAAACTACAGGCCTCAGAATTCTTTGGGATAAAGCTATGATACTGCTTTAAAATTATAGTACAGATGGTGCCCAAGTAAAGAAAAGAGGAGGAAATTGCAGGTATTTGAATAAGTTGAATAAAATTGAATAAAGGATCCACACGTTTTGGAATAATCATTTAGGGGCAATTTTAAGTGCCACTTATCACTATAATGAGAATTGATACTTTAAAAATGTCCTTGGTGAAGGATTACTATGTAATGCATTAGACCTACATTAAACTTTTATTCAAGCACCTGAAATTTCCCTCTTCTTTTTTCCAGGCTACTGGTGGCTTCCTGGTTGTTCTGATCATTGTTCTGTCAGTAGAAGTAGATCAGAGGAAGGGCCATGGTCTCAAACTGGCAGGGATCAGATTCCAAAGCAGGCAGGTTTGAAGGTAGCAAGAGGATCAGTAGGATCAGGAGGGCCAGAAGTATCTTCTCAGAACTGGCAGAGGTCAAGATCTAAAACATCATTCAGTAAAAGATAGCAGTAGATAAGTAAATGTTAAGAGAGGAGTTCATCAGATTAAGACGCATGCTCTGAGACCAAGATTTGGTGGATCAGGATTGGCCCTTGGGATCAGCTGACAATGCTCAGGCATGCTAATACTGCAGGCTAGATGGTGACCTCAAAGTACAGAACTTTGCAGCTCAAAAAAAAAAATGTTGCAATTTTCTAAAGATGTCTGCCATGGACTGCAAAGAGCACCACCCACAGCAGTATTTAGATGTTGTTGTTAATGTCTTATTGATATTTATTAGTGTTATTATTAGTGCTGTGTTTTGTCCCTGCTTTCCTGGTGTTTGCCCTTGCAGGAGTTGAGATTTGCTACAAATTTGTGATTATAGGTACTTGTACTATTTCCACATTTTGTAATGAGCCCTTACTCACCAGTGGCTTGGAGGGTGTAGGTGTGTGCATGCACACATATAGTTTAAGTTTGTAACACTTAAATCTGGAAGTAAAGTTCAGAAAGAGCCTGTCAAATGGATATCAATTTTGGCTACAGAAAGGCATGATGGAGTAGCAGTTACAAATTAGGCCCAGGAATGAAGCAAAAGCAGTAACTAATTAAATAATAATGCCATGTTGGTTTTAGGTAGTGTACATAATTAGCTGCAGACAGCATTGCTTTTGTGAAGTGTGTTTTGTTTATGCTGATAACCCACCATGCATCTAACTACCCCAGTTTAAATTGGTTGATCTTGGAGAGCAGAGTGTTATATCAAAAAAGTACTTTCAGTTCTTCTAGAGAAGCAGATGACAGCCATCTCACAGTGACAGTTTTTTCAGAATGAAATGCCAGGAGCCATGCAAATTCATGTAATAAACTATTTGACATCTATTTCCTGTCTCTTTTTCACATGTCACACACACACACACACACACACACACACACACACACACACACACAGAGAGAGAGAGAGAGAGGGGAGAGAGAGAGAGAGAGAGAGAGAGAGAGAGAGAAGGTGAGAAGAGAGAGAAAACCCAGTTCACATTAAAAATGCAATAGCTATCAATACATCCATTTTAATTTAAACATAAAAATTGATATATTCCACCCAAATGTCCAAATAGGTATTCACACAAAGATGATGCTAATAAAAATGTGTTAAAACATAGCCAGGGCAGTGAAGTCCTCAGACCATTGCGTAATAGATGGGGTGTGTATTTGTCCTTCCATGTGAGTACAAGTCCCTTGGTGACTATAAAAGCCAATAAAACCCACTTTTGTTGTCCTGCCATTAATCCCCATACTACTGGAGTATAATTTAAAAGAGGTTGAGAAGAGGTTGGACAAAAGGTGCAGGGGAAGTATATGTTGGGTTTGGCAAGAAGCCTTGGTGCAAAAGGGTCTGGAAGGATTTGGCTGTAGCTAATAGGAGAGGCTTCAGAGGATGAGAGAGAAAGGAGAGAACTTAAGGTTGATTTGGGAGGCAGGAGTTTGAGAAGGAAGCTCATTGTAAAGCCAGATAATTGCGTGTATGTTGTTGCTGTTTGCATCTGTGTGTCTTGAAAGACATTCGAGTATGCCACCAAGGGCAAAGTCAAACCGCTGTCTTTGCAGCACCGAAGTGATCTTCCCAGGGTGGAAACCTGGGCAGTGTGCATTGAGGACTTGGGCTGCCCAAACATTACCTACCCCTCTCAGCCTTACTGATATGGTCCAGAGGAAGGCATAACAAGATGTTTGGCACCAGCTTGGCTGAAGGAGTTGCTGGAAGGAGGCTTACAAGGCGCCATCTAACCATCTTCGGGGCTCCAGATTTGTGTAAAGTTTACTCCTGAGCCTTTTTGTCTCCTGAAGATCCTGAAGGATCAGAGTTTTCCTTCTCCTAGTTGGGCTACCTTCCCAGTTTGATAAGCCAGCCACTCAAAGCCATTCCTGGGGTTTGGCCACTGTTGCATGCCGGCAGCTCATAGGAATTACAAGTGAGAGCTGTGTTGGGTGAGGACCAAAGGTGGAAAAATTACTCCAGAAGGAGCACTGATGGCATTGTTTATCAATGAACCTGAAAGGGATGTGGAAATGTGCTTTATCTTTAATTACAGAAAGGAATCTGGTTTTAGGTCATGAGAAAGTAAACCATCCACTTACCCCCTTTGCAACAGGGTGAACTGTGTTTGATTGGAACCTGGATGACTATTAACATCCTGTGATTCAGATGTACTGGATAGATTTTCCCAGGTATGCAGCCATGTCTTTGACACTGCTGTTGCCCTATTACCAAGAGCCTCACTGTCATCAATGCCGCTTAGGATTGAATCTGCCTCCCATGGCATCTATAAGCATGTGGATGCTGGGCCCAGTAGGCTCAGATCAATCTCCGCCCCACAACACAATTAGCTTAGGGTTGCCATATGTTGAAGAGCAAAAAAGAAGACACATTTGCTAACTTCTACTTTTAACTATGGATCGCTACGATGACTCTATCCATGAAAAAGAGGATGTGTCCTGGAAAAAGAGAGAACATATGGCAACCCTACCTTGAGTGTTCTCCCTTTTCCCCATTTAATTTATTAATCAGACTGACTTCCCTCCCTCCCACCTGCTCTATGTTGGAGCCTGACTTTCCCACCCCTACCCTATTCTCCTTGGATGGCTAACTCAGGAGAATGAGTTAGGTCCAGAGGTAGAATCTGTTGCATGTTGGCACCATCGCCAGGTCTTGCATTGTCTCTTGAAGGAGCTACCACAACTAAGAAAAACTAGTAGCCTGCAAAACATCATTCTTACTGTACTGAGCAGGCTATAAGACAGGACTTACTTCTTAGTAGCCTGGCCCAGAAATAATTTTTTTCTTTAGATGTATTAGCTTTTGTGCATTATATGCAGATCTAAAGAAGCTTCAGTAATAATCTAAAGTTCATAGAATCAGTTGGCTAGAATTTCTTTAACCAGGTTAGAGCCCTTTTGCAGTTTAATTTCGAACATGTCTGAAGTCAGTATCTGAATCTTGCTGTGCATCTTCTCTTCCCACCCAACCCCTGGAATCTCCCCACTCTTATCTGAAGTGGCAGCCTTGCTTGGGATAGGATTTTTTCCAGCTTAGTATTTCATGTAAGATGCTATTAGTCCAGCAAGTAAATACATTTCCTACGTGAAAAAGATAATTTTGCCCCAAACCAAGTATCTTAAAATAGAAGCAAGTGCTAAAACTAATGGTTCTTCTGGTTGTTTTTTATTTGCAGCAGTCATAAAAGCTAGTTTACTGCCTTTGCCACCGCATGCTGTGCTTGCAGTTTAAGTTCAGTGTCTTTCATTGCTGAAAAAACTTAATGGCATCAGTGACACCATGATCCTGTCACAAGATTTATTATCTTGGAAATGAGAGACAAAACAAAACTTAATGCAGAAGGAAACAAAATGGGTAATGAGAATATTTTATAGACCATAGTTTCATTATTCCACACCTCGTGGCTTAATCAGACAGTTTAATGTAAAAAGAAAAAAAGGTCAAATGAGAAGGACATCTGCCATATGAAATAAGGACACCAAAGAGGTCAGAATATAAAAGGGACATACATGTTAAAAAAGAAAACTGGCAGGAGTCCTTAGGATTAGATGGCTGTTTCTTCTACTTCTATATAAAAAATGAATTGCCTCAGTCTTCAAACATGCCTCGGAAGTCGAACAGGAAACATGGCTTCCATTTTGAGTTTTCCATATTGAGGCTTCCGCATTGAGGCTTCCGCTTTCAGTTTTCGGTTTTTGAATGTTTCTGAACACGAACGGACTTCCAGAATGGATTACGTTCAAAAACCGAGGTACCACTATACCTCATTTTATGAACACTTTCCACTAAGTAGAAAACCACAATTAGATACAATCCCACACATTTTTTTTATCACAGAGGCTGGTATATTTTACAGTAAAAGGTAATGCAAGGCAGTCTCCAGTTTGCTTAAAGTCTTTGGGGCTGCATGTATCTGGTCATTTGGAATGTCATAAATTTTCTCTGGAACTCCTTCTTGTGTGTGTCTTGGTTGAGATAGGAGCCAGTCTGCCTACTTCCGTTTCTGCCATCAATAAATGCACCAACTGGGGTCATTGCCATGTTCAAGATAATCCCCGTTTATTTTTGGCCTGGCTCTCATCCCTTCCCAGGTTCATAAGAGGAAGTATTTCCCATTGAAAGTTTCTCAGGGAGACAGCAGTTTTAATTAACTTGTCCTTTGTCTTTATTCTTCTTTCCTGAAGACTGAACTTGTCACTGGCTTCCTACCCTGAAGCTGCAATGTTGTCACAAATGATATTACAAATCTCACACCTCCAGTACAGGACATTATTTATGATTAAGGGTGTCCATTCTAGCATGGAGTTGAACAAGCAACTCCCTCAAAAGACATCTTGGATCTCAGCGAAGCCAATTCTACCTCCAAGTCGGGCTAACCTTACTGTTAAAGAGAGATGGGCAGCCTGCCTCAGTCAGCATATTTGAAGGTACTTATAAGGGTCAGCAAATAGCCAACAACAATTATTAGGTTTGTATCAGTGATTGTACAATACATTTTGATGTTGAAGTGGAGCACCATGCCTTTTCCCCAAGCTAAGGTCTCATTGTGCCATGAAGACATTAATTCCTGCATTCATTTATTTCCCCTAAATTCTGTCACCTGCTTCATCTTTCTACATGGCAGCACTTTTTTGAGGTGGTTCACACCAATATGCTCGCCCTTGTGCCACATCTTTGTCTGCCACTGCTGCTTCTTCCCACGATGGAGTTACTTTGGCATGATCCTTTTACAATTGTCAGGCAAGTTCCTGGAAGGCTCTTTGGTGATTGGGATGGTGGAGGGGATGGGGGGGCATGGTGTGTACCGGCGCCTTCTTGCTACATGGTAAGGCATGGGATACGGGTGGCGCTGTGGGTTAAACCACAGAGCCTAGGACTTGCCGATCAGAAGGTCAGCGGTTCGAATCCCTGCGATGGGGTGAGCTCCCATTGCTCGGTCCCTGCTCATGCCAACCTAGCAGTTTGAAAGCATGTCAAAGTGCAAGTAGATAAATAGGTACCACTCCAGCAGGAAGGTAAACGGCATTTCCGTGCGCTGCTCTGGTTTGTCAGAAGCGGCATAGTCAATGCTGGCCACATGACCCGGAAGCTGTATGCCGGCTCCCTCGGCCTGGACCTAATGGTCAGAGGTCCCTTTACCTTTACATGGTAAGGCATTATTTGTACAATGATGATCAGAGTATCTTTTGAAGTTTCTATTCCAGGCAGCCCAATGTCCCGAGCTCCTTCTGCCTCTGAGATGCAGACCCTAGGAATCTACTGTACATCTCTCTCCAGTTCCATGATTTGGGATTTGCTGGAAAGTTGAGATAACACAATGTGGCTTATGGAGGCAAATTTAGGATAGCTGGAAAGGGTGGGGTAATGAATTCCTGGAGTATTGGGCTATTCCCTGCTTTCCTTGTTCTTTTTGAAATTTCAGTGATGCTCAGACTACAGTTCAGATCTGAACCTATGAATGCCCCTACAGAACCAATGTAGGCATCTCGGGAGATGAGATTTATATGAACATGACAGCCAGGGTGGTATAGGGGCTAGGGTGTCTGGCTTGGATTGGGGAGATCCCTGAAGTACACTGGGTGAAGTTGGCCTATACAGTGGTACCTCGGATTAAGAACTTAATTCATTCTGGAGGTCCGTTCTTAACCTGAAACTGTTCTTAACCTGAAGCACAACTTTAGCTAATGGGGCCTCCCGCCGCTGTCATGCCACTGCCACACAATTTCTGTTCTCATCTGTTCTCATAGTGGAGTCTGTAACCTGAAGCGCCTGTAACCTGAAGCATCTGTAAACCGAGGTACCACTGTATATGTCTCCCTTCCCTCTCTGCCTTACCTACTTCACAAGGTTGTACTGATGATAATGAGTCATATGCTTCACTCGGAACTCCTTTAACAAAGGGTAGAATAATTTTTTTGTTGCTGTTGTTTTATCATCTGATATGTCTGGGGACTGGATGTGAAGTGTGTTCTTGAAATTTAGTCACTTATTTAAAACAGGCCTGAGATCCCCAAAGTACTACAGGAGATTTAAAATCTTGTACTTAAAGAAAAATATATAGAGGAGGGAAATCACTCTATTTACTTAACGCAAACAATATATAGGATGGACAAAGAAAAATATTGTGAATGAATGAAGCTATAGGTTTTCTCTACAAAGGGAAAACAAAAACAAAATCTCTTGGTGCCCTTAGCCATTTATTGCTTGGAGTCTTTAGTCTGCATAGGGCATTTCTGTTTTCTTTGTACATCATTATTGATGGAGTTTATGAGGCAGTTTACAAGTACCTCATGGTTGAAGGGCTAAAACTGACTTCAGTAACTTACCTCCCACAACACTTATTCTGTGTTGTGTAGGGCTTTAAATTTTTACAATCAATTTACTTAATTAATTTAGAAGCCCAGTTTAACTTCCTTGGTTATGTGTTCCATCAAAATGGCTTTTGTCTTCTTTGGAGGCAATTTTTCTTAGATCAGATATTTATTTACAAGACTTTTCGTTTCCTTTTTGGTGCTGCCCATCTGTTGGGAAGGGATGGTGAAGAGATCTCCACCCCAGGTGTTGAGAGCACAACTCTTTCTTGAAACCCAGGAAGGAAGGATATGGTCCTGCCATGAAGCACACCCAGGGAGCACCTAAGGGCACTACTCCCTGAGTTTCAACTTTTGGGATCCAGTGGGATTGCAGTATGGGCTGATCACATAGAAGCAGAAAACAAAAGGTTCCAGCATGGGATAATAAGGGTAGAACTGTCCAGGAGGGGGTGGGGAACAAAATCTGTTTCACCATGAAGCAAAACCAGCACTATCCATGCCTGAAATAATGACTAGACAAAGAGGCAGCTGTTATATTTCATGGGGAGAACGTATTGCTAGGGACTTCTCAGCCCCAGTAGCTGTGTTAAAGTTCTCTATGCTTTGGATTACATTACCCTAACTGGGTAAATAGGGACGCGGGTGGCGCTGTGGGTAAAACCTCAGCGCCTAGGACTTGCCGATCGCATGGTCGGCGGTTCGAATCCCCGCGGCAAGGTGCGCTCCCGTCGTTCGGTCCCAGCGCCTGCCAACCTAGCAGTTCGAAAGCACCCCCGGGTGCAAGTAGATAAATAGGGACCGCTTACCAGCGGGAAGGTAAACGGCATTTCGTGTGCTGCGCTGCCTCGCCAGATGCAGCTTGTCACGCTGGCCACGTGACCCGGAAGTGTCTGCGGACAGCGCTGGCTCCTGGCCTATAGAGTGAGATGAGCGCACAACCCTAGAGTCTTACGGGCAGCGGTACCTTTACCTTTACCTTTAACTGGGTAAATGTAACAGGAAGGCTTAACTGATTCTCAGAAATGTCACATAGTCCTTATTCAATGCTACATAATACATAAGAATAGGTCCAAAGTTGCTTTCTCTTTGAGACACATCCGTCTTACGTTCTCCCCACCCCAACAGCTTTTTCAAGGAGCTGAATCAAGGCTTTAATCCCGAGGACCAGCCCTCCTCCATCACCTCCTCCTGTGGCACTTTATAACATGGTTCTCTGGTCCGTTCTTCCTGTCTGTTCCACATGCACACTTGATGGAGAGAGGTTTTTCGTATATCACTAGCTTTAAACATTCAAGGCTTGGCTTACTTGTGGATCTAGCTCAGCTATTTCGAGTGTTACCTCATGAGCTGGCTGCTGCAATAAATCATTTAGAAGAACACCTCTTTCAGCTGTTACCAGGGAAGACTGTATTACAAATGTTACTAAGTGTCATTGTGAAGAGCAAGGAGGTCTCTGGGGTATCGACTTTTTATATGCATAAAGCTTTATACTTATATTGGACAACCAGGACTGCATAAATAAGCAGCATTGTCTGGAAATTCAATCATTTTCTGGGGCAGAAATGACAAGCATAACTTCGACTTGCAGTGTCACCACCATCATCATTCTGTTTCAAATGTCATCATTTATGTTTTCTGTCAAAAAAGAAAGAAAGAAAAAAGAACTGCTCCACTACTGGTTTTAGTACAAGGACAATGCAAGACTAAGGAAAATGTTTATTTTAAACTTTTAGTTTTGGGAATTTTTAATAGTTATGTTAGATTGCATACATTTATTTATTTTTTTGCACTCATGTTCCCCCTTGAAAGTTGCCCCCACCCCGCAAGATACTGCTTGCCTGGAAAATTCAGTACTTGTTTTGGAACATGGGTTTCCGAATAGCCATCGGTAATGCAATACAAGATCTATGTAAGCTGTGCTGAAAGAGATATTTTCTTATTCAACTGAACTGAAACACACTTGAAGGCAAACACTTACTTTTAAGCAATTGTCTAGCTTTCATATGCTCTGGGGATTTGTGTATGCTTCACAATTGAATATTGAACTTTATTGTCGTGTTGGATATCAAATGTTGTTTCCTGCAGCCAATTTTATTCTGTTTCTCCTTCTGGATAACTTTCAAACTACTGTACCAACAAGACATTTAACACATACTGATATTTCCCTCATGACATACGTAAAGTTGCTTAGGCCTCACTACTTCACTCATGGGGTTATCAAAATTAGCTACAGCTAAAATTTCATGCTCCTGCAGTATCCTGATCTGTAGAAAACCAGCTAATATTATGCCTTTCAAATGCATGACATAGCAGATAGCACCTCATTAGACAGTAAACAATGTAGCAGGATTGAATTCTTCTTTGGCATAATATAACACAACACAATCCTCAGATTACAGGAATGGTTATTTCCATGAAATGAGAGAGAGAGAGAGAGAGAGAGAGAGAGAGAGAGAGAGAGAGAGAGAGAGAGAGAGAATTTACAGGATTTTTTGGACTTACAAAGCTGTTAAGGTGACTTCCAAAAGAAAATAAGCAAAACCCAAATAAAAATGCAGTATTTAAAAATTAAAACAACATTCAAAAGGATCTTAGATGCAAGTTATAGGACAGGAGAACAGGAGAAAAATCTGGTGCTTAAAAGACAACAAATTAACACGAATGAGCGAGTGAGTAAATTTCAAAGGATAAGGAGCGATCGGGGGGGTAGCACGGGTAGGAAATAGCGGCAAGAAATTACTTGATATTCTGACCTAAAATTACCAAATTATGCCGAAAATCAGAGATTTCTGCTTCTCATCAGAATGGCCTGCTCCACATTCTGGAGGCTCACTTCACACTTTGAGCACTCTGCAGGGTTGCAGGCTAAATTCTTCTAGTTGGGATCTGGATTCAGGCCATTGTTAATTCATTGCAATTCCTTGGAGGGAAGCTGTGGAACATGTAACAATTCCCTGGCTCCTTTGCCCTCTCCCAAAACATCAGGTTATTCAGGGAGCACTCCAGCTATATCAGCATGACCCGGTTTCCAGGTAACCAAAAGGGAAAAAAGAGCCCTTGTCAGCTGTAACAATACACAGTGAGTAACTCTAGGATGGTAAAAGGAAGAGAGGCTCGTTAGACAAGATAGCACCTGTTTCCCTGTGAACAGCAAGTGTTGAAATAATGATGGGATGAGGCAGGGGAATACAACAAGTTCAAAAGTCTGTGTGTGGTGTGTGGTTTTTTTTTAACTTTCAAAGTGAATTGCAGCACAGGAAGCCATCCCAAGTTTCCCCTTTAGAGATCACTGGTTCTGCCTGTTATTTATTTGGTGGCATATTTCTGTGATTTTGTTCCTGTCCCTAATCACTTGTGGCATTTTCAGCAATGGCTAGTTGCAAACATTGATGGTCGCTCTTCTACAAAGTGAACAGATTTCCTATAAAGAGAATTTATCTAACTGTATGTGAAGCTGCATTCAAGGGCCAACAGTGGACAGATGAACCTGGCTCTCACCCAGGGCCCAAACAAACTCACAGCTCTCCCACAAAAATCTCACAGAGATGGAGGTTCCTATGAACTACTGATGACACCCTAGTTTTTCACTCTAGGTTTGTTTTCTATGGGCAGGCCTAAACTAGAGCTTCCTCAGGTTGCCACTCTCCACATCCAGTTCCAGTTACAAGTTGGTCATGTAAGTAAAAAGAAAAGAAAAGGTACATTATACTAATGTCCATATTGTGACAGAATTGGCGTAGAGAACTGTCATCCAAAGTAGGGAACATACAGTTGGGAGCAGGGCCGACCCACTCATGCGCCAATGTGAGGCAACTGCCTCAGATGGCAGGAAGCACAGTTGCAGCAGATCCCAGTGTAGATCTTTATTCCCTGCTTGTTCCTGAGGTAGCTCTTTCCCCATCCCTTTTTCACTTGTGGTGGTGGTGGGGCACCATTTTGGGGTTCATCTCAGTGGCCAAAATGTCTCACACCAGCCTTGATTGGGAGGGGGAAAGCTGGTTCCATGATTTTGCATGTGGTTAAAATCATTTGACTGTAGTTCTATATTCCACTAGTTTGCATGTTGGAAGGCATTTTTGTTGCACAATTAAGATACTTGGTATATTTTATGAGGGGTATCACATTCTGAAAGCAGCACAATATTTTGAATATTTTATCCTGGAGCTATATGTGTGCTTTTTCAATTTGGGTTCATAAGGCAGCTTCAACCTGCCTAGCAAGAACTCTGGATGTTTTTCAGAGGGCTTTATATTTGATTTGACATTCATCCATGGTTGTACCTGACAGAATATCACATTTTTCAAAGACAGATCTAACATTTTGCATTTGAAGACTGGCATTCTGCATCTTACAAAATGTGCTACCTTTAGCGTTCCATGTCTGGGGAACACTAGCACTCTATAACATGATCAGATCTGCCTTCTTACCATTTCATGTAAAATATGCAAACTAATTCTCCATCCATCTCAGTCTGAATGCTCTGTAAATTCATGCTTCAGTAATCAGATCCATTTTAGACATAGTCCAAATATCATTACCTGCAAACAACATGTGCTCCCATTTCTTGAACCTGCTGTAGCTGAAAGATTTATGATTAGTGATTTTAGCTGTAGCATCGGTAGATGAGTAGGGAGGGAATATTTATCTGGGTTTCATATAGATTTCTTTCCCAAGCACAGTTGATGGGGAAAGGGCTTTGTCTTCTGTATGCATCATATAATTTTCAGCAACAAAACAGATTTTAAAAATTAGATATTTATTCACCAGCACAGAATTTGAAAAGCTGCTAGGGTGTTTTGGTCAACATTTTCCATACCTTATTCTAGGGAAGACACCATAGCAATGTTGGTGTAGTGCGGAGCCTATGCTGTGAGCCCCTGCCCTTCACTTTGCTTAAGCATTACCACTCAGCTGCTTCTTCTGCACCATCCCAATAATCAGAATGCCCATGCTATTCACTTGTGGATTTGGACTCACAATTCAGGTTTCTCTATGTGGCACTCCTTTCTAGCCATCAGGGATGGAGTGTATCCCACTAGTCTCACCAGCTTGCCCTCTCCCAACCCTCCAAATGCATAATGTGTTAAACATTTGATGTTAGCTGCTCTGAGCCTGGTTGTGGCCAGGGAGGGCGGGGTATAAATAAAAATTATCATCACTGATACGATATGATACGATATCTTTATTGTCATTGTCCCATACAGAACAACGAAATTGAAAAATCTACATAAGACATTCAAAACCCAACACGCCTGCTATCCCAGCCATCCCAACCTGGTTAGCCCCCTAAAAACTCTGATACCCCATTTTTAAATATAATATACTCCCATACAGAATATCATATCATCACCATCACCACCACCACCATCATCTGGGGCCTCAGATAAGGATGGGGGAAGAAATTTAAGGTCCACCTATGTTTCCCTCCTGCTGCTTCTAGTGATTGAGTAAAGATGTAAACCAATGCTTCATCAGCCTCCCAACTCTTTCCACCATATATACTGTTGTTAGCAGCATAGTTTCACGGGAGATGCCTCCCCTCTTCTGAGACCTGGCCTAGAGCTGTGGTTCTGGCCTGAACTCCAGGGATGATAATGATGGTGATGATGATACTAATACTAATAATACTAATAGTAATTATTTATTTGTACCCCGCCCATCTGACGGGGTTGCCCCAGCCACTCTGGGCTGCTTCCAGCATATAGAAAAACAAAGTAAAACCTTAAACCTTAAAAAGCTTCCCTATACAGGGCTGCATTCAGATGTTTCCTAAATGTTATATAATTACTCATCTCCTTAACATCTGATGGGAGGGCATTCCACAGGGTGGGTGCCACAACCAATATTCACTACTCTCTAATATCCACCACTTAAGGCAGCTTTCTGACATACTGAAAATACTGAAAATTTTAAATATAATACAGTCTTTATAATATAATGCATTCCTTACAATTTCTATAAATAATTCAAAAATGGCCATTGCCTTGTGGCAATAATGACCCAGATTATTTTCAGTACCCTTGCAAATGTTGACCTACCACAGCTATTGTAGTTTGCGACTTTCAACCTGCCTTGTCTTGATGATACTGTATTTATACAGAGTATAAATCTCTGTGCACACAATATTATTATTCATAAGTAGGAGAACTTCTCTCTGGATAATAGATGAAACTGAGTGTCTGTGGGGATACAACTTGCCATAGTCTGAAGTCTGCTTTTGCAGGTTGTTAGCACAGAGATTACTGGAAGCATGTTGATTAAAAACCAAGAAAATAAAACCAACTCATAGCAGAATGAAAGATCATATCCCACAAACCATGCTGGGCAGGTGTTTGACATTTTCTCTCATAGGAGAAATCATCAATACTATCACCTCTGAATGGACAAAGTATGTGCCATTTGAAAACTTCTTATCAGTAAACCAGTTTGTAGAATAAACATATGAAAGCCCTGACTTTATGAAGGATTTATATTTGAATTGCACCACTGGGGCAAAGGTGGTGTGCGCAGGATAAGAGCCAGTGCAGATATTTTGGCAGAAATGGTCAGCGAGCATTCCAAGAAATGAACAGTGTGCAGTATCAGACAGGATTAGCAGTCAAGTATGAATAGTAGGAGCCAAGAGCAGATTGGTAGATGGCAGTGCTGAATCCAGGAAACCCACATTCTGGACAAAGGCTAGAGAAGAAAATTAGATTAGATTAGATTCTTTATTGTCATTACACAAGTGCAACATTTCACAAGTGCAACGAAATTGGATGCCATCCCTTTAAAACAACAAAAGCAAAACAACAACAACAACCAAACAGACCACATTCCAGCCACACCCACACCCACACCCATCAAACTCCCAGGTCACACTATCGAGTTACAGCATTCAAAAAGGCCACAGCTCTTGGGTAGAAACTATTTTTCAGTCTATTTGTCCTTGACTTGATGTTTCTATATCTCCTGCCAGAAGGCAGTAGTGCAAACAGACTGTATCCCGGGTGAGAGTAGATAGGAGCTGAAATGGGAATCGAGACTGGAATTAAGCAAGAAGTTATGACAGTATGAAGTGGAGCTCTTCAGGCAGGTTTGGAAGTAAGTTATTGCCCCCTGAGGGAGTTTCCTCATACCCTTCAGAGTCACATTGGGGATAAAGTCGCTTGGCTCCATGGCGATCTTAACATCATTGTTGGTGCAGGACCATATGAAGTGCCTAATGCCTTGTTAAGCCTCCTTTGATAGGATTCCTTTTCAGTTGACGTTCCCTGAAGATGTCGACAGAGTTCTTGCAACTCTACATCTTACCACATGCTTATTTGATGACTGTCTCCCTTGCGGTTAATAATATCTAACCAGCAGGAAATGACCGGATGGGTCCAGGGTGTGAAGAATGCATCACTATGGGATGACTTTGTGCCCACTGCTTTGAAAGAGGCATGGTGCAATCTCCCTGCAAGGCCCTTTCCACCTGGCCTAGGGGGCAGGGCCCAGACTCACTCTGCTCAACATAAGAGACTCCTGGGAGGCCAGAGGGGCAGTGCCCTGCTGTGAGTGTTGAAGAGCCCAGACTCACTGGGGCAAACTCTGGGGTTGGGGCAACTGTCAAAAATGCTTTTAAATGTTTTTAAATAGTTTTTAATCTGTGGTATTTAAAATTTTGTCCCCCCCCCTTTGCTGTTTTGGGGGGGTGGGATAAACATTTAGTTGGGGTGGGGGATTATTTTAGTTTTAGTTTAACTGTAAATTTTGTTTCTTATCATTAGTTTCTACTGTTTTATTGGTTTATTGTATAGTCTGCATAACATACTGTATTCTGTTCTGATGGGGAGAGGCTCAGGGCTGCCTGAGAGTGGGCCCCAGCCAACAGAATGGCTGGGGTAGGTTCGAAAGGGGGAGATGCACTGGGACACCTGATCACATTGATCACAGGTAGGAGGAGAAGTTACGCTAAGACCAGACCATGTCACTACTGAGGAGGCAGGTTTAGTCATTGTTTGAAGACTATCCCTGCCTCTGGGTCTGGTCTTGACTGGAAGGATACTGGAATCAACAAGGGAGACCCACAAAACCTTAGAATGCTACTGTGCAATGCCAGGTCAATAATTCACAAGACCACTGCCATCCACGACATGATTGTGGATGGAGGAATTGACCTGGCATGTGTAATGGAGACTTGGATGGACAAGGCAGATGGGCCTGTTCTTGCCACTGCTTGTCCACCAGGTTTCTCTTATGCGCAGCAACCGAGGTCATGTGGGTGGCAGGTAGTGGTGATTGCAGTGATTTTTATGAAGTCATTAGCTTGCACCAGCCAGAGCAGCACACAGAAACACAGTTTACTTTCCCACCGGAGTGGTACCTATTTATTTACTTGCACTTGATGTGCTTTTGAACTGCTAGGTTGGCAGGAGCAGGGAGCAAGCAACGGGAGCTCCCCCCATCACGGGGATTCGAACCACCAACCTTCTGATTGGCAAGTCCAAGGCTCAGTGGTTTAGACCACAGTGCCACCTATGTCCCTTAATAGGGGCAGTACAGGATTCCTTTTGCTGTACCGACCTCCCCACTGCACCAAAGATTCCCTGCCCAAGCTGCTTCAGGTTGTGGTGGATGTTAATAATAATAATAATAATAATAATAATAATAATAATAATAATAATAATAATAAACACCTTGGATCCTATAGTCTGCAATAATTGCTGACCGAGAGCTAATGCACTTTGTCTTGGGAAGGTGATTCAGAAGATTGTAGTAGAGCAGTTGTAGGCATTGTTGAATGAAATTGATTATCTAGACCAGTGGTTTTGAACCAGTGTGCTGTGGTACCCTGGGGTGCCTTGAATGATGGTCAGGGGTGCCACGGGCAACACTGGCCTCTGTCCCTCTTGCCTTCCCTCTCTCCACTGATTCTCTCTCATGTCTCTTCCTCTCAAAGGTTTGCACAGCTGTTTGGTGCAGCAGCCCTGGCTACAAGCTCGTCAGGTGAATAGTACCTCTGGGCTGGTCAAGGGATGTTGGTTGCCAGGAGCTGAGGTGGCCTCAGACTAAAGCAAGTGGGTGAAGGAGCCCAGCCAGCCAGTCCATCAGCTCTTGCTGTTGGGAATGGAGAGGCAAGTCCCAGGCCCCTGTGGGGCAGTGTGAGGAGGCACCTTGCTTTGGGGCAGGGAGGTAGCTAAGAGACCAGGGGCATTGGCTACCCAGAGAACCCCCAAGGAGAGGGGAGAGGAGCCTGAGGGAACCCACCACAAGGGAAGGTGTTTGAAAAAGAGTAAGAGGCTGCCAGCTCTTCAAGCAAAGGGTGAGATAACTGGGCCCCTGAGCCCCACAGGGGTGCCGCAGAAAGAATGTAGTTGGTCAAGGGAGCCATGGACTCAAAAAGGTTGAAAACCACTTATCTAGACCCATTTCAGTCTAGGTTCAGACCTGCTTCAGGATTACCCAGTTCACATCATTGTTTCTCCCTACAACACATGAATCAGTTGCTTAAGATTACACACATCAAAATAAAATTGCAGGTGTGGAGCTCCCAACCCTCGTTTGGTATCCATAGTATCTTTCTTAACCCTGGCCTTCTGATTTTGTTCTAACGATACAGGGAGACTTTGGAACAGGTATAGATACTTCTGGAGGGATAGCCATCTTTACTGCTGCATCCTTCCTGAGCCATGTGAGCTGCAACTTGTCCCAGGATCACAACTCCCACTTGACCTCTTGAACCAATGGAACATAATTGTGTGGGGTTTTTTTAAGCTGTAGAGCTTCCTTAGACAAAATTACACATATGTGTTTCTACTAGGCTTGCAGAGAAGTAGCCGCGTGTCATTTCCTAATCATCATTGTGCCTCCAAGGGTGTTGCTATGCACAGCAGTGCCAACTTCTGTTAATTTACTCCTAAACCAGAGATATCATAGAATTCCTGAAGGAGCTGCTTCAGCTCAGGGATTGCATCAGCCGTGTTGTTTATAAAGAGGAACGCATTATCTGAAAACAACATTGCTTTTACTTTCCAAATTGCTCTCAATTTACCCAGAATATATATTTGAAATCAATGTAAATATAGGTTGCATCCAACTGAAGTCATACTCAGAGTAGACCCATTGACATTAATGGACCCAAATTAGTCATGCACATTAATTTCAATTGGTCTAGTTTGAGTAGAACTTAGATGGATACTACCTAATGTATCTGAGTGTAAGACTGCATCAACTGTTGTCTTAAAACAGGCTTCCCCAACCTCGGCCCTCCAGATGGTTTTAGCCTACAACTTCCTTGATCCCTAGCTAGCAGGACCAGTGGTCAGGGATGATGGGAACTGTAGTCTCAAAATATCTGGAGGGCCGAGGTTGAGGAAGCCTGCCTTAAAACATTCTTGAAAAGAAGACACATTTGTAGCAAGTTTTATGGAATATGCCGTCAAAGTTTTAAGTTAAGAGAAGGGGTCCCTTGCTTTTACGCCTTACTTGGAAGCCTGGGCTTCCCAGAGGCATTTTGCCTAAACAGAATGCACGCGCGCGCACACACACACACACACACACAGCTTTATTGTGGCCCACAGACCCCAAATACACAGTACAATTATAGTATCTATTGACTATTCCCTGGTAACTAGAAAGACTTTTATGTCAACTAAATGGGATGCTGAACCAAACAGGCCGCCATTAGGATCCAACACAGCCTCCTTAATGAAAAAGGAAGAAGTATGCTTTGTTTGTTTTAAACATTTTTTTAAAAATGCAAACGAGGACATTTTGTTTAGAATGTGATTGAAAGAAAGGTACTTTGAAGTTATATTTCAAATCACACCCTAAACAAAACTGGTGGATACAAAATTGTGTAACTCAGATTGTATAAGGTTAAAGAGGCCTATGAGGCTCATTATTTCAGTGTATTGCAGTGATTGTATTTGATAGCCAAAACACTGTCCGCGAAACACTATTCAGTTGGGATATTTGCTGACAGCATTAAAAAGTTGCTAAATCGTCTTAGAGCAAGGAATGTGTTAGTTTTGTAGATTTAACATCTTTGACACTTAATAGGATTTGGATTTTCATTTTCCCGGCTGCTTTTATTACGTGACACTTTAATTGAATGCCTGAGAGTGAAAAATGAAATTAACAAAGACAGTACTAAATTATTGATGTTTTCCTTTCTTCTTTTCCGACAAAAAGCTCTATGGGTTTCCCTTTCTTGCAGTACGTCCTTCCCTGCATTGATTGATGTGAAAAATAAACATACAATCTGTCTGAGTGTGTACTAGGGAGAAGTTCAAAATAAATTGTCAAAAATTCAGAATACGGTGGTTACAGAGATGACGTTGCCAAGTTGCCAAATGCTGCAGAAGTCAATTACATTAAAACTGCAGTGATTCAAAAACAGCTTGCAGTAAATCATTGTCCTGAAGTGGGGCAAGGCTTCGAGCAAATATGTTCTTTGTCATTTGATACCATGAATTGTTGAGGGGTGGGGGCAATAATTATACGTCTTGCTTCTTGCATTTATATATAAAAAAAACATGTGGGTTTCTGAAGATCATATTCTAACCTATGGTGGGAATGCCCCATGGCAGACATAGCTGAAAATGAGCCAGTTTGGCAGGATGTTTTTCAACAGAGGGTTCCATGAGGTGATTGTTTTAATATTTGTTTGATCATAAGGTATATCTCCCATCTGAACAGCTACCTATGTTTGCTTGATTTTGAGACTATGTGTGTGCTCAAAACTGATCTTATCAATTCACTACTTTTTTCTTTATTATAAAAAAATACAGTAATTCTTCAAGGCCCATTAAGACCTGGTTTTGACCAGTGGGGCCACAGAGCAGCCATCCTCAGAAATAGATAAGTCTTTCAACAAAACACAGCTAAGGTTGGTGTTTGTACTTCAGGGGTAGGGAATTCAGAAGGCTGGAAGCGCCAACAGAGAAGTCTTTCCACCTGGTTGCTGCAAGATGCACAGGGGATTTGGGATGGGACTTTCATGATCAGAGGAGGCATGAATAGGATTTCAATGTAAGAGGCAGAGCTGTGAAGTAGGAAGTCCCCATTTAAAGATAATGTAATATTATTATGTATATGAAGCACTTGAGCACTCTAATGTGCTCATTGAAGTATGAATATCTCCAGGAGGACAACAGAAAGGAAAATGTGAACATACCAAGTGGGATATTTGTGCACCTGTGATTTCTCTTTTAGGTAGAAACTGTTAATTTATTTGTCTGAATTCAAGCCCACCGTTTCAACAACAAAAGTATAATTGGGAAGATATTTTACTTCTCTACCAAAGGCTCTCTGCGGCAATCAAACTTTCCTTATTAATTTAACACTTGCATGGGCTTTCCTTTAACATGCTGTAGTGTATGTCTTACTGTCAACTTCTTCCCCACAGAATATCCCCAATGATGGCTCCTTAGTGCTTTGGGGGCTATAATGTTCCAAGAGATGTGCAAGAATCCTTTGCCATCCATTATTCTCTGGCTCTCTTACTGCAGTTGTTAGCTCTAATCAGAAGTAATAGTCCTTTTGGGGAAAAGTTTGCACAGGCATCATTTTTTCCTTACATAAGAGTTTAGTCTCCCATAGCATCGCTATAGTTCAATTGAAAGAGGCAAGCATTTCAAAACTTACCAGGTGGAATTTGCTGAACAATTGAATTATTAATAAACTTTAATTTAACATTATATTAATGGCCTTAGATTATAGCAAAGTTATAAAGAAAATTCTACTGTTATTTAGATCTTAAATTTAGATCTTAAATTGTATCACACTGTTGTGTTTTTTTGTGTTATTCTGCTGCTGCTAAATATTTGTTTAGGCTAAAATCCTGTATACCAGGTGTTCTCAATGTTTCTGCCTCTAGGGATCACTTGAGATAGTCACAAAGTGGTGGCAGATGAAGGCAGAGTTTGGCACAATCAGCTCTCAGTTACTTTGTTGATACCGTTAATGACATCTCTTTCCACTAATATCTGACCCATCTTGGGAAATTGCTAAATTTCTTTACTGCAACATTTTCCTTGTGACAAGGAGTTCCTTAGCTCAGCTTTCCTAAAATGTTTAGGTTTCCACCTAAACATTAGGAAGAACTTCCTGACAGTAAGAGCTGTTTGACAGTGGAATTTACTGCCAAGGAGTGTGGTGGAGTCTCCTTCTTTGGAGGTCTTTAAGCAGAGGCTTGACAACCATATGTCAGGAGTGCTCTGATGGTGTTTCCTGCTTGGCAGGGGGTTGGACTCGATGGCCCTTGTGGTCTCTTCCAACTCTATGATTCTATGATTCCTCAAGTGAAGTAAAATTGTTTTGAAGGTTTTGTGACCCTGCCTTCTCATTTCTGGAACACCTCCTCTGTTTCTTGCCCTTCAATGAAGCTGATATCCCCAGTACCAGGTGTTCCCCTGTTGTCTGTAATATTGTCTCCCTCCCGCTCAGGATTTAGTTTAAAGTCTCTTAGCAAACACATTCTTGTCAACCGTTGTGAGGTGCAACCTATCTCTTGCCAGAAATTCTTCCTCAATGAAGCAGAGACCATGGTCCAAGAAGTCAAACCTTTCCTGATGACACCATCTGCACAGTCAGTAGTTTGTTTCCAGTATTTCCATCTCTCTTCCTAGAGCAAGGAGTGATTAAAAGACCATCTGTGCCCCCAGGCCTTTTGCCTCGCTGTCCAGGATCTCACAGCCCCTTTGCTAGATGGTGAAGGCCAGGGCTGGCAGTATCTTGTGTACCCACATGGATCAGAAGGATGGGGTTTTGGTCAGTGAGCTTTATAAAACTTGGCAACTTCTCTGTTACACCCTGAATCTTTGCACCTGGAAGACAGCACAGCTCCTGGGACATCCTGTTACTTCCATACACTGCTGACTCTGTCCTCCTCAGTAGAGAGTCACCTACCACTACCACTCGTGTCCTCCTCCTCTGACAAGTGGCAGGAATCATTCTGTACACTTTCCTTTCCACAGCCATCTTCCATAGGTCATCTAGTCCAACCTTCTAGAGATCTGCAGTGCACAGGTGATCGATTCAATTGTTGAAGTGCACTTATCACCAGTAATTTTCTCCTAAGGTTCAACCAAAATCTGTGCTCCTGTAACTTCAGCCCAGTACATTCCCTTGGGGATTTGAATGTCCTTCCTCCTCTTCCTCATCAGTCTTCTCTTCGCCAGACTAAATACCCATTTGCTTCAACCTTTGCTCAAAAGAATTGCTTTCCATGCTCTTTACAGTCTTTATCTTCCTCTGAACCCATTCCACCTTGTCGACCTACTTCCCCAGCACTGCAGAATAAAGCGGCGCTATTACTTCCTTTGTCTTGGAAGCAAACATTCTACTAACGCAGACTAAAATCTCTCTAGTCTTTTTTGTAGTTGCAACACAGTGCTGGCTTACGTTCAGCTAGAGATGATCTACAACTCCTAGGTCTGTTTCACGTGCACTTTTGCCAGGCCAGGTGTCGCCTATCCTGTGTATTATTTTATATTATTCTTTAAAGCAGAACTTTGCATTTGTCCCTTTTGAATTTTGTTTTGTTAGCTTCCATCCAGTTTCCCATTCTGTCAAGGTCATTTTGAATTCTACAGAAGGAAAGACACACAGTTTAAAGCTGGTAGCGTCTCACAGCTTGAAACTGCCATTGGCAGCTAATGCTATGTTTGCCCCTTTCAGTTGGATGTATTAAATCTACACAGTCTGTGCTGTTGATAAAATGCTGACTCTTTTACTGGAAAAAATAGGAGAATACATTCATATCTCTCTCTCCCCCCTCCATACTGTTCATACAAACTTGGAAATAAAGACCAATAATGAAAACTACAAAGCTTATCTTATTTGCCTGGGAAGTGCCAGGTACCACTTAAAGGCAGATGCAGTGTAAGTCTTTGAGTATTCAGAGCTTTGCTAAAATTGCTTAATTTCCCTTGTGAAACAAGTTTGAATGCAATCTTTTTAGCAGCTCACGTGAGAGCACAGGAAACTTAATTTGAAGGGCTTTCTCTTGTGAATGCTGAAAACAGGACAGCCACATTTCCTATGGTACTCTGAAGAATGTAAATATTCCTCTTGATAGCAGCTTACACTTCTTGCTTTGATTTTCAGACATTTTATTAAAAGTTGTAGATGCTTGTACAACAACACATAATCATTGTGAGTTCTGCGAAGATTGAATGGGGAGCCGCACAAGAGAACCGTTCAATATACAGTGGTACCTCGGGTTACAGACGTTTCAGGTTACAGACTCCGCTAACCCAGAAATAGTACCTCGGGTTAAGAACTTTACTTCAGGATGAGAACAGAAATCGTGCGGCGGCAGCGGGAGGCCCCATTAGCTAAATTGGTACCTCAGGTTAAGAACTGTTTCAGGTTAAGAACAGACCTCCAGAACGAATTAAGTTCTTAACCTGTAAATGAGTTAGCAATAGTAGAAGGCAAGGGTGGGATTGTTGAGGGTTTCAATGATGACCTGGAGGAGGGGACCCTAAACCTTTACCCATGGGTGTTTGCAGCTAAGGGGTACTAGTGTGATAAATGGCAAGCAGTGCCTGATACAGGCCAGTGGTGCCAATGGACCAAACCGACTTGGAGCACACTAGCCATTTAAGTACATATTCCCAAATGCAGCAACCTTTTCTCAAGGGAGAATAGCTCCATCTGCTTTTGGTTGCCCTTTTCTGAAACATTTCCAACTATTCTGAACATCCCAACATACCAAGCATAGTATTGCATGGAAACCCCATTGGCTTATCTCATACATGAAGTGATTGGTGCTCATGAAGGAAATTAACCCCTTCCTCCATGTCTGGTTCCTCCAACACACCTTTAATTTTGTTCATGAGATGGGCTTTAACACAGGTAGACACATACCATACCATTTAACATTTGATTAAACTATACGACATTTCCTTTTTCATGGTCTCATACCACTGATTAACCAATTTGGGTGGCATATCTTCAGTCTCTTTAAAACTATTTGCTGTACACATGGCCCATGCTGTAACTACATGATCTGCATACCGTTCGGGAGGTATCCCTTTTGTAATGTGTTCAGACCATCTGGGAATGAATTTTGGTTCATGTTCAGGATCATCCTCTTCTAAAGCAGACCAGGAGAAAATGGTCTCACTAGTTCTTTTTGATTGTCTGCTACTGTGTTTAGACACAGTAACACATGTTGATTCACGCTTTGCACAAGAGCTACAGCACATGTACTGTGCACATATGCATAAACCTGGTATTTTTGAAATCACTTGAAAATTTGCATGCCCAAATATTCTATGATACAAGTGTATACATTCCGGGTGTGTGTGTGTGTATGTGTATTTGATATCCTGGTCTGCACATCTGTGGCAGTTCCAGACACTTTAGGAATATTCAAAACATACGTAGAATCTTTTAAACATCATGTAGTACACAACACTCCTTCTGCCGTGAATATTTTACATTCCCCACCAGTAAACTTGACTCCATATCCTTGCTCTGTCAACTTAGCTACAGATAGCAGGTTACTATCTAGTTTTGATACAAATAGTGCTTTTACAGGCCCCAAAAAAAACATTCCAAATGAACTGACCCTTCAGCTTCAATTTGCAGTTTCATACTGTCAGCAATAGATACCGCCTCCCTTTTAGTCTTAAACATGGACAGAAACACATTCTTATCAAAACACATGTGTTGCAATGCCCCGCTGCCTATAATCCACTCTTGGCTGCTATTGCTTACTTTTGTAATCGTTGCCTGCTTACGCATTGTCTGCTGAAACTGCTTCCTCTTTGAAACGCCTTCAGCTTGTGTCTTTTGCCCCTGCCCCTTCTTCAGTCCTGGACAGTTGTGTTTCAAATGTGTGTCTGACCCATAGTTAAAGCATCTTCAGACATGAAGAGTTCTAGAATCTGGCTCCCTGTCACGCTTCCTATAGATTCTGGCTATGTCCTGCTGAAAGAAATGTCTTTCCAATTCTGTCTTCTCTCCCACTCCACAAGCAGTCTGCTGGTCACAAATTCCACAGACAGTTCATCCTCTGGCATGGCTTCAATTGTCCTGGTGGTCCCATCCCAGCTCTTATTCATTGATGACAGAATGTTATAGCACTTTGCTATAAATTCCATTCCCCACGGCTCACTTCACTGAAGAGACCTACAATCCTTTGAAGATGCAATGACAGAGAATCTCCAGGAATTAGGCTTGCCCTGTGTAACTTCCATGTCAAATATACTTTGCTGCCAGCTGTTGCACAGAGGTAAAAGTTTTGCAAAGCTATCCACATTGCCTTGGCATTGCCTGAGCCTCTAATTATTGCCATTTGACTGTCTTCCATTCGCAGTGCAATTGTGGCTTGCATTTTCTCATCTTTTAGAGTCCAGTTGTCTGTAAGAGGAGAGCGAGGATTCTTATCAATCATCATCCACAATCCCTCTTTCTTGTGCAACACCTGCATCTTGAATCTCCAACTTGAGTAATTCATTTCCGGCAGAGGTTTTAGTGGCAGCCCAGTTGTGAGACTGCACCATCCTGCATTCACACCATTACTGCTTGAACTTCAGCCTGCATCTCTGCCAGTTCCCGTTCAGATAGCTGCTGATTTACCATATTTTGTGTTAAGTTGTGAGTGAACATATCAGACAACACAGTGATTCTTCAAACAGCTCTTGTTTATTCACAGGCCAGAACAGAACTGAACTGAAGGGTTCAGCCAGCCTGCTTATACAGAGCTCCACTAGAATGCAACAGTAACCATTTTCTGTAACTATCCAATCACTGAACGTCACTTTCGACCCCTTATTTGCATATGTGGATCTGAGTGAAAACTATCTACAGTATCCCCCTGCTGGCCCAGGGTGAGAACTAACGTACATAACATTTTGTCTTCCAGCTTCTGACCTCTGATAGCTTATAGCTAGGCTCTGGTAGCTGGGTTGCTGGGCCCATGACTTCACAAGATTTTAACAGACTGATTTCAACCGATGCCAACCAAAGCATCACATGGCTTCTCTTCCTCATGGTTGCTGCACAGCAGTAACAACCACTAACCATTTACTCCAGCTCATTGGCTACTGCTAATAATAGGAGATATCTCTGTGTCCTTAAGAGGCAAGGTTATAGCATGGACAACTGTTGCATGCATAAGCAAGGTTGTAAAGCACATGCTGTGCTCTGTAGAAGTTCGCCTCCTTATATCTGTGGCATTGATGGTGTCAGCATGCATGCACCATTGCTTCTCAAGTATCGAATTGGTTCTGCTCAGCTGTGTCAGCTAACAGCTAATCAAGATGTTTATTTTACAGTGTTTGCATTTAGCATATTGCTTTATCAAAAGTGTCATTGGGCCAGTACAGACATAAGGCTGCCAATTGTTTAACCAACTGGTTAAGCAATCAAGAGCAGACTGCAGGATTATTCCCACCCTCTCCCCTCTGGAATGGGAATTCCCACTGTCGGCCTTAGCTGCAACTGAGTGTTATAATAGCAGCAATGTTAACTGAGGTTAACATATAATAAATGCTTCAACAATTTATGCCTTTGTTTAGCAACTATTTTTTTTAATTGGACACTATATTTTCAGCTGAGCAAAGGCTGAAGGGCTCTGCCCACTGATCCACCATAGCCAATGCACAGAATATCTCACTCAGCTTTTTCACTCTTATTTCTTTCTGTACTGGAGTGAGCAGTGGAAGGTCCTGCCCTCTTTTGTTGGCCATGCTGCAGGAGAGGATGAGTAACAAGCCTCAGAGAGAAAGTGGTGGTGGTGGGGGGCATAATGAGTGGAAGGCTCTGCAAAAGCCGCTCTTGAAGTTCATAGTAGTTCACCATTAGAAGGAAAATGCCAAGCCTTTTAAAAATTCCTCTCCCAGCTCCCAAAATCTCAAAGCCTCACACTCTTCCAGAGTAACAACAGACACAATGTGAACCTTTTTCTTTAATAAATAGCTATTTATTTTACTTAATCATTTTGCATTGGGGGATTGGCAGGAGAAATGGTGGATGGCTTGTGTATGTGTTGGAACAAACTCTGCAATAATTATTTCCCTGCATTCATCCATTCAGGCTACAGCCAGTGCTGGGTGAAGCAAGTCAGGTTGATCAGAGCCATAGGCAATTCTAGAGTGTTTTCCATAATATTTTCAGGGAAAGTGTGTTGCTCTGCTTCAAACATGCCCTTCCCTAGCTTAATATTAGAATGTTCTAGAACGCAGAATAGAAGAAAATGCTGGTCCTTTTGTTACTTGCTTTTCTGTGAGTTTGTCAATGAAAAGTTTGGTCTTCATGCCTTTCTGGATGTCGCTCTGACTGACTTCACTTGCTTCCCAAATTTCTGAAAGATATTCTCTCAACTCTCATAAATAAGAGGCTAAGTGTGATTATTCACTGGTGTGATGCACTCTGCATACAAGCAGGGATTACTACTTCACATTTTCAGGACTGAGCCATGCATTGCAAATATGTTCTGTTATGCTCTTGCTCGAGTGAAGCAATCATTTTTTGTCTTCAGGTTGGGATACTTTGTTGTTTTTAATTTAGAGAAAAAATGTTTTGAATAATGAAAAATTAAATTGATTTTTCGAGGAGGAAAACTGCATGCATTTTAAAGGCTTTTGTGTGTTTGTTTTGGTTTTTTGGTAATGGATGTATCAGTATAATTGATGCATTAATTTAAAAAACATATGTCATGTGGTATGGCTTAATTTCTATCTAAGAGCTATTGTGTGAACCTTGCCTGAAAATCATACTTTGACCTTCTTACATGGAATACCTTCCCCTGTCCATTAATCATAATCATAGAATCGTAGAGTTGGAAGGTACCTGGAGGGTCATCTATTCCAAGCCCCTACAGTGCAGGAATCGCAACTAAAACATCCACGACAGATGGCCATCCAACCTCTGCTTAAAAACCTCCAATGAAGGAGAGTCCACAAGCTCTTGAGGGACTTCATTCAAACAGCTCTTCCCACCAGAGAGTTCTTCCTGAGGTTTATCTTCTTTCTTGTAACTTGCATGCATTGGATTGACTCCTACACTCCAGAGCAAGAGAAAACAATCTTGCTTCATCTACCATTTGACAGCTCTTTAGATATTTGAAGATGGCTGCCATATCTCCTCTCATTCTCCTCCTCTTTTCCAAGCTAAACATACTCAGCTCCCTCAACCATTCCTCATATGGCTTGGTTTCCAGATGTGCAGAGAATAACTGATGTGAGCAGACAATTGCACTCCACACATTTGTAATAGCTCACTTTTCTAAATAAGTCCTATTGTGATGAAAATAAAAAAATAAAAAATGGCAGCCCTACCAAGTCAAAATGTTACTAGTTGCTGCTGGTGGTAGGTTACATGCTTTGCAGAAGATTCTTGGTTCCTTTCCTGCATTTCTAGATAGGGCTCAAAATGTCCCCTGCCTCTGACTCGGGAGAGTAATAGCCAAATGTGTTGACAATGTGCTACCCTCCAGAGGTTGTTTTATTATAGCACTCATCAATGAAAGGCAGCATCACTACTGGTCAGTGAGGATTGGAACTGGAGTTCAACTACAACTGGATATCACCATCTTGGCTAGGGCTGCCATATTTCAAAAAGTGAAAAAGTTGTTGAGCTATTTGTGAGGAAATTTGCCAAAATCTTCACTTCTGATATGGATTGTCATACATCTGGATTTTCCTGGACATTTTTGTGATTCACACCCAGACACTACCCTGGGGTAGACAGTACTTTCTATATTCCAAATGGCTAGTCAAAGAGCCCTTTGTCTAAATCTTGAATTATGCAAGAATATGTAATAGAACATTTGGAGGTCAGTGACTGGTGCCTGATGGCACTGAATATATATCAAAGAACACTGTAAAAGTTTAAAAACATTAGCAGGATTCGCATAACACTTGTAATTTAAAACAACAAAGGATAAAAATGAAGTAGAACAAATTGGGATAAATTAATTAAATGCAGTTAAAAGAGGAAAAACTTCAGAAGCCAAGGGAGGGGGGAGGGAAGTCCTGGGGTTCAGGGAACCCCATAAAGGTACAGATTTGATTGGGTTTTGTTTTTTTAAAGTGTGTGTGTGTGTGTGTGGAGGTCAGTGACTGACTGGGAAGCTAGTGGGAGCTGTGTTTGGCCCCCACACTTCCAGTTCCTTATTTAGAGCTTAATTTTTCCCTTTTACTCATGACTTGTGCTGCTTTCCTGATGGACTGGAAAAATCTTGTCACCAAGCATCACATAGGGGAAATCCAGAAGTGCTCCCTAATTTAAATTGATTGTCTCATTTGAGTGGGTAGCATTCTCCCCCACCCCAGCCTTAGCTCAGTTCTGGTCATGTGGATATTGTTGCCCAGCTTTTAATTATGCTATCTAGGGAAAAAAAATAAGAAGGTAATAGATATGTTTCTATCTTGCTTAAATAAAATTTAATTGAACCCCCCCCCCATCCATACTAATGGCAGGAATAATAAAATTAAGCTTTTGACACTGACAAAGTTTAGTTAAGAAGCAAAATATATTTATTTGGTTATTTTTAACTGGAAATCAATTTCCCTGTTTAAGTTGATATCCCTGCAGCGAAGCGATAAGGACATTTTTAATGTTTCCCAGCATCTGCCTGTACATTTTAGTGTGTTGCAGGATTAGTGGATAGCTGATGCTGCTGTTACATAAATGTGAGCAAGTAAAGTGAGATCCTCATTACAGAGTGAAGTGGATAATATGAATCAGTAACTGAGGGTGATGGAACTGTATATACTGTCCATTAACTCAGTAATAGCGCCTCGTCTTCTCCAGACGAGAGGATTCACAGACACCAGCATTTTGCTGTGTTGCACAAGCAAATCCCCAAAGCCTCAGCAGCAGAAATGTCTGCAAGTTGAGAGATAAATATGTGAAGACATATGCAGTGAAGACTATGTTGGAATTACAGGCATTCAGCTCTTGGCATGGCTATTATCAAAGTCCCAGGCAAGGTGAGGAGCATCAGCATTCTGCTCACAGCTCCAGAAAAGGAAGATGCATTGGTAACTCACAGGCAAAGCTCACGCAGGCAAATGTAGTCTAGATTTAAACCTGAAGGAAGTTTAAGCATGTGTCTTATATTTCCCCAGTACTGAATGTGGGACAGAGTATGTCATCTAGTTACCAGAGTTTAGTGTTATGTTTTGACTGTAGAGTGGACTCTGTAGTCTCCATGAGATAGTCCCATTAACTTTTACCACAAAATAATCAAGCCCAGACAGAGCATTTTGAGTAATTTTTGAAGTCTTTACATCTTAAGGAGCAAACATTTTGTTTAGAAAGGGGACAGAGAGGAAGCAGTGGATCATTATTAAGACAGTGTCCTTCCTCTAGTGCTTTCCTTTATTTTATAGCAGTTCTTGCTCTTCAGTTATATGTGTGTTAAGAATGTCTCTTTCTCATGAATATGTTGAATATGAATATATACAGGGAATATGTTGTTTGGCTGTGTACTTTTAAGTTTTCTGATTCACAAGACCCTCTGAACAAAAACGTTCTTTACAGAAAGTATACTATTGGGACCCCATAATAGTCAGGATTGGCAAACCTCTTTCAATCCTACATCATTGCACACATCTTGAAATGGAGATGAGGGCTCATGTAAGTCAGGTGGAGGGATTAACAGGAAATGGATGAGCCAACAGCACTCTCCCCATCTCCTGACAATTCTTAGGAGATCAGGGACATTATATTTGCACTGGGTCATTTATTCATGTAAGCCGTGTAGGGACTTTCACCGATGCTGCTGTGGGTTGGCTCAAGATACAGGAACAGACTTATTTAATCAAGGATAAGCAATATTGAGTCCTGCATCATTCAGTCTGGACACTGAGGTCCAGCACCGAGAGCCTTCTGGCAGTTCCCTCACTGTGAGAAGTGAAGCTACAGGGAACCAGGCAGAGGGCCTTCTCAGTAGTAGCGCCCGCTCTGTGGAATGCCCTCCCATCAGATGTCAAGGAAATAAATGACTATCTGACTTTTAGAAGACATCTGAAGGCAGCCCTGTTCAGGGAAATTTTTAATGTTTGACATTTTATCCTGTTTTTAGTATTCTGTTGGGAGGTGCCCAGAGTGAGTGGGGTATAAGTGGGGTGTATCCAAATTCAAATTCAAATTTATTTACGGCTATTAGCCCATAAAATATGTACAAAGTGGGGTATAAATTACTACTACTACTACTGTATTATTATTATTATTATTATTATTATTATTATTATTATTATTATTATTATTAGGCTTTGCATTGTGAAGTGAGACTTGCAGTGAATTTTGCCATAAGTTCTCCTCAATGAGCAGCGAAATAGCTAACTAGGGCTGTGTCCACATTAAGACATTCATGCATATGTGGGTCATTGTTTCTGTCTGTGCCTTTGTGTGCCTTCATTCATACTTTACCCATAGTTGTGAACCCATACTTTACCCATAGTTGTGAACTTGTGATGAATCTTATTTGGAATAAGGGAATTTCCCTTTAAAAAAGGGAAGCGTTGACAGCTATGACTTTATCCATACTTGCAATGCTTACAAAATCTATTTTTGTGTTTACCGTCCACACCAGTGTGACATACTTGATGGAATGTATTTGGAGTTGAAGTCAGTATGTTAAATCTTAAAATTTAATTTATTTAGCTGCACTTTTGCTTAGGGGTGATGTCCCATTACCCAGTCATATTCAGAACTGGTCATTATTTAAGTCCATTTCTCTCAGTTGGTCAACCCTGAGTCTGACTAACATTGGATATGAATCTGGGTGTCTATATCTACATGTTTAAGATACATTGTGTTTGTGTTAAGGGTTGTATTCAAGACATATTGGATTGATTGACAAACTTCAAAATAACATAAATAAAAGAAGATTTTGGGGAAGACGCTCTTACTCAATGAGAAAGATAAATATGCCCATTACAGTATGTGCCTATACTTCATGCAAAGTGTGAATTCAGGGGACGTGAATATTGTGATATGCAACATACTCCAATACAAAGGGTTGTTGGGAAACTGCTGTTTCAAACTGAAATACCCGCCCACCCACTGTGTGTAATTCAAGTGCTATTAAAGGAATTGAAAATGAGCAGGGAAGTAGCAGTTGTCTTTTCCCCGCAGTCATAACAGAATGTCTGACAGGCGCACAAAAAGGCATTAGGCAGAAGTAGGGGAAATTAAGCCATAATACTAATAAGACTAATACTTAGACTTGAGATAATTACTCCCCATCCCCTGTTTTCAAGTTATTTGCAAACTTTTAACTGTTTAATGACTGGGACATTTGTTTGGTTGTAAGTTGCTTTGGGTTGCCCTAATAAATAAATAAATAAATAAATAAATAAATAAATAAATACTTCTAAAATAATTCCTAATAGGGTGAAACTAGTTGTGATGCTCAAGACCTGTGAACAGGATCTCCCTTTCTCTATTTTCTTTCTTTCTAATAATAAGCACCAGGGGCCCAGAATGTGAGGCTACAATGTTGGTGGCAGAGGGGCTAATCCTTTTCCCACTGCACCATTTTCCCAGTTAAAACAACCATGTCCCAAATGCTCTGCTTTCTATTGCATGTAAAACATGCAATTGCCACTTGGGCCCCGATATGTCCCCCTCGGCATGGCAACTAGGAGGTTTGGGAGGATGAATTTAGAGAAATGGCATGGTGGAAACAGGTAACCCTTGTTTCCTAAGCACTTCAGCCCAGATTTGATTCCCCAGCTGCTATTCAGGGTTTTGTTTTTTAATGTATGAAATCCCAATCATGAAGTTTCCTTGAGCACTGTTTTGCAATTGGTGGAGACTGTTGTGTTCTAATTTTTGTATTAACATTTTAATTCTGTAGGTTTTGTAAACCATCCTGGGAATATAACTGGAGGGTGACATAAAAATACGATAAACTGAATCACAAGAGAGGCATTTGATCCTATATCAAAAGCAATAAACATGTTGTTAAAAATGAGAAACATTAAAAATATGCCAATAAAACATTATAAATGTTTATGTTAAGACATCTTCTGTCTTGTTGTTTTCTCCGTGTACCACATCAAGGAGGAGAACCTCCACGATATATAAATCTTCCTGTGTTGGAGAGATAATACACTTAAACCACTGTCCTGTCATTGATAAGCACTAGATCCAGATTTGTAATGGTAAGCAGCACCAGTGTTTTCTTCTACAGTGTTAGCATCTAGGAATATTCTTCCTAGGCCATATCCAAAATAACTCATCTTGGGAGAAATACAAAATCTGGTTTGGGATCAGAAGATTCTTTGTGGTTTCTTAGCACAGACCTCTTTCACTTAGGAAGCCAGAGAGACTCAAACAAGAAAGGCTGATTGCAAAATCATTTTGCCCTTGTTTTTGGGAGAACTGGATCAGAGGAAGGGCATACATACCAGTACTCCTCTCTCCCCCAAGAGAACATCACTTGGTTTTTTTAAAAGGCCTTTGACTCAAACTGAATAGGAAGACTAATAAAACATTGCATTGTGTTTCGGGCTTTTCCATAGAAATAAAATGTGTTCTGGTCTAGTGCCACCAGCATAATCATATGTCATGCCTCCACCTCTGTACGCAAGATGGTAAACCATATATTTGCTTCAGCAGGATAGTAATTATTCTCTGGTTTTCAACTGATTCAAGGGGGTATAGGAAAGAACTTTGGTCGCAAAATTACTGAACAGAGCACAACAGGTTTTAAGGTTTGGGGTGGTTATTTTTCATCTATGGGCTGAAGGACATCCTGGCAATATCTCAACTGTTTCCCTGATCCTCCAGCCTCATTTGAATAACATCTATTGCAAGCAGCTCTCATTGTATTCTCATTTTCCATTTGAAAGGGGGAAGCTCTCATGAAGAATGGTGAAATGTGCTAGGCCTGATAGATAAGAGAGCGGAAATTCTCTTGGTACTGTCCTGAAGTCTCCTCAGAGAAGGAACATTGGAAGCAGGACCCCTCCAAAGAGCCCTTGGAGGTGGACATCCCTACCAGAAGATCAGAGGTCCCCATACCAGCTGGCTCGGTTCCTGGCAGGCTCTCAGATTTTCCCTCACCTCTAGAGCAGAGGACATGGTGAGCCATGCAGGAGCTTCAGAGCTACTGCCAAAGGGCCCAGCTACCTGGGTCAATGCCTGGGTGGGAGCCAGGAAGTGATATAGCGTCCCAGTGTGAACTGCTTCATTGCAGAAGCAACAACTTACTTCCAAGCTCCAGTCATTAGTGTTCCTGAGCTGAGGAAATTAGCATCTCCTGAAAATGTCCCCTGCTCAGTGGAGTGTGCAGCAGAAACAGCTCACCAAAAGTGGGGTGCTTCTACTATGCTCTCTTCCCAGCAGGTGGGTTACTGTTGCTTACCAGGAGGGAGAAGTTGGTGGTGTGCAAACTCATTGGAAGGAGTTCTGCCTTGGCTCTGCTGGGACATTTGCATCTCGCTGACTTTCCTGTCACCTCACCTCTGCTAGTAAGTAAGAGTGACCCACCTACCAGGACGAAAGCATAATGAGTCTGTCCCACCTGGTGTGTTGACTTCTCAGTATTCTAAAGCAGGAATATCCAAGCTTTCTTATTTTCTTTGGGCCACTTATTCTCCAATGTGTTGCCCAGATCACAAACTACTTTCATACTGTCGACATTAACAAATGAAGACCATCGCTTATGACTTGAAAACATTAGATTTATGACTGAACTTTGGAAAGACTTTTCAATCGTTTATGTGAATCAAATTTCATAGAGGAACCTCATGCTGTCAGCTGGCAATCCTTGCTTCGAAGGATCTGCTGTTGAATTTATAATCAAGCAAGGAATTGGTCAATACTACATTAGTTCAAACTAAATGCAAGTCAAAGGTGTGGTAAAAGATTAGAGCTCATGGTTCTAAAACAACTATGGTTATGATTATGATCATTATTATTGCATGTTTATACCCCGTCTTTTCTCCTGACAGGCCTGAAGGCAGTTTACAGGGGAAAAACCAAGAATTGCTAAAAACACAGAAAAATCCATCATTAAAATATAATTAAACATTGATAGAATTAAAACTATATACATATATCAAATCTGTTTCAAACATACCAATAATTCCAATAAAAACAGCACAACACCAGCCCTTTAATTAAAAGTAGTCAATTCCAAAAAAGCCTGCTGGAACAAGAAAGCAGGTCTTTTTACACATGATGGCATGCTTCACTTTTTCGAGCCATTAGGACTACAGAGCCTTGAAACAGTGTATGTCAGAACATGTAGCTCAAAGATAACGAATTCACTTTAGCAACAGCGGTGTGGCTGAATATGGGGATAGAAGCAGCTGTGGGACAGCAAGGTTGGCAGTGCTAAAGCTTTTCTCAATTTATGGACTAAAACTGTTGCTCTGTCATTAAAATTTCATCTCTCTCACTGTCACCTCATTCACCATCTGCTCACCAGGTTACCCTATGACAAAGGGGTGGTGCATTTCATTACTAATTTGCTTTTTGTTCAGCGCAGTATTTTCAAGTGGGCCTGCCACTGGAACAGCGAGGGGGGACCATCAATCACATCCTCAGAGGGCTTAATAAAGCTTTTGACTACTTCCATAGCATAGCATGCTCTGGTGGTGCTATAATATATCTGAAAGCTAGGTGCTATTTTAATAACATGCGAGATAACAGAGAAAATGTCTGTGCCAACAAAGAACGCCATTGCATAGCGAGACAATGAATGATTGTATTTATTTGTATTTGAAAACTGGTCATCAGCCTTCCAAATGCAAATCAGCTCCGTGCCCACCATTAGTACAGACAGTTCCCTTTGCAGACCAGTCATGTAGAAATCTGGATTGTGTAGAAATACTCCTTTTTAATTAAGTAATTTTACCATTCTGCTTTCCAATGACTGCTAGCTCTGTCTACAGAAATTGCCAGACTGGGGAGTTCAACAGGCGGAGGAGTTAAATGAGCTGAATATAAGGTGATATATTAAATAGAATCAATATTGAATATATTGATAGAGCCTGTTTGGCCCCCTAGTGTACACCAGAGTGATGAAGCAAGCTAGCTGCTGAATGGGGCTCAGCGACACTTGACACTTCCGTTTGCCCTGCCCCTTCCCCCCATGATTAACCTGCATTTAGCGCTGAATCAGAACAAAGGGCAATTGAGTGTTCTGCAAATTGTCGTTTGTTCTGATTTAGTGCTAAAGAGACGGTTTCTTGGAGGCAAATGGTGGGGCAAAGGCAAAATCGCTCAGACCCATGGTTTCTAGGCACTGAACTGTAGCATTTGGGACACACTATGGGATCCAGTTCAGCAAAAGATGGCTATTCTGAAACAACCACTTTTCATGATAAAAACAAACAAAAAAAATCCTTCCAGTAGCACCTTAAAGACCAACTAAGTTAGTTCTTGGTATGAGCTTTCGTGTGCATGCACACTTCTTCAGATACCATGATAAGTAAGAGGAAAAAGTGACATGAAAGGTGATGGTTTTTTTTTAATCAATCACTTCTTAACAAACCAACAAATGGGGGGGTGTCCACTAATTATTTACTTTGACCATAGCTGTATAACTCCTGGATTTCAAGAACATCTGCATCCCCCTTTTTGGAAACCAAATTAAGCCTCCCCTCTTCTGTTGTTTGAGAGAGATCTGGTCACAGGCAGAAGTTGTAGAACTCTGTTCATGTCCTAAAACAGAGCTAGAATCTTCTGTGTTTCTATTTGCAAAATCTTAATACATTCTGGGTTATGCCTAGCATATGTTAATGTATTAAGGTACAAGACACAGCACCCTGGTTGAAGGCAAGCAGGTCTGGGTCTGTTCAGTGCCTGGATTAAAAATATACATGTAATATTCTTCCTGGGATAAAGTGGTCAGACATTACTTTTTTATTTTGATTTTTTTTAGTGCAAACTGGCCCTATAATCGTGTTCTTTAATAAGTGACACCTGCCCAAGTTTACTATGTCTACTTCAAGACCAGGTATTATTTATTATTTTGCCATGTCATGTCTAGATAACTCATCTCTTATTTTCATTTTCTCTCTCCCTGTTTTTGGATTATGCTATAAAAGGGTCAATAATTCCTCGTCAATGTCTTTTCCGCTAAGGCTGAGGTATAGATTTGAAAATAAGCCCTGTTCTTGTTTTGCACTGATGGATGAATGTCAAATAGTAGCATTGTTGCAAACAACTCTCTAGGTTGACAGTCCCGGTGGAAAAGGGCTGTCATGACAATTTGAGTTCATAATAGATGAGTGCGTGTTTCAGGAAATTTAGAGCAGTCCCATGGTGGGTTCTGAAGGTGAAGATTGAAAATGACAGGACAATCCAGCCAAAGTTAAGCATTATAAAGTCCTCTTGATTTCAGTGGGCATCCCATTGGCATCAGTGAAAAATAAAAATACTTGACTTTGTCTGGATTTTAGCCTATTTTTTAAACTCGGCAAATAGTGGAACAGCAATTAGAAGTATCTCAGCCTGGACTCTTTAAGAAGATGAACATGTGTTTCACTATATCACTGGTATTCATAATTACCTGGTTCAGGTAATAATTCACAATTTTGCTTCATAATTACCTGAGGTCGCCAAGCTTAATTGTATAATGAATTTATCATATTTTGCCTAGGAAGTTCTTCTCTGGCTTCATATGTAACATTACACTTCTGCTGATTCTGTTAGTAAGACTGCTTTGCAGGTCTAGGCACAGAATTTATCAAATATTTGATGAGTGAAACATTTGATTTCTGTGATCAACGTAATGAGACTGCATGACAATGAAACTTGGTACCTTCCCTCTGTTTGAGTCACTTCTATCATTTTATGTGGTTGTTGTCTCCAATCCTGATTTTAGTATTCCCCTTCCTATTTGTTTTGGCAGGGGGTGGGTGGTTCAGTTTCGAAGTGGCTCTCAGCAGTGGCTGTAGCTGTGAGCTACAATTTCCAGGGGACAATGCAACACCCTAATCAAACATGTCCCACCCTTCCATGTCAAGAGAAATTTCTCAGAAAATAAATGAGTCTCTTGATAAGTGGGGGGCAAGGAGATAGTTTATAATTACTATGCGAGTTCTGAATTTGCACATCACTGGGTTCAGTTTTATACATGCAGTGTGAGCCACCTGCTTTGAAAGGACTTGAAAACCATATCTTAGTATTTCCAAGTATGTGTGAAATGAAAATCTGTGTACAGTTGGGTGTTTTGTAGACATTCAAACATGAAAGGCCTTTGCTGAATCAGAAGCTGAGCTACAGTTTTAAACACAAGAGAATTAAAAAAATTAAAACTCACTTTGTCTTTGTTAGAGAGGGATGCTGGACAGCAGAACCACATGACTTTTCAAGTGGTAGCTAACCTGTGTGGTAGGCTTTTTCTAGATTGGATTGCATGTATCATGTACAAATAGTAGCATTTTGAAAAAGAGCAAGCATTTTCTTATTCAAGTGAGAAGCTGAGGCAATCACCTGGAGAAGAAAATGCTACCTGTAATGGTTCTAGGGGTTGCTCGTGCGTAAGCAGGTGTCTATCTCCCCGGCTGGGTGCAAACACCTGGGTGGGTTGTCAAAGTGAACCTTTTCTGCCCGGACAGCCACTCACCCATGGCTGACTCAATCGCTGGCAGAATCGGTCAGTTGGCGTTTCATAAACTTCTTCCAGCAAAGAAGGTCTTTGACGCCTAGTCTTCTCCTACTCTCTCTGCGCGAAAGCCTTCTGCACAAAGAGGGTGTGGGCAACGGAGGACCCCTATTCTCCCCTCTGGTCCCAGGCAAGGAGTCATGAGACCGCCTCGCCGCTTCCCCCATCTGCCCCCCTTCTCCACTGGTGCTACGCTGATTCTCTTCCCCAGAAGATGGGCTGCTTCTCCCGATCCCTGGACGCTCTCTGGAATCCCTCTGGCTTTTGCTCTCTCCCTCCAGCACTGATGGCAGTTCCCTGACACTACCGCATCTTGCTTGTATTATTATTATTATTATTATTATTATTATTATTATTATTATTATTAGTGGCTATCTCTATACATCATGGTACATCATTCTGCTCTGTGGATATGGAGTGCTCTGGAATATGAGTGTACCTCAAAATCAGACAAACCTAGTTTCCACAAAGAGTATGTCTTTTGCATTGTGGTTGCTCAAACAGTTGTGGGATTGGCGAGTATTAATTTTTCAACAGCAGTCATTTGCCAATGTCCTGGCATCAGGGAAGTGGGTCCCTTTCTGCATTTCTTTGTTTGCCTGTTGTCATGAATGCTGGGACCTTCTAGGACCTTCACTTGCCTTGGGATTTGGTCTGTTGGGCCACACTGCGTGAATGGAGAAGTTAGCTAGGGGCACTCTCAGTTTCTTTGCCTAGCCAGGGACTTCAGTAATCATGTAAAGATCTGCCTTCCAAAATAGTTTGCCTGCCATTACTGATCTTCTCCTTAAATAGCACTTGATAAGCTTCTTCTAACGGTTCCCTAGAATGTATTTAAAAACAAGTGCTTTGTGAAAGTTAGTGTGGCACGAAGCCAAGAAGAGGAGTGAGCAACCTGCTGCCCTCCAGATGTTGGTCTAGAACTCTCACCCTCTCTGACCATTGGCTATAATGGGCTGGTGGGAGTTGGAGTCCAACAACATCTGGACAGGTTTTCCACCCCAGCCTCAAATATTGAGCATACATTTGTACGTTTCCTTTTCTTTGTTAAATGAAACTGCAATTAATAATTACAAAAGAATGACTAGCATATTTTATCCTGACAGGCTCATGTCAGAAAGACTTTGCCAGAGGATGACAATCCTACAGGGAATCCCTGAGTGATTACATTGTTATTGCCCTGTAATCTCCTCATTTCTTCCTAGACTCGCTGTTTCTGAGTCGCTTAAGTTCTTGCGTAGAAGGATCAGCTCCAGTTAGATGTGATCCAAACTGAAGTTTTTATAAGGCACATAGATCCCTCCCCCCCGGCATTTAATATTAAAGCAGCTTGATGTTTGTATTAGCTGTGTGGCAGCTCTGTAAAGGGAGCTTTATCTAGGCCTTTTGACAAAATAGAATGCACTTTGGCTCCTAAACAGATGGCTGTGTTGTAAGTATAGACCAAATCAGGTTTTGCCGTGGCTTGGATTTTATTCTGTTATGATACAGTAATCTGGCATTATCTGTTTATCATGCAATCTAGTCACTATAAAGCTAGCAAATATTTAACTCTCCAGGAGTTGGTGTCTTGGATGAAAAGGGGGAGAAATCAACAAAAATGAAGCCCCGAACTCCCTCGTCTTCAATAATTGAGGTGCAGGAAAGAATCCTCTGACTTTTCTCCTTCAGCATCCATATAAGACCATTGATGGTTGCAGTGGGGAGGAATGATCTTCTCAAGATCCATAAATGGAAAAATCTTGTCTTGTTTTACATATAACCCCTATAAAGCCTACCCCTGGCCATCTTCCTGATAAATAATGCCATTTTTCTCTCTCTTAGTAAGCATCTTGAGTTTGCGGAAATTAGGGAGTTTATATGGTGGTGTTTAAAATGACTGTTCCCCCCATAGTCAAAACAAAAAAATTTCCTTCCAGTAGCACCTTAAAGACCAACTAAGTTAGTTCTTGGTATGAGCTTTCGTGTGCATGCACACTTCTTCAGATACACTGAAACAGAAGTTTCCAGACCCTTCTATATAGTGAGAAGGTGGGGAGGGGTATTATCTGTAACTGTTCCCCCCATAGTGTTCCTTCACTGCTGCTTTATCCAAACTTCTGCTGTTTAAAGCCACCACTTTTCTTCTCTCGGTGTGGAAACTGTAGCACACAGAGACTCCCCCCCCCCCAGGGGGACCTTTCTTCAACCGCACAGCAAGTAATTTACTACAGACATGAGTTCCTGTCTTTTTCTTCCTGCTTGCTCTTCCTTCTCACACATCTGCCTCAAGGGCTGAAAATGCATCATTGATGCCCCATGCCGACTATTAATCTATATTTTGCTTATCACTGTTTCAACTGGACAAAATTAACTGCTCTAGGTAGACAGGTGCCTTGCCCCCCCCCCCCCAGTGTTTAACATAGTGACTTTTTCAATAATGTATGTGGGGCCAGGTTACCATCTGGCAGGAAGCAGACATTATTCTCCCTATGATGGCTACTGTTTTCTTTTTCCTCTTAACCTTTCATTTGTTTCCAGAGGCTTATGTTTCAGATTATCCTTGGAGGATTAGTTAACCTTCATCTTTGTTAACCTGGAGAGTCAAGGTGGTGATATACATTTGCATGTTGATCTTCCGTTAGACATGTTTACGTATTTCTCAAAATTCAACAGTGCATCATACTGTTCTCTCTTCTTTCTCTATGCCAATTGTAAAATATTGACAGATTAAAGCCATTATGCCATTTTTGTCTACCTTAAAAAGTTTAACAAGCTAAGCATCCTGGAATCAGACTTTAGGCTAGAAACCCAAGGCACTGGGATAAGTAAAAAATAACAACACTGAAGATGGAAATTGTTTTTCCTCAAGCTTTATGGCCTCCCCCCCCCCCCCGAAACAGCAACTTCACATTTTACATTTTACATTTTACATTTTCAAAGCACTTTCATTTTCATGTGGAAAATAGGAGCCTCCATCCAGAGTGCTGTTCTTGGCTATAATCCCACACCAATTTATTTAGAAGTAAGTTGAACTTTGAGTAGGATTGTTAAGCAAAGCTTTGGACTGAATAGCAAACTTAGTATCTCATCAAATTGCGTTTCCCAAAATACTTATGAAATTCTACTAAGTTTAAGAAACAAAACACTACAGTACAGGGCATACAATTGGTTGTGAGATCCTTTGGAATGCAACTGGAACCTAGAACTATCACCCATGGAGTCTAATGGGGATGCTCGCTTAAGTCTCCCCTATCATATTAAATGTGGGACGCGGGTGGCGCTGTGGGTAAAACCTCAGCGCCTAGGGCTTGCCGATCGCATGGTCAGCGGTTCGAATCCCCGCGGCGGGGTGAGCTCCTGTCGTTCGGTCCCAGCTCCTGCCCACCTAGCAGTTCGAAAGCACCCCTAAGTGCAAGTAGATAAATAGGTACCGCTTTATAGCAGGAAGGTAAACGGCGTTTCCGTGTGCTGCGCTGGTGCTGGCTTGCCAGAGCAGCTTCGTCACGCTGGCCACGTGACCCGGAAGTGTCTCCGGACAGCGCTGGCCCCCGGCCTCTTAAGTGAGATGGGCGCACAACCCTAGAGTCAGACATGACTGGCCCGTATGGGCAGGGGTACCTTTACCTTTATCATTTTAAATATAGTTACAGTATTACCTGTTCTCAAAATTACAAGATACTATTGTTCTCAGTGTGTGCAGATTTGTTTAGACTTGCAATTTCACTTTCCAGTTTTGAGTGCACTAAGTAATTGAAAAAAAATTCTTCCATCTTAAATTAAGTAATCTCCATTACTGATTTCCACAAATCATTTCTTCTGGTAAGATAATCACCCCAAGGCAATACCATAAATTACTTTTATCTAAATATTATCCTGACTTACGCTACAACCCTATACACACTTAGCTGGGAGTAAGTCCTAATGAACTCAGTAGGGATTTAAGCCATACTAGATGTATGATATACGTTTATACATACTAGACACGGGTGGCGCTGTGGTCTAAACCACTGAACCTAGGACTTGCTGATCAGAAGGTCAGCAGTTCAAATCCCCACGATGGGGTGAGCTCCCGTTGCTCGGTCCCTGCTCTTGCCAACTTAGCAGTTTGAAAGCACGCCAGTGCAAGTAGATAAATAAAGTGGGTACCACTCCAGCGGAAAGGTAAGCAGCATTTCCGTGCGCTGCTCTGGTTTAGCCAGAAGCGGCTTAGTCATACGTGCCACATGACCTGGAAAAATAGTCTGCGGACAAACATCAGCTCCCTCAGCCAGTAAAGTGAGATGAGCGCTGAAACCCCAGAGTCATTCGTGACTGGACTTAACTGTCAGGGGTCCTTTACCTTTTTAAATGTATGCTTAATATGAAGCAGATTTACTGTAATATCTTGGTTTTCCTTAACTGGGGAATGGTGGGGTGTTGATACTTTCTGTGAAGATAAGGAAAAGGTGCCTCTCTTCACTCCATCCCTGAGACTGGATTGGATCAGCCACCTTTCATGTCTAAGAGCCATTAAAAAAAACACCTGCTGGTGCCAATCTATAGACATGCTTAGAATTACTCTTTCTGTGGAAGGGTAAATAGATACCTAATTTGTATTTGAATATATTGATTTAATTTAACTGTGTTCAAATTAAAAGTTTCCCAGTTGGAAACCCCACTCCAGTTAAAACATTCTCTGTCTTACTTTCCTGTCTTCCATATATGTAGTGCAGATCCCTTAAAATTAGGGCTTATTAGGTAGAATCATAGAACCGTAGAGTTGGAAGGTACCCCAAAGGTCATCTAGTCAACCCCCCCGAAATGCAGGAATCTTTGAAGTAATGTATCTTGTCCAACAATATAGTCCCTGTCAACTTTTACCTTAATTGCAATCCCAGTACTACATATTTTTTTTTTTTAAAAAAATCCTTCCTAACCACCCACTTTCAGAGCTTATCCACTCTTCTTGTTCTGCTCTTTCCCTGCGGGGAAACCGCAATCGGACAGAAAAGCACTTTGGGTTTTCTCTGGATTGACATTTGCTCTGATTTAGCACTAAAGAGTGGGTTTTCCCTGTGAAAGGAGTGGGGCAAGGGTAAGCTGCTTGGCCCCTTGCTTTCTAGGCACAGGGCAAGTGGAAGTGTGAGTAAGCCCTCTGTGTGGGAGCTTCGCTTATTCCAAAGTCTTTTCTGGGCCACCAATAAGTTATGATGCTAACATTGTCCCACTGCCCTCCTTGGCACCTCCTTACCAAAGCCACATCACCACCAACCGCTTAGTTCCTCTTCATCATTCCATGCAAGCAGAGTTACACCTGCCTGGCTGAGAACATGGCATAGGTCTTGGAAATCTGAGAGGGGAGTTATCAATATGGGCACATAGTCTCCAAGTTACAAAATACCACTAAGATTGTGCACATTTATTAAGACTTATAATGGAGCAGGAGCCACTTGAGTGCTCTCTTGTGCCTTCTCCAAGTGCTGCCGCTGCCGCTGAACAGGTTGCAGTAGCATTAGCACTATATATGAATGTACTCAAGAGATGAATGCAATCAAGAGATGTACTGAAGAGATGGTTACTACAGCACAGACCATTGCAGCCTCTGAGAGATTGGTTACAACTTAAAGGTAGCATCATTTCTCCCAGAAGTCAAGATAACAAACACAAATCATGCATCGTCCCCATTCTTCCCCTCTGTGGTCTCTGCTTTTTGAAGAAGCATGCTAGAAAACTCTTTGACAATGATTTGTCCATCAATTGTTATAGATTTTAATTTAAAACTGGAGGTGGATTGCTGAGTAAATGTGGAAAGTCTAGTGTTGCAGGCAAGCGGACGTAAAAGGCTAGAGCAATTTTACAAGGACTGGTTTATAGAAGCATTTCTTACAAGAAAGGGCAAATTTATACTAGACTTTGCTGATTCCTCTGAGAAGATGCCATGCTAAGGGCCCACCCACACTGCCGTTTATCTCGTTATTTCAAGTGATTTCAAGTCATGGGGCTGAGAAGTTTTATTATTGTTGTTGTTGTTGTTGTTGTTGTTGTTGTTGTTGTTGTTGTTGTTATTATTATTATTATTATTATTATTATTATTATTATTATTATTATTTGCCCCATCACTTTCCCTAGGAAAAACTACTGTTTACTGCTAAATCAGAACAAACATCAATTGGGTTTTCTGCGGAGGGAAGTTTGTTCTGATTCAGCAGTAGACTGGGGAATCTAGTTTCTGGGGAAAGTGGGAGGACAGAAACAAAGAAATGACCCTCTCGTACCCATGACTTGAAATCACGTGAAATCACAGGACAAACAAAAGTGTGGATGGGCCCTAACTTAGGAGGTGGTACAATTACAGCTGTCAGAAGCAGTTTTGCTCTTCCTTTTCTCTAGAACTTCTTCTAGCTAAGCATGTTAATTAGCTATTTGCTGCAGCTCTTGGTATATGAAGCTTCATAGGCCATACATTTGTATCTCCTGAGATTCTGATGACTTTGATCTGTCTCCACACATTCTAACTTCCCCAGAAATGGACATTAGCATTCTCTTAAGAGTGACATTTCATAAGGTTACCTCTGAGCTGTAAGTATTTTGCAAGAGAAGTTTGATTGCAGACTGCAAAAATTAAATCTGAGTAATCAAGTACAGTACTCAATTACTCTGGCACAACAAATTCACTTTAAAAGCAACAATAGTCTTTTTGCAGTTAGGAAAGTGATGAGGAAATTGATGGAAAGACATATCAGTCCTATGCAATCAAAAATCAGGATAATTGTTCATTGTTGTATAATCTTCCTGGAAGGAAATCAGAACAAGTGCTCAGCAAACAGTGAATATCATATAACCTTAAAATAGGATTTGGACAAGCAAATAAGGATGAATGTTTAAGGAGCAGGTCTGTCTGAAGAAGCCATAGGGTAGCTTTTCCTGTATTGCTGTTGTTGTTGTCTTTGCAATGAAATAGTATTTACTGGGATGACTGGAGTCAATTGTTTGAATTAAATATTAGAGCTTGGTGGTGTCACTAAGAGTCAAACTGCCCAAGATGCAGAAGATCTTTGTTTGCATTTGCCAACATTTAAATACAAAAATCTTTGCCACTGGATCTTTGCCACTGGTGCTCAGGGAGGGGACAACTTTACCTCTGTGCTGTTTTCTTGATCTAAATCTTCCACTCCCACATGCTATTAGATCCATAGGGATGGAACTTAGATTTAGAAAACAGCAGAAGGAAAAGATTAAACCACCTATTGCACAGCATATCTACTTCAAATCAGAACCCTAGAAGCTGCTTAAAGGTAAAAATACAACCTTTATCTGAATACAGATCTCCAGTGCTTCATGCAGTTTGCTTTAGGTGCTCCTTTTAATCTTTCTATAGCTAGAGTGCAAAAAATTGCAGAACTATGTGTACACTGGGTTGTGTTTTTAAAGCAGCTGCCTTTCATGCTGAATGATGAATTGCTTTTAAAATCAAGGTGAGTTTCAAAAGCAGTTTCTGATATAGCATGGGGTTAAAATAAATATATTCAAAAACCCCACTGTGTATAAACAAGTTATTGCCCATTCCTGAGTGTTCTAGATTCCAGCCTCTGTCAAATTAAAAATCACAAAAAATCCAAAGAAAGAGAGATCAATGAACTTCAATGATTTCCATGCAGTTTGAGAAGGATTTCCTCTGCAAGCCTGCCAGATTTGAGAGATATATTTTGCAACATTAGTCTTCTTGTCCTAATTTAACAAACCCTGTTTTGCCTTTTTCTCCAAACAGAACCATCACACTAGAGAATCAGTTGGTCATTCTTGCGACATCAGCAGCAGATGCTGGGTGCTACTATGTCCAGGCAGTGAATGAAAAAAATGGAGAGAATAAGACAAGCCCATTTATTTACCTGAGTGTGACAGGTGAGTACTGATTTTGAAAAATGTATTCTGAAAAGGATGACATGTGTACCATGGAGAGACATTTCCCCCCCCCCCCACAAAAAATAGCTTTAGCAGCAGTTTTGGAGGTAGCAGTATTACCTACAAAAAGCAAGACCCTGGAAAGAATTCAGCCTTTCTTTGATTAGCGTATTCTAAGTGTGCATTAAGCAAAGAAGATTCAGTCTTAGGGTTTAAACCTGTCACTTTCCTTGCAGAAAATCATACCAAAAAAACCACACATTTGGGTGCCCTTTTGAATGAAAACTCTTTAATCCATCAGTATTTTTTAAAGCTGGACTTTTGCATTCTTTTCTTTTGTTTGCATTGAAAAGCTTATGCTATTAGTATTTTTCTATGACAACTTCTTAACTGAAGTGATGACCACATCACACACACCCAGCATATACATTCAATATCACTCACTTGAAGCATCTAGATGTGGCTTTTATCATAATTCGTGCCCTAAAGGAAGCATTTGCAATGTGTTGTGGGTTTTCCATGGGAAAGGAACAGGGCAAGGGGAAAATCACTCAGATCCATGCGTGGAAAGTGTGGGTCAAGCAGAAAACCCCTTGGACCTGTGCTTCCTTGTCATGGGGCAAGCAGAAGTATGGACGAGCCCTAATATGCTGATGATTGAGGATGCTATTGCACTATGTTATACCTGCCTCCTAGCAGATCCTTGGGTCCTTTAAACCAGTGCAGTTTCATTTTAAACCTTACCTACAGGAGACATAGATAGTGGGTCTGTGTGATTAGAGGTTTGTGCAAACTATGGCTCAGATAATGAGATAATGGGCATCCTGCTGTATGATCTGAATTAGAACATGTGAAGGTGTGATAGCCAAAAAATTACTAGGCAGGGAATCATCCTTGTTATTTTCACAGATTCCAAAAGATGATGGATCGAAACAGGCATTTTGTGCCAGTTTTATGTTGTTCAGATGTTGTGAAGCAAGTAAGGCAAAATGAAATTGGTTTCCTTATTAATGGGTTAATATAGGTTTTAAAAGGTGTGTTACAGTGTTAGTATAGTGGACACTTTTCTCCTCCTTTTTAAAAAGTACCTTGTACAAGTGAAACTATTCTCAGCAAAGATCACCAAAAGGAAAGGGTTGCATTAAACAGTTTGTATCGCAAAAGAAAAAGAATAGCTTTGAAGGGGTGTTTTTAAATACCTGTTCTAAACAGAAGTCTGTTTATGTTTTCTCTTTGTGAGTTACTGGTATTTTGCTGCTCTTGATTTCATACCATTTCAGATCAACTGCTTGCGTGGTTGGTTTATATCACACACACATTCTGTATTTTTTATGTCCAGCATCTCCTGTTGATTCTTTCTTTTTAGAAAAAAAGATTAATACATATAATTCAAAAGGTAAAATGCTTGCTTTTTGGTGACCAAAGCATCTACTTGCCTAAGGTCTATTTTCTAAAAATAAATTGTTGAGCAGTCCAGTGATAATCGAGAGCAGTTAGTTAAATATGTAAGTGTTTTGCTAAAGAAACGACAGATTGAACTAGGCCTGCTGGTCAGCCGCATAAGAAATGCAGGGTTGCCATGGAAAAAACAATGCCAAGCAGCGCTTATTGGGACCTTGGGAGTGGCATAAGTGTCATGATCCAGCTGTTCTGTGAGATGGGAGTGAGGTGTAGACTTCTCTGCACATTTTAGAATTGTCTATCTTCACAGATTCTATATAGCTATTTCTGGTTGATGTGCTTTTTAAATGGCATAGGATTTGCAAGCCATACTCATATTTTGGATGCAGAACTGAAGTTAGTTTCATACTAACTTATGCAGCTGCTCCTATTACTGCTTATACAGTACCAACCTCCTCATGCCAAAAGGTTGCCATATGCAATTTCCCAGACATAGTTGGTAATCGGCCATCGGAAACAGTGTCCAGGCAGATATCGCTTAAATGTCAGGGAAAATCCAGATAGATGGCAATCCATGTGAGCAGTGTCATTTTGGGCAATTTCCCTTAACAATAGCTCAAAAACTTCAATATAAAAGAAATCACAAGCCCACGTTTAGATGACACAATAACCAAAACCATGACTAAACTTCCAATAGTGCAGCAGTAGCAGAATGAGAGGGAGAAGCAAGCAGGCATGACCGGCTCTCTCTGGGAGCTTGAGCGTTCACGCTAAACCATGGTTTGGCTCAATGTTAGGGATGAACTAAGCTACTGTCACATAATGAGGAGCCAAACCCAGAAAACCTTGCAGCTTTTGGCACAGACTTCTTCTCTTACATTACAAAATGGGTTTGATAATTACGTTCCCCTCCACCTTGCTAAGTTGCCTGAAAAATCTTGAATAAAAGGTGCCGTGTCTCTCATTTTTTCCCCCCTGGCAGCAGAGGAAAAACAGCTATACTTAGAATTTAATGACATTCATTTATAAAGCAGGCTTTAATGGTCTGTATTACATAACCACTAATGCACTCTGCAGCTCATTTTCTGATCTTAATTAACATTTGGGAATAGTCAGTCTGTGGCCATGTGAATAAAACATTTGCAACACACCGTAGACTACAAAGAATGGCATGGACATATAGCGAAGAAAACAAAATGAAGAGGGGGGAAATAAAAGTGGGATTTGAAGTCCACACAGGTGGTCTTTTGACTAATAGGGGTGGGGGTGGGGAGATAATGATTTAGAGAATAACAGGAGAAACTGAAATCTGAGGCCTTTTTTTTTGCCAATGAAAAGGTCATAATCTTGATAAGAACTGCTTTGATGATATTTGAGTACTGGAGTGGCTGAAATGCTTTTAAGGTGTTAACCTATATATTTTTTAAAAGAAAACAATATAATGGTGTGTGCCTTGAGATTGAAACTGAGAAGAAAGAAAACAATAAATGTACTAAACTCAACAGACATGAATAAAACTGAACAGGAATAATAGAATTGTAGAAGTGTAGAGTTGAAAGGGACCCAGAGGTTCATCTAGTCCAGCCCCCTGTGAAGCAGGAATCTCAACTAAAAAATCCCTGGCTGATGGCCATCTAACCTCTGCTTTGGAAGCTCTAATGAAGCAGAGTCCGTCCCACTGTTGACCAGCTCTTAACAGTGTGTTCATTTCAGTCCATTGAGCCTGCAAAAGAGTGGGCTTTGTCCAGGAGGGGCAAGGAGGGCGGGGGAGAGAAGCAACAACAGGATATCGTGGGCTTATGCGCATATGTGCAGGAAGACAAGAACCCCCCTCAAAAAAGCAATAGAAAATGAAGGCATGTGCAACTGTGGCACAATGTGGTGGAAAGGTACAGAAAGGGTAGGTAAGAAGAAAGGAAAGTGAAACAGCAAAACAATGTGATGGACAGGATATACTGTGCGTTTTCAGGGACACCCCTTGAAATAGTGCAGAGTAAGGTGTGGTCAGGATTCCAGTCAAAACTTGTGGTGGTACTAGTCTGCACAGTGATAAGCAGAAGGAAACAAGGCATGAACAAAATAATAATAATAATAATAATAAATAATAATAAAATTTTATTTATATCCTGCCCTCCCCAGCCAAAGCCGGGCTCAGAGCGGCTAACAGCATAGGTCCCCAGTGTGCATAGGCCCCCAGATGAATTTACAAGCCAGGAAAAAAACCAAGACTTGTCGCCCAAATCACCCCGTAGGGGATGGACAACAAGGGCGTTGGCTCCTGGGGGCTGAGGCACTGTGCCCTCCCCCCAATCTTTTTTTGAGGGGGCTCCCTCAATGTTCAGAGGGCCCTGTGTGCAATGTCACATCATGTTGGGTCCCCTCAATCCTCAATCCTGGCCCCTCTGATGGACAATTATGTCTAGAGCAAAATTCAGAGCCTGATATGTATCTCTTAACCAATATACGGTATCCCATCTTTAGAAGTGTTAACAACGTGACATTATATCTCTGTGCATCTTCAAACACTTTGTGAAAAGACACAAGAAGTGTAGATTGAGTAAATGGCTGAAAAAGCAAGTTTGCAAAAGGTGAGCATTTGTAAGTGTTTTTGGAAGGTTGTATTCCTGTTGCAACACTAATCATCTGAAACTGCAATTCAGGTCTTTGCTTCTGGAATTCCTTGTTCAAGTTATGAAATATAGAGGTGCCTGTCACTTTAGTAGATGTATTAGTAAATTAGATATTCTCGAGCCCAATTCATAATGTTAGGAGATACAATGTGTTTGCAGGCTTTGACGTCTTCCCTCCAAGCTTTCAGTGCCAGCTTTGAAAAACGCAAAATAAGATTGATGAAATTTTTAAAAACCTTGCCAGCCTGTGGTTCTGAAGAGTCAAAAGATAATAAAGCCAATTATTATTTAACGAAGATAAATCGTCCTCCCAAGCACTGCAAATGTAAAGGAAGGAACCCATTGTCCTGTTGATAAGATTAAAGTAGTGAGGGGGCTGAAATTTAATTCTTGGTTTGGTTATATTGTAATTAATTTGAAATATAAGGATGTCATGTTGGCCTAGCCAGTTTCCATTTGTAGTAACAAGGTGTTTTGTCCCAGGGCATCAGAGGTGCCCAGATTGCATTAAATAGCTCCTTCCTCAAATTTGTCTAGTGATTCAGTTAGCCTTATTTATAATACAAACTCTAGAAGGAGGTAATATTAAGGGTTCTATGGTGCTACATTTAAGTACCCAAAATAATATCCTACATCATTTGTGGTATTTCCCCTTTTATAGGGAAGTTTTTAATATTTGATGTTTTATTGTGTTTTAAATATTTTGTTGGGAGCCACCTAGAGTGGCTGGGGCAACCCAGTCCAGTGGGCAGCATACAAATAATAAAAAATGTTATTATTATGGTGCCAACTGCATTCCTATTCATCAGAAATTATACTTACCCAAACATTTTGAATGCCTCTACCATGTCATTGAGAGCCAGTGTGGTGTAGTGGTTAAGAGCGGTAGTCTCGTAATCTGGAGAACAAGGTTCGCGTCTCCACTCCTCCACATGCAGCTGCTGGGTGACCTTGGGCCAGTCACTCTTCTTTGAAGCCTCTCAGCCCCACTCACCTCACAGAGTGTTTGTTGTGGGGGAGGAAGGGAAAGGAGAATGTTAGCCGCTTTGAGACTCCTTAAAGGGAGTGAAAGGCAGGATATCAAATCCAAACTCCTCCTCCTCTTCTTCTTCTTCTTCTTCTTCTTCTTCTTCTTCTTCTTCTTCTTCATTCGAATAAATTATTCTGAACCATTTATCAAATATATTTATATCCCTTCTCATAAAAAAACCTTAATGGGGTGTGGTTAGTGCATGGAGGAAGCAAACCATGACCCTAATGTTGCCTTATGAGAGCCAGTGTGGTGTAGTGGTTAAGAGCGGTAGTCTCGTAATCTGGAGAACCGGGTTCGAGTCTCCGCTCCTCCACATGCAGCTGCTGGGTGACCTTGGGCCAGTCACACTTCTCTGAAGTCTCTCAGCCCCACTCACCTCACAGAGTGTTTGTTGTGGGGGAGGAAGGGAAAGGAGAATGTTAGCCGCTTTGAGACTCCTTCTGGTAGTGATAAAGCGGCATATCAAATCCAAATCCAAATTCTTCTTATGTCTGAGCCAGGGACTGCGGTTTGTTTTGTTCCAGCAAACTACAGCCAGTAGAACCAGAAGAGAAACCATGGGAGTAAACCAAACCCTAGTCCAGACCTAATGTTAAGCAAGAGGTGATGGTTTGCTTCCTCCCTCCCTCTCTCCAGGAGTGGAGAGATTTTTTCCCCTGTGCTGGAGTTTGTGGTTTACCATGATTTGTGGCCACAGCCATTTTGGGCAACATGTGCATGGATCTAGAAAGGGCAATCCTAAACAGTGGTGTCACACCAGAAAAGGCCCATTCTTCAGCCTCCCCATCCCAATCTCAATAAGCAAATGAACCTGAACCCCAGGTGATCTCAGGGCACAGGGCAGATTCATGTGTTATCTATTGTTTTAACAGAATGTTTTACCGCCCTTTGAAACACTCGCCTTTTAAGAACTAGTCCCAAGTTGCTGTCCTACTTTAGCAATCTCCCCTCTGCTCATTTACAATCCCCCCTCCCTCTGTACAGTCTTCCTTTCATCACTATTGTGAAGATAAACTTATTGTTTGGTGTTTTCAACTGAGGAAGTAAATCTTGCTAAACAATAATTTACCATCAAGGTGTGCTCAAAAGTGGAGGGAATGGCAGGTGAGGAGAAAAGATTTCACTTTGAGGTTTTAATGGGGAGGCAGACTCAGCAGATGTTGAGGCTACAGATGGAGTGTCTGAAACATATTGTTGCATTAATTTTTGATGGGGAATTCCAGCAGCTAAGATGTAGGGAGTGGGAAGAAAACAAAGCAAGGCAGGCCAAATCCTCCATGTAACAGACTTTGCATTGCCAGGGTCAGGCTTAGACCAGCTGTATCATCCTGTCAAACTGCTTTTAGTTCATGCTGGGTTGCGGGGCTGCAGATTTTGCATTTGCTTAGCCTCCATGGATCAGATTGACAAAAATGAAATTAATGCTCCAATAAGATTGTTTTTTCATGTGAAGAAAAGGTACATAAAAGTTGAGGGGGGAATTGGATTTCTCTGCTGTGACTCAACTTTATACAGCATTGGTTCGCTCAACAAATAGGATGGAAATCTAGCACAGCCCCAAATCAGAGCGCTTTATGAGTTGTGCCATGTTTAAATCTGTCTTGGAAATAATGACATTTCATTTTGCTCACTTTCTTGATAACCTTTAAGATTTCTTCCTGCCAAGCAAAATTCCGGGGGAAATTCTGCATTGACTTGTTCTCTCCACTGCTCTTGTCATGTAGACGAATATCTGCTGTATGCTCCAGCAATCATTCAATATTCTTTTGTCACCCAGAAAGCTAATTTCAAGCAGCTGCACAAGTGTTTAGGAACTGAGCTAGATCTATATGGATACTATTGCTAGAAATGTGATCCATAATTCACTGCCATATTGAAATTTCCCTTGTCACCAAGATCTTTCTTGCTGTTTTCCCCAGTTCCAAAGGGAGTTAATACATGCACAAGATTGGTTTGATTCCTGCCAGATGTATTTGGGCTGACTGCCTCCATGCAACACATTACATACAGTTTGCCATCCATGTATGATGTGTTGAACAATCGTGGACACTATTGTTGTATCTCTGTTTTGCAGAATAACATTTACAAATCCCTCCTATATGGAGGCCAGGGCTGCTGGAGTGGAATCTTTCCAGCATTTTTTACCTTCTGCTGACAAGTTGATTGCCTATTTTTGTGAATTAGTACATGCCTGGAGGAGTACAGTTTGCTTTCAATACTCTACAACTTAGGGCCAGGCTATCTGAAGGACCATAATTCCCTATAAAAACCTGCTTGGGCTCTGAGATCTTCAGCAGAGATCTTCTCTTGGTCCTCCCCTACCAGGCACACTTGGTGGGGATGCAGAATAAGGCCTTCTCAGTGGCTGCTCCCAGACTGGTTCCCTCTTTGTTATCCATCTGGCAGCAGGTGAAAACTGTTCTCATATTCCCAGTTCAGGTCAGCAAGGTGGTTGACAGAACCACCCCTTGATTGAAGGCAGGCAGCAACCTTTTGGGAGGTAGTTCTGCAGTTCTGCTCCAGACTTCCGGTCAAAGTGCAGCCACTTGCCACAAGCTCCCTCTGATCTTTCAGGCTTTTACCTTTAAAAAAATATTTTATCTTGTATTTCTAAAGTAGTTTGCTCAATACTTCGTCTTAGACTTTTATTTAATCATTAAGTTTAAAGCTTTCTGCAGCTTATTTCCTTGTTATAGGAGTGTGCTCCCCTACCTGCCCACTTCCCATTTTCTCTGCTGTTCTTTAAAAAGAAATCTTAATATTTTCATCATTTTCCTCCCGCTGTAAGTGGTTGGCCAAGGGAGAAAGGGAATTTCTCCATTACAACAGCAGCTGTAGTGAAGGAGGAATGCAAGGGGAAGCCTGGAGAGACATGCAAGCTGCGTCTTTTGGCGCGAAAGCCATTTCTTCCCTTCTGCAAAAAGGAAACCTCTTCATTGGGCTTTTTAAAGCCATTTCTCCAGAAGGAAAGCCTTACATCTTCACTTAAGAGCAGATTGCATCCACCCCACTCATATATCGATTGGGTGTGCTATATTCCCCTGCTATCCATTCCGATTCAGCATTTGGGATTTCTTTTTAAAAGATTATTCATTTAAATAATAATCAGTCTGGAGAGGCTAGGAGGGCTAAATAACTGGGGGGGGGGGAGACCACTACCCCCTCCTCTGAAGCAGATCCCAACTGGGAAAAGGAAAAGAGGCAAGCAAAAGGCTTTAAACACATTTTCTACATTCCAATAGCGCCTCTTAATCATCAGATGAGGAAGAATTCTCTCCTCCACCTACTAATATGGACCAGGGCTCTTCTGGGGTCCTCCCCCTCCAGCTATTATGAATACCTTACAGCTGTCTGAGGATGTGCTTAATCAAATCAAGCTTACAGCTGAATTTCTGCCTGTTTTAAAAGCCTCTTCATCATCTCAGACAAGACCTGCTGGCAAAAAAGCACAGACAGTGCCTAAAAGGCCCTCTCTCAACTCTGGGCAACCTAACATACATTCCATGGAATCTGCTTCAGCCAGACTGCAGTCTACAACCAGAACCCAGTCTCTCAATCCCTTTGGGATGTAAGAGGATCTTAATCCAGTAACCCAAGACTGAGCACAATCACAACAGTCATGAGTTCTCTGATCCTTTTTCTTTCATGGATCAAGATGAAGATGAATGGAGTGACAACCCACTAACTCCCCAACAACCCTCCCACTGGTTGTTTCAGGATTCTCATTATATTCCTTTCCTGGGTAAAGCCTTTGCTACCTTAGAGCTTAATGATCCCGCTACAAAGCCATCTCCAGTTCCAACTAAAGCTAAAGTGCTAAAGGAACCACAGCATTCTGTGCTGGACGTTCCAGTTCCAGCCCCACTCAAAAAAGTTAACAGGTGTAATGAGATTTACCCCTCCAATATAAAAAAAGTGATGGTGCTCGCTAATAAGCTATACTACCTAGACTCTGATTTCATGGACTCCCTTAAACTGCCCAGTGGGGGCTTCCGGGACGGCGCCATCGCCGAATGGCGGACTCTCTCCGAGCTCCGGAGGGAGTCTGCTGGGTAGGGGTCGGGTCTTGCCGCGCCGGCGACGCGGGGACCCTCAAAAACCATGGGCGGAGATGCCCATGGACTTGGTGACTCGGTGGGTACCATCAGCACCCCCCCGACCCATGAAGGAGCCTTTTTAAAGGCTCCGGAGCGGGCGATGGGGGGGTGGTGGTGCTATGAGTCCACTGCTTCCCCTGCCCAGCGAAGCCGCATGCCATTCGGTGGAGAGCAACGACTTCTTCCTTGGAAATTTTGGATTTGGACTTAAAAGTACTTGTGAGTAAATTTATCGGATTTAAAAAGGCAATTTAAAAATTAACGGACTTAAAAAGGCAAATTTGATTCATGAATTTGGAGCAAGCGGGGGGGGGTGTGTGCAAAAAGGAAGTCCACCCCCCCTTGTTGTAGACGGTTTAACGCAAGGATGTGACAACTAAGATCGAAATATGAACTTGCTTATTCGGAAAAAATTTTAACTTTACGAAGGGAAACAACAATTTTGTGCTGGAGGAGAAGATTGATTTGTGGAACTAAATGGTAACCCCCCTGGAACTGGGAACGAACCGCTATGAGAGGCTGGCGAAGAGACACAGAAACTTTGACAGCTGTCAAGGTAGCTGTCAAAGCAGGGAAATATAAGAGAACTTTGTTACGATGGCTTTGCTGGATGGTTACAATTTGGACATAAACTATTGGAAATAAAAGGCAACAAGTTATTTGATTTTTGGGTCTGACTTTGAAAGAAATTAAGTTACTAAATTCCCTCTAGAGGGAGGATGGGACATTGCAACAGTAGCTGCAAGTGGAAAAATACTATGAATTTGAACAGGATTTGTTATCTTCTGGGAAAGCTGCAAAAACGAAGCATTATTTTGTCTACAGAGGTTTCTATACTAAAGGAGACAATGGATTTTATCTATTGAAGAAAGGAAGGGACTTGACGTAAGTTATGTTCCTGAATAACAAAAGCCTCTGTGGAGAACAAGAAGTTTCTGAATTAGAAGGTTTCTGCAGCAGAACAGAAAAAAAAGCAACCTGAGGAATGAGAGCAGGACTAAATTTGAAGGTGGAGCATTTGGGAGAATTTCTTTGAGATTGGACTTTTTGAAATTAAAAACAATTAAAGACGGCAAAGTGGAGCGGAGACATAGATATGGATGCACCAGGCTGGCTGGAGACAACTGAATGAACTTTGGGGATCGGAACCGGGGAAGAGGGGGGGGGGAGATTTGGAACCCAAAGGCTGTAAAATTTTATATTTCTTTCTTTTTTTCTTCTTTTTTACTGTTTGCTGTTTGAAAATAAGGGAATTCGTATAAAGGATACGGGGTCGATCTTAGGGAATTATATAAAATATAAGGAGAAATGGTTAATTAAGGATAACAAGACAAACTAATTTGGAACAAATGTGTTATTTAAAATTACAAATAAGGTTTTTAAATTTGGGGAAGAATTTGTGGAATTAATTAAGGGAAGTGGGATACAAGAGGGGGAGGGGGGAAGTTCGGGAAAGATGTTATTGAAGTTAAGCGTAAATCATATCTATCTTTTCTTTCTATCTTTCTTTTTCATTGTGGAAAATCTTAATAAATATTATTTTAAAAAAAAATAAACTGCCCAGTGGGGATCCACTTTTTTTCACTGTGGTTTCTAAGGCTCTACTTCCAAGGGAAGGAGACTCTCAGCTGAAGGATCCCAATGAACACTGCCTTGACTATGTCATCCACAGGGCACAGGAAGCCAATGCCTTGGCCATCTGAGCAGCTTGCACATCTTCAATGTTTGCTTGTGCATCTTCAATGTGAGTGGATGACCTCTTAAACAACCCTACTCAGGATATGAGTCACCCCACTAAACCATACTGAATCTACACTGTTCAGCAACATTCACAGTAGATGCTATGATGAATATGCATCTTGTGCCCCGTACCTGATGTAGTGGCCAGACACACTATGGCTTTGACACTGGGAAGCAAACACACAGTACTGTGTTAACTTCTGCATCGCCCACTATGTGGCTGGCAAACCTTTTGGAGAAGAAGCTCTGAAAGACATTCTAGTTTAATAATAATAATAATAATAATAATAATAATTTATTATTTATACCCCGCCCATCCGGCTGGGCCTCCCCAGCCACTCTGGGCGGCTTCCATAAAAACCAAAAATACAATAAAATATCACACGTTAAAAACTTCCCTGAACAGGGCTGCCTTAAGATGTCTTCTGAATGTCAGGTAGTTGTTTATCGCTTTGACATCTGCTGGAAGGGCGTTCCACAGGGTGGGCGCCACTACCGAGAAGGCCCTCTGCCTGGTTCCCTGTAGCTTTGCTTCTCGCAATGAGGGAACCGCCAGAAGGCCCTCGGCGCTGGACCTCAGCGTCCGGGCAGAATGATGGGGGTGGAGACGCTCCTTCAGGTATACTGGACCGAGGCCGTTTAGGGCTTTAAAGGTCAGCACCAAGACTTTGAATTGTGCTCGGAAACGTACTGGGAGCCAATGTAGGTCTTTCAAGACCGGTGTTATATGGTCTCGGCGGCCGCTCCCAGTCACCAGTCTAGCTGCCGCATTCTGGATTAGTTGTAGTTTCCGAGTCACCTTCAAAGGTAGCCCCACGTAGAGTGCATTGCAGTAGTCCAAGCGGGAGATAACCAGAGCATGCACCACTCTGGCGAGACAGTCCGCAGGCAGATGGGGTCTCAGCCTACGTACCAGATGGAGCTGGTAAACAGCTGCCCTGGACACAGATTTGACCTGTGCCTCCATGGACAGCTGTGAGTCCAAAATGACTCCCAGGCTGCACACCTGGTCCTTCAGGGGCACAGTTACCCCATTCAGGACCAGGGAATCCTCCACACCTGCCCGCCTCCTGTCCCCCAGAAACAGTACTTCTGTCTTGTCAGGATCAACCTCAATCTGTTAACCGCCATCCATCCTCCAACCGCCTCCAGACACTCACACAGGACCTTCACTGCCCTCACTGGTTCTGATTTAAAAGAGAGGTAGAGCTGGGTATCATCTGCATACTGATGAACACCCAGCCCAAACCTCCTGATGATCTCTCCCAGCGGCTGCATGTAGATGTTGAAAAGTATGGGGGAGAGGACAGAACCCTGAGGCACCCCACAAGTGAGAGCCCAGGGGTCTGAACACTCATCCCCCACCATGACTTTCTGAACACGGCCCAGGACGAAGGAGCGGAACCACTGTAGGACAGTGCCCCCAGCTCCCAGCCCCTCAAGACGGTCCAGAAGGATGTTATGGTCGATGGTATCAAACGCCGCTGAGAGATCCAGCAGAACTAGGAAACAGCTCTCACCTTTGTCCCTAGCCCGCCGGAGATCATCAACCAGTGTGACCAAGGCAGTTTCAGTCCCATGATGAGGCCTGAATCCCGACTGGAAGGGATCCAAATGGCCCGCTTCTTCCAGGCGTGCCTGGAGTTGTTCGGCAACCGCTCGCTCTATCACCTTGCGCCAAAAAGGAAGATTTGAGACGGGGCGATAGTTGGCCATTGTGGCCGCATCTAAAGATGGTTTTTTAAGAAGCGGTTTAATAACCGCCTCTTTCAGTGGGTCTGGGAAGGCTCCCTCACGGAGGGAAGCATTCACCACCCCACAAAGCCCATCGCCCAGTCCTTCCCGGCTAGCTTTTATAAGCCAGGATCGGCAAGGATCCAGGAGACAGGTGGTTGGTTTCACTCGTCCAAGCAGCCTGTCCACATCCTCAGAGGTAACAGATTGGAATTGATCCCACTCAACTTGACTAGACAGAACTCTAGCACGCTCCCGCCCCGGCCCTGCTCCCACGGTGGAGTCTACTTCTTCCCGAATCTGAGCGATTTTATCTGCAAAAAACTTTGCAAAATCATTGCAGGAGAATATGTGGCCCGTACTGGGCCCCGATGTTACAGGTGGCTCCGCTAAATTGTGAACCACCTGAAAAAGTCTCCTGCTGCTGTTTTCTGCAGATGCAATAGAGGCGGTGAAGAAATTCTTCGCCGTCGCTATCGCCACTTGGTAGGCTCGACGTTGAGCTCTAACCTGTGTCCGGTCAGATTCGGAATGAGTTATCCGCCACCGGCGCTCTAGCCGTCTCAACTATTGTTTCATCACCCTCAGCTCCGGGGAAAACCACGGGGCTGTCCGGGATCCATGCAATCGGAGAGGGCGCTTCGGAGCCAGACAGTCAATAGCCCTGGTTAACTCCGCATTCCAGCGGGCCACCAGGGAATCAGCTGAAAGGCCATCAACATGGGATAAAGCATCCCCTACCACTCTCTGGAAACCATTTGGATCCATTAAGTGGCGGGGGCGGACCATCCGAATTGGTCCCACCTCCCTGCAGAGGGGATGGGTCGCAGAGAAGTCCAGTTGCACCAGGAAGTGATCTGACCATGGCACTTCTTTTGTTTCACTTTTACTTAGTGTCAGATCACCAACATCCATAGAGGTAAACACCAGGTCCAAGGCATGTCCGCGGCTATGGGTTGGGCCAGACTTATTCAGGGACAGCCCCATGGAGGCCATGCTTTCCACGAAGTCCCGAGCGGCCCCTTGTAAGGTCGTGTCGGCATGGATGTTAAAATCCCCTAGGACGACCAAGCTAGGTGTCTCCAGGAGAACATCCGCCACGACCTGAAGCAGCTCGGGCAGGGAATCCTTGGTGCAGCGGGGAGGTCGGTACACCAAAAGGAATCCTGTACTGCCCCTATTGCCCAACTTCCAGAACATGCACTCGGAAAACTGGGTCTTCCCAATAGGACGCCTGGTGCAAACTAATGACTTTCTAAAAATCACTGCAACCCCCCCTCCCCTGTATATATTTCTATATACAGAAATAAAGGCAAGATACTGATCATTCATAAGAGAGATGACAAGAAACCGAACAGGAAATATTCAGCACATTCCTACAACAATTTTGGAAGCAGAGCTGAACAAACCATGGAACAGACCCCGCAACCCTCCTAGAAATCAACAAATCACAAAATTCTCTCCCAATCAGAACAAAACTGGCCACTAACAGCAATGTTAGGGAGGTGTGATGAAGGCTCCAGTCTTCTACCCAAAATGGACTGCCACAACCTCGGCAAATGGGTGCTGAACGCCATTCTCAATGGGTACATTTGCATTTGCCCAAAATATAGTTTTTCTATTGCTGGGGAAATGTCAGCAGGCTCCACCCTAGCTAGCTGACTGCAGGAATGTTTTCTTGCACATGGTTACTTCTCAAGTGTTTAGTTAGTTACAGTCCTGCTTGGGAGGTAGGATATATCCTCCACCTGCCAGGACCTTCCCAGGCTTATCATCCTTGGGTTCTGCTTCCCAGGTCACTGGATCCCTCCCCAGTGTCATCTGTCAGCCAGTCCTCACCTGGGGTCTGGCCTGGCTCCCCCCTCCGTCACTCCATCTGCATCTAAGACCTACGACACAGAGCAACAAATACATGGATCCAAATATGCTGTTCTGGATGCAGAAGGCATCTCTTATTCATGGGAGCACTGTTTCACACCTCACACTAGAACACACTGTTCACTATTCTCACACAGGATAGTTAAACTAGATCCAAAGGTGTTCTTCCACCCATGCAACCTCCTGTGGAAGCCGAAGCAGCAGAACTGCTGTAGAATTCACTTGATAGTGTTGCATAAACTCTTGTGCAAATGTTTTCAGCACTTGCAGCTGTATCCAACCCATTACTATTTCATCTTACTGAAACAAAAGTTGTTTTGAGGTATTTTGTAATATAGCCTTTCTAAATTTAACTTTTAAAAAATCACTTTATAGCCCTGTGCTGCATTTATATTTGATATCTCTCTCTCTCTCTCTCTCTCTCTCTCTCTCTCTCTCTCTCTCTCTCTCTCTCTCTCTCAGACACACACACACACACACACACACACATTATATTTTAGAATCCAATAGCAATCTCATCCTACCTCCTTTATTTATTTCTGACACAAGCAATTAATCTTTCTCTGTCTCTAATCAGTTTTGATGTTACATTCATTGGAGTGATTTGTTTCCTATCTTTGTTGTGCCCTAGAATTGATATGTGATGATAAGAGCTTCTTAGAGGACAAAAACAAGGAAAATATAAAATTGAATTTACCTTGCAATCATTATATAAAATGTGACATACATCAATTATGCATGCCAACCAGGGAAATGTAGCCTTGAACAAACTGTGCTGATTTGCCATTAGAATAATACCCGAAAAACTTTTTTCTGTACAAGTATTTTGGTTTACTTACTTTTCTCTGGACCTTTTACTATACTGGTGTGAGAAGAAGCACTGGGGGGATTAGCTAATGATAAGAGAGCAGTTATTAATAGGAAAGAATAAGCTAGTATTAAAACCTGGATGCATGTAAGCTAGTGAGCACAACTGTTTTTAAATGTGACATTTCTTCTTCCTAGGAATGTTATTTCACCATGTTATCATAGAATATTGTTTTCCTTTAATCTGATGCTTTGAGTCCCATTAATTGAAGATTGCCTTCAGCAGCTGTGATATTTCCCTCTTTGTCAATCCTGTAGATGGTATTTATTTCAGATATTCACTCACCCCCCCCCACCCATTTATACAGTTTAAAATTGGTTACATTAAAAATCGTAATCTCTCCCCTCCATACATGGACATATGAGAATATTCTCAGTATCTTCAGAAACTAATTTTACAAATTATTTTTATTGCTGGTGTTGCTTTATAGTTTATTAATAACGAACAACAGTCCAGTGATGCCAAGAGCCTGGTAGTGGCTAAGTGGGGTACATGGGAAACTGCAATAGCATCATTTTTTAAAAAATAAATAAATAGGAACGTCCTAAAGGTAAAGGTAAAGGTAAAGATACCCCTGCCCGTACGGGCCAGTCGTGTCTGACTCTAGGGTTGTGCGCCCATCTCACTTAAGAGGCCGGGGGCCAGCGCTGTCCGGAGACATTTCCAGGTCACGTGGCCAGCGTGATGAAGCTGCTCTGGCGAGCCAGCACCAGCACAGCACACGGAAACGCTGTTTACCTTCCCGCTATAAAGCAGTACCTATTTATCTACCTGCACTTAAGGGTGCTTTTGAACTGCTAGGTGGGCAGGAGCTGGGACCGAATGACGGGAGCTCACCCCGCCGCGGGGATTCGAACCGCCGACCATACGATCGGCAAGCCCTAGGTGCTGAGATTTTACCCACAGTGCCACCCGCGTCCCAGGAAAGTAGGACTTTTTCTAAGTCTTGTTTATTTTAAAGGAATTGCTTTTGAGTTTAACATGTCTAAGCAGCCAATTGTGTTTTATTCACTTGGGTAGTGTGAAATAATTTGGACAAGGATAAAAGTATTTAAACAAATATAGCCCAGGACACCGCCCCCCTATCTTACCCAAGGCAAGGTGGTTCTTTTAAAATGAGATTCAGAAGCAATACAAAATGCACAAGTGAGTGAGAAGGTTAAAGATTTTATTCAAAAACAGCAAGCAACGTATACATACCAAGCAAGCACTTCAGCCTGCCACTTGGAAGCCCTCAAGAAACAGCAGAGCGACTCCCCCAGGTAGCCTCAGTTTGCACGGCCCTGCAGCCAATCAGTCCATGCATGAGCTTCAAAGAAGCTCTGCCAAAACAGTCCCATTTTATAGATAGCCTGTGTGGCTTCCAAGACTGCTATGTGCAGATCATGCGTTAGCCACTCCCTCCCAATGCCTCACTTTCTCAAAACAATGTACAACATCAAAGAAGTGCCCGGCACTATCCTCCACAACTGATTAAGGCAGCTGTGTGTGTGGCCTCACCTCCTCCTAACGTTCTCAGGACATTGAAAACTGCTCTCACACCATTAAAAAAACTTAATAAGAGCGGGGAGGTGGAAGGAACAGAGGTAGGAAAGGTGACTGTGTCAGATCACTAACTCCTCAATACATTTTTGTCTTCGGGGTGCATTTCCCATACTCCCCCTTTGCTCAGCATCAGCCCAGCAGCAGTAAGCCAACCTTGCTTTTTCTGCTGCCCCTAGAGGTCTCCTTCCCAAATTGCAGGTGGGACTGATCAGCATTTCTTGCTGTGATTGCTTAGCAACAGTCATTAAGTGATTAATCAGAGAATTAGAGAATTGTAGAGCTGGAAGGGACCCTGAGTGTCAACTAGTCCAATTCCTTGCAATGCAGGAATCTCAACTAGATCATCCCTGATAGGTGGCCATCCAACCTTTACTTAAAAGCATCCAGTAAGAGTCCACAACCTCCCAAGGAAGTCTGTTCCACAGCTGAACAGCTCTTACTATCAGAAAGTTCTTCCTGATATTTAGTCGGAATCTCCTTTCTTGTAACTTGACGCCATTGGTTTGAGTCCTACCCTCCAGAGCAGGAGAAAGCAAGCTTGCTCCATTCACCATGTGACAGTTCTTGAGATATTTGGAGATGGCTTTCGTATCTCCTCTCAGTCTCCTCTTTCCCAGGCTAAACATACCCAGGTACTTCAGCCATTCCTCATAAGGCTTCCTTTCCAGACCCTTGATCATCTTGGTTAAGCTTCTTTGGCAATAGTGCTGCCTGGCGAGTGCTGAAACCTTAGAGTTATCTCCATGCTTTGTGCTCTAATTTTCTTCAGGAATGTCTGATTGACTTTTTATTTTTAATGAAAACTAAGCATCAGGGGCCCTACTGGCTCAGTGGCCATTACATGTGTAGTCCCTGTATCCCACAGTTGGTAGCTGTGTGTGCAGTTTCCCACAATGTGCATCTGTAACTGCAGTTTTTCCTGGATGATGAAAGAGAAAACTTTATTCAAGAGGGGGAAGTGAGCCTCAACACATGCCTTGCTTCGTATAGGCATCTTTCTGCTAACTAGAAACATTTATTTCAATGAAAACTGACATTTGTGGATGGAGAAAGCAGGATTATAAAATAACTTCAGCTCTGATGAGGCTCTTAATAAAATGACTGTAGTTGCTAGCATAGTTACAAGGCCAAAGTTAAAAGTTAAAAATTCCCAGATAATGGATGGTATATATTCTATTATTGAACTAGAATTTCATTAGCGCTCAGTAGTAATGTCCCGCGGTGAGCATTTCCTCGGGTTGTTAGATGCCTGACCACAAATAACCCATAACCCTTTGGGATGTCAGTTTACCCCAACACAGAAAGCCCACCCAAGCAGCAAATGCAACTAAAATTATTTTAAGTCCACATCATGAGGCAGCCTAATTAGACTTACTCTCAAAATCATTTGTCAACTATTGTTTCCTCAGTAAAGCGAACACACATTTTGCTTGCCTTTATACCACTCTAAAACTGCATGGAAGGTACATGAACTCTATTACTTGTTACAAAGATTTCTAACCCCCCCCCCCCCAAAAAAAATCACCAGTAGTGTTATGCCAATAATATTTTTAGTGATGGGCTTACTGAATGCAACATTAATTCTAGAGGAAACCTAGTCATAAAGGTTGTATTTTTCTTGTGATTGTTTCATTTTCCCTTTTTTTTTTAGTGAATATTTTATGGCAGGACTACTAGGGTCTACTGTGTGATATCAGATGGGAAAATTCAGTCTCCTGGTATTTGTATCAATATATTACTACCAAGTGGGACGTGGGTGGCGCTGTGGGTTAAACCACAGAGCCTAGGACTTGCTGATCAGAAGGTCTGCGGTTCGAATCCCCACAACGGGGTGAGCTCCCGTTGCTCAGTCCCTGCTCCTGCTAACCTAGCAGTTCGAAAGCACATCAAAGTGCAAGTAGATAAATAGATACCGCTCTGCCTCTGGTTCACCAGAAGTGGCTTAGTCATGCTGGCCACATGACCCAGAAGCTGTACGCCAGCTCCCTCGGCCAATAAAGTGGGATGAGCGCGCAACCCCAGAATCGGTCACGACTGGTCCTAATGGTCAGGGGTCCCTTTACCTTTTATTACTACCAAAGGCACCACTCTACAAAGTTCTTCTACTTGGACTACATTTAAGTGATCAGACCGGGCAAGAGCACTACAGAATTATTATGGTTTTCTTAGGTTAGATCAGGTTTTTTGAGTTTGTCTATCTTATCACTAAAAAAAGACCCAACAAAGTAAAAACAACACCACAAACCAAATAATAAAACCACAAGTATTGTTAAAAGCAAATTTAACAATAGAGTCATATCAAAAATACATAACTATTTGGATATTTACTGATGGCAGCAAGACTGACCATCATGTCTTTTTAGAAACATTTGGAAAAGGCCACAGTGGAGATTTGGTATGGGAAAGTGTGGTTTCTGTTTAACTTGGAAAAACTAATGCAAAAAGTTCATTTTCACAGATTACTGTCAAAACAGGACATGTGTTATTTGTTTCTGTTTGATCTTAATAAATACAGTAATGGAGTGGCAGAGGCACTAAAAAAAACAACTGGCAAGATTCCACGTTTGTCATTCTTAAATTTAAAAAGACAGGACATCTGAGTCTAGCAGGATGGTAACTTTGGAACTCTATGCTGCACCATCATGAGCCTGTGAAAAAAGACAGATTCATTAGACTAGGCAATGGTCAGTGTTTCCCCTTTCTTTAACTTACCTTTGCTATAATCTTTGTGTTTCCTGTGTCATTGTTATGATTTGTATAACTATCCTTTTCAAAAAAACCTAATAAAAATTGCATTTTTTTTGAAAATATTAGTTGTGCTATCCAAATGCCCAGGAAAACAAAAATGTGGTTGCCTGGCATCTATCTCATGATTCCACCAACAGGCTCCTACCAAGGTCTATTCTTTTGTTGCCAATTTCTGACCTCCCTTGGAGGTCCCTTAGAAGTGGTATACAAAGAAAGGGTTCATGTGATGATCTCAAGGCTCAGGCAAAGGTGGCTTTTTAGGTATAGGAGTCTTGAAGCCTTAAAGATAAAAACCAGCACTTTGAATTGGGCTGGGAAAGAAATGGACAGTCATTGTAATGGGACTGGAACTGGTGTTATGCATTCAAGTTTTCTTGTTCCAGATAACAAGCTAGCAACTGTGATCTGTGCTAGCCGTGGTTTACAAATCATCTTCATAGGCAGCGCCAAGTACAATGCATTTCAGTAGTCTAACCTGGAGGTTTCCAGAGTTTAGGCAACTGATGTCAGGCTATCCACATCCAGAAGTTGGGTTTCTGTATGCAAGTGGACTTCTTACAGGGTTGAGCCCTCAGTAATAACTATATACATAATGTCTAAAAATAACTTGCTCAGTTTGTGAAACAGTAATTCATATCCTGTGTTTTATCCACTATTAACCACTGTAAAGCAAATTTGTGGGGTGGGAAGTGTTTGCACTACCTGCTAAACTTGTCACTTACTTGTTCTTTACATTCTCATTATTTCTTAACAAAGAAGCTCTTTGCAAAACTACAAGGAGGAACTATTTTATGTAAGCTAAATTTTTCATAAAAAGGGATATATGACAAGTAGCTGATACAGTCATTTTTCAACTATAAACACACATACGTAGTTTTTTCTTTTGGCAAATGTTGAAGCATTTTGAACAGTGGAGGAGATGCAGTGTTAGTAAGTTTGCCTCTTAAAGCTTGCCTTTTGTTTTCCCCAGGTGTATATAACAGCTAAAGGGGTGCTATGCCATCCTTATGGAAATTGTTAGCAAACTCCCCCTTGATTACTAATCAATGCAGCAGCAAGTAAAAGCTTTTTATGTATAGAAAAAATATATCCATCATTTTGTCGCCTGCCACCCCACATGTTGTTTGACTACTGTACATCTTCCATCATCCACAGCCAGCAAGGCAAAAATCTGGGGTGATAGTAGATTCACAGAATTGTAGAGTTGGAAAGGAATCTCAGCTAAAGCATCACTGACAGATGGCCGTCCAACCTCAGAGTCCACTACCTTGCATGGCATTGCCTCTCATCTTCCCCACCTCTTGGCAGACAAGCTGAGTGACAACACTTTGAGAAGTGTCCCGGCTTCTGTAAAGTTCGGCAAGAACCAGGGTGTTCCTGTGACCATGCTTTGAGGCGCACCCTGGTTCCCACTGAGTTTGACAAGAGCTGGGGAGCAGTGGCGGAAGTGGTGGTGGTGGGAGGAGGCGGCGGTAATTCCTGTCCTGCCAAATTAGATGGGCTACCCCTGCTCCTCAGATTTGCTTTGACTTTTACTTCATCCAAAATCTCAGTAGATTTTGCAGATCACTCTACAAATAATAGACTTGCTTCCAGGATTTTAACACCAACCAGAGTTAATGAGCAGTGTAAATTAGGGATGGTCAACCTGCAGCCGTCCAGATGTTGTTGGACTCCCAAACTTCTATTAGCTCCCGCCACATAGCTAACAGTCAAGGATGATGGGATTTGTAGTTTAGCAACATCTGCAAGTCTACAGGTTTCCCATCCCTGGTATAAGTTCTGAATTTCCAAACGCTCTGACTCTGGCAGCAGCTCTCCCTTGACATAGCAGATTTATCCCCGTTATCAGTGTGTGAGTGACAGTCCAGCAGCTACTGCCAGAGGTAATTTGTAGAGAGTGATTAAAATTGCAGATAATCTTTTCCAGGTGATTGGAGACATTAAACTGAGTCTTTAAAAGATAGCTGAAAGGATATGCGAAAGAGACAAAAAGAATATACTTTACCCTAAATGTAACAGAACACTGAATTTTTGAGTCAATGTCAAACATGCTTCTCTCTGCTCCCAGTTCTGCAAATAATGGATAAAGCAGCTTCTCCATAGTGTACCTTTTTACGGGACCTAAGGAGGCAATCAAAACCCTATTGGGGCGGAGGGGAGTTTTCATTGGGCAGAGTTGTCCCTCTACCCAGCCTTACCACTCTGCCAGCCTCTACCCACAGAGCCAGCATCTTTCCTTTGACAGAGAGCTCCCCAGTTCACCTGCTGAACATGTGGATGGGATCTTTGCTGTTTGCAGACCACGCAAAGCCTCCAAATAGGACCCACTTGACCGCACTGGGCCTGATGGAAGCCCAGTCGCTGCACCAGCTCCAGGCAGGAACAGAGCTTTGTCCGGCTGGGATTCGGATTGCAGTGCAAATTGTCGCCCTGTTGCCGCCATTCAGGATTGTGACTGAAACTGGAGACAGATTCTCTTAGGCCCTGAGAGAGACTGCAGTAAAACTGTTACATTTGTATGTATACTGTTTCGTACGTGTGTTCGACTGCATATGCATCAAACCTGACTTTCTTTTTATCTCATGGGAGTCTGAATAACCTGGGCAAAGAATCTATAAATATTGATAGTGATATAGATCTCCTAAACTGATTATCCCACATAAAAATGAATAAAATGGTTGACTTTTAGATCTGTCTGGTACTCTTTTTAATGAGTCATAAATGCTAATTTTGTCAGGTGGGTCCAACAATTCTCCTATAATATTCACTTTCATGAATTTTTGACCACATCACTTTCACTGAGCTTCAGTAGATAGGTGGCTGTAAATTTCTATTTTACTGTTTTATCTTTTTGTAAACTGCTTTGAGGTGTTTTTGTTTTTATATTTATTTATTTATTTATTTATTTATTTATTTATTTATTTATTACAACCAAGCAGTGTGTAAATTTTATGAAATAAATAATAAATTGTATTTCCCCTACCGCCTAGTTCATGATCTGGGCCTGATTCTGAAAAACTTCTAGATGGCCATGACACTAGTCTAGAGATAATTATTATCATTGGCTGCTGTTGTCTATGATCCCTGAAGTTGATTACACTTGTGGAAGGATCTCTTTTGACCTTGACTCCGGCTGATGCAATCCTGGAGTAAATGAAATTACATGGGGCACATAGTATGTGAAAATGCAGGGGTGTTGCTAGCTGGCATGTATAGTTTTGCCTTAAGGCTTATGTATCAGAGAAAGGAAGCTCAAAGGGGGGAAATGGTGATTATCAATTTCATCTTGTGCCTGTACCACCCCCCCTCCCATCGCATACACATACAAGGTTGTCAGAAACAATGTGCATAAATGTGTTTGTTTCTTCTGTAAAGAAAATCTTTTTTGCTTTGAAATGAAATGATCATGCAAGATTATTATTAAATATTTGTTGAATTTATAGTCCACCCTTCCTCCCAAAGGAGCCCAGGCTGGCAAAAAACATCAACAGGAAAACAACACAATTAAAAATAAAAACATATAAAAATATGTGAGTGTCTGAGTGATAGCATATAGCTTTATATACATGTACATGTAGGAAAAGCTTGAACATACTGCAAAATAGACTTGAGTACCATCTGAAGATAGCAGCACACACACACACACACGGAATTAAGCAGGAGGAGCAAGGACAAGAAGAAATAGAGGCAGCCTTTGATTAAGCAGTGGATGAGACATCAGATACTGCACTCATTGATGGAGAGAGCTATTTGCACTTCAGAAGCTAATGCAGAGGAATATTATGATGGGATCTGACAGACCTTTTTGGACATTATGGTGTCTGCGGAATTCTTCTCTGGATTATAATGCAGGCTTCATTTTGCCAAGAGAGTCTCATACAATTATACATCTTTGCTACAGATTGGAATGTGGATTTATGCTGTCACTTACGACCAGTCAAATAGCAGAGGTATTTGCTTTTGTTGACAGTGTTTTAAAATGGTATCAGTCAATGGATCTTAAAGCAGCATGTGTCTGGGTCACAGGGAGCAGGTGAGGCAAAGCTCAGAGGCCTTCTATTGCCAAAGTCTTGGGGAGGGGGGAATAATAATAATAATAATAATAATAATATATTTATTATTTATATCCCTCCCATCTGTCCCATCTGGCTGGGTTTCCCCAGCCACTCTGGGCAGCTCCCCAACAGAGTATTAAAAACACAGTGAAACATCAAACATTAAAAACCTCCCTAAACAGGGTTGCCTTCATATGTCTTCTAAAAGTCAGATAAATGTATATTTCTTTGACATCTGACGGGAGGGCATTGCATAGGGCAGGCACCACTACCGAGAAGGCCCTCTGCCTGGTTCCCTGTAATCTCACTTCTCACAGGGAGGGAACTGCCAGAAGGCCCTCGTAGCTGGACCTCAGTGTCAGGGCTGAACGATGGGGGTGGAGATGCTCCTTCAGGTATACTGGGCTGAGGCGGTTTAGGGCTTTCAAGGTCAGTTTTGAATTGTGCTCGGAAACATACTGGGAAGTATGGAATGGATCATATGCAGTGTCATCGTAGGCGAGTGCCCTCTGATCTGATGGTACTGTCAGCCCACAATAAAACAACTCTTGTTCATGATTTGATCATGGATGAGGTGGGTGACCTGGTGCATCACTGGAACCTGGGCAGGTGAGTTGGGAGGCTTTGCTCACCTGGGTATATAGCACAGCACCAGTAAGAGTGGAAGGATGGGCAAGGGTGTGGCATTATTGGTGAGTGGACTAGAGAGCTCCATCCATATACAGTGTACTGGATCGAGAAAATCCTCTGAGCACAATCACCGCTTTCATGCAATTCCACATCCTCTGCACTTTGGTATGGTCCCTCAGTTGTCTCTCTGTGACTGTAGGAGAAGTTTTGAAAAATTATCCCCAAATGATATTACTTCTATTTTAGAGGACAGACTGCAGCTCAGTGGTAAAGCTCATGTTTTGCCTATTGACATTACTCAGATGCCAACACCATACTCTCTTAGGTACCTTCTGAAAACTTTTCTGTTTTAGAGGGCCTATCCAGACACATTGTTTGGTTACATTTTGATAGCCATTGCATCTTGGGTTTTTTAAAATTCCATTGTGTTTTATATTTTTTATATATTTTAATGGGTTTAAAATCTTTTAAATGTTTTTATTTTATTTTTAATTGTATCTTATTTTATTGTAGATGTGCAGGACCCTGGGCTCCTTTGGGAGGAAGGGTGAGAGATTAATGAATAAATAAAATAAATGTTTTGTGCACAAAGGTTCCTGGTTCCATTGTTGTCATCTCCAAGTACACCTGGGAAAGACTGACCTGCAACCCTGAGAGCCCCTGCCTAGTCAATTTAGAAAATGCAGCTTCTCATTTATTCACTGTAACTTCAGAATTACAGAGATTTATAGATCTGTTGAAATGTAAATATGTAAACTTAATACTGTGGATAATTTGGCACTTTTGCAGAAGCTGTTACAAATATAATTTGTTGATAGGAGCAGATAAAAGTTTTCACTGGAATGCACTTTTCGGTGCTTGTAAAACCGCACTAATAAAACTTTTGATCTGAGAGCTGTTCCTTTAAAATACATGTTTTTATGAAATCGGATGACAAATCTGATTACTGAGTTCAGTAAAAGTAAGATTTTAATGAGCCAGTCATCCTTCTTTTAGAGTGTGTGATTTAGCTGGTAATTCATTCCAGTTTCTTGTTGATAATCTCGTAAGCAATTTTGGTGATTTTCAATTTCTAGCTGCAATATTTGCACCTGCTTGATGATGCAGTCTACCACTAGGGTTGGAAGCACAAAACTAATCTGTTATAGATATTAGATTTATCATAAGCAGGTATCTTTAATGGGCCAATATTTTCAAAATATTAATCCCTTGTGAGCTACAATTTATATTAGTAATATTTGTGATGCGAACACTTGCCAATCATATTTTTAATAACTGTCTTCCAAATGCAGCTGGATTAACCTGCAGTGCAAGTTATGTGATTTATAGGCTGGTTTATGACTGATTATTCACAGTACACCAGTAACCCTTTCTGCGCAGGCAGCTCTCATTATTCCAGATGGGCTTGAGTAAAATCTGGACAACAGTGAAATATCTCCATCATTTCACTCTGTTTATAACTGTAAGCTACTATCCGCAGTATGTTTAAATTGATGTACATGAGCTCCTCAAACTTGCGCAGAATGAAGGGCACCTCACATGGATTGAGGACACCAAGGTACTTAACACTCTATAATATGCCTGTGTGTCTGTGTCCTTTCATAGCATATTGCAAGTTCTTCTGAAAAGCACTCAGAAGTGTGTGCTTTTTCACAGTGTAGCATCTTTGACCAGCACCATGCAGTTCCTGTGAGCATGGTGTTGTGTCTAGATCTGGGGTCAGCAAACTTTTTCAGGAGGGGGCCTTTCCACTGTCCCTCAGACCTTGTGGGGGGCTGGACTATATTTTGGAAAATAAATAAATGAACGAATTCCTATGTCCCACAAATAACCCAGAGATGCATTTTAAATAAAAGGACACATTCTACTCATGTAAAAACACGCTGATTCCCACACCATCCATGGGCCGGATTTAGAAGGCGATTGAGCTGGATCCGGCCCCCAGGCCCTTTTGCCTACTCATGGTCTAGGGTGTCAGACTAGGGATCAGATCCACACCATACATTTAACATCCAAATCACATTTAAAGCACATGGTTTTCTCCAGAGAATCCTGGGAATGGAAGTTTGTTAAGGGTAAGCATAGGCAAACTCTGGCCCTCCAGATGTTTGGGACTACAATTCCCATCATCCCTAGCTAACAGGACCAGTGGCCAGGGATGATGGGAATTGTAGTCCCAAACATCTGGAAGGCCGGAGTTTGCCTATGCCTGGTTAAGGGTATAGTAGGTCTGTAGAGGGGGGGACTGCAGTTCCCACGATTATTTGTAGGGGCAGGGCATCCTGTGCTCTAAATGTGTGCTGATTGCACTTTAAGTGCATGGTGTGTGAATCTGCTCTAGAGGCCTGGGGAGACCAGGTACACGTTCCCATTTAACTCAGCACCCAATGCACTCACACTGCTGGTTTGGGAATGATGTTAGTGACAATCCAGATCTATTCTGTTGTTTTGTATGGAATACTGTGTTTTCCCAAACCACTTTTGATACCAAATGAGAAAAATAGCAACCCAACTGTGTTCTTAGCCAGTAATGTGTACACAACCTAGGTTCAAATATTCATACATTAAGTGCACTAAGAAACTTTAGATCAATCACTAACTCAGAGTTGTTTTGAGTGTAAGATTGGGGGGGCAGCAGAGGGCTGAACAAAAATATAATGTTTAAGTTTGTGGACTTCCCTTCTAATTCTGGGAAGTCTGGGTGCCAGACATTGAATTGAGCATGTTAAAATATAAGCCATGTTAGAAAATAAGCCAGGCTGGCTTCCTGATGCAGTCATCGCTTGAAGAGGTGGACCATTAAGAAAGGACTGGGTCAGTTGTCCATTGGCTGGGTTCTCTGAGGTTCCTGTAGGTCAGGTGTGGCCACCTACCCAAGTCACATGATGCTGCATGCATAGCTGCATCAAAGGAGCAGGCGCACCAGAAATCATTATCAACTATCACACCTACTGAATATAAGTGGCTTTGCATTGTTGAATGCAAAGCTGGTCTTATTCTCCCCAGACAACTGAGGCTGGCTCCATGGTTGTAGATCACATCCACATGTTCCTTTTCTTTACTTCCAGAAACAATCTGGCTCTCTGCCTCTCCATTGTGTATTTGTGGCAGCTGTATCAGTTTTTCAGTATTTCAACTCGTTTCTGTGTAAAGATCGTAAAGCGATCAAAGGAATAATTATATAGCACTTTGCGTTATGTAGCACAGAGTGAACTAGCAGCACTTGCATCCCTTACGGCTTCAGCTAACAGTTCCAGTGCCCCCTCCTCTTGCCCTTTCTATTTCATGTTGTTTGTTAAGCACAAACCAGAGCCATTTTAAAGTGTCTGTAACACATTTAAAAATTGATTTTGTCACTGGGGACAATGTATGTACATGGCCAAAGGCCAAACAATTCACTGGAGCATTTGGGACTGTAGATTGTTGGGGTGTGTGTGTGTAGCAGTTTGCCTGGATACACACATTCCTTGTGAGAATAAACATTTGAAATTAGTGAATGAAAGAAGATCAAAACATGAAAGCAAAGCAGACACTTTTAAAATTACAGTGTGATCCTATGCATAGTCACGTGTTCCATTTTCTTCTATGACACTTATTTTGTTATGTTTTAGTTGTTGTGCAGCCCATTCTGATGAATGAGATGAGGCCTAAAATTGATTTAAGTTGTCTGTGGCTCACCTCATGACCCTTCATGTAATTTCAGAAAGCAGGTGACTCAAAATTAAGGGTGCAGCACTTTGTGATGACTGGCAGGTTTCTTTCTTTTTCTTTCTTTTCTTCTTCTTTTTCTGCAGGGGGGAGTTGGAATATCAGATGGAAGACAGGCTTTTCTATTAGAGAAATGGTGCAATGGTATGGATTAAGTGGTCTCAACACTGACAAGAGTGTTATCATTTTCAGACTTGAAGCTGCCATGAGCGAAATGAATCACTGCAGAGGAAAGGGCAGGGGCGGGAGGAGGGCTGCATTAACAAAATACTGTAGAGACATTGACCTCTGCAAGCCCAGGAGTAGGAAAGGGCTTACCTTGCTTTTAGTATGAGAGCTACTCACTGTGATGAGTCTTTAAGAACAACAATGTAAAGGCTTCCTTCTATTTTATCTTTGATCATTACAACAGCTTTAAAATTCAGGATTTTTTCTCTCTCTGTGTGTGCTTTTTAAAGTAACACTGCATAACACTCAATGCAGATGTGATTTGACACACAGAAATAAGTTGAATATGTAGATATATTATTTTTAAGTGATGCAAGTGGGGGTTTTTTTTTAAATGAACTCAGCTGGTATGATGATGGCGATGGTGATGATTCCACCCTTCATCACAAGAGCTCAGGGTTGTTCACAGATAAAAACAAGGTAAAAATACATGTAAATAGTTAAAACAAAAACAAGACATTTTAAAGGCTGTAGAATATTACTCAGCCAAAGGTCTGGTTGAAAAGGAACAAAAGGAATCTGAGACCAGGGAAGAGAAACGGCGGAAGAGGATTGGAAAAAAATTAAAGACTATCTAAAGAAATATTCAAAATTTAGTGAATGTTAGCTTGATGCTGGATGTGAAAATTAGGGGTTAAATAGTAATAGTTATGATAAAAGAAAATGAGGGTTAACAAAATTAAGTTGAAAGTAAGGGAAGGATTTGCTGACCAATTAATTAGACATGAGAATACAGAAAGGGGAGGCATGAGGAAGTCGGGAAAGTAAGTTATAAGAAATTAAGATCTGAAACTATATGTGTTGTATGTCTTTTATGTTTTATGTTTTGTTTGTTATCTTAAAAATTTGTGAAAACCTCAATAAAAATTTATTAAAAAAGAAAAGAAAAGGAACATTTTCATCTGGCACCTAAAGATATATAATGAAGGCACTCGGCAAACTTCCCTGGGGACAGCATTCCACAAATGGGGAGCCACTGCAGAAAAGGCCCGTTCTTGCATTGCCACCCTCTAGACCTCATGTGGAGGAGGCACATGAAGAAGGGTCTCAGATGATGAACACAGAGTCTGGGACAGTTTATATGGAGAGAGGCAGTTCTTAAGGTATTGTGATCCTGAGGGTTTATAGGTCAAAATCAGCAGCCAATTGGCAGCAAGTGCAGGATCGGTATAAGATGCTCAACGCGTCTTGCCCCAGTGAGCAGCCTGGCTGCCCAAATCTGCACCAGTTGCACCATCTTCAGAGGCAGCCATACATATAATGTGTTGCAGTAATCCATCCATGAGGTTATCAGACCCTAGACAACAGAGGTTAGGCTATCCCTGTCCAGGTAGGAGTGCAGCTGAGCCACTAGCCAAAGCTGATGGAAGGCCCTCCATGCCACTGAGGCCACCTGAGCCTCAAGTGACAGCAAAGGATTCAGGAGTACCCCCAAGTCCAACCCCCTGCAATGCAGAAAGATTTTCACCCAATATGGGTCTCAAACCCACAACCCTGAGATTTAGAGTCTCATGCTCTAACAACTGAGCTATTCCATCATGGTTTTAACTGTGGAAAGGTGGTATACAAATAAAATTATGTATGTATGCATGCATTCATTTTTTCCTGCCCTAAAAGAGCCCCACAATTTATAAAAACTTCAGTTAAGTACCCCACTACATATCCTTTAGTTACTTGTCCCTGACCTTGATTTGCCCGTAAAAAGACAACAAAAACAAAAATTCCAGTATTTAAGAAATGTCTAAAAGTTCTAATATGATGTTAGTCAAAGGAGTAGCTTGGATGGGCTACATTAAAATGGACTCAAAGGCACAGAATTATTGTTGGAAATAACGTTGAGTTCATTTATTTGGCATTAGAAGTTTAAAAAGAAGAACATTTTAAAGAAATAAATGACAAAAAGGAATGGGAATAGAAAGCAGGAGATCATGAGCAAAAAGCTTTTTGTGGCTATTAGGTGTTTTCTGAAATATATATATGGTTTCAGGAAATACCTTTGTTCAAAGGTATGAAGATGGACACATGTCTTTTCAATACAAGGAGGCATGAAGAAACAGGAACACATCATGGAACAAATGAGGTGATCCCCAGGGTGCCATCGTGGCTGCCTGCACCACCCATGCTGGGTACCCCACCCCTGCAGGTGGCTCGCCAGCCCCACCCCCACCTGCTCTGCGCCCCCTGGTGCCGGAGCATGAAGCTCCGCCACTGACGTGAATCACCTCAGAAATAAAAAATGCTGGGATGGGAATCAGTGAAGTGGAAGACTGAAAAACCAGCCAAGGATGGAGAGGATGGAAAAATTCCACCAATCATAGGATAGCATCATCATCTGTCAACGTGACCTGTAAATCCACATGCAAGAGTACCTGGGTGAGACAGGAAACTGAGCAAACACAAACATCCATCTTGATGATAACCAGCTAAAAAGGGGATTTAGAAGTGTCTACTGGATCCTCAAAGGAAATAAGACATGCATGCACCCATCCCAGCAAAGAGGATTTTCCAGATCAATAAGGAGTTGGTTTGGTTAAGATGACACTCTTACAACAATAACAGCCAACCATTTTCTTTCACACCATATAATTGCACTTTCGACATATTTTATGGTCACAAGACATGGTGTGGGAAAAATATTTGTTCAAAAGTGGGATTCTCTCAAAAGTACCAATTTTTAGAGAAGACACTCACCATTCGAAGTGATAAATGTTTGGGAAGAGAGGGCCATGTGTGCTACCAGCAAGGGCTGCTTTGTGAAGGGTATGGAGAGGGTTGGGCTGGGCTAGCCCTTGCCAATCCTCCCCACAGTTGCATGCTGACAAGTTACATGCGCTTAACCCTCTTGTTTATGGGTTGACAGCTGGGGGCAGATGGAACACCAGATTTGACCCATAGCCAGCAAGTTTCTGATTCTATTTTCTTTTTCAGTTCCCAGCTTGCTTCCTGCTGCAACTGTTTTTATTGATATGAAAATAAATAAGTAGTGGGACAAGTACTTCTACATTTGCTTTAGGACTATTTCAGTGGCCTGTTGGAGAGGGTGCTTTTGTAGTGGGGCCGCTTAATGCTTGTTTGTCTCTCAGTGAAGATGGCAAGAGAAGTGGGAGCAGGGAGGGGAGAGGTTTGATTAAATGTTTCTTTATGGGTTGCTGTTGTGATCCCAAAGCAATTCTCAGAGATTGATTTGTAAAGCATTCTGAATCAATTAGGGCTTTAATCAGCAAGCAGTAAACTTCAGATGGCCTGTGGACTAATTTTACCACCTCTTATTGACATGAACCTAAATCGGGGGAGGTCAGTTCAAGGGGTGTGATTATCTTTCCTGATTACTAAATTAGAAGAGTTTGTGTGTATTTCATTTATGAGCGGAAGGGGAAATCTCCTTCTAGGGGAAAAAATCAGGAAGTGGTTGAGTACTGCTTCTCTTGTTGTTGACTGTAGACATTCAATAAAGTCCGTTTGCAATAAGGAGATAAAACTAACTTTGATGTGCAACATATGCCTCAGTGAAAAGTGACTGGTGTTGAGGGTAAGCCATTGGCTAGAGCTTGGTATTGACTTTGCATTGTAACTGTACAAGGCAACTGAGGTCACATCAGGCTGGATTCTTAAGAGAAATATTGATTGAAAACATTTCTCCCTCCCCTTGGGTTCTCTCCAATTGAGACATCAAAATGAACCAACAACAGCATCAGATTGTTTAATGGAGAAAACACATGATTTTCTTAAGATGCCTGACAGAAAGACCCATAGTCATCACACTGACTTGAAAGCCAGTCTCCTGCAGCATGGTGACGGGTTTCTATTGCCACAAAGATATGCAATTAATCATCAAAAGTGTGATTATATTTTGGAGGTGGGAAACCAGCAAACATGTTTGTCTGTTTTAAATCAAGTCTTTCAGAGAAGTCAAATGTGAGCTTTATTTATTTAACTCTATTTATTTAAAAAGTATTTCTATTCTGCCTTCTGCGGTATAAATCCCAATGGTTAAAGGGGAGAAGAAGATGAATCCAGGATCACAAAGAAGCACTAAATCTCAGGATTAAAAAAGGCAATGTTGAAAAAAGGCAGAATGGAACAAAAATATGTCTTCAAGGCACATCTGCTCTTAAAGGACCTTTCATAGTTCCACAGAAAGGGAGTTCCACATCTATAAAGCAAGCAGGAAAAGATGAATTAAACTATTTGAACATTTTCATCTGTATTGGAATTGTTTGTAGATGTTTTAAATGTTTTATCACTTAGACATGATGGGACCAAGGTGACACTTGGAAGGCCACAGAGAATACTGCAATAGTCTATGTGAAAGACTAGCAGGGTATGGACCAGAATGTTTGTTGCTGATACAGGGAAGAAGGGCTATCCATGCCTTTGCAGTGGTGTAAAGGAAGAAGCAACACAGTTTGGCGACAAGACTGAATAGAAAGAACAAAGGAGAGGGAGGGGAGTCAGCTACAGAACCAAGTCTACATGCCTGTTAAACAAGGTATATGGTAACAGTCTCAATGGAAAAGAAAAGTATGCAAGTAGAAGAAAGATGTCTTGGGCATGTTGAATCTGAGATAACAATGAAGCATCCAATAAAAATAGCACCGAGGCAAATGGGGAAAACTGGGGAGACAGTGCTGAAGTCTTACGTAACCAGACTGCCTCACGCACCAGTTGTGCTGAACTTAGATGTGAATCGGGAAGGCTTCTGGATCCCATGATGAATTGTTACGGTTATTCATTAACATGTAGCAATCATGGTTTTCAAAATATCTAAACCACCCAGAAAACCTTGATCGCTGAGTGTTATAACGGGCCTTTTCTGTGGTGGCTTCCCATTGTGGAAGGCTCTCCCTAGAGAGGCTTGCCTGGTGCCTTCATTACATATCTGTAGGGACCAGATGAAAACATTACTCTTCAACCCGGCATGTGACTGATTTACATTCCACGGCCTTTTAAATGTGTCTGTGGAAGTGAGGTGGTTGGTTTGTTTTGCTTTTGTTTTATTATGCATTTTGTGTTTTATTTTTTGTATTTTCATGTCATAAACTGTCCTGTGATCTTCAGATGAATGGCAGTGTAGAAATTTATTTATTTATTTATTTATTTATTTATTTATTTTGCAAAATAATTTAATGGATAAACTTGGCATGCTGCCGATTAACTAAATTTTGATCAGTTTGTAAGGCTGGTAGGGAGGGAGGAATGAATTTTTGCATTTGCTAGAACAACCTGCTTCCCATGCTAGTGTAAACGACGTTGAGCAGAATTTATTTAGCAAGTCTGTTCCTCATTTTGGATTTTTTATGCAGAGTAAAACAACTTAATTTTGAGGCATAGAGGTGTTTTTGCCGGTATTGTAGTCTAGTTTTGATGTGCTCTATAATTATCTCTGATAGTATCACTTTAGGTTTAAAAGACCTACAATTTCTACTTTGGCTTTTTCATTTCATTATCAGGGCCAGGCATGTTTGCTCAACAGAGAGATAAATATCATCTCCTCCTGGTGGACCATTATTTATTCTTTATATCTTCTTGGAGCCAATCAGAATCATCAAGTTGCATAAAACTCTCTCATAATACCCTCCCTCCTTTTACAACTGTGGTATAATTTTCTGTTTGATTGTTGAGCAGAATGTTAATCCTGGCATATTTATCTGCCACAATGAAGGGCTGCTGCAGCATTCTGCACAAAGTTCAGAATAAATGCTGAGATCTCAAGTGAGTTATAGGTCAGTTGTAATAACTGGAGGGAAATGTAATCAAGTAACCTCAGTATTATTCAGCAATACTGAAACCTTTTATTGTTTGCTAATGAACAGTAAACAAACTTGTCACTAGTCATTGATTCTGGGGGAATGTTGTATATAATTTATTCCAGTAAACAGTAGCATCTCTTCCAAAGGGATGTGTCTCTTGATAACACTAAGGTTATTAAATACTGTTGAACAAAATCTTCAGTATAATGAGATTGAAACTGCCTACATAAGGAAACTAAACTTTATTGCAGCAGAGAGAGTGAAGGATGCCTCATCAGTGTTGACTTTCCATCACCAGTGACACCCAATTAAGGGTTCACTATCCTGTTATGAGAGCTAATTTGCATTGCTATTTAGTACATTTCAAGCAGAAAAACTTTATAAATGGCACATCATGTCCTGGTTTCTGAGAGAACTGTAACCTGGCTAAGGTGGTTTACTTTTCTTTTTAATGCACAGCTTCTCTATGATTGAGACTGCAGTATCGAAGTATTGGTTTCAAAATATTTGACTTTCAATAAGTCCTGAATATGCTATTATCTTCTACAGCCATTACTATGGCTGCCGGGCCAATGTCAGAGGGATGTGCTTGCAAAGGACTGTATTGGCCGGCCAGGCTCCTCCCTGTTCACTTGGGTGGGCAGGCGGTGCAGTTCGGCCCTGTGAACCCTCCTTGCCTCCTTGCCTGGTGGTGAGGGCTAGGCTGAAACGGTGGGTTTTGTTTACCCTCTGTGCTCAACCCCTGGTCCCGCCATGCACGTGCCCCGGGCACCAGCAAAGGATGCAACACCACTGCCATAACACTGTAATGCCAGAGTGAGGTGGCTGAGGAAGGGAGAACAAACACCAGAGAGGGTGGAGGGAGAGCTCCACTGTAATTGACTGCCTCAGTTTGTAATCAGAGAGGATTATTTTATCCACAGAGCAAGTCTCTTATTTCCTGTATTCATTGTAACAGGTATGTACTGTAGCACAAAAGCCTTGGACCAATCTACCTGCAATGTGACAGGTGTCATGCAGTGGCACCTTCATCCAATTGCCCACAAAACACTATGGGAGACATCCCTCCCCCTTCTTTTACTCATCTTAAAACTCTAATGGCTGCCCTTGCAGGAAAACCACTGCGGCTGTCCCTCTGGAATTTGGCAGCATTCATGCCCTCAGAAATGGTGACAAGGTCTGAAAATATTGTCCAATTCTGCCCCTGACATAATTATTTTTAGACATTTCTTTGGTGTTTCAGAGAGAGAGAGAGAGAGAACTTAAAATATGCCCACTACTGTTGGAGCTACGTTGGGAAATGAATTTGAGTGATGGGGTGGGGGAAGAAGGGAAGGATAAGGTTTAGCTCCCCTTATTCATGTCCCCCTTTGATGTGAAAATTAAACCTCTTTCAGTCCCACTTTGCACATGTGTGGAACAGGCAAAAAAGAAGAATCATGACTGCTATTATTGCTTCCAGTTTGGCCATTAGATGCCTTCCTGTGTAATGTCAACAAATCCCAATTAAAATGGTTTCCTTGGAGTTTGGGAGGCTGATACAGGGCAACAGTAAGAAGCTGGATTTGGCTCCTGTTTGTTGACAACACACATTGAAATGTTAAGGGTTTTCTGGGTGGAGAATATTGGGTATTTCACAAGGCATCCCAACTGGCAACCATCTTCTTAACATAACATGCTTCAAACAGTAATGGAATATTTATAGTTTTCATATCCAGAGACAATGATATCAAAATTTAAAACTACTCGGACATTTTGCTCCCAATGTCAAAATGCCTATCTGCACATATACAGCAACAATAAAAAAATCCAATTCATTCAGAATATTCTGTTCACTCTGCAGTATTTTTATTTTAGGCTTTTTAGGAATTGGGCTATTATTCTATGAAGAATGTGACTCTAGAGGATGACACTCTTTCCTCTAACACAGAGGTTTTCAACCTTTTTGGGTCCATGGCTCCATTGAGCAATTTCATTCTTTCTGTGGCACCCCTGTGAGACTTAGGGGCCCAGTTATGTCACCCCTTGCCTGTAGAGTCAGAAGCGCCTAACCCCTTATCAAACACCCTCCCTTGTGGAGTGATCCCTTGGCCTCCTCTCTTCTCCCCTCTCCTTGGGAATCTGGGCAGCCTCCTCTGGGTAGCCACAGCTGCTACCCCTGGTCTCTGAGCTGGCCTCCTGCCCCAAGGAGAGGTGCCTCCTCACACTTCCCCACAGGGGCCTGCAAAGGACTCCCTGACCAGCCCCAGAGGCACCATTTGCCTGCAGAGCTTGTAGCCAGGGCTGCTGCAACAAACATCTGTTCAAGCCTTTGGGAGGCAGAGACGTGAAGGGCCATCAGAGGAGGGAGAAAAGGAAAGAGGGACAGAGGCCAGTGTTGCCCACGGCATCCCTGACCCTAGGGTGCCACAGCAGACAGGTTGAAAACCACTGCTCCAACATTTCCAACTCATAAGGACAGCTCCACCTTTGTCATCCTTCTGCTACTCTGACCTGCCTTTGCTCTCAAAATAACAGGATTGTTGCTGCGTTAGTCTCCCTTATGATTACTTTACAAGTTTCCCAAATAGGCCTTAAGACATTTTGGGGGGAAATTGTAGTTGTAAATAAGATGAGCCGGTCATTTTTGTTATTATTTTGTATTATTTTGTATTGTTTTTGTGTAGCAGATGTTTTATCATACTTATATGTGTTGTTGGACCTTGGAACATGACTAGGTGTTACATACATATTTTTATATACAAATAATGGCCCTATGAACTCCAGGTTTGACTTGACAAAGATGAGACACTGAAAGCATGGGAAGATGTCTCCTCCACTAGGGTTGCATTCTCAATCACAATTCAGCAATAATAGATTCAGCAACTGGAACCAACCAAGTGCCAGTCAAGAACCCTTAAATGGAATCAGTCTCTGAGTGCATGATGTTCCTCATCTTAACCTGTTCAGCTGAGACACAGCTTGGATCTAGTAGGGCTGTAAAACTTGCTGGTCAGAGCTTGTCTTTGCTGATCTGGGAGTGGAGACTTCAAGGGCTCCTGCAAGGCAGATGGGTGCTGGCCTTAGTCACTCTTAGCCATTACATAACCATTCACTAAAGGCATAATCAAGTCTCCTTCAGTCAATAGCTTTCAACAACATTATCTTTGTTGTCTGTGGCTAATGTAGCATCTTTCTTCCTCTCTCTCTCTCTTCCATCCTTACTAAACAAACACTGCCATGCCTGAAGTGCTTCTCCTGCTTGTATAAAAGTTATAGCCTGGGATGGAGCAGAATGGTGCTCTGATTAAAGTGATTAAAACTATATACAGCATGCATAATTAACCTTTGCGCTGGCTGTCATGGGGAGCTGATGCCTTTAACCGATACTGTATCTATCCACGGCAGCCGGCGTATGCTACATGACTAATTTCCACCCCCTTAAGAATTTTAATCACTTGAGATAAAGAGCCAGGAGAGAGGGGGAGAGATCAAGGCAGTATTAATCCTCTCAATGGCTTTATAATTTTACCCACTATTCTGCTGCCCGTAATCAAGAAACAGAATGCAGCCTTAATCCTGGATGCCAAGGTCAATCATTCTTGAGCCTTCCTGATATCAAGGATGTCATAATTATGAAAAGATTATTTAATGAACATAATGTTCCTTTTCATAATTTGAGGTGGATAAATGGGTGAATGGATGCATTTCATTCAGGTTGGTCTCTGAAAAGCAACAGGATTGTGTGTGTTGGGCAGAGAAGGGAGGACGCTGCCCCTCTTGCTGCCAAGGCTAAGGTGGAGAAAATATTGCTGTAACTCCCTAACAGTTGATCAAGCAGCCGGAGGGACACATTAGCAAAGGTGCACTTGCAAAATGCAGTGGGTAGAGAAGAAGGGGGGGTTTGAGGAAACTGATGTCCCAAGTGATCATGTAAGGAAGGCAAAAGGTAACAGCAGACAGGTGAGCAGGGATGGAACATAGCCTAACACAAGGTGCCCTTGGTGAAATCCATTATAGAAACAGGCTAGGTGAGGAGGGTTTTGAAAAACATGGCCTTTTTAAAGGAACATATCTTCTAGAGGTGATGGTTTTGGGTCTCTGGATTCTGGTAGCTCAACTCTATCTTCAATTTTAGACCTGAAAATTCCCAATTCCAGCTGTCTTACAAGACAATGTAAGACTAGTCATTTGTATGGCACATTTTTTGGAAAAAGGAAAGGAAGCTGTAGCCTAGATGCCGTAATAACTGCAGGACAAACTGTAGTGTTTACTATGCCATTTATTTCAGTTGTGCAGGAGGGAGAGAGGGAGGGAGGGAGGGAGAGAGAGAGAGAGAGAGAGAGAACTGGAGGGAGACAGCCTGTAGAGAGATAGAAGAGTAAATGTAAGGTTTCGGGCTTAGCTATTCAAAGAATAACAGGGGAAGCTATGTGGCCTCAGCTATGCATGCTCATCATTAGCAGCAGGGATGACTTCTGGAAGTAAGTTAATGCAGAAAAGTGCATGTTGGAGTCTTCTTTATCTAGCTCTCTGCATCCACAACTCAATTCCCAGGTACAGTAACTAGTGAGGATGCTCAGCACTTCATAGTAACATTTAGCAGGCTACATGAGCTACTCCCTAATCAAAGGCTTGGGCATGGTGCCCACAGCAATTCTTTAGTGCTATTAAACCTTTAACCTTTAAGACACACTTAATCAATAAAACTGTTCCACTTGTACTGACAAGGGATGCTTTATAAAACTTCTGCTGAAGGCTTTTTTTTTAAGACAAAAAAATTGACTCTGAGAGAAAAGCTATACCAGTAGCCTTGAAACTAAGACTACAATCCTATGACCATTTTCCTGGGAGCAAGTCCCACTGACCTCTCAGCCTAACCTACCACACAGGATGGTGTGGGGAGGAGGAGAACTATGTATGCTACCTTGAGCTCATTGGGTGAAAGATGGGATAGAAATGCCAGAGATAAACAAACAAACCTAGTTGGACTTACTGCTGAGTAGACATGCATAGGCTTGTAATATAATTATCATAATAGCCCATTCATTTGCAGATGGGATGCTGGTCCTTCACTTGACTCAGTTATGTGTACCTGCTTTGAAAAGACCCCCAGTGCTTCTCCCTCTTGTGCTTCACATTGTCACATGGATTAGATCTATGTGAATCACATAAGTTTCCCCCCTCAGAGAGTATGTGTACAAGGCACTGTTACATGCCACTCCAATCTCCAAGCGGTGTGAGATTCCTGCAAGTCAAAAAGTGAGAGTGCCACGGAGAGTCAAAGCTGTGGGGACAAGAGCTGTTGACATGTCACTGAGTGCACAGCAATCTAGGAAACTGTCTTATCCTCAGACAACTGGTACATCTAGCTCAGTATTGCCCACACTGACTGGCAGAATCCGTCTCTCCCAGCTCCACCTGGGGATTGAGCCTGGGACCTTCTGTACCAAAGGCAGATGTCCTGCTACTGAGCTATGGCCCTTTTGAGTTTGGGGTTCTTTGCACTCCACCGTCTTTTTTTTAAAAAAACCCTCTAGCTGACCATGGATCTCACATTTTCATATAAGTTGGCTTTGACCAGTAGGATGGAATTGAAAACACAAATTGTAGATTTCTATGGTTATAAGATCGTGTTGACCACGAAGATGCAGACACTCTCTGAACTTTTGGTGTGGGTTGTGAACACTGAAATAAAAATAGCCCCACATGGTTCATACTGCACATACTTACAAGGTGATTGGAAATCCACCTTGCTTAGAACAAAAATGTGCAGGTTGTTAGATCTCAGGATGCCCTTTTCAAAGAGTTTTCTCAGTATTGAATTTGAAATTATGATGAAAAACATACTATAGAAGACACTGAATGAGGACTTCAAAAATGCAGGTTTAACTGAAGGTGACCTTGGATGTGGAACTAAAGACCGAAACAAAGAATATGAAGTAAAGGCAAATAACTTATTGAGGGATGACTTATTTAACAGAGATACCAGGGAAGCTTATATATGATAGACAACAGTAAATAGATGGTCATGGGTGTAGCCAGGGATTTTGTTAGGGAGGGACAGGACTTTTGTTAGGAAGGCAGAACTGACATGATGGGTCACTAAGTTAAGTATTTCTATTGTTTTACTTGATGAGGGACGCAGCTGCCTCCCTGCCCCCCCTCCCGACTTCACCTATGTAGCTAGTTCTTTTGAATGCTGCTGAAACAATGATGGGGCAGAACATACCGCTTTTATTGGCCATGAACAAATGATAGTGGCCTGAACTAGGCTCAGAATGTCAGTATAAGGACATAAAATTGCAGGGAACTACGGTATGTGCTTCAGCTTCAAGTAGCACTAATGATTAAATGTCAACAAAGGAATGATTTTTGAAACCTTTATATCTCAAGGTTGAAATTCATGATGTCCTAGATAAAAGTGAGGAATGATCAGCAAGAGATGATGTCCTTGTGGAGGGTGCACAAGGCTTCCTGCATCATGCAGAGTCACAAGGTGCAAAAGCACGACAGGAAACCAGTATGAGGTTAGTTGGTGTTAAAAGTACAGGTCAAGGCAGAGCAGATGCTTGGAAATGAACCAAGTTCAAAGGCCATGGAGAAGGAAGGTATTGGAGCAGTGGTGAATTATTTCATAGGGAATAAACTCCCAAGTACTGGCATGCAGGGATAGGTTCATCTGTCAATTTCAGTTTCTGTCCACTTCTCAGTCTCCCAGTCTTCCAGTTCGGGTTTCACATTTCCACATCAGTTTGTGAATCATCATCATTAGAAAGTCCTCATCTATGTTTTAGTGAGGATTTTTCTTAATATACATATCGTATGCAATTTTGCCTTAATATACATTTTTGTAAGCAATTTTCCTAATTCAATGCATTTTTAATGCTATCTTCATGCATATATGCATTGTAATATATAATAATAATAATAATAATAATAATAATAATAATAATAATAAATTTTATTTATATCCCGCCCTCCCCAGCCGAAGCTGGGCTCAGGGCGGCTAACAACAATCAAAAATAGTTCAACATTCTAAAAACATTCATTATAAAATTAATTAAAATCAAATTAATGGCAACCATCAAGCAAAATTCTGTGCAGGTTGCCAGAGGAGGGGGTTAGGCTGCGCCCTGACCAAAGGTCTGGTGGAACAGCTCTGTCTTGCAGGCCCTGCGGAAAGATATCAGGTCCCACAGGGCCCTAGTCTCTTGCGACAGAGCGTTCCACCAGATTGGAGCCGTGGCCGAGAAAGCCCTGGCTCTAGTTGAGGCCAGCCTGACCTCTCTGTGGCCTGGGATCTTTAGGATGTTTTTATTTGCAGACCGTAAATTTCTCTGTGGGACATACCAGGAGAGGCGGTCCCGTAGGTACGAAGGTTCTAGGCCGTATAGGGCTTTAAAGGTTAAAACCAGCACCTTAAACCTGATCCTGTACTCCACCGGGAGCCAGTGCAGCTTGTATAGTACTGGATGAATATGATCTCGTAGCGAAGACCCCATAAGGAGTCTCGCCGCGGCATTCTATGCAAACTTTACCTCCATATAAGCATTTTAATAAACATTATTTGGTTAAACCCAGAGTGGTTGAACAATCAATTCCTCTTCACAGGGAATTCTGGGAATTGCAGCCCGGTGAGGGGAATAACAACTCTCAGCACCCTTGACAAACTACAGCTCCCAGAATTCTTTGCGGGAATCCATGACTGTTTAAAGTGGCATCATAGTGCTTTAAATATATGGTGTGACTGTGACCACAATTATATTCCTCACCTAATAACTACTGCTATCTTTTGACAGCATGGGTGAGTTGAAGAACTGTCAGCAAATGGAATCACACTTGAACACTTAGCATCCAACATTGCAGTTGGCTACGAGGCTGCCTCTGTGGCCTGGGGGAAGACCATTATTCAGTAGGGATGCTTGAGGAATCTGATCTTCATGATATCCATATGAACTGCCCTAATCTGCCCATTTCAGATTAATGCACAAGTATGAATTTACAGAGTATTTATTTCTACTCAGAAATAAGTCCAGTGGAATTCAAGGGGACTTGCACTCAGGAAGTGGGGTTGGGATTAGAGCCTTAGTTATTTTTAAGCTTTCACGTTTCCCAAATGTCCCAATGCACTTCTTGGCTCAAAAAAAGTATCAAAACACTTTCTATGTTTTTATCTTGTATTTTTATGCTGTGAACTGTGCTGAGGCCTACTGATGAAGGGTGGTATGCAAATTTAATAAATAAATAAAATTTAAACCACATATTTTTTGTTTGTTTATATGTGACATTTAATGCAGATTTATTTCTTTTTCCCCTTTGCAAAGTTAGTATGGAAATGGGACAGAAGAAGTGACCACTAGTGACAGTGGTCATTCATGTTAAATATTATCTGCATGTCCATCCATCTCCCTGCTTCCTCTGGCTTCCTCACTCATTCATTCATGCTTCCTGGTTACTGCCATCTTTATTCAGACAGACTTTTGGCTTGCAGTTTGATCTGACTCTTTGCTGCTTTGTTTCTAACAGGTTTGAACTGACTACTGTTTTATTCTCTGGGGGTTTTCTGCTGTTTTTTAATCAGCTCTTGTTTTCTAAACATGGTTTGGAAAGGCGGGATATAGATTACTGAATAATAAATAATAAAAAAGGATGTGTAAGCATGAAGAAAACACCAGTGAAGAAAGACCTGAATAAATTGTTGGGCCAACTTTTAGATTGATTTTTGGAATACAAATTATGCACCTGTTAATGGAATTGAATCAACTGGATAATGTTCAATTTGTTCCTGTTCATCTGTCAATTTGCCAGGTGGCCTTTGTCACTCCGCTACCACATCTGTAAATGGAGATGTTAATGATCTACTTCACAGGGTTATTGTGAGGATGCTTGACGTAAAGACTGTAATTGTGCATCAGATGTATTGTAGGAATCATGAATAATAACAATATGACATGGATCACACTTTGAAATCCACTCCATTTCTTCTTGCTTTGATAGCTACACTTGAGGTTGTGGCTTAAAGCTTTTGATTTAACAGTAAGCTCTCATCGCACCTGCCTTATTTTTTAATTTTATTTTGCCATCAAGCATATAATCTGTTTTATTATGTGAACAGAAGTAGATTAATCTGAAGAGAAGCCAGCTCATATTATCTGTTGCTATCTGAAGGATTATGTGGGAAATCTCCCAACGTGATGGAGTTAATGCTTTCTTAGGAAAATGCAGAATGAATACAGCTTTATTAAAAATGGTTTTGACTCAAGCTTACGGAGAGACAAGGCAGCATTAGTAGACACGGTCAAGGCCTTGGATATTTCCTGGCAGTTCTGACCAACTGGATGAGTTTTGCCTCTGGCCACATGTGACAGTTGCTCATTAATTCCCAAGAAATGCCTCCGGCCACGGTTGCTGCTGCCGCCGCCGCTAATCTGACTCATTTGCTTTGTTATTAGACAAAACAAAAAGAGAGCAAGCCTGTTCCCATTTACACGCTGAGACTTATTTCTCTTGAGAGCCGCAAGTACAATCAGTCTGAACATAGTGCCATACAAATCTGGGGATTTTAAAGATAATTGCTTGACATCCCAGTTACCAGCCAGATTCCCACTCTTTCCTCAATTCCCAGCTAAATTTTTGGGTTATGATGATTAAGGACTACAATCACTGGATAAGCACCCTGCCACAACATAATGGACTCCAGCCACTAAATAAATGTAAGGACAAAGCAGAATTAGCTCTTAAGTTTTTTTTTTTTAAAAAAACCTACAGTAAAAGAATATTATTAAACTAAATGGTTTAAACAGCTGGCATCACTTTAGGAGAGGGATGCCCATAGAGGATGGTTAAGGTTATCCATTGGATGTTGTCATTTTGCTGAGACAGGCAATGTTTTCTAACCCCAGACCAGATGGAGGTCAGATTAGCTACCAAGAGGTATAAATAACAAATATGTGAAGGGAAATATTATTGTACATGTAGCTTTCCAAGCCTCCAGTTGCAGTCATTTTCTCTGACCCTCTCTCTCTCTCTCTCTCTCTCTCTATTTTGGTTTCTTTCTTTTCATTTTCTTGTCTTACAAGTATCATCTCCTATGGCCTTTGGCCTGACAGCCCTCCAGTTTATGACCCTGGCTTCAGCGTTGGACTTGGCTGACCTCTGAGTCCATCTTTACCATCCCAGCAGACTCTTCTGCATTTTGCCCTATAGCCTTTCATTCTCTCTTCATTGCCCATCACTTCTCAGCTGAAGTCAGGAGGGCCTGATCCTGCACCAGAATTCCTGAAAAAGGCACAATACTGGTCACTAACCTTAATAAAGAGATTGATGCTCATAGCCTATTCCCTTGCATCTCACTGACTTTCTACGAAAGTGATATTTCTAAATGCTTAAAAAGAAACAAACTGTAAGGCAAATCTGAATTGTCATCGTACACTTCTACAGCATCTACAGTATACAAGGTGCTGTGTAATAGACATGATACAATAGCAGAGGGAAACATTAGAAAGCAGGCTGAAGATTTAGTAAGGCATGGCAGAATCAGAGTTAAAAACCTGTTGAGAGGAAAACAGAGGAATGTGAGAAAGAATATAAAAGTTAATAAAAAAAGAGGTATTAAATGAGAGCTAACTTGTCTGTAGGGACACGGGTGGTGCTGTGGTCTAAACCACAGAGCCTAGGATCGGAAGGTCGGTGGTTCGAATCTCCACGACGGGGTGAGCTCCCATTGCTCGGTCCCTGCTCCTGCCAACCTAGCAGTTCGAAAGCACATCAAAGTACAAGTAGATAAATAGGTAACACTCTGGCGGGAAGGTAAACAGTGTTTCCGTGCATTGCTCTGGTTTCACCAGAAGCAGCTTAGTCATGCTGGCCACATGACCCAGAAAAACTGTCTGTGGACAAACGGCGGCTCCCTCGGCCAGTAAAGCAAGATGAGCGCCGCATGACTGGACTTAACTGTCAGGGGTCCTTTACCTTTAACTTGTCTGTGCCACGTGCCCCTTACCCAGCCTGCCCCACCCCCACACCATACCTCCCCTTGCCCAGAACCACTGCAATTGAGGTTGCCCCTGTTCTCCCCAGCCCCAGGAACATCTCACATCCCTTAATTTTTAAAAAAGCAACAGAATCCCCCTTTTAAAAACAAGGCAAAAGGAGTTAAAACAGTGCTACCATAAAATTGTAGAGTTGGAAGTGACCCCTAGCATCATCTAGTCCAACCCCTGGCAAAGCTGGGATTTCAACTGAAGCATCCATGACAGATTGATATCCAACCTCTACTTAAAAACTTCCAGTGTATGAGAGTTCACCACCACCTGGGGGAGTGTGTTCCACTGTCAAACAGCTCTTACTGTCAGAAAGTTCTTCCTGATGTTGAGTTGGAATCTCTGTTATTGTAACTTTTGTTTGAGTCCCTGCTCCTGCAGGAGAAAAAATATCTTGCTCCAACTTCTATGTCTTTGAGATATTTGAAGATTGTTATCATATCTCCTCTTAGTCTTCTCTTTTCCAGGCTAAATGTTCCCAGCTCCTTCAGCCATTCCTCATAGGGCTTGGTTTCCAGACCATGAATCAATTTCAAATAATTAGAGCAATAATAACAGCAACAACCCTCATCCCCTGCAACACTGCCCTAACCCAAAAGTCTGTTCAGCTGCCTCAGCTTTTGTGGCTGGAATCAGTCAGCGTCCCTCCATCCCACGGCAAGTGGAAAAAGTCTGAAAGGCAGGGAGCGGGTCCCCCAAGACTCACAGCCAAGATGGATCCAAGAAACAGGAGGAAGAAGTGGAGAGATTGGAGAACAGGAATGATATGCTTTAATGCAGTGAAGCGGGTAGGTAGGAATAAGATGCTGAGCATAGAGGTTGAATTTTAGAGACGGTAAATCAAACTTTACAGTAATCAAGGCAGGAAATAATTTCACTTTCTCATTAAAATGTTTATTTCTCACCTCTGCATCCCAGAAATGGCATGCTCAGGGTGGCTAACAGTAATAATAGAAACAATATGCATAAGATAAAATAATAAATCAGGGACCAAAACAAGCAATATAAGAGGAAAGGTGCACAAGATCGGTTGCTGATGATGCAGCACAGCCCTCTGTATGTTTACCAAAAAAAGTAAGCTCCATTCATTGAATGAGTTTTCTCCCAGGTAAGTGCATATAGGACTGCTGCCTATGGCTGGGGCTTACTTCTGAGTAGACATGTATAGGACTGTACTATTGAGGAAATATAATTTTAAAAGAATATCATAATAGAGGCTGCAGGAATATAGGAAGTGGCCGGATCCTGAGTCAGACCATTGGTCCATCTTGCTCTGACTGGCAGGGGCTCCCCAGAGATCCAGGCAGGAGTCTCTGCCAACCCCACCTTGAGATGCTGGAGATAGAAATTCTGCATGCAGGGCAGATGCTATACCACCGAGCTGCATCCCTTCCCCAAATGTAAGTTTGTCCAGAAGCATGAAAACTTTTAACAGTGAAATGGGATGAGGACGAGGGGAATGGTTTGGAGAGAAAGCGGCATAATCTGAGCTAGCACCGAGTCATCCCAGTGAAGAGAGCAGAAAGAGATATGGCAGCCAGAAATTCACAAGGAGATGCAGAATGAGACTGGAGAGGCAGCAAGAGGTGTAGGAAAACAAACACACAACAAAGAGTCTCATCATGATGATCAGGAAGTAAAAAATATCAGATGAAAAGGAAGCAATTCACAGGTAGTAATAAAGCAGTGGGTTTATTGTGCAGAAGCTTTTGTGGATTAAGCACAGAGCATTTGTGTTTTTTTAATAAAGCAGCAAAATTCCAATCACTTTGCCTATCATTTCAAAACAATACAAGCATCACCACAATGGAAATGACTTGGATAAATTAAACATGAAAAGGATGCTTTATTTAGAATGTGGATCTAATTCAGGGAAATCTGTATGCATGGGTACAGGCAGGTGCTGCTATTTATATGCTGTGTGTGCCTCCTAAAAATTCTGGTTGAAACATGTGGTATAAGTAAGGCCGTCAGTGCTATGCAGCCATAATTTAAAGAATTTCAGATCAAAGGTAAAAAATGCCAAGAATTTCTTTTAACGGTTTAAGTTTCATGTATCTATTCTGAGATAAGCTGAGTTCAATTTACCTTCTCGGTACACACAGGAAAGTAAATCTACAGTATTCCAGCTAGCATGGATGTGATCTGGAAGCAGAAGTAATGTAAATATGCAACATACGCTTTGAATGTATCTAGCATTATTTCTCTCTCCATCAGAGAATCCTCTTAGAAATAAGGATGTTGGCCATTATCATGCAAAAAATCAGAGTTATCTCACAGAACTCTCGTTTGCTTCTGGCTGCTGTTTTGCCACGAGTCTCTCTTCCTTTTTGAAGATGGTAATGTGTTTTGCTGGATTTGCTGTTTTAGATTAGTTAAACCATGTTGAGTATTACTCTGTGGTAGCAATCAATTTTGTAACTTTTTGCAACTAATATTTTTAGCTGTTACCGTTGAAGGAACCTGACAGAAGTCTGATGAGAGATAAAGTTAAACAGCCCATTAAAAACATCTTTATTTCTGTTTTCTTTTCTTTTCTAAAAAGTTGTTAATGTGATTGGTGACTGCTGTATCAAGAATGGCCCAGGTTGTGACTGAAAGTCAAACTGGAGGGTTTACTGATTCCACGTTGCAATCTGATGCTCACTGCACCTTGCTGCAAACACAACATACATTTAAAGCATATTCTGAGCGCATTCTGATCACATGACTGCCCCCAAAGAAGCCTGGGAACTTAGTCTACCCCCATAGAGCTACAATTCCTTAACAAGCTACAGTTCCCAGGGTACTTTTAAGGGATGATGTGTGCATTAAATGTATGGCGTGTATGCAGCTTGAGTTCTATTCAGATTAGTGGAACTTGCTGGTAAATGTACACAGGATCAGGCCAAATGGTTACAGGAAAGTCTGGCCTGGGTGAAGGGAGAAAACTCTGAGAAATTCATATATTTGAATAAATAAATTGAAGCTGCTGTTTAAGTTTAGATTCAAATGTATTTTGCCCGCCCTAACAATATCCTATGATTCTGAAAGTCATATCTGAGTTGCTCTCTGACTAGCTCACCATTACAACAGTGCAGGGAGTGAACCAGGCATGAGGCCATGGAGCAAAGGAGAAGGACAAAGAGTCTGTAGTATCTAGCAAAGGGGAAAGAGCACAGGAGAGGTGGACTGAAGGCAGAGACTCAAAATGCCCCTCCCTTCAGATCCAGCCCTTACCAGCGCATGTTTCTCACTCTGAGCTCTCCATGGTGCTAGGACTGCCAACCTATCTTGCCTCCTCCTTGGGACCAGGACTTAGCATCTCAAAAGGGTAGGGACTTGATTATTTCTTCCCAGGAGGGGTTGTACTTGGGGCATACCTTGCTTAGCTGCAACAAGGCCAAATGAGGCCAAATTGCTAACTAGCTACTAATTAAGTTTGGTATTCAATTCTTAGAAATGTTGGCCACTGTGTCTAGTTAGCTGCTTACTAGCAGATCCCACCCCACCCACCAACAGTTCCTTGTGCTAAGCATGCTGTCCCTTCCTTCCAAAGACACCTGCAAATGAATTTCTGCACTGTCTTCCTCCATCTTCATAAGAAGAAGACCGCCCAGATAAAGAATTTATCTACTTATTTATTCTGGGTTTAACTTGCAGAAGCAGCAACAGCAGTGCAGGGGAGGGAGGCATGGAGGCAAGCAAGGAAGGGAGGAGGGATCATTCAGTTGAAAGGTCATTTCATTTCTCTCAGGTTCTCTACCTACCTATCCGATGAAGGAGAAACAAATATTACTAAGATCGCTGTGGCACTCAATTTATCTGCAAAGGCAGGCGGTGTATGATGAGGGAGACCCTTTTTCTTAACAAGGGCAATCTAAGCAATACGTTGAATATATGGAAAAGAAACACACAAGTGCAGAAATGAAATGTTAGAAATAACTTAATGGGAAAAGAAAAGGAGTCAGTGCCTGGGAGATTTACGGATGCAATTCCCTCTACTGTTAATAGAAATTGGTCACCTATATAACCTTTTCCCCAACACTCAGGCACAGACATATAAATGAGGGGAAAGAGCCTGAAGAAATTGGAGTTCTCGGTAAGCTAATAGGACAAGTACAAAACTCCTTTAAAGAAGTTGTTTTAGTGGTGGATAAGGAGGATTTCTCCACTTATCCTGGGTTGCTTGGTGGGTTTTTCTTTCTGTCTACCATGCTGCATCTCCCTCTCCATTTTAGTAAGACCCTAATCAAAGGGTTTGTGGCAGAACATGCTGTCTTTCTCTGCGTGAGAGAGAAGGAGGGAGAGAATCCATATTTAAGGAACCAGGCAGAGGCAGGTAGTGGCAGGTAACTATCTTGAGACAGTCAAGGAAGCTGAACCAAAGATCTTGGCATGACTGCTAGCTGGAGTGATCAATAAGGTAAAAGATGGATCAACAGTGGTCAGCATTTAGACAAGATGCATTAAACTGCTGCAGATAACTGCAGGCATTGTACATGAAGTGAATTTTCAGATGAGATAGTAGCTGCGTGGCTTTGGGGATCACAGGTTTTTTAGCAAACACCTGTTGAAGTTAACTTGTGGATTTTGGGTGTATGTGTGTGTGTACTGTTGCATCTCTTTTGGCACCAGGCAAAAGCACCCCTCTTCTCCCAGGCTTTTGGCTAATTAGCCAATCTATGGCCTTTTAAACCATGTGGGGGTATTATTTTCAATTGTTACTATTTTAGGTATATATTTTTGTGTTTTTGTATTGTTAACTGCCCTGTTATCCTCAGACAATGGACAGTATAGAAATTTAATAGATACATAATTATTATTAATAATATATGTATCAATGTATGCCAGAGTTGAGTTGAATTACAGCCAACCTGGGTAGTGAAAAACACGCTACAGCCAGCTGTGGCTAGTTCTGCCAGGGCTAGAAAGAGGTGCTTGAAAGCTGTTAAATGGAGTAACCATGAAAAACCAGCAGAGTGTGGGTCAGGTGATAACCTTCTGTTGCCCCAAATTACCTCCTGCAAGCCTACACTATTTGCTACCTTTGCTGCTACAATGATTTATTGTTTTAATAAATATGCTCTCTTTCATTTTCCCGTAGAATTGAGGGCTTGTGACTTTTCATTAAGAGGCCAGATTTGCTCCTCAGAGGTGCCTGCCAGCAGTAATGCAGTCTTATTTTGTTCAGTGGAGCTTCATAGGTCAGGATTTTCTTTCTGAAAAAAATGGACATGTGCTACATGGGGAAAGTGAGAGGCAAACAACCATAGCACAGGAATTCCACAGTCAAAATACCTGCACCAAGGCAGATGGCAGATTGCCTACCCATGGCAATGAAAAAGTATTATAAAATGGAGACTTTCCCATCCTTTACAATTTTTTAATGTTTGCCAGTTGGGAGATTCTGCTTTCTCCTCCCCATCAAATTACCAAATACTTTGAAATGCAGTGGCCAGGTTATTCAATGGGGGATTAAACTCTGGCTTGTCATAAACATGAAATACATGAAATTACTACAGATGCTGGAACTGCAGTTTAAGCAATTCTCTTTGTGCAAGCTAAATCTCCCACAGTGCATATAATTTTATTATGTGCCTTTTTTTCAGACAAGTTCAGAACTTACTCCTGGATGATTATACTTGGAGGGCTAAAGGTTTAGACAAACATGGTGCTTGAGGCAATTTGAGTGTGTGGGAGGCAAAAAAAGGAGGATGTTCTTGAGTCTTTTCATAGCAAACGAAAGTTAAGAAAAAAACATTCAGCCTACCCAAAATGTCACAGTGGATACCAAACTAGAGGGATATTTATGCAGGATATGGGATGTGGTGTTGTTGGGGTTTTTTACACAGAAAAGATGCATTTATGTGAGCAAAGTTAAATCCTGATTTCTCCCCAGCCACCCCTCCCTTCACTCACTGCATTTTGCTCTCCTGCTTCAAGCACTTTTCTTTGCAGTATCAGAGCTGAGCCTGAAGCAGATATATAAAACCCACACACCCTGCTTTATGTATAATTTTGGCTGACATGTGCATATATACACACATCTAGGCCACTAGCACAAGCGGGGCGGAATCACTGGCCACACAGCTAAGGAAGGTGTCTCCTCAATGCCTGACAAGTCCCTTTCTCTATTCCCTGTACACATTTGATTGCACCCCACTGTATAAGTCCAACACAATCATCAAATTTGCGGATGATACAACAGTGGTGGGGCTCATTAGTGAGAACGATGAGACTGCTTATAGGAAAGAAGTACAGGGGTTAATTCAATGGTGTAAAGAAAACAATCTTATGCTTAACACCAAAAAAACCAAAGAACTCATAATTGACTTTAGGAGAAAGAAAAGTGTATTTTTACCATTGCACATAAATGGGGAGGAGGTGGAGAGGGTTGGTAGTTTTAAATACCTGGGCATTTATATCTCTGAGGACCTCTCATGGACTGCAAATATTAATATGGTTGTGAGGAAGGTGCAGGGGAGGTTGTATTTCCTGAGAATGCTCAGGGGACTGAATCTATCTCAGCACCTACTTCTGTCCTATTATCACAGTACCATCGAGAGTGTCTTAACCTATAGTATATTATCGTGGTATGGGAGCAGCTCTGAAATGGATAAAAAAGCTTTACAGAGAATAATTAAAATTGCCCAGAATGTTATTGGGCTCCAACTACCAACCCTGGATGAGATCTTCACGTCTCGCACTTTGAAGAAGTCACACAATATCCTGAGAGATCCCACCCATCCTGCTCACAACTTCTTTGAACTGTTGCCTTCGGGCAGAAGATATAGGACAATGAAAACACGAACCACACGCCTTCTGAATAGTTTCTATCCAAGAGCTCTGATTGCACTAAATAATGATCTCAGGGCCAGTTGCAAGAAATAGCAAGCAGGGAGTAGGAAGGAATGAGATAGGTTTTAGGTTATGTTATGCCTTTAATAGGTTATGATATATTCTGGATTATGTTATGTTTTATAGATTATGTCTGAATAGGATGAGAGTGTTGGAGATACGTGCAAATGTGTGTGTGTGTGTATGTGAACCCGGTCTTTGGGTGTTTGATTTTCGTTGTTGTGTATACTGTGTATATACGGACAATGACAATAAATTTATCTTATCATCTTATCTTATCTTATCTTATCTTATCTTATCTTATCTTATCTTATCTTATCTTACTGGGATTTGAGAAGCCATGAATGCTGCAGGGAGGACATAAAATGTTGGCCTCGCACAGGGCAGCATATTACCAAGCTCTGCCCCTGATGGCACTTCAGACAGTTCTGGCTTCCCTCAAAGAATTCTGAGAGCTGTAGTTTGTCAAGGGTTCTGAGAGTTGTTAGAAGACCTCTATTCCCCTTCCAGAGCTACAGTTCTTGGAGTTGTAGGAGCCATCTCACAGGGGCCATGGGGGTTTCAGCCTTCACAATAAAATATTTGAGGGGGCCAGGCGTCCACAAAGTTAATGGGCATTCCCATTCAAATGGTGTGTGCACATTGTGTCATGTGATCGATTACGCGAGGCAGGGCTTACCTGGGCCCCCACAATATTTTATTCAAGTTGGCGCTCCTGCTCAGAATGGTTTAAGAATGAATCCTTCTTCACAAAGCACTCTGGGGATTAACATTTTGAGAGGGGAGCAGGGACCTCCCAAAGCTCTCAGCACATTGAACAAACTACAGCTCCCATAATTCTTTGGGGGAAGCAATGACTGCTTAAAGCGTCATCATAGTGCTTTAAATAAGGGGTGTGGACTTGGCCCTGGTATGGCACTGCAGTTCTCAATGTTCCTTTCTCTCTTTCATACTCTCTCCCCACTTTAAATGTGAGTTATGAAAATATGTGCAGCTGACCCTAAGCAACAAGGATAGGGCAGGCTCTGAATCGTGGCACTTCTGCTAGCTGCATTTGTCCCTTAGCTTTGGGAAATTGTTTGCGATTCCAGGATCCAGATAGAGGATGCAAAATGGCTGCCCATTTGATCCCCCAGGACCATCTTATGTATTTCATAAAATTTATATACTACTTAGTTGTAAAAGAAACCTCAAAGCAGTTTACAAAGAAGTTAAAACAATAAAACTCTCTCTAAAAAAATTACAACCATAATTTTAAAAATACAAAAAGGTAAAACTGCAGTAGACTAAAACAAATTAAAAAACTTATACAGTATTTTTAAATATCTGGGTAGGCTTGTGTGTGTGTCCATGTTATCTTTTTGTCTTCTTCCAGCCCAAATAAAGCAAAGTGTTTTCAAGTGTCATGGCTAGGCTACAAAGAGAGCATAGTTTTGTGGATATATGTTCAACAGGTTGTATGTATCTGGGGATATGGTGGAAAAAAAATGTCCAGGCATTTTGGATAAGATACATAACTGCTACTTCTAGAAGAGTGTGGTGTCTTAGGTTTTGCCACTTGATCAGGTTTCCCCATCATTTTAGGATTATTTTTAACTGTTCTTATGGGTTCTGTCATATGGCTGAATTATTTCAAATGACCGTACAGAATAAGAAATAAGAAATATATGAAGTTAGATACTGTTGCCATATTGAAGTTTAAAAAAATGAAAAGTCAGTTAAAATTATACTTGGGAAACTGGAAATCCCTGTTAGATGAAGGGATGGTTGTGTTATATATATATATATATATATATATATATATATATATATATATATATATATATATGGTCTGGTTTCTATGACAGTCGGCAGTAACAGAAAAATGGGAATGAAAGAATATTTTATGAATCAGATGATGAACCAATGGTGACACGGGGCAGCATTAAAAGCCAGAGTAAGCCCAGGTTAGCACCAGTGTTGTATTAATTAGTGCCCGAAGAATGAAAAGAAGGCAAAACAATGTGGAGATAAACACACACAGAAAATGTTGCTATAACCCAGGATTTGGACTCCCCATCGTGAGGAGGAGAGAGGATGCATTCAAAGAGAATGTCAAATCAGGAGGAGAATGTGCTCTCTGAACTAGCATTTGAGATCCCTGCCTCTTCACCTGAAGTATTCTTGATGCCAGCACTTCTCTAGCCTGAAAAGGGTTGTGAATTCTGACTCCAGCTCAGAAGCTATAGTAAATTCATGGTCTTCTCCACGCTGTCTGACACTCATCCGGGTTCAGATTAGCTTCTCAGAGAAAGCTACAGGCCTATTTAAGGCTCAGTTGGAGTTTGCTGTTTGGTGCGACATTCAACTCTGCATTGTCTGCCTTCCAAGGAAAGTGCCACTTGGAGCTGTCCAGGGTGCTACCCGGTTTGCTTGTTGCCTTTTGAACTTGCTACTTTGCCCTCTACAGTGTCTGACATTCACCTGCTAGAAGCTGATCAGTGCTTGGCCCAGCTCTGCTTCTTGGCTTTGGACAGGTGCTAACTTCATGGGATCTGGTGGCCCTGGACTCCATGCCCAGCACAATCCTCTGTCTACCAGTTTGGATCACTGCTGGAAACAAAACAGATGCCTTCAATTACATTACACTGTTCCTCCAAGCTGCCTTAACAGTATTTTAGCCTTACAATAACCCAGCGGTGCGGATCATACTGAGCTGCATCAGTGAGCAGAGATTCAAGGTGGGATTTCCCATATCCAAGTTCAGTACTCTGAGGTCAACTGATAGTGTTTCCAAGTAGCTTGAGCAGGCCATCCAGTATGCTGGGCAGAACCGACAAACAGTAACATCATTCTGAAAGCAAAGAGTGAGAGGATGCTGGTCTCCCTTGAAGTTGAGCTGCCTAGACTGAGGGATTCCAGCAGAGCTTTATAGCAGCAGGAGGTGTGGGATTGGCAAGATTCCCAAGACCAGGGTGATTCTGTAGCTTTCAGGGCAAATTTCCTGCAGACCTGCTCCTTTGGCCTCAGCAGAGCAAAGAGCAGGTATTTGTTATAATAACTGGAGTGGAAAATGTAATGTTGGTGATGAAGAAAGAATTTCCACCTCCATTTCTAGTCAACAGGAGTTTTTTATGGTTCCTTATGATTCTAAGAAAATACTAAATTAGAGAGGTTCATGACATAATCCTATGGCAAAAGACTGGTATATTTATGGATATAGCACCAGGTATACATTTTGAGTATGCCTAATATTGCAAGATGACTTTGTGAATCCTTACGCTTTTTGAAAAAGTAGCAGACACCCATGAATTACTGTTTTACAAGTCTTGCAAGTGACACAAACCCTAGCTTTGATAGCCATTCCCCACTATCACCTGTGAAGAACCTGATTACAAATTTTCTACACAGAAACCTGGCTGTGAACACTCATAGATTAAACAAGACAGCTCTGTTTCTTGTTTTACTTCATCTTTGCTGTTCTGGCTCCTGGGGCCATCAGCGGTACATTCCCAAAGATTTAGTGGAGAAGTGAAAAATTACAGTGCAAGAAGAATCTCTGGAAGACACCTCAAGATGTGGGGTACAGGAAAAGGAGGAGAGGGCAATGTGTGGGCCAATTACAGGTAATCAACAGCATGCATATTGGAGGGAACAGGGTGCTTTTGCTAGCCTTGCTTGAAGTCAACCCTACAAGTGGCACGTGCAGCTAGAACCCTGGAGAAGCAGGACCACTGGTCTTATGTAGAGCTTGTACATATATAAATGCTTTAAAATAACTAAGCTGAATGCATGTAAGGGCAGGGGTGCAACCAGTGAGCCTGATGCCACTTCCTGCTCTCTGTGTCCTCATTTTAATGTGTGCCATAAAGTAGAAAATGATTCATTATGAGACTTTTATTCTAAGTTCTAAGCTTTCCTGAAAATTGGGGTTCTGAACTGGGATACTAAAAGGGTCGTGTTAATACTTACAGGACTACAACTGTAGTAGAAGAAGAATGCTACTTGGCACCTTGATACTAGTTTTCCCTGTGTTACTTGTATGCTATTTGAGGGTGTGGAGAGAAGAACCTTGCACAAGCAGTTTTCGTCTCAATGAAAATTACAGAAATGTTTACAGGAAAAACAATGATGGCCTTGTCTGCTTTTTTATTCCTATTCATATATGCAAGATATTATCAGCCTGCTCTAATCATACAAAATGTTTAATTAATATTCTCCCATTCAAACATTTTGAGAAGGTTGTTAATCTATCCGAAAGATGTGGTTTATTCAGTAAAGACTCTTGTGTGATCCTTAAAGTGACACACATAATTGGATTGCAGCATGAGTGGTGCCGTGCATTTAAATCATGCTCTCTCCCCTGTTTGAATTTGATCATGCAGGTAAGATAGCAGGAGAAGAAGGTTTAGAGAAATTGGATGCCTGCAAAGGATTCTATGCTGTATCTGGCCATCGGCACTCTGAGAGCACAATGGTAGCAGTATGCAAAGGGGACATTCATCTATGCAGTTTCAGAGTGAAAATGAATAGTTATTTACATACATAAAAGGAGGAGAATTGACTTTTGAAACAGAACTTTGCTCCTTTGTTTTGAAACGTATATGGTGACATGAAGACTGCCTAAAAGCAAATGCTTTAGGAGGCCAATGCATAGATGGAGGTTTGCAAAGTGTTTGAGGTCCAATAAATATTACTATTGATTATTTAATTTCTATACCACTTAATATATTAAAAATATCTCCAAGTGGTATACAAAAAGAAGCAACAACAGACAACTGAAACAAAATATTACATCACTAAAAATACTAATACAGTATATAAAGATCAGTATCAACTCTATGATTCTATGGTTCATCAATTCTGATAACTTTTCCTTCTGACACACTGCCTCACAGCCTCTGGGTTCTTACTTAGGGTCCAAACAAGTTGTCAGCTCATCCACAAAAGTCTTATTATGAGAAGAGTTCTTGGAAACAGAAGACCGTAGTCTTTCACTCTAGACTTGCTTTTTATGGGCAGGTCCAAGGTGGATGGTATTTCTTCAGGCTGCCCACAGCTGTGTCCCATTGAGATGCACTCTGTACACCCTGTTCCAGGTGCAGCAGGTTTGTTGAGTTTCCCAGGTGGTCCAAAGGATGGGGAAAGGGCTCCCCTCCAGTCACAGACATTCTTCACCTTCTGTCCTTTCCATCTCTTCTAGTTCTAGTTGTGACACAGATTTTCTCTCTCTCTCTTTCTCTCTCCTTTTATTACATGCTGTGTTTCCTTTGGCTATTTTGGATGTGAAGTCTGATTTCTAGTTTAAAAACTATTTGACAGCACTGTTCAGTAAGTGAGCAGTTATCTTCCTTGCTTTTCTCCTTTCGGAGTGTCGAGCTGGTCTGTGAAAGAGCCACTGGCTGAATTCAATTGCCATGTTACACCATAGTTTAGTGTGACATGAATGGGCCAGAACAAGTTGCAGTGAGCCTCAGGCTCATGTACACCACTCCCCACCTCGGCTATTTCCAAGAAAAGATAACATTAGTCACAGTTTCTGGATTCAGGTGATGTGACAATCCTGTGGTAAGGTAAAAATGTGGCTATTCACCTATGTGTTTGGTTAAAGTGGTGCCGCTTGCCTGTCTGATGAAGTTATATTTTTGAAAAATCGCCTGTTTTTAAGTTTCAATGAAATATTTTTATTGTATTTTAATGGCCCCCCCACCCTGAGATCCTGTGAGCAATGAAAATGGAATATAAATAATATAAATTTTGTATACAGTCCCCAGACCCTTCTTAAGGGTCACAGTGTGGGGAGGAGAGAGATCTCTTTGGGGCTCTTTCCAGCTCCTTCATGGCCTACTAAACTATCACTTAGTGTGTCTAAATCATAGTTATATTGCCCCTGGTATTTTAAAGTCATGTTTGTCCAGAAATTGGGGCATTCAAAAGAATTGAGGTTTACACAACACAGACAGTAATACTTCATCCTACCACTTCCAAATCCTGAAAATGTATTGCTTGAATTATTTTGAATAAGACCCTTTGTCCAACTAGCTCAATATCGTCCACTTTGAGTGGCTGCAGGCTGCAGCCTGCATCTCTCTAGCCAAGATATTACCCATTGACTGCTACCAGAGCCCTTTTAATTAGAGTCCCTCACGTCCTGGGACATAACTCCTCCTTGCAAAATAGGTAGCAAAAGTATTTTCTATGGATATCTACAAGGCAACATGTTATAATGAACATAGTGATCTGCCCTGAGATTATCTGTAGGCTAGGGTTACCAGCTGTCCCTGTTTCCGGGGGACAGTCCTTGGATTTCTGAATAAGTCCCCGGACAAATGCTATCCCCGGAATGTCCCTGGATTTCATCTAATGTCCCCGGGAAACGCAGCAGCGGCCGTCTCAGCAGCCCAGAGCAGTTGGCTCCAGCTGGTTTCAGGAGCTGCTCAGAAGTCCCCATATGATGGTGGTGCAGGGGCTCTAAGATGCAGCTTCTGGGCTGCCTCCACCTTCCCTGACCCCAGCACATAAGCTGTGAAGGGAGGCTTTATGCTGCCTATCAGAGCAGCCTCCCAACTCCTACTGCCGTGCAAGCAGGAGTGGGGCGGGGATCTGTCAGCTGTGAAGGGAGGCTTCACACTGCCTATCAGAGCTTGCGTGCAAGCAGGAGGGGGCAGGGGGCTGCTCCGATGGGAAGGGATGCATTCCACTGCCTGAGAGATCCCTGCCCCCTCCTGTTTGCACACAAGTAGGAATGGGATTGGGGCTGCTCCGATGGGAAGGGAGGCATTGCGCTGCCCAAGCCTCACCACCACTGCCACTGCTCTTGGCCCTCCTTCTCTCCCTTCCGTACCTGACCTACCGCACACTGCTTCCCCACCACCACCACCGAAGAACCAATAACTCAGGGGCTGCTCAGGCTCATGGAGAAAGGAGATAGAAGCCTCAGAGGAAGGGGAAACATGGCGGCTGAGGTCAAGGTGGTGGTGGCTGCCCCTCTGCCACCGTGATCACTACAGCATCAACGTCCCAAATGTGTAGTATTTATTTATTTATTTATTTATTTAAAGTCTCTCCATTTTCACTGAAAAAAATCTGGTAACCTTACTGTAGGCCATATCCCACGACCCAGGGACCTTGCAGTGAATGGCTGATGAGTCTGCTGAGGAAGAGGGTCAGGCTAAATCCTTGGCCTTCCTGACTGCAGAAGTTTCCTACATCCCCTCTGTCTCTTTAGCCTTGCAGAAATCAAAGGCCCTTTAACCAGCCAGACAGCTCCTCCATGGAAGCAGAGCCTATCAAATGCCAGGTTTCTTCAGCCCAAACATATCTCTTGTAGGTGCCTTTGCAGGGCCTCTTGGAGCTCCCCAAGGTCCTGACTGCTCTCTGCTTGGCTCAGACTTTGGTCTGGACCCTACCTTTGTCCACTACGAGCCGCAGAAGTGGACATTTTACAATGAAAGGCAAAATAGTAGTTTTGGAAATAAGTAAGCAAACATAAAATATGTGGTTGCTTCACTGTAGTACTATTCTGGCATCATTGTAGTTGCTTTTCATTAAGCAGCCCAGACACATGTTCTGTGCTTTCTGGTGAATTTCATTATTTTACTAATCGTGTCTATATTAGTAAAAACAGCCATCTGATTAAATTGCAGAACTATGGAAATGAATACATCTAATTCCTTAATCTTAACCTCACCCAAATGTGCATGTACTATGGATTGAGTGTACGCTTCGGCAAGCGAAGGTCTATTACTTTTCTTGTTCGTTAATAGGCTTGCCATCCCTCCTCCCCAGATCCTATTAAAAAATTGCTTTCATCATTTACTTTCTCATGTGTACTGTCTTGCTCTGTTGTGATGGAAAAGATGCTAAATAAAATTGCAAAATTGAGCATGTGTTAAACAATCCATCATTGTGGTAATCACCAGGCAACCTTGCCCCCTCCCAATTCTCTACCCCATTTTCCATGCCTGAAACCCACTTCTATCTAGCAACTTGCTATTAGCTTTGCATGCTGATCAGGTCTCATGCTATGAATACTAGCTGCTTTCTCAGTGCGCCAGAATATGGGTAGGAGGTTTGGTGGGAGAGAGAGAGGCAACTGCCTGCATGTATGTCTTCATGGGCCCATATTTACATGGATAGCAGTATGACTTATCAGATCCACGCGAGTGCTGCAATATGCACAGGAAGTTGCCTCTTCCCAGAACACTTCCTATACTCTCAGTCTGTGCACATTATGTGTAGGAGTATGTGTGTGTACATAGGAAGCTGCCTTGTAGGTAGCCAGATCATTGGTCTACCTCAGGGGTGGCCAACCCCCAAGAGACTGCAATCTACTCACAGAGTTAAAAACTGGCAGTGATCTGTCCCCTTTTGGGGGATTCAGGTCAAAGTTGTTGAGCTTCTTTGGGGGGAGCCGGTGATCTGCCACAGATGTCCAGTGATCTACCGGTACATCATAATCTAGCTGTTGGATGTGCCTAGTCTACCTAGCTCAGTACTTTCTGCACACTGACAATGGCTCCCCAGAATTTCAGACTAGAGACATTTCCAGTGCTACCTGTAGCCATCTGCAAAGCAGATGCTCCTCTACTGAGCTATGGCTCCAGTTTGTAGTTAGTGAGCAGATAGCTCAACCACGAGCCTGGGTTCAGAGGACAAACCAAGAGTAAAAAGCATTGGGAAGCAGATCCAAGTTTTTCTCTGACAGTGCACATGTTCTCATTATCCTAGTAAAGCATAATTTGCCTTACTGTGTTGTGTTGGCCAGGCCACCCCAGGCCAGCCTACAGTTTGGCTTTCCTGTGCTTTAATAGTTGGTCAAAATATCTAGGAAAAGAGAGAGAGATTTTCTGTTCTAGAACATTCTTTAAGAGAAACTTTCCTCTCTTTCAACATGGTATCTTATCGTTCTCATTAAAATATCTTGCTTGATATTTTGTACATTATTATATTAATGTTTTCTCTAATTACACAGCCTCTTTGACCCAGCATCAAGCAAGAGACTATATTTCAGATGGTGTTTCTACACACATCACAGTGATTTTAGTAAAAAGTAATTTATAATAATAATAAAAAATACTGCTTGTGTGACTGCATGAAGATTACAGGATTCTACAGTGCGTAATAAACTTCCCCTAGTTATATTTCTTCTACAAGATACCCAAATGGTTCACAGATTTATTGAACTCTTATTCTTATGAAAGATGGAAGGTCTGAAAGAAAATAAAAAGTTGCAATTTTTGTCGCTTTAACTATCAGTTTACATATTTTATTTTGCTTATTCTCAAGATGCATTTAAAATTTCATTAATATATTAAAGCTCAGAACTCTGCTTGTATAGGATATGTTATGCTAAAAGAATATGTTGTGATTGCAGTCCAATAATCAAATATCACTATGTCTTTTATTGTAAAAACCCTTCTTTCACTATTTTGTCACCTAGGCTAGGATCAGTTAAATGGGATGTGCAAAGGTACTGCGTGTGTATCCAAATCCCTTTTAATGGACCCTAAACCGACAGGAGCCAGGGAAATTTTAAATGTGTGGTTTCTGTGTAGATTTGCATTACCATGGTGATATTACAGTCTGTGTGGATTTGGAAGTGCTATTTTCCAGACCCTGTAATACAAGGTAAATTTACCTAATTTAGCAATCTAGAAAAAATGTGTATGGGTGATGGAATGAAGTGAGGGAGCTAGGCAAGATGCAAGCTGTCAGGTAGTTTAATCCAGCAATTCTGTTTCCTTTATTTATCTCTCTTTAATAAAGATGATGTGTTAAAAGGAGAACTGAGAGATGCTAAATTCTTCGACTCTCCATATATATCTCCCCAGAACTAAGGAATGCATATTGACCATTAACAAACATAGTTGGGAAATGGGGGGACAGGGACCTTTCTATCAGTTCTACTGAGACTTTCTTGCCAGGTCCAGAACTGTGTTGGGGCTCCTGTGTCCTTTCAAGAGTTTTAGAGACATGATCATTTCTCTAGGCAAAGTGATCCCCACCAGACCAGTGCTGGGAGAGGTTACACAGTATGGAAGGAAACCTTCAGTGGGTCTCTGAAAAAGAAAGGAATCTTTACAAGCTGGCAATATTAGTTAAGATACTGGGGGTGAGGCAGAGTTCAATAAATGTCTGCTATCATTTCTATTTTGAGCTCCAGCTCAGCAGGAGCTTGAAATTTCACTTTCTCACCACCAGCCTGATGTTGGAATACCTGGAGCTATGCCCTATAAAATTTATCCAGGAAGAGTCACTTGCCTTCCAACTTTTCTTAGTTGACCATATTTGCAACCCCCCTTTTTGGAGATGCCTTGCTGAAATGTTTCTAAGTTGCTTATATGGCCATTCTTCAGGTTCATCTCTAAGAGTTAAGTTTTGAGTGGTGGGTGGGTGGATGAATCTTGTCTTTAGCACTCGTGGCATGAACACCAAAGTGACATGCAACTCACAAGCTACCATTTCACAAACAAATCTACTGTGGGATCATTATGCTTTTTCTAGCCCGAAAAGATCTGCCACCAACTTTGATATAAATCAGCGCAGGGAAGGGAAAATAATACAGTGGTTTTTGGTATGCAATTAATCTCTGTTTTTTTGGTTCCTATTTTTATCTGGGCAAAGTTGGAAGTTATTGAGACAGTAGTTAGGATTTTTTATGCTTCAGAGTTTTTCCTAGTCATTCGATTATTGCTCTGTAGACACCTTACTGTGGCTTCTCTGTGTCACATCCTGCACTCTTCATACATCTGCTGATGCATGAATAGCTGGCAACTAGTCTTGCCCTGCAGTATTGGCATGGTATTGATAGGCTTTTGGGCCATTTCCATCTTCATGACAATATCTGGAGTAACCTTGTACATCTCTTTTCAATAATCTTCACTCCTTGTTACATTGTATGATCCTGTCCTGCGAGGGTCCCACTCCTTGACCCAGAGACCCAGACATAAAAACAAAGTCAATACAACAAAATTAGGTGTTTTCAGAATCTTGTGTTCTTTCAGATTACAGTACCTTACTTAAATGTTTGCTCTGCCATAAAATGTAAACATTATAAATCAATATGAAGTCCTTTTAAAAATCTGCTCATAACTTCTGTAGACTTGCTTCTAATTCACTGAATAGTTTATTTTCTGCCTGTCTTCTTGGTTTGGTTACCTTTGTATTCTTCCACTAGCTTGTTCACAGTAGTAGCATAGATAAGGCTATTATTAGTCAGCCTCCTATCCAGTAACTGGCCAGGCCCGAAGATGGACCAATAGCAGATTACTCTCCATAAAGAACCACAGTCTGACTTAGTATAGGGTTGCCATATTTCAAAAAGTGAAAATCCAGACACAAGAGTTATTGAGCTTTTTTAAAGAAAATTTGCCAAAATCTACACTAACAACATGGGTTGCCATACGTCTGGACATTTAAACCCAGACACTGTTTACAACTGCAGAATCTTTTGGTCTGAGTTTGAGCACTTTGTCCTTTTTTGTCAGTGAATAGTAATCTCAGAAGACATCCTGTTTACCCCTTGGGGTGCATTCAAACCAAGACAATTACAGTGCTTAAAATGGCTTATAACTCCACAACACCAATAAGCACTTACTTGTTTTTAAAAGCCATTTGAAGCACTTGTGTTTTCAAGAGTATCTCCCAAGGTGGTCTTGAGTAAAATGTGGTTTTTTTTTTGAAAGAAAAGAAAAGAAAACAAAACATAAAGCCTTGTATATTTAGCGTGGCTCCATATTGCACTTGAAATAGGCATCCTAAAGGACTGGTGGTCCCAGCAGGCTTGCAGAGCTGAAAGTCAACAGGTTGCCTTCTGTGGCAGAAAGAAGCTGCCTGAATGGTGTTGGTTAGCTGAAGGTGCCCTCTGTTGCTACCTGAGAAAGCTCCCCCTTTTTCATGCAATGCAATTAAATGTGCTACAGTAACATGGTGCAAATTTGCCCAGGAAGCTCCCTCAGTAGAGCTGTTTATCAATTTGTCTCTTTGCTATGTCTTCATGGATTGGTGACACGGCCAAAAGTGAATGCCAAGTGCAAGGGGTGGGAGTGCTCTCTCTCTCTTAACTAAATATCTCAGTCTCTATATATCCCACCCCTAAACCACATTCATTATTTTTAGGCTGTGATTTCAATTAAGCCTCATCTGGCTTTTCCTTCTCACATTCTTGTCTCCTTTCCATCTCGTCTTAATGTAATTAGTGTCCAAGACAGCTCATCTGCTGTAGTTAATGCTTTGAATTAATCTCTCTCTTTCTTCTGCTTCCCTCTATCTCCTTATGTTGTTTTGGCTTGTGGTCCATTTCTCCCCCCACCTCCAAACCTCTGAAGGCCTCTCAGTTTGTTCCTTGTTTTGAAATATTTTGAGAGATTTCCTGTGACTGACTTCATAGAAGTGAGAGGAGTTTAAAAGGACAGAGCCTATATGGACTTAGATAAGGTGTGAGGGTCTAGCATGGAGGGAGAGAAAGGGGAAGCATGTCAAGGTGAAGTTATCTTTGTGCCTGTGTAACTCGGGTTATCTTAGATCTAAAGAGAAGCTTCTTGTCTGTTTCAGAGCTGCAATCTAATTTCTTTAGCTATTTATAAAAGCAATTTTTAAACAAAACGTAAGCCATAGAATTTGAAAAGCTTGAGCAGCACATGCCTAGCAACCTCTTCCAAGAATAATTTCAGAATGATTTTTAGCTGTGCATTTGTGGTAAGCCAATTGACACAATAAAATGTTACTGCTCCAAAGGAGCTATTACTGTCTATTGAGTAATTAAAAACTAAATAGAACTTTTCAGAATCAATTTGTGCAATTCCTGGCCTTGTTTGTTTGTTTCAAGATTTGCAGCCTTTGAGTCACTGAGGATTTCTTTTTTGCCTTTTCAAATTAGGTCACCATGAAACAGAATTCAAGACAAGTACTACAACAAACAACAAGGTGTTAGGTTGCAATTGGCATTTTCATGTTTGTTCATGTCAATATTACCATCCTCAGTTACGGTTTCTCTCACTTTTCTAGAATGGTTTCTCCACTGACCTAGGAATGGTGAAACGACCCACATAGTTTTTGGAGACAATGGTATTGCTCTAACAAGCAAACCAAGCTAAGACTGGAATGGAAGTTTCCAGGGTGTTGAAATTTTAAAATGGTATCAACTTGGGTGGCATTTAAGGGAGTTTTACTCAGAAAACTTTCAGTGAGTGTACTTAGAGTAAACTTATTTGAATACCACACCATGTAATAATCTAGCCCAGTGTTTTCCAACCAAGGGGCATATGGCCCCCTGGGGCCCCCCAGAATATTCTAAGGGGGTGAAAATCATGTAAATAAGGGGCCACAGCATGAGGCTCGGGGGCCACAGAGGGAAGGGAGAAGTGAAGGAAACATTTCATATATTTCTTAAAAATCCTGATTGACAGGCCATCCACTTGGCCAATCACAAGTGGGTAAGGGGGCAGGCCACCAGGGCATAATGCTCCTTTTTTGCCACATGCATTTTTGTGGAGCGGTCCTGGTTTGTTTCCAGAGGGAGAGGGTGATTGCTGAGCCTCCTGTTTTGACCAGTGAAACCTGCGATCCAGAACCCCCAGGTCAGGTTAGTGTGGTGGTGGGGTGGCAATGGGTAGGACTGGGTGAGCTGGAACTACCTGTTGCTGCTGCCAGTGCTGGGCCCAATGGCAACCTGGGGCCAACTCTGCAAGGTGCGGGATGAAATCCACTCCAGTGCCTAACTGAGTGGAGTTGTCTGGTGCTGCTGACTTGCATCTAGTAAATAACTAGTGTCTACTCAGAAGAAAGCTGCACTGAGTTCAGTGGGTCTTACTCCCAGGAAAGGGTGCGGGGGGGGGGCTATAGTGCAGCCAGGGCTGCTCTGGCTGACAGGATCTTTTGCAGCAGGTCAGTGAGGACTATTTGCTTTTGAAAACTCTCCCTTATATACTGTACAGAACTTCCTGTGCACCTTTTGGACTCTATCTGTAGGTTTCTCCCTCTGTGTCAAATAACTGGCATCACATAAGTGTTGTTTACTTTTTATAATACATGGAAGATGTGTCTCCCTCGGGAGGTTGTGAACTCTTCCTTGCAGGTTTCTAAGCAGAGGTTGGATGGCCATCTGTCATGGACACTTTAGTGGAGCTTCCTATATTGCAAGGGGTTGCACTAGAAAGATGATCCTATGTTTTTTCTGCTTCAACAATATTTCATTATGTTGCTATCATTTTATGTAAGTGTATTTTGTATAAATCATTAAATATATATATAGATAAAACATGTTCTATTTTCAAACAAAACATTTAAATAGCTACCTTTCTACCGGTAGGAAGTGAGGGGGCATGGGCGTAGCAAAACAACTGCAATACATTCAGTGCCTCAAACTCCCATGGTTAATAGTGCGAAATATCACCGAGAGGTCAAGGACAACCAAAGGTTGCACTCCCCTTGTGTCTCTCCTGATAAAGGCCATCGATCAGGGTGTCCAACTTCCAAAACCAGGCCTGAAACCAGACTAAAATGGATCTAGAAAGTGTGCTGCAACACGTAGCAGTGGGTATTTGCAAGATCTTAACAAGCTGTACATCAATAGCCTGTACAAGGACTGGAATAGTAAAAAAGTGCCAGAGAGCTGTTTGCTTCTGCATTGTATGCATTGCAGTTATGAGATGTGCATGCAGGCTCCACAGTTGCAGAGTTTTAAGGCTGTCTTAATCTTTTATATAAATAGCTTAGCTGTAGGTGTTCAGCAACAGTGTTCCAAACAACTTCTTAATTGAGCATTTAACATAAAAGATGAGAGGAATGGAAAGTGCCACCATCAGGAATGGTTTAGAGAAATTGATTTTTAAAAAGTAAAACAAAAAGCTTTTACAACATTAAATCTCCTGTCTTCTTCCTGAATTCTTTCACTGCACCCCCTGTTCATACATTTCTCCTGGGTTGGTTTTTCCTTACTTACTCTTCCCCAACACCTTTTACTCTTCCAAACTGTGCGCTGAATGACTTCAAGAAAAGGAGCAAAAGGAGATAATTCTTTTTAGAAAATATACTACTACTACTACTACTACTACTATTTCTTTATTATTTGTACCCCAACCATTTGATTGGTTGCCCCAGCCACTCTGTTTTTATATATGCTGGAAGCCACCCATAGTAAAACATTAAACCTTAAAAAGCTTCCCTATGAAGGACTGCCTTCAGATGTTTCCTAAAATGTTAATAATTACTCATCTCCTTAACATCTGATGGGAGGGCATTCCACAGGGTGGGCGCCACCACCGAGAAGGCCCTCTGCCTGGTTTCCTGTGGCTTCACTTCTTGCAGTGTGGGAACATCCAGAAGGCCCCTGGTGCTGGATCTCAGTGTCTGGGCTGGACGATTGGGGTGGAGCAATGCTTTCCATGACATTTTTTTAAAAAATGTTCTCTTCATTTGTTTACTCTGTCATTCAATCAACCTGGTCTTCACTTACAAATACAGATTAGAAATAACCATTTGATGTGTTGGCATTGCCATGCCCACTCAATGTGAATAAGAAAACTGGACTGAGGTCTCTCCTCCTGATCATCTCCTGAGCAAATTACTGATGTCACTGCTTCAAAAGCAGTGTTTTCACTGTTCAGGGAAGTTTTTAATGTGTGATATTTTAGTGTATTTTTGGTTTCTGTGGAAGCCGCCCAGAGTGGCTGGGGAAACCCAGCCAGATGGGCGGGGTACAAATAAATTATTATTATTATTATTATTATTATTATTATTATTATTATTATTATTATTATTATTATAAGGCAAATGTGCTGTCCCACTCCTCATGTGCTAGCCCAGCTGCCAATAAAATACCCAAGAAGCAGTCCTTCCTCCACAGATTGCAGTAGTACTTTTTAGCATCAACCAACTGCTCTTTGCTAGTTTGATCCTGGCCCATTGACTCTATTGGCTAGTTCCAATATCCTGTTTCCTCTTTGCAATTTTAGCCATCACTTCTATTGTCAACTATAAGATTTTTTGCTCTGGCTATTGTTGCATTTTCTTCATCACAACCAAGAACTCAACAAACACTTCTGCTTCCTTTTTAGTTGCAATATTGCATGTTTTTTAAGGGGGGGGGGCAAAAATCATCATGAGACCGAAACCCTTCAATATCATTAGAATTTTGTGTCACTGTGAATAATGTGGTAAATCAGTTAAGTTATGATGGGTAATGCAATCATAAATCCCAGGCTGCACGAACTTGCTGGAGGGGAATGGGAGTCTATTAAAACTGTTTCCGTATAGCAATTGCAGGCAGTGATGCATAAACAACCTATTCTATAGCGACCTGTTCATTCCTCAAGTTGTTATTGGCAGGAGGCTCTGCATTTCTGCAGTCATTAAACGAAGCGATTGCTATTAATATCCAGTCTCCAAGGTAAAGGGGTTTATTCCTGAAGCAGATCACCTAATAATGGCAACACACCGTTTCCCTTGACTTGTGCGTACATTATGTTTTGTTGAGTTGGCCTTTCCCACAGAGCACTTAATGAGCTGGTGAGAACTTCTGAATCTGAAAAATGAAGATGAAGAAGAGGAGGAGGGGAGAGACTGATGTTCTTCTGGGTTGGGAAGTCCAGCAGTCTGGATAGTGGTGTGAAACTAATTCTGGACAAGGTTTCTCTTCCTTTGAAGAACTGTTGGTACACAGCCTGGATGCTGGACTCATTATTACCTGGACAGGTGCAGTAGCAGTAAGGGTTTGGGATGCTTTTCATAAGCTTTGGTATATACAGCAGTTGTGGTCCTATCTGGTGTGGCCAGATCTAGCCTCAGTTACCAGGCTTCTGTGTTGAGCTCACTGCTTTATGGAAGTGAGTCATATACAACTCAATGCCTTCCACATGCACTGCTTCAGAAGGATTTTGGGTATCACATGGCAGGTCAGAGTTTCAAGCAAGGATGTACTGTCCCAAGACCACACTCTCCCAGCATGTTCGCACTCCTGTCTCAGCTTGGTCATGTCCACTGAATGGAAGATGGCAGAATCCCTATAAGGATGTGCTCTTTGGGGAGCTGGCTTCCAGCACTAGGCCAGTTGGCAAACCAACTGTGTTACAAAGATGTCTGCAAATGTGCCATGTAGGCCGGCAGCATCAACTGCGCCCCATGGAAATCCCTTGCAGACGACTACAGTGCCTGGAGACAGACCGTCAGATTTCTGCATTGTCAGATGTTGGACTAGTTGACCCAACTCTACAGTTCTATGATTCTGTGTATCCATAGCAGTGACCAGAGGAGGAATGACCACTGGGAGGAGTGCAAAAACGCCATGGTGCATCTGCAGCTGCACAACTAGATGTCTTCATCCTCCCCAGCTGCAGCAGAACATGTCTCTTCTGTATCAGTCTCTACAGCCATAGCAACCTTCCAACAGTTTGACTTCGCCTCCCAAAGGCGCACCCCTCCCTTGTCTCCCAAGACAGAAGGATGCCAACTATATCTCTTGTATACTCCTTTATACTGCCTCCTTTATGTTGCCTTCTGAGCTCTAAAATGCAGCTTTAAAATAATCTAAATTAATAAGTAAGATGTGTTTTTTAGTTGTTTTCAATTGTGCTCAACATGTCAGGGAGATCTTCTATAAATGAGTAATATATGTGCAGTTCAGCACATTCATTCAGTGCTTAGCTAATGTTTAGGTTGGACATCACTCCCCATCTGTTAACTGGAGGATCAAGAAGAAACCAACTTTCTCACAACTTCTCTTGTCACTGAGCTTAGTCTGCTGCATTAGACACAGGTATTTTATTTATTTTAAAGATTTCTAGGCTGCCTTACTAGGAAATGTCCAAGGTGGATTATAGTACAGTGGTACCTCGGGTTACATACACTTCGGGTTACATACGCTTCAGGTTACAGACTCCGCTAACCCAGAAATATTACCTCGGGTTAAGAACTTTGCTTCAGGATGAGAACAGAAATCATGCGGTGGCAGTGCAGTGGCAGCAGGAGGCCCCATTAGCTAAAGTGGTGCTTCAGGTTAAGAACAGTTTCAGGTTAAGAACAGACCTCCAGAACGAATTAAGTATGTAACCAGAGGTACCACTGTAATTAAAAATGTCACTTTCCATAGCAGTAACAAATCACAATCCAGGCCATAAAGCCTCTGCCATGAATAAAGCAGTCAGATATGTCTTTAGGACCTTACAGAAGGCTTGAAGCATAGAAGCCCATTGTAGATCCAATGACAGCGAACTCCAGAGTCATGGGGCCAGCACAAAAAGGCCCTGTCCCTCATGGCCACCAACTTCACTATCTTAGAGGCAGACACGCAACAAAGGCTGCCATTGTAGATCTCAGTATGGATGAGATTGTAACCATAGAGTTGCTTCAATGGGATTACATTCTCAAGACATTTCTAACCAGATTTTTGTGGTCACAAACTACCAGCTGCCCATGTGTTTGCCTGGCATCACTTGACAGTCTCCCTTCTCCCTGGCATGCGTTTCTTTGGAGCTGTCCATTATAGTTAAAATGCAGTTTGTTGGTGTGGCAAAATCTATAGGTGCTGCCAAATAATATATGAAGGCCAGTTTCCTAAACTGTCATAATCCATTGTGGATATCTCCCCCCCCACACACACACACCTGAATGCCTCAGAATAATGTCTTGGTGGGATGCTCGGCCACAGGTGCTACCTAGGCCTATTTATCTAGCTATGCCTCTCTTACCACCCACTGATTATCTATATCTTATCTTCATTATCACTGCCTGCCTTAATCGGGTTTAAATGGAGTGTACAACTGTGGGAGTGAAGAGTCTAGGCCAGATTATGTTTGAGGGACTTGTGTGGAATTCCTGTTGGGATAAAAGTTGGGAGTTTGGAGTTATTGTTATTCTTGTCTAATTTTCAGATCCACATCTGTTGCATCCAACCTTGCTTTAAAATGTGAGCTGCCCAGAGGGCTTTTTGAAGCCAGGCGGGCAGAACATAAATCTGAAAAAAAAAACCTGCCCCTGATAAATATGAGCTTTCATGGAGTTATTCCTCTATAAACTGTTTTTGTTTTGTTTCTTTTTTATATGAGATCATGGGTCTTTTTCAAACTCACCAAAGGGAGGCTGGATGCCCCTGCCAAGAGGCAGCTTTGTTGTCATCAATGGTTTTTTAATTGCACCAGAAGCTCATAGAACGTCCTCCTGCAGGGCTTTGATAGCTAGTCTGAGGCTCCCTGAACTATTAATGAGGAACCTCATCTAAGTATAATTTGGAAAGTTGAAGATTTGTGTTTCTGTAAAGTTTTAGGTATTCTGTATGCAATGGACTCTGTGTGTGCAGCAGGTCCTTTACCCCGGATGCATTCTTGGGTCTGGTGACTCTGCCCAAAGGTGTTGAGGGCTAGAATAAGGCAGAATGAATTGCAGGTTCCTGTTATACACTGCTTGGCTCTTTCATTTGGAGTATGCTGTACTGGTACATGGATGTGACAAGCTCATATGTTTCCCTTCTAGTTCCACTTCACAGCAATTTATAGGTTCCAGATGGAATAAAGTTTGGGGGTTTTTTTAGGTCAATGAGGGAAATGGATGCTTTCCACTCTCTGTTGTTGTGTTTCTTAAAATAACGCTGCTAAAGAGGGATCATATTGTAAATGCACGGCCAGTAGTTCTGTATCCAGGGCGAAACCCAATTTGGCTCTCATGGATTAGTTAATGTTTCATTAGGTACTGAATTATCCTTTTGCTGATGCTGCTGCAGTACAATGTGCTGATATTGCTGAAATACCTTTGTTGTTGATTATGTTGAGGGTGTCTGGTTGTATGTGTGTGGTTTGTTTTTTTAATGAATTGGATATTTGGTCCATCTGCTCATGTCTTTGAGAAGCAACCAGCTTTTAGTGCTCTGCTTAAAATTTTGTAAGTACCTCTAGGATAATCCCGAGGCTGTGTTTCAACATTTTGTCTAATATTTTATCTCAGCTGCAACACAGCCAGGTCTGAATTTCTGTAGTATTCCTTTCATTTCCCATTGTTATGGGAGCACCTAAAGGAGTTTGATAGCTTTTAGTGAAGTGTTTCATCTGTCTAATAACAGGGAGTGGGGGATAAATTTTAGATGAGCTCTTCTTGTGTGGTTTTATGAAGTGACCTGTCGTGTTTTTAATTTTTGGTTGATATATATAGCAACCTAGATTCCAGTTTTCTGTGTCTATTGCTGTTTCTGACTTGTATTTCATTTACACACTTTGCCATTTTGTAATGCCATATGGCATCTGCTGTTTTTGAAACCAGTACAAATCCAAGTGATTGTTATGGGCAACACTGAGGGACTTTTCTTACATAACACATATTGTTAGAGTCTTAAGACTCACCATGCCTTCAATACAAACATATGCCACTCTCATTGCCACTTTAAGTATCTGACAGTGTGTGGCTCTTTCATTGCCCAAGCCCATTTCAGGATCAAACTTGAAAGCAAGATGTATATTTTTGTAATTGTGCTTTGGAAGCTGGTGGCTGACTGGCTGGTTGTAGAGCCGGACCTGAAATCTCCCCCCACCAGCCTCTGGTGCCTTAAGAGCTCATGTGCAGGGACTGCTGCAAAACATGCTATTCTTTCAGTCCTCATACAGAGTAGGGGTGGGTGGGTCTGAGCTCAGGTTCAAAGCTAGCAATTCAGCATGGGAATTTTGACTATGTTGAAGGGCACGCCCACTATTCTCTCTGAACCACTTTCATCTCCTCGGTTATTGTTAGGGAAGAAGAGAGTTCTGGCCCTGCAAGTCCCCACAGGCACCCAACTTGCAAAAGTGTACAAAAGGGCATTTCATGTATTAAGAGATGGGTTCATTCAGCTGACGCATAAGTGAATGAGAAAATACAGAGCTATCTTGTGTCTGATGCGCAGTTGGCTGAAGATGTTCTTCTGTGGGAAAGGAATTAACACCCCCCTCACTGGCGGAAGAAGAGGGGGCGGGGGGAGCATACTGCCCCCGGCACCACGATCCTGGTGGGGTGCCATCGCGGCTGCCCCCCCAGTAGCCATGCCCCTGCAGGCGGCACGCCACACCCCCAGGACGCATGCCACATCCCTGCGGGCAGTGCACCATGCCCCTGGGATGCGCACCAGCCCCGCCCCTGGTGCTGGAGCATGAAGCTCCACTGCTGAACCCCCTTCCTTAGCAGCACAGTTAGGATGCTGCCATTACACCATGGACTGTCCCACCGAGGGAAGCCTCATTCTTTTCTTTTTTCTTTTCTTTCCCTTGGGGAGAGAGAGTGCCTGGTGTGGGCCCATGTGCAGTGGGTTGGAGGCCACCGGGGATAGGTAGCTGGAGCAGAAGCAGCAGAGAAAGATACAACACTGTTTAGGGATCGAAATGGTCACAACATTTTATGGATTACAGATGTAAGTAGTCTTTGGGATTCATTGTATCTTGAATCGGCCAACCTGGTTGCTGGCTGATACTCTATCAGGGCAGATCCTGTTAGGGGTGCCAACTTGAATAAAATATTGTGGTAATCCCGAGTAAGCCCCACCCTACATAACTGATCATGTGATACAGTTCGCACACACCATTTTAATGTGAATGCCCATCAACTTTGTGTGGGCCCGGCCCCCTCAAATATTTTATTGTGGGGGCCAAAGTCCCCACGGCCCCTAGGAGTTGGCTCCTATGGATCCTGGGGTTAAGGATCTCCTCATGACACAGATCTAAAGGGCAATCCCACCAAGTCACCACTTAGCGTATTACATGGCCTGTTGCCCCCCGTCAGAGGGTCCTTAGTCAGAGAGTCAGTTATGTGGTGGGGTTGACCAAGGGTATGGTTCCCTTCTATCAGAATGGCCTGTTATCAAGTCCTGCACATGTAGATAGTCAGATTTGCCTACCATCATCCCATTTGCTGGCATCCGTGCCACCAAATGGGCTTGCACATTTAACTTCCAGATTGTGAGTCAGATGTCAGCTGGTGTCTGTAGCTAGGCTGAAATAAGACTTTGAGAAGAGAGGAAAGACACTGGAACATTATTAGTTTCCCCAATAGCTATGTGTGTATGGTTCATCCATTTTTTTCTCATCCACTCATTCTTAGAGATTGGAGTGGGATGCCACTTTAAGCAGAGAAAGTATCTCAATACAGTTAAGTTAAATAAATTATACACAGATCGGAAATTCACTGTTGGTTTTGCATGGCTAGGATTTATATAGTTCTGAAATGAGACACGTTTTTTAGCAGGTATGATGCTCACTTTGTGCTTGCTAAGACCTGATGTGACTTTTCAGACTCTCCTTTGGTAATGAATTATTCTCTCTTTAGGAGAAGGAGGAAGGGCTTCATGCATAATTAGATTAGCTGCTTAAAACGTTTAATGTGACTGTGTGGCTCTGTTGCACAGGTTTCACATTCCTACAAACAGACCTTTTTATGAAAGGGCAGGGAAAATGCAAGGTATTTGAAAATAAACTTTGTTTCATTTTATTAATTGCTTTTTTGATTATGTTGGCAATAGCTATTATCATGCTTCACACTTGAAAGGGGGACAAAATGCTTGCAAATCTTTCCCGCCCCCTCCATGCCCTTTGATAATGCGCATTACAGAAACAGTAGTCTAGCTTAAGGAGAGGCAAAGGCCTCGTGTTTTTAAGAGACTGCAGTTAAGATTCATCTGCTCCTGTGTTGTGTTTCTACAATTTTATTATGAGGCCAAACAAATCCAATAAATTGCCATTTATTTCCCACCACATGACCTGAAAAGAGTTATCAGGAAATTGTATTTTGGTTTTGAGGAAGAGACAAGAGCGATACACATGATTCCTCGTAAGCAAATTGGTCCCTTTAGGAAACACAAACTCTCAGCAAATAAATAAGGAAACAGCCATTAAAATATGCACAGATTAATTGCAGTTTATAACAATTAAAATGCAGCTAATCTAATTAATCTTCAACAAATGATAATACAGGTCAGTTAAGAGAGAATTATTTTTTTCCATTAAAGAGCCCTCAAAGACAAAACCACATCTTAGTTAAATGCATTTAAGTATACGTTTAAACAGCAGTTGCTGCTGCAGGGGCTCTGAACCAGGTCAGGATGGCAGTAAGTTAGGAGGAAGTTCTACTCATTTCTCCCCTGCAGTGCTTTCACTGCCCCCTCCCCAGTTTGCTTGCCCAAGAAAGTTCCATTGGTATCCTTTTTTCAGAAATTATAGCACTCAAAATCGAAAGACAGGTAGTTCAAAAGTAGACAGAGAAAAATATTCTATACTCAGTAGTATAGGGTGCTCATCAATGGGTGCTCATCAATGGTTCCTCTTCATCCTGGAGAAGAGTGACTAGTGGGGTGCCACAGGGTTCTGTCTTGGGCCCAGTCTTATTCAACATCTTTATCAACGACTTGGATGATGGCCTCAAGGGCATCCTGATCAAATTTGCAGATGACACCAAACTGGGAGGGGTGGCTAGCACCCCAGAGGACAGGATCACACTTCAAAATGACCTTGACAGATTAGAGAACTGGGCCAAAACAAACAAGATGAATTTTAACAGGGAGAAATGTAAAGTATTGCACTTGAGCAAAAAAAAATGAGAGGCACAAATACCAGATGGGTGACACCTGGCTTGAGAGCAGTACATGTGAAAAGGATCTAGGAGTCTTGGTTGACCACAAACTTGACATGAGCCAACAGTGTGACGCGGCAGCTAAAAAAGCCAATGCAATTCTGGGCTGCATCAATAGGAGTATAGCATCTAGATCAATGGAAGTAATAGTGCCATTGTATTCTGCTCTGGTCAGACCTCACCTGGAGTACTGTGTTCTGGGCACCACCATTCAAGAAGGACACTGACAAACTGGAACGTGTCCAGAGGAGGGCAACCAAAATGGTCAAAGGCCTGGAAACGATGCCTTATGAGGAACGGCTAAGGGAGCTGGGCATGTTTAGCCTGGAGAAGAGGAGGTTAAGGGGTGATATGATAGCCATGTTCAAATATATAAAAGGATGTCACATAGAGGAGGGAGAAAGGTTGTTTTCTGCTGCTCCAGAGAAGCGGACACGGAGCAATGGATCCAAACTACAAGAAAGAAGATTCCACCTAAACATTAGGAAGAACTTCCTGACAGTAAGAGCTGTTCGACAGTGGAATTTGCTGCCAAGGAGTGTGGTGGAGTCTCCTTCTTTGGAGGTCTTTAAGCAGAGGCTTGACAACCATATGTCAGGAGTGCTCTGATGGTGTTTCCTGCTTGGCAGGGGGTTGGACTCAATGGCCCTTGGGGTCTCTTCCAACTCTATGATTCTATGATTCTAAGAGTGTGTGTGTGTGTGTGTGTGTGTGTGTGTGTGCATGCACATGTGTATTCCATTTATTACCCACCCTTCACCATAAGGTCTCAGCAATTTATAATCACTATTAAAAACAAATTTACAAGTATAGGGTGGGTCCTGAAAACATGTATCTCAGGTGTCAAAGGCCAGAGTAAAGAGGTGTCTCCATTTTTCTATAGTTTAGTATTTGGTGATGCTAGATTAGTTCCTGTGCTGATGAGAAGCCTCTCATGTGTTTCAAAATCCAGGCAGCTTCCTCGCCACCTGTAGCTCCAGCTAGTGAAGTAACAGTGTCCTGTAAGCTTTGGCTGCCTGTGCGTGTTGGGGAGATGACAGCGCATGATAATCTTGTGCAGGAGAAACGTGTGGAGCACAGAGTCAGGCCCGCCATGGGGCAAATTATCCTAATTCCAGGGAGAATTTGTAACCAGGCAACAGGCCAAAGCATAGAATAAAAGAATACACACTTAATTACAAAGGACAAAGATTGATTAATATGCAGGTTGTTAAAGAAATGAAAGGTTGATTATATAGGCAGTACTTAAACAAGAGGAGCCTTGCAGCAAGCAGCAAAAATAAACTATCCACATAAATAGCCCAAATTTCCTACAAATTGTGTCCCTATTATACCAATACTAAAGGTCAGCGCATGAAAATTTTTCGATACACATACAAAGCCCCAAGTAAATTCTATGAAATACCAACTACAGATCGTGGGTAAAAATCAGTTTCAGCTATGGGTCTTTCCCAGGTTCAGGTAACTGATCAACAGCTTCTGAGGTTTTTTTTTTATGATCTCCCATGAACCTGTAACGAGCACTAGCCTCCCAAGACAATGGTATGATAGGTGCAATTCGTCAAACTTACTACACAATTTTTAAATAATAAATTCCTTCCTAAAATATAATTGTCTTCTTGATAACATGCTATATAATATTGGAATTAGAAATATCAGAACGAAGTCGCTTAGGGGTTACCAAATGCGTTTCTCTATAAAATAAAAGCCATGCTGAAAATGAGAAGCCATTAGTCACTTGCAAGAATTTTAGAAGGACTCATTGATGAATCGTTGTACCAATGATCTATAATTGTTTGGGATTTTGTATATGTTTGAACATTTCTTGCATGTTTGGGATATTGTATCAGTGTAACATAGATACTATTTGGATGAAGAAGAAGAAGAAGAAGATGATGATGTCCGGAAAATTCTGGATGTATGTCATCCCTAGTTTTTTTGAGCAGGTGGAGTGGAAAAGAAAAATTAATAAAATGTGAATGCCAGAACAGAACACATATGCATATGGTATCTGCTTATATGCACCAATGTACAATTAGTAATAATTACCCTAATTTAAACAGGGGGGAAATATATTTCACCATTGTGACCTGGGTGCCTGCTCCATCCACTGTCCAGATGTTGCAAATTATCGACGATAGGTAACCCCAAATGACACCCCCCCCACACACTCCCTTCTTAGGGCATGACAATAAAGATATTATTATTATTATTATTATTATTATTATTATTATTATTATTATTATTATTATTATTATTTCTATTTGAACCAGATTTGGACTGGGCTGTCCTTCCAACTGGCAACTTCTTTGAACAGAGGAATGGAAAACAGGACATGTGGCCACCCTAATGTATATTCAACAATAGCTATGCTCAAGAACCTTGCCCCAAAAACCAAGATTCCTGGCCACACATGCTGTTGTATGCATGCAGGTGTTTTCTTACCACTGAGTGACACCTCCCCTTGCTGTTGTCTTGAGGGAGAAGCTACTCATCACCTATACAATGGACTAGATAGAAAATGCATAGCCCTCATGTGCTCAGCCTCTCACAGTGAGCCATTACACTGCTTAGAGTTTTCAAAGCCAATGGCAAATTTCTTTTTTAAAAGGAGAGGATGTGTGGCTGAGATGGCTGAAGCTGTAACAGTGGAATACGTGCAGTTTCAGTGCTGCAGGCTTACAGAGATCCTTCAGATTGAAACTCTGTTTCCAATCACTAAAATCTGGTTTGCTTTCTACTTCTCATTATGGCTTCCTGTAAAATTTCAAACTGCCTGACATAATTTTAATCTGTATCTGAAAGACATTTTTATAGGTATGAGAAGTGGTTCACTCTCCTCCTTGCGGTATCAGTGAGACTGAATCCATCCAGGTATATAAATGAATTTCTATTTTTAAATGAGGTTTGTTTATTCGTTTCAGACTGATGCTTTCAGGGTTGCCTTTTCTTTTCTTTTCAAAAACAGCTTTCAGAATAGCCACCCCCCCAACCATCAAATGCCAACAATAGTGTTCTTAATTTTATAACAAACCAAGATTAAGCTATTCTGCCAACTATACATGTCAAATCTTAGACCAGAAACAGAAGTTGGTTTTGATCATGTTATTTGAGGTCATGTAAGAATCTGCCTTGTATTCACTGAGCTCTGTGTTCTTTGTACTCCAGGGGAGATATTTTTTGCTTTTTTTTCATGAAGTGGTGGTATAGACAATAAATTAGAACACTTTCTGTTTCTTTTTCTGTTTAATCCCCCCCCCCCCCACTAAACTGCATTCTTGGCAACCTTGGAACATGTTTGTATATTCCTGTGTGTGTGTGTGTGTGTGTGTGTGAAAGAGAGAGAGAGAGAGGGAGGGAGAGAGAGAATGACAGAGCAGTCCTCACGACATCCATCCCATTATAGTTCAGAATGTGAAGAAGTGAATGAGTTTTGTCATCACTTGGGTGATGAGCATCCAAACAGCACAGTGCTGCTCACATTACTATTTAGACGGTCACATTTCAATCATATGTGTTATACGTTAGTCTGTTCACAACCCAGAAAAAGTTTCTGTCCTTATTAACTTGAATATAACAAAGCTTCTGGTAGACAAAAATGGATATTGCCATGTGTTCTGAACCATTTCCCATAAAACTGACTGGTTGAGGTGGATCTATACTTTTGGCAAAAACACATGATAAATACCTTTCAAAACCACAGGGCTACAGACTAATGTCTCTCCCATTCAACAAACATCAGAGAAATACCTCCATGTAGAAAATCAAAATATCAGGGAAAGGAATATATTAAAATATGTCTTCCTGATGGTGATAGCATTCTACATGCCAGTTCTTTTATGGTAGTTAGGGAACAAATGTGATTTGCCACCTGCAGTCTGAAGCGGAACTGTGCAGAAATGTGGTATCTGAAGAAGTGTGCATGCACTCAAAATGTGATGGCCTGGGATTCCGATTCAGAGGATGAACCAGAGGAATCCCAGCCTGCACTGGAGTCCCCGCCTCCAGGGCCGGCTGAACTGGGGCAAGGCCTAGATGCTGAAGAGCCTGCACCTGTGTCAGAGCTTCAGGAGCTGGCCCCAGGTGAAGCCCTTCTGGCCCCAGAGGGGCTTGACGACTCAGTGGCCACAGGTGAGCCTCCTCCAGGGCCCAGTAACCCTTCGGCCTCTCCTGATCTGCAGAGGCTTAGGGCAGAGAGGCGAAGGGAACTGGTTGCCCCCAGGAGGAGTGCTCGCCTTAAGGCCAGAGGAGGCGGGGCTCCTGGGGGCCGGGACCGCCCCCGGCCTTAGAAGAGGATAAAAGCCCAGTCAGCCTGGCCCCAGGTTGCGGGAGCAACGTCGTTGTTGGCTTCGGACCTTCCTGTGTTCCTGATCCCTGCTCGGCCTCCTGTTCCTGACTATCCGGTGTTCCTGATCCCTGCTCGGCCTCCTGTTCCTGACTATCCGGTGCTCCTGTTCCCTGCTCAGCCTCCTGTTCCAGCGTTCCTGTTCCCCGCCCGGCTCTCCGCCTTGGACCTCGCCCCTCTTCGTGTGGACTCTGCTTACACCCACGGTACCTACCCCCGGGACCAGCACACAAAAGCTCATACCAATAACAAACTTAGTTGGTCTCTAAGGTGCTACTGGAAGGAGTTTTTTTATTTTGTTTCGACTACAGCAGACCAACACAGCTACCTACCTGTAACTGTGCAGAAAAGTGTTTCCCATGATATTTTACTGAATGTGTAATGTGGCTCTAAAGACCCTCATAATCACCTTTCTCTGCCATCTTTTCTCTCATTTTTTATTTTGTGGAACTGAAAAGCACCTATCTTTTATCAGACTGAGGAGGTGTTTGGTTTCATTTTAAAACCCATAAGAAAGATCTGGAGATCTTTTGTTGCACTGAAAAGGATTAGTGAATGTTCTAAATTGATAGAATCATTTGTAGAAGAACCATAGTTAATACATAGTTGATACATAGTTAATATGTATCAAAGGTTGAACAGGAATGGCATTAACGTCTACAGTCAAGCCTAACAGAGGCCTTGTTTCTGTCTTTTAAACGATGGACACTGTTGATCTATTTCCTTATTTTTAACGTGGGGTTCTGTTTGTTTGCCCTTCTCTTGTGAACCACCAACAGGGTCAGAGTTATAAAACACATCTTGTCAGAAGCTCCCTGTAGCCACAAGTTCCTATTTTGCTGCTAGACAGGTGGTCCCCTCCTTTGTTCAGGGAGAGCTATTTCCCTTCCTTACTGCGGAGGGAAATGACCTCTATTTTTAATAGAAAGTGGAGAGTCAATACAAGATCCAAGAGAGACTGTGCTTCTGAACCACATTTTATCTGCGAACACTAGATAACGGATCTTGCATCAATGTGAGCAGGAGTACTGGCCAAGGAAGGGGCATCGAACAATTTATTCTTAACAATGCTGATGCTGCCTGCACTACAAAAATCACTTGCAACAAAAAAGACCCTTAGTAATAACTTCCCCCTAGCTTTCCTGACTGACTACGATGCTCGCTGCGTGACTGTACAAACTGTATGTAAATAGATAAATACAAAAACCCATTCCAGTTTCTACACGAAAAATGCTGCTTTATTGTGAATTTAGAAAATTAAATGCTTATCCATCTGTGGAATTATTTTTGAATGAATAAGTTTGTATACTTCGTTTGGCTGGCCCATTCTCCACTGTTGGGAAGCATTTCTTCCATTTGCTATTATTTTCTTCTTCTGGCAATCAGAGTCTAGCTCTCTACATTTCCCCCCTCCCTGCTGAGTTTTGAGACAATCATATAATATAAAACATCCATAAGATTGATAATGACAAAGTGGAGGGGGGAGAGAGAGATTTGCTTTTGTTTGGAACAATATCTGTGCTTCAAGGGGTGGGTTTTTTTGTTTTGTGTTGTTATTGTTTCTTTGCCTTATTTCTTTTACACTGAAGAAAGATTTCTAGCTCTGGTTGCAGCACAGTCCTAAGCATAGCTTTTGCAGTTGTACTAGATTTGCATATGAAAGCATTCTATATGCTTCTAGATCTCTTTGACTCGAACAATTCTGTTTTTGTTAAATATGTTTTCTGAGGAAGCAGAGAAGAAAAAATAGCATTTTGGCCTGGTGGGTGGAGAATGTCAACCTAATAGACCCGGGGCCTCAATAACCTCTTTCACAATGTATTATTGTGACAAGCTATTCCATATGCTTGTTCCTGTTAGTTGCCGGAGAACAGCTGAGGGGTACTTTCTTTTCTTTTCTCTTCTCCTGTTATGAGAAAAGGCCCAGAAAACAACAGACCTTTGGGAGCCAAGATAGCAATCTGGATCTTGAAACATGTTTCCCATATAACTATATCAATAGAAGGAAACAATAGTTGACCTTGAACCTAAAATGCCGCACTGTGCTGTGTTCCTTGGAGTGAGCAATGATTTCAGAGGCCAACCGAAAACCACTTAAATTCAGTCTGGCTTTCCAGACATTGTTCTGCAGTAGCTCCTTGGAAGAAGTCTAAAAATAAAATTAAGGGAGGAGCTGTAAGATCGCATTTACCATTTGAACACACACACACACATTCAAGAATGAACAAATAATTTAATGCAAATAGGAATATGTGAGTGAGCCTTCTTGGAATTGCTCAGTTCCCTCACTGGTCTGCTTCAAATGATGCTCCTTTCTTGTCCCCCTCTCCTTCTGTCAGTTTTCTCTCTTGTGTTCCTGATGTTTGCTATTGCAGTCAGATCCACTTGGGAACTCTGCCTTAATACAAAGCTAGGGAGGCACTTGGGCCTTTGATGGAGGGGAAGATGGTTGCAGGGAAATTGAATGAACTCATTGCATCTGTCTTCACTGCAGGAAGTAAACGACAGATCCCTGTGCCTGAGCTAGTTTTCACAGGAAGGAGATATGAGGAACTGAGGTCAATCATGGTGACAGAAGAGAAGGTTCTGGGGCTCGCTGACAGATTAAAAATGTAGAATTCGCCAGGTCCAGATGGCCTCTATCTGAAAGTTCTTTAAAGCATTCAGATGTGAAACTGCTCATCTTCTAACAAAAATATGTAGCTTGTCCCTGAGATCAGCCTTCATAGCAGAGGACTGGAAAGTGGTCGGTATACTGCCATTTTTTTTAAAAGGGACCCAGGAAATTACAGGCCAGTTAACTTAAAGTGTGTTTCAAAAAGCTTTTGATAAAGTCCCTCACCCAACAAGGTCCGTCACTTTACGCTTGCTTACATAGTGTTGCCATATTTCAAAAAGTAAAAACTAGGACACCCCAAAAGTTGTTGAGCTTTTTTAAAAGGAAGATCCCAGAATTGTTGGCAGCCCTATGCATAACTATCTTGTTGGTTACTGTGAGAATAAGATGCTGAGATGATAGCTGATGATGATAGATGATGATAGATAGATAGATAGATAGATAGATAGATAGATAGATAGATGGATAGATAGATAGATATAGATGATAAATAGGTAGGTAGATAGATAGAGGAGAGAGAGAGAGAGAGAGAGAGAGAGAGAGAGAGAGAGAGAGAGAGAGAGAGATGATAGATAGATAGATCTTTACTCTAACTGGCTTTCTTGCAGAGGGTTGGTCTTGAAGGGAGCTGGACTTTGATTGGCTGTTCCAACACAATGATTCTAATCATTTGGAGTAAAAATCAGTCGGCATCAAAGTCACATAGATTCCACAGGAAGATGAATCATCCATATGCATGGATAAATGTATACTAATGTCTACGTGCCTAAGAGTCTCCAGTTTTCTACAGTCCTTGGTGTGAGAGAAAGTTTGTGCCTTTCTTTAGAGAATGGAGGCTGCAATTCTAAGCACCCTTCCTATGGACTGAGCTGTTTATATTAGAATGGTGGACTTGGAATTAAATTCCTCTTTACATTCTGCTTCAATTCTCTGTGGAATTTCATTGCCTCTGCTAATATCCTTTGATTACTGCCAGCTGACATTTTCTGGGCTTGGGCTGTTCTCCCAGATTTGCATGTGAAGTATGTCACAGTTCTTTACTGTTTTCTCAGAATCATAGAATTATAGAGTTGGAAGGGACCCCAGGGGTTATCTGGTCCAACCCTCTGCAATACGGGAATATGCAGGTGGCCCGTATGGGAATCAAACACATGACCTTGGCATTATCAGCACCGCACTCTACCCAACTGAGCTAACTGGCTTTCTGCAGCTGAAAAAACTCTGCATTTATTCAAGTTAATTGAGGAAAAGTATGTTCATACAGCAGAAAGGATTGTCACTTCTTTAATCAGGTGCTGCTTCATCAGTCTTGTCCTTTTGTAGTTTCAAGTCACCTCATTTAATGGCTAAGATATATGCAAAATACTAGCCTATTTAAGTGCTAAGATATATGCAAAATATTTTCCCCCTAGAGATACCTGCACCCGGTATTTCCACGGCACAATTTGCACCCCCACAACTAGTCCGAACATACGAGATCATTAATGTCACACAGTAGGTGTGCTTAGGACCAATGCCCTAAGTGACAAGCCTGTGGCCCCACATATATTGCCTTCCTGCCCTGCTTGTGTGAACAACCAGATGTTCATTGCTGGAAATAACATGCTAGGTTAAGTAAACCAGCCTTCCCTAACTTGGGACCCTCCAGATGTTGCTGGAGTGACGAATGATCACGATAGGATGATAGCTGTGGTCCAATAACATATGGACAGCAACAGGTTTCCCACCCCTGGTCTAAAGCTCTGGTTTTCGTCATGGTGTTCTGTTGCACTAGAAGCTTAATCCTGCTGCCCACATGACCTGGAAAGCTGTCTGCGGGCATATGCCAGCTTCCTTGGCCTGAAGAAAGATGAATGCCACACCCCATAGTAACCTTTGACTGGACTTAATCCATCCAGGGGTCCTTTACCTTTACCTTACCTTCAACTGGGCACTGTCTGTCAGCTGATATTGAAGACTGCAGACAAGGGATGGGAGAGGAATCCACCTTTGGGTTCTAAAAGCAGATCATAACTCAAATTGAATAATAGATCCACTAACAGTATCCATAGTCTTGTGCATTCCTTTACAAGGTGATTCAAGGACTGCAGAGCTTCCTCTGTTATATGTGTGTGTGTGTGCACAGGCATTCTTGTAAGCTTTTTAAAAATAGGTAATCTAGCCACTTTCAGCCTGGAGCAGTTATTGCCACTGTGGGCTTTCAATGATGCTCCATTGCTCTCAGGGGGGATTGAATAGAAAATATTCTTTTCCTTGAAAAACAAAGCAAAACAGGCAGCTTGATAAGAACAGCACAAGCTCTAGCCACCTGGTTTGGCCCTCTAACTTCCCTATGCTGGAAATGCCTCTGTGGGGGGCTAGAGGCAGTCATGGGAGAAGAGAGCAAGATGGCCAGGGGTCAACAAGCCAACAAGTCAGGAGAATTCAAGGGGCTTTAGGGGTGCAAAGTTTGATGGAACCTTCCGTTGGTTTTTTTAAGAGCGAGTGAGAAGGAAGATCATGGTCAACATTCGGGCAGGGAGACATGGAATTGGATGACTGATTTTTAAAATCCTTATGCCCTGGCCTAAAGAACGGCTGTGATTTTATGCATGTGCTTAGAGTGAGCTATCCAACTGCTGCGTCCGTGTGCCATTGTGCTATGAAATGTTATGCCAGCATCGTGGGCAGGTACATTGTCACAGATGTTCCAGGGATGGGTGTAATCTGATGAGCATACTGACACATGGTTAGACAAAGAAAACATTTTTTTCAGCTGAGTGTAGAGATCAAAAAGCAGCTGTTGCTTCCCCTGTTATTCCCCCATAGTTAAGCTATTATTGAAGTCAATGCAATTTCTTATGCAATTTCATCCCAAAGTGTCTCCTCGCCCTCAGAATGCCTCTTTGAAACTTCGCTTCCCAGCATCTGCTTTCCTTTGTCACTTTTCATTTTCCTTGGGCCTAATAAGAGCCAAGTGAGAAGGTGTTCCTTGTTGTTTCCCATTCATTTCAAAATGGAGGTATGCTAGAAATCGAGGAGAGAATAGCAGCTCAATTGCTTGCTAGATTACCGTATACAGATGTGTGCAAACCTGTCCAAGTCCAGAAGTGGTTGTACCCCAGCAGATAAAACCATTGAAGTTTGCATTCTCTTTTCATTGTTTGGTCCTCTTCATCCATTAAGACAGCCTTTGCCCTTTGGATTGCATCTCCCATCAGTGACAGTCAGCCTGGCTTTAGGATGCTGGGTCTGGAGGCATCATAGCTGTGGAGACTGGGGCTGATGGAAATTGTAGTGTGAAACATCTGGATCACAGACTCAGACTGACGTCACAAACTCTACATTTTGCCATCCAACACAAAGCAAAGTAAACTCCAAGTCCCACATCTCAAAAAAATATAGAGCCAAAAATACTCATTAGGAAGCATTCAGCTCAGCCTTATCAGAAATTGTTTGGGATAGCTTCCCAAAAACAGTTTTTTTAAATGGGGAAATAGCTATTGTGGAAATTTTGGCCCACAGTCTGCTTTGGGCAGAAGGAACTTGTTGTATAGGTTTTTTTTGGAGGGCTGGATGTTTGTGAAACACCACAATGTTCCATAAATGTCAAGTGTTGTCATGGAAATGCTGAATACAGTATCATGAATGAAAATGCCCCAGATGTACAGATAACAGTGCATCAGGTATGGGACAAAGGATTTTGTCTTTTCAGCAGAAGTGGGCTCTTAAGCATTGCTGCCAGACTTACATGCAAGGCACCTTTCTGATGACCTTGCTATGCGGTCCCACAAAGCCAGGCCATTCCTTCCTCCTGAGAGAATACTACCTTTGATGAAGATGCGTTTCTGGCTTTAGTGTCATAAAAATATATAGCACTCCTCAGCAGCAGTTCCACTGATCAGATATTTTAAATTCGTTTCCGAAATGCAGGCTGTCACACTGCAGATGCCATCATTAACAGGACAAAATGTTATTTCTCTTGGTGGCTGGGCAAACGTTATAAACTAACTGGCGCCCCCTGGTGGTTGTCTGGGGTAGGATATGCTGCCTTATGCTCTTTGAAGGGTTAATTGATAACGTTGGCCAACTGCAGAACTGGCTCCTTTTAACTAATGTTGAATAAGATCACACACCCCTGCCAGCCACATATTTGATATTAAAGCTATTAAAAAATATGAAAAGCTACCTGAGTGTTCTTTAGATAAAATGATCTGTGGCTATATATTTTTTTTGAGTTAAAAGCTCTGACGATGTGTCAGATGGTACATTTCGTTGCTAAAAGAAGCTCCTTGCTGTGCATTGAGGGGAAGGTCAGGTCAGTGACAGAGTCTGAACTCCCAAATTGCTCTTTGAGTACAAAGAGTTGTCAGAAGGCTAGTTCACAGTGGAGAAGAGAAATCGCGCTTGCTTTTGAGCTCAGCAGCCTTGCTGGAACTGGAAGGCTATATAATAATAATAATGTACTAACTTGATTTCCACAACACTGCAATGTTTGAAATTGATTCTGGAATGTTCCTGAAACTAGAGGCTGGCTCCAGTGTGGACAGCCCCCTGCCCCCCCAAGCGTGGGAGAGAAAATTGCTTTACTAAACGTGGAAGAGAAATGCTGCAAGCTGGATTTTGATTCATTTGTTGTTGCTGTTTAGTTGTGTCTGACTCTTTGTTGCCCCATGGAGCAAAGCATGCTAGGCACTCCTGTCTTCTTGATTCATTTACACATATGCAGTTCTACTTATCCACTGTCTAGCATGGAGGCTGCAAAAAAGCAAGGAGAGGTAGACACTTGAGAGTAGCAAATCCTTTCCCCAAAACCTTTTTCATTCCTAGAGCTGCCAGCATCTGCCAAGGCTCCTGTATTTTGAAAGTTGATGGGATACCTTCAGACAATCACTTAGCCAGCCAAGCCTTTCCTGGCACGCAGATGCTCCAGTGAGGAATGACCTCCTTGATTTTGTATCTCATTTAGCTATAAAGGTGCAGGATCCCAGCCAGGAGGGGAAAGGAGGATGAACACAACCACTTTTCACCAGAAAATTAGGCTGGTTGAGAATGGCTGGTGGTCACCACCAACCTCTCGCTTGTCTTTTAAGGGTACCCCCTGTGTACGTCCACCTGAAGAAGCAGGTTGGCTATGGGGGAAAGGTGCCAGTATGCACAACCTCTTGAGGAATTGTATTCAGTGCAGGAGTAATATGGCTGAGGGTTTTGCCACCTTACTGCTTCAGAGCACCCTGGAGCAAGGAAGGGAGTATTTAGGGAGAAGGGCAGTGTCCCCTCCTCACCTTCAGACCACATACAACTATTTCTCAGAAGAACCCATGTCTCTGCTTACAGTGAGCTAGCACAGATGTTATACAAGCTGTAACAGATGCTTTCTCCTAATGTAAATTAGAATCTGTGTGTAGGGCTATTTATTGATTTCCCCCCCCCCCTCCAGAATTCTGAAATGGCATGCATGAACCACTGGGGAAATCCTCTCTTCCTGGGAGATTCTCAAACTGCATCTTAGGAAGCTTCCCTAAATGTGATTAAAAGCACACAATGGAAACTTGTCAATGGGAGCTGCCACCTTTTGACTAGCCCTCTTTACCTGCGCATCACATCACAATTTGACATGCTGATCATTCTTTTCCAGGCACAAAGAAGAGAAGGTGATGGGAAAAGCTTGACCTGGTTATATTTTGCAAATTACTGTTCTGTTCTTTATGGTGGTTCCAGCACAAACCTGGGGTTCCATCAGACGTTCAGTGCATAGCTGTCAACTTTTCCCTTTTCTTGTGAGGAATCCGGAATAAGGGAATTTCCCTTAGAAAAAGGGAAGCGTTGACAGCTATGGTTCAGTAGTGGATCCTGAATAACTCCCATGTGAAGCAGGAGCAAATGTTGATTTAGCAAAAGCTAAGGCTTTGAAGGGCCATGGCTCAGCCTGACTGCTAGCTCCTTAGATGTCGGGAGAAGCCCATTCTGTTTAAAGGGGCTTTGTCTGTTTTAAGTGCTGGCTTCTACACTGTTGGTGGGGCTTGTGGTCACTACTGTGATTTCTGAGTATCATAGCAATGCACCCTCCTCAGGCTGGGGACATGGCAAGATTGAAGCACTGGGGCTTCTGAGCAAAGAAACTCACCTGGGACTGGGACTGGGACTGGGACTGAGAGTAATTCCTGCCTGCCCTCCATCTCAGACTATGAAGCTACTCTGCACTCCTTGGGGAGTCTGATCCCAGAGCCATGACATCAGGCCAGAAGCAGGGCCAGTTGGCCATTTCACTCTTGCCATAAGGCAGGGGTGGGGAGCTTGTGGCTCTTCAGATGTTGCCAAATTTTAATTCCCATTAATCCAATATGTAAAGCTTCCATTTGCATGTAAAACTGCCCTGAGACCCGTGGTTATAGGGTGGTGTCAGGATGCTGTCCTGACTGATTGCCCAGGAAAGTATAAAGACAAGGAAATGTTTCTTACTGTGCTTTTTTATTTCAGTCCTTACAGAGAGAGGCTATAGAACCCAGGCTCTTGGATAATGGCATTGTCCTGAGTGAATCTCCACCCCCTGTCTCTCCCACTTCCTCATTCGTCATTCTCATCATCTCCTCTACAGGTGCTGCTAAGTGCTCTCTGCCTTTGAGCTCTTTGCCCTCCTACTTTTAAGGTTCACTGGGTTCTGGGAGATGGAGGGTCTGGAAGGTTTTCTAATAACAACATGTCAGCTGGGTGTTGTTCCAGCTGTCCCATAATTTCACAGCTTTCCCCCTCATCTGCCTTTGAGCTGTGATCTCCCTCAAACCCCTGTTGTAAATCTATACTGTCTTCTTCTTCCTCCTCCCTGGAAGGGTCAGGATCGGGAGGCGGTCTCCACAATTCCTCTTCTGCCCAGTCCCTGATAGGTGGTATATAAATTCCATGCATTCATTCATTCATAAATGAATGAATGAATGTAAATGGCATCAGCTTCATGTCCCATTATTCTTAGATAAGGCTAGAAATAACCCTCATCTGAACCCTGGAGAACTTACTGTCAGTCACTGTGAACGCTAATGAGCTGGATGTAACAATGGTCTGACTCAGTATAAAGCAGCTTCCAACGTTGGGGATGATGGGAGTTGTAGTACAGCATCATCTGGAGGGTCATTCCTTTCCCACCACTGCCTTAAGGGAAATGGAACACAAATTGTCTCTGTCTGCTTTGGAACCCTACTGAGGAATAGCTCAGTCAGCAGAGCATGAGACTCCTGATCTCAGGGTTGTGTATATCAGCCTCACATTGGACAAAAGAATCCTGCATTGCAGGGGGTTGAACTAGATGACCCTCATGGTCCTTTTCAACTCTACAATTCTATGATTCTGTGGACAAGGCCACAAGCTTGGTGTTTCAGAATCTAGTGAATTTTTCAGAATGACAAACTGGGCTTGGGTTTAGGCCTTCTTGCCCACGATTCTTTGCAAATAGCTCTGCTCTTCTGTTTCTTTCTTCTTCTTCTAGCTCATGAAAGATTTGACGTTGGACTCCCACAAGCAGGTTGGGGATCACAATTAGAGAGAAAGGGCTATTGTGGGTACAAATGTGAGCAGTTGGTTGTGCAAAACTGCAAATGACCCTTTTCAGCTACAAGGAAACTGCTAATATGCTGCCTAATTATAAGGCCCTTTCAGAAATGTGAAGTGTTACATATTGGTTACATGTTTGCTAATAATTATTTCTTCAATTGATGTTCTACGGGCCAATCACGAAGCATTTTGATGAGTTTAATATAATTGAACAAAGCAACATATTATACGCTATTTAGAAGCCTCAGCACATTAGTCCTCCATTAGATAAAAAGCCAGTATTATTCTACTGTTATGGCAAGATTCAAAAGAAATATATTAGGTCTTGATCAGCATCATCTTAACCCCACATGTTCAGAAGCCATTATCAGATTGCTAATTTTGCTAATAGGCTTCTTCCAGGACGTAGCATGAATGAAAATGAAATAAGTGCGAACGCTATTCACCATTGTTCACTTTGCAATTAGTAAGAAGTTAGCAAATGAAGTCCAGCCTATATCTGCCTCATTGCAAGCACAATGAAGTCACCCCAGCTCCCTCGCTTATCTATTTGCAGCACAAAGGGACTCTCTTCCAGAGTGATCTGTTAGAGGTCACCACAATGTCCTCATTTGTTCTTTGGCTTCTTTTGAAGCAGATGAAGAGCAGGGCTGGTGGCATGGCAGGTGGAGGTGGGCATTATTGCCAAATTAGTACCTTGTCTATTGGCCTTTCAGCATATGGCTTTGTTCTAATCTCTCCCCTTGTCTGAAACTCAATGAGGCAATCCTTCCATATTTAAGTCCCATACATTAGAAACGAGGAGTTAGTAAAAGCTTCAGCCTTCAAAAGCAAAAAATAAATGATTCAAAATAACAATAAGCTCCTTTCCCCACAGAATATAATGGCAAGTAACACGAAGGCCTTGGGACAAAAATGTCCCCCCAACAAATAAAGGTAAAAACATAGATGCAACTGAAAGAAACAAGCAGCTCATAAAATGTTTTGTCTCACACTTAAAACCCCCCAAACTTTACACCCCCAGTCTACCCCCTTGTGCAAATTAATTGAAACAAACAATAAATTTAGTAGTTTATTGTACAAAAATGCGAACTGTAGAGGAACTGATTTGGATTCCTTTCTCCTTCAAATCCATATTCAGTGAGTCACTCGTCTTGCGGTGATCCTTTTTGCTTTGTCAAAGCAAGTAAGCATCACCTCTAGGAGTTGTTTTCTTTTTACGACTACACTTTCCTTTACATTTAGGAGAAACCGATCCGGTTTCCTGCTTCAACTTGATGACACGGCTGACAGTTGCTAAACTCACACCAACCGCTGAGGCAATCTCTTGATACTTCTTAGCTGTGTGTTCGTGCAGAGTTACGATCTTTGTATGTTTCCTAGGTGTCGCATCCATCTTGAATGGCGGTCAAATCACATATGGTCAGGTTTCTAAAAGCTGAAATACTGTATCTGCTGATGTAATGATTGCATCATATACTATGGCGGCCAGACAGGATTCTAAAATCTGATGCAATACAGCAGCTGCTGATGTAATGATTGCATCAGCCAACATAAAAAATGATCAAACTGACTTTCTGTGTTTGTTTTGAGTACAGGATTATGATTAAGATAGAAAACATGCTTTGTTTCAATTAATTTGCACAAGGGTGTATGCATATTTAAGTGGAAGCAGAGTTATTTATTTATTAATTTCCAGATTTCTGTGCCACTGCATCATCAAGTAAGTTTGCTGCCAAGTGAATGTACATAGAATTACGACCATATTTAAACAAAATAGTATTGTTGTCATTTCCCTTCTGTCCTTGATACTGCTTTCTAACATTCGCAGGATTGATTACTGTTAGAGGCAGTTGATCTCAGCCAATCAGGGATCACATAAAGAACACAGTGATATTATGTTCCAAATCAGATTTGGCTGATGATCTCATTGGGGGCAAATCAACCAATTGAGCTCGAGTGCTTCCTGGATTGGTTACAGGGGTCACTGACTGCTCTCTCCCTCTATTTTTGACATGATCTCTGAAAGACTGCCCAAAGGGCAATATTGTTGACCTTGTGGTAAAGGTTTTGAGAATTGCAAACACCCCACATATCAGGAACTGGTCCAAGCAGTTTGTGCTCTTCTTCCTCTCATTACTGTTGGTCATTTTCCTAGACTGAAGTAGCCAGTGTGCGGCCTACTTGACTACAACTCCCACCATCTGATTATTAGCCATGATTCCTGACACTGATGGGATTTGGAGACCAACAACATCTGGAGTGCCTTAGACAAACATGGCAAGCATGATCACAGGGCATACCCCATTCTTCATGAGGGTCAGGTTTTGTGGCTATGCCTTTGAACAGATCCTTTCTTGAACAGTGACATGCTAGTATTCTTTGAGTAAAATCCAACGAATCCTATAAACCCAAGCTCTGGGGTGAGGGGTTCACACATGCCCAGAGTCTGGGGCAGGGGATGGACTTGAGTTTATTGCACATTAAGCCCTCTCACATGGAAATCTAATGTTTAAGCAGTGGGGAGTTTGAAAAGCAGTTTGATAAATAATTTGTGTGTGTGTGTGTGTGTGTGTGTGTGTGATAACAAACAAATAAACATACCCCACTAGTTGTACCTAGGGATTGATGAACGTACTCTATGGAAAACTTAATTGTTTTGCTATTTACTGAAATCCACTGTATAATCTTGTCTTAACACTGGTCATTTTCCGAAGATCCCTGCATTAAAGAAGTGCATCTTCAGACCTTGTTATGTCTTCTGCCACCATGGTGCATGTTGCAATGTCATGATTGGTTGGTTTCACATGCACCTGTGAGTACATCCTGCAACCATTCTGGGATGGAGTCGAAAGGAACTCCATCAGTGAGCCAACAGTGTGACGCGGCAGCTAAAAAAGCCAATGCAATTCTGGGCTGCATCAATAGGAGTATAGCATCTAGATCAAGGGAAGTAATAGTGCCACTGTATTCTGCTCTGGTCAGACCTCACCTGGAGTACTGTGTCCAGTTCTGGGCACCACAGTTCAAGAAGGACGCTGACAAGCTGGAACGTGTCCAGAGGAGGGCAACCAAAATGGTCAAAGGCCTGGAAACGATGCCTTATGAGGAACGGCTAAGGAGCTGGGCATGTTTAGCCTGGAGAAGAGGAGGTTAAGGGGTGATATGATAGCCATGTTCAAATATATCAAAGGATGTCACATAGAGGAGGGAGAAAGGTTGTTTTCTGCTGCTCCAGAGAAGCGGACACGGAGCAATGGATCCAAACTACAAGAAAGAAGATTCCACCTAAACATTAGGAAGAACTTCCTGACAGTAAGAGCTGTTCGACAGTGGAATTTGCTGCCAAGGAGTGTGGTGGAGTCTCCTTCTTTGGAGGTCTTTAAGCAGAGGCTTGACAACCATATGTTAGGAGTGCTCTGATGGTGTTTCCTGCTTGGCAAGGGGTTGGACTCGATGGCCCTTGTGGTCTCTTCCAACTCTATGATTCTATGGGACAACTGCATTGAGCTAGGTGTGGCAAAGTGACAGGTCACAGCAATCAATATCTGGCCTCACACAAAGGTTGCAGCGATCTAGGCTTAATGAGCATGGGCAGACATGACAAGCTAACTTGTCATCAGTATCAGGATTTTACTGTGATCCTAGTTTTGAGGATAAGGCACAAAAAGTCAGGCTCAAACAGCTATTTGGGTAGAACCAGTGGTGGTGCTGAAAGTCACAATTGGTCAGATGGGTAGTCATATTTGATAGGTTAAAAAACAAACACTTCAATGCTATTTATGAATGTGCACAATCAATTTTTGGGGGTTGGGGGCAGTTCTTCTCTATTGCTAGTCACATTTTAAACCTTTGTACTACTGAACATCTGAAGAAAAGAACGGAAGAAAATATGCCACAAATATTTTTCATCCTCTGCAGTTTCATGATAGATTTTTCTGCAAGTGACTGAAGGATTTGGAAACTTCCAGTTGCCATTTCCTAATTGCATCATCTTGTAAATGCAGATTTTATAACTGCTAAGCTGCCTTAATGTATAGTGTTTGATGAGCCAGTTTGGATTTTCATTGGTTTAGATGTAGTTTAATTTCCTTTCCCCCTGCAACTCTTTTATTGCAATCCTTATTTTTAGCAATCTTTTATTATACTCTTTTTCATGTAGTGAAAACAATGCAGTGTTTCCCCCAAATGAATAGCTTGAAGCAAAGCAATAACATATTGGTATTTTAATTCACTTATTAAATACATGCATTGAATTTTTTAAAAAGAAACAAGCCTAAGACAGCAGCTTTCCCCCTCCCCTTGCCATTCCACCCCCCCCAGCATGCCGAGTTGCATAAGCTAAATTATTTACAGTTTGTAGACTCACAAAAGAGAAGCAGATTTGGGTTATTTACTTTTCTGATAAGAAAAGAGGATTGAAGTTGCTGTGATATGCTGCTTTGTTAATTTCGTATTTGCTCCCTAGTGTATAAAAATCTTTTAAAAGAATTCACTCAAGTACTTGCAGGCTCTTTTGAAACTGCATGGAAGTAGTAAGATTAAACAAAACATGAAAAGATCTTAAAAATATAAGTCAGCAAACGTTTGATAAAAATAAAAGTGCTTGGTAGCAGGAAAAACCTCTTTGGAGCTCTGTTTATTTCTTCTCCAAGAAAGGGGCCTCCTCCATGTTGCTTGGGAGCGGCCCTGAGGCTCTCTTGGCTCCCAGTGATATGAAGCTTCAAGTACTAAAATAAAAGGGGTTTGCAAAGTATAAGGAAAGCAGTTTGTTTGTTTTTTAATGACCAAAGAGGCGTTTGCTAATGAAAGGATGGAAATCTACTGCAGAGCAAAAGTGGAAAAAAAATTATTATTTTTTGCTGTTTATGAAGAATTTCATCAATGAAAGTAGACGTACTTATGTGTGCTTGTAATTGGTCTTTCTTTGTTGTGGAAACACAAAATGCCAACCACCCCCATAACCACTTTTTCCAGAGAATAAACATCACTGAGGGTGTCCAAGTTGCAACTATTCTAGAATAAGTACCAAAAGATCCATGGGAATGAGAAGCTCTTTTTCATTTATTTAAGCAGAGTGACATTGAAGTTTATTATCATGTGTCCAAATACAATGCAGGACAGGCTGTTGTGAACATAGGAATACAATATATAGTTGCAGCAAGTGGAGAAGAGCTGTCTGCCAGACCAAAAGCATCTTGGGTTGGGATGCAGTGGTCCCAAGTATGAGAACAGAGGGGTTCCCCATCATGCCCTGGTCCAGTCGCATAATACAGTAAAAATGGCAGTGCCTCTTCATTATTTTTATACACTAGGAAAATATGTGCTTGAGTCAAGATGAATCTATCTTTGCTTAGGGCATTAACTGTTAAGAGGCACAGAGGAGGCAATGAAACTGGATTATAATAACTCATACTGCATGTGTAATGTAATTAAAGTTACTGTACTAATAACCTTTTTAAAAGGCTGTCCCCGTACATCTTCCAAAAACGGACAGATTTTTCAGGGGCAACAACTTGGCTGACCTGGGTAAATACTGACTCTAGTCATGTATGTTTCTCCTGAACCAGACATACCAAATGTTTATGGCTTTTTTGGTTTCCTCCTTTGTAGGTCCCGACATCTTGTCCTCCACTGCAGCTCCTGTCATCGTAATTCCTCCACGCAATACCAGTGTGGTCGCTGGGAGTAATGAAGCCATCCTGGAATGTGTGGCCAATGGCAGGTAATGTAACAGCCAGGACAGAATGAGAACTCATTTTAAGGAACATGTCGACCCTGAAATAGGAGAGAAGACATCTGTTTAATTCAAAGTGGTAATACGCAGAATTGGTTTCCCCCCCCAAGAAGTGTGGAATCTAAACCTAGTGAGTTGAATTGTATTCCTAGTTGCCGCTTCCCTGTGAATTCAGAGGCATTCTTGATCATAATTAGTGCCATCTTTGAAACTGAGTTATAATGAAACTCCCTTCCATACAGCTGAGTCCCGAGAGTAGTGTTTATTTTCACAGTGATGTGCATTATTCCCTGAACTGCAGAAAGGAATAGGCAAGTTAAAATAATAATAATTTTGTAGTATTATTTATACAGAAGATTAAAGTTGTGCAACTCGTCTTGGTGGACAGGTGTCTACAATGTTAGACATCCTTGCAATTAATCACAACACTGATAAATATGTTAATTTATATGCTATCCTTATTCATTAAAGATTCTACTTATCCCCTTCATCCCAAGGAAGTCTTTGGATATGGAAAGGGAAGCCACAATAGCTGTTCTGCTCTTCAAGTACCTCAATAATGTTAAATGAGTACTGGGGATTTGATGCTTTCTTACCAGTGAATTGAATTTTTTACAATGTGTACAAGGGTGGCAGAAGATCCCTCGCGAGAGATAAAGATCCGAAATGTCCCAAGAGCCAATTGATTGCTTCTTCCTGCAAAAGCGGAGGCATTCTTGATAATAGTTAGAGCCACCTCCAAAATTGAGCTATAATGAAAGTGCCTCCCATACAGCTGTGTCCCTTGAGTGGTGTTTATTTTTAGCATCCTTTGCTTAGGCAAAGCAAATCATTAGCACTTAAAAGTTCCATTGCTGTAACAATTAGCCATGCTTGTTTGATGGCACTCGAGCTGTTCTTCCCCTCCTCTGATGCATGCTTCTGCCTACGACCTCGGAGCGGCGTCTAGATTTATTTCTAAGTGTCCCTTGCTCAATGTGCCTGCAATCCTGGAAGAGTTAGGTGAGTCATATGTTCAGTGTGTTATTACTGCAGATAACATAATTCACAGTAATAATTGGTGTGACTTTTACCCTCACAGGCCTACTGAAAAATTAAGCGTAGCCTGGAAGAGGAACGGGATCAAAATAACCAGTGGAGTTAGCAGTTTTGGGAGACGTCTTGCTATTGCCAACCCAACCTCTGCTGACATTGGAATGTACGTCTGCGAGGCACACTTGAGAGGCAGTCTCACAGCCGCTGAGCCAGAGAGAGCAAAGGCTTTTCTGTCTATCCTAGGTAATGCTCCTTTTTCATAACACAAGCCTTGAACTGAAGTACAATAGGAAATAGAAACGGTTATTTTAATATTTCACCGACCTTACAGCTGAACTTCTCCTTGGCGAATGGAACAAAAGGGGTGAAGTAGGGTTATCTTCAAAATTAATTCTTCATTGTGAATACAAATTCATCAAGGATATTCTTTCCCTTAACAGCAATGTTATATGGAAAACATTGTGAATCTTAAACTGTGATCATGAAACTGGAAGAAACATAGTATATTAAATAGTTATCAGGCAGCTTACATGTCTTGGTTTCCAGCTGGATGAAGCCCTGTCTAATTGCCAGCTTATTCCTGGCAGAGCATTTAAGAAAGTTGCTCTGTATTACTTTCTACTTGTGAACGCTTATAGAGAAATTGGAGGTTCTGGAGAGGAAATGGTCGTGGTCATAAAGTATCCCCAAGCTACCTTGCAGTCTAGCCACAAGGCCCTCAATTTAACTGGCCATTTCTTAATCCTTCAGGCCTCTATGTGACCTCAACGCTTAAACAGCACCTCCTTCTGAAACTCTTACTTTTAACTGCATGCTGGCTGTTGAAAGAAGAAACTTCCTTGCCCTCCAAGCGTTATTGCAAGGGAGAAACAAATTTCACGCACTTGCCTCTAAGTCCCCCCCCGTCCCCCCCCACTACTTCCCCAGAATGCCCACTTTTAGGGACCTGCATAAGATCCACTGGTCTCAGATCAGCTGGACGTGTGTGTATATTCTCTGAGCATTCATCCATGTGGTCTACCACCTGCACCCTAAAGAAGTTTGGTCCAAGATTTGCTGTTTGGCCATGGTGTCTGCTGTATTGATAGACCACCTATAAGGATTTTGGTCATATCTACCAGCTAGTTGGCCGCTGAAACGGAATGTGTTAGCAAACAGAGCAGAGACCTGGCACACATTTCTAATTTGTGTTTCCCAACCTGTAAGGTTGCTCAGTTGACAGCTCTTGTGGGTCAGCTGAGAAAGGAGATGCTCCACAATCTCTATGGCAGAGTATTGCACTTTTTATACAACTGGGAATTTTAAACAGCTTGTACTTTTGAACTCTGGCAATAATTTGTGGTTTTATTGCCATTCTTCTTAAGGTTGCCACAGTAGTTTTATTTTGTTATTTTAATATTTATTTGAATGAATGAATGAACAAAGGTAACAATCCTATGGCAAGATCCATAAGAATGAGCAGGGTTAGGATCCAACAGATTTCTACTTAAACCAGGAAGTTTGCAGTGCAGCTGGACTATACAGCATAAATCCCCATCCTTGACTCAGTTGGAGATATACCAAGGTACCGTATCTTCTCCATCCCAGCTCACCTGGGAGCCAGTGGATATTGGTAGGACCAGAGAGGATGAAACTTAGCCTGGATCCTAAGCCTGTTCAGCTCAGTCCTGTGACCTGGCAACCTGGTATAAGTTAATCTGGCAAGAAAGGTGGTGTAACTCACAGTGTTTTAAAGGCTTATTTTCCCTCTGTCAGGCTTAGGCCAGCTCAGCCAGCTGTGGTGTCCTGCTCCAGAATGCAGAATGGGTCTGGCATACTTTGCTCCATCTTAACTTGATTTAGCACCAGTATAGGATTGCGCCATTAGGATGAATGAGGGAGACATGGGAAGAGAAGGAATGGCTCTCAAAGTGTGCAAGCCACCTCTGCTGCCTCTGAGCAGCTCTGCTGTCTGTCAGTGCCCTTCCCAGCTTCCTTCTTGACACATGATGTGCGCCCTCAGTGTACATGTGGTGAATTCATACTTTGTTTTATGTATTTGTTCTAAATGTAGCAGATGGCTTTTATTAACTTCAGGCACTTTGGAGCATTTTATGCAAGTCAAGAAGTGCTCTCATTTTTCCCCTTTGCAAAGTTGTGTTACACTTTTATTCCTTGTCCTCTTTTTATTTTAGAATGCATTGTGTGAACTTTGATTCTAAGGTTCTTCTTTTGTTTTATTCCTGCAGATTATTATCTCCCAGCTTCTTTTCCCGTTTTAAAAGACCAAAAGCCCATTTCAATTATTTATGATTCTGATTTAAGCCCTTTTTTATCCCCACCATTTTATTGTGACTAATTTAATTTTGCTGCTGTCCTGTCGGATCCTGCTTCCTGCACTATTTCAACCCCTGATTCTCCAAGTGAAGATGGTGCTTAAGTAGCTAGAACAGAAAAACCAAACGCTAGGGGAAAGATTTTGAGTGTTGCAATGACAACTTTGATTAGAGTTGTCTGCATACTCTTATTTGGGATGTTTTATTTATTTCTCATATCAGTTTTTATAGGGGCACTGGTGAATGAAGTCATGAAAAGAGCTTGCAGTATGAAGAAGCAGATGAAAAGAAATCAGTAACAAATTGGTTATCAGTTAATTTTATTGCACTTTTCATGCGGCAAGCCACTCTCGTTTGGTTTGTTTACTCCCAGTGTCAACTGCATTGGGGGATTTATGTATTTGTGGAACATTAGGAGGGGTGTCTAACAGGAAGCTAAAACAACCCAGTAGTGGAATAATTCATGAAAAAAGCTGGCGTTCCAAAATGGAAGAGTGCCATCTCTTAATTAGTCAGGGCACAGCACCAAGGAGAAGGTGCAGGCAAGAATCAAATATGATAAAGAGCTCCTATAAAAGGGATCATTCTCTCTGAGCTTTCTTGAAGGTGTTTCTTCTGAAGCCTACATTATTAAATTCTGTTTTAGCAGCACTTAAGGACTCTATTATGCTTGTCCATTTCTGCACATAAAATATTTGTAGGGTACACAAGTTGATAACACCATGCATGTCTAGTCATAAAGAAAACAAAAGGTTTCCTGAGCCTGCTTAGACAAGCACTCCAGAACTGACCGGAAAGTTCATTCGGAGCAGAAATTCTGTCTACCAGGCTTCACAAAATGGGACTCTGGAGAGGGAGAATTGGCTTCTGGAGTGATAAAAATCTGAACAGGGATAAGAAATTGGAAAGAAATGCAGTGTTTTCCAGAGGGGTACTTAATGAAGATATTTTTGTTTTGTGGCTTAAGTAGGTTAAACACAAATGGATTGTACACTAACAAGAGCAATGGGAATATGAAATAATTCATTCAGGAATCTGTAAAGCAGGCATGGGGAACATTTTCCCCAACAGATTTTGCCGAACTATAATTCCCACAGCTGTGGCAAACTTAACCAATGGCTAGCATCCCCCTGCCCCTTGCTATAGAGTGATCCTACAGTGCGTTGAAGGCCAAGTTCTGGTAGCTTTTTGAATTGAAGTTTTAAAACAGACAAAGACAAAATACTGATGAATGTGATGTTACAGGGAAGGAGCAATGTGGAATTTGTAAAAGGAAATAATAGTTCTGGAAATATAACATAAAAGCTGAGTAGGCAAGTTTATATCAAATAAACAGAACAGGTTGGATATAATTTTGGTTACTGATATATTATGAATAAATAGGACAGGTTGGGTATGATTCTGCTGGTTATGTGTTACCAAGAAAGGTTGTGATATCCTCATTCCTGGGCTTTTCATAAGCAAAACATAAATTGGGATGATTCAGCCATACTGTAATTACAAAATTGTGGGCATCAAAACAAGGCGGATAGTATATTGGGATTAAATAAGCCAAAGTTTTTTTTAATTTATTAAACTTTTAAACTTTCAGCAATATAAAAACTTAGCACCAGTGAATGTGAAGAACTGGTGGACACCTGTTTCCATGCCCTGGGGAACAGACTTGGCTTTCTGGCCACAGCTGCCTCAGGTGCTCATAGGTCAGTCCTGTGCCAGACCCTCTCAGCAAGCCTGCCCTGCCCTCTGTAGGAATCTACTCCAGCTGCCCAGGCACTGCTATTGGATGCCACCATTGCCCTTCCTGTAGGAGTTCTGCAACCGTCTCTTTGTAACCTATATTCACATTTTAGGCTCTCTGCCCACCGCCCCCCTCTCTCTGAAGAACTTGTCCTCTGGCATAGGTCAACAATTAGAAATCATTAAATCAATCAGTGAAATCATTCTACCCAGTTGACCCAGAATGCAGCATCCTAGGGAAAGTGGGAAATGTGCCAATCCAATGCTAATCAGGTTAGTGTGTGTGTGTGTGTGTGTGTGTGTGTGTGTGTGTGTGTGTGAATCATTGCTCTTCCTCAAAGGGGAGGAGGGTGGGTGGGTTGTGCTACTTGAGCAAGTGAAGTTGGGAAAGAGGTACAATATACTATATTTCCTGCTCTCATTGCTCACAGTCTTGTGGTGGCTGGTCATGCTGAATTGTTGCAAGACATCATCTGAGCTCTCACACATGCTTCTTAGTAGCCCAGAAGGTTGTCACTCAGCACCACAAACTGCCACTGGAAGCAAAAAGGCCTCATTCTGATGTAAAGGACAGATGATATGCCCTTCAGCCCAGTATACCTGAAGGAGCGTCTCCACCCCCATCGTTCTGCCCGGACGCTGAGGTCCAACGCCGAGGGCCTTCTGGCGGTTCACTCATTGTGAGAAGCAAAGTTACAGAGAACCAGGCAGAGGGCCTTCTTGGTAGTGGCACCCACCCTGTGGAACGCCCTCCCATCAGATGTCAAAGAGATAAACAACTACCTGACATTTAGAAGACATCTGAGGGCAGCCCTGTTCAGGGAAGTTTTTAATGTGTGACATTTTAGTGTATTTTTAATCTTTGTTGGAAGCCTCCCAGATTATTATTATTATTATTATTATTATTATTATTATTATTATTATTATTATTATTATTATTATATATAGACAGGAGTGTCTGGTGTGCTCTGGTCCATGGGGTCACAAAGAGTCAGACATGACTAAACGACTAAACAACAACAAATATTATGATGAGTAGGTCCTGTGTACCGCAGAGCAGTGCAAAATAGAAACATGATGCTGTTAAACCCATAACAAATTAAAAATGGCTCCAGTTTAAAATTTGCTGGACTATATTTCAGATGGAGAATACTGGCTGTTCCTGTGCAATCATATAAACCAGCATGACTGGAGAAGGCACTGATGCCATTGTTTGCCACCATAGTGGTCGATCAAGATCCACTTCTGTCATGTAAACTCCTAACCTGGATTTTGCAATGCAGACAGTGCTCATATGCTACATGCCATTGACTTGAGGGGCCTTAAATCACACCCCTTTCATTTCAATAGAAAACTAAGGTCCCACTCCGTCCCATGAATGCATTTCAGTGCCCTGGTATTCTAACAGTCAGAAATTCCTGCAAAATGCTTCCAATCTGAATATTTAGTGAGTTGCATCCATGATGCATCAAGAAATAAAATGATCCCCCTCATGCTGCTAACACATAGCACAATTTCCCAACTAGTGTGGCAAAGCTTTCTTTGATTTCTTCATACAGTTCTAGCAAAGATAAACTAAGGTGGTTCCAAACTCTGGTTTTATTAGCTGCAGTTGTTATAAATTTTTTAAAGGGTAGTGTGTTCCTGAACTAGCACAGCATCAGTTTTGGGGAAGATTTGCTGCAGATTAGATAAGAACATATTTGTTCTGCTACTAGTCATCCAAAGATTAAGTATTGCCATTGCACTCATTTGGAAATGGGACTAATACTTTAAAAAACAAAACAAAAAACTACCAATGTTTTCCTTGTGTTCTTGGAGGTCCTTTAATATAACAGCTCCAAATAGTTATTTTTATACTGCCGTTTCAGTAAGAATTTATGAAATCTTGCCACTACATAAAATGAACAATTGTGCTTTAAAGCAGAAGCTGTGGCTGAAAATAAAACTGGACAAAGGGGAAAAGAAAAAAAGCAATGATACAAAGATGTCAGGATAGTCAGGTGGGACAAAGCAGTGTGAGGCCACAATGCCTCGTTGCCGTGGACCCCTTGGACGTTGACAAGGTGGAGCAGAGGCAAAAGGCACAGTGAGAAGACTCCAATCCTCTCTCGATACAAAGCCCTCAAACATTCCATTCTTATTAAAGGATGCCTGACCTCTCTTCATACTTAATAATATTTTATCAATGTACTCCTCTAACCTAGCAAGGCAGGCTGCAATCCTAGCCCCGGTGAACGTATGTTCCATAGGACTTACTTCTGTTCTGTTGGTTGGAATTTGTATCCAGAACAAAAGGCTAGAGGGCAGAAACAAGAAAGCAAGACAAGAAGGGCAGAAGCGAGGAAGCAAGACAAGGAGAGAGAGAATAGGCAATGCAAGGAATGCAGTCCAATCAAAGATTTGACCCACAATAGGCTATTTCTGCCTTTGGACCTTGGCTTCAAGTTTGTTTTCTCCAGCAGGTCTGCAGAAGCAGTTGAGTTGTGGGCTGTCTTTAAATTTGGAGTTGATGACACCAGGCTTCTGAGATCTGAGAGAGGTCTTTGACATTTTCTCTGCAGCAGAAAGATGCTGTCCTGTGACACTTGCCAATTCACAGTGAGGAATGAATCAACCCTCCTCCCCAGGAGTCATTGTGGGCTGCTGCTGCTGGTGAAGTGTCTTAGCTCCAGGTGCTTCCTCTGTGGTGACTGGGATTCATGTTCCGTAGCTGGGGGGAAATGTGTGTTTGTGTGTCTTTGTGTGTGTATAATATCTCCCTTTGGGAACAAATTGTGTCATAAGTGGAAGCAAAGGAGCAGCCGTACGCATGCTTTGATGGAGTCTGTGTTAGATCTAAGCAAGATCTAACACAGGCAGCATTTACATTAAGGCAAACTGGATAATGTGTGTGTGCGCGCAAATATAAGGGATCATAGATCAACACAATTGCTGGATGCAGGTTTTGGCTGCAGTTTTGGAGTGAGCAAATCTGGTTTATATATAGAAAGGTGCATTTTTAGGACAGAGAAATGTAATGAATGGCAGCTGTTCCGTTTGACAAAGTGTTCGCCAATAAATGAACTTGCAGAAGATGAGTCTGAGTGCAGGTTTCCTCATTAGCTGTGCAGAAACACCATTTTGTCACAGAATCTGTACAATGGTTTCCTGTCTCTGTGCACATTGCTTGATTGTGAAATGTGTTTGGGATGTTTTCTGGAAGCTGAGTGAAAATGGATACCAATCAAATTATTCAAGAAATTGTTTATGTCCGACCCATTTTATTTTCACCTGCCTCAATCCTATCAAAATTATTTGCCAACTATGTATGGGATGTTAAAGAAAATCTTTGGCAGCTCCCCATAAGTTTCAACGGATGCTGCTCCCTATACATATTAAGCTTCTGCAAATATTAGAGCTATTTATTTGGCACAATTGTTTCTTTTCCTTTGGATCTTCCTTCTTGACCCCTTAATTCACAGTCCTAAGCACCACTGAATCTGATGGAACATTCTTCTGAGCAAACATGCTTAAGAAAAACTGATCTGCTTTCCCACATTAGATTATTTTAGGATTGTGTTCTAAAGTAGATCACAAGTATAGCAGGAACCCATCAATACACAATCCCATTCTATAAGCCTAGCTATATAGCAAACACAATTCTATAACAATAGATTCAGTAGGCTTCTGCCCCCCCCCCCCGGTTATTAATATAAATAAGCCTAATGTCAAAAAATCAACAATGCAGCATCAACTGTACTACTAATAAATTAAAACGATTTCCAGAGAGCAGCTTAAAACCAGTTGAATGTGAATAAAGGCAAACTCTAGGAAAATAATAAAATTGCCATGCACAAAAAGCCATTATCAATCTCAGCTTCCCACTTAATAAGTAATGTGGAAAAGTTTCAAAAATTACCCACCCATATTGGCAGACAGGCAGTCTTCACTCCTGGCTCTCACCTGACCTTTCTCCACCTTTCACCTGGGGAAGAACAATATTTAGTGCCCTCTCACCCACCCCCAAGCCATAAAGGGAGAGGCACAAATGGTTTTATGTCCAACCCATTTTATTTTCACCTGCCTCAGCCCTATCAAAAGTCTGTTCCATGACGTTTCCACATTAATCTGAGGATTTTAATTTTTTATGAAAACCAGCATTTTATACATATGTATGAATGTGAATGTCCCTTTCCCCTCAAATTATAATTTTAAAGTGCATTTCGATACATTTTCTGAGGTAATGACTGTGTCGCAGCATTTGGAGATGTGTGAAATCTGACCGAGAGTGACTTCTAAGCCACACACTAGCGTGGGAAGTTTGGATCAGGTCAGTGGAAGTCAAAATTTGCAAAAAAATAGCATCCCTCAGGCATCCCTAGGGGATCTTCACATGGCATCCACTTTGCATACTGAGAAACAGCAACAGATTTTTTTTAGTAGGAGCCAGACGTGCACTTTGTGTTGCCAATGACCTCATGCTCAGGGATGGCCAACTGGGGTCTTACAGGTTGACTCCAGCTCCCAAAGCAAGATTATTTGGCCCCTCATGGCCCTAGCAAATTTTAATCTAATAAACCTTTTCTGCTCCTAACCTTCCAGTAATTAAATGTAAATTGTTTGGCCTGATCCCATAAAATGGCTACTATCATCCTGATAGTTTCTGGACCATTTCACCGTCAACATTGCAGGGCATTGCAATTTCACAACACGGCTGATGTGCCGACGCTACACCCTCCTCCTTTGATCTAGATGCTCAAATTCGCCTATTGTGTAATTTCAACGTCATTATTTCATGCCCTTCAAATATGCAGTATGTTCAGATAGGATTGGAATGGCCTTTTGGAACAGTGAATGGCCTAGTTAAAACATCATCGGGGATCATTTCAGTGTGAAATAGATGCCTCCGGGGGGAGGTAATGGGTTATGGTGGCACCTTATTCCATCTTAGGTCACCCATTTGGACTTAGGCTTCGGTGATTAATAACAGACAATCACCACCAACTAACAGCTGTTCCTCTGTTAGTTATGGCAAACGACACAATGATCCCAGTCCCTGTAGATATGCAAACATATTTGGAAAAACTCTGATCACTCCATCTGGCACTCCAGCCGGAAAAGGCTAGTTAGAAAAACACTGCTTTGCTTCAGAAGGGAGGCTGAAGCTGCTCTAATGCACTTTTGTTTCTTTTTTACCTCTCACTCTAACACACTTTGTGCTGGGAAGGTGCAATGCCCTTTGTGGATTACGGTACCCCATAGATTCCTGAAATAATTGTTTTAAGTCTACTGGGGTGGGGACAAGGATCCCAATATGGGCTGCAAGGCAATTTCTCCCAAACTGTGTTCTCCTGCCCCACGTGGGGCAGGAGGGATGCGACTCCACAGGAACAATCAGGAGCATCAAGGGAGCAGCTCCCCATTGTTTCTTTGCAGGGGAGCGACGGTGGGTGGGCTGCACTAGGATGTTTCCCATTAGGGAACTGAGGGAGCTCACAGTCAGTGTCAAGCAGCTGATTGATGCCAAAGCAAGCCATTTTGGAAGAACCCTTTTGCACCAATAAGCTGATTGATTGCATGCCTTCAAAGTGGTTTACTGAGAGCCCCAGTTTGTGTTTGCAGGTGCAGTTCCAATCCAAACTGCACCTGCAAATGGAATTTGAAGCGGCTCACTGTGACCACTACTCAGGTCATTGGTGGTCGCAGTAAGCCTATTTGAACTTGACACCAGATGTTCTTATGATGTGATTAGCATGTGAATAGTCACGCCCAACTGTCAAAGTTGGTCTGCTGGCCAACTCTAGCTCTCTTCTGGAATTCAGAGTCCTGGGCACCAATTCTTCTGAATACCAGTTACTGGGCAACAAGAGGGGAGTGTTATGCTCACACCCTCCCTGTAGGCTTCCCAAAGGAATTTGCTTGGCCATTGAGGGTAAGGAGATGTGGGACTAATAGAGAGGACTTTTTTAATCTGACCCAGCAGGGCTCTTCTGACTTCACATCAAAAGCATGTGCTTTGGCAGAAATTGAAGGATATTGCAGAGTGATTCAATGCTCAAGGGAGCAGGTTTAGCCAATAGACATCTGATGACAGCTGCCACTTCAGCTGCATGGATTGATTCTGGCTGGTTTGTTATCCTAGTACCAGTCCTGTTGAACATCAGTATGCTGTTGTAAATAGACCTGTTTTCCCTGTGCAGATTCTGTAAATGGATCCTGGATATTTTTGAAGTTAGGTGCCACAAATCCCTTAATGTTTCTCATTTGGTAGCCTGTCACATGTGCAGCAGTGGATTATTCCTTTCTGTGATTTCATCCTTGTTTCTGAAGGAGAACCAATGCAGTGGCAGCAGCTGCTTCTGCACGTAGTCCATTCACCTGCCACCTCGAGTGCAAGAGAAATCAAACACCCAGGAATATATGTCTTTATACGTTATTAATTAGTGTTTCTTTTCAAATATTATTTGGTATTTTCCAGAAGCTCAGGACCTACAGTCCTGTGAAACAGAGTTTGAACAATGATTTTTCACAGAAAAACATCACCCTCAACTTCAGTGTTGGGGACTCCAAAGTGATGCTCACATTTGCCTTACAGTAGTAGCACATTACTTTATGACAGTGGAGAAACAACAAAATACTGATGATTACACTATCCACAAGTTGGATTTGGGACTTCCATTTTCTGGAATGCTTTTAGTATATAATAAAGTTCCAGCACTTTACAGAGAACGTGTCCTTGTGTTTTATTCCTTTTGATAATTTTGGGTTTTCTGTCAATTTTTCTCCATGAGAGCTATTTGCCACACTCTCTTGTACCAAGTTGTTATGGCTGTTCCTTTAAGGTCCTTCCAAAACTTGGTGATGACCATACATGCTGCTGCTATGAGCATTCAATTGGATTAATTAGTGCTTTGTGGTTTTAGAGCCAGTGTGGTGTAGTGGTTAAGAGCGATAGACTCCTAATCTGGGGAACCGGGTTCGCTTCTCTGCTCCTCCACATGCAGCTGCTGGGTGACCTTGGGCTAGTCACACTTGTTTGAAGTCTCTCAGCCCCACTCACCTCACAGAGTGTCTGTTGTGGGGGAGGAAGGGAAAGGAGAATGTTAGCCGCTTTGAGACTCCTTCGGGTAGTGATAAAGCGGAATATCAAATCCAAATCCAAACTCTTTTAATGTGATTGCATTTTTTGATATCTTTGTTGGCCACCCAGAGTTCCAGCAGGGAGAAGGGTAGGATAAAAATTCAGTAACAAATATAAATGAAGAGCAGTTTGATCCACCAGGACCATACCTGAGTGACAAGGTGGGCTGCAGGCCTGTTGCTGTCCTGGTGTCAGTGATGCAACTCCACCTGCAAGGAGTGGAGCAAATCTCACAGTAGCCCAGGACCTCTCAAGAAGATGGTGCTGTTTGCAAACCTATATATGGCAGATATGGGTGGAAGGCTGAGATGGAGGTAACTCAGGCCTTCATGCCTTTGCTGGAGCCAAGGCTGAACAGAAAAAGGAACTGGGTGCTTGTTAAGACAAAGGAAAACAGAATATATGTGGGTTGATGGGGAGAAGACAGAAGCCATGTTTAAGCTTCCCTGGCGTGACAGGAGTAATCTCGGGTTGCTGCAATGCCCTTCTCACATTCCTCTTGCCATTCCATCTGTAGTTTAATGTACTAAGTGTTTTGCAACCCAGCCAAAACCTACAGGTTACTTCCAGCTTTTGGCATGCTGACATTTCTCTTATCCACCTTATATTGGAACTTGCTAGCTGTGTATCCATATAGCGCCCATGTATCCATTTAGCCCCCATGTGTCCCTTGCGCTTTTCAAATACGTGAACAGTCAACTCAGCTGCTTACAGCTCTGTGCTCCTTGTGCCTTGGTACTTTTCTAGATAAGACATAAAACCTCAGCATTAAGGATCAAGCACGCTCTGTCCACCACAATTTCCCAATAATGTATAGCTTTAAAGTTTATTTTTTTCAATAAAAATGTCACTTCATGCACTTATATATTGTTTGTGTTAATAACCGTCACTTAGCTGCAAAAGATCAATAATGTCCTTACATTGATATTATTAAAAAACAATAAATCATGCAAACAGCTCTGCTTATTGGTTTCACTCTGAAGGCTTAATTTTTCTAGGAAATTCTGTCTCCTGGTGTCTCTGTTGAGAAGAAAATGGAAAACCCATACTGAGATATATTTTTAATAAAAAAAATTAGCAAGTTGCATGTAAAAGTCCACAGGCAGCAGGATCACAAGAGGACAGAAAGTGTTGGGGTTGTTGAGTGTATACACTATGGAAGCTCAGTCACACAGTTAATCTGAGCACAGAAAACAGCCATTTAACAGAGTTGTCTTTACTAGGCCAACACAAACACACACCGCTATACATCACATACTATTTAGCGGTACATTGGTACCTTGGTTTAAGAACAGCCCTGTTTATGAACTATTTGGTATACGAACTCTGCAAAACTGGAAGTAGTGTTCCGGTTAGCGAACTTTAACTCGGTCTATGAATGGAAGCTGAATGGTGGAAGGGCACTGGTGATGGGAGGCCTCATTAGGGAAAGCATGTCTTGGTTTAAGAACAGCTTTGGTTTAAGAACAGACTTATAGAATGGATTAAGTTCATAAACCGAGATAACACTGTATTACAAGTAGTTTTCTCTCTCTGAGCCCAGATAAGGTTTTTTTTGCTGCAAAGTCCTTGCTGTTAAACACCACAGCCGAGTCCTGAGTTGAGTTGCTTGCAAAGGGTTCTCTGAGTTCTGAAGTCTGGCAATTTTCCAATTTCTTCCTCAGATGATCTCTTCAAAAAGTCTTCACTCAATTCCACTGTTCTGACAGCTAGCCTTCAACAGTTCCTGCAATCTCTTACCACAACCCACAAAGTATGCTATAACCTGAGTCCTTTAATACACCGAGTTCCTTGCTAAATATGCCCATTGACACAGATAAGAGAGCCACAAGATGCCTGCAGGTACATTGTGGCAGATGAAGTCTGGTTTTGCTGCTACAGGTGCACCATGGCATTTCTTCTCTCTCCATTCCTCCTAATGGTCATTCTTCCTCTGGTCACTGGTGTGGATACATGACCTGTCTGTCTCTCTCCAGGCTCTGTGATCATTTGCAAGGGATTCACATATGGCAGGGTTAATGTCACCAGCCTTCATATCATGTTTGCAAACATCTTTATAACACTGAGTTGGTCTGCCAACTGGCCTGGTGCTGGAAGCCAGCTCCCCATAGAGCACGTCCTTGGGGATCCTGCCATTTTCCATTCTGTGGACATGACCAAACCAGCATAGACGTCGCTGAGACAGGAGCGTGAACATGCTGGGAGAGTGTGGGCTTGGGAGAGTACATCTTTGTTTGAGGATCTGTCCTGGCATGCGATGCCCAAAATCTTCCTGACCCAGCACATCTTTGTTGCTTTGCTTCTTGAGCTACCTTGTTACAATTCTTACTGAAGCTGCTGATATAGATTTATCCTCATGTTGTGGTTCTTTATGTCTCAAGCTACATGGCATGGTGTATTAGATATTGAAGCAAGTCCTTGTGTAAAATGTGTTGCTGTAAATAAAACCCTTTATGGACCTCCCGGGATGGCTTGTCTAAGCTGAGAATTAAAATATTCTCTGATTCACGCCTGTAAAATGAAAAGCAGCCCCTGCTCTAATGTTAATTTGCGGTGTAAAACCCTAAATATAAATTGGCAGTTTCTCAGTGCTCTTTGAAATTCATATTCATCATCACATATAATTGTTGAGGTTGTTTTATGAGGCTATCACTTAAAAGAAACCATAAACCCAAAATAGAAGTCAAACTAGGCCATTTGTAACACTGTATTAAATACATTCCTCTTAATCCAGAGGAAGCCTGGGTTTAGGAGCACATCAGTTTCTGCCCTGTAAGAGTTTTTCCATTCATTCGAGTGAAAGGTCTTGAGTTCACATGTGACAAATCATGGCGTTTGAGTCCTTCCATTGAAATTAATGGAATTCCTGTGCACTCTTGAGCTTTTGGGTTTGAACCTGAGCACACGATGAATTCTAGGTTAGGTCAAGTGTTCCAGCTAAATGAATATATTTTCTTACACTATTCTGGTTTATCTTTCTTTAGAGTCACCCTATTTTACTACTGAGCCAGAAAGCCGAATTTTGGTCGAAGTGGAGAAGACTGTTCATATCCGGTGCCAGGCAATGGGTAAGTGGGGAGGGAACAAGTGGTCTTTGTTTTTTCCTTGTTTACCTTTGAGCCTCTTTAGTAAACTTTCAATTTTCCATGATAAGAAGCAGGCTGCATCTGAGGACCATGATCTGAAAAGATGAATCATGCTTGTCTGCTGGGCAAATTGCCCCATCTGCTTTTTGTTTGGCCTTCAGTGCCTGACAGGATGCATTCAACAAATGTGGGCAGGTAAAAAGAATTAGCATCCTGAGCTGAGTGAATTAATGTAAGTGAAACAGTGGCTTAGGGACCCATAAGCTGAGTTGCCGAGAAACAATCAATAATTGCAATAGTTAAAGCTCCTTGTTTCTTAAAATGATGGAGCTTTTACAATAGGAGGAAAATGTCAGCTGCAAAGTCTATTTCTGCAAGCAGTAGAGCAGGCTTCCTCAAACTTGGCCCTCCAGATGTTTTCGGCCTACAACTCCCATGTGGTCAGGGATGATGGGAATTGTAGTCTCAAAAACATCTGGAGGGCCGAGTTTCAGGAAGCCTGCAGTAGAGAATTGACCCATATATACATGATACCTAACCCCCAGGAAGTGGCAATGATCCATCCTCGTGCCTTGCTGCCCCATACCCTGTACATATCTCCATGTGTGGTGGGAATGTAAAAAAACCCAACCTTTCAGGAATTCAATATTCCAAGAAATTAATAAAATAACAGAATAACGATTGGAATTCGGAAAAAAATAACTTTATTAAATACATTTCAAGACAACAATCTGGGCTTACATAATAAAGAATTAAAAAGCCATTTATTACAAGTGACGAGCCTCAACATAACCAGACACTGGAAAGGCCTTTTTGGCATCTTGATAGGCAATTGGTACAAAATAGTTTGAGAAACAAATAACAAATAAACTATGGTTTACACACGGGCAGATCAAGAAGATGGCATTACACCAGTGTGATTGAATTTCATAATGTATGTCATTATTCCAGAAAATGAGCAATCCCCATATCAACATTTGGCTCAATCTATTTGATCTAAATTAAAATTCAAACCTAAATTACTGTTTTCTCTTTGAACCCCTCCTGCTTTCATCAGTATATAACACTTTATATTGTTCATTGTTAACATAAGAGGGGAAATACCTAATCTAAGCACAACCACAAGGCCTCCTGATTAGACATTTAACTATGTGATGTTGAATGCTATCTTTTAACTGTTCTATCCTGTTTCCCCCATTGTTTTTGTTTAAACCAATTCACGAACCAAGAACTAATAATGAACCATATGTTGTTGATATTGCTGCAAATTTATCATGCTATGACATGAGAAGACTTGGACCATTTATTTGTATCATTTATTATTCCTTGCTTATAAAACCCAATAAAAAGTTATCCCAATAAAGAGAGAGAAAACGTTGGCTGCAGAAACATTCAAGTGAAATTACACTTCTGTGGCAGCCGTCTTTCATTCAAATTTTAATTAGAAGGTGTTCAAACGCCACTAAAAACTTCAAAATATTTATCATTCCACCTAAAGAGATCAACAGTAGTTGCATAGAAGCAGGTTCATAGGATGCTTTTTTTAAAAAATGTTAGTTGTTGGCATCCTTCTGGGGCACTGTCGTCTAAACCACTGAGCTTCTTGGGCTTGCTGATCAGTAGGTCGGCGGTTCGAATCCCCATGACGGGGTGAGCTCCTGTTGCTCTGTCTCAACTCCTGCCAACCTAGCAGTTCAAAAGCACACCAGTCCCAGTAGATAAATAGGTACCACTGCGGGTGGAAGGTAAATGGCGTTTCTGTGCACTTTGGTGTCCATCACGGTGTTCCCTTGCACCAGAAGTGGTTTAGTCCTGCTGGCCACATGACCTGGAAAGCTGTCTGTGGACAAATGCCAGCTCTCTTGGCCTGAAAGCGAGATGAGCGCCGCAACCCCATAGTCTCCTGTGACTGGACTAAACAGTCTAGGGGTCCTTCATCTTTTCTTTTTGTTTTACCTTGAGAGACAATGGAGTGTGCCTCTGGGAGTGAAGTCAAACTGCCTGGGGGCACAAGCCTGAGCAGTGTGTATGAAGGTCCTGAGCTGCCCAGACGACAAGATTCCTCTCTTGACCTCACTGTTGTGGTCCAAAAGAAAGCAGAGCAATATATTTAGCACCAGGTTGGCTGCAGGAGTTGCTGGAAGGTGCCATCCAATCCTCTTAGGGACTCCAGATTTGTGTAGGGTTTACTCCTTAGCCTTTCCATCTCCCATAGATATTCTGCAAGGCAGCAGAGGCTTGGGATCTTAGTTGTCCTTCTCCTAGATGGGTTATCTTCCCAGTTTGACAATTCCCATCTGCCCTTCACTTCCCTCTTCAGCACATGCAGAAACCTTGAATTTTTAAAATACATAAGTGTAATCTACTGATTAGACCAGGAGTCAAATCCAGAGAGAATTGACTCTGCCACTGAGAACCCACCTGTCCTTGGAAACCTTTGTGCCTCTTCACACATTACATTTCATTTTATTCACTTATTTGGTTATAACATTTGTATAGCAGGTTAAGGCAGTTTGCAGTTGGGTGTATAGCTAAGATATTCCACACACATGCCAAACAAACAAACAAACAAACAAACAACAATCCATTTCCTTTCCTGGGATATTAATTAGTTTGAAACTCAGCTATTGCCTCCCTCTTCACCCGCCTCATCTGTATTGGCCCCATAGATAGGGAAACCAAGTTGTAAATGTCTGAGAAGTTTCCTAGTTCTGATTCCTTATGTACATCTGACCTAGAGTGTCAACCTTGATTGACAGCAGCTCTCAAAAGTCTCATGTGAGGTATTAGCAGCCCTACTTCCTAAGCTATTTTGATCTAGATCCTGTGCATCCTGCTGGGAGAACTTTAAAGAACTGGGAGAACTTTAAGGAACTCTTATTAGATTAATCCTGAAAGAGCACACAAATGGACAGACTCAAAGAAAGTGAAAGGCAGAGAGAATTTTCTATTCTCCTCACTCAAGGCAACATTTATTGACCAATAATGCGCTGGTTGGCTTCATACTTTTGCAAAATATAGCACCTAATTCTTTCTGTCTTATTGATGATGTTCATTTCATATTTGCTACTGATACTTTACTTTATGGTCTTTGCTGTTTATGATCTTTTTAAACATCAATGTTTTATTCATATGCTGCTTTCCTACACGATTGTACCCAAAGCAGTTTCCAACAAATCAAATTAACAGCAGCAATGGAAAAAAACAGAAGAACAATTACCAATATTCATAGTGTCAGTACATAAATTAACAAAAAATCAACTTATACAACATTGTGTAAAAATATAAGCAAACTAACTTAATTTAACAACTTAAAACTAAATGGGAGAGAGAATAAAGCCTAACACAGATATAAAAATAGTAGAAATATTTGTCCCTTGAAAGGCAGGGGTTGTGTTGGTGGTGTTTTCAACTGGACAGTCATTAGTCCAAACCCACAAGTTGGGCTTCATTTGAAGAATGTCTTGTGAAATGGAGAAATTTTTGGCCCTGCAAAAGCAGGAGTAGTGCGTATGGGCAGAGTGCATTGCTGAGACATACCAGCAGTGCTGGATTTACATATAAGATAAACAAGCTATAGCTTAGGGCCCCACTCTCTTGCCCCCCCCCCAAAATAAAGAAACTGGGTGTACATTTCCAAAATATAAGATAAAAAACAAATAAAATAAAACCTACATATAGCAACAGTGTTGTGTGTTGTGTAGGCTTCTATGATGTAAATAATGGGCCCCGCCTAAAAAGGTAAAAGGTAAAGGTACCCCTGCCCGTACGGGCCAGTCTTGACAGACTCTGGGGTTGTGCGCCCATCTCACTCAAGAGGCCAGGGGCCAGAGCTGTCCGAAGACACTTCCGGGTCACGTGGCCAGCGTGACATCGCTGCTCTGGCGAGCCAGAGCCGCTCACGGAAACGCCGTTTACCTTCCCGCTGGTAAGCGGTCCCTATTTATCTACTTGCACCCGGAGGTGCTTTCGAACTGCTAGGTTGGCAGGCGCTGGGACCGAGCAGCGGGAGCGCACCCCGCCGCAGGGATTCGAACCGCCGACCATTCAATCGGCAAGTCCTAGGCGCTGAGGCTTTAACCCACAGCGCCACCTGCGTCCCTGCTAGCCTGCTATTCCCTAAAATATCACTGGTTTGCTCATTTCTGTGTATAGGGTGTCTACATTCTGCATGTGCAAATGGCTTTAGATACCTATTAGGTCCATAAAATACCATATAGCATATATTCAACACAAAAAACAGCAACAATTTGTTGTTGACAAAGGACAGCTGGACATAGAAATGGCCCCATTACCTTCAGGAGCTGAGGGCCTCATCAAACTTTAATCTGGCCCTGCATACCAGTCATAAGAACATAAAAATTCTGCTGGATCAGGCCAATGGCCCATCTAGTCCCTTATCCTTTTCTCGCAGCGGCCAACCCGATGCCCCAGTGGGAAACGTGCAAACAGGATCTGAGCCCAAAAGCTCTCTCCCCTCCTGTGGTTTCCAGCAACTGGTATTCTGAGACATTGCTGTCTCCAACTATGGAGGCTGAGCATAGCCAGTGTGGCAAGTAGCCTTCAATAGCCCTCTCCTCCATGAATTGGTCCAATCTTCTTTTAAAGCCATTCAAGTTGATGACCATGACTACCTACTGTGGAAGCGAGTTCCATAGGTTAACTCTGTGCTGCATGAAGAAGGATTTTCTTTTACCTACATTGGCTCCCAGTATGTTTCCAAGCACAATTCAAAGTGTTGGTGCTGACCTTGAAAGGCCTCGGTCCAGTATACTTGAAGGAGCGTCTCCACCCCCATCGTTCTGCCCGGACACCGAGGTCCAGCGCCGAGGGCCTTCTGGTGGTTCCTTCCCTGCGAGTGGCTCCCACCCTGTGGAACACCCTCCCACCAGATGTCAAAGAGAAGAACAACTACCAGACTTTTAGAAGACATCTGAAGGCAGCCCTCTTTAGGGAAGCTTTTAATGTTTAACAGACAACTGTATTTTAATACTTTGTTGGAAGCCGCCAGAGTGGCTGGGGAAACCCAGCCAAATGGACGTGGTATGAATGAATGAATGAATGAATGAATATTATTATATCTGTCCTAAATCTTCCAACATTCAGCTTCATTGGATTTCCCCAAGTTTCAATATTATAACAGGAGAAAAACTTTTCTCTATACCTTGAATAATTTTGTAATTTTCTACCATGTCACCCCTTTCTCGCCTTTTCACTAAACTATTCTCTTTGCTCTAGCATGAACTCACTCAACAAACAGAGTGGTTTCTTCCATCCTCACCTTTTCTGTGCCCTGTCCAGATGAGTGCTACGTTTCCAGGTTTCTCACTACTAAAGCTAGCAGCTGTCTGGCCACTGACTTCTTATCCCGTGTCTCAAGAGAGGACATAAAATGAAAAGGGGGTGTGGGGGTGCCAGCTCAGGTGCCTGAATCACAGCCTTGGGGACACATCATGGAGTTGCTCCATACCCTGGCCATAAACAGGCAGGACGTTTCAATTTGTCACAACTCCTATGGGATTCTTTGGCGCAAAAGCCATTTATTCCATCTTTGTGCACTGTGAGTGTGGGAGACACAGATTAAATTTGCTCGATACAAATAGATTAACTATAAATAAAATTAAAGCCTGCAAAAGACAGCTTTTTACTTCATTGTAAATGGAGTTTCCTTGGGAACAAAGTTCCATTTTCTATTCCTCAGAGGCTACTCAAGTTGCAAGCATTTAAAACACAATATATTTGTATATATAACACTAATTGGATTATATGCTGTCAGCAGTCAGTAGAGTTCAAATTAAAACTGCACAGATTTGCCTGTGAAGGAAGAAGAGCATACCTACCTGCTACAGAGTCAGACCTTTGGTTCATAAAGCTCAGCATCACCTCCCTTGACTCGCAGAGGGGCAGGACTTTTAGCCAGCCTTTGCCAGGAGATGCCAGGGGTCTAACCTGGCTCTTCCCAGCATCATTAAATATTTTTTATAAAAAACAAAATCTGCTGACAGATTAGTTGGGGCAAATTTTTAGATGATCAAAATGTTTTTATATGAACTATCAGATTGGTAACGCTAAACTTGCAGCCCTGATAAATACATTAAAAAATGCACGACTTCAGATGGACCCTTGGAAAAGTCTTATTTCTCCAATTATATATTTTCTTCCTTCCTTCCTTCCTTCCTTCCTTCCTTCCTTCTAGGATTGCAATCTTTTTTCTCTCTTCAGTATGCTTTTTATTGATTTTCTTACATGGTAAAAATTACACGGGACGCAGGTGGCGCTGTGGGTTAAAGCCTCAGCGCCTAGGACTTGCCGATCGAAAGGTCGGCGGTTCGAATCCCTGCGCCGGGGTGCGCTCCCGCTGCTCGGTCCCAGCGCCTGCCAACCTAGCAGTTCGAAAGCACCTCCGGGTGCAAGTAGATAAATAGGGACCGCTTACCGGCGGGAAGGTAAACGGCGTTTCCGTGTGCGGCTCTGGCTCGCCAGATGCAGCTTTGTCACGCTGGCCACGTGACCCGGAAGTGTCTCCGGACAGCGCTGGCCCCTGGCCTCTTAAGTGAGATGGGCGCACAACCCCAGAGTCTGTCAAGACTGGCCTGTACGGGCAGGGGTACCTTTACCTTTACCTTTAAAAATTACACATTCCAAATAAGATACAGAAGAAACAAAAGATTACCAAATAAACAAATATATATAAATCCTTAAATTCCTAAAGAATATATTTTCCTTCTATCCTGGTTAGCCATGATAAGGGACACATAATTTCTTTTAAAAAGAAAATCAGTTCTTTCCCTTTCTTTCTTTCTTTCTTTCTTTCTTTCTTTCTTTCTTTCTTTTTTAAAAGCCAGCACAGTCATTTTGAAACTCAGTGTGGCTCTTGACTGCAGCTGCCTCCTCTGGCAGATCCGTTTGCAAGTTTCTGCCGCGCTCTGATATACCCCTCATCATTTCAGACGCCCCTTGTCTGTTGCACACCTGGCCTAACTAATGGACTCCTTCCCTGGTGTCTGTCTTTCCAAAAAGATCTTTGAAAAGCACCTTCTCTCTAGTTCTGATGGTGTGACTTACCCAGCGAAATCACTAGGATCTTTTAAGGCCTCCTGAAATATCGGAAGGAAAATATATAGATTGACTTCTCTATATTCCTTTAAGTACAGTGGGGTTTGGAGCTGATCTGTGGCTTAATTGGAGAAGACAACCTAAGCTTCAGTGAGCGGAGAATGTTGATATTCCTGTCAGGATTCAAAATGTTTAGCCCATTATGCTGTTATGGGGAATAATGCCCAATGCCAGATTTCATTCTATTGCATTTTCTATAAAATATAATGGAAATGCTGTTACTTAAGCTTCAGACTATTTCCTGTGTCCTCTCTTCTGAGTATGATTCCATTTTTGTATCATCTGTTTCCTCATTACTCAGTGATAATTTGTATTGGCCCAGGGGATTTGATGAGATGAATTACATTTCACTGAGAATTCTGACAATCAGACTGTACACAAATTCTGTAAATGGGCCTTTGGTATGAAATTAAAATTGTGTTTGTTTCACAGTGGTACACTGCATCTATTTTGTGTCAAACCACACACATTGCACACAAAAGATGATTCCTGTAGGCTATAAATAGCTTTATTATTCAAGCAAAATGGAAGTTTCAAATGCGATTTCAAGAACTGATTACATCCTTGTACAGAAATATAATTTCATGACCAGTCAACTACCCCCCCCCTTTCTTGGGGAATAATGTATCTTTCATTCTCTTCAGAAGAATGAGTATATTAAAAAGAGTAGGTTTTTGTTATTGTATTTGGTTACATATAAGTATTTTCAGTGGGTTTTGCCTTAAATTTTTTTAATTGCTGTATCTTTATTGCCTTACTAAACACGCACAATAGATCAAGCGATATTTACTTTCAACATGCTTTGAAGGCTTGCTGTTAGAAACATTTAGAATCCTAGGTAATAAAATGTGTTTGTCCTCATTCAGAGATCTCTGCGAAGTCAGATTTTTATGTACAGAGATCGAACATTCTCATAGCAATCTGTCTGACTCAGGAGACAATGGAAGAATATGTCATTGGGGGTGAGGTCAAATTATTGAAGCTTGCAGTGTCTGCTGTGGCTGTAGAAACTGATGCAGGAGAGACATGTTTTGTTCCAGCTGCGGCAGATGAAGGTGTCCAGTTGAGCTGATGGCATTTCTTCTCTCTGCCCTCTTGCCAGCAGCCATTCCTCCTCTGGTCCCTGCTATGGATGCATGACCTGACTGCCTATCTCTGGGCACTGCGGTTTTCTGCAAGGGATTCCCCCAAGGCAGGGCTGGTGTTGCTAGCCTTCACGTAAAGCAATACAAAGGCCATTTGTTAAGGACAAACGCTGCAAATGTATATGAATTGGGGAATCCACTCTGGGTAGAGGCTTATCCCCATTTCCTCTTGACCTGCTGTCCCAACACCCTACTCTGGGTTGGAGGGGAAGAGGAGAAATCACTCTTTAGCATTCAGTTGGACAAAACATCAATTGGAGTTTCCCCCAGATTGGCATTTGTTTGATCTATCACTAGAGAGCGAGTTTTCTCTTCGACAGGAGCAGTCCGAGGGCAAAACCACTTGGACCCATGACTAGAAAGTGCAAGTTATGTGGAAAACTGCTCAAAGCTGCCCTTTCTAGGCATGGCAGAAGTGGAAGTGTGAGTGAACCCTCAACGTTAACCTGAAAGTTTCTAGGATTATTTATTCTCCATTTCTCATGCCATTTTGAAGTCCTAATTCCTCTATTGAAGCAATCAGATTTCCTTTATATATCTTTGATTATGGTCCTCAGGCTCCATGACTTAACACAGAGCCATAGCTGGGGGTGGGGGGCTAGCCAGGTTTTTTGCCCAGGAAGTAGCCTCCAAAGGAACACCATTGAGGTTCCCAGCCTGTGTGTGTATATATGCAAATGTCTGTGTGGAGTGTGTGTGTTAAACTGGGTCATTGACCCAGGTCAAATAAAGCCTAGTTTTGCTTAACACCATAGGCATACCTTATCCTCCCAAACCTTGCTTTGTTGGCTCTTCCTTGGTGAGCACTTATTATTCTTGGCTAGTGAGGTGAGAAAGAGTTTCCCTGACCTGCTGGGAAACTTTGCTCACAGGGCTTTGCCTCACAACTGGACAGGAGTAACGACATGAGAATGGTGAACACCATGAGCACCCCCTTCCCTCTGCAATTCCTCTTTGCTCAGAATCACATGTCTTGGGTGGTCCAGGGTCTTTGAGAGTGGACTTTTTGTGAGCCTTTGGGCTGTGGCATCAACTTCAGTGAAGGGATTTTGTTACTCATTGGGTTGCTAACCTCAGCCTTGGTTTATGCAATATGGGGATTGTTGAGATAATGTATTTGAACGTGCTTAAAGGTAAAGGGACCCCTGACCATTAGGTCCAGTCGCAGGAGACTCTGGGGTTGTGGCGCTCATCTCGCTTTATTGGCTGAGGGAGCCGGCATACACCTTCCAGGTCATGTGGCCAGTATGACTAAGCCGCTTCTGGCAAACCAGAGCAGCACACAGAAATGCAGTTTACCTTCCCACAAGAGTGGTACCTATTTATCTACTTGCACTTTGACGTGCTTTCGAACTGCTAGGTGGGCAGGAGCAGGGACCGAGCAACGGGAGCTCACCCCATCACGGGGATTTGAACCGCCGACCTTCTGATCAGCAAATCCTAGGCTCTGTGGTTTAACCCACAGCGCCACCCACGTCCCGACAATGAAAGTGCTTAGAATGCTCCAAAACACTTCCTTCCTAAATACTTTTTCTCACTGAGTGCAATAGAATATACTTCCTAGAAAGGATGCATAAGATTCCTGCTTAAGTCTTACCAATTCACTGCCTTGTCTGCCTTTTGACCTTTTCAAGGCTCATTTGATGACACAATTAACCTATTTCCCAAACTGAATCATTTAATCTGAGGCTTAAAAAAAAATGGCATGCAATTTGATTACAGCAAATGAAGGCACACAGTCGCCATGGCATAAATCATTATGGGTAGTTAAGGATTTGTCTTTGTGTTTTTCAGTTGTATTTCCCCTCTTTTGACAGGATAATGCATGCTTTGTAGCAGTTGCTTTCTGAATAGTGTATTTGTATAAAACTCTGTAATGGGAAATGGGCAATTAGCAGGCGGCAATGTTTTGTGCCTGGGCACACATGAAGAGTTTTCTCTCTTTCCACTATATTTCAGGTGTCCCACTTCCTGTCCTGGTCTGGTATAAGGATGCTGTCCCCATCCACAAACTCCTGAATCCGCGTTACAAGGTTTTGCTCAATGGGAGTCTTCAGATCCAGGGACTGCAGCCTGACGATTCTGGAATCTTCCAGTGCTTTGCAAGGAATGATGCTGGGGAGATGCAGAGTCGTACCTTCCTGGATGTGACTAGTATGTCTGGACCTACGTGGGCGTTGGGCAGGGGAGGCAGAGGAAGGTTTCTGGGGCACAATGCATTCATCTTTCTAGGACACCCCAGTGGTACAGAGTAAAAAGAAAAGAGAAAGAAGTCAAGCTCACAGGGGAGGGGCTGTCAGGAGAAACCCCAGAGCAGTGCCTGGGGGAGGAGAGGGAAGATCCTTTCCTTGAGCAAGCAGAAAATGCTTACACTGATTGAACAATTATGTTGTGTTCCACCCTAAGGCTTTCTCCAAGCCTCCTGGTGGAACTACAACACATCCTAGGACAGCCTGCTCCAGCATGGTACCTTTATTATTATTATTATTATTATTATTATTATTATTATTATTAATTATTATTATTATTAATGTCCCTGGCTTTCCAGACTCATCTGCTATACAAATCCAAAGTGGTACATTGGTTGCCAGAGGTGAAACATATTGGCATTATTTTCCCCTCTCCTACCCCACTATGTGCAACCTCCAAAAGGAAGCCTTCATTTTTAAGCAGTGAAACAGCAGGACTGCAGCCCTTCCACAGATTCCTTCACTCACAATGAGAGCCCTTAGAAGATGTGGTTCTCCTCTGCCTTTAAACTGGGAGACCCCAAGTTTAAAAACAACAACTATTCTTTGGGTCTCTTGATGCATGTTTTTAGTTATTATTATTATTATTATTATTATTATTATTATTATTATTATTATTTAGACATACATACAGGCATGCATGCATGCATGCATACATACCCTGCCCATCTGGCTGGATTGCCACAGCCACTCTGGGCAGCTCCTAACAGAATTAAAAACACAATAAAACATCAAACATTAAGAACTTCCCTAAACAGGGCTGCCTTCAGATGTCTTCTAAAAGTCAGATAGTTGTTTATCTCTTTGACATCTGATGGGAGGGCATTCCACAGGGTGGGCGCCACCACCGAGAAGGCCCTCTGCCTGGAGATGCTAGCTCCATCTCCCATCAGCCCCCTGAGGCAGCACAGCCAATGGTCAGAAATGATGGCAGTCCTGATCCAAAACATTCAGAGGGCTCAGTATCCAGGAGGATTGGTGTACATGATTTCCTGTTCAGATTTGGACCACTGTTTAGCAGAGGCGTAGCAGGGGGCGGGGGGGGGGGGGGAGCACAGGACACCACACCACAGGGGGGGCACTTACCACATGGCCTGCAGTGTGTCTGAGCCACATGTCTCTCCTGGAAGTGATGCGGTGACTCAGCCGCCTGCAGGCTCTGCGCTGCCCGAAACAGCAGCATGGGTCTTGCGTCCTCCCGCCGTCTCCCCCACAGGAGATTCCTGTGACTTGGAAGAAACACTCTGAGGTCACATGACTAGGAATTTGGACCATGGGACTGGTATTATTCTTGTTTTTAAAAGCTTAAACACAAAGGAACATTTCGTGCAGCCCTTTTTCATATTAATAGTTCTGCTGAGAAAAAGTAAGCACAAATGTGAATGAACCAGGAACTGCCAGGTTAATGCCTCCCTGTTCTATATTTTGTTTTTCTTTGTTTGTTCATTTTTGGGGTTGGGGAGAAGTTGCATGTGTAGTGAAGGGTTCTGTGCACACCTCCTCTGGGATATAGCAGGCCATCACAGGGTACAATATATTTTAATTCTTTGATTCAGAATAATAATCTTAAAGTAGCAATTTAAGCACTGTAGCCACAGTATTAGATCAGACCCACAAATAATCTTTCCCTGCTGCATGCCCCTGGATAATGTGGTGCCCTTTGGAAGCTTTTGAACTCCAGTTCCATCAGCCTCTGATGGCCTGGTCAATGGTCAAAGGTGATACGAGGCAACATCTAGAGGGCACTTTAGTGATCATTGAGATTCAGCAACAAGTGCACAACACATGCATTATTCACACTTTTGTTATAGTTAAGGGCCATTTATTGTGGGAATGACGTGGTGGTCTTCCCACGTTAAGGCAGAGCAGTATTACAGTTGTGCAGCCTTTGCAACGTTTAATAAGTGGGTTTAGAAGAACATATGCCAGCATTGTAATCCTGAAGTCATGCCAGAGAGATGCTATTTTTAGTTGTTTATTCATTAATTCATTCCCATACATAACCTCCCCTCTCTTAAAGGATAGGGATGGCTTACAGTATTCTAATATTATTTCCCCCTTGTTATCATATGTTCCCTTTTCAACCCTCCTTATGCTTCTCCCTTCCAAGTCTGTGCCATTTTTTTTGTTTTGTTTTCACAAACAACAACAAAAAACCCTAACAAGTGTCCACCTTCTTACTCACAGGAAGCTGCCTTACTGTATACCAAGCCAGACCCTCGGTCTATCTTGCAAATGCTGGAGATTGAGCCTGGGGCCTTCTGCTTGGGAAGCAGATGTGTTGCCAACTGACAATGGCCCTGCTCCTTTTGGTACCACTTGAATTCACAGTTCCATATTTGCCCCACCCATATGCAAACTGAACAAACACAAGCCTATGCTTTTGTAGTTGATGTCAAATGAAACCACCTTCACTTCTGTAATGGCATTGCCAAAACTGGTGGCCCCAGATGCTTTCAACTACAACCCCCATCAGCACCAGCCAGCACAGCTGTACTCCCATAAGTGTCCCTCCCCCCAGTGTTCATCTATGCTGTGATGGGTGCCATGGCCCCAAATATCTGAAGGGTGCCAAGCTGGGGAAGGCTGTTCTAGAATATGTTGAAGTTGATAAGGAAATGAGGCCAGGAGGTCAATTCCACACCCTGACTGACAAGTGGCAGCATCTAGAGCAGGGGTTGGCAAGGTTTATCTTGCCTGGGCTGGATTGGTCCCTCAGAGATCCCTCTGGTGTCCTTGGTGTTGCTGACCCTTGATCTAGAATAATAATTCTGTTCTGCGTCGAAAATGTGAACTTGGTCATTGCCAAAATGGATGAATACCTGGTGGTTGTCTGCTCTGGTGACCTCAACTTCACAAAAGATGGTTTGGTGGGGGAAAGTGGAGAGATTCTCAGCTGGAGTTTTATTTAGGCGTGATGGACGGATGCTTGGCGGCAGCACCTCCTTGTCTTGCTGGTTGGCACTGAGCGAAGTCGTTAGATCTTTGCTAGATTTACCTCTGAACAAATATGGTACTCACATAAGGTCTGATATCTTTTCTGGGCAAAAGATAATGGGGGGGGGCTGTTTGATCTTGCATTGGAGATAGAAAGAATGAGGAAATGGGGAGGGGGACAGAGATGCCATAAATGAAAATCAAATGGAGCCTTTTTTTGGCTGACATTCAGCTCTGCAAACTCATATCAGGCTCAAGAAGCTTTTCACCTTACGTAATGGGGTTGAAAGCAAATACTTTTGTTTATTTCAATTTATCTATCCCTCACCCCGAGCTTCTTCTTTTCTTCTTCTTTTTACTTTGCCACAAAGTCCTTTTGCTTCCCCTTGTATGGAAACTGCTTGGAATCCATTTTTCATTTATCCAACAGTCCACACTTGGGGAATTCCAAGGAGGTGAATAATGAAAAGCTACAGTCTCTTCTGAAAAAGTTTTCCTGTTATTGTCGTCCTTCCCCAGTCCATTACTAGTCTGATAAATATGGATACAAAATTCCACAAGTAGTTGAGAGATCTTTCAAAGAACTGATCCTTAGGAACAAAACAAAATTTGATTCCAGATATTGCACCAACGTTTTCACGACTGCCGACAGACACCACCGTTACCGAAGGGATGACGGCAGTTTTAAGATGTGATGTCTCAGGAGCACCAAAGCCTGCCATTGCGTGGAAAAGAGGTAAAGCCTTATTATTCTGTTGGGAAATCACTCTAATTGCTGCTGCTCACCAAGAAGAATTAGCATAGCATTAGCGTTTTCATGCACTGCAAATCAGAGAATTGAAGCTGTTCTCACATGGTGTTTTTCAGGCAACCAGGTTTTGGCCAGCGGCTCCATTCAGATCCCCAGGTTCCTCCTCCTCGAATCTGGAGGGCTTCAGATCGCCCCAGTCTTTGCTCAGGATGCTGGTGACTATACCTGCTGTGCAGTCAACTCTGAAGGATTCCTAAACGCTTCCGCTGCTCTCACCGTGTGGAGTAAGGACCATGTTTGTTTTAGAGTTTAATATTAATCAAGGCTTAATCAGTTCTCATTGTGCCCTCAGGAAACCAATTACAACATTTCCATTTCATGGTGTGTATGTGTGGAAGGGAGGGGGTGAATAATTTAATAGAAATTATGTTTGTGGATTTTAGAGCTGATTTGGAGAGATCTACAAGGGAGAGTGTTCATTTGACATCTTTGCATTTCAAAACAGACATTAAGTTTCACCAAAGCCATCCTAATGTACACAGCTGGAGATATCTGCAGATTATTTCAGTAATTCATTCACTACAAGGCATGGCTGCTACCTGCACATTCTCATTGTATCATCCTGATAACGTGCAACAGATACACATATCACGATGTGGTTGTAGGAGAAGCTAATAATCTCCACTGGAAGTTCCCTTCTGAACAAGCTGCGCTGTATAGTATGCACAGGTTGCCAGTTCATTTTAATGTCCTGCTTAAACCTTTTAAATTTGATTTAATTGCATCACACACTGTATGCACAGCAACGAGAATGAAACTGTTATATAACCCAAGGGGTAGAACAGAAAAATCCAGCACTCTCAGACATGGTGCTTAATGGTGTCTGATGTTCACACTTACCGTTTGACTCTTGTTCCTTGTACAGAAATCTCTTCTGGCATTATGGTGTATTATTGCTTCTGGAAAATGGGACTTTGCTCCCATTTTCCATTTATCTTCCTTTTCTTGCACCTGGATTCAGCTGATGTGATCTGTGGCTTTTCCCTTTATATGTTGAGGCATTAGGGAGAACTTTTTGTGCCTTAATTATTTGCTGCAGTGACCTCCATTTCCCAGGCATATTTGAATGACGGGGATTTAACAACATTTGGGTAAATGTCATCTCTTATGTGTGTAGAATATTATGGAAAAGGTTGTGTCTTTGGAGCCACTTGATCTGATTCTTCCCGTCTTTCTCCTCATATCCGCAACCAGCTTTGCGTGGATGTGTTGCTTGGGTGCTGTCCAGACTTTCCACCTATTTTGAAGCTTTTGAAGGCTGTACAAATGAGCTAACACACACCGCTCTATGGTTTAACATGAAACAATCACAGGGATGATTAACAATGTAGCATTTACTCCTTTATGGCCTCCGGTCAAAAAGAGACGGAGTCTAAGAAAACAATGTAGATCTCCCTAGTGGGATTTTTGATCTTGGAAGCCTCCATGCCTTTCCATGTGAAACTGCATTTTCAATCTCCCTGCCTCCTTTTAAAACAAGGGTTGGAAGTGAATTGAAGCAATCTGAGCTCTTGCCTCCAGCCCAGCCCTCCTCTGCCTCATTTTGGAGAACTAGAGTATCCTAAAGGGCAAACTCTCTGGCCTGATGATCAGCATTTCTCCTGCGTCCCATGGCCTCCCATCTGATGTGCTCCTTGCACCATTAGACTGGTGAGCTAGAGAAAGAGGAACCGAGTGAGAGTCAAAGCTCTGGTGCTGTGGCATCAGGTCCAGTGCTCTCCTGTGTGCCGGTCTCTGGCTCAGCAGATCCTTGATCACTAGCATCTAACTCAGAGATCCTTAGGGGGCAACACTGTAGCCTCCGGCTCAGTGTCCTGGTCATGACTGGATTCTGAGATCATAAAAGAGGGGCTGTTACTGAAGAGCCCCCTTGGCTATGCAGAAGAAGCTCCTGCCAAAGAATGCAATATTTTCCTAAATTAACCCCAGCTTCTGAACTGACTGGTTGGCCAAATGCCTCTTTATCTGCTGGTAAACCTAAGCACTGCCTGCGCTGTTCTGGTCCCAAACAGGAGTCTCACTGGGCCCAGCAAGGCAGGTCAGTTGTTGCAGCTTCAAGTGGGCAATTTAGGAGTACTAGAGGTGAAATCACTGCAGATGGTGACAGCAGCCATGAAATTAAAAGACGCCTGCTTCTTGGGAGAAGGGCAATGACAGGCCTAGACAGCATCTTGAGAAGTAGAGACATCACCTTACCAACAAAGGTTCGTATAGTTAAAGCTATGGTTTTCCCAGTAGTGATGTATGGAAGTGAGAGCTGGACCATAAAGAAGGCTGATCGCCGAAGAATTGATGCTTTTGAATTATGGTGCTGGAGGAGACTCTTGAGAGTCCCATGGACTGCAAGAAGATCAAACCTCTCCATACTGAAGGAAATCAACCCTGAGTGCTCACTGGAAGGACAGATTGTGAAGCTGAGGCTCCAGTACTTTGGCCACCTCATGAGAAGAGAGGACTCCCTGGAGAAGACCCTGATGTTGGGAAAGATGGAGGGCACAAGGAGAAGGGGACGGCAGAGGACGAGATGGTTGGATAGTGTTTTCGAGGTTACCAGCATGAGTTTGACCAAACTGCGGGAGGCAGTGGAGGACAGAGGTGCCTGGCGTTCTCTGGTCCATGGGGTCACGAAGAGTCGGACACGACTAAACGACTAAACAACAACAACAGAGGTGAAATAAGGGCTTTTGAGCCTCTGCCTCCAGTTCAGTTCTGCTGGGCTCCACTCCACTTGGACAACTAGAAGGGAGTCTGACTGGGGGGGGGGGGCATTTCTTTGATCCACCGCCTCTTCCTGTGTAGAACCAAACAGAGAAAATGTTCTGGAAGGCCTGTAAATGCCATCTTTATAGCAAAGATAACTTTAGGACTTGTTGTTAGTTGCTGCAAGAATGAGCTTGTATATGTTTCTCTGCTTTGAAGCTTCAGTTTTGCTTCAGGAGAGGCTTCTCATGCTGCCTGCCTGTGAGCTATTCCCTTTTCTGGGAGATGGGTACAAACTGGGGAGGGGTCTCTAAGTTAGGAGTGAGATGATTGGGCTATTGATGCCAGCCTATGTAGCTTGTATTAGCACTTTGTGGACAAGTCATGACAATGTCCTGCTGTTTTGGCACCCAGGTCTGTAAAGGCAGCTGGGCACTGTGGGCTGCGTTATAAGTCTACACCTTGCTTTAATAAAGCACTAGAACTGGCCGTTCTGACATTTTTGACACCTGTCTTTGGTATCCCTGCACCAAACCACCCACACAGGCCCTCCTTTGGGCCTGCAAATCAGAACCTTCCAAATAGTGAGGCATTGCATGAGACACTCTTTTCATCAGGCCCAGGAGCGGGCTTTAGTTTGATATGGGCCCCAGTGTTGCCAGTGGTGGAGCTTCATGCTCCAGCACCGGGGGCATGGCTGGTGTGCATCCTGGGAGCGTGGCGTGCATCCTGGGGCATGGCGCGCCACCCTCAGGATAGTGGCGCACATCCTGGGGGCATGGCACCTAGTGTAGGGCAGGGCAGCCATGGTGGCATCCCACCAGGATTGTGGTGCTGGGGCAGTGCACTCCCCCCCGCCCCTTCTTCCTCCGCCAGTGAATGTTGCAGGATCTGATTTAACAACCTCCTGTTTGCCAGCCTCAAAGCCAGAAACCTGGTCCATTTCTTCAACCAGTGTCCTTGTAGCCTCTTATTCTGTGCCCTGATCACTGCTGAACTCTGACACCACAGCACACATAGGCACTATTGCTCTTTAAGCCCCAGAATGCACAGCTGCTACCTGAACAGCTGATGCAAGCCAATAGTCTGGCCCAGTTAGCTTTTCAACTTTGAGCTCAGCTGATGTTCCACAAACTGCATGTTGCAAAGCATCCTCAAAAGATGCAGTTTGCATAGGAGAAAAGATGCTTTCCCTGTCAGTCATTTTCCCTCTGAAACTTCTTCTCAGTTGTCCTCTCTTCACCCCACCAGTATTGTAGACCTGGATTTATTCTGGGTGTGTGTGTGTGTGTGTGTGTGTGTGTGTGGTGGAATGAACTGTAACTCCAAGAGATAATTTCCTGGGACATTTTGCTATTCGAAGTAAAAAAACACATTAAGAGCCTGTGTAAGTATACAGTCCTTCTCTCCTGAAGGTGGCTAAGACATCAGGAGCCAGCCTTGGTCATATCTGCGTTCTACCCACTCTTTCCTCTCCCTGGACTGAATTATCTCTTACTGCTGCAATAGCAATTAAATGAAATATCTTCATCATTAACATCATAACTGCAGCTAGTTCTTCTTAACCCAGGATCTGAAACTCACTTTGAGCTGTTGTTTCAGACTCCACTTACTTGGGAACTGTGGTTTGCATTTACCATGATTAAAAATCACTGTGACAATTTCCCTAAACTGTGGTTTTGCTGCGAGTAGGAGAGTCAGTCTACAGCAAGGTGGGAGGCTGGCTCCTTAATCATGCTTAAGAGGTGGCTACTTGCCCTAACACATGACAAACACTCTGCTGTAAAATTTACTCTAGGTCTCTTTTTCTAATATTGCTGGGCCCCTGGAATTGGAATCCGGGGGGAAATTAAAGATGGGAAGGGGATGTGATACTGCATTAAACTTTTCCAGTAAACACTGGCTGTGGAGAACTTTGCACTTTCACATATTTGCTAGAGGCAGGGGGATGGAGGAGCAGAAATTTTCTTGTCAGGAATGACAAATGACCTGGCTTGCTGCCTTCAGAGGCCAAACACCCAAGCCAAGATGGAAGTTGGCAATTTTACCTGAACTGTGGGTCGTGTTCTTTTCAGATCGCACTCTTATCGTTCGCCCTCCTGAGGACAGCACTGTTATTAAGGGAACCACCGCGATGCTGCACTGCGAGGCTGCTCATGACCCAAGAATTTCAATCAGGTTGGTGGTGTCTGCACTTGCTTCTGCCATATATTTGAACTTAATTTTACAATACGTGGTCACCGTGTTTGGCGAGCTCTTTCCAGGCACCTGGTTTTGTGCTGGTATTCCCAGTGATGGCATCCTCTGGGGTTGCAGGTTGAGCTATTATTCATGTCAAGTCCTTTTTATTTCTCCACTTCAACCTTATATATTATTTACAATGAACTGCGTTCCACTTCATGACTTCAATACAACTACCCATGATTTACTGTCAAGGTTAATACAATATCAATAAAACTGACTTGTCAGAAGCTGATACTTAATGAGAATGAAACCCAAAGTGATTTGAGGGGATTGTAGGAACGTTTGCAGAGAGAGTCTTGAAAATTCCTGAAAGCATCCTTTCTGCTCTTGAACAAAGCGCCCGATCAGCCTTGCAGAAAGTACAATATGTCTTTAAACTGCCAGATTCTACAAGCAAGGAGTCAGAGGAATTCTCTCTCTGCTCCTTTGACAGGATGAGCATGTACACAAATGAAAGACAGGCAAATGAAAAGGGGAGAGGCCAAGGAAGGATGCCACAGTTCCCTTTAGAAAATGTTAAACAACGGCATTTGTGTAAAAGAGAAAGGAAAGACATCAAGTCTTGCATTAAGAAGAGGATGGTATTTTAGAAGCTTTCTCTGCTGTCGCCACCCCCCACTCCCCCCGTTAAGGGCTGGTAGGATTATGACTATGAGCTCTGCTATAGATGGTTTAGAATAGCTCTATTCTATTAATCATAACATTGAAATCACTTGTGGGAGAAAAGTATTAAATGGATCATGAATAAAAAATCAGAAAGGTTTAAAGCTAAGTATAATTAGCATTTGTGTAATGTATTTCAAGCATCAAAGATTTTTACATACAATTCCTCTGTGTTCCTTACAACACCCTTGTATGACAGGCCAGGGCACATTTTGTGATTCATATACTAAAGGAACCACTATAAATATCCTTCAAATTCACTGTTGTTGTTCTGTTTTGTGTTGTGCAATTTAAATTCAGATATATGCAGGAGGAAGCTGTTGTAGCCCTTGGTTATACATTTTGCCTGCCCTTGCACCCACCTGTAAACTCTGGCCCTACTTCACAGAAAATTGGGCCCAAGTATGCAGGGGACACAGGTGGCGCTGTGGGTTAAACCACTGAGCCTAGGACTTGCCGATCAGAAGGTTGGCGGTTCGAATCCCTGCGACGGGGTGAGCTCCCGTTGTTCAGTCCCTGCTCCTGCCAACCTAGCAGTTCGAAAGCATGTCAAAGTGCAAGTAGATAAATAGGTACCGCTCCGGCGGGAAGGTAAACGGCGTTTCCGTCTGCTGCTCTGGTTTGCCAGAAGCTGCTTAGTCATGCTGGCCACATGACCTGGAAGCTGTACGCAGGCTCCCTCAGCCAATAAAGCGAGATGAGCGCCGCAACCCCAGAGTCGGTCACGGCTGGACCTAATGGTCAGGGGTCGCTTTACCTTTACTTTTATGCAGGGGCAAAGGGAAGTGGGAAAGAAGACAAGAAATACTGTAGCCTTTCCTGTGACATAGACTCAGTCTAAGAAACGTAGAAAGGAGAAAAAGAGCAATGACAGGTCAGCGGTAGAGAGGCAACCATTAGTAGTACATCTACTTGCATTGTGTAAACCTCTTATTGCCTTCTATGGTAAAACATATTTTTAAATGAAGTAAAACTTGGGCTCTAAGTAGGTTTTCTGACTCTTGAAATATAAAATACAGTGGTATCTCGGGTTAAGTACTTAATTTGTTCCGGAGGTCCGTACTTAACCTGAAACTGTTCTTAACCCGAAGCACCACTTTAGCTAATGGGGCCTCCCGCTGCTGCTGTGCCGCCGGAGCATGATTTCTGTTCTTATCCTGAAGCAAAGTTCTTAACCTGAAGCACTATTTCTGGCTTAGTGGAGTATGTAACCTGAAGCGTATGTAACCTGAAGCATATGTAACCCGAGGTACCACTGTATCTGATACCTGACAGGTTCTGGGTATGAAGCCAAGTGGAGGTTCAGGATTAGGTAGGTCTGCAGTGGTACCCACTAGTTTCTGATGGGTCTGAAAGCCTATTTTGGAGTCAAGCACAAAAGTTGTTTATTTGTGTATAGTCTGCAGGTCAACAACAACACACACATCCAGCCAGGGTACTGTATGTCCTTGCTCCCTTGTTTTTCTGGGAACCAAAATCAAACCAAGTACAGCCTGGGTCAGGCTGGCAACCATCACTTCAAACCTGCTTTGTTTAAAAAAGAATAAATGGGAAATTTGCCATTGATTTCTAAGGAGTAGGATTGCACCCTTCACCTTGAACTATCGTACATTTTATTAGTCTTGCCGGCCTGTCAGACATTCACTGCATCCAAATGAGCCCTTGGTGAAGGTTGCGAGTGAGCATCTCTGTTCTACATAGTTATTTAGCTCTGTTTTTACCATATAATTTCAGCACTTGATATTTCATCATTTTTAACGAAATAGACAGCTGACTTTAACGGTCTGAAATACTGTGACAATCAGGTATGTTTGGAAGAAGGACAACGTTGTCATAAATCCATCTAGCAGCTCCCGAATCACCATGGAGAAAGATGGCAGCCTCACCATCAGCCAGACGTGGTCCGGAGACATCGGAGACTACACTTGTGAAGTCACATCCTCTGGAGGAAATGATTCCAGGGTGGCCCGCTTGGAAGTGATGTGAGTATCCCAGGCACAGGCAGCTTTGAATGAAACTGCAAGTGGTTGGCACCTCCATCTTATTTTACTCCACTCCCCCACAACTTCTGCTTTGACTTTTCAATTGTTATAAGAAACACAGCCAGTTCCTTACTTTAGTACAATTGTCTCCAGTGGTTCAGATCTGATTCACCACACTTATGGTGTTTCCAGATCAGGGAAACTGGCTAGCCCAAAGAGGGTCAGCCCAAGCAGATTATGATTGCTGTAGTTTTCCAAACTCCCTTGTATGAGCCTTAGAACATGCAGTTCCAGGTAATTCATTAGGCTGAGTCCCAGACACCAGCCATGAGCTTCAAGCCCTGGAGTCCCTGACCGTGGTCTGAATTTGACCAGGGATTTCCTTAGAGAGAGCATTCCCCACAGTAGCCCTATAGTTCTGGGACTCTGCCAACTGGGTTCTGTTACATCACCACAGGCCTTTGGGAAAGATCTGATTCACAACCACACCCAACACTCACCCCATTCTTGCTGGCTTTTACTTGAAGGCTTTAAAAAAATGTTCTGCTTCCTTGTTGGTTTGGAGTTTGTTTTAATTCAGGGCTGGACGTTTGGTTATTGTTTTCTGGCTTTTATTATTTTCCTGGTTTTCCCTTTTCTTGCTTTCTGAGTAATTCATATTTTTGTTTTACGCTTGTTTTGTACTGTTTATTTTTATCGAAGCTGCCTTGAGAGAGCTTTTACTCTTCATGGCAGCATTTAAGCAGGTTTTTAAAAATAATAATGAAATGCTCTGTTGAGACCTATGGAATTGAAAAGGGCCTGCATTGATTGTTCTTTCTTGGCTGAACTGATCCCTAATCTCTGATGGAAGTAGAATGTGAGTGAGGCAGTCAGTGTTGTTGAGCAAGAGAAGGTGATATTCTAATATGACTGACGCTTAGAGTAAACCTGCGTACTAATATTTTTTGGAAAGCCATCTGTTTCTGCCGTCTGCTTGTACCTAATCTTTTCTTGGAGAAGATGCCTGAGGCTGCTTCTTCAGCCTTACTGTCTAACGTGCTCATTTCTGAGATTTTGTTACATCCATCTTGGTTTCATTACAGCATCACCTCTTCAGTGCCAAGCCTAGATTGAATTCTGTTCTGAAGCCATCCATTTTTACATCCTCTCCTTTGGTTCTTATCCTGGAGTGCATTTTATGCTGCTGGTAGAAATCCAGGGCTGAGGAGAAAATTCCAAACAGATTGCTACCTCCCGTACTTAATTTGTTGTCTCTTGTGCCTCTTTAGGGACTTTGGTTCAAGGATGGGTCTGGCTTTAAAATTGTGACATTGGAGCCAAAAGGCTGGTGTCTGCTGAGAGCGTTTAACTGTGAAAGGCCTCTCCAGGCCCTTGAACTCTTACCATCCTTTGTAATCTCCATCTTCTGGTCAGGGGCCAACCAAGGTCTAAAGTTGTGGGGTTTTACCAGCCTGCTACCTGTGATTATTTTAACTGGAGACACCAGAAGTTAAACCTGGGATCTTCTGCAAACCAAGCATGTGTTTTGTCTCTATACTGAGATTCCTGCCAATGACACCAAACATTCACGGTCAGGGCTCTGGGGGCTCTTCCTTTATTTCCCTCAGCCCACTTCCTTTCCCATAGTTGCTGTTCTTCCCAAACCTCTCAAATGTGAAACAGGTCAGGTGGCAGGAATCATTCCATGGTCATACACCCCCCAAAATGTTGTCATCATCACGGGCAATTTATAGGAGCATCAGAAAGAAGAGACTAGATGCCAGCATCAGGCAAGCAATGCAAACTAAACACAGTTTGAATGTGTCCATTATTAAGTGAGAGTTAATAATAGTGATTGTCACAGATGTATAGTAACGAAACTCCAAATGACACCCTGTTAAAAAACCATCTTGTTGTGGTTTCCATCTCCATATATTCCTTAAATTGCACTGACTGCCTCTTCCCATTTGTACTTTTTATTTTGCATGCTTCATCTAAGTGAGAACAATCGGAAAGAAGTCAGGCAGAAAGCAGATTATCTTTTCCACACAATAGAGAAGGGTGTTTTTTTCTTTCTTTTAGTAATTTCCGGCTTTTCTGGTGGGCTGTTATCCAAGAGAGAAAAATTACTCCTATTTCATAATGTACCTGCAATGGGGGAAAACACACACATGTATACACAAACACAAACACATACACAAATCTCTTTCCCCATCAAATGCCGTGCATGTCCCTATATAGAACAAAGGTTTGAAGTGGCGAGATCCTCAATTTTGGGGGGTCAGATCCATAGGCAAATTTAGAGTCATGCAAGTGAAATTGAAATGTCTTCTCCAGAGTACGTTCAAGTTTCTCTCAAATCGTTACTGACAAAAAACTGTAAGGAGGCAAACTTTTAAGTGCTAATACAGAATGAACATCTATGGAGGGGCTGGAACACAGTGTTAAGAGCACATGCTTGGCATGCAGAAGGCATCAAGCTCAATCCCCAGAATCTGAAGGTGACGTTTGGAAAGTTCCCTGCCTGTAACTGAGAGCAGCTGCCAGTCAGTGCAGATGGATCAATGGTATGATCCTGAAATGTGCTCCGGGTGCGGATTCCTTTGACTTTGAACCTAAATCTGCAGTTAGTGCAGAATGCTGCTGTGGCACAATTGTTGACAAGAGTGAGTGCTTGCCAGCATATAACACCTCTGCTAAGAAAGCTGCTCTAGTTGCCAATCTGCTACCAAACCAGGTTCAAGGTGTTACTATTAGTGTATAAAGCCCTTAATGACTCAGGACAGGTTTACCTGGGAGATCACCTTACCCAAACAGGCTCACTCAACCACTTCAATCAGCAGAACTGGCCCTGTTACAGGAGTCTCAAAACACCTCTTCCACATCTGTCAGAAATCCATCTCCCATGCTTTGGAACTCCCTGCCTCTTGACATCAAACAGGTGCCTTCGCTGTACTCCTTTTGGCACCTGCTAATAAACATTTTTGTTTAGGCAAGCCTACAGACTTTTTGCATGTGTTTCGATCTGTCTTTAGCTCATCACTGATTTTTTAAAATCTTCTTTTTGTTTTGAGGTTTTTCTTTGTTTTTACAATCAAGTGGTATATACATTTTATGAAATAGATAACATTCCATATAAAGCTGCTTCCTGCAGTGGCATCGCGAGGGAGGTGGGGGTGGGCGGTTCGGCCCAGGTGCCATGTCTGGGGTGTGTGTGTGACAAGAACTCACCCCATGGGGTGCTCGCCCTGCCATCCCCGGGTGCGGTGGCACAAGAAGCCATCGCGCCGCTGCAGCCACATGTGGAGGATCCTCCGTTTGCGGCTGCAGCCTGAGCGCTGTACGGACGGTGGTGGGATGCCTCTGTCACCGCTACAGCTGCAAGTGGAGGATCCCACCACCGCCCGTATGGCTTTCAGGTGGTCCAGCAGCAAACCTCTATTTACAATGCATGTGCGGTGTCGCACGCATGTGCTGTGTGTAGCAACCCCGCTCATGCGCTGTACATAGCTGTTTGTCACCGGCGCCACTGGAGGGCTGTACGGACGTCGGTGGGATTCCTCCGCTGCTGGCAGGAGCTGCTTACGGTGAGCTGGGGCCCCCCCTCCCAGCGTCCCTACTTCCCCAGCTTGCCGTAAGTGGCTCCTGCTTTGCCACTTTACAGTGAGCCGGGGAGGGGGACGGATGGACGGACAGGAGCCGTGGCTCCCAAGAGGACAAGCTGCGCAGCTTTGCCAGTGCCCTGGCAAAGTGTCATAGCTCCCCCCTTCCCCCGACGGCTCAGGGTACTTGGGAGTCATGGCGGTGGAGGCGCAAAGGCGTAGGAAGGGGGCGGACCACCCCAGATTTCATCGCTGAGGAGATGACATTTGGTGCCCACCTGCAACTCCCAAGCCTGCCCTGAGCTGTCGATGTGGGGTGTACCACCTGGGCTTGCACTGGGTACCACCTGGGCTTGCTACACCTGTGGCTTCCTGTGCTAGAGGAAGGGTTGCCTGCCCCAAGTCCCAGGTTCAGCTCCTGGCAGCTCCAGATAAGGCTGGGAAGGGCCACTGTCTGTGACGCAGGAGAGGCACTGCTGCAAGTCAGTGCCGGCAAGGCTGAGCCAAATGGTCCAGTGGCCTCTGGTTCCTCTGCACAAAGGAGACCTGAGGAACCGAGGATGCCTTTCCCCTTTAAAATATCCTCCTGCTGAACCACTTACCGCAAGTCAAACTTCATGGCAGATTTGGCTTAGACAGTCTTTTGTGACCAGGAAGGAAAGCTTTTTCTCTTCTTCTTTTTCAAATTGACAAGGAGGCTTGCTTAATCTCCTTCGCCTTCTTGGTAATCCTCTCTTCAGTCACAGTCTCTCTAATTACCTGCTGTTGGGCTCTTTTTTTCCCTGAGAAATCTTTCCAAAAACATGCCTAGTTTATTTCCCTTAGCAAATAGCTTGCTTTTAGCTAATTTTGTAAGATACTCTGTGGGTGTTTGTTGAGTAAATTTCTTCAGCCATCCTCTGGCAGTCACAAACTGTTTCTCAAACATTAGGGTATTTGTGTCTGCCATGTATCGTTTTTTGAATACCTTACCTTTTTTCTTCCAGCCTCACTACAGCAGTGAAACAGTCCTCTCATGTTTATATAGGAAGGCAAATGGGGACTTTTCTCCAGAGTCCCAGGAGACTGTCACCAACAGTGTAGTGTTTTTGATGGTTCAGAGCTTAGACAAGCGCTGAAGCAAAACTGGTGCGTGTGCATTTTGCAAATGGTTTTGGCACACACATGTGTTTGGGTGATTCTTCACACTATGTTGTAAAAGGATGAGGAACTGTTTAAGAACACGAAGAAGGGTTTGGCTGGGTCAAGCAAACGGTCTTTCTTGTTTCCTAGAGTAGCTAGCTAGATGGCTTCTAAAAGCCCACAAGCAAGGCATGTGTTATGTACTGAGTTGAATAGGATCCAAACTGCAGCAGTCTGATTGGTCCTAGAACAATAGGATCCAAAATGAAGCAGTCTGATTGGTCCTAGAACAATAGGATTCAGACTGCAGCAGTCTGATTGGTCCTAGAACAATGCAGCAGTATGATTGGTCGGCAGGAGCCATCCAATCCAGCTCCAGATAGAAGTGAATCCAGAACCTGATTGGCCTACAGGAGAATTCCGGAATTAGCCAATCACCTGCAGCCCATTGTGTAAATAATGTATATAAAGCAGATACTTTGAGGGGACTTTCATCCCCTCCTCACCACTATGAGCTGAATAAAGAGCATGAAATCCACTCTCGACTCTGAGTATATTTCAGCATGAAAGCCAGTTGTTGCTCTTCAGCAACTGGTGTCCAGTGGCATAGGCCTCTCAACCTGGAGGTTTCATCATGACTATGATTGGTAAACATTGCTCCATGAATTTGTCCAGTCCTCTTCTAAAGCTTTCCTAGCTAGTGAGCATCACCACATTTTGTGGCAGCGGATTCCAGAAATGAATTCTGCTGTTTTTCTCCTTCTCTCATAACACTCAAACTCAGGGACATCCAATGAAACTGATAGCTGGAAGACTCAGGACAGATAAAAGAGAGGGAGTCTTCATGCAGCACAGATTTAAACTGCAGAGCTCACTCCCAAAGGAGCAGCGATCGCCGCCAATTTGGGTGGTTTTAAAATAGGATTAGACAAATTCACGGGCGAGGCTAAGACTATTGGTGGCTGCTAGCCAGGATAGCTGTACTCTGTCTCCACAACTGGAAGCAGCAATGCTTCTGAATGTCAGTTTCTGGGAAATATAGGAGGAGAGAGCGCTCTTGTGCTCAGGTCCTGTTTGCAGATTTCCCAGAGGAATCTGGTTGGCTACTGTGAGAACAAGTTGCTGGACTAGATGGGTCATTGATCTGACCCAGCAGGCACTTCTGATGTTCTTACGTTCTTTCTATCCTGAATCTCCAACAAAGACTGGAGGTGAACGGGCCTTAGGAGTCTCATCTCAAGCCCCACCCACTTTGGCCTGAAGCCTGAGGTGATTTGATCGCCCGCATCCTGGTCTGAAGCGGAGCACTGCTTTGCCTTTTGATGGCCTCCCAAATGCCATGCATGGTAGCATGGGAAGCACTCAGTTCCTCTGGTGAGTCCAACTTTGGGGACATCTTCTGTGAAAGACCCAACACAAGGACCAGACCACCAGTTTCAGGAGCCCAATCCAATTTCCCAGCTGGTTATTCAGCAGCCTCTGACTTAGCAATCTTTTCTTCTTGGTTGTGTGTGTGCGTGCGTGCGTGCAGCTTTGAGGTTTTACCACAATCAACTGGTATATAAATATTGTGAAAGAAATAAATTGTTCTGACATGGAAATAGCCCAATATTGATCCTCTCCATCCCACTCTGACATCCAGTTAGTATGCAATAATTCCATGGATGTTTAGAGCAAGGAGATTTTAATTTCTTCCCAATGAAAGATGGACAGAACTGTTCACAATGGTGGTGGTAACTAATTTCTCACCCTCCTCACTCTTAATTTTAGTGTTCTCCTATATGTGACATGGAGGCATTTGTTCAAGAGAGATTAATAATGGTTAACCTCCACTTTTGTGTACAACTGAGAGACCAATACATTTCCTCACTCGAGAGGTGCTCTTCAGTTGTAAACGATCCTTTCTGGCAAGAGATGTTTCTTGCATGCTCATTTCCTCAGCCTCCAGGGACTTCTGTATATAAGCATCATCATGTGCTGGCAGTTGCTGAGTTCAGAAGGCAACAGTTCATTGCTCTTGTATTTTATGGCCTTAACAAGTTAGTACGGAGGGCTGCTTAGCCCCAAAGACCTGTTATGGTTTGCCCTTGCTAGTGTGGACTCAAGGTGACTGCCTATACTGTACACCTGATACAGGAGACAAAATGAGTTTGCTCCAATATATCAGCTCTAATGAGCACGCAGTGTACTAATGAAGAGGGATACAAATTCCACAGTTCAAGAACTTCAAATTGATCGATGCTTCAAAATATCAATATTAAAATTTGCAGGGAGTCTTGCAAGACAATCTGCTCAAATCAAATCCTCAACAGGAACTTGCATTTAAACTTGAAGTAACCTAACAGGAATATTAGCTTTTACAGAGTTTCACCAAATGGAGATCAAGCCTGTTTTCCTGATGTGCATAGACAAGCTAGATGTTCAGTGTTTCAGATATCAAGGAGCCTTTTTAAATTTCCACTAAAGGCTAGAATTTGAAACAAGCGGAAACGATTCCCTTCTGTATCAACTGTTTACTTGAGCAAAATGAGAGCAGCCTGGGCTGCTAACTGTAGAGAAGCTTTGAATGGATATCTTTAAAGTGACAAGGAAACAGACCTAGCCAATAAACACATGTACTGTGACAGGCATGTTCATACTTTGTGCTTCTGTAACCACCTGGTGCCTCTGCAAACACTATTTATAGCTGGGATAGTTCAGTTGGTAGAGCCTGTCAGAATCTTTTTCCCAGTGTGGGGCCTGAAGCCATGGCTCCTGAGATCCAGGGGCCATGGTTTCAGGCCCCACACTGGGAAAAAGATTCCGACAGTACATTGCAAGGGGTTGGCCTATATGACCCCATGGCCCCTTCCCAATCTGCAACTGTATGATTCTATGATCTTATGCTTTGAATCCACAACTGCATCTTTTGCTCTGCATTGGTTAGGTACCATTTATTTATCAATTTATTTATTATTTAAATTTATATACTGCCCTTTCCCCAAAGATCTCGGGGCAGTTCACAAGATGAAAAGCACAAAATAAATAGTTAAAGCAAAAAAAAAGTTCTTACAATTATTAATTAACCTTCTCTTCTCTGTAAGTTCCCAGAGTTAGTTACATATGGAAAGAATACATTGTAACATTAAAAAAGAAAAACCCACACTCCAAGATACCATACATTCCTGTTTTGATCAATTTCACCACTTTCCTGCAGAATCCTGCCAGCACTACAGAATGGCTGGCTTTAACTGGGACGTGACAGATCTCAGTAACATGATCAGTTACAAACAGTATGTGAGTCTTACATTGGGTCTCCTCTGAAGCAAGTAGAAAAGGTCCCTTTCCAGCCATTCTATGCAGTGGAACTTTGCTTGCAAGGAGCACTTCAATCTCCTGCAAGGGCACCATCTATAGGGGGCTCTGGGTGCCCAATCACCCACAAGAAATGTTGTGGGTGCCTAGCACCCAAACCTCAAGGCCCTCAACACAACTTTCAAGGTCCTGCAAGGTCTCGGGGCCTGGTGCTACCGGAAGTCAGTGCAGACACTTGGCTTCCACTGATGTGAGAATGCCTTCCTTTGCTTGATGGTGCAGAAAAGCTGCCCTCAAGGCTTAGAGTTCAAGAAAAAGCCCTTTCTGTCGTCAACTTCCAGCATCTTTTAATGGAGGACAAGCCCATCCATGGCTGCTAGCCACAAGGGCTATGTCCTCCCTCCACTGCTGGAGGCAGAAGGTCTTTGGAGGCCAGTTCTTGAGGATGGCAGGTGGGGGAGAGAGCTGTTGAGCTCAGGTCCTGGTTGCAGGCTGACCACTGTAAGAGCAGATGGCAAAATGGGTCTTTGGCCTGATGGAGCAGGGCTCTTACGGCCTTATGTGAGCCCAAGCATAATTTTGTTTTTCAGTTCAAGCTAGGCAGCCTGGGGTGGGCTACATAAACTATGGGCCATGGTTCAAAGTTAATGCAAAATTAAATTCATTTCTCCTCTCTTCACTTCAACCACAGGAAGGAATCTAAAATTCAGGGCATGCATTTTGCAGCTCTGATTTAAAGCCACATCCCTGGGCTGAAATTGCACTTGTTTATGAATGTGGACTGGTTGTGGTTTTAGACGGTGCTCAGTGTGCAGCAGCTTAATAAATTATGAAAAGGAATGAGTACATTTTTTAATTAAAGAATGTCAAGTACAATTACTGCTTTTTGGTCTGACCAGCCAGGGTCAGCAATAATTGATATTGAGAGAGAACTTCCACTGAGCAGTCCATGACAAATTGCTAGGATGGTTGCTTTTCCCACGCAAGAGCTTCACTTTGGGCAAGGGCTTCACTTTGATGGGAAATGCCAAGAAGAAAAAGATCCGGGTCGTTTTAGGTATGAGTAGGTCTCACACAAGACATTCAAACAGCTGAGGCAGAGAATGCAAACTCCCTCCCTCAACACCCCTCACCCCAATTATCTGTCTATCTATCTGTTGATATATACCTGAATGGTGGGATCATTGCCCGGTGGTGGCACCCCAAACCTGCTACTATTTCACTTAAATTCATGATGTAGGCAAAGACAACCCCCATCATGTGACTGGGAAGAGTGGGCCACTCCAGGTGATTAGGAGATTTCACCCCTCCCATATCCAAGAATCTCCTGATGATCTCTGCTGACTCTCCAGAGAGGAGGAGGCGTGTTCTGCTCTCTACTTATTCTGCTCCAGCACCACATCAAAGAGTCAGTCAGTCAGTCAGTCAGTCAGTCAGTCAGTGTGTTGGAGAGAGAGAGAGACTGAGTGTTAGAGATCGTGTGTACATATAAGGTTGCTGCTAAGAGCAGCTGCAGACACTCAATGCAGTTTAGCATTCATTTATGCTTAGAACCCATTTAGCTCTGTATATAGTTGTATTATAGTTGTAGACAGAATAAAGAAGATATTCTACAGAGCTGCTCTCCGAGTCGTTTATATACTCTGCTAGACTCTGCTATACTCTGCTGTGCGACGACTGTCGTCTTGTGGAAGTGAATCCGGTGCTCACAACTCTAAGCTGTGAGTCCACAGCACTTTGACCTGTTCCTGTCCAGAAGGTGGTCTCTGAAAGTGCTACCCAGCTCGCCTAGCCCAGTCAGGCTGAAGTGCATGAGTCCAGTTGGTGGTACTGGCTCAAGGAAGATGCTGACAAGTGATGGGTGCTGGTCTGCCATTAATGGCTAGCAAATGGTTAGTCTTTTGATTTATTATTGGGAGAGAGACAGTGTTGTGCAGCGGTTACAGCATCAGACTGGGATCTGAGAGACCAGGGTTCAAATCCCCACTTGGCCATGCAGCTCACTGGTTGCGCCCTTGGGCCACTCACTGCCTCTTAGCCTAGCATACCTCACAGGGTTGTTGTGTGAGGATTAAATGAGGACAGAGAGAAGAACCATGTATGCCACCTTTGGATGAAAATGCAATAAATAAAATACAATGTTTTTATTGCAATCTGAGGAGGGAGGGGGGAAGTTAGGTAGGATACATGTTTTTGCAAGCAAATCCCAAACTAACATCTCTAGGTAGTGGCTAGGCAAGATCCTTGTCCAGGAGCTGCCAGTCAATGTAGACCACACTAAGATCAATGAACCAATAGTCTGATTTGGTAAAAGGCTCCTTTCTCAGTTTTGCAGTGGGGGCCATAGATTGGGGGTGGAAGACATACTTTGCATGCAGAAGGTTCCTGCTTCAATTCCTGGTGTACCAGGCAGGGCAGAAACAGGCTCCTCTTTGAAATCCTGAACAGCTGCTGCCCGCCAGTGTAGACAATACTGAACTATGTGGACAAATGGACTGACAGCTAAGGCAGCTTCCCCTATTCTGCTTCAGGCACTGGGACTTCTCTTGTACAGCCTTGGCTGGCTGGAACTCACAGCAAGTCTTCCCAGTGCTTTGAGGCCATAAGCAATGTGCCTTACCCATCTACTGCCACATATTTGTGGGTGCTTACTTTTCATAATTTGTGTGTCTGTTTTTAGATATTGTGTGCTTTACTAAATCCTATGTTTTGTTCATTTTACTTTAGATTTTAAGCATTCCATTTAGCATTCCCAAGTGTTTTTTGCAGGCATTTTTCGCTTGGGTGGTTTAGAAAAGAACAGCACCTCTATTTTGTTAGGGATCTACCAGGCGGAGGCTGCAGCATGAATCTTAAACGGTAGCAACCTAAGAGTACGTACAATAATTTTGATTGGGGGCTCTTCATGGATGGTGGCAGTGTCTTCTGCTCGCCCAAGTATGAAAAATTCCACTTTAAATCATCTCTCCTCCCCCCTTTCTCCTCAGGCGTTGGTTTCCTATTCATATGTTTTACAGCTATTCCATTACTAAGAACTCGCTGTAAAAAGAATTTATGGGCCAAGTTGTCTCAATTAAAAAAACAAATTTGAAAACTGGCTTTTTTCCCATGTTAAGTAACAGAGCCATTAGCTATTTAAGTGTCAACCTTAGGAATTTCCACATAAATCACCACTGAGAAACCACACAAAAACTCAGCATTGCACTGAATATTATTATTATTATTATTATTATTATTATTATTATTATTATTATTATTATTTCACTTTTACATTAAGCTGATCCATTTTAACATTTTAACATTTGTCTGTGACCTACAGAGTGACAGGTGGACCTCTTCCTTCTTTGCTTTTTGTTTTAATTTGCGACGCCCTCTTCTCCTTGTCTCCCCACCCTGCTTTTCACAGAGAATTGCCTCACCCACCGCAGAACCTCCTGGCCACCTTGAACGCTTCCTTCAGCCGCAGCGTGGTCCTCTCCTGGGTGCGTCCCTTCAATGGAAACAGCCCCGTCCTGCACTACATTGTCGAGCTGTCTGAGAACAGTAAGTGCGGCGAAACTGATTTTCACCCATTTATGCGAAGGCATTTTATTTGGAGTTGTTGTTTTCCTCCCTTCCCCTCCCAGGTCTCTCTTGGGTAGGCGTGAGAAATGATGCGAAGCCTGGGTATCTGTTTCTTCTCTTGCAAATGTGCATGCGGATTATTAATAATTTTTAAATAAGAAATGTTATTCTAAAAGAACAACCATTTCCCCCTGGCAAATGTTCTGCCCCATTGGGGACTCTAATTGGGAGCTCCTGTCCCCCCCCCCCCAGTCACTGCTGCTCTTCAGAGCTGTTGCACATGGCATTATCTTTGACTTAAGAAGCCAGGGCGACTGCCTGGATGTTCACTGCTCAGGAGTGCAATTATGCAGCCCCGGTGTAATCCTGATGCTCGGCTTAGGCTTGTTGTCATGGCAGTCACTCTCATAAAATATAATTGAGCTGGCATTTTCTTACCAGGGCTCTCATAGTCCCAGAGTCCAGTGGAAGGCCACCTGCCCTTCTTCACTCTCCATGCATCTTCCACTAAGAGCCTTTTCTTCCCTGTCCCCATCTCGTCTCCTCTCTTGAGGAACACACCCTCTCACCACCACTGGTAAGGCTTCTCCTTGGGTCCAGCTCATGCTGCAGAGGCATGAAGTCTGCTACCGACAACCAAGAGATGAGGAAGTGAGGGCTTCTCCCTCTAGGTTCCTGCCCCAGAGTCCTGCTCCTAGGAGAAGGAAAAGGAGGTGGGGCAGGGGTTAGAGCCGAGAAACTGTGGCTGCCACGTCCCTGATTCAGCAACAGGTTGTGAGATTCAGGTTTGAAGCAGGCAGCCTTTATTCATACCTTTGAACCTCCCTGCCTCCTCCTCTGCCCATTTGATCTCCTCTCCCTCCCCCCCCCCCCACCAACCATACCACCCTTATTTCTGATGCAGCCTTTGCTTCTCTCTCTTCCTGCCAAATCAAGGTGACTGAGATGGAGAAATGAAGGAGACAGATTCAGTCGAGGAAGAGTGGAGTGTGTGTGTGTGTGTGTGTGTGTGTGTGTGCATGCAGACACACACATACACCAGTGGATACATACTTTATCCATGTCTGTAGGGCTTCAAAGTAAATGGAAAGGCTTCATGTTTATTTACATGAATGTTAATTTTTTTTGGGGGGGGAGCTACATCTGGTCTGCTGCCGAGTATCTATTTTAGCCAAGGGCCCTACCTTGTACTTCAATCACTCTGTTGTTTATCTGGCCATGCTCAGCACGCACACTATGGAATATAAATGCAACCACAATATTCAGGGGCTAGAAAGATGGGCTTCGGCATGCAGTTTTGAGTGGCCTTCAGATGTAATCCAGAATATCAGGCTTTGCAGGAGACTGTCCTGGAAATAGGGATGATACTGTCAACTGGAAAATATAGTAATTCACCTCTAAAAATCTGTAAGAAGCTCAGTCGAGATCTGATAACATCCTACAGAAATTGCTTTGATAATCCTGAAGGGTACGAAGGGATTTTCTGAACTCTCACACGCTGTCAGACAAATCCGTTGATTTTAGCTGATGGCATCGTAATCTACCACAGGCTAGTTCTCTGTGCATAAATTTCACAAAGCTTTTTGTCTGGAAGCACAGAAACAAAAAGGAGACACAGCCTAAGGAAGTAGAGAGCCATTCCTGTCAGCAATGCTTTTGGGGAGGGATAATGGAAAGGGATGCCAGGTGGAGTTTGGATTTCAATCCTGGTTGGTCCTGGACTCCTGTGGCAACCCTAGGCAAGTTGTTGTGTCTTGGTTTGTGTTCATCATCTGCAAAGGAGGGAATGATTCACTGTGTTGTATTTCATACAGGGCAGTTATTGTAAAAATCAGTGGGTTGTTGACGGTGCAAGTCTTTGCACCACAGAAATGGTCACTGGCTAGCAGTACAGGGAAACTGATGCTCTCAAAACTACAAACAGAGAGGGCAAACAGGACTGCGCTCTAATCCTCTAAACATTGGGATGGATTAATAATGATAGGGTCTGCAGTGTGGGCAACTTTGCTTAACTTCCAGCCTTCATGAATGCCATTCTAGGAGAGAGTCAAGCATCCTCATCCTAAAATCGAGGATCAGCAGGCTCTGAGTCAGCTGCAGTATTTGCCCTGCAGGCTTTATCCTGACAATCCTTTCAAAACCTACCTCCTCCTCCTCCTGCATTTTAGGCTTTGCGTTTTAGCCTCCTGCATTTTAGCCTCTGTGATTCACATGGAATATATGCATCCCATCTCGGACAAGGGTAAAGAGGGTGCAAGCAAACAGCCCAAGTAAGCCCTCAAAATGACTGTCCATGAATGGGTATTCAATACAATTGGTAGATAGAGGTGGCAGAACTCTGGATTTTGCCACTTCAAACTGCAAGTGAGGAGTGCCATGTTTCTGCACGGTCCCCCATTCTATATTTTTATTTTTAAAAACCTCTTTCATCTAGTGAACTAGCACATCAGTTTATGCTAAGCCTTTCTCATTGACATGCTAGTTTTCTATACACATAGATTTTTTTTTAACATAAGCATTAAAAACTGCAACACCCTAAAGCCCGAAGTGGAAAAGCCCAGAACTTCATCATCTCTGTGAGCTCAGCTAGATTGCTAAAGAAAAGGCATTTTATATGTGTTTTATATGTGATTTAACACTGTGACAACAGATGGCACTGTGGGGTTCCATTTTTGCCCACCTGATTTCTCAATATAAAGGTTACAATGCATTTTTCTTAAGCACTTTTTTGCTGTGTCTAGATCCAGCCTGTGTCTCATTCTGTGGAGTGTGTGAAATGATTATTAGCATTTGAAGGGGGGAAACTGCTTAATTCTACTAGTCAAAGGAAGTAGGAAAAGCATCAAATACTCTGTTGTACATGTAGCTGTTCCAAGGAGAAACCAAGGCCCTGCATTGTTTGGTGTTTGTGTTCATCATATACAGACCCCAAGTTTCTAGCTGCCATTCTGCATTTCCCTCATTGCATTTAAATATTAAACCTTTCCTGCTATTAACAGCCAGACTGGTGGTAGGAATATGTAAGCACTTCCTTTCTCATGTGTCTTCAATCACCCGTGAAGTGCTACAACACTACGGAAACTGCCTGTGTGTGCATGTGTAAAAGAAGAGCATGTTTGGCAGCATGCAACCCGAGAGTGGGGTTAATGCTTCCATCTTTTGTTTGCTGGTGATTTCCTGGCCCCTGCTCTATGCTCTAGGGCAGGCTTTGTGTCAGTTTTATGCCAGCATCTTTGTGTGCAGCTATACTTGCTATTACACACACCGTCACTTTTGTCTCTGCATCCAGAAGTTCCTTTGTCCTTTCAGTCAAAAATTGCTTTCAGTGCTTCTGCTTGTTCTTTTGGTGGTACAGGTGCCTTTTCATATATTTTAACTGCTGCTAGTTTTTACATATGCTTCCCCCAAGCTCATTTGCTTATATTTGTAGCTGTTTAACTGTCAGCAGTGGTGCAATATGTGCTATGCATCCTAATCCCAGTTTATGGGAGCCTCTGCATGACTTTTTTCCAGTTGCTAAGGGTGTATTGCAGACACAATGCTGTAAAGTTTTAATACTGTGAGGGGTTTTCATCAGGAAGCCTAACAGGAACTTGTTTTTATAATGTGTGCCTGTTACCTTGCTGTGTCCTCAATTTGTTCACTGGTTCTGTTGAGGACAGAATGCTTTGATAAGACCAGTAGCACCCGTTGCCCTGGATGTGCAGGTAGCCTGAGATTTCATAACGTTTGCTATTTGTTGCCAAAGAAGGTAGTTTAGCAAGTCCAAATCTCGGAGGACTAATCGCTTGCTGCCTGGACGACTTGACCTGACACAGCGCTTTTCCTTCAGTGCCATTCAGCCAAGAGCTTGTCCACGCTTCTTCTTGTCTGCTGCCTTCCCCCAGGGAAAACTGCTCTTTAGCATTCCATTGGAGCAAACGGCAATTCGGGTTTTCTCCGGATTGACGTCTGCTCTGATTTAACACTAAGGAGTGAGCTTTCCCTGGGAAAGGAGCGTGGAGCAAAGGGGAAACCACTCAGACCCATGGCTAGAAAGTGTGGGTCAAGGGGTCAAGTGCTTTCTAGACACTGGGCACGTGGAAGTGTGGATGAGCCCTAAGAAAAAGGTAAACATAGTATTAGGGAGACTGTCAGGGCTGGGCGATGGGCAGCAGTTTCGAGCCAGGAGTCCAGAGACAGCTGTGAGCCTTCAGAAGAGAAGATTAACCAAGGCAGTAGGACCACTGAACAAGCCAGGAGTCATGGCCAAAGAGCAGGGCCAGAAATTGCTGCCATCAACATTATATGCCTCGCTCTGTTGGCATTTTTGCCTCTTCTTCGGTTACAATTGCTTGTTGTTACCGCTTCACCCGCAAGGCAATAAAAGCTGAATGGTCCAGAAAGGTTGATCCATGCAGGCTGGCCATCCTTTTTTTTATTGCTAATACTCACTTTCCAGCTATGCTTCTTCAGCTGCAGGATTTTGACTATTCCTATTCTTTTCCTGTTATCAATTTTCCCCTTCCCCAAATGGATCCAGGAATAAGCTGATTTGATTCTGAAAAAGCGGATTTCTTGAACAACCCTTGAGGTTTCCAAAAGGAAGCCTCTCTCCCTGTCCTTATCCTTTGTCTGACTGTGGTCCTGGCCAGACTCTAAGCTCTCATGGGGGTGTCTGTTCAGACCTTGAACAGAGCACTTGGCAAAAGCTAGTTGAAGGAACACCATAGGAGGGGTGTTGCCAGCTACCCCATGCCCTGCCCTTGGTAGCCTTATAAGAGAGAGACTGTGAGCAACATCATCATAGGAAGGGGGTTTCTTGCACCATGTTGAAACTGTCAGGCTTCTTGTTATCTTTACTGTTGTCAGAAGGCAGGAAGTTGTTAATTGTGCTATATTTATAGCACTGAAATGTTTTTAAATATTGATATATTTGGCTTTTTTAAACTTTTATTGATAAATGCAATACTTACAAACACAAACCAGAACACTAAACAAACTTATTATACATAGATACATGCACCTCCCAACTTAGATTACAAAAAAAACAAACCTACAAACTAAATATACAGACATAAATTTTGACTTCCCTCCACCTATATGTGGCTTCCTTCGTTTCTTTTCTTCTTTTCGCTGCATTATCAATATTATTTTTGACTATCTCATCTTATACCCATTTCTTCTTAATTTTTACTCTATTTTACTGCTATTTTGTTTTTTATTATGGTATCATGAAATTGTTCTTGGATCAATTTTAATTGTGACAATCTTGTGATTTCTTGACATATTTTGAGATATTTGAGATATTTTCCAGTTTTCTTTCTTGTAAGCCGCTGTGAACACGGTTCTTTTTGTGGAAAGGCAGCATACAAACAAAATTATCAATGGATGGATGAAAAGTTAAAGTCCGACACTGAAAGGGAGCTTTTGCTTCAGCAAAGTGCAAAAGCCTTCCAAGGCTGACTGGATGAGGCCTGCTCTTGGCCCCAGCCTTCTGTCGGTGCCCTTAAAGTGCCATTCTCTTATTTCATAGCCTTTGGGTTCTGCGATGGGGTATGTGTGATGGGAGTGAGTCTTCCAAATTTCAGGAGTCCAACAAAGCAGCACCCTCTGGCCTTGAAGGATTTGGACTGGGCTGGTGGTGATTGTTTGAAAGGCCTCCCCACCCCCCAGATCATACTATGGGCTCTCCAGAGCACCATCCCCATTCAGTCAATTTTGCGGCAGCAGCACACCAAGGAGAGAAATAATGAGGAAGGAGAATTTCCTCCCCGGCCCCCTCTGTTGCCCTTTCATGCTTTAGAGCCCATTGGGGATTCCAGAGCAGTGCCCTCTGAGACTGGAAGTCCTTCCAAGAGACATCTGCACACTCTACTGATTTCGAAAAAAAGAGTGGGAATGGGGACCCTTCTATGGCCTAGATATTGAACTTAGGCTTTCTGGGGAGGGATTTTAAAAGCCCCCCTCTCCTTTGAATCATAGGATTGTACAGTTGGAAGGGACCTAGAGGGTCATCTAGTCCAACCCCCTGCAATGCAGGAATCCTGCCCAGAGCCATCTCTGAATGGGCTAGAGCCACCAAACTTCTGGTTCACAGCCAGATGCATTGACCCATTGCACCAGAGGAGGACCTTTGAGTTGACTCTTAAGAACCCTTGGAGTTCCTATGCAAGCCAACTTTGGACAAACTCTTGCAACACTCTAAGGCAGTGGTGGCCAAACTTGGCCCTCCAACTGTTTTGGGACCACAGTTCCCATCATCCCTGACCACTGGTCCTGTGAGCTAGGGTTTATGGGAGTTGTAGTCTCAAAATAGCTGGAGGGCCAAGTTTGGCCACCACTGCTCTAAGGCAACCAAAGGCAGAAGCAAAGGTGGCCAGTCATCTAATTCAGGTGGTGAGACATGGAAGATTCTTGGTGGGTACACCTGATCACATGGATAGCTCAGTCAGTAGAACACGATACTCTTAATATCAGGGTTGTGGGTTTGAACCCCACATAGGGCAAAAATAATAATCCTGCATTGCTGGGGCTGGACTAAATGACCCTCATGGTCCCTTCCAACTCTACAATTCTATCATTCTATGACTCCTGTTTTCAGCCAGCCATGTGGATTTCACTTCACATCATGATGTGACCTACAGATATACCCCAACCAATCTTACTGGGGAATCTTTTTTTTCTCGGGACTTGAATTTCATATCAAATACTGTAGTGTCCATCCACAGTAGGATGTTATGTTTTTGAAAACTGACAACTGAAAATGGGAGCTATTTCAGATAGTGTGAGCTGCAGCAAAAAAAGAGAGAACAAGTACAGCCTGAGAAATGTATTCTAGGGTAGCTTACGCAAAATGAAAGATTAGCACTGTCTGTTCAGTATAATGGAGGCTTATTTAATAGCTTGACCTGTTGTGTCTGTTGTCACTGCAGCGCGGAGCTTCTCTGGGCTCTCTGTGTCAGGCAAGTGACAGTAATCCCCAGAGGAAGGCGAAGGGGGTGTTGACATTTTTATGGAATGTTTCCTATTCTGGGAGGAGGCTGGAAAAGGGCAACCAAGTGGATCCAGCATGTGAAACTCTCTTGTCCTTTTTATACAGTGCAAGAAGCCGCTTTGCCATTCAGCTTTCTTCTTTTCCTTAAAGGCTTAAGGGAGGAGCAGCCTTTGAAAAGGTTTAGTTTGATTGTCAAGAGGAGGATTGCTATTTAAATTTTAAAGGTACTCTGCGAACTTGCTCAATCCTTGGCTCCACGAGAAAGCAAATCTTCCCCCTCCAACCACGTTTTTCTGTGCAAAGCAGAGTGCCCAGGAGATGAATAGGGTTCGTTTATATTAGTTTTCTGTTTAATCTCCTCTTCCTGCCAGATCTTTTATCTTCTACCAGGAGAAGGGAAGAAGAATAAATAAAGTATTCTACAGATGCAGCATATAAACAGAGCACAACCCTAAGTTGGTAGAGAGATTAATAGGCTCCATTGTTGAATCAAACTGTTCACTAGATCAAGTGGCTTGGGTTAAGCACTCTCGAGTGGTGTTTACAGTTGAGGTTAATGGATGAAACCAAATTGCTCCATGAAACAGACCGGTGACAATTAGGTCATCTATGGACATTTAGCATTCTAGTTAGAAGGTTGTTGTTGTTGTTGTTGTTGTTCTCCCCCCTCCTCCTCCTCTTCCAATTTATTTATTAGTTTAGTCTGGCCTTAGTTTCTCTTTCCTATTCATTTTTGTTCGTTCTTTAGTCACCACACAACACACATTATTTTTATTCATAAGAGAACAACCGTGAAAGACCAACAAATGGTGGTGAAAGGAGGGGTCTCCGCTATTATTGAGTGGGTGGGGAAATGAACATCTTTGCTATATTCCATCTGTGATTCACATAGCATTGGGTCTCATCCAGCTCCTGCAATCAATCAGTAGTTCTCCCACATTTTGCTGCTCAGCACCCATACCATACTTGGAAGTCAAACACACACACACACACACACACACACACACACACACACACAGAAAAAGTATGTGTCCTTAGGATTGAAATTTAGGATTGAAAGTTTTTAATATGCATGTATGAAATGGGCTCCAGGATTTGATACAAAGGCCATGAGGAGAAAATCCATCTTGAGTCCTACATGAAGGGAGACACTGAATTTAATTCCATGAGTAGAACATCCCTAATATGTAGGTCTACTCCCAAGCAGGACTAGCGTTGTTTCTTTGTTTCTCTTTCAGCAGCTTTCCAGGGGTGTTTGGAAAACAGCATTTTGGTTCAGTGCTGTGATTTACTAGAGAATAACTTGGTCCAATAAATCCAGATAGCTTTGGTGCACACACATCATTGAATCACAGCTATCACAGATACAGGGAAATCTTTTGTCAGGCCAGCTTTTTTGTTGATGGCTTCCTGCAAGTTTCCAGGCTTCCTTGTACTCTTTTTCAAGTGACAGCCTCTCCTAATATTCCTGGTTCCCACTGTGCCAGAAATTGGACTTTCTCCCCCCCAAAAAAACCCTGTTACAATAAATATATTTTGAGATGCAGCCTTCATAACTCAGCTGGCAGACTATCCTAGTGGAAGTTAACTTGCTCTTGTTCTTGCCAGCAAAGCTCTGAATTAGTGATGCTGGTGTGACGTTTCCCCTGTACAGTTTCTCGTCATTATTACACAGTCATTGACTTCACCCTAGCAACCACGAAGAGCAGAAATAGAAGACTGTGATGCCTGGATGTGATGCCATTTTCTTTAGATGGAATCTCTGAAGTTGCTTGATTATTGCAGAATGAAACATGAATGAAACATGAAAAGAGCTGGTATTACCTTTTCACAAAATGCTATTTTACGTTTTCAAACCAGTTTAGTGCTTGGCCCTTTTTGTGAAGATTCTGGGCGGCCTGGAACATCTCCTGAAAATGCACTGCTACTGCAGAGAATGTTTGCCTCTTTTCACACCAGCCATTATACCTCTGCCCCTGCACCCCCAATGTTCCAGTTTTGTGTTTTCATTTTGCCCTTGCTTAGAGATCTCTTCTCTTTCACAATGTGATCTTAGCCAGTCAGGACCATGTGGTGAAAGTGAGGGTGTCTGGGGCAAAACTAGGCTTTATTTCACTTGGGTTAAAAACCCAGTTTAGCATTCCACACATGCATTTGCGCGCGCGCACACACGCACACACAGGCTGGGAGCCTCAATGGTACCCCTCTGGAGGCTTCACCTGGGACAAAAACCCAGCTAACCCCTCTCCCCCTAGCTATGGCTCTGAGGATGTCACAACAGCATCCATGTGGTCCCAGAATGTGAAGGTAATTGAAGCTTGTTCTTGTCAATATTTCCTGAATAGGAAATTAGTTTCCTTCTGTTTGTGGAGATCCCTGAAATGTCACTGAAAGCCAAGAGTCCCTTCTGATGCTGATGAAAGAAGTTATTTCTTCTTCCCACCTCTCAGGCATTGGCTGTCTCCTCAGAGCAATGCCACCCTCAGATTTAAAGGAGGGCACTTCTCTTTCTCACATGTTTTGCATTTTCATTCCTCTGCAACAAACTTTCTAATGCCATGCTGGAAATGAAGAAACTTAGTTTGTGAGAAACAGAAATTGTCAGTGAGGCAACTTACATTGGTGGTGAGCAGAAGCTGGTAGATCAGGATCTACTGGCAAATCTCTGGATGATTTGCAGTAGGTCAGCAAGGACTTCTTACTCCCAATTGTTTAGCAATAGGAACAACAGGACAACTTTCACCACCTAAATTAGGTTAGTGAAATGAAGGAAGTTAACAAGGAGTGGTTTTTTGTGTAAAATTATTGTGAGCTCACTCCAAATTCCTAGGCTCTGAATGTGCTCAGTGGCACCCTGTTCTAAAACTCTAATTCTTTCACACCTGGCTCTAGTTGGTAGATCTTGGGGTTTTTGTAAAGAAATACAGTGTGGTACCTTGGTACTCGAAGGGCTTGGCTCCTGAACACTGCAAACCTGGAAATAAGTGTTCCAGTTTGCCAACATTTTTGGAAGCTGAACATCCGACGCGGTTTCCACTTGAGTGCAGTAAGCTCCAGCAGCCAATTGCAAGCCACGCCTTGGTTTTCGAACGGTTTCAGGATTCGAATGGACTCCCGGAACAAATTAAGTTCAAGAACCAAGATACCACTGTAAATAAAATTGACAAACCTGAAGTGGGCCCATCCCTGACTATAATATCAACACCATCTTTCTTTGGAGAACACGTCCTCAGAGATGTTTAGGCTAAATAACATACTCAAAGTATGTCACACACACACACACAAACTCTTTGAGGTATGCAGAATCCCCAGGAAAATCTGCATTGAGGCTTGCAGCAGTGAGCTGATTTGGCTGAGAAAGTCACAGTTCTATACCTGCATGAAAGCTGAAAAGGGAGATATTCCAAGCTCACTATGAATTTCATTAGAGGCCTTCAGCCAGAGCTGCTCCTGGGTGTGGCGCTGTGAATGGGCTGCCAAACAGATGGGTTGAGAAATACACAGCCCATCTGTCCTTATCATGCTCATTTCCTCCTTTATTAAAATGTTAATGAATATAGTTTTTATTTATTATGCGGTGACATGTGCAGCAGCATCCCTTTTCAGTGGAGAAATGCTCAATCTGCTTAACCATGTGGTCTGAGGGGGGAGGCTTCTTCCTCTCCCAGACATAAACTTCTCATCGCAGAAGTTCCTTGCAAAGTTAAGAGAATGACTGTCGAGTCTGAAACAGCTTTCACACCTGGTGGGAATTGGAAAGCAACCAGTTTTTAAAGCGGGTAGGAAATAGAGGATATTTGAAAAGCTCATATAAATCTGTGGTACATCCAAACTTTGAGACCAAGGAATGCATCTTGATAGTCCATTCCAAAAGGCACAGCTGAACTGTTGTTCATCAGTAAATATATATACATATATCTCAGTGATGGCCACCAATTTGGATGGCTTTAAAAGAAGATTGGACAAATTCATGGTGGAGAAAGCTATCAATGACTGCTAGAAACAAAGCCTTATAAAAAACGGTTGAGGGTCTGGAGAAGAGGAGACTGAGAGGTGATACAATAGCCATTTTAAACAATCTGAAGGGTTGTCAGGTTGAAGATGAAATACGCCTATTTTCTCCTGCTCCAGAGGGGAAGACTCAAAGCAATGGATTCATACAGTATTACAAAAAGGAGATTCCAGCTAAACATTAGCAAGAACTTTCTGACAATAAGAGCTGTTTCACAGTAGAATGGTCTCCCTCGGGAGGTTGCAGACTTTCCTTCACTGAAGGTTTGAAAGCAGAGGTTGGATAGTCATCTGTCAGGGATTCTTTGGCTGTGTTTTCTGAGGGTTGGACTAGAAGACCTTTGGTGTCCCTTCCAACTCTACCATTCTATGATTCTTTGATGGCTGTGCTCTGCCTCCATGCTCAAAAGTAGTATGCCTTTCTGAATACCAGTTACTGGAACCTCACCCCCCAGGGTGATGGGAGTGCTCTTGTTCTCAGGTCTTGCTTCCGAGTTTCCTAAAGGCATCTGGTTGGCCACGATGAGAACAGGATGCTGAACTAGATGGGCCTTTGGCCTGATCCAGCAGCCTCTTCTTATATTCTTAGGTCCTTACTATGCATAGTACCTAACAATGTGACATAAGAACAGGTCCTTGCCCACACATGCACCACCTTTCAACGGGATGTTTCCACGATTCAAAGTGGTTGTTTCTTTTCAAAGAATGAATAAAGCAAATGCAGTTACAGCTGGAGGTGAGGGCTAAGGATTCATTCCGGAGACTTCAAGAAGTAGTGGGTCTTTGAGTGAAGATCAGAAGCAAGAGAGAAAGCGGTGGCGTTAAGTTGGCATTCTGAGAATGAAATGGCTGTTTTAAGTAACAGTTCTGGGAGCGAGATTATGGGGAAAGATAACAAAAGGAGTTAGTATTGCAGGATGCTTCCCACATAGGGTGAGTGTAAGGGCAGCTTTTCACATTATGTTTTGAAAATGCAAGTGCTCTTCATGACACACTTCCACAGTGAAAATAGTTTAAGTGTCGCTTGATGGGTGCAATCATCTTGTGCTGTTGGCTCTGAGTGCCTTCTGCAGTTTGTGTGTGCAGAATTTTGGCCTGGTCAGGGTTGCATTGCACAGCTGAGCAAAGGATGGGTGGCCCTGGCTTGGTTCTGGGGATATGTAGTTCTCTGAAAGCAAGAAATCTCTAACAGTAAATTTTCCACACCAACCTGCAATTCAAAGGATTATTTGGGGGAAGCAATTGCAGTTAAACGGCATATCGAACCATTATGGACAAAAATCCACTATGGAAAATCACATAAAGCCATTACTATGGAGAAATACTGAACTTCTGTGCCCCTTTCAGAATTGTGTTGTATGTGAAGGTTATGCACATGAAAGTCTGGTTCTTATATTGCATTTTCAGCTATGTTCAGACATGGGTATAACATGAAGGAGAGAGCTCATATCTTTAAGAGGTAATGTCAGAAAAAGGCTTAAGAAGATTATGGTTCTTCAACTTAGAAAAGACTACAGCTAAAGGGAGGACACGATAAAAGGTATATAAAATAATTACAAGGTGGATTAACAGGTTAATTTTAATTGGATGTTAATCTGTTCCTTTATGAAAATGTGTTCATTGCTGCTGATGGTGTTGCTGTAAACATAGCTCTCCAAGCAAAGAATGAGAGAATGCTATTTTTTTCGGGAGAATAAATTATGTCTCTGCTAATTCAATACAACCCGTTACCTTGATTAAATATCTGGAAAGTATCCCTTTTATTAAGCTGCTTCCGTGTTTATTTTAATAAGTTAATCAGTTGATTAATTGGTTGAAAGTGAGACTATTCATTGACTAACAGTCCAACTCTAAGAGCATTTACTTGAAAGCAAGAGCCATTGATTTGAACTGAGCTTGCTTATTCTCAGCAAATAGGGGTGGGGAGAATAGTGGGTGTGAAAAAATGCAAATATTCTCAGAACTGGCATATTTTCTCCAGATATTTCAGACCCTGCCCATGCCTTTATCTTCATAGTAATCAATGAGGCTAAATAGTTTGAGGCCAAGTGTCCTGGATTAATGGTTCTAGGGACTGAGGAAGCTTTGAGCAGTTGATAGCCCTAATTTGGAAATAGATTTCACTGTTCCATTTTGAATACTTATAGAAGTATTCAAAGCAGGGTGCTTTGCTCAGTGTAATGGTGAGGTTGAAATATAAGGCATGACAAATCAATGAAAGATGGAAATAGCAATGGCAAGTGGAAGAAAGGTGTTCCATAAGGAATGGACTTCTCTGTTGTTGACTTCTTGTGGGTCATCCAGATCTGATTATTTGCTATACTAGTCAAATGCTGATGCCATTATTCTGCTTCCCTCCACCAGACTCTCCATGGAAAGTGCACCTCTCAGACATTGATCCAAAGATGACCAGCATCACTGTGAGCGGCTTAACTCCCGCCCGCACCTACCAATTCAGAGTATGTGCCGTGAACCGAGTGGGCAAGGGCCAGTACAGCAGAGAAACCAGCAGGTACCATGAAACAAAACCCCTCTGTGAACATTAAGTGATCATTGCTCTGGATATAAGTATGCTTGTGAAAACAAGGACCACTATGTTAGATATGATCAACGTATATTGACCTTTCTAGTCATTGTTCCTCTTAAGCCACTGAAAATGTGACCAGAAAACCAAATTTTCAGAAATCAAAATACCATAATTTAAGTAGAAAATATAGCTCCATTGCACATTTTTTTGAGATGGTTATAAACATGACGGGGGAGTTTAAAGGTTTTGAGAAGCACACATAGACTGGGTGACCTGAGTGTTCAAGACCATTTTGTCGCTTTTTGAAACTTCACCCCACCTGTCACTTTCTAAACCTTTTGGGCAGGTATTATGTTCTTGTAAATTCTTCAAAGCAGCCCCCAGCCCCTTGCTGAGTGCAAGGAGACTCTCAGGAATGCTGAGACTAGCCATTTAAGTCTTTACTTGTCAAGATGAGCATTGAACAAGTAGGGATCTAGAAAACTTTCCCTGTGTTTTGGTCAACTGTGCAATGGTTATAACATTTCCTTTGGACATTGATCTGCCCCACAAAACATAAAGGGGGGTGCACTTCCACCTTTGGTTTCCAATGCATTGGTCTTTTGTTGAACCCAAAATTTAGAGGGCTTTGAAACGCAGAGATTTTGAGATAAAGTGTTGGGGTGAGGGAGGTGGGTATATTATATGGTGGGTGGAGAAATTTGAAAGAAATCATGCATTCTTGGCTGTTGTGTAAATTCATTCAAACATGCAATCATTTTGAGAGATCATGGCAAGCTGAGTGATTCAGACAAAATAAAGTTATCCCAGCAGCTGTCTCTCTTGTTGCTTGCTTAATTGGCTTTCTACTATGTTGATTTGTTGCAACTATTTCAACTAGACCTCTGAAAACAACACTATATTGTCTTTAAGTGAAGACATCAGCTAAGGGTCTTTTTGCCATTTTCTTCCATGTCTGACTGCATGTAGATTGATGTTACCTGAAGAACCTCCAAGTGCATCACCCAAAAATATTGTGGCTAGCGGGCGGACCAATCAGTCTATCATGGTTCAGTGGCAACCCCCTCCTGAAAGTGAGCACAACGGGGTTCTCCATGGCTACATCCTACGGTAAGTGAGCTTCACCTGCCCTAAAATGTCTGAAGTCTGTCTAAGCTATGAACAAAAGTGGCGATGAACTATGTCTCATTGTGACATCTGGCAAACAAGATTTCACCCCAGTGATTATCTTTAGAGATGATCTACATGTTTATCTGAGCCTGGCTTGGAAACTTCCTAGTTTCATAAAACGTATTTACATGCACATTTAATTTGATAGCACTATGGTCACTGCAATGCTAACACCAGATCCTGGTCAACACTCAAGAGGGGCTGCTGCCCTTCTGGTTGGTTACATGACCAGCTGTTTGAGGGCATAGTCATTCGGGATATCTGGTGATTTTATTTCTTTGTTGTGACTGGAACACATATGTATCCAATCTGTGTGAAGAATAAAGCCACCCATTTCTGCAACATTTCGTCTTTCAGATGCTTCCGTAATTTCATTCTTCATCTCAAGATCTCCCTGACCATTTTGATCAGGGAGACAATGGCTCATCCCCAGTACTAAATTTCTCTTGGGATCCAGTATCACCACCCACAACAATTCTATGGAGGTGTCTGTTCCTTTTGGGATTTCTAGCTTGCTGAACTCAATATTCTCTTCGATGGACAGAGGGCCACAACCTCCGGGATGCCCTTCCATGTCCCTCTTATAAAGTTTATATGCAGAGAAAACCATGCCCAACTCGTCCCCTCTCTTCCACCAGGTTTCCATTGAGCTCACTATACCAGGGCTGCCCTGTAAGAGTGCTTCCGTTCTTATGTTCATACATTTCTGCCTGTGTGCTTATCATAACTCCCAGCAGATGCACACAGGTAATAGGACAGTGATCAGATGACTATTGTAACATTGATTTTACTGGAGCAGTGAATGGTAGCCTCCATTGGCAAACCAAGGAGCCATGGTCAGCTCATAGGAAATGTCCTGCCAGGGCCTGGGTGCAGGACTGAGAAAACAGTTCCTGAAACAGAAAGTGGGCTGCATCTTGTTGCAGAACTGGGTAGCTCTCATCTAGTCCAGCCCTCCTCTACTAGTTCCCTCCAGTAGCTGATTAGTGAGCCTTGCTTATAGAATTGAAGCCTTGCTCTTTAACATCCCAAGCCTTTCCTTGAGAGAGATGCTGCAGGCAAGCATTGTCTTTTACTAGACTAACCTTTCTTGATGAAAGAGCAGTCCTCCCCAAAGTTTGCTTTCTTTTCTGTTTGCTTTCATTTTTGCTCCAGTGCAGGATGCGAGCTTCTTGTTGGTTTCTGGCAGCATCAACTGTCAGCAGCATTCCCCTCCCTCCCCCCGTTCCCAGCCGTAGTCTTCACTGAAGCATGCAGTTGGGAGTTGACACACTATAGCTGTAAATTTAAACTTTGAGACTCGCAAGGTGTTGCATGCCTGTCAGGCATAGATGTTGTCAGGCCCAGAAGTAGACCACCTTTCTGTTGTCCAACTCCTCTAACACCTGAAGGTGCACTGAACCTTCCATTATAATATATGTCAAAGCTCACAGTGAGGTCGGACACAGAAGGATGTGACATTTGCAAATTGGCCATCCCTTGCTCCCTAGCAGAGAGATGCTGCACGCAGAGAACCAGGAATGAGCATTAAGCCAAGAGCACAATCCCAGGGACAACCAATGCTTTGACTGCAAGAGAACAGCAGGATGCACAGAGCATATACCAAATCAGACAGTGGGCCCATCTACGCCAGTATGGTTTCCTCTAGCTGGCAGCAGCTCCCCAGGCTATGAGACAGGTGTCTTTTGCATCATCTGCAATGGGCTCCTTTTTAAAAACTAGAACTCCCAGGAATCAGCCCTTGCTCTACAGCTGAGCTGTGGCTTCTCCACATTCTTCTATTCAGCTAGGTTTCCACCTAGATGTGTGGGGGACAACCCAGAGAGAGCCATAACTTTGCATCTGGAGTTTGGATGAATATTCTTCAAGTGTGAATTTGCAAGTGAGGCAGGCCACCTTCCCTCTTTTTTGAGGGGGGAGGTATGAAGAAAATGGGGATGCTGCTCAAATCACAGCTTCCAGATCATGTTTCCTTCTCCCATAACATCTGGGTCAACTTGACCTATGACCCGAACTCATGACAAGTTGGTTTTTCTGATCCTGCCAGTGGAAATTAGCAGTGTTGAGCAGGGAGGGTTTGAGGAGATGCATCTTATCAAGATCCGGGGTCAGTTGGGCCAGACATTACAGAGGGAGTCATTGCAGCTTGACATTGGGTTGTATCCAAATACTCAGTCATATTTAGTGCACACCAATTGAAAACAGCAGGCGTAAGTTAGTCATCCATTATTATTTTTAATGGGTCTACTCTGAGTATGACTTAAATAGATGCAGTCCTGTGTTGTTTGCCACTGTGCAGCCATCAAAGCCTTGAGCAGGAAAACCTGAGGCAGGCCTGGCTTGTTGCCCAAACCCCTCCCCACAATTGTGGCTTGTTAATTTAGGGATAAATAGAAGTGCCGGCAATATAACTATTTCCATGTTTGTCGTCTCCCAGAGTCATAATGCCTCATTTGCAAGTCAGACGGCTATTTAGTCTACTTATTTCTGATATGTGGATTAGCATATTCTGAACAGCTATTGTACAGCTTGTTTCCTGAAGGGGAATAGGCAAACATCTCTCCTCCTCCCTCCTCCCTGCCTGCAAGTTCTCAGGCTTCCGAGGATTGTTTGTTTTTGATAATTATTTCCTTTCAATGTGGTTTTTTCCCTCCGCTGAGTGCAAGAACAGGGCTTTGAGGGATTCACCAGATGGCCTTGGCTTTCATGTAGGTCATAACTCCTACATAGAGACATTGATTTGATTTCTTTTCCTCTGCAACTCATATCTTTTTGTTTTAAAGTGAATATATATGTTCCTGTATTTGTTCTATCATATAATCAGAGCTCGAGATTACACACACACACACACACAGAGAGAGAGAGAGAGAGAGAGAGAGAGAGAGAGAGAGAGAGAGTGTTTTTTTGAATGAAAATTCCCATCAGTCTCAGCCAGTACATAAAAATCATTTAGAGGTGTTGTTATTGCTGCTATTGTTTTTATTATATTATATTATATTATATTATATTATATTATATTAATTATTCACCCTTCATTCCAAGGTCCTGGGGTCGGTCACAACATCAAAACACAACATTAAAAAACAGTTCAAAACAACAGTTCAAAACAACAATAAGATGGGTCCAAAAATTCCACACCTCAAGTGTTAAAAGCCAGGTAAAGAGGTGCATTTTCAGCATTCTCTGGAAGCTGCACAATGATGGTGCATCATCATGGTGCTCCCCACCATGGAGAGGGAGTTGTTGTTTTAGGAAGCTGCATATGAATCTTGTTAAATAAAGTATATGGTCCAGACCAGCTGGAGGGTACCAGGTTGGCAAAGACTGACCTGTAGATTCTATCCTTGTGCCTAAGAACACGAGCAGAGCCTGGTGGATCTAGTCCAGCATCCATGCTCACAGTGGCCAACCCAATGCCTGCAGGAACAATGACAAGTTGTTGTAAACTAGTTCTGTCTCCACCAGTTGCACCCCTTTGGGAAGGACCAGGTCTTGACAGCCTTCATGCCTTGGTAAATTCTTATGTGGCAGGAAAGGACTCACAGTTCTACAGATCCCAGGTTCTGGCATCTCCATTTACAGTATCTGAGGAAGTAGAGTTGGGGAGGACCTGTGTCTCAAGAAGCACCTGCCAGCCCACTGGCCTGTATGGGCAAATGGTCTGAACCAGCATAAGCCAGCTTTATATTGCCTTGTTAATACTGCACAGATTGTAATTATGGGTTTCTAAGCCACCTTCAGTGCCTACGGGTAGAAAGGTATGAATAAATGAATGAATTCAGTGTTGCGAAGTATCAGACTAGGACCAGGAAGACCTAGGTTCAAATTCTGTTCAGCTATGAAGCTTGCCCAACCTGCCTCTAGAGTAGTTGTGAGGATCAAATCAGATATTACTTTGGGTCTGGGACTTTCTAAGGCAATGTTATCTGTCTTTTGGGGATGCAGGTGGCGCTGTGGTCTAAACCACAGAGCCTAGGCCTTGCCAGTCAGAAGGTTGGAGGTTTGAATCCCTGCGACGGGGTGAGCTCCTGTTGCTCGATCCCTGCTCCTGCCTGCCTAGCAGCTCGAAAGCATGCCGGTGCAAGTAGATAAATAGATACCGCTCCGGCAGGAAGGTAAACTGCATTTCTGTGTGCTGCTCTGGTTCACCAGAAGCGGCTTTGTCATGCTGGCCACATGACCCAGAAGCTGTACGCCAGCTCCCTCGCCAATAAAGCGAGATGAGCGCCGCAACCCCAAAGTCGTCCACGACTGGACCTAATGGTCAGGGGTACCTTTACCTTTATCTATATTTTTATCCATCCAGTGAATTCACAAGGCAGCTTGCAGTGAAAGTGAGTGCATGTGGCATTGGACTGAATAGGAATTTTAACAACACTAAAAAAAAATGGTATGCTGTCTCCCATGAATTGAGCCTTTGCATGCAGTGGATCATCATTAGAGGAGTGGTAACAGAATGGAGAGCAATTGGCCATGAAGGCAATTTGTGCCTGTTATTAGTTGCATGGATGCTACTAGAGGTGTGCAATGATGACAAGATTCACCTTGTAATTGTACCTGTAATATGTGAAAGCAACCTGATGTAGTTCAGATCCCCTCTGAGTCATTCTAATTTTCTTCTTCTTTGGATCCAAATCTGATCTATTAAATTGGAAATGTTGGCTATAATGGGGAATCTAAAAATGAATGTAAATTCCCATCCTTTCCACACAAGTGTATAAAGTCTGCAGGCAAAGGAACCCCCTCAGAGTGGATTAATGCTGCCAAAGTTCAGGCATACCCATTTAGGGGTTTTCATGTGAGGAACCTTTACTTACTTAATTATTTTTTAAAAAAGGAAAAGTTGCTAACTTTTTTTAAAAAAAAACAGCCAGAAGTAGATGCAGTTTGCAGGCATCTTCTGAGGAGATGAAGCCTGTCAAATTTTAGAAAGATGCATCAGCATTCTCCCACAAGATAAGACTTTGCTATTTGTGGGTAGGAAAATAAAAATGTTTCCTTGCCCAGTTTTTTTTTTTTTTTTTTTTTTTGTGAGCAACTGGGGACCTGAAGAAGATTCCTCAGGAAGAGAACTGTGAAAGTTCCGACTATACTCAATGATTTTAACTTTCTTTATTTTTTAAAAAAAGCCCTGAAAAAAACCATAATTTTTCACCACCACCCTTCATGGAAATTCCTTCCCTTTCCATGAAGAAAAAGAGGGAGTGAGGTATGATTTTAAATTGATTGTTACAGGGGAAAAACAATTGGGAAAGAAGTAGCCCTCTGCCACCTACTGATTTGAGTGGCCTCAGAAAATAATTCCCTTCACTTGAAAGTAAGATGTGTTGAGTGTTGGAAGATTCAGGGCAGATAAAAGAAAGTATTTCCGCCTGCAGCGCAGAGTTCAACTATGGAGCTCGCTAAGAGGCAGCGATAGCCACCAACTTGGATGGCTTTAAAAGAGGACTGGACAAATTCATGGAGGAGAGGGCTATTGAAGACTGCTAGCCAGGATGGCTGTGCTCTGCCTCTGCAGTTGGGAAGGAGTGATGCTTCTGAATCCCAGTTGCTAGAAACCACAGGGGAAGAGAGAGCTCTGGTGCTCATATCCTGCTTCCTAGTTTCCAACACAAGCAACTGTTCAGCCTCTGTTGAGAGCAGGATGCTGGACCAGATGGGCTAGTGGCCCGAAGAACTACCTACTCTAGAAGAATGGCAGACGAAGGTGACGGAATATATGGGATTGGCAGAGATGACCGGCAGAATCCACGACCAGAGGAAAGAGACAGTGGAGGAGGACTGGGGAAAATTTAAAGTATATCTTAAAAATTGTTGTAAAATTGTGGATTGATAAGATGTTAAGGGGTAAGAAACAGAGAATTACAGCTGTAAATGTTAATCTTAAGAAAATCCAAAAGAGAGTTAATTAGAAAAATTGATTTAAGGGTTGCTAAAAAAATGGAAAAATAAGGATGCGGTAAAAGGGAGGTATGGGGAAGTCAATTTTATTTGTATGTTTTTGTTTTTTGAGATATATGTGTTTTCTTTTGTTGTTGTTTGTTGTATGTCATATGTTTTGAAAATCATTAAAAATTATTATAAAAAAAAAAAAAACAGATGGGCTAGTGGGTTCTTCTTGTGTTCTGTCCATCCAAAGGAAAGATTTTCCCCACCTCTTTATCCCCTCCTCTCTTGAGCTCTGGGTGTTTCCACAGAGTGACTCAGGGCACCTGATCCACACTGAGATGCCTTGTTCATGGTGAGATCTGACTCAGATGAGATCACAATCTGTTGCTCAAGGTGCACACAGAGCTGGTACACAAGCCTAGATGTTCCCGTTCTTTCCTGCTCAACCCTTTTACTCACTCTCTGGAAATCTCCAGCAAGCCATTTTCCTCCCCCAATTGTCATTATTTGTGCTATGAATGTGGTTCCACAACGAGAGCCTGATTTGCTCCTTAGCTCCATTTTAGGGCCAAAAGTCTAAGGGATAAACGTTGCTCAAACAGATTTATTGCTGCACTATGACCAAAAAAAGGAAAAATCTGTAAGTGTGTGGTGAGGGGGCATGCAAAGGGAAGTTGAACACTAAATCATCATTTTTATTAGACAAGCTGTAATTTTTCTACAGCCATAAAGCAGGATAAAACACGAGTTTTGCTTAGCCCTAGGCATGTATTCTTGGTGAGATCAGCATATAAATATTGGAGCAGTCAGGCAGGAGTCAGTCTTCCTCTGCTTTTGCTGCTCACTCTGTTACAATAAAGAAACCCTAAGAATATATTATTTATAACTTCCTATCAATAGCATTGTTATTAGCATAAGAAGAGCCTACTGGGTCAAGCCAATAGCCCATCTAGTCTAGCATCCTCTTCTCATGGGGCCAACCAGCTGCCTGTGGGAAACCAGCAAGCAGGATTCAAGCACTCTCCCCTCCTGTGGCTTCCAGCATCTGGTATTCAGAAGAATTTCTGCCTCTATCTGTGGAGGCACAGCATAGCTTTCATGGCTAGTAGTCATTGATAGCACTCTCCTCCATGGATGTGTCTGATTACTATTGATATAATTCTTATTATTGAAATTGACATTATTATTATTATAATACAGAGTTTGGATGTTGTATGTTATTTCTGCCACCTCTGTTGTATGCCTCAGCTATATCTCTTTCCAGTGAGGCTGGGAAGCTGTCTAGCAGGAGAGATGGGGAAGGTTTGTCATAGAATTGTTGAGTTGGAAGAGAATCTTAACTAAAGAATCCACGACAGAGGGCCATCCAACCTCTGCTTTAAAACCTCAAAAGAAGGAGAGTCCACCACCTTCTGAGGGAGTCAATGCCACTGTCAAACAGCTCTTACCGTCAGAAAGTTCTTCCTGATGTTTAGTTAGAATCTTATTTCTTGTAACTTGAAGCCATTGGTTCAAGTTCTACTCTCCAGAGCAGGAGAAAACAAGCTTGCTCCACCTTCCTTGTGACAGCTCTTAGATATTTGAAGATGGCTATCATATCTCCCCTCAGTCTCCTCTTTTCTTGGATAAACACACACAACTCCTTCAACCATTCCTCATAAGCCTTATTTTCCAGACCCTTGACCATCTTGGTTGCCCTCCTCTACAGACGTTCCAGCTTGTCAATATTTTTCTTAAATGTTGGTGCCCAGAACTGGACACCATATTCCAAATGTAGTCTGACCAAGGCAGAATAGAGCGTACTACATACTATGGCTTCCCTTGATCTGGACATTAGACTTCTGTTGATGCAGTTTTGAAGCAGTAGGGAGAGCTGCCCAGCGCCAGAGTCCAAGGAACGGTGAGCTGAGCCACATGGTGCATCAGCACCATGGCACCAACTGAGCAAGTTCACAGCTGTTCCAGCTGACCTCACCACTTTCCAGACCTTCATTTGTTTAATCGAAATTAGATGCCCCTTGATTGTAGAAACAAACCATTCTCAAAGCACTTTACAAGACAAATAAAAGTATTAAACTACTAGTAAAAATACAGTGGTACCTCGGGTTACATATGCTTCAGGTTACATATGCTTCAGGTTACACACTCCGCTAACGCAGAAATAGTGCTTCAGGTTAAGAACTTTGCTTCAGGATGAGAACAGAAATCGTGCTCCGGCGACACGGCAGCAGCAGGAGGCCCCATTAGCTAAAGTGGTGTTTCAGGTTAAGAACAGTTTCAGGTTAAGTACGGATCTCCGGAACGAATTAAGTACTTAACCCGAGGTACCACTGTAGTATTACCCCCCCCCCAAAATAACCCAGGTAATTAAAATATTTGACTAATATTTCAAATCAACCAGAAGTTAAAAACTTGATTAAAACACCTGCCAACCTTCTAGGCAGACTTGCCTAAAGAAAATTGTTGGAGGGCGGCACCAAAAAGAGTGCAGCGAAGGCGCCAGTCTGATATCAGTTGGCAGAGAGTTACACAGTATGGGTGCTGCTGCACTCAAAGATTGATTTCTAACAAAGCTTGACATGAGTATGATGTGGCACCTGCAACAGAGCCAGTTGGTCTGGAGCACACATGAGTGTTGGCTTCCTCTTCCTGAGTAGTGCTTGGGAAAGGGAGATGATTACTACCCCTTCCAGTCCAAGTCTCCACTCAGGCCCACCACTGTTTCTGTGATTTTTGGAGGCTCTGGAGGTGGGACCAGCCAGTATTTGTCGGGTGCTCCAAACCAGCAGCCTCCCAAGTGGGTAGGACATTTCATATTGCCTGCTTAGAAAGGAAGCTGTTTTGTTAGTCCATGTATTTGCTTTAATTGAAGTAATTCGTGCAAATGATCCTCTGTCTATATTCATAGGTATCGCCTGGCTGGCCTCCCCGGAGAATACCAGTACAAGAACATCACCAGCGCAGAGATCAATTACTGCCTGATAAAGGACCTGATCATCTGGACTCAGTATGAAATCCAGGTTGCATCTTACAATGGAGCTGGCTTGGGAGCCTTCAGCAGGGCAGTCACCGAATATACTTTGCAAGGAGGTGAGTTCTGTCCTGGATCTCCTCTCATTGGTGACTGAAATGGCACTGGTCAATCAGCTTGTTTGCACATGGCAGTCTTTGTCAACCTAGTGCCCTCCAGATGTTTGGGACTAGAACTCAACCCCGGTTTCATACTGCCATCCTGACTGGAGCAGATGAGAGTTGAGGTCCAACACATCTGGAGGGCACCAGGTTGGTGAAGAGTAGTGTATATCTTTTAAAGTGTGTCTGCGTAGGAGGGAGACTCTCCTGGAGGGAGTCTGTTTCTGATCCCGTTTTGAAGGAGCAAAAGTGAGTTCTGAGCAAAAGGTGATAAGAGGCCTTTTCGTGCACCAAGAAATAGCATCTGATCAAGTGCTTCTTACCTTTCCCTTTTGTTTAATGCCAAATAGTGCATTTTTGTTGTTATTTAACCAGCAGAAGTATTTGCACAGTTTGTGTGTTCCTACTTTGTATCTGATGTCACACCCAGACAGGTAAAAAGTAGATTAAATATATTCTGTGTTGGACCAACTGTGATAGGCCAAGGAATATAAACACTTTCAGAATTCTTCAGCAGGCACAATTTGACCTGATTAAGAGCACCGTGAAACTCTAAATGCTTGTGGACCCATGTACCACTCTTAATTGGGTCATAAATACATTCTCCCCCTACTTTGTAGTGTCTCTTGTCCTTGGGATAATTACAGCAACTGCTAAGTTGTTGTTGTTGTTGTGTGTGGTTTTTTTTAAAGGTGTTCTTGTCCAGAATAGTGCCATTCTAATTATCATTTAAAATTTCTGAAATTAGGCTACATTAGGCTGCTGAAATTAGGCTGCCCTGGAGAGCAACAGCTGTATCCCTACCACCCCTATCTGGGGCCAATGTTTCCCCTTTCATTGTGCATTTTCATGTGGTGACACAATTTGTTGGAGAGGGTAGGGATGGGCCAAGACATACTGCTTGTCTTGAATCCTGAAGTGGGGCCTAAAATTAGGGGGTGTAAAGATACAAAGAGGCCTATGCATGTGGAATGTCAGGGCTGAGCTACCACTGTTAGAGGTCACCAAAGACAAGGAAGGAGGATCCAGGAGTTGAGCTTGGGAGCTGGACCAACCCTGGAGCCACAGACCAAGGAACACACAGAGGCACAGCAGAACCAAGAAGACCTGGTTGCTGAGGCCATTGCCAAACTGAAAGCCTTTTGGAGCTCTTCTGGTCCAGGAGAGCCTGTGGCCAGTTTGGATGGGTAGAACTAGCCCAGAGCTCAGGAAAGTGCCCCAACTGTTGTTCCTATAGCTTGCCATTTGGGGCAAGTGCACATGAGAACTGAAGGCTCCCAGTTATCGCCCCACTGGCTCCCGACAGTGATTGGAAAACTTCCCCCTTGCAGATTTAATGGTTGCCAAAAGAAAAATAGCTGTGTGGCTCCAGCCTTCTGAGCCCTTCTGTCCTCTTCATGTCAAAACCCCTTTTAAGCTTCCTAATCATTGCTAAAAGCCTCTTGTGACTGAAAACGAAGCCATTGCTGCTTCCACCGATGCCCCCAAATTGCAGGCCAATGTTGAATTTTGAGCCGTAGTGAGAGTGTCACGGTCTTTGCTTTAGTGGGCTGTAAAAAGCAAGAGAGCTATTAAAACTTCCCATTGGAGACACAGTACATCAGTTACTTCATAATCAGTAAAGTGCATGTTACGGTTTTGCTGACTGGGAATAGGAGAGCAATATTATTACATGATTAAATACAGTTTGCCTTGCGAGAATATTTTTGTTTCTGTGTTTTGGTTAGGGGTGTGAGATACGTTGAAATGCAACAGCAACTTAATGGGTCAATAAAAGGAACAACTGACTTGCCCAGGCATTTTTTTATGAGTGAAATCGGCTTGAAAGAAACAAGAGAAGCTTCTAATGCTAAGATACTGCACATGGAGGATACACAGATACAGGTGCCTGTGCTGCTGTTGCTATGTGCCTGCTCTAACCCCTGCCCCTCTAAGTCTCTGATTCTAATGTGCTACAGCAGAGTAGGGAGTTCAGCTATATAGGATAACCATCAATGACAGCAGCTGCTGACACAGCAATGCTGAGTCTTCAGACTCTGCTTCTGGGCACCTGGGAGGCTTCTGGCTGGCCCCTGTTGGAGGCAGGATACTGGGCCAGATGGATTCTTGGTCCATCCCAGCAGTTCTCTTCTTAGGGGTCCCCTCACAACACAAAAGCACAGAGCACTGTGTCAAGATCTAGTCCTATGCACTGCAGGACACACAGAACATGGGTTGAATTAATTATTGTACTATTGTTGTACTACTTCCACGAGTTTATTTTTTGTACCATCTCTATTTTAAATAATATTAATGCTTTTAGTTGGTTAGTAGTTTATATCTCACACTTTCCGCACATTCATGTTTCTGGGCAGCGAGACATTTAAAAACTAAAAACACAGAGCAGCATTAAGCAAAAAGTCAGAAAGAACAGAAACAGCAGAATGAAAGCAGCATGTAAAATACCACTCCACAATAGCTTCAAGTGTGTGGACAGCATGGCAAAATGGAAAGTGGCATTAAGCTAGGCACCAGTAGGGCTTCTTTTTCAGCCTAAGAGGTGCCGGATTGGGTTTGTGGCAATTGTAGCGAGTGCTCCCTCTAAAACAACTTTGGTGCTCACCAAGGTCTACCACCTCCTATGATAGCATCAGTAATAGGCAGGCTCGTCTGGAGAGGCAGTCCAAGATGTGAATAGCCCACAGACCCTAAAGCTTGTAGGGCTTTAAATGTAAGCAGCATCATTGTGAATTGAGCTTGAAAAAGGATCGGGAGCCAGCAAAGTTGTTTGTGCATGATATCCCACAACTAAACCAGAAATATCTTTTTAAAGTTATAAACTAGGAATGGAAATACATTAAAATTCCTTAAAAATCAAAGCTCTCCAGACATTTTGAAAGAACCCCAAAACTATCCATAAGGAAGATTAAGTGCAACAGGCAAAGCCAATTAGGGGCAATAATAATTTAACAAATCCCCAGCTGATTTTCCAATAGCTTTGTCTGGAGAAATGTTTCAATATGTAAACAGACGTAGGGTTGCATCTCCTAGCATTTCATTCCTGCTGTTTCTATTTAACCACTGGACAATTTCCCCCGATTCAAATAGTCATTAAATTATTAGTGTACCTAATTGGGTTTGCCTGCTATTGATGCAGTCATCTTTCCTTTGCTTGCCTATAAAAGACGAACCTGCTAAAATCAAGGCACTTCTCTTGTATTCTTCACTGCCAGCAAGAGCTCTGTAGTGTATGAGTTTGTACCCACCATGATGTTCATTTCTTGCATTCATTTTAATCACATTCTTTTTGTTACCTTTAAGGTTTGACATTCCCTTTCTCTTGACATTTCAGGTTGACCCAGTACCTTAGCCATTTTCCTTGGCACATTTGTTACTTTCAGGCCTCCAGTCCCTTTCCTTAAACCCGGCAATTGGCACTAACGTAGCTTGCTTGATATTGTGTGATGTTAGTATCATCATTTATTGACCAGCTGTCTGTAGTCATTTATAAATATATAAATCCTGCGTTGCAAGTTGAAAGCTTTCCATTCTACATTAGGGGCCTGACAGAGAATGGTATTTAGAATGCAAGAGAGCGTAAAAGGCCCTGTGCCATTCTTGGGCAAGGATCTTTGACTATTTGATAGATTGTGGTTGGGTGTAGATTAAAAGCTGGACATTTGTAGTCTATTTTAATGTTAGTGCTTCATAATGTAGACAGATTACTCAGACATGGGCATTGCCATGTGATAATGTGGCCTTTATTGAACTGCGTTTGATTAGGCTTTCCCTTTGAAGTCTTCTCTGTTTGGTGTGGAAAGGGGCCAAAAGAGGAGCAAGCGGCTTGGTCTCAGTCTCATTTGAGAGATTATTAATGTCAGAGCCTCAGAGCAATATGATGGGTTTCCCTTTATTGCTCTGCAGTTGGAGAATGTCCAGGCAATTGCTGCTTGTGACCATTTTTCACTCCCAAATAAAATAAACAGCTCCTAAATCCAGGGTGAGAATTTTAAAAAAACAAAATTTTGGCAGGCAGGGGCAAGAAAGAAGGAAGCCACATTGTACTATAAAAGGTGGAAAAATAGAAGCTGTTGGCCTTTCCATCTTTCTGGCTTTCTTCTCTGTGCCTGCTAATATTTGTGTTAGAAGCTGAGTAGATGGATAGCCAAGGTAGGAGGACTCAAGGCCCATCAAAGAAATGTCCTCCTTCTCCCTGGCTGCTATAATGGTGTCTGTCTGATAAGGAGAGCCCTTCAGGGTCAAACCAAACTGGGACCCCCTTCAGTCCAGTACCCTGTTTCCTATAGAGGCCAGCCAGATGGCTCAAGGTCCAGGAAGTCAAGAAATAGAACATGAAGCCTGTAGCCCTCTTCATTTGCAGTTCCCTACCTCCAAATGGTTGTGTTGCATGTAGCCATCGTGACTATTAGCCATGGATAGACTTATCCTCCATAGGTGGTATTCAGCTAAGTTTTACTAATAGTAGACCTACTGAAGTTAATGAAAATGACTGTTAAGCTTGTTAATTTCAATATGTCTACTCTGAGTATAAGCTTAATTGAATCCCACCCCTTAAGTTTATCGAATGCCATTTTAAAGCCATCTGGGTGCCTGCCTCTTACAAGAGCCATTCTGCTTTCAGTTCATCTTCACAGGCAGACAGCTGGGAAGCTGAAGCTGATGCTCATTTGTGTTTCTTTAAAGAAGTTGTCAGGGTGGCTGTACACTTTATTTTTCATGATTCTGATAAAAGCAGTTTCCTACAATCCTACAAAATCAGAATACCATAAGGGAGCATTAAATATCCCAGGAGATCCTGTGAATAAGAATGTGCACTGTAAATTCCTCCAGGTAGACCCTTGGCATCTAGGAGTTCATCAAGGAGTTCAGTTATAAGAAAGTGCAAGGAGAAGACCAGCACACCAAATTCTTTTCACAATCTTTATCATCCATCTCAATTGACTTGTGTAAGCCCTTGAGATAATCCATGCTGGCAAGTAGAAACCCCCACAAATGTACTGCCAAGCACTCAAGACTTGAACACACAGGAAACCACTTCGCACTAGGTCACCCTATTAGGGTATATAGCTCAGTGTTGTGTACTCTGACTGGCAACGGCTTGCCAGGCTCTCAGGTTGGAGAATCTTTCTGACATCTGGTCCCTGGTCCCTGAGAAGGACTGTAGAAATTTAGGAGTCTACCATTCTAAAGGAATAGCCAAGCCATGAAGAGTTCAAGAAGACAGGAACCTGCCAGAAAAATGGCAACTACTGCTGTTCTTAACAGAGCAGTTGTTTAGTGCCAACATAATAATATCACTTAGGTTCTCTTGAGAGACTTGCTGGCACAGCATTAAAGCAGAGTAGTCCTGAGATCAGAGGAGCTGACTCTCTGAACCTGAAGAGCCTTTTCAGAGTGGTGTTCAGCACAGCTCTTTGACCTTACATATGTTTGCTATCATTCATTACAACTGCTCTTTCCTCCTCTGATGTCCCCTCAGACTTGTGTTTATTTGTTTTTGGCACAAAGAAGACTGTGGCCCACATGCTGTTTTTACTGGTATTTGCATATGCAAAATTAGGATCTCAGATACACTTGTGTGAAAAGTTTATTAGTGGGACATTTCAAATTTACCTAGGAGGGCCCATTGATCTTTATTTTTCTTTTTTTGCCTGTGGAGTTTGGATGACTTTTTCCTCACTATATATTTCTGAAATTTAGAAACCTCTTCTTGATGCAAAAGCAAATTTAGATCTTCATCCATTATTAAAACATGTTTCATTGCATGAAGTCTAGTTTATACGATAAGAAGGTAGATCAGGGTTTTCATATCAGTCTTGGAGACTTCTTTCCTGGAGTATTTCCCTGCCTGGGAAAACCTGATAAGAAATGGGACATACTCAGTGACATATTGAGCTTCTGAAGTACACTGAGATGCTGACATTATGGCATCAACAATGGTCATGTAAATCAGAGGGTGGGGAAGCTGTGGCCCGCCAGATGTTGCTGGACTTCAACTTCTGTTGTGCCTGATCTTTGGCCATACTGTTGGGAGTGGGTGTGCAACAACATCTCAAGATCCACCTTTCAGATTACCCACCCCTGATGCAAACTATTCTTTAAAAAGCTGTTCCTGGTAAAAAGGACAAAGTCCAGAAACTGAACAAATGAGAAGTGCTATGTGGCTTGCAGATCAATATGGCCTGGACAGTTTACATGAATGTCCATTTATCCTAAGAGAAAGTGCTCCGAGGGTTGCCTGCTACAACTCCAGAGTGCTGGTCTAAGGAAGCAATCAGTGTTGGTTCAAATGACCATATCTTCCAGTTTCTCTCTGGCTTGGTCTCCAGTAGAATGGTGGATTTTCAGAGCATCCTGGTGGGGGCTGCTTGGAGTAAAACAGTCTACATCCACCTCATCCTGGTTGCTAAATGGCTTGTTGAGAAGTGAATGCTTTTTTTCTTTTCTTAATAACCCCTTATATAAGATTTCTAAGCCTTCCAAACTTAATCCACCTTTTCAGTTGGGATTCCCTGGAGGACTGCTGGGAATTCGTTGTTTTCCTGGGGGGTGCTGTGGAACTTTCATTGCAGAGATCCCCAGTGTTTCTCAGAATAATTCCAGTTCCTAAATTGCATAGAAGTGGTGAACCATGTGGCTTAAAATTTGTTTGCATTTGTAGTAAAGAAAAGTGTAGAGATGCCCAAAGACTACCTTTCAAATAGCAAGTGCTCTCATTCATTTTTTGAAATGCAGAACCTACATGCTTTAGGGGAGAGGCATGCAGTAATCTGCTGCTCCCATAAACAGATGCCCCAGAAAGCACACTTCACTTATAACTGTGGGTGCACTGCTAAGCTTACAGTCCAAATAGTCAAGTAGATTTGCAAATGGGTTTCTGTTGAAAATCTGGGGAATCCATGAAATATATGTGCTTAGAATTGTGGAGTATGCACCACAGTGGTATATTCTAAGCTAGTCCTTAAAGAGAAAAATTGAAACCTTGGAAAGTGACAAACCTGAAATCCGAAGAGGCTGCCATGTTTAGAGGTGGAAACTGACAGATTAGGGTGTCAAAACATTATTTGGATATCTTTCAAGCCTATGCTGAGTGCTCATCTTTAAAATTGCTCTTCTTCCTTTCTTCATGATCACAAGTAGCCAGTCACAGCAGTAATATGTTTGGCCTAAATCCCTTCCCGTTTTCCCCTTACCTTTCTGCCAGAGGCCACCGAATGCCTCTTATTCACAACTGCCTTTCCTGACCTTTTCTGCTAAGAACAGTTTTAGAATGCTACATAATAACTTGTAGGTTGACCAGCTGAGTTCTAATGCATTTCCAGCTAAGTGAACTTTATCAGGAGGAATGTAAAAGGTTGGTTCTGTCACGCCAGCTCTGCTATGCAATTTGTGGGGATTCCTCAAACCAATCACAAGAAAACTGCACACACTTGGGGAAACAAGTTCAGATCTGTTTTGGTTCGGTTTGCCAAACCTGCAGTTGTGATGGGAAGGACTGCATTTGTGAGCAGCACAAAAGGGAAGGACTGGCACACGCGCCACTCTGAGAAATCCACATAAAATGCAGGATTGCCACCCTTCATTTAAAATGTAACACTGCAGCAGCAAAGAACCTGCTCAAGCAATGCTGACACCAAACCCTACATATAGTAAGTGAAATAGAAACATCGCCACCCGACGCCACCCCCACCCATCTCCCCCCCTCCACCTCTTTCCCCCTTTTCTTCCTAATGTCTCAACAAATGAAACTGATTTGTAAAAATGTTACATGGGGGGGAAAACACAAGAGAGAGACATTGCACACTTTTGTAAATCAACAAAATCTTTAATAAAAAACCAAACAAAATAAATAAATAAAATGTAACACTGCAACTTTCCATGGAGTTCAAATGGCACTTTTGCTGATAAATCCATTAATATGGATATTTTTACTCCTGTACACAAAAGATGCTTATGCACATTAGTCAGTCTTGTTTTATCCATGTATGAAATGCATTCATTGAGATTCAAAAGTTGATTTTTCTCTGAAAGAAATAATTATGCCATAAATTATTATTTCTTGAGCTGCCATTTTTCCACACATGGTTTTATCTCCCCCTCCCCCACCCCCCACCCCGTTTCCTGACAGGCATCCTTTAAGCCGCAGTGCTGCTTCTTCTGAGTTCAAAAACATCACCTTCTCACAAAACCAGAACATTTTCCATTTTGAAATAGAGGAAAACAGCACTGAGTTTGCCACATTCCTGTAGATGTTGTCAGTAAATACTTTGGTATCTTTGCCTGGGTAGCTTTTTTAGCTTCCAAAAGTAAGGGTAATGAACAGAAACTTTGTTTGCATGTTGCATTCTTTCATGACATTCTGAGTTCCTTTTCCACAGTTGGTCCCTAAAGGTAGCTCATCCTCTTCCTCAAAGTGCTTCAGAATTCTCAAAGAAAAAGGTGACACTCAGAGGTGTGCAGTGTGCAGGCAGCAGGAAAATGCTTAAGAATGACTTCTGTAGGCAAGCTCTGTGGGAAACACTTTCAGAACCTTCAGTCTAGCATCCGCCAGGAAGTCACTGAGTTTTTCAAAGTGTGAGGCAGGACTCCCCAAGGTGGTAAAACTGCTTACAGTCCCTTCCGTAACAGTCTCCCCCTTGTCCAGCAACTGGCATATTTATCACTTCACAAACTCACTCAATGCAATAGAAATGACCCTACCATAAAGGGATGGTGACAACGGAAAACATCATGTGACAGATGTTGGGAACCATAAATGGCTGTATAACAGAAAACAGATCCTGAATCACAGGAAAGTTCTCATGTGTAAACCCCATTTGAAATGAAATGTTTGTGTTCTTGCTCAGGCAAGAACTTACTGCTTCCACCAAGGTCTCTTTTCTGGAAACACACAGTAGTCTGTTATCTTCACCCTTTTTTTTTTGCTCCTCTTTTATACTCTCTCTATTTACTTTCTTTTCCTGAAAAAGTCACGTACACACACCTCCAGAAACATTACGGCAAAGCGTAGGAAGAGGCAACGGTAGGCTGTAGCTGTTCAGGACCACGGACAGTTCACTGTAGTTTAGATAGAAACCAAAGGTGTACTGAATATAAAGATATGAGCTTGCAGTCTTGCCAAATCTTATGTAGCCCTGTGGCGAGGTGAATGTCTCCTCAGACTGGGTCCACATCCAGTCCCACGTGGATATGCTCCAGCATGGGAGAGAAGCCACCTTCTGATCCTGGACATGATGTGAAAGCATAGGGGCATATTCAGATGGTTCTGGGAACAAGTTTTTGGCTTCAAAGAATGGGAACAAACCAATCCTCTCCTCAAGTGCAGAGGACAGGAGGCATGCTCTTCCTTAGAGCTCCTCTTCCTCCTTTGTGGGAGTCTCTATTGGGGTGGTTACTTCATAAACATTCTCCCTTGGTGTTCCCCAAACCTCTGTGTTGTCCAGTAACAGGGGCCTGAGCTCTAGGGCATGATATAATTTTCACAATTCTTTGATGATGTCAAAGAAAGTTGGGAGTGGGTTTTAGGAAGGATGCCATATGTAAAGCTTTACCGTGCACCATCAGGACATTATTATGTCAATTGATCACTGGGGAAAATACTTGAACCCTTCTCCAAAGGCATCCTGAGCAAGATATACTCCACTGGATATGAGAGGAGCACAAAACGTCCTGTGATTCCAGAAAGTCTTGTGATTAATCATACATGCAGTGACTTCAGGTTGTGGAATTAAAGTGATGGATGACTTCTGTTACTGTAGTCTTGTACACACATAACTTATCCTCAATTTAACTGTGCAGATGACCAACGAGGACTGATGCTATCTAGCCAAGAATCTTTTTACCAATTACGGCATCCATATTGTTCACAGTTTTCTTCTTATTCAAGCAGGTTACAGCAGATATGCCTCATCATGGAAAAATTCACATACAAGTTCAATATAAACTTCTCACATTTTAATGAATGTATTATAGAATAGTTGTTCTCAACTCTCTGTGATTAGAAGAGTTAACAATCCAAGTAAATGTATCAAATTAGGGCATTATCCTCATTTGGGGCAAAACCTGCCAAGCACTGCTTTGGTCAGCCATCAGTCATTTGCAGCTATAGTTGTTATATTGCACCCAGAATCCTTATGAATAGGTGAAGTTTAATTTGGGAGTTCTAACGATTGTTTTAAAACTTACTGTTTCTCACTTTTGTTAAGGTCCTTCTTAGTTTATAAATAAAATGCTATAGGAAATATCATTCCAACTGTCCAGTGTATATAACAACACTGATGTAATGCATTAGTTGTTTGAAACTGTGTAATTTAGGCTGCAATCATATGCAAACATGCTTACATGTGGGTAAGCCTCATTTAACTTAATGAGATGTTTCCAAGTAATCTTGCATAGGGTTGCACAGTTAGTTCCCTAATACAAGAGAGCAAACGTTGTTCTAGGGCCAAATACTGTATATACATACATATTTATGTATAATATCCCATTATTAACAAGCATATAAAGGAAAACACAATTCAAGTATGAAGATACAAGAAATTTTCTGATTTCCTGAGAGAGGTTGTAGGGTTGCTGTTGGTCTGTGAGAGTTTCTTCTTGAAACTGCAGGTTCCCATTACAGCCATGGATAATTGAGAGAGATGTATTCACCCATCACCATCTGTGCTTCTATCTTAGGTCTTTGGGAAAAACCTCATCTGTAGAATAATAATCCACAAGAACCATTTCATCTCTTCCCCTGCCTGTTGAAGGAATCTCCAAACAGAAAATGAGAAATAACCCAATTAACTTTCTTTTAAAGTCACCACTGACTATCGGAAACATAAATCACAGGTCTCTCTTCAAACCACTGTTATTTGCTTTGAATCATGAGTGGCGGCTAAAGGTTTCTTCTTTTTCACTTCTCCTTTCTTCCATTTCTTCTGCCTGCCTGCAATCAATTTTACTTTGTCGTCTTCCTGACTGGTGTTCCAGTGCCTACAGCTCCTCCACAGAACATCCAAGCAGAAGCAGTGAACTCTACCACCATCCAATTCTTCTGGAACCCTCCTCCACAGCAATTCATCAACGGGATCAATCAGGGATACAAGGTTTGAAATTATTATTATTATTTTAAATTAAATTTATATTCAGCCCTTCATTCAAAGACCACGAGACAGTTTATTTTTTTTCATAAAATTATAGATTTATTAAATTGAATGCATTTTAAATTATTTATAAGTAAACTTTATTCATGTCTGGCATGCCAGTCATCACTTACTGTGATGTAGTTCTACAGATATAAGAAACTGGATTGTTATCATTTGTATTTCTGATTGATTGATTGATTGATTGTATTTCTGAATATGCTTGTTGCATATTTGTTGTCTCAAAAGGTATACCTTTGTGTGATTTTTGGCATCATGTTTACCAAGTACCATAGTGGAGACAAGTTCTCCTGTAGATTTCCAGAGTGTGATCCATCTGTCTGTCTGTCTAATAATACACACATACATATTTGGGAGAACTTTTAGAGAATTTCCAAGCATTAGTACTCTGTTCTTCAACCCCAAAGGCTTCAATTGCAGCTTATATACAGTTAATTAAACTGTACAGTTAATATCCACAGACATACACTATAAAAGACACAGTGAAAAGGGGAAAGGGGCAGGGAGGGAAGAGGAAAAAAGAAAACTCAGGCACCAGTTCTTAAAAGTAAATAGTAATTTTTACAGTGTCCAGCTGGAATGAAACAGTTCAGGGGCAAAAAGTACTTGTTGAAGCTGGTCCTTCTGCAGGGCTGAAGAAATGAAGTCTGCTTCCCATCTCTCCCCCTCAGATATCTAAAAACTATAACCACTTGTGATCCAGTGAATGTGATGGTGGATCAGTTTGACAGGCCTGGATTCAAGTACTTGACCTGGCATGTGTAACAGAGACTTGGTTGGATGAAGCAGATGGGCCTGTCCTTGCCGCTGCTTGTCCACCAGGTTTCTCTTACGCACAGCAACCCAGGTCATGTGGGCGGGGAGGGGGGGTTGCAGTGATTTTTAGGAAGTCATTAGTTTGCACCAGGCATCCTATTGGGAAGACCCAGTTTTCCGAGTGCATGTTCTGGAAGTTGGGCAATAGGGGCAGTACAGGATTCCTTTTGGTGTACCGACCTCCCCGCTGCACCAAGGATTCCCTGCCCAAGCTGCTTCAGGTTGTGGCGGATGTTCTCCTGGAGACACCTAGCTTGGTTGTCCTAGGGGATTTTAACATCCATGCCGACACGACCTTACAAGGGGCTACTCGGGACTTCGTGGAAAGCATGGCCTCCGTGGGGCTGTCCCTGAATAAGTCTGGCCCAACCCATAGCCGCGGACATGCCTTGGACCTGGTGTTTACCTCTATGGATGTTGGTGATCTGACACTAAGTAAAAGCGAAACGAAAGAAGTGCCATGGTCAGATCACTTCCTGGTGCAACTGGACTTCTCTGCGACCCATCCCCTCTGCAGGGAGGTGGGACCGATTCGGATGGTCCGCCCCCGCCACTTAATGGATCCAAATGGTTTCCAGAGAGTGGTAGGGGATGCTTTATCCCATGTTGATGGCCTTTCAGCCGATTCCCTGGTGGCCCTGTGGTTTTCCACGGATCTGAGGGCAATGAAACAATCGTTGAGACGGCTAGAGCGTCGGTGGCGGATAACTCATTCCGAATCTGACCGGACACAGGTTAGAGCTCAACGTCGAGCCTACCAAGTGGCGATAGCGACGGCGAAGAAGACTTTCTTCGCCGCCTCTATTGCATCTGCAGAAAACAGCAGCAGGAGACTTTTTCAGGTGGTTCACAATTTAGCGGAACCACCTGCGACATCGGGGCCCAGTACGGGCCACATGATCTCCTGCAATGATTTTGCAAAGTTTTTTGCAGATAAAATCGCTCAGATTCGGGAAGAAGTAGACTCCACCGTGGGAGCAGGGCCAGGGCAGGAGAGTGCTAGAGTCCTGTCTAGTCAAGTTGTGTGGGATCAATTCCAATCTGTTACTCCCGAGGATGTGGACAGGCTGCTTGGACGAGTGAAACCAACCACTTGTCTCCTTGATCCTTGCCCATCCTGGCTTATAAAAGCTAGCCGGGAAGGACTGGGCGATGGGCTTTGTGGGGTGGTGAATGCTTCCCTCCATGAGGGAGCCTTCCCAGACCCACTGAAAGAGGTGGTTATTAAACTACTTCTTAAAAAACCAACTTTAGATGTGGCCACGATGGCCAACTATCACTCAGTCTCAGATCTTCCATTCTTGGGCAAGGTGATTGAGTGAGTGGTTGCTGAACAACTCCAGGCAAGCCTGGAAGAAGCGGACCATTTGGATCCCTTCCAGTTGGGATTCAGGCCTCATCATGGGACTCAAACTGCCTTGGTCGCACTGGTTGATGATCTCCGGCGGGCTAGGGACAAAGGTGAGAGCTGTTTCCTAGTTCTGCTGGATCTCTCAGTGGCATTTGATACCATCGACCATAACATCCTTCTTGACCGTCTTGAGCGGCTGGGAGCTGGGGGCACTGTCATACAGTGGTTCCGCTCCTTCCTCCTGGGCCGTGTTCAGAAAGTGGTGGTGAGGGATGAGTGTTCAAACCCCTGGGCTCTCACTTGTAGGGTGCCTCAGGGTTCTGTCCTCTCCCCCATGCTTTTCAACATTTACATGCAGCCACATTTACATGCAGGAGGTTTGGGCTGGTTGTTCATCAGTATGCGGATGATACCCAACTCTACCTCTCTTTTAAATCAGAATCAGTGAAGGCGGTGGAGGTTCTGTGTGAGTGTCTGGAGGCGGTTGGAGGATGGATGGCGGCTAACAGATTGAGGTTGAATCCTGACAAGACAGAAGTACTGTTTTGGGGGGACAGGAGGCGGGCAGGTGTGAAGGATTCCCTGGACCTGAATGGGGTAACTGTGCCACTGAAGGACCAGGTGCGCAGCCTGGGAGTCATTTTGGACTCACAGCTGTCCATGGAGGCACAGGTCAAATCTGTATCCAGGGCAGCTGTTTACCAGCTCCATCTGGTATGTAGGCTGAGACCCTATCTGCCTGCAGACTGTCTCACCAGAGTGGTGCATGCTCTGGTTATCTCCCGCTTGGACTACTGCAATGCGCTCTATGACCCTGTCTGCAAAATCAGACCTACAACCGAGTCCGTGCCCTTCAGAAATGTGGTGCGTAGGACTCTCCCATGCCCATCAAGACTCTTCACTGATAGCTTTTAGGCAAGCTGTAAAAAGCTTCATTCCTTTTTATGCCAGCAGTCATTTGGCACTGTATGAGCTGCCACTGTTGAATGGATGGTTTGTTAGGGGTATGTTAACATTGTTTTTGTTTTATTCTACTTTGCCTTGGGGGAGTCTCAGGATAGAATGGTGGGATGAAAATAATTTGTAACAAATAAATGAGTGACCATCTTGGCAAGTCCTCACCATGATTCAAACATTTCTGCAATGGTGGAGAAATGGTGCAGATCTCACCCACCCCACTCACCACATATTCCTCTATGTGCGCTCCACGAAGCCTGTACAAATAGCCACCCCAAATTGCACAATATTCCTCCCTTTTCCCAGAAGGGAAAGATTGTGCCACATGCATGGAATGTTTCATCATGTACTATTTTAGCTGGCTGGTAGAGATAGAGGAGCAGTGACTGAAGCATCTGGGTTGGGCCATGAGCCTCCAGGATTGGTTCTCCATCCATAAAACGAAAATGAATATGGCTGACTATTAAAGTTGTGCTTCCACCATTCAGAGTTGTTTCAGGTGTGTGTAAGGGGCTTGAAAAATCTAGATACTCACTACTATAGTATCCAAATTCGTAGCTGCAACATTTATCCTCTAGATGCCAAGGGGTGTGCACCTGAGTAAAAGTCCTGAGAATTGAGACTGGTATGTTATTTCCATTGTGAGTTTTGATTTCTTTTTTTCTTTCCTAAACATGTGAATCCAGCATTTTCATCTGGCTGTTATCCAAACTTGTTTTTATACCCAATTTGCTTTTAAACTGCAGTTTCCTTTGGAAAAAAAGCATATGAAGTGATTCACAGGCTAATTCGCACTTGTCAAGAAGAAGTGATCTCTGTGCTTTCAACTGTCAACTTTCTCTTTCCTTTCCTTTTCTTTAGTTCCTTGAGACGTAAACAGCTGCACAGTTCATATTTCTCTTATAGCTTCTTTAACTGTAATATGGATAGTTTGGGGAGGGCATTTCCATCACATTTACTTGTACTGCATAATTTGTGTAATGATTTATACATTACCAGTAGTCAATTTTTTGAGTGTCTGCTTGCCAAGCTGGTTCCACCCATTGCATCTTTTATGTGGCAAATGCACTTGGCTTCGATTAATAGAACTGTGCGGTGCTAAATTCTTTGGAAATGAGGAAGAGTAAAAACACAGTCACTAACATTTGGACATTTCCATTTTCTTTCATAGCTAGGATTCAAAAAAGGAGAAGTGAGGCTCTGTGTTTGTCATTATGTAATGGTTTATTTTCATTTGACACTCACTTGAATCTCAGTGAGTCTTCTGAACATGATGTGACAGTTCCATGCACAGGGCTGGGGGGGAGAGGAGCAAAAGGAGGAACAACTTGCTTTCTCTTGTGCTGCTAAGTTCTGGTTGCCTAGAGCAGTGTTTCCCAACCTTGGGCCTCCAGATGTTTTTGGCCTACAACTCCCATCATCCCTAGCTAGCAAGACCAGTGGTCAGGGATGATGGGAATTGTAGTTCAAAAACAGCTGGAGGCCCAAGGTTGGGAAACACTGGCCTAGAGCTTGGGCACATCTGTGATTTTCATCAGCTTGCTGGTTAGGTGCAGCTGAGCATGGCATCCATGCTCTTCCACAAGCAGATACACAATGCTTGCAATTCATAACAGCTCCCTCCTCCTCCTCCTCCTCCTCCTCCTCCTCCTCCTCTTCAGAGTAAATTTGAATTTCCCCAATCCTGGGGAAGATTCTTGCATTTTCTTCGCTTAAGGTGGCAGAGAAATGAAGGGGGGAATCCAGAGTTTTGTTTATTTTAAAAGCAAGGGAAATGAGGTCCTTCTTAATGTTTCTCCACTTCCAGCTACTCACTGGAGACTGAAGAAGGGACCCATGTAAGATTGCTACTGTATGATTGTACTGATCATGGCTTGGAGGTTCATTTGTAGGGGCATCTTAAATAATCTTAAATCTTGCCATGAGAGGTCTTTGCATGTACGGGAGAAACATTGAGTTGGCAGGCTGATTTGTAAAACTGCAGTCTGAAGGGTGGGTTAAATTTTGGGCCCTACCCTTGTGTGGTCCTGCCCAAATTTTGTCCCAGTGTCAGAATACAGGATTGGGAACCATTTATTATTATTATTATTTCTGTGAAAATCTTTTTCCCTGGTCAACCTACATAAAAAACTACTGGCAGGGGGGAACTTCCTTCTGCGATTGCCAGTAGCCAGTGAAACAAATGTGTCCATGCATCAAGCAGTCCCCTTTAGGCTCTGTTAACTGCTCTTGGGGACAATTAGCACAAATTAACAGCAATTAACAGCACTGAGCAGTTGAATAGTGTTGTGCTATAAAAGGTGATCAGGGGAGCAAGGTCTAATAAGCCTTTCAGCGAGTTGGATCATGCTTGCTGTTTGACTTCCGTTCAAGTATCAAGGATCCTACCAAGTGTGCCAAGACACACTCTCAAAGAAATACGATTAAGACTCTCTGCTGGCTTTCTCTCTGGGCAGAGTCAGCCTGAGACAATTTGCTACCAAAGGTGAAGAATAAGGTGACTTCTTCTCCATTGTGCTTGCAGGAGCTGAGCAGACTGACTGCTGGATGTTGCACCAGCAGTGGCAATGGGACTCCACTGCACTAGGGGGCAGCAGCCTAGCTTGGGGAGTGCAGGGCTGGCTGCATGAAGCATCTAGAGCAGCATCCAACGTCTTGTCTCCCCTTGTTCAGTGCTCCACTGTTGCCTGTTTGATCAGGCAGTGATGCGATGCAATGGCAGTGGCATGGGTCACATAAGCAGTGCATGTACAATGCCTGCTGGAGTGTGTGCCTTGGCCTGGCTGACTCTGCTTGCTTACTCAAGGGCCTTTCGCTTTATGCTACCTTGAGGGTAAATATCCAGGCAAGACAGACAGCCCAAGGCAGTAGCAATCAAGCATCTCCACTCCCAAGGTGCCAACCCAGGAGGGGCTCAAGCAGAATGAGCACAGGGACTGGCAGCATCCTTCATCTGAGATGGCTAAATGGTAAGGACATCCCTGTCTCTGGGGTCACTTAGGAACAGGCCTGACAGTTCCTTCCTTGATGCCTTCCAGCCCCACATAATGCTGCAGTCGGTGTTTGGCTCAGGCTGCTCTTCCTGGCTCTTGAACAGGGGAGCACCACCCCCTCCCCTGTCCAGAGGGGCTTGTTTTAAGGTTCTGTGTTGTGTGTGGAGCATTTTTGCACAGGTGCTGGTAATGTGACAGGGTTATGACAGCATCCTGGCAGGGCTCTGAACCCAGACCTGGAGCAGTCTCTGTAAGTCAAATGGAAGAGAGGGAGCAGAGGCGGGAGGCTTAGGTCTACTGAGGGGAATAGTGGAAGATGAATTCAGTGTTCCTGAGCATGACACGCACCAAAACCCTGCCCCTTTTCAACCCTAGACCTTCAGTGTCTCCTAAGGTTGGTGGGCCTGGCCCTCATCTTCCTGGCATGATTGTGGCTCCTTGCAAGCTTCTTTTGAAACTGGTGCATTTTGGGCAAGTGATATGCCTCCCTTTTCCTAGCCCTTCTGTTCTCTAGCAACTGGCTGATTATTTTCTCATCCCTTTGATTATACATTCCTGGAAGCAGGAGGAGGTTCTCTGTCGGGGTTATGTAACTCCTTAAGTTTAGCTTAAAGCACTTGTGTTTGCCTCTTTTTTTAAGAATCAGATTTTAGCAGCACAGTTTTAAAATTCTCCGTTTATAGCTGGAAGTAATGCACAAGGCTTTCATCAAGCACAGCAACACGGTTAAATTCGTACATTCAGCCAATTGGCAACAATTGTGTTAATAGTAATGTTGTGCTCTTACAAGTGAACTAATGAGGTCCTGGCGGTCCCATGTATTGGACTGTGAGTGGGAACCATCCCTGCTGTGATTTCATGCTTTCTTAATCAATGTTCCCATTTCCAGCTCCTGGCTTGGCCAGTTGATGCGCCAGAAACTGTGACTGCCGTCACCATTACCCCGGACTTTCATGGAGTGCACAGTGGCTACATAACCAACCTGAAGAAATTTACTGCTTACTACACCTCAGTCCTCTGCTTCACCACCCCAGGGGATGGGCCACGGAGCTTGCCACAGCTGCTCAAGACTCATGAAGACAGTAAGTAAAGAGTGACCAATGTCAGTGAACAGCTTTTCCACATGATCCCTGGCTGGCTGATGAGCAAATAACCGTAACTTCCTAATTAGGTTGAAACCATTCATCAAACTTACTAAGCAATTCAAAGAACCACCGCAGGCTGAAAATGTGTATTTTCACTGGGAGCTGTTCCGTGCTGGAAGGGCTTTATAGCTATGGCACTGAATACCCTTCCAACATGGAACAGCTCCCAGTGAAAACACAGACTTATTTTAATTTCTGGGTAGATAATTTTATTTGTATAAATTAATAATAATACCGGAACATAATAACTAGTTATCTTCCTTAAATTTCCCCCGAAGAACAAACTATTATTCAATTCACGTTTGTTTGTTAATTAATTATTAAATCAGAGCCACTTCACACTTTGTGGGACAGAAGAGTTTGTGCATGTCCACTGTGTGTCTCCATGGTGAGAAACCATCAAGTTTGGAGATAGAAAACATGTGATTAACATGTACAAGGCTTCTGAGCATCTACAGTTCTATGATTCCGTGATAGCACGGTAACCTTGCAGCTTTTGCCAGAGGAAACCTCCTGAGAGAGTGGGATGCAGTCAACTCTTCTAGGGGTACATATTATTTTATATGTTTTGTTTTAGAGAAACTGGGGGATATATTGGCAGGTAGAACCATGCTGTCCACTGCCACCACACACAAGATTTGCAGTCACAGTGTGCATAATTTGCAGATACCACCTTGTGCAAACTCCAATGAATTCATGTTAATCCATCCACTTGGGAGTATAGTTCCCCACCTGTCAGTTCCCAAAGGAACACCTTGAGCAGCTTGCAATGTGTTTTTCAGACACAAAAAACAAGTAAAACAACAATAGAAACAGAAGCAAAGCATCGGTATATCCACTAGGAAGAAACAGAATTTAAAATTATGAAAGGAAGATCTGTAAAGTGAGGGTAAATAGAAAGTTTTATTTACCTTCTGCCGACAAGACATTCAGCTTGACTGAGGCTCTGTGGGGAGAGCGTTCCTGAGCCGGGGTACTATAACCAAAATGATTCTATGCCCTGTTTCCATCCATCATAAGACTTTGAAGGCCAGGATGTGGGAGGAAGAAGAGGGGGCCTCTGAGGAAGATTCATTGAGCAGTTTTATGTGGGCAAAAGGGACTCCCAAATCTGCAGGCCTGATGCTTTTGAAAATGCACCGCCACCAGAAGGAATGCCATTTCACCAAATGTGCACCAGCTCTTGACTGTCTCCATCTTGCTAGGATTATGCTTTGCTTAATGGAGGCTGTGCAAGACCAGTTGCTCTTGGTTCTCATTCCATCCAACAGAGCTTGGGCTGAAGAAGCTCCCTCTAAATTGTGCCCAATCATGCTTATAAAAGTATGATTGCTGGCTGGGCCACAGGTAATATTTTATTGCTCCCAAGTCATCCTTCTATGTGCATGCATGCTTTTGTCTCGATCTCTTATGATATACACCACCACAAGGGAAAGTATTGCCAGAGCAAGATAAAGACACTAAGGCTGGGTTTCTAGAACACACTAGAAGTTGAGGGAAAGCAAGATCAGGACCATGGACAAAGACCAAGGTGTTGGCTCAGGACCAAGGTTAGCAGACAGAAAATTCTAGTTGCCTCAACTGTGTCTTAGAGCAGTGGGCAGATTTTTAGAGTCTCTGCTCAGGTAGCTGGGATGGAAAACCTACATGATGAGTTCTGCGTCTGGACACAGTCAATGGTCTGGGGTTTTTTTTTGCTAACTCTAAGCAGATGGGTTTCAAGCTGCAGGGGCATTTTGAGCAAAAGTTCCTCGGGTTTTTCCTGAACTTACAGGGAGTCTATGGTCCAGTCATCAGAGTCTGATGGCAGAAGTGTCTCCTTGGAGCTCAGGACATGAGATGTGGGTTTCAGTACCAGTAGATTCAAATGGGAAGGACCAGGGAATGGATCTGTCTCCTTTGCCTCACAGCTACTGTTGTAGGAGGATTTGGAACCTGAGGCTCCCTATAGCTATGGCAATTTTGTATGTACTTGGCTGTCCCAGTTCAACACAGCTGGCCCTGAGATACTCAGCACCAGATTCAAAATTTAATCGTGAGGCAGCACAGTTCTGTTCCCAACAAAGCTCCATTCAGAACATCTTGGCAACTTACAAATCTTATTTAAAAATAAACAAGGGGAAAAGGCATGCATAGCATGTCAAATTTGCAATGATGTGTATTAGAATTATTATTATTATTATTTTGTCATTTTCCCTGGCCTAATTTATCAAAGCCTGCAGAGAGAAGAAACATTTTCTTTGGTGTTCAGCACAAGTACTCTTCACTTCAATTCCCCGCTTCCCATCTGAAATCTCACTCCTGCTGCTGTAGAGACAAACCCAGACAATGCAGGAGATACGAACAGCTTCTTGATGTGGTTATTTCCTTTCCCAATGCCTCGAGAATAACCATCTGTTCGCCACTCTTCCTACAAAGACGAATCATATAGACAGCTTCAGTGCTAAAGAAGTCTGATTCCAAATGCTGACAAATTGGCCATGGGAGAGACTTGTTGGGAAAGATACTTCTATGTTCAAAGAACAGATTTTCTGCCATCAGAACTTTTGCAGGCTAGCAGATTGCAGGCTAACCACTGGATATCTGCAAAGCTGCTTAACTACAAATGTGTTTACTTAAATTCGGAATTGCAAAGCAGAAGACAGAACTGTTGCTTGAATTACTTCAGAAATAATCTGATTTTTAAGGCTTCAACTGATCTGGTGGTTGCTAAGTGTGTACATCTAACATGGCTCTAGACCAGTTGTTCTGTCTCCCCCTCTTCTTCTTTTGCCTGCTCCTTACCTCCTTTCCTACCATGGCACATAGGAAAGGACCATAGTTCTGCAGGAGATTTCATAGTTCACATGTAGAAACTCCCCGGTTTTGTCCTTGGCAATTAGAATTAAAATTAGAATTAGAACTGGGAAATATTTCTGCTTGTGATTTTGGCAAGAAAGGGGACTTTAGTTGAAGGACACAACACTTGCTTCGCATAATGGAGATCACAGGTCCAGTTACTAAGCTATTAAAAAAACAAACCTGCTGGCTAGTGATATGAATGGCTTTTATGTGAGCTCCTGGAGACCCATGACCAATCTGAACAGAGAATAGTAGGCTAGATGGACATATGGGCAGTTTCTTGTGTTCTTGCAAGAACGGAATATAAGAACACAAGGAAGGCCTTTTGGACCAGGCCAATGGCCCATCTGGTCCAGCATCTTGTTCACAAAGTGGCCAACCAGATGCCCATAGGAAACTGGCATCTTTTATCTGTCTCAAATTTTCCAGCCTTCAGCTTCATTGGATGTCCACAAGTTCTAGTGTTATGAGAGAGGGAGAAAAGCCTTTTTTCTTTTCATGTTCCCTCTGCCATGCATAATTGTTATGCACTTTCATCATTTCACTGCTGCCAGTCAGACAAGTAGATAGGACTGGGCTAGATGCACACTCTTCACTGCTTTGTTTCTCCACTCTTTCTCACTTACACGCACAAATACACACACCCAGGATCATTCTAAGCCACTTATTCTGCCTACCTGTAGTTCTCTGTGCTTGACTGCTTCTTCCTTCAAGGTAGACTATGGTGCATTAAAGCTCCTGAGTTCATCATCCTGTCCATTTTGGATAGGAAAGGCTTTGTAGCTCACAGTCAGCTCCACACAGCGGTGAAAGGGAAGCTCTTCTTGTCACTCACTGCAGGAGAATCTGGGCTATGTTTGCTTCCAGAAGAAGAAGAAGAGAATAGCAATTTCCACCTAGCAGTTGCAGGGGACCCAGCTGAGTCCTTTGCGGTAGAGCAACAGGAAGCGAAAAAAGCACCAGTGCTCAGGCCACTGATAGAAAAGTACTGGATATTGGCATGACTGAGATGCCTGTAAATCTCCTTCTGCTATGAAGTGAAAAGTGTAAATATTAACACTGTAATTTTTGTCATGTTGCTAGAGTGTATGAATGGGGGGCAGAGTTTTCTCTATGCATTTGGGGAAAATCCTCCAGTGCTTCTCCTCCCAAAGCAAATACCAGTTTCAGAAGTGTGATTTCCCTAAAGACTATATTATTTGGTTGGTAGTATATAATGCTTCTGTGTTTGCTCTACCATGCAATGGATCAGACAAAAATAATCATGCCAAATGGAGTCTAATGTATGGGTGAATCACTTATTCTTTGATATATATCTCAGCTCAATTATGTCTTCATTTTTGTAATGACCAGTGGTTTTTCGCAAATAAATTTGACTGACTTGACTTCTTCATCTGGATTTGATGATAATAAGAAACAGAGTTGGATGCCACCCATATATTAATGACACCTCACTCCAGATCTCTGGATACCCTCACTTAGAAGTTGCATGGATATGTTGAGTAGCAGAAAGACAGAATATAGCTCTCTGGGAACCAATGGCATAAACATCAGGAACCCCAGCAGTAGTCATTCAGCACCATGTCCAAGACTTGGCTGTCAACACAGGGATGCAACAACCATAAGTTGGTGTCCCCACTTTCCATCCCAGACAGTTATTCAGGAGAATACTGTGGATAATGGTACTGAAAACCACTGAGATGTCCAGGAGAATCAGCATGGTCTCACTCCCTCTGTTTTTCTCCAAGATAGAGAGAAACCTCATATGTTCCTGAAGAGGAGTCAATCAACAGATAAGCTCCCCTGCTGGTAGCAGTTACAGGCAACAAGGCACAGCATGAATAAAATTCCCTAGTTGTTGAGACCAGCAAGCCAGCCTGATGTAGAAGTTTTCTTAGGACCAAATGAGTGTGTTCTGAGCCACTCTGACTTATTGATGCAAAAGTCTGCCTGAATTTGACACTCCTATGGCCAGAGTTGGGTCATAGTGCATCCATTAATAGAGAATCCTAGATTTGTCTTGGACCAGAAGCTCTCTTTGTGCAACACTTTGATTACTGGAGGCTGAAGAATGAAGTTTCAACAGTGTCCCCTGAATTGTAGGTGTAGAATTGGAAATTGGCTAGCACTAGCCTCTTAGCTATCTTTCTTCTCCATAGCTGGAGAGGAATCAGAGCCTGTGCAAAAGTGAAGAGGAAACAGAATATGAATTGCCAACTGATGTCAGCAGAGCAGGAAGACGGCCCAGTCTGGCAGGGATCCAAGTATTAGAAGCATAGTGAATGCAAAGTGAGCAGAAGCCTCTCTCTTCTCAATAAATCTGTGGAAGTGAGGAGAGCTAGCAGTCTCACAAATCAGTCTCTGTGCCTTCATTGAAGATCAAGATTGAACTAAGACAGCACATTTTTTTGGATGCTAGTTCTATTTTACACTGTTTTCATTGCCCACCAGAGAATACTGTTTTAAGTGCTGTTGAGCTTAAGCTGTAAAGCTTCCTTTAGAAATTCCGCCCAGTTACACGCATGTGCTGAAGATCCTTGCCCTGTGAGTGGTATTTTGAAAGTGCTTTTTGGGAATGGGCTTTTCTAAGCAGTGGGTGGATATCCTTGACCTCCATGTGCCCTTCACTATTGCAAAGTCCCTGCTCAAATGTTATGTGACACTGCAGACATTTATTCAGCACCTGCAAAAGACATGGGGGAAAGGTGGTTGGCTTTCTTTATTTTATTATTTTAAAGACTTTGTTATAAAGGTGAAATAACAATCCAGTAAGAAATGACATGAAATTTATTTTCTTACAAAACAACAAAACCCACCCTGTCCAAAGGCATGGGATTGAATTACATCAGAGCTTGTTACATTCACACTTATGTCCCTCAAGTTATCGTATTCCAGTTGTGTGACAGTTCCAGTTGTGTGCAAAGCACAGCAACCAAAGAAAGTCTGTAATGTGGATGAGGTCCTACACCCTCTTCTTTTGTACTGTACATAATAAAAGTATGCCAATCCATGAAAAATTTGGTCTTTTCATTTTGTTCCCCTTTCTGTTTTTAGCTTAGTAGTCAGGTTTTTTCTATCCATGTTAATTGCCAGACTTTAGACCATGTGGTCAATGCACAGCCTCTAAAAATTCCAATATCTAGCTATTACTGCCTTGGCTGCTAATAAAAGCTGGCCAATAAGATGCTTAAAATGCAGATTCATATTGACCACTAGGTAATGATTAAGTAAAGGCGACTATGCCCTTTGATTATATTTTGTGCAGTTATGCCTCTAATTTCTTTCAACAGTTCCTCTCAGAATGTGGCCACCTTTTCACAGGTCTGCCACACGTGGCGATGTGAGCCCAACACCACACACACACACCCTCCAACAAGATGGTTTGTTTCCACAAGGGGCAACAGCACATGAGGCTGCTTTTCAGGATTCAGCCTGATCTGATTATATTCAATGAAGAGAAGAGACTTTGAATCAGTGTGGCTAAATCTCTTCCTGCCACTCTCCTTAGCTCTGTGAAAAGAGGATGGGGTAAAATCTTTCATGCAGATGATAATTAGAATGGTCCTTAGCACATTGATTGCTCTGACAGCACTCTCTGCAGGTAGTAGTCCTGGCCTAGGTGCCTGTTTTCTCTCTTTGGCTAAATCAGATCTGAAGTGAACAGAGCCTCTCCTGTTATAACAGATTTCTTTTTCTGATTGCCAGAGCCAGGAGCTGTGGGGCACCTGAGTTTCACCGAGATTCTGGACACTTCGCTCAAGGTCAGCTGGCAAGAACCTGTAGAGAAAAATGGCATCATTACAGGCAAGTATCAGCAAGCAGCCACTTACGAAAAGATGGGGAGGGGAATAGGAGAAAAAGAAAGAAACTCATTGCACTACAGTGATCAATATGGCCAGCTTTTATCGAGAGCTTCTGGCGGAGAATTCAAGCTTGCCGCTACTCCTATTTAAAGCTTGAAGAGTCAGCAAAGGTGTGTATTGAGAGGTCATTGGGCAGTTACAACCAGCTCACAAGGCAAAAGTCTATAAGGGTTTTAAAAATCATATTGTTAGGAAAGCATTATACAACGTTTGGATGCGGTATAAAGATTTATTGGAAAGCAAAACCCCCAGGTGGTTGTCACCAATGGAAGCTAAGGAGGTGAAAAAACTTAACATGGAGTCTAAATGGCCAAAATATTGTGAAATTTTAGAATATGATGGTGAAAACGTTAAACTACAGAGTTATGAGAAATTAAAGTCCAAAGTACGAGATTGGTTGCATTATCATCAGATGAATGAGACATTTAAACAGGACAGGAAAATAGGATTTCAGAAGGAGAGGTCAAAGTTAGAAACAGAATTGTTAGAACCCAATACTAAGAATTTGTCAAGAATGTATAACTTGCTGTTGAAATGGAATACACAGGATGAAACGGTGAAATCAGCTATGATTAAATGGGCACAAGATATCGGTCATGACATTATGTTTGCGGACTGGGAACAGTTATGGACCACTGGTGTTAAATTTACGGCATGTAATGCCTTAAAAGAAAACATAATGAAAATGATCTACAGGTGGTACATGACCCCAGTCAAGCTCGCAAAAATTTATCATTTGCCCAATAACAAATGTTGGAAATGCAATGAGACTGAAGGTACCTTTTACCACCTTTGGTGGACCTGCCCGAGGATTAAAGCCTTTTGGGAAATGATCTATAATGAAATTAAGAAAGTCCTTAAGTGGACCTTTCCTAAGAAACCTGAGGCTTTTCTCCTGGGCATGGTGGGCCAATTGGTGTTGAAGAAGGATAGGACTTTTTTTATGTATGCCACCACAGCAGCAAGAATCCTTTTGGCAAAGTATTGGAAGACGCAAGAACTACCTACTCTGGAAGAATGGCAGACAAAGGTGATCGACTTTATGGGACTGGCAGAGATGACCGGCAGAATCCGTGACCAGAGGAAAGAGACAGTGGAAGAGGATTGGAAGAAATTTAAAATATATCTCAAAAACTGTTGTAAAGTTGAGGAGTGTTAAGATGTCAAGGAATAAGAAATAGAGAATTACAGCTGTAACTAATAAGTTAAAGAAAATTTAATGAAAGGGAATTAAATAGTTAATTGACTGGAGGAGTTGCTAAAGAAATGTAAAACAAGGATGCAGCGAAAGGGAGGTATGGGGAAGTCAGGGGAAAGAAGGTGCATGAAAATAAGATTATGAATTTATACATGTTTAAGTGTTTGTATGTTTTTGTTTTGTGTTTTGTTTGTTTTTTATTACATGTTTGGAAAATGAATAAAAAATTATTAAAAAAAAAAATACAACCAGCTCACAGTCATGGCCTCTAGAAAAGTTCTCTGTGGGGCAATTTAGCTCCCCACATCTATTTGAGACAGTGTGGATATTGGACAAAAAGCTTTATAGAGTTTAAATAACCTTCTGTGCTGCGCGTATTTCTCATATGCATGTGATTTAATTGGGTCTATGTGTATGCCTTGGACCCCACTACCTGAACGATCGTCTATCCCATATGGACCTGCCTGGCTGTTAAGATTCTTGAATGAGCACCTTCTCCCAGTCCTAGCAACATCAGAGGCCCACTTGGTGGTGGCACATAAGAGGCAGGGCCTTTTTCTGTGGCTACCCTCATACTGTGGAATTCTCTCCCAAGAGAGGCCAGACTTGTGCCCTCCTTGTTATCCTTCCTCTGGCAGGCTAAGACCTTCCTGTTCAGACAGGCCTTTGAAAACTAAGATGAAGACGATGCTGATCACAGGGCTGCCAGGCCAGGCCAAAATGTATTTTAATGTTGTTGTTTTTAAAAATGTGTTTTGGTGTTTTTTGACTTGGATACTTCCTTCTATGGAAGTTATATGGTCACAAAAAACAATAAAATCTGCTTGCCTGCCTGCCTTCCTGCTTGAAAGTGATCCCAACAATTGCTGGAAGCTTTCAACCCAAAATGTGGCAACTGGGCAATGAAATCATACCCATGTGCTGAACTCATGCACCAACCAACTTATGGTATGACCTCCTCTCAGAGGTTATGCCCTAACTTTATTGAGAATTTGATGACAATTAAAGACCCATCTCTTTGCCCAAACTTTTCAGAGGGGTGAGGTGAAATGCTGATTGGTGGATTGCTTTATTCATTCCCCCCCTGCCATGTAGATTTATTAAATGTTGCATTTTTGGGTTTTTTTAGACTGTTAAATGTGGCTATTTGTGGTTTTTAGTGTCAAACGTATAAGTAACAAACCAATAATGATTCCATCGTGGATTCTGTGCCATGTCATTGTGGATGTGTTATGAAACATTTCCTTCTAGAGAAAATCAGGGCTAGTCCATGTGGTTGCTAGAAAACAAAAAAGCAGAGAACAAGATGAAACAAGATGGCCCTAGCCAACGGGGATGCAAGCAGGTCCTATGGAAGCTTTGAAGCTGGCTTAGTAAGGTGACAGTTCGTTCTATACCTGAATCAAATTATTTTAGGAAAGGGGGAGGAAAGTGAAGATCCCTTTTATTTATGAGGAAATGTAGGCCTAGAGACATGTCAGGCAAGGTTTATAAGGAAGAAAAAGTTCCCCTGTTACGGTGAACATTGCATTTAAGGCAGGGAGATGGGAGGTGGCGAAATCATTCATTTCCCTTGAATGGTTCAGTGGCTTATCCAATGCTGCTTAGAAACCTAAGAGTGCTTAGGAGGCTCCCACTTCATCACTTCGGTGCATGGATGTCATTTGCTGTGACTTGGTTTTTAATTCTAGTGTGCGGAATGAGAGGAAAGCGCAGAGGGCATTAGGAGGGAGCAAGCCAGCTTTGGTAAATTGCCCGTTGCTCTCATTGTAAATTTCAGTATCTTCCTCTCTCCCTCAGCAAACTCTGATTTATGAGGGCCTGGATGCAGACGGACAGTTTGTGATTGGATGTACTGCTCTCTCATACAGAATTTACTCCAGATCAACAGAAAATTATTTCTGAAACTCTTCTGGTCATTAGTTTCAGTTAGGCTGCAGCTTATGGAGAAGGGGCTAATGCCAGAGAACAAGGAATGCTTCTTCTCCTGCCTGAAACTGGAGTCAGATAAAACCCAATTGCCTCTGCCTCTTCAGTTCTTCTAGGCTGCTACTTATCTTGCACAGTTTCTGCCTTTTAAAAGTTAGAAAAAGTCCAAAGGAAGAAGAGGCAGATGGAAGGAACTTCCTTCCATCTGCCTCTCCCTTTGGACTTCATAGTTTCTTCTGCAAGTTCAGTTCCTTCCTAGCAAGGTTGGGCTCCATGTGCTTTGTTTTTATCTGGTTTGGCTGGGCTCCTTTTCAGAAGTAGAACATTTGGTGTGTTGCTGGTGGGGTTTTCTGCCTGCTCAGGGCCAGTTCACACAACCATTGTGGCAGGGTGACAGGATAAAGCTTTGGCGCTTCAACTACTGCAGAGCTCATCAGATGGGCAAGCGATGCCTTTGAAGATAACTTTTGTAAGGATAAGAGTGCAAAACAAAATATCTTGCCCTCACATAGATTTTTGTGGTCACGTGGCAGTAGAGGTTCATGGAAAAATTGAGTGTGCCATACGAAATCCAGCAATTATGTGATGCAAAACAGATAAGACATCCTTTTATTCCGTAGATTTGCATTGGTAAACATGCAACAATCTTTTTGACCTTCCTGAAAGACACTTTTACTATTAGAAATCACTTGAGTTATTCCTTTATATATTTTATGTCTCTACCTCTGAGACTGTTTTCAGATAAAAGATAGTAGATGATGGTGTATCACGTCAAAATCATCATTATTTATCCTTGAAAATACTATCCCATCCAAGTTTGTCATTCAGCAAGCCTGGAAGGGCCAATGTGGCTGTTTCATGACCAAGCTAGTTGCTGGAGAGCTGTCCTCTCTTACGTTTTCAGATAAAAGATAGTAGATGATGGTGTATCACGTCAAAATCATCATTATTTATCCTTGAAAATACTATCCCATCCAAGTTTGTCATTCAGCAAGCCTGGAAGGGCCAATGTGGCTGTTTCATGACCAAGCTAGTTGCTGGAGAGCTGTCCTCTCTTACGTTTTCAGATAAAAGATAGTAGATGATGGTGTATCACGTCAAAATCATCATTATTTATCCTTGAAAATACTATCCCATCCAAGTTTGTCATTCAGCAAGCCTGGAAGGGCCAATGTGGCTGTTTCATGACCAAGCTAGTTGCTGGAGAGCTGTCCTCTCTTACGCTAGTGAGCTTGAATCACATCCTATTCACATCCCTTCAGGAGTGTCCTGTACCTTCCTGCCCTGATCCTAATCACCAGGGAAGTTGCAATCAAGCAAACTTTTCCAACCAGCTCTCTCTCGGCTGTCACAAGAAAGGTTCACAAATGTGCTCCAGAGTTAATAAAGTTGTCACCAGGGGTTCAGAGGAGGGAGAGAGGAGAACAAGCAAAATCAGAAGCAAAATTGAGAAAATTGGGTTACAGACAGTCTGGAAAGTTCACCGAAGGCAGGCATAAATGAAAGAGCAAAGGAGTGAATGGCTTAACAAGCAAGTCTACAATAGAAAAGTGAGGTTGGAGGGTCAGGTGCTGCACAGATAAGGACAATGGCTTTGCTGTACAAGGTTGGAAAAGGCAAGATAATGATCCACCCTGCTTAAAAAAGTGTATGCAAGGGCAGCTATGGAGATCTTTCGACTTCCGAAGCGCGTTCAAAAACAGAAGCAATTACTTCTGGGTTTTCGGCGTTCAGGTTCCAAATCATTTGTCAATGGAGATGTTCAAGAACCGAGGTTCCACTGTAAAGGTCTGGGCTTTAAAGCTCAGTATCTGAGCATCTGGGATTTTTTTCATCCCAGTGCTTTCCCTAAGAAAATCCATGTTTTACTGCTGAATTGGAGCAAATGGCAATCCACAGAAAAACTGATAGTCTTTTGCTCAGTAAAACACAGGTTTCTGGGGAAAGCACTGAGATCAAAAAACAAAACAAAACAAGCACTCGGACACGGAGCTTTAAGCATAGACTTGTGCCAAGAAACATGGCACAAAAGGAAGTGTTTGTAAGCCCCCTCCTGCCAGCAACTGAAGATGCCACCATAAGCCGGGGACAGAGAGGGAAGGGGTGTGTGTCCCTGACATTTGTTTATACAGTACCTGTAGTATACTTATAATCTGGTTATGCGCTGCAGGAAATAACCCTCAAATCTGGATGTTGGGGACAAGCACATGTGAACCTGTTGGTTATGCATGTGGGAATAGCTACTTGTGGGAGGAGCAGAGAAATAAAATGATCCAGAAATAAAATTTCCTGATGCTTGAGGCGGATGTTGAAGAAGCAAGAACTGAGCTGCCACTGAGTCGCCCTTGGGTTACAAACACAGCTGAGGGCTCTGTCGGCATGTCACTCTCTGAAGCCCCATGGGCAGCAGAATGGGCAGGTGAAGCTCCTTCAGCCCAGGGGGGCAGGACCCTTTGCTTTGCTGCAGTTGACACCAGCTTAATGAGCAAACATTGCTACATAGAAAAGTGCTTTTCTGTTTAAGGAGAGTATCAACACACTGGAGGCTCCTTGGCCAAGTCACTGAGCTGTTCTTTGAACAGATTTTTAAGACTGCACAGGGAACAGGCGTGGAAGACGCCTCTGATAACAGCTGCTTGATTTCTTTGTCCTTTTTTTCTTTCCCCTTTCCAGGCTACCAAATCTCCTGGGAGGTGTACAGCAGGAATGAATCGCGTCTTGCTCGCACTCTTGCTAACACAACCCTTGAGTACAAAATTACAGGCTTGTCATCTCTCACCACTTACACGATAGAGGTAGCGGCAGAGACGTCAAAGGGGACCGGCATGGTCACTTCATCAACCATTTCGTCTGGTGTTCCTCCAGGTTGGTAAAAAGAGAAATCGGAACAGCCCCAGAAATATTGGTGTGTGATGGGTATAATTAACTCTTCTTCTATTTTTTTTTAATGCCAAAGGATCACAAGGGCTACTTACAGAAATAAAGTGAAAAATGGAAATGCAGGAGATATATTTACACTGGTATATCTTTCATATTTGCAATGGTCTGGTGCATGGTTGTCATATAACATGATTCAGGAAAGATTTGGGTGAGAGGTTATACTGGGGCCTTTTCAAGGCTAATGGTGAAATGAGTAGTTAAAGGAATCGAGTCCCTGCATTAATGTAGTGCCCTTAACTCTGTGCCATTGCATCTACACCTTCATGAATGCCTTGCAGAGGCTTAGAATCTGGACTCCAGCAAGCTGCTGGGGCTGAGGAGAAGGAAATAGTCTGAGCTGACCTACTCCTCCCCTCTCCTACTTTTCAGGGATGGTAGCCCATGTGGGGAGTTGAGTGGCAGGTGAGATGAGGAGGCACTCAAACCACTTTTAGTGCCTTGCTATCCACATACAGTGACCAGAATCGCATCATTATGCATTTATCATGATTATTTTGTTTCACTGGCAATCCCATTTCTACCAAGGAGTCACTTGCTTTGAGGTATTATCCAAGCTTTGAATGCACATAGAGCTCTATAAGATATAAATATTCTTCTGATACTCATAGCAGAGAATGGTTCATCTTCAAAACTTCCAGACAATGTCCTGGTTCAGAGTCAATAGACCTGTTACTATCAATTCTTGGAGAGTGACAATGGGGAAAGGAATTTCGCCTTCATGTCCTCTTTGTTGTTTCTTTGGAGGCCAGAGAGAGAAACAGGATGTTGGACCAGGTGGGCTCTTTTGCGATCCAGTAGATCACTTCTGATGTTCAGATCTGCCACTGGAAAATAATAGCCAGATGGGTGGGGTATAAATAATAAAATTACTACTACTACTACTATAATTGCAGCTGTTCAAGCTGTTGAAATGTTGAGCTGTGTATTTATCCCCTGACTCTGTGTTCTTTTTCTCCCTCTCTTTCTGTTTGGTGTGTTGCCATATATAGAGCTTCCTGGTGCACCATCCAATTTGGTCATTTCCAACATCAGCCCCCGCTCTGCCACCCTTCAGTTCCGGCCTGGGTACGATGGGAAAACATCCATCTCCAAATGGATAGTGGAAGGCCAGGTATGCCAAATATTTGTGGATGAGGTTTAAGATGAGGTTTAATTCTGATGAACTAAAAATATGATCACATTTGATTTTAAGCTGCTAGAGTATGACCACGAGAGTCTCCTAAAAACAATTTGAAAAGGTTCAATATCGAAGTTGGTGATTCACCTCATAAAGATGTTGTTGTTGTTTTGTTGCAGCATCAGATTCACAAGAGCGATATCTCGTAGGCTCTTGGCTGTGCGTTCCTGAGTGAGGGCTTAGAGCAAATGTACCAAATAAGTATACAGTGGTACCTTGGTTCTCAGACCCCTTGGTACTCAAACAACTGGAACTCAAACACTGCAAACCCAGAAGTAAGTGTTCCAGTTTGCGGACATTTTTTGGAAGCTAAAAGTGCTCTGTTTTGAGTATTAAGCTTCCGTACTGAGTGCCACACTTCCGTTTTGAGTGTTATGCTGAGGTCTGTCTGTTTTTGCTATTTATTTTGCATTTTTGTTTTTGTGGATTTTTTCTTTTGTTTTTCTGACTGTGTGGAACCCAGTTCAGCTACTGATTGATTGATTGATTATGTGACTGCAGTACATTGTTTATTGCTTTCATTTTATGGATCAATGGTCTCGTTAGATAGTAACATTCATGTTAAATTGCTGTTTTAGGGGTTGTTTTTAAAAAGTCTGGAACAGATTAATCCATTTTGCATTGCTTTCTATGGGAAAGTGCGCCTTGCTTTTGGAACACTTTGGTTTTGGAACGGACTTAAGTTTGAGAACCAAGGGACTACTGTAGTTAGCAAGTGAGCTGATGGATCTGCCTGGCTTGCAGGGGAGTCAAGAGGTTGGCTTTTCTGCTACAGGGAAGTGGTAACAGGATGCCTGTTAAAAGAGGGGATAGATGTTTCTCCACTAAGAAGGAACAGAAATTGCATACAGACAATGAACAAGGCTGGCCTTCCATTCTATTCAGAGAACAGGGGCAAAGGTGAGAGCATTTACTGTTGCCTTTAAATGCACCGAGTTGATAATTAAGAGTGTGTAAGCTATTAGCTTTCTTCAAAGGGAGAGCAACAGAGAAATGCTAAGAAATGCATTTAGATGAAAGCTATTTTCAAAAGCATGATCTTCTTGCTTGGCTGTATAAAAATATTTCCATCTTGAGCACTTTATTAAGGTTTGGTGCTTATGTCACTATCAGTACATTTGCAATTGTACAGGATCTAAAAATATAAAAATGTGCCTCAGCTCACTGGTCTTGCGAATGATTATTTGTCTGTCTCTCTCTCTCTTTCAATCTCTTTCTTTCTTTCTTTCTTTCTTTTAATCGATTAGGCAAGTTTATGGAAACTAAGTCTGTCAACAGATAACAAATGCAATTTACTGTCCGTGGTTTAAAGTCAATGTACCTCTGATTGTGGTGTATATGATAAACAATAGGGGCACCACAATTAGCACCCCACTAGAGATTTTTCTTATTATTCATTCCTGATTATTTGTGCCCAGGGTGGTATTGGGGTGCTTCTACAACATCCTGCTTTCAATACTGTCTACACCTGCAAAAGTTTGAGGCTACACAGCTTTGCTTCCAACTTGTGCATGTCCCATAGTTTCCTGCTGAAATCCTGTCACTTTTCATACCTCAGAACTAGTGAAGGAAGATGATGTTCTTTAGAAATCCACAACTAATGTTCTTTGTTGCGTCTCTGACACCTTATAGAATATACTCACAAAAACCCACCAATCTCTCGTCTAGAGGGATCCTCCATCATGCCCCGTTAGTGAACTTCCCAAGGCATCTAACTGGTTGCTGTTGTCTTTCGCATCAGCCAGTTTTAAATTGGAATGTTGGAATTCTGCAACTAGTTAGAGACTAAGAAATACTCAAATGTTGTGCTGGGTTTTATGATTTAAGAAGGAAGCCTCTCATGCAAGGAAGAGGAGAGACATTATACCAAGGGATATTATCAGTATTTGTGTGCTAAACTTTGTTAGTTGATGTACAAAAAATGAAAATAAAACAGGCCCTCCCTTTACATTTACCTTCTAAACCAAGATATCCCCCTGCCATTAAGACTCTGTGCCTTTAATGCCTACCTAAAAGGTAAAGGGACCCCTGACAGTTAAATCCAGTCACAAACGACTCTGGAGTTGTGGTGCTCATCTCGCTTTCCTGACCGAGGGAGCCGGCGTTCGTCCACAGACAGTTTTTATGGGCCATGTGGCCAGCATGACTAAGCCACTTCTGGCGAAACCAGAGCAGTGCACTGAAACGCCGTTTACCTTCCCGCCGGAGCGGTACCTATTTATCTACTTGCACTTTGACGTGGTTTCGAACTGCTAGGTTGGCAGGAGCAGGGACGGAGCAATGGGAGCTCACCCCGTCATGGGGATTTAAACCTCCAACCTTCCAAGTGGCAAGCCCAAGGCTCAGTGGTTTAGGCCATAGCACTACCCGCATCTCTGATGCCTACCTAGTAGGATATAATTCAACAGGTGTAGTTTTCTCTATGTGGACACACCACGGTGGAGAAATCTGTGCCTTATGCAATTCTGTGCCTCTCATACTATTGTATTCAAATGGATTATTGAATACTACTTTATTTGACATAAGCTGTTCATTTCAAAGTTACGTTTTTATTGTGACTTTTTCTTATTGGATCAGATTGTTGAAAGGTGTGTGATCTTTGTCGTTTCTTCAGCTTGTAAGCCGCCTTGCTTATAATAATATAGAAAGGCGGTATTCAAATTAAAAGTGAAATGAAATACAGTGGTACCTCGGGTTACAGACGTTTCAGGTTACAGACTCCGCTAACCCAGAAGTAGTACCTCTGGTTAAGAACTTTGCTTCAGGATGAGAACAGAAATTGTGCAGTGATGGCACGGCAGCAGCGGGAAACCCCATTAGCTAAAGTGGTACCTCAGATTAAGAACGGATCTTCAGAATGAATTAAGTTCTTAACCTGAGGTACCATCTTAAAGCTTCTGTGAGGAGAAAGGCAATCCTAATCATACCACAGGTTTGTTCCCCCCCCCCCCTCAAAAAAAGAAAATAATACACCCCTGGGCCTTCCTCATCCTTAATCTGTCTGTATGCATTATTTAAGAATTTGCCCCATTGGGGGAATAAAAAAATCAATCCAGGATGTGAAACAGTCAGCAAGATTGAAAGATGACTTCTCTTCTTTTACTCTTGAGCTGCTTCAGATTTTCATTTTGTTTGTTTGTTTGTTTTTGCAGTGCAGTAAAGGAAGTGGTGAAATAGCTGGAAGACTTTCTTGTTGTGAGATACTACATAATAGATATGTGGCAGTCTATAAATAAATTGTAGAGATCTTTGTGAATGTTCAGAAGAAAGAAAGCCACAACAGGAATTGCAGACCCGCCTCTATATCTGTAGTCCAGCTCGCTGAGGAGTTTATCTGATCCTCAGTGGAGAAATCTGCTTTTAGATTCTGTTTCATGAGTTTCTATGCTAAACAGGCTGTCTGGGTGTGTGTGCGTTAAATTATAGGCCACAAGGGGGTAGTACAGGATGAATTGCCTTTTACAATATACTTCCAATCACTCATGTGCCTGAGTAATGAAATACTCCAGAGTTTTCTCACCTTAAGTCTTTAAGTGTGCCTCAGAGAAATACCCCTCTCCATTAGCTCTGAACAATGTCCCTCTTTGTTTCTGCTGTGGTGTCCTAGGTTTATTTATTTATTTCCAACTGGCCGTTCCTCATTTATTCTCCTGTCAGGCAAACTCTGCTCCTTCCTTCCCACCTACAGATTTCTATAAATAATATTATATGGTGCTTTTAAGATTAAATGCTGAATTCCTGAGACTATTCCTTTATACTGACCATTCGTTGGTAGTGAGGTTGCTTCCAGTTGTTTGGTCCCTTTTGAATGATGCATACAGGCATTCCATTTCTTCTTCTTTGGCAATCTCTCGTAGCCGAGTAAGAGTGTCTTCCATAAACACAGTTTTAAAAGTGAGTCTGTAAGTGATTGTGGAGGCCAATTCTGGAACCACACGTCTTCCCATGGTGGAGTCATAGACTGCCTTGAGACAGTCTCTAAACCTCTTTTGTTGACCACCAGCATTACACTTTCCATTTTTAAGTTTGGAATAGAGTAGTTGCTTTGGAAGACAATAATCAGGCATCCACACAACATGACCAGTCCAACGGAGTTGATGTTGAAGAATCACTTCTTTGACACAGGTGAACTTTGCTTCTTCCAGTACACTGGCATTAGTTCGCCTGCCTTCCCAAGTGATGTATATATTTTTTTAGAGACACCATTGGTGGAATCTTTCGAGGTTTCCATTTAACCTTTACCTCGGCCTGTGATTCCTGAACAGTATCCAGGTTCCAGGGCATCATGCCGAGGTTGTTCATACAGCAGATCTCAGTCAGCACATAAGCCATGGTTACACTACAGTGCATTGCTGAAACAACATGCCCTGCACCTCTGGGGATGGTTGTGACACTCACAACATGCAAGGAGGGGAGAGTGCTCTGGTGCTCGGATCCTGCTTGGCCAGTGTGAGAACTGGATAATGATGGACTAGATGGGCCACTGGCCTGATCCACCAGGCTCTTCCTATGTCCATCTTGGCTAGCAGCCATTTGCAGTCTTATCCTTCATGAACTTGTCTAATCCTCTTTTAAAGCCATCCAAGTTGGTGGCTCTCACCCTGTGGGAGGGAGTTCATGGCTTAACTAAGCACTGCATGAAGAAGTACATTCTTTTATCTGTCCTGAACTTTCCAGCATTTAGCTTCTCTGGATGTCTGTGAGTTCTACTGTTGGAGAGAGGGATAATTATTTTTTCTCTTACGCACTTCTCCATGCCATGTGTAATTTCTCTCACATCACCTCTCTCTCGCCTTTTCATTTTGGTGGCCCTTTTCTGAATCTTTCTGCTCCTTTCCTTCGTTTTCCCAGGTTCTTCATCTTAATGGTTTCTATTCTACATTTTGCTTTAAAAAGTTACACCGGGTACATTTGTGTTGAGATGTATCATTCTTAAACTGCAGAAATAAGGATTTGTATCGGTGTTTGGATGTCCCATGCAAACCATTCTGAAGACATAAGAACAGTAGCCTGAAATATAATGCCTGCTAATCCGAGCCAATCTTTCTTTATCTGCTGCCTCTGGCTTTTTACAGCTCCAAGTCAATTGCTCCTTCCTTCGCATCTTGCTAACATTTTACTTTGCAAGACTCAGTTTTAGAGTTGGTCTGTTCTTTTGTCATTCTAAATCATGTGTCTGCAGTATACTTGGAAACAGCCTGTGGTTTGCAAATTGAAAGCTTTTACTCTGCATCATTAGACAGAATCAGAGTTGGCATCTGGGTGTTCCCTTAACAATAGCACAAAATTCTTCAGTGTGCTTCTTGTCATAACACTTGCCTGAAGGGCAGTGTGTTTCACCAACAGAAATAGAATTTTCCCAAACTGCAAAATTAAAATGTACTTAATTTTAAAATGCTTCTCTCACATTTCAGAGGCACAGCAGTTCTGGTATTATGAATCTCTCAGGGCTTACTCACCCTTTACATTTTTGTAGTCAAATACAGACCCACGGATAGAAAATACACAGAGCTCTTATTGAGCATGAAGACTGTACCTATATTACATTTGTTACACAAATATCCAAAATGCCATAGTCAGTAAAATATCTGTTGGAACTCAAACTCTAATGTAAGATCTAACAAATGCCTCCATTGCCTCGCAGACAATTTCATTTTCCACAAGCTGGAAGAACTGGCCCTTGTGAGTCGACGGCCTGCCACCCACAAAGGAGTATAATAAGACACAAAGACACATTATTTTAGGTTAATGGGCAAAATTAGGCCACAACTTTTATTGGTTACAGCATGTGAGTAGTATTGGCTTAGGCACTGGATGAAACAGCAATACAAGACTCCACGGGAGTCATATCGGGTTAACAACCAATGGGAGGAGCTTGTTGATGCAAATACAACTCAAAGCTCCCCCATGATGTCACGGGGGTCGTGCCATGGCCCTAGTCACCAGCAGGGCATCGGACAGGATCCACGACCTTCGGATTCCTTTAACAGAATACCCCAAAGAGGAGGGGTAGATGATGGCCCATACCCAATCGTCCAACACAGCACACATATTCCAGTGCCTAACTGCCAATACCAGAAAGTTGTGACGAATTGCTACGAGGTAGGCAAAAGAACCAAGAGGCTGGTGCCAATTTGCCAACTGGATAAAAAGAAGTCTTACTAGGCCCCTTGGGCAACCAATCAACCAACCGGTCCATAGCAAGGTCAATACGCAAAAGAAGCTGACCTAAGAGGGAGGGAGGGAGACCCAAAGAAAGCAGGAACAGGCTGGGAGCTGAGCGCTGCTGCGGCTGTTTAAATACAGCTAGCCCCACCCACCAGCCTGCCCTATTGGTCAGCTGGAAGGCTTGGCCACAGCAGCAGAAGCAATCAGGAGCAGGGAGATGAGTACGCCTCCCTGCCCCACAGCAGGAAGCTGCTCCCGCTCACAACCCCTCCCCTCTGGGAGGAGGAGAGGCCTTGCCAACAGGGAGGAACTGATTGACGAAGTGGAAGTACTAGGAGACATGGGAGGAAGGGATCATGGCCTCCTGGCTTTCATGATACAGAGGCAAGGGAAAACTGAGTGTAGTCAGACATGCCCTCTGGACTTGAAGTAGACTGCTTTAAGGAACTACTGGGTGAGATCCCATGGTCAGAAATATTCAAAGAGAAGGGAGTCCAGGAGGGGTGGGAGTTTCTTAAAAGTGAAATATTGAACGCACAAATGCAGACAATTCCAACAAGAAAGAAAAGTGAGATGCATCTAAAGGAACCAGTGTGGCTGGGCAAGATGGGCCATTGGCATTCGGGGGAAATCTGTAACTTTTCAAGTGCATCCTTGTCTCTCAGTGGCCAGACAGATGCTTCAATAGGAAGCCCGCAAGCAGGACCCAAGCACAAGAGCCCTCTCTCCTCCTGTGGCTTCCAGCACCTGGTACTCAGAAGAATTGCTGTCTCCAACTGCAGAGGCAGAGCCGAGCCAATTTCTTAGTTTCCTCTATGTACAAAGGAGCTGATTATAAACCTGATGAAGAACTGATGGTCTTTACAGAGTGACTTGGCTCCATCAGTAAGCTTGAAATAGCATTGTACATCAGCCCTGGCTCTGAATGCTCCCCTCCCCCCCAGCCCCAGAGCAAGAATACTTTTTCGGCTTTGTTAAGCAGCCTTTTATCAACTGTAAATGTACTCCATTGCCTTTGAGATGACAGATGGCACTTGGAGAGCATAACTTGGATAAGAACCAGGATTCAAGGTCCCCAAGGTGACAGGAAAGTCTTTGCCACTCTGTAGCATTGAAGTTGAAGCCCACTCCAAAAGTTTGGTGGGAGAAGCATTATTTGCTGCCTTGGTTTGTTAATGTCAGGGAACTGACATCTAAAGCGCCGCAGGTGCAAAGGCTCCCTGAGGTTGAGAGAGCAGTAGCAGCGGAAGAGGGAACCAGTAGAGGGCGAGCAAGAACTCCAAGGGAAAGTGAGTCGGAGGGATGGCTCAGAGACGCTTCAAGCGAAACCAGTGGGGAGGTCTCAGGACCTCCTATAGGGACACCCACACCTCGCCGGAAACTGTCACGCCGAGAGGCCAGACGACGTGTTTCCGTTAAGGAGCTTTTATGTTGGAAACGTTTCCGAAAGCAGCCACTTTCGGATTCTACTAGTGATTGACGCAGCCATGCTGGAGGGGCTCCGTCACAGGCAGAGGTTTGAAAACCTGATCAAACTCTGAGGGACTTGCATTTTACGCACAAGCAGCTCATCGTCCCATCACAGCAATCCGAAAGTCACCGAAAGCCAGCTTGTGCAGAGAGAAGCATCATGAGCAACCCAGCCGGAACCGGGGGTGCAGGAGCAGCTGGAGGGGGTCCAAGCCTGGAAGAAAGGTACAGAGCGTTGGAGATCCAGTTGGCGCTGCAAACGGCGAGGCTTGAGGAGAGGAGGGCTCAGGATGCAGAAAAGGGAAAGGAGAAAACCACTCCGCTCGCCAGAAAGGTACCAGGATTGGTGCAGAAATTCGGGGGGGATCCCAGGAACTATCATGCCTTTAGAACAGAGATGCAATACGCTCTAAACTTGCAGTTTGATGACTTCCCCGACGAGGAATCGCGAGTGGCGTATGTGATTGGCCATCTCGAATCCGGGGCGAAAGATTGGGTTAGACCCCTGATGGCAGCGAATAATGAGATCTTAAAGGACACGAGGAAGTTTTTTCGTGCCATGGACCTGATGTTTTCCAGCGATATTGAGCAGGGGGTGGTGCGAAGGCAGTTAATGGCTTGCCAGCAAGGAAGCAGATCTGTCCGTGAGTACTGGACTGAATTTACTATGCTGATTCATAAATTGGGGTGGGACCTATCGGCGGAGCCCATCCAAATGCTTTTCGAAGAGGGGCTTTCTTCAACCGTCAAAGATGAGCTTTCCCGGGGGCCCAGGGTGGAGTCTATGGACCAATTAACCAAATCTGCGCTGGCCATAGGAGCGCGCCAGGAGGCGAGGGCTTTGGAAAGGCGGGAAGGGAAAGGAGACCGTTGGAGGGAGTTCCGCATTCCAGACATTCCAGAGCCATCTTTCCCGCCGGCAGAGCCGATGGAAGTTGGAACAGCGCGGGCGCGCGCAGTTTCAAATCCCAGTGAAGGGCGGAAGAAGGAGGGAAAGAGCGCCAAGAGATGTTATCTCTGCCAACAGCCAGGGCACTTTGCCAGAGTCTGCCCACAAAGAAAGGAATGGCAAGGGATGGCAGGAGCTGTTGGGGGAAAGGAAGAGGAAAGCAAGGAGCAAGTAAAAGCCAACGCCTGGCTGCCACCGTCGGGGCACAGCAGCCAGGCCAAAGAGCAATGAAAGTGCCCATGCCAGAACCTCCCAGACCTGCTTTAGTGATAGAGGTGTTACTAGAACTGCCAAACGGACACCCACTAAAGGTCAAGGCGCTTTTGGATTCAGGCAGCTCCTGTAATTTCATGAGTAAGGAGTTTGCAGCTGAGCACCAGATACAGACCATCCCTTTAAGTAACCCCTTGCAGGTGACTACGATTGACGGCAGAGAGCTGTTGGGGGGAGAAGTTAGCCAACAGACTGTCCCGATGATAATGAGAGTGGCAAGGCACACCGAACAGATAGCGTTTAATGTGGCCATCCTGGGAGGAGCGCCCATCATTTTGGGGATGAGCTGGCTGGCGCTACACGATCCGCTAGTGGGCTGGCATCAGAGGGTGGTCTCCTTTGGGTCAGCGCATTGCCTAGAACACTGCAAGGAGGGGAAGGTCTCGGGAGGAGACAGAGTCACCCTAGCGGGGATGGAAGTGATGGGCAAAGGGAAGGTGCCCCCGCAATACGCAGATCTGAGCAACGTATTCAGCGAAAGGGAAGCAGACAAACTGCCACCGCATAGACCCTTTGACTGTCAAATCAACCTACTCCCAGGGGCCCAACTCCCAGTAGGCAAGCTGTACGCCATGTCAGACAGGGAGATGCAGGAGCTGAGGGAGTTCATTGACAAAAACTTGAAGCGAGGTTTCATCAGAGAGTCCCGAGCGGTGGGGGGCAGCCCAGTGTTTTTTGTGGACAAAAAGAACACAGACAAACCGAGACTGGTGTGTGACTTCAGGGGCCTCAATGCAGTGTCGGAGCCCCTGGCTTTCCCTATGCCCCGAATTGACGACATTTTGACCAGAGTAAGGAAGGGAAAGATTTTTACAAAACTGGACCTGCGGGGGGCGTACAATCTGATACGCATAAGGAAGGGAGATGAATGGAAGACCACCATGTTTACCCCTTTGGGAGCCTTTGAATACCTCGTTATGCCCTTCGGTCTACAAGGGGGCTCCGCCTGTTTTCAAGCTTTTATAAACCACGTTCTGGGACCTTTGCTCTACAAGAACTGTGTGGCCTTTTTAGACGACGTGTTGGTGTATTCGGAAGATGAGGAACAGCATGTGAGGGACGTTCGAGAAGTGTTGGGCAGGCTGCAAGCCAACCAGCTGTGGGTGAAACTGGAGAAGTGCCAGTTTCATACCAAGGAGGTGGAATTCCTGGGGTACCGCTTGTCAGACAAGGGATTGGCCATGGATCCAGGCAAGGTTCAAGCGGTACTGGAATGGAAGACACCGAAGACCAAGAAGGACGTGCAAAGATTCTTGGGGTTTGGGAACTTTTATCGGAAGTTCATCAAGAACTTTGCCCACTTGACGGCGCCCATCACCGACTGCCTCAGCAGCAAGAAGAAATTTGTTTGGACGGTGGAGGCGGATCGAGCCTTTGAAGAACTGAAAAGGGCTTTCGCCTCGGAAGAACAACTTCTGCATGTGGATTTACAAAAACCCATGAGAGTGGAAACAGATGCATCCGACCGGGCTATAGGGGCGGTCCTTCTTCAACCGGGGAGGAGTGCGTCGGAGTGGAGACCGTGTGCATTCTTCTCGCGGAAACTGAATAAGTCCGAGAGGAATTACACGGTGTATGACAGGGAACTACTTGCCATTCACGAAGCATTCCGGAGGTGGAGACATTTATTAATTGGGGCACAACACAAGGTGCAAGTGTGCACCGACCACAAAAATTTAGAGTATTGGAGAACAGCTCGAGTGCTCAACCAACGACAAGTGAGATGGGCACAGGAATTCTCCAAATTTAACTTTGAGATTTGTTATGTGCCAGGCCCAGAAAACGTCAGGGCGGATGCGCTCTCACGCAAACCAGAATATTGGGAAGGGGAGGAGGTGATCGAAGAGAGACATGTCATCCCGGAGGACCGCTGGGTGTGTGGGGCGGCGCTGGTGGGGCAACGGGAACTGGTGGAGGAAACGGAAAATGATGAATATGCCCAGGATAAGCTCAGAGGTCTCAGGGGGGAGGGCGAGAGCCCCGGAGGTTTTGAGGAAAGAAATGGGGCATTGTATTACAAAGGGGCACTGTATATACCCGAAGGTGAATTGAGGGGGAGAGTACTCAAGCAGTTGCATGATAGCCCCACGGCGGGACATTTTGGGCAACACAAAACCATGTGGTTGGTTACCAGGGAATTTTGGTGGCCTAAGGTGAGGGAAGATGTAAGGGAGTATGTAAGAGGGTGTGACCAATGTCAGCGAGCCAAAGGGGAAAGAAGGGCGCCGGCAGGGTTATTAGAACCTTTACCCACACCAGAACGGCCTTGGGAAGCGATATCAATAGATTTTATGACGGATCTGCCAAGGTCCAAGGGGAAAACAGCCATCATGGTAGTAGTAGACCTGTTAACTAAGATGTGCCATTTTGTAGCATGCTCACATGCAGTCACAGCGGAAGAAACGGCGAAGTTGTTTGTGGAACATATCTTTAGGTTGCACGGGGCTCCCTCGAGGGTGATCTCAGATCGAGGCAAACAATTTACTTCCAGGTTCTGGAGGAAGCTCATGAGCTTGCTACACGTGGAAGTTAATTTTTCAACTGCCCGGCACCCTGAAACCAACGGGCAGGCGGAAAGGGCAAATGGCATTCTTCAACAATATCTTAGGTGTTATGTCAATGACAGAGAGAACGATTGGGTCGAAAAGTTGGCGTTGGCAGAATTTGCCTACAATAATGCGGAGAATGTGTCCACAGGGATGAGTCCCTTTTTGGCTAATTACGGGTGTCACCCCAGGGCATTTCCAGGGGAAGGAGGGGAGAGATGGAGCGTTCCAGCGGCTGAACATTTTGTAGAAGAGATGGAAGCCATCCATCAGCAGCTCCAGCTCAACTTAGAAAGGGCCAAGGCACAATATAAGAAGCAGGCAGACAAGAACAGAAGGGAAGGTGAAACCATAAGGGTGGGGGATCAAGTGTGGTTGTCAACCCAAGGGTTGCCGTTCAAAGGGGGTTGTAAGAAACTGAGGCCCAGAAGATTGGGACCCTTTGAGGTGATTCAGCAGGTCAACCCGGTAGCTTTCAAACTCCGATTACCCAACCACATGAAATTGCACCCAGTGTTCCACAGGTCGTTACTGTCACCATACAGGGGGGGACGTGAAGGGGAGCACGTCAGGGGACCAGCCTTGGAAGAGAGGGAACGCCGCAACCATGTAGCGGAAATCCTCGATTCCAGGTGGAAGGGTAATCAGGTGGAGTATTTGGTGGCGTGGGAAGGGGAACCGGAGTCAGAAAACACCTGGGTAAGTGCAGAGGAAGTCAATGACGAGGTTTTAACAGAAACGTTCCACCAAAGGTTCCCGAGGAAACCTCAGCCTATAGCAAGGTTTAGGAGGGAGTATTTCGGCACCACCGATGAGGAAGAGGAAATGGAAGGGTTCGCGGAGTCGGAGTTGGAAGATGGAGTGGACTCTGATGACGAAGAGTACCTAGAGAGTAGGAACAGCAACAAGTGGAAGGAAGTGTTCGCGACGTCGGAAGATGAGGGAGGTTCTTTCAGGGGTTTTACCTCCTCACCGCCAGTAGGAGAGGAGACGGGAGGGGGTGAAGGGGGCCCTGGAGGGGAGGTGGATGTCAGGGAACTGACATCTAAAGCGCCGCAGGTGCAAAGGCTCCCTGAGGTTGAGAGAGCAGTAGCAGCGGAAGAGGGAACCAGTAGAGGGCGAGCAAGAACTCCAAGGGAAAGTGAGTCGGAGGGATGGCTCAGAGACGCTTCAAGCGAAACCAGTGGGGAGGTCTCAGGACCTCCTATAGGGACACCCACACCTCGACGGAAACTGTCACGCCGAGAGGCCAGACGACGTGTTTCCGTTAAGGAGCTTTTATGTTGGAAACGTTTCCGAAAGCAGCCACTTTCGGATTCTACTAGTGATTGACGCAGCCATGCTGGAGGGGCTCCGTCACAGGCAGAGGTTTGAAAACCTGATCAAACTCTGAGGGACTTGCATTTTACGCACAAGCAGCTCATCGTCCCATCACAGTTAATAAGTCCTAGGCACGAAGCTGGCACTTGAATCTGGAAACTGATATCACGGCAGACATCTCCAGTGTTGCAATCAGTCCATGTTAAGTGTGGGCTCACTTCCATTTGCCCTGCTACTTTCTCCCAGGAAAGCCTGCAGTTCAGTACTGAATCGGAACAAACAGCAATCTGCTTTTCTATTTGTTCTGATTTGGCGCTAAAGAGCACAGGGCAAAGGCAGAGTAATAGGAATAATGAATTTATTATACTCCACCCATCTGTCTGGGTTACCCTTGTCACTTTATGCGGCTTCCAACAAAATACATGAGAGGAGGTGAACCACATCAAACATTAAACGCTTTCCGAAACAGGGCTGCCTTATAATCTAATAAAATGCTGCAGCAGCCTTTAGTATCAGCTTAGGTAGTTTGTGCCATTAAAAAAATAAATAAATACTAGACAGCCAGGTTGCTAATATATTTCTACCACCCCGCATCCTTCAGGAAACAGGTGCCTATCAAAATCTTGCCTAAAGCAAACTTCCCCACCCCAAGCAAATGTGTTGGTTGATCCTTAAGCAAAACTGAATAGGAACCAGTGACATTTCTCAGAAGGGTTATTATAATCCCATTTGTACGGATATAGATCATCCCTAAGCGATCACCAGATTTTGCCCGAAGCAAACTTTGAAGTGAATTTGGAGGTTCCTCTTCTGGCAGAACATCTGAGGAAGTTTGTTGATAGTCAAATGTTTGTCAATAAGACAAACAGCTTGAGCTTAGTCTACTCAGAAGTAAGTCCCATTGATTTCAATGAAGCTGATTCTCAGGCAAGTTGCTACAGGATTGCAGTGGGAACACATTTTTTTTTTCAGGTTACAAATTTTGGATACATTGCAATCCCAATGCACCTACAAAGACCCAGCCACCTGGAGGGAAATGCGATAGTCAGAAATATATATGGCCAGCATCCAGCTGACATGCCTACTAGGGTTTCTGGATAGGTTTAGTTTTTTAAAAAATTAACAAACAAACACATACCAAACACAGGGTATTGCAAGCTGCTTTTGGAATCTTCATTTCAAAACTAGCTTCCCATGCAGGAAAACATGAAGTCCCTCAAAACCTTTTGAACACATGGAATCAACCAGGTTCTGCCAGTGACCAAGTGCTTCACCCCTACACCTCTAAACTGACTAAACAAACTTTCAACAGTATCTGAAAATTTAAAAACAACCATCAAGTACAAAAATAAATACACCAAATGCCCAAATTAGGTGAGTTAATTTAATGCCATTGGTAGAGGGCACTTAGTCTGTGACCCTCCAGAGGTTGTTGGACAGCAGCAGCCATCATCACTGGCTGAATCAAGATGGAGTTTACCACATCTGGAGGACAACAGATCGACCACCTATGGCAGCTCCCAATGTTTTCTTCAAGGCTTCCCCATGAAAACTTCCCAGTGAATCAGTGCTTGTCAAGAAACAGCCAAGCATCTCTCAAACATCATATTCAATTCAAAAATCGATCCTAAATTCTTCATGAGTTGGTTTTTCTTCCTTTCTGCATTTTCTATGTATGGGCATTCTCTCACGTTTTTATGCCAATAGGTCTGTTCATTTTTATTCCCTCTCTTGTGAGAGCAGAATCAGTTTTTTTTTATTCCTTACCTCATGGCAGGTCAAGATGTTCTTGAATTTGTAATCCCATCATCTTGATTTATAGAAGAGCCATATGACATACTTCTTAAAAGGTCTATTAAAATTTATTAGTGCTAATTTTTCATCTCCCTCAGACTGTACACTTGAACCCAGCATAATAAAGCAAAGCTGAATTTCAAAGCAAAGGCATCTCTTCTTTAAAAAAAATAAATCAACGAATTAGGCCATTTATGTTAAAAACTATACAGCTGTATTTAGAGATTGCTATTGTAAAACATGCAACTTGTCGCAAACTCTGGGAAGGGTCCCAAGATTCAGAAGAGAAATTTTGATAAATCTATTAAAGTCTGTTCCAAAGGACATGCAATCATGCCATTTTTGTTTTGGCGTTGAAGTCATCCCAAGCTTTGGGGATGACTTTGTTGGCATATAGTGGCAGCAGTTTTTCCAGTGCTTCTTACGCTAACTGCAACACCTGTTTGCTATCAGTTTAACATTGCGTGCTGGGTTAACATTGGTGGGAATTGCATGACTGGGAAGTTCACCATAGCACTAATGGATATGGTGGGTCCACTGGTGCAGCTGGCATGCAGCATGATTGCCGGCCCCCCACTCCCTGTACACAAACTGGGGCTTAGGCCATAGAGCAACAGCCCCTTTACATAGCCCTTTCCTGTATTGAACTGCAAGCTTATTTCGACTCAGCCTGTGTTTAAATGAATTCTGCACAGTATCTAGTCTTTTAAGATGCTCAACACATAATACATATTGCCATTGTGTTGGGAAATACCATGAAATGTGACTGTTGTGCTTAGCCACAGATGCACTTAGTTTAGGACTGCACTGGCAAACTTCTCTACGAGTTTCTCTAGTTCCACGGGTTAAGTCCGATTTTCAATGTCAACAGAGCTATTAGGATTCATCCATTGTATGAGGCGCTCCTCTTGATGTCGTTTTCACTTTAGAGCTTGGTAAATAAAGTGCCCGAGACTCTGACAATTTTATGCTTTTGCCGATCTTTAAATCAAAAACAGCTGAATCGATTTAAGTACTCTTTTGTAAGAGGAAAAAATTGCATCCGGGCTGACAGGCTGTGTACCAAATTTCATCCCAAAGCGATTTCAAATGACTGAGTTATAAACCTCTATAATGAAAACAGTGACATAGCCTGAACTATTGCTGAACACAGGGTGCCTGGGTAACAATGGAGAAACATTGTGTTCCCATTGAAAGTGACGAGGAGCTGATCACCATTTCTTGCTTGGGAAACATTTCCCACCTTTCATATTACCATTTGTCTTTGGGAAAGAAAAAGAGGCGACTCTTACTTTTCATTCTGGTATTTAATTAACTTTGGCTGGAATCATTTTTCTTTTAAAATCTTTTAAATCTCAGGGGCTTTCTTATCTTGCACATCCCACCAAAACCCTCACAGACTGCTTATCTTTTCAATTCTTGGCAGGGTCAGGATATGCTTCAAGGAGTTTGGCAGTAACATGGAGTCTTGGGTCCCATCCATGCTGAGCTTGGTCTTGACTTTGCCACATGCTGTCTCAAATTTGCCTGTACTTGAAAAGTTACAGATTTTCACTGAGAGTCTGCATTCATATCTGAGCTGAGTGACAGGCCATAGTCCCTCTCTCCAAGCACTTGGTTTTGTGTGACTCCTAGAGAAGTTTTTCTATTACTGCACCAAAACTGATTTCAGCGCCTTGGTATCAGAGAGTTGCCAAAGACAACTTCACCTCTGTATCAAGTCTAGGCCTTAGGGCCACATCAAACTGGTCCAGTTTGCTTCATACTTTCTCATAGGAAAATGTATGAAAGCTGCATGGCCACCAGATTCACTGCTTGTGAATATATGTCTTACGTTCTGCCTAACCGTGCTGGGAAGCAACAGCCAGTCTTCCCATCAGATCCTCACTTGGGCATGAAAGCCGTATCTGGCTTGCACACTTTTGTCTACATGGTCGTCAGATGTGTTGCATATTTTGAAGCAGGTCCCAATTCATTAAAATACTTGCAAGTTTCTGGGCCATCAAACCTCTGATCAAAAAGACTCTGATTATGCCAAGTAAAATAATAATAATAATAATATTAATAATAATAATAATAATAATAATAATAATAATAATAATACTACTACTTTGGATCATAATACTGTAGAACTTGTTTCTGATGAAGATAGGAGAGCACAAACTATCCCTTTTTTTGGAGTTCATATATGAAATGAACAGGAAAATCATCCGCATGTTTTCTCATAAATAAGCCGCAGTGGGTTCAATGGAGCTTATGCCCAATTAAGATTGCATGGGATTGTAGTCTAAACAGGTCAACTGCAACCTTGTCATAGAGTTTATCTTAAAACTTCTTTATTCATTTACAGGAAAAGTTTTGTGCAACTCGAAAACTCGTATGCTCACCAAGAGAAATGGTTCCAATAAAAAAGTGATATTGACTTCCTTGCATTGCCCTTTCCATTCTCGTTGGCCATCATGGATATTGCCTCCCTACCAAAGTTGTCTTGACTTTAAACTTTATTCCTTTCCCATCCCATCCTCGTCAAAGAATTGATGATCAAGACAGATTGGAAATGCCGTTCATAAGCCAAGCAGACTGGGGAGAATATATAAGGGTGTTCTCTTGGACATTTACTGCGCCCTTGCAAAACTGTCATGAAAATTTACCAATGCAGACACAAGTGGGCAAGCTGCATTTTTCAAGGTCGATTTACCGTATTGTGAGCACCAATTACTTCAGATTCAAGTGAGGTTTCACACATCTGGTGTAAAAGGAATGTCTTTATAAGTTTTCTTGGAGAGAAAATGCTTTTGGCTTACATGAAACTTCTCATTGATTTTTATAAAGATCTTGATGTAAGGCTGCAGTTATTGAGGCTAAGAAAGCAATGCTCATGCCTTATATTTGATCTTTCTGTGCTTGAAAAATGTATTAGATATTGTGGGTCTTGCCATAAGCTAAACATTTATTTTCAGGAATGTCCATTTGGCATGAGATTGTGTTAGGAGAATTTTGAGATCACAAACCTCGAATATGAATACTTGCCGAAATGGATGATAGGATTAGGCCTTGCTCCTTATACTTCTATACCTTCTTTTTGTTACTTTCTAAATAAGATTTTGTCAGCCTTAGCGGAGAGGTATTTGAAATGCACACAATATTTTTGCCAGATTGGTGTATTGAATCAATTATGCTTGTAGGCAGGGGTTTAATTGCTTATTACATTTCTATCCCATCCAACGTAAGGGCTGTCGGATGAAAGGACCAGGGCTTTATTAGCCTTTAATTAAGGCAATATAGCTCACAGCTGAACTTTGAGGGGGTTGTAGGCGAAGTCTGTGGCTAGTGGGTGGGGTACACAAGCAAAGTGTTCCTGCTCCCAATCTCTGGCATCTCTCTGTAGGAATGGGAAGGAGGACCACCCCTTTTGCTTTTGAAACCCTGAAGAGCTGCTCCTAGTTAGAATAATAATAATAATAATAACAATAATAATAATAATAATAATAATTTATTTATACCCCACCCATCTGGCTGAGTTTCCCCAGCCACTCTGGGCGGCTTCCAATCAAGTGTTAAAACCAGTACAGCGTTAAATATTAAAAACTTCCCTGAACAGGGCTGCCTTCGGATGTCTTTTAAAGATAGGATAGCTGCTTATTTCCTTCACATCTGAAGGGAGGGCGTTCCACAGGGAAGGCGCCACTACCGAGCAGGCCCTCTGCCTGGTTCCCTGTAACTTGGCTTCTCGCAGTGAGGGAACCGCCAGAAGGCCCTCGGCGCTGGATCTCAGTGTCCGGGCTGAACAATGGGGGTGGAGACGCTCCTTCAGGTATACAGAACCAAGGCCGTTCATAGAAAATACTGAGCTAGATGGACCATTGTTCTGACTCATACTGAGGCAGCATTCCATCTATATTCCTGCTCATGGAATTCCCATGCAACATGGAGTTATGCCTTGGCTTGCTGGGAGAATGAAATATACAGACTGCATAGGGTGAGATGGTGATGCTCACTTCTGCTGGAGTCCACAAACACCAATGAACCATCCTCCAGATATCTGAGCATCTCCTGGTACAGCTTAGCTATAGAGCACTTTGCAGTAGAGCTGGAGAGCCCTTTGCTTCTGTGGGAAGAAAGGAGCTGAGATGCTACCCCTTAAAAAAAAGATGAGGCTTTTCAGAGACCTGGTGGGAAACACCCAGGAGCCCATCCCAAGCCTCTACTAACTCTCCATGTCTATTGGGCAGTGAGTTCTTCCATTGACTGGGAAACCAATTTAACTCTGTTCTGAATTCTTGCTTGCTATTTCTACTGAGAGAAGGCAAAGTGCTCGGTTGTGTTTCCTCCCCCCCCCCACCCCTTGTCTCCATTATAAAACAACGTTCAGCAATTTCCAGGCAGGAGAGAGATATAATTATTGTCTCTGGACTGCAGCCATTCTATCTCTGGCCTCCCAGGCCCCCAAGCAGGTAGCAGGCCACCTGTCATCCAGCTGGCTTTTCAAGGAGGAATCTTCTCATATGCCAGGCATAACCTGAGTCAGCCGTCCCCTCTGAGACCTTACCAATCATCTTCTTTAATGATTGAAAGCTGTGCTCTAGCTTGAAGACTCACTCGGGACATCCTTTCTTGGTGCTTGCCCATTTGTTGCTCCATGAGTGTAAATTGTTTAAAGAGTAACGTTCAGAAAGCTGCTCGCCTCCCCATTTCCTACTGTAAGCTCCTCACTGCATGGGGCCTTCTCTTTTCTTTTCCTGCTTTTTGATTTCTTTTATATTACTTTGAAAAATACCATGGACACCGATAGTCTATACCACAGACTGGCTGGATGCAGAGGATTGGTGGGAGTCGGCAGCAGGGAAACCCCCAAGGGAGCCCCCTGGGAAGTCGGCTCAGAGCCAGGGGATTGGTGGTGGGATGACAGTGAGGGGTCAGAGGGAGAAGGGGGGAGAGCAGATTGGGAGGAGGAAGGGTCATATGCAGAGGAGGTAACAGGGTTTAGTGAGCAGGAAGTCAGGGAGAGGACAGTTCAGACTCGGAGGCAGACGAGGGGTCTGGAGAGGTGTGGGGCCAGAACACTGAAGCCCAGGAGTCCCCCCCTCCTGCTGCAGAAGCCAGGCTTCTCCCCATCCCCTTGGTCTCCCAGGGCACACAGGGAAATGAAGTGGGCTGAAATCAGTTGTTCGCAGGCGTAGTTTGAGACTGCTTTGGAAAGACCCAGGGAAGGAGTAGCATTAATGGGTTCTGAGAAGGCAAGGCGTTCAGTCCTCACTCCTGCCTCCTCCAGGCAAGATCTGCAGAGACGGGTTGCTGGGACCACTAGACCAGAGTGCTTCTGTTTCACTTTGAAGAAAGAGTTAACTTTACTAAGTTCTGGAGATCTGTTTTTTGGGGTTTTTTGCTGCCCTACACCTGACCCGAGCCCTGGCAGCCTATTGCGTTTATCTTTGCATTATTCCATTTCTAGCCCACCTTTCTGTCATTTTATTTTTCTTCACTTATTTATTGAATTTATATACTGCCCTATACCCAGAGGTCTCGGGGCGGTTCGCAGAACAAAATCAAAACATTAAACCACAATATAGCAATACCCACTCACCACCCACCACCCACAAAAAAAACCACGTTTCAAAAGGACATAAAATGTCAATCAAATCAACCAAAGGCCTGATTAAAAATGGTACGTTTTTGCCTGGCACCTAAAGGTGTATAAGGAAGGCCCCAGGCGTACTTTCCTGGGGAGAGCATTCCACAGACAGGGAGCCACTGCACAGAAGGCCCTGTTCTCGTGTTGCCACCCTCCAGAACTCTTGAGGAGGAGGCACACAAAGAAGGACATGAAGGAAATTGGGGCTTTTAAGCCACTTTCCTGAAGGGAAGCGCCCTCTCCCCACGGCCACTAAGGGCTACTGTGGGGTTGCACTCCTTTGCTGTGACATTTGCCTGCTCCTAATCTCTGGCATCCCCAGGTGGGACTGGAATGGAAACCCACCTGTCCCCTTTGAACATCTGAAGAGCTGCTGAGATAGATGGATCAATGGGCTGATTCAGTACAAGGTAGCTTCCCATCTTTCTTTCTCATCATGGATTTCCCAGGTACCTCGATGATTTTTGTGGATTGCAGTAGGAAGAGCACAGCAGGGAGATGGGCAGCCTTTCATTTTGTCCCCTCCCTGGCAGAAAGAACTGCTCTAGCAGCAAGTTGCCCCGGGACTGCAGAGCTGTAGACTCTTAAGGCCTGCAAGTGTCTGTTGTTTCTTCATTCTGTTTTATTGCATTCTATATCATTGCCGTGGGACACAGGTGGCGCTGTGGGTTAAAGCCTCAGCGCCTAGGACTTGCTGATCGAAAGGTCGGCGGTTCGAATCCCTGCTGCGGGGTGCGCTCCCGCTGCTCGGTCCCAGCGCCTGCCAACCTAGCAGTTCGAAAGCACCTCCGGGTGCAAGTAGATAAATAGGGACCGCTTACCAGCGGGAAGGTAAACGGCGTTTCCGTGTGCAGCTCTGGCTCGCCAGAGCAGCGATGTCACACTGGCCATGTGACCCGGAAGTGTCTCCGGACAGCGCTGGCCCCTGGCCTCTTAAGTGAGATGGGCGCACAACCCCAGAGTCTGTCAAGACTGGCCCGTACGGGCAGGGGTACCTTTACCTTTACCTTTATATCATTGCCATCTGTTGCAAGCTACCTCAAGGATCGTCTGAATGAAAGGTGGGGTAGAAACCTTTCAATTTAATTAGTTAAGGTGGAGCTTCAGCTAAAGATTGAAATTGTCATGATGACGAGAAAGATGGGCAAAGGGAGCCAAAGAGACCTAGACCCAAAACAGCTCTGAGTGGCACTCCTCTTACGAAACCGAATGTGCTCACCACTCTAATTGCCAATGCCTGTCAAATAGGGCTTTCATCAGGGGGATGCCCTACCTGCATCTATAGAAAATGGCTTTCAATTTAGCAGTGGAAATTCAAGCTGCATGTCACTTTCCGGACCCATTTTCTTAACTGTGGGAGGATCGCTGTGGGGGTTTTTTTTGTGACTGTGTTGTTGCTGCAATAAGTTGGCGGCAACTGTTTATTGCTGTAAATTTTTTAGCCTGCTGTATCCTTCCCGCTGTTTTAAGACCTCGGCCATTGCTGCCTTCTTTCCCATCTCTTCCTCTTTAAGAGTGCCCAGCCCTCTCCCCTAAAGGTGCCATGGGGGAAGAAATGCTTCAAATCCCTATTAGCGCTCTGACCCTGCTGGCGCAGTTCTTGCAGATGGGCTTTGCTGAGCTGGCTGTTGGCCACTTACAGTGGCTAATTAATACAAAGCGCTGCATAGTCTCCAAGCTGCTTAGCCAGCAGGGATATCTAAAGCTCCTTTGTTCTTCGGCTTTTGTTCCATTTCAGATCTTTGCACAGAAGCATGATCCTCCAATATCCCTGAGCTCTGGAAATGGATGCAAAAAAAATTCCACTCTGCAAAGTGCAGGAGGTAGTATCCAATGTAGATTCCAGACACTGAAGCAAACTCCCGAGTGTCTGAGTTATTTTTTATTTTTAAAGATTCTAGCCCTCGCAGCTAGAAGCATGTGGGCATTTTTATTTTTTAATTGTTCAACAGGCAAGGATAGGTACCCTGGATCTACCTACTTTTCTGACCTACCTCTGTTTTTCTGTGAGTCCTCTTCTATATTTCCAGTGCTGGAAATGTGGTTTGTTGTATACCCAGTGTATTCAATAAAATTCCTTCTTCCAGGGCACTAGAAACATATGAACAGTACAAACAGGATAACAAAAAGAAAAGAAAAGAAATTATGCTACCATGAACAAATAAAATGCATGTTTTTGCAAAGTTTACTGTGGAAATTTATATGAAATTTGACAGTTGCAAAATCAGGGGTCGGAGCACGGTTGCACTTATAGCCCAGGGATGGTTTCATAAAATAATGTAATGTGTGAAGAAAATAAGCTAAATGCTAAGAAACCAAAGTCCCTCGTGGACTGGATAATCTTGACATTTAATATGGCTTTGCATGTAGTCATAAAACATTACTGACTCCTTGAGTTTTTGTGAGTTACTCCCTGATGAGAGGCGCCTTGAAGCAGCCCATGCTGGAAGTCAGAACGTTCCATGTTATCCCATATCTCATAACAAGAAATCAACCTCTGGGTTGGATCTCCACCATCATCATTGATCTTGTGTGGATTATGGATCTTTCTCTGTCTGCAAAAAACGATGCTTGGTTTCCTGCTCGAACTACCGCTTACTGGGCTTGTGGTACCATCAAGCATTGTTACTGATGGCTCCCTTGGGTTGTGTGAAAGCCAGCAGTTCACAAGGGGAGTGTAACCATGAGTTTTGTGTCCTTTTAAAGGAATACTGCAAGGGGCGATGGGATAACTACTTTGCCTGCAAAGGACTGCTTGCTCCTGTGCAAGATGGCCTGTTGGCGGATACCATCTGGAGAGGCCCTTCTCTCAGAAGCCATGAATCCTCAGTTGGGGTGCCTTGGCTTTGCAGTGTCTTATCCACTTGGCACCCATTTTTAGGAGTTTTGTTTGCCTGAGCCTTCAGGGTCACTTAATTTGTGCTGGGTTTCCCCTCCCTCGGCTGTTCAGTTTGGTGCCCTCTTCCCATTTTTTAGCCAACAATCATTTTTTGGTTTTGCAATTTGTTTGTACTTGCAACATGCCTTGAAAATGATGGTCAATAGTCTTGATCAGGGAAATGGGAATGGCAGGTCTTTGTTCCCCACTGAAGTGGGCACAGAGGTCAAGGATTCTAATATCAGTGTGGGGTAATAGTTAGAGCAGTGTTTCCCAAACTTTTTTGGGCAACGGCACACCTGTTTACTGAAAAAAAATCTCACGGCACACCACCATTAAAGCCCCGCCCCGTGACGTCAGCGCGCAGCGTCACGCCGGGAGGGACGCACGAAAGTGAAAGTTTTTTCCCTCCCCCTTGCCGGGGAACCTCCAAGCTTTGGGGGTGGGAGGAGGCAGCAGAGCGAGGGACTGAGGGACGGCGGCAACTGAGGCGGCGGCGGCTGTTGTGGTGGTGGCGGCGATAGCGGGCGGAGGAGGGGGCGGCGGCGGGGCTTGAGGAGCCGTCGCCGGGAGTTGCTGCTGCTGTTGTTGCTGCTGCTGCCCGGACATGCCGGCCTCCTCCTCCTCCGCTGTCTCGCGCTCCTCCCTTTTGCACGCGCTGCCCCGCCACTCGGCACCACCACCGCGGAGCCGCCCCCGGCTCGACGCGGATCCTCGCCGCCGCCGCCTCTCACCGCCCGACTCGCCCGCCTCCCTCCCACGGCACACCAGCCAATGTCTGACGGCACAGTAGTGTGCCGCGGAACACCGGTTGGGAAACACTGAGTTAGAGCATTGGATTAGGATCTGCAAGATATCAGGATTCACTTGGCCATAAAGCTTACTGGGTGAGCCAGTCACTCACTCACTCTCAGCCTGAGCTACTTACCTAACCTAGTGCTCTCAGTGTTCATGGCACTAAATAGAGGTCCTTGCCCCAAAGATCATACAAATTATAATTCAACTCAGGGGAAATAACAGAGGAAGGGGAGGTGACGGGGTAGACAGGGAACCAATGTGTGATTCTCTCCACTGAAAAGAAAAAGGGCATGTCTGACTATATTCCAAGGAACATTTCCCAAGTGTGATGTTGTCTAAATGACGAAGGAAAAAATAACTTCCCATCCTCTCCACAGGTTGGTGTTATAGGAGAGGAAGAGGAATGGATAACTTTGTGCGAAGTGGAGAAAGAATCAGATGCTCAGATGCTGGAGATCCCAAACCTCACGCCTTATACTCATTACAGGTGAGAACAGCAAGTAATTAATTGCTGCGCCAACATGCTACCAAGTGTCAGCGAGGGGCAGCTTCCCAGCCTGCAGGCAGCTGGTGGGAGGAATGATGGAGGAAAATTTACACCTTGAAAGCGTTTGCACTTCAACGACCCCACTTGATGTATTTTAATTGTCACCTTCACGTAGCAAAATAATTAATCAATCTGGCAATGGGAGCAAGGTATGTAAAGTGCACTGCTAAATAGTGCCGTTGAATAACTGAACACATACCTGATGCAGATTTTGTCTAGACTAAAAGTTGCACCAGTTCAATTAAAATTGATCTTGTTTCGTTTGTGGGGAAGCTGAACTGAAATTGGCTGAATGCTCATTATATCACTTTGGCTTGATTCAGTGGCTGAAGTCAGTATAACTCAGTTTTCTTTTCTTCTCACCCCAACCCCATCATTCTACTTAAATGAACTCAGGGGTGTTGCAGAACCAAACAAGACTCCCATCAATGTCAAGTGCCGTCAATAAGAGGGACACCCCACTCCTAATTTAATTTAACAATTCTGCCTGCCCTTCTTTGACTATATTTGAACATTCCTCCTCCTTAGCCTGTGAAGCTGCCCCAGAAATGCGGATTTAAGGAGCAATAACTTTTCTGAAGCTAAGCAGGTCTGGGTCTGGTTGGTGCCTGAGAGGCATTATTCCCAGGCTTTGGTAACAAAACAAACCAAAGCTTTGGTGCAAAACTGGGGTGGAAACACTTTTAAACTGCTGCTTTGTTTATTGTTGTTGCTTTTTAACCTCTTGTTTACTATATTTGTTTTTGCCTTAATTTTTGTCCTGCAAATGTCTTTACATCAAAGGGCAGGCTTCACTTTCACCAGGTAGACAGATAAATGCAAATCAAACACTCCAGCGCATTTACTTTTAAATAACCTCACCATTTCAATATAAAATTATATTATGACGTATTTCAATATAAAATGACATTTGGAAAAAAATACATAGAAGGTTAGCTGCATATTAGCGTGGCACCACAAAAGCAGGCAACCAGTGGCACTTTCATCAGCCTCACTTCCCTTCTCACCTCCTGCCTCTCAGCCACCACTGTTTATTTCACAATAAATGTGTTAGGACTTAAAAGTGCCATGGGCTTTTTTTGTTGTTCCTGATCTAAGAGAGTCTCTGGAAAGTATTTGCAAATGCAATAAGGTTGCTGATAGCATTTCCCTTGTTCGTACTTATTCCTCAGCATCAACTTAATGTGTCCCTCTTGACAAGGCATTTCGGTCTAAATAAGTTATATCAAATGGCGAGGAACAAGGGCAAAGGTCTGTAATGTTGCTATTTTAGCAAGTACTCTTCACAATAGAACATTGTTGCCTAAAAGCATTCTGAGATCCTGGAGTGGAGGAGTTTTTAGCAGCTGTGAGTCACGTTCCCACGATTCAGAAAATAGGCCTGGTGTATGTTTGACCAGATTCAGTTATTTATATAAGTCATCTGCTGCATTCATATATGCTTCTGATAAAGGTAAGTGTTGGGACAGAAGTGGTGAGAGAGTTCTTCATAGAGGAAAATGGAGCACTTCTTTGTAAGGAACAAGCGAGCACCAGAAAATAGAAACAGCCTTTCTTTCTGGCTTATTTCATTCCAGCTCAACACCTTTGCTACTTTTACAGTAATGCATATGCATTTCCTTGGCTCTGTAGCCCCAGCCTTTGAGTTGAAGTTGGGTGAAATTTTTCATCATCATAATAGATTGCGTTAACAGCACTTTTGGATGTTTATGAGACCAAATGAATAATGTCACCTGGGAACAGGCATGAAGGAATATGCTGGGGAATAGCTCTGACTGACCTACTTGCTTATCATACTTAAAAGCTGTTCCTGCTTCATTTCCCTGTATCAGATTGCCACACAGGAGCAGGACAGGAGGGTGGGCAGGCAGGGGGACAGCTGCTGGCAATGCTACCTGGGTGCACTGCTTGATGAGAAGTCCATTATACGACACTAGCTAACCCAACGTAAGAGTCTGCTCTGATCCATCCATTACACTTTTGCAAATTGATCTCCAAACTGAATTTCTTCCCTCACATTCGCCATCCTTTTGAGCCCTCTGAAGCTATTGTGTGACTGTCCATAAGATGATGAAATGAGTCGCGTCTCCCAAATGCCACTTGGGCTTATCAGCTCCATCATCTTGCCAGGTCTTGGCACGGCATTCCTACATGATGAAAAGGTGGGAGGGAATAGAAAGCACTAATTATTGGACTTAGACTGCATCTTTGTCAAATGTGCTTCTTTTGTACTGTGCCCTGTCAGAGTTTGTGAAATTAATGGTGTTGTTTTGCTTAATGCATTTTCCTTTAATGCACTTCCTTAACGAGATCTGAGCAGATAGACTAATGGCATTACACAAGCTTGCACAACCTTTCTTCAATCCCAGTCTTTTAATGCCAGAAAGCCAGCAGTCAGCAGGGACAAGTTGAGCAGCTAACGTGTTAGCACAAGGAAGCATGAACGGACAGTCTCTCCTGTCTTTTTGTTATGATGGCCGTATGCACCTCTAATGCCTTTTCTAAAACTGGTGCCATCACAAGGAGGAGTGATTGCTGTCATAATTTGGAACAAATGGGATTGGTTTTGATCCAAGTGTTCATATTTGGAAATCTTGCATCAAAGGCAAGCTATTTGTTCCACATCAGTGGTGTTTGGGCAGGGATCATTAGGGAAGTCTTTGGCAATGGACTCATTCCAGAGAAAGTTGCTCAAACCTAAATGGATTTAAGGATACGGTTGCTTCTTTCTGGATTCAACTCGATGTGATAGCCACATTTGCAAAGAGAAGGGAAGCAACCTCTAATTGGTTTAATCAGTGGGTTAACCAACTAAAGCTTTAGGTAATGATGGCCGGTTCTAATTGGGGAGAACAAATTTTAATCAGGGAGGCTGAGAGTCAAACTCACCCTTGTTCATTTTTAGATGCTGTTTGGTCTTCGTGTGAAACTGTAATAAAGAATGAAATAATGAAGAATGAAACAGGGAAATATTCAGGTGCTGAGGGGAAACAAACCATGACCTCTGGCTCAGCTTGTCATCCCAACTAGGAATCCTGGTTAGTTTTGCTCCAACAAACCATAAGCCAAGAACAAACCTTGGCCACAGTTGGTGGCATGTTGAGAGTGAAATTTTAGAAACTAAAATTTCTGTAATTACTTGAAAGCCCAAACAAGAAATCTGCCATTTTCTTATATTGCACTTTCCAGTATCTGTTTTTTGACCTGCTCAGTGGGCTGTCATTATCATTCTTTCAGTCTGAGTTATCTGATCAAAAAGAATCTATTTGCCCCTTGAAAATCTCACAGTTGTAGCAGAGCAAGGAACATATGTCACCTGCCATTTATCTTTGACCAATGCTACTGTCAGTCACTTTAAAAAAATCAGTTTGATGAAAAGGATTTCCAGAGGTTCTGTTTTCAACCCTACGTGGCTCTTCTAAATCTTTCTGTACACTTTCTGTTTGTTCCTCTCTGTGTCCTTCAGGTTCAGGATGAGGCAGGTGAATGTGGTCGGGCAAAGTCCGCTCAGCCAGCCGTCGCGCGTCATCCAAACTCTCCAGGCACCGCCAGACGTTGCGCCAGGGAGTGTGACTGTGCGCACAGCCAGTGAGACCAGCTTGTGGGTCCGCTGGGTGGTAAGTTGATTGTAACAAGACAGCGCAGGAGGAGGAACAACATTCAAACTTTTCCCTTAGGCAAGGAGTCCAAAACTCACAAATGACTTTTCCAGAGAAAGCCATTTATTTCCTTTTTCCCAAGCACTGCGGTCATATCTGAAGCTCCACATTTCTGGCTATATGCCAGGATAGGATGTGCTCACTAATGGACCAACCAATAAAAGCATAGCAAGGAATTATAAATGTGATATAATTGGAATAGACCAGATGCTGCCTCTTGTTTGTTTATGTTGATGTGTTTCTGAAGAAATGCCATGAAATTTGGTTCATTGTGTAGCCACTTTCATCCTAAGTTACTGAAATTGCAAAGAGATTTTTTTCCCCTACACAGAAAGAAACAGTGCCAATGTGGAGGTTATATCCATGTGATAGATTGCAGAGCTAAGTGATTAACTCTGGAATCGGGTGATAAATTGCAGGGCCATTGATAAATGAATTTATCATGTGGCTCTGACTGCTGTACCCACCCCTCAGCCTATCTGACTGAAATCCATTCAATTATTCCAGTTTCCTCTGCTATTCCACTCCAAACAGCCTTCCCAAGGATATTTCTTCCTGGTTATCTTCTCAGCACCCAGTGGATGCTCCCAGAGGTTCATATGTAAGGCGGGAACTGCTGCAGCTCGTCTGGCAATCAGGAAAACATTCTGTGCATACGTTTCCTGAATGCTCAGAACCCCTTTGAATTCTCCAAGTCATCAGGGCATTCCTATAACAACAGGGAATAAATGTCTGCTCGTATTTGGCATCTGGTCTTGGGAGCTTGCTGCTCAAGGGAGAACAAGCTGCAGATCCTGCCAGGTGCACCCAAGCTTTGGGTGTGTGCCGAAAGTAGCTCTTTGGATCCCAGTCAAAGAGGCGGGAAGTTATTGTAAGCAGAGAAGATGGATGAATGGGCAGAGAGCCAGCGAGGCAGGCAAAGATGAAAGGGGCGTATCATGTGACTTTGCAATTAACTGCATTAATATTGTTGCTGGCCATTTGTGCATCTCTGATAATGGTCCAGAAAGAACTATCAGCTCCGGAGATTTTTACACCCATGAATTAAAGCCTCATTTATGGGCCAATGAGACAAAAAAGAAAGAAGGAAGAAAGGAGAATATTCTGTGCTTCCTGAGTTGAGGAGCAAAGACAGATTTGCCTATCTGCAACGCGCTTGCAAGTTGTGGCAATGTTGAGCTGATCCTGTGCAGGGTTGGGATTCCCATCATTCCCCTTCCACTGAAGTAGATATGGACATGACTGATCCACTCCAGGGCTGGCCACTGCAGCCTTAACACCAAGGCCCTAAATGCATACAGTCGGAATCAGTTCTGGAAGTCCATTCGACTTCCAAAACGTTTGGAAACCCCAAGCATGGCTTCTGATCGGCTGCAGGAAGCTGTGGGAGCCCCGTCAGACATTCAGCCTCCAAAATAACATTTGAAAACCGGAACACCCACTTCCGGGTTTCGATCGTCTGGGAGCCAATTTGTTTGGGAGCCAAGTCATTCGAGATCCAAGGTACGACTGTACTGGTGCCAAGTTCAATGTTCACGGTCCACAAGTGAACAAAATATTACAGTGCAACATTTTCCTGTTCAGGTGCCAGCTAGCTAGGTGTGCCCTGTTCCAGAATATTCCATTTCATTCCACCTCTCCCTCATGTGCTCCTTTTGGGAGGGGAGGGGCGGTGTCCGCCTGTCAATGAACATTCAACATTCTTTGGTCACTGAGCACTCTCACTCCTCATTAGCGTATTATTGGGTTTCCCCCCTAAATTCCTGCAAACCCCCCTAAAAAAACAAAACCTTCCAGATACCTCCCTCGGGATCCATAAAAGGGCTGTTAGTATATGGTGTTTCTTCCTGTTTGTGCCAATTGAAAGATCTGACCCAATGTGGGTAACAAATGTCACCGAAGACCACACCCTGCGCTTTTAAACCTCCATCTTGCCCATCACTAACATGCCACCCTTTTCCTCCATGTCTAGCCATTGCCTGACTCCCAGTACAATGGGAACCCAGAGTCAGTGGGTTACAGGATCAAATACTGGTGTGTGGATGTGCAGCCTCTGATACTGACAAAGGTAATCAATGATCGCTTGGAGAGGGAGCACACCATCGAGGATCTAGAGGAGTGGACAGAATACGAGCTGCAGATCCAAGCTTTCAACGCCATTGGGGCAGGACCCTGGAGCGAGGTGATGCGAGGTCGTACGCGGGAGTCAGGTAGGTTGTGTGGGACGACTCTCGGTGATTGCTAAACTCCTAAAATGATATCTGCTTTTCCTTCTGATTTTACACTGGCCTGCTGCTGGCTTGTTTAATGTATTTATATCCTGCCTTTCTCCCAAGCTGGAATTCGTGGCTGCTTCCACTGTTTAAAGACATCGTTATGAAGTACAAAGTAATTAGATGACATGAAAACAATGGTTACAATACTTTAAAGCACGCTTAGAACCAGCATTAGAGTACAGTTTGCCCTGACAGAGCCCAGTGGTCAGCACAGTCTGCACTTCAGTTTCTAAAGACCTGTCTGAAAATGAGGATCTTAGCCTGCTGGCAGAGGGATGGAAAAAAGGGAGCCAGTCTATTCTCCCTTGGAAGGGAATCTCGCCATCTGGGAGCAGCCACAGAAAATGCATTCTCTCTGTCTCTTGTGTGGCTACTAAGTGTGTTGATGGGACTGAGAGAAGATGCTTATCTGAGGATCTTAGCACCCAGGCAAGTTCATACAGGGAGACATGATCTTTCAGGTAGCCTGGGCCCAATGCAAGCTGACATTGGATTTGTTGCTGTTGTTGTTTAGTCATTTAGTCGTGTCCGACTCTTCATGATCCCCTGGACCAGAGCACGCCAGGCACTCCTGTCTTCCACTGCCTCCCCAGTTTAGTCAAACTCATGCTGGTAGCTTCGAGAACACTGTCCAGCCATCTCGTCCTCTGTCGTCCCCTTCTCCTTGTGCCCTCCATCTTTCCCAAAATCAGGGTCTTTTCCAGGGAGTCTTCTCTTCTCATGAGGTGGCCAAAGTATTGGAGCCTCAGCTTCACGATCTGTCCTTCCAGTGAGCACTCTGGGCTGATTTCTTTAAGAATGGATACGTTTGACGTCTCCTCCAGCACCATAATTCAAAAGCATCAATTCTTGGCAATCAGCCTTCTTTATGGTCCAGCTCTAAATTCCATACATCACTACTGGGAAAACCATAGCTTTAACTATACGGACCTTTGTTGGCAAGGTGATGTCTCTGCTTTTTAAGATGCTGTCTAGGTTTGACATTGCTTTTCTCCCAAGAAGCAGGTGTCTTTTAATTTCGTGGCTGCTGTCACCATCTGCAGTGATCATGGAGCCCAAGAAAGTAAAATCTCTCACTGCCTCCATTTCTTCCCCTTCTATTTGCCAGGAGGTGATGGGATCAGTGGCCATGATCTTCGTTTTTTTGATGTTGAGCTTCAGAACATACTTTGCGCTCTCCTCTTTCACCCTCATTAAAAGGTTCTTTAATTCCTCCTCACTTTCTGCCATCAAGGTTGTGTCATCTGCATATCTGAGGTTGTTAATATTTCTTCCAGCAATCTTAATTCTGGCTAGGGATTCATCCAGCCCAGCCTTTCGTATGATGAATTCTGCATATAAGTTAAATAAGCAGGGAGACAATATACAGCCTTGTCGCACTCCTTTCCCAATTTTGAACCAATCAGTTGTTCCATATCCAGTTCTAACTGAAGCTTCTTGTCCCACATAAAGATTTTTCAGGAGACAGATGAGGTGATCAGGCACTCCCATTTCTTTAAGAACTTACCATAGTTTGCTGTGGTCAACATTGGATTTATTATTTATTTATTTCACTTCTTTGGATATAAATGTATATAAAAGTCTCACAGCAACTTAGCAATATGTTTATGCATTGAGGGCGCTTTTATATAAGTCATATGCAGCTCCCTGATGCAGACGCGGCGCTCCAGGGCACAACCTTCCTTCTTGCCCAGGGGGCAATAAGACGGAACCTGGAGTGCAAGAGACTAAGGCACAAAGTTTAGCTTTGTATCTCTGCTGTTGAAAGCCATTTGAAAACCTTACTAGAGGTGTCAATAATAAATGTGGATTAGACAAATTCATGGAGGATAAGGCTGCCAATGGCTATGTTTTACCTCCAGTGTCAGAATCAGTTGGCTTCTGATACCAGTTGCTGGCAATTGCAAGTAAGGAGAGCGCGACTGTGCTCAGCTGCTGCTTGCAGGCTTCCCAGAGGCATTTGATTTATCACTGTCAATCGTGGACTTTGGTCTGATCCAGCAAAGCTCTTCGAAAACTACACAATACATACAAATTCATGGAAAAAAAGAGCCCTGAAATTTGTAAATGAAACTCCTGCACAGGAGATAGGAATTTTGTGCAGAGGACTGCATGTGAGGGGTGGTTGAGCTGAACCAGTTACCTTGTGGCCATTTTCTTGTGTTCAGCATCATCCCTCCGGGTCCCAGATACATCATTACCTTTGCTTGATGGCCTCAGCAGTAAGGAATCCTGACCAGAACAGTGACTCACTCATAGATGCAGTGGGTAGCCTCTTTGGAGGGTGAGTCATTCTGCCTCTTGCCCGCATTGGAGGTGATTGGATCATTCATTCAGTCCCAGTGCAAAGAGACAGCAGAACTCCCTATTCCATTTTTGCTGATTTACTGGGAGGCTGATGAAAAGGAGGCCACCTAGAGCCTCGTAGGAGCCTTTAATTATGAAATCAATTTCTTTCTCATTGCATGCTAGCAGCCCTCTCAAGCTGCAGAGAATTTGCTCAGGGAATGACAGGTACCGACTTCCTCAGCTACTAGTTATTAGAACCTTTGGGCGGCCAGGGAGGGCGGGCACAGAGAAATGGGTTTCAAAATGCATCTATTATTTTGCTTTCTACAACGTCTGCCAGCACATCTCTCAGCAGCAAACATTTCACCTCTTGTAATCTGGGAACGTGCTTACTTGGGTGGTCCAGGTTTTGCAAGGAGAAATCTCCACCAGGCAAGGCTCTGGGACTCCTGCCCAGCGGCAGCAAGGCGAGGGATAAGCAATGCTCGCTCATTAGCATCTGTGGAAGGTAGTTATTAAGCTGTTATCTAGATAACTTCAAGCAAAGCTCCTCTCTCTCAGCTCCAGCCCACATGCATCCGACGTAATTTACCTTTCTGCTACGGGTGAATAATTGAGCGGAGTGACCTTTCTTGAATTAAGTATTCAACAGTGAAAGTAAATCACCGTCTTCACTAACCTGCACAATGAGCAAGGGTTGTGTTTGCAATTTGTCTCCATAATCATAGAGGGGCTGCCCATTGCTACTGCATGGTTAAGGCTGGGTCCCATTTATCACTTTAAACAAGATTTCAGCCTTTTTTCTTGTTATAAACAGCTCAGCATCCCCAAATTTGCATATTTTCATTAGTGCTGGGGTAAGGGTTCAATTAAAGCCAGAGGAGCCGTGGCAGGATGCAGAAGCGAGGGAGAGTTGGTGAGGGTGACAATGACAAATAAGTATGATGCACCGATACCCATTTCACATAATCAGTGCACCACATGACCCGTTTCAAGCATCTCTATGGGGTCAGTAGAAAACAGCTAGGTTTATGGGCACGCCAGTCCCCCAAGCACTTAAGCAGGAGTTTGTGGAGTTAATCAGATCTAATTGTGCTCAATGGCCATCATATTTACTCAGGCATGCATTCCATAGATTTCAGTGAGATGTGCAGTAACCATATGGCCACTTTGCCATGTGCCAAACTCCACATTCTTAATACGTCTATTTTTTTTTAAAAAAAGAAAACAAATTATGAGTTGATCTTTAGTGTTCAGTCACATCACATGCTTCAAGGAGGCAAGAGCCCATAATCCTAACCCTACCACCCCCACCCCCATTCTGGATTCTGAGGGATTGCAAAGACAATCAACACTATCAAGACAAAACTGTTCCCACAACACCCAGTTGTCCAGGAGGAACTGGAGCAGCCCATCATTTGTATGCATATTTGCCAGTCTAAGCAGCGAGAGGCAATAGCTGGTCTTAGAAAGGAGGCGAGTCTCTCTAGATCTGCATCTTCTTCAAAGGAAAGGAGTCTTCTTCATTCAAGAGTGTGTGCCTAGCATACGGGAAGCCCCAGCTTTGATCCTTTCTTCAGTTGAAATAAAAGGTGGCTTTTGAAGGGCTGGAAGAATCTCCTTTCCAAAACCCTTAATAACTGCAGTTTGAGGCTTGCCATTAGTCTCAGGAAAGCTAGATAGGGATATTGCTGCTGTTTTTTACCAGTAAAAGGAAGGTTCTCATTTGAGGGATGGCAGGAGAAGTGGCAGAAAGAAGATAAGCAATTTAGTCACCCAACCCATTCAGGACAGGACTTGGGATTACAGGTAGCTGGATATTTATGTATTATTTTTTAGCAATTTATATCCTGCCCTTTGTACATAGACCTCAGGATGAGTTACAACAGAAAAAAGTAAATTTGCAGGTGCAATCTGGGTAAATATATGGGGTTCCTGCCTTAGGAAAATCAATAATTCCTTTATTCAAAAGGAAAATGTCCTTGCAGGCACCTGGGTTGGCGGTAGCTGAGCTTCAAATATGGCATCTTTGGCAATCACACATAGCCGAGTAAGATTGTCTTTCATGTCTTAACAGTGAGTCCACTCACTGTGGACGTCCTTCCACAGTGGGGACAAAGGTTTCCGGGCAGGAGTTGATCACATGAGGCTTTGCCAAGTGTGCCTTCCTCTTAGTGCGTTTCTCCCTTTCGTCCTGAGTATGAGCGTCTTCAAAGTCCATGACACCTTTGGTCAAGGCTGTTCTCCAACTGGAGCGCTCGCAGGCCAGTGATTCCCAGTTGTTGATGTTTATACTACATTTTTAAAGATTTTCCTTGGGAGAGTCTTTAAGCCTCTTTTGTTGACCATCAGCATTACGCTTTCCATTTTTAAGTTGAGAATAGAGTAGTTGCTTATCTACTGGTATTAACCTAATTGCCTGCTGCAGTTTATATATGCTACTCTTATTCCAGAGCTTGTGTTTGGGCAAAAGCACACACTTTTGCAACACACTTGAAAGATTGGTGGAACTGCTAGACACATGGCCATATTTTAATGGGCAGCCTTCAAAGCCCTGCTGCCACTACACCTTGAATCAAAAGCTGCAGCTTAGCAGGTTACTAGAAAGCAATACTGCGGTGCACAAACTGAGCTGCATCCTGAATATCAGTTTACAAAGCTCTGAACAGCTTGACCCTCGCCTCTGAATGTGGCCGTGATAATCTAATAGCTGACTTTATCAACTATGTAGCTGTGGATATGCGCTATCTGGGGGCCAGTACATATAAGGGCAGCAGGGACACCATGCATCAGAAATGAATTATGGTGTGAAATAGAGGAGATTTTTTTATTAAAAAAAAAGAAGAAGTACCCATGAGAAGGTTCTGTTCATACAGTGGCGTTCCTATTAACTCTGACTTGAACTATGCCATATTCTAGGACTCCTTCCACTGGAAGAGCAATAGAAGGAGTTAAGAACCAAAGAACTTAAAAAGAGCCTGCTGGAATAGGTCCATCTAGCCCAGCATCCTGTTATCACAATGGCCAACCAGATGCCTGCAACAGAACTTGAATGCAGCAGTTCGATCCCAGATCCCTGTAGATCCCAGCAGCTGGTATTCAGAGGCATACAGCCTGCAATAGCGAAGGTAGAAAATAACCACTGTAGCCTGTAGCCACTGAAGATCTGCAAAGAAGCCAGAAAACTGCAATTTGTGGAGGGTGTTTGGAATTCTCTGTTAGCGTTCACTTGCCTCGCCACCCGCTCAGCAGATCACAGTTCTAAGGAGGCAGGGATTGACTAAATCATTAAATCAGTCCAAGTTTGTGGTGTAGATATGTCCCCGAAGCAGCTCCACTATGGCTTTCCAGCAGCAGAGGGCTTGGCCTTACAGAGCTTAATCAGTCTTATGGACAAGGAAGTTTAAATAACTCAAGGTTCTTATGAACCCATAGAGTTAGGCTTTTCACCTTGTACTGAAACACATTTTTGCAAAGGGTAACCTCCTTCTTCTTTGAAAACACGCGCGCACGCACACGCACACACACACACAGTGATAGTAACCCAGTTAACTTCAAGAGAGCTCATTTGCGAAAACAAAGTACCCATCTTGTGCTTCATCTTTCAAAATAACTATGTGATCAAGAAAAGCGAGTGGCATTGCATTCATCCTGCCACTGACAAATGGTGAAATTGGCCTGGAAGGAACATGGAAATTTGTTTGGGTCATGGGGATCAGGACAGGGATGTCTGTTTTGTGTCAATGAAGCAATCTACAAATAAACCACAGGCAAGGTTGACGTGATAAAAATGCTGGAAACCCCATGAAGAAGTCCTTGCCGTGGAGGGAGGGGACAGCTGATATCAGTCCCCCCCCCTATTCAATTTACACAGTTATAATTAACTACTGAATTGACTAAAGCTCATCTGATTAATCAACTAAGGTTTCTTAAGTTGGAAGATAGATTAGGTAGAAAGAGACAGAGAGAGCTTGCGGTTTCTGTGGATTTGTTTACAAACCCAAAAGGACCCAATGTCAGATCTTATCTGCTCATACTAGGACCTCCCCACAATCACCACCTTTTTGATCATTTAAACAAGTGCCTCAAGTGGCCTTGGCCAAAGCAGAGAGGGAAGAAAAGCCACATTCTCTGCATTGTTGGGGCTTAGACTCCCCCTAGCAGTGATCCTTTATTATACACATCTTTTAGAAAAGAAGAAGATGTGAAGGCCGTCTCAGCCTCTTGTGAACCATCCAGAGTGTTGGTGTTGGGGGATGGAGTGAAAGAGATGCTTTGGTTTCTGAACCAGAGAAGAAAGGTATTCATCAAAATAAAGAAATCATTCCCTCCTTGCATGGCAAAATCAAACAAGCGAATATCTGAGCAAGAGCGGCTTGGAAAACGGCTGGTTTTCTTTACACCGAAATCTGGCACACCTCTTTCTCGTGCCCTATGAAGTGATTCATGTGGGAGTAGTGCTTTGTGAAGATCTACGGATAAGGCTGTGGCAGCCGTCCAAAGACATTTGTGGCTCCCGGCAATCTATATTCCTTTAACATAATTATATCCTTGTGGAGGATAAATCTAGGAGAAGATGGGGGGGATCCAGCATTGGGAGAAGCAGGGGGAACGGGGAAGACAAAACTATATTGCCAGCAAAAGCAGAGGAGCTCCATTTCTCATGCCCCAGCTAATTGCTAACAGAGAAACTGCTGTAGTGATAACCTGGAGCCTGCAGAAGTAGAGGGTGGAGCTTCTTTCTCCTTCCTTCAGAGGAACATGAAAATAGTAGCTATAGACTCAGTGCTGGATGAAAAGAAATGGGGAGTGAGGCTTGCCTGCTCAGGAGCATCTGAGACTCTGAGATTTCAGGGCCCAAACCTGAGACATAGGGGCACCTCTCTGGTGATGTCACAGGCCAGAGCTTCTTTGCGCTCCCTTCCCATCAATGAGATGCCTCTGGGCATCCCCCAAGCATCCTGGAGGCCAGAGGCCTCTCTCACCCTGGTGAGCTTATCTCACCTTTGATAAGCTGCTCCCCTTTCAGCACCACAAGGCAGAGCCCCACAACTGCTTCCGGACTGGCACTAGTGTGTCTTCAGCGCTGAGAATAAAGCCTATTTCTCTCTCCTCCAACAATCACCTCAAAAGGCCTTTAGAAGTTCCCTCCCTCCCTCCACTGGTCTCTGAAGCTCGGCAGGTGCGTCGTGCTCTTTGAGAAACTGTGCCCTTTAGACATTAGAGTGTGCATGTGGAGTAGGGGGTGAGGCATAAGAAGCTAAATAAAATTTAAAAATCTCCGTCAAGACCTTTAAAGCAGCCTCAAAATCTAATCACGTTAACTGAGTTGGTGTTAGCTTTGCCTAAAGGAGCTTGGGGGGCGGGGGCGGGTCAGAGGAAGTAATGCGGGGAAAATACATTGGATTTATCCCTGTCTGGTGAAAGTTAGTGACAGTAATTCTGTTGTGACCTTTAAATTGCCAACTTGGTTTTAAAAGGGGAGGGGGTATTTGTTTTGTTCTCTCTCTCTCTTTTTTACAAAATAAAAAAGTCACATACTTACTTAGGCCATGTCACATACTAAGCACTGAGGTCTGTTTGGAATCCCAAAAGCTTTGGTGGCTTTTCAAAAGCGTCAGGCAAGATCCTTGCCCGGCTGAGAACGAAATCATAGAATTGTAGAATCACTGAATTTCAGAGTTGGAAAGTACGCAAAGGGTCATCTAGTCCAACACAAAATGCACACACACAAAAAACCAAGAACAAGAAAAAGCACAAATAACCCCTCACCCCAAATGCATTTTAAAAGCCGTAGGATGTTAATCTGCTGAACACCTGGCCAAGAGAAATATTGCTGCCTAGTGCTAAAGACAGGCAATGAAGGTGCCCTCTGGGGAGAGCATTCCACAAGCGGAGCACCACCCATTCTTGCTCTGCCACCTTCCTGACCTCGTGTGGAGGAGGCACACTAAGGCGGGCCTGAAAGGATGATAGCAGGGGCCACGTCGGTTCATATGGGAATGTGTGATGATGACGGTGAGATGCTGGATGCTAGAAACCGAGGGAGTTTCTGGGAAGAACTTTTGAGTGTCTGAGAAGCTATGGAGGAGAGCTACTTCCAGAAAGTGCATGATGAAGAAAGCACAGTATTTGGGGACACTTCCTTGCAGTGGCTTACTGAAATGTTCCAGGAGAGGGTCCTTGGCTCTGGATCCAGACTATGGATCCTAAGGTTGCTGTTTTCCTTAATGGAAAAACACATTCTTTTTCTTTATGCTACCCCTATCTGCATCTTGGACAATTACAAGCAGGGATGTCCACATTATCTACACAGAAACTGTTCAAGTAAAGAAGAAGAAGCATTTTGATTCAGGATACTGGATTGAATTTTGTTTTTGTTGTTCATTTATTTAAAATATTTTTAATCCATCCCTTTGACCAAAGATTGACCTCCAAGGTGGTTGACAATACTATTGAAAACAATATTAAACACACACACCACTTAGGATACACTTAAAACATCATGATAGGCCCAATAAATTACAGCAGACAACCTTTATTCAGGTGACTTGGAAAGACTAAGTAAGTGGAAGCATTTTTGCCAGCAAGTGAAATACAAAAGTGCTAGATCCTGGTTCATGTACCTGGGAATGGTGCTCACAGACTGGGTGCCATCACAAGGCTCTGTCCTTGCTACCCTCGGATGGTGAGGGCATCCCCAGCAGGCCCTGGGTGCAGTTCAGCATTCAAAACTCCCATTGTTCTGGGCACGTTTTGCGACAGGGGATTTCATTAACACAAGCAATTTCTGAGCTCTGGGCGCAGTACTGCACCTAACATTTCAGGTTAAAACTGCACAGTGGAGGGAAAGGAGGATCTTTTTCTGCCTCCCCACCTCCTGCCACTCTCCGAAGACTGGAGAAGAGATCCTCTTAAGAATATTAGAGGGGTGGGCAGGGAAAGCATGGCTTTGTTTTTTGCAGTCTTCAGATGAGGACTAGACCACGTGAATAATGAACATAAGATTTTAGCTGTAGTTCATTCATTTTCAGCTTTGTATTCTTGTTATAAAAAAGCGCGCCTCGACATTCTGTTGTGGCTCCCATAACCTAGGTTTAAGATGCCACTTAGCTCCTAGCTTTCATATCTCAATTTCTAACACTGGTACAGTTCAATGTGCTCTGTGCCCATAGACCATTGGAGATGACTGGGCAAATCCTAGATGACGAGTGAATGGATTTATCAGCTTCTAATGTCTGTTAAATCTGGACATTTGCAGTTCCTTCGGCTCCCCCAGAGAACGTGTCGGCTGAAGCTGTGAGTTCCACTCAGATCCTCTTGACCTGGGCGGCTGTCCCTGAACCTGAACAGAACGGGCTCATCCTTGGATACAAGGTAGATCTTCCCAAGTGCTGCTGAGTCTTTTCTGCCTTTGGATAAGCAACGTGTTGTTTTTACTTGATTTTGTTGTTATCTATGTACTAGTAAGTATTGGGGTATTAAAGTCCTGGCATCCAAACTGAGTGCTGTAAGGTGTATCCCAGAGCTACAATCCCATACAGATCTCCTGTATTTTAGCTGAAAGGTTCCATTCTAGAGAATTTAGGGATTGCTACTAATGTCAGACTGAAACACAACAAGCTGAAGAGAATCCTGTGGCACAGCATATTCCGTGCTGCATCAGTTAAGCTATCATCAGTGAGATCTCCCCACAGATACAAACGAGCAGATTGAAAAGGTTCACTTCGCAGGACAGGTTATCAGTTTGAGTTACTCAGAAGACTGCAGTTTGAACACTGAATGTTCAGCATACAATACAGCATACATGCGAGTTATTAAAGACTTTCCCTTGTCTCTCATGTACTGTCTAGCTAATACTTTTGACGTCCTGCTAACATGCACCAATGACTAGGAGACGCTATGTTGATTGCTTGTTTATGGATGGCAACTACCGTCTACCTGACAAGACTAACCCATTGCTGCGTGTTTGTTGGGGCTGGCAGGGCAGGTGTGTTTGTTTGTGTAAGAGAGAGATACCAATGTTCTTTCTGTGTCTACAGAGAAACACTGCAGATTTGGGATTGTAGTCAGCAGAGGAATTTAACCCAGCAGAGAAGTCTTGCTGGGGACTCGAAGGACATGTTGTTTGCTTTTGGGGAGCTGCTGCTGCTGCTGAACAACCTAGCATAGTCTGTCCCCATGCAAGCATGCTTCTGACTTTGCAGCTAGAAAGTGGGGCCCACAACAAACACTGCTGAGTGGTGTGTTCTTGTTCAGCCAGCCATGCTCTCCTCATTCCTCCACTCCCTGTCTCTGGTTTTCCCTTCAACAGACACTCAGCACGGCAACACCACTCAGCATACCTCATGGACCTATTTTTGGTTTTTCCCCCTTCCAAGGTTTTTTTTTTTGTGTAATGCTCTTTGATACTTCTGCAAATCTTGGTGTTCTCACAAGCCTGCTGAAACCCATTGATTGACTACATAGGAATTGGCAAGAGGTTTGCCATTAGTACATAGGGTTGCAAACATATATCCCCAGTTCTCTCTTCTGACAAATAGCAAAGTTTCCGGAAACCAGGCAGAGGGCCTTCTCGGTAGTTGCACCTACCCTGTGGAATGCCCTCCCATCAGATGCCAAAGAGATGCACAAATATATGACATTCTGTAGACATCTGCCTGTGGTAGGAAGCTTTTGATGTTTGCTGTTTTGTCCTGTGTTTTTCTATTTTGTTGGAAGCCACCGAACGTAGCTGGGGCAACCCGGTCAGATGAGCAGGGTACAATAACATTGTTGTTGCCGTCCCTGTAAAATATTGTTCCTGGAATGCCTTGCTGCTTGTGGGGAGTGAGGTAATGCTCCCTATCCTTTTCATATCACTCCATATGTATTTATCATACTCTTCTTTCCCCCCCTTCAGATTTTGTTCAGGCCCAAAGATGTGGAAAGCAAATTAAGCAGCCAAGTTGTGAGAGGGAACCACACCCTTTCCATCCTTCTAGCTGGTTTGCGGAAATATGTGCTTTATGAGATTCAGGTTCTGGCATTCACACGCATTGGGGACGGGATCCCCAGCTCCCCTCCAGTCATCGAGAGAACTAAGGACGATGGTAAGTGTATGTGGATCGCTAGAACCTTCTAGCTTTTTTGGGGGGGTGCATATCAGCAGCTAATCAGGTGGATTCCATTTTTAATCTCAAAGAACCGGATCCTCCCCTAATGTAAAGAGCCACAGTCCTATTAGTTTCTAGCTGAGAATCTGCTCCCAAAAATTGCAGTCTATTTCCCCCCCCTCCTCCCAGTAATTGACAAAAAGATTGTTTCACTCTAAAACCTGATATTTTATAGCCAGTTCCAGCCTGAAGCAAATTTTTACAGCCCAATTATGAACTCCTACAGAAATCCAATCATAGTAATAAAAAAAAAGCTGTGGGATAATGGGACGTGATAAACAAACCTTGCTGTGATTGAATGTGAGCGCGATGTGGTGTTTCCTGTCCCAAGAGTGTGCCTAGATCAACCTTGAACAAAAGAATAATAAAATGACCTTTTGTGAAATTAGTGCATGAACATTGTATTGTTCTACTTGCCGACACTATCTGTAAGCCTGAGAATTCCCGTTTAGGGTTTGACATATTGAAAGGACGAGAGGCTTTCTGGGGTCTGATGCAAGGAATGTGTATTCATTAGCCACATGGATGTTCAGGAGACTCAAGGCTCCAGGGCTCACTTTCAGAGCTTCGGCAGACCAGTTGCCCACTTCTGCTAAGCCTGGATGCTGGGGGGGGGGGGAGAGGGGTTGGCTAAATGGAGCAGGGGGTGGGGAAGATTTCAGGCTGGAAGAGGGGAAGCCCCAGGCATTTTTCTGTCAGCTCTTGTTGAATGTTTCTCCCCCTAAAATTCTAACAATATTTCTCTTTTTATCATTATCCATTGGCTTGCTTGCTATCCCATGAGCTTAGAGCAGCTTTGCAGCAGCATTTTCCCTCAGTTTTAATAATTCTGTCCCTAAGGAACCCACAATCTGAGAAAAATCAAATGGTTTGAGGAGAAAAGAGGTCAAATGAAAGAAATATAACATTGTGTGTATATATATATATATGTGTGTGTGTATATATATATATATATATATATATATATATATATATATCCACACTGAATAACCAGTCCAAAAAGTCATTCAAAGGACAGCAGTTTTTAAAGAAGGCAGCCAGCAGCTCAATGCCTGCTTGTTGTATGGTTGGGCCCAGGCTACCCGAAAGATCGTTTCCCACTCTATGAACCTGCCTGGCTGCCAGGATCCTTGGGTGAGCACTTTCTCTTGGTCCCAGCTGGTGGTGACATGAGGGAAAGAGCCTTTTCTGCCCCCATATTGTGGGATTGCCTCCCAAGAGAGGCTAAATGGATCCCCTCCCAGTTATCCTTCTGCCAGCAGGCTAAAACCTCCCTGTTCAGAGAGGCCTTTGGAAACTAAGGAGGAGACGATGCTGTTCATTGGGCTGCTGTCAGAACCGATTGTTTCAAGGCTGGTTCTAAATTGTGTTTTAATATATTTTGATGATTGTCTCTCCCCCCCCCCCGCCCCCTGGTTTATTTTTATTACTTTGTATTTTATTACTTTGTTTTTAACTGTTGGAAGCTGCCCAGCTTGGAAGAAGAGCAACATAAAGATGATGAGGATGATATTAAAGAGGTGCTGCAGAGAATAGTCTGAGCTGGCTGGAGAGCAGAGTTATGATCAGTGCTTTTTTCTCCCTAAAAAAAATGTTTAGGGGTACTCTCATTTTCCTACTCATATTGAAATGCTGCCCCTCAATGAGGTCAAACTTAGATTCACAAAATGTTTAGGGGTATGCTTACCCCTGTGTACCCCCGGAAAAAAGCACTGGTTGTGAGCATTAAACAAGCGCTATACAGTATACCATTAGATTTCGGAAGGGGCTTTTTACGTCACATGAAAGCTCAGATGTAATGTGGAAATCAACAGTTAGGGATGCATCAGGGAAACGGAATCACCTGCCATGTGAACACAGCCCAAGTTGGGTCAGGCTGCTCTTTACAGAAGATAATACCTCTTAGAGTTATGGGCTGGCCACAGGAGGGGGATAAAGCATGATAATGTCATATATACCATTCTCTGGCTACAAATCCATTGCATAAACAAATACATACCCAAACTGCCATGTAACAAGCATCTTGTCCTCTTCCTTCCTGCATTACCTGTTGTCAAATGCTGCTATTTGTTCTTCCATCCCCACGCTCCTGACATAAGCCTGCTTGATTCCTTCCTGATCAATTTAATTAAAAGCATCATAGGGGGGAGCAGAGGTGGGATTTCAGCTTAAGGGGGTGAACATCAGTACCTCTGGATTTGCAAATTATCATTAGCTCCCCCTGGTGACCTTGATAGAGGTAATTCAGCGGCTGGCCTGCTGTCTGTGGCAAGGCACAACTTCTCCCCCTCTGATGCTTATGGCCAAACAGAGGTTCCCAGATGCCTAGGTGAAATTGGAAGGCAAATTGAGAGTTAGCTACATGGCTGGAGAATATGATTCAGCTTCGGCAACTGTGTAACGACTTAAGAATCTGCTTAACCTCTCAAGGAAAAATTCAGTATATGAAGCAATATGCTATACCCAGAGTTATGAAATGCCTTTCAGAATCTGATTGGCATACAGACGTCCCATTATATAGGCTCCAGCATGATTGTCCCCTCTGAGGTCAACCCTAGTTTATCAAAACATCATCATAAATATATTTACTAATGCAATAAAACATAGGAAGTCGGTAGCTGCAATATAACAAGAATTGATGGCTAAGTTGACCTCGAAAGACAGCAAGCTTTTTATGTTGCATGGCGTTTTTTAAGTCTCTTCTGGTCTAAGACGAGTTTTGCACAAGTCCAAAGCTTGCTCACTTGCCTTAGCTTATCAAGACTCTTGATCCAAAGGCACCAGTTTACATCCTTTCTCCCTGAGATTCCATACCATGTCATAAAAGAAATTGGGATAAGTTCGCACCTGCCAGGCCCTATCTAATGACCGTTCTCTTGGTCTTTTTAGCCCCAGGCTCTCCAGTGCGGATGGTGTTCCCCGAGGTGAAGCTGACCTCTGTCCGGATTGTGTGGCAGCCCCCTGAAGAACCCAATGGGATTATTCTTGGTAAGCAAGAGCAAAAGCTGTGTCAAGGGGGGGGGGACCAAAAGAGGCAGCCATAGAAATAGCCTCTCAGCGCATGCTTTTGAATCACTTGAAGGTGTGCATATATACCAGGCATTATGGAAGCCTGGAAAATGCAGTGGTTCACATGGTACCTCCTCCTGTGGCCTACTTTGCCTTCAACCCATCAAACTAGCTTGTTGTGAATTCCGAGGGTTTGGATGCACTCATTCTAAAGCCAGGCCAGGGGTCTTAATTCTGTAACTAGGGGCAGAAAGCAAAAAATAGCACAGTGAGGAACTCATAGATGGCATGCATGCTACTGTCCGGGGATCGCAAGTGCCCCTCACCCTCTGGAACTAGCATGCCAAGCAGGCCATGGGGCAGAGAGCTTATCAGAGATGTTCTGCTCAGAGTGTGGACTCTGGGATGCCTTCATGAGATCTTGTGGGTACTCAGATGTTTAGATCTCACGAGTGCATCCCAGAACCCACATGCTGAGTGGGACTTGTCCAGTAAGCAAGGCAGAGAGCTTCAAAGTTCTTTCTGCGCTGGGAAAACCTAGAGGAAAAAGGAGCTTTTAAGCTCTCCGTCTTGCGTTCATTTAATTGGCGCAATTTCAACCAGCTGGCTTTCAGCGGTGCAAGTTTGAAATCACACAAGTTAATTGCACATAAGATACAATTGTGCTGCAATGACAATTTTCATGCTGTGAAATTTCTTCTGCTCTCACAGAGCTCTGTGTGGGAGCGAGGCTCTTCTCAGTTCCCTTCTCAGCATTCCTCCACCACCCCAAATACCTCTGGAATGATGCTGGGTGTAGGGCACAAATCTTCTGCTCTTGCCATAGGCAGTAGAAAGACTACATTTTGAGGATAAAATCGCACATCTCCGTGTTGAGTCAAATGCTGCTGCCTTTACGGAACCAGATGAGGTGTCTGACACAGCAACTTGCCTGATTTTGTGGGATTTTGTCTGTTCATGACGTCTGAAATGTAGACTTGCTTGACTCCTAGCCATTATGACTAATTCGAGCTAGTAGCCAAGGGAGGTGGAGTGGCCAGATGAGTCTGTGATGTGGTGAATGTATCTTTACGTGGTGGTGGGAGCACCTGGCACCTTGAAGGGAGTCAGTAGTGCAACCAGTTTTAATGAAGTCACCCCAATCCAGACCCTGAAGTACTTGACAACTGGTACCCCGTCACAAATAGTGCCTTCAAGGGAAGGGAAGTGCTTAAGAGTGTGGTAGCAGTCCAGCTCTAAGCACTTTTGGAGGAAACTGATGATTTGACCTGTTTCAGTCTGGGTTCAGGCCTGGTTTGGGGACAGAGTCAGTTCTGCTTGCCCTGATGCATGAGCTTCTTCAAGGAATTGTGACATTGTTGGTCTTGCTTGATCTTGGTTCACCACTACAGTAATTTCCTTGCTGGAAATGCACATAATTTTGCCCCTACTCTCATGGAAGCTTCTCACACCGGCTTTAAAAGGTTGCTGAAATTGCAGCTTTAGTATCTTGTGGTTCACCCCTGATACATATTGCACACAATTAACCAATGGACAACATTTGAAAAATGAAAGCTTAAGTCTTTCTGATTAATGTTAAGTCAATAATGCTAGGTACCTCCAAGCAATGCAATTATTTTGCTGTTTGCTTGCTTGCTTGCTTGCCTGTTTAGCAATGTCTGATAAGAGCTGTCTGAGTTCCTCCCTGGGAAATCTAGCAAACCTATTTGTTGTTTGGCATTTTTTGGCTGCCCCATAGTGATATATGATAAGACAATTGCACTTGTCTGACTTTGCCACCTAAGGCTGCCCCCTTAAATGGTGAGCTACTTTATGCTTTGTGTCAAATAAAATCTGGAACCACTCATTGCGGACAACAATGTTTCCTCATATGGTGTGTTGCAGCCCCAAATTCTCCCTTGATTATAACAAGGCCCACAAGGTAGTTGGAAGCATCATTAGATATGATCTAAAAGCAGCTCTTTCAGAAACTTTTAGAAAGAAGGAAAGATTCATCACAGTCAGAATCCTGTTGGGTACTCCTGACATTCAAGTTGCTTATTTTATTTTCAAGGGACCTCTGTGCCTTGTGTGCTTATTACCAAATTAAGCCCAGGTACTGAGACACAGGATTCATGTATAAGGAGGAATTCCACCTACTGAAACAATTTGTTCGAAAAACAACTCATAAATACTTATCTTTTGTTCTGTGTCCCTGTTGCACTGCTGAGCAGCTCTGGATGGGGTTTGTGAGGTTGTGAGGTTCTGCTGCGGTGAGATCTTGAGCTATTCTCAAACCGTGAAATTCTTCACTGGTGAGAAGGAATTCTTAGTTAAGTGTGAAACTCAAAAATCCACAGCTTCATTCTCAGGCCAACGATGAAAGAAAAACAAGCTTGCCCATGGGGTTTCAATGTGAAGGCCAAGGGCAGGTAGCCAGCTTGGTGTCCTCCAGGTTTTGTTAGACTCCCAACTCCCATCAGCCCCATCCAGCATGGCCAATTGACACAGGTGATTGTGGGAGTTGTAGTCCCCCACATCTTGAGGGCACCACATTGGTTACCCTTGGCATATGAAACATTGTTGTTCTTTGGGACAGCTTTTGTGGTTCTTCAAATAGGCACATCAAACGGAAAGATTGTTCACTGTATTCATTTGTTGGCATTGTGGAATCCAACATGACTGTGCTAAAAGAGTCATGGTGGTGCAAGGTCAATACAACAGAAGGGTAAAACGTGCCTTTGCTTGCCATATCTGGGCACTCTGGTGTCCGACTACTAGTACCTTAATGTTGCTTTCACATGAAGAAATATAAGATGTGAGAAGATTTTCCCCAACATGTTCCTTGTGTTTCCCTGGTTTGCTTCACCCTGAGTTTGCTCCTCCTGAATGTCAACTTAACCATTACATTTCTAATATTTTCTTCTGCCCTCGGAACTTGTCCCGTTTCCAGAAGAGGAGTTATAGCTTGGGGGTAGAGCACAATGCTTTGCATACAAGAAATCCTAGGTTCAGTCCTAGCATCTCCTAGCATCAGATCCTAGCATCTCCAGGTGGCACAGTGAAAGTCATCTCTGAAATCCTGAAGACTTGCTAACAGACAGAGGAGGTAGAAAGTTTGACTTGATATAGGCTCCCTAGGTTCTTACATAACTTCAGTTTCTTCATTTCACTAGTATCCATTTTTCTACATTGCATCACCAATAAAGCACTGCAAAATCACACTATTTTAAGTGGTTATAGGTGATCACATCAATATTCTTTTTTTCTCCTTGTTTTTATGATGAGGACATGCTCTCCCCCACTCTTGATACAAATGTGCTTACAGCTTAGGGGTTTGGGGTTTTGATGGAGTTTGACTGTTGTTCATTTTACAATTGTGCCACTGATTCTGTTTTTCTGCAGAAAAAGATTCCTGCTTCACTCATGTGCATGATCATCTCAAATCAGGGTGGTTTTTTTAGCAGAGTTATATCAATCTGCATATGTGCATTTGTAATGCAGAGGAGGGAAAATATATGAATGAGCAGAGTTCTGTACAGAACTGAGAAACTAAAAAATGAAGGCTTTCTGATGTTCCACTTTGGGACCAAGGCTAAGTAATTTTGAACTCAGGGGAGAAAATAGGATGGAAAGATGTTCTGATACATCAGCAAGAAGTATACTGAAGACTTGTCTGTGCTGTACAATTAAATGGATTGACTGTCATGTCTTCTTTCCAAGTAAATCATGAAGGAACTAAAGATCTTCCAGTAGAGAATTCTCAGAACACTGGGAGAGAAGCAGAGACAGCAATGCAGGTGTAAAACCAGTACTGTTTTGTATCGTGGATCCACGTTACATTCTGAATATCAGTGCTTTTTTTTCTAAAAAAAAATGTTTAGGGCTACTCTCATTTTCCTACTCATATTGAAATACTGCCCCTCAATGAGGCCAAACTAGGGGTATGTGTACCTTTGTGTCCCCCTAGAAAAAAAACACTGCTTAACATAATTTGAGTTCCAACAGATGTGGAGGTAGCTGAAGTGTCCCATGATTACTATATCTCCTCTTTTTGAATGTTTGGTAATTTGCTATAGGAAGGCATTGTCTAAGTCCCCATTCTGGCTTGGTAGTCTATAGCAAATACCCGCACTAAGGTCGTGGTTGTTTCCCTCTTCTATCATTTTTATCCATATACTCTCAATCTGCCTTCCATGCTCCAGGTCATAGATCTCTTCACAAGTGTAAACATCCTTTACATATCCCACTGCTGTTTCCTGTTTGGTCTTTTGAGAAATTATACTCCTCAATTTCTACATTCCAGTCATGATTCTCATCCCACCAAGTTTCAGCAATGCCTATTAAGTCATTTTTCCCATCCTGTATTCAAAGCTCAAATTCATCTTGTTTGTTTCCCATACTCTGTGCATTAGTACAGAGAACTAAAACCAAGAGTCATTCCCTGTACCTACTTCCTTCTTGTGGTTTCCTGCCTTTAGCAGGTTTCTGGATCACTGCTTCAGTTTCCTATGCATCAATGAAGCTATTATACCCCGCACCAGGTGTTCCCCTGACATCTGTTATATTCTCTCTCTCCCCCCCCCTTTCCTCCCCCCTTTCAGGTTTTAGTTAAAAGCTCTCCTGATCAGGTTCATGATATGTAATTGCCTGTGGTTGGCTTATAAACCTTGGTTCATTTTAACTATGGCCTGATATTACATGCAGATGCTGTCACAGATGCTGATCAAGCCACAAAGTCACAAGGCAAGAAGATTTGGGAAACAAATCAAACTTTGGAGAAACAAGCCATTGTTTGTTTGATTGCCTGTCAGACAACTCCTGTTTAACATGTGGTTTATGAAATAAACTATGACTTAAACCAGCTGTGGCTAACCAATGCCCTGGACATTTGATCTGCCCCCTCAAAGACCACACTGATTTTGTAGCTGCAGCAATAAATAAATGAATGTAGACACAGCAGTGGGGTATGGCCTCTGCCCAGCCTAACAGTTTAATGGGGGTACATATTGCCTCCTCCCCAGACACCAGGTCAATCACTTGATGAGTCAGGAAGGGATGATAACCCCCTCCAGCTCAGCTGTTCTGTATGGAAAAGCTGAGAGAAGACTCTGTGCCTCTGAAAGCTTAAGCAGGCCTCTTTAAGATGCTCTTGCCTCCAAAAATAACTTTTAATTCAATCTGTTTGCATTGGTCTTGCTGCTGTCATCTTGTAGCCCTGTGAGGATACAAAGGGCTTGGCAATGAATGTTTTTTAATAACTTAGATCAAAACATAACTCAGCCTTTTGGAGATCGGCAGCGTGAAAAACCAGGAGGCTCCTAGAGAGAAAAGTTTAAATATTTCACAGTGCCTTCGGGTGAACTCCAACTCTTATTTCCGAGACTGTGAAAGAGGTGCCATGTCCCTTGTATTTTTGATGGAGACCTCCTTTGGACCTCTCCCTCTCCCCACTTTAGACAAAGCATCGCCTTGCTACTTCTGGAAATACAGATGTATTTCAAAACATCAGCTGCAGAACTGGACACAGTCCAAGTTAGAAAATGGGTGTTTTGATCTCATGCTGCATTCATGCCCACCTCCAGCCTTTGAAATGCTAAATGTTAAAAATCCACACTGGAGCAACTTTAACCTTTCAGTATTATGCAGGGTGTTTCGCGCTTCTCTCCTCGAATGCTGCAACAAATTAATAAATGTCTGCATTTTCAGGTATGCATTGCCGCTTCTAGAGGCTGCCGGTGCTGGTTCTGAAGGGCTTTGTATGGTGATGATGAGCATAAAAGCAGCATTAGTATTCCGAGTACAAAGCCACACTCCTGCCTGTTTGCTTTGGGGAAAGAAGCAGGTGCCTTGGAGTGACCTAACATTTAACAGATACATTCAACTGTTGCCTTTTATTTGGTTCAGAAAGCTCCAGCACGCCAAAGTCACTTGCTTTGTACAACAGTCATTAGAAGACCACCTTTGGCACACTTTGTAAAATTCAGGCTTTAAAGAAGGACTCTCAGTAACCTGAAAGAGGCAAGTGTCAGGTTTATGTGGGGAGTCACACCCAGACGAGAGTGGCAGGTGTTTGTATAACATGTAATAAATTTGCAGAGCATGCAATCATAAAATGTGGCGAGCAAAGCTGAGTTATTTTTTAAAAAACAAAAACATCTTTCAGTTTTGGCTGCAGTCCTATGTGCATTTACCTGGGAGTAAGTACCACTGCATGTGATGGGATGTGATTCTCGGCAGGATTTTCTTTGCTAGACAAAATAATGGATGACAGGTCTATTAGCAGCTCTTAGCTCTTCAGAGGCAGTTTTCCCTCGAGTAGCTTATGCTGGAGACAAACAAGAGGTCAGTTGGTTGCCCTTGCACCTTCCGCACTTTCCAGAGGCATTGCTGGAATGAGGATGCTGGGATGTTCAGTTCCAGAGAGTGCTTCTTTGGGTCTTATTTATACTGCCACCCTTGGTAGCACAGCCTTTGGGTGTTGCTCACTATTCCTCTTGTCAGTATCTCCTTGATGTGCCCTCTCACCACCCTCGATTTTATGGTGTATTATTGCACCGGCCAGTCACCCTATGTAATCTGCCAGTCAAAAATCCCTTTAAGTTTGATTGTTAAGTGCCCTGTAGTATCTGAATGACTGTCCACTCCGGTCAATCACTGGGGAGGGAGCAGTTTTGGTGAAAGCTTTGCTTATTAAAAATATATCCAGTCTCCATTCCGTTCCAAATGCCAGTCATCTCTGTCTCTGCCACTGCTACTTTTCCTGCCATGAGTGAGGTTTGTTGGGGCATTGTGTGAGCAGGCAAAGATGACAATGGAGGGTGTGATGGGTGCTAGGGGTGCCTGCAAATGTTTGGCACACACTTGTTTGGATTGCTGAGCTAATTTTGTGTGGTGGGAGAAAAACTTATTCCAAGTCAACTTGACTTAAGTCTCTGGGGAGCTTGCCATCACTACAAAAGCCCCCTTTTTTTCTTCCTATATACAGGGCCATCTTTACCTGGGGGTGAAAAGGGTGTGGGGCACCTGGGCACCAAATTCTAGGGGGCACCAGGCGCCTGCCACTGAAGCCGCCTAAGCTCTTAACTACCTGTTATGAAATAATAAATAATTTTGACCAAGCTAGAAAAACAAAATACATATATACCTAGGTATTACTGAAATGTTCTCAAAGCTACAAACATGAGTCTGACCAAACTGCAGGAGGCAGTGGAAGACAGGAGTGCCTGGCGTGCTCTGGTCCAGGGGGTCACGAAGAGTCGGACATGACTAAACAACAACATTACTGAAATGTATTCCTACTGTTTCACTAAAGTACTTTCAACTTTGTGGACTCATTTATCAAAAACCCACCGCACCAGCAGCAGCGCCTGTCATTCACAACAGCACTTTTTAATTTCATCACTGGGCGCTGGGTGGATCTTTGCACCCTGGCGGCACATATGCTAAAGACGACCCTGTCCATATACATAAAAATGTAATCCTCCATCAGAGGATTTGCATAAAGGCAGGGCGAGAGGGAGAAGAAGAAAATGCGGTTTTTAAAATGGTGGTTTTAAACAGCATCAGAAGTTTGAATAAAGAAGGGGTGGAGGGACGCAGAGGAACAGTGAGGTGATGGGGATTCGGGTGAGGTATAAAAGGAGGGGTGAGGGTTGGCAAGGAGGGTAGGAAGTTTGGTGGGGGTAGGCAAGCAACAGGAGCAGGGGGGGCAGCCCCTAGTACTACATAAATGTGAAGTCTGTACTTGGAGCAGAGCATGGATTGAAAAATCAGCTCAAAACAATGGTTGTGCGAAGCAGTCTCCAGACATGGCAATAATGCAGAAGTGAGATCATTCCATGGGAAAATTCTGCAACAAAAAAGAAGCAAAGACTAGGGAAACTGCTTGGGTGAAATCAAATGAGAGAAATCGATAGAGGTAAATGGAAAGTGTTCAAAGAGAAATTAATGTATGCCCTGGGGCTACAGAAGCAACGTAGCAATAAATGCAGCAAGCATTTTAAAGGCCATTAAGACATGAGGAGTAGAAACTCAGTATAAAACAGAATTCAAAAGATTGCTGAACGTAGTAAAGAACATCACAATAAAAAAATAGAGGAATAGACTCAGCATAGAATGGAGCCTGGATATGTTATGAGGTTACAACAGCAATACTTTTTCGAGGCAGAGAAAGACTCTAATGTTTGGGGAAATAAATGATAATGATGAAAAACTGCCTGGCAAGGAAAGCCCTAGAAATACTTATGCAAGGATTTAGATACTTCCAGTTCTGCTGATTCATATGGGCAGCATCAAGAATCCCAGCTCACTTCTCTCCCTGCCCCAATCTCTTCCTGCTGCCACATTTTCCCTTCCATGCCCTGGAGGTGAGCAGGTGAAGGAAGAGGACAGTGGTGGCTGTTATACTGTATTTTGACAATTTTGGGAGCGGGGAAGGAATGCATAAGAGCAAACCTAGTGAACCAGCCAAACCAGAGCAAACCTAGTCAACCAGCCAAACCACTTCTTTGCTAACCTTGGCTGGGCAGTTAAGTACTGCCATTTTCATGTCCAAAGAGGTTGCTCTGTTGCTATATAGATAAATGGGCGGGCCTTTTCCCAGCTCACCTGGCTGGATGCCATGTCATCCTAGGATGGAGAATAATAAGCCAAGGGGTACTGTGTGAGAGGGAGAGTTTTGGCTGATTCTGGTGGCTGGAGGAACACAGACATGCTTGCTCTGAGCTGAACTGAAAGTGGTGACTTGGAGCATCCCTGGAAAGGCAAATATGTTTGGTTTTTAATGCTGTGAGCCCACTCCATCCTGTGCTCAGATTGTGTGTATGTGTAAACAAAACCATATACAGTGGTACCTCGGATTACAGATGCTTCAGGTTACACTCTCCGCTAACCCAGAAATATTACCTCGGGTTAAGAACTTTGCTTCAGGATGAGAACACAAATCGTGCTCCGACGGCGCAGCAGCAGGAGGAGGCCCCATTAGCTAAAGTGGTGCTTCAGGTTAAGAACAGTTTCAGGTTAAGAACGGACCTCCGGAACGAATTAAGTACTTAAACCGAGGTACCACTGTATCCTAAAGATACCATAGCTTCCATTGATCTTCATTTCAAGGAAAACGAACCCCAGGAAAGGGCAGGCACCCCTGAAGTCTTTTGCCACTTGGAGTTCGGAGTGGCGTGCGACAATATTGTGAGTTTGGCCACATAGAACTTGGCCACACACTGAATCCTTTTACGTGAGATCAGGGACGTCTTCCATTGACTGGTGACAACAATGGGAAAGAATCTCAAGTGGATCCCAGTAGGAATCCCCATCCCTTACACACAGAGCCATGCATGTAGAGGGCATGGGTGGTGCCGTTTGCTGAGAGAATCCAAGCAGATGCTTATAATCAACCAGCTGAACGAGTGTTTGAATGCACTAATAGCTGAATATGCCCTTGTATCAATCCAGTACATGCTTGACTTGACATTACAGTTGAAGGGGAACAGAGCAAGAAATGAAACAGATCGAAACAGATTGCTCTTGATAGCATGTGTACTTACTCTAATAACTTTATGGACTGGGGTTGGTTTCCTCGTAATGTTTTGTGTTTCCCCTTAAGGCTTTTGTTTTGATTCAGTGCTTACTTTAATTTCTTCTCCAACATTTGCACTCCTCGCGGCTTCCTACACATGACAGTGTCTTTCTCGCCCGACCCTTGCTTCCTCCAGCCTATTTTATCCCATCTGAATCTTGCTGCGCCTTTTCGTTCTGCTTTCTGCATGTGTACAGAAACTGGAAAAGGTCAGAGCACACCCCTTTGGCACCTCCCTTGATGTGATCTCTTTTCCAAAGCTTTAAAATAGTTAAATAAAGTGCTGTAGCATTTGTTAAATTGGGCCTAGATTTCACATTGTGCCTTGTGAGATACACATACCTGGGCAGGCTACATAACATTTGCAAAGGGTAAAACTAAATAGATTCAAAATTGAGTCTCTCTCTCTCTTTCTGGTTGCTATACGAGCTGAGCGTAGTTAATGATCTCTGAAGATTGACTCTTTTTAATGTGAATGCCTAACAGCACCCAGCTGGTACAATGTTCATCTAATGTTCCTGTTAACATGTTGCAGATTCCAAACAGATCAAAGAATGGGATGAATCCTTTCGCTCTTCTCTAGATCAACTGCCAATTTCTTACATAGAATGTAGAGCTGGTATTTTTAAATACAAGTCATGCTGAAGCAAGAAAATATCCAGGTTTCAGAAGAGGTTTGGGCAGGATCTAAGTTACTTGTGCAATAAATGTGCATTTGTTTAAAATTGGAGCCTATCCCTTTCTTATAGATTGGGTGGATGGGTGTCAGTTGCTCATTCCAGTTTAGTCCCTGTACTGAACATTTGTGTTTGCTTGGTCTTGGCCTAAAAAGTGGGGCAGGAATTATATAAACAAATAGCAGCAATTTAAACAAAAGCTATATATGATTATGAGTTTGGGGAAGGTCAGTCTGGATGATATCTTTGCATCCCTTCCCGGCCTGTGATTCTGTATCCAGTAAAGGCTAGAATCTAGTAGAGGAGGCTGCAGAACCTGCCAAACCAGTTAAGGAGATGGCTTTGGCTGGCCAGTTGAGCGCCCTCATCTGCATCCCAAAGAATGAGCTAGGTTGCAAGAGCTACAACTAGATGATGTTGCTCTCCAGGAAAGTGGGGGTTAGACATTTCCCTCCACGCTCCTCACCTGGCTGGATGCTACATGATTCTTGGTAAGAGAACAATAGCCAGAGTTGTGTGTCTGTGAGTATGTGGAGTGTTGCTAGAACCTGGAGAACAGAGACAATCCTAATGGGGAAGCAAGAATCTGTTTCAATGTTAATGCTGTGGGCCCCTGCATTCTATGCTTAGGTTGTATATATGCGTAAATAAAACCATATATCCTAAAGACGCCACAGTCTTCATTGACCTTCATCTCAAGCAAACCAAACTCTGGAGTCTCTAAGCGCTTGGAGATTGGGGTAACATGTAACAATATAAGGGCAACATTAGAAACATTTGCACTTCTCTTGATGGGTTTTTAGTTTTTTTAGTTTTTTTTTTATTCTATGAGAGCTACATTGGGGCTTTTGATCTTTTCATAATAATTTGTTTTTGGTCATTAAGGGCAGAGTCGTTTATGCATGTTTGAAAATGAACCATATACTCATCTCTGTTTTGATTCTGGTTGTTCTTGCCTCGTAACCCTTCCTGGCTCCCACGCGTGGTTCAGGTGCTCTGGCAAAGCAGCAACCCACTTTAGGTCCTTGATTTTACAGAGCCAAGTTTGAAAATCTATATTGCTCTTCTAATCTCTCATCTGTGCATTTCCTAGTTCCAAAATGGGCCTCAGCCACTGGGCTTGCTCTCAACTCTTGTCTGCTGCAATTTGAGTATCAATGAAACATGGTCTTCTCCTCTGGCGCCTCTGAAGCAGCAAAGTATATGAGACGTGACTCACAATGACACTTTGACTGGGGAAACAAAAGAAGCATCCATTTTCTCATTCAGCTGCCACAAATTATCCTCTTTCCTCCAGGGTGGTGGTGGGGAAAGACAATGACATATAGGGAGAGGACTGGATATCTGCAAAAGCATCACTAGCCCCACTGCACACAATTACCACCATCTGTATCCCAATTAAGCTACAAAGCCTGCATGAGAATACATAGTATGGATGAAATTGGCTCTACAAAGTACATTCCAAATCCTCTTTTATTACCTCTCGCCTTGCCTCAGTCATCGATGCTACTCTTCAGCAGGAGATGCATGCTGTCCATCCAGCCTTTCCTTTCACTAGCATCCTTCTGCTGTTCGCCATCCATGGAGGATGCTCTCTTGCTTCCACTTCCCCTTTCTTTCATTGCAATTGAAATTTGGCGAATCTCCAAACCGCAGCAGGGATATCAAGTTCCACAGAGGGGATGGGCATCAGTTTCATGTTTCTGCAGAACTCTGGAGTTCAAAGGACAGTCAGAGGGCTAGCAGATGTCTGTCACAGTCAAGACCAGCTGCTTCTGTTTGGGGTTTATTTGGCTGCCGTTCTCCATGCTCCCCACCATGTAACTTGATGGAGCATTTAACTGTTCTCACTATGAGCAAAACCATCCCTGCCATCCCAGATAGAAATTGATTTTGGAGCTCAACAGCTGGACTGGGTTTGTCATGAGCTGCAGAAGAAAGCGAGGCTGGCATGTTGGCAGGTGTTTGCAGAATGAGCTTGAGCAGTTGGTGCATCCTCCAACGAGTAGCCCATGAGGTGTTGTTGGATGCTACGCTGATGCAGATACTTGGATTGTAGAGGTGGAAGGGACTCCAAGGGCCATTGAGTCCAACCCTCCCACAATGTAGGAACTACAGCTAAAGAATCCTTGACAGATGGCCATCCAACCTCTGTTTAAAAACCTCCAGCTTGCTCCATCTCTCATGTGACAGGCCTTATATGTCCTCCCAGTCTCCTTTTATCCAGGCTAAACATAGCTTCTTCAACTATTCCTCCTAAGGCTTAGTTTCCAGACAATTGAGCATCTTGGTCGCCCTCCTCTGCATACATTCCAGCTTCTCAATGTCCTCCTTAAACTGAAGAGTCCAGAACTGGATGCAGGACGCTCAAGGTAATGAGTCCAGTGAGAACTATTGGAAAGGCTTCTACAGAGGCCGGGTAATTTCTTACCCCTCACCTGTCTCCAGCTATTCTCTCATGCCCCTGGGCATCTTCTCATTGGTGTATGATGCAGCCCCACCCCCACCCCCGAATATAAGCCAGTCTGGGTCTGGTCAGTACCTTGTTGGAAGATTCCCTGGGAGCTTTACATGCACTGCCTTCATCACCATGGTGGAAGAAAGCTCAAGTGCTGAGCAAGCAAATAAAATACCCCAATACACACACCACTGCCTGCTTCAGCCACTCTGCTTGATTGTCCCTCAGACTGTGTGATGAGAACTGTGGGTCTTTCTACTGAAAGAACTCTCAAAGAGTACATTGGGCACCAGAATCTTGTCTGTGTTTAGGGCCTCTTGCCCAGGCACCTGTTATTTGAAGGGCTGCTGAGATCCCCTGCTCAGTCCCTTCTCTGGGGGTTTGAGGTAAGGAGAGGCTGATATATTTCCTCGAGCATCCTTGCCTTGTCAAAATCCGCTCTGTGTGTGTATGTGTCTACTTTTGTTTGGTATCGGTGGCATTTTCACAGCGCATCAATATGCTCAAGGAAGATGAAACTGTTCTCGTATCTCGCTCTTTTAAAGAATGAAATGTGAAACAAATTTCATGGTGGATTATCACTCAGAAGGGCTTTTCCATTCATCACCAAGCCAGTAATTTCCCAGATAATACACTGCATTGGGCGGGCGGTTGGAGGAGGGCGTGTGTGTTCTAAAGCTCAGCTGGTAAACACTAAAAGAAGCAAATTCCATTGTTTTGCATTCAAATAAATAAGTAATTAGGATGTACTAATACTCTTGGCTCTTTCCCTCTACTAAAAGACTGGGGAAACTAACCTCTCCATGTTCTTCTTGTCATTGTTCTGCGTTCAGGCTATCAAATCGCCTACCGTCTGGCAACCAGCAGCCCAAACAAGTTCACCACCGTTGAAGTTGGCTCCACCGTGAGGCAGTTTGTGGCGACAGATCTCCTCCCTGAGTCAGCATACATCTTCCGAGCATCTGCCAAGACCCGGCAGGGCTGGGGGGAGCCTCTGGAAGCCACAGTCATCACCACGGAAAAGAGAGGTAATGGCAACAGCTGCGGGGGGGGGGGGGTCCAGTCATGACACTTTGTTTCCTGTAGTTGTCCAATGATCCTCACCAACTCAGGGAACAACCATTGATGCTCCTGCAGGTGATCTCACTGATCAATCTGGGATAGAAGGGTTAAAAGGTTTCAGGAAGTAACCTGGACCTCTGTGGCTCAACCCATTCCATGCACTTAACCTTGCAGGGTTGTCTTTTTGAGGGTCAGCTTATTTGCAAGTAGGTCATGCTGGAGATATATGGTGCCTTTTGTCATAAAACCATTTGTTTGCAAACAATCAGTGAGCAGATGGGGATCAAACCCCTTGCAGGCAATATTGACAGCACATAGCACTATAACACGCCAAATGGAGGGGCAGGGAGGGGTACGTACTTCAAATCCTATATAGCACCAATTAAGTCCGATGGCCCACCAGTTCCTAACCACGTCTGCTGCCACATCTGCTGCAACCTCCAAGCCCTGTGCGATCCTGGTGAAATGCCCTGAAATTTTGGGCATTTACAACCATCTGCATCTGTCAGGCATCTCTGAATAAGCAGTATCCCATTCTCTTTAAGCCTATCCATGTGAGCATCCCCCCCCCCTTCCCCAAATAGACACTCTTCCATAGAACAGAAAGGAGAGTACTCTTGTTCTGGAAAGCATCTTTCCCTGTTCTCCTTCCCTGTCCAAGATAAAGCTAATTTAACAAAACTATGTGAGAGACACTGCTGTGTGCCTAATAGCTGCATCACATAATTTCCTTCTCTCTTGTAGCAATAACAATGGGCCCCATTACTGTTAAGCACTTAGGGTTCTCTGAATACAAGAGCCGCTGTATAAAATACAGCCTCCCCCCCCTAATGTATGGCCTTGTGTCCTGCCTACATCACACCCTGCTGAGCAATCAGAGAAAAAAGTAGTTAGGTTCCTAAGAACTGGATGGCGTAAAAACACAAATTGACCGTGCATGTACTAAAATTAGGGGGCAACTACGCACGAGGTTTGCTGTACAGCTATGCATTTAAGTGCAGGGAGGGTACTTGGAAATAAAGCTCGTAAGTTTTTACTTCGCACCTCCCCAGCAGCGTCCATATAGAAGCATTTGTGCTCCACTTTTCAGCTAAAAGGGCTCCCAGTAGCTTACTTGCAATAAATTAAAACAAGACAGCCCTGCCCACAGGCTTACAATCGTAAACAAAACGCAACATGCAAGGGGAAAGGGACAGGGAGGGGAGAGGAAGAAAGCAAACTCAGGCACCACTACTTTAATAGTAGCACTTGTAATGACCTGGTGGCACAGAAACAGCTCAGGGGCAGGGAGCACCTGAGAGAGCAAGGCTGATGAACGCGCCCTGCTTCTCATCTATCCTACGGAGGCAGCTGGGTGGAATAGGTTCTGCCAGGGGACAGCTGAGGGGAGAGTAGGTCTGATGGAGCTGGTCTTTCATTAGAATGGCAAATGGCCTAATATCTAAAGGCAAGCACAGACACGAGATGAGGATGAGCCAGGGAGGCACAGTAGACAGAGGATCTCGGAAATAGGTTTGCAGGATAAACCAGCATCTTTCCATACCGTGCGGTGTGGCTCTTGTTTTACTGTCACATTTGAGCAAAACTGGAAAGGATGTGGGTCACAGTCCTGCCACGCAAAATGGCAATTGTGCATCCAGTCCCTTTTTCTTCTCTCTGTCATGTTTTGTAAGGTGATGACAACATAAAAGCGTTTATTTCCCCTCCCCTGTTCCATATTCTAGGGTGCTGCTGAGGCTGGGCTGTGCGTATGATGTGACCACATCCTGCCCTGTTTTCCCCTTGCGGGGAGAGAATGAGAAACTGGACGTGGGGTTGGTGTTTCTGACGACAACCCTGTGATCAGCATCTCACTTTTTCCACCCTAAAATTGGGGTGGAGCACTTGGGAGTTGGACACTCCAAAATTTAAATTTCATTCACATTGGACTGGGAATTGGGCACCTCTGTAATCCTTTAAGCTCCTTTAGGAACCTATGTGTCAATCGGTTATGTAGAAATACAAAGCATGTCCTGAGCTCCTTATAGCCCAGTGCACTTGTTAAGACCAAAGCAGCCCTGGATTTCTATAATCCTATGGATTTCAGTGTTACAGAGATGCCCTTTAGGCTTTCGATGCAGCCTGCCCGGAGTGGAGCTGCGAGATTCTGCATGGCAATCCCTGCTGCTAACAAGAAATCACTTTTTCTCGCCCTGTTTGAAGGAGGGACAATAGAAAGACTTTGTGCCCTTAAAAACACACACACAGAGAAGGGGGACTGCAGGTCATGAGCTGAGGATACACTTGGCATTCAGGATCTCCCAGCTTCAGTGCCTTTCAGGCACTCTCTGCTTGGTCGGGGGTTATTGTTGGCCTCACCTGCCAGAAATAAGTGTTCTTGGGATTGCCTAAACTCCTGTGGGCTGGCACCATTTCCTACTAGCAGCTTTGGAGCTTATGGGGCAGTGTGGGAGGTTTTTGAAATCATTACAAAGAAAAGGACTGGAACTTTTGCTTTGCTTGACCTGGAAGTTGCAGTGAGTGCAGGATGCTGCAGCACGATTGCTGACGGGAGTGAGGCATTATCAGCATATAACACCTGGGCTCAGAGATCTGCGCCGGTTGCTTAATTCCTTCTGGTCCAAATTATATGCTATTAGCATATAAAGTCCTTAACAACCTGGGACCTGTTTACCTACAAGATCACCTTCCCCCATCTGTGCCCACTCAACCTCTTTGATCAGTGGAGTTGGCACTTTTACAGGTGCCACATATTTCAAAGAACTAGATTATTTAGTGTGGCAGCACCAGCACTTTGGAACTCCCTGCCAATTGATATCAGGCAGGTGCCTTCATGGAATTCTTTTTTTAGACAAGCCTACCCATAAGCTCAGGACACGGGTGGCGCTGTGGGTTAAAACACAGAGTCTAGGACTTGCTGATCAGAAGGTTGGCAGTTCGAATCCCTGTGATGGGGTGAGCTCCCATTGCTCTGTCCCTGCTCCTGCCAACCTATCAGTTCGAAAGCACGTCAAAGGGCAAGTAGATAGATAGGTACTGCTCCAGCAGGAAGGTAAACGCCATTTCCGTGCGCTGCTCTGGTTCGCCAGAAGCGGCTTAGTCATGCTAGCCACATGACCCAGAAGCTGTATGCCGGCTCCCTCAGCTAATAAAGCAAGATGAGCGCTGCAACCCCAGAGTCGGTCACGACTGGACCTAATGGTCCCTTTACCTTTACCTTTTTACCCAGAAGTTTAGAAAGTTTGCGTGCATTTTAATTTAAACTATGGCCGGTTGCAATTTTTTTAGTGATAAATTTTATTGTTTTATCATTTTTGCGAACTGCTTTGAGGGGTTTTTTTCCTACCATCAAAGAGTATATAAATTTCATGAGGGAGAGAGAGAGAATGCAAGATGCAGCCCTGCTTCCTGCTTTAAGGTACACACATGAGAAGAGAGAATCCAACCCCGCTGGGGGACCAGCAAACATTTGCTTCCTCCAAAAGAATAACCCTGAGCACTTAAGCGCCAACCTTTGTATCGCCCTGTAAGGCTCCCGCCATCAGTGCCGAGGACTCTCTGAAGCTGATGGCTTTCTATTCTTCTGGCATCGTCTGCTGATAGAGGGCTGCTGAGAGGTGCTGAGCCATAAAGCAAACGTTTCCCAGGGAGGCAGGGCAAGAGAGGAACTCAGGAGACAAACTCTTCTTTGTGGGAAGTGGCTGGAAGTTCCTGAGCCACTGTACATCCCTCTTTGTGGAATCGGGAGCCAATGGGGTGGGATGAAACGAGTTGTTTAGAGGTGAGCCGCCGTGGCTTCACTGATCAATGCCTGCTTTATTACATGCCACACATTTTAATCAGAATCGATAAGCTCCATGATAAACAATTAAACAATTATTCCTCACTCTATTGAGTTTTTCGGTTGAAATCAATGGGTGCTGCTTTGGAGAGACGGTTGCAGGGTGGGAGCGCTCTAGTATGGCGTCCCTTCATCGTGGGAGAGGGTTAACTGTTCACTGCCTCCAGAGATTTCCCGGCTGCTAGTAAGAGGCTGGCTTATTTAACGCTGGCGCTTCAGAGTGATTAAGTGCAGGGACTCAAGAAGAGTCCCTACCTGCTTCGCTCATCGGGCTTGCCCTAAAATGCTGTACAGCACTGCAGGGATATTGGTGCATGTGTGTGCAACACAGCCATGTGGGAAGTGTCCATTTTGCTAGGGGAGGCAAATCTCCTCAGCTTAATGCTATCTATTCCAGGGCGGCAAATGAGCTGCCCTCCAGGGATCCTGCAGGACTCCCATCCAGTGGCGTAGGAAGGGGGTGCTGTGGGGTGGTTCCCCCCCGGGTGCCACCACTGAAGGGGGGGTGACAAACTGGAAAAAAGTAAGCACAGTCATACCTCTTGTTACCTTTGCTTCAGGTTAACTCTTTTTAGGTTGTGTCCTGTGGTGACCCGGAAGTACCAGAAAGGGTTACTTCTGGGTTTTGCTGCTCACACATGTGCAGATGCTCAAAATGATGTCATGCACATGCACAGAAGCGGAAATCATGACCCGTGCATGCGCAGACGTGCAGACGTGGGTTGCGTTCTGCTCATGTTGCGAATGGGGCTCCGAAACAGATCTTGTTCGCAACCAGAGGTACCACTGTATTTTAAAAATAAACTTATTGAAGCTCCCCTCCGAGAAGTGGGTGGGGCTTCCCAGGTCCCGCATGCCACCCTCCTTCCCTTGGGACCTTCACCCCACCCCCAACCCAGCTGGCCAATCAGCTGCGGGCTGCAGGCGGGGCAAAGGCAAGGAAAGGGCTGATGCTGCCAAGGCCAACTTCCTTATGCTGCCGAGGCTGACGTCCTTAGCCCCCCGCCAGCAGCGGGTGGCTTATTTGGGCCACGGCGGCAGCCTGCCGAGGAAGCAGTGGCCTGTGCGCAGAGGGCAAGGCCACAGCGGCCACCAACATTTGTTGGGTTCTGCGGGGTGCAGGTGCCTTGGATGACCTGCTGGGCCGCTAAGCCAAAGCTGCTTATGCTCACAATGTTCAGTAAATGAACCAGAAAATAACACTTGTGACTGTATCTTATTTTTCCTTCTTTTAATAATTTGAATGTGGGGCAGGGGGGTGACAAGAAATTTTCCGCACCGAGTACCACGTGAGCTTGCTAGACGTCTGCTCCCATCGTTCCTGACCATCGGCCGTGCTGGCTAGGACTGAGGGGAGCAGTTCAAGAGCACGGCATTGACTCCCCAGGATTTACTCAGAGGGCTGTGGCTCCTTGCTGTCTTGGGCAGTGGATCATTCCCCAAATCTGCTCTTTGGAGTTGCCTGGGAACAAACAAGGGATGTTGCAGATAATCATAAAGAGGAGTTCATAAAAATGCCCTGTTTGATTACTTGAACATTTCTTTTCCGCCAGGCTTCAAATTATCTGTGGCCTCCTTGAGTGGGTGGGATGGGGTGGGATCCTTTAACCCTGCCCTTTAAAAATATGGATTTTCCCTTTTTAAAAAATATTTTTGTTGAATTTTATCCATATAACCCAAATAACAGAATAGAGCGTCATGAGTCAAACACACAAAAACTGAACTGAACTGAACCAAGGCTGGCATGGGATGTTATATTAATAAGAAGAAATAATAGCTCACATTTTTAGAACACGAGGGGGGAGTGGTGTTAGGGCTGGAATAATGTTGTGATTGGCATAAAAACAGAATGAACATGGTACGGAGAAAAGTTATATTGATCGAGGCTTTCTGTTAGCTGAATCTGGCCTTTTACAAGTGTGGGCGTCTGTTCCTTCCTCTCCATCTCACCTGCGTCACCTTTGGCAAACTGGGGCATCACCTCAGCGCTTGCAGAAAACACATTGAACTTGGCAGGGTGTAGGATCTAAGTGCTAGACTGGAGCATGACGCCAGTGACGACTGGGGGAGGGAGGGAGAATTGGAACAGAGGGCAAGAACCTGGGTGGAAATATCTGTGCAGGATGGAAAATTGGAGCAGAGTTCAATAAGGAAATTTCAGTCTCATGCAGCCTCTGTTCAAGCCATGGCTATGGGCTTTCTCAGGCAAAGTTCTCCACAACCATTTCATCTCAGCCTTGCATTGATTCTACCTGTGGAAACCACAGGTGTTCTCTGACCTTGGTGACCCTTGTGAAGCTTCCTTTTTGCTTTCACTTTCCTCAAGGCCCAGAGGAGCAAGGGCTGTTCAACAGGGAGCAGAGTTGCCTCTTTTTAAAAATCATTTTTATTTGATTTTGCAAATTTATATTTGTAAAAATCCAAATATAAATCCATATACAGAGATTCCTCTGAATCTTGCAACTCCCCCCCCCCATCCCCTCCATGGGGTCCCGTTTTGAACATTTACAACTGCAAATTCCTCCATATACCGTATTTTTCGCTCTATAACACGCACCCGACCATAACACACACGTAGTTTTTAGAGGAGGAAAATCCATAGGCATGCCACCCATAGGCATTCCCTCCATAACACATACAGACATTTCCCCTTACTTTTTAGGAGGAAAAAAGTGAGTGTTATGGTGCAAAAAATACGGTAACTTTTATATCAGTCCATAATGTCCATGGTATTTGTTAAACTACAAGTGAAATCAAAATCCTGCCAGTGTTTCCATCTGCTTACAGTGGTCTCCTAAATAACTTAGAAATTTTCCTCATTCTTTTATAAAGTTTTTGTCCTCTTGGTTTCTGAGTTTTCCAGTCAGTTTTGCCATTTTGGCATAGTCCCATCGGCTTGGTTTGCCATTTCTCTCTCTCTGTGCTAGTAACATCCGGGTAGCTGTTGTTCCATACATAAAAAGTATTTTCTGCTCCTTTGGAATGTTGGTGCCTATAATTCCTAATAAAAAAGCTTCTACTTGTTGTTTTTTTAACAAAGGTTGTTTTAAACATTTTTTTCACTTCATTATATATCATCTCCAAAGCTTTCATTACCATACAAGTCTGCCACATATGATAAAAGGTACCTTCTTTTTCTTTACATTTCCAGCAGATATTTGCACTTGTCCTATACATTTTTTGCTAACTTACTGGGAGTCAAATACCACCGGCACATCATTTTCATATAATTTTCTTTCAGTGTACAACATGCCGTATTGCCTCTTTTAGCATTGATGCAACAACATTTTAATGTATTTTTAATCTTTGTTGGAAGCCGCCCAGAGTGGCTGGGGAGACCCAGCCAGATGGGTGGGGTACAAATAATAAATTATTATAATATTATTATTAACATATGGAAGAACAAGTTGGGCTCAGTGTCTCTGCATTTGGGGATCTTCTGTTTATTGCCTACCATCTAAACTTTTTTCTAAGAATAACAACTTTTATATTTCATTCCAGAACGACCGGCTCCTCCCAGTGACCTGAAAGTCCCCCAGTCCGAAGTGACATCCCGAAGTTTGCAGCTACATTGGATTCCTGGGAGCGATGGGTCTTCTCCGGTGCGCTACTTCACGGTGCAAACTAAGGAGCTTCCCGGCGGCGAATGGCAAACATACTCTTCATCCATCAGCCATGAAGCTACTTCCTGCTCAATTGACAGGTACCACAGAGAAACTCACAGCCAGAAATGGCAGGAGACACAGCACACCTTGACCACAGGTAGCACCTTCTGACCTTGGAGGCCCAGAGAGGCTCCTCCATCGTTGTAGGAAGGGGGTCAATGGCATTGCTTCAGAATTAGGGAAGATCTCCACTATATTTGAGGCACATTCAGCACACATGGCTTCCCCCAAATAATCCTGGTAACTGTAGCTTGCTATTGGTGCTGCAAATGATAGCTTTGTGGTGAACTGCAGTTCCTATGATTCTTTCAAGGAAGTCATGTGCATTGAATATACACATGTATGGTGTGGAACTGTCCATACTTGAAGACCTGACTTGCAGAGAGAAGATCAAGTGGCAACCCTCCATCTAGTTGCTCTAATGCAGGCCTGCTAAAGTGAATGCAGTGGTTCTGGGAGTGAATAGGTTTTGGGTTGTGGCTCTGGGAACTCATCCAGAATAAAGTAATAGGTTATTGATAACGTTTGTACATATGGTTCTAGTCCTGGCACAAATCTGCAGTCCTGTGCCCCTCTTCCAACTCCACCTTGAAATCCCAGGTGCCCTTGAATGGTTTACAAAGACTCTGAGGTGGGTGGGTGTGGTGGATGGCTATAGGATTGGGCAAATTTATGGAGGAGAGACTAGGCACACTGGGTATTCTCTGCCTCAAGCGTCAGAGGCAGCAATCTATCTGAATACCAGTTGCTGAGAACTACAGGAGGGGAGAGGGCTCTTGTGGTTGGATCCTGCTTAAGGATTTCCCACAGGCATCTGATTGGCCACCGTGAGAGCAGGATGCTGGATCAGATAGATGATTGGCCTGATCCATCATTTTGATCTTGCTTTCTTGTTCACATGGAACAGGGTGCAGTAAAAGGGACAGAAGCTGGATTCTATGGCACTGTGTTAAGTGGTGTGCAGAGACATTGCTTTCCTTCAGCCTTAGGTTGACTGCAGATATGCAATGTGTAATGCAATAGTCGTGACAGCTCCCCCACCCCAGCCTTAAAGGAAGTGCTACTGATTCTAGTCTACAGCAGTAATATTCTGACAAATCAATGTAGGTGAACAAGTTCCATGCAGATTTGTGCTTTGCCTTGGTGGGGGTGTGGTAGCATGATGGCTGCTTGCAAAGATCCACCCTGTTCTCCCTCCAGTCTTGTTTTTTTTTGGGGGGAGCAGCAGCCCTCATTCTCAGTTGGACTCCATGTGGAAAGTCTTTATCAGAGGGGAGGGTGAAATTTTAAACCCAGACAAATTGCTTTCCAATTGTTTTAACATGAGATAATTGGCAAACTGCTGGCTTTTCCCCTCCTCCGCCTTCTCCTCCTCCTTTCCTTGCCCAGCCCGTCAGCAATGCAGGAAAACCCAGACCTTTGCAAAGTCCCTTTTTTGCAGCGATACTTGATATTCATTCCCCCCTCTGCTGCATTGAGATTCTGTCTCTGTGAGTTCCTTATCTTGTTTTCAGATGAAATGAGGGCAATTTTATCTGTATGGCCATACTGAGGAATAGAGAGATAACATCGCCCTGTTTAAACTGCGTTATCCAGCCTTCATTAGATTGTGCTGGAATTAAAATTCTTGAAGTGATTGCTTGCTGAAGCCACCCTGTACCTACAAGGAGACTTGCCACTTGCTGTTCATAACACACACACACACACACACACACACACACACACACACACACACACAGCCCTCTGAAGGAAATGAGGCTCTTTTGAAAATCTTATTGGCATCCCAGGAAAGGAAACTGGCTAATGGGATGCGGATCTTTGGCATCAAATTAGAAACTACCAGCTCACTGCAGTTTGAAAATGTTCAAGTGTGAGGAATTACTTTGTTGGGCAATCATTTTCACCATCAAAATAAAGGGCTGCAGGGCACAGGGGTGGTCTGTTTATTGAGCATTGATTCTGATGTGCTTACAGGGCTGTTACATGAAGCCATAGGCACCAATTCTATGGGACTGAGGACATCTCAGCCCCCCCAAAAAAAAATCTATATTGGGACAAGAATCTTGAGGTGCCGGGCTTTGCCTGTATTGTTTTACTGGTACTGCTGTTGTGGGTTTGTCATGGATTTATATTCTTATACAGCCCAATGAATGTAGCGTCATGTACATGTCTGTGTGTGTGTGTGTGTGTGTGTGTGTGTGTGAGAGAGAGAGAGAGAGAGAGAGAGAGAGAGAGAGAGCGCAGATTCTGAGACTTGTTTTCTACAAGTTTAATGCAAAATGTAGTTTTGGCCAGGGTAAAAAACCAAAACCATATTTGTATATGTATGAAGAACTGTGCTGCATCTGGAGAAGTGGAATGGACGAGCCCAAAGAGGGAGAGATGCACTTGGGCAGAGACAGAGGGAGAGATGTCTGTGTGATATGTTTGTGCATGAGTGAGTGACTGAGAAAGAGAGAGTGGTATTTGTGGTCTCTATGTGTGCAGCAGTGTGTGTGTGTGTGTGTGTGTGTGTGTGTGTGTGAGAGAGAGAGAGAGAGAGAGAGAGAGAGAGAGAGAGAGATATGACCAACCTGTATGTTTTCTTCTGGTCTTGGGGAAAGCTCCCTGTTTTATTAGACTACAAGATCCTCATTGTGTATATATTGGGTGTGGGTGTGTGAATATTGTGTGATTTCCACAAGCAGGACCACCAGGACATAGCTGACTTCCCAGGGCAAGTCTGAGGTTTTCCAGGGGGAGCAGAAGTGACTATATTCTCTTTAGTTTTGTACTGTGCCAGACAACCATTTTTTTTTTATTGGTACACACAGCACTTCCTCAAGATTCTCACTAGCCCAAAATAGGTTGGGGACCCCTGTCCTGTTGTGAAAGAATTGATCAAATAGCAGCTATATCCTGCAGTCTAATAGGACAGCTGCCCCTTTCCCACTTCCCCATTCAATCCAACGGAGAAATGTAACCTGCAGACCCACAGGTTGCTCTCCCTCTGCAATTTCCATGATTGCGGCAACTCTAGAGCATGCATGTGCATAGCAGCCAGTCTCCCGTCTTCATTTTTCTTTTTCTTCTTCTTCTTACCAAGATCCAAGGAGGGGCAAATGTGTCTCCAGGTTCCTAAGAGCATTTTCCCTGTAGGGGCTGCTCAGAGCAATTTAGCGCGCACTGTCCATCACACCTCTGTTTTATCCCACCACGTTTGAATATTCCGTCCCTGGTAATCTTATCTGCGTTGCTCGTTGGCCCTCCAGGACCAAGCCCAGCAACTGGCTTCAACCGATTAATTAGCTAAGCCTATTACGGGGGACTCTGGACCCGAGCAGACCTTGTTAGCGACTCAAAGGGAGCCTCCCGCTGGCTATGCTGGAAGCTCTGCTGAAGTCACCTCAGCTGGAAGTCAGTTTTTGCATATCTTAAAGTCACTGAGTACACAGAAAGCCTGCAGGGAATCCCCTGTCACTGTCTGTGTTAAATAAGCTGAGTAACACTATTAGTTGGAAACGCAACCCCGATTAAAAAGCAGCACTCCTGGAGCACAGTCTCCTAGATTAGCCAAGATCCTTGTGGCTGGGAGCCCACATCATCTGTTCATCTGTTCTTCCATTTGCTCTGCTTGCCCTTGGATTAATCCACTGTTGTCTCCTGCAAGTGGAGCAAGGGCAGGTGTTATTTGACCATCACCGGGAAAGAAAGGTCATGTTGAGGAGCGTGAGCAGCACTTGAGAAACAGGAACCCTGCAAAGGGGGTGTTTGGGTTTCAGCTCGTGCCTCTGAACTGGATCAGAAGAGCCTGGCTGCAGCTGGATCAGGCCAAAGGGGGCCCATCCAGTCCAGCATTCTCTTCCACACAGCAGTCAAACCCAAAGGCAAGAAGGACTGGCGTATGACTGCAGTGCACTCCCCACCTGGGATTGCCAGCAGTGATGTTCCAAGGCATACTGCTTCTGACACAGAACGCAGTCATTGTGGCTGTTAGCCATTGATAGCCCTCTCCATGAATTTGCCTCCACTCTCTTGTAAAGCGATCCAAATTGGTGGCCATCCCTGCTTCTCGGGGAAGCAAATTCCACAGTTTAACATGGTTCAATAGCGTGGCTTCAGGAAAAGGGAGACATATTGGGTAATACAAGCTGCTCGTACAATATTTGTTGTGGGGAGAGCTGCTTAAGGCAGCTGTGGATAGCCAGAGAGAAGGATTGATCCCCATTCTGTTAACCCTTTCCCATTTTGCAGACTCAACCCATTTACTTCCTACAAGCTGCGTCTGAAAGCAACCAACGATATTGGAGACAGCGACTTTGGAGCCGAGACGGAAGCAGTCACAACGCTGCAGGATGGTAAGGGCGCCCCAGCTCAAAACTGAGCATAGCTGTTTCTCTTTCACAGTAATCCAGGGGATCCACCCCCCCCAGTGCACTCAGTCCCATCATTGCACCTCAGGATTAAAGGGGACAGGAAGATGCATAGGGCTAAAACTCACCGTTTGGGCGCTATTGACAGAGGCAGTAGCACAGTTTAGCCTCCTCAACAGTGAACTGCCCTGCAGTGCCTTCAGATAATGAATCTTGCTGATTTAAACCCCGTTTGATTGTCTTCCAGGTTCTCTGCTAACGAACCATTATCTTTCCTGAAATTGAATAATTTAACAAGGAACATTAAAAATGAATGTAGAATTGAGCCTATGTTTGGAGAACTTTCTCCAATTGTTTTCACTCCAAATCCACTTTCAGGCTGCAGAAGTGCTAAATGGTTGAATGAGAGAGAGAGAGAGAGAGAGAGAGAGAGAGAGAGAGAGCGCATGTCCAGCAAGCACAAACATTTTAGACAGCTAGTTTGTACAGGCAAAAAGCAATTTACAATTGCAAAGTGCTTCTCCCCCCACCCTTTTGTCTCGGATGAGTTTCAGGTGCTTTTTGTTCAATAATAATAAATGGAATACAGTAATTGTTCAGTGCATGTGTACGGTTGTTTGATGTAGACATGAACTTTCCTATTCAATGCAGTCTTTAAGGTATCAAGGGTTAGGGTACAGAGGCACATCCATGTCCCCAGTGGACAGGCAGAAGGCGAAAGGAAAGTAATTGCCTGATGGTAAGGCTGAGGAAAGGCAAGACAAGGTGGTAGCAGACAGGTGCATGAGCCAAAAGGTACACTGATAAACAATCTAGCAGGTCAATAGAGAAACAGGTACACTGGCCCAACAGGAACTTTGTCTTTCTCGGGAGACAAGACGCTCACATTGTGAAGAATCAGGCTAAAATCTGAGGCTCCATAAGCGCAAGTGAAACCACAAAGGTTTCTTCAGTCAACCAACATTGCTGAACCAGTGAGCTTCAGGGGATACAACTTTTGGCAAGCTGTCCTGCTGAAACACAGGCAATGGCATGCTTGGGCCCAGTCAGTAGAACCTGGGGGGGGGGGGGTTGAGATTCCTGGTGTGCTATTGGGAACAGATCTTGATCTGAGATGAAGATGCATGCCCAGATCTTTCTCCAGCATTGCACTGGGAAGAGAGGTATTACAGAAAGCATTGGATGGAGCTGGGTGGAAAATGTGAGCTCACTCCTCTCAAAATCTGTGACTGCACTTCAGATCATGTCCCAACCCCCCCTTCATGCCAGGACATTTTGCCTTGCTCTTTCTAGGCAGGGTCTAGCACTTTCATGCCCCATGTCCAGGCTTCCCCCCTCCCTGAGCTTTAGTGCTCAGTTGAAGCAAACTCAGCTCAGGTTTTCTGCAGATTGATGCTCACTCTGATTGAGCTTTGAAGAGTGGGTTTTTGCAGGCAAAGCATTGGAGGCTGGGGTAGGTGCTCAGACATGGAGCTTTCAATTGTAGACTGTGCCTGGAAGGAGCAAAGTGTGGATAAGACCAAGCTCTAAATGTGTTCCCACTGCACCTCTGCTATTATCCACCTCTCCCTGCAAAAGAGATAACAAGCTTCGGGGGTGTCTAACTAGAGGATGCTAATGAATCCTATCTATTAACACCCCCCCCTTTTCCTGCGGAAAGCAGGAGTGGGGACTTGCAGGGAAGAGGGTGCTCTGCTTCACACATTTGGACTTTTGCGATGCTCAAATAGTTTTGGAGGAGGAATTCAGGAGTGAATGGGATTGCAGATAGGAGGAAGCTTGAGCGGGGTGTGTCCATTGCATATCCCCCCCCATGTCCAAAGAGCTTCTGGATTGTGGCTGTAATGTGGAGGATACTATTCCTCTTGGACAGCAACTCTGCAGTTGTAAAGACGAGTGACTCCAGTTTGTGTGGCTTTCATGTGTCAAGTTTACTTTGGATCATCTTTGTTTTAAAACCCGCATTGGCTGCAGTGTACATTCAGCGTCTCTTCTGAAATCTCTCTGTTATTCATAAACTCTCCGTTAAGAGCATTCATAAGTGATGTGCAAGGTGCATAATAGCTTAAGAAGCCCCTCTTAGCACAACGCATGAAAAACAGCATGCATGGGAGCATCCAGTGCTGTTCTCTGGACAGGCAAATCAACTGCAAAGTTGAATGTGCACTGATTCCAAGTTGGAAAAGTTGTTTAAGTAAATTAGCCCTCACTGAGCATATTGTCAAGAACTCTAGAATCTTAGTTTTACCTGAGATGATCATAAAATGCCTGGCTGTAATAAATCCCCCAACATCAGGGCAAGCTCCTTTGAAAATAAACCATTTGCAATGCAAATGACCCTACAACTATCTTTGGGCTTCCAAGCAAGCTTTGGGCAGGTGTTTCTCCCTGTGTCCCCTGGGAATTGGAGTTTCAAAGGCAGGGTAGGGTCTGTGGCTCCATATCAGGAGGTAGAAATCCCCAGAGGTGTCCGCAAGCCTTGGGATGTGCTGAAAGTTGGCCTTTGAATCCCATCCTTATCTTTAAGCTGCCACGGTTTGTCTCATCTCTCTCTCTCTTTTGCTGCAGCAGACTAGCGCAGCTGATGTTCTGGGGGGTCATTCCCATTATATATGTCTACATAGATAGATATATCCTTCCCAAAGTGCACTTCGGGTTGAGTTTTGGAAAACCCAGGGCCCCCACTGGCCTCTATACAACAGAAATGATTAACTGTAAAAGCTGCTCACCTCCTCAGCAAACTCAGAGGATTTATTTTGCTGAGCAAACCCGCTGCGGCTAGTGGAGCATTTTAGTGTGGAGAGCTGGGAGCGCCTGATAAGCTTCCCCGGCTTTGTCCCTGATACATTCCGTGCATTTGCTGCACAGGTAGGATAGATGCTCAAAGCAGGTTTAGGCAGCTGGGCCTCTCATAGGTGGGGTGGGGGAATGGCGGGAGGGAGGCCCCCACTCGCTCCTTTGCAGCACAGCAGTGCCTGCGTGGCAAGCCAGGCGAGGAAGAACTTCCAGCAACAGAACGCATTCTCTGCTTCTCTGTTTGTTTCTCACTTTAATGCCTGTTTCCTTTATATATCCATATTTAGTTCCAGGCGAACCACCAAATTCTGTGTCTGTGACCCCGCATACCACGTCTTCTGTCCTCGTGCAGTGGAAGGTTAGTAGCATATAAAAGTTGGGGGGGTCTCTTGACCAGGGGAGCGCAGAAAAGAAGGCTCTTGGGAAATACACAAGGGCTGGCGGTCCAAACGATTCCTACCTTTTTCCAGTCACTCGTGGGGGCAGAGGGGAAGTTGCACACCTCTAACCTTCTGAGGAGGGTGAAAGCCCACAGCCACCGGATGCCCTCCCAAGACCTTGCATGCACATGAACCAGAATTTGCCCTGAGACCACACACTTTGGTTGAGTCTCCCTGCAATTCATCACTATCTATGTTAACAGTCGCTGATGTCTCACTGATGTCTATTGCGGTGCGGCTTAGCTTGCACAGAAGACCTTGTTCATGCAGCATTAACACTCTCAGTTACAACATGCTGAACAAATGCAAGGTGTGTTGAATGTTTTCACCCAAGGAGGTGTGTGTAGGCATCAATCAGCAGCTCACCTCCCAGTCAGTCGTATAATGGAACAAGCGGAAATGCAGACAGAGGACCGCGGAAGGCCACGTGTTAGGAATAAAGGCTGATCCTGTTGATAGATTTTGGGTGGATAATACATGTGAAATAGGTGGTAGTTTAGATAATTGTGTGCTTTTTATTTCATGAAAATGTAATGGGATAGTTGCACTCGAGCCACATCGAAAGAACTGAAGGCAATTACATGTCATTACCACGCTTATGTTATTTGGGTGCTCAGCAATTTAGACACGAGGTAGTTTTCAGATTTAAAAAATGTAAAATAAGCTTAAACTAGCTAAATGCTGAGGAAACACAGTCAAAACAGCAGTTCTCATAGGTTACCCAGCACAAGGCAATGTTTTAACATGCTTTTTGGAAATGCAGTGAAGCTTCTCAGCTCATTGTTTCGACTTACGTTGGAATGAATTGAGACTTCTTTGTAGAATGAGGTGATGGCTCTGTAGTTTGAGAGTGATTTCAAAATCCCTTTAGTGTTAAATTTAACTTGGGCGCTTTGTTCTAGTCCATTTCTGGTTTTGATCCAATAATTTGTCCAAATTTTGCAGCGTAAACAAATAGCCATTCTCACTCCTCCAGACCTGGCTGGCTGCTACTCATAATCACTTTTACCTGCCTCTGCAGATCCTCTGGGCCTCTCGTAGAGATAGACAGAAAATCCTAAATAATCCATTACCATCAAAAGCTGGGTTTTGTCCATGAAAGTCGGATAAGAGCAGGATGCCCTGACCTTTCAGCAAAGTACCTTTTCCAAGGCAGAAGTATGATTATCAGGGAGGCAGAAAGGAAAGAGCTTCCCTTGCCATTTATCTCTTAGGTCCCTTTGTGCCAGGTATCTAAATAGCCTCTGATTCTGACATAAGATCTGGACTCCAGAGGGAATCCTGCTTGCTTGCCTTTTAATCGGGCTTGATGTGGATGAGGAGGCTTTTATGAGGGACAGGAAAAATAGAAATTGGGGGTGGGGGTGCTGTGGAGCCCTCGTTATCAGAAACTTGATTATCAAAAACTACTTGTTAATTGAACTGGCTGCATTTCCCCTACGTAGATTCTGATCAAGGCAGCCCTATGTAAACAGCCCTCATTCTTATTCACATTTTTAATTAACCAAATGTTACGGATGGTCCCCCAGGCTGTTCAAAAAGTTGGCCTCAGGCAGATGACACAAGACTGTATCAAAATATGTTACTTGCAAGAGTCCTTGAGGCCTTGAGAAAAACCCCAACCTGGAATTAGGAGAGCAAATACAATATTCAGACCCCCAGAAGTGATAAGAAGTTATGGGAGTCTGAAATGAGACCATGCTATTTTATTCCAGGGACTGCAGTATAATAGACCCAGGTGTTGGAGGAAATAGGAATGTAAAGAATACAAATCTTTTACTTCATATATGCATGTCTGTACTGGAGTCAAGCTTAATGCATTGTGGAAATGGAAGAGACTATTGCTGGCCCACCTTGACTGCACCAAGCATATATTTTGAGATGAGGCAGATGCGTGCATGAAGAAAGCGATGGATGTGTGGACCCAATTCATCCATCAGTACAGGACCGGTGACTGGGAAGGTGGAGTTGCTGTAATCCATAAGGGTTACATGTCTCTTTTAATGAGTTCCCTGTCTAAGATGCAGCCACGTTGAAGCACGGATACAGCTAGTGTCAAGCAACTGAGCCACAAGAGGGATTCTGCTCAGCTCCCTATTGCCCTGCTGCTTCACAGCCTCCACTACCAAGGTGACAGGTGTGATGTTGAGGATCTCTGGGTAGGCTTCAGTTACAAATGCTGACGTCTCCTTAATCAGCACAGCTCAGGATTTCACAGACACCGTGGCAACCATGGTCTGTCTCAATGTTTGTTAGGTCCAACAGCTGCTGCAGTTCATACATTGGACCCAGTTTTCTGTACTAGACAGGATGAAGTTGATCTTTGGGGAAGAACTCCTTGGTGCCTCTTTACCATTGGCGGTTCTCAGCCTGGTTGAGGTTGGACTTGCTCTTATTTCAAACCTCCTTCATGTGGTTAAAAGCTCGATTGAGATAGTTCACACATACCTCAAACTTAATGGAGCCAGCTGGTCTTCTGTTGGCCCTAAGGGAGCATCCAGTTTACTCTATGTTATCTTTGTGAGTTCCTGGAACACACATGCTGTTAGCGCAAGAGCTCCGCAGATCCCCCTGATGTCCGTCTCCCTGATGACCTACAGAGTTGCAAGGAACATAGCAGCAGAGACAGCGTCAAGAGCTCAGGTGGATGAAAACTTATGACATGGCTTATCCCCAAACATTCAACTGAGTTTTCATGGGTGAGGAAAGAAATGCCCCAGCTTAGCCTCTATCCATGTGGGATGCTGGATGCCCCAGTGGCATGCCGTGATAGTACTGGTTAGTACTTTGAGGATAAAATCACTGAGATAATTCCTGGCCTGGATTCTGCTTTGGGATCCAGGTCCAAAGCAGAGTCATCATCCAGAGAGTCATCTTGGATGAAAATGAGTTATGAGTGCTTGCTTGGCCCTTGTCCTTGGTTGGTGAAGCCTTGTTGAAGGTTATCACTAAATGCATATTGTGTGAGGGAGTAATGTAAGACCTCTATTATCGAAGGCACCACTCAGCCCCTTGACTTGGTGAAATTATGCATTAGTTTCAAACTTTATATTCCTAGCCAAGGTTGGCAAGTGGGCCATCACATAACAACTCTGTAAAGTCTCAGACGAACTGGATCTATTTTTGACTTGCGTCTCAGGTTTGGGATGGAAACCGCCTTTGTCACTCTTGTTGATGTCCTTTGTTGGCATAGATAAACCCTGCGTGACAACCTTTACCTTCAGGGAGCATGACCCTGGATCTGCCAGTGACCTTTGACTCTTCAGTGGTTCTGCTCCTAACTGATGGGGCGATTTCACAAGAGATTGTTAGTTTTCCCCGGAGAAGTTTGCCATTGGGATCCCATGTGGTCAGGTCAAACTGTATTGCCTCCATGTGGCTCCATCTTGTCCCCCTTGCTTTTCAACATCTACCTGAAACCACCAAGTGAAACTGTTCAGGCAGAGAGGCTCCCATATACGAAGTATTGCAAAGGATGATGGGATGGGATTCTCAAGTCACCTCCCAGACTGTGGCTGCAGGTTGTGTCCCAGCAGCCTTTTAGGTATAGGACATCTTGCATGTTGCTGTGCCTCTTGCCCCAGGAAACTGCTTGGAGATGCTTGTGGTGTCCTGGATAGTCTCTTTCATGTCCTTTTGACTTTGCAAGGGATGCTCCTTTTCGGCCATGCAGTGAAATATATTGGGCTAGCACCAGGGCACCTCCACTTCATCTTAAAGCAAGTCTGCATGGATGACTATTTTAACAACCAACATTTAGGCTGAATCTCATTTATGGACTAATACTGGGCACAAGCCTTATCTTACCTAACCTATTTTTCCCTGGGACATTTTGCAGCCTCCAAATGCTGAGAGCCTGAACGGTCTTCTCTTGGGATATCGCATTTATTACCGGGAGTTGGAGTATGAAAGCACGGTCCCAGGACTGGAGTCCAAGGTCATTAAAAACCCTTCGGCTTTACGAGCAGAGCTTACAGGTGAGCAGCCAGTGGGGGGGGTGCCTTCCCCTCACTTTATGCAGTCCAGTTATTTACCATTAAGCTCAGTCTGAATTGTTTGGCATCTGCATCAAGATGGGCAAGTGCTGAAAATGGTTACTGGGGGGAAAACAAGAGGAAGACAGGCACATGCTCTGAAGCTCCCTCTGCTAACTGGCTGGTGGATTTATGGTATCTCCAGTGGGGTCACTCAGGGGGTCTGCTGTCCTTCCTCTCCCACCTTCAGTTATTCCTTCCTGCTTTCTGCTGTTTCCATGTTGTGGCTATCTCGATAGTAAATCAGGTGTTCAGAGCTCCATCAAATTAAAGGCTTTATTGATTGGGAGAGAAGAGCAAAGGGTGGGGGGAGTGGGAGACCCTGAGCCATGCCAGTCAGAGCATCGTCTGCCACGCGGTCAGAGGCGCTGCTCTCGGAGGATGTTGCAGACAGTAATGTGAATAAGTAAATGCATAACATGGAATTTCCAGGCGGGTGGGGTTGTCTTTCTGTCTCCTTGGTTCACAGTCTCTAGCACAAATCCCCTGTGTTCCAGCCCTGGCAGGATCTGGAGGGGACCTTCTGCCCTAGAGCAGCCTTGCCTGGTGCCTGTTTGTTCCGCGACTCTAAGGACATCTTACGCTTCCTCATATTGCCTGCTTGTTTGATTTCTCTCTGTGGCAAGGAGGCTGAGCAAGCCCTCGTGACTGATGATCTTTCGACACGTTATCTAGAAAGTGATGTGGCTTTTATTGCCTGTCAAGGTGCAGTCCTCAAGCTTAAAGCTGTCTCTGCGTGCGCCGCATCATTTCCCACTGCCTGTGCTGTACATCATGTGCAATAACTGTTTTCCTTGCCCTCTTAACAACTTTCTGCTTTGCTTACCCTGAATAGCCCAAAGCAGCTTCAAGACAGTGAACAGCAGCTCTGCATTAACGACGTATGAATTAACACGTAAGTGCATTCGGATGTACAGACACACACAGAGAGACAGAGAGAGAGAGAGAGAGAGAGAGAGAGAGAGAGAGAGAGAGAGAGAGAGAGAGAGAGAGAGAGCTGCAATACTGGGGAAGAGCTGCAATACTCGGGACCTTTTTAGGGCCTTATACCAGGGCCACATTAACACCATACTTTTAATGTGTTGTGATACCACTTCAAACAACCATGCTCCCCCAAAGGATTCTGGGTGCTGTAGTTTGCTAAAGGTGATGAGCATTGTTAGGGGGGTTGGTTGTTAAACCGCTGTGGGAATTGTCACACTGGGAGCGAAATAGGGGGTCTCCTAATAGCTCTCATGAATTTTCATGAAATCTGTCCACAGTGATTTTCAGTCCCGTTTTCTTCCACATTGCCTGGGAAATATTATCACCCTTCCAATAGCAAAAAAAACAAACCCGAAACAAATGCTCTTGTGTATGAACTGGCAGGAGTTTGAAAGTCCGTAAAAATGTCTGTTTCATATAATATATCAGATGGTTTTATTTATTATGCCGGCAAAATTTAAGCAGTAAATCAGATACCATCAGCTGTCTGTCTACCTGAAACCGGCAGGCAACACACTGCTCTCTGACTCAGATACGTGGGCAGAATACTGGTAAATACTTTGGGAAATCTGAAATTAGAAGGGCTCATTATTGAACTCGTGAAACTGTTCCTACGATAATGGTTTGCTGCGACTCTCGGTGATGCCGAAGCTGAAGGGTAACTTGCCAGTTGTGGAGGAACTGATATGCAAATAAAGAGCTTGAGAGCGATGCTTGCACAATTTCGTGACATTTCCAGCCCAGCTGCCTGGCAGTATTTTGCTGGTGGGCTCCCCAGATGCTCCGTGTCCTCTGTAAGATGGGTGGCCTGATTTGAATATGCAAATCATGGCACCGCAAGTATCTGCAGGTCTCTGTGACCGAACGGACATGGATGTGATGCTCCTTTCTGCCACGATCTTGCTTATTAAATGTGCTCAGGGCTCCCCCCTCCCCTGCCGCTCCTCTGTTGTCTCCCTCCTATTTTCCTTTTGCCAGCCCCTTCCTGCCTCTGTCAATGCTCGTTCCTTGAGTTTGAGCGCAGGAATAGTTGCCCAGTGGCCAAAGGCAAAGCTGGTGATGTCAAAATCTTTTCTCGGTTTTGTGTGCTCAGCATTCAAGCTATGATTGCCTGGGGGAAAGGACGTCTCTACACACACACACACACACACACACACACACACCCCTACACCTCCAAATAAGACTCTTGTGTTTCCAAGCACGCTTCTTGCGCTCTGTCAGTTCCTCTGGACCCAATGCCTCTGGGGAGGAGACCATAATGGCCTCTGCTATGGCTAATGGTCTCTGCTGTGGATGCATCTTAAGGATGACTAGGATTTGGTCCTCCTTGCTGCATGTAACAGAAGATAAAGGGTTCAACCATGTGCAAACAGCCTCTCAGAATCCCCCACTGTTATTTATGGGCAGAGAAACTGCACAAGGCAATGACCATTTCTTGTGTGAGGGAAAGAAGAGAAGTTCAACAGTTTCTCAGCTTCAACACTGAGCTTTGTTCCAAATGCCGGACACTGTAAATTTGTGAGATGAGCTAGGGAGCTCCAAAAGAGAATTCTCACATCTTCACCACACTGTCATTCCCAGTATTCTTTGCGGGGAATGATTTGAACTGATATGAAAGCAAAATAATGTCTCCTCCTAGAGATCCAACTAGAATATCAGAGTAATATCAGAGCGATTTGATACCTTTCCATTTATTCACCTGTCTTCTGAGCTACTGAGAACTTTTAAGTGGGACATCAAATATGTTTGTAACCCAATTGTTTTACCTTTCCAGAGCTGAAAAAGTATAAGAGATACGAAGTTGTCGTGACAGCATACAATATTGTTGGAGAGAGCCCTGCCAGCACTCCTGTGGAAGTCTTTGTTGGGGAAGCAGGTAAGTAAGCTGGCTGCTAAAATCCTATATGTAGATCTGACTCGATTTCCCTAGATCTGCTGGAAGGGGAGAACTCTAAGGAAGCCCCTAGTGGAGCTGGTGGCAGCTGGTACCCCAGAGCCAGTATATTTAAACGTGTATGAAAGAAGCACAGAGCAGAGTAGTTTGGTTCTCTGGGAGTGAGATTGGTGGCATATGAATAATAAAATGATGATGATGATGATGATGATTTTGTAAGCAAAAAAGCAAGATACAGAGATCAGTTTCAAAATGCACGGAGAATTTTTTGAAGTCTCGGGAAAATCCTGGATAGGGAGCAGGCTTTTAGCTCTAGCTCTCTGTCCTTCCCAGGATTACCCAAAGCAGAATAAAATATGTAAGGTGGCCATGATTACAAAATCAATTCTGTAACGTAAGAGAAATCAGGCAAATTCACTCAGCTTGTGTAATATAGACCTGCTGCAGGATTCAACTTTTCTTGGTGCAGAATTTGGCTTGCCTGTGAGCAGAATTTTAACTATCATTTAACCCAAAGCGTACATGAAAATATTTTGCATGTGCGTGATGACGCGGTGCAGGCAGACACAGTCTTTGGCATCCGATGCTGAACGAATGGCATATTTTCCTGAAGATCATTTTAGGACCAAGTCCCTTTTCAATGCAGATAAGCTTGGTCAGAGCTGGGAGCAGAGCAGAAATGCCCCTGCCTTAGATTTGCCGTGCGCTGCTAGCTAAAACACCTGAATCTCATTTCAACCTTCCTCTGCACCTTCTCAGAGATTCATTCCTCCGTGCATTTATCCTCCATGTGGACGGGGGGGGCTGGGTCTGCCTCTAGTGGTCACCTGTGCAGTCCATGCATTGGGCAGGATGTCTGCCAGGGGGATGGTTCTGTGCAGGTTTCTGCATTCATATAGGTGCCTCTTAACAGATGCTGGATGTGTGAACATTGCAGTGAGTGGGGACCAAATACTCTGCAGAACAGAAAACAGGCCAGGAACTCATTACTGTGCTCATTATTCTGTTACACGCTCGTAAAGGGCAGAACTAATGATATGCACTGATACACTTGGAGCAACTCACAGTTTAATGCAATATCCATATACGAACATACAATAAAAGATAAATAAGGCCTATTAAGTCAGTGAAAATAATGTCTGCGGGGTGGGGGGACAGCCGTGCTTAAAGTAATATTATTGGGTCAGACACCATCTCTCAGCTTAATCTATAGAGCTGTAGGATAACAACAGTGTGTCTGTGAGTTCCTTGGAGGAAGGGGTTTGATGAACATTGGATGAATTCATACGTGCCTTCCACAAACGGACTTCAGTGTGTGACTGAGCTCAGGCTAGTGAGGGGAATACAGGGAGTGCAAAGTGGGACCCCTGTAGGCACTGTTTTCAGAAGGGCATAGCGTGCGGTGGGGGTGATTTCGCTAAAATTGGTAGGGTCCCCTGCCTGAGATGAAGCCACTGGCGGAGGAAGAGGAGTGCGGGGGGAGCGCACCGCCCCCGGCAGCATGATCCCGGTGGGGTGCCATCGTGGCTGTTCCCCCGCCTGCGCAGGGCGCCATGCCCCTGCAAGCGGCATGCCACGCCTCCAGGACGCACATCAAACCCCTGTCGGTGGAGCGCCACGCCCCTGGGCCCCATGCCAGCCCCACCTCCGCCTGCTCTCCGCCCCCGGCCACTGGATGAAGCTTGTAGATTTCATAAAGAGCTGCTCTGCCATTCCCACCATCATTCAAGCAGAGACTGGGGCACAATGGATGGTTCATTAAGCAAGATGCAGCCCACTGCACACCATGCTGGGCTGCCCTTGAAGTTGCTCTGGAAGGTGTAGCTGATGTAGGGTGCCACTACATGGAGATGGGATCATGCGTCACTCACCCTTAAAACACTGCACTGGCTGGCTGTGAGCCACTGGGCCCAATTGGAGGTGTCAGTTCTAGGGTCCTGAGCCACTTAGGGTTCTGTACAGAAGTGCTCAACAGAGCCCTTGCCCAATACTGGGATGAGAAAACCCTGCTCATGGCCTGGCCTGGGGAGGCTTGAGACAGGGCCTTTTTGGTGTCAGCCCCCCCCCCCTGTGGAATGCCCTCCCTTGGTGGGGGTGCATGCAATTTCTCCACACACTGTCAAACTTTAGGGGTCAATTTATACATTTTTGCCTGCCCAAGCTGAGAGGACTTGAAGTTTGCCCTGGGTCTTAATAGTGATGCTGTATAACATTAATATTTGAGTTTGGGGGGGGGAGGGGTTGGTTGGTTGGTTGGTTTTGCTTTAAATAAATATTGCATAGAATTGCTGTACTTGATCATTGTTCACTGCCCAGGACTCTGTTTAGAGGAAGAAAGGAATAGAAATAAAATGAAATTGGCAGCAGCAGCATTTTGTGGCTATATGGGTGTGTTTGCCAATTTCCCTATTTCAGGTAGGCAGAAAAACCAGGAGGGTCCACCCATGCCCTCTAGTCCACCTTGGTGGGCCATATCCTATGGACAGCACAGCTCCCAAAATACCACCATGCAAATTTCATTAGTCCAGACTTTTCCAGCCTGGTGCCCTCTGGGTGCTTCGCACTACAATTCCCATCACCCCCAGCCAGCCGGGCTATAGGATTCTGGGTCTGGTGGCTGCTGGAGCCCCAGACATCTGGACACACCCCCACCCCTGGCCAAAGCTGCATTAGGCCATTCGGTCAATGCCGACTCCTTTCTGCTGCACAAGCTTATTTTTCCTGCTCTGTTCACCCGAATCTGCACTCTGGTCTGCCTTCCTGCGATGGAGGTTCCTTGCGTCAGATTTGACCCGTGCCCCCAGCTAATGCGACTCAATCTACTTTCACCTCCGTTACCCTGGTATTTCATATTTAACATGCAAAGGTTCCATTTCAAATTCCAGAATTATTTTCATTACAGTTTCATTAAATCCGAGATGTCTTGGGCCTTGGACAAGCTATTAGCTCCTTCTGACCTTTTCATTTCAAACATCACAGTAATGTTCTGTTATCTTTCCCTAAAACTCCATAAATTAATCAGGGCAGCTGTGCTCTCTCTGAGCGCTCTGGGGCAGTTCTTGCTATTGAGCTGTCAGTATTATATTCCTGCTGCTGTTCTGTCTTCCACCTGCAAAATATGACATTGGAGTTGTAACACAGTGCCTGCTGAGCAACGTATGCTTTTATACAGGGAGGCTACATGATGTTAAGAGGGCATATGGATGCGAAGGAGGTCTACCAGGAGCATCTTGGGTGGTTTCCTTGGAGGGCTCTATTCTTCAGCTGCTCCTGGTTCTGACCCTCATTGAAATACATCTTCAGCAGCAGAGGAAAATGAAATGTATAATGAGGTTTCTGCTGCAATTCTGTCCAGCCTCGGCCAAGCTCAGGGTCAGGCTGCAGAGTCTACTGGGTGTAACGTAAGAATAGCCTGCTGGATCAGGCCAATGGCCCAGCATCCTGTTCTCACTGAGATTAAATGAGGGTTGGGGGAACCTGATACGCTACCTTGAGCTCCTTGGAGAAAAGGGTGTGATGTGAATGCAATAAATACATAAGAAAACAAAACACTGAAAGTGGGAGCAGTCTAGTTTCACGCTCTCTCTCTCTCTCTCTCTCTCTCTCTCTCTCACACACACACACACACACACAAAGTGAAGAATAGTACCTGTGCATTTTGCCCCGTATCTCAGTTTTTAAAAATGTGAGAAGCCTACACTATTTTTTAAAAAGGATAGAAAGAAGGAGGGAGGGAGGGAGGGAGGGAGGGAAGGAAGGAGAAAGGAAGTGTGTGTGCATATATATATATATATATATATATATATATATATATATATATATATATATGCAGGTTTTGGTGTCCTCGGGTGTCTTCCCGTGTAAAAGTTGGGGTGTCTAGGCGACGTTTCGACGAGGTCTCACTCGTCATCTTCAGGCTGGTGCTTTCGGCTTCTTGTTACTGGAACAGAGCAGGATCTCAGTGTTTGAGTTCCTATAAATACTGTTGAGGGGGTGTGGTGTATAGCCTCCAATGTTCTGGGCAGAGAGGAAGTTCCCAGGCTAGTGTGCCTTTTCTTCTTTTGTTCCTTAATTACTTGAGGGATATCTTGAGTGATTTCTTGAGTGATATCCTGAGTACCACTTAGGTGGGTCATTAGGTGTGGATTAGTTGCTAAAGTCTTTGTGTCTTGACCTCTTGAACTTTGTGAAGAGTTTTTCTGAGAAGATGGCTGTACTGCACTTAGTTGTGCTCTGGCTTGGCTTCGTGTATAGGGGCGAGCTGTGGTTTTGTGGCCTGTGTCAGCCAGATCTGTGTAGGGATTGCAGGGGGGTGCAGCATCCGGAGGTGCCACCATGGTTTGGCTACTGGATGGTGTCTGTAATTTATCTGTGGAGAGGGTCTGGGTTTGGGTCTGGTGTGGTTGATTGGTGATGGCGTTCTGTGTGCCTCTGGATCTGGTGTCAGTTTTTGTGGGGAGGGCTAATTTCCAGATGTCTGGCAAGCGGGATGTGTCGTCACGCTTGTTCATGTTGTGAGGGTGTTTCTCTATCTCGATGGCTTCCATGATTATTCTCTTGTGGTGATGTTCCATGTTAAAGAGCAATTTGGAATCTGCAAAATTAATTTCGTGTCCTGTTTCTTTCATGTGTTGGAAAAGAGAGGAAGTTTTTTCTTCTTTTTTGACGGCATTCTTGTGTTCTGCGATACGTGCATTTATTCGTCTGTTTGTTTGTCCAATGTACGTGGCTGGGCAGACTTTGCAGGGTATTTCATAGACCCCTTGGTTTTCCAACTGGATTTTATCCTTGGGGTTTCTGAGGATATTGGCTATTTTTTGGTTGGTGCAAAAGGCTGTTTTGATATTGTGTTTATGGAGGATTTTGCTAATTTTATCTGTAGTGCCCTTGATATAAGGAAGGAGGGCCATGCCATTGTTTTCTTCTGTGTCTTGGTTTTTGGGGGGTGTTTCTTTTTGGATTAGCTTCGTAACCCTGTTTTGCTGGTATCCATTGGCAATTAACACATTTGAGAGATTCTGTAACTCAGTTGTCAAGTGGTCTTTGTCAGCCAGGCGTTTGGTTCTGGAGATGAGAGTCTTGGCTACGGAGTTTATTTGTGCAGGGTGGTGGTGTGATTGTGCATGTAAGTAGCGGTTGGTGTGTGTTTTTTTCCGGTAGATAGTGTGTCCTAGGGAGCCATCAGGTTTTTTGTAGATTAGGACGTCAAGGAAGGGAAGTTGGTTGTTGGCTTCTATTTCCATAGTGAATTGTATTTTGGGGTGTAGGCTGTTGAGATGTGTGAGGAAGCTATCCAGTTTTTCCTTCCCGTGTGGCCAAATTACAAAGGTGTCGTCAACATATCTGAGCCAAAGTTTGGGTTTGTGTTCTGACTTGTCTAAAGCATTGGTTTCAAAGTGTTCCATGTACAGGTTTGCGATGACCGGCGAGAGGGGTGATCCCATAGGTGCTCCTTCTATCTGTTTGTATCTTTGTCCATTGTGGATGAAGTACGTGTTGGTTAGGCAGTGGTTGGTCAGGTCCAAGATGTATTCGGGGGGATTGTATTTGTTTTGAATGGCTGTCAAGGCTTCATTAATGGGCACTTGTGTGAAGAGAGATACAACATCGAAGCTCACAAGTAGGTCATTAGGATGTAGGTTTTGCTTCTTTATTGTTTCTATGAACTGGAAGGAGTTTGGAACGTGTGAAGAGATGGATTCTGCATAGGGCTGAAGTTGCTTGGCGAGAAATTTAGCGAGATTTTGTAGAGGTGAGCCTATGGAGCTGACTATTGGTCTGAGTGGTGTTCCTTCTTTGTGTATCTTGGGGAGGCCGTAGAGTTTGGGGCATCTGGATGATTTTTCTCTGGGGATGATTCTTAGCTGGATTTCTTCACTGATAGGAGAGGCTTTTATTTTGGATTTGGTGGTTTTTTCCAGATAGGTGGTGGGATCTGTTTTTATAGGTTGGTAGGTAGGATCTTGGAGTAGATTTGATAGTTTTGCTTGGTAGTCCGAGACGCCTAGACACCCCAACTTTTACACGGGAAGACACCCGAGGACACCAAAACCTGCATTCCTGTACCCGTGAAAATCTACGAAAGCATATATATATATATATATATATATATATAATTTTCAGAGTTGTTGGGCTTCTTTAAAATAGTATTACAGTTGTCTTCTACTTTGGCTATACGTTTGAATATATTTCCATTTGGTTTTTAAATTTGGGCTGAGGACAGGCTGTCCAACTTTGCATCTTGTGTTAATAGTAACGTACATTATGATTTTTGGAATACAAGAGAGTTGGGCAAAGCAAGAGATAAATGTAAAGACTTGAAGAAGCTGCCTGTGATGTCCTGGGACTCAGGCTCGGACTTGGAACCAGAGGAGACTCATTCCGCACCAGATCCTTTACCTCAAGCAGCATCTGAACCTAGTCTGGGGCCTGATTCTGAAGAGCTCCAGTCTGCACAGGTTCCTCTGCAACAAGCACCAGCTGGGCCAAGTCCCGGGCCTGAGCCTGCCCTGGTTCCAGATGCAGGGATTATCTCGTTGCCTCCAGCTGGGCCATCACTTACAGCTACTCCACAGTTGGGTCAGGGGAGGCTGAGGCGGCCTCTGGGTCTAGTAACCCACCTGCAGAGACTAGGGTCTGAGAGAAGGAGAGATCTGAGTACTCGCAGGAGGAGTGCTCACCTTCGGGCGAGACAGGGAGGTGAGTCGCTGGGGGATCAGGACCGGCAATTACCCCGTCAGAGATAAAAGGCTGTCAGACCCCGTCCCAGGTTGCAGGAGCAATGTTGCTGTTTGCCAGAACCTGCCTGAGATCCTGTGCCTGTCCTTGCCTGATTTGCTGCCTCGTGTCCTGCCTTGGCCCTGTCGGACTGACTCTTCATGGAACCCTTGGATTCGGGACCGGACCTGGACCGTGTTGCTCGGGTTACCCCCGGGCCCAGCACACTGCCATTTCTTCTTCTGCCTTGACCTTCTTTTCCCTTTTGCTTTGGTTTGCATAAATGTTGGGCTGCCTTTGACAGAGTGGCACCAGGGCTCAAGAAGCTAGAGGGACTCAAGGGCTGGTCAGGGCCACCCTCCTCATCGTGGTGAAGTGGTCCACACCTGCCCCCCATTGCCCCTTTAGGACACCAGCATTTTAGGATGACAGCCGTGCAGGCTTCCAGAGAGGGACCAGGCTTAAAGGGTGGGCGAGGGGGAGGGAGACAACTTTTTGAAAACTCCCCATTCTGCAGTCAGAGCAAGTTGAGCTTCCTTATAGAGAAGGTACCCTTAAAACAAAACGTGGGGAAATAATGTCCAAATTGAGACGTATGTCAGATTGGTTTATCTGCTGCCCTTAATTCTCCCTTGGTAAGGCAGAAAATGCAAGGAGATAATTTGCTCTGGATTCATACTGCAAGCTGAAGCAGCTGACTGAGCGCCTCATTAGCAGCTCATTAAGCTGTTAATATTACTCATAAGCAGTTCTCCATACACATGGTGAGGCAGCGGCTCCCTGTTTTAACTCTTAGCAAAGTAGGTTTGCCATATTTTGCAGAGCAAATAAGAGGGGTGGCACTGTGGGTTAAACCACAGAGGCTAGGACTTGCCGATCAGAAGGTTGGCGGTTCAAACCCCCACAACGGGATGAGCTCCCATTGCTCAGTCCCAGCTCCTGCCAACCTAGCAGTTTGGAAAGCACGTCAAAGTGCAAGTAGATAAATAGGTACCGCTCCGGTGGAAAGTTAAACAGCATTTCCATGTGCTACTCTGGTTCGCCAGAAGCGGCTTAGTCATGCTGGCCACATGACCCAGAAGCTGTACGCCGGCTCCCTCGGCCAATAAAGTGAGATGAGTGCTGCAACCCCAGAGTTGTCCACAACTGGACCTAATGGTCAGGGGTCCCTTTACCTTTACCTTTATGAGGACTCTCATTTTAAATAGCCCTATTACATGTAGGCTATAGAAGCTGTGATATATTGCTGAGGGGGGCAGGAGAAGAGAAGAGGAAAGCAAGTCTTTGACCACCAGTTATGTCTCACCCAAAAAGTATAGCCAGAGACATTTTGGCAAATTTAAAAAAACCACCTGGATGGAAATTTTACCCCTAGAAAAGAGGATGTGTCCTGGAAAAAGAGGACACATGGCAACCCTAAGCAAAGTGACTTGTTTTGTCACATTGGGAGGTGGGGAAGAAGCTTGTTCTCCCTCCATGGCTAAGGGCGGGGGCAGGGTTTGGGCTGAGCCCCCTCCAGCCGCATTTTCCTTTCCTCCGTGTCCTCTTTCTTGCTCCAAAGCTTTTCCTGTGAAAACCTGCTCTTTAAAGCTCATTCAGAGCAAACAGCTATCTGTGGAAAACCCACGTTGACATTTGCTCTGACTGAGTGCCAAAGATTGGGGTTTTGTGGGGGAAATCTCCAGGGGATGAAAATTAAATAAATGCTCAGGCGCAGAGCTTTTAAGTGCGAACCTGTACCTGGAAAGAGGGGGGCGAACCGTAGATGTGGGTAAGCTCAGAGAGAGCAGATGTCAGGGGTTCCATCACCTGCCAATTGCACCCTAAGGTCTTGCATTCCTCCTTTGGTTGTTTTCAGTTGCATCTTTGGGCTCCCTCCATGAGACGGCCACGAAATCAAAATGCTTTCATTGGAAAGGGCAACAAAGGGAGGGAGACGTGCAGAAAACTAGCAATTTCGAAATGCATGCGCTGCTGCGGTTTAATAGAACAATTGTATGCTAATTTCCCGTTGAATCCGCGGGAAGCGCCGGCACGGTAACGGTTTGCAGCGGTCTTAGCTCCCCCTAGTGGTAACTGGAGGTGAGCTCCCATCTCCGTCGAAGGAAATCGACAACGACCAAGAGCAACGCGGCTTCTGATTCTTAAAGGAAAGAAAATAGGCTTGTAAAATCAACAGTAATGTAATGAGAAGGCATAATGTTATTAGGAGCGAAGATGCAGCCTGGCCTCCCTTCTGGTACCTCAAATGCCATTAACTGAGAGAGGCAGGCATTGCACATCTTCTCCAACAGCAGAAATATGGCTCAGCATGTTCTACCCCAAACATTTTCACTGTGTTTTAAACCCAGGCTGTAAAGTAGCTTATCCTGCCTTTATACACTGAGGGGTTTCGCTGGCCCTTATTGTTAGAATTATTGCTACCAGCTCCAGCAATCTATTGTGTTGTTCATATTTTGTTGTAAGCCGCTCAGGGAATGTTTATTCATGGGAAGCTATACAAATCTAATAATGACAAACAACAAATGCTTGATTTTAATTATTTGCTTTATGAATATTTAGCTGTGATTGCTGCCTCGCATGAGATTGGGCTGGGTGACCCAATCCAGTCCCTTCCAGCTCCAGAATTCTACAATTCTATATCCTGCCTTTTGATCAAGTTGTCAGGGGGGCTTATGATAAAATATTTTTAAAGCACATTTTCATAACAAGCGGGGGTGGGGGTTAAATCAGCATAAAAATGAATGTGATGGAACAAAACACTTATAACACTTATTCGCTAGCCTTAGAAAATAAAAATTAAGAGAAGTTTTTGCTAGATGCTGGAAAGACATAATGAGTGAACCTCTCTGAAGAGAGTGATTCAAAGCCCATTGAGGACTCAGGAGAGCTCAGGGAAGGGTGATCTCAAGATTCCAGCTGGTATTTATGGAGACAGGCAGAAGTGGCTCACCCTTTGGGGTGGAGCCACAACACTAGGAAACTGGGCAGGCCAAAGTGTGTGTACACACACCAAAGGGGGTTTTAGGGTCGCATGACCAGTGCAGCTGCACTGGGTGCCACATTGCAGGGGCGCCACAACAATGATATAGGAGTGTGAGAGGCAAGGACACTGAATTTTTGCATCAGGCAGGCCGCTGCTGAAATTTGAGAGCCCAAAGTCTGCCACTGCACACACACACACACACACACGTCAACTTTCCTTTGGCTTTTTCTCATTTCCAGGAAAGTTAATTAACTTATCCCTCTTTGTTGCATGAAAACCCATAATTCAAAATATCCCCGTCTCTAATGATTTGGGCTCCCTGGGGCAACGATCAGGAGTCCTTGTAGAAGTCGCTGGCAAATTACCCTGGAATTTCCTTGTTGTGTAGGTAGGTCACCGCAGTTGTGATCTGACTCTGCCCTCCTTAATCGCTGTCTGATTAATGGCCTTTGATGCCAAAATCTGTTCCCTGAAGAAGAGGGCAGCCGTGTTAAACTGCTCAGGTGAAATGAGTCGCTTAACTAATTGCATTGATTCCAACTGTTCGAGCCCGGTGTGAGCTATGGCTAAGTCTCTGTGCACTTAAAAGGACGTTTCCCTATACTATGGGATGCCATTGTTACTCTCTGAATAAGTTGTGGATGTGCTGGATAAGATGGAGGCCCATGTAGTCCACCATTCTGGCGGCAACAGTGGCTGACCAGATTCCCCTGAGAAACCGTGACTAGAGCATGAAGCTGCCCTGAGCATATGTTCCCCAAAATGTTTTCAAACTGATCAAACTCTTTATTAAAAGCCACCTGTTTCCCCCAGGTTGGCAATTTTTATTGTAAGCTCCTCGCAGCAGGAATCTATACTCCATCAAAGGCTACTTGCCACAATGGCTATGCTCGGCCTCCATAGTTGGAGGCAGCAATGTCTCTGAATATCAGTTGCTGGAAACCACAGGAGGAGGAGAGAGAACTCTTGTGCTTGAATCCTGCTTTTGCTAGTCTCCCATGGACATCTGGTGGCTACTGTTAAGAAGAGGACTCTGGAATAGACGGGCCATTGGTCAGACCCAGCAGGTTCTGCTTATGTTCTTGATAACAATACATTTAAAAGAGTATCCACCACCACCATGCCCTGTTGCAGCAAATTCATTTGGGTAACACAGTCTAGTTTAAATCAGTTCGACTGAAGTGGTGGCCCGCAGACTGGTGCATGTTTATCAGACATCGGCCGCTGGTCCCCAGTGACTCTCCAAAGGCCCAGGGGTTGGGGGTTTTTTGGGGGGGGGGACTCTTCAGGGACAAAATATGGTACCAGTTCCTGGCACATTGTGGGAGCGAACCACATCAGATAGCTTGAGAAGCACCAGTTTAAACGATTCTACTTTCTTGCCCTAAAAACGGGCTACTTTCACCAGCAGCAACCTATAGAAAAATCGTCACCACCACAATCATCCTTCCTGCTCCTATATGAAAAGTAAACTTGAGAATTTCAGCTCTTTGAGAAATTAGAGGGAAACTGGACTGAAACTCATTTGCAAAAAAAAAAAAAAGGGATGTGGCGGCACAATAGAGGCTCAATTCTGGGACAATTGCAGAATCAATGAGAGACATGCTGAAATTCAGCCATCAATTCATCTCACTTTCTTTGAATCATTCACACATTGACTAGCTCTTGACTATCAATCTAGATAGCAAGCTGTAAAAAAGACTCCTTTCTCTCCTTTGTGTAAATGGCTCTTCATTAGGGGGTGGGGGTCCTTTCTATAAACTGAGGGAGGCTTCATGGATTAGAAAACTCTAAGTATGAATGCTTATTTCTTACAAGCAAGAAAGAAGCATCAGGGTGCCCCAGCAATCTAGTGTCTGCCAAAAGACACACGCAACTTAGCGCACCCAGGGATGGGAGGTGAATTTGTTCAGGTTCCATTTTAGCATGAACTTACCAAATTCACACTGCTCAAACCAATATGCAAACTGAGGCACAGTTCTCCCTTGCAAAGCTCACCTTTCTCTGAGTCTCACCATGCAGTTCTCCACCTACAGAGTGTGTATAAACATGCATCATAAAAATGAATGTATTAGCGAAAGGTGCATGCAAAAAATGTGTATGTTGGTGAAAATTACAAACAAAATTGCATTATGCTAGGGGGAAACAGCTTGCAAAAATGCATACAAGTTTTCATATTGATCTTTCCTTTTTTTTAAAAAAAAAAAGGCAAACGTAAGCAGAAATGGGGCAAATTAAATTTAAGATTGGAAAATGGAGAATCTGAGAGAAGCCAGCATTAACGGATTCTTCTTCTTTGGGAGAAGGCTTGGGGGGGGGGGAATGTGCAGCTTTCCTAGCTTGGCAATTCTGAGAGAGAAAACAGTGGTGATGTGTAGCTGAGGGAAATTTAAAGACAACCCTAACTGTACATTTGTGGAAGGCAGTGAAAAAGAAAAAGAGAGCAGGATCCCAGCCTGCCAAGAGTCATTGATCACCTGCTTCAGAGCCTCTGAAGGAAAAGATGAGCGTGGCCAAGCGCCCGTTCTCAGGTGAATTTCTCTGTCACCCTGGGTTGACTGTTCCTGCCATCGGCAAGGTGCTTGTGTCCATGTTAGAGATGGGCATTAATCTCTGGCTTTCTCAACTTTAACCCTCTGCTCCAAACTCTCAGAAAGCTACATTTCAGGGGGGTGCAAAAAAAAAGTTGGTGCGCAGCATGTTCCAGGCATACATCATGTGTCTAATCTTTGGGGGCTGACAAGGCAGGGACTGATGAGAAAATGTCACTGAGGCTGCTTAGGAGAAGATGCCCTCCTCTCCACATCAGTCTCTCCAGGGGATGGCAGTACCGAATCGCTGGTGCATGCCCTTCTGGTTTGCACCCTTTATAAAGACTTGAGGAATGAGATTATCACCCCTCTTTTATTGTCCATTCCGGGCCGCCCAGCTACTGCCACAGTGTCCTTTCTCTTGGCCAGATCAAGATGAGCAGGTGACAGCAAAGTTTGCAAGGTTTTTAGCTGGGGCAATCAGAATAAGGTCCACTATTTGACTATTTTTCAGCAGGCGGCAAATAGAGTACAGTGAAGGCACCTGCCTGATGTCAATAGGCAGGGAGTTCCAAAGTTCAGGTGCTGCCACACAAAAATATCAACTTCAAAATGGCAGGTGCTGGAGACGGAAGCCAGGATATTCTGTTCTATGATTAAATGGTCTGAAAAATGTTCCAGACTAATGAATGGGCTGTGCCACTAAGACCCTTTGCACCCCACCCCAGGGAACCCCTTTTCCAAATTGACCTCTCTGCTGTACATCTACCATGGAACCCCAGTTCAGTCTGGGAGATGGTCTGGAGATCGACCTTTCCCACCCTGGTGCCCTCCAGGTCAACGGTCAGGGATGATGGGAGCCAGGAGTTCAGCAGCATCCGAAGGGCACGACATTGGCTGATCAGATCATTGGCTGACCAGATCAAAAGCATTTAATTAATTTTTTTTTTCACAGCCCTTTTGGGGTTGGTCAGGAGCAGCTCTCTGATTCCCATGGCTGCAGGGCAATTGAATTCATATATATCTCTGTGCACCCATTCTTTAATCAGAATCAAAGGTCAGCAAACTTTTTCAGCAGGGGGCCAGTCCACTGTCCCTCAGACCTTGGGGGGGTGGACTATATTGGGGGAGGGATGAACGAATTCCTATGCCCCAGAAATAACCCAGAGATGCATTTTAAATAAAAGCACACATGTAAAAACACGCTGATTCCTGGACCATCGGTGGACCGGATTTAGAAGGTGATGGGGCCGGGTCTGGCCCCTGGGCCTTAGGTTGCCTACCCATGGTCCAGATCCTTCAGTGATGTCTCCGCTGCTTCTCCTTGAGCATCACCACCTGGGATCAGGAGTACCAGACGACATCTCCCCCCCCCATAGAATCATAAAGTTGGAAAGGACCACGAGGATCATCTAGTCCCACCCCCTGCAGTAGAGGAATCTTTTGCCCACAGCCAGAGATCCAGAGTCTCGTGCTCTACCAACTAAGCTGTCCCAGCTCAGTCCTACATGGATTGGAAACGGTCCATGCAATTGCCAGCTCATTTCGACCTGAACTCTAGCTACGTGGAATAGTTGTGCCAGGATAGGGATGTGCCAGTTGTGCCAGGATAGGGATGCTAGCATATGGTAGGAACAAATCTGAGGTCCTGGGCAGGGCTGTCTTAAGCATATGCGGTGCCGGAGTACAAAGATCCTCCTGGCACCCCACCCACCCTCGTTGCCCAGTCCCAGGCACACAGGAGGGTGGAGCCAGCCAGCTGCCTCAGCATCTTCCTGGCTCTGTCGCCCCCAACCTCGTGGTGCAGAGCCGCCCGCAGCAGAAGAGCCCCCACGGTGCTCCGATGGACGGGCAGACTCTTCCCTGCACTCAACTCTCAGGCTCCGGACTGTCGGCCTGGTGCCCCTGAGAGCCCCACGCCCAGGTGCCCCGCACCCCTAGCGCCCATGGGTAAGACGGCCCTGGTCCTGGGGTGGAGGGATGTGAGGAGGACAGTGGCCAGTGGTCTGGGATGATGGGAGTCCAACAAGATCTGTCTGGCTACAGCTGCACTTCTGTTCCCTGCTGAAAAATGTAACCCTGACCTTCGTATACTTAGGTTGCTTCTTTGGAGTCAGTGGCAGTGCTCATGTTCCTTCTGCAACAGTTCTGAACCGCAGCCGCGGTCTCCTTTTTTGCATGTGTGCACAAGTTCTGCATAGATTTGCCCCATGTCTCCCATTCCACCACGGAGCGCACAGCAGAGGCAACCCCTTTCTGGCATCAGCCTCCTCCTGTGTTTGTGCCTGGGGGGGTGTCTGGGACCGCCAATTGATTTCCTGCCTTTGCACTCTCTGCTCTCTTGGCACTGCTACAAAGCCACGGTTAGAGATTCCTTTATATATGTATAAAAAAAGAATTAATTAATTGTACGGCTTGCTCTTTTTCTGCTATTTGCTCTTCCTTTCTCTTGAGTGATTCATCAAGGGGGTTGTGACTGGAAGGTAAAGCAAATCCTTCTCCAAGTATCAACCAGATACAAAGAGAAAAAAGCTGTGCCGTATCCCCAAGCAGAAGACGAGAGCATCCCCAAAAATGGCGCCTCTTTGCTTGCCAACAACATCATTTAGGCCCTCGGGGTTCTTTGCTGCACCTGTTCCACTTGATAACCGGCACCTAAAGCCACAGGAAAAATGCCACACCAAGCCCTGTTTGCATATGTGTGACAGCAAGGGATTAGCAGGGAGCGCATAGCTTGGAATTGCCAGTGCCTTTTGGATATGAGAGGCCATTAATTCCTCCATGTCTAACATAGATATGCTTGTACTTCTGGGGTTTCTGCCCCTCCCCACGCCATGATTTAAGCGAATGCTTTGGAGTCCCCAATGATTTCTTAAGAATTGTTAAGCTGTTGTTGTTTTTGAACACACTGTCAGGTTAGCATAAATGGCTGGTTCTGTACAGAAATGTGAATTTCATTTTCTCAGTACAGTAATACCTCGGGTTACAGATGCTTCAGGTTGCGTTTTTCAGCTTACGGACCCGCCGAAACCGGGAAGTACCAGAACGGGTTATTTCCGGCTTTCGGGGGTCGCACATGCACAGCAGCCCTAACTCGCGCTTTGTGCATGCGCAGAAGTGCCGAATCGCAATCCGCACATCCGCAGACACGCCACTGTGGGTTGCGAATGCTGCAGGTCATGAACGTGCATCCCACACAGATCACGTTCGCAACCCAAGCATCCACTGTAGATCCACTTGGATGTGGGTTTCCAGCTGGTGCCTTGTGACCCACAACACAGTCGTGGCCGGGCCCAGATCAGAATTCCAGGAACAAGAGGGTCTGCAGCGCTTCTGTTGGCTTCTGTGGGTTTTCAACAGAGCTTCAGCACCATGAAATATAGGGCACCTGTGAAATTCTATGGCACTGGTGAATTTCATTTCATAGTGACGTCCCTTTAAAATCCAGGACTTCCTCTAAGATTTTGCTGTGATTCCTACATTGCAGGGGGTTGGACTAGATGACCATTTGACCCTCACGGAGGGGAGGGCTCTCAGTGGCTACTTGCCACAGTGACTAAGTGCTGCCTCCACAGATGCTTCTGAATCCCAATTTCTAGAAACCACAGGAAGGGAGAGGGTCCACTACTGAGGAGCTTCACGGCCAAGTGGGGGATTTGAATTCCCAATTCCTAGTCCTCTTTAATCCACAGAACACCCCTGTGAGGTAGATTGGGCAGAGAGAGGCAGTGACTGGCCTCCAGTGTCACTCAGTGAGCTTCATGGCTGAGTGGGATTTGAACCCTGGTCTCCTAAATCCCAGCCAGACACTTTGGATTTTGCATTTGTATGTTATTCTGTGTGAACCGCCTGGGGGGGGGCGCAGTTTGGGCTTAAAGGTGGCATATAAATAAACAAGAACATAACTCTAACCACTAATAGAGTGCAGCGGGTCCATGCCTAACCTCTGTAGACATAGCCAGGCCCCAAACACATTACACCCCCCAGAGCAGGGGCAGAGAACTTCTACATGTCATTAAGCTTTTGCCAGTTTTCTGCCAATTTATCTTTGGCCTGTTCCCAGAGTTTATCAGGTTCCTAGTGGCACAAATGCATATGGCCCATGAGAGGGACCTTTTGCCACCCTTTTCTCCCCCAGTGCCTGAATAGGACCAGCATGGTGCAGCCATGAACTCACCTGCTGTCTGCAGTTATTTTTCCAGTGAGATCCACAAGAGACTTTTCTAGCTAGAGGGATTCCGTTTATGAAGCAACATTCATTTGTGCTCTCTTGAGCAACAGACACCTTTGGAAAGGCAATAGTCATTAACAGATTTTCTTAAAGTTTATACAGTCAAACCTCAGTTCCCCAATGCCTCCATTTTGGAACATTTTGGCTACCGAACGTCAAAAACCCGGACATTCGGCTTCCAGTTTTTGAACGTTCCTCGGAACCCGAATGTCCAACACGGCTTCTGATCTTCAAAAAGCCTAGCTGTCAGCCAGTCGGAAGCTGCACCTCAGAATTCGAACGTTTTGGAAGTCAAACGTGCTTCTGGAACAGATTATGTTCAACTTCCGAGGTTCCACGGTATACCGCTTGATTCTAAAAAAAAAACAAAACTCACCTCAAAGCAGTTTACAAAAAAAGATAATCAGATTATCAGTATGTAAAATTACCAATAATGTAAAACTTTTTTTAAAAAAAAGTTAAAATAACAATGGACTAAAAACAGATTAGAACTTGCAACTGCTTTGTAAACCTCTGGGTAGGCTTGTCTAACTAAGAATGATTTTAGCAAGTGTTGTGTCATTATTCCTGTTGTTATTATTAATAATAATGATAATCAGTTTTAATTAAGCACTAGTCTAATGGCTATTCTCCATTTTGCCTCTTGCTTTTTAATTGTCCTATCTTGCAACTGAGTTGCCAGTGGCAGACCTGCAGTAAGAAACCAAAAACAAAAACAAAAAACCACCCCAAACTGCCATCAACTTTATTTATGTTTTGGATTATTAATGCAGCTCATAAAATTCCTCCAGTTAGTTTTGATTGAATTGTTTCTTCTCCTCCTTTTTTTTTTCTTTTTCTTTGGGGTGTGCGATTCTGTCGTTTAATGGAGCGGTAAATAAGAATTTCTGATAATGAGCCCAAGCATCTGTCACAACAACCTGGCTGTGGTTATTAACATTTCCATTAACGGCAGGGTGGGCAGCGATAATACGGAAGCGGCGCAGTTAGAACAAAATAAATAGTTGGTGTCAGGCTGAGTGGGTGTTAATTACTATTTTATTTCGTAACCCCAGAGAGAAGGCGGGAGCGGAAATATATAAATATATAACGACCACGCAGCTGGCGAAGGTCACTGTCCGTGAAGAAAAAGGCCTCAGGAGGAGCAACTAAGGAGGGTTCTCTCGCCTTCCTTGGGTGGCAAACAGTTTATGGCTTCCATTTGCAGCCCGTTAAATGGGTGGGGAGGGAGGAGGCAGCAGCTCTCAAGCACCGTGGGCAGAGGTTATGACAAGACCATCTGCAGGCAGCTTGCTGCTTTCTGGTCTCACTTCGACACCCCGTAAAAGTTAGTTCCTAGCAAAAACGCAAAATAGGCTTAAGTGGGTTTGGAGGAAGCCCCTCAGGCGCCTGGGGTGGCATGCCCAGGGGCAGGGCAAGCCATTCATAGGGCCAGGGCAAGGGAGGGGTGAGATGCCCATAGGGGCAGGGTACACTGCGGGGCCTCTGGAGTCTGCCTGCCTCCTCCCACTCATCTGCCCTACTCGTTTGGGCAGCCTGGAGCCTGTGTGCACCAAAGCCACCACCTCTCTTCCAGAAGAGACACATGGCTTGGGCGCGCTGCAGGTCCTGCAGTAAGTGCTGCCACATTTTGTGACACCCCCCCCCCAGTGGTGACACCCGGGGCGGCCTGCACCTGTTGGGATGCGTCCGGGGAAATGGGGGCAATTGGCAGGCCCCCAGCTGGCTCCAGCCCAGCAGCCGGACAAAGTCCAGTTCTCGGAACAGCATCAAAAACTGCAAGCCTCAGAGACCTTTAGGGACTGAGCATGCAAGCCAGCAGAGATAAGAACTCTTCGCAACAGAAGTAGTGGACAGAGGCATATGTAAGCGTATTTACAAGCATTTATTCAGCATCAGGACAAAGGAAAAACATGTTTGCTTCCCTTCGTGTCCAAGCAAACAGCATAGGCAAAAGCTATATACAATTGAACTTCCCAGCAGACTGTGCTAGAAGTGAACAGACATGTGACATACAACAATTCCACATGCCTGTTCTAAAGGGGGAACAGAACTATATCCTAACAGCACCCACCACCCACCCCTTCCTCTGCCCCTGCCCATGGCCTGGTCTGCATAAAGATGTGCTAGCAGGCCATCCCTCGTGCAAGGAGCAAATGCACCCAAGGAGCAGCTGGTCTTACAGATGCCACACAAGTATCCCAAAGCAGCAGCTTTGATATCTAGCTCCGGATGAGAATACTGTTTCAGACCAGGGCTGCATCTGCTGTGATGGAATTCTCCCCCAGGAAATCACATCCCTGTGCACAGAAAGCTAGCAAGTCAACGGAAAAGCCTAGGCTAGGATTGTGGGGGTTTTCTTTCATTTGGGATGGAAGAACACTTAGCCTCATGCCTCTTAAGTGCTTTTCAATATATATATGATAAAACTTTAGGCTTATTGATAAAAAAACAGAAAAACTATTTTAAAATATTCAAAACCTGCTTAAAACAACAGTAGCTAAACAGTCATAAAGCACATGAAATGTCTGGATAGGTTTGCAAAAACAATAATGTTTTAAGCAGAACCCAAAAAAAGTTCAGCGAAGGCACCTGTCAATAGGCAGGGAGTTCCAAAGTGTAAGTGCTGCCACACTTAAAGATTTATTTCTTGCAAGTGCAGCACAAATATTATGTGGCACTTCTAACTATGCCTATGGGGTAAGGTGATGGTGTAGGTAACCTGGTCCCAAAACGTTAATAGTAACACCTTGAACTTGGACCAGTAGCAAATTGGCAACCAGTGCAGATCTCTGAGCAGAGGTGTTATGTGCTGGCATGGCCTCACTCCTGTCGGCAATTGTGTTGCAGCCTTCTGCGCTGGCTGCAGCTTCAAGTTCAAGGGAAGCCCCACTTGGAGTGCATTGCAGTAATCCGGTCTTGAAGGGTTGGGTGAACTATTGCCTGAAACTGACAAAACACACACAATAAAAACAGAACAGCCAGGCAGAATCCAACCCCCCTATTTGTTATCTCTCCCTGTTGAATGCAAGCCCCCAGCAGAAAGTGTAACAGCTCTTCAGGGGCCGCCCCATGATGCAGACAGCGCTCTCTCTGCATCCTTTAATTCATTCTGAATGCATTGCCTCCTGCTTTTAAAAGCATTCTGCATGCACTTTTGGTGCAGAATGTGTTCGCTGCTTTCAACACTCTGTTTGTTTAAAGGTGTGGGCAAGGTTTCCAAAGACTTTGTAAGAGGCAAGAGCAGCTTCTGGGGAACGCAACTTGTGTGCCTTATTATTATTCTTATTATTTAATTATTATAATTATATCAGGGTGGTTCACAGAATAAAATCACAATCTATAAAATCAAAATAAGAACAATAACGCAATAACTCGCCCCCACCGCAGCCTGAATCCCCCCTCCCAACTCAAGATGCCAGCTCTGACATTCACTTCTCATTCTCCTTCTCTGCCCTCTCTGTTCCCCTCTTCTCTCATCCTCCAGCCCCAGCGATGCCGCCCCAGAACATCCAGATAAGTGCGCTCTCCGCAAGCCAGCTAGAAGTTGCCTGGGACCCTCCGCCAGTCGACAGCCAGAATGGGAATATCCAAGGCTACAAGGCAAGTGCTCTGTGTGTGTGTCCACTACAAATCTTCTTCCTGTTGTTATTAATATTTCCAGCTTCCATAAGACTCGGGCACAGAGATGGGGGCTGGCTATTCTTCTATGCTGCAGTCAGGTCACTTCCCATGTGCATGACCCGGATGCAAGAAGAGAGGCGCCTGCAACAGGCAGCTTGCAGTGACTTAAAATCACAAACAAGATCGGAAAGGAAGTGCACGAGCAACATGCAGATCCCCAATAACTGGTATCTGAGCAATGATGGATTTAGACTCTCCAACAATTAGCTCCAATAAGTGGAATTTTCTCCTCAACCCTCCCAATCCCTTTTTCCTTTTGTGCCTTTTCAGTGGTAAGTCTTTGCACAGGACCTGGAGATTACCATTGCAGTGTGGCACATCTGATCTGGATAATGGCAGAGCGGAGACTGGGGACAGTTCCTCCTTGTCCAGGAAGGGTATGCCAGCTGGTATGCCAGCCCCAGTTGGGGGTGGGGTGGGCACAGCAGCATAGCTAGCTGATCGGGCGCCCAGGGCAGTGCAGGTCTCCTAGGTCCTTAATTAATTATTTCCCAACTTTTCCTCCATGGAGCTTAAGTTGGCATAAATAGGTCTCTACCCTCAATTTATCCTCTCAACACCCCTGTGAGGTAGACTATACCGAGAGGCAGTGACGGGCCCCCAAGGTCATCCAGCGATCTTCACAGCCAAGTGGGGATTCGAACCCAGGCCTCTCCCAGGTCCTAGTCCGATGCTCTAGCCACTTGGCCGTGGCTCTGTTGCAGTTCTGTCACTTTGAGAGGCCACAAGCAGCCTGCTGCTTGCAAGCCCTGCGACTTGGCTGGCGCTCATTGCCTAGCTCATTCCCCCCCCCCCCACCTGTGTGTCAGAGCAGCAAATGGAGCGAAGCTGAGCCAATGGAAATGATCTGGCATCGCCTCTTGGCAGGAGCAAGCTACCTGCTATAACAATTTGTGTGTTTTCCGCTTTTGTTTGTGCACAGGCTGTTCTAATCGCTTGGCTCGTAGCACCAAGGCAGAGTCTTGGCTGGGCTCTCGGGTCAGGCTCCCAGTTTGTGCAGGAGAGGATCAATTAACTGTTACACCCATTTGTGGCTGTCCCACAGCCAAGGTGGGGTTCCTGCTGGGGTGTCGTTAGGGGGATAAGAGAGTGTCTGCAGTTTTTCCACCAGGCACTGAAAAGGCCACAGATGTGGCGTGGTGATGAGAGCAGACCTAGGGGTCCATCTAAGAGAGCATCCTTGTCTCCATGGCAACCAGGTGCATCCTGAGAAGCACACAAGCAGGGTGGCTGGGCAGTAGCCCCACCCTGAGTTGCCCCCTCCCCCACACTGACATGCAGAACCCTTGTGGCTAGTAATTCTTCTTCTTCTTTGGCGATCCCTCGTAGCCGAGTAAGATTGTCTTTCATAAACACAGTTTTAACAATGAGTCCGTAAGTGACTGTGGAGGCCAATTCTGGATCCACACATCCTTCCACAGTGGGGACATTTGTTTCTGGGCGGGAGTTGATCACAGTGTGGATTTGCCAAGCGTGCCTTCCTCTTAGCACGTTTCTCTCTTGCGTCCTGAGTTGAGTGCCTTCAAAGCCCATGACACCTTTGGTAAAGGCTGTTCTCCTTTTGGCTAGTAATAGCCATGGCTAGACCTCTTCTCCTCCATGAATTTGCCTAATCTTATCTTAAAGCTACATCTTGGAAGTTGAATGTTGGAAGATTCAGGACAGCAATTCACACAGTGCATAGTTGAGCTGTGCAACTCACTCGCACAATAAGTGATGATAGCCACCAGCTTGGATGGCTTTAGAGGAGGATTGGACAAATTCCCAGAGGAGAGGACTATGAATGGTGACTAGCAATGGTGATTCCACAGTTGGAGGCAGCAAAGCTTCTGAATATCAGTTGCTGAAAACCACAGGTGGGAGAGCGCATGTGGTTGGCCACTGTGAGAACAGGAGGCTGGACTAGATGGGGCATTGGACGGATCCAGCAGGGCTCTTCTGGTGTTCTTACGTTAACTTGCAGCAAGAATTCCATAGATCAGTTACGCCTTTTGCCTGGCCTGAATCTCTTGCTTCTCAGTTTCAATAGATGACCCCAATCATTATGGGATGAGAGAGGGAGGAAGACACTTCTCTCCTGCTTTCTACCTTTCCATTTCCTTCAAACTATGTCGAATTTTATTTGCTCCTTACCGGAAGTCCAATGGACACAGCAAAGAGAGAGAAAGAGGTTCAAAAATCATTAATTTATAACATGTTATGGGGGGTGAGTTAGAGGCAGCAGAGGAACAGATGGCAACTTTAGAGAGGCAAGGTAAAAATCCACATTAAGTAACCCCTTGTCTTCCAATTAGGTTTACTACTGGCAGGAGGAGAGTCAGAATGACACGGAAAAAGTGAAGGTCCTTTTCCACCCAGAGACAAGCATTCGGCTGAAGAACCTCACCAGTTACTCTAAGTACTTGATCTGCATCTCTGCTTTCAACGCAGCAGGCGATGGGCCAAAGAGCAGCCCTGGGCAAGGCAGGACCCACCAGGCGGGTAAGGATGCCACTGCCATGTACGAAGCATGGTGAAGCCGGAACCTCTATTGCCTGACCTCCAACTCTGTGTGTTCCCCTCTGGGTTTTAAATAGAAGGCTGCCAAAGCCACACATCCTTGGAATGTCATAACAACCAGACAGAAGGATGAAGCCTGCCTCAATAACCCAGGACCTTTTCCAGAATGTCTAACTCCTGCCCTGTCCTCAAAGCCGAATGCTCTCCGATATTACACAGCATTTTGGGGGGCATTTAACCAACTACTTCTGATGTCCCATTGCACATGGGCAATGGGACATCAGAAGCCTCCTCAAGCTTCCTTTGCCAATCCGCTGCCCACCAGTGGCTAGGACAGATGGGAATTCTCGGTCAATACTTATGGAAGCCACAAGATTGGCAAAGGCTGCCTTAGAGCTATACACCCGTCATTCCAGACACCCGTTCTACGTGCAGTGGGGGGTTGAGATCACATTGATCTGACATCCACTCTTAGGCCTTCATAATTTTTGCACAGATTGAGGCTACACATGTCAAACATGTAGCAGACTGTGCCAGAGCACTTCTGATCAAACCCACCCACAGCCCACAACAATAAACATTTATACTGCTACAGCTCTGCCTGCATTGTTGTTGTTGTTTAGTCATTTAATCATGTCCAACTCTTCATGACCCCATGGACCAGAGCAAGCCAGGCACTCAGGTCTTCCACTGCCTCCCGTAGTTTGGTCAAACTCATGTTGGTAGCTGCGAGAACACTGTCCAACCATCTCATCCTCTGTCATCCCCTTCTCCTTGTGCCCTCCATCTTTCCCAACATCAGGGTCTTTTCCAAGGACTCTTCTCTTCTCATGAGGTGGCCAAAGTACTGGAGCCTCAGCTTCTGCCTGCATAAGGCTCCTTATTTATTTATTTTCCTTCTAAGACAGCAGAGAGGAAACCTGTGGCTCTCCAGATGTCATGAACTACAACTCCCATCATTCCTGACTATGGGCTTTGTTGGTCTAGGGCAGATGGGAGCTGTGGTCCAAGGAATTCGGGAGAGCTGTTGTCCCCCCCCCCCCCCACTGTTCTGAGGCCTCCAAATACAGAAAGGGAGCAAGGTTTTTAGACTTTTAGATGTCAAGCACTGAACAGTCGCAAGGCAGTTTCACTTGGCAAGTGAGATTAATGGATTTTTTATAAAAAAAAGAGGTGGTGCTTTGGGATCTTCTAACTAAAATTACTGCTGCAAAGGCACTGAAGCAGACTAGACTACAAAGAGGATTCTGCCGTAGGCCATGTTCCCATCTGACATGCCACAGACACGGCCGTGTATGCTGGTTTAGTTCATGTCCATCTTTTATCTACCCCCCAAACCATCTTTGATCCAAACTGAGAAAAAGAACGACCAGTAATGTGTGCGCAGCCGTAGATTATGAGCAATGTAATGGGCTGGAAGGGGAGCTGCCATCTTCCTGCCCCTAAGTGTTTCTGCTGATGTTCATCTGTCTTTCAGCTCCAAGTGTCCCCAGCTTCCTGGCTTTCTCAGAAATCACTTGCTCCACCGTCAACGTGTCTTGGGGGGAGCCAGCTGCAGCCAATGGCCTTCTTCAGGGTTACCGGGTGATCTATGAGCCTTTGGCCCCAGTGCAAGGTAAGAGTGCCTGGGAGAGATCAGTGTGCCCAAATGGGGAACACTGCACATTGCAGTTGTGTGTCTCGTCTCACAATATACAGTATGTGTCCACCCACCCCTTTGTACATCTCCATTAACTGTGGTTTGCCATGACCTCATGGATGGAGAAACATGCATTCAAAAGAGTTGATTCAGCTTTAATTTTTCATTGTATCTCTCTCTGTATTCCCCCCCCCCCATTTCCAGAGACCCCCAAAGAAGTGGGGGCCCACCCTGAGTTCTTTTCTGTTGAGATTTTTTCTGCTCAGGTGACTTTCACTTGCAGTCCCTGTTTATGGATTCTTGAATGTTTATGAGATGTTGCTTTTAACCTGAGTCACAAATGGCAACAAAGAACCCTGCAGCTGTTTTTCACAGCTTGCTCTAAAACAGCTTGAAATGTGCATTATTTGGCGGGGGGGGGGAGGTCTTATTCATCTCTAATTTCTCTGATCAGTTAAATAACACCCCCTCCGGAGACACTGGGTAATGTCCAGTGTGATTTTCCTCTGTTGCGGCATTTGAACAATAATATGTCTCTGAATTAAAATATTAATTAGAAAGAAAATTTGAACTAGACTTGTTTCTTTTCTTTCTTTCTTTAGATTTAGCCAATAAAAGCTGAGATAAATATCTTTAATATAACATAGTAATAAACTAAAGAGATGGATGATAGCACGGCGGATGTAATGCGCTCTGAGAAGTTTGATCCAACCAGCTTCTGTCAGATTTTAAATGAACTCTTGTGTTGTCCAAGGAGTTTGACACTTTTCGGGAAACTTTGAATATAACACAGCAGTCAGGAAGGCAAATGTAATATGGGGGGGGGAGGATTTTTCAAGAGACTGAAAATATTTCTTTTTAAAGAAACTACTATTATGCCACTCTTAAAATCACCTTTAAAACTCCAGGCAACTGGCCTTCTCAACAGCTCTTCCCCACTGCAGGGAGGTGGGACCGATTCAGATGGTCCGCCCCCACCACTTATTGGATCCAAATGGTTTCCAAAGAGTGGTAGGAGATGTTTTATTCCATGTAGATGGCCTTCCAGCTGATTCCCTGGTGTCCTGCTAGAATGCGGAGTTAACCAGGGCTATTGACTTCCCTCTCCAATTGCATGGATGGCCCTGTGATTTTCCCTGGAGCTGATGGCGATGAAACAATTGCTAAGACAGCTAGAGTGCCTGTGGAGGAAAACTCATTCTGAATTGGACTGAACACAGGTTAGAGCTCAACGTTGAGCCCACCAAGTGGCGATAGCGACGGTGAAGAGGGCCTTCTTTGCCGCCTGTATTGCATCTGCAGAAAATAAATGTAGCCTATAGACCTTAAGCTCTCAGGCTTAAAATCTAAAACACTAGAGACATTCCAGAAGGAGAAAAGATGCTTAGACACAAGAATCAAGGCTGTGTGCACACAGAAGTTTAGAATGGATAGAGTGCTTCCTCCTTGAGCACATTTTTCATGTCCCCCACATGGCATTGTCCTCATCCAAGTTGCAACCTGCTCTTTCCACCCATTTATTTCAGATTTTCGCAATCCATGGATACTGCAATTTGCCCAACTGTGGACATACTGAAGCACATTGTGGGGGCAGTTTGATTTGGTTTTTTGACATGAGTGGTGATGTTTTGCTGGGGGCTGGAACTGAGGGAGGGTGGGGAACTACTCATTGAGGAGAGAGGATGGCAGCACGGAGTGTGACTTCATCACACCATTCCACACCCACTAGAGTGGACGGGACACACATAGACTACATTCACACGACAGTTTATTCCATTTCTATGATGTTTCCCTGTTAATTTCTCCATTGCCTTTGGGCTTCTGCGCGACGTAACAGCAGCTTTTAGAAAACTATTGGAAAATAGCACATGTCTAGTGCTCATTTCCATGTTCTTTGATTTTTAAAAAATCCTTTTGCAGCCACCTTAACCCAGAAAATCACAGAATTGAAGTGATGAAATCTGAGTTGGTATTCACAAGGGACACACAATAATAGTTCAGCCATCAAAGACCAAGGAAAAGAGGTGGCCATCTAAAGCTATCAAGAGATGGGCACCTGACTCTTCCCTATAGGGAGGGAATTCCACAGCTTTGGAAGTCATTGCAGAGAAGGCTGTATTCAAGTTATCAGCCCCACACCTTCAATAGCACCCTAAGAAGAAATCTCCTGCTGCAGATCATAACAGCTTGACTGGCACATAGGGAGGAGGTTCTCCTGCAGGTATTTAGGGCCCAAGTCATTTAGGGCTCCAAACACCAAGGTGAGCACCTTGTACTGTGCTCTGAAGCAAAGAGACAGCTCGAACAGGCTCCATGCTCATCCTAACAGATGCTCCAGGCGGGACCCAAGGCTGCAACTCAGTGTGGCAGGTCTTAACATTCTTGTGTTTTCGTATTATCCCTTTATACTCATTCCTCACTGAAAGGCCAGACTCCAACACAGCACCTACCTGTGGGAAATGTTAACACAACTACGTCAGTGGGTTATGCATCTGAATTATTCACAGGCAAATTCAAACAAAAATCCTTGGGGGGGACTTACCTAGGCTCCATTCACCTTCCTCTTCCACGGGGGTGGGTGGGGGGTTAAATTGAACATGAATAAATTAATCCAATCTGAAAGGTCAGAAGATTTTCACTCCTGTTGCTTTGCTGTCTATGGATGAGGCATTGGTCAACAGAGGTTTGGCCTGGTGAATTTATTTCCCCCCGGAGTGATTTGAAAGAATGATTGGCCCAGAGGCCCCAGGTGAAGACAAGCTGGGTTGAATGAGCTACTGCTTACAATCCCCTAAACTCACCTCTTTCCTCCATCCTAATGTAATTAGTGAGGTAGTCTCCAGCCTCTTGGTAATTTCCCAATTGTGCTGTAAGATTTTTTCCCCCTCCCCTTCTTGGTGCCCACTTATCAAGCTTAAAGTCTAATTACACTTATCTGTGCTGAAAATTGGCCATTATCGCTCCTTAAATTCCCACTAATTGTAAGAAATACTTCCTTAGCAAATGGCTAGATAATTTTCACTGGTAATCTAGACAGGATAAGCTCCACTGCTCCACTGCCTTCCTCTTTTCTTGTTAACACATTTAACACTCTTGTCTTATTTTTTATTTTTTTCCCCCGCCCCCCATCTGGATGGCTCCGTTCCAGGGGTGAGCAAAGTGGTGACCGTGGGTATCAATGGGAATTGGCAGCGGTGGCTGAAAGTCAGAGACCTCACCAAGGGCATGACCTACTTGTTCCGAGTACAAGCCAAGACCATCACCTATGGGCCAGAGCTGCAAGCCAACATCACAGCTGGGCCAGCAGAGGGTAAGTGAGACATGAGGAATGTGCCAAGGCGAGGGAGGCAAGAGGGGGGAGGACCAAACAGAGCCCATTGCATTAACGCAGCACCCAGCAGCAAGGAAGGTGTTCAAAAGGCATTTTCAAGCCAGGGGAAAGTTAAGCAGCAAGGCATGATTTCATGTCCTCATTCACGGACAGTGGCAATGTCCAGGTGTCTCTACATAAGAGGCCTCAGCCCACAGACTGGTTGGGGGGAACCGTACCACATGGGTCATTTCCCCCAAACTGAACCCAACTGACAATCGACTTGTGTTACTGGTCCTCACTCTATTGTGGCTTTTGGATTCATCCCTCCACCCCCACCCCCCCGCAAAAAAATCCTGAATTCCACAACCCGTATAAATTAGGCAAATTTGCATATTTTGTATTAATACTGGCTTATTCTTATTCTTATTATTTTTGCATATTCTGGCACTGCTACTAACAAAGATGGCAGATCTAAGTAGGGTTCTGAATCCCTGCCACTGAAAATTGGAGGAAAATTAACAAATAAATCCTCCAGCTTTCTGGCTCCTGGCCTCTCAACAGTTATCCTGCACATTCAATCAAATCTTTGTAGCTGTAAAGGCTTGGAAATGACCTGGCCCCTTTTTCTAAGGGAGTCTGAGTTTCTCAGGAGACCATTTGGCAGAGATGGGCAGTGGCCTTCATGAAACACCAGTCCAGGCTCCACAGTGCAGTTGTCTTCCCACAGTGAACACAGGGTTGTCCTGCCTGCTCATGGCATGACCCAGCCTGGGTGGTGCAGAGCCTGTTAATGGGAGAGTTGAGAACAGAGTAGCTGCACCAGATAACTCTCTTCTTGAAAGAGGCATCTATTTGCCAGAGGCTTCCTGATTTTTCATCTCTCCAAAGTGATCGACCACATGGTAGAAATAGCTGTTCCTTTCACCCTGCCTCATGCTTGCTCTTTCCATTCCACCCCTCCCTATAGGCTCTCCGGGTTCCCCTCAGCACGTGCTGGTTTCAAAAACAGCCTCTGGACTGACTTTATACTGGACTGAGGGAGTTCCAGGAAGCCGACCCACGACTGGCTACATCATAGAAACCAGACCGTCAGGTAGGCCATAGAAATGGAGAAAGAGAGTGTGCAGATCATCTGATCCCTAAAAAACATGGTCTGGGGTAGGGTGGGGGCACGGAAGACGGGAGGGGGGAAAGTTGGGGAGGGGGCAATATTTTATCACATTTTGATAAGCTCCAAAACATTGACATTTGGATGATTTCTCCTTTCACACTTGACCCCACACATCCTCTGGGGTGAGATTCAGGGCTTACCCACCCTGCTTCTTGTGCCACTGCTTTTCCTCAGAGAAAGCTGCTCTTTAATGTTCAGTTGGAACAACCGGAAATTCAGGTTTTCTCCAGATGGATGTTTGCTTCAATTTAGCACAAAGAGTGAGTTTCCCCGGGAAAAGGAGCAGGGCAAGGGGAAAACCCCTCAGACCCGTGCTTTTCAGCACATGGCAATTGGCAGTGTGGACGAGCCATCACTTTGGCCTGCCTCCTGCTAGGAGGACAGCACCTTAGCTGCAACCATTTGGAATAGCTCCTCTCCTGGCTTGGAGTCACGATTCCTTCCTGCTCAGGGCAGATTCTCATGAGTTGCAAGGGAGGCTAAGTGCCAGCCCTGACTTGCAGGTCTTTAGGTGACATAACTCAGGAAGAAGGAATAAAAGGTTTCTCATTGGCTACCAGCCTTGGTGACTCTGCTCTGTCTCCACAGTTGGAGGCAGCAATGCTTCTGAATGCCAGTGGCTGGAAACCACAGGAGGGGAGCGGGCTTTTGTGCTCGGATCCTGCATGTGGGTTTCCCAATGAGGCATCTGGTTGGCCACTGTGAGAACAGGATGCTGGACTAGATGGGCCAGTGGCGGATCTGGCATGGCTCTTCTTGTGTTCTCCTTGCTCAGTTTTCAATCATTTCAACAAGGTTTGCAAAGGAGAAGGTTCTGCTGGACCAGAGCCCAGGCCACCCATGAGGCGAGGTCAGGCAGTTGCCTCAGGCAGCAGATGTGGCCTCCTCTGCCGCCTCTTCTGCGCCTACCTGCCCTCCTTGCTGCCCTCCACCTTTCCATGAACAGCTATGGTGGTGGGCAGAAACAGAGGAGAAGGAAGAGGCATTTCCTGTTTAGCCCAAAGCAACAAAACGTCCTGGGCTGGGCCTTCCATCATCTGCAAGGTCTTGACAGCTTCCTCCGGCCCCCTTGGGTCATATCCATTGTTCAACGCTGTATCCATTCTCTGTGCCAGACCTGCTGGTATGTCGTGCGTCGTCTCACTTGGAGACAGTTGAGAGAGTCCTTCCAGTGAGGTTCTCAGTTACATTAGCACAGCTTTGTGCAGCCTGGACCCACTCCACTGCATCTGCAAACAGATTGGGCGAGGAGTGCATAGAAAGAGAGAGCCCCTCGCTGGGCCTAACAACTGAGTCTCTTAATTCTCCCACAGATTATTTTAATCCCGTTCATGCCGCCATAATAAACGAACGAGGCTGTTTGTGCGCTGGGATTCCTATTCTTCCTTTCAGGCAGAATCTGCAGAGAGCGTGAAATGCGATCCAGGCAAGGGGAGGATAATAATTGGATCTCTGGCTTATTTCACACATGTTTCGGCTTCATTAAAACGTTCTGCATCTCGCTCAGTTTTGCCCCTCCTGTGCTTTTGTGTAGAGTTTTTCTCTCTCTCTCCGAGTTCAGAGCTCAGCTGGAGAGAAGAGGCAACGGTTCTCCTCCCTGAGTCACTGCTCTACAACTAACTCTGGAGATTATGCTGCACCTTTGCTGCATCTTTGCTCCTGGACAGCGATGTGTTGCCCTGAGCGGGAGGCAAATGGCTGACCCAGACCAGCTCTCTGTGTGTATAAAACCCCAGAGGGGGGAAGGACCTCTGTGTTTGTGCAACCACAATCAAGGCGTCTTAATAGGCAAATGAAAAGCGTGAGCACTTTGTCAATATTTAAACAACTTACCATTACCTTAGGGTTCCACATCTCAGCTGTCATCTATTATAGGCCTCATTACCCTAAACGTTAAATGCTGCATTCTCTCTTTTTTTTCCTCCTCCCAACTGCTGCTGTAGCTCTCAGCCAGGGAACTGAAAATGCACTGCGAAACCATGCTGGGTGTTACCTCCAGTTGCTTCTACCTGACAAGCGTTCAGTGTTTTTCTCACTATCAAAGGGGTCCTTTGCCATACTATTTTTTTTAAAGAAAGCCCTCAAGCTATGCCTATATGCTTGCTTGCTTGCTTGCTTGCTTGCTTGTTTGTTTGTTTGTTTGTTTGAGCTCACCCAACTCCAGAGAATCTGGCTGGGCAAGCATATTTTAAAAGACAGAAAACAAACAGATGAAGGTGTTGTTGTTTTTAAAAAAACCCTCAAACTGAGGTCTGATGGCTCCACCAGAATTTTTTCCTGCTGCTGATTACCAGTCAGCCAAGTAAGAAAACCTTACAGCTGGGGCAGAAGGGGCAATACAGAAGGGCAGGGCCAGATGCAGCCCCCTGAGAAGTACCAGCTGCTCCTGCCCCAGATTGCTGGACCTGCCCCAACAGCTAGAAGGCGCAGGATCAGAACTGCAAGCAATTCTTTACTGCCAATATCCAGCAGTGAAAGGTGACAGTCTCTGATTGCCAATCCAGAAGTAAGGGAATAGAACTGTAGAGTTGAAAGGGACTCAAACCCCTGCAGTGCAGGGTATTGTTGGTTGTGACAACAGGACCAAGAGGTATCGATCCATTGTGGAGGTGGCTAAGGAACCCAGCCAGCAGCCTTCCATTCCACCCAATGGGTTGATGACCATGACCTGCTACAGCTTTTAAAAAAATGCCCTGGCTTTGGTGAGGCTCCAGTGAAGTAGCAACCAAGAGTGCCTGTTGGCACAACCCCCCTATTTCATTGCTTCCACTTATTCCATCTCGAATGTGGATGCAAACCAGCAAGAGCCAGTCAAATGCAAAGTCTCTGCCTCTCTGCCTCATCCCTGTGCCACAACGGCCACCCCCCACCATCCCTGCCTTGTCCCAATCTCTGGCAGCATATCAACAGTTTGCCAGCCTTCGCTTGGCATCTGGTCTGTGCCATAAACTCAGCCTTTCCTTCTTAAAAACAAATTAACGCCGGTTCTTGTCCGGCCCTTCTGGGGCGGCAGGGGGAGCGACATTTACAGCACAGTCTCTCTGACCCCAAAAAGCAGGGCAGGGAAATCCCTGGTGGTGCGTGTGCAAGAGAGGGCTCTCCAGCTGCCCCCATCTCCTGCTCCAGCCTGGCAGGCATCTGTTAGTGGCCTGCACGCCATCAGGTCTAGGAGCCTCTGTGGGTTGACTGGCAGTTTGCTTCAGCCCAGAGCACCTGACTAATTGTCCGTGAAATCGCGCTCTTGTGTCGGGCCGCGTCTGTTCTAACACCTGCAGCTTGTGCGGCGCCTGCCGCTCACCCCCTCCGAAGGATTAAAAAAGCACACAGTGCAGGAGTGCTTCTGAGGCGCCGGGAAAAGAGCGTGAGAACTCCAAAAGAGCCTTTGGGATCAGGCCGGTGGTCCAACTAATCCAGCAGCCTCTTTTTGCCATGGCCAAGCAGATGCCTCAGTGCCAGGAGTAGCCTTCTTCCACCCCCAGGAATCTGTCTAATCCTCTTTTAAAGGCATCCAAGCTGGAGCCATCCTGGGGGGAATAATAATAATAATAATAATAATAATAATAATAATAATAATAATAATAATAATTTATTTGTACCCCGCCCATCTGGCTGGGTTTCCCCAGCCACTCTGGGCGGCTTCCAGCAAAGATGAAAGATACACTAAAATGTCACATATTAAAAACTTCCCTGAACATGGCTGCCTTCAGGTGTCTTCTGAATGTCAGGTAGATGTTTATCGCTTTGACATCTGATGGGAGGGCGTTCCACAGGGCGGGCGCCACTACCGAGAAGGCCCTCTGCCTGGTTCCCTGCAGCTTTGCTTCTCGCAATGAGGGAACCGCCAGAAGGCCCTCGGAGCTGGACCTCAACGAATGAGTTTCATCGTTGCATGAACAAGTCACTTCTTTTATTCCTCCTGGATCTTCCCAACTCCAGCATCCCTGAATGCCCACAAGTTCTACTGTTAGGAGACAGGGAGGAAAATGCTTCTCCATCCATCCACCCTTCCATGCCGGGTGTCATTTTATGAACTTCTATCATGGAAACGGTAGAGTTGGAAGGGAACACGAGGATCATCTAGTCTGACCCCCTGCAATGCAGGAATCTTTTGTCCAGCATGGGGCTCAAACCTAGGACCCTGAGATTAAGAGTCTTGTGCTCTGCCGACGGAGCTATTCCATACAAGGCACGTTGGCTGGGAATCGAACCCGGGTCATCTGCTTGGAAGGCAGCTATGCTCACCACTATGCCACTAACGCTTGTGTCGCTTCTTGCTCACTTTTCTATAAATGAAAAAGTCCCAAATGCTGCAAGCTTTCCTCACAGGGGAGTTGCTTCACCCCCTCGACCCCTTGGCTGCTCTTTTCTGAATTTCCCCCCAGCTCTGTCCTTTCTGTGGTGAGGCCAGGTGGAAGTCATTATTGCCTTCTCTGGCAATGCCTGCGCCTGCTTCGGGATCTGGTAGGAGGTTTAAAGTGTTTTGGCGCAAGATGTGTCTTCCCTCTGACCACCACCCCCACCCCTTCATAGATGACTTGGATGGGCTTAGGAAGCAGCGAGGGATTCATAATGACAGGATTCTTTCCCTCTATCCTGCCCCCACCAGGAAGAAATTTCCCTTTTAGGGTCTTTACATTTCCCCCTTCTTTTGCAAAAATGTGTGTACAGCCTAAGCAAAGTTAGGGAAAGGACAGGTGTTTCAAAAAGCCCACGGCAAGCTGTCCTCTCATAACCCTACAGCCAGCTGCATTGCATCTCACAATACATTACCCAAGAACTGGGTGGAGCAGCTGGGCCGGGGACTCTGTGTGAAAGGCATAGGAAGCGTATTTTCTCCCTGCGTTGATCATAAGCAGCCTTTTATCAGGTTTTTGCATTCTAGGGTTCCCTTATCAAGTTTTGGGAAGGAGGTGCATTGCTTGCAGCCCACAAGTGATCTCTCTGGAATGAAAAATGCAGCCCAACCTCCAGGTCCTATTAACCAAATGGCCTTTTCCCCAAAAAATGTGTTGTTTTCTGACACTTTGAAGCAAACATTTTGAAGGCAGGAGGCTCATTGCAATGGCTTTTGGTTACAGAAAGCCTTGCCGCATTGTGATTAGAGTGTTCCCCTTTAGCCTCAAAAGAAAAGCTGGTGTTTTGGGCATCCATCTGTCTCGAGAGGCAATGGAGTGTGCCTCCAGGGGTGAAGTCAAACTGCCGAATTTGCAGAACTGAAGTGGCCTCTCCGTGGTGCAAGCCTGCGCAGTATGGATGGAGGTCCTGGGTTGCCAGACAACAAGACCCCAGACCCCCCTCTCGGCCTCTCTAGTGTGGTCCAAAGGAAAGCAGAGCAATATGCTTGGCACCAGTTTGGCAGTCAGAGCCCAACAACATCTGGAAGGCCTAAGATAGCAGGGCTAGGAGAGACTCCTCCCCGAGTCTTTGGGAAGCAGTTCCCATTCAGATTAGACAACACAGTGGGCTAGAGATGGGCCTGAAGTATAAGGCAGGCTGGTGATTCAAAGGAAGAAGAGCTGCTATTCTGCATAAAAAGGAGATGGCTGAAGAGATCTCTGGTTGTGGGAAGCACCATTCTCTGAGGTCCAGGCTACTGAGCTAGAAGGAAGCATCATATGAGTGGGGATGCTGCCAGTCAGTGAAGACAATGCTGAGTCAGATGGATCAACGGCCTGACTCAGCATGAGGCTTCCTGTGGGTATATAGGCTGCCTGGGACAGAACCAGACTCTTCCAAGTAGGGAAACCTCAGCAGGTTGACTCTCTAAATGCTTGTGCACACAACTCATTTCAGTGGTTTTGAGAGAAACCTGCAAGAATAGCAGCTCCAGGTCAAGAAAAAGGCCAGCTTGCAAGCAGAACTGGTAGATCTTCTCCAGACAATTGAATTCTCCACCCCCACCTCCATTATGGACCAAGTGGCTGTTGTAATATCCAGGTAACCATGGCAGAAAGCCCTAGTTTAGCAAAAGCAGGTATGCCCAGTCACTTCCTTAATGGGATTCACCAATGGGATCTTGCCTTTATAGAGGGAAGCCACCACCCAGACAGCCCTCAAATTGAAATTCTCAGTATTTACTAACACAGACAGCCTGTTCTATTACACGGATGTGGTGCAGAATGAAATGAAGCTTTTATTTGTTTTTATGTACTGCAAGCTACCGTCTCGGTTGCTGTGTATCTGCCCTCTGACTTTAAATAAAAGTCTAGGCTTTCCTTATTACATTGTAGGATTATTGTTTTTGTTGTTGTTTTAAAGGAAATGTCTTATTTCCCCCTGCCTTGCACACAGTTCCTTTATGGACAAAAATCATACCGTTTAGGCTCTTAGAAACCCGTTTTGTGGGCATTGAATGCATCTTCTGTATAGTAATTCAAGCAGGTTCAGGAAAGAGCAGCCCAACTGATCAAGGGGATGAAGCAACTCCTCTATTACGAAAGGTTGCAGCCTTTGAAATTTTTTGGTTTAGAGAAAAGGCAAGCGAGGAGTGATGGGATAGAAGCTTATAAAATTACGCAGGACATGGAGAAAGCGGTAGAGAAAAGTTCTTCTCCCTCATAACACTAAAACTCATGGGCATCCGGTGAAGATTCAAGACACCAGAAAGAAAGTCCTTCTTCATGCAGCACATAGTTAAACTATGGAACTCTCTGCCACAAGAGGCAGTGTTGGCCATTAAACTGGATGGCTTGAAAAGAGGATTGGACAGATTCGTGGAGGAGGAGGGGGCCATCAAAAGCTAGTAGGGGCTTTGGCTAGGCTTTGCCTCCATAGGCAGTATTGCTTCTGGAATATCAATGACTGGAAGCCATGCAGGGAGTGCTCCTGTGGGGTTTCCCACAGGTGCATGGTTGGCCACTGTGAGAACAGGATGCTGGACTAGATGGGCCAGTGAGCTGATCCAACAGGTTCTTCTCCTGTTCTTAAGCTATCTTGAAGCAAGAATTCCATAAACCAGTTATGCTTTCGTCCCATGAAGCTGAATGTTGGAAGTTTCGGGACAGATTTAAGAGGACTTGTTCACAAAGCGCATAGTTGAACTGTGGACCCCACAGGAGGCAGTGGTGACTACCCACTTGGATTAGGCAAATTCATGGAGGAGAGGGCTGTTGATGGCTACTAGCTTTCCCCCATCTCTTCCAACCTGACCCTTCTAGCTGGAGGTGCCAAGGAATGAACCTGGAGTCTTGGCAAGTGCAAAGGATGGGCTCCACATCATGTGCTGTGTTCCCTCATCAGTTAGGAACACCTGACGCTGGCATATTTCAGTGTGGAGTTGGACGGCCACTTGCATGACTGCACACAATGGGATTTCCTACCCTTGCACATAGGTTATCCTCGTGAACTCTGGGAGTGGAGCTCATCGGTGGTCAGCACTCATGCCATGTTTCTGTGAAAGGTCCAGGAATGCTCCCCCCAACCCCTTTCCTTGCTTCTTTTCTAGACGAAGGGTTGTGGGACCTGTTTGTGAAGGACATTCCCCGTGGTGCCACGTCTTACACAGTCGGCCTGGACAAGCTGAAGCAGGGAGTGAGCTATGAATTCCGGGTGGTGGCTGTGAACGAGTTTGGATACGGAGAGCCCAGCGCTCCTTCCACTGCAGTATCAGGTGGGTAAACTGTGCCAGTGCCTCACCGGGGACTAGGGCAAAGTCTGGTTATTGTGGGTGGTCAACGTCTGGCGACTCCTCCCATTGTAGGATTTGGTCATGGAACCACAGAACCACAGAATCAATGGTCTCATTAGATAGTAAAATTCATGTTAAATTGCTGTTTTAGGGGTTGTTTTTAAAAGTCTGCAATGGATTAATCCATTTTGCATTACTTTCTATGGGAAAGCATGCCTTGGTTTTGGAGCACTTTGGTTTTGGAACGGACTTCCGGAACAGATTAAGTTTGAGAACCAAGGTACCACTGTAATGCAGGGCCCACAATGTGGTGTGATAAGATCTGACTGTCCATGATGCAACTTCTGGAAAGAAGATTAACGGGGGCAATAGACGGGTTGCATCTGAACAGTAGGACACAGTGAGGAGGCCAATGACTAACCCAAATGCTTAGAAAAGAATCCAGATACAGTGCTTCAGGATGAGAACAGAAATCGTGCTCCGGCAGCACAACAGCAGCAGGAGGCCCCATTAGCTAAAGTGGAGCTTCAGGTTAAGAACAGTTTCAGGTTAAGAATGGACCTCCGGAATGAATTAAGTACTTAACCCGAGATACAGTGGTACTTAATTCATTCGGGAGGTCTCCGGCGCCGGAGCACGATTTCTGTTCTCATCCTGAAGCAAAGTTCTTAACACGAGGTAATATTTCTGGGTTAGCGGCGTCTGTAACCTGAAGAGTATGTAACCTGAGGTACCACTGTACATAGATCTGTGTTTTGCTGGGGGGAAACACAACTTCCTATAGGCAGCATCAACCGGTTTAGAAGCCTTGCTAGACCCAGCATTCAGAGACCTCCCTGTGCTTACTGAAAGTCTCTGTCTGGCTTCAGGGAGGCATTTTTCAGATCACTTCTGCTGCTTCAGCAAAAGCTGAGAAGAAGAAAAAACCTTTTTATTTTTTAAATAATAATAAATCTTTTCATGGTTCAAAAGTTTGGTTCCTGAGGGGGGATTTGGATAGTTCTGCAAGCCTCGCACTACTCTCTCTTTTTCTTTTCCCTTAAAAAAGAAAAGAAAAGAAATTTCTCTTGCCATCATTTTTCTCTGCTCCTGGTGTGAGATGCCCAAACACAGTTGAGCAGAAGGAGAATCGAAAGTGGGAGCCAAATGCCCCCATCATCGCAGTTACCTTCACTGCCCCTGCTCTGGGCCTACATAGCTGAACCCCAACTCTCCCCCCAGAAGGAGAGCAGCTCCTATTTCAGAACCCCACAAGGGCAGGGGTGGGGCGAGGACAGAGGCTCCAGCCCATTCAAAGGAACACTTTATTTATTTACTATTTAATGCATTTATAATCCGCATTTCTCCCAAAGTTGGGATTCAAGGTAGTTTCCAACATTTAAAACATCATTATAAGATACAAAGTAATACAACGGATTGGTTTAAAACTGTAGTTAAAATACACCAAAGCACAATTTAGTACCGGCATTGAAATCCAGTTTGCCCTGAGAGCAGCCCAGTGGCCAGCTTCACCTGCCTCTTAGTTTCCAAAGGCCTGCTGGCATAAGGAAGACAGAGAAGGTGCCAATCCCACCATCGTGAAGTAGCCACAGAAGAGGCTCTCCCTCTCTTGTGTCACCGTCAATGGTGCATCTGATGGGACTGAGAGAAAGTGCTCACCTGAGAATCTTAGCACCTGCTCAGGTTCATATAGGGAGGTGCAAGATTTCCCGTAGCCTTGGCTGCAACTCCTTTCTCTGGGATGGCCCTGTTGCCTCCCAGGGATAGGTGCAACTCCTTGCAAGTAAACAGCATATTTATGTGATCTCCGCTTGAGTGGAACTATTTAACCATCCACTTCCTTGTGATGCCCTAACGCCTGCTTCAGATCAGCCACAGGGGAGAGAATATCATTTTCTGTTGGGAGCTCCAGGAATAAAGGATGCAGAGCACTACAGGCTTCTGCCACTCAAGCCGAGTGTGATTAATTAAACCCGTTCTCAGACTTGCCTGTGGTTTGCCTTGCCACAGCGGAGCTCAGCCAGTGCTGCTTGGATGCTGCTCTGGTCCTTGTCAGATTCACAGCAGATAATCTTTCTGAGTGGCAGGAGAAATGGGGAATGTGGCTGTCTGTGCGCTGCCCGTTATTCATGCTTCTTGTTGCCCAAAGCAGAACCTAAGAGATGTGCAAACTGCCTTTGCAACAGAAACTGGAGCACAGGGAGCGGGAACAAGCAATAATAAAAATAATGGTTCAGATCCTGGGCCATTTTCAAGGGAAACTCTGGCTTCTCCAAAATTGGAAACTTTTGCTATTCACCTTTGATATGCCTGACCTGAGCCATTGTCACCTTTGGAGAAATCTTGATCACAAAATCAGTAATGAAAGGAATAGAAGTTCTGGATGGGATGAGTTAAGCTGGGCAAATGATTAAGACTATTTTGTTCCAAGGTTGATTCCTAAACAGGTTGTTTGTCTTCCCCTCACCTCCCCACGCTGCCAATCTCCTTGCTTGCAGCTCATACAGAATCTCCTTTCTATGAGGAATGGTGGTTCCTCCTCGTGATGGCTCTCTGCAGCCTCATTCTCATCCTGATGGTGGTGTTTGCCCTGATCCTGCATGGCCAGACCAAGAAATACCGGAACTGCAACACAGGTGAGATGGCCTCTTAGTGATTCAGGGCATCCTGCCCTTCTGCCTGCAACCTACAGCCCCCAAAAGAATACTATGTAGTAGAAACAAAGGCTACAATACAGTCGTACCTTGATTCTCGAACACCTTGGTACTCATAAGTTTTGACTCCTGGTGACTGCAAACCCAAAAGTGAGTGTTCCGGTTTGCAGGCGCTTTTTGGAAGCCGAACGTCCGACACAGCTTCCGATTGAGTGCAGGAAGCTCCTGCAACCAATTGGAAGTCGCGCCTTGCTTTTCGAACATTTTCGGAAGTCGAATGAATTCCATTTGAGAAACAAGGTATGACTGTATAATGAACATAACAACATAACAAAAAAAATTCTCCCCATAGAAAGCTGCAGGGAGACAATGCACTGCACCCTCACCTGGATAATGGATACAAATTTAGAATCAGTTTCCTATGGATAGAGAACTAGTGCATCAGACAGAAAGGTTCTCACTCAGCCTTTTGCCGTGCTGATCTGCTAGTTGCAGTGAATTTTTAAAACAAGAGAGCTTCAAAAGATGAAATTCCCCCCACCACCACCTGCTGCCTGAAACGGTAGCTCACGTTACCATATGTGTAGGAGACCCTTCCTAACCTGGGTGCTTTCCAAAAAGAACCAGGGTCACCTACATAGAGAAAACAAGGAGAGAGTCTTGCCCTGACAGTGGCTAAAAGCTTAAAGTGATTTTGAACAACACCGCTTTGATCTCTGCTCTTTCCAAAAATCTCTGCTCTTGCTGAAATGTGCCGTCACCTGAGTGCATGTGGAATTTGTCATGTGATAAAATGCTAATATCTGTTTGCATCACCATATGCCTGACCGTTCTGGGCATTCAGTGGAAAAATATGTTTGTGTCTGGGTTGTCCTGGCTGTGAGGCTCACTGTTGCCCAGCTGCTGCGGGATTGCATGTCTCTTGGTAACTTTTGTTCCCCATCGCAAATTCCTTACCTTTTGGGCTTTTAAAGCACCCTTTGCAAGGCCAGCAAAAATCACCTCTTCTTAAATACGCATTGCTCAGCCCCTGAATCCTGCATCAGGAACTTCTCTAATCAATTTCCCTCCCATTTTCCTCCTGAGATGTCCAGGTTTTTCCAGCTGCTGCTGCTGCCAGTTGTGTGTGATGCTTCAGTAACCTGCATGGACCTGTGAAATATGCATTAATTTCAAGAGCCAGGGGTTTCCTGGAAGTTCTAGCGTGCAGGTGAAGGAAGTCGCTGTGTCCTGGGCTCTGTGATGCTGCACTGCTAATAAAAGATTTGGGGCAAGGCAATGGGAAGAGGGAGCATTAGGGACTGGCTAAGGAAAGCCATCTTTTCTTTTCTGAAGACTCAGCGATTCAATGCTCAAAGAAAGGATTTATATATCCCCCACCTTCCCCCAGTATAAATTCACTTCTAACAAGTGTTAGTAAATCAGGTTTTATTCCCCTGGGATTTGAAATGTATGAATGCCATGGCATTTTACTGAGCTAATGCTATTACAGGCTTCTATGCACAGTGCATAGACAAATCTCTCATCTCCTTCCTTGTGCTCTCCATCTGGAGGATGCACATGAAAAGGCAGCTCTGTCCTCCACCTTTCTGCCAAGCCTTAATGCAGCATCACAGCTGAAGTCTGGGATCAAATAGCTGCCTGTTGTAGCAGAGGAGATTTATGGCTGCCCTAGGGGTGGGGTGGGAGGAGAGCATGCTCATTAAATGAGCTCTGTGTGTGTGTGTCTGTCCTGTGGGGTTACACAGCTGGGGCAGCAAGGTCCCAGATGCTATATATTGGAGAATCGCACTGCTGATGTGCTCAGAGATTGCCATATGTGCTCAGAGGGTCATTGGGCTGGGGAGATCTAGGTTCATATCCCCGCTCGGCTATGGAGGTCGCTGGGCCAGTCGCCATCTCTCAGCCTAGCCTATCTCACAGGGCAGTTGTGAGGATAAAGGGAGGGACAGGAGTGTCCTCCGAGTTCCCTCCATGAAGCCAAAATGTATCAATAACAAGTAACTAAATGCAAAGCTAACCCCCCTGGCTTAATGCAGGATGCCCGAGCAACAGATGACCCTCTAAGTCAAAGGCAAGTCACCCGCCATGTATGGTGGTCAGCCAGGGGCTAAATAAACATCCTGTTTTTCCTGCCTGCCCTGGTCTACAAAATGAGAGTGAGGTGGATGGGTTGTTGAGCCCCTGGCAGGTGGACTACCCTCATCTAGATGGGTTGCCAACTGTGCAGAGATGCCCTTGGTTTGGGCATATAGCCCTCTGGCTACTAACCCTTGTGGAATACAAGCACTGAATACTGTTCGGGAGTCTGCATTTTAAAGCCTGAGCAAATTGCACGTTGGGTGTAAGATCTGTTTACCGTTTGGTAAACCCAGAATATATTTCCTCATGCTTCTCTAGCTTCTGGCACTCTTCTTTAAGAGCTGAATTTTTGGAAATGCTATCCTGTCCCTATAGCTTGTGATGTGGCCTCTTCTATGAAGACTATCTATGTTTATCTATAAACACTATCTATGAAGATAGTGGAGCAACAATTCTGTTCTCAGTGAGCACTCTGCAGCACTAGAAACTGGAATATGTCTAGCTCACAACTTGTAGGGATGCAACTGCAAACCAATACACCCTTCCTTGTGTGCAAGTAAATTTCTTCGAGCAAACAGGCATAGAACTGTGCTGTTGTCCTGGGCAAGCCCACACTTTCTGCTGAATTGGAGCAAATAGCAACCGCGGAAAATTCCATTGCCACTTGTTCCAATTCAGCAGTTAAACACAGGCTTTCCTGGGGAAAGTGCCAGGACAAATAAAACGAAACAAAAACACTTGGGCACAGACCTGGAAAGCCAGGGCCTATGCTTAGAAATGTGGGTATGGATGAGCCCTTAACCAGGAAAAGAGACAGAATGAGATGCAGCATCAAACTAGGTGGTACTATAGACAGTAGCACTTCAGACCGAAGATGGTGAATACCTTTAAAAATGTTCCCTGCAAATAAACAAAACATGAGCGCACTAGGGAGAAAAGTTACAGCCCAGCCCACTCCCTCCTTGCTAGTTTTCTACTTACAGTGAGTTTATGCAAAGGAATATTCAGGAATGTAACCCTGCATTCTGAAGTGGCGTTGATCCCTTCTGCCACCTCAGGGTGCTATTAAGTCTTCTCATTCTGTTGCATGCAGGCCAGACCTTGGTGCCACTGAGCTGAGTCAAAGGTGTTTCTCAGTAAACATTGGCAGGAGCAGGCTGCAGAGCTGTAATCCTAAACATACTTCCTCAGGAATAAATCCCACTGAAATCAATGGAGCTTTATTTTCAAGATAACTTGAATGAGATTCGGGGGCTGTGTAACTTGAAAGCCTCTCTTGTGTTCTCAGGGTACACAGGTGAGATGAGCTGTTTAAGCCTGAGAGCACTTAATCTGGCTGTTTGCTTTAAATTTTGCTCCAGGCGTCTATGCCTGATGGCGAAACCTGTATGTGATTACAAACCTTGCTTACCATCAGACCCCCAGAACCCCCTTCAGGGGGGGAAAAACCCTTACAAAAGAAGAAATTGCAAATTACTGGTGTTGTCCTAATGAAATGCGACATTGTAGGTCAGGAGTCGCCAACCTTTTTGGACTAGTGCATTTTGGGAGCATTCTGGGAGTCCCAGTCACAAAATGCCTAAATTAGAAAATAATAATGCAAAATTAGAACGATAACCTTATGCTTGCTGTGAGATGTCAACAATGTCCTGCCAGCCCTGGTTACGGAAATACCACGCACAGAGAGATGCACAGATGTTGCTGTCTAATAACAGGGAGCAATCCTCAGTGCTGGAGGAAATGTAGCCCCACCTCTCAAATTTCACAGAAATTGGTCAACTGCACTGACTGCCTATCACTTTTCAGGCCCAATTCAAAGCTTTTGACCTATAAAGCTGTAAACAGCTCAGGACCGAAATACACCAAGGACTGCCTCTCCTCATATAAATCAGCCCAGACCCTGTGATCACCATGTGAGGCTCTTCTTAGTGAGCCTCCTCTACAAGAGGTCTGGAGAGCATCAACATGAGACAGGCCTTTTCTGTGGTGGCCCCCATGTGTGGAATGCTTTCCCCAGGGAAGCTCGCCTGGTGCCTTCATATCTTTAGGCACCAAGCAAAAGTGTTACTCTTCACCCAGGACTTTGGTGTTAAACAATCTATGGGCTTTAAACTATGTTAGTATGTTATGTATTTTTGTGTTTTTGTATTGTAAACCACCCTGTGATCCTTGGATGAAGGGCGGTATAGACATTTAATAATTAATCATAATAAGAAAAGGTACCTGCGCATTTTGCCCTGTGAAATCCTTTCCAGAAGGGCTAGAGAGTCGCTTTTTAAAAATAATTTAAAAAACCCTCAAGAGTCTGGGGCACTTTCCCGGGAAGCCCACTGGAAACTTTAACAGGCAGCATTGCGCCCGTGGGCACCAGGTTGGTGAGCCCTTTTGTAGAAATTATTTGTGAAAACATGGATGAAAAATTGCCTCGTTGGTAATACTCCAATAATCAGGGAAGCATAGCAAATTCCTGTGACAAACTGTCTTGTCTTCATAGCAAAGACCTTGTTAAAAGGAAGTATGATTGTCTGAAAATGCTGGTTCTCTCTCTGTCTTCATGCAGAGCCAGGGCAGGAACTTTGCCTGCGCTCATTCTGTCGCCGTTTGTCCCCAGGAAAAAGTATTTCCAATGTGGAAGAATCTGTCACTCTGGATAATGGGGGGTTTACGGCCCTTGAGCTCAACAGCCGGCACCTCAACGTCAAAAACACTTTCTCCAAGAAGAATGGGACGAGGTAAGGCAGCTCTGAGCCCCACGCGGCCTGGACCCATGGCTCTCAGCATCCGGCCAAGCACAGGCACTCTGGAGAAGGGCTGCAGGCAGGATGAGACCCTTGCCACCAAGGAGTGTGTTTTATATGCTTATTTATTCCAGTTTGGAACCCATTCCAGACTCAGGACTAGGGGCATATCACTGCATATTTAAAAACGCACACATAAAATATCCCCTTGAAACAAAACATGAATAGGTAAAAACTTACAAACCTCCAAGTGTCCCTATTTTCCAGGGACAGTTCCAGATTTGCAGAAGCCATCCCAGTTTCTGATTCGATCCTGGAATGTCCCGCTTTTCCTTAGGACGTCCCTATTTTCATCAAAGAAATGTTGGAGGGCATGGAGTTATGCGACTCCCAAGCCAAGGAGATAAGTCACTATACAACCTTTAGAAGACATCTGAAGGCAGTCCTAGAGAGGGATGGGTTTTTTTTTAAGTGTATTTATTTATTTATTTATTTTATTTTTATTATTATTATTATTATTATTATTATTATTATTATTATTATTATTATTATTTTATTTATTATGCTGGATGCAGCCCAGTCAGGTGAATGGGGTATTATTATTATTATTATTATTATTAATTATTATTATTATTATTATTATTATTATTTAGGACGTTCCTATTTTCATTGAAGAAATGTTGGACGGTATGAACTTACACCTTCCAGATCTTTCATCCCTGCCTACACACTTTACCCAGCTTAGCCCCCGCCCCTGCAAAAAGGAAAAAAAAAATCAGCCAAAATAGACGTAACTCTTCTGAAAGGTGCTCCCTGGGCACAGTAAATTCAACAGCTGTGGTGCAGGCAGCCCTTTTGCTTGAGCATGGATTGGGGTGGGGGAAGCTAGTACAAAACTCAGTTTCCCCCTCAGCAATGAGAAGCTCAGCACCGTCTTTGGGAAGCAAGTTTTCCTTAAGATGAAAGAGCACCAGAGAGATCAATGGTGTCTTTGGGGCAATCTATTATTTACCAGTGTTTTAGGCTGAGCAAGTATTACAGGTGCGCAGAAGCCAGCCCAGACTGTGCTGGTCCGAAATGAAATCCTAAAGCAACCCCAAAGCCACATCCAAAATGGTTTTCTTTGCACAGACACACATCCTCCCCCCTCAGCCCAGACAGGCCAGTTTCTGCTCCACCATGTTGGGTGCAACCTTGATTCCGGGTCCTTGGAGCAGCCAAATGACTGTTGATGTGTCAGTGCCCCTTATTAAGGATTGGGCCATGCTAAGCCTGAAGGAAGGAAGACAGCATGACAACCCGCATCATGTAGGCCGAGCTGTCATAAGCATCAAAGTCCCTCTGTCTGCTCTGTGAGTCTGTGGCTGAATTAACCCAGCCGGTCTACCACCCTGATAATTGCATAGAAGGACATGGATCACCGTTCTTCCAAATTTGTGATATGGTCATGCAACAGTGCTTGAAAACTTTGGTTATATAAGAAACCACACGCATGTGTTACAGGCAGTGCCGGATTTATGTATAAGCTAAACAAGCTATAGCTTTGGGCCTGACTCTCTTGGGGGCTCCAAAAAAAATTAACAGAAAAAAGCCTGGATGTACATTTCTAAAATACAAGATAAAAAACAAATAAAATAAAACCTACATACAGCAACAGTGTTTTGTGTTGTGCATGGACCTATTAGGTCCATAAATTACCAAATAGCATATATTCAACACAAAAAACAGTGACAATTTGTTGTTGACAAAGGACAGCTGGACATATAAAGGGCCCCATTACCTTCAGTAGCTTAGGGCCTCATCAAACCTAAATCCAGCCCTGGTTACAGGGTAAGAAGCAATAATACACATGTGCTTCTGTAATGGGAATTGGGGTTGCTCGTGCGTAAGTTGCCTCTACTCTTGGCAAAGTTGCCTGGTTAAACCTTTCCCTGGCTGCACAGCCCTTACTCCGCGGCTGTGACAGTCACTGGAAGAATCCGTCAGTGGGCGTTTCCTGAACTTCTTCCAGCATAAAAGTTCTTTGACGCCAAGACTCCGCCTAGCCTCCCTGCGCGGAAGTCTTCTGCGCAGGGTGGGCGTGGCCAGCGGAGGACCTGTGCTCTCCCCGCTAGTTTCTGTGGAAGAGACCTGGAGACATCTCTCCGAAGCCCTCCCCTGCTCCCCTTTCTTCCTGGTGTCATGCTGATTTCCTTCCTCAGTGGATGAGTTCCCTCTCTCCCTGCTGGGCCCTTCTCCGGCATCGCTGGAGAGCCTTACCTCCACTCCTGGCTCCGATGGCAGTTCCCTGACAGCTTCTGTTGACTTGCCTCCTTTACCTGTGTCCTTGAATACTTTTTCAATACATTTTTTCCAGTTTCTCCCCACATAACTGGTTGTTGTTTTTTAGGTTTGTATTTGAAATTCACAAAATATTTTGCTTGTTTGTTTTTTAAATGAGCTGCACAAAATGCCCTCAAGTTTCATCTATGCACACAAAATTTAAAAAAGAAAAAGATTAGAGTACATGTGTTCAGCCTGATAGCTGTGATAGCTCGTAACTTTTCCCCCCTTTTGCTGCATCCAGATCTCCTCCTCGTCCAAGCCCTGGCGGACTCCACTATTCCGACGAGGACATCTGTAACAAGTACAATGGAGCAGTGCTGACGGAAAGCGTCGCCCTCAGTGAGAAACCCCTGGATGCTTCAGAATCAGAGGTGAGTTTGTTGCCCTATGGTTGAGGATTGGCAGGCAAGTTCATAGAATCATAAAATCGTAGAATTGGAAATGACCCTGTGGGTTAGCCAGTCCAGCCCCCTGCAATGCAGGAATCTCAGCTAAAGCACTGCTGACAGATGGCCATCTAACCTCTGTTATGAACTTCCAGTCAAGGAGAGTCTACTACCTTCTGGGGGAGCAGGTTCCACTGTCAAACAGCTCTTAACATCAGACTTATTATTATTATTTCCTTACTTATACCCCACCCATCTGGCTGGGTTGCCACAGTCCAACAAAATATAAAAACAGAGCAAAAGTCAGAAAGTTATTCCTCATATTTAGTCAGAATCTCCTTTCCTGTAACTTAATTCATTGGTTTGGGTTCTCCTTCCGGAGCAGGAACAAACAAGCTTGCTCCATCTTCCATTTGACAGCCCTTTAGATATTTGAAGAAGGCTCTCATATCTCCTCTCGCTCTCCTCTTTTCCAGGCTAAACATGCCCAATTCCCTCAACCATTCCTCATCAGGCTTGGTTTCCAGACCCTTGATCATCTTGGTCACCCTCCTCTGCACGCCTTTCAGCTTGTCAATATCCTTCTTAAATTGTGGCGCCCAGAACTGGACACGGTATTCCAGGTGTGGTCTGACCAAGGCAGAACAGAGTGGAACCATGACTTCCCTTGATCGGAACACTATACTTTTGTTGATGCAGCCTAGAATAGCATTAGCCTTTTTTGCTGCTGAATCGCACTGTTGCATAGGAGCCAACTCCTAGGGGCCGAGGGGTCCTAGGCCCCCCCCATAAAATATTTAAGGGGGGCTGGACACCCCCCAAAGTTTAATGGGCATTGCCATTCAAAGGGTGTGCATGCACCATGTTATATGATAAATTATAGGAACTGGGCTTATCTCTCCCCCAAAAAAATATTTTATTCAAGTTAGCACCCCTGCCTCCGTAAATTTATCTAACCCTGTTTTAAAGCCATCCACGTTGGTGGCTATGCCAGCCTCCAGTGGGAGGGAGTTTCATAGTTTAGCTATGTGCTGCATGAAGAAGGGCTTTCTTTGATCTTTCCTGAATCATTTCATCAGCATCTATCACATCTCCACTTACTTGCCTTTTCTCTAAACTAAAAAGTCCCAAATGCTGCAACCTTGGGGTGCCTCTCCACCCCCTCGAGTATTTGGGTTGCCTTTTCCGGAACCTTTTCTAACTCTACAAGTTATAAGGCGACCAGAACTGGGCACGGTATTCTGCCAACATTCAGCTTTGTGGAGTTCTATCATTATGAGAGAGGGAGGAAAACCAAGCATGATGTTATATGCGTTTGTCCTGGCCCTTCTTTTTCACCTTTTCTCTGCACTAAAAACCCCAGGCTTGAGAGCTCCAGCTCTCCCCCTTCACTCTGCTAATGTGCCCAAGCAGTTAAGATGGGAAGAGGGAAGATTCCCGCCACCGGCAAGCATGCCAAGTCCTGCTTTGCCTCCTGGGATCTCTCAGTATTCTGAACAGGCTGAGCCAGGCTACTGTCTGCATGGCAAATGTAACAAGTAGCCTGGCTCGGAGACGTGCAGAAATAATTAACTTTCCTTAAAGTACGAGGCTCGTATGTTAAGAAGGCCTTGCACGGGGCTGAGATAACTTGACAAAGGGAACGACTGACTGTTTCCCAAGCACCGCATGTCCACAGATCCAAGATAAGTAGCGTCTGTCCTGAGGATGCGAAAAGGCTTGTAGCGCTGCTGGAGTCTGATGCCATCCAAGGAGGTTGGAGGCGGTGGTGGAGGAAGGGGGCAGGGGGTGGGGTCGCCCGAGGTGCCAGCCTGCGGGGTGACATTGCCGTGGGCAGGTGCCTCCCCATTGGGACGACACTCACACTTGCAACATGCCATGCCCCCACGTGTGACGTGCCTTGCCCCAGCCGCCCCGGGTACCAAAGCCCCTTCCTCCGTGACTGGTTAGAGGCAGAGAGAGTGGTTGCAAACCTTGACTCTCTTGGACTCAGGTGACCCATGGGGGCCTGGTTTCAAAGCAGAAGTCCTTGAGAAGCTGAAATGGTGGGGTGGGGTGGGGTGGGTGTCCCAGGCTCCAGAGTGCATGCCCTCCATCAAATTCTCCCTACAATTTGGTTTGGAAAGTGGCAGAAAAGAATGCAGGGGCATTTTGGGAAGATTCTGTGGAAACCTTGGGGGATTACCAGAAGCCTTTTTCTTACGTTTATATCTTGAGAGCCCACTCCCAGCTCTCTTTCAAGTCTCCCAGATGTTTACCAACATCTGTCCATGCCTAATCTGGACTGGCTCAGAAGAAACGAAAGAGAGAAAATACTTGTGAAACAGCACTTAGGAAAAAGCTGTCAAACTCATCCCAGGGTTTTGCCACCTCTTGTGGCTTTTATCCAAATGGTACTGGGTTTGAAATGCAGTGCAGTCTTTGTCTACCCATTATTTGTCTTTTCATTGGGTGAAAGATCCCTGTTTTGAAGGGGGTTGGACTAGATGACCCTCGGGGTACCTTCCAAATCATACGATTCTATTCTTTGCTTAGTGTGGAGAGCCAGTGTGGTGTAGTGGTTAAGAGCGGTAGTCTCGTAATCTGGAGAACCGGGTTCGAGTCTCCGCTCCTCCACATGCAGCTGCTGGGTGACCTTGGGCCAGTCACACTTCTGTGAAGTCTCTCAGCCCCACTCACCTCACAAAGTGCTTGTTGTGGGGGAGGAAGGGAAAGGAGATTGTTAGCCGCTTTGAGACTCCTTAAAGGGAGTGAAAGGCGGGATATCAAATCCAAACTCTTCTTCTTATCAGCAGTGACAGAAGGCCAGGCCTAAGATAGTAGGTGAATTTTAGAAGTGGTGTTTGGAAGGGTCGGTTGTGAACTCAGTTGTAAACTGCACCCCTCCTATGTGGACAGGCCGTTGCTCAGTGGCGGAGATCTGCCTTGCATGTAGAAGGTCCCAGGCCCCAGAATCTCTAAGTAGGGAGGGGGGACCCTGAAAAGTCACTGCTGTTGGTCAATGTCAGCAATACAGAGCAAGATGGACCTGTGGCCTGATGCAGAATCAGGTAGCTTCTGATGTTCTTCTGCTGAAATCCTGACCAAAATCTAGCTGGTCTAATCAGTAAGAGAAAGCAGTGGGCCCTGAAAGAGGACTAGCTTGCCCTTTTATCAAGAAGAATCCTGGAAGAACCCGGCTCAGGCAATGGAGCAGGGAGGCAGATGACAGTCCGCCTTCCTTCTCTGTTGGTTGCCTGCCTTCCTCCTCTCCTTAATTGCCTCTGGCGACCACTGGCTGCTATGCGTTGCCCTCTGACCAGCCTGCCAGGTAGGCAGCATCCCTCGTTGTGCCGTCTCCAGCCGTTCCTGGCGATGGACATACATTATCTTGAGATTATACTCCCAGTGGCTCTGCTCCTCTCTCTTTGACAACCTGGAATTAAACCTGCCATTAGCGGAGCGTGCTGGGCATAAATATGAATGTCGCCATGCCGCTTTTTGTTATTCATGTCAGGAGTTCCATGTGCCGGTTCCTGATAGTGCATAATGACCATCTCCTGCCCGAGGCAACTCCTGCATGCAGGCGCGGCGGACGCAGAGGTCGCCGGAGTCTATCCATTCTCTCGTTACGCTCTTTCCTTGCCCTTGATGTCAAGCATACGGAGCCCAGGGCTTCCTAGCAGAGCCTCGCAGCTGAGGCACAGGCCAGCTTTTGTGGCAGGCGAAATGAGGCCCCCATTTTCCTCCAGAGCTTTGATATCCAATCAGTCTCCACTGGCCCTTTGATGCTTGCCTGTTTCCAGCAGTGTGCACTTGGAGAAAATACTAATGGACACGCTCAGAGGTGACAGGCTCTTTTGATCATTGTGGAAAAATGGCATTAGCCATATTTGTGTGTGTGTGCGGTGCATCAATTTTATCTCATTCTATTATCTTTCCTCGTGCCATTTTAGGGTGGTGGCTGTTGTTTTCCTTCAGCTTTTGTTATTCTAAGGCTTCCAAGGAGATGAGCTTTTGCTTACCCGAGGATTTCAACCACTCCGTCTTCACAGGGGAAAGATGTTGTGCAGGATGTAGGGACGAAGCACCTCATTTCTTAGGAGGACTTGGCCAGATGCTCTTCTGTGTGCAGCCGAGCCTATTTAAGCTTGTCAAAGGGCCGTTTCCCTTTGATAAAACTTCCTGTGTACAGGATGCCATCAAATGCCGAGACAGCCAAGGCCAAAATCATCTCAATACATTTTCCCGTTAAATCTTCATCCCCAGGCTTTAAGATGTTGCAGCTGTGCTCGTGATGGAGAGACGACCTGCTTTCACACACGTCCCCGTGACTGATGCTGTGGTTTCTGCAGCCTGGCTCCAAAGCACACAAGCGGCTCATGCTGTAGATTTGAGCCCTGGATCTATCACTGGCCACTGAAGTGAAACACTCCAGCGCTCAAATCTACAGTACGAGCAGCTCGTGTGCTTGGAGGGGCAGGTGTGAGTGGAGGGCAGGGGCTGGATTATGGCAGTAGGGCGGTCCTTAGATACCTACGCACTTTCCCCCAACACTGCTTGCTTGGGTCTGCAGAAGGGCCAGCCCTATCAATAGGCAGAGTCCAAAGGCCACTCAAGGGCTCCCCCCAAAATTCCTGTCCAACCCCCCAAATACAGGCAGCTAGCAAAAGCCCATCCTGCTTAGGGAAGGAGGGCACTGCAGTGGAAGGTTAGGGGAGGAGCAGCCTAATATAGCCTTTGTCCCCTCAAACCTAACAGGCTGCAATAGCCATGTGAACGTCCCCCAACTCCTGCGACAGGCAATACCACCTGTGTCCTCTTTCGCAGGGGAGCTGGGATGTGGCAAAGACACCCCCATTGAAATTGGGAGTGACCTCTTTCAAAATCCTGTTTATTCGAGAGCAGGCGAACACATTCCAAAACAGACCTGCACTTGGGGGGTGGAGCGTTTGCAAGAGAGACCTGGCAAGCCAAGGCAGTTTAATGCCTCGCCCAATTCTCCTCTACAGAAGCCCCCTCCCCCTTAACCCATTCCCCATTTAGCCAGGCATGGAGACCAGAGAACACCCGATGGGGTGGGAGGGGGACACCGAGGGTTGCATTTCACAAGAGAACTGGCAGACGTGAGGAAGCGCCAGCACCCCCTCGCCTGCCTCTTCTCCCTACAACCCCACCCCATGCCTTCCGCAGCCATGGGGTCGAAAACATATATTTGCTGAAGCAAACACATAGTTGTGCCCTGAACCCACACTGACCTCCTGTGACCCTATTTAAGCAGCATGGCTGTTAAGCTGAAGGTTTTGGACACCCTCCAACATAAATAAAGGCTTTTAATGAGGTCAAGCCACTTGCATAAATAATGTTTTTTTCTGCCCACACTGCTAGAAAAGCCATACAGAGCAAAAAGCTGAGAGACGAGAGAGAGTGTGAGAGTGAGAGAGAGCGCTTGTCCAAATAGGAACCCACGAATCTGCCTTATAGAGAGTCAGATCATTGGTCCATCTTGCTCACTGCTGTCCACACTGACTGACAGCTGCTCTCCAGGGTTTGAGGCAGGAGTCACTTTCCCATCCCTGCCTGCAGGTGCCAGAGATTCAGCAGACATCTAGTGTCCAGATCAAGAGAACCAATAGTACCACTCCCTTCTGCCTTGGTCAAAACACACCTGGAGTGTTGTGTCCAGTTCTGGGTGCCACAATTTAAGAAGGATATTGACAAGCTGGAAGGTTTGCAGATGATCAAGGGTCTGGGAGGGAGTTGGATCTGCTTAGCCTGGATAAGACTGAGAGGTGAAAGAATAGCCACCTCCAGTGCCGGATTTATGTATAAGCTAACAAGCTATAGTTTAGGGCCCCAGTCTCTTGGAGGCCCCCCAAAAATTTCACTATTAATATACTTCTGCTTAATTGTATTTCAATTCAACAATTACTTTGATAAAATACTTATTTTGTTATGTGCAAATGGCTTTAGATGCCTATTAGGCCCATAAATTACGATATAGCATATATTCGACACGAAAAACAGCAACAATTTGTTGAATATATGCTGAATATATAAAGGGCCCCATTACCTTCAAAAGCTTAGGGCCTCATCAAACCTAAATCTGGCCCTGGCCACCTCCATCACTTGAAAGCTTGTTTTCTGTAGGAGCCGAACCAATGGATTAAAATTGCAAGGAAAGGAGTTCCAACCAAACATTAGGGAGAGCTTTGGAACGGACCATCTCAGAAGGTGGTGGACTCTCTTCGCTGGAGGTTTTTAAGCAGAGGTTGGGTGGCCATCTGTCAGGGGTGCTTTAGCTGTGATTCCTGAATTTCAGGGGGTTGGACTAGATGACCCTTGGTGTCCTCTACAGGTGTATGGTTCTACAAGCCTGGGACCTTCTGCCCACAGCATGACCACTCTGTCTCCCAAAGCAGACACACAGGCAGTTGGCTCGTGGGCCGCTTTAAGACTCATACAGGTCCCCAGGAGCCACAAGACCCTTTCTTCTTCTGCGACTAACTAGCAAAGAATTTGTTCCTACTGGAACAGAGAAGATGCAGAGCGAGTCAGTCAGAACAGGGAGGCGGACAAAGGCAGGGCCCACTTAGGACTTGGCAGCCCATTCCCACCCTCCTTGAGACCCCCGGCAGAGTTGGGCGTATTTCCACCGCAGTCTTTTGAAAGCTCCTGGGTATACGGGCTGTTCTCTCTGCCGCCAGCTATAAATAAATGCACACAATTCCTTTTCTCCAGCCATTTTCAAAAGAAATTTGACAGCCACAACTGTTTTTAAATTCCATGTAATGTCGGCCTTAGACTAAACTAGCCGGCTAGTCCCTAATTTGTCCCCCTAATAGCGTTTGTTTCTTTCATCTCGCCAATAAAAAAATACTTTAAATTGTCAGGCATTTTCTCTGTTTTGTTGCTTCCCAGGCATCCGCACACCTTTGCTTGTCAATTTCTAATCTAACGGTGCACCCATTCAGATTCAAGGCCGTTGCCGTTGCCTGGGCAACCGGCCTGCAGATGCGGCAGAGGAGTGGCCTGCCTGCCGCGCAGCCGAGGAGACAGCGGCCCTGCAGCATTTCCATTTTGTCAATAGTTTTGAATCATTAAAAATAATATGTCCACTCTAAAGCATAATCCTGCTGGAGGAGCAATTTGTGTAATAATGGGGGGGGGGAGGCGGGGGGGAACAGACTTCAAGAGTCCCCCTGAGTTAAGAGCACCAGGATTGCTTTTCCCAGAACCCACCGAGTTCCAGATGGCGCGCTGGGCAATTGTTAGCTGCTACTGCATTTAAAACATTCAGACACACCAGGGAAGGCTGGAGACGCATCGGCCCTTTTGGATTGCCCCATTGTCACCTGCTGCCCATAACCAGCCACCTCCACAGACCTGGCCACCACCTTCCTCGCTCTGCCTTCTTCCGTGTTTTAGAAGAGGATTGATTTACATTTACATTCCCAACATGCCTGGGATCACAGAGGTGGCTGTGACCAAGGGGTCGCTTCCCACAGTGCCTGCAGGTGGGACAGGTCACTCAGCTGATCTTCTGCCATGCCCAGTCCAGAGAAGTCTGTCTATCTATCTATCTATCTATCTATCTATCTATCTATCTATCTATCTATCTATCTGCTTGCTTGCTTGCTTGCTTGCTTGCTTGCTTGCTTGCTTGCTTGCTTGCGTCCATTTTATGCATTATATGTTGCCTTTCTCTAAAGCATCCCAGTGTGCATTTTGAAAGGAGGATGTGCAGACACCATAAAGCAGCTCAGCTGTACAGCATCTGTCTTGCAAGCAAAAGGTCCTCAGCATCTCCAGGTAGCAGGGGAGAGACTCCTGGAGAGCTGCTGCCAGTCAGTGTAGACAATACTGAACTAGATGGACCAAGGGTCTGACTCGGTCTAAGGCAGCTTCCTATTCCTGTGAGTTTGGGAGGTGGGAGTAGGCTGAAGGCATGAGTCCCTTCCAATTGTTGAATCCAAGAGGGATTCAATTGCTAGAATGGCCAGACAAGTTTCTTGGTAATGGTCCCCTTAAGTCTGGGTTATCAAGGTAACAAAGGGAGTGGCTCTGTGCCAGAGGACAAATGGATGGGCCCTCTCCTTCAACTGTCTGTTAGACAGACAAAAGCCAGAGTCCAGGGTGTGTGAGCTGGAAGCAGGCTGGGCAGCTGGGAGACAGAGCCATGCTTGAGCTCTAGTGAAATCCAAGGCTGTAGCTGGGGGGGAAGGAAGACCCTCTTGGGGTGTTAATGCTGTGAGCCCGTCCGTATTAAGCTCAGGTTGTAGATATGTGTAAATAAACTGTATATCACAAAGACACCACAGTCTCTGTTGTCCTTCATGCCAAGGAAGCCAAACCCTGGTAAAACAATACCACTCAGAGATGGAGGTGGCATGCAACATTATGTAAAGATGGAAGGGGAGAAGGAAATTGGCCCCTCTCATTTCATTTTGTTTCTGCTTGGCTAGATCCCTTATTACCTTGTAAGCCTCCCAGATGCCCTGGTTGTTGGGCCATATATAAATAACATACATAAATAATTCTCCTTATTTATATGCCTCCTAATAATGGAAGGTTATTTCTGATGGTGCATAGCAGGATGTGATGGTTTTCCTAAGGTCTTTTTGACACATTGGGGGGAGGATGTGTGTTCCCACGGAGTCGTTGTCTTCATATATCAGAAGGTCAACAGGGTAGAGAGAGGAGAGCCTGTCTAAAGAGGAGAAAAAGCAAGGTGTTAATGATAGGTAGATTTTTAGCTGTGATCTTCGTCCTAGGAGCATTAGTCTGTCATTGACTACATAAGGTGGTGTTTGAGACCATTCCCCTCTTCTACTGGTTTTTAATTTTGGAGAGCCTGGAATCTTAAAGGCTGATTTCAAGAGGGAATTTGAGAACGCATTCCCCATGCCATGGGACAATTCAAAGGCCACAACTGCTCACTTATGTCAACATCCTTAATTTCTGAAGTTATTTGTAAATCCTCAAGATGGGAAGCCCCCACAAGTTAAGGCACCTCAAAAAATGACAATGGTCTCCATCTGGTGCATGTGACTGTGTGTCCTTGCAATTTGCTGGCATGTTCATTGGAATCACTGTTAAGCAAAATCCCCATTTTGCACCCACAATGTCATTTTGGCAAATAGCACCTGCCTCGTATTTTTGACCAGTTCCATGATTAAGGCTTGTGCTCAAATAGGTACTAGATTCATAATCTCTTGACTATACTGATTATTGTTATCAGTATCATCATTTTGTGTTAACACATGTAAAATATTGTGGAGCTTTTTTCAATAGACTTCGTATTTTGGATGGTCAAATACTTTTCTTCATTACCTTTCCTAATTAGCCAGCGTGCCTTTCCAAATGTGCAGTTTGCATACCTGCTCTCATTCTGGATTTCCCTTACCTTGTTCCATTCAATCCCCACTCCCCGTGTCTTACCCCCCCCAAAAAAAAAATCACACGGATAACATGCAGCTTCTTACCTAAATCCACTGCTGAAAAACAGGACATGGAATTTCTCATTATACGGGCAGCTGCAAAGTGTGAATTGATTTCATGCATTTCAAACTGTATCCTGCAAGGTTTAGGGTTCTCAAATGCATTTTAAGAAACAGCTAAAATACAGAATGTTGCATTTAAAGATAATAAATGAAATCCTTGGACCTTTGAATTTCTCCCGACAGATAAATAGCAATCGCCCTGAGCCAGGGTCAGAACTGGCCTTGCCATAAATTGAAGATGGTTGAGGTACCTTCCTCCTCCCCGTGGGTTTGGGGGCTTTTAATTGGGAAGGGTGGGCAGCCAGCAGATCTAAGCCACAGGCCAGAATCCTCTGCACAAGAGAAGCTAAACCCTGATTGAGTTGGTATGGAGGGGAGGCTTTTCGTTTATTTGAAAGTATGGCATACTATATTTTTATTTAAATTTTGTTGTACTCAAGTAAAAAACAAAACAAAAAACTGTGCATGGGGAAAATGTTCTACATCAGCAACAACAAGGAAGCAGATGGATTTTATCCAATAAAGGAAAGGGGCCAGCAGTCATTGCATGGGGCATGATATAATAAATCTGGGCCAGGCAAGCAAATTGGAAGGGCATGGAAGCAAAATGTTGAAGAGAAATAATCTCCTAGGGTCACCTATAATCAGATGGACTATAGCCAGCCTCAGATGAGGTTGCATTGCCTGTCCCGTAACAAGACCGTTTTCCAAAATAATTGCACAAGTGTGCATTCCCACCATATATTGCTCAATGGACCAGTGGGTGAAAATAGCATCCGTCACTGGCATGTTCGGAGGAAACAGCTTCCTCCCACCCCGCCCCCCCTTGTCCGTGCATCAGCAGAACAAAGCAATTAGAGTCCCTTACCAGTTTAAGAGTGTTTAATGATCAGAGCAAAAAAACAACACAGCCATTCTTTGAATAAAGGTACTTCCCTCCTACTCCCACCTCCCCAAGTTATCTTCATCACTTCCCCCTTCTTGCAACCTGATCTCACAACCACTGAGCCTTCTGCGTAGCAACCTTATCAGCTCTCCTTGCCTTTGGAGAGATAGGCTGGACACTGTCAAGCGAAGGGGAGTCTGTTATCTATCTCTCTTCCTGTTCTGCTTCTTCTAGCTGCTCCCCACTTGTCTCTGCCCAGCTGTTGTTTTCCAAACTATGCCCCTCTGCAAACCAATTCTCTAGATCTATACTGCTCCACTGTTCCTGGGCAGCTTCAGGATCCTGGTCAGGAGCAGGAAGAGAGGGAGGTTCCCACCATTCCTCTTCAGAGCTGTAATCCTCAGTCTGGTCTCTGACACTAACAGACCTATTCTCTCTTGAAACCTGCAGGCGACGGACTCGGACTACGAGGACGAGTTGCCCAAGCACTCCTTTGTCAACCACTACATGAGCGACCCCACGTACTACAACTCGTGGAAGCGCCAGCCAAAGACCACAAAGCACCCGGCGCCATACCGGTATGAGGAGTGTGTGGCGAGCGAGGCCGAGCCTTACTTCCAGACTGTCATCACGACACAGAGCTCAGGAGGGGTGTACACCCCGACGGGACAGCCTGCGCCAGGCTCACGGACTCCAGTGACCGGCTTCTCCTCCTTCGTCTGACACTTGGGGGGGGGGAGAAGGGAAAGGAGGGGAAATTAGCCACGCCAACTCAGCCACCAGCTGAGTTTGGGGCAACCGCCAACCCAACCGGATGACTGTATGCGTGGCAGGTGCAGTGAACTGTGGGTAAAAAAAAAAAATCTCTTATCAGGGTAGAATGGATGTACATGTGAATGTCTTCTTCTATTTTTCCCCTCCCAAGACAATCAACTCTTTAAGACATGGAGCTGACCTAGATGAACTTCCTTTGATTTTTCTTTTCCCCTCCTCCTCCTTCTTAAAGAAACCCCATCACACACAAATGATGGCAATTTTAACCACTTTGGAATATGATTTAAGGGGATTTTTTAATTGATAATAAACAAAAATGCTTTTGTAACGCTGCTTTTGGAAGCAGCTTGCGATGTGTTCCTCTCTTTCCCCCACTTTCCTTTCTCAAGCCAAGGAGATGAGTTCTGTTCTTGTGAAAACTTGGTGGCCCCATCGTGATGTAATTTGAAGCCGAAACCATCCTGCCTTCCGAACACTCTTCCCTTCTCCTGTTATCTGGGTGAATTAGGAGGTTGGGGGGACTTTTGAGAATGGTTTCTCTCTCACACACACAGACCCCCTTTGCTGCTTCTGCCTTGGAAGCACCAGCCGAATCACTTAGTCTCAATGTCATGTCTTTCCTGTATGCCTGCGAGGTTCACTCCTGGTGGTTTTGTGATCAACCTTCTCTCTCGCCTTCGTTTCTATTCTGTTCCAGTTGAGCTTGTTGTGCTCCTAAAGATACTCCCCTCTCCAGGGTTTCTGTCAGACATGTCAGCTGACAAGCACCAAAAAAGCGTCAGGTCAGCCTCCCCCCCCCCCAATCTTGGTGCCATCCAGATGTTTTGGACTACAGTTTCCACCCCTCTTCTGCCTGGGGAAGATGGGAATTGTGGTCCAACAACATCTGGGCTGTGTTAGGTGAAACAGCTGGGGGGAAAGGCCTGACGAGGTGTCCGTTTTGTGCTTATTGTGGGTCTGGGTCCTCCTTTGTTGATTGCATGTGCCAATGTCCTTTGTAAATCTGAAAGAAAAGGAAAAACTGCCAGCAAGAAGAAGAGGGTCTGTGAAATGAATGCAGCATTTGTGGACCGGTGGGGAGAACGCGCTAGTTGGACAACACTTCGGTCATTTCTTTAAAAAGCGTCTTTCCATATAAAGGAAACCAACCGACCCCTCCCTCAGTTGCTGGGATGCTGTTCTGCAGCTTTGTAAAAAAAAAAAAAAAGAGGGGGGTACATGTTGTTAACACCAGATTTATTTGATTTTTTTATAAAATGTATATTTTTAATGATTTTTTAAAAAAAAAAATACAAAGACACATCAGACTCTACTGGGTGAGGGTTTCTTTGGTGCCTTTTTGTAATGATTTAGCTGAGCGTACAAGACAAGCAGCCATGAGTCTCTGAGGAGTGAAGCTCCGGTGGGTTCAGGAACCACAACGTTACCAGTTGCCTCCTGCCCATTCCCTCACTGCACTGCTGCCTCTGTGGTCTGCAGCCAAGAGAGCCCCTCCTGTGCGAAATCGGCTTTGTTCTTCCCCTTGTTGCAGGCTGCCCCGTCTTTGACCCACACGGGAAGCCGCTGGCTCCTTTATGCCAAGGCACATTATGTTCATTGCTGCATATCTGAAAGAGAGGCGCTGGTGACGACTGCCCTGGAACAGAAAGGGCTGCTTGCACACAAACAGCATCTTTAGAATTGCTGCTTCCCCGGGTCCCTGCCCCCCAGAACAAGGGCTTGGCCCTAAAAGCTGGCCTTCATCTTTGCCTGTGGTCCTCCTCTCGGGGCTTCCAGCCTTGAAGCTCTTGTTTGCTCTTTGTTCCCAAGCTAAGGAGGCGGGTAGCTGTTGTGTTGTGTTTGTCCTGCCAGTCTCAGGAGTCATTCCCATTTGTGTCCAGCCAGGGCAGGGCAGGTTATGCCAAAGCTGCGTTTGCATATCTGGACTGCTTCCGCCTCTGCTTTTTAAATCTCTGGATCAAGCCAAACTTGTATTTAAGTGAAATCGGAGTGGCAGATGGCGTGTTGCTTTCACTGCAGTTACAGAGACTGCGAAGTTGCCGCATTGAACCTCCTGAAGGGTCCCTCGGCGCTTTCTGGAGAGAGGCCTCTTTGATCCTGTCCATTGCACTGTAAGAACAAGCAAGGTCACTCTGTGTGCTGATCTTGGGTTTGTTTCCTGCTGAAGCAAAAGGAGAAAAATAATGCACAAAATCGAAATTTCCGGAGCTGAAATTGTCAATGGGCGAATGGCCTCGAGTTCCCTACTGCTACCATTTCTAGGTTTCAGAACTTGAGTTTCACCTCACAAGGCCTGTGCATGAAACCTCTTGTTTGAATTATGAACCTCAACATTTTATTTTCTCTGAATGCATTGCAATTGCACGTCTTTGACAGCAAGTCCAATTGTTTAGGTCAACTTGAGAGTTAGATTCCCAGCAACACCACCTGCTCCTCCTCCTCCAGGCCTTCGAAACTGAGGTCACTGTTCACATTTCCAGGGAACTCCTCTCTGTCACAGGTACAAAGTGCTACAGAGAGGGTGCTCCCTTCCTCGTAGCTTCCAGGGTTGTGATCATATAATAAAGGGGGCCAGATGGAATGATGTGAAATATGGAAAGAACCAAGAGTGTTGCCATGATTGTTCTCTGCACTTCAACGAGTCTCCAAAGTCTTGCTTTAACTGATCATGCTTGCTTCCATTTTGTGTCTTTGGGGTATAACACAAACCTGGATATGGCTGACTTTATATATTAATAGAAATTGTACATATTAATAGAAATTATGCAGTGCATTTCCCCACGAAATCCAAGAATTGCAATGGTTTGGTGGTGTTGACTGGCTGATAGAACATTGTTGGGTCTCTTCTACTAAACAGGACCAGTGTGTTTGTCTTTTCCTGCAATCTGTAAAAATAAGAATTGCCTTTCATGGATCAGCCCAAGGCTCATCTACTGCACCAACCTGTCTCTTACATATAGCCAGACTTATGCACTGGGAAGACAGGTCATGTCTTGTTCTTTGACCCTTGTCTCCAGAGTTAGAAATATTTTGCAGCTGAGTCCCATTTAGTTAGCAAGGCTAAACGACCGACTGCTTTCATTCTGTCTTCTTCCACTCAGGTGTGAGTGCCATAGTGGAAACACCATCAGCAATACTGAAGAGGGAGGAGTTAGCAGACTCAGGGGGAAAAGAACTAGAGAGGAAAAAACCCTAGAGGGAATCCTAAGCCCAGCGAGGATCAAGGGAAGTAATAGTGCCACTGTATTCTGCTCTGGTCAGACCTCACCTGGAGTACTGTGTCCAGTTCTGGGCACCACAGTTCAAGAAGGACACTGACAAACTGGAACGTGTCCAGAGGAGGGCAACCAAAATGGTCAAAGGCCTGGAAATGATGCCTTATGAGGAACGGCTAAGGGAGCTGGGCATGTTTAGCTTGGAGAAGAGGAGGTTCAGGGGTGATATGATAGCCATGTTCAAATATATAAAAGGATGTCACATAGAGGAGGGAGAAAGGTTGTTTTCTGCTGCTCCAGAGAAGTGGACACGGAGCAATGGATCCAAACTACAAGAAAGAAGATTCCACCTAAACATTAGGAAGAACTTCCTGACAGTGGAATTTGCTGCCAAGGAGTGTGGTGGAGTCTCCTTCTTTGGAGGTCTTTAAGCAGAGGCTTGACAACTATATGTCAGGAGTGCTCTGATGGTGTTTCCTGCTTGGCAGGGGGTTGGACTCGATGGCCCTTGTGGTCTCTTCCAACTCTATGATTCAATGATTCTATGAGGAGCAAATGTGCTCAGTTGCAGAAGAATGCTGACTGACAGTTCAGAGAGGGAACGGAATGGAGTATTATGCCGGAGGGCATGGCTGGCTGGCACACGCCACACTGCAACTTTTTCTTGCAGGTTCCACTTGTCTTCTCACCCATTATTATTTGTCCGATGTCTCACCTGCCCTTTACTGTGAAGCCCCAGGGCTGGTTACTACAGTGTAAAAAGACAATATGAGAATCAGTTAAAGTAAATTAGGCCTTCTGAGGGATGATTCCTTTCAGAGAAGATCTGAAAGGAGTTTGGCTTTCAGAAGGCTTCTCTCCCCCCCCCCGGCTTCTTAATGCATTTGAGGTGTCTTAGACAGCCACCCTAGCCCCCGAAACAAGAATTTATCATGGAAAGAGACTTACAAGGAGAAGAGGAAATCCAGAAAGCCATTCCCTCCTTGCCCATCCATTGGCCTTTCAAATGGGAGACATCAGGGGTGATTCTTATAAGACTCGTTGACACTAACAGAGTAATTTCTGTTCTCCCAATCCACATCCATCTCTGTAATTGTGTTTTTATTGGCTGTGTTTATTCAGTTACAATTGAGTCCAGAGAGGGGAGGGCAATTGAAAAGCACAGAATTGGATATCCTCAAGACACAGGAATTAAATTATACCTCCCTCCCTTCATTATCATGTATTAGGGGCTTGACAAGGCTGGGCTCCCCTATGCAGCCCCCACAGCAGCTATAAAAATGGGATTAATCATGAGAGGGTTGGGGTTTGGGGGTTTTTCTCTCTCCTTTTTTTGCTATTTACCATAGATGTGCCTTAAATTGCTAGGTCTAGCAAGAAAGCTTTCCTGTATAGCTAAAAGCTTTGGGAATCATAATCTTGTTGAGAACATATCCTTTTAAAATGTTTCCGCAACCTTTCATCTAGAGAGGCCAGGATGCACAAATAGCCTGTTATTTTTGCCTTTCAGCTCGTCCAGATTTGCCTTCCCCTCCCACCATTTTTAGAACACTCAAGAAATTTCCCGCTACTTATAAAATCACCAGCTTCCCTCTCTGACCCGCTCTTTCGATGGAGAGAACAACGAACCCAACAAAAACTTGTATTGAATCAAGGGACGATTGTGCAGCCCACTTGCAGCTTGAGCAGAGCAGGTTTAGTTGCTTCTTTCAGAGTGGGAGTCAGGCAGGTACTACCTCTCCCTCGATTCGATACTGAAGGTGCCTCTGAGCACATCATTTTACATGATTCTCCCACAAGTTACCAGAACTGAGCACTCCTGGTATCTCTTTCTTCAGCAACCCAATTTAGAGGGTGGGGGCTGTCGCTGCTGTGGTTAACTTGGAGTCAGAAACCCTTGTTGATCCACTGCGAACACATCTCCATGTGTTAACATGAGTCAACCGTGTGATGCTGCAGCAAAACGAGCTAATATAATCCTCAGCTACATCAACAGAAATAAAGTGTCCAATGCAATAGTACCACTCTACTCTGCCTTGGTCAGACCCCACCTGCAGTCCTGTCTCCAGCTCTGGGTATCCCAGTTTGAGAAAGCTACTGAGAAGCTGAGGGACGTGGGTGGCGCTGTGGGTTAAACCACAGAGCCTAGGACTTGCTGATCAGAAGTTCAGCGGTTCGAATCCCCACGACGGGGTGAGCTCCTGTTGCTCAGTCCCTGCTCCTGCCAACCTAGCAGTTTGAAAGTATGTCAAAGTTCAAATAGATAAATAGGTACCACTCCAGTGGGAAGATAAACAGTGTTTCCGTGTGCTGCTCTGGTTCGCCAGAAGCGGCTTAGTCATGCTGGCCACATGTCCCGGAAGCTGTACGCCGGCTTCCTCGGCAAGTAAAGCAAGATGAGCGCCGCAACCCCAGAGTCATCCACAACTGGACCTAATGGTCAGGGGTCCTTTACCTTTACCTTTACTGAGAAGCTGAAACATGTGCACAGAAGATTAACCAAAATTATCAAAGACCTGGGAACCAAGTCTTATGAGGAATGGTTGAGAGAGTTGGGTGTGTTTAGCCTGGAAAAAAGAAGACTGAGTGGGGATATGAGAGCCCTCTTCAAGTATCTGATGGGTTGTGACATAGAAGATGGATTGTTTTCTCCTGCTCCAGAGGTAGGATCCAAATCAATGGATTCAAGTTACAAGGAAGGAGAATCTGACTAAATATCAGGAAGAACGTTCTGACAGTAAGAGCTGTTCAACAGTAGATGGTTGTGGGCTCTCCTTCATTAGAGGTTTTTAAGCAGAGGTCGGGTGGCCGTGGATGTTTTAGTTGAGATTCCCTCATTGCAGGGGTTGGAGTAGGTGACCCATGGAGTCCCTTGCAAATTTATAGTTCTATAATTCTATCTAGTTTCTGCCAAGGCATGTGTTCAGTTAGGAGGAGGTGGCTCAAAAGACCTGAGGCTTGCCCAAATACCAGACCTCAGCTGGTCCACTGCACCCTCGTCTAAAGAGATCTAAGCAGAAGCAGGACTGCTGGTTTTATTGGGGGTTCCTTTCTCCCCTCCCCAGTTTTTTCTTCAGTAAGAGCAACAGAAGACAAGGAGAGAGCAGGTGCAAAGGGGAACAGAGCTTTCTTACCTTGAATCATTGCACCAAAGACAAAGCCATGGTGGCACCTGATGCTTGTTCACCCATGAGAGAAAAAAGATCAGGTGCTTCATCTAAAGACAAGGCAAGTATTGTTTTTGTGTCAGGAAAGAGAGGGGCTTTGGTTCCTATGTAGCATAAATGGAAGGGAGTTCCCTGAACAGCATGAGATGGGGGGGGTCTGCCTGAGGGAACAGATTGTCCTCACACCAGGCATCTTCTGTGGACAAGGCAGAGTTTGTGCAAGGCAGGTGTGCCCAAGATTATGGCCACCCATTGCTTCCCCCAGCAGGCCATCTGACCTTGTTCAGGAAGGCTAAGCAGATAGGTTAGAATCAGGAGTCAGCAAACCTTTTCAGCAGGGGGCCGGTCCACTGTCCCTCAGACCTTGTGGGGGAAGGGACTATATTTTGGGGGGGAATGAACGAATTCCTATGCCCCACAAATAACCCAGAGATGCATTTTAAATAAAAGCACACATTCTACTCATGTAAAAACACGCTGATTCCCGGACCATCCGTGGGCCGGATTTAGAAGGCGATTGGGCCAGATCCGGCCCCCAGGCCTTAGTTTGCCTACCCATGGGTTGGCAGTCTGGCAACCAACAGAGCAGGAATCAGGCAGAGGTGGAAGTTGCCTGAATGCCTCCATGACTGCTCTGATTCCCACAAGTGCAGCAGCTCCTTTTCACCCCCACCTTCTCCATCACCATTTAATCCGCTGCCTCTTGACATCAGACAGGTGCCTTCACTGTGATCTTTCCAGCACCTGCTAAAAACATCTTTGGTTAGACAAGCCTGTGTTTTTTTATTTTGTTTTTTTACTGCTTTCAAGTGTTGTATGAATGTTTTAAACTCTTTTTATTGATCATTTTAGTGCTTCGGTCTTTTCGTAAACCGCTTTGCTGTTGTTTTTTAACCACCAAGCAGCAGGTAGATTTTATGAAAACAAGTAAATTTATATGCCGCCTTTCCACAAAACCTCTCCTCAGATTATACTCCCGGTGGCTTACAACAAAGGGGACAGAGAGACATCTCAAAACCAGCAATGCAAGAGCAGTTTAATAGCAGGCATCCTGAAACGGCAAAGCAGCAGCAAATGTAACAGCAGGCAAAAAGGAAGATTTCAGTGCTATAAATGTAACGACATTGTGTTTAACAACATCACGCCTCCTGGTAATAGGGAAAATAACAAGGGGGCTTGTCAGTTTCACCTGGTCCTGGAAACCCACCTCCTGAAAAGATGCTCACAGCCCCTCTTCTGCAACAACTTATTATGAGGCTTCCAAAGGCAGGGGGTGGGGCAGCTGCCTGCTCTCCACAGACGGATGCCAAAAACAGCATCATTTTGCCAGCCACAGAGATGGCTGCCAGTGGGATGGGTTCCTTGCTGCTTTGGCCAACAGGAACTTGCCTTCTATTCATAAAAGGGAGAGGTTGGCTGCATTCTGGAGCCACAGGGGCTCTGGAAAGGGCAGTGGCGTAGCGTGGGGGGTGCAAGGGGGGCTGGCTGCACCGGGCGCAACATCTGGGGGTTAGGGTTAGGGGGCGCAAATCCACGGGTTAGGGGGCGTAAATTACTTGCCTTGTCCCGGGTGCTGACAACCCACGCTACGCCACTGGGAAAGGGCATCCTGCCAGCCCACACTTCTACCCCAAACAACTTCCACCCCAGATACCTCTCCTTAGAGAAGAATGACGAGCCTCTCAAAATGTGGAAGCGACAGGTCCCAGGCCCCAATGCAAAGTTCCATCCTAAACCATAATCTTCAAATCCAGCTAAAGAATCTGCATCTGCAAGTTCAGCACCAGTTTCCCCTCTCTCTCCCACACACCATATCAAAAGCACCGTTTGCTATCCTATTACGAGTGCAACTGTTGCCCTCCCATGATATTCACCTTCCTGACGTGTCACCTATTTCCACCAAGCTCCGCACATTCACTCTCCCCGTGGACCACAGCGCATTTTCACTGGGAGATGTCTGTTGATCTGATGCCTCTGCCGCGTTGCCAAGCAGCAAAGCCCTGGGCCTTGGGTGCAGGATGGAGGACGGGGCAGCAGAGGGCGCTGCTTGGCTTCAGTCGTTCACCTGCAGGCAGCATCGCCAGAATCCTTGCTGCCTATTCAGAACGTAAGAAGTGTCTGCTGGATCAAGCCAAACTAGTTGAGGGACATACCTTGGGTCCCTTTTGTCCTTGGCAAGGAGCTGTATTGGCACCCCCACCCTGAAAAAGTCACTTTCCCACAATAGCCACACTATAAATCACTACGTTTTACAGAAGTACTCAAAGCATCCAGGGTGAGGGCAAGGCGAACAGGAAAGCTGAAAATATGCACACCTTTGGTCCAGAGTGCAAGAAGGGTGGGGAGCTTCTCCTACATACAATCTCACTGCGACAGCAGCATCCCATCGCCACACACATTTATGTTGTACACTCCATAGTCTCCAGCAGTCTACCTTCATATTGACTTGCCATTTCTCCTAACACTCAGCTCCCAGCTCTTATTTAAACGCAGAACCTTACAGAGATAATTGGAGATATATTTCTGGGGTGATTTTTGCTCCCCCCACCCTCAGTTTTGCCAAAGCCACTTCCGAGCTTGGGACGAAGTGGGGTTGCGGGCCCACCCCCTCCCACACCTGTGGGGGCTGGCCTTTAGCCCCCGCAAGAACAAGGGAATCGGCGGGCTGGGGAGGCGTGGCCTAGCCCATTTAAGGCCAGGCACGCCCGGGGACTGCTCTCTTTCCCCGTTCCAGCTGCCCGGTTTTCCCATCCCACCCACCCTTTAGGCTTAGCTAGCTCTGACCTTGCTATGGACTCCGGTTGGTCGTCGCAAGGGGCCTGGTAGGAATTTTTCCAACTTGCCGCACTTCCAGCCATTTGGTTTTTTTCGCCTACATCATAGCAAACGTCACAACTTCCTCGGTATTGGCGGTTAGGCATTGACAGGGGTAATTGTTATGCAAATGAAGGGGGAAGGAAAGGCCATCACCTTCCCCCAAGGGAAAAGGGTAGTCCAGTAAAGGACTCCGGGGGGCATTGCCTTGTCTGAAACCTAGGGAGGTGAGGGCCTCCGGCACGCCACCAAGCAGTGACACCCATGGGATCCTAGTTGGCGTACTTCAACAGGACTCCCACTGCTGGTGGATAACCCTTCCCGGTCTCCATGCCGGGTAGTTGATAGGAGCCAATGCCTAAGGCCAATACCTTCTAATTCCTGTAATCAATAAAGTTGTGGCCTTTACGCCCATTAACCTTAAATAATGTGTCCGGTGTCTTCATTTCACATGGGGGGAGGGGACTTGCCACGCAACTTCTAGGTACACCCTGTCTGAGTTGCACCCAAACTTCCATGGCAAGCAGGCAATCTGTCTGTACCCAGAGCCTGAAACGGTAAAATTGGGGGGAGGGGGAGAGAGCATACAGCTTAATTCTGCTGAGTATATAAACCGGTCCTAAGCCTCAGCGGTGGGTGGATAATATTTGTTCAAAGGGCAGGTGGCTTGTTTACCTGAAGAAAAGAAACTGATTATCTTTCTGTTAATGCTGAATCCGGCACCTCTGGCAAGTCTCACATTAAGATCTAACAAGATTGCTTTCCCCCACCTACCTGGAAATAGTCCGTTGATGCCTCTCTCATCGCTTCCCTCCGGAAACTGGGCTGCCCTAATGTTGCGATGTGTGAATGTTCTGCTATCAGTTATTTCCCAGCCTCTCTCAAACTGTTTCAGGCTGATTTCAGGAAGGTGGGATAAATCGAGTGAAATGGGCAGATTTGCATCAATTTACATGCTCTGGACAGGTGGCACAGCCGGGCAGTTTATTAGCTGAAGGCGAGGGCTTTTAGCCTGCTCAGTTTACAGCAGCAGAGGAAGAGGTTGTGGTGGAGAGAAAGATTTGTGTGATTTATGTGGAAACGGGGTGATGGGAGCAGGTCTGCAAACACTGGCAACCCCAGTACTTGGCAAGTACAGTCAGGGCCCAGAGATGGTCAAAAGCCCCACTGAGCCAAACCAAATATGGAACACAATCCCTAATCCCTGGGGCAGGAATTGGGCATTTTAAAGCCCAAAGTCCACCTCTGCTCTCACCTTCAGATATCAAACACATATTCTCTGGCCTGTGGTTGAAAGTGAGCAGAGAGGTACCTGTGTGTGAGGTTTAAGAGCAGCACCAGAAGAGGATGCTGTTTTGGGATTTTTCACGCCTCCCTTAGGACACACCTTTCTCTCTCTGCTCTGGATTAATAAATGCAATCATACATGAGTTAAATCATCCGGCCCAAGATAAGATGACAGTGTTAAATGGGTTAAGAGAGGAGTAATATTGTAACGCCAATAAAACTCTCAAGGGAACAGCTTTCCACTCGCAGCACTAACTTTCAGGTAGCAAAGAAGAAAGAGATAAAAATGAGAAAACAGTATTGTTCAACACTCAGTTTAAACTTTCAACATGTCTGCCTGCTGTCAGCTTAGAGAACAAAACCGATACAGCTTGCCACTTTTAAAAATTAATCTTTCCTTAACAATATCACAGTCAAGATATCCTTGCTTTAGCTTTGGGCTGGGGAAAGATGGAGAAGTTCCTGAAAATTCAGCCTGTTTTTTATTCTACCACCTATTGTTAAATTTTGCTTCAGCTGTTTTATATGGAAACCACCCTTCCCCTCTTCCCCTGCTCAGCTCCCAGATTTTGCTTCCAACAAAATTGGGAGCTTTTTTCCTGGAAATTCTATCTTTGGATGCTTCTATTCTCTCTCTCTCTCTCTCTCTCTCTCTCTCTCTCTCTCTCTCTCTCTCTCTCTCTTTCTTTCATCTCAGAAAGTCTTACCAGCTGCATTCTTGAGTGAACAAAAAATAAAGAAGTAACAGGAAAGAATCCCAGGCTATTTCACTCCTCTTCAAATACACCTCTTAGCCCTTTTCAGGACATTTAGTCATAAAGCGAGCATGTTGTTGGAAAGTTGGGTGCAAGACAGCTTGTAGAAAGGGGTTTCCATGGGATTTAAACAGCAAGGGATTGTCAGGTTCCTAGACTATCCCTGTACCTTTAACCTTGCTAGCCTTTAAAGTTTAAACTGATACTTCTTAGGCTGCATCCTGATTACAGCTTCTGCCTCCTCCTCCTCCTCAGACTTTTCTGGACCTGCAGACATGAAGCCATCGTGAATATGTCATCTGAAAGCAAAAGGGGCAAGATGAGGGTCTTTCCTACCCTCTTAATGGAAATCTTTGGCCAGTTGGCACTCCTCAAGGAAGAAATATCAACAATCTCAGATATGCAGATGACACAACCTTGATGGCAGAAAGTGAGGAGGAATTAAAGAACCTTTTAATGAGGGTGAAAGAGGAGAGTGCAAAGTATGTTCTGAAGCTCAACATCAAAAAAACGAAGATCATGGCCATTGGTCCCATCACCTCCTGGCAAATAGAAGGGGAAGAAATGGAGGCAGTGAGAGATTTTACTTTCTTGGGCTCCATGATCACTGCAGATGGTGACAGCAGCCACGAAATTAAAAGACGCCTGCTTCTTGGGAGAAGGGCAATGACAGGCCTAGACAGCATCTTGAGAAGTAGAGACATCACCTTGCCAACAAAGGTTCGTATAGTTAAAGCTATGGTTTTCCCAGTAGTGATGTATGGAAGTGAGAGCTGGACCATAAAGAAGGCTGATCGCCGAAGAATTGATGCTTTTGAATTAAGGTGCTGGAGGAGACTTTTGAGAGTCCCATGGACTGCAAGAAGATCAAACCTCTCCATACTGAAGGAAATCAACCCTGAGTGCTCACTGGAAGGACAGATTGTGAAGCTGAGGCTCCAGTACTTTGGCCACCTCATGAGAAGAGAAGACTCCCTGGAGAAGACCCTGATTTTGGGAAAGATGGAGGGCACAAGGAGAAGGGGACAACAGAGGATGAGATGGTTGGACAGTGTTCTCGAAGCTACTAACGTGAGTTTGACCAAACTGTGAGAGGCAGTAGAAGACAGGAGTGCCTGAGCGTGTTCTGGTCCAGGGGGTCATGAAGAGTCGGACACGACTAAAGGACTAAACAACAACAACTCCTCAAAGCAGGCAGGGACATGCATGGCGCTGTGGGTTAAACCACTGTGCCACTTGGGTTTGCCGATTGAAAGGTCGGTGGTTCGAATCCCCGCAACAGGGTGAGCTCCTGTTGCTTGGTCCCAGCTCCTGCCAACCTAGCAGTTTGAAAGCACACCAGTGCAAGTAGATGAATAGGTACCGCTCTGGCAGGAAGGTACACGGCATTTCCATTCGCTGCTCTGACTTCGGCAGGAGTGGCTTAGTCATGCTGGCCACATGACCCAGAAATACTGTCTGCGAAAGCAGACGGGCGCCGGCTCCCTCGTCCTGTAAAGCGAGATGAGCACCGCAACCCTAGAGTCGTTCACGACTGGACTAATTGTCAGGGGTACCTTTACTCCTCAAGGCAAAGGGACTGTGCTGCCTCTGAGCTCCCCTCCCTGAGAGTTCCCACATCCATTACATGATAAGAGTAGATTCCATGCAATACCGAAATCCCCCTGCTGAAACCAGAGAGCCAGAAATTGAAGCCTGAGCTCAGAAGACGTACACACATACCCTCCAAAGCAAATGAGTCGTGCGCAGAGAGAAACAGGCCCCGCTCCCTGGCTGCTGGTATAGATCAGCATCACTGCCTTGAAATCGATGGGAAGGCTGCGCCAGCCAAGGTCAGCTGTGGCAGAGCTTTAGTGATGTATAAATGGCAGAGAAGCAGGTTCTCCGCAAGTCTGTGGGCGAGATGAGCGGAGGGAAAGAGAGGAAATAAATCAATGCTCCTTTTTGTTAAGTGAAGAAAGTAACTCCCAAAGGCACAAAGCTTTTTCTGAAAGGTGGGCTGCATTGTGCACACCTCCCACAGGACAAAAGAAGCCAGCTCTTGTCGTGCTGGAGAGGGGCCAGTAACATATTGGGGTGCCACACTCATGGTGGGTGAGAGGGGTACCCTCCTTGCCTCCTGCACCGGTCAATGGCTACCATTCATTCCCATGGAGGAATGTAAAGCAGTGATTTAGGAAGGGACAGTGTATTGGAGTAAACAGCAGGGGAGGGGAATAGGAGAGCTGCAATGGAGGGAGCCAAGGGGGAGCAGTGTGGACCCCACTCATCACACCAGCCAATTTCCGCCAGGAGTGTCAGCTTGGCCCCAAGACCATGGGTGCCCAGGGCTACAGATGCCATGCACCGTGCATGGCCCTGGAGCCGAAATTTGTGCGTGCCCGGCTCCCTCATGGGGAGTTTTGTGAGTCCTTGGGCACCCAGGTCCCCTGGGAGCTGGCACCTATGTTCCTGCACACACACACCCCACAGCAGAAGTCTGCGATGATCTGGGAAGCAGGCGCCACTGTCAGATCCAGCAGCAGGTCCACAATCAAAGTGTCACGGGGTGGCCAAAATCACTCCCTTGGTTTGCCCAGGTAGGGAACTAAAAACACACCCAATATCCAAGCAAGACAATACCCCTCTTTATGGACTTCACTGCAGTAAAGGACAGTCCCCTGAAGGGATGGGCGCTGCACTGATCACAGGTTTCGCACAGCTTTTTGTACATCCTACTCATTACATAATAACTTTCACGTTGCCCAGTCCACTTCAGCTGTGACATGACATCAACACATACCGGTCAGAGAAACTGTATGATTTGGCCAGGCCAATGCAGGTGGCTCCCATTTACAATACCTGTGATCTATCTGCACACAACCATGCACTGATGTGGCGCCAGGGACCCAAGGGATGCAGGTGGTGCTGTGGTCTAAACCACTGAGCCTCTTGAGCTTGCTGATCGGAAGGTCGGCGGTTCAAATCCGCTCGACGGGGTGAGCTCTTGTTGCTCTGTCCCAGCTCCTGCCAACCTAGCAGTTCGAAAGCACACCAGTGCAAGTAGATAAATAGGTACCACTCTGGTGGGAAGGTAAACAGCATTTCCGTGCACTCTGGTTTTCGTCATGGTGTCCTGTTGTGCCAGAAGCAGTTTAGTCCTCCTGGCCACATGACCCAGAAAACTGTCTGTGAACAAACGCCAGCTCCCTCAGCCTGAAAGCAAGATGAGCACCGCAACCCCATGTTGCCTTTGTCTGGATTTAACCGTCCAGGGGTCCTTTACCTTTTTTTTTTACCTTGCCAGGGACCCAGAAGTGGAACCCAGAAGTGGAGAGCACCCTGGAGAGTCCTCCTGGCTCGCGAGAAGACCCTCTCTGGAGCCTGAAGAGGGCGTCTTCTTTGGGTTCTTGGGTGGGTCTTTTCGTGAGCCAGAAGGACTCTCCAGGGTGCTTCCCATTTATGTGCACTTCACTGACTTGTGCAGAGGCCCGGAACATAACCTGCACATACCATACAAGCACAGTAAACGGCGGCAAATGGCACCAAAGTTAATCTTTAAACTAATTAGACGGATTCTTCATCATCTCGGTCTCTGATCTGTGAGGAAGGAGCATGGTTTTGAAAGCGGCAAAGGCTTCCATATCTCTCCCATAACCATGTTCAAACAAACTAATAATTAGTAAACATTAGGAAATGTCTGCAAAACAACAAGAATATATTTGTGCATTGAACTTATCTTAAATAATATTAATATCCTTTAATGTCTTTTATTTCTGTTCATACTTCTTATCTTATTGATACAATAGCCTCATTGCCCCACTGTGTCTCTACAATGTACTTGGCACGAAAAAAAATGTCCCTGCACATGAGTCGCTGCTCTACTCAGCAAACAATGAACATAGCAGCAAACAACCACCAACCTTGTCCTAGCAGGGGCTTCCACAGTTCATTCTGGGTCAATACTTCTAAATGCTACTTTTCCACACGTATATTAATCTGGAGATTTCAGGGTACAGTGGTACCTCGGGCTAAGAACTTAATTCATTCCGGAGGTCCGTTCTTAACCTGAAACTGTTCTTAAGCTGAAGCACCACTTTAGCTAATGGGGCCTCCCACTGCCACTGCGCCGCTGCTGCACGATTTCTGTTCTCATCCTGAAGCAAAGTTCTTAACCCAAGGTACTATTTCTGGGTTAGCGAAGTCTGTAACCTGAAGCGTATGTAACCTGAAGTGTCTGTAACCCAAGGTACCACTGTAATAGAATTTGGGGTGGATGTAGCCAATGAACACACCGAGCTGGAAAGTCAAATTCAGCCATGGCAGAAGCCAATAGATTGGGTTAGCACCCACACAAAAAATCTGTGCCATTGCAAGGAGCACAAAACACTTATTCATATAGTCCCAGTATGTTATTACACATGTAGAGCATGTGGTCGTGATTGCTGTGGGCTACATACACATAGCATTAAGCATAGACCTTGAGGTTAGTCTTCCTGCTCAATTCCCAGAGTCCTTTGGTCACTACCCATCGCTCACACTTCCTCAACCTGGACATTGCCTTATTGCCGGGATGTCTTTTGTCATTTGCAAGCCTAATCTAACTAGGGGAGAACCCAAGATGGCCTCTCTAGTTCCTTCAAAAGGACAAGTCCAGAGAGAAGCAACTCAGTAAAGCACGTTCAACAACACTGGCTCCCCCTGTCCCAAAAATAACAGGAATTGTAGTTTGTTAAGGGTGTGAAGTGTTGCTAGGTGACCCCTTTTCCTGTTGCATAGATGCAGATCCCAGAGTGATTGGTTGTTAATCCATTTTGGAATCATGGCTCTGTAAGAGGACTAGGGTGGGTCTTCAAACTGTCAGCACCTTTAACAAACCACAATTCCCAGGATTCTTTGAGGGAAGCCATGACTGTTTAAAGTGATATGATACATGGGGCCCCAGACAGACAAAAGGGGGGGTGGAATTCATCCTGACAAGGTCATGTTTTGAAAGGTAGCTTAGACCAGGCTTCCTCAACCTCGGCCCTCCAGATGTTCTAAGACTACAGTTCCCAGCATCCCTGACCACTGGCCTGCTAGCTAGGGAGCATGGGAGTTGTAGGCCAAAAACATCTGGAGGGCCGAGGTTGAGGAAGCCTGGGTTAGACAAATCCATAGAAAAGAAAGCTATCCATGCCCACTAGCCACAATGTGAGAGGAAAGATGACTGTTTTCTGGAGATCACAAATGGGGAGAGGAGTGCTGTCGTGCTCTGGTCCTGCTTGCAGGTTTCCCATTGGGGCATCTGGACTAAATCAGCCTTTGGCAGAGGTAGTCTTATGGACATGAGAAGAGGCTGTTGGATCAGGCTGAGGGACCCCATTTGGCCTGTGGGAAGCCAGCAAGCCGGAATCATTCGCAAAGCCCCCTCCCCTCCCATAATCTCCAGCAACTGAAATTCAGAAGCAGTCCTGCCTCCAACTATGGGAGGCAGAGCATAGACATTGATAGTCCTCTCCTCCATGAACTTGTCCATGTTGGCAAATGCTCCTGGGGGGACGGCAGACCCCCAGTACCTCCGAGCGTCTCCCAGTAGGCACGTCTCTGGAATGGCATGTCCCTTCACTCCAGAGTGCCCCTCTGCGACACTTCTCATATGAAAAGTGCACACAAGTCTTTTGGCATCCTGCAACAAGAAGATAGAGACATCTGCAGATCTAAACTATGTTTTATTCACAATATATACAGAGAATCCATAATCACGTCTGTGCCCTCCAAACAGAATTTGTTGTTGCTGTTTTGTCGTTTAGTCGTGTCTGACTCTTCGTGACCCCCTGGACCAGGGAACGCCAGGCACTCCTGTCTTCCACTGCCCCCCGCAGTTTTGTCAAACTCGGTAGCTTTGAGAACACTGTCCCACCATCTCGTCCTCTGTCGTCCCTTCTCCTTGTGCCCTCCATCTTTCCCAACATCACGGTCTTTTCCAGGGAGTCTTCTCTTCTCATGAGGTGGCCAAAGTACTGGAGCCTCAGCTTCACAATCTGTCCTTCCAGTGAGCACTCAGGGTTGATTTCCTTCAGTATGGATCAGTTTGATCTTCTTGCAGTCCATGGGACTCTCAAGAGTCTCCTCCAGCACCATAGTTCAAAAGCAGAAGCAGAACTCATACAGCGAAAGTGAAAGTACAGTGCAATAACAGTCTCAGACGGAAGAGATAAGACAGTCTTCCGTTCCCACACTCTTCTCAGACACCTCATGTGATTTATACTAATTATACTAGCCAGCATTGGTTATGTAAAATCCTAACAGTCCAATCCTCTTTTGGTGGATTAGTCATCCCTGCCTCCTGTGGGAGTGAGTTCCATAGTTTAACTATGGATTGCACGGAGAAGGATTTCCTTGTAGACAAACCATGAGACCAGGCTGGCTTCCTCTTTCTCTGGAGATGTTTTCCAGCCCAGCACATACTGTGTACCACAGCCGGAGGAAGATGCAAGACTTTCACTCCTCTTGCCTCAGCCAGCATCTCTGTCACAAGATCACACTGATCAGGAAAACTGCACTTTACTCTTCTTGAATAAGGCAGGGAAATTCCCTTCCAGGGTTCAGCCTCTCCCTTCCTTGCCTCAAGCCACTGACTCACGATTACATCATAAACTCAAGCAAGGACAGCTTGAACTCGAAAATGCTTGGCCCTGATTCTGCCTCAACGCTTAATTCATTTTCTATCTTCATCAGACATAAGTATATTAATGTATCTGAAGAGCTTCTATAAAGGAAGAGTAGGCAGATATTGTCAACTCCAGCTCCAGGCTTAATATGAAGTCACATCATCATCATCAACAACAACAATTTTATTATTAATACCCCACCCATCTGACTGGATTTCCCCAGTCACTCCGGGCGGCTTCCTGCATATCTGAAAGCATAATAAAACATCAAGCATTAAAAACATGCCAATACAGGGCTGTCTTTTAAAAGATGTGTAATTCTTTATTTCCTTGACATCTGGTGGGAGGGTGTTCCACAGGGCAGGCTACTGAGAAGGCCCTCTGCCTGGTTCCCTGTAACTTGGCTTCTCACAGTGAGGGAACCACCAGAAGGCCCTCAGCGCTGGACCTCAGTGTCCAGGCTGAACGATGGGGTGGAGACACTCCTTCAGGTATACTGGGCTGAGGCTGTCTAGGGCTTTAAAGCTCAGCACCAACACTTTGAATTGTGCTCAGAAATGTACTGTGAGCCACTGTAGGTCTTTCAGGACCGGTGTTATATGGTCTCGACAGCCACTCCCAGTCCCCAGTCTAGCTGCCACATTCTGGATTAGTTGTAGTTTCTGGGTCACCTTCAAAAGTAGCCCCACGTAGAGCGCATTGCAGTAGTCCAAGCGGGAGATAACCAGAGCATGCACCACTCTGGCAAGAGTCTGCAGGCAGGAAGGGTCTCATCCTGCGTACCAGATGGAGCTGCTAGACAACTGCCCTGGACACAGAATTGACCTGCACCTCCATGGACAGCTGTGAGTCCAAAATACCTCCCAGGCTGCGTACCTGGTCCTTCAGGGGCACAGTTACCCCATTCAGGACCAGGGAGTCCCCCACATCTGCCTGCCCCCCAAGAACAGTACTTCTATCTTGTCAGGATTCAACCTCAATCTGTTAGCCACCATCATTGGTCTATCCAGCTCAGCATTACCTTCTCTCCCAAGATCCCACAGGCCTTCCTAGAGAGGCTTCTGGAGAGCAAAGCTAACGTTTCCATCATGAAGGACACACCAGCCTCTGATTTGATTGATTGATTCTATTTCTGCACCTAAACCAGTTAAGAACTGCCTTTCCAGATTGGATCAAGCCCAGCCTTGTGGCTCTGGGTACTTCCAGATGGGGGCTTAATATTGCAAATAGGTATTTGGCAAAAGACAGATACATATTATTATAGATTTTGGGGGACCTCTGTAAACCCTGTGGCGCTGTGGGTTAAACCACAGAGCCTAGGACTTGCCGATCAGAAGGTCAGTGGTTCGAATCCCTGCGACAGGGTGAACTCCCATTGCTCGGTCCCTGCTCCTGCCCACCTAGCAGTTTGAAAGCACTTCAAAAGTGCAAGTAGATAAATAGGTACGGCTCTGGCGGGAAGGTAAACGGCGTTTCCGTGCGCTGCTCTGGTTCGCCAGAAGTGGCTTAGTCATGCTGGCCACATGACCCGGAAGCTGTACGCTGGCTCCCTTGGCCAATAAAGCGAGATGAGCGCCGCAACCCCAGAGTTGGTCACGACTGGACCTAATGGTCAGGGGCCCCTTTACATTTACCTTTTTAAGATTTCAAGTATTTTGACATTTAAGATTGGAGACCAGTGGAATCCTTTGGCCTGGGGAGACAGATGTTGCCAAGGTGATGGAGTGTGTGTTTGAAGTGACAGGAAAGAGGAGTTTTTTGGTCAGGTGTTCTGGGAGGACGAAGAAGGAAGACTGGGATCCATCTTGGGCAGGCTGGCTGAAGGTTGGCGGAGTGAGATGCCTTGTACTCCAGGGCTGCACTGCTGTGGGGGACAAGCCCCTCTAGAAAGGACCGTGCTCTAAGATCTGGACTCTCTCCATGCAGACTGAAGGTGTAAATAGGTGAATAAATCATATTTATTAAAGCAACAACAGTCTCTGCTGTGTCTTCAGTTCCCCGAAGGAGTACAGACCCTGGGACTCCCTGGATTCCTGCTACAACTCGGCGGAATGGGGGTGGCACAGCCCTCCTCCCTGGTGGAAAATATATATAATACTCCCGCAATCTGGCTTAGCATAATATCCCCCTACTATCTGGAGCAAAATCAGGATTCTGTTGTTGAAGGGAGGGGTTCTTCATAGAAAGAAAGAAAGAAAAAAACCAAGCTGGGAAGCTCCAGCAAAGAGATTGTCTTGTTTTCAAGAAGCAGGTTGATACAAACAGCAGCAATCGTACTAAAGCGACTGCCATGTAGTTTTAACATTATTGATTATTCCTCCTCCTATTTTATATTTTAAGAAAATAATTGGTTAGCACACTCGTTTTTTCTTGCGTTATCTTGCATTTCCACAGGCTTATTATCCTCAAATGACAAAATAATTGCTAGCGCTTTAGTCGTCCGTCCCCCCCTTAAATCAATTTGCTTTCAAATTCCAGCTTGGGAAGGGTTGTGCGGCAAAGCTGCAGACATCAGCTTCCTCTTCCAAGCGTGTGTGCTTGCACACACACACACACACACACACACACACAGAACATGTGTCCTCCATTGCAGAAGGCAGTTCTCTTTCCGACAACATCCTCAGTGTGAAGGGCTCTCTGATCCAAGTTGATTTTTTCCAACATTTATTCATAAAAATATTTATAAAAATATCAGTGGGTTACAATATTTGTGTATAAAAGCATACAATAGGAACCATATTTTAAACATTAAAACCAGAAATCAGCTACAGTAACTATTGTGAAAATATGTATTCTTAACTACTTGCATAAACCTGACGGAACAGGAACGTTTTTCCACCGGCATTTATAAGTTGGAATGGACGGTGCCTGAGGAATCTCCAGTGGCAGTGAGTTCCACAGGACTAGGCCAATGTCACTAAAGGCTCCGTTTCTTGTTGCCTTCAAGCAGAGAAATGACTGACGAGGCCCCTGCTGATAATCTCAGTGATCAAGATGGAATACAATAAGGTTACCATATTTCAAAAAGTAAAAACCAGGAAACCCAAAAAATTGTTGAGGTGTTTCGTTTTGTTTTTAAAAAAGACCCTAAAGTTGTTACAAAAACACACAGTTTTTTGCAGTTGAGTTGCCTAAGATCCAAGACCAAGCACCGCCTTTTGAAAATTCCCCCTGGATGTCAATTCCACCTTTGAAATCCCGGTAATGTCCAGGAAAATTCAGACGTATGTCAGCCCTGGAATACAAGGATTCAAGAAAGAACCTTACAGAACCTTGTGGACCTTTGATTATGACATTAACTCATGAGGACTAGTGTCCTTGTCATTGGATGCAAAGTGTTGCCGGCAGGGAGGGGCCTTCCAGATGGGTGCTTATTGTGGGATGGATGCTGCAATGTTTTCCGAGTCTGCACAGCGATGTCTGACGTAGGCATCCAAAGGCTAGCCCATATGTTTTTCTAATTTACCCTTTCCAACAAAAAATCCAGAAAGTTGTTAGCATTAGGCAGGACCTTTGCAATGATGAGATCAGCTTCTGGCTCTCTTGACCCCACTGCGTTCTGGGGGGTGGGAGCCAGTTGGGGGTGGAGTTGAGCAGGTGGGTGGCATAGCTGGTTGTAGTGAACATGTCTTTTGGTGATGCCTTCTGCCCTTACAGCAGCGGCTGGGTCATCACCTCCCGCCTGTGGATTGTAACTACTTGGTGATATAGCCCCCACTTCTTGGGTAAGAGAGCGGTGAAGAGAGATAATAATAATAATAATAATAATAATAATAATAATAATAATAATAATAATAATAATTTATTTGTACCCCACCCATCTGGCTAGGTTTCCCCAGCCACTCTGGGTGGCTTCCAACAAAGATTAAAAATACCGTATTTTTCGCTCTCTAAGATGCACCAGTGGTGCTGGAGGAGACTCTTGAGAGTCCCATGGACTGCAAGAAGATCAAACCTCTCCATACTGAAGGAAATCAACCCTGAGTGCTCACTGGAAGGACAGATTGTGAAGCTGAGGCTCCAGTACTTTGGCCACCTCATGAGAAGAGAAGACTCCCTGGAGAAGACCCTGATGTTGGGAAAGATGGAGGGCACAAGGAGAAGGGGACGACAGAGGACGAGATGGTTGGATAGTGTTTTCGAGGTTACCAGCATGAGTGTGACCAAACTGCGGGAGGCAGTGGAGGACAGAGGTGCCTGGCGTTCTCTGGTCCATGGGGTCACGAAGAGTCGGACACGACTAAACGACTAAACAACAACAACAACAACAAGATGCACCAGACCACAAGACACACTTGGTTTTTGGAGGAGAAAAACAAGGAAAAAAATAATCTGAATCCCAGAAGCCAGAACAGCAAGAGGGATCACTGCACAGGGAAAGCAGCGATCCTTCTTGCTGTTCTGGCTTCTGGGATAGCTGCGCAGCCTGCATTCGCTCCATAAGACGCACACACATTTCCCCTTACTTTTTAGGAGGGAAAAAGTGAGTCTTATAGAGCAAAAAATACGGTACATCAAAATGTCACACATTCAAAACTTCCCTGAACAGGGCTGCCTTCAGATGTCTTCTAAATGTCAGTTGTTTATTTCCTTGATATCTGATGGGAGGGTATTCCACAGGGTGGGCGCCACTACCGAGAAGGCCCTCTGCTTGGTTTCCTGTAGCTTTGCTTCTCGTAGTGAGGGAACCGCCAGAAGGCCCTCGGCGTTGGACCTCAGCGTCCGGCAGAATGATGGGGGTGGAGACGCTCCTTCAGGTATACAGGACCGAAGCCGTTTAGGGCTTTCAAGGTCAGCACCAACACTTTGAATTGTGCTCGGAAATGTACTGTGAGCCACTGTAGGTCTTTCAGGACCGGTGTTATATGGTCTCGGCAGCCACTCCCAGTCACTAGTCTAGCTGCCGCATTCTGGATTAATTGCAGTTTCCGAGTCACCTTCAAAGGTAGCCCCACATAGAGCACATGGCAGTAGTCCAAGCGGGAGATAACTAGAGCATGCACCACTCTGGTGAAACAGTACGCGGGCAGGTAGGGTCTCATCCTGCGTACCAGATGGAGCTGCTAGACAGCTGCCTTGGACACAGTATTGACCTGCGCCTCCATGGACAGCTGTGAGTCCAAAATGACTCCCAGGCTGCGCAAGTGGTCCTTCCGGGGCACAGTTACCCCATTCAGGACCAGGGAGTTCTCCACACCCACCTGCCCCAACCCAAACAAACAAACCCAACCATCAAAACAAAACAAAACAAAAACCCTGCACCTAACACTTAGATTACTTGCTATTCAGCCATTTTTTTCCTGTCCAGCACATGCTTTTGTTACAACACCTCTTAAACTGGTTTTCTTTCACTGGCTGTCTTTCCAGCTATGGAATCTGGCCACACAGTTTGTTTAAGAAGCTGGGGATTCCTGGCCCAAGGCTTTGCCTTGCACCTGGACCTTTCTTGAATACTGGAAAGTGAGTGTTCTGCAGCCAGTCTTGTGACAGTCGCCCCGTGGCAAAAAAGAGCGGGTGACTTTGCGAGTTGATGAAACATCAACTAGGATTTCTGCAATTTGATTTTTTCAGTGCTAAAGAGTGCATTTTCCTGGAAAAAGTGGTGAGGTAAACAGTTGGAGGATGGATGGCGGCTAACAGATTGAGGTTGAATCCTGACAAGACAGAAGTACTGTTCTTGGGGGACAGGGGGCAGTTGAGTTTATTCACTGCTGCTAAATAAACTAAACTTCACCCTGTCATCTACTGCCTTCATAGACTTCTTTGTTGATGTTGTCAAAAAAATCAAGACGGACCGTCAAAAGAATCAGCACCCTGTCAGTTTGGCCCCTTCCTGGACATCGCATGTGAAAGGTCAGGTGTGTGATTGACACTCCGTTCTGTCCTGCTAACCTTTGCCTCTGTCTCTGTTCCCTTGCAGGACAGAGTTGACTTTCTGCAGCTCATGGTGGACTCCCAGATCTCAGGCAACATCTGCAATGAAACAAGTTCCTATAAAGCTAAATAGACAGGTGGCACCTCCAACAGTGGCTGTGTTTGCAGGTTTCCCACAGGCATCTGGGGGGGGGGAGGCTGCTGTGAGAACAGGATGCTGGGCTAGCTGAGTCCCATTTGGTGTGATCCACCAGGCTCTGGTTGGGTTTCTAATGATTTATATCCCTCTGTTGAAGGCCTCTCCCATCTATAAAGCTGCCCTTCAGTTTGAGTATCTGGACTTAAAGCATATCCAAAGCACATTTTCACTCCTCAAAGAAGTCTGGGCGCTATCATTCGTCCAACGTTGCTGAGAATCTTAACTCTCTGAGAGGTAAAAAAGCAAACAAACTACAGCGCCTCAATTTTTTTTGTGGGACAAAAAGTGCTTCTAATGTGCTCTCAAGGTGATGTGTGTGCACAACTTATGTGACTTGCTCCCTCAGTTTCCATATTATGCTCAGCAGTGACCTGGAGGAGACTTGGGAGAGGGAAGTGGGAGAGAAGGGGAAAGAGCCATTCGGGTGCAGTGGTTAGAGTGCCGGACTAGGACCTGGGAGAGACTGGGGTTCAAATCCCGCCGCACAACCACAATGGAGCTCACTGTATGACCAGCCAATTATTTCTCAGCCCAGCCTCCCTCACAGGGTTCTTGTGGGGATAAATTGGGGAGGGGGGAACAAGCCAGTATGAAGTGGTTAGAGTGGCGGGCTAGGGGAAAATGGGGGTTCAAATCCCTCCACCTGGCTAAAATAAAGCTCACTGGCAGACCCTGGGGGTGAGTCGCTGCCTCTCAGCGTAACCTGCCTCACAGGGACATTGTGAAGATTAAATGAAGAGCAGGAGCTGGGAATTAAGTTTACACCACCTTGAGCTCCTTGGAGAAAAAGTTAGAATATAAATGCAAAAACACCTTTATCGGAACCCAGACTCCCATCATCCCTAGCTAACAGGACCAGTGGTCAGGGATGATGGGGATTGTAGTCCCAAAACATCTGGAGGGCCGAGTTTGGGGGTGCCTGCTGTACATGGTGCCAATCGGCTATCATGGTGGGACCACCATTTTCCCCCTACCAGAATGTTTGTAAATTTTTTTGGTTTTGAAATAAAAGGAAAAAGAAAAAAAAAACCCATGAAGGGGCCGGGCACCCAGAAATTTCAGTGCCAGGGCCAGGCACGCTACATGGCACCCACGACCTCGGGCACCCACGGTCGCGAGCTGGCACTCCTGATTCCAACAGTTTCGCTTTGCAGAGACCCTGTGAGTTGCGCCCACGTCTCCTCCTGCTTTGCAAGTTGACGCTCCGGGTTGCTGAGGTCCCAGGACGCAACAGGATGTGATGGTGACGCTGCGAAACGAAACTACCCAGCGCAATTTTTTGGGCTGGGAGCCACCAGGAAACAGAGAGAGAGTGTGTGTGTGTTACGCAACGGGGAGAGCCACCACCCGCCTCTCCGGGCTTCACGTGACGTGGCGGCCAAGTAAAAGCAAAACTGCGCCTCGGAGGCTGACTCTTGGCAAAAGCAAACCTCTTCCTCCTCCTCGGGAACGAAAGAGCGCGACTGCTGGTCCTGGCACCCTCCTGGCCGCAGAATGGGCTTCTTCTTCCTGCCCAGCCTTTCCTCGGAAACCTGGGTGCTGCTTCTGGTCTTCTTGGTCCTTCTGGGACTGTGAGTTCAACTCAGAGAACAGGGAGCGCGCACGGGCGGGCGGCGGTTGTTTCTCCGCCATCGGCGGAACCTGCTGCTGCGGGATGCCAGGAAGGAAAGGGCTGGCGAGAAGCTCGGGGAAGCGCTGTCGCCCGCGCTTAGCGCGCTGCCTTGCCCGCAGAAGGGCTCCGGGTTTAAGCCCCTGGAGCCTCTCCGGGGAAGACTTGGGCCAGGCGCCCTTTCTGAAACCCTGGAGAGCTCCTAGGGCCGCTGAGCGGGGACAGCGCGGAGCTGGACGGAGCAATGGCCTCACTCGGCAGAAGTCGAAATCAGCCCTTTGTTCAGATCCTGAGGACTGGGAATTTGGCTTTTGGAGAGAAAGGCTGTAGTAGTTCAGGGGTAAGGGCTTTGCAGGCAGAAGGCACCAAGGCTCAGTTCCCCGTGGCCTCTCCAGATGGGGCTGGGAGATACTCCTGCCTGGAATGCTGCCGGTCAGTGCCGACACTTCTAGACTGTGTGCTCTGACTTTGGTCTGTGGCAACTTCCTGCGTTTCAAAGGTGCCGTTTTGCCAAGCTGCTGTTTACTGGGAAGGAAGAGGCTAAAAGTGAGAGAGGAGGTGAGCAGCTCTGGTACTTTTCCAGGGTCGCTGCAGAGAGCAGAGGGATCTCTCTTCCTCCTCCACGTGTTTACAAAGGGCTCCCCACCTGGACGAGGCAGGCAGCTGTTCTGTAGGAGAAGCTTCCCCCCGCCCTGTAGTTCTGTGGCAGGGAAAGTGCTACCTGATGAATTTCTGCTGAGTCTGTAGCCTCCAGAGGTCCTTCATGTTGGCTCTAATCTAATCTCTGTCCCAGGCTGTGCCCGATGGAGGCGACGCCTGCTGCAGCTCCAAGGTGCAAGGGTCAAAAGTGAGAGTCGCGGCCTCTGCAAAAGTCCTGCCCTCTGCAAAAGTCCTGCCCTCTGCAAAAGTCCTCCCCAAGCCCTGCCCTGGTGCCACCACAGCCCGCCAGCAAGCAACCAGCTTCTTAGGCTAGCAAAACAAACAAATAAATAAAAATGTAAAATCTACAGTGTTCGAAATGCCCGGTGTATTTCGTGACTGGTGTGGGTCTAATCTGAAACCACGTGGAGATTTCTGGACGACAGGTTGGCAGCTGACATTTCCACCTGGCTGGCCCCTGGCCTCCTTAAGCAGGGCAGCAGAAGAGCTCATTTGTTGCATTGATTTTCCACCTTTTTCTCCAAGGAGTACATGGTTGAGCTCTACTCCTCAGTTAATCCCTACAACAGCCCTGTGAGGTGGGCTAAGAGGCTGTGACAGGCCCAAGGTCACCCAGTCACCTTATAGATATATGGAACTGAAATGTTTAATAAATAATAATAATAATAATAATAATAATAATAATAATAAATGGTGCTTAGACGTTCTGTTGTGGCGCCTGTAACCTTGGTTTCCAAGTGCTATTTGGTAATTAGCTTATACAGTGGTACCTCGGGTTGCAGACGCTTCATGTTACAGATGCTTCAGGTTACAGACTTTGCTAACCCAGAAATAGTACCTTAAGAACTTTGCTTCAGGGTGAGAACAGAAATCGTGCGGCAGGAGTGGGAGGCCTCATTAACTAATGTGGTGCTTCAGGTTAAGAAATGTTTCAGGTTAAGAACGGACCTCCAGAACGAATTAAGTTCTTAACCTGAGGTACCACTGTATTTCTGAGTTTCTAAAACTGGCAATGCAGTCTGGCCAGGAGGTTGAAGGCTCACTCTGCCTCCCCTTTGCCAGGATCATAAGAACATAGGAAAGTACTTAGTCAGATCTACTGGACCACCTAGCTCAATAGTGTCTGCCCTGACTAACAGCAGTTCTGCAGGATTTTAGGTAGGGCTCTCTCCCAGGCCTCCCTGGAACCAAGGTAGATTTAGAGGAGAGTGTCTAGTTCAGTCACACTGGGCATCAAGCCTTGGGGACGCTGCAACTATTATTTAGAATGGAAGGCAAGAGGCAGGGGGCACCCAAATTTGATGTCGCACAGGATGCCTCTGAAATTTGAGGCCTCTTGTGCACAAATCCTGCTTGCAGTTTTGTTCTTCACTGGCTAGCATGGAAGCCAGGTGGGCTGGAAGAAGATGGAGACAGCCACCCGTCCCTCCTTGCCAGGCTGCCCTTTCGTTCACCTGCAGGGAATTCCTGGTTGCCTGTGGCTTCTGAGCGAGCGGATAACTGCAAGGCCAGGTGGGCTGGAATATCTTGTTTTTCAAACCACTTTTCTCCTTGACTTCTCTTTTACTGGTTGTCTTTCCAGCTATGGGATCTGGCCATACAATTTCTTTAAGAAGCTGGGAATTCCTGGTCCAAGGCCTCTGCCCTTCATCGGGACCTTTCTCGAATACCGGAAAGTGAGTATTCTGCAGCCAGTCTTGTGACAGTTGCCCTGGGAGGTAATCAAAGGATGGGGGGGGGGAGGGAGAGCAGGTGACTTTGGGTGGGGCAGGGAGTCTGTAACTTGTATGTGACTCCCTATGTCCTGTACTGGTCATTTTGGAGACAAACGAAAAACTTTTAATACCATGGGACATTTTGAGATTTACCCTCAGAATTGATTTTTTGAATTGTTTTGTTAAATGTGTGTTGTGATTTTTGGTATGTGTGAGTGAGTGTAGATAGTTTTTCAAATTAAAGTTTTGCAATCACATAGCCAACCTTCATCCTAAAAACAAGATTCCATTTCCTCCTGCGTCTTCTACAATAACCCAAATCTTTTACATCTCTATTAAATCCAAAATTCACCATTAAACTACAGCGTTATTCCTACTAACAATTTTAACTGTTTACAATTATTATTATGATAGATTATAAATCCCCCCCCCCTTATTAAAATTTTGGTATTTCTGATTTCTGATTCTTCCGTTCATTTTTTGCCATTTCAGCATAATCCATCAACTTAATCTGCCATTCTTCTCTGGTCAGGACCTTATCATCTTTCCATCTCTGGGCCAATAACATCCACACAGAAATTTTATGTATTAAAAAACTACACTCTTTTACTTTGTGTCAACCAACCTGCAAACATTTGCATTAAGGCATGGTTTAGCAGTGTATTGTTATGATTACAGCCCCTCTTTCCCCAAGGTATTATGAAGTGCAAAGTAATAAAATCAGACCAACTACAGTGGTACCTCGCAAGACGAATGCCTCGCAAGACAAAAAACTCGCTAGACGAAAGGTTTTTCCGTTTTCGATTTGCCTCGCAAGACGAATTTCCCCTATGGGCTTGCTTCGCAAGACGAAAACGTCTCGCGACGTCTAAAAACAAAGACATGTTTTGTTTATAAAGTTAATTTATTTTCCCTTCAGTTTTTGAACTGCTCTTTACAGTATGTGTGACTTTAAAGAGCAGTTAATAAACTGTTGTTGTACCAAATTTGGCTTTGTTTAGACTTTTTTTGACCATAGGAACGCATTAATTGATTTTCAATGCATTCCTATGGGATTTCGTGCTTCGCAAGACGAAAAATTCGCTAGACGACAAAAATTGCGGAACGAATTAATTTCGTCTTGCGGGGCACCACTGTATTAAGAACAATAATAAAAATGCCTCAAAACACATGAAGGGCTTCGCCTGGCTTCTGCTCGACTGCTGCTTTACCACTAAATAAGAGCAAAAGTCAACTGCTTTTTTGGATTGATTCAGCACTAAAGAGTGGGTTTTTCTGGAGAAAGTAGCAGGGCAAATGGAAAAATCCCCAGGCCCCTGCCTAGGAAGCACAAGACAAGAGAAAGTGTGGACTAGCCCTTAGAACCAGCAAGCCCAATCCAGTTTTTCCTGAGTCCTCATCCTTGGCACCTTAGTTTCCAAACGTTTCTCTGAATCAGAAGGCCTTAGGCTGCCGGCAAAAAGGTAGAAAATATAAAGCCAGTCTTACCTCTCCTGGGAGGAAATCCCACATTCTGGGAGCAACCGCAGAAAAGGTTCTCTCTTGTGTCACCACCAACCATGATGAGACCATGAGAAGGTGCTCACCTGAGGTTCTTAGCACCCAGGCAGATTTGCACAGGGAGATGCAATATTCCAGGTAGCCTGGAATCTTATGGTAAATAATAAACAACCACAACATACAAGCTTCCTTCTCTGCCACATTTATGTCCCACCCTTCCTTCAAGTTTTATTTCACCTTGTCCTTCCAAGAAACGTTAAGGTAGTACCTAGGGAGTACTCAAGGCTAAGCAGGGACTCGAACTCAGATCTCTGCAACCCAAGACCAGCATTCAGTTCTGGCTGTCCGTGTTGACTATGTCTACATATAGGAGATGATATGGGTGTTTTCAAACAAGCTATTTCCCATGTGTATTCTAGCAGTCATGTTGTGGTGTGAACAGACAAGGAGGATGAATCACATTCCTGTGGTGTGTTTGGGTGTGTTTGGGCTACTTCTGAGACAAAGCAAAGTTCTTTACAGCCCCTAAGTCTGCCTTGCCCTTAAGACCGCACAGCTGCACTGATGGGAGATGCCTGTTTCTCTGACAACCGTTTTTATCTCTGCAGGGGATTCTGGATTTTGACCTGGAGTGTTTTCAGAAGTATGGCAAAATCTGGGGGTGAGTGTCCTGCAAAACAGAACCAGGCGTGTGGGGAGGTTGGTCACTGGAGAAGGCAGGTGTGCCTGTTGCTGCCTGCAAATTGTGGCCCAAGTGGAAAGTGTTCCTTGCTGCTATAGAATAAGAATACAATCCTGTGCTCAGGCAACCCACATTTTGCATACTGTACCTATGATACAGATTGAGAAGGTGTGTGTGATACACTAAGCATAATTTGTTCCGCAAACGTTTTCTGGTAGAATTTATTGTCCGGTTTTGCTCATCGTCAGAGTGGCATTTGTCACCAACAGCTGGTCATTTTATTCCTCTGGCTCTTGACTTCTGAGGTTTTAAGAGGTAATCATTCCAAGTGTTGGCTAAAAGGCAGGGCTGGAGGAAGTGTAGCCCTCCAGGGGCTGTGTGGACTACATGTCCCATCATCCCTGGCCATCAGCCATGCTGACTATGGCTGATGGGAGCTGGAGTCCAATGACACCTGGAGAGCCACAGGTTTTCCACCATTGCAGCTGGAGGTTAGGTAGAGAGTCCCAATCTGACACCAAAAAATAATCCTGATTACCTGTTAGGGTGGTGGACTCTCCCAGTTGCACAGCCACCTGCTGTGAATGCTGTAGATCTCTGGATTTCCTGCATCTAACGGTGTCAGCCTAGATGGTTTTTAGGAACCAGCTCCAGGGTTCTTTGTTCCTAGCTTCTTGCCACAAACCAATTGTTGCATCCAAGCAAGAATTACCAAGATTCTTCTTCTTCTTCTTTCTGGGCAATTAGAATTTTTGACGGCCGGCAGCCCATGATGGCTATTCTGGATCCTGTCATGATCAAAACCATCCTGGTGAAAGAATTCTACACCCATTTCACCAACCGTCGGGTAGGTATCTGCTGGGGAACTGTCTCTGTCAAGAGAGATGGTGATGGATTTTGGATTCTTTTTAAAACTTAGACAACAGCCTGGATCTCACAGAATGCGACGCCGTGCTTTGCTCAGCCAAACTGTGGCTTGCTCAGGCATCAAAAGTCAGCAGAGCAAATTTACCATGGTTTGGCAAACCCTGATGTCAAGCCATGGTTTGATGTTGGGTTACAAACTGTGGCTTGCTTTGCCTATGGTTTGCTGTTTATGTCCAAACCCAACATCCTCCCTTAACGGTGCTGTATTTTGCCACTCCAGGCCAGACGTTTGCCAAGGTATAGAGATGTGAGCTATGAGCATCTAGAAAACAAAACCACTCCCATGACTGAGCAATTCTCAATGGGGCTTTTTCTGAAGGAAGCTCTTTCCCGCGCTGTGACTGTTTTGTGAGGAGTGGGGGGAATTTAAAGGGACCATCCTTTCTGACCAAGCTCTGATCCACTGATATCTGGCCACCCTACTTGCTAAACCTACTTGCAGTGCTATAATTAACTTTGGGGGGGGGGCGGAATAGTGCTGACCTTTCAAACTACACACTCATATCTGCTTCTCATAAAAGGAAAAGATAAGCTGGCAGAAGTCTGTTGCCCCATTCAAGGTGGCAGGAAAGCATTAAGAAGTTCTTATGTAAAGAGTGCATTTGGCAGGCGTGTGGCAAAGAGATGGGGAAGCCAGCCAGATTCCCCCAAAATATTTTCCTTTCCAGCTTGCACAGTCAGCCAGAGTTCAGGTGATGCAGTGCCAATTCTTGGGTGTCATGATGATTTAGGGAGATATCAAACAGGGGGTGAAGTGTTGGGGTGGAGGATGGGGAACAAACCAAGATTTGGGGAAGTAAACCGTGTTTCCCTCCCCCATCTGTGAGGTGGATCTTGGTTAGTTCAAACAAACCATGGCTTGGCACTTTGTTCAAATGCAGTCAATCTCTACGTTTGTACAAAAAAAAAAAAGAGTGTTTGTGGTGACAGCTGCAACTCACTCCCAGTATTGATTTCTTGGACTGCTTAGGACTTTGGTTTGAATGGAGAACTGGACACCTCAATAATCACAGTCCCAGATGAGCAATGGAAGCGTATTCGCACCGTCCTCTCGCCCACCTTCACCAGCGGGAGGCTGAAGGAAGTAAGTCCTCAGATCAACCCATCTCTGATGCCATGTTGCCTAAGAGGTAGATCACTGCCAGTCTTTAACTCTGTGAGGAGATCGCAGTCTCTTGGGATTTGGCCACCCCTGATTTTATTCCAACTCCCTGCAATGCAGGAATCCAGCCCATGGCCATAATGAGGGCACCAAGTGGGCCTTCCTGGGGAGAGCATTCCACAAATGTTTTCGCCTTCCTCAGTTTCCCTGCCCTCCAGAAACTGTTTTCACACCGCCTTGTCTGCAAGGGAAGTTACATGTGTAGCAAAGGATTCTGGGTTATGTTTTGGGGGCTGCTTCCAAATTCCAGCTGCTGGAAGCCATGGGAGCAGGGAGGGTTCTTGCTCACGAATCCTGCTTGCTGGATTCCTACAGGCATTTGGTCAGCTACTGTGTGCTGGTCCTGGGGGGGGGGTTACCGTGAGGTGTGGTCAGAGTCCGGTCCTGGGCCGACGGTCTAGAGACTGTCCACCAAGGGCGAAATGGGGTCCAAAGCAAGAAGCCGGGTGTGGTCAGGAACTCTGGAAGAACAGGTCAGGGTGCTGGCAGGAACAGGTTTCCAACGTTGTTGCTCCTGCAACCTGGGACTGGGCTGACTGGCCAAGTCAGGGGCCTGAGCCTGCCCTGGCTCCAGATGCGGGGACTACCTTGTTCACATGCAGCTGCTCCACTACCAGTTGGGTCAGGGGAGGCTGAGGCGGCCTCTGGGTCTAGTAACCCACTGGCATCTCCTGAGCTGCAGATACTAAGGTCTGGGAGAAGAAGAGACCTGAGTACTTGCAGGAGGAGTGCTCGCCATCAGGCAAGACAGGGAGGTGAGTTACCGGGGGATCAGAACCGGCTGTTACCCCGTGAGAGATAAAACGCTGTTGGACCCCGCCCCAGGTTGCAGGAGCAACATTGCTGTTTGCCAAAACCTGCCTGAGACCCTGTGCCTGACCTTGCCTGGTTTCCTGCCTTGACCCTGTTGGACTGACTCCTCGTGGAATCCTTGGATTCAGGACTGGACCTGGACCGTGTTGCTTGGGTTAACCCCCTGGCACAGCACAGTGAGCTTGAGAATGCACTCCCAGAAGAAAACCTCTCCCGCTCCTTGTGGGCGTCTTCTCCAGGGCCAGTCCCTTGACATTGTGAAGTGGCCAATCCAAACTGCTGCTTGTTCTATTGCTCCATTTTAATGGGGTCTCTACCACCATTCAGGTTTTTCTCTGCATTTCCAGATGCTCCCCATCATCAACCGATACGGAGGAATGCTGGCGAAGAACGTCCAAAAGAAATCAGACAACGATGAACCCATGGACATGAAAGAGTGAGTTATTTCTTGGGGGGCTGTTGGGGGGAAAGGAGCCCATTTTAGAACCGAAATGAATTCCAGGAAAGTTCCAGGAGGAATTCTGAATACAGTCATACCTCTTGCTACGTTTGCTTCATGATACCTTTTTTCAGGTTGTGTCCCGTGGCGACCCGGAAGTACCAGAAAGGGTTACTTCCGGGTTTCGCCACTTGCGCATGCGCAGACGTGCAAAATTATGTCACGCGCATGCGCAGAAGCAGCGAATCATGACCCACACATGTGCAGACATGCAGACGCAGGTTGCATTCCTTTCAGGTTGCGAACGGGGCTCCGGAACGGATCCCGTTCGCAACCAGAGGTACCACTGTATTGACACATTTTGCAGAATTACAAGGTTGAGTGTTTTCTGGAGTGTCTCACTGCAGAGTTCAGCAGGAGTTTTATCCCCGTATGGAAAAGCTGCGTGTTCCTGCATTGCAGGTGTCAGGCTATAAGATCATCAGGATCCCTTCCAACTCTACAGTTCTATGAGTCTTTGGAAAACATGATTGAATACGCCTCCCATGTAAAAAACAAAACAAATTTCTATAGGAAAAAATCTAGAGAAAATATTTCAAAGAAAAAGTTATATATATTCTTATATAGACACATCGTGGGGAAGTAATGCAAACAAAAAGTTAGCCTCCAGTTCAGCTTGTGCTGTTTTTAGACCCAGGAAGGAATGAGTACGACGATTTTGCAGCGGAGCATTGTTCTTTATTTAATTTTTTTAGGTGTATGTTTTGAAATATTAAGTATGTGGTTGCCAAATATGTTTTAATTGACACATTTTACTATGAAAAGAAATCCATGGGAAGTCATAATTGCATTTAACAAACCTATTAAACAGAAACAGCATAATGAAGAAAGTTAATGATGTACGATTTCCCCCAACCATTATGGAATCTTAAAAATAAACATGTAATTTTTAGATGAAGTCTTGTACAGGCTTGAGATGTATCCAATAAACAGAGCTGATTCACAGGCCAGGAAGGCCTGAGGTCATGCGGATCACGTAGCTGAGTTTAAAGTCCTTTCAAGATTCATTGTGTGCTTCTTACTGCTGAGGGTCTCCTCTGGGAGAACTTCATGTGACCCACAGCCATCACATTTCATGCGTGTTTCTCCACCTCTTCCCTTTCCCACAGTATCTTTGGCGCCTACAGCATGGACGTTGTGACCAGCACCTCCTTCAGCGTTGACATCGATTCCATGAACAACCCCAACGATCCTTTCGTCAAGAACATCAAGAAGTTCCTCAAGTTCAGTTTTCTGAGTCCATTGGTGATTCTGATAGGTAAGAGACACTTGTCTGCTAAAGTGGGCAGGCAGAGAGGTTGGGGAGAGGACCTTTCGCAGCTGGTGCACCACATACCTTCAGGGGCAGGATTCCGGGGGATCTCTTGCATTTAGTGGGAACAAGGAACCAAGCAATGGTCACGGCATGGCTTTGCACAGTAGGCTAAATTCCAGTGATGCAGAAGTCAGACAAAAGCCAGAAGTCTACTTCGAGAAGTAGGGCTAGGATTTATTGTTGCAGCAGTAAATGCAGTAAACTAATGTGTTTGTATTTTCCTGGATCTAGTTGCACTGGCTCCCGGTAGAGTATAGGGTCAGGTTCAAGGTGCTGGTCTTGACCTTTAAAGCCTTTTGTGGCTTAGGGTGGGGGTATGCCCCGCAGAGGACCTTAAGGTCCATGAATAACCATAGTCTAGAGGTCCTGGGCCCTAAGGAAGTCAGACTATCCTCCACCAGGGCCAGGGCCTTTTCAGTGATGGCTCCCACCTGGTGGAATGCTCTGTCCCAGGAGACTAGGGCCCTTCAGGATTTAACCTCCTTCCGTCAGGCCTGTAAGACAGAGCTTTTCCACCTGGCCTTTAATTTGAATTCAACCTGATCTTTTATTTCCCTTCTCTTCCCTCCCCCTCCCCTTTTATGAAGATCACCCGCTCTGAGACACCACAGCTAATTCTCCCCTGGCCTCCACGCTGGCCCAAGTAGGACTAATTCAGCCAGCTAGCCCTGGGGGTTATCTAATGCTTATTTCCCCTAAACTGATTTCTGAATTTTGAATTTTATTGTTGTCCGTGTTTTTATACTGTATTTTATGCTGTTTTTACAATTGTTTTAAATTTGTTGTTAGCCGCCCTGAGCCCGGTTTTTGAACCAGGAAGGGCGGGGTATAAATAAAAATGTATTATTATTATTATTATTATTATTATTATTATTATTATTATTATTATCATCATCATCATCTATAATGTGTGCTTATAAAGAGTTTAGGATTGCAGGGGTGAAACCGCATGTAAAGGATGTTTGCACAGATAACTTTGCCACGTGGTTGCCAGGTCTCAGGCTCTCTACCTGAACTGTCCAGGTTTCAGCTTCTACCTAAAGATCTCCGGGGAAAGGAGTTCTGTCTCTTGAAGAGAGAGGCAACTTTGGTCCATTGTATTCCTAGCTTTTCTGTCTCTCAAGAAGAGCTTGGCAAGATTCTTTGACCGTGTGTTCTTATTAGACTGCTGCTTCGTTGTATCCTCCCAAAACGTTGTTCTGTTTTTCTCTCTTCCAGTCGTCTTCCCGTTCCTCACACCGCTGCTGAATAAACTAAACTTTACCCTGTCATCTACTGCCTTCCTCGAGTTCTTTACTAATGCTGTCAAAAAAATCAAGAAGGACCGTCAGAAGAACCAGCACACGGTCAGTGTGGCCCCTTCCTGAACATCGCATGTGGAAGGTCAGGTGTGTGATTGACACTCCGTTCTGTCCTGCTAACCCTTGCCTCTGTCTCTGTTCCCTTGCAGGACAGAGTTGACTTTCTGCAGCTCATGGTGGACTCCCAGATTTCAGGCAACATCTCCAATGAAGCAAGTTCCTATAAAGGTAAATAGACGGGTGGCACCTCCAACAGTGGCTGTGTTTTGTGTCACAGCTTGAAGGGTGTTTTCTTTACTCTGACATATCAGGGCTGTACTCCCTGTTTTGGGATTCCACCTTTACAGAGATCCTTGACATTTCTGGCCAACGCCTAGAAAAGGCGAGTGAACTAGCTCTGCCGAAGTTCATTCAAGGTGAAAACCTGAATGTTCACTTTAAAACCATTCGTTGTGTATTTCCTGGTAGCGGGGATTGCTAGGTTTCAGAAGGGAGTAGAAGTGCCATTGCGTACATACATACTAACAGAGCAAACCTAAGCACAACCTGGTTTCTCTTTGCCTTGGCTCCAGGGAGGCTAAAAAGGTTATGCAGCCTGAATTGTGCTGGGCTTTGGGAAGATGCCAAAGGGCGACCCCTAAGGGACCTGACCCTTTGAGATATGCAACTGGATTTAGGAAGACGGCTTGGGAGCTGAGAATACGATGCTTCACACTTTCATCATCATTTTTTTTTTGTATGCCGCCTTTCCACAGTTAAAAAATGTTCAAGGTGGCTAACAGCATAACAAGATTTACATAATTACAAAAATCATAAACAATAAATATATTTATTTATTTATTTATTTAAAATTATAACAAGACATATTATCCAAAAGCATATCATCCTTGTTCCCCCCCCCCAATTTTTACTCCCCCCCCACAAAAACCCACCCACCCCCACCCCACCCTGACTTCCCTCAGTTCCAGTCTTTGGTTTCTCTAAGAATGCTGTTTTCTGCAAGTTGTATAGATCCTCAAACTATTTAGCTGATTATTATCAATAAACCGTTTGTGAATGTTTATTCAGAACCTGCCAAGGAGTCCAGTTCGCTTTGTTGCGTCTTCAGATACTTTGTAAAGGGTTCCCATTCATCCTTAAAGTCACAGTTATCCTTGTCCCGTAGCTTATATGTTAGTTTTGCCAGTTCTGCATGGCCCATCCATTTTTCTTGCCATGATTCTTTAGTTGGGGTTTCTTCAGTCTTCCATCCTTGTGCTACCAGAACTCTCGTGGCCGTTGTTTTTCAACTTTTTTGGCAGGTCTTTCCCTACAATCCCCAACAAAAATGCCTCGGGTTTTTTAACAAATGCTAAATGGAACATTTTCTTCAATTCGTTGTATATCATTTCCCAAAATCTTAAACAAAAAATAAACCACATTAAAAAAATGCACAACCAAATGGGAAACAATTTCCACATAAATCAAAATCTAAAACTAAGAATGCAGCATTAATATCACAGTTTAAAATGACATAGGTAAAAAATAACAGCAATTTAAACAAAAAACAAAAGAAAATGGAGCCCTCTCTGCCAAGCAGCAGCAGCAGTGGCAGCAGTCCTTTATAGAGCCCATCAGGCCCAGGCCAGGTGTTGAGTAGCAGGATTGGGGCCCTCAGGCGCTGAGCAGGGGAGTCCTCCTGGGTGGTAGCCGCAGCAGCAGTCCTTATAGCCTGTCAGGACTATATGTCGTTTAGCTAACTAGTTACCTAAACGACAACTAGGAGGGATAGTTATAAGACATGGGGGATGGACGATGGCTGCATATTGTGCCTTTGGGACCGGAGAAGTAGGAGTAGATGTATTTTGAAATGAGGCCACAAGTGATTTTGAGACAGGTACCACATCCTGAATAGTAAGACTGTTGACCCCACCCCGATTTTTACTGACAGCTTGTTTGAGGTGTTGAGATGAAGTTGTGTTTTCCCTCCTTGTTTGCTTTCTTCTGCAGCTCTGACGGACAGAGAGATTATGGCCCAGGCCATTGTATTTATTTTTGCTGGTTACGAGACCACCAGCACCACTCTCAGCTTCTTGTCCTACTGCCTGGCCACCCACCCAGATGTGCAGCAGAAGCTGCAGGAGGAGATCGATGAGGCTCTTCCCAACCAGGTAAGAGCCTCTGTTTTGGTCTCCAAGGATGATGCTCATCAGGTCCATCTGATGATAAATGCTTTGGCTTGGAGGGACATAGGCAAGCATGGAGAAACCTGTCTCCTGGTGGCTCGTGGGACAGCCTCAAAAGCATGATGGTGGGTGGGAAAGCTGGTGGACTCCAGATCCCATCACCCCAGCCAGCATGGCCAGTGGTGATGGATCATGGGAGTTGTAGTCCAACAACATTTGGAATCCTTTGGGTTCCTCACCTCTGGTCTAGAAGGTTGACATACCAGAAGTGGAATGTGGGGAAAACAAAGATGTTGAAGCCATCAGATAGATTTCACTGGCAGTTTTCATCCTAATTCCCAGTAATTGAGCAGGATTGCAGTACAGTGGTTCCTCGGGTTAAGTACTTAATTCATTCCGGAGGTCCGTTCTTAACCTGAAACTGTTCTTAACCTGAAGCACCACTTTAGCTAATGGGGCCTCCCGCCGCTGTGCCACCGAAGCATGATTTCTGTTCTTATTCTGAAGCAAAGTTCTTAACCCGAGGTACTATTTTTGGGTTAGTGGAGTCTGTAACCTGAAGCGTCTGCAACCCGAGGTACCACTATAGTGTTAATTGACAAGAATGGAGGTACTGGAACTGCCACCGCGGTTTGTGTTGGGCATGCATGGCTGCCACTCTGGACAAAGGTGGACAGGTTCAAGAGGGCGGAAACACATTCTGCTGCTTGGTATAAAGAGATCACAGGCGAACTGGGAAAGCAAATCAAAGAAAACAAAGCAATAAAATCTGGTGGAATTTATGAAGGGGGCAAATAGGAACTGCAGAACTGAAGGCTGGAGCTTAATTTACCTGAATCCTGTCCTTAATAAATGTATGTTTGCTAAATAATCCTACTTTTCCCAGCGGACTCATCTAAGAAAGCTGTAAAATTAGGGGTCTGGGAGTTCTCGACCAGAAAAAAACAAAGCAAAGTATTTGTGTGCAAACCAAGTAGTATAAATTTGGGAGGGGGGTTATATTTATTTGTTTATCAAACATGGATTTTAGTTTTCATCAGGGCCAGAAATTTGGAGGGATGGAATTCATGGAAAATGGCTGGGCAGCAACTGGGTTCTGCTCCCCCTCCCCCTGTTTCAGCCGGGCCCAGCAGTCCATGGGTGGCACTGGTGGGGAGTGGGGGGGCTGGCACTGGTGGGGAGTGTACCATTATGCCTCATCCAGTAGTTTTTCTAATTCATGGAGGAGGAGGAGGCTATTGCAATGATCTCAGGCAGGCAATCAAGCCCTGATAAGAATTAATGAGTCTCTGGCAGTTTTATGGCATGTTTATTTACAAATCACATCGAGAGTGCGCCTCTTAGCAACAAGGCGGTCACTCTGAGGCTCTGCCCCTGTCACAGCACGAAAGGTGCCAAAGTCCAGTCTGTCCTCTATTGTACTTCTGTTGTATTTTAACCCTTTCAGCTCTTCTGGTTTGGTGAGAAGGTGGGTGGGAAACCACCCCCCTCTCATAACATGAGCCCTCTGAATGCTGTTTCTCTGCTGGTTGCATAGCAAGCCCCTCAATGCTGTCTATCTCTTCCCCTCCCCCTGTCTGTGAACTGTCTGTGTCTGGGAACTCTTGGTGAAGGGGGGGTGAGCTAACCCCCTACTGCATTCTTTCGTCTGACTCTGGCCCTCTCTGTACTGGCAATCCTTCATCTCCAGAGCTTGACTCTTCTCATGCATTCAATTCAGTCATGTCCCTGACAGCTGCCAATGGCTACCAGCCACGATGGCTCTTCTCTGCCTCCACAGTCAGAGGCAGCGATGTTTCTGAGGACCAGTTTGCAGAAAACGATGTGTTATAAGAATTTTAAGGTTGTGTCTGTGTGTGTTCATAACTGTATATATAAACCACATGTCTGAAATCCCACAGAAAAGGTCCTGAACAAGTTGAACTCAAATATTTCTCAGCAAGGTCAAAGTGGGAAACCTTCCCATTGTCCCTTTCCTCAAAAATCCTGTCTTCACAAATCCTGTCTTAAGGGCACATTCAAGATATGAACAGAGTGTGAGCCTGTGACCTGTGACCTAGATTCTGGAATTAAGTAGTTATAATAACAAAAGAGTGGCCAAAACCCAGATAATGCAATCAGATAACTTGCCAGACAGGAGATAAACAACACACTCAGATTTCTGTTGTAGACCGCCTTTTCTGTGAAGTAGGTATGATGTATCTGGTGGGTGGTCTTGGGCTACACCCCTTCTGTGATGTATGTATGATGTTTCTGGGGGTGGTCTTGGACAATTTAAAATGTCTATATAAGGGCGGGCACACCTGGGTTCTGGGTCCTGCTCCTCTCTCCTACGTATGGGGGAGCACCCTGTTGCAAGAGTTAATAAAGATCAGGCTTACTAGCTGCTTTGCTTCTCAGTATTCTCTGGTTGGCCTCTGTTATTTTCTCCTACCAATAGAGAACCTACAAAAGGACTCTATATGGGCTCTTGGGTACCCCATAAGGGACAGGGAGCAGGTTTTTTTACTTATATTACATGGTAAGGAAGACGACTCTTGTGCTCATTGTTCTGCTTGCTGGTTTGCCCCAGGCATCTGGTTGGCCACTATGAGAAAAGGCTACTGGTCCAGATGGGCCATTGGCCTTAGGTTCCTGATGTTTTATTTCCCTCTTTTGCAGGCCACTCCCACCTACGAAACCGTCCTTCAGTTGGAGTATCTGGACATGGTGGTGAACGAAACGCTTCGGCTTTATCCTCCGGGAGGGCGGATCGAAAGGGTTTGCAAAAACACTGTGGAGATCAACGGAGTGACGATCCCCAAAGGAACAGCCATCATGATCCCTGCCTATGTCTTGCATCGTGACCCAGAACACTGGTCGGAACCGGAGGAGTTCAGACCCGAAAGGTGCGTTGCAAGGAAGGAGACTCTTTCTTCTCCCGAAAGCAGCTAATAAGAAATCCTGGCGACAGGAGCAGGAAACCCAAGAGCGGGTGTGATTATTACAACACCTACACAATGCATTTATCATTGTTTGACATCCGCTGTCTGCGCTGCCATGCGGGGACTTTTTATAACCTACACCCATAAACTGTGCATGGAATTTAATTAACTGTATTGGGGGAAATGACACCTAGATGGTTTCAGCGACTGAAAGATTGGCCTGGTTTTATGCCCAGCGGTTAAAAGAAGAGCTATAGGGCAGCTGGTGCCAAGCCATGAAAATGCTTGCAGAAAATGAAAGCCAAAAAGTGATATACTTCTTCCAATGTTTTTGGGGGGGAATGATTTAATTCCTATTGATAATGGGAAAATAATTTGTCCATATTTTGCATTTACATCACTGAAAATGTTTACGTGTCCACAACATACTTGCAATACAGAAAAGAAGATTAAATTATATTTTCCTGGTGGTTTCAAATGAGCTGAGCGTGAAAATCTGATTAATAAGCAAGATACAATCCAGATAGAAAGTGCTTAGCTGCCATATCAAAACCTAACTAATAAGTGACATTTAATCCAACCAAAGTGTTTAATTGTGCTATAAGCATCTTTCCTCAACTTTCATCCTTTCTCCCAATTCATCTCTAGTATCTAAGCTGAATTAGTAATATCTTATTATCAAGAAAGAGAATCCTATTTTCATAACATTTCTTGAATCTCTAATTTCTGCTTTCCTTCATTCCTGCTGGAGCTCAGGCTGCATACATACCGTGCCTTTGAAGCACATTCAAAGCTGATTCTCCCCTTCAAAGTATTCTGGGTACAGCAGTTTTCTAAGGGCTGCTGGGAACTGCAACTCTTGGAAGGGGAAACTACATTGCCCAGAATTCTTTGCAGGGAAAACATGTTTGAGAGTGTTTTAAAGCTACAGTATGTATGGAGCCTTAGCCACCTCCATTCATTTTGATGGGATCTATTCAAAGGTATGTATAATGACTGGTTATCGAACTCAATTGGAGGGGAAGAGCCATTTACACCGCCTTGAGCTTTTTGCAGGAAATGGGCAAGATCAATGTAATAACGAAATATGTTTTTCCTTGAGGAATAAATCTACCCTGGGCAGCGATAGCAGTTTTCAGCCAGCAAACTCACAGCTGCAGCAACTGCTTTGAAGAACATGCCTGTTTAACCGGCCCATGGACCCCCACCGCCTGCTCAGGGACTCCTGACCCACGCTCAGTCAGCCCCTGTGCACCGCGCTAAACCGTCACAGAGCAGAGCGGGGACTGCCTTCCGCGACGCTGGCCAGCTTCCCATTGGCTGCTGGAACACCTGGAAGGAGCATCAGAAATAGTGTTTGCACATGTGTGCGCATGCACACTCCGGCCCACCACGGCGTCTGTGGGACCGTGTACCGGCCCAAGCCACAAAAACTTTGCTGACCCCTGATCCATAGCTTGGCCAATCAAATTCCCTCCATAATTTGATTCTCAAGCCCCAGATGGGGTCACTTGTCTCGCCCAGCAGTGGAGGAACATTAGGTGTGTTTTGCTTCCTGTATCCTTCCTCACCTCACACTTCTCTCTTTTCCGATCTGGAAACAGGTTCAGTAAAGAGAACAGGGAAGCCATTGACCCGTACGTCTTCCTGCCCTTCGGTGCGGGTCCACGGAACTGCATAGGAATGCGCTTCGCCCTCCTGGTCTTGAAAGTGGCGATGGTGGTCTTGCTGCAACGATTTTCCTTCCGTCCCTGCAAAGAGACTCCGGTAAGCCGCAGCATTCTGTTCGTTTCACCTTAACGCAAGGCCAACTGCTCTATTAGCACTGAATTGTTTGCTAAAACCAGATGGCTGTATACATTTTATTTTCCCCTCCACACCTCATTCCTGGGCCGGAGGAATCACACCTGTCTCTGAGCACAGGTGTGATGTGCTGACAAGGTCTCAATCACGCTGCGGCATTCTGCACTCATGGCAGCATCTGGATAAATCCATCCCTGAAGTAACCAATTATTATTATATTTATTTTTAACCTGCCTTTTTCTCCTGACAAGGGCTCAAGGCATTTTGCAGATAAAATAGGAACAGCTAAGAAACATTGGGAGGGGAAACCCAATCATTTTTTTTTTAAAAAAAGCATTAATAGAATTAAATCCAGCTATATAAAGATATATTAAAACATACATATAATTACAATAAAAACAGCACAGCCTCTGCCATTTCCTTAGAAAAGTCAGTTCCCAAATGGCTGTTGGAACAAGAAAGACTTCACATGCTGGCAGAAGGACAGCAAGGAGGGAGCTAGTCTGGCTTCTTGAGGAAAGGAGTCTGAAGTGTGGGAATGTTCAGGGAGGCAGGAGAGGATATATTGTTTATTAATATCCTTCCTAGTTTGCGCTAGCAAGTTCCTTTATTTAGCAGAGTTTCACATTCCCTTTTAAACACACAGTGGATAACTGGTTGCAGGCTTGTGTAAGCCTCTCACTATTAGGTTCCTGGTAAGTTCTCTTAGATCCCTCTTAAAAGAATAAACACGCCACAATCTTGTGTAAAGTATATAAAAGTAGTTTACTCACATCAGATCACAGATGGATCCCTGAAGGCAGACTTAGTATATACATGTGAATCTATCCCATGTGGGGATAACCCCAGTGTCCTCTGGAAGCCAACAGAGCATCTCTAGTTAAAAAGCTGCTCCAACTATGGAGGAAGTCAAAGAGAGAGAGTGTACAGCGTGCCTTGTCCTTTTGTTACCTTGACAGGTAAGGTCACGCCCACCTCTAGTCACATGCAAAGGATGTATGTCCCAGCCAGGAGGAAACAGGAAGTTTTCGACTGGCTGGACCAAACATTCCCCCACATGTCCACTCTAGGAAAACGAGGAATGTTGTACTTGACTGCTACTTATGTATCACATCCCACATGAAGTTGTTTGGGAGGAGCCAACCCCAAGAAGGCCCTGTGAGGGTGGCGGGACCAAGAGAAAGGCTACCCCCAAAGATCTCAGAGCCCAAGTAGATTTGTATGAGGGAGTGTGGTTTTTCAGATCACTTGGACTTAAGCTGTGTAGGGTTCTATATAAGTCATAAGCAGCACTGTTGAATCCATAGAGTTGGAAGGGACCCTGAACATCATCTAGTCCACCCCACCCCCCAATGCAGGGATGTGCAGCTGTCCCATAGGAGGATTGAACCTGTAACCGTGGCGTTATCAACATCATGCTCTAACCAACTGAGCTATCTGTTATTCAAAGCTGATGTTCCTGGGCGCTTTCGAAAGGCAGCCCCATGTAGAGAGTGTCGTGTGTGGAGGAAAACTTAAAATACGTTGCAAAGTTCCCCAGAAATAGACCAGAGGCAATTGTATCTCATCCAGCAGAGCTTTACTGATACTGAAGGCGAATGAGCATCATGGTCACAAATCCAATACTTTCAGGATGGCACTGTCTGCAAGAAGTCCAGTTGCAGCAGACTTAACTTTAATAATAATAATAATAATAATAATAATAATAATTTATTATTTATACCCCGCCCATCTGGCTGGGCCTCCCCAGCCACTCTGGGCGGCTTCCATAAAAACCAAAAATACAGCAAAATATCACACGTTAAAAACTCCCCTGAACAGGGCTGCCTTAAGATGTCTTCTGAATGTCAGGTAGTTGTTTATCACTTTGACATCTGCTGGAAGGGCGTTCCACAGGGTGGGCGCCACTACCGAGAAGGCCCTCTGCCTGGTTCCCTGTAGCTTTGCTTCTCGCAATGAGGGAACCGCCAGAAGGCCCTCGGTGCTGGATCTCAGCGTCCGGGCAGAATGATGGGGGTGGAGACGCTCTTTCAGGTATACTGGACCGAGGCCATTTAGGGCTTTAAAGGTCAGCACCAACACTTTGAATTGTGCTTGGAAACATACTGGGAGCCAATGTAGGTCTTTCAAGACCGGTGTTATATGGTCTCGGCGGCCGCTCCCAGTCACCAGTCTAGCTGCCACATTCTGGATTAGTTGTAGTTTCCGAGTCACCTTCAAAGGTAGCCCACGTAGAGTGCATTGCAGTAGTCTAAGCAGGAGATAACCAGAGCATGCACCACTCTGGCGAGACAGTCCACAGGCAGGGAGGGTCTCATTCTGCGTACCAGATGGAGCTGGTAGACAGCTGCCCTGGACACAGATTTGACCTGTGCCTCCATGGACAGCTGTGAGTCCAAAATGACTCCCAGGCTGCGCACCTGGTCCTTCAGGGGCACAGTTACCCCATTCAGGACCAGGGAATCCTCCACACCTGCCCGCCTCCTGTCCCCCAAAAACAGTACTTCTGTCTTGTCAGGATTCAACCTCAATTTGTTAGCCGCCATCCATCCTCTAACCACCTCCAGACACTTAAACTTCACAGTAACTTATAATAGGTCTAAACCTTAACACCATAGCATACAGACCACCACACCAGAACAAAGAGATAGAAAGAGAAAGTGAGTGAAACCCAGACTCTCCTGGCCTGACTATTATAGTCAGCATGACCTTGACAGAAAGGATAACAGAACCAGTTTAAACCAGCTGTACTCAGCTTCCCAGGCTAAACATCAGAAACCTTCTGCCTGCTTCTTTCACATAGAAAGAAACCTTCTAGAACACTCTTGAGCTAAGTAGAATAGGAAAGATCTCTAGACATCAGATCAATACTTTCCGTACTAAGAAATGCAAACTGACAGAGAGCGTTACAGTAATCCAAACAGGATGCAGTTAAGGGCTGTGTCCTTGTGGCCAACTCAGACATCTCAAGGAACAGGTGCGATTCATGCACTTCTGTGGCCAGGCTTTCCTAGTCCAGCAATGGCCGTAGCGTTTGATACGGCCATATTTGGAATACTGTGTCCAGTTCTGGTTGCCTCGCCTCAGAAAGGAGGTTGGCAAAGGTTTAGAACGGGACCGCAGAAATGATCAAGGGATGGAGTAAATCTTTGGTGATATGGGGCTATCTGTTTAGCCCATTTTAGTGTTGGCTAAGCTCTAAAATCTTCCTGGATGTTTAACTGTGTATTGACAAATGTACTTTTTTCTGACTGACAGTCGAATAAAAGGTTGATGATGATGATGAAATCTTTGATGAAGAAAGTCTGCAGCAGTTAGGGCTTTTTCGTTTGGAGAAAAGATAAGTTCGAGGCAAGATGACAGAAGTTTTAAAAATTATCCCTGGCATGGAGAAAGGTTTTCCTTCCTCTCTCTTAACACTAGAACTCATAGATCATGGGTAGGCAACCTAAGGCCCGAGGGCCGGATCTGGCCCAATCGCCTTCTAAATCTGGCCCACGGACGGTCCAGGAATCTGCGTATTTTTACATGACTAGAATGTGTCTTTTTATTTAAAATGCATCTCTGGCTTATTTGTGGGGCATAGGAATTCGTTCATCCCACCCAAAAAATATAGTCTGGCCCCCCACAAGGTCTGAGGGACAGTGGACCGGCCCGCTGCTGAAAAAGTTTGCTGACCCCGTCATAGACATTTAATCAAGCTGAATGCTGGAAGGTTCGGGACAGATAAACGAAAGTCCTTGTTTATGCAGCACAGAGTTAAACTGTGGAACTCCCTCCTGCAGTGACGGCCACCATCTTGGATGGCTTTTAAAGAGGACTGGACAAATTCATGGAGGAGGAGAAGGCTATTGACAGCTGTTAGCCGCAATGGCTATGTCATGCCTCCACAGTGATGCTTCCTGGTTTCCCAGGAAGATCCTGCTTCCTGGTTCCCCACAGGCATCTGATTGGCTGTGGTGAGAACATGATGCTGTCTGAGATGAGCCTCCATTGGCCTGATTCATCAGGCTCTTCTCATGCAGCATGAGGTGTGTGTGAACTTTGCAGTTGCTTCTGCTGGACCTTCCCTGCTCCATCCCACTTACTGCTCATTTTTGCTTTCTTTTGATGACAAAGATCCCCATGGAACTGGACAGCAAAGGGTTCATGAAACCGAAAAAGCCCAACATTTTGAAGCTGGTCCCCAGAGCCGTTGCTTCTCCGGAGGAATAAAGGAAGGGGAAACAGCAAAGAGGCAGAGACAGGCGCTACCTCCCTCTTTCCACACTGTGTTGCCTTCACCTCACTGAGGACTAGCAACTTGCGTTGACAGAGCTGCGCAGAGGAAATTGTGCCTTTTATTTCTCAGAGTTTTACTGACTTGATAATCTGTTTACTTAAGCTTATGTGGTAAGCCGCAGTGAAGACTGAAGACATATGCAATTTTTATGACCTTATCTTTAGATTTTAGAAGTTTGGGGGTTATATATGCTGCTTCTTGGCCAAAGGTCAAGGTTTCATAATTTAAAATCATGGCAAGAAAGAAATTGCAATATGTACTGTAGCAGTAGATGTCAGTGTTTTCAGACCTGAGATCCCATTTTAACCTAAACATGGATTTGCAGGACACATTCCTTAAGGTTATTTTTAATCATGTATTTGAATGGTGGCCATGTTGCAGTTGTGACCCACTTTAAATCAGGCTGTGACCTTGTAGTGGATCCCCACCCATCAGTGAAAGGCAGCCTCTAGCCTCCTGGGCAACTTTGCTGCCCAGGGCTGAGGTTTGCAATGTTTCGATAGCGTCCAACGGGGGCACTTTGTGGTTCTCATTCACCTCCCACATTTGCACCTCTGAGCCAGAAAATTCCCCTCTCCCTTTTCCCCAGCTCCACTCCACTAAATTCCCCATCATCTCCCCTACCTCTGTGACCCAAACAGGAAGACCCATTCCCCACTCCCCAAGGCGAAGCACTGTATTCTGTTACTTACCTCCCGTATGTTGCCAAGATCTTTAAGGCAGAGGTCTTCAACTTTGGTTGCTTTTTGGAGGTGAGGCAAGACATCCAGATGACTCTCAGAGACAGGGCCTTCTTGGTGTTGGCCCCCTGTGTGTGCAGAACTCTTTCCATGGATCGATCTGCCAAGCCCCAACACCACTGACCTTTCTGTGCCACCTTAAAACTCCACTTTTCTCTTAGACGTCAGAGGTTTAGATTTTATTGTTGAACACCTTTGCCAATTTCCAGTGTGGCAGCACATGTTTGAATGTGGATTTTTTTTGGTGATGCATTATGTCTGCTGCTGGACTGTTCAATTTTCTGTGCCACCCAGAGGCCTTCTATTCATAGATATGCATAGACATATATAACATAAATAAATCTATGGTTTGCAACAGTTCTTTTGGTGCCTGTGGCTGAGCGATGTGGATCTTGAGGTCAGTGTGCCCAGGGTGTGTGACATGTGCTGGGTCCCTGAGTGTCAAACTTCAGAGAATTGCTTCCCACCCCTATTGACTGTGTATCAGCGGAACAAAGCAGTTAGAGTCTCTTACCAGTTTAATAATGTTTAATGATCAGAGCAAAAGAACAATGCAGCCATTCTCTGAATAAAGGTGCTTCACTCCTACTCCCCCTCCCCAAGTTATCTTCATCACTTCCCCCTTCTTGCAACCTGATCTCACAAGCACTGAGCCTTCTGCGTAGCAACCTTATCAGCTCTCCTTGCCTTTGGAGAGATAGGCTGGACAGTGTCAAGCGAAGCGGAGTCCGTTATCTCTCTCTCTCTTCCTGTTCTGCTTCTTCTAGCTGTTCCCCACTTGGCTCTGCCCAGCTGTTGTTTTCCGAACTATGCCCCTCTGCAAACCAATTCTCTAAATCTATACCGCTCCACTGTTCCTGGGCAGCTTCAGGATCCTGGTCAGGAGCAGGAAGAGGGGAAGGTTCCCACCATTCCTCTTCGGAGCTGTAATCCTCAGTCTGGTCTCTGACACTGAGCATCGCTAGGGGTGCCTTGTGTCTACATGCAGAGGGCCGGGTGGCCAGCAGGCAAGCCCCAATTGTGCTGTTTCCATCCATCGGCCCAAGCTCCGATGTAAATCAGCGACCCGGGGCCAGGGCACACTATTAGCAGAGTGTACTGCGTATACAGAATAGGCTTGAGGCTTGTGAAATCATACTATAACTACAGATTTATTCATCATAAATCAGGACAAAGAAACATGTCGTCTCTCTCTCTCTCTAATGTTGTCTCAGAGAGCACGGGAAAAGCAAATGCTATACGCAAATGGAAGTTCCCAGCAAGCTGTGCTGGAATGTAAACATGCAACAATTCCACACGTCTGTTCCTTAAGGTGGAACGGAATTCTCAACACCTTGTGCCCCCCATCACCTATTTGCTTGCACTCCCTGGCTGGCTATTATTTTATGGTTGATGTATTGATTTTCTATTCTGCCTCTTTTTTCTCTCCCTCTTCAGTCCTCTCCTGGTCCTGGGAGAGGGTGGAGCAGGAGAGGTGGGGCAGGCAGAGGCGAAGCAACCTGATCCAGTACCCAGAGCGGCGCTTGTCCCAGGGGGCGTGGTGCGTGCCCCGGGGGGGGGGGCTGCCTATTGGGGGTCAGCATGTTGTACCTTTTGAATGGTACCCGGGGTGAACTGCCCGCCTCAGAAGGCCCCTGGGGGCAGGAGGAAGAGACTTGGATGTCCTTGACCAGGCATAGGCAAACTCAGCCCTCCAGATTTTTTTGGGACTACAATTCCCATCATCCATGACCACTGGTCCTGTTAGCTAGGGATGATGGGAGTTGTAGTCCCAAAACATCTGGAGGGCCGAGTTTGCCTATGCCTGTCCTTGAGTCTCTACCAGCCTGATCGATCTCTCCCTCTCCCACACCTGCACTTCACTCTCCAATCCTTCAGCTTCTCCTGCCTCTGACTCTCCTGGCTTGCACAGGCTCTGCCAGATCACTGATCCCTTCTTCCAGGTCGTTCTCCAACCCACCCTTCTCCCAGTGCCCACTCCTCCACGTCCAGCCAGTCCCTGACGCATAGTTTGCATGACACACTAAGGAAGATAATAGCACAATAAAATTCAAAACAGCAACAATTAGTTGCACATCCAATCCAAATCCAATTAAAACTACTTAGTTTGATTAGCTAATGCAACAAAATGGGTGGAATGGATGCAGCGGTGCCAGCTTTCCGAAGGCTGGTAGTCATTTACACTTCCAGCACCTCTCTGCCACCCCTTGCCTTTGAGAACCTGCAGGTAATCTCACCACCCTCAGGGGGCGCCATACCCCACTTTCGGAACCCCAGATAAAGATCAGTGCTGAGTTAGGTGGCCCAGTGGCCTGGCTTGGTGTAGGATATCTTCCCGTGTTTCTAGGCTTCCCACCAGGAGATCCAAAGTTGCCTTACATTGTCTGTTTGCTCAACTCAGCCCCATGAGACCTTTTTGTGAAAGCTCTCCCACAACCAAGCTCAGAATCGGATCACTGATCCCGCGCTGGATGTGTTGTCAATGGCAACTCTCTTTTCCAAGGCCATATTGCAAATGGGGAATGGTTGGTGCAGACACACTTTTGAAGGTCACCCTGTTCCTCCATTGTTTGTGTTAATCTGCCGCGTGCATGATGTGCGGCACAATCAGAAGGCGTCCCGAATGCTCATGCAGGAATGCCAGCACTGCAATCATTTCGCTGCGTAGCTGCAGCAACGATACGGCACAGACCCCTTTCGCGGGATGAGCTGAATCAGCAGAAAAGCTTCTGAAGAACGGGCTCTTGTTTTCTCCAGGCACAGAAGCAGGGAACAGTTTCTAAGGCATTCAGAGATGCATCAGAGCATACCAGGCCTCATCCTGGCCCCAAATCAGAACTACGCCCTGCAAAAGACACGGGGGTGCTGCTGTGAAAGGCAGCTACAGGTCACATTTTCATGTTTCCTCTGTGATGCGCAGTGATGCATATCCTGTGCTATGTACGGCATTATTAGATGGGAATGGGCTGGGAAAGGCAAAATGGGAAGTTCCAACACAAAGGTGGCATTATTTTAACCACTGGGGAAAGGCTGCAAAGTTGGCAGAAGTTGTGTTCTTGCCCGTTCAAATGTGGTTTGTGAAATACCCTGCATGCCAATTCACGATCCTACGTTGCAGGGTTGGCCCAAGGCATTTTGCTGATAGACAGCTGGTTTGCTGATGTTCCCTTTGTGGATAGGTGCTCCCTTCGCAATCATTCAGTGCTTGAAGCAGTCAATCGTGTGTGCGTGTTTTCAACTGGAGATTTTAACAGCGGGGTTTAGAGAATGCATCGTTGACCCCAAACAAGCCAGACCCTCCGACGGATACCGTCCGTTCTAGCCTGCTTTTCCGTACCTTGACCTGACAGAAGGCTTCTGAGCAGAGGATCGTTTCTGTCTGAAAAACCAAACGATTAAATCTAACTTCCTGAATGCCTATTTACCCGTCCACTGGGCATTTGTGCGGCTCGATGCTGTTTGCCCTCTGGCTCTTCTTTTAACAGCCAGACATAAAAGCAGGCCAATGTTTCAACTGCTGAAGCTAGTTTAGCTGTAATTTTTCTCCAACACAGTTAATTAAATTCCAGGCGCAGTTTATGGGCGTAGATCATAAAGAGGCCACAAAGCATTACAGACAACGGATGTCAAACGATGATAAATGTGTATTGCTGTACAATCACAACCTCTGTGCGTTTCACATGTGCAATTTCAACATCACGCAGGTGAAGGCCGGCTGGTTGGAATCACACAAATTAAATGCACGGAAGACAAAGAGCTTAAAAGCTCTTTTTGCACAGGGTTTTGCCGGCATGGGAAGGGCTTTTAAGCTCTCAGACTTGTTTACTGGGCTTGTGGATGCTCTCATGAGATCCCTCCAGAGCTCCGAAGGCTCAGTGAGATCTTGTGAGAGCATCTCAGAGCCTGCTAAACTCTCCACCCCCCATAAGAATTGTTATTGTCTTGTTTTCTCTGGGCATAGAAGCGGGGAACAGCTTCTAAGGCATTCAAAACTGCGTCAGAGCATACCAGACCTCATCCTGGCCCTTCCTGGGCACACAAGCACCAAACAGTTTCTAAGGCATTCTTCTTCAGAAAAACAGCTGGCTTGACAGCTGGACATGCAGTGACAGCATAGGTTTCAAGGACATTTCTGGCTGTTTGTGTGAGACTCCCTCCTCCATGCAAGCGCGTAAATTGATAAGTCTGCAGCTGAAGAACGGTTGGAGTGTTGCAAATGACCTGTTACTGCAAGAAAGTAAAAAAAGATGATGGGGCATTTTGGAAGCACATCATTCACTGCTAACTAGGAACAGGGGACAGTCTGCCAACCAGAATCAAAATGCATGGAGTGGAAGAACTTTTAAGAGAGCAAATATTGTGCCTTGCATTTTTTAAACCCTTGATGTCTGACCATGTCTCCTCCCCAGCTTACATCTGGATATTTCCCCTCAGCGACTCTCCACAGTGCAGAAGCATCTAAAATAAAACCAAGTCCCTGGTTCAGTGCTTGCTCTTCAAAGACAGCCCTAGCATTACTTTCTGCCAGAGGGTTTGGATGCAGCGGCAATTCCTTTGATCAGCTTCTTCATTCCTTTGCAAAAAAAATAATGAATTTGTGTGGACTAGAGAGGAGGGCTGTCCATTCAGCTGGATCAGGGAGCAACACAGATATGGAAAGCTTAGGAATCTACAAGCCAGAATGGTTCTCCATGGACGGAGGCAGCACTGCCATACCCTTCAACATTTCTCCAATGAAAACTGGGGTGTCCAGTGCTATTTTTCTAGAAAAAGAGGGGCTGGAACTCACCATGAAACCTCCTTTGTCCTCTTAGAATGGCAAAGGCACCCACCTGAGAGGTGCTGGAACTGAGATTGGGTGAGTTCCGGCTGTAGAAAAGCCCTGGGAATGTCCTATTCCATGCCCTCCAACATTGCTCTGATAAAAATAGGGACGTCCGAGGGAAAAGCAGGACATTCTGGGATCAAATCAGAAATTGGGATGGCTTCTGTAAATCTGGGACTGTCCCTGGATTTGAGAGCCAGTGTGGTGTAGTGGTTAAGAGCAGTGGACTCGTAATCTGGGGAACCAGGTTCGCTTCCCTGCTCCTCCACATGCAGCTGCTGGGTGACCTTGGGCCTGTCACACTTCTCTGAAGTCTCTCAGCCCCACTCACCTCACAGAGTGTTTGTTGTGGGGGAGGAAGGAAAAAGAGATTGTTAGCCGCTTTGAGACTCCTTTGGGTAGTGGTAAAGCGGGATATCAAATCCAAACTCTTCTTCTTCTCTTCTTCTGGAGAATAGGGGCACTTGAAGAGTCTTTGGTGTTTCTGAAACCCAGTTGCTGCAAACCATGGGAGGAATGAGAGTTCTCTTGCCCCCAGGTGCTGCTTGCAAGTCTCCCCCAGGCATCTTGGTTTGCTACTGTGAGAACAGAATGCTGGACTAGATGGGCCATAGGCTAAGGTTACCAGATTTTTTTCAATGAAACCAGGGACGTTGATGCTGAAGTGATGGTGGTAGCAAAGGTGCAGTCGCTGCCTTGACCTCAACTGCCACGTTTCCCCTTCCTCTGAAGCTTGTGTCTCCTTTCTCCATGAGCCTGGGCAGCCCCTGAGTTGTTGGTTCTTCGGTGGTGGTGGGGAAGCCGTGCGAGGTGGGTCAGGCATGGAAGGCGGAGAAGGAGGGCCGAGAGCGGCGGCTCGGGCAGCACGATGCCTCCCTTCCCACTGGAGCAGCCCCAATCCCATTCCTACTTGCGTGTAAGCAGGAGGGGGCAGGGATCTCTCAGGCAACGCAATGCCTCCCTTCCCATCAGAGCAGCCCCAATCCTACTCCTACTTGTGTGCAAGCAGGAGGGGGTGGGGATCCCTCAGCTGGTAAGCGAGGCTTCCCATTGCCTAACTGAGAGATCCATGCCCCCTCCTGCTTGCATGCAAGCTCTGATAGGCAGCATGAAGCCTCCCTTCACAGCTTAGTTGCTGGGGTCAGGGAAGGTGGAGGCAGCCTGGAAGCTGCATCTTAGAGCCCCTGCACCACCATCATCTGGAGACCTGAGCAGCTCCTGAAGCCAGCTGGAGCCAACTGCTCTGGGCTGCTGAGACTGTCGCTGCTGCATTTCCCGGGGACATTAGATGAAATCCAGGGACATTCCGGGGATGGAATTTGCCCAGGGACTTATTCACAAATCCAGGGACTGTCCCCTGGGCAACAGGGACGTCTGGTAACCCTACCATAGGTGAAATATACTCAGAGTCGAGAGTGGATTTCATGCTCTTTATTCAGCTCATAGCGGTGAGGAGGAATGGAAGTTTCCCCAAAGTATCTGCCTTATATACATTATTTACACAATGGGCTGCACGTGATTGGCTAATTCCAGAATTCTCCTGTAGGCCAATCAGGTTGTGGATTCACTTCTATCTGGAGCTGGATTGGGTGGCTCCTACAGTCCAATCATACTGCTGCATTTGTTCTAGGACCAATCAGACTGCTGCATTCTGAATCCTATTGTTCTAGGACCAATCAGACTGCTGCATTTTGGATCCTATTGAACTCAGTACATAACAATAGGCCTGATCCAGCAGGCTCTTCCTATCAGTAAAACAAAAACCTTCACCCTAACCCAATTCTAACAATCAAATAAATGCACTGAGAGGTGCAGAGTTGAGCGGAACTGATTTTGTACAGAATATGCATCATGGTAAAACAGGCCTGACCCAGGGGCAGAAGTGAAGGAGAGAAGGGGAGGCAGTGGCTGCTTCAAGGCCCCTCTCCTCCCCTGGGCTGTGGATGTGCAAGAGAGCTGTAGAGGCAGTTCCCTCACGCGGTGGCCCCATGCTGGCAGCTGGCCGCAGCTCCACTCCCGGGTCAGGCCCGACCCGGGGGCAGAAGCAGCAGGCTCCGGTGCATGAGGGCATCACCCAACAGTGTGCCCTGCCCCCTGGCATGCCCTGCCCACCCACCTCCAACACATGCGAACACACCCCGACTTGCACCTATCCTGGGCGGCAAAAGAAGATGCTAGGCCTTTGCTCCTGGCCCTGCTCCTGCCTCTGATTCTTGTGATAATATTTTTTGTTAATTTCCAATTACAACCCAATAATAGCCTCATTATAACAATGCCAAATTATAATAGAATTACCAATACCAATCATTCAGATACCAAATAACACAATTAAAGTGTGTGTCGCCCCCCCGGGTGTGCTAGAAATTGATGGTTTGATGATTTACTTTATTTCTGTATTCCAAAATCTTATTAATTTCAATTACACTCTGGTCAAAATAACAATCCCTTATACAACAACTGCAATATTAATAACTTCTATTCGTGTTGACACAATAAATCATTTATAATACTACAAGTGAGGCGCTCAAACAATATCCTTGTTCTTCCTATGTGTGGCAGTTGTTCTGTCCGTGATGTTTCTTCATATTATGTCTATTATGTCTCTCTTTTCCCGGTTGTGGCTCTTCTGCATCCTGCCTTGGGCAGAGCTGATCTCCCATCGTGCTGCCTCTGATTCTTGACTGCTCTCTGCCGCAAACTCTTCCTGCTCACTAAACCCCGTCACCTCTTCCACTTCTGACACCTTCTCCTCCCCCTTCTCCCTCTCACCACATGTCGTCATCCACCACAATCCCCTGGCTCTGAGCCTTCTTCCTTTGGGGGTTCCCCAGCCAGCCCATGACGCCAGCAAATCGGATGGAGCAATCTGTCTAAAAACTGAAAAATATGCAAATTCAAGGACAAGCCCATGTTACAATGATGTCTCATCAGAATGTGCTTTTCTTTGCATTCGTCTTCTAAAAGAAAAAGATGGAGCAATTTCCTTAGACGTCTCCATGTTGCATCAGACTGGGGTTACCCATGTGACCTCACAACTCTTCCATCACCTATGAGGACTGTATTGCAGTAAGTTCCATGACCACACTTATTGCAACATGTATTTTAAAAAGAAAGTTCCTACAAATCTCTATACAAAGGGATAAGAGAAGGCTAGAGTTATTTATTTATTTGAAGGATTATTTTTTTAATGCCTGCAATTCAGCCCAAAAAAAATGGGGAGGGGGAGAGCATTCAGGGCAGCCTAGAAGGATTGGTAATAACAGCCCCTGTGTTCTAGCTTGAATAACAAATAAATTTGGCATCTGTGTCCCGTGGGGTATTAGGAAAAGAAGGGGACCTGTAAAGGAAGGATGTGTGTGTAACTAAAGTGCAAGTAGATAATAGGTACCGCTCTGGCGGGAAGGTAAACGGCGTTTCTGTGCGCTGCTCTCAGCAGCCCGGAGCAGTTGGCTCTGGTTCGGCTTAGTCATGACCCAGAAGCTGTACGCCGGCTCCCTCGGCCAATAAAGCGAAATGAGCACCACAACCCCAGAGTCGGTCACGACTGGACCTAATGGTCAGGGGTCCCTTTACCTATAAAGGATTCCTGGATGGTTAAGCCCACTATGGGGTGCGTCGTTCATCTCCGATTTCAGGCCAAGGGAGCCGCGTTTGTCCGCAAACAGCTTTTGCAGGTCATGTGGCCAGCAGGACTAAACCACTTCTGGCACAATGGGACACTGTGACGGAAGCCAGAGCGCACGGAAATGCTGTTTACCTTCCCACCACAACGGTACCTGTTTATCTACTTGCACTGTGTGCTTTCAAACTGCTAGGTTGGCAGGAGCAGGGACAGAGCAATGGGAACTCACTCCGTTGAGCAGATTTGAACTGCCAACCTTCTGATCAGCAAGCCGAAGAAGCTCAGTGGTTAGTCCACTGCGCCATCCACTCCACTAAGTACATACAAAGGAATTCACTTGAGAGGGTGACCACAGGCCTGTCTCAGCCTTCTCCAAACTGGTGTCCTCCTAAAGTCATGGGATTGCAGTGCCCATCATTCCTAGCCACTGGCCATGCTGGATGGAGCTGGTAGGTGGCAAAAGAGGGAGATTCCCGGCCGCAACTAGTCTTCAGAAGCATTGCTGTCTCTAGCTGTGGAGGCAGAGCAAAGCCATCATGGCTAGTAACCATTGATAGCCTTTTCCTCCATGAATTTGTTTGATCTTTTTTCTAAAGCCATCTAGTTTAGTGGTCATCAGTCTCCTGGCGAAGTGAGCCCCATCGTTTAACTCTGCGTCATGTGAAGAAGCCCTTCCTATTATCTGTCCTGAATCTGCAGGGGATTGGCAGATGAAGGTGATGGACTATATGGAATTGGCGGAAATGACTGGCAGAATCCGAGACCTGGGAGAAGAGCTGGTGGAAGAAGATTGGAAGAAATTTAAAGACTATCTGCAGAAATATTGTAAAATTAACGAATGTTAAAATGATGTTGGATTGAAAATAAGTGGCACTAGCAACAAAGTTAACAAAAATATGCAAAAATAGATTGATAATATATGAAAATATATAATAATATGTTAAGATTTAGAGTTAAGATAAATGAAAGAGGGTAAGGATTTGCTGATTTGATTATGTAAATGGGAATACAAAAAGGGGAGGTGTGAGGAGGTCAACGAAACAAGCAAATGAGTTTAAAGATATTTAAAAATGGATTTCTTTTTAATGTTTCTTTTTATCTTGTAATCTTTAATTTTTGTATTTTTCTTTTTATTATTTTTTCTTTCTTATATGCTTTTTGTTTATTTTATTCTGTAAACTTTTGTTTTTTGTAAAACCTCAATAAATATTATTTTTTAAAAAATGAATCTGCAGGGGGTTGGACTAGATGTCCCTCGGGGTCCCTCCCAACTCTACAGTTCTATGATTCATTGGGTGTCCGTGAGTTATGAGAGAGGGAGAAAACCTTTCCTCTTTCCACTTTCTCCTGCTACAGAGGCTCCGTTCAGCCATCCTGGTTAAGAGCTATCGAAGCCCACACATGCTGCTTTTCAAAACAGCCATTCTGCTTTCCTCTGACACGAATCCAGCTGAACTTTGTGCAGCTTGGATCGAGTCTCTGTTCTCTGGATTCTTTCCAAAGCCAAAATAAAAGAAGGTGGAATGAAGGTGAGAATTCTGGAGGGGGCAAAAGCGAGAAAGTTTGGAATATGCGGCAGGCACCTCTCTCGTGCAACCGCCACGGCATTGTGGATATCATTTTCAAATTAGATGTTATGCTGCCAAACCATTATTGATCTAATTTTCTCTGCAGAATACTTATTAATGTTATCTTGTTGCCCCTTGATGCATACGGCCTCGTGAGGCTGGAATGGCAGGCTGTAATTGTCCCTTGGCAGGGAATTATTCACATTTCCCTATCTTGAAAAGAATGAGCAGGCATATGTAGTTACACTAATGACTTCGTTTCTGAAGACTTCATGTGCTGGGTATGTGGCGCTCTCGACGTATTATGGCTAGATTAACAATCATTCATTTTAAATATCCCATTTAGAAGTGCATGTTTTGCTTACTGAATGCCAAGATCTCGCTCTCTCTCAATTCTTTTCATGCTTCCCACCCCCACCGCTGTTGCAAATGTTTCGTAGTTAGTCGGTTTTCTTTTCTTTTGCTATCTCTAGAGCAGGTGTGTAGTCTCAACATGAATGGAGTAAGTCAATGGTTCCCAAAGTGGGGGGGGGGATTGGGATTCTCTAGTGGGGGAGCTAAGAGACAAGGAGACAGAAGTGGGGAATTGGAGGCTGACCACTCCAATTCCTTCCTTCCTTCCTTCCTTCCTTCCTTCCTTCCTTCCTTCCTTCCTTCCTTCCTTCCTTCCTTCCTTCCTTCCTTCCTTCCTTCCTTCCTTCCAACTTCTTAAAAAACCAATTACAAGAATAAACCATTATCTTCCGTAACAAATGCATGTACAGATGTTTGGTCTTGTATGCAGTCATCCACGTGGCATCAAAACAGATGTGGAAAATCTTTTGCATGACAGATGAAGCTCACATGCACAGGGTATACTTCAGAGTAAAGCACTCAGATAATTTGTCCATAGCGGCTGAGACGGAAGGGAGATTACTGTGCCGTTGTTAATAAACAATATAAATTGATACTCTACGGAGTCAAAGCCATCTTTACTATTCCTCTTATCACCCTCTGATGGTGAGTTAAGCGCTTTGTAAGAGCTATATTCCACATATAATGGGCGGTGGCTTCTTTTCAATTGGAAGCAACTGTTTGTCTTGCTGATGTCGTAAGAAAGACGACCAACTCTTTACGCTTAACGCTTGGCCTGGCAGTGGTTCTGCACAGGCATTTTGACCCTTCCAACTCAAAGGGGAATGGACTCTGGCATGGGGCAGTCTATCCACAGCCAGAAGAACACAATTTGGGAAGTGAAGGAGCTTCCCCATGTCATGTGGGTCTGTGGGTGTTTTTTTAAAAAATAAGCAAATATCCATTATTGTTTTTCTTTGTTGAGATAAGGAAAAACATGCAGGCAATATTCTGCCCAAGTGCTCAGCAAGTAATAAGTGAGTGCAAAGGCACTAGCTTAATTGAAAAGCACAAGGCATGCAATTTTTCAGTATCATAAAATTACATTTTATTAATGTTTAATACAATTAAAGCACTTTAAGTGTTATTAGATTACCGGTATTATGTTCTTGCTGTTCATCAGGGGTGTGTGTGTGTGTGTGCCAGCAAACAAACAAACACACACACACACACACACACAACTTAGAATCATAGAATTGTAGAGTTGGAAGGGACCATGAAGGTGGTCTAGTCCATGGGTAGGCAAACTAAGGCCCGGGGGCTGGATCCAGCCCAATCACCTTCTAAATCCAGCCTGCAGATGGTCCGGGAATCAGTGTGTTTTTGCATGAGTAGAATATGTCCTTTTTTAAAAAAAAAAAAATGCATTTCTGGGTTCTTTGTGGGGCATAGCAATCCATTCATTTAATTTTTTTTCAAAATATAGTCCGACCCACCACATGGTCTGAGGGACGGTGGACCGGCCCACGGCTGGAAAAGGTTGCTGAGCCCTGGACTCTAGTCCAACCCTATGCAATACAGGGATCTTTCACCCAACTTGGGACTCAAACCCACAACCTTGGGATTAAGAATCTCATATTCTACTGACTGAGCTCCCTTAGGCCCCTAGACCATTTCTTGGCATGGCTTGGGGCTCCCTTTCTTACGCTACAATAAATAAGCTGATGGAGAGTATTTGTATTGGGGTGCCTGTAATGGAATTGCACCCCAAACTCATATGTAAGTAATGTTAGTCATGAAATACGAACAGCAGCAGGGTGAGGATGAGCGTTTCACAAATTGCATTCTGCAGCCCCATTTCTCTCTGCCAACGCACACGTTCAGAACCAAATCACTCACAAATTATCGCACTGTGTGTGCATGCATGACTAGTGATATGAAATATAGCTGTGCATGATGGATGGAAGGATAGTTTGAGAGGGGGTGGGACTGTTGCCTTGTCTGAGCTGTTAACCCTTTGTAGGAGAGCTCTAAGAGGGGCTACGATGTGAGACCATTTTGATGCTCACGGGTTTTCGTTCGCATGCTTTAGATAAGAAAAGCACAGTGTGTAGGTAAAGGTAAAAGTAAAGGACCCCGGACAGTTAAGTCTAGTCAAAGGTGACTCTGGGGTTGCGGCACTCATCTCGCTTTCAGGCCGAGGGAGCCAGCGTTTGTCCACAGACGGTTTTCCAGGTCATGTGGCCAGCATGACATTCATCCAGTGCTTTACCAACTGCACTGGCTCCCGGTGGAGTACAGGATCAGGTTTAAGGTGCTGGTTTTGACCTTTAAAGCCCTATGTGACCTAGGACCCACGTACCTACGTGACCGCCTCTCCTGGTATGCCCCACTTTAGGTCCACAAATGACAACACTTTGGAGGTCCCAGGTCGCAAGGTGGTTAGATTGGTCTCACCTAGGGCCAGGGCCTTTTCAGTACTGGCCCCGACTTGGTGGAACGCTCTGTCACAATAGACTAGGGCCTGCGGGACTTGACATCTTTCCTCAGGGCCTGCAAGACAGAGCTGTTCCACCTGGCCTTTGGTTTGGACTCAGTCTGACCTTTATGTTTCCCTCCCCTTACGGTTTTGATCTATGGGCTACTCTTAAAATGAGGCTGCATTTTAAATTGCATTTTAACCTGTATTTTAAATTGGCTCCCCCCCCCCCCCGCATTATGTTTTTATTGTAATTTTACTGTTGTTAGCCGCCCTGAGCCCGGCTCTGGCCAGTGAGGGGTGGTATAAATAATTTTTATTATTATTATTAAACCGCTACTGGCACACAGAGGACCGTGATGAGAGCCAGAGTGCATTGGAATGCCGTTTACCTTCCCGTTGCAGCGGTACCTATTTATCTACTTGCACTGGCATGCTTTTGAGCTGCTAGGTTGGCAGGAGCTGGGACACAGCAATGGGAGCTCACCCCGTTGTGGGGATTCGAACCGCCAACCTTCCAATCAGCAAGCCCAAGAGGCCCAGTGGTTTAGACCACAGCGCCCTTATCAATACCTTATCAATATGTGACTCTTCCTTCCAAAATCTCCCTTTGTGCAATGGTTTTTGATGATGTCCTCTTCAAATATCTTCAGGGTTGTCACATGCAGCAAGTTTGTTTTCTCCTGCTCTGGAGGGTAGGACTCTGACTAATGGCTTCAAGTTACAAGAAAGGAGATTCTGACTAAATATCAGGAAGAACTTTCTGATAGTAAGAGCTGGAATGGTCTCCTTCGGAAGGTGGCGGACTCTCCTTCCTTGGAGGTTTCTAAGCAGAGGTTGGATGGCCATCTGTCAGGATGCTTTGGTTGAAATTCCTGCATTGCAGGGGGTTGGACTAGATGACCCCTGGGGTCCCTTCCAACTCTAGGATTCCATGATTCTACATCTGCCAAAGCATCCTGAACAGTCTGTCCATTTTATGGCACCTGCAATAAATGTTCCACACAGCTGGCGTTGTTTCTTTACTCTTTATTTTTATTGGTACAATCTTATTTCTGAAAACACACACACACACAAACACACACACATACTTGAAGGTTTATCGATTCCAGTTTGGGTGGAAAGTACTAGGACTTTTGAGGAGGAAGGGGGGTTATAATAATCACTCAAAATAAGAGCAGACCCTGATCCCTAGGAGTATTTTTGCATCTTGTTACTGCCTTTCCCCCAGCTGCTTCTTCAACAGCACATTTTTTGTTCTTGTTTAGGACTTCTTTCTTCATAAAGCAATCCCAGGAAGTCAAGGACCTACGTAATGTATTTGATTTCCCCGCATCCTGACATTATTGAAGCAAATGCAGCTGATTAAGAGTGAATGAATTTGCTCCCTGGACCAGTCACACTGGCAATCACAGCCACAGTTTCCGAACTGGCCACGTGGGTGATGATAGTCAGCTAGACATGTGAGGGCCAGCAAAACTTATTCAGGAAACTGCTGCTTTCAGAGGTGAAAACCTTTGTCACTTTTTTTGTCACTGCTAAGTTGCTAGGCTTCCATCGACACAACCTCAGCCACGTGCTCATGGAGGCACAGTAGAAAATTGTGAAGTATGAAAATTTGGGATGTCCAAGTCATCGCATGGCAAGGGATGGAAGAGTTTGTGCAAATAAAGGCCAAAACACATTTCACCAGAAGACTGGTCCAAACGATCGATACACTGGCCACAGATCTCTCAGCATTGCCGAAGTCATGAGATTCTGCTGGAAAAACTCCACTACTGTGCAGAGCTGGTTCTGGAGACAGCTTGCAAGATGATGGGGTATTTGGGCTTTATCAGTCCTATTGAGACCAATTCCATTGGGATCTGGAACATGAGAGGGAAAAACTGGATTTAGAGGCCAGAAAACAGAAGGGTTTTGAAAAAGGAGGTGCAACAGAGATCTTAAGGATGGTGAAGAGGCATGGACTCAGAGATATCGCAAACTCTTCAACTTTCTTCCACTGCATGTTTACGCCCTTATCACAAGAGTGCAATAGTCTAAAAGGAATAATGTGGTTTTCCCCATAGCCAGAGGACCTGCAGCCATAACCTCCCAATCCTAACAATCTCAACTCTTGTGAAATGAACACTGCATTTGCAAGCCTATTCAGACACCATTGGAGCTAAGAGAGCTGCTGCCCATGACCAATTAATAGGCATGTTTGTGTAGTTGAGCAGTACGTGAGACAGCATATGATCAGAAAATGAAAGCCTATGGTCCTCTCCATTTTGGGCACATCCCTTGGCTTTTTTTTTAAAAAAAAATGGCAGCTCTGCAAATGATTGGGATCGGTTTTGACAACTGGCAAGAGTAATCTGTCCCTTCCTGGCAAAGAGAGAGGGGGAGAAAGAGAAAAAAGGTGGCAACCTGACCCACTTTGGGTTGTGGCTTTGCCCACCACTGGTTTCAGCTCCACCCACCCTTGACATGTGTCCCCCCTGCAACATAGGGACATCTGAAGCTGCCTTTTCCTGAGGTGCCTCTGTCTCTGCCTGCATCAGATGTGCAGTTGAAAAGAACCTTCCACATCTGGCTTTCCCTCATTGGGGTGCACCAAAAGGATGAAAGGCATAGATAATAAATATTGAGTGAAATACGACCATACCTCCCATGTCCAGGAAGCACAACTCTGCGTGGTTTTCCACTTGACCCACGGCATGGGTCCGAGTGGTTTTGCCTTTGCCCCACTGCTTTTTCCTGGAAAGCCCACTCTTTAGCACTAAATCAGCACAAGCGGCAGCCCACAGAAAATCTGATTGCCTTTGTTCCGATTCAGTGCTAAAGACTGGGTTTCCCCGAGGGAAAGCCGTGGAGCAAAGAGAGGTGTGGATAAGCCCTCAGTCGGGGTGGAGCACTAAAGGGTGAAGAAGAAATGGCAGCATCTTCTGGAACACTCAGTACCACCTGTGTTGCAGGTGAGGCATCACCTGTTGACACTTCCATATGGTGGAAAAGCTCCATCTGATTCAGTTTGGCTGCCTCCCATGTTGACAACAGCACAGATCAGTCCCAGGTCCCAGAGCTGGCCCAAGAGTTTTTTGTGCCTGGGGCAAAATTCACCCTCCGCTTCCTACCCCCTACCCCCATCCACAAATGAAGCCGCCTGGCCTGGAGCGGACTCTGACTTCAGCACCGGCATGTGGACAGCAGCCCCTCCACTGCACCCAAGCTCAGCAGCCGGGTGGCCAGGGTGGCACAACCCTCCCTGTTCTTCCCCGGCTTCCCAGCAGCTGCTGCCCTCTACCCGACGGTAGGGTCGGTGCCTCACCTTTGTCTCCTTGCAGGGCTTGAAGGTGAAGTTCTGCATCAGGCTAGCAATAGCAGCCTTCACGGTAAGGAGAGCAAACCTCATCCCAAGGCAGTTCCTGGGACCAGCTCCGAATGGCAGGTATATGTAAGGGTTGATGCTCTCCTTATTCTCTTTGCTGAATCTGTTAGCAGACAGAAGGGAGGAGAAACCGTCGTTTGCAACCGTCTGAGCAGTGAAGGGGCTTAAGAAAAGACCCCATGCATTGCCTGTCGGGTCTCTGGCAGGGCTCAGAATGGGAGTTCTGCAGATCAAGCTCTCATGCTGTCCTCCCAGCACCACCAAACCAGGGAGCTGAAAGCATTTTGATGCACTCTTCCCTCAAATACATTGTTGTGAGTCTGGGGGCTAAGTCTGCCTGATGCCCAAGCCCCTTCTATTTCCTGGGGTCCTGGATCCAGCAAGGCAAGGGCTACAAGCTAATGGAGGATTCCCTTGTGGAGCTAGCCAGGCAAGTTCGGTTGTGAGATAGTGGCCACCTAAGTACCACCTATGTTTAGGGAAGTTTTATTGCATTTTTAATATTTTGTTGGAAGCCACCCAGAGTGGCTGGGGAAACACAGCTAGTTGATAATGATGATGATTTTTATTTATACTCCACCCTCCCCAGCCAAGACCAGGCTCAGGGTGGCTAACATCAAATATATAATACATTAAAACATAAGATTAAACGATCGGTTGAAATACAGCTTTAAATCAGAATAAAATCAGATGGCAATCCACGAATTATAACTATGGCTTTGGGAACGTTAAGGGCTCACCAGGCCCAGCTATTTGTGCTGATCTCGTATGAGCCGGTGAGAAGGGTTGGAGGGGCCTAACTCTCCCTCACCTAGCTGCTAGGGAGAAAGACAAAGGCCAGAGTTGTGTGAGAGGGGGGGTTGTTGCCTCCTCAGACTTGGGAACAAGGATGGAGGTTTGCAACCCATGCCTTCAGAAACATTGGTTGGTGCAAGGCAAGGATGAGGAAGCTTAAGGTGTGGTCCTTAGGATGTTAGTCTATAGCTCCCATCATCTCTGACTGTTGGCAATGCTGGCTGGGTCTCACATGCTCCCCATCCTTGATAAAGGAGAAGTAGTTCATCCAATGAGAGGTTATATCAGTGGCTGTAAACCACAGGAGGGGAGATTTGCTCTTGTGCTCAAATCCTGCTTCTGGGTTTCCCATTGGGGCTTCTCAGAGAACAGGATGCTGTACTAGATGGGAAACTGGTCTTCTTCAGCAGATGCTTTTATCATGTTCTTATGTAACTCAATACTTTCCACAACCACAAACAAGAACCCTTATGCTGTCCCCAAACTCGCACAACCTCTTATGGTTAATGATTATATTTATACCCATCACTTCTACCAAGAAGCTCAGGGCAATGCTCCTGGCTCTCTTCCCTTTCCACCTTTATCATCACAACAACCCTGGAAGACCATGGTTGGTCCAAGATCACCCAGCGAGCTTCATGGCCAAGTGGGGATTTCCCTCTGAGTCTTCCCAGTCCTTGCCTTACACACACCCTGACGACTAGAAGCAAAGAGGGGCAGGAGGAGGTGGTTGTTGCATTCAGTACCTTTCGGGTCTAAATTCTTTGGGTTCTGGCCAGTATTCTGGGTCGTAGTGCAAGATGCTCGGTGGAATCATAACCGTCATCCCTTTCGGAATGGTGATTCCATTCAACTCCACGTCTTTCTTGCACACTCTTTCGATTCGCCCGCCAACCGGGTACATCCGGAGGATTTCGCTGGTGGCCATGTCAAGGTATTCCATTTGCATGACGGCATCATAGGTGATGGGAGCCTTTTGGAGGGAGGGAGAAAGAGAGGGATGGGAGAGTTATGTTTAAAAAGTTGGTCACTGTCTACATTGGGGCCAACACAGAAACTCAGATAGAAATAGTAAAGTTGGTTCTTTGTTCAAGGAAGGTAAAGCGACCCCTGACCATTAGGTCCAGTCATGGCCGACTCTGGGGTTGTGGCGCCCATCTCGCTTTATTGGCCAAGGGAGCCGGCGTACAGCTTCTGGGTCGTGTAGCCAGCAGGACTAAGCCACTTCTGGCGAACCAGAGCAGCACACGGAAACACTGTTTACCTTCCCGCCAGATTGGTACCTATTTATCTACTTGCACTTTGACGTGTTTTCAAACTGCTAGGTTGGCAGGAGTGGGGACCGAGTAATGGGAGCTCACCCCGTCGCAGGGATTTGAACCGCCGACCTTCTGATCGGCAAGTCCTAGGCCCTAGGTTTAACCCACAGCGCCACCTGCGTCCCTACTTCAAGGAAACAGAATACAGACAGAGAAACCCACGGGCAAAGCAATTGCCAGAACTGACAATCTGTTCCTCCCACTTCCTCCTTGGCTGGAAGGAGGGCTCTGCACCCTCTGTGCTCTTTGTTCTGCTACATGCAGGGCCCTCTATGCCCTTAGACAAGGGAGGAAGGGAGCTGAATACAGTAGGACTGTCAGGTTCCTACAAGTTTGCTGTAACCTCTGCCCCCACCTCCTCCTCAGCTGCCTGTCCTGTGTTCGCAGTGCTTTCTGCCTCTTCTTCTCTCTCACTCAAGCCTTTTGCTTCTTCAGCATCCAATTATTCAGCCCCCCTTTCATCCTCTGACCTGTCTTCTGTGTCCCACTCCCCTGGCTCTGAGCCTTCTCTCCTGAGGCTTCTCTAGGGGGTACTCCAGCTGGACCCCCACCCCCTCCACTCCTCATTGTCCAGCCAGGTAAGTACATTCACTGTTCTCTTTTCAGTGCCTGCTAAAGACATTTTTGTTTAGAGAAGCTGTCCCAGATATGTAGTATGTAGAATGCTACCATTTCCTTTAATCTTTTTTTTTCATTTATAGCTGATTTTATTTTAAAATGTTTTAAAACAGTTGCTTTTAACTGTTTTTACCAATATTTTGTCTTTCTTTTGTAAACTCCTTCTAAGGGTGTGTGTGTTTTTAATTAAAAGGAAGGTAATCAGGTAGTGTATTCATTTCATGAAACAAATCATTAAATTTGGGTACATAATTCTTTCTTTTGCCTTTGAGTCGATTGAATGGATGAACATTGGTGCATTGTTTTTCCATTTGTTTCTGAGCCGAGAAATGCATTGCAAAATATGGAGTCCGTGAAACCTCTGTTAGCATGTCACGCCTCCAAAGCTGCAGATGAGATTGGTGTAAATCAATACCTGTCTGGGAAGAGTGTGGGAACGGAAGACAGTCTTATCTCTTCCGCTGTATTAGCTATTGTACTGTACTTTTGCTTTTACTTCTGTCTTTTCTTCTCTCGGAGCTGGAGAGAGAGGACACCATGAATCCTTTGTATGTACACAGTGTGCAAATAAATACGTAGATTAGCTCTACGATGTCTCACACTTCTTGCTGTGTTTTGCCAGAAGATTAGTGTGCATATATCATTTGATATATGTCACTGAAGAGCACTGGAGAAGAAGAAAAATGCCTTTTCCAGAGATGCGCACACTGGAAGATGCTCGGAGTTTGGGGGGCTGCAGGGGCACCCCAGGGCGTTTTCCCAACAACCTCAAAGATGGCAGATTGCGTTCCAATCTGCACTAAGCAGTCCACGGCCAATTCACAGATGCCAAATTCCTCCAACATCCCTAGCACAGAGGCCCTGTATTATACAATGCCACTTTATATCTGCTTTTTTAATAGTAAAAGAGGTCACAGGTAGGTGCTGCTTAATGGATGTGGTTGATGGAAGGGATTCCTCTGATGCTTGGCCCTGAGCGCTGCTAAATACCTTATTAGGCAGGACAGCGTCAATCTCAGCTTGCAGTTTTTGCTGGACGTCCGGGTGGGTCGCTAATTCGTACGCCATGTAGCCGAGGATATTGCTGGTGGCCTCGTATCCCGCAAATATGAACACAATGGCTTGTGCCGAAATCTCTTCCTCGGTCAATGCTGTACAGAGAAAGGAAAGGAAAGAGAAGTTTGGACAGAAGCACAGGCAGATCTACTAGGAAACCAGACCCTCCAAGCGTCCCTATTTTCCAGGTCCCGGATTTACAGAAGCCGTCCTGGTTTCTGATTTGATGCCGGAATGTCCCACTTTTCCTTAGGACGTCTCTATTGTAATGTTGGAGGGTATGTGAAACTAATGAAGTATATTATTTCGATCCCACCAATAACCTGAGAACTATAATGCATAGGAAATATGTATTCACACCAGTGACTTTGACATGTGAGATAACCCAGCAATTTTAACCCAGATCTGAGATGTAGTAGTTTTTTTTGGGGGGGGGGGGGTTTAAGCGCTGATCTGTCATGGAACAACCCCAGTGAAAATGAGAACAGTGGTTACCTAGACTTCATTCCTGGTTGAGAAGGTGTCTCCATGACAGTTCAAGCTTTAGGGCCACCCAAAATGTAGGTCCGGCACTGAAAACATGATGACTTAAAATGGGATGAGCTCACCTGCTTTTATGCCTATCCCTAGGCAAGGCTGCAGGGTGGAATCGCATAATGAATTCCTGGTACTGTTAATTAATGTTCATAGAAAACATCAAAGGAAGCATGGGTTCTTGCCAAGGTTGCAAAATCTGCTTTTTCAGAATATATATTCCAACCCCAATTAAGGAGCTGAGGGCGGGGGCATATCTGTGATCAGCCCAGAAGCTCCAGGATGGAATGGAAGTTGTTGCTGTTATTGTGAAATAAAATTTATGGCTACGAATGCAAAAGCTACACAGAGCCTGAGGCTCAAATCCGTTTCTCCCTCACAGGATGGGTGTGGCTGCCAAACTCCTTCCATTTCTTTGGCAAAGCAATGTTTAGAGTTTGTGTGCCTGGATTTATTTATGTGTTATGTATTTGGTTTCTATCCGCCTTTTTCTTCCCAAGGAGCTCAAGGTGTCATACATGGTTCCCCTCCCCATTTAAACACCGCAACAACCCATCGCTGTCAACGTTTCCCTTTCTTTAAGGGAAATTCCCTTATTCCGAATAGGATTCCTCGCAAGAAAAGGGAAAAGTTGACAGCTATGCAACAACCCCCATTGCACATGCACAGACTTCAGACCTTCCTTTTACGGCACATGTTACCTTTATAGTTGTGGTTCACACCGTTGCTCTCGTATTGCACATCTGACTTTTGGGAGTCGATCATCAGCTGTAGGAAATCCACTCTGCCCTGGGAACAAAAATAACCACAGAATCTTAGAATCATTGGAACTCAGGGATCATCTAGTCCAACCCCCTTCAAGGCAGGAATATGCAGCTGTCCCATACGGGGATCGAACCTGCAACCTTGGCATTCTCAGTGCCTTGCTCTAACCAACTGAGCTATCCCAGTATGAGGGCTTACCCTTATAAGCAATAATTTGAATTGGGGGTGGGAGGGACTGGATAGCTCCCCCTTCCCCCTTCCCCCTCTTATTTTTTGTTTTTGCATCAGAAAGGCACCTGGCCAAGTTGGTTGCCAATCAATATTGCCACAGACATTTCTGAGACCACGGTCTTTCCAATGAGTGGCTCCTGTCCAGGTTTGTTAATTGTCTTGCTTTAAATGTTGAGAGGATTCTATGCCGTTCTAAAATGAGTGTGTGTGGGGGGGGGTTATTGGGTTGTTATTTTTACTTTGATTGTGTATTTTGTGGTTTTATATTTTGATTTTATTCTGTGAACTGCCCTGAGACCTCCAGGTATAGGGCGGTATACAAATACTAGAATTTAATTTTTTTAAGTCAGTTTCCAATCTTTTTAAAATTCTTCTATAAACCAATCTTTTTTTAAAAAACAGCAACTTAGAAAATTAAGCAGTCACATCAGAGTGTCAGGACTCACCAATGCACTTTCTCCCCCCCCACCTCCCCCATCTAAAAAATCTAAAATGATTTTTTTTTCTCATCTAGGTTAACTCACTGAGGATTTTGTTGTTGTTGTTGTTTTACCTTTCCTTTCGCTTGCTCCCGTTCCCTCTTGATGTTCGCGATTGCCCTGGCAAAGAAGTTCACAGCACTGCTGGGGAAGATATGGAAGTTCATCTTGTCCAGAAGGGGACTTAGGAATGGAAAGAAATCTGGTTGGAGGGGAGAGAGAGAGCAAAGAATAGAAAGCAGCATTAGCATTATCCCAGCATGCAAGACCCCATTTTCTAAGCCTCACAATTGAGGAGGTACTCATATGCACAGAAGGCTTGGATTGTGCAGTCAGAAAACCCTTTAGAAGGGAGACAGCATGGCTTGGCATTCCAGCATCACTAGGGTCCAGGGATGTGCTGGACGGGTTCTCCCGGCCGGCCCGCACACCACTAAGGCAACCTGAAGCAACCTGCCTCAGGCAGCATGTTCCACAGGGGGCGAGAGACCCTAATTCCACAACCAAAACCCCACCTCCAACCCTTTCCTTCCAGCTGCCACCCCTCTTCGGCCTTGGGAACCAGACAGTGGGCCTTCTCGGTAGTGGCACCTGCCCTGTGGAATACCCTCCCACCAGATGTCAAAGAGAAAAATAACTACCAAACTTTTAGAAGACATTTGAAGGCAGCCCTGTTTAGGGAAGCTTTTAATGTTTAATAGGTTATTGTATTTTAGCGTTTTGTTGGAAGCCGCCCAGAGTGGCTGGGGAAACCCAGCCAGATGGGCGGGGTATAAATAAATTATTATTATTATTATTATTATTATTATTATTATTATTATTATTGGTGGTGGCAACTGCCAACTTGGGTTTTGGTAAGCGGAAGATTCATCCAAAGCCAAGGAGAACAGCAGCACCACCTCATGGAACACCCTCTCTTGGCCAAGACTCCCATCCAAAAGGGTTTTTTTCACCACAGAGCAGCTTTGTTGCCACTGATCTCCTTCCACCCTGCCAGAGCACGGGCCCAGGTCTGGGGAGCGGGGTCAGTAGGGTGTCTCGTCTCAGGTGGAAAATGGTCCACAGCCTGCCCTGGCCACCATGAATGGAGGAGACCATCTCCAGCCCAGCTCCTCACTTGAACCAGGCCAGTGACTCTCCAGCGCAAATCCCAGGATGTCAATCAAATCAGCATATGCAGGGCAACTGGTTTAAGGGCTCATCCAGACCTCATTTTGTGCTGCATTTTTAGGCACAGGGCCAGGCTTTAAAGCTCCGTGTCCAAGCACTTGTGTGTTTTCCCTGGGAAAACCTGCGTTTAAATGCAAGATCAGAACAAATGGCAATTGGGTTTTCCTGGGGAAAGCGCCAAGACAAAATAAAAAATAAACATTATCTTGGACACAGAGTTTTAAAGCATGGAGCTTTGCCTGGAAAGTGTGGTGCCCCCCAAAAGGTCTGGGAGATAAGCCCTGAGACTCTGGCCTCTGGGAGCAGCAGGGATATTTATATTTATATGCAGTAGAAGTAACGTACATAATAGAACGAAGACTGGGGAGAACAGGTCAAACCGCACCAGCTTGCTTGCCTCCCTGACAAAGGGGTCTTTGGGGTTGTTCATTGAATCCGTGTTCACCCCAAAGGAAGTGCTGGTCACCACATCCATGCTGTAGGCCCCAAATTTCCTAAACAGACAAAAAATAAAATAAAACACAGGACAGAAATCAGGAAGAAGAAGAAAGCCTGGAACAAGTGGGTTGAATCTGCCCTATTCAGTGAAAATCAGGAGGGGTGGGTTTGTTTGGTTTTTTGCATGGGTATTTGCTGTGTCTCTGGCCCAGGACTGCCAAATCCCCATATCTGCCTGGCCCCCTCCAGGGGGCAGGTCTTGACTCTCCAGGCTGTCAAGAGCATCTTTAATTATAAATAATAATAATAATAATAATAATAATAATAATAATAATAATAATTGTAGGAATAGGGTTGTTTGTGCCTATAGGGAAAATGGGCACATGGGTGGAAATTTACTGCAGCCTGACCAATAATAATAATAACAAATAATAATAATAATAATAATAATAATAATAATAATAATAATAATAATAATTTATTATTTGTACCCCGCCCATCTGGCTGGGTTTCCCCAGCCACTCTGGGCGGCTTCCAACAAAGATGAAAGATACACTAAAATGTCACATATTAAAAACTTCCCTGAACAGGGCTGCCTTCAGATGTCTTCTGAATGTCAGGTAGTTGTTTATCGCTTTGACATCTGATGGGAGAGCGTAGCACAGGGCGGGCGCCACTACCGAGAAGGCCCTCTGCCTGGTTCCCTGTAACATGGCCTCTCGCAGTGAGGGAACCACCAGAAGGCCCTCGGAGCTGGACCTGAATGTCCAGGCAGAACGATGGAGGTGGAGACACTCCTTCAGATATACTGGACTGAGACCGTTTAGGGCTTTAAAGGTCAGCACCAACACTTTGAATTGTGCTCGGAAACGTACTGAGTACTGTGCAAGCAGCTTGCAAGTTTCAGCCCAAAGAAAGAGGTCTATAGCCTGCTAGTGGAAGGATAGCAAGGAGCAAGCCAGCCTAACCTCTCTTGGAAGTGAATTCCACCTGTTCTGCTCAAGGGAAGCCAGGAATGCCAGTGTCTCCCCCTGCCCGAGACCATCCCACAATTTCCAGTCTCAGCCACACTAAATCTTGCTTTCCCCTCCCCCCAGACCATAGGCCCATTTATCACCCCGAAAGGTGAGTTTTCCCAAAGAGTTGCATGACTTGCCATATTGGGCAGCTACTCACTCTTTGATGTCCACAGGCTCCGCCCTCTCCGCTTTGCCTTGAATACTTTTCACTAGGCTGTCCACGTGGTGCTTGATGATAGGAAACATCTTAGGTGGCGGCAACAGGGTGAGGAGGGGAGAGAAGGGGGCACAGGGCAACACAAAGCAGAAAGGGGGTCATTTATATCCTGCTTGGTCCTCCAACCACTGCTGCTTGCAATAGCATCAAGGTAAAGGTAAGGGGACATTAGGTCCAGTCGCAGACGACTCTAGGGTTGTGGCGCTCATCTCGCTTTATTGGCCGAGGGAGCCGGCGTACAGCTTCCGGATGATGTGGCCAGCATGACTAAGCCGCTTCTGGCGAACCAGAGCAGCGCACGGAAACGCCGTTTACCTTCCCGCCAGAGGGGTGCCTATTTATCTACTTGCTCTGGCGTGCTTTTGAACTGCTAGGTTGGCAGGAGCAGGGACCGAGCAACGGGAGCTCACCCCGTTGTTGGGATTCGAACAGCTGACCTTCTGATCGGCAAGTCCTAGGCTCTGCGGTTTAACCCACAGCGCCACCCGTGTCCCAATAACATCAAAAGGCACCCCAAAAACAAAAGTACGCCCTGTATTAAGGAAACCAAACTGAAGCTCCCTCCCTGACTGCAGACTTGTTGCTTCCTAACTTTCCCAATCTCTTCAAGTCCACCTTAGAAGCAGCCTAGTGTATATCTTCCTATATGCATAAAAATGTAGGGTTGTCGTCACGCAATCCCCACTGGAGGTTTTGTAGTGTCCCCATCACAACCCTGGTTTTGCATGAAGGCAGGCCAGGGGAAGGGAGGGCAACAAAAAAGAAGGGGAGGTTTTAAAGTGGCAGTTTTGAACAACAGAGGAAGTTTGAATAAAGCAGGGATGGAGGAACAATGAGGACCTGTGAGGGGAGGGAGAGCTGTGTGGGATGTGAAGAGCAGGGATGGGAGTCGGCAAAGGGATGGGGGGTTGGCAGGGCCGGAGAGCAGCGGCTCCTAGTCCACATGCAATAACCTAAAAATAGTGTGGGTGATGGATCAGGCCAAAGGGGGCTCATTTGAGCCCAGCATCCTGCTCTCACAGCGGCCAACCAGATGCCTCAGTGGGAACCCGAAAGCAGGACTCGAGCGCAACAGCGACACTCCTCATTTATCATCCCAGGCAATGGGCATTCAGTGGCATTTACTGCTTCCCACATTGAAGGGATGACATATCCCAATCTGCATTGTCCTCCACACAGTTTTGGGTGTATCCTAAAGGTCAAAACCAGCACTTTTAATAAGGCTTCTCTGATGAAAGAATAACTGCCGAGATTCTCAAGGGAAATGCTTTTTGCGCAATAAAGACTAGATCATTCGCAACATTTAGAAAGGGATAGGGGAATATACTGGCCAGAACTCTTTATTAACATGTTTTTGCTGGCTAAGCCAGCCCTGGTCAGGAACTTGGACTGGGCACTGCAGGAAATACTATTAGGTCTTTTAAGCTATTATTGTGAGCTCAGTCCCAGCTGTTACCTCCTTAAGCTTCCCACTGGTGAAAGTGGGAGAGAGCACAGTTCGAATCCTCTTCCACTGGTCATCTGAAGCTACTGAAACGGCTGATTTCAGCTTGCCCGTTGGACCGAACATCTGTCAGGAGGTTAAAAAAAATTAGGGAGAGAAAGAGAGATGATCATGGGGTCTGGAAACGAGACCTTATGAAGAACAGTCGAGGGAATTGGGTATATTTAGTGCAGTAAGGAGAAAAGGGGATTTGATAGCTGTCTTCAAATATCTGAAGGGCTGTCACATGGAAGATGGCCCCAACTTGTTTTCTGCTGTTCTGGAGTGTAGAACTCAAACCAAGAAGGGAGATTCTGACTCAACATCAGGAAAAACATTGTGATAGCAAGGGCTCTTCAACATTGGAATGGTCTCCCTCAGGAGGTTGTGGACTCTCCTTCGCTGGAGGTTTTTAAGCAGAGGTTGGACGGCCACCTGTCATGTATGATCTCATTGAGATTCATGCAGGGGGTTGGACTAGATGACCTGCAGGGTCCCTCCCAACTCAAGGTTCTATGATCCTATGATTAAAGACAGAACCTTCCGCATGCAAGGCAGAGGCTCTGTCATGGAGCTAAATCCCTAGAAACAAAACATAACCACTCCCAAATTAGGTTGTAGCTTCTTTCTGTGCATCTTTTTAGGGGAGGGGGGCTCTTCCCAGGTATGCAGAAATGCAGGCATTTGTATATTAAAATAAACATATATTTAAACCCCTCAAATGGCCCCTGACAAGGAACCGTGAGCCAAAATAGCAACAAAATGCTCAAGGCGGTAGCGATAACACTGCAACCTTTTATTTTCAGGTCCCTCTTCCAGTTGCCTCTGAGCTTTCTTTCCTGTGACATGAGGCCCTGCTGGGCCTTAAAGGGCCTCTTCAGAACGTGACTGAAAATAGGGACTTACCCGGCGATTGGTAAAGACGGAGTAGCACTCTTTCACCAGGACAACTTTGATGATGGCTGGATCAGTAACAGCCAGCACAGGCCACCGGCCGTCATAAAACCTAGAACAAAAACTCCTCTGAGTAAGCTGTGCCATTGCTGGCAAGATCGGAAATTATGGACTGCCCCAGCGTGACTGGACTGTGCCATGCACTTCCTGGCTGGTTTTAAGGCATGTCCAACTTCTGTCATTTTTAGAAACCACTTGATCCCTCAAACCACAGCCCCAGAATAAGTTGCTTTGCAATCAGCCTATCAATCAATCCTTTTACAGGGGTACCTTGGTTCTCAAATGCCTTGGTACTCAAGCAACTTGGAACCCAAACACTGCAAACCCAGAAATAAGTGTTCCAGTTTGCGAACATTTTTCGGAAGCCGAACGTGCTCCGTTTTGAGTGTAACGCTTCCAGTTTGAGTGCCGCACTTCCGTCCGTCTGTTTTTGCCGTTTATTTTGTGTTTGTATTTTTGTGCCTCTTTTTCCTTTTGTGACTGTGTGGAACCCAGTTCAGCTACTGATTGATTGATTGATTGATTGATTGTGTGACTGCAGTACATTGTTTATTGCTTTCCTTTTTTGGATCACTGGTCCCATTAGATAGTAAAATTCATGTTAAATTGCTGTTTTAGGTGTTGTTTTTAAAAGTCTGGAACGGATTAATCCATTTTGCATTACTTTCTATGGGAAAGTGTGCCTTGGTTTTGGAACGCTTTGGTTTTGGAATGATTTTCCGGAAAGGATTAAGTTTGAGAACCAAGGGACCACTGTATTTATATCCTGCCACCTCTCCAAAGTTGGCACCACCAGTCAGTAAGTGCTTTGCAGTTCGGAACAGGAGTACTCAGGCACAACAGTAAATATGAACACACACTTAAACATTTTTCTTTATATTGACACCAGCAGCTTTCAGATTCTCCCTACTGTATGATTAGAGCTGAGCTATGCTTTCAGGTTGGGTAAGACTAAAAGGAAGGAGGAGTGCTGTTCTTGGGATTTGTTTTGGGGTTTTTGCTTTTCAGTTAAAAAAATAAAAATCTTTGCAAAATACAAACAAAGCGTGCTTTTTAGAGCCGCAATGTTTAAGGGACCAATTTTCTCCATTAATCCAGGGGCAGCTAATCTTGACCTGCCACAATTAATGCACCACACAGGAGGCAGGAACAAGACAAGCGTACCTTCACCTGGTTGCATTTAAACAAATATCTACTTTACTCAGACCTCAATGTTTCTGCGTCTGCCAGAGTTTATTCAAGAAAGCATGAAATAGATTATAATTTAATAAACTAAGGTTGCTTCTAGAAAGGAGGACCACCTTTAACTTTCCCTTCTTCATTTCAAAACACACCAGAACCAAAATAGCAATCCAGTGATAATCAAATGCAACTTCATGTCTGTAGCTCCACCAACTAAAAGTCTCTCTTCCCAAATGTTAACCGATCACTCTAAAAGTTGACTGAATTTCCCAGCTTAAGGGAAGAAGAAGAAAAGGCATACTCACCCCCACATTCTTCCATATTTTTGAAAACATTTTCTGTCAAATTCTGTTACTCCCTGTAATGGATATTTTAATACAGAGTTAAATTCAGCTTAAGCCTGGTTCCCCCACGATGCAAAGCCGTAATTTGTTTAGCCAAAGTGTGCTTTGTCCCAGCCCAGCGAACTAACCAAGTTTGTCTGTCCTCACCCCAATGCTCGCTACACTACAGAGGCCTGAGGCAAGAGCAGCTGTGAAACAAAACCAAGATTGGGAGAAATGAGATGACTTGTCATTTATTTAACAAACCATGGCGTAGCATCACGTTTTCCAGACACAGTGTCCATAATGGCACAACATTCTACAAACAATGCCAATCTCTAAGTAACTGCTCACCTGTGGCGAGACAAAATCATATCCCTATGCTACCTAAGACCCTCGTACCTATGGGACTGCCTCTCCTGGTATGCCCCGCAGAGGACCTTAAGGTCCACAAATAACAACACTTTGGAGGTCCCAAGTCACAAGGTGGTTAGATTGGTCTCAACTAGGGCCAGGGCCTTTTCAGTACTGGCCCCGACTTGGTGGAACGCTCTGTCACAAGAGACAAGGGCCCTGTGGGACTTGACATATTTCCTCAGGGCCTGCAAAACAGAGCTGTTCCGCCTGGCCTTTGGCTTGGACTCAGTCTGATCCTTACGTTTCCCTGCCCTTACGGTTTTGATCCATGAGCTACTTTTAAAACGAGGCTGCATTTTAAATTGCATTTTAACCTGTATTTTAAATTGGTGTGTGTGTGTGTGTTTTTCTCCTTTTCTTTTTGAGAACCAAGAAACCACTGTACCTCAGTGCCCCTCAGCTAATGAAATGGTCTTCCTTTGTGAGCTTACTTTGCGATAGGCGCTGGCAGTGCCCAAGAAAGGGATTGGCTGTGGTCCTGGGATGCCCAGTTTCTTGAAGACGCCATAGGGCCAAATGCCATATCTGAAAAGCAATGAGGCAGATCCATTATGCTTTGGTAAAAACAAAAGGAAGAGTGGGGTGTTGCTGTGCAGCATCGATGATCGTAGTAACAGGGCAGGTGCATGAAGAAAAGAAGGCTATTCAGACACTAAAGTTTGGTGCAAATATCTCACTTAGCAACTGCAGGATGAATTGGCAGGGCGTGTGTTTGTGTGTCTGTGCAAGAGTATTCATAGTTCAAAACCCACAAGCGTAATTACAAACATAACAAAAGTAGTCAAATAATAAATAAAACTCATCAAAAAGTAAACAACCAAATTGGACATTTCCTACATAAATCTAAAAAAAAAAGAGATAAAAATAAAGATACAAAAAAATTAATATCAACAACAACCCCTCTCCCAATGAACCCCCTAAAACAGAGGTCTGCAACCTTTAAGACAAAAAGAGCCACTTGGACCCGTTTCCGAAGAAAAGAAAACTGGGAGCCGCAAAACTCGTCATTATAAAAATAACTTTTTTGCCACTTTTTTATTATTTCTTTGTTTGACCCCTCAGAATTACTCCTACTCATAGAAATAAACATTAAATTAACAAGTTACCTTTTTGTGTGTGTGTGTGTTTTTCACTCCCCTGCAAAACAGTGACCAGCGTACATGCCCCCTTTCAATGTAGTGACCAGCGTACATGCCCCTTACAATGTAGCGGGCGGGAAGGTGACGTCGGGACGGTGCGTGACTAACGCACGCACCTCCCCCATGCGACGGCACAGCCAGTACAGCGCCCGCCACAGTGGGGAGTGTCGGGGCACACAATGCGCCTCCTCCCCTCACTAGTATCTGCCCTGGAGCTGCGGCAAAGGTGTAAAAGAGCCACATGCGGCTCCGGAGCCGTGGGTTGCTGACCCCTGCCCTAAAACAAGACCCCAGTGGAAGTCTGTTCCTCTGGTCTGGGCCCCCTGAACACTCTGATTTCTTAAGGACTTAGAAAACTACCTTCCATCACTGTGAGGCCACTGGTTCCCTTTGCTCACTATTGTACACAATGGCAGCACTTTTCCAGGGACCCTTTGTATATCCGCTCTGGAAATGTGACGTATTTAGCTCAATAACCTAGGACCATTTGCACATGTAAAGGATCTGCTCTACTATTGAGCCAAGCCCCTTCCTCAAAGTTTCTAAAGCTTGATAAAATAGTTATGATCTCTGATACGGATAGGACTTTGGAAGAAGGAATGGTTAAGCCTCTTAACCGCTTAGGTTTACTGTTTTTGACTGCAGCAAGTTCTACCACTGTGCACAAATCTAATGTTGGGGCAGTGTTGGCTGTTCTTAGCAACCGTGCTTGACATGTACACTGCTATCCTTTTCTATCCAACTAAGAGCTGAATCCCACTGCCAGGTTCTTCCACATAAATCCAGATTTCCCCAGACATTTCAGTCAGTTCCGCCAGGACACTGCTTCCAACTGCCGAATCCCAGTTGTGTCCACAAAATTCCAGACATATGGCAACCCTGCCTCCAGATATTCTGGACTCCAACTCCCATAACCCTCAGCCAGCAAACAGTACGTCTGCCTGATTTCTCCCTGCCAGATTTGAGACTATATTATGAAGTGTCCTATCTATGTTGGTTGAGGGATTGGATTCTGTTAGAGAATACAGATTTATTGGATTTGGAAGGTTATGACAATCGATATGGCTGGCACGCATATTTATGGTATGATAAAATAAAAGTGCATAAAGGATTCCTGAATCACACAATAAGAAAATCAATTTATGAAGTGTGTGTGGAATAGATATAAAAAATTATTGGAACGTAAAGCCCCTTGGTGGCTCTCTCCAATTGAAGCAATAGCAGTAAAAACAGTTAAATATGAAAGGAGAGTGGGCCACATAGAAAGATTTATTGGCAGAGGTAGGAAGTCAATTAAAATTAAAAACATTTGAGGAAATAAAAGAGTTATTGACGGATTGGTTGCAATACCACCAAGTAAATGCCTGATTGTGTCCTGTGGGTGGTTGGGTCCGTGAGAGTGTGAGGAGCCCGCCCCCCCTTGTTGAGAAACATGGAAGGAGACATTCATGCCACACATTAAAAGCCCTATGACATGACGTGAAACAGTCATGGCTTCCCTGCAAAGAATTCTGGGAACTGTAGTTTGTTGAGGGAGCGGCAAGTTTTTAGGAATCTGCAGTCCCCGGTTTCGTGGAAAGTGGGATTGACTCTGGGAAATGTAGTTCTGTGAGGTGGAATAGGGGCCTCCTAACCAACACCTGCACCCTTAACAAACTACAGCTCCCAGAATTCCTTGGGGGAAGCCATGAATGCTTAAAGCGGTATCATGGTGCTTTAGATATCTGGACGGAATGTGACTTATTTGCCATTTCCGCTCTCTGCTAATGATTCAGAGCAACAGACAGCAAGGCAGAGCAGGCGGAGAGGGTAACGCATGAGGGCCTCCATTTTGGAAGGAGGCCATTGTGCCGCCGAGGTGGAAGACAAAGCCAGACTTCTGGTTGCTGCTGATAAAAAGAAAGAAAGTTATGTTCTGTTTAAATGAAATTAGCTTAGCTGTTAAAAACGGCCGCTCTCTCCCCATCCCTTAATAAATAGAACACAATGTTCGGATGATAGATCTTCAAAACCCTTCCCGGAGGCGCTCAAGTTGTTAATGTTAACTCAGGAATTAAGCATTTACTCTGGGAAGGAGAAGGGGGGCAGATCCTGCCCTCCCCGACTCTGGCAATCACTACTTTGTAAGGCTGTTTAATAAGCGCCCCCGTTGATAAAAGGCTGGGTGCCTGCTGCTTCGGCGGAAATCTTCAGAGAGAGATAACCCTGAGGTAAAAGCAATCATTTCATAAAGGGAAAAGGTGCCCCAGCGGAAAGGGGTCCTTAAAGGCTTTAGCAAAATAAAATAAAATAGATATTTTTCCCCCTTTTTTAAAAAAGCAAAGCTTCTCTCTCTGGGCTCATAGCTCATTGCCAGCTCAAGGCGAAGAGGCAGAAAAACAGAGGAGGAGGAGGAGGAGGAGGAGGAGGAGGAGGAGGAGGAGGAAGCACAGGAGAAAAATGCTGCTTACACATATTTATTGCTGAGGAATCAAAGTGGAGCTGGAAGTTACAGCCTGAACTGGGTTTTCTTCAAGGAAGTTTTTCATTTCGGGATTTTGTTGTTTTTTCCCTTGGTTTTAAGTTGCTTAAAAAAACAAAACCCAGTTTCTTTTTTTTAAGGATATTGCTCCGAGTTTTTGCTCACGCTCCTGGCCAACCACGCACCACTTTTTGTTGTTCAGGCAAAGTGCACGCAGGACACATTTGCACCTTACATTGAAAGCTCTGTGACACTGCTTTAAGCAGCCATGGCTTCCCCCCGAATAATTCTGGGAGTTGTAGTGTGTTAAGGGTGCTGTTAGGAAACACACACCCCTATTCCCCTTGCAGAACTGCCAAACCCAGAGTGGTTTAGCAATCAACCCTCCTTCACTTTGGAAATTATAGCACTGCAATGGGAATAAGGTAGTCTCCTAACCACTCTCAGCACCCTCAACAAACTACAACTCCCAGGATTCTTCGGGGGAAGCCACAGCTGTTTAAAGTGGGGTCACAGAGCTTTAAATTTCTGGAGAGAATGTGGCCCATGTCGCCTGGATGTGAGAGTTCATTTACACAGGGCCAGACAAAGACATTTTGCTGCCTGAGGCGAAAAACAAGATGGTGCCCTCTACCCTGTTCCAAGTAGATTGGCAGCTGGATTTTACTCTGGCACTGCTGAAGGGGTGGCAGTCTTGCCTAGGGGGTGCAGGGCAGACCCCCCCAAAATAAACCTTACCATTGCACCTGTTAATCTGCTATTTTTGCAAGAAACTCTACAAAATAATTTGCATTTAAATATAAGCCTTGAATCATTTCTCTCTCCCACAATGCACATTTATGTATTTACTCTATTAAAAAAAAACCCACATGTTTCTTTTCTTTTTAAATTATGAATACAGAACACAACTTATACGCCATTTGTCTCAGGGGGGAACACACAGGTAAGTAAACATTCATTAATACCTTTGCTTTACAAAGCTAACGAGATAGAGAGAGAGGAAAAAAAAACAATGTAAATCAATGTTTGGGGCTGCAAATCCTATCAGCCCCAGCTAGCTGCAGTTCAACACATAAATAGCCCCAAATGTATTTTCTTTCAATATGCACATTTTAAAATGCATTTTTCTCTGCTTCCGTAGCTAAGGAGTGCTTCAGAACTTTTGGGGAGTGTAAAAGGAAGTTCTGAACTGCACATTAGCCTGGGAGATGCAGACCATATTGTTCCATAGTAAAATTCGCAAAGATGAAATTTCTCAAGTTTCTAGTCCTGGTGACTGCAAGTCACCTCTAGTATGTTAGCAAAGTCACTTGAATAATGGAGGTGGAGCCGAGAGAGAAAAGATGCTGATCATACTTTACTGGGGTAAATGGAAGAAAAGAAGCATATAAAATAAACAGAGTGGGGTTTTTAAATATTATTTACAGGCCTTGTCCATGGTAGGAAGATGTTCAACTAAGCATACAGGGGGAAACTCCCTCAGAATTACACAGCCAATCAGAGCACGAGTGGCCTCAGCCAGTATCCTACCATTCTGACAGCTTGCTAGGCAACACCTCCGCCTCCCACCTCTAACAATTAGCCCTTAGGCTACTAACTGAATGATCCCTGCTGCTGGTACTTCAACAGCAAACCTGCTTGTATGTTTTACCTGCCCATGAGGGTCAGTAGATGTACAGCTGCTCACATCTGCACCATGCATCAAGAGCACACTTACGCCACATCATGAAGAGTTCTGGGAACTGTAGTGTGTTAGGGATGTGGACCTCACAAAGCTACATTTCCCATCAAGCTTAAGTTGAATTGCAGTTGCTGGAAGACACGGGAGCGAGAGTGGTTCTCCCACCTCTCAAATCCTTCCCATAATGGGCATCTGGTTGGCCACCAACCAGGATGCTGGACTAGAGGGTTCTTCTGGCAGTCATAAACTATAGCTCCCAGGATTCTGCACCAGAAACTATAGTTCCCATGATTCTGCACCAGAACCAGAAATGGCACCTGCTGATAAAGGCAGTGAGAAGGTGGACTCACAAGGGAGGAAGGGCGAGAGAGGTCTTGCCCACAGGACCTCCAAGACTATGGAGCCTGGTTGGCCAAGGCTGAAATTCCCAGTTTTTCACAGATGATGCCCCGAGGGATTGAACAATAATGCCAGTATTTACTTACAGCATCAGCAGGCCTATGAAGAGGGCGAGAAGAGCCCAAGTCTCCATGGAGAATGGCAGGAGGTCCATCATTGCTTCCTCCAACTTCTGCCGTTGAGAAGGTTGGCACTTTGGGGCAGAGGTAAGGCAAGGAAGTGCTTTGGGGTAGCGCAGAGCTCCTTGTCTTCTGATACCAAAGTAGCCCAGTGACTCAAGGAGGCTTGGGTGCACATTTATTTCCTCTGAGAGGGGTGGAGCAAAAGGAAATAAGTTGACCTGCAGAAGGTTGTGTAATCAAAATTTAATCAGCAGGGTTGAAAAGAGTTGAAAACTCTAAGCCACTGGGAGGAGAAATCAATCCACCAATATATTTTTTTTAAAAAAAAGAACCAGCAGTTTATTTAGATACGTTGTTTTTTTAAGAGAACAAGCAGTTTCAACATTACATAGGCCTGTTCTTCTCTGAAACATGTTGTGTAACAGGGAGCAAGTGTCCCCATTACTGTATGTGCTGTCCTCTTGAAGGTAATGAAGGAGCCCTACAGATAAAATGGACCACCCGTCTGTGCTGTGAAATCTAGTGCAATACAGGGGTACGTTGGTTCTCCAAAGCCTTGGTACTCAAACAACTTGGCACCCAAACACTGCAAACCCAGAAATAAGTGTTCCAGTTTGCGAACTTTTTTCAGAAGCCGAACGTGCTCCGTTTTGAGTGTTACACTTCCAGGTTGAGTGCCACACTTTCGTTTTGAGTGTTACGCTGAGGTCCGTCTGTTTTTGCCATTTGCTTTTGTTTTTGCAGCTTTATTTGTTTTGTTTTTCTGACTGTGTGGAACCCTGTTCAGCTACTGATTGATTGATTGATTGTGTGACTGCAGTACATTGTTTATTGCTTTCATTATATTGATCAATGGTCTCGTTAGATAGTAAAATTCATGTTAAATTGCTGTTTTAGGGTTTGTTTTTAAAAGTCTGGAACGGATCGATCCATTTTGCATTACCTTCTATGGGAAAGTGTGCCTTGGTTTTGGAACGCTTTGGCTTTGGAACAGATTTCTGGAAGGGATTAAGTTTGAGAACCAAGGTGCCACTGTATGGGGTTTTCTCCCCTTCTCCCCCAACTCATAACTATGGAAATCCATCCCCAAATGATCCTGTCAATACCTGTCTTTTTACGGCTTCTGGGAAGTTTGCAAATCATCCCTGTTCCAAAACCCACATGCTGATGTGCTATGACATAAGTTTTCTAAGATATACATGGCACAACATTGCTTTGGTGTAAAAGCATTTCAGAGACTACTGTGACAGCTTTTAGCAGTCCTAGAACTGCTTTATATGCTGGCTGAAATTACCGTATTTTTCGCTCTATAGGATGCACCAGACCGTAGGACACACCAGACCATAGGAGGGGGAGAACAGGGGAAAAAATATTCTCCCCCTCTCTGCTCAGCGACCCTTCAGCAAAGCGGGAGGAGAAATGGAGCCCCTGAAGGGGCGCTGTGCAGAGAGGGGAAACTGTGCAGCGCCTCTCCAACAAAGTGAAGCCCGGAGAGCGAGAAGGATCGGTGTGCACCAACCCCTCTCGCTCTCCAGGCTTCAGGCGGCTATCCGCAAGCCTTCGGAGCACAGTGCGAACTCCCGCTGCCTGAAGTCCCCGGAGCGCAGCAGGAGTTCGTGCTGCGCTCCGGGGGCTTCAGGCGGCTTCAGCGAAAACATTGCGAAGCCTCCGGAGCACGGGGGGAGCTCTCCCTCTGCGCTTCGGAGGCTTTGTGTTGCTATCACTGAAGCCAAGGAGCCTGCATTCGCTCCATAGGACACACACACATTTTCCCTTCATTTTTGGAGGGGGGAAAAGTGTGTCCTATAGAGCGAAAAACACGGTAAGTGCACGGGACTGCACTTTCCTCTTGTGCCTGTCATTTATTTATTCCTGTTGTTGTTGTTGTTGTTGTTAAAATTTGTACACCACCCTTCATCCACAGATCTTAGGGCGGTTCACGACATAAAAAATGCAATATAAAAAACACCAAATATATGATAAAATCAAGAACGAAAAGCAAATCCATAGCCCCCCTCCCACCATTTCCTCCATGGAGCTCAAGGCACAATGCATGGCTCTCTCCTTCCCCATTAATCTTCACAACAGCCCTGCGAGGGAGTCAGGCTGTAAGTGGGAAGGTTGGTGGCAGAAACTGAGGGCAAGGCCTCCGGCAGCACTGCAGAGCTGTTGTGTTGAAGTGGGGCAACAAAGAGTCAGTGAGGGTCTTTTTTGGCCTTCTCCTCCTTGTCGCCCCCACTCCGGAGATGTCACCCCCATCTTCAGAATAACAATTCCTTAGAGTGTCAGACCTGGGAGTCCAGGGATCGAATGCCCACTTGTCCAAGAAGCTCACTGGGTGTGACTTTGTGGCAGCCACTGCCTCTCAGCCTAACCTACCTCACAGGGTTGTTTGGGGATTGAATAAGGACCTGGAGGAGAATCGTGTAACCCAGCTTGAGGTCCTTTGAGAGAAAAAGGTGGGTTTATAAATGCAACAAACAAACAAACCCTAGGGTCTGGCCTTCCACTTTCTGGTGTATTTCTAAAGACAACAAAATCCTGCCGTTTTCCAGTAATAGCCTCCTTATGTTTTATTCCTTTTGTCGATAACAGCTTTACAGCAAGGCCTACACACCATGCTCTTCTATCCCCAAGATTTTAGAGCAGCTCTTTCCAGAAGCCAGAAATGACCACAGCTGCTGCTGCTGCCACCAGAAGCAATCTGATTAAAGGTTTTGCCAGCCGGTTCCTGATTTTATTTTGCAAATGGGTTCAATAGGTCTCCTTGCATTACATGGGCCCATGCTCTTTTACCCTGAGCATAATGGCAGTCCTGCTGGCTCGGACCAAAGGTCAGGCAGCAGTGCGCATTCGCAGTCCTCCTGCCTGCTCAGCTCTGCGGCTTTCTCTTGCGGTCCCCCTGCCTAACATCAGGGCTGCGAGCACATTGCCATTCTCTCCGGCTCCAGCACGTTCCAGCTGCTGGTGTCCAAAGCATGGGGATTCTGGTGTTAGCCAGAATTCATATGTATCCCAGAGTTTCATGAAATACGGCTGTTTGGGACGTTTTCCTTCAAACCAGCTTCCGTCTGATTTGAAGATGGCAGCCACCGCTCAGTTGAGCTCTGTGCAGTTCAGACTGCTCAAATGACAGCTTCCTGATTAATGAAATGAGTAGTTCATAAATAGGAGGGGGTTTCAGTCTCAGGGAAACCAAACAGGTAAAGCTCATCAGGTGAAGACATGCCTCCCTTCTCTCTGGGTGGGGTGGGAACAGGGGCATCGCCAGGATTTTTGTGGGGGGGGCAGGCCTTTGTGGGGGCAGAACCTCAGTATTTTTATTGATTTTTGTTGATTTGGAGGGCAGCTGCCCCTCCCTGCCCCCAGCCCCTTGGCTACAAGGCAACTTGAAATGCAGTGTGTATGCATTTGTGGAAATAATGTGTTCAAAGCCCCAGTTTCATGAGTACTAAGTGCTAGGTAGAAACACTTTTATTTGTCTAGGCCTTACTAAAAAATTGATCTGGTGTTGTTGTTTTTTTTTGGGGGGCGAGGAAATTGCAACTATACTTCACAGTGATATCCATCTGTCTTTAATTATGAAATGTTTGTCCAGGCCTTTGAATGCAGGATATTGTGGTGGTATTATTGTTAGATTGTTCAGCATCTAAGCACCAAAACTGTGTTTTCTGAAGCTGTTACTGGTGGAATAGGGATTGGGGTGGGGGTCTTTTGAGTGAGTCCTATACAAGCAGTGCTGACTCCGTGGTTCCTCTGAACTTCGGGGAGGGGGGACTCTGGTAATACACACCACACATTTAAAGTTCTGTGATGCCACTGTGAACAGTTGTGGCTTTCCCCCAAAAGGATTCTGAGAGCTGTAGTTTGTTAAGGCTGCTGAGAGTTGTCAGAAGACGCCACATTCACCTCCCTGAGCTACAATTCCCAGAGCGATTTAACAACCAACCCTTCTTGGTATCGTAGAATTTTAGAGTTGGAAGGGATGCAGATGGTCTTCTCGTCCAAACCCCTGCAATGCAGGAATCGTCACAGGTGATAGGAAGGATAAGAGGCCAACCATAACAAAAAGTCTATAAGGATATAAGAATACTTAAAAAACTATGGTATAAAAGGAAACATCTTGGCAGAACTAGACTGATCCTTGTATTGTATAAATATAAGGTCGTAGGGAGGTTAAAAGAAACTATATAAGAAATATGTAACTGTGCGGTATAAGGTAATTGATAGATAAAGTACAGTGAGATTAATTGCAAGTCATTTTTAATTCTTTTCTCTATAATTACCTTTAGTATCTGGAGTATAAAGGATGTTAGTTATATTAACTTTGTTCTTTCTGATATTGTGGTTGTTGTCTGATTTTCTATTGTTTGTTTGACTCACTGTCTGTCTGTTTTCCCATAAATGTATTTATTTTAAATCAATAAAGATACACACACACACACACACACACACACACACACACAGGAATCGTCACAGGGAACTCGGGGAATTGTAGCTCTGTGAGGGGTCCCCAGATATTTTGCTGGCTGGGGTGAAGGAGACTCTTCCATTGACACTGCTCAGCATCCTCTCTAACACACCTGAGGACAACGAGTGGGGACAAGGCAGGCTGGGTCTCCCGCAACACCAGGGTCTTTTACATCACAGAAGGGCCACCCCAGGAAAGGCAAAAAGCCAGTGAAAGGATTTCAGATGCCATTCAAAACCTTTGCTCTGCCCTTAACCACAGTTAACATGCTCAGACTTGTCTGGGGACAAAGCAGAGCAGGAAAAGAGTATCCTTCTTTGAAGCAAGGAGGTTAAACGTAGCGTAAACAGGACCAGTGTGGTCCAGTGGGGACAGAGGAAGGCAGGGGGGTTCACTCCAGTTCTGTGCTGTACTAACTCAGTACAGTGGTACCTCGGGTTAAGTACTTAATTCGTTCCGAAGGTCCGTTCTTAACCTGAAACTGTTCTTAACCTGAAGCACCACTTTAGCTAATGGGGCCTCCCGCTGCCGCCGGAGCATGATTTCTGTTCTCATCCTGAAGCAAAGTTCTTAACCCGAGGTACTATTTCTAGGTTAGCAGAGTCTGTAACCTGAAGCGCCTGTACCCTGAAACGTCTGTAACCCAAGGTACCACTGTACTGAGACCCCCATCTTCCCAACGCACCCCACACGACAAAGGCGGAAGCAAGGGAGGCTTTTGTTTTTGCAGCAGGGCTGAAAATTTCTAGTGCATTTACTGTAAGTTAAAAGAGCCCAGAAGCCGTGGCTGCCATTCATGTCCCTGCAGAGGTGAAAGGAGTTCGCAGGGTGTTTTATTTGCTTCTTGGCATTTCTGCTGACAGCTCCGGCAGCGGCAGGGGTGAGGGGAATCCTGACTGTTTGCTTTGCGGTGTACGCAGAAGGGCGACCGGCCGGTGAAATGATAAGTGTGCCACGAACTTACTTGATCCCCCTACTTGCCGGATGGGAAGATGCCCTGGTGCCTTCTTCATCTGCCAGTTGGGCTAGTTTGATTGGTCTGGGGGTGCTTTCATTAGAGTTTCCAGGAACATGCCATGCTCTGAACATGTTCCGGGACATTTTATCAGGCCACTGTGTAGAACAGGGTCACCCAATGTTTATTTAGGCCCATGGGGTCTGAACATAAATATATAAACCACATGTCTGAAGCAGCACAGGAAAACAGCCATGAAGCCATTTCGGCTCCCAAACTGACCAAATGTTTTCTCTGCATAGTCAAAGGAAAATGGAGAAGCCTCCCCATTGTCTTTTCCTTCACAAATCCTGTCTTAAGGGTATGTCTGTGTATGAATAGGGTGAGCCTGTGACCTGGCTCAGGAACTAAGTATTTATCATTACAAAAGATTGGTCAGGGTATCCAATCAAGTAAGCATTAACAGGTAACCTGCGAGACAGGAGGTAAACAATGCACTCAGATTTCTGTTGTAGACCACCATTTCTGTGATGTAGGTATGATGTTTCTGGGGGTGGTCTTGGACTCCAGGGTGGGCAATTTAAAATGTCTATATAAGGGTGGGCACACCTGGGTTCTGGGTCCTCCTCCTCCTGCGAGTGAGGGGAGCACCCTGTTGCAACAGTTCAATAAAGATCAGGCTTACTAGCTGCTTTGCTTCTCAATATTCTCTGGTTGGCCTCTGTTATTTTCTCCAACCGATGGAGAACCTGCAAAGGACTCTATAAAGGCTCTTGTATCCCCCATAAGGGAATAAGGGGCAGATTTCCATTTATTATGGGGGGTACACAGTAGAAAGCTCAATGAAGATGTCAGCCCGCTGTGCGGTGGCCGTGGAAAAGGCAAACGGATCATTAGGAAAGGAACTGCCCATATCATAAGGCCATTATGCAAATCTATGGTGCGACCACATTTCGAATACTGTCTATGTCCAGGGCTGGATTTAGGTTTGATGAGGCCTTAAGCTCCTGAAGGTAATGGGGCCCTTTCTATGTCCAGCTGTCCTTTGTCAACAACAAATTGTCACTGTTTTTTGTGTTGAATATATGCTATATGGCAATTTATGGACCTAATAGGTATCTAAAGCCATTTGCACATAACAAAATATGTATTTTATCAAAGTAATTGTTGAACCGAAATACAGTTAAGAAGTATATTAATAGTTAAGCTAAGCTAAGCAGATATATAAGATTGAATGGTTATCTATTAAGATACAAAAATACAATCTCAATGATAAAGTTACAAAATATTTCTTGGAGTTTTATGAAGAAAAATCTTCAGGGGATGGGGGTTGGTCAAGGTTTTGGAAACGGTATAGGTGCAATTTACTCAGAACAAAAAGCTAAACTAATTGTTAACAACGTGGTGACGGAGGAATTTAAGATAGAGAAAGGGACACGACAAGGTTGCCCAATTTCCCCACTGCTTTTTATTTCGGCCCTGGAGGTTCTCCTAAATATGATTGTTGTTGTTGTTTAGTCGTTTAGTCGTGTCCGACTCTTCGTGACCCCATGGACCAGAGCACGCCAGGCCCCTCTGTCCTCCACTGCCTCCCGCAGTTTGGTCAAACTCATGCTGGTAAGCTCGAAAACACTATCCAACCATCTCGTCCTCTGTCGCCCCCTTCTCCTTGTGCCCTCCATCTTTCCCAACATCAGGGTCTTCTCCAGGGAGTCTTCTCTTCTCATGAGGTGGCCAAAGTACTGGAGCCTCAGCTTCAGGATCTGTCCTTCCAGTGAGCACTCAGGACTGATTTCCTTAAGAATGGAGAGGTTTGATCTTCTTGCAGTCCATGGGACTCTCAAGAGTCTCCTCCAGCACCAGAATTCAAAAGCATCAATTTTTCGGCGATCAGCCTTCTTTATGGTTAAATATGATTAGAAGGGACCAATTGGTTAAAGGTATACAAGTCGGAGCTAAACAGTACAAATTGAAAGCATTTGCAGATGATCTAGTATTGACATTACAGGAGCCAGAATCTAGTACTAAAAGAGTTCTTGAACTGATTCAAGAATTTGGTCACGTGGCAGGTTTTAAGTTGAACAAGTTTAAAACCAAGGTTTTAGGGGGGAAATCTAACCGGGATTGAGAAAGAGAGGTTTCAGAAGGAGACAGGTTTAACGCTGGTTAAGAAAGTTAAATACCTGGGGGTTAATATGACTGCTAAGAATGTGAATTTATTTAAAGATAACTATGAAAAATGCTGGTCAGAAGTGAAAAAGGATTTAGAAATATGGTCAAACTTGAAGCTCTCCTTGTTAGGCCATATTGCTGCTATAAAAATGAATGTATTGCCAAGAATGTTGTTTTTGTTTCAATCATTGCAAATTTTGGACAAAATGGATTGTTTCAAGAAGTGGCAGAGAGATATATCTAGATTTGTCTGGCAGGGCAAGAAGCCTAGAATAAAATTTAAAATACTAACTGATGCAAAGGAAAGAGGTGGATTTGCCCTGCCAGACCTTAAACTTTATTATGAATCAGCTGCATTTTGCTGGCTGAAAGAATGGCTGCTTCTTGAGAACACAGACATTTTGGATTTAGAAGGTTTTAACAATGTATTGGGGTGGCATGCATATCTGTGGTATGACAAGGTCAAAGCACATAAAGCATTTAAAAACCATATTGTCAGAAAAGCACTGTTTAATGTCTGGATAAGATACAAAGACCTACTTGAAAGTAAAACCCCAAGGTGGTTGTCACCGATGGAAGCGAAGGCTCAGAAAAAGCTCAATATGGAGGCCAAATGGCCGAAATACTGGGAGATTTTGGAACAAGAAGGAGATAAATTGAAATTGCAGAGCTTTGAGAAATTAAAAGATAAAGTGCGAGATTGGCTTCATTATTATCAAATAAGGGAGGCTAATAATCTGGATAAGAAAATTGGCTTCCAGGTGGAAAAATCAAAATTAGAAACAGAACTGTTAAGACTCCAATACTAAGATACTATCAAGAATGTATAATTTGCTGTTGAAATGGAATACTCAGGATGAAATGGTGAAATCTGCTATGATAAAATGGGCACAAGATGTGGGACACAACATTATGTTTGCTGACTGGCAACATTTATGGACCACAGGTATGAAATTTACGGCATGTAATGCCTTAAGAAAGAATATTATGAAAATGATATATAGGTGATACATGACACCAGTCAAGCTTGCAAAAATATATCATTTGCCCGATAACAAGTGTTGGAAATGTAAAGAAAATGAAGATACATTCTTTCACCTTTGGTGGACGTGCCCAAGGATTAAGGCTTTCTGGGAGATGATCTATAATGAAATGAAAAAGGTATTTAAATATACCTTCTTGAAGAAACCAGAGGTCTTTCTCCTGGGCATGGTCAGCCAATTGGTGCCAAAGAGGGACAGAACTTTCTTTATGTATGCAACAACAGCAGCAAGAATACTCATCACGAAGTACTGGAAGACACAAGATCTACCCACCTGGGAAGAATGGCAGATGAAGTTGATGGACTACATGGAACTGGCGGAAATGACTGGCAGAATCCGAGACCAGGGAGAAGAGTCAGTAGAACAAGATTGGAAGAAATTTAAAGAAACATTGTAAAATCAAAGAATGTTAGAAGGATGTTGGAATTTATGTGGCTTTAGTAGGAATGCTATAAAGGATTAAGTAAAAGGGGATTGGTAACAGGTCAGAATGTAAAGCTATAATATATTAAGATAAATTACTAAGATAAAACAAGGTGAAAGGATTTGCTGAAATAACTAATGGAACTAGAATACAAAAAAGGGAGGTGTGAGGAGGTCAAGGAAACAAGCAAATGAAAATAAGGCACGGAAAGTTGGATGTGTTTTTAACTGTTTTTATATTTTTCTTTTTTTGTATTATGTATTTTTTTCTGTTTTTTCTTGTCTCCTTCTTTATTTCTGTAAACTTTTTGGAAACCCTAATAAATATTATTTAAAATAATAATAATAATAATAATAATAATAATAATAATGTTACAAAATAATAACAAGGAAGTCACACACGGGTGGAGGGAAGACACAGGGCAAGGAATAAGAAATGGATAAATGTTGGTACATAATGAAATGTGAAAATGTGAGTTTACGAATATAATGTATATGTCTCGTTATGTAAAGATTTCATATATGTATTGCAACATAAATAAATAAAAAAATAAATAAATAAATAAATAAATAAATAAATAAATGAGGTATATTAATAGTGAAATACAATTAAGAAGAAGTACGGTATATGTTTTGGGGGCGAGAGAGTGGGGCCCTAAGCTATAGCTTGTTTAGCTTATACGTAAATCCGGCGCTGTGTATGTGCATTGCAATGAAATTTTTTAAAGTCGATTGGTGACCTTTTCCTTCAAAATTATAGGAAGGACTTTGTATGGCAGCTTCAACCATTTCCTTCATTTGGTGCAGGGATTTCATTTTCAGAGTAAACAGGACTCACCCAAACCCCCAGCAAAGGCTCCTGTTTCCAAAAAGGAGAGGATAGATGGCAGTTTGATCCCTCCACCACTTTTAATCAAGATGAGGAGTGGAGGAAAAAGGAAAACTGGGACATTTGGGGATCAAATCATCATCAACAACAACCTGTATTATGGTCCAGACACCCAACAAATCGTTACAAAGCAATACCCCCTTGTTGTTATATGCAGATGACGCGGCCATCATCTCACGTTCCAGACCAGGTTTGAAGTATCTACTAAGGATCAAATCAAAAACCAAAATGGCTTCTGTAATTCTGGGACTGTCCCTGGAAAACCGGGACGCTTGGAGCGTATACTTTGCGGTTATGGAAATGTCAGGGAAATGGAATTGTGTGAATCACGTCTTGCTCTCCCGGGCCTTTTGGGATCATCTTTGAGTCCAGGAATGGAGAACCGGTGACCTTGCAAAAATGGCTGGGGTCCCGTCAGCCCCAGCCAGCATGCTCAGTGGTCAGGGATGGTCTGTCAATGTCTGGAGTCCCTGTCTCTCCCCTATCTCTGTGTTAGCAATTGGAACAATTTACTTTTAATTGCTATCTTAAGATGATTTCAGGCTGCTTATGCCGGGTGCTTGTTTTCAATGCATTTTGCGTGAATCACCCGGAGGACACTGAGAGCGGGCTGTGAATAAATGTCAAAGTAAAATAAATTGTTCATTTGCCTTTGTAAATTTACACCCCGCCAAATCAACTAAAGTCCCAAGGCAAGTAATAACCATAAATACAAAAGCAAAAGAATAAAAAGGTGCTTAAAACTCTTCTTTTTTTAAAAAAAATTTTTTTGAAAGAAGTTGAATAAAGACAGCCAAGAATCAATACTAATTTCAAGGAGGAGAAGCTGTAAAAGCAGCTAAATACTATTGGAGGTTGAGAAAACAGGACAGGTTTTGCTCAGGGCCTAAAAAGCAGGAGCAGCTCACACAAGGCCCTCCAGATGTTATTGGAGCACAGTGCCTTCCATTGTCGCTGGTTCTTGGCTGTGCTGACCAAGGCTGGAGGAGCCTCAGAACATCTGCAGGAGACCCCTGCAGGATTGTGCTGAGAGCACAAACTGTTGACATTCCTATTCCACCTTAAGGAACAGGCATGAGATTGTAGTGTGTCACATGCCTGTTTACATTCCTGTCATGCTGGCCACGCAACCCAGAAAGCTGTCTGTGGACAAATGCTGGCTCCCTCGGCCTGAAAGTGAGATGAGTGCCGCAACCCCATAGTCGCCTTTGACTGGACTTAACCGTCCAGGGTCCTTTACCTTTACCTTTTACCTATTCAGAAGCATTGCTGTCTCCGACTGTGGAGGCAGAGCGAACAGGAATCTGTCAGAATTAGACAAACTAACGGGAAGCATTTGAAACCGGCGGGACCAGAGATTCACAGAAGATTGGCATAAATTTACAGACTACTTGAAAAGTAATTGTGATGATGAAATTACATTTGTAGGTTTGCAGGAAGTTTTGTAAGGGGAATAATTTGAACTATTGCATTATTGAACAAAAAGGATGGCGTTAGTTATGATAATTAAAGGCAATATGAATTTAAGAAATGGAGAAGAAATTTTAAAAAATGGAAGATCACCAGAGGTGCTGATGGAAGTCCAAAAAGATTGTATAAGAGAGGAAATTTTGTGGAATGTATGACAATTTTTATGTTTTAAAATTCATAAAAAATATTTTTTAAAAAAAAAAGGAATCTGTCTAATCCTTTTATTTTTTGAGTCATCCAAGTTGGGGCCCATCATGGCCTCCTTGGTCAATGAGTGCTGTTGAGCCATGCTTTGTAAACCTTTACGAACTGTATCCTGGTGCTGAATGTGAAGCCAGCCTGCAAGTCTTTCCCCAGTCCTGCCCGGAGATGCCACGCATGGGACCTGGCACCGTTCCAAGCTAAGCACGAGCTCTACCCTTGAGCTACGACCTTGCCACTGGGGATAATGATGGGTGTGTCAGAAAAAGCTCTCGGCCTATTACCTCCTCTCTCTGTTGGGTGAAGCAACCCTGAATCAATATTGGCAAGGTGCTCCCTGAAGCCAGCACACCCTGCCCGTGGCATGTGATCCTGAAGGGTTCATGAAAGGGTAAAGTCAGAATATCGCTCCAAGGTTTTGTGTCCCCCTCCCCTGAAAAATTGGCAAGTGAGATGTGCTTGTTCTCACACTTGCATACTTTGGAACCCAGTTCCTCCATAGCTTGTAAAAGTTATCAAGAAATGCCAGAGTAGCAATAAAATGTGAATATGCCATATTTTCCTACCTCCGTGCAAACGTCTAAGGGCAGAGCAGATGCCTTTCAAAGTCCAACGATGATTCACTACATCGGGCCTCTTGTCAACATGTTTGTGTAAGCCCAGAGGCCAGCCAAGTTCATGTCCAGAGAGAGAACTTCTGCTCTCTCTTGCGCAAGCAGAGAAGAGATCCAAGGGCACAAATATATGTTTCAGACAGTTTACAACACAGGTTCCAATCGGAGCTATTTCCATGGTTGATTGTGGTAGATTGTGGCATTGGTGCAGCTGGCATCGTTCAATATGGAATGTATCGTTGAATGAACTTTCCTGAACCTGGTCCTAGTTCTTATCACAAATGTATCTTGTCAAGCATCAAGGAGACATCCTGAACAACTAATAGTTTGTGCAGAGGTCAGCACAAGTAATCTGGAAATTAGCAAAAATTAATCAATGCTCCTGTAGAAGATTGGATTAGAGTTAGACTGCAGTGAGATAACATTAAGGCACGAAGCAAAGATAACCTGTTGAGTCATTGCTCACCAGGTCTATATGCTTTCAACTACTAATTAAGCAAACAGCCAGGGTTTTAATAGAGAGAAAACAATCAGAAGAAAGAAATATTGGAACTATAAGAATTGCTCGTCCCAAAGTCCACCTTCCCTCTCCACTAGGATGCATTGGCTAAAATGAGTATAAAAACCCTAGATTTTCAATGGCTGGTTCTCTCTCCAAGTTCCGACAAGGAATTTCACTGTACTCAACGCTCTCAAGGAATCAACACACACACGGATATACCTTTCCTCCTCCCTTTCTCGCTTTGCTTTTCATGTGGGTTCTGTGGCAAAATTGTCAGACTCACTTTCTTTAGGCTTTTGGGAATAGTTAGGGATTCTTTTACTCTTTGGATCAATGTGTGTATGCAATGAATGATCTGCTGCCTGAAGCAGCATTTATATGTTCCGTCTCTTCCATTTCATGCCATAAAACCAACCTTTCTTTATTGCTCCGGTGTGAGAACTTCTTGTGGGTGTAAGATTAAGGGTGAAAACCACTTCATAACAAACACATGTTATAACTCTAGCAAAAGGTCTTAAATCTCTTGGCAGTGTGTATAAGGAGACCCAAAGGTGGGGGGTTCAGACACAGACCTTGCAAAACACTACCCCCCAGTGTAAAGTCTAGGCAGGGTCAGAGGGGGAGCAGGTTTGTTGTTCCAGGGAATTCCAGGTCCCCCACCCTGCAGGTTCACCTGTCATTTAAGAAACCCAAAGAAAATCTCACACCCTTTCACTCATGGGAACAGAAACAGGGATTAAGAACACAGCTTTCCAGTGAGAAGGAAACTGGCCCCTGACTTCCATCATTGAGCCTAAGTAGATGCAGAGAACTTGAGATGACGGACAAGCAATACAAGACATAGGCTCCAAAGCTCCCCTTTTATTTAATTAAGCCATCCCACCTGTCCTCTAAATTTTGTTGCTTAGTCGTGTCCGACTCTTTGTGACCCCCTGGACCAGAGCACGCCAGGCCCTCCTGTCTTCCACTGCCTCCCGCAGTTTGGTCAAACTCATGTTCGTAGCTTCGAGAACACTGTCCAACCATCTCGTCCTCTGTCGTCCCTTCTCCTTGTGCCCTCCATCTTTCCCAGCATCAGGGTCTTTTCCAAGGAGTCTTCTCTTCTCATGAGGTAGCCAAAGTCTTGGAGCCTCAGCTTCAGGATCTGTCCTTCCAGTGAGCGTTCAAGGCTGATTTCCTTAAGAATGGAGAGGTTTGATCTTCTTGCAGTCCATGGGACTCTCAAGAGTCTCCTCCAGCACCAGAATTCAAAAGCATCAATTCTTTGGCGATCAGCCTTCTTTATGGTCCAGCTCTCGCTTCCATACATCATTACTGGGAAAACCATAGCTTTAACTATACCAACCTTTGCCAGCAAGATGATGTCTCTGCTTTTTAATATGCTGTCTAGGTTTGTCATTGCCCTTCTCCCAAGAAGCAGGCGTCTTTTAATTTCGTGGCTGCTCTCGCCATCTGCAGTGATCATGGAGCCCAAGAATGTAAAATCTCTCACTGCCTCCATTTCTTCCCCTTCTATTTGCCAGGAGGTGATGGGACCAATGGCCATGATGTTCGTTTTTTTGATATTGAGCTTCAGACCATATTTTGTGCTCTCCTCTTTCACCCTCATTAAAAGGTTCTTTAATTCCTCCTCACTTTCTGCCATCAAGGTGTGTCATCTGCATATCTGAGGTTGTTGATATTTCTTCCGGCAATCTTAATTCCGGCTTGGGATACACTACTACTACTGTGTAAAGGGGAGATTGCTGAAAATAAAACTTCAAGAATCCTTCCTGGGAATGAATACTATGGTGATATTACACAGGTCTGTCACCCACTGCAACTAATTCTGAGTCATTTCCAGGTCCGGTTCAGCACACTGTTAGGCAACTCTAACAACTCAACAAACTGCAGAGTGTAGAAGCAGGAACCTGCATTTAACAAGGGTTGTTTAATATACTAAACCATGGAAGGTCTTGTTTTTCTCCAAAGCGCCTATGAGTTATTTAAATTGGACTCACACTGGTGGCTTGGTCCTGTCTCGGCAGGACACACACACACACCAGCTTTGCTAGAATGAATCGGAGTCTCATTCGCGCTAATGCCTTTCTTTCTGACAGTTCAGATTGCTGTGCAAGGACAATTTTCAATGCATTATCGTTGCTTGAGTAACATTTGCTTGTTCCAAGCAAAAGAGCACACCTTGAACGTTGGGGAGCTTGGGAGCTTGCTGATATCTTTTCTTCTCTTTTGAAGCCATTAATTAACCTGCTAGTGATTTCTCCTGGATGTGTATGCCTGTCTTTAATTAAGATTGTGTCTGATCTGTTTATATTGCAGTTGGAGCAGAAGCGAGCTGAGGGGGAATGTTCTCTGTTGAATGGCACCTCCTGTGTCTCTTCCCCCTTCGGTGTCCTGCGTCATGTTTTGAGCATCGCTGCCTTGCATGTAAAATGCAGGTGAATATTGGATGGGCTTGCATCACAATAGCAAATTATGAGGATCGGGGAGAACTGTCGATGGCAGTGGTTTTCAACCTTTTTGAGTCCGCAGCTCCCTTAACCAAGCGCAATTCTTCTCTCTTGTGGGAACCACTTACACTGGAAGATAATGGGGTGCAAGTCAAAGCCACTGGCTTCCTGAATGTTCCTTGGAGAGAAAGAGAGAGAGATAATGCGGGGGAAAAGGGCTTCAAGTTAATGAAAGGAGGACCCCTGTGGCTTTTGCCCGTTCGTTTAGAGCCTGTCTGTACAGGGGGAAGAAAGGGTTAAAATGTAGACCAATAGGGAAGCTGGAGGCGGAGCCTACATGTGTATAAAAGGGCTTGGCCCGAGGTTTGAACAAGTTGTTGGTGTGTAGTGGGTTGGTTTTAGTGGGTTGGCTGGTTGGGAAAGGCAGTTGGAGAAGCTGCTGGCAGGCAGTTGGAAATAGAGAGACAGTTAGGGCAGTGGGTTCTTCAGTGAGGGGAGGTAGAAGAGATAGAGAGGGGAAAATAAGACCAAGAGAGTAAAGAGTAACAATGTTTGGAATGCCGTAAAAGTTTGTTTGTGTCTGAAATAAAATACACTCTTCATTATTTACTTGAGAACCTGACTGAGACTGAAGTGATTTTACCAGGGAGGACCTGGTTGGTGGCAGCGGATTAGTGGTGTACAAGTCATTAGTCTGTGAGACAACCGGGGGCTCTGACTGGGGGCTCTGTATGAATGCCACAGCCCCCCCAGCAGTGGTGGAGGAAGGGGCGGGGGGTGGGTGTCACCACTGAGGGGGTGACAAAATGGCAGGCGGCACTGACCAGGGGGCCTGGAGCTTGCCCGAGCCACGCGTCTCTCCTGGGATTGGTGCAGTGGCTTGGGTGCCTGCAGGCTCCGCGCTGCCCCAAACGGTCCTTGTGCCACCTCCCCCTCGGCTGTAGGGCGGCTGAGTGGGAGGAGGCAGGCAGACTCCTCGGAGGCCCCTCGGAGTGTCCTGCCCTACCTGGCCCCGCCCCTGGGCGCAGGGCACGCGTGTCACCCCAGGCACCCGATCAGCTTGCTCCGCTGCTTCCCCCTGGGGCTTCATTGAATGTTGCTCAGGGTGCCAAGGGGAAACTGGTTGACAACCAATTGTCTATGGACTTCATGACTGCAAAGACGTAGTCATGACTGTTAGGCATGTTCATATTATTTCATTTATTGCATTCCTTTTTATTGCACCTCAGACGATACAAATGTTTGAGGAATAAAATCAGAACAGAAGAATAAAAAGGGGGTTTCAAAACATAAAAACAGACTCTCCTTCTCCCTGTCCTGCGATCCTTCCCACATGTATTCTACAGCTGGAGAACTGCATTGCCAAATCCATATACAGTGGTACCTTGGGTTAAGTACTTAATTCGTTCCAGAGGTTCATTCTTAACCTGAAACTGTTCTTAACCTGAAGCACCACTTTAGCTAATGGAGCCTCCTGCTGCCACCGGAGCACGATTTCTGTTCTCATCCTGAAGCAAAGTTCTTAACCCGAGATAATATTTATGGGTTACCGGAGTCTGTAACCTGAAGCGTATGTAACCTGAAACGTCTGTAACCCAAGGTACCACTGTACTGAGACCCCCATCTTCCCAACGCACCCCACACGACAAAGGCGGAAGCAAGGGAGGCTTTTGTTTTTGCAGCAGGGCTGAAATTTTCTAGTGCATTTACCGTAAGTTAAAAGAGCCCAGAAGCCATGGCTGCCATTCATGTCCCTGCAGAGGTGAAAGGAGTTCGCAGGGTGTTTTATTTGCTTCTTGGCATTTCTGCTGACAGCTCCGGCAGCGGCAGGGGTGGGGGGAACCCTGACTGTTTGCTTTGCGGTGTACGCAGAAGGGCGACCGGCCGGAGAACTGATAAGTGTGCCACGAACTTACTTGATCCCCCTACTTGCCGGATGGGAAGATGCCCTGGTGCCTTCTTCATCTGCCAGTTGGGCTAGTTTGATTGGTCTGGGGGTGCTTTCATTAGAGTTTCCAGGAACATGCCATGCTCTGAACATGTTCCAGGAAATTTTATCAGGCCACTGTGTAGAACAGGGTCACCTGTTTAGCACCACTTTAGCTAATGGGGCCTCCTGCTGCTGCCGCACCGCCGGAGCACGATTTCTGTTCTCATCCTGAAGCAAAGTTCTTAATTCGAGGTACTATTTCTGGGTTCAGTCTGTAACCTGAAGTGTATGCAACCTGAAGCGTATGTAACCCGAGATACCACTGTAACTGAGAATTTTGAAAGACAGGTTGGTTTCCATGTGCGTTTGAGAAATGTGAATCTGGCAGGTTCCGATTAAAACATGAACTGATTTCTCCTCCAAGCCTATTTAAGAGCTCCAGAAGCAATTTACAGCCATGAGCTTGTCTCTCTGTACACAACTAGCAAGTGTCTCCAGTTTTCTTCTGGGAACAACACCTGAGCAACCCCTGAGGCTTCTGCACCCGCTTTCAGAGGGGCTGAGACGCGACCAGGGTTCACTCTTCTCCTTTTGGGGAGCACCTCGTGGCACCATCTTCAGAACTATTGGTTTCTCCGGCACTACGAGGGCTTGCTTTCTCGTCTCCAGAGGAATCTACAGCAGGGTGAGAAACAAAAGAAAGCAATTAGTTAATGAGTCAACCCAGCTTAACATTCAGACTCCTGACGGAAGCTCACAGGGAAGTATCAGCACTTTGGTTTCGCTCTCTTTAATTAAAACATGTGGCTCAATCCTATCCATGCCTTGGGCAACAGCACCAGACACTGACTTGCCCATAGCACCTTCCTTTTTGGGGACTGATGTCTCTTGGGTGACAGAGGCAGGATGGGTGGCAGCCTAGTGATAGATGTAGTCCCAGCTTCCTTTCTGAAGGAAGGGGGTCCTGCGTAGCAGAAGATGGTGGACAACCCCTCCCTTTACACGCACACACAGAGGTGCGCCAGACATCCAGCCTCCTCACTGGAGTTTCCTTGCAGACCCTGAAGGAGAAATGCTGCGCTAGGACTGCAATATAAATACTTTGCATTTATATAGAGTGATGCCTTCAGGAATCAACCTCCATCTCACCTGTGATGTGCAGGTGCCAATTAATTAGTCCAGTTAATCTAATTAATTGTCCATTAGATCTTCCACAAGATCCACTGACACAACTGATGCAATTGATTTTTTGCAGAAATAATCCGAAACATAGACTTTGCCACTGACACCTCTCACTGTTAGGCATTATGCTTCAGCCACTCTGGCTATCAACAGAACTGGATTATCCCCCAGTTTCAGACTGAATAGACTCAATGGTGCTTGAACTGTATGACCCATATTTACCAGTGGAAGAGCTGAATATTTTATTCTTTTCAATACTTAATATCTTTTTCTTTTCTTTTACCTCCTTGAGCTTCCCACTGGTGAAGGTTGGAGGCTGGAGAGGGAACATTGTTCGTACTTTGCCTTCAAGATGTGTTGGCCTCCAAGATCCCATCTAAACCTATATCCTAGAGAAGACAAAAGCAGTTTCAAACCATTGAGTGGCATAGTCAGGTTCTGAACCCACGACAGATCTGGAACCAATAATATCCAGCAGGCAATTGTAAATGGAATAAACATGGAGTGCAGTGATGACTGGGTCACTAAGTTCACGCTTGACTTTCAGAGAGGAGTTAATCTGCCCTCCCCATTACCCCACCCTGCCCCAGTTTGGCGCCAATGGAGTGGCATGTAGAAACTCTCCTCCTTTTGTTATACTATTGTATAGTTAAGAAGTTGGTGAATGTGGTGGAGAACTCTTTCACAAGGATGGCTTTTATGATAGCCAGATCCAGCGTAGCTAATAGAGGCTTTCGGCCCTCGTAAATCCTGGATTAAGAGTAAGGAAGAAGAGGCACATTCTACTGAATCAAAAAACAAGCGAGCTACAGGTAGCCTTCACCTGGTGCCTTCAAGATGTGTTGGCCTACATCTCCCATCAGCCCATGGCGACAGGCACTGGTGGGAGCTGTAGTCCTAAGCCTCTTCATCACGCCTGATTGGTGAAGGTTGGCTGAGGGAGTCTGCCATAGCAGTTAATGGTGAAGCCTGTAGCAGGGACTCGTCGCTGGTTTGATGTCACAGAAAGATGGGGCAGTCAGAAGAGTCTCTACAGACATATATGCCTGAAGGCTCTTTGCTGCTTGCTTGTTTCCTTACTCTCCAAGTCCCCATCCTCCATCGTTTTATAAGCCAAGGGAGCAACACCTTTTGCTAGTCAAAACCAACTAGAAAAAAACATCCCAGAAGGAGGGTTGCCCTGTTACTCTGCTGAAGCAAAGAAAAAAGTCAATGCAAGAGCCTTCCGGCACAGCATGATACTGCCTGAGAGCTCCTGTGGAGGCATTTGCATGCATGAGCAAGGAAGACCCGCCAACTCAGAGCCTTAAGCTTCAATATGACACATGCTTGCCTGGGAGTTGTGACCTCTCTGTCCCCTTTTTGACAATATTGGCTCATAGTCTTCTTTCTGCTCAGAAACTCTGTCCTCCCTTTGATTATAGGCAATAAGCTATCGGAGGCCACTACAAGGCAGGGTCTTATCTCTGCATGTTTCCTGCCTTCCTTCCCTAGCAATGGCATTAGCAATGAGTAAGTTGGGCACAGAGACCCTCCTGACACCTTAGATAATGCTTATTATGCCAACTGTAGCATTAGCCAGAACCAATTTAAGGATGACACCTAACAGATAAGAAAGACATTTAAGATGATGATGATGATGATGATTTATTACTTATACCTTGCCCATCTGACCAGGTTTCCCCAGCCACTCTGGGTGGCTTCCAAGAGGAGATTAAAAATACATTAAAGCATCAATCATTAAAAACTTCCCTAAACAGGACTGCCTTCAGATGTCTTCTAAAAGTCAGATAGTTGTTTATTTCCTTGACATCTGATGGGAGGGTGTTCCACAGGGCGGGTGCCACTACTGAGAAGGCCCTCTGCCTGGTTCCCTGTAACCTCACTTCTCACAATGAGGGAACCGCCAGAAGACCCTTGGAGCTCGACCTCAGTGTCAGGGCAGAACGATGGGGGGTGGAGATGCTCCTTCAGGTATACTGGGCCGTTTAGGGCTTTCAAGGTCAGCACCAACCCTTTGAATTGTGCTTGGAAACGTACTGGGAGCCAATGTAGGTCTTTCAAGACTGGTGTTATGTGGTGTTGGCGGCCGCTAAGACAACTTCATGTTTGGAAACTCCAACTGAAAGTTCACTTGAAGGGTCCACAAGCTGTTCCTTGGCTTAGATAGTCAACAATATTGTTAGAAAGGATTGCGCACCCCACAATCATGTATGAAAAATACTATAAAGGTGTCGTGAATTTTTCATGCTCCGCCCAGCTTTTGGAGACATCCGCCGAGCCATTCTTGCTGCAGCCTGAATAAAGCTGTATTCTTTCCATATGCTCTGGCATAATGAGACCCCTCCGAAGGGTAACAGGAGTGAAACCCATTTAACTTAATGGGGCTTACCTCTGAGTAGACATGCAACTGCCCCCTGGCAAACTGAAGGAGCTACATTCTTAGGAATGCCAATGCTAAATAAGCCCACAAGATAAAAGGCAGAAAACTACAGACAAGTACCGGAAAGTTTTTCAGATTCCAAAGAGATCCAGTTGCATATTAAGTATTTTACCACCCCAGAACATTTCCTCCTTGGGGACAAACAATGAGATTTGGGCTAACCTGAGAAATACAAGCTGTTCATAAAAGGTCACTTACCCCCAGGTCCTGCCATGTTTCTGAAAGCACTCGGTATCAAATAACCATCATACTCTTTTAAGAAACATTTAAGAAAGTTAAGAATAGCCTTTCTGGGCTGGATTTTGGCCACTTTTCAGGAGCACTTCTGATCCCAAGAGAGGAGGCAGTGTTGCCATATTTAAGGAGGGGTGCCTTTCAGGGCCTAACCCCCCCTTAAGGGACTCAGAGTCCCCCAAGTTTGTTAGCGGTCAGAGATGAATGAGCAGAGGCAAGTTCCAGTGAAATCAAAGCTGATCTTTATTATCCTGTTGATAATAGCAATAATTTTATTATTTAAATCCTGCCCATCTGGCTGGGTTTCCCCAGCTACTCTGGGCAGCTTACAGTACATATAAAAAGGTAAAGGTAAAGGTACCCCTGCCCGTACGGGCCAGTCTTGACAGACTCTAGGGTTGTGCGCTCATCTCACTCTAGAGGCCGGGAGCCAGCGCTGTCCGCAGACACTTCCGGGTCACGTGGCCAGCGTGACGAAGCTGCTCTGGCGAACTGGCACTAGAGCAGCACATGGAACGGCGTTTACCTTCCCGCTATAAAGTGCTACCTATTTATCTACTTGCACTTAAGGGTGCTTTCGAACTGCTAGGTGGGCAGGAGCTGAGACCAAACGACGGGAGCTCACCCCATCGTGGGGATTCGAACTGCCGACCATGCAATCGGCAAGTCCTAGGCACTGAGGTTTTACCCACAGCGCCACCCGCATCCCACAGTACATATAGGAACGTAGTAAAACCTTAAACATTAAAAACCTCCCAATTCAGAGCTGCCTCCAGATGTTTTCTAAAAGTCAGACAGTTGTTTATTTCCTTGACATCTGAAGGGAGGGCGTACCACAGGGTGGGTGCCACTGCCGAGAAGGCCCTCTGCCTGGTTCCCTGTAACTTCACTTCTTGCAGTGATGGAACCGCCAGAAGGCCCTCGGAGGTGGACCTCAGTGTCTAGGCTTAAAGATGGGGATGGAGACGCTCCTTCAGGTCTACTGGGCTGAGGCCGTTTAGGCCTTTGAAGGCCAGCACCAACACTTCAAATTGTGCTCGGAAATGTCCTGGGAGCCAGTGAAGATCCTTTAGGGCCAGTGTTATATGGTCCCAGCGGCCACTCCCAGTCACCAGTCTAGCTGCTGCATTCTGGATTAGCTGTTGTTTCAGAGTCACCTATTGCAACAAGTTCCCCCCTCCTTCATAAGAGGCAAAGACTCAACGCAAGGTGTACAAAGACTATTTAAAGACTTTTGAAAATTGCCCAACCACCCAAAAACATCATTCAAACATCACAGAAAGAGGTGGTCTACAGACAGAATTTTTAGTGTGTGTCGACAGGATACCGAATAATGGTCGCAGTTTGCATTATCTGGGCCAGTATGGGAATATCCCTTTGTCAGTGCAATTTTTCTAGAAAAAGAGGTGCCGGAACTCACTATGAACACCTCCCTCCTTCTCTTAGAATGGCAATGGCACCCACCAGAGAGGTGCTGGAACTGAGTTCCTGTGAGTTCCTTCTGAAAAAAATCCCTGCCCTTTGTCATGGTAAATACTTTCTTCCCTGGTGTAGCACCCTGCTTGTGGTTAACGCTTAGCTGGAATGAAATATTCAACGCAGCAACAGAGAAATTAAAATAATAATTTATTTGTCAGACAAATAAGTGATAGGCACAGTGGTATATGGTTACCAAAAGCTCTGCCCTTCCAGCCCTGATGGCCAGCACTTATATTTCCTCAGCCCAGCCCCCTTGCTCCTCCTTTGGCTGCCTCTGTCCAATCCACCTGGTTGAAATTCCTATTGGCTGTTTGCTAGAACCAATCATAAAAGATACACCCATTTCCTATTACCTTCTATGGGAGACAAAGAGCTATATTTCCTTCTATCCATAAATGGCAGACAAGTAGCCATATATCTTACATTTGCCTCAACAAGGCACCTTAATTACCAGATCACCTTTTGCCCCTGTTGCCCCTGCATTCCAAAACAAATGGCTAAAACAGATGGCTCATGGTATTACATTCTATCTAAACAGAGATCTTGGGTTCACATTCTCACACACCATCAATGAAATAAGAATCTAACATTTCTTACTTTCTAAATCCTTTGCCTAATTACATTAAGCCAACAAATCTCATACATAACATAGATAGCTTTTTAGAAGAAAAGGCCTTTGCAAAGTAAAAAAGGAACTCAGTAAAAACAGCTTCAAAAGGAAGCCTCTTCAGTTTACACCCCCCTTTCCCAACCAGCTGCTTTTCCCATTAGCTCTTCCCAAAATTTATTGCCCTTTAACTCTCTCATTATACCTTAGACCTTAGGAAAATATGGCTAGAGTCTGATGGGAGGCACATGGTATTATTTTCTGTTAAACAATAAATCTTACTATTTACCAACCCTTAATTAGTGTTTTTGCAGCTTGATTGTATTCTGTAATATGTAGGGTCAGTGTAACATTTGCTCCCAGCCTGTATTTCCCTTTTATGACTTTGAGAAACTTGTCTCCTGTTAGTGCTATAAATCAGGGGGGCCCTGTGCAGGAGGATAAACAACTGCCAAAGTACTTAGCCAGCTGCTTTTCTGCTTGGCATGAAACATACAAACATTTGCAAATATATCTTTAAGCTCATTTTAAAATACAGGACTTGATCAGATGCCTCACTGGAACCCTTTGGCAAACTTACCCCTACTGATACACAGAAGATGCTCTATCGACAGTCTGCTCAGCTTGACAGATACTTGCCCGACTGGTTTTGCAGGGAGGAGTAAGGCCCTAGGAGAGGATTCTTCACACACGCCCTACATAAACTGATCAGGACCTCAATGCATGGAGAGGAGGAATTAATCATATTTAATTGCTTTGTGTACACCGCTTGAGAGTTGTTTTTTCATTAGGCAGAATGCAAATCCCTCTCTGTTAATAAATAAAGTAGTAAAGTGATCTGCAATGAACAAAGTCATGCAATGTCTTAAGATAAAGAACACACAGAAGTGCAGCTGAAATCCTCAGGTATTCATAACTGCTGAACTTTAGCCTGTCCTTCTCCCCAACGTGCATCATTCAATGGAGGAGTCTTTCTCTCTGGAGAAGACCCAGCCCAGTGGTGCAGCCCAGAATCCCACTGCCTTATTCTGCAATTAAAGTTGCCAGAAAACAAGGCAGGGATTTGTCCGCCCCGCGTCACTAAGCTTTCAATAGGGGGGTGGTGTGGGCAGAAAGCAATTGGCCTGCACAGCTCCTTCAATGAAATCACCCACCGATTGCTAGAGATCAACTTGCTGCACACCCTGCTCTGCATTTATAATAAAGAGAAGCTCCAAAGTCCTCCTGCTGATTTCTCCCAGCTCATTGCTTCCCTGTTCTCTTTATCTTGAGCAAACACCCTTGTTTTTTTGCTGTACTTCATAATAATAATTTAAAAATCATTATTTATTTTTATACTTGCAGTGTGTGTTGAGTTACATAAAGAGAAGATGAAAATGGCAAACGAAATTTCAGTGGGTGTACTCTGAATGAAAGTTAGTTGAATACAACACATGGAGCCCAACATTATTCTTTTTTCACAGGCCTAGGTAGCAAAAGGTCACTCACCCCCCCCCATAAGGGGTATTTCTATAATGTTATTTATGCGGTTGCGTCCACAAAGGTGGTCCAGAGACTTCCATCAGTTCAGTTATGGTCAGTGGGACTTGGCTCAAGGCCAAGTGATTAAACCACATAATCATAGAATCATAGAATCTTAGAGTTAGAAAGGACCCTGCGGGTTATCTAGTCCAACCTCCTGCAAATCAGGAATCTCAGCGAGATCATACATGACAGATGGCCACCCAACCTCTCCTTAAAAACCTCCAAGGAAGGAGATTCCACAACCTCCTGAGGGAGACCATTCCACTGTCAAACAGCTCTTACTGTCAGAAAATTTTCCCTGATGTTTAGCTGGAATCTCCTTTCTTATAACTTGAAGCCATTGGTTCGAGTCCTACCCTCCAGAGCAGGTGAAAACAAACTGGCTCCCTCTTCCATGTGACAGTCCTTGAGATATTTGGAGATGGTTTCCATATCTCCTCTCAGTCTCCTCTTTTCCAGGCTAAACATGCCCAGGTCCTTCAAGCACTCCTCATAAGATTTAGTTTCCAGACCCTTGATCATCTTGATCGCCCTCCTCTGCACACGTTTCAGCTTGTCAACATCCTTCTTAAATTGTGGTGCCGAGAATTGGACACAGTATTCCAAGTGTGGCCTGTACATCCTCCAGAGGTGTCACCTTCCTCCCTGTTTTTGAGCTTTCAAGCCCTCACAGTCCTGGGCTAGACAGAGTAGGTCAGGAATTGGCTGCTTCTGCCCAAGAACTTTGTCCTGTGTCTCCATTCCTTCACTCTCTCAATCTGCTGTTGAGCTATTGGGAGGTGAGTTCAAAATAAAAGGCTTGTGGCATCAAGGTTGGCGCCCAGAAAATGGAAGGTATCTACAGCCCCTCCAGTGGTCACTTGTAGGTGGGTACCAAATAACACTTTTGTTTCAGATTTATAAGATAAGGCTCTTTCAGCATGCTGTGCTTCTAGAGCTGCTTCTACATCCCAACCCTATGCAAGTTTACTTGGAAGTAGATATCCTTGCAGTTGAGAGGCTGCTATCTCCTAAGGCTTTCAGGGGACTTAAAATGCTCCTTCTCCTTTCAGAGTTATAAATTAGCCCAAGAAAAGGAAGATAAGAGAGTGGTAGATACAGCATGAAAATGCCTAGGAAGGCAATGAGAAGGGACCATGTCTCAGTGGAGAAACTTGGAAGGAGATCCATCTTGTTGGCCCTTGATGTCTCTCTACCTCTGGCTTTGATCAAGGAGTTCTATTCTCTTTCTGCTTGTTCAGGGCTGGAGCTCAAAGGGCGAAAAGATTCTCACAGTATCGTTTGCGATCTGTTTGTCTTCCTTCAATTACTTGGCCAAGCTTGTTTCCTTCGATGTGAGAAGAGGCCAGGTGAGAATTCCTTGTCATAGAAGTGGCTGGAGAGAGGGAGTTTTGCCACAGGTTCCCTTGGAAGATGGAGCATGCTTTCTTTCTGCTGCTCTGGGGGCGAGCACCCAAACCGATTGATTCACTTGCAAGAAAGGGTATTCCGGCAAAACCCTAGGAAGAATGTTCTGTGAGCCATGTGTCGGTGGAATAAGTAAAGGTAAAAGGTTAAGTCCAATCGTGAACGACTCTGGGGTTGTGACGCTCATCTCGCTTTACAGGCCGAGGGAGCCGACGTTTGTCTACTCCGCAGACAGTTTTTCCAGGTCATGTGGCCAGCATGACTAAGCCACTTCTGGCGCAATGGAACACCGACACCAGAGCAGCGCACAGAAACACCGTTTACCTTCCCACCAGAGCGGTACCTATTAATCTACTTGCGCTTTTTGTCGTGCTTTCAAACTGCTAGGTTGGCAGGAGCAAGGACTGAGCAATGGGAGCTCACCCCGTCGCAGGGATTCGAACCGCTGACCTTTTGATCGGCAAGCTCAAGGCTCAATGGTTTAGACCACAGCGCCACCCGCATCCATGGAATAGACTTCCTCAAAAGGTGGTGGGCTTCCTTTCCTTGAAGGCTTTTAAACAGAGATTGGATCCCTTTCAAGTCTATGATTCTATGACAAACATGAAGACAGATTGAGGGGGGATCCAGCTGCCATGGTTACTCTGGTGGCAACCTTTGAGGGGGTCCAACTCTGGTCCTCTGCACCCTGATGCTGTTGTTTTAAATCCAGAGAGCTCTTGCCTGCCAGTCTCTGGCCTCAGCGAGTTCCTGATCACATAACATCAAGCTCAGAGCCAGGATCCCAGAAATGGGGGCGGGCGGCAGGCTTTTGAGCCAGCAAAATGACAGCCTCAGTCTCAGATACATTGACAAAATCAATGTCTGGTGGTGAACATCTGCAGTGAAATCAAAACTGAAAGTGAATGGGGCTATGTTGCAAAGATTACCAAATACTCCTGGCAGCTGTGAGGCTAGAAGTAGCCAGTCCCGGGAAGGCCGCAGTCACCCCCACCTCACAGGGGTGTCGTGTGGTTGGGGGCACCAGGGCAGTTTCCCTGGGTGCAAAATTATTAGGGGTGCAAAAATTCAAAAGGGGAAAAAAAGTAGTACAGTGGTACCTCGGGTCAAGATCTTAATTCATTCTGGAGGTCCATTCTTAACCTGAAACTGTTCTTAACCTGAAGCACCACTTTAGCTAATGGGGCCTCCCGCTGCCGCTGTGGTGCTGCCACGCGATTTCTGTTCTCATCCTGAAGCAAAGTTCTTAACCCGAGGTAATATTTCTGCATTAGCGGAGTCTGTAACCTGAAGCGTATGTAACCCGAAGTACCACTGTAATGATAAATTAAGAAGAAGAAGAGTTTGGATTTGATATCCCGCCTTTCACTCCCTTTAAGGAGTATCAAAGCGGCTAACATTCTCCTTTTCCTTCCTCCCCCACAACAAACACTCTGTGAGGTGAGTGGGGCTGAGAGACTTCAGAGAAGCGTGATTAGCCCAAGGTCACCCAGCAGCTGCATGTGGAGGAGCGGGGAAGTGAACCCGGTTCACCAGATTACGAGACTACCACTCTTAACCACTACACCACACTGGCTCTCTAATTAAGAATAGAGTGCCCTCCCCCTCACAGAGAATATCTCCCAGTTTTCACACGGGCAGACTGAGGAGCAGATTTGGGTGTTGGCCAGTTGTTAGGGCACCCTCTGTATGGGCTTTAGAAAGATACCTGCTCCTGACCAATCCCCCGTCCCACTCTCAGCTGTGCTCAGTACTCATGGGGCACCGCAGCTGCCACTCAGGTCTCTATATTATTGCCCCTTTGTTCCAGCCTATCGGCAGGTGGTGTCAAGGATATTTGCCTTGCCCCGGGCACTAGCAACCCACAATACACCACTGCCACCTCCAAGGGATGGTGGGGATGTCCGAATACTCAACTCAGCCCTGGAGGATAGGCAAAGGTAAAGAGAAACAGGATAAGTTTGACATGATTTGTTTTACTTATATTAATGATGTGAATGGCAATAAAACCAGGATTAGGCGCCAATCAACAGATGCATCTTTATAGTGTGGATATTTTTGTTTTGCTGTATTTTGGAGAGATCAATAACAAAAATAATTGTTTTTAAAAGGAAGCAGTAGGAACCTGGTTTTCTTCCTCAGCTGAGGATACTGTAGACTGTGACTCCATGTCCGGTTCCATGTCCAGATTCCAGAGTCATGCCAGTGAGTGACACCCAATTCTGATTCACTGTTTCAGAGTATTAAAGGGAGACAGCAGAAATGCTAAATTGTTGCTTGTGTGCAGTAAAGGACAGAATCAGGGCCAATAAACTGCAACTCAATCCAGACAAGATGGAAGTGTTGTTTCTAAATGCACAGATGAGCAGCACCTGCCCAGATTCGGATGGATCTGCAATCCCTCCGGAAGAAATAGGTTTGAAGTCGGGGGGGGGGCTCCTCAATCCAGTTCTGTCTACAGAATCACAGGTTGCGTCCATGGCATAGCGAACATCATACCATCTTAGACTGATGTGCCAGCTACAACCCAACTGGTCTCAGTTGTTCATGCTCTTGTATCCTTGAAATTAGGGTGTGTTCACAAGGCCCCTGATTCAAAATATTGAGGGGGGAGTGTACTGTACCAGGTGGCAGTGTACTGTAGTGTATATCGTGCCAAAGGCAGATCACTGAAAATAGAGCTTCAATATTGCTTCCTGGGAACGAGTGATACAATCATATTACACGGGTCTTTCACCAACTGTAACTACTGCTTCTGAGCTGTTTCCAGACCCAGTTTTACACACTGTTAGGTGACTCTAACAATTCAACAAGGGAAGCCACGTATAATAAGGGATGTTAAATCTACTAAACCACAGCAGATCTCATTTCTCTCCAGAGTGGTATTTAAATTGGGCTTGCACTGGTGGATTGGTCCTGTTTCTGCAAGAGCATTTCCACACAGAGAGTTTTGAAAGAATGCATGAGTCACAGGGACCCAAATAAACCAGGACTGTGATGTGTGTGAATTCTAGGAAGGAGTTTTTGCAATCCTGGTCTGCACCGATTGAGTTTCCTGTCATTCAGTGGTCATGATTTGATGCCATAGTGACTCTTTCTTCCCAAGCAACCCTGAGGAATTCAAGTTGCATGTGCTCTGTATGGATCCCTTAACAAAATCTCCTCAGCACCCTCCCCAAACTACAGTTCCCAGAATTCCATGTGGGAAGCCAAGACTAGTAAACTGGTCTCGGACTGATACAAAATTGTAGGCTGGGCATGCTCCAATTAATCATCATTGATGATCTGGTTTTAAAGGGGACTTTTAAAATCTACTTTATACTACAATAATTTTTCAAGATGCCTTGCCACTAAATATATATAATATTGTTTTAAAAAAATCCCCCAAACAGCCTTGAAATAATAGAAGCGACAGATCGAGCAAATAGAGGAATATTAAAGGATAGACAAATTTGCTAATTTGCGTTTCCCACTTTGCCAGTCTTACATTTGCTTCACCCCAATTCCACAGAGGGGCTTGCATGAACATTTGCACACATTGTTGATGCCCATTTTCCTTGCAGACACACTTTTGTATGAATGTTTCACAGTGCAAGCATTTTCTTTTTGTATTGTATTTTTATGTTGTGAACCACCCTGAGTTCTACAAATGAAGGGCTGGATACAAATTTAATAAGCAAAATAAATAAACTATTGTAAATTTTGGCAAATTTGAACAGAATGAAAGCATTTTGGGTTTTTTTCCTGAATAGAACGCATCGTTTAATGTTACTTTCATTAAGATACACATTTTTGCATGAATCTTCCACTGACAATGCACTAACAACACCCATTTTTGTGGCTGGAAAACTTCAGTGCCAAATTCAGAGAAGTGTGAAGCTGTAAAGAGAGCTCTGTTTCAGTTTGCAAATCAGTCTGATCTGCTGGAACTATCTTTGGGGAAACTTCCCAGAGCAACATCCAAAGCTTTTGCACTTGCTACCGAGGTGACTGAGACACGACCAGGCTTCACTCCTCCTTTTGGGGACCACCTCGTGGCACCATCTTCAGAACTATTGGTTTCTCCGGCACTAAGAAGGCTTGGTTGCTCATCTTAAGGGGAATCTGCAGCAGGGTGAGAATCGAGAGAGCAATCAGCACATCAGTCAACCCATCTTAACATCAAGACCCCAGCAGAAGATCACAGGGGAGTTTCCCTGGCTTAAATCAAAACATGCAGTATGGTGCTATCTATCTGACTTGGGCAAGGGACACGGGAGGCGTTGTGGGTTAAACCACAGAGCCTAGGACTTGCCAATCAGAAGGTTGGCGGTTCGAATCCCCACGATGGGGTGAGCTCCTGTTGCTCGGTCCCTGCTCCTGTCAACCTAGCAGTTTGAAAGCACGTCAAAGTGCAAGTAGATAAATAGGCACCGTTCCGGCAGGAAGGTAAACGGCGTTTCTGTGCGCTGCTCTGGTTCGCCAGAAGCGGCTTAGTCATGCTGGCCACATGACCCGGAAGCTGTCTGCGGACAAACGCTGGCTCCCTTGGCCTATAGAGCGAGATGAGCGACGCAATCCCAGAGTCGGTCACGACTGGACCTAATGGTCAGGGGTCCCTTTACCTTTACCTATGCCTTGGGCACTGGTGCCAGACATTGAAACTCCAAGTGTCATGCCCCTTGCTCTTCCTTTTACACACAAACACACACACACACCATCCAGCCTCCTCACCGGAGTTTCCTTGCAGACCCTGAAGGAAAAATGCTGCACCAGGATTGCAATGGCCACCTTCATCGTGACGAGAGCAAACCTCATTCCCAGGCAGTTCCGGGGACCAGCTCCAAAGGGCAGGTATAGGTAGGGATCCACTTGATCCTTGTTCTCTTTGCTGAACCTGGTTGCGTTCACAGAGATGAGAGAAATGGAGGCTGGGTAAGGAACCAGAACGGGCAGATCTGATGCCTTGATGGGAGAGGCAAAGGAAGAAGAAGGCAGCAGCTCAGGGCTCACAACAAGGGGACATTGCTCACCACCAGCTGGTTCTCAGTTGCTCGTCCTCAGCTGCATCCACCAGCTGAATCAAGTGGGGACGATGCTGCGTAGTATTGCGCAAATGGGGGTCATGAGTGCAGTACCCACTGCTACCACCTATGGTGTCTGTGATGCAAAAGGTCCCCTCCAGAGTCTCTTTGCTCTTCCAGCTCAGATTACACTGTTTGAAGAGACCCCTTTCATTATGGTCAGGATGGAGCAAACCCCCACTGCCCAGTGGACTGGGTAGCTGGGGGGGGAGGTGTGTCGGGGGGGGAGGGAGTGCAGAGCTAGCAAGACACATGGCTGCCAACGCTGCTGCCACTGATGGCAGTGGAAACATTTATTCTTCATTGGCTCCCAGTACGTTTCCGAGCACAATTCAAAGTGTTGGTGCTGACATTGAAAGCCCTAAACAGCCTCGGTCCTGTATACCAGAAGGAACGTCTCCACCCCCATTGTTCTGCCTGGACACTGAGGTCCAGTGCCAAGGGCCTTCTGGTGGTTCCCTCCCTGCGAGAAGCCAAGTTACAGGGAACCAGGCAGAGGGCCTTCTTGGTAGTGGCGCCCGCCCTGTGGAATGCCCTCCCACCAGATGTCAAAGAGAACAACAACTGCCAGACTTTTAGAAGACATCTGAAGGCAGCCCTGTTTAGGGAAGCTTTTAACGTTTGATGTATTACAGTGTTTTAATATCTGGTTGGAAACCGCCCAGAGTGGCTGGGGAAGCCCAGCCAGATGGGCGGGGTATAAATAATAAATTCTTGTTATTGTTATTATTATTATTATTATTCTTGGCTTGGCAGCTCAGCCACCTTCCAGCTTAGCCAGCACAGCTGGCCAGGCCAAAAGGAGAAGGACGCACCACCCAAATCCAAAGGGCCAGCCAAGATTCAGCTTGCCTCCCTGTGGCTCTGGAAGGTGGCAGGACCTCAGCCAAAAGAGGGAGCCTGTTACAGGGGTGCCTGGATGTGCCCTTCTCATAATTTTGTGCCCGGGGCCCAGGATTGCATGCCAATCCTCCCTCCCATTCTGAACAGGGGAGGGCAGTGCCTCCTTTCCCTGTCCCCACCAGATTGGGGCAGCTCATGTGGGACATGGCCACACTATTTTGGGGTCCCACTTCTTTTCTCCCCTTGTGAACGTGGCACCCATTTAGTGGCTTGTCACCCCCTCTCAACAGCAGCCATTCTGTGCCACGTCACACCTCATGGGAGGCATTTTGTGAATGGCACCCCTAGCATTTGTTCAGAATTGCAGGTGTACTCCCAGGCCCAAAAAAGTTGGTGATGTCTGATTTATTTTCACCTCCGGTCGGGCATCTGCAAAACGCTGGTATCGCAATTGGCATTGTGATGTTTCTATCTTTTGAATTCTATTACAGTTTGTTTGCTATGTTTATATGCCTTAAGTCCCTGTGGGATATAAATAAATGTAACCAAATGATGATGGTGATGATGTCAGCAGCCCAGCTGAGGCTGAAATCAGGAGCCCCTGATGATCTACTAGTGGTTGGGTGGATCTTTCACTCATGTCATTCGAACATGTGGCCTTTCATCAGGTGTTGTATATTCAGAGCACAAGGTTTTTTGCAGTGGAATGGGAAGGGTTACCTCTCAGGTCTGAATTCGTCAGGTTCCGGCCAGTATTCAGGGTCCCGATGAAGCGTATAGGGAGGAATGATCACGGTCATGTCCTTCAGGATAGTCACCCCATTGATTTCTACATCTTTCTTGCAGGTCCTTTCAATCCTTCCTCCAAGGGGATAGAGCCTTTGCGTTTCACTCAGGACCATGTCAAGATATTCCAGTTGTATGATGGCATCGTAGGTGAGAGGAGCCTTTGGGGGGGTTCAAGGGGGGAGATGAATTGTAACCAGTGAGACCCTAAACCAGGCTCACACAGAGACCTTCAGAAGGAAAGATCTCAGCTGAGGTGGCCTTGTTCTGAGATTTCTGTCCTTGAATGAGAAAACCTCCGTGGGTTGCATTAAACAGCTGCAAAGGTGGGATGCAACTTACGCAACTGGTCTGTTTCTCTCTCCACTGCCCCAATCTAAGATGGCTCAGGTGCTCAGATCCTCAGGTGAGCACCTTCTCTTCGTCCCATCAACATCAGAAGCCCAACTGGCGATGACTCAAGAAAGACAGGGCCTTTTCTGTGGCTGCTCTGAGATTGCACTATTCTCTTCCAAGAGAGAATAGACTGGCTCCCTCTTTGTCATCCCTCTGCCAGCAGGCTAAGACCTTCCACTTCAAACAGGCCTTTGAAATCTAAGGTCCAGGTGATGCTGACCACTGGGCTGATGTCAGGGCAAACTGGATTTTAACTGCTGGTACTAAGTTGTGTTTTGGTGTATTTTCACTTTAGTTTCTAACTGGTTCATTTTTATTACCCCTCTGTCCCTGCCCCCCAAATTAGATAAATAACTCTCCTGTAACTCTCCCACCCAAAAAACCTTCTCCATTAGGTCCGGCCTCACCTTTTCAACCCACACATTCTCACCTTGTTGGGCAGGATGGTATCTATCTCATCTTGAAGCTTCTGCTGGACATCTGGGTGAGTGGCCAAGAGGTAGGCCGCATAACCCAGGGAGTTGCTGGTGGGTTCGTATCCAGCAAAGACAAAGATGAAGGACTGGGCCAGGATTTCAATGTCAGTCAAGCCTGCAAACAAGCAGAAGTGAGAGAGAGTTCAAGTGTAAACAAGTACAGCCTGTAGTCTGGCTGGGAACATGATCCGTGCAGGTAACATGCATTGCACTGCAATGCAATGGTTTTCTTTCCTTCCCAAACAATAGTGCCGAAATCAAAACAGTAGCTCATGCGTTTCCCTCCCTCTGGGGTTGTTTGATGCACTCAGGAACAGGGCCAAGAAATGGCCAGGTTCCCAAGGTTACTAATAACACCTTGGCTTTTTTAAAAAAAACAAACCACAAAACCCTATATTGTCTTCTTTTCTCTGTTGTTTTAAACAATCCAGCACTCTCTGGGAAAACAACTTCCTGGTTCACAGGTAGAGCAGCAACACCTTGTTGATCAGTCCTTGCAGCACACACACAATAAAGGACCATGCAATGGGCAGTGGCTCCCTAAGCAGACAGTAACTCACTCGGGGGGGGGGGGATTTCCTAGGGGGTGCCAAGAGGCAAGGGGGTGCTGGACTATCAGATTTTGAAAAGCTGGTCTCACGGGATCAAGTTCATGAGTTTTGTTGAATTAATTAAACTAAACCCTTTTAATGTGATTTTTCAATCAAGGTGCAATCAAATGTTGCTGTTTTGAATTTTATTGTGTCATTGTCTTCCTTAGGGTGTTGTGCAAATCACTATTTGGACAGTAATGCTTTTGAGAGGGGAGGAGGTACTGAGAATGAGTTTGTGGAATCAAGGGAGTGGTGGCCCAGGAAAAAAATGGGAATTAATCCTGGGAACAGTCCTCCAGGCAACTTAAATAAGGGGGGAAGTGATATTCTGAGGCCTTTACCACTGAGAGTAATGACAAGGGAGAGTAGGGCCTTTTAGGTTGTGGCTCTTTCTGTGCAAAACTCTCCCCAGCAAGGTCTGCCAAGCGCCTTCCCTGACCTCTTTTTAGCACCAGGGAAAGGCTTCCCTCTGGCTTTTGATAGACTGAGATGATGCTTTGCTGCTACTAGGCTGCTGCCCAAGCTTCCTATGGCTGTTTATGGGACTTGTTTTGTTCTGCTTTATGGTATAATGTATTTATATTTGTATTTTAAATATGACTTAAGTCGCTTGGAGATGTTTGAGTTACAAGAGACTGGAAAGTCATTATCATCAACAACATACGAAGATTGGGGGGTTGGTTTGGAATCGTGTCTGTGGGTGCAGTCTTGTTTCTGGCATCTTTCTGTCTTGAGAGTGTGCCTCTGGGGATGAAGTCAAATTGCTGTATTTGCAGCACTGAAGTGACCCCTCCAAAACCCCAAACCTGGGCTGTGTGTCTGGAGGTCCTGGGCTGCCCAGAAGACAAGAACCCCCCCTCTTGGCCTTGCTGATGTCCAAAGGAAAGCAAAGCAAGACATTTGGCACCAGCTGCAGGAGTTGCTGGAAGGAGATGTACAAGACGCCATCCAAACCCCTGAGGAAGAGCCAGTGTGGTGTAGTGGTTAAGAGTGGTAGACTCATAATCTGGTGAACCGGGTTCGCTTCCCTGCTCCTCCACATGCAGCTGCTGGGTGACCTTGGGCCAGTCACACTTCTTTGAAGTCTCTCAGCCTCACTCACCTCACAGAGTGTTTGTTGTGGGGGAGGAAGGAAGAGGAGAATGTTAGCTGCTTTGAAATGCCTTCAGGTAGTGATAAAGCGGGATATCTTCTTCTTCCACTCTGGATTTGTGCAGAGTTTAATCCTCAGCCTTTTCTTCTCCCAAAGATATCCCACCAAAGTTTAGGATCAGAGTTTTCCCACTCCTAGATGGGCTGCCTTCCCAGGTGGACGAGACCCATTTGCCCCTCACTTCCCTCTACAGCACATGCAGAAACTGTCTTTGGACACACTATTGGTCTCTTCCGCTCACTCTGCTGGAGCCTGTCTTCACATGCAAGTGAAGTTCCTAAGTCATCGAGGATTTGGGCAATTTCAAGTCCTCAGGAAAGACAACATGGGAACATGATCTGTGTAGGTAATATTCATTGCACTGCATTTTTCAAACTGGGATAGGCAATTTCAAGTCTTCAAGAAATACAACTTCCCTTCAGATCAGTTAAACTGTGTGGCATTACCTTTATAGGAGTGGTTCAAGCCATTGCTCTGGTGGTCAGTCTTGGCACTTTGGGAGTCGATCATCAGCTGCAGGAAATCCACCCGGCCCTAACCAGAAAACAAATAAACCAGTGGAGAAAATGTGCGGCAGAGAGACTCCCATGGGGGCCACTGGGCCGAGATGGTTTGAAGCCCCTGGTTTTTTAAAGGGCTAGATACAGCCGTGAGAACTGGCCCCCTTTGCCCTTGAGGACAGTGGCCATATGATCATCTCACTGTACTTAGGCACAACCGGACATACTGAGGGGGTAAGAGAGTCAAGTTATTAGACTGTTTTGTGGAGCAAAAAGCAATGAAGCAGCACAGAGAAAAGTTGAGTCCTAGGGAATTTTTCAGTGAAAAATCACACCCACACACAAAATGAAAGCCCTTTTCCATGTCAAAGATATTCACCCCCAAATTACGGCACAATTCTTACCTTTTGCCCCTCTTTCTGTCGTGTTTCCTTCATTTTTTCGAAGGACCTTGAAAAGAAGCTTAAAGCTTCTGCGTTGAATATATTCACATTCATTAATTTGAGAAGAGGAATCAAGAATGGGAACGTGGCTGCAAGAGACAGAAATCATACGGTGAACAGAAATCAACCTTCCTGAAGCAAAGCATTAGATATGCTGATTGGTAGATAGATTTCTGTAGATAATTATTGATAAACTTTGGTTTGGTCTAAGGATCATAGCTTGCAAGCCTTAATAGAGCCTGGTCAACCTCGTTGTGAATCTCAGGGTTGAAATTTCTGCATATGCAATCCATGTATGAAGATATGTCCATTTTGTTACATTGCATGCACACTGATTACACCCTCCCAGAGCATCCCACACATGTACCTAATGGTAGGGCCAGTTCTTATAATCATCCTCACAATATTTTAGATCCAAGTGCAGTCTAGAAAGAAATCCTAATTTGGAAAGGCCATCATGGCTCAATGGTCGACCCACATTCGGTCATAGAATCATAGAAGAGTTGGAAGAGACCACAAGGGCCATCGAGTCCAACCCCCTGCCAAGCAGGAAACACCATCAGAGCACTCCTGACATATGGTTGTCAAGCCTCTGCTTAAAGACCTCCAAAGAAGGAGACTCCACCACACTCCTTGGCCGCAAATTCCACTGTCGAACAGCTCTTACTGTCAGGAAGTTCTTCCTAATGTTTAGGGGGAATCTTCTTTCTTGTAGTTTTGATCCATTGCTCCGTGTCCGCTTCTCTGGAGCAGCAGAAAACAACCTTTCTCCCTCCTCTATGTGACATCTTTTTATATAGAGCACTCCTGTCTTCCACTGCCTCCTGCAGTTTGGTCAGACTCATGCTGGTAGCTTCAAGAACACTGTCCAACCACCTCGTCCTCTGTCGCCCCCTTCTCCTTGTGCCCTCCATCTTTCCCAACACCAGGGTCTTCTCCAGGGAGTCTTCTCTTCTCATGAGGTGGCCAAAGTCTTGGAGCCTCAGCTTCAGGATCTGTCCTTCCAGTGAGCACTCAGGGCTGATTTCCTTAAGAATGAATAGGTCTGATCTTCTTGCAGTCCATGGGACTCTCAAGAGTCTCCTCCAGCACCATAATTCAAAAGCATCAAGAAGAAGAAGGCGATCAGCCTTCTTTACGGTCCAGCTCTCACTGCCAACTGCCAACTGACCAGGCTGGGCTGGTAATGGCCCCTGTCAGAAACCCTGGAGGACCTAGTAGAAAAATCTGTAGAAAATTCTGTGCTTGATGGACCAGTTATTATGTTTCCATAATAACCAGGCTGCAAACTTCCACTGGGCCATCAGAAATCAGAAGCCAACTTACCTATCAAAACCAAGCGTGGATCAAAAGCGGCAAACTTGGTCATCTTCTTCATCTCCTTGACAAAAGGATCTGCAGGGTTGTTCATAGAGTCAATGTTCACACCAAACGAAGTGCTGGTGACGACATCCATGCTGTAGGCCCCAAAGACGCTGGGGAGGGAACAGAGCAGCCAAATCAGGCTCTCAGTATACTTAGGATTTTCCATAGGCCTATTTCTGGCCACCCAATGTGATCTGGGTTCACCTCAAAGGCAGCCCACATTGTATGCTATGCTGTTTTTGACTGAGGCCTTTCCTGGCTCAAGCCACTTACTCCTTCATAACCACAAATTCATTCTTTTCCACTTTCTTCTGAACATTTTGCATCAAAACCTCCCCGTAGTGTTTGATGATGGGAAACATCTGAAATACAAATCAATGAACAGAGATGTCAACACCTAACGGCAGTTGACCTTCCTGGCTGCAATGGAGTTCTGGAAATCCTGTGACTTGCTCATCACTCATCAAAAATGCAATCATGAAAGATGGGCTTCATTTTTTGTTTCGCTTTGGTATTTTTGTTTCACCATGTTGAGAACTGGCTGGTTTAGCTCGTAATGATACTACTTTGCAATTACAGTATATGGAGTGATATCTCCAGGAATCAACCTCCATCTTAGCTCTGATTCGCAGGTGCACATTAATTAGTCAAATTAATCTAATTAATTATCAATTAAAGTTTGCAGCTCTAGTTTTTAAAAAAAAGTCAAAGAGATCCACTGGCTTGATATCTGTGGTTGTTTTTTTAAGAGAATTAAGCTGAGAAAAAATCCAAAACATAGACTTTGCAACCTCACATTCTTAGGCATTATGCTTCAGCCACTCTGGCTATCAACAGAATTGGGTTATTCCCAAGTTTCAGACTGAATAGACTCAATGGTGCTTGAACTTTACGACCCATATTTACCAATGGAAGAGCTGAATATTTTATTCTTTTCAATTCTTAATATATATTTCTTTTTTTTACCTCCTTGAGCTTCCCGCTGGTGAAGGTTGGAGAGAGAATAGTGCGAATCCTCTTCCATTGTTCATCCTTTGCCACTGAGACAGCAGACTCCAAGATCCCAACTAAACCTAAATCCTAGAGGAAAGAAAGCAGTTTCAAACCATTGAGTGGCAAAGTCATGTTTTGAACCCATGACAGATCTGGAACCAATAATATCCAACAGGGAATTGTAAACGGAATAAACATGGCGTGCAGTGATGACTGGGCGACTAAGTTCACACTTAACTTTTGGAGAGGGATTAATCTGCCCTCCCCATTACCCCACCCTGCCCCAGTTTGTTGCCAATGGAGTAACGTGTATGAACTCTCCTACTTCCATGATGCTATTGTACAACTTAAGAAGTGAATACCTACCCGACGGTTGGTGAAAGTGGTGTAACACTCTTTCACGAGGACGGCTTTTATAATAGCCGGATCCAGCGTAGCTAACAAAGGCTTTCGACCCTCGTAAATCCTGGATTAAGAGTAAAGAATGGTATGTTTTTGAGATCCCAAAGAGATCCAGTTGCAGATAAGAGTATTTTCCCACCCCAGATTATTTCCTCCTTGGGATCAAGCAATGGGATTTGGGCCAACGTGAGAAATACAAGCAGGCCATAAAAGGTCACTTACCCCCAGGTCCTCCCATATTTCTGAAAGCACTCTGTATCAAAGTTCATAAACCCCTGTGGAAAGACATTTAAGAAAGTTAAGAATGGCCTTTCTGGACTGGATCAAGGCTCATTTTAAGGAGCACCTCTGATCCCAAGAGGGGGGAGCAGAAAGGGGCCTCAGGAAACCTCTTGAGCAGGGCAGGAATGTCACCAGACACGCACCTTACGATAGGACCAGATATTTCCAAAGAAAGGCAACGGCGATGGACCTGGAATGCCCAGTTTCTTGAAGACGCCGTACGGCCAAAATCCATATCTGTTTATTTTGTAAAACAAGAGAGAGGGAGGGGGAGAGAGAGAGGGAGAGAGAGATGCAAATCTGTCAGCAGAGCATGAAAGCCTGTCCAGGGTTCAGAGGGGAAACCTGGCAGGTTGATGCACCTGTGTGTGGGCTCCTCCTGTTAACAAATCCCACAAGGAACTGACTTGGGCACCACAGGGCAAAAAATGAGATGATATGGGCTAATATGCAACCCAGTCCTTCAAGAGAGACGACAAAGAAGAGGAGTTTGGATTTGATATCCCGCTTTATCACTACCCGAAGGAGTCTCCAAGTGGCTAACAATCTCCTTTCCCTTTCGTCCCCCACAACAAACACTCTGTGAGGTGAGTGAGGCAGAGAGACTTCAGAGAAGTGTGACTGGCCCAAGGTCACCCAGCAGCTGCATGTGGAGGAGCAGGGATGCGAACCCGGTTCACCAGATTACGAGTCCTCCGCTCTTAACTACTACACCACACAAGTACAACTGAATAACTCAAAGTACATTGTTGAGCTGTGGCACACAATGGGTGGGGCCACAGAGCCAGTTGCCCTGGACCCAAAATTCTTAGGGGCAATGAGAAATTTAAAATTATGTACCTTTCCCCTTCAAACATTCTACACAATTTTGCAACATTTTACCATATTTTTCTGGCCATACTGTCCTTATGTAATCCTGATTGGTGAATTACATAATACCTATTTATAGTGTGATTTCCCCTTTGAATATACGGACACTGTTGTGTTCCATTGCTTACTTTAAGGAAATCATAATTAAGACATTCATTCTTTCACCAAGGTGTAACAGACGCCTCTTTCTCTAGCCTCCTTGTCCCCATGTTGTTTGTAACTCTGACAGTTGCCAGTGTGTATGTGTGCAGATAGTAATTGGATTGCTTGGTTAATTGTGTTGTTCTGACATGTTGACAGGTTAGTTTTCGTTTTCTGCTGACGTAGTAGCCATTTCTTGTTCTTCATAATTCTGTTTCAGCATACTGTGTATATATATATATATATATATATATATATATATATATATATATTCATTTTTTAATGGTTTAAACATTTACAAAAGTGAATGAATGGTTTTGCAGTGAAGGGGCTGAGTGGTAAAAAATAAAAAGGCAGACATTGTTGGATACTGAAAAACATAATTTTATCAATTAACAAATTCGGCACACGTGAGTTTGACTAACTTTGTTGTGACATTAAGAATCTTTTTAATCAGTGGGGGTTGTTTTCCCTTAAAAATGTTTAGGGGTACTCTCATTCTGACTCAAGAAAACCACATTTTATAGTTCAAATCGTGGAAAATAAATACAGTAAATGGACAAAAGTACAAAGATTCACAAAATGTTTAGGGGAATATGTACCCCTGCGTACCCCCAGAAAAAAGCACTGTTTTTAACTGTCACTGTTTCAACTGCCAGTTGTGAAAGAAGTTTCTCAAAACTTTAATTAATCAAAATATTAAAAAGCACTGCTTTTACAATGAGGAAAGTCATTCTGCAACTAAAGTTGTCAGAAAACAAGGCAGGGATTTGTGGGCCCCACCTCACTAAGCTTTAAATAGGGGGTTGATGTGGGCAGAAAGCAACTGGCCTCCACAGCTCCTTCAATGAAATCACCCACCAATTCCTAGAGATCAACTTGCTGCACACCCTGCTCTGCATATATACAGCAATAAACAGGCTCCAAAGTCCACCAGCTGATTTCTCCCCTGCAAATCCAGCTCTTTCCTTCCCTGTTCTGCTTGTCTTTAGCAAACACCCTTGGTTTTTTGCTGTACTTTAAAAGAAACATTTTTATTCTTGCATGTGTGTGTGTTGAGTTATATGTGAAAAGATTAAAATCAGCATCTCACCTTCCCCTCCCAACCTGAAGACACAGCTGAGATCAAAATAAAAACAGGAGAGTTCATAAGCCCTGGAGCAGAAAGAGTCCAATCGTTGCTGCTGTCCAGGGCTGTTTTTCTAGAAAAAGAGATGATGGAACTCACCAGGAACCTTCTCTTAGGTGCCCACCTGACAGGTGCCAGAACCCACCTGAGAGGTGGTGGGACTGAGTACCTGGAAGTTCCCCCTGGAAAAAGGCCTGCTGCTGTGAAGGGAAGTGTTAGCACAGCCGCATAATACGAAATGTGACAGGTACACTTTGTCCTGCAGAGTCTTTGTTCTTGGGCAGAATAAACAGCCACTAGTCTGCTATAAAAGTCTGTCGGGGGGGCAGGTTGCCCTCCCAAATTGTTTGCGTCCATTTTCCACAAAGTGCCGTCTCCCAAATTATGTGATATCATTTTTGGTACATCGGTACCTTTTGCTTCTTTTCAATCTCCGGCTGTCAATATTCTTGCTGCCATTAACAAGTAATCAATTATATGTTCATATAATAGCCCTGGAGTTGTCGCAGCTAACAATGCTATTTCGGGTTGGAGGCAGAGTTCCAAAAAATATTTTATTAATAAATCAAAGATAAAAGAGCAAAAAGAAATACTGTCACAGGAAGTTGAAAGCAGCATAAGGCTGAGAATTGTTGTTGAACTTGTTGTTCCAAAACAGCACATACACACAAATAATTCTCGCCCTGTGATTCCTGAATTGCAAAGGGTTAGAGTAGATTACCACTGGGGATTCATTCCAGCTTTACAATTCTGTGACCCCCAACTTAATAAAAAATCTTCTTTACTTATATGGTTCTTTATGTTGATTGATATAGCCAGTTGAAGTAAGTACCGTATTTTTTGCTCTATAAGACTCACTTTTTCCCTCCTAAAAAGTAAGGGGAAATGTGTGTGCGTCTTATGGAGCGAATGCAGCCTGCGCAGCTATTCCAGAAGCCAGAACAGCAAAAGGGATTGCTGCTTTCACTGCGCAGCAATCCCTCTTGCTGTTCTGGCTTCTGAGATTCAGAATATTTTTTTTCTTGTTTTCCTCCTCCAAAAACTAGGTGCATCTTATGGTCTGGTGCGTCTTATGGAGCGAAAAATACGATAGGTGTTAACCTTCAGGGGGTGTTGTTTTTCCAAATCATCCCTTCAGGAATTTAGCTTACAAGTCAGGCAGCGAGACCCGCTTCAACTGTCTCCCCTCCTGAGAATTATCACTGGATACAGAATCGTAGAATCCTAGATCATCCATGACAGATGGCCATCCAACCTCTGCTTAAAAACCTGCACGGAAGGAGAGTCCACCACCTCTCATGGGACCCTGTTCCACTGTTGAACAGCTCTTACAAACTCTAGATACCATCCCCATATAGATCTATCCATGTAGCAGAAGCAAATATTCTTTTTGAAAACATTAACTATGGGATATAATTAAATCAGAAACGGGAACCAAACACACACGTGCTGAGTTCTATTCATATTGGGTTGCAAACATTGCTGGTCCTCCTGAGAGCAGACTCATTGAAATTAATAGGCGTGACTAGCTTTGATCTATTAATTCCAGTGGGTCTACTCTGACTGAAAGTTGGTTGGATACAACACAGAGAGCCCAACAACAGAGTAATTTCATTCTGGGTAGCAAAGAGCTGGGTAGCAAAAGCTCATCCCACCTCTCACCCTCCATAATGGCTATAGTATTCAATTAGATTGCTATAATGTTCTTTACATGGCTGTGTCCATGAAAGCAGTTTAGAAAACTCCATTGGCCCAGTGATAGCCAGAAGCGTTTTGTTCACGGCCAACTGATCAACCCACATGAGGCCAACCCTTCATCAATCTCCAGAGTTGTCACCTGCTTCCCTAGTTTTAAGCTTTAAAGGCCTCACAGTCCTGGGCTAGATAGAATAGATCAGGAATTGGCTGCTTCTGCCCAAGAACTTTGTCCTGTGTCTCCTTTCCTTCACTCTCTCCCTCTGCTGTTGAGGGACCACTTCTAGCTGGGTGCAAAATACAGTTTTGTTTCAGATTTATAAGATAAGGCTCTTTCAATATGCTGTGCTTCTGGAGCTGCTTCTACAACCCAACCATATGCAAGCTTCCTTGGAAGTAAATATCCTTGCAGTTCAGAGGCGGCCATCTCCTATGGCTTTCAGAAGAAGAAGCAGATTTAAAACGCCCCCATTTCTTTTTCACAATTAGAAAACAGCCAAAGAAATGATGAGAATGATACATACAGCATGAAAAGGCCCAGGAGGGCAATGAGAAGGAACCATGTCTCAGTGGAGAAGCTTGGAAGGAGATCCATCTTGTTAGCCCTTGATGACTCTCTGGCTCTGAATGTGGATTTATTCCCTCTTTATACTTGTTCAGGGCTGGAGCTCAAAGAGCAAAAACAACAATTTCGCAATAGCTTTTGCTATCCATTCGCCTTTGCTCTGATGACTGTCAGGTTGACTCAGTCCATGTTTCCTTTCTCTGAGGCCCGGTTAGTATTCCTTGTCACGAAAGAGGCGAGGCCTGAGAGTGGGTGTGTTGCCTCAGGTACCTTCTTATGTAAAAACATCTCCTGCCAAGCACTCCAGGAGATGCATGATGTCATCTTCTGATTCCTTTTACTACAGAGCAGCTTTCGCTCACCTGGTGCCCTTCAGATCTCTGAAAAGCCAAGGGGCTGTGTCATTTAGCCACCTTTTAAAGGGTACAGTTGCCTTATCAAAGTGCCTGGAAGATGGCGCAAGCTTGCTTTCTGCTGCTCTGGATGGAGCACCCAAACTGATGGATTCAAGTTACAAGAAAGGAAATTCCGTTGAAACCTTAGGGAGAATGTTTTGACTGTAAGAACTGTTTGACAGTGGAACAGTGGAACAGTCTCCCTCTAAAGGTGGTGGACTCTCCTTCCTTGGAGGCTTTCCCAACAGAAGTTGCATAACTATAGCGTGGATATTGAAATGCACCCTGAGCAACACGTGTTATTTGCAACAGGAGGGAGCAATCCCACCGGCTTCTTCTGCAGTCTGCCTTATCTCTGCCTCTTGACCCACCTCCTCTCCAGCCTCTGCGTCTGCCTCCACTTCTGGACTGCTCTCTGCCCCAGCCTCTTCCTGCTCACTAAACCCTGTTGCCCCTTCCGCTTCTGACGCCTCTTCCTCCCAATCTGCTCCCTCTTCTCCCTCTCTACTCGTCTTCATGCCACCACCGACCCCCTGGCTCTGAGCTTCCTTCCCTGGGGGTTTCCTTGGGGTCTCCCCAGCTGGTGCCTCCCCCCTCCTCTGCATGCAGCCAGTCCATGACATCATGGCATGTTATTCTGGAACCAATGGAGGATACTAGTTGATTTTTCCTTTATAGCCAACACACAATCTAGCTCTCCATTTGAAAGGCTTCATAATGAACTGCTTCCATTCCAAAAACAAAAGTTCAATGCAATTGAACAAGATTGGTTCTGCAATCCCCCCCCCCCAGTGTGTCAATTTGAAAAAAAAAGATGTAGGTAGTTTCACCCAGGAGGTGTGTGTACCCAGAGCTAGTCCTATACCAAGAATGCAATCACCGCAGGGAGGGAGAGGTGTGGATTATTTCTTCAAGGAGTGGTTTCAAATGTGTATCAATAACCATATTGAATCAGATGGGAGGGGTACAAATAATAAAATTATTATGATGATTTAATAGCTTGAGAGCAGCATGTTGAAGACGACCATGAACGATTCTGAATTGAGAAAAAACTACATTTTTGTGCTACAAATGGGTTTGTGTGCCTGCAGCTAAAGGCTACCGTAGTACGTTATACTCTGCAAAAGGGAGATCGTTCAAAATACATTTCCAAGGTTGTATCCTGGGAACAAGCGCTGTGGTCATATTACACAGGTGTTTTTCCAATGGCAACTACTTCTGAGTTGTTTCCAGGTTGACTTCATCACACTGCAAGACGTCATGAAGGGCAATATGCAAATTTAATAAATAAAATAAGTAAACTAAATCTTGGCAAACCTGAATAGAATGAAAGCATTTTAATTTTTCCTGTACAGAACACATCTTTTAATGTTACTTTCACAAAGATACACATTTTTGCTTGAATTCTTCACTGACGATGCACTAATGACACCCATTAGGGAGGAATGATCACATTCATGTCCTTCAGAATAGTCACCCCATTGATTTCTACATCTTTCTTGCAGGTCCTTTCAATCCATCCTCCAAGGGGATACAGCCTTTGCGTTTCGCTCAGAACCATGTCAAGATATTCCAGTTGCATGATGGCATCGTACATGAGAGGAGCCTTTGGGGGGATTCAAGGGGGAAGGTTAGCTGTAACCGGTGGGACCCTGAACCAGCCTGACACAGAGACCTTCAGAAGAAAAGATCTCAGCTGAGGTGGCCTTGTTCTGAGATTTCTGTCCATGAATGTGAAAATCTCCGTGGGTTGCATTCAACAGCTGCACAGGCAGAAGGCAGCTTACGTGTCAAGGAAACTTGCCAGTCAAGGAATGCACACGGCAGAGACTTAACTCTTTATTGTCAAAGGTAACACAGTTTCTCCCAAAGCTCTGGATACCCACACATTCCCATCTAGAATCTGTGGGATATAATCCACTGAGAGCAGTCAAGTACAACATTCCTTGTTTTCCTAGAGTGGACGTGCAAGGGGATGTTTGGTCCAGCCAGTCAGAACTTCCTGTTCCTCCTGGCCTGGGGCATCTTTACTTGCATGTGACTAGCGGGTGGGCATGTAAAAGGAAAAGGCAAGCTGACACTCTCTTTCTTTTCCATCTTCCTTTCATCCTGTGAACTGCTGGACTCCTAGCCTGCAGTCACTAGGTAAATCTCCCTTATGGGGTAAACCTGTTTGTATATGTGTGGAACTTGAAGCCTTAATTAGCCTGCCTTCAGGGATCACACTGTGCTCTGTCTGAGTGTAAGTAAACTTTCTTATTGCTACTTATGAATAAGACTGTGGTGTCTTTATTCTTTTAGGGGGGATTCAAGGGGTCTTACCAGGAAAATATTAGAACACCTTTCAATCTGGACAAGCCAGACTGATTTGCGCATTGCCTTAAGAAACTCACACCACATGTTTTCTGCTGTGTGAGAAGGGGGATATGAAACTCTGCTAAGTAAAGGAATTTGCTGGTGCAAGTTAGGAAGGATATTAATAAACAAGAAAGCCTCTCCTGCCACCCTGAACTTTCCCATAGAATCTAGGCAGCTATTCCCAGATCAGAGCACAATGGAGCAGCTGCAGCAACAGGGGAGCGCCCCCCCTCCACCTGTTTATGGGACCCTATGGTCTGCACACAAAGCCATGAAGACTTTGCCTGCATGGAAACTTCCTCTGCTCTTCATGCTTCAATCCTTCCTGGTTCTGGGAGACAGTGGCACAGGAGAGGGTGGGGAAGCACCTGGCCCTTGGCTTACCTGGCCTGCCTCTTCCTCTAGCTTTGCAGCGTCCCCTGCCTCCAGCTCTTGCCCCCTGGCTGGTACAGGTTGCCACCTTAAGGTGCTAAGATCCCCAGGTGAGCACCTTCTTTCGATCCCATCAACATCAGAAGTGTAGTTCATGGAGTAATATTCAAATGGGTGCAAGATGTAGGACATAATATGCAATTTCAGGACTGGATAAAATTGTGGAACGTGAATTTGAAATTTACAGATTGTATATTATTGAGAGAGAATTATATGAAAATGATGTATAGATGGTATTTATCACCGGTTAAATTGGCAAAAATGTATAAAAATGAAAAGAAAGAGTGTTGGAGATGTGAAACAGAAGGTACGTTTTATCATATGTGGTGGGATTGTAAAAAGGTAAAAGCCTACTGGGAAATAATATACAATGAATTGAAGAAAATGTTGAAAATAACTTTCGTTAGAAAAACCCAGAAGCCTTTTTGCTAGGTTTTTTAGGCCAAGACATACCAAAAGAAATGAGGACTTTATTTATGTGTGCCACTACAGCAGCAAGAATGTTGACTGCACAAAACTGGAAGACTGGAGAAATACCAACTAAAGAACAATGGGAAAAGAAGGTGATGAACTATGCAGAACTGGCAAAAATGGCAGATAGATTAAGAGAAAAAGACAACAGAGACTTTGAAAAAGAATGGGAACTATTTATATTATATTTGTAGAAACAAGGAAAATCAATAGACGATGGCAGGATTTAAATAAACATTCACATTATTAGTACTAGAAAATGTTTAGAAGTTAGTGAAATATTATGGTGTGTTTACCTTTTATTTTTATGTTTTTAGGCTTGATGTTATGTTATTAATGACCTTTTCCGTTAAGAGATAGAAAAGTGGGTGAAAAGAGAAACAAACTAGAAGCGGAAGTTGGGGGAAGCCCTGGAGGGGAGGGAGGGAGGAATATATAGTAAATGTTAAGAATTTGACATGTATGTAATGAATGAAAAAGAAAAATGAATAAAAAAATTATTTGTGGGTTCATGGGGAGCCTTTTCTGTGGCTGCTCCCAGATTGTGGGATCCCCTCCTGAGAGAGGTCAGACTGGCTCCCTCTCTGTCTTCCCTACGCCAGCAAGCTAAAGTGGTGTAGCACTTTTTCACAAGGACGGCTTTTGTAATAGCCAAATCCAGCGTGGCTAATATAGGTTGTCGGCCCTCGTAAATCCTGGATGAAGAGTAAGGAAGGAAATGGTGGCGGTGTTTTTTAGCAGGAGAAGCCAAAACACAGGTGCATCAGGCTGGAGGAAAAGGTGTGCTATTGATGCAATAAATAAGTAATAACAATGATCTATCTACACCTTCAGATTTAAGCTGGTTTAATCGCTTGCTCCTTCTCTCCAGGGTACCTGTTCTCTATGAGAGGATTCTTCACGCGCTCCCCGAACCATAAGCTTACTGCGTAAACTGATCAGGACCTCAATGCATGGAGAGGAGGAATTAATCATATTTAATTGCTTTGTGTACACCGCTTGAGAGATATATCTTTTTTCATTATGCAGAATACAAATGCTTCTCGATAAATAAATAAAATAATGGATGATATCTGCAGTGATCTGCAATGAACATAGTCATATGACATCTTAAGACAAAGAGCACACAGAAGTGCATCTGAAATCCTCTCATTCAGGTATTCATAACTGCTGAACTTTAGCCTGTCCGTCTCCCCGACGTGCATCATTCAATGGAGGAGTCTTTCTCTGTGGAGAAGACCCAGCCCAGTGCTGCAGCCCAGAATCCCACTGCCTTATTCTGCAATTAAAGTTGCCACAACTTTATCTATAGCAAACACCCTTGTGTTTGTGTGTTTTTGCTGTACTTTTAAAAAAAATCATTATTTTTATTCTTGCATGTGTGTGTGTTGTTATATGTGAAAAGATAAAGATGAAAATGCCAAACTCAGCATCTCACCTTCCCCTCCCAACCTGAAGGCATGTTGTTGTTGTTGTTTAGTCTTTCAGTTGTGTCCAACTCTTTGTGACCCCCTGGACCTGAGCACACCAGGCACTCCTGTCTTCCACTGCCTCCCGCAGTTTGGTCCAACTCATGCTGGTAGTTTCGAGAACACCGTCCAACCATCTTGTCTTCTGTCGTCCCCTTCTCCTTGTGCCCTCCATCTTTCCCAACATCAGGGTCTTTTCCAGGGAGTCTTCTCTTCTCATGAGGTGGCCAAAGTATTTGAGCCTCAGCTTCAGGATCTGTCCTTCCAGTGAGCACTCAGGGCTGATTTCCTTCAGAATGGATAGAATCATAGAATCATAGAGTTGGAATAGACCACAAGGGCCATCGAGTCCAACCCCCTGCCAAGCAGGAAACACCATCAGAGCACTCCTGACATATGGTTGTCAAGCCTCTGCTTAAAGACCTCCAAAGAAGGAGACTCCACCACACTCCTTGGCAGCAAATTCCACTGTCGAACAGCTCTTACTGTCAGGAAGTTCTTCCTAATGTTTAGGTGGAATCTTCTTTCTTGTAGTTTGGATCCATTGCTCCGTGTCCGCTTCTCTGGAGCAGCAGAAAACAACCTTTCTCCCTCCTCTATGTGACATCCTTTTATATATTTGAAAATGGCTATCATATCACCCCTTAACCTCCTCTTCTCCAGGCTAAACATGCCCAGCTCCCTTAGCCGTTCCTCATAAGGCATCGTTTCCAGGAATTTGACCATTTTGGTTGCCCTCCTCTGGACACGTTCCAGTTTGTCAGTGTCCTTCTTGAACTGTGGTGCCCAGAACTGGACACAGTACTCCAGGTGAGGTCTGACCAGAGCAGAATACAGTGGCACTATTACTTCCCTTGATCTAGATGCTATACTCCTATTGATGCAGCCCAGAAATGCATTGGCGTTTTTAGCTGCCGCGTCACACTGTTGGCTCATGTCAAGTTTGTGGTCAACCAAGACTCCTAGATCCTTTTCACATGTACTGCTCTCAAGCCAGGTGTCACCCATCTTGTATTTGTGCCTCTCATTTTTGTGCCCAAGTGCAATACTTTACATTTCTCCCTGTTAAAGTTCATCTTGTTTGTTTTGGCCCAGTTCTCTAATCTGTCAAGGTCATTTTGAAGTGGGATCCTGTCCTCTGGGGTGTTAGCCACCCCTCCCAGTTTGGTGTCATCTGGAAATTTGATCAGGATGCCCTTGGGTCCATCATCCAAGTCGTTGATAAAGATGTTGAATAAGACCGGGCCCAAGACAGAACCCTGTGGCACCCCACTAGTCACTCTTCTCCAGGATGAAGAGGAACCATTGATGAGCACCCTTTGGGTTCGGTCAGTCAGCCAGTTACAAATCCACTGAGTGGTAGCATAGTCAAGACCGCATTTTACCAGCTTCTTTACAAGAATATCATGGGGCACCTTGTCAAATGCCTTGCTGAAATCAAGGTAGGCTACATCCACTGCGTTCCCTTCATCTACCAGGCTTGTAATTCTGTCAAAAAACGAGATCAGGTTAGTCTGACATGACTTATTTTTCAGAAATCCATGCTATAGATAGATTTGATCTTCTTGCAGTACATGGGACTCTCAAGAGTCTCCTCCAGCACCATAATGCAAAAGTATCAATTCTTCGGCGATCAGCCTTCTTGATGGTCCAGTTCTCAGTTCCATACATCACTATTGGGAAAACCATAGCTTTAACTATACGGACCTTTGTTGGCAAGGTGAGATCAAAATAAAAACAGGAGAGTTCATAAGCCCTGGAGCAGAAAGAGTCCAATCGTTGCTGCTGTCCAGGGCTGTTTTTGTAGAACAAGAGATGATGGAACTCACCAGGAACCTTCTCATAGGTGCCCACCTGACAGGTGGCAGAACTGAGTTCCTGGAAGTTCCCCCTGAAAAAATAGCCCTGCTGCTGTCAATATAAAGGGAGGTGTTAACACAGCCGCATAATATGAAATGTGACAGGTACACTTTGTCCTGCAGAGTCTTTGTTCTTGGGCAGAATAAACAGCCACTAGTCTGCTATAAAAGTCTTTCGGGGGGGCAGGTTGCCCTCACAAATTGTTTGCGTCCATTTTTCACAAAGTGCCATCTCCCAAATTATGTGATACCGTTTTTGGTACATTGGTACCCTTCGCTTCTTTTCAATCTCTGGCTATCAATATTCTTGCTGCCGTTAATAAGTAACCTATTATATAATGGCCTTGGGTTTCCCTGGCTGAATATACCTAACACTTTTATTTCTGGTTTGTTTGTTTTGTTTTTTGTTTAACTGAATTAAAACTCTCGCATGGCTTTTAAAAAAATAACCTGTTCCTACTGTTTTTGTTCGAAATTCTATTCTCTTTCTGTGCCATCAGGGCTGGGGCTCAAAGGACAAAAATAAAAATTTAACAATATCTTTTGCGATCTGTTCACCTTTGCTCTGACGTCTGGCAGGCTGACTGCGAACAAGCTTGCTTTGTTTGATGTGAAAAGAGGCCAGGGGAGTTCTGCTTGTCACAGAGGTGAAATTGGAGAGAGGGTGTCTTGTCTCAGGTGCCTTCTTGCCAGTGGCATGTGGTGAAATTTTCCGTGGGGGAACTGTTAGGGCCAGAGGTGCCAGCTTGCAAGGACAATGCAGGGGGGGCATGCCCCCCATTTTTTGAAGATTTCATTGCTGACCTATTCTTAACATCCAATGACATTGTGGATGTCTCTATGCCAAGACCACAATCACAGCTTTCTTCATTCACCTTGGTTGGGCTCAGGAAGGAAAAGGTTGCGGTTTATTTCATCAAGAGAAGGGTTTTCAAATGTATACACTCACACCCTTATGGAAGGCAGGATTAAGAACCAGTCTAGATGGAAAGCAGCATTTTGAGGCTAAGCGCGAATGATTCCAGATTGAGAAAAACCACATATATCGTGCCAAAGGCAGATCACTGAAAATAAAGCTTCAATATTGCTTCCTGGGAACGAGTGATACAATCATATTACACGGGTCTTTCACCAACTGCAACTGCTACTTCTGAGTTGTTTCCAGACCCAGTTTTACACACTGTTAGGTGACTCTAACAACTCAACAAGGGAAGCCACGTATAACAAGGGATGTTAAATCTACTAAACCACAGCAGAACTCATTTCTCTCCAGAGTAGTATTTAAATTGGGCTTGCACTGGTGGATTGGTCCTGTTTCTGCAAGAGCATTTCCACACACAGAGTTTTGAAAGAGTGCATCTGAGTCACAGGGACCCAGATAAATCACATTACCCAGGACTGTGATGTGTGTGAATTCTATGAAGGAGTTTTTGCAATCCTGGCCTGCACCGATTAAGTTTCCTGTCATTCAGTGGTCATGATTTGATGCCATAGTGATTCTTTCTTCCCAAGCAACCCTGAGGAATTCAAGTTGCATGTGCTCTGTATGGATCCCTTAACAAAATCTTCTCAGCACCCTCCCCAAACTACAGTTCCCAGAATTCCATGGGGGAAGCCAAGACTGGTAAACTGGTCTTGGACTGATACAAAATTGTAACCTGAGCATGCTCCAATTATTCATCATTAATGATTTGGTTTTAAAGGGGGGCTTTTAAAATCTACTTTATACTGCAAGAATTTTCAAGATGCATTGCAACCAAAATATATTTTAAAATGTTGAAAAATCTCCAAAAACCATCTTGAAACAATAGAAGTGACAGATCAGGCAAATAAAGGAATGTTAGGGGATGGAAAAATCTGAGAATTTCGGTTTCCCACTTTCTTACATGTGCTTTACCCCATTTCTACAGAGGGGTTTGCATGAACATTTGCACACATTTCTGGTGCCCCTTTCTCCTAGTACACACACTTTTGTATGAATGTTTCACAATGCAAGTATTTTGGCGAGCCTGGATAGAATGCAAGCATTTTTGTTTTTCATGAATGGAACACATCTTTTAATGTTACTTTCACCAGAATACACATTTTTGGTGATGCACTAACAGTGATGCACTAATAACTCCCATTTTGTGTGCATTTTTTGGCAGTGCCAAATTCGGAGATGCACGAATTTTCAGAGAGCTCTGTTTCGGTTTGCGAATCGGTCCGATTCTCTGGATCTATCTGAAGTTCTCTTCGAGGAAACTTCTCAAAGCAACACCTGAGGCTTTTGCATCTTCTACCAAGGTCCAGGGCCAGGCTTCACTCCCCCTTCTCCCGGGGATCACCTCGTGGCACCAGCTTCAGAACTATTGGTTTCTTTGGGACTAAGAAGGCTTCATTGCTCATCTCCAAAGGAATCTGCAGCAGGATGAAAAGGAAAAGAGAGCACTTAGGAAACCATTAGACCCAGCTTAAGCACCAGCAAATCTTTACAGCAAGGAGGGGGGTCCTGCTATATTCCAGAAGTGGTTGGGCTCTAATTCCCTTCAGCCCCAGCTCCCATGGCCAATGGTTAGGGAGCATGGGAAGTGGGGTCTAACAGCACATGAGAGTCCTCCAGAGGAACCCACCCCTGATTTGTAGGATCACAGTCTTATGGTGTGAAGGGAATGTTAGGAAGAGCTTTCTGAAAGTAAGGGTCGCTCGGAAGGTGTCAGGTGTGTGTGCAGGAGCCAGGCCCTGTGACCAATAGGACTTTGCAGGACTGGGGCCTTCCTAAGTTTGTTCTGAAGAGGCAAGGTGCAGCCACACAGGTGAGGCTGATTGGTAACTCACTGCACTTGGTGGCAAGAGCTGGAAAGGGATATAGGGTCAGCATTTCCCTTTGGCTCTTTGCCACAGCAACACGTTCCCTGCCTTGCTGCGTTTGGCTTCTTGCTTCCTGATTCTTGAACCTCAGCTTCTTGTCTCCTTGTTTCTTGATCCTCGGACCCCTGACTTCGTGTCTCCTTGCTTCCTGACCCTTGGACTCTTGGCTTCCTGACTCCTGGCTTCTGGACTCCTGTTCCTGCTCCCACCCCACCATCTTGCCCCCAGTCCTGACGTCCCCTGCTGGGACATCGATCGCCCTTGAACCGGACCATGACAGAAGGTGATGGGCTCTCCTTTGGAGACATTGGATGGCATAGTTAAGCTATGGATCAATGGGAGGAGGTGATGGCCACCATCTTGGATCACTCTGAAAGAGGATTAGACAACTACAGGACAGAAAGTGGCAGGATCCCCAAGGACATGCCCTGCGAGGAGCTGGCTTCAGGCACCCAGGCCAGTTGGCAGACCAATTCTGCGTTACAAAGATGTCTGAAAACATGACATGAAGGTTGGCAATATCAACCCTGCCCCATAGGAATCCCTTGCAGAAGACCGCAATGCCTGGAGACAGGCAGACAGGCAACCAGAGGAGGAATGACCACTGGGAGGATCGCAGAGAGAAGAAACACCCATAATGAATTGTAGGGGAAATGTTTTACAGCACTTAAAAACAACAACAACACAGAGTCTTTTTGGTTGGGGATAATGCAGACGGAAATTCCCAGGTATCAAAAAAGGCTATTTGTGTAAGCTACAACTGAGGCTTGTTTTGTTAGCCCAAAAATGGAAAACTAAAGAAGAATGGCAACTTAAACTGATGGAATATGTGCAGTTTGTGGACCTAAAATATAGAATAAGAGAACAAGAAGAACATACGTTTAAAGGAGATTGGGAAATGCTTATTGAATATATGGAGGAAAATTGTGTTTATTTGAAACGTGGGCAGCCTTAAGATAAATTCAACAGTGTAAATAGGTTTTGGTGGATGTACCGTATTTTTCGTTCCATAAGACGCACGAGACCATAAGGCGCACCTAGTTTGGGGAGGAGGAAAACAAGGGGGGGGGGATTCTGAATCCCAGAAGCCAGAACAGCAAGTGGGATCGTTGAGCAGTGATCCCTCTTGCTGTCCTGGCTTATGGGATAGCCGCACGTAGCCTCTCCCGGGCAGTGGGATGAAGTCTCCCCTTGCCCAAAGAGGCTGCACGCGGCTAAGGCAGAAGCCAGGAGAGGTGCTTTGCTGAAGGGGCGAAGTGCCCCTTCAGTGAAGCAGGAGGAGGAACAGAAGGAGCCCCTTCGCAGGACAGGGGCATCGCTGAAGGGGCGCTGTGCAGTTCTCCCTCTCTGCGCAGCACCTCTTCTTCACAGGACAGGCGTGTAACGGAAGGGGCGCTGTGCAGCTCTCCCTATCTGCACAGCGCCATTCGCTCCATAAGACGCACTCACATTTCCCCTTACTTTTTAGGAGGAAAAAGTGTGTATTATGGAGCGAAAAATACAGTAATAATGGAATACCGAATGGTTTCGTTTATATAAAATATGCAGGGATTTATGTTTTGCAAAATGAATCACGGAAAGAGAAGAAGGGAAGCCATTGATATTTTAAGGTTGTTTAAATGAATATTCTAAAATGTAAAACACGAAATTTAATAAAAATTATAGGGGAAGGTGCATTTGAGATACTAAAATAAAGGAGATAACCTGCAATTTAGTAAGTGGGAAGGAAGGAAGGAAGGAAGGAAGGAAGGAAGGAAGGAAGGAAGGAAGGAAGGAAGGAAGGAAGGAAGGAAGGAAGGAAGGAGGAAAAATGGTCTAGTGCATCTGCAGCAGCACAACCGGACACCTTCATCCGCCCTGACTGCAATACAGCATGTCTCTCCTGTATCAGTCTCTACAGCCACAGCAGGCGCTGTAACTCTTCAGCGATTTGACTTCACCCCCAAAGTGTCCGGAGAGCTACTGATGGCCACCAGACATGGTGGCTTTGCACTATCTCCACAGTTGGGTGCAGCCATGCTTCTGAATAGCAGCTGATGGAAACCACAGGAGGGGAAAATTGTCTTGTGCTCGAATCCTGCATGCTGGCTTCCCACAGGCAACCCTGTGAGAACAGGATGCTGGACTAGATGGGTGATTGGCCTGATCCAGCTGAATCTTCTTATGTTCTTATGTCACCCAGTGAGTTTTTGCGGCTGAGTGGGGATTCAAACCCTGCTCTCCCAGGTCACCCAAGCCCTAGTCCATCACTCTAACCACTACACCAGGGGTTCCAAACCTTTTTGAGGTGACAAGCTCCAAGCTCAAATTAACCTAGTACGGTGACCCAACATTTTATTGTCACATGAATTTGGATCTCTGGCCTTCAACAGTGCTCAGTTTCATGCAGTTTAACTGCAATGTTTGCCTGCTTTTAACTTACTCGAGGCATCCAGACAAAACATTCGTCAGCATTCCTATTAATATAGAATTGGTTGAAAGATTCACTGCGCTTACAAAGTTATCCCCTCTTGTTTATGGAAATGTAATAACAGCAACCTTCCAATGGCAGGATACTGCTTTATAAGCTGTACAAATGCATTCTGCAAATGGATGGTTATGCAAACAGAGATAAAGCAGTATAAATACTTTTTATACTTGTATTCATGCTAAAGTCCATCGATTTTGGCAAGATTCCATGGGATGACTGACCTCATGTTTTGCCAAGGAGGAGGACAATGTGGAGTTCAGTGGTTGTCAGACATGGTCTCAGATCATCGTCGATGCATAGAGTGAAGACGTTATTTCTTCTTTCGACACAGCAAACTTTAAATTGCCCTCATCTTATCTATTAAATAATCCCAGTGGCAGATGCGGTGATGGTTCTGATTCTGCACCAGAGTTGCAAAGACTTCCACGGGTGCTGCTTTCAGCACCTGTGCATCAGAGCTGTAATAGCTGTTCCAAACAACTCCACGTGTGAGCACCATGTGGCAAACTCTCCCTGGATGTGCCACCAGAGAGCAGTTCCCAAGTGCAGAAATGTAAAACTCAGGCCTTTCTAAAATTCGGTAAATGTGGTTTTTAAAGAAATCCATACAATTTTGAATTGTTAGAACACCCGTTCTCCCCAGCTTGCAGTTTTATCCATTTTGGAAGAAGCTGGTCTTAATATACTGTACTTAACTATAATATACTTAATATACTGTACTTAAAGTTTCATTTTTTTAATAGATATTGGAGCCACAGTGGCTCATTTCTGGAGACATCCAAATGGAGCCAACATTTCTTTTTGGTATTCCTTGATAAGTTGACCAACAAACTACACATTTCCGGGGGGGGGGGGGTGAAGAAGATAGATTCACAGAGGTTTGGTTTGATTTCATTATTTATGTCAATAAAGAAAAATGTGGTCTATCGCCTCCCTCAGCTTATCAACAGGTTTAATTGATTCAATAATATATTATATTATTCGTCTTTAAGACTCATCCCACCCATGACAATAATGGGTTTTATTTCATTCTCTGTTTAAAGGTATACTCAGCCTTTTATTTTTATTCTAGCAGCCTGGTGCACATTTGTGTTTTTGTTGTTAGCCCAAAGAAATAATTTTTTTGGGGAAAAAAAGCAGCAGAGCATTGTAATACTCCAATAAAACAAAAATTGCAAGAGGCATTCATCATAGGATTAAAAGCAGTCATTATTTGGGGTTTAATGACAGACCCAGTGATGAACTTGCACAGGCTGCAGGTTACAGCATAGGGGCAGGTGGGGTCGGGTCACCCTGGGTGTCACCACGGAGGGGGGTGACAAAATGTCAGGTGGCACTCACTGTGGGGCCTGCAGCACACCCGAGCCATGTGTCTCTCCTGAAAGTGACGCAGTGGCTTGGGCTCCCGCAGGCTCCGCGCTGCCCCAAACGGTCCTCGCGCCACCTCTCCCTCGGCTGTAGGGCGGCAGAGTGGGAGGACGCAGTAAGACTCCTTGGAGGCCCCACAGAGTGTCCTGCCCTGGCTGGCCCCGCCCCTGGGCGTAAGGCACGCATGTCAGCCCAGGCGCCCAATCGGCTTGCTCCGCCGCTTCATAGCAGTTGGAAAAACAAGTGGCAGAGTTTCTTAAGTGCAGGATCCCCTACAGTCGCCCCAGGCGAAGACAATGTCCATCTTGCTCCTTTTCCCAAATTGCATTATACAAACCCCTTGGGGAGAGAGGGAACCTTCTTTTCTGAAGCTAAGATGACATGGACTAGAATTGACCAAAGAAGGACAGAACTTTTTTTATGTATGCTACAACAGCAGCAAGAATACTTATTGCAAAGTACTGGAAGACACAAGATTTACCCACTCTGGAAGAATGGCAGATGAAGGTGATGGCCTATATGGGATTGGCAGAAATGACGGGCAGAATCCGAGACCAGGGAGAAGAGTTGGCGGAAGAAGAATGGAAGAAATTTAAAGACTACCTACAGAATAATTGTAAAATTAATGAATGTTAGAATGATGTTGGATAGAAATTAAGTGGTTTCCAGCTGTAATGCTTTAAGGGAATATGAGAAACAGGCTTAGAAACAGGTTAAAACTTAATGGCAAGGATTTGCTGAACTAACAATTTGAATCGGAATACAAAAAAGGGAGGTATGAGGAGGTCCGGGAAACATGTTAAAGGAAAACAAGAAATGGAAAATCTGCATGTTTTTTTTAAATTATTTTTTACTTTTGTATTTTTGTTACTATTTTTTATTTTTTATTTTCTTTTTACCTTTATTGTATTATTATAAAAACCTTAATAAATATTCTATAAAAAAAACAAATTGCATTATACAGTCATACCTCAGGTTACAGACGCTTTGGCTTGTGGGATTTCCGGTTGCGCAACGCGCCGAACCCGGAAGTACCGGAACGGGTTACTTCCGGGTTCTGGTGCTTGCACATGTGCAGAAGCGCTAAATCGTGCTTTGTGCATGTGCAGAAGCGCCGAACCGCAACCCGCGGGTGCGCAGACGCGGCACTGCGGGTTGCGGATGCTGTGGGTTGTGGACGTGCTTCCCGCACGGATCATGTTCGCAACCTGAGCATCCACTGTAGTCCCTGTTACCTTATGGCCAGCCACTTCTCTGAAGGAAAAGGCTCTTGCATAACAGGAGAAGATGGAGGAGATCAGGACAGGATCAGGAAAACCTTCCCTTCCCTTTCCACGCACACACAGAGGTGCGCCAGACATCCAACCTACTCACCGGCGTTTCATTGCAGACCTTGAAGGAAAAATGCTGCATCAGGATTGCAATTGCCACCTTCATCGTGACGAGAGCAAAGCGCATTCCCAGGCAGTTCCGGGGACCAGCTCCAAAGGGCAGGTACGTGTAGGGATCTATTCTGTCCTTGTTCTCTTTGCTGAACCTGGTTGCGTTCACAAAGACAAGAAAAATGGAGGCTGGATAAGAGACCGGAAAGGGCAGATCTCAGATGTCAAAGAGAAAAACTACCAGACTTTTAGAAGACATCTGAAGGCAGCCTTGTTTCGGGAAGCTTTTAATGCTTAATAGGTTATTGTATTTTAATATTCTGTTGGTAGCCACCCAGAGTGGCTGGGGAAACCCAGCCAGATGGGCGGGGTATAAATACATTTTGGAGGTCCCAGGCCGCAAGGTGGTTAGATTGGTCTCAACTAGGGCCAGGGCCTTTTCAGTACTGGCCCTGACTTGATGGAATGCTTTGTCACAAGAGACCAGGGCCCTGTGGGACTTGACATCTTTCCGCAGGGCCTGCAAGACAGCTGTTCCGCCTGGCCTTTGGTTCGGACTCAGTCTGACCCTTATGTTTCCCTCCCCTTATGGTTTTGATCTATGGGCTACTTTTAAAATGAGGCTGCATTTTAAATTGTATTTTAACCTGTATTTTAAATTGTTTCCCCCCTTCCATATTACATTTTTATTGTAATTTTACTGATGTTAGCCGCCTTGAGCCCGGCTCTGGCCGGGGAGGGCAAGGTATATAAAATTGTTGTTGTTGTTGTTGTTGTTATTTACATTCAGGAGTGAATCAGCATTGGCATGAATGTGCTTCCTATTTTTCACCAGCACATTTTCTTTTTCCTTTCAGGGCAGGGCTGTTACCTCTCAGGTCTGAACTCTTCGGGTTCCGGCCAGTATTCGGGGTCCCGATGAAGTGTGTATGGTGGGATCATCACCAACGTGCCTTTCGGGATAGTGACGCCATTGATTTCAACATCTTTCTTGCAGAGCCTTTCGAGCCTCCCTCCAAAAGGATACAGCCTTTGCGTTTCGTTCAGGACCATGTCAAGATACTCCAGTTGCATGATGGCATCGTACGTGAGAGGAGCCTTCGGGGGGATTCAAGGAGGAAGGTTAGTCGTACTTGGTGGGATCTGAAATCAGGCTCCGTCTTTCTGCAGTTCTTGGGGAAAGCAGGGAGCCCAGACACAGAGGCCTTCAGAAGGAAAGCTCTCGATAGCCTTATTCTATTTTTTTTTAAAGATATTTATTGAAATTTTAAAAGTTATACAGAAAAAGAAAAAAAAGCAATAGCAAAAACAAAACACAAACAGAAAAAATAACAGATATAAAAAAAGACAAAATACAAAACTAAAAACTATTTAAAAACTAATAAAGTTTCGTTCCCTTATTTTCTTATAACTTATTTCCCTGACCTCCTCATACCTCCCCTTTCTGTATTCCAATTTCTATTTATTAATTCAGCAAATCCTCTCCCTTAATTTTCATTTAATTTTAAACCTTTCTTTTCTTTTTACTTAATCATTACAGCTGAAAACCACTTAATTTCTAAACCAACATCATTCTAACATTCATAAATTTTGCAATATTTCTTAAGATAGTCCTTAAATTTCTTTCAATCTTCTTCCTCCATCTCTCTTCCCTGGTCTCGGATTCTGCCTCAGTAGCCTTATTCTAAGATTTCTGTCCATGAATGGGGAAAACTCTTTGGGTTATATCCAACACAGGTGGAAGGAAGCTAATCCAACTGATCTTTCTTTTTTAAAAAAACTCAAAACCCATCTCCTATACTCCTGCTCTAGAGGGTAGAATTTGAACCAATGGCTTCAGGTGTCAGGAGCTGGTCTGGATCGGAAGATTGGGGAATGCAATTGCAGGGAGATCAGCTCCTAAAAGAAGAGGAGGAATACCCCCCCCCCCCCCGTGCACGCTTCCAGCATTTCCAGAAGCAGACAGACAGGTGGACACAGAAGCTGCACAGCTGAGAGAGGAACTACCCAGCTATGTAATAGTAGCTAAGCAACCAGAAGGGAGGGAGCAACTGGGTGATACATCACTCAAGAGTAGGGGAGAACCCCTTCCGTCCCCCTGAACTTGGAGGTCTGAGTGTGTCAGAGAACAAAGGAGACACAGCGGAGGAGAGACATTCCATTGGCGTGTTTCATGCTGCGGAAGTGGGGAGGAAGTCAGAGTTGGCAACTGATATCTTTGCGGAGGGTTGCCTGTTTCTGCTTGCAGCATAATGCTGTAATAAAAGGACTACACAGTGGTACCTTGGTTTGCAAACATCTTGGTTCTCAAATGCCAAAAACCCAGCAGTAAGTGTTCCGGTTTTCGAACGTTTTTCAGAAGCCAAACATCCAGTGCGGCTGTCGGCTATTGTTTCTGGGGCGCCTGCACCAATCAGAAGCTGCACCTTGGTTTTCGAACATTTCTGAAGTCAAGCGCACTTCCAGAACGGATTAAGTTTGACACTTTTGTTTTTGCTGTTTATTTTGCATTTTTGTTTTTGAGGCTTTTCCAGTTAATTTGTTTTTGTGACTGTGTGGAACCCAGTTCAGGTGATTGATTGACTGTTTGACTGCGGAAATGGATAAAAGCCCCCCATCCAAACAATGACTCTCATCAGCGCAGATAAGGGGGGGGGGTATTTTTATCATTTATAATACTGGCTTTTTTTATAGTATAGCACATTGATTATTGCTTTCATTTTATGAATCAATGGTCTCATTAGAGAATAAAATTCATGTTTTAGGGGTTGTTTTTAAAAGTCTGGAACGAATTCATTCATTTTGCATTACTCTCTATGGGAAAGCAAGCCTTGGTTTTGGAACGCTTTGGTTTTGGAAGTGACTTCCGGAATGGATTAAGTTTGAGAACCAAGGTACTACTGTAGATCTAACAAATGCTCGTTAATTCTGATTGCTGAGTTACCAAAAGGGAGAGGGGAACTCCCATACTTGACATCAGGTTACAAGAAAAAAGATTCCAACTCAACATCTGGAAGAACTTTCTGATAGTAAGAGCTGTTCAACAATGGGAGGTTTTGGACTCTCTCTCCTTAGAGTTTTTTAAGCAGAGGTTGGATGGCCATCTGCCAGGGATGCTATAGTTGAGTTTCCTGTATTGTAGGGGATAGACTAGATGCCCCGGGGGGGTTCCTTCCAACTCTATAATTCTACAATTCGATACCCCCAAAACCTTCTCCATTGAATCCAGACTCACCTTTGCAACCTGCACATTCTCACCTTGTTGGGCAGGATCGTATCTACCTCAGCTTGAAGCTTCTGCTGGACATCTGGGTGAATGGCTAAAAAGTATGCCGTATAACCCAAAGAGTTACTGTTGGTTTCATATCCACCAAAGACAAAGGTGAAGGCTTGGGCCAGGATTTCATCATCGGTCAAGCCTGCAAACAAACAAAGGCCAGAAAGATAAAGCAGAAACTACAACTAATCTAGAGTGTTGGTGCTAACCTTCAAAGCCCTAAACAGCCTCGGTCCTTTATACCTAAGAAAGCATCTCCACCCCCATCATCCAGCCTGGACACTGAGGTCCAGCTCTGAGGGCCTTCTGGCAGTTCCCTCACTGCAAGATGGGAACCAGGCAGAGGGCCTTCTTGGTAGTGGCACCCACCCTCTGGAACACCCTCCCATCAGATGTCAAGGAGATAAAGAATTAAACAACCTTTCGAAGGCAGCTCTAAAGGCAGCACTGTATTGGGAAGTTTCAAAAATTTGACGCTTGGTTGTGTTTTCAGACTATGTTTGAAGCCACCCAGAGTGCCTGGCGAAGCCCTATCAGGTGAGCAGGGTATAAATATTATTATTATTATTATTATTAGCCCCAATAATACAGCACATACACTAGGCGGGGAAATTATCTGCATTGGTAATGTTAGGGACCATGCTGAGGAGATCTGGACTGAGGAGGAATGGTGGGAGCCTCCGCCTGATCAGGATCCTGAATCTTCCCAGGAGCAGGACAGTATAGGTTTGGAACAATGGTTTGCAGAGGGACATAGTTCAGAAGGCAGAAGCTGGGAAATACTGGATGGGGAACAGCTAGGAAAAGAAACACTAGGGAGGAGAGGGTTAACAGATTCACTGTCTCTGGAAAGCATTCAGCTGCTCAGCCCAAGGTCAAGAAGAGTTGATAAGGTGGCAGCGCAGAAAGCACAGCGGTTACAAGATCTGGTTAAAAGACGCAGGAGTGACTAGGGAGGAAGCGGGTGGAACCCTTAATTGGGAGCACCGCCATTCCCTAGGAAAAGGATTCTTTGCTCTCTCACTGTAATCATTAAAGTTTTTAACTGGTAAAAAGACTCCTTTTCCTTTGTTCTGCTTATCTACTGCCAATGGGGGGGGGAGTCTGGGAATGAGAGCGTCATTGCATTGAGCCTCTTGGCTTTGTTTGCTTTGGACATTCTGCCAACATGGATCAGAACTTCATCCCTAAATCGCAAAAGGGCCTTTTCAGTCCTGGCTCCCCATCTGTGGAATGCCATCCCCGGTGAGATCTGCTTGGCACCTTCACTGACATCTTTGGGGCTTGTTGCCCTTGGGTTTCAGAGACCTCAAAGTTACACTGAATTGACTCCCAGAAGTGGCATTACCTTTATAGGAGGGATCCGAGCCGTTGCTCTGGCTGTTGGACTTCTGGGAGTTGATCATCAGCTGCAGGAAATCCACCCGGCCCTAAGCATAGAAACGAATAAAACAGCGGAGAAAGCAAGCAGAGGAAAGACCCCCACAGACCAAGAGGGTTTGCTCCCCCAAGTTTCTTAAAGGGTTGAATGCAGCCCTGAGAGTTGGCTGCCTTTGCCCTTACGGACATTGGCTGTGTGGTGACCTCACTGTTATTAGGCAGAATAGGACATATTGAGGGGGCAAAAGAGCCAAAATATTGGGTTGCTTTGTGTAAAAGATAGCTATGAAGTAGCACAGAAGAGGTGAGTCTTGGGGGATCTTTTGGTGAATAATGTTGTCCCCTCCAAGGAAAGTTCGTTCTGGTGTGAAAATTTTGTGGGACTTTTTCACCCTCAAAATTCAGTGCGGCCTGAACGCTTACCCCCTGGCCTTCTTTCTCCCGTGTCGCCTTTATTTTTGCAAATGACCTCTCGAAGAAGTTCATAGCTTCTGGGTTGAAGAAAGTGATTTTCATTAAGTTGAGGAGAGAAACCACGAACGGGAACACAACTGCAAGAAACAGACATTCACAGTGAACAGGAAGTAAAACATCAGACAGACAGAAATAGTTCTGTAGAAATCCATGAGTAAACTTTGGTTTATTTGCTCTGAGGGTCAGTGCTTCTAAGCCTTAATAGCATGTGGTCAGTGCCCAAACACATTGTAAATCCCAGGGTTACAGATCATAATGCGCAGTACCGAATCGGTGGCGCATGCCCTTCTGGCCTGCACTCTTTATAAAGATTGAGGAATGAGTTTTCCACCCCTCTTTTATTGTCGCCCAACCACTGACACCGTGTCCTTTCTCTTGGCAGATCAAGATGAGCAGGTGACAGCAAAGGTTGCAAGGTTTTTAGCTGGGGCAATCAGAATCAGATCCACTATTTGACTATTGATTCAAAACCCTAAAATGTATTTTATATAATTGACTTTTTATTTCTTTTTTATATACGGTATATATAATAATTTAATTGGTTTTTACATTTTTTTAAACATAACTTCATTGTTTTATTCAGGTAGGTAAAATGTTGGTCTGACACAGTTGAAATAAGTTTTTAAAAAATTATAATTGTCCAGTAGCACCTTAGAGACCAACTATGTTTGTTCTGGGTATAAGCTAGAAGTGTGCATGCACACAAAAGCTAATACCCAGAACAAACTTAGCACTCTAAGGTGCTACTGGACAAAATTTTAATCACTGTTGTATAATAGAATAAAAGACATCTGGCTATATAAGCTTGAGACTTCCCTCCCCCTCGGCTGATGATTTTCAAACTTATTCTCTAATCCTGCATTTGCTTAAATTTTAATATTAAATCAAAACCTTTTATGAATAAATTATAAATTACTCTTAATAATAAATGATAATTTTATCCTTACAAAACTTCTCGTAACCCTACTAGTGATGTCAATTGTTGACAGTTGCCTTTCAAGTACAACATCTCGCTGACTCGGTCGCCCCCAAACTCGTGGCACAGAGCCGCCCGCAGCAGAAGAACCTGCCGTGGGGTTCCAACCAATGGGTGGGCTCTTCCCCGAACTCAGCTCTCAGGCCCCAGACTCTCAGCCCGGTGCCCCTGAGAGCCCGACGCCCGGGTGCCCCACACCCCTAGCACCTATGGGTAAGACGGCCCTGTTCATTGATGCTTCATGCAAGGGCAGTTTAAACCACAGCCAGCAGATCTAAAAACTGAACTTCATGGGATGACCAGAGAGATTCTATTACAGATATGGGAGAAGGTGTGGAATCTGCGGGTGGTGAATTGGAACTATCTTTGATCAAACAGGGAGGTTCTGTGGATGGTGAATGATCTTTGCTTAAATATGGAAAATCGGCAGATGTTGGCAAGGCAGATTTGCAGTTGTCTGAAGGGCTGGACCTGATGAAGGAATCTGCTGCAAAGTCAGAAGGAGGGTTGACGATGGTTCAAAGCATGGTCTCTCGTGCTTAACGTGCTTTCAAAGAAGAGATGAGTGGAATTATAAATATGCAAATAGAGAAAGCAACTCACCTACTGGAGTTTAGACTGATAAAAGGACTGGAAGAAAAGGAGGCAGAAGGAAACAGGAGGATCAAATACGATTTAAGGAAAATGCAACAGGCAAATAAATATGGATTTACTAAGATTTGTTGGAACCCCTGAAGAGAACATGTCACAAGGAACTGGAGAAAGATTAATGTGGGACACACAAAGATAACAATAAATGAAGAGTTATACAGTATTGGACTTTTTGAGTGGCAGAAAGATGAATTCTGGTGGCCTGGGAGGGAAGTTTGTGGAAACACCATCTAGCGGAATAGGAGAAAGCTGGATATCAATTGCAGCTAGAAACTATTCTGGAGTGCATACGCTAAATGCTTAGAATAATTGTTATATGCATAACTGGTAGATAGAGAAGCAGAAGTACCTCTTTTCTTCTTTCTTCCTCTTTTTTATTTTTTAATATCTTTAATTCTTGATAGCTCTCTTTAATATTATTCATATGTATTTTTTGATCTCTGAAGATTTAAATTCAGGATAAATGAAAATACAGAGAGGTGATAGAGAGGAGGAGAAGGAACCTGTGAGAGAGGCAGGACCGAGTGGCTTTTCTCAGGCCGTGAGACGAACGAGGATGAGGGAAGTTCTCCCAAGTGAGATCCAAGAGGATTCACTTCTCTGTATGTGGAGTGAAAATTAAGATATAACAGAGGGAGATATATTACACACACATACACACACACACACACACACCCCTTTGTGCTTGTTTATATTACTTTATTTCTCTTCTTATTTTCCTCTTTCTCTCCTTCTGTCCTTTTCCTCTCCTTTCTTCTTCTTCATTGTTGTTGTTATTCTAGTTGGGAGCTGGGTTTTTATTGTATCATAATGAAATTGATATAAAAAGGAAATCTGTAGCCAACTTACATGCTAAAAGTATATGTAGATTAAAGGAAAACTTGGTGAGTTTCTTGATCTCCTTGACAAAAGGGTCATCAGGGTTGTTCATAGAGTCAATATTCACACCAAACGAAGTGCTGGTGATCACATCCATGCTGAAGGCCCCAAAGACGCTGGGGAGGGAACACAATCAGGCTCTCAGGTGTGTTAAATAACAAACGAATTAAAAGAGGAGACCACCCCTGCCCGAAGGCTTATCAGAGTGGAAGTTGCAGGAATACATGGCATGCCTGATGGTGTTCGCAGAGTAAACAGTCCAGATTCCTCATGTCAAATGTTATGAGAATTATAAGGTCTAAGATATAAAATAAATGTTCATAAATGGACCAGGCACACACATGTACAGAAATATATAAACCACATGTAGGAAAACAGTCCTAAAGCCATTTTGACTCTTTCAGTGACCTCAAATATTCCTCTGCAGTTTGGATGCAAATAGGAAAAGCCTCCCCATTGTCTCTGTGCTCACAAATCCTGCCTTAAGGGCACATTTGGGTACGAATAGGGTGAGCCTGTGACCTGGACTCAGGAATTAAGTATTTATCATCACAAAAGGATGGCCAGGTTCTCCAGGTAAACCCATTAACAGGTTTCCTGCCAGACAGGATTCTGCTGTAGACCCCCCCCCCCCCGGTGATGTATTTCTGCTGGGGACCACCTCTTTCTGTGATGTATGCATGATGTATTGTGGGGGGTGGTCTTGAGCTACAGGGTGGCAATTTCAAAAGTCTATATAAGAGCTTGCACACCATTGTTCTGGGTTCCTCCTCCTTCCTGTTGCAACGCTTAATGAAGATCAGGCTTACCAGCTGCTTTGGTTCTCAATATTCTCTGGTTGACCTCTGTTATTTTCTCCTACCAATCGAGAACCTACATAAGGACTCTGTACGGGCTCTTGGGTACCCCATAAGGGGGGGAAATCAGTTTTTTCTGATAACATGTAGCTTTGGTCCCATGAACATCTTATTGAATGGATACTTTTAGCATGAATTTACGAGCTTTTACCACCTAATGGCTGCTCAATTTGTTAACCCAATCTGATCTGGATTTACCCCCAAGACAGCCCACGTTGTCACGGGAGGATAGAAGAGGGCTCTGTTTTTGACGGCAGCCTTCCCTGGCCCCAAGTGACTTACTCCTTCGCAACCAGAAGCTCATCCTTTTCCACTTTCTTCTGAACGTTCTGGATCAGAACCTCCCCGTAGTGTCTGATGATGGGAAACATCTGGAATACAATAAATGTTGGGGATCTTTCAAGGTGCTGTGAAGGAACTGGAAGCAGCTGCACAGAAGCCTGTGGGGTCGCAGAAAGGTCTCCATTCAAGGATGAAGAGGAAAAAAGAGGGGCAAATTCGACAGAAGATCAACCCAAGTGGTTTGAGGCAAAGTCTCCCAGCTCCAAACAGAAAATTCAGAGAGGAAGGAAATACAAGATTGTCAGGATGCACTTAGTACCTGGAGAAATGGTGCAATGTTGAAACATCACTTTAAAACAAAACAAATGCCAGTCGTCTCATTTCATGACAATGTGAAATGGGCTGATTTAAACCCATTCTTGCTAACAACATAATTGGAACATGATATGCTCCAGTTTCAGACTGAATAGCTTCTGTGAATTGTGCTGGAATTATAAGGACCATACAGACCAGTGTTGAATATTTGAGTTCTTCAAGGCTCAGTATGTTTTTCTTTTCTTTTTTTACCTCCTTTAGCTTTCCACTGGTGAAGGTTGGTGAGAGCACAGTGCGAATCCTCTTCCATTGTTCGTCCTTCACCATCGTGATGGCAGACTCAAACAGCCCACCTAAACCTACATTCTAGAGAGAAGCAAGAAAGCAGGGAGTGAGGTGGTTTCAAAACAATGAGTCGGCTTTTGAACCCATGGCAGACCCCAAACCTGGGATTTCAGTGAGAGCCAGGAGGGACTTGTGAACTCAATGAACATGGAGTACAGTGGTGACTGGGTGACTAAGGACTTGGTCACACTTCCCTCTGCTCCACACTTCCTAGGCCCAAGTCCAGGCTTCCCAGGTCTGTGTTCAAGTGTTGTTATCGTTGTTTTCAACCTGACGCTTTCCCTGGGAAGACCCACATATTGCCACTGAGTCAGAGCAAACTGGATTGCTGTTTGCTCTGATTCATTGGTAGAACATAGGTTTTCCTGGGGAAAGCACCAAGACAACACACACACAGAGAGAGAGAGAGAGACATCCAGAAACAGACATGGAAAATCTGGACCGGTGCCTAGAAACAGGGCACAAAATTTATTGTGTATTTATTGTTTGTTTGTTTATTTAATTATTTCCTGCCTTCTGCTCTAAGGTCTCAGGGCATTAAAACACAATATGAAAAACAATTTAAAACACCTTGCAACCATAAACAATAAGCTGGGCCCTTCAAACATACACTTGGAGACGCTCTTTGTACTTTTATAATCTGAAGTACTTGAAGTGGGATAAAGAAGACAGGAGAGTTTGGGTTTGATCGCACTTCAAGCACTGCTGAAGTCCAGGTGTGCTTAATAAACACACTAATTTAGTTGCGAATAGTCTGTCTTAACTGAATTATGGATAATGTTGTTGTCGTCCTAATCCTATTCAAACAAAAGGCCTGTTTTGAAATGCCTGTGCTGCTTGTAAGTTTAAGGACATGTTATACTAAAGATGAGAGGAATGAAGGGCGAATAACCCCCAAGTTCACACTTGACTTTAGGAGATGTCTTCATCTACCTGCCACATTACCTGATTATTGTCTTCCAAAGCAACTACTCTATTCCAAACTTAAAAATGGAAAGTGTAATGCTGGTGATCAACAAAAGAGGTTTAAAGATTCTCTCAAGGCAAATCTTTAAAAATGTAGTATAAACACCGACAACTGGGAAACACTGGCCTGCGAGCGCTCCAGTTGGAGAACAGCCTTTACCAAAGGTGTCATGGGCTTTGAAGAAACTCGAACTCAGGACGCAAGGGAGAAACGTGCTAAGAGGAAGGTACACTTGGCAAACCCTCACCGCGATCAACTCCCACCCGGAAATGAATGTCCCCACTGTGGAAGGGCGTGTGGATCCAGAATTGGCCTCCACAGTCACTTACAGACTCACTGTTAAGGCTGTGTTCATGGAAGACAATCTTACTCGGCTATGAGGGATCGCTGAAGAAGAGGACATTACCCAGTCCTTCCCAATTTAGCATTCCCAATTCAGTGGCATGAAGAACCTGCCCTTCTCCTGCTCTCCTTTCACATCGCTTAAGACATGAGCCCTTACCCGGCGGTTGGTGAAGGTGGAGTAGCACTCTTTCACGAGGACAGTTTTAATAATGACGGGATCCATCGTGGCTAATATAGGCTGCCGGCCATCGTAAAACCTGGATGAAGAGTAAGGAAGAGAAGAAGGCACATCCTACCAGTTTTATATTTTGAAAAGCCAAGTGTGTTGCCCTGAGCTACGGGTCGCATTCCCTGCCCTGGCGCCCTCCATATGAGTTGGACAACTTCTCCTATCACCCCATGTTGACAAGGACTGATGGCAGCTGTAGTCCCAAACGTCTCAATGGTGTCTGATCAGTGGAGGCTGACTCAGGGTCGTTCCTGCTTTTCCCATGGCTAGAAAGCAGGGCTCTGGGTGGTTTCCTACATGAGACATGCTTTCTAGACATGATAGGGACACAGCTGGCACTGTGGTCTAAACCACTGAGCTTCTTGGGCTTGCCGATCAGAAGGTTGGCGGTTCAAATCCCTGCGACGGGGTGAGCTCCCGTTGCTCTGTTCCTGCTCCTGCCAACCTAGCAGTTCGAAAGCATGCCAGGGCAAGTAGATAAACAGGTACCACTGTGGCAGGAAGGTAAACAGTGTTTCCCTGCGCTCTGGCTTCTGTCATGGTGTCCTGTTGCGCCAGAAGCAGTTTAGTCCTGCTGGCCATATGACCCGGAAAGCTGTATGTGGACAAATGCCAGCTCCCTCGGCCTGAAAGTGGAGATGAGCGCCACAACCCCATTTGACTAGACTTAACCACCCAGGGGTCCTTTACCTTACCTTTGCCTTTTATCTCTAGACATGAGTCAGAGCAGTTTTCCCCTTGCCGTACTCCGTTCCCAGGGAAGACCCACCCTTCAACTCTAAATCAGAACGAACAGCAATCTGGACAAAACCTAATTGCTGTTTGCTCCAACTGAGCACTGAAGAGCCGGAAGTAACAGAAGGGAAAACCTAAAAAGGTGGGGCAGTCAGGAGAGTCTCTGGCTACCAGAATGTTCATTGTTTATGGCAAGCTTTTGAGATCCCAGAGACATCCAGTTGCAGATTAAGGTTTCTGTTTCAGAATATTTCCTCCTTGGGATCAAACAATGGAGTTTGGGATGCCCTGAGAAATACAAGCTTGTCAGAATCAGAAATTCTCCTTTTTTTTCCTTTCCTTTCTATCTCTCTCTCTCTCTCTCTCTCTCTCTCTCTCTCTCTCTCTCTCTCTCTTTCAGTTTGTGTTTTTATTTGGATTAGTTTTTTTTTAAATCCTTGATAGAAAGATATTGGATATTTGATACTAACCTCTGCATTTTCATTCAAACTTATATAAAATCTGTTGGAGGGGAAAAGGAAAAGAAAGACAAGCTGGTCATAAAAGGTCACTTACCCCCAGTTCCTCCCATATTTCTGAAAGCACTCTGTGTCAAAGTTCGTAAACCCCTGCGGAAAAACATTTCAGACATTAAGAACAGCCTTTCTGGGCCAGAAGAAGACCCAGTTTATGGAGCACCTCTGATCCCTAGAGGGAGGAGCAGACAGGAGTCTTGGCAAACCTCTTAAGCAGGGCAGAAATGTCCCCAGACACTCACCTTACGATATGACAAGAGAGTTCCGATGAAAGGCAATGGCCTCGGACCTGGAATGCCCAGATTTCGGAAATGGCTGTATGGCCAAATTCCATATCTGTTTTTTAATGAAAGGAGAGAGAGAGAGAGAGATGCAAATCTGGCAGATGATAATTGACAGTAGCAGAGCGTAAAAAGTTGTTAAGGGTTCCGTGGGGAAACCTGGCAGGTTGTTGTACCTGATAAAGGTGTTGGAATTCCTGCTCCATGATTGCAGTCATGGGATTGTTGTCTATCACATGACAGTATATGTTTTGACTCCACAAAGTGGGAAGTGACGGAGACAGGATGTTTGTGTTCCTGTGTTCCATGAAGTGGGACTATTGTCCTTTGTTCTTTTTCTCTTTGCTGTCTGATGCTAGCGAGAGAGGGAGCCATGTTGCAGTGCTCCACGTGAGTTTATATGTAAATAAAGTAGATCAGCCAAAATGCTGGGTTGCTGAGGTCTGTTACGCAAACTGCGAACACTCTGTGAATCCCTAAGTGTGCCGGTGTCTGTTGGCATTGGTCGCTGTGATCTTCGGGCTGAAGAAAGCTTTTGAAGCTCCCGAACGCTCGACCAGGAGGGAGGGAACATGCCAGTCGAGCATGTGTCTCTGCCAGGGTCCTACTCGAGTGTAGGCTGAACTCCTGACAAAAGGCACCTCCTGCTAAACACACATGCACACAGAGCTAACCTTTTTGGGGGTGGCACGACAGGGCTCAAAAGGAGAGCCCTGTAGGTGCATTGATGCCTTCCAGCTGTTCTTGCCTCCTGGCCAAAGGATGCAATTGCAGGTAGTTTGAGCTGGGATGCCTTCTGGTCCCAGTGGTCAGGTGACCTGCTTAGCATCCACAAGGTCCCAGGTTCAGTCCTCGGCATCTGCTGGGAACCTTCCTTGGGCTGGCTCCATGTTTGAGGGGGTCCTCCTCAGCTGGGTCCCCCAGGAGGCTCCCTGGACATCACACACACACACACACACACACACCATCCAATTCATTTGGGGGTCAGAAATGGTGCTGGCAGTTTCATATCAACAACAACATCAACATCATCATCAACAACAACTATTTGTTCCCTGCCCATCTGACAGGATTGCCCCAGCCACTCTGGGTGGCTTCCAGCTTATATAAAAACATAATAGAACATTGCAGATTAAACACCCTGTGTCTACTCAGGAGTAAGCCCCGTTGAGCCCATGCCTACCCTGGACTCAGGGAAGTGCATCTAGGACTCCTGCCAAAGCTTAAGGAACTCCCTTTTGAGTAAACTCGCTTAGGATCGCATTGCAAAAGGGAGTGAAAAATGCATGGAACTTTTCCTTCATAGGCTTGCCTTGCATTTTAGACTCTTCTGCATTCTACCATCTCCTGTGGCTTTTGGGAGAAGCAATGGATTAAAATGTCCCTGTTCTCCTCCTAACAGTCAGGAAACAGCCCAACAGGAGGAAGATGAGAGAGGAATGCAAACTGATTTTTAACTGTTACATGACTTTGGAAGAAAGAAAGAAAACCCAAACTGTTGTCTAGCATTTATTCTTTTTAAGGCTTGTTCTTGCTTTAATCCTTTGTAAACTGGTCAGGTCACACCTCTTTGCTGGAAGATCTTCCTGGGTAAAGGGATTGCGAGGAAAACCTTCCTTAAATCTGAAGGAATATCCTTGCAGTTCAGAGACTGGCATCTCTTATGGCTTTCAGGAGGAGCAACAGACTTAAATTCCCCCCCCCTTCCTTTTCACAATTAGAAAACAGCCCGAGAAAAGGAATATAAGAGAGTAATACATACAGCATGAAAAGGCCCAGAAGGACAATGAGAAGGGTCCATGTCTCAGTGGAGAAGCTTGGAAGGAGATTCATCTTCTTGGCCCTTGGCGTCTCTCTGCCTCTGGCTTTGATGGAAGATTTCTATTCTCTTTCTGCTTGATCCGTGCTGGAGCTCAAAGGGCGAAAATAATTTCACAATATCGCTGGCGATCTGTTTGTCTTCACTGCGATTACTGGGCCAAGCTTGATATCAAAAGAGGTGGGGTAGGGATTCCTTGTCCTGGATGGGGAAAGGCTGGAGTGTTGCCATGGGTACTTTCTTATATAACAGCATTTTGTGCCAACCTCTTCAGAGGGCGCAATCTGCCTGTGCAATGTCTCTGGTGAAAACCGGGAAGAGAGCTGGGCTTGCAAAGGGAGGGAGGGGTGCAAAAAGCAAAGCCAGGGCTCCGTCGCCCCCAAAGCCTGCAATTTCGTGGCACATTCCTCCCCCTCCTAGGCCTCCTTCCTGCCGATTGCCAGGAATATCTTGGCTAATACAGAACAACAAACTCCTGTGTTGCAAACTTAACACAACAAACAACACAAGCAACACAAAGACCAGTATACTAGATAGCACTGTAGTTCTTATTGCATAATATACATGATTTAGTACAACAAAAACAAAATGTGTACACTTGTAAATTCTCTAATATATTTGAAAACAAATGAACACACGTCTGTCAATCTTTGAAAGTCCGTAAAAGTATAATAAGTCTATGGTTGAAACAAAGTAATAGATGCTACCCTGTGGGCTGAGCGGTAAAACTTTTCAGACGTTCATGGTGCCAAACTAGTAAGTGAATAACAACGTGGGACAGTGATCCTGGATAATCAGACTGTTTCGCTGGAATCTTCTTCAGCACAACTACAAAAGAATTCAAAGATGAAACAATGACCTGTGTACATGAAAGCTATATAAACTTCACACATTACAATCCATATGCTACAACTACAATAAGAAGAACAAAGGTACATACCGTATTTTTCACCCCATAGGGCACACAGCCCCATAGGACGCACCTAGTTTTTTTTTGGGGGGGGGGGGAATAAGGAAAATAAATTTATGCAAAGCATTGGAAGACACAAGACCTACCCACCCTGGAAGAATGGCAGATGCAAGTAATGGATTACATGGAAATGGCGGAAATGACTGGCAGAATTCGAGACCAGGGAGAAGAGTTGGTGGAAGAAGATTGGAGGAAATTTAAAATTTACTTGCAGAAACATTGTAAAATTTTTGAATGTTGATGACATTGAAATGAAATGAAGGGGTTCTAGTAATAAGGTAAAAGACTATGCAAGAGTGGATTGATACTAGATGAAAGTTCGAAGTTAAAATATGTGAGGAAAAATAATTAAGGATAAACCAATAGGATAAGAATTTGCTGAACCAATTTTTAAGTGGAATACAAAAAAGGGAGGCGTGAGGAAGTCAGGAAAATAAGTTAACTAAAGAGGACAAAAGAAAAAAGAGGGGTCTTTTGTTTTTTCTTTTTTTCTTTTTTCTACGTTAATTGTTTGTATTTTTGTAACTTTCTGTTTTTGTGCTTTTGTGTTTTTCTTGTGTTTTTCTTATTGATTGTTTTATAATTTCTTTATTGTGAAACCTGAATAAAATATCGTTTTTTTAAAAAAAGGAAAATAAATTTATTTCCCCCTCAAGCGCGGGGCTGGCGCGGGGGAAGCCCGCGATTCCCCCGACCCCAGCCCCGAAAACAGCCTGCTATCCACAAACCTAGGGAGCCCAGCGGAAGTCGCGCCGGTCTCCCCAGACTTGCAGAGAGCTGTGCGAAGCCCGGGAGCGCTCTTCAGTGCACCCCAGGCTTCAGAATGCAGGCAGCTCTGCGCAGCCCTCGAGAGACCGGCGCGAAGTCGCGCCGGTCTCCTGAGGGTTGCGCAGAGCTTCCTGAAGCCTGCATTCACCCCTTAGGACGCACACACATTTCCCCTTCATTTTTGGAGGGGAAAAAGTGCGTCCTATAGGGCAAAAAATATGGTAACTCATAGATTAGAAAAATGCACAAGGAGCAGTGGTCATGAGGATATGTAACCATGTAATCATGTATATTATGCAATAAGAACCACAGTACTATCTAGTATACTTGTCTTTGTGTTGTGTGTGTTGTTTGTTAGGAATAACTTGGCACCAGGGCTTCCCATTCATGGAGGAGCTGACTGCCACCCTTGCTCTGATCAGCACTTTCTTCTGCAATAGCCGTTCCGCATTGGTAAGAAAACAATCTTTCAGCATCTGCACTTTGGAACTCCCTGCCGATGGACACTAGGCAGGAAACTTCGCTGCACTGTTTGCAGCGCCTGCTAAAAACATTTCTGTCTGGCCATGGCTGCTCAGATGCACAGAATGCTGGTGTGTGTTTTCACCTGCTTCTTAGCCTATCGCTCCTTTTAATTATTTTGAAAACTGGTTTTTAAATAGTTATTTTAAAATGTCTTTTTCTGGTAATTCCAATGGGCCCCCAGGCTCCCCCCCTACCACACTACATTCTCAGGGTTCTTTTTCTCTTTGAACTGGACTTTGGCACTTCAAAAAGAGATCTTCAAATGGAGTAGGCCTCTTTTTAAATATATTTTATTTATGATTTTCAGTTGTATACATTTCAATAATTTTACAATCATTTTAGCATTCAAAATCTTGACTTCCTTCCCCCTCTTTCTGCAGTTCCTTAAATTTGTTTTTCATATCTTCTGCATATCCAAATTCACTTAATTTGCTCATTTATTCACCTTCTTTAAATATGTACTCTTATAAAACAGCAGGTTGTTACAATAATCCTGTCAATGTTTTCATATGTTTATAATTTATCTGTAAATATTCAATAAACCATTTCCATTCTTTTATTTTTTAAAAAAATGTTATTTCTTATTCTTCCGGGAAATTTTGCCATTTCTGCATAGTCCATTAGTTTTTTTATCCATTCTTCTTTCATTAAGTCTTCTCCTTCTTTCTTTGCTAGCTTCCTGGAGAGCTCCATCACTTGGTTGTCATGGGTATTTAATCTTGGTTGTCATGGGTACAGTCACACCTTGGGTTGCATACACTTCAGGTTGTGTTTTTTCAGGTTACAGACCGCCGAAACCCGGAAGTACTGGAATGGGTTACTTCCGGGTTTCAGTGGTCGCGCATGTGCAGAAGTACTAAATTGTGCTTTGCACATGCACAGAAGTGCTGAATTGAAACCCACACGTGCGCAGGTGCGCCGCTGCAGGTTGCGAATGCTGCAGGTTGCGAATGTGCATCCCACACGGATCATGTTCACAACCCGAGTGCCCACTGTATTTAATGTTATTTCTTTGTTACATTTTTATCCTGCCTCCCCCCCCCCCAAGGAGCTCAAGGGGACACAAACGGTTCTTGCCTCCTGTTAAGTTGTGGGCGAACATATCAGACGACACAGCGATTCTTCCAAAGCAGCTCTTTATTTGTAAGCTGGAACAGAACTGAACTGAGGAGCTCAGTCAGCCTGCTTATATAGAGCTCCACTAGAATGCAACAGTAACCATTTTCTGTAACTAGCCAATCACTGAACGTCACTTTCGATCCTTCATTTGCATACAAACTATCCAATCACTGAACGTCACTTTCGATTCTTCATTTGCATAACTATCCACAGTATCCCCCTGCTGGCCCAGGGTGAGAACTTCAGTACATAACGCCTCCCTCATTCAATCAATCCCCACCACAACTCTGTGAGGCAGGCATAGGTGCCGTAACCCTGGGGCCCTGAGTGCCCGAGCACCCACAGAATTCCCCATGAAGGGGCCGAGCACCCACAAATTTCAGAGCTGGGGTCAGGGCCAGATTTAGGTTTAATGAGGCCCTAAGCTACTGAAGATAATGGGGCCCTTTCTATGTCCAGCTGTCCTTCACCAACAACAAATTGCCACTGTTTTTTGTGTTGAATATATGCTATATGGGGATTTATGGACCCAATAGGTATCTCAAGCCATTTGCGCATGTTGCCATGCTACCAGTCCATGCAGAATGTAGACACCCTATATATAGAAAGGAGCAAACCAGTGATATTTGAGGGAGCAGGCTAGCAGGCGGGGCCCATGACTTACATCAGAGGAGCCTACACAACACAAAACACTGTTGCTGTAGGTAGGTTTTATTTTATTTGCTTTTTATCTTATATTTTGGAAATGTGCATCCTGGTTTCTTTCCCTTTAAATTTTCTGGGGGCCCCCAAGAGAGTGGGGCCCTAAGCTAGAGCTTGTTTAGCTTATACAGTACATAAATCCATCACTGGCCAGAGCCATGGCCAGTGCACACTGCATGGCACCCACGGTCACTGGCACTCCTGGAGGAAGGATAGTTTGAGAGGCAGTGACTGGGCCAAGATCACACTCAACGAGCTTCGTGGCAGAGTCAGGATTTGAACCCTGGCCTCTCCCAGGCCTTAGTCCGACACTCTAACCACTATACCACGCACCTCATTTGCCCTTTTTGTTGAAGATGCATTCCAGCAGAGGGTAAATGGCCAGCCCCCCAACCCCACCGCCTTAGTCAGAAATCTGGGGATAGAAATGTGCTGTTGATGGATTTCGAAGCAGACTTTGGTGAGCATCGTGATTTGTAGCCTGTGACCTTTTCCTCACCTTCTCCTCAGCCTTTCCTGTGACCTTCAGGTACAAATCAATCGGGATTGATCAGTGCAGAACAGCAGTGATCCTCTACGCCAAGGCTGTCACACAAGCTGGGGGCAGAGGTTTGGCCACTTCTGGGCGTCAGCGGTTTCCGCAGTGGCAGCTGACAACCCAGAAAGCAAAAGGGGCCCCTTGGGAAAGGGCCTCTGATGAACGGGTGCACAGTACACTCAGACCCAAACTGAGGGAGGGAGCTCCCCCCTCCAGGATATAATTGTCTGTTTCGCCCATTGCAGGAAGGAGGAGGAGGAAGTGGGGCACAAACTGAGGTTCCTAATATCCATCACTTATTTTTAAAAAAAACAGCTCAGTTATCGGGATGCAGAACCCGGCTTAAGAAACACTGAAGGAAAGGGGAAATCTACGTGCTTGCATGATTAAAAAGCAAGAAGCTGGAATTAAATACAGGAAACAGTCTGTTAATGTGTGTCTGAACAATGTGAGATTGCGAACATGCGCACGGTGCCCAACCCAGAAGTGACGGAAAATGTCACTAAAAGGAGGGAAATGGGGAAAGGGCAGGGTGTAACGGTGTAATGGGTTGGGGCATGCAAATTGCTCTCCACTGATGCACAAGGGGGCCAGGGATGGAATAATAATAATAACAACAACAACAACAACAACAACAATAATAATAATATCATTTATACACCCCCCATCTAGCTGGGTTTCCCCAGCCACTCTGGGCAGCTCCCAACAGAACAGTAAAAGCAGAATAAAACTTCAAACATTAAAAAATTCCCTAAACAGGGTGCCTTCAGATGTCTTCTAAAAGTCAGATAGTTGTTTATTTCCTTGACATCTGATGGGAGGGTGTTCCACAGGGCGGGCACCACTACCAAGAAGGCCCTCTGCCTGGTTCCCTGTAACCTCACTTCTCACAGGGAGGGAGCGCCAGAAGGCTCTCAGAGCTGGACCTCAGTGTTCAGGCTGAACGATGGGGGTGGAGATGCTCCTTCAGGTCTACTGGGCGGGTGAAATGGTCATCGATCTTAGCCTTTAACCCAACCCCCTGTCCCTGCCCTGACTTTTCTCTTCCTTTCCCCCATCACTAACTCCTGATGAGACAGATAGCCACATCTCCTGAGAAGAAATGGACAGTGCTCTTCAAAAATAATGAAAAAGGCCCTGATGGCTTCATTTCTGAGTGAACCATTCTGCAAAATCTGGAGCAGGGAAATGAAGCAAAACCCATTTTGCCTTCTCAGGCAGATTAGCAGTGGTAAAAACGATGAAGCTAACAAAACTGCCATTTCTATTCCTGTCATTCCCAATTTGGATCCCACTCAACCAGATACAAACATGGCAGGAACAAAATTGATTTATTTCTTCCTGCAAAGGACTGGGGGTGGGGTGGGAATACCAAACTCCTGTACCTTCCCACAGTGGAAGGAGGCTGGGTCATCCCAAACTTGGAGCGATATTTTATTGCTTGCAAAGTAATACATGCCATCCTTTTTATTTTAGATGACACCGCAAAACAATGGGACCAATTGGAAACAGAACTAATTGAGGCAATTCCAACCTCAGTGTCAGGAATGTGCCGCCCCCCACCCAGAGCACAGGGGATGAGTTAGACTCCGAGATTGAACTAGGGGCCATGTATAAAGGATGTAACAAATGTTGGAAATGTAAAGAAAAAGAGGGTACATTCTATCATATGTGGTGGGAGTGTAAGAAAGTAAAAAGCTTTTGGGAAATGATATATAATGAATTGAAGAAAATGTTTAAGTACACTTTTGTTAAGAAACCAGAAGCGTTCTTACTTGGTATTACAGGGAACGAGATAAATAAGAAAGAAAGGAAGCTATTTTTATATGCAGTGACTGCGGCAAGAATATTGATGGCTCAGAAATGGAAGCAAGAGGACTTGCCTACACTAGATGAATGGAGAACGAAGATGATGGACTATGCAGAACTTGATAGACTGACGGGAAGGATCCGAAATCAGCGAGATCAGAGATTTATAGAAGATTGGGAAAAGTTTACAGAGTATATGCATAAATTAAGTGATAATCAAATAACGCTTGTAAGTTTTAATGAAGCTCTGTAAGGAGAAATTGTAGAATGTGAGTAAAATAAGACTTAATCTATAAAAATAATGGGAGTAAGGTTTTAGAAATGTGTAAGAAATTAAGAAGGGAAGGAGTATCAGTCAAGTTGAGGGAAGTCAAAAAGAAAATGGATATAAAAAAGATGTATGATTTGTATAAATTTTGTATTGGAAAAATTGAATAAAAATATTTTTTAAAAAAAGAGATTGAACTAGGGTCCGACTCTGCAGAACTGCCTGTCAGAATCGAGAAAGGGCAGCTTGACCCCCGCTTTTGGAGAGGGCTCTATTAGCTCTCGAGGAGAGGAAGAGTTGGAAGGCAGTCAAAGTGTTGCATGGCAATCAGCAGATAAGCAGTGGTCTGAGTCTGGGATGAGTGAGAGTGAGAAGGAGAAGGAGGGGAGAGGTCAGCCTCTCAGACCCCGATCCATGCATTTGAATAAAATCAGAAGGCAATGGAAGGGCAAGAGGGGAAAGGCAGGAGTCTGGCGTCCTTCCTGCTGTGGGAGGAGTGAAACTTCAGGCTGACCAACAAAGGTAATTGCGAGCAGGGGAGAAGCCAGGCTCTGGATGCGTCTTTTTGCTGGAGAGTCAATTACTTCTTATCAAAACTTGCTTGTCTGCTAGAGATCATTACACTCAGCATATCCCTCCTTCTGCCCCCACAGATACAGAAACCCAAGAATTGGTGATCTGGTTGGCATGTTTGCTAAAGCCCCAGAACCTAAACCTGAGTTGCCAGCAACCTTTCAGCCCTAACAGAAGGGATGCTGGCAAGATATTCCCTTCCCAAATAAGAGTTATATTTCTTGGAGTGTTAATAATGCTCAGTGAAAGCAATTAATTCATCTGGATTCTAATGCCCAGGCGCTCGTCCCTTTGCAAAACCCTGTATCAGATGTTTGCACAGCAGATAGAGTCATAACCTCAAAACTCACAACCTTCTTTCATCTTATTCAGAAGCATAAAAGTACATTTTCTTTTCCCCCCTCTCTTTTCGATACAGCCATAACATCTCTAGATAATTCTTTACCCCAACAGTGGCAGATTTTTGCTGACTGATCCTGTGCAGGGACCGTATCAAAGTCCTTTGGTTTGACCCGAAAAATTTAAAAAGTGAAGAAAGGAAATTGTTTCTGTGTGTTCCTCTTCCAGCAGTTCCTCCTGCTCCTGAATCTCTGATGCAACGGGTGTGCAAGGGGGCAGGTGATGTTGCATTGACAAGTTTAACATCCACTTCAATCAGAGAGGAAACATCCAAGTCAGACACCAGGATGTCTCTTGACATGTCTAGATTGCAAGTCTCAAACATTACTCACTTCCTCACCGATAGGCTGAGTTTGAACATATCCAGAAGGGTGCTGTTTTGGCTGATGCAAAACTGATGCAATGACAAAATAACAAGCGTTGCAATATAGGGTGCTCTGTCACAACGCCCCATTTCCTTTCCTTTCCCCAGAATTCCCCTTCCCCAATTTTCCAATTCTCCAAACCCAACAGCTATTCATCACTCAGAGAGCCAGTGCATCTGATTGGCCACTAAAAACCCCGAAACTTTTCTTCTAGGAATTCTAGATGCTGAAATCCCAAGGGAGCAGAAAAGACTATTTATGAACACAACCACGACTGTGCGGATGTTATTGGCCCAGAGACAGAAAGAAGACAAAGTCCCTACCAGAGAAGAATGGCAGATCAAGTTGATGGATTATGCCGAATTGGCAAAAATGACTGGAAGAATCAGAAGAATCAGAAACCAAAGTTTCAATAAGGAACAGGGGAAAAATAGAGTTAAAAACCATTGTTAACAGTTAAAATTGTTAGCAGGACTGGAATAACACTTGTGGTGAATTTTTGGACATAATGGAGATGTAAAAGATTTGGATTATTATAAAAGATGCAGGAGGAAATGATTAACAAGAGGACCCACAAAGGGAAGAAGTCCAGCACATTCTTTGAATCTTGTTTTTATGTTATATATTGGATGTGTGATTGGCTTGATCTTATGTTCTTATATTTGGTAATCTGTGGATTAATACTGACTCCTCCTGGGTGGAACATGATGGAAGTGAGTGATCATGGCACCAGTAAGCTGTGTCCAGGGAAGATAAACCATCAACGTATTTAATGGCAACAGCTGTAGATGTATTCCTTCCATTCTGCCACGTTATTTGCCCGCTAGCGCTGAATGTGTTACATGGAATTCCTCAATTATTGGCAAGATTTTAAAAATTCATAGGTGGCAGAGAGGATGCACAATTACTATGCAAATCCAGAGCAAACACACACACACACACAGAGAGAGAGAGAGAGAGAGAGAGAGAGAGAGAGAGAGAGAGAGAGAGAGAGAGCCTTCCTCGCTGAAGGAAATTCTGCTTGGGCCATCTTGAGGGAGAAGAGAGTTCCCAGAGGGAAGGAATCAATTTGGGAGCAAGCAGAGGTGGGACGCAGATGGCGCTGTGGGTTAAACCACAGAGCTTAGGACTTGCCGATCAGAAGGTCGGCAGTTCGAATCCCCGCGACTTGGTCCCTGCTCCTGCCAACCTAGCAGTTTGAAAGCACGTCAAAGTGCAAGTACATCAATAGGTACTGCTCAGGTGGGAAGGTAAACGGCATTTCCGTGCACTGCTCTGGTTCGCCAGAAGCGGCTCCCTCGGCCAATAAAGCGAGATGAGCACCACAACCCCAGAGTCAGCCACAACTAGACCTAATGGTCAGGGGTCCCTTTACCTCTACCTAGAGGTGGGAGTGCATTTACACGAAAGAAACACTTTGCTCAAACCACAGTGGGTGGGGTGAAGACAGCAACGTATGAACAAGCAAGAAGAGGGGAAGCCCACTGTGTCACTGCTATTTCCGCAAGAGCCAAACAGATGCCTTTCTCAAAAATTGTCTCCGCAAATGCTGACGTCAAATAACACCAGATATCTCCTGACTAATGGGGCAAACATTTTGATAGCCCCGGTTCAAATTTTCTAGCGGTGGCATTTTGGACCAGCTGAAAGCTTTGACCCACTTTTTAAGGGGCAGCCCCACGTGCAAAAAGTTTGGCTTCTGGATCAGGCCAAAGACCTGTCTGGTCCAGCATTTGGCTGTCAATCAGGGCCTGATTTAGGTTGGATGAGGCCCTAAGCTGCTGAAGGCAATGGTGCCCTTTATATGTCCAGCTGTCCTTTATCAACAAGAAATTGTCGCTGTTTTTGTGTTGAATATATGCTATATGGTGATTTATGGACCTAATAGGTATCTAAAGCCATTTGCACATAACAAAATATATATTTTATCAAAGTAATTGTTGAACTTATCTTATATTTTGTTGGGTTTTTTCCTTTAATTTTTTTGGGGCCCTCAAGAGAGTGGGGCCCTAAGCTATAGCTTGCTTTGCTTATACAAAAATCCGGCACTGGTCAAAGTGACCAGCCAGTTGCCCTCTGGGAAGCCCACAAGGACTCTGGCTCCATGCTTGCAGTCATGGGATTGTTGTCTATCACATGACGGTGTATGTTTTCATTCCACAGTGTGGGAAGTGATGGAGACAGGATGTTTTGGTATTACTGTGTTCCGTAATGTGGGACTATTGTCCTTTGTTCTTTCTCTTTGCCGTCTGGTGAGAAAGAGGAAGGAGCTAAGTCAGAATGCTCCAAGGGTATTATATGTAAATAAAGTAGATCAAACCTATCCATTCTGAAGAAATCAGCCCTGAGTGCTCACTGGAAGGACAGATCGGGAAGCTGAGGCTCCAATACTCTGGCCACCTCATGAGAAGAGAAGACTCCCTGGAAAAGACCCTGATGCTGGGAAAGATGGAGGGCACAAGGAGAAGGGGACGACAGAGGACGAGATGGTGGGACAGTGTTCTCGAAGCTACCAGCATGAGTTTGACCAAACTGCGGGAGGCAGTGGAAGACAGAAGTACCTGGCATGCTCTGGTCCATGGGGTCACGAAGAGTCAGACACGACTAAACGACTAAACAACAAAGTAGATTAGCCAAAATGCTGTGCTACTGAGTTCTGTTACGCAAACTGCCACACTCTGCAGGATCCTAAAGCGTGCTAAGGCCTTTTGGTATCAGTCGCTGTGACGTTCGGGCTGGAGAAAGCTTTTGAAGCTCCCGAATGATCGACCAGCAGGGAGAGAACATGCCAGTCGGGCATGTGTCTCTACTAGGGTCCTACATGCGAGTAGGACAATCCTAACAGTGAGAGCCCACAAGGATTCCCAGCATGCAGAGGTGGGGTAGCCCAAATGAGAGACAACAAAGGTAACCAGCATGACCACCTCAGTCCATGTGCTGGTAACCTTGAGGCTGGACTACTTCAATGTGCCCTTTGTAGAGCTGCCCTTGGGACCAGTTCAAAAGCTCAGGCCGGTGCAGAACATGGAGGGCATCTGGTTCAAGGAACAAAGCCCGCAACACCTTAGGTCCAGGGCAACTCAGGGACCGCTCGAACCCTTCTATCCCAGCCCCATCACCGAGATTGTTCCCATGAGCATTGCTGGTAATTCTCCAAGCTGGTGAGGCTGACTTGACGACAGCAAGAAACCAAGGCTTTAGTGTCACCACCCAGTCTTATGGAACTCCCTGCCACTGGAGATTCAGCAGGTGTTTTCCATTTCAACTTTTGAACACCCGCTGAAAGCTTTTCTATTCCTTCCAGGTTTAGGCCAGCAATCAAGAACACATATTTTCACAGCAGTTCGTTAGTTTCTGGTTTGAATATATGGGTGGTTTTTTTAATTTGGTATTCGTTGTACAGTTTTATATACAAGTGTTATAAACCACTCATAAACACACACCGTGACACACAACAGCGGGATACAGTATAAATATTTCTATAAATAAAGTACAATAAAGTTATTTGGATTGGATAGGATCAATAAATAATTTGTTGGCGTCCTCTCTCGACATTTATTCTGCTGAGGCAAAAGCTACTGTAGAAAAGTGGGGAAGGCGAGGCCATATTTTCCCCCCAGAAATACCCATCCCCAAACCCACAGCTGGCCAATACCTTTATTTGGACTGACCAAAACATCACAAAATCTTGGCAATCTTTTGAGCTCTACTTGTCATTGGGCAAGATGTGACATAACACAGAGGGAAAGGAGGAAAACTTCACACATACACACACCAGCTTGCAAAAATAAGGCTGGGTGTTGGTAGCCTGCAGGTCAGCTTGCAGACTCAGCTCCAAGATTGCAGGCTGGATCTATCCCTCCCTGGGGTGAGAGATACCACATCACGTGCCTTGAATTCTTGACCGAAGACGATGCAATGGCTTCTCCCCGTCTCATTTCAGTAGCGTTTCATGCAGTTTGAAAACCAAGGTGCGCTGGAAGCTAACCCCAGGAAGTAGGTGCTCTGCCACGGATCTCCTTTTTCCGTTTGGATTAAGCTTGTTGGGATCAATTTAGTGGCCCACATCCAGTTCTTCGCTGACCTCAGATTTCCACAGCTGCAGCTGCAGATTTCCGCAGCCTCTCTCGCTGTCAGATGTCAAGGAGAGATACAGGGGTTGGTTTTCGTCAGCACCCAGGTGAATTCGTACTGGAGGGCAAGTTCAGAAGATGAGTGGAGTTCATGGCTGAAGAGGTTGATGCCGGGCAGCTCAGAATTAACTTTCAAACACGACGGCACCTGGCTGTGCTTTCCGCCCTCTCCAAATAACCTTCCTCCTTTGTAGGACTTGAGGATCTGATTTTCTTTCGTTGTTTTGGCAGCCCTGGTTTATGAATGAGTTTGCCAGTTCAGAGACGTTCGTTCCCGACCAGAAGAATTTGTGCTAGAGATCAAAGTGCACGAGGCAACCGGAGTTCCTGGCCAGGGTCATGGACTCTATTCCGCTTCTTGCATCGTGTGTGTTGGAAGGCAAACACCCACAGTCTGGATTTGCTTTCTTCCTGATAGGCTTGATAATTCTCTGCTGTCAGGTTGGCTCCAGCTGTTGATTTCTTCTTCTGATGTTTAACCAGTTACTTATTGGAGCAGGGAATGATGTTTCCAAATAACAAACCTGCCTCTTTGTGGCTTAACGGAAACGCCAGGACAGATGGAAATATTGCAGATGGGTTTATCACAGAAGCACGGTGAAGATTCTGGAATCATGCAGCTCTCAAATGACGGCATTCTCAAAACCAGCCAGCCTCAAAAATGCTGCAGGACAGAATTAATTTCCAAATATTGCCAGAGTCTGACGGCGTGTTGTTGTTTTCCAGTTCTCAAAATACCATTTCCCTCCTTTCTCTCTCTCTCTCTCTCTCTCTCTCTCTCTCTCTCTCTCTCTCTCTCTCTCTCTCCACACACACACACACACACACACACACACCGTGCTTGCAGATATTATATATACAGAAACTGGTTCACTACAAAACAAGCAGTACGTTTCCAAGCACAATTCAAAGTGTTGGTGCTGACCCTGAAAGCCCTAAATGGCCTCGGCCCAGTAGACCTGAAGGAGCGTCTCCACCCGCATCGTTCAGCCTGGACACTGAGGTCCAGCTCCAAGGCCCTTCTGGTGGCTCACTCCCTGTGAGAAGCCAAGTTCCAGGGAACCAGGCAGAGGGCCTTCTCAGTGATGGCACCTGCCCTGTGGAACAAAGCAGTGCTTCTGAATCCCAGATGCTGGAAAGCACAGAGAGAAAAGAGGACTCTCATGCTTGGTCCCTGCTTGTGGGTTTCCCTTTGGGGCCATTGGCTGGCTGTTGTGAGAAATCGGGTCCTCCCTTAAAGAGTCCTCACGTATTGCAGTGAGACCTGGAAAACCGACACCCTGTGTTGTGGGTGGGTACAACTGGTCAACCACAACACCCTATTGGTAGGTCCCTCGAAGCTGGGTGCAATCTGGCCAATGGGACGCAGTCCAAATGGTTCGAGGGACCTATTTATGCCCATGCAACGTCACCCAGAGCTTCCTCTTTCGGCGCGTGCATTCGGAACACCCGCTCACCTCTCCCTATATTTAGGGCTTTGCACTTGACTTTGCTATGCCGTCGTGTGTCATCTGTCGTTGGGACAGGGGCACGGCAGGAATTTCCCCCACTTGGCTGATTGGCTGGTGCCATTTGGGTTTCACCTGCCGCGTAGCAAATTGTCACAACTTGTAAGGTTGCGGATAGGGTCTGGTTCAGGTGATAGGGATGGGAGAACGCTCTCGCCATCCCTATGTGAAGGGTATTCCATTAAAGGAATCCAGGGACTCAGTGGTTTGGTCAGCCCCTGAGAGGGACTTGTGCCCGTGCCTGAGTCCAGGGGGGCATTTGGGTGGCGGAGATAGCCTGTTCCCGGCTTTCTGCTTATCCAGGTGTTCAGCCTTGGCTGACCTATGCTGGTGCCCTGGGTCAGCGCTACCTGCATGGCGGTGAGCTAGTCGAACGAGAGCCTATGCAACCAGTCACTTTCTGTAATCAATAAAGTTGTGGCATAAATTCTACCAAAATTTGAGTCCTGTGTGAATTTATTTAGGGGGGGGGTTTCTGGGTCTGAACACACAACAGGATGCTGGACCAGATGGGCCAGGGGCCTGATCCAGCAGGCTCTTCCTATGTTCCCATCTAGCTTAGATTGCCTCTACACTGGCTGGCAGTAGCTCTCCAGGGTTTGTGACAGCTGTACGTGGAGAACCCAGGGCTTGAAACCCTGAGCTTCTGCACGCCCAGCAGGTGCTTGGCCTCTCAGCTGCATGGCCCTTCTCTCTCCAGCGGATTTACTCATCATGCAATTCGCGCCAAGCCAATCATTGTGCGATTCTGCCCACGCCAGCCCTGAATCTCCACTTGCAGAGGCCTCCTTCGATGGAGCGCTCGCTTGATTTCTGCAGAACACAATCTGGCTTCAGTCTCTGCCATACTTGACACAGCGATTCCCCCCAGACATGAGCGCCGGTTTGAGGCAACTGATGGCCCGCAGATGTCTCGCTGGTAAATCAGGACAGCTGCTTCTGCTAATAGACAGGCTTCCTCAGAGATGATGCCCAGTTCAGGGCTTGAGAATATTTCTGCAGAGCCGGGCTGTTGTTTGGGGGGTATCCAATTAAAATTTGAGCTGTCACCTGCATAGATGCTTCCTGTCTGGTCTTATGGAGGCTGAGAATGTGCAGGGAACAGAAATCATCCTCTCCTCTCTCCGGGTCTTGGGTTCTCATGTGATATCTCGCAGGAACTCGGACGGCCCTATGAGATTACACAACAGCATCCTGGGACTTCTCGTTTTGAAAGCCCAGGGATGGTTGTGCTGGGGTTTGGTCCCAAGTGCTTGAGTAGACGTGTTTCTGCCCGTACGTGGAACTGTTGGAACTTAACCCCCACATAAAACGTGTTATGTACTGAAGTTCTCACTCTGGGCCACCGGGGGATACTGTAGATAGTTCAGGTCCACATATGCAAACAAGGGATCGAAAGTGACGCTCAGTGATTGGATAGTTACAGAAAGTTGTTACAATTACGTTGTACTGGAGCTCTATATAAGCAGGCTGGCTGAACCCTTCAGTTCTGTTCTGGCCTGTGAATAAACAAGAGCTGTTTGAAGAATCACTGTGTCGTCTGATATGTTCACCCACAACTTAACAAAACGCAATTGCACTGTATAGGAAGCTGCCTTAGGGTTTGCCCACATTTCAGCATCATTTAATTGTTTATCCACTCCCCCCCCACACACCATTCAAATTAGACAGTGCATGGTTAAACTATGGAACTCCTTCCAGAAGGAGGCAGAAATGGCTACCAACTTGGATGGCGTGCAAAGAGGATTGGACAAATTCATGGAGGAAGAGAGGTGTGATGGCCTGGGATTCCGATTCAGAGGATGAACCAGAGGAATCCCAGCCTGCACAGGAGTCCCCGCCTCCAGGGCCGGCTGAACTGGGGCAAGGCCTAGATGCTGAAGAGCCTGCACCTGTGGCAGAGCATCAGGAGCTGGCCCCAGGTGAAGCCCTTCTGGCCCCAGAGGGGCTTGACGACTCAGTGGCCACAGGTGAGCCTCCTCCAGGGCCCAGTAACCCTTCGGCCTCTCCTGATCTGCAGAGGCTTAGGGCAGAGAGGCGAAGGGAACTGGTTGCCCCCAGGAGGAGTGCTCGCCTTAAGGCCAGAGGAGGCGGGGCTCCTGGGGGCCGGGACCGCCCCCGGCCTTAGAAGAGGATAAAAGCCCAGTCAGCCCGGCCCCAGGTTGCGGGAGCAACGTCGTTGTTGGCTTCGGACCTTCCTGTGCTCCTGTTCCCTGCTCGGCCTCCTGTTCCTGACCATCCGGTGCTCCTGTTCCCTGCTCGGCCTCCTGTTCCTGACCATCCGGTGCTCCTGTTCCCTGCTCGGCCTCCTGTTCCTGACCATCCGGTGCTCCTGTTCCCTGCTCGGCCTCCTGTTCCTGACCATCCGGTGCTCCTGTTCCCTGCTCGGCCTCCTGTTCCTGACCATCCGGTGCTCCTGTTCCCTGCTCGGCCTCCTGTTCCTGACCATCCGGTGCTCCTGTTCCCTGCTCAGCCTCCTGTTCCTGACAGTGCATGGTTAAACTATGGAACTCCTTCCAGAAGGAGGCAGAAATGGCTACCAACTTGGATGGCGTGCAAAGAGGATTGGACAAATTCATGGAGGAAGAGAGGTGTGATGGCCTGGGATTCCGATTCAGAGGATGAACCAGAGGAATCCCAGCCTGCACAGGAGTCCCCGCCTCCAGGGCCGGCTGAACTGGGGCAAGGCCTAGATGCTGAAGAGCCTGCACCTGTGGCAGAGCATCAGGAGCTGGCCCCAGGTGAAGCCCTTCTGGCCCCAGAGGGGCTTGACGACTCAGTGGCCACAGGTGAGCCTCCTCCAGGGCCCAGTAACCCTTCGGCCTCTCCTGATCTGCAGAGGCTTAGGGCAGAGAGGCGAAGGGAACTGGTTGCCCCCAGGAGGAGTGCTCGCCTTAAGGCCAGAGGAGGCGGGGCTCCTGGGGGCCGGGACCGCCCCCGGCCTTAGAAGAGGATAAAAGCCCAGTCAGCCCGGCCCCAGGTTGCGGGAGCAACGTCGTTGTTGGCTTCGGACCTTCCTGTGCTCCTGTTCCCTGCTCGGCCTCCTGTTCCTGACCATCCGGTGCTCCTGTTCCCTGCTCGGCCTCCTGTTCCTGACCATCCGGTGCTCCTGTTCCCTGCTCGGCCTCCTGTTCCTGACCATCCGGTGCTCCTGTTCCCTGCTCGGCCTCCTGTTCCTGACCATCCGGTGCTCCTGTTCCCTGCTCGGCCTCCTGTTCCTGACCATCCGGTGCTCCTGTTCCCTGCTCGGCCTCCTGTTCCTGACCATCCGGTGCTCCTGTTCCCTGCTCAGCCTCCTGTTCCTGACCATCCGGTGCTCCTGTTCCCTACTCAGCCTCCTGTTCCAGCGTTCCTGTTCCCCGCCCGGCTCTCTGCCTCGGACCTCGCCCCTCTTCGTGTGGACTCTGCTTACACCCACGGTACCTTACCCCCGGGACCAGCACAAGAGGGCTATTGACATCTGCTATGATGAGCATTTACTGTTCCCAATCCTAATCCTGCCGAAAGCCATCTACTGTATTTTTCATTCCATAAGATACACTTTTTTCTTCCTAAAAAGTAAGGGGAAATGTCTGCGTCTTATGGAGCGAATGTGTGGTCCCTGGAGCTGAATTGCCCAGGGGAGAAAAGCAGATCATGCTTTCTTTTTTTTTTGCTTTTTTTTTTGAAAGAGGGAAATGGGTGTTGAAACAAAGCTGCTGGCCGTTTGCTGATTGGAGGAGAGAGGCTACAGATAAAGGAGGCTGCCTGGGAGGGGGGAGGTAAAGACGGCAAACTTGCAAAGGGGGGAAACAGGAAGACTAAAGCAATAAGGAGAGAAATTAGAAGAAAAGGAGGAGCAAAAAACTGTTCCAGCTAAGGAAAAGACACTAAGGCAAACAAGAGGGAAGGGAGTGTTGAAAGGAAGCAGCTGATCGGTGGGATCGGAAGAGAGATAAGGGACGCTAACAGAGGCTGCCTGGGAGGGGGGAGGTAAAAGCACATGGATCCTCAGGATTTTTGCATGGGGTCACCCCAAATTCACCATCAGATCACATAGCATGTCCATGGCTACAGCCTGCACCAAAAAAAATCACGCATCCACTGTTTCCTGGGGCTACAGTGGTGCAAAAATGTGGTTACAAAGCATGGATCCACATGGATCCTCAGGATTTTTGCATTGGGTCACCCCAAATTCACCATCAGATCACATGTCTGTGGCCACAGCATGAACCACAAAAATCATACACCCACTGTTTCATTCAGAATATTTTTTTTCCTTGTTTTCCTCCTCTAAAAACTGGGTGCGTCTTATGGTCAGGTGCGTCTTATGGAGTGAAAAATACGGTGATTGGATCCTGACTTGTTTTTAGGAAGTAATATAACTGTTGTTTAATTTTATACCAATGTTGTATATTTGATGTTAGCCACCCTGAGCCCAGATTCAGCCGGGGAGGGCGGGATACAAGTAAAAGTTTATTATTATTATTATTATTATTATTATTATTATTATTATTATTCAGGATGGTTCTGCTCTGCCTCTGCAGCAATGCTTCTTAACCCCAGTTGCTGGAAACCCTAGGAAGGAAGAGTTGTGTTCAGATCTCGCTTGCTGGTTTCCCAAAGGCATCTGTTTGGCCTGTGAGAGCAGGATGCTGGACTAAACAGGACGTTGGCCAGATCCTATAGGATTCCTCTGTTGCTCTCAGCACAGTGGTGACTTATGAGTCGACTCTAAGCCAGGCCAGGCTTTGCGCTGCGCACACCAAGATTTCCACCTCCCTGGGTGCCGAGCGAGAGAAAGAGGCAGAGAGATAATGATGTAATAAACATACAGCAACTGCAGCTCTATTATTGCGGGTGTTCGATTCAGGGGTTGCAGCCAATAAGCTTTAACATTATCCTATAATACTTTTCTTCCCCCGCAGGAGGAACGATGCTTCCTGGAGGAGTTGTATTGTGGCAACAAACGTGGCAGGGGAACAGAGAGGCGAGAAACGGCAACAGCAGGGCGAATGCGCTAATGGAAACCCACAGGGAGATCCAAGCAGCAGCTTTGTTCACATGGCAGAACTTGGACCGTAATCCTATTCGAAAGCAACTGTGCATTTTGCCATTTCCAACAAGCTTAGGCTTGGGAAAGCATTCAATATCCTGAGAAAATTAATAATAATAATAATAATAATTTATTTACCGGGATATCCCACCCTCCGCAGCCGAAGCCGGGCTCAAAGCAGCTAACAACAGTAAAAGTAACACAGTTTACATAAAATCACAATCAATTCATTGAAATACGGTACAGTCTAAAATCAATTCAGAATCAAATTAATGGCAACCACTGGGCTAGCATTCTGTGAGGATTACAGAAGAAGGGGGGCAGACTGTGCCTTGGCCAAAGGCCAGGCGGAACAGCTCTGTCTTGCAGGCCCTGCGGAAAGATGTCAAGTCCCGCAGGGCCCTAGTCTCTTGTGACAGAGCGTTCCACCAGATCGGGTAGAAGGGACTCCAAGGGTCATCTAGCCCAACCCTGCTGCAATGCAGGAATCTCAACTTAAGCAGCCCTGGCAGATGGCCATCCAGCCTCTGCTTAAAAACCTCCAAGGAAGAAGAGGCCACAGCCTCCAGAGGCCATCTGTTCCACCGTTGAACAGCCCTTACTGTCAGAAAGTTCTTCCCTATGTTTAGCTGGAATCTCCATTCCTGTAACTTGAAGTCACTGGTGGGGGTCCTGCCCTCCAGAACAAACTTGCTCCATCTTTTGGGGGGATATTTGAAGATGGCTCTCATATCTCCTCTCAGTCTCCTCTTCTCCAAATTAAACACACACAGCTCCTTCAACCATTCCTCATCAGGCTTGGTTTCCAGACATTTGTTTTTTTGGTTTGTTTGTTTTTTGTTTCAGTTTTTTATTTATTAACCTTTTTATGTTACATCAGTAAACCTTATCATATTACATCGCAAGGCTTATTATAATATAATTTTCAGCATGTATACAAAGTTTATATACCTAAAGGGGAAAAAACAAGGACAAAAAACTATTCCAAGATCATATATGTACCAACACTTTGGACTTCCTGTCTTTCCCATTGTATATTCCCTTTTTACAAATGAATGTACTCTTATTATTGTATATTTCTTTACATTTTATCTAATACATTCCTATATCAATATGTATCCTTGGTCTGATTTCTCAACTCAGTTTCTCTCCAACGTCAGAGCTAGCATAGATAGCGAACCTTTACTGTATTTTTGAACATATATCTTATATCTATCCCACTTTTCCATAAATATTTGTTTTGAATTGCCTCTCAGGCTATTTGTCAACTGCGCCATTTCAGCAAATTCTTGTAGTCTCCTCTTCTCCTGGCTAAACACACATAGCTCCTTCAACCATTCCTCATAAGACTTGGTTTCCAGACATTTGATCGTCTTGGTCACCGTTCTCTGCCCACCTTTCAGCTTGTCTTCCTTCTTAAACTGTGGCACCCAGAACTGGACACAGGACTGCAGGTGTTGTCTGACCAAGGCAGAACAGAGCAGGACTATGACTCCCCTTGACCAGGACACAAGACGTCTGTTGATGCAGCCTAGATTAGCATTAGCTTTTTCTTTTCTTTTTTCTTTTTGCTAATTAAATTTTCCAATTAAAAAAATCTAAAATCAAATTTAATTTAAAGTCAATTTAATAATAATAATAATAAGAAACCCAGAAGTTCCTACGTCTCAGGGTTGCAAATACAGATTTGGAAGGGGAAAGAATTCAGGTCTGCTGCACCGTCTAAATCTGACATTCTCTCGGCTTGTGTCTTTGCTGAGCTAAGTCTGTTTTTTGCGCTGGGCTAAATCAGCAGAGGATGGGGCAGTTGGAGCCCTCAGGTGATAACTCTCCCACCTCCACTGACAGAAATAAGCCAAAACAGCTCAGAAAACAGCCCCTCCAAAGCAGTCATGTCAGAATATATCTATATACAGGTATCTCTCCCAATATCTGAAGGGCCGTGACTTCGAAGATGGAGCAGTCTTCTTTTCTGTTGCTTCAGAGGGCAGGATCAGAACCCAACACCTCTGGGATTTTCAACACAGAGCGAGTTAAAAATAAACGGAAGAGGAACATCAGCAGCAGCACTTAATGGGTGGAAACGAAGCAGATTGGGGCTGAAGATTAGAGGAAACTCCAAAAAAATAATAATGGTAAGAGTTATTTGACAGTCTGCCTTGGGGCAGACCTGGGGCGGGGGCTCTCTTACTAGAAGAATTTCAGCACTATTTTTGCTATAGATGCAAAACAAAACCATTCCTGTACTGAATCTAGTTTGCCCTAGATCATGGGTAGGCAAACTAAGGTTCGGGGGCCAGATCTGGCCCCATCGCCTTCTCAATCCGGCCCACGGACGGTCCGGGAATCAGCGTATTTTTACATGAATGTGTCCTTTTATTGAAAATGCATCTCTGGGTTATTTGTGGGGCACAGGAATTTGTTCTTTTATTTTTCTCCAAAATATCTTCCGGCCCCCCACAAGGTCTGAGGGACAGTGGACCAGCCTCCTGCTGAAAACGTTTGCTGACCCCTGGGCCTAGATGACTCCCAGGCTCCCGAGCTGGGGAAATTCTGCGATTCTGCTTCTGCAGGAGTCACCCAGGGTGCATCTCTGCAATGCAGGCGTCACCCAGGACGCCATAATGTTGTGACTGTGGGAATCATAGAATTGGAAGGGACACCCAAAGGACATCTAGTCTAGCCCTCTGCAATGCAGGAATCTCAGCTGAAGCATCCAAGACAGATGGCTGTCCAATAAGATTCAACAGCCACTGCGGTCAACTCTTGAGCCTGGGACGTGGAGACATAGGAACCACCTTGCCCTCTGCCTCCAGATAATGTTGAACTACAACTCCTGCAAAGCAACAACAAACCTCTGGTTATGTGAAACATTCAATAAACACACAAGACGTAACTGGCTGTACGTTTGAAAAAATAATAATTATATATACAGGTACTATTCATTGTATTGAATTGTAGATTTCAACAGAAGTAGCTCATAAAGTTCAATTAAAAATGTAGAAGACCCAGTGGATCAGTTTATTCTCTAATCAGTTTATGCATTAGGTCCATAGATGTATAAGTGTCTATTCCACCTGTCTGTTCCTAGAGTCCAACAGTCCACACAAAGGGTTGTTGCACTTCCACAGAATCCTTTCACAGTGTCTAAGACAAGGATTTCTGGAATATTAGCCTTGTTTCGCTGTCCTAGGCTTCATCATGCTGGTAAAGGTTGCTGTTTACAGCAGCTACTACTATGCTATAAGATCCACTGTCTTGTGATATCATATATGTATCATATCACATTTTATGAGCTACTTCTGTTGAAATCTACAATTCAATATAATGAATAGTATACCGGTATATTATTTTTTCAAACGTACAGCCGGTTACGTCTTGTGTGTTTATTAAACTACAACTCCCAGCATCCTTGGCCACTGGCTGCTGGGACCTGGAGTCCGGCAACCTCTTGAGGGTCCTCTCCCCAGGTTCCCCCAACCTTGTGCTACACCTTATGAGTCTCCCACCCTAATCCATCTTCCTCCCCCTGTTTCCTCCCGTCTCCACTTTTTGTAATCAACGCGCTGACAAATCTGATGCCAAGATCTTGCGAGCCTGGCGCAGGGGTGTGTAATTAATCCGAGTAATTGTCCAGTAATTGAATTTGTGCCAGTACATTAATAAAGCTCTTGTGCCGTTCCCCGCCACTCCTGGCAAAGTCACGACGCTGTGTTTCTGGCAAGCTGCGGTCTCGTGGGATCGCTGGAGAGGGTGCTTAATTCCTCCCATAGCAATGGCGGATCGGCAGAATTTCTGTGCCTTTCACAGCAGCACGACAGGCAGGAATCCATCAGGTCAAGCTTCTCCCAGTATTGCAGCTCAAAAAGATGGGGATGAGCTGGAGGGGGACTGCTGTTCTCCTCCCCACCCCCTGCAACAGAGGTGCCCCATTCTGCCCACGGGTAAGGCTGGCATTCCTTAGAAGAGCAGCATCCATGGCAGGCAGGGTGCTGATGTTTTGAATCTGGTTCTCTAAACGCTGCATGGGTATCTTCGATGCTCAGGAGCAGAGGTGCGCTCTTTTGCATCTTATTTAAACTCTTCTGGCTTCCTGCTGTTCCTACAGATGTCTTCACTAAGCAGGGCCTTCCCTGCTCACCTTGATTCTCTGTAACAGAGGGGGTGGCTGTTTCGGGGAATCTGCGGGGAGAGAAAGTATAGCAGAGGTATGCATTGCCCCCTGCTGGGCAGGCAGGAGTTGGCAGGCCCAGAAACTTCCAAAACAGCCACCGATATAGGATCATAGAGCCGGAAGAGAGGCGCCCCCCCCCCCCCGAGATGTTCAAGTTCTTACAAAAGCAGAGCGGGGATTATTTGGCACTTGTACTGGTCCCATCACCTCCTGGCAAATAGAAGGGGAAGAAATGGAGGCAGTGAGAGATTTTACTTTCTTGGGCTCCATGATCACTGCAGATTGTGACAGCAGTCACGAAATTAAAAGACGCCTGCTTCTTGGGAGATAAGCAATGACAAACCTAGACAGCATCTTAAAAAGCAGAGACATCACCTTGCCGACAAAGGTCTGTATAGTTAAAGCTATGGTTTTCCCAGTAGTGATGTATGGAAGTGAGAGCTGGACCATCAAGAAGGCTGATCGCCGAAGAATTGATGCTTTTGAATTCTGGTGCTGGAGGAGACTCTTGAGAGTCCCGTGGACTGCAAGAAGATCAAACATATCCATTCTAAAGGAAATCAGCCCTGAGTGCTCACTGGAAGGACAGATCCTGAAGCTGAGGCTCCAATACTTTGGCCACCTCATGAGAAGAGAAGACTCCCCGGAAAAGACCCTGATGTTGGGAAAGATGGAGGGCACAAGGAGAAGGGGACGACAGAGGACGAGATGGTGGGACAGTGTTCTCGAAGCTACCAGCATGAGTTTGACTAAACTGCGGGAGGCAGCGGAAGACAGCAGTGCCTGGCGTGCTCTGGTCCAGGGGGTCACGAAAAGGCAGACACGACTATTCAACAACAGTAGTTCCAATTCCTCTGACTGAAGCAGTCAAATGGGGCGAGGCATTTTCACAGGAAAACTGGTCCGAAGTTAGGAAGGGCTTTGCATACGAATAGCGACACCTTGATCCTGGCCTGGTAGGAGATTGGCAACCGGTGCTGTGCATAGTTGTCACCTCAAGAGGTTCCTCCTTGGAGTATTCAACAGCGGCTATTTCCCCCTTCCATTCAGAAGCAAGGAACTTTAAAACTAGGAGGGGTCTTGGGGGTCATGTAGACCAACCCCTTTCTCGGTGCAGCCATCTTGCACATCCCTGAGGCAGCGAGGGAGACCAGCCCACTGCCAAGCAGCTCCGACCATTAGGAAGTTTCCCCTCATCCTTAGGCAAAACCTCCTCACCTGCTGTGACGTTAACATACGAGAGTGCTGGAGGTGAAACAGTTAAACAGGTTACCCAATCAGAACCCAGGGGGAGGAGTCAGAGGGACTATAAAACCAGCTCTGGGAGGGGTGAAGGGAGGAGTTCATTGGGTGGTTGGTTGGACTGGGAGTGAATTGGGATAGAGTCTGTGGGTAAACTGAGTCAGGAACAGTTAGGAGCTAGGAAGACAAGTAAATATCTGAGACGTGGTTTAGTGAGTGAGAGCAGGCAGCGGAAGTTATAGGTCTGGATAGGCACCCCATGATTGTAATTGACCGCTACCGTTTATGAAACCACGTGTTTGTTAAACTGCAATAAATAAACAGAAGTTTATGTTCCAATTTAACCCTGACTGTACACAGTATTGTACCAGGTAGGGCCTGGGTGGTGGCAGCGAGAAATCAAGTGGTGGCACAGGGATCAATAGACGGTGAAACGTTTGGGGACACTGTGTGATCGCTACACCTGCCGTTTCCGTTCACGGGTTCTCGCCTTGCCCTGTGAGGCTTCAGAAAACAACTCCATCTTTCCCACGGGGCAGTCCTCTGAATATTTGAAGGCAGCTATCAGGTCTCCCCTGAATGTTCTCTTGTCCAGCCTAGACATACCCAAAGCCCCACCCTTCGCTGTTCCAGACACCTTTCCGAAACCCATTTCAGCTCAAAGCGGCTCCTGGAGATATTTCTGTCCATCTCCCATTCTCTGGCCAATAAGCACTCTGCAGTCCTCACCATCTGGGAATATTGCTAGGACTGGGAGGTCCCACCCCTGTGGCTCCAGGGAGGGGGGGAAATATGTGATGGTAAATCTGTATCTTACTGGGGCTACGGGCTTTTAGCTCTAATTGTGAAGTTGTCCCCACTGTACACACACCCCAACCTCCTGTCATGATGGCAATCCAGCCACAGAATCTAAGGACTCAGCTATACACCTGCAAACACAACATTTTAAGTGCATTATACAAATGTGGCACTGCATGACAATGGTGGGTTAATGGCAAATTAAAAAAAAACAAAACTTTTTAAAACAGCATTTTCACAGCGTTTTTTTATATATAGATGTGTCTAGATTCAGCCTAACGTCAGTAAGTCTTACCCTAATGGTGGACCCTGGAGCCAAGACATCTGTTCTGAGCATGCTCGGGACTGTTTCCTCAAAGGCTACACCTCCTCACAGCTCTCAGCACATTCTTTGCAGACAGCCAGGAGGGAGGGTGCAGCAGCTTATTTTTTATTAGTATTTGTTAAGAGACTTTTTTACTTAATCATTTGCATTTGTTTTTCAGAATGGGTGAAAGGATTAAGAACAACTTTCAGCAACTTTCAGCACGTGCGTGTTGTTGGAGCTGCGGGTTGTGGCTGTCTTTCTTTAGGTGCCATGTATGTGTTCTTGCCTTTAGTCTGGAGAGAAGTATGGAGGTTTTGCATTCCCATTTTTCATTAAGTTTTTTTTTTAATGTGTCTTCTGTGTCCGGTTGACTACTGTGAGAACAGGAGACAGGATTAGAAGGGGCTCTGGCTTGCCCTCACAGACCCTTCTACTGTGGCTAAACCACATCTGCATGCGGAATGAGTCTTGCCCCATTCGCGAAGGATTTCTGAAGGTTTTCTGAGGGTTGTTATGTGGAGTGGAAGCCGTTCTGCGGGCCTCTAGCATCCTTTGCTATGCATTGCTGCGGCCGTAGGATTTGCATTCCTTCTCTCCGCAGAACACCAAGGAAGAAAAACACACTCATCTTCCAGATCTGGGAGTCCTCTTGACAGTAGGACAAGAGTGATGGATGTGCTGGGCCATCAATTCATCAGAACATCAAGGCGCACGCCTGGCCCCTGCCATTCATTCTTGTCGTTTGAATCCTCTTGATGTGTAAGATTGCCTTAGAATCCTGCAGCAGAGGTGCGTCTCCTAGCCAGATACAGCACCGCCAGTTCATCCATCCAGCTCGGGAAACCAGGAGGAGGAGACGGAGCTGTTAATCGGGCTGTTTGTTCAAGGTGAAGAGTAAATGGGAAGCGTGTGGGGTGGGGGTGGGGTGCCTCTACCCCTGTTCCTAGTTATGCAAAGTGATGCGCACAGGAAAGACAGCATGGATGCCCAGATATCAGAGGCAGCCTGCAGTGTGCACTGTAGATGCATAGCATTGAAGTGTCTCGAACTCAGGGCAGCGAAGCCTCCAGCCCTGGCCAAGTGAGTGGGTGCGGAGTTATGGAAGGTCCATAGGCATTCCAACTGCTCCACTGTAAGCAAATGAAAGGTTTGCATTCCTGCGAAACTGAAAGCTCGACTGAGATTATCGTATTGGCCCAAATATAAGCTGCACCCAAATATAAGCCACACCTTTAAAATTGGAGGGGGGGGGAGAAAAAAAGAAATAAATAACCAAATATAAGCCGCTCCCTTCCTTGCTGCTCCTGGCTGTATACTGGGGGTGGGGAGGGGAGCTACGCTGCATTGCCGGCAGCTTTTACCCTTCCTTGTTCTCTCCCTTCCTGGCCTTGGGGGAGAGGACGGGGGACCACGCATGGGGCGGGCGCCATTTTGCCCTGCTCCTGGCACTGTTTGTCCCACGGTCCTGGCTGCATACCGTAAGGCTGCAATTATAAACCATATTTTAACTTTTCACGGTTGGAATTCAGGGGGAAAGCGTGGCTTATATTTGGGGCAATACGGTAGAATCCTGCACTGGCTGTCAGGAGCTGGAGTCAGCAATTAAAAAACACGGTTTCAGTGAGGTTTATTCAAAGAAACCAAAACAGTGCAGGCCTAGTGATTGCAGGAACTCTTCCTACTAGGTCTTGCCCCAGTTAGGCAGTTAAAAGAACCAAAGGACCCCACTTTCCACCATTGCAGGGGTCAGCAAACTTTTTCAGCAGGGGGCCGGTCCACTGTCCCTCAGACCTTGTAGGGGGTCGGACTATTTTTTTTTTGGGGGGGGGTGTTATGTACTAACTTGGATCCTAGAACAATAGGCAAGTAGGATCCTAGAATGCAACAACTGATTGGCTTGCAGGAGAAGACCAATCAGGCTCCAGGAGGGAAGCAGAATCTGCCAATCAGACGGGACTCGTTGTGTAAATAATGTATATAAAAGCCTGAGGTTTGGGGGGCAATTAAATCACTGTTTTACAAGCTGCAATAAACAGCATGAAATCATTGCAGGACTCCGAGTATATTTCACTGGCAACAAAGGTGGGATCCTGCTGAGCTGTCTGCCGTGCACCGCACACAGCCGCCACAGGCAACACAGCATCGCACCGCGCATTCAGGCTACAGCTCCAGGACCCAAGGACCCAGAATGGTGACAGACAACAGACTATAATTTGAAAAATAAAAATTAAAAATGAACAAATTCCTATGCCCCACAAATAACCCAGAGATGCATTTTAAATAAAAGCACACATTTGACTCATATAAAAACACCAGGCAGGCCCCACAAATAACCCAGAGATGCATTTTAAATAAAAGGACACATTCTACTCATGTAAAAACATGCTGATTCCTGGACTGTCCGCGGGCCGGATTTAGAAGGCGATTGGGCCGGATCCAGCCCCTGGGCCTTAGGCTGCCTACCTATGCTCCAAGGCTCTTCCTCTCTAGAATCTTTCACAAACAATCACAAATGGTGTCTGCGCACAAGAAATCTCTTCTCTTCTCTGTGTTTTCTAGGAGACCAGTGGGGAGAGGAGCTGGCCACAGCAAGAGGGGGAGATGTTCAAAATAACCTTTGTTTAAAAAAAAAAACAGAAGCTTTTCTTTTGGCAATTATAGCAGCAGAACTACCTAAATTGTATAGAGATTTATTTATGTATGCGACGACAGCAGCAAGAATGTTATTCGCCCCAAAATGGAAAGAGGCTGGAAAGTCCCAGCAAAGGAAGAAAGGATACTTATGGAATATGCAGAAATGGGGAAACTTCCCGGAAGAAGAAGAAATCAAGATACTGTAATAAACTTTTTGTGACAGATTGGAAGTGGTTTGTTGAGAATTTGCAGATAAACTGCAAACAGATAAAAACATTGGCAGGATTACTGTAATAACCTGCGGTTTCATAAGAGTATATATTTAAAGTAGATAATTAAATGAGCAAATGAATTTGGATATGCAGATGTTAAAAAAATAAATTTAAGGAACCACAGAAAGAGGGGGAAAGAACAATTGTAAAATGAATGAACTGTATAAGCTTGAAAAGTATAAATAAAAACTTAAAACAAACAAAAAACAAATGGCTTCTGCGCACAAGAAATCTCTGCTCTGCTCTTTTCATTTCTCTGTGTGTTCCAGGAGACCAGTGGGGCTGGCCACAGCAGGAGTGGGAAATTCCCTGGCTTCAGTCTTCTCCTCCATCTCTTGTCCACCCTCTCTTCCAGCTTCCACTTCTGCCTCGGAGTCTGCAATGCTCTCTGACACAGCCTCTTCCTGCTCACTAAACCCCGTCGCCTTTTCCACTTCTGACACCTTTTCCTCCCAGTCTCCTCCCTCTGTCATCCCACCACCAACCCCGTGGTCTCTGAGCCATCCTCCTCCCGGGGTTTCCTTGGGGGTTCCCCAGCTGGTGTCTCCCACGAACCCCTTGGCATCCAACCAGTCCAACAAAATATTTAAAACACAGCAAAACGCCAACCACTAAAAACTTCCCTGAATGGGGCTGCCTTCAGAATTCAAAAAGGAAAAGGTGAGTTTTCAGCACACGTGCATGTGCCAAAGCCTCCAGGAGGTCTGCTGTCAGTTCCCTCGAGTCTTCCTAGGGATCCAAACCTCTTCCTCCAAAGCCGCTGGACCTTCTGCCGGGTCACCCCTTTTCCCAACCATCACACACACACCAAACCCACTGCCACCCTCGCCAAGTCGCTCCTCCAGCAAGGATCTTAATAGCCAGGCAGGTTTGTGTAAAAAGGAGGCCGTTCTTAAGTCATCCTGACCCTAAGCCGTTTATGGAGTGGAAAATTAAAACCAAACTCTTTGCGCTGAAGCTTCAAGCGGCCTGGCAGGACGGCCTCCGTGGGGACATTGTACGGCCCCCTAAGGCATAGCAGGCAACTCAGGCAGGTTAGATTTCAAATCACAATTTCAGAGTGCTCCAGTACCTTTTTATATATCTGCGCGAGTAAATGTGATTCCTCTTAAGGATAGAAATTAAACACCGGAGAAGGAGACCTGCAATTTGGAGCCTTTGCTGCCACCTGTGGGTCAATGTTGTGCATGGCTAGATGATGTGGGGTTGTGAGGAGCTACGGTGGCAGAATGGGACAGGGGATCAAGTGTGGGGATCGCCAAGAGAATCTTTGGCGTTTGGCCAGCCCACTTCTGGGCTGGATCCAGAGCCACGATTTTATCAGGGCTAAGCGGCTGGGAACCGGAAAGATCCCTGTTCAAATCTCACAAGAGACACAAACATGGTATTTATTTAATGCACCAAGAAAAAAGCACACCAAGAACTCAGGCCAATGTAAGTTTCAGCAGTGGGAGTGGTCCCTATCCGCAAATCAATGGTCAATTGTAACAAAAACTAATCCATTCAAAAGTATGTATTCTGACAAGGATTACAAACTCAAATAGAGATTACAAACTCAAACTCATAAGAATATGTAGGTAAAGGTAAAGGGACCCCTGACCATTAGGTCCAGTCGTGGCCGACTCTGGGGTTGCAGCGCTCATCTCGCTTTATTGGCCGAGGGAGCCGGTGTACAGCTTCCAGGTCATGTGGCCAGCAGGACTAAGCCGCTTCTGGTGAACCAGAGCAGCGCACAGAAACGCTGTTTACCTTCCCGCCAGAGCGGTACCTATTTATCTACTTGCACTTTGACATGCTTTCAAACTGCTAGGTTGGCAGGAGCAGGGACCGAGTAACGGGAGCTCACCCTGTCACGGGGATTCGAACCGCCGACCTTCTGATTGGCAAGTCCTAGGCTCTGTGGTTTAACCCACAGCGCCACCCGTGTCCCTATAAGAATATGTATAACACAATAATCCATGACAGAATTAGAAATAAGAGTTTATGAGTAGAGATAAGATCATGTTAGTCCAGTCAGATTCGATGTGAAGATCTTAGTTTCAATCACTGAGCAGACATCAATTATGGATCAGAAACCAGGACAGGACCCTGTTTCAATGTATTCACCTTCATCAGCCAATTTTTTTAAGGGTTGTGTTAGTTTGATGACTTTCAGATATCCTGTTATTTTCTACGTTTCTCAGAGATAACGACTACGTGTGGGTAGATCAACATGTTTAATGCAACCTGCTGCATGCATCCCAATCTCCGAGCGACGAGAAACTCCAGGGCCTCCTGTGAACTGAAAATTCGAAGCCAACGTAGGAAAAAATTTAAGCAAAGAACTCCCTCCCCCCCCCATTCTGATGAGTCCTCTGTGGTTCTTTCTTTGATCTTTTAGGAAATGCTAGCGATATGCGAATGAGGCAGAGCAGGTGGAGAAGTGTCTGGGCTTCTCCAGTTTCCGAGCTTTTTCACTCTGTTAAACCAATTTAAAACCCAAGACTTTCAGCGCCTGCTAAAAACGTCCCTCTTTTAACAAGCCTTCTAATTTGGTACCTGCACTGAATTTGAATGCATTGTGGCTATATGTTTGTGTGCTGCTGCTGTCGTTTTAAATTGCTTTGTACATATAATTGCTATTTAATTGTTTTTATATTTGCAAGTGTCCCTCTTTTCTTTCATTGTATTGTAAATTGCTTCGGGATATCCCATGGAATGTGATTCATAAATGAATTTGCTGTTGTTAAAACAACACAAAAGTGCTTTCAAGCGTTGTTAGATGTTCTAAGTGTTTTGAAATGTTTCCAGTTTCTTTTTAAATTGCTTTGGCGTGTTTTAAGTATGTTATTCAATTTTATTTTAAAATTGTACTGTTTAAATTAACTTTTTAAAACATTTTCGGCCCTGCACTTCTATTGGGAGGAAGGATGGGATAGAAATTTAATAAATAAAACAAATGCTAAACATAACCATCTGAAAAAATCGCTTAAAACCAAAAGTATCCGCCTGTACCCAACACAGGTATGAACATCGCTAAAAGCCAAATCACTATCATTGTCTATTCCTGGGTTGCTGACCTTCAATTCTCATCACCCCTGACCATATGCCATGCTGACTGGGGCTGATGGAAGTTCAACAATGCAGGGAAGACCACAGGGTTGTGGGTTGTGTAGCCAAATCACAAATACATATTTTACTAGACAAGCACAGGGCTAGTACACAGAGAGTTCCTAAAACTTCCTAGAGAGGACCTTCTGTGTGTGGTCACTTTCCCCGCCTCCTCTGGGCAGGAATTCTGCAGCAAAGGAGAGACTGCCTCTGAGAAGACTCTCTTTCCACCATGCTTCCAAACTAAGATGATGTGCATCTGGGTGCTCCAGGTACATGCACCCTATTTTGAAGTCAACTTTTGTATTTTGTGCCTGAGAAGTTTTCTTACCTGCATTGCATTTGCTGCCTGCATTGAAATGTAAGTAAACCTTCCATTTACCTTACCAAAAAGTGTGGTTCATTCTCTGCAATGGGGGTGAAGAGGGAGGAGGTCTGCAGACTACAGATAAAAGGAAAAAGTAAGGTGCAGCTGCCTTGTTCCTGAGCTTCAGGAAGCTGCAAAACGCATTCACTTTTCACTCTGCAAGTTGGAGCAGCACCCTGGGCAGAAAAATGTTCCAAGTCTTGCAGTGGCTCTGCCCACTGAGCCTAGCCATTGTCTCACCTTACCAGGATGCATGATTATTTTTGAGTTATGTGGTGCTCTCCTAAATATGTTACATTTTTTAATGTTATGTGTATTGCAAACTGCCCAGTGGTTTTAAGGAAGGGTGGTCTACAAATGCAACAAATTATAAATATAATTAAAGATCCCAGCTGCTTTCCCTAGGACCTGGAAGCACAGACAACTAAGTAGACAGCACCTTCATAGCTAAAAAATGATTTTTGAATATCTATGACAACTTTGTGGCAGTGTTGTCAAAGACCTTCTGCATTCCCTGGCACCACCACAGGGAAGATGCATCTGGGTTGCTTGAAAAAAAAGAAGGGTGAACTACAGTGGTACCTCGGGTTAAGAACTTAATTCGTTCTGGGGGTCTATTCTTAACCTGAAACTGTTCTTTACCTGAAGCACCACTTTAGCTAATGGGGCCTCCTGCTGCCGCTGCACCACCGCCGCACGATTTCTGTTCTCATCCTGAAGCAAAGTTCTTAACCTGAAGCACTATTTCTGGGTTAGTGGAGTCTGTAACCTGAAGTGTATGTAACCTGAAGCATATGTACCACTGTACTGAGATTCCAAGATCTAGAAAACAAGGCAGTAGCGGGAAAACAAGGCAGAAGGTGCACAAAACGGGGAAAACACAGCTCTTTAGCACCCCTGGGATTCCAGCGCCTTGCATCCAAACAGATTTGCGCATTGGACTTCCGGAGGCGGCGCGAAGGGTAATGGCTGCCCTTTCCTAACCGGGAAGGGAGCTCCGTCCGAGAACGGGTCGTCCGCTACGGCGAAGCGGAGACCCACATTGGAAAACTGCAGGCGGCAGAAGCCTGCAGTCTTGGGACCCGGCGGGCGCCAGGAGCTGCCCCCGAAACGTTGAAGGAACCCCGTAAGGGGCTCCGGATCGCGGAGGAGGCAGCGGCGCTGAGGGTCGTTCCGCGATCGGCGGAGAGAAGCCGCGAAGCCGTTACCGATGAGCGCTGACCTTTCTTCCTGGATTTGGCACTCTGAAAAAACAGCAACCCGTGAGTAACAGAGACTTTTAATCAATTTGAGACCAAAAAGCAACTGAATTTGGCTGAAAGCGGAGGACAAAAGAAAAAGGAAGTCCGTCTTCCGCTCCCATTGAACTTCGAAGCAAAGAGCTGAAGGAGTGGAGGCTGTAAGTGAACTTTTTTTTTGTTGATTGGATCTGAGCATTTATTGAACTGTATCTAAAGGCAGAAAAGGAGTGTAAGCATTGGATTTATGTGTTAGCATGGACTGTGAAATCTTCCTCTGCTGAAGTTACAATTTAAAGAAGGAAACCAGGGGCTGGAACTGCCTGGTAACAGTAGCAATCAGTTTGCAGACCCCAGCATCTTGATACAAAACTGGAAAAATTTGAGAGGTTTGGACTTTGTTACTTTATAATAGCAATTGAAGTACCAGCAAGCACTATTTTGAGACATTGTGTTTTTATAACACCAACTCTGCTAAAAACTTAATATTTGAAGGCTTTTGGACATTAACTTTTATTTTTGGATAATCCTTCCTGAAAGACATTTTAAGCTCCCCCTAGAGGTTTTTGGACTTAACAGCAGTGATACTGTTTTACTTTCTATTTCTTGGCCTGCTGGCTGAGTGCTGCACCTGGGCCGTCTCTTTCTCATGGGAACAACTCAGCTTGACCTTGACTACCAGATAAGTTTGGAATGAGTGGCGCAAAGAAAAAGGAGACCAAGGAAAAAGAACAAAGACCAAGAACAAGACAAACAACTCTAGCCTCAACTTTACAGCAACGCAGATCGTCTGTGCCTATTTTGCATTCTGAGGAAGAAGCTGCCTCCTTGCCACAGGCAGGGGGAGGAGAGACAGAGGATTTACAATTGGAGGACATGGCCACAGGATCAGCTTCATCCATTTTAGAAAAAATCTATGAAAAATTGGAATCTTTGGACAAGAGAGTGGAATCTTTGGACAAAAAGGCTGATGAGCAAACTGCGAAAATAGACCAGAACACAGAATGTCTAAATAGAATAACTGGGCAAGTGGCACAGAACACTCAATCGATTGCAAAATTGGAGGAGGCTTCAGGGGAAAACAGGAAACTGGTTGAAGACACTAGCCAAAGACTTGGAAAGTTAGAAAAAGAGGTAAGACCACTCAATAAACAAGTAGGTGAACTTTCGATGATTGAATTGAAAAATAGGGAGACCAATTTAAGGATAAGATCTGTATCCGAAGTAGAAGAAGATAACTTGGCTGAGTTCCTGACTAAAATATTTTCTGAGCAGTGGAAACTTGAGGAAAAAGACTTTAAAATTACATCAGCTTTTAGGCTGGGAAGATTGATAAGAAAGGACAAGCCCAGAGATTGCTTGATAACAGTGAGATCAAAGGAGGAAAGGGACAAGATTCTGGGCCTACATTACAAAAAATCACTGGACATCTTGGGCAAAAGAATTGAAATTTATAAGGATATTCCTAGACAGCTCTTGGATTTGAGATCTGAATACTTGGAACTAGCAAAACTACTGAGGAGCAACTCAATCATCTTTAGGTGGGATTTCCCTCAAGGACTATCTTTTACTTTTAGAGGGAGGGAAATTAAAATCAGAACATTGGAAGACAGAGACAAATTTTTGAATCAGCACGGAGAAGACCTTCATAAAGGAATTGGATCGTTGCTGGAGCCTGGAGCACCAAAGGAACCGGCACCCTTGGATTCTGAAGACAAAGTACCACCCACTGAAAAATAACCAGATTTATACAGAATGTCTCTGCAACTTCTGAGCTGGAACATAAATGGCTGCAACATTCCGGAAAAAGGAAGAAAATCTTTCATATATTAAAAAAGGAACAATTGGACATTATTTGCTTGCAAGAAACACATGTGACTAGGCTCCATAGAAAAGTTTTGGTAAACAAAAGACTCGGCCAGGAATTTATATCTTCAGACAGAGTAAAGAAGAGAGGGGTGGTGATATATGCAAAGGAGAGCCTTTCACCTAAATTATTATTTAAAGATGAACATGGCAGAATTTTGGCAGTTGAAATACAACATCAAGGAGAAAAAATTATGTTATTAGGAATTTATGCACCAAATGAAGGGAAATTGGAATTTTACAAGAAGTTGCATGAGAGCATGCTGGAGTATCTGGACTTTGACAACATCATTATGATGGGAGATATGAATGGGATTGTATCAACTAACATGGATAAGTCGCAAAGTCAAAAAGTTACTAAAGATGGCAGACTACCAAAGACCTTTTTTGAAATGACTGACAATATGGACTGGATTGACATTTGGAGAATGAGAAACCCCCTGGGAAAGGAAGGAACATTCTTCTCTGAAGCCCATCTGACTTGGACAACAATCGACCAAATATGGATTACTAGAGGTCTGGCACCTAAGGTCAGAAAAGTGGAAATCTGCCCAAAGACCTGCTCCGACCATAACGCTTTGAAAATGGATTTGACATTGTTACCAACCGGCTCCTTTCGATGGAAGATGAATGACAACTTATTTAGAGACCAGGAGATTACTAAAAAGGCCCAGAAAGTTTTGAAAGACTATTTTGAAATAAATTTGAACACAACGGTGGAAAAAAGAACAATTTGGGATGCAAGTAAAGCTGTGATGAGAGGGTTCTTAATACAACAGAATGCTATTAAGAAAAGGAAACAAAATGAAAAGAAAGATAAGATTTTGGAGAAAATAAAAGAGTTAGAGAAGAAGCTAAGAGTAAATCCGAAGTCACAGCCGATTCTGAGAGAAATTAAACTTTATCAGGCACAATATTCTAAACTGATAAATCAGGAAATAGAATGGAAGATTAAGTCAATGAAACAAAAAACGTTTGAATCGGCAAATAAATGTGGAAAACTGCTGGCTTGGCAGCTGAAGAAGAGACAAAAGTTGAATATAGTAACAAATTTGGAAATTGAAGGAAGAAATATTCAGAACCCCGTGGAAATTAGAAAATCTTTCCAGAAATATTTCAAGAAACTATATACTCAAGGGCCGCAAAATGAGGTTGAGATTGAACAATTTTTGAAAAAAAATAGTCTTAAAAAATTTACACAAGAAAACAGACTACTCCTGAATAGTCAAATAACACGACAAGAAATTGAACATGCCATTCAGAACATGAAGCTGGGCAAATCACCAGGGCCAGACGGCTTGACCTCCAAGTATTATAAGACAATGAGTGACTATTTGATTCAACCTTTGATGGAGGTCAGCAATGAAATTCTGGAGGGAAAGAAGGCGCCGGAATCGTGGAAGGAAGCCTTTATCACGTTGATACCAAAATCAGAAACTGAAAAGACACAACTTAAGAACTACCGCCCCATCTCCCTTTTAAATGTGGATTACAAAATATTTGCCGATGTTTTAGCAGGCATACTTAAAAGAGTTTTGAATGAAGTAATTCATAAGGACCAGGCCGGCTTTCTCCCAGGTAGACATATGTTTGCAAACACAAGGAACATTATCGACATTTTGGAACTTTTGCAAACAGACATAAACACTAAAGCAGTGCTGATTTTTATAGACGCGGAGAAGGCCTTTGACAACATCTCTTGGAAATTTATGAAGGGAAACCTAAAAGAAATGGGAGCGGGGCGGGGTTTTGAAAATGGGATTGATGCAATATATTCAGAACAAAAAGCTAAATTGATAGTTAACAATGTGGTAACGGAAGAATTTAAAATTGAAAAAGGAACATGACAAGGCTGCCCGATTTCCCCGCTGTTATTTATTTCAGTTCTGGAGGTGCTCTTGAACTTGATAAGAGGTGACCGGCTGGTGCAGGGGATTCAGGTCGGAGCGAAACAATATAAACTTAAAGCTTTTGCAGATGACTTAGTTTTGACACTGCAGGAGCCAGAATCTAGTACGAAAAGAGTATTACAATTGATACATGATTTTGGTCAGGTGGCGGGATTTAAGCTAAATAAACAAAAAACGAAGGTGTTAGGAAAAAATATGACAGACACAGAGTCAGAACGGTTTCAGAGAGAAACAGAATTATCATTGGTGAAAAAGGTAAAGTACCTAGGGGTTAACATAACAGCCAAAAATCTGAGTCTATTTAAGGATAATTATGAAAAATGTTGGTCTGAAATTAAGAGAGACTTGGATAGTTGGTCAAAACAGAAACTTTCTTTGTTAGGCCGAATTGCTGCCATTAAGATGAATGTGCTGCCAAAGATGTTGTTTTTGTTTCAAACATTACAAATTGTGGACAAAACGGAGTGTTTTCAGAGGTGGCAGAGAGATATTTCCAAATTTGTCTGGCAGGGCAAAAAGCCCAGAATCAAGTTTAAGATATTAACAGATGCAAAGGAAAGAGGGGGCTTTGCCCTGCCAGACTTAAGGTTGTACTATGAAGCCGCAGCTTTTTGCTGGCTAAAAGAATGGCTACTTCTCGAAGACACCGATGTGTTAGATCTGGAAGGCTATAACAATGCTTTTGGTTGGCATGCATATCTGTGGTATGATAAAGTTAAGATCAATAAGGCCTTTAAGAACCATATTGTCAGAAAAGCAGTGTTTAATGTCTGGACAAAATATAAAGACTTATTGGAAAATAAAACTCCAAGGTGGCTCTTACCTTTGGAAGCTAAGGCTTGGAAAAGACCCAATATGGAAGCCCATTGGCCAAAATATTGGGAACTGTTAGAAAAAGATGGAGACAATTGGAAATTGCAGAGTATGGAGAAAATGAAGGATAAAGTGCGAGACTGGTTACACTACGCTCAGATTAAAGAAATTTTTAAAAGTGACAAAAAGTTAGGATTCCAGGTGGAGAAATCGAAGTTGGAAACAGAATTGTTAGAACCTAAGACTAAGGTACTTTCAAGAATGTATAACTTGCTGTTGAAATGGAACACACAAGACGAAATGGTTAAGTCGGCTATGATAAAATGGGCTCAGGATATTGGGCATAACATTATGTTTGAGGACTGGGAAAGGTTGTGGACCACTGGGCTGAACTTCACTGCATGTAATGCCTTGAAAGAAAATGTAATGAAAATGATATACAGATGGTACATGACCCCGGTTAAACTTGCCAAAATATACCATTCGTCTGATAACAAATGTTGGAAATGTAAAGAAAATGAAGGAACATTCTTTCACCTCTGGTGGACTTGCCCTAAAGTGAAGGCCTTATGGGAAATGATATATAATGAGTTGAAAAAGGTATTTAAGTATACCTTTACCAAGAAACCAGAGGCCTTTCTTCTGGGCATCGTCGACCAGAAGGTGTTAAAGAAAGATAGAACATTTTTCATGTATGCAACAACAGCAGCAAGGATACTACTTGCTAAGAATTGGAAAACCCAAGATCTACCCACACTGGAAGAATGGCAGATGCAACTGATGGACTATATGCAACTGGCGGAGATGACTGGCAGAATCCGAGACCTGGGAGAAGAAAGGATTGAAGAAGATTAGAAGAAGTTCAAGACTTATTTACAGAAATATTGTGATTTAGTGGAATGTTAAGAAGGATGCTTGGTTATAAATAATTGGCCATCACTAAAATAGTTTAGAATTTGATGATAAGAGAGATTAAGAGAAACAAATTTGTAGGAGAATTATTTTATTGTATTTAAATAAGCGATTACAAATTTGGAAATAAGATGATAATTTGCTTGACAAAAATTTATTAATGATGCAAGTGGGAGCGGGAGACGTGAGGAAGTTCAAGGAGGTTATGAAATTTTGTTAAAATAAAACAACATTGTTTATTATCATTGTATTTTTTTTTTCTAAAAACTCCAATAAATATTTAAAAAAAAAAACAGATTTGCGCATCAATCACAGCTCCAGCCTTTGTTTATTGGCTAAAAACACTGAAAGGCAGGAAGAGTCAGGCTGCCTCCTCTCGCAGAAATTGCTTTGAAGGTTGCCTGCACATTTTGTTTCATTACTTTCTTTCTAGGAGGGCTAGAAGTTTACTTTAAAAAACAACAACCAAAGTTAAAAATCTGGGGACCCTCCCAAGTCTGGTCCCGGGACATCAGTACCCCCTTAGCCGCCTCTCAGCAGCCCTGCCAATGGTAACCAAACATGTCACACTCCACTTGAAACACAGTTGTAAACATCTAATTTCCTTCGCAATCAGGGTTTGTCCCTGATGATTCCATAAAAGCTTGGCTTTCCTTTTTCCAAGCAAAGATGTGCACATGCCAAATTAGACACTTTAGATCAAATTCATCCCCCCACTAAATTCTGACGCCGATGAGCGAAGAATGAAAGGCAGTGGGAAGCTTTTTCTTTCCCCCTCTAAACCAGAAGTAATTTTCATGCTCTGATAAGGCAGAAAGAGCTGAATGGGTTTTCTTCAGCCTTCTTACACTTTTTTTAAAAAAAAAAATCTGCTTTGGGTTGAGAGCAAGTATGAGAGATTGCAGCACAAAGAAGAACTGTCGATGGACATAACACACATACAGAGAGAGGGGGTGGTTTTAAGGATCTGCTGGACTGCGAACCCTAGAATCACAGAGCCATCTGCATAGATCTGCTCTCTTGTCATTCCAGCTATGCTTAAAATTGGTTAAGTCAGGGATTAGAAAAAGTGAATAGAAGGCAAGTCTGCCAACAGCTATCAGCTCCAGGTTCAGAGGCAGGAGACCGCTAAATAAGACTGTAGTCCATATAGTTAAAGCTATGGTTCTCCCAGTAGTGATGTATGGAAGTGAGAGCTGGACCATCAAAAAGGCTGATCGCCGAAGAATTGATGCTTTTGAATTCTGGTGCTGGAGGAGACTCTTGAGAGTCCCATGGACTGCAAGAAGATCAAACCTCTCCATTCTGAAGGAAATCAGCCCTGAGTGCTCACTGGAAGGACAGATCCTGAAGCTGAGGCTCCAAGACTTTGGCCACCTCATGAGAAGAGAAGACTCCCTGGAAAAGACCCTCATGTTGGGAAAGATGGAGGGCACAAGGAGAAGGGGACGGCAGAGGACGAGATTGTGGGACAGTGTTCTTGAAGCTACCTGCATGAGTTTGACCAAACTGCGGGAAGCAGGGGAAGACAGGAGTGCCTGGTGTGCTCTGGTCCAGGGGGTCACGAAGAGTCGGACACGACTAAACACAACAGCAACATTTCTAAAGAGTTTTGGAGATGGATAAATATTATTGATAATAATTTAATTTGGATAAATATTATTATTAATATTACGTTATTAAAGTAGCCAATGTAACACCCATTTAAAAAAATGTTTTCAGGGCAGATTCTGGACCTTACAGGCCAATTAGCTTAATGTCTGGTGGAAAATATGGTTAAAAATAAAAGAAATATGCATATGATATAGAAGAAAAAGCTTTGCTGAAGCAGAGCCAACATGGCTTCTGCAAGGGCAAGTCTTGTCCCACAAACCTACTACTGTTCTTTGAGAGCGTCAACAAACATATAGACGATCTGGTTAGCATGGTGTACTTGAAGTTTCAAAAAGCTTTTGACAAAGTAGCAATGACTCCTATATAAGCTTAGGTTGCCTAGAGGATGTTAGGCTAGATGGGCCACTGAGCTGATCATGTTAGTAATCTAACACAGAGCAATTTCTAGGCTGCTTACAATCAATTTTTTTAAATGCACAAAATTCTTACAAACAACGGCAACCAAAATGTAACAAAACGATAGATAAATTGACACCAGATTCCAAAGAAAACAAAAACATGGGCAATCTGAATCAACGCTAGCCTTCACAGCAAGATCATGTTCCATTAAACACTGGAGATAAGGACAGACGGCTGGCACCAAAGAGATGTTTGTGTCGTCACCAAACAGGATTCGCTAGGAAGAGCATTTTGCCGGCTAAAAAGGCCCTGACCTTTGTTGGCATCCTCCAAACCTCTCGCAGAAGCAGCACCCAAATTGTTAGAATTCCTGCTCCGTGTCTGCAGTCATAGGATTGTTGTCTTTCACATGACGGCATATGTTTTGACTCCACAAAGTGGGAAGTGACGGAGACAGGATGTTTGTGTTCCTGTGTTCTGTGAAGTGGGACTGTTGTCCTTTGCTCTTTTTCTCCTTGCTGTCTGATGCTGGAGAGAGAAAGGGAGCCATGTTGCAGTGCTCTGTGTGTGTTTATATGTAAATAAAGTAGATTAGCCAAAATGCTGAGTTGCTGAGGTCTGTTACACATGATGCGCAAACTCTGCGGATCCCTAAGTGTGCCAATGTCTGTTGGCCGAGATATTTGGGCTGAAGAAGGCTTATGAAGCTCCCAAACAATCGACCAGGAGGGAGAGAACATTCCAGTCAGGCATGTGTCCATGCAAGGGTCCTACTCGAGTGTAGGCTGAACTACTGGCACAAATAAGGACTTCAAAGGGTGGTCTTGGGGTCTAGGAAGATTCCTGCTGAATCTCTTCCCAGCCGCAGAATATCAAGAAAGTATTTGCTGGGGAAATGTGCAGATGAGATGAATGGATCAGAGCACAGCACAAATCAATTGTTGGGATTTCTAACTGATCCTCTCTCCTTGGCCTTCTGTCCCGAGTTTCGATTCTGAAAGAGCCCCTTTGACCTCTCTCCATCGCTGACACATGGCTCCTCTGTTGCTTAGCAGTCTCTGCCATCTTCGACAAGGTCCTTAATTCCGCTTGGAAATTCGTGAGCTGGGCAGGGGAAGAGAAAGCCTCAGATTCTCAACATCAGTTGCAGCGTTTGGGACTTTTCAGTTTATAGAAAAGGTAAGAGGAGGTATGAAAGAAGTTTGGAATATTCTGCATGGCCTGGAGAAAGGTTTTCTCCTAACATTAGAATTCACGGGATGGAGCTGAAGGTTGGAAGATTCAGGATAGGTTTTAAAAAGACCGTCAGGCAGCTCATCGGTTCTGCGGAACTCTCTGATGCAGGACGCAGTTTTGACCACCCACCTGGATGGCTTGAAAAAAGAATTAGACCAATTCATGGAGGAGAGATCTATCAAAGGCTACTAGCCAGGATAGTCATGGTCTGCCTCCACAAACAGTGTCACAGTCCGGTTCACGGGCAATCAAAGTCCCAGCTGGGGACGTTGGGACCGGGGGCAAGACGGTGGGGTGGGAGCAGGAACGGGAGTCCAGAAGCCAGGAGTCAGGAAGCCAAGAGTCTGAGGGTCAGGAAACAAGGAATCACGAAGTCAGGGGTCCGAGGATCAAGAAGCCAGGAGTCATGAAGTCAGGGGTCTGAGGATCAAGAAGCAAGGAGTCATGAAGTCAGGGGTCCAAGGATCAAGAAGCAAGGAGTCATGAAATCAAGGGTCCGAGGGTCAGGAAGCAAGGAGCCACAAAGTCAGGGGTCCGAGGATCAAGGAGTCAAACGCAGCAAGGCAGGGAACGTGTTGCTGTGGCCAAGAGCCGAAGGGAAATGCTGACCTTCTATCCCTTCCCGGCTCTTGCCACCAGGTGCTGTGAGTTATCAATCAGCCTCACCTGTGAGGCCGCGCCTTGCCTCTCCAGAACAAACTTAGGGAGGCCCCAGTCCTGTGAAGTCCTACTGGTCACAGGGCCTGGCTCCTGCAGGCACTCCTGACACAGAGGCCATTCTGAAAACTGGTTGCCAGAAACCCAAGGAGGGGAGAGAGTTCTTGTGCTTGAATTCTGCCACTGTGAGAATGGACTAGATAGGCCATTGGCCTCATCCAGAAAGCTCTCCTTTTATGTTCTTGTGTGTGTATTCACTGCAGAAGAAATTTTGAAGGAATTATGACAGGCAAAGAACAACACAGCCTCCAAATTGGATTTCCAGGGGTGGATGAAAAGGGGAGTTCTTCCCCAGGGTAAAAAGAGGGGAGGCACCCCAGCAAATATTTGCAAACGCTTTGAGGCTCAGAAAACAAATTCCAAGCAAAAGCAAGCAGATTTGATTGAAGCGACCCGACAGATGCAGTTGGCATTTGCCCTGCAAGTTTTGAATGAAATGGATTTAAAAATCCTTGCTAAAAAGAGAGCCTGAGAGTAATGACTTAGGAAGGAATTAATAATTCAAGGCAGAGGCTGGGGGGCAATCGCTGGTGGGGTGCAATAATGGATTTACCAGTCAGCCTCATATTTACATGAAGCGCGGGTGGAAAACAAGGCTTGAAGAAAGAGCCTGTCTGTTCCAGTAAATTAGACGCAACCAGAGGCCTGCAGCGGCCAAGGTTTCGGCTGGTTGTTTCAAATCAATATGTGAGCTCCCATCTCCTTCGCCTCTGCAGCTCCTGGCCATGTCTGTCATCCTCATTCCCAGCTCTGCCCAGCGAGATCCTTTCAAAGCCGAGATCAGGGGTGCCGTATTATCTGAGATGTTAAGGCGGGGGAACGCTCGCTGTGGCGCAGAAGCACGGGACCTGGTGCGAGTGTCGGGTCTCAGACCAAAATAGGCTACAGGGCCCATAGAAATTAGCCAGGCGCCAGGCGCCTTTTGCACCTATCAGCCTACCAAGTGAAGATGCCTGGGGGCCAGGATGGCGCCTGACATCTCCACCATCTGGAGGTGTGTGCCTTGGGGATCCTTGGATCTGGACCGTTTTCACGCACTAACACAGTCAAACCGCGGTTTTCAAACATCTTGACTGCTGAACGCCAAAAACCTGGAAGTGAATGCTACCTTTTTCTAACACGCCTTGGAAGTTGAACAGTGTTTTCATTCCCCACCCCACCAGCCCATTGATCCTCGGTTTTCTTTTTTAATTTTTTTTAATTAAAGATTTTATTGATTTACGAAAGTGTGTGCAATGTCTCTCTCTCGTATTTTTTCCCCCATGTAACATTTTTACAAATCAGTTTCATTTGTTCAGACATTAGGAAGAAATGGGGGGAAGAGGTGGGGAGATGGGTGGGGGCGGGGTCAGGTAGCAATGTTTCTATTTTACTTACTATATGTAGGGTTTGGTGTCAGCGTTGGTTGTGCAGGTTCTTTGCTGTTCACTTGTGTTCCTTTGGTGGTGAGAGAGGTTGGGGTTGGCCTAGGGTGTGATTATTCATTTGTGGTTGGCTGTGGTTGGCAGCCCTGTTCAGGGAAGTTTTTAATGTATGATATTTTAGTGTTTTCTGGTTTCTATGGAAGCCGCCCAGAGTGGCTGGGGAAACCCAGCCAGATGGGCGGGGTACAAATAATAAATTATTATTATTATTATTATTATTATTATTATTATTATTATTATGTGGTGGTCTTTGTTTTCATGTGTGAGTGGGGTGGGTGGGTGTTTAGGATCAGGTAATCCTCGGTTTTCGAATGTTTCAGAAGTCAAACGGATTTCCGGAACGGATTACGTTCCAAAACCGAGGTTCCACTGTCCCACATCATCTTGGATCAAGTGGCTTTCCTTCTATAAGTTCTCAAAACTTAGCTGGAGGTTGTCATCTGAACTAAGCCAGATGTTTAACTGATAGGAGACCACCACCCCTTTTCCTTTTTTTTATAATAAATATTTATTGAAATTTTTAAGTTACAATATAACAAACAAACAAAGTTATAACATAACATGACATATTTTCTTATCTTCTTAGGACCTCCTCACGTCTCCCGCCCCTACCTTCCACTTTAAAAAATTAATCCAGCAAATTATCACCTTACTTCCATCCTTACTGTCTAGTTTTCAATGTTATATCTCAAATTTTAGGTACTGTACCTTGGTTATGCTCCATAAAAAATTAAATTTAGCCAAATAGTTATCCAAAAAATTTGTTTTTTCTTACATTTTGACTTATCTTCCTACTTCACTTCATCTATTTTGATGGTGCCAAATTGTTTATAATCAAGCATCCTGCTTAACATTCATACAGCTTACAATATTTTTGCAAATAAATCTTAAATTTTTTCCAATCTTCTTCTACCGTCTCCTCTCCCAGATCTCGGATTCTGCCGGTCATCTCAGCCAGTTGCATATAGTCCATCAGTTGCATCTGCCATTCTTCCAGTGTAGGTAAATCTTGAGTTTTCCAATGCTTCGCGAGAAGTATCCTTGCTGCTGTTGTTGCGTACATAAAGAATGTTCGGTCCTTCTTTACCACCCCTTGGCCGACAATGCCCAAAAGGAAGGCCTCTGGTTTCTTAGAGAAGGTATACTTAAATACTTTTTTCAGTTCATTATATATCATTTCCCAGAAAGCCTCCACTTAGCTGGAGGTTGTCATCTGAACTAAGCCAGATGTTTAACTGATAGGAGACTACCACCCCTTTTCCCCTCCCAGAGTTACCATTCCCAAGGTGGCCTTTTCCACAAAGAAATCATAATTATAATCCTCAATTGCATTTATATGCTCCCACTTTTCCTTTGAGGAGCTCAAGGTGGCATACATAGTTCTCCTCCTGCCCCGGCGCATCCTCACAATGACCCGTGAGTTAGATGGAGAGGTCACCCAGTGAGTGTGGGGATTCAAACCTCAGTATTGTCTAACCCAGCTGTTTTTGGCCTACAACTCCCATCATCCTTAGCTGGCAGGACCAGTGGTCAGGGATGATGGGAATTGTAGTCCCCCAAAACAGCTTTGGGACCCAACTTTGGGGAGCTCCTGCTCTAACCGCTACACCACCAGGGGCTAAATGTGTCTCATCCTCTTTCCAAACCACCCAAGTCGGTGGCCATCACTGGCACCTGTGGGAGCAGGTTCCACAGCAGGGATGGAGCCCCTTCAAAGCCTGCGCTCCACCACAGACGTCAGCCCCTCTTCTTCTCCCTCTCCATTTGAACTCGCAGCCCGAGTTCCCATGGCGGCAGCGGCGGCCTAGTGGGCGGAGGCACCTTTGCTGCTCCGAGCAAGAAGAAAATAACAGCCAGACGAAGAGTGGGCAGATTGGATTTAAAAACAACAACATGCTATTGCTTGCAGCCAGCAGAGCAGGCTTTTTAAAAAATTAATTTGGGTAAATAAATCTGTTGGCAGCATATGATTTTTGCAGCTGGCACCGTGCCGTTAATATGGCGTATTGTCATTATGGCGCTAATGCAGCTTCACAGCTGCTGTGAGAAACTGTGGCTTTTGTTTTATTTTTGCAGGAAGGGTCTGCAAGGTCTTTTAATGCAGACGAGGCTGCCTTTAACTCCCTTGAATATGCGTCCCTTTGCCCAATTACAGGGGATCAAGAGTGGTAGAGGGGCTTGCTCCGCCCCTCACCTGACCCCCAGTATTTCCATGCCTTTATGATGCCCCCCTCCAACACACACTCTCGCATTAAGGAGCCAAGCAAGGAAATGTTACAAAACGTTGGCAAGAAAAGCAAGTCTCTGCAGCATTCAAGTTCTGATCGCAACTGGCTTCTGTCCAATTATTTTATTTTTAAAGAATGGGGCTTACTGTGATAATATATTCTTGATGCATATTTTTTTAAAAAAGTTACAAGAATCCAAGCAGTCAAAGCTGCCACAAACTGTGAGAGGAATATTTTCAGACAGCAGAATTTACAATTAAAGAACAGGCGTAACAGGAGCTATTTAAAGATAAAGGCACAAAATCTATAGAGTACTCTGTTGTGTGTGTTTTTTAAGGGTTTGTCTTAAAGCTGCCCCTATACTCATTCACAGCGCATTGTGGGTTCTTGCATGTGCATATTGTACGTTAAGTCTCACTGCAATTCCGTAGCCTTAAAGCTCCAGAAGCCTTCTTGCCATTTGCTCACACGGAGTTTTCTCTTGATGGTACCTAGATGATTAAGAGAGATTGCGGTTTGCTGAGATTGCAGGAGCCTGATAAAATAATGCAAAGATGTCGTTATGACTGCAACTCAAAACAAGTGTGTCAACAATGAAAACTTCTTCAGTCAAGGCAAACAGGCAGCGGGAGGCTGGTCCATGGGAACAGCGCAGATTTCAGAATGGCAGTCATCCAACAGGAACAATGGAATACTACTACTACTACTAATAATAATAATTTATTATTTATACCCCACCCATCTGGCTGGGTTTCCCCAGCCACTCTGGGCAGCTTCCAACCGAATGTTAAAAATAATATAGCTCAGACATTAAAAACTTCCCTAAAAAGGGCCGCCTTCAGTTGTCTTTTAAAAGTAAAGTACCGTATTTTTTGCACCATAACACTCACTTTTTTCCTTCTAGAAAGTAAGGGGAAATGTCTGTGCGTGTTATGGAGCGAATGCCTGCAGGTGGCGGGGAGGATTTGCTGCAGTCATGAGCAGAGGATCCATGGTTCCCCTTCCTTCCCTCCTCCGTGGTTACAAAGCATGGATCCACATGGATCCTCAGGATTTTTGCATTGGGCTACTCCAAACTCACTGTCAGATCACATGTCTGTGGCCACAGCATGAACCACAAAAATCATATATCCACTATTTCGTTTAGAATATTTTTTTTCTTGTTTTCCTCCTCTAAAAACTACGTGTGTATTATGGTCTGGTGCATGTTATAGAGCGAAAAATACGGTAGTTGTTTATTGCCTTGACATCTGCTGGGGGCGCATTCCACAGGGCTGGTGCCACCACCGAGAAGGCCCTCTGCCTGGTTCCCTGTAGCCTGACTTCTCACAGCAAGGGAACCGCCAGAAGGCCCTCGGTGCTGGACCTCAATGTCCGGGCAGAATGATGGGGGTGGAGACATATGGTCAGTGGACTAGGGCGACTACGCTGGTCCCCTAAATATTCCTGGTGAATTAAAATATTAAAGCCTGGCTCCTTCTTCTCAAATCCCAGGAAGCTTTGGCCCATCTTAGGGAGGGCGCCCAAGAGCCTTTACACCACCTCCCCAAAGCCCACCTCGGTTTGGGAAGCAGGCAGGAGGACTCCCGTATCTTGTCAGAGGCCTGGCATCCCTAAAGGCCAGGAAGCTGCTGCCGACTTAGGGAGGTGCGATGCTCTTGCACATGATGTCAGGACATCGCAAAATTGCTCCCCCCATCACCCTCGCAAGCTGGCACCTCTGGCCCTAACCGTTCCCCTACGGAAAATTTCACCGCACACCCCTGAAGAGGAATTTGGGGGTTTGTCTCCTCACACTATTTCCAGCAGAAAGCTAAGCTTGCACTTTGAAGATGCAATTCCTTGGCTAATCAGGAGAACGGCCTGTGATTTGATATCGGGGTCAGCAAGCCCCCATTTGCACCAAAATAAGGCGTTTGCTTTGCATTTAAGCGATAACTTTAAGAATCCCTCAGTCCGGCTGTACCCGTTAGGATAATCTTTCCTTGCCTAATGAGTTTGGAAACGCTTCTTGCCATTGAACGAGGGTCTCTTGCAGACAGCAGTGCAGAGGTCAGAGTTTGTGGTTGTGGGTGCTGTTCAAAAGGGATTCGAAAATAGGAAACACACATAATTGGCCCTGCTTGCCGGGATGCTCTTTAGAAGAGATCCAGCCCATCTCGGGCCACTTATCTTGCGCCAGAGTGTGTGTTTGCTTACTGAAACACAAGCCCAGCAGAGAGCAAAAGAGAAATCTATCTTCTTGTCCCTCTTTCCGCCAAAGGCCTTCTATTTGCCCAACGCTGGGATACCGAGGCACGGGGATATTAAGTCAACATGGCCAGCAGGGATCTCTTTGTCCCTCACAATGGACACCTCTGCACCACGCTGCAAAGCCCAGCAACCAGAGATAGCTTTCTCCTCTCCAATTCCCATCCAAGCCAATGTGATAGCTCCAACCACGGTTCCTGTTGGTTCATTAGGTAGACTACGGTCCAACGATAGGTGATTGCAGTCCTCCCAAGGTGAGGAGAAGTGACCCAACTAAGCCCGGCAGGACAGCTTACTCTATGCCATTAACCCCTTCATGTGTTATTTAGACTTAAGCATATTAGTTGTATGAGGCTGCTTACTCCCCAGCAACGTCATGGGGGTGGTCTTTTTGAGCATCCTCCCCCAAATTCAGTGTTTTGGGAACTGAATCTGGATTACCCTCTTGGATGCAACTCCAGGTATACATGCCCTGCTTATAAATGGACATAAAAAACTAAATAAATGAATGCGAATTTGTAAGTGTGGTTATATATGAATGATCGGAAGCAGGAGCTGTTAGGCGTCTGATTTCTGAAACGAGCCAAGACTGTTAAAATCCAGCTGTATCCCAGTGGGCTCAATAAGGCAAAATCTATGTTGTATATCCTGATTAGGTGATATTTCCTTTAATTTCGGGCTATTTAGCCACCTGGACAATTTACATATTAAGCCCTACTGTGAAACCCTTTGAAGTCTCAGGCTGATAAGGCTTCCATTTCTAAAAATGGTAAGTGCATGCCGTTGACTGCAACCACACTGTAATGAACCTAATTAATGATATTTGCATGCATAATGATTAGCATTCTCATTTAATTGTGGTCATTAGGTTCCCAGCTCCGTTGCAAAGGGAGCTTTTGTTTATGTCATTAATGTTTTAAATCTATTTTTACTGAGAGGTTATCTCCTAAGTCGGATAAGCCCACAAAGGGGCCATTTCTATGGCAGGTCAGGAAGTCCACCGACAGGTGAGACCTGCACAGGTGATAATGTGGTCATCAAGGCAAACCTGTTGTGGTAACAATGCAATTTCAACATCAAAATGCACTGGCCTGACAGAAGGACATAATCTGAGTGATTTGAATGGGGGTCTGCAGAAACACATTCACTGCATTTTGTTTGTTTCTCTGGAACAAAGGAACTTCAAAGGCATGCTAACATCAAACTGCCAAATGACAAGTCATCAAGATGCTCAGGCTGTAACTTGTGGAGTGAATCAGGACTGTGTATTTTCATTGCACTATGGACTCAGCTGCCATTGGTCAAAAAATGGTGTTTTGAATGTGTTATAAACATGCAGCACCAGATGGCAACGGAGAGTAAAAAAAAAAAATCTATGTGATTTTCCATAGCATTTTTTTTCCTTTTGTTATGATTTAATTTCTGACTTATAGTGGATTTTTTTCCTGTGTGTAGATCCACCCTATGTGTGTTAATTGGCTTGCCAAAACACCAACAACTGGGTTCTTAAATGTGAATAGCCGCTGTTAATAAAATAATTATCCCAGACCATAATTTTCTGCATGCTGTTTCCTTCTGACCTCTCCTCACCCACAAGCATGAGTATATGTCTACAACTCAGTGGTGTAACGTTGGAAAATGTTGATCACTTCTCCTACCTGGGCAGTTATCTTTCCACAACGGCCAACATTGATGCCGAAATCCAGCATTGCCTGAGCTCTGTGAGTGTGGCTTTCTCCCGATTGAAGTGCAGAGTGTTTGGGGACCGGGACATTCACAGGGAAACCAAAATGCTTGTTTACAAAGCTGTTGTACTACCAACCTTACTATATGCTTCTGAAACATGGACCACTTATAAACGCCATCTGCAACTCTTCGAAAGATTCCATCAATGATGTCTCCGAAAAATTCTACACATCATTTGGGAAGACAGGCGAACTAACGCCAGTGTACTGGAAGAAGCAAAGATCACCAGTGTTGAAGCAATGATTCTTCAGCATCAACTTTGTTGGACTAGTCATGTTGTGCGGATGCCTGATGATCGTCTTCCAAAGCAGCTACTCTATTCCAAACTTAAAAATGGAAAGCGTAATGCTGGTGGTCAACAAAAGAGCCTTAAAGATTCTCTCAAGGCAAATCTTTTAAAATGTAGTATAAACACTGACAACTGGGAAACACTTGCCTGCGAGTGTCCCAGTTGGAGAACAACCTTTTACCAAAGGCATCATGGACTTTGAAGACCCTCGAACTCAGGACGCAAGGGAGAAACATGCTAAGAGGACGGCACGCTTGGCACTTCCACACCATTATCAACTCCCACCCAGAAACCTATGTCCCCACTGTGGAAGGATGTGTGGATCCAGAATTGGCCTCCACAGTCACTTATGGACTCATTGTTAAAACCGTGTTCATGGAAGACAATCTTACTCAGCTACGAGGGATCGCCAAAGAGAGAAGAGACCTGCAACTCAGGAGAGCACTTTGTGTATCTGATGAAATAGAGGACCAAAGCTTATAGAATAAATTTGCTAGTCTTTTGCTGTGTTTGTTGCAAAAACTAGAAGCACTTTGTTGCTGGCATCCATCTGTCTCAAGAGACAATGGAGTAAGCCTCTGGGGGTGAAGTCAAACCACTGTGTTAACAGCATCAGAGTGACCTTTCCGGGGCACAACCTGGGCAGTGTGTCTGGAGGTCCAGGGCTGCCTACACGACAAGTCCTCTCTCTCAGCCTGTCAGGAGTGTGTGCAGGAGCCAGGCCCTCTGACCAATAGCACTCTGCAGGACTGGGGCCTTCCTAAGTTTGTTCTGAAGAGGCAAGGTGTGGCCGCACAGGTGAGGCCGCTTGGTAACTCACTGCACCTGGTGGCAAGAGCTGGGAAGGGATATAAGGTCTGCATTTCCCCTTTGGCTCTTTGCCACAGCAACATGTTCCCTGCCTTGCTGCGTTTGACTCCTCGATCCTCGGACGCCTGACTTTGTGGCTCCTTGCTTCTTGATCCTCAGACCCTTGGCTTCTTGACTCTTGGCTTCCTGACTCCTGTTCCTGCTCCCACCCCATCGTCTTGCCCCCGGTCCCAATGTCCCCAGCCAGGACTTCGATCGCCAATGAACCGGACCGTGACACAGCCTCACTGATGAGGTCCAAAGGAAAGCAAATCAATATGTTGGGCTCCAGCTTGGCTGCAAGAGTTGCCAGAAGGCAGCGTACAAGGTGCCATCCAACCATAAGGGAATTCACTCTGGATTTGTGTTGGGTTTACTCCTTAACTCTTTCTTCTCCCCAAAAAATCCCGCAAGCCAGCAGAGGTTTAGGATCAGAGTTTCCTTCTCCTGGTTGGGTTATATTCCCGGGTTTTTTTTAGAAATGTATTGTTTATGTTCCAGGTGGACGAGCCCTCTGGAAATCATCTCTCCTTGACTGAGCTCAGAATGGTTCTGTTAACTAGCGGCAGAAATAGGCTATGCACAGTGCGGACTGGCTGTTTTCTGAAAGCACCAAATCCCTCTCAGAACAGTGGAGCCCGTGGACATGAAACAAAGCTGAATATTGCAAAGTTCAGGACAGATTCCTGTTTGTTGTTGTTGAGTCGTTTAGTCATGTCCAGCTCTTTGTGACCCCCTGGACCAGAGCACGCCAGGCATTTCTGTCTTTCACTGCCTCCTGCAGTTTGGTCAAACTCATGTTGGTAGCTTCGAGAACACTGCCAACCATCTCGTCCTCTGTCGTTCCCTTCTCCTTGTGCCCTCCATCTTTCCCAACATCAGGGTCTTTTCCAGGGAGTCTTCTCTTCTCATGAGGTGGCCAGAGTATTGGAGCCTCAGCTTCATGATCTGTCCTTCCAGTGAGCACTCAGGGCTGGTTTCCTTCAGAATGGAGAGGTTTGATCTTCTTGCAGTCCATGGGACTCACCAGAGTCTCCTCCAGCACCAGAATTCAAAAGCATCCATTCTTCGGCGATCAGCCTTCTTTATGGTCCAGCTCTCACTTCCATACATCACTACTGGGAAAACCATAGCTTTAAGTACATGGACCTTTGTTGGCAAGGTGATGTCTCTGCTTTTTAAGATGCTGTCTAGGTTTGTCATTGCTTTTCTCCCAAGAAGAGAATTCCTGTTTAGGGAAGTTTTTAAATGTTGGATGTTTTATTGCACTTTTAATATTCTGTTGGGAGCCGCCCAGAGTGGCTGGGGAAACCTAGCCAGATGATTGGTGTATATATTATTATTATTATTATTATTATTATTATTATTATTATTATTATTATTATTGTTATTATAAAGAACTTCATCACACAACATGTAAACTTCAGAACTCGCTCCCAAAGGAGGCGGCGATGGCCGACAACTTGGATAGAGGAGACGGCTATTGAAGGCTCCTGGCCACAACAGCTCTGCTCTGCCTCCCTGCTCAGAATCAGCAGTGCCTCTGAATACCCAAGAAGGAGAGTGGTCTTGTGTTCAAATCCTGCTTGAAGGTTTCCCATTGGAGCCCCTGGCAAGAACAGGATGTTGGACTAGATGGGCCACGGGTCTGATCCAGAGGCCTCTTCTTAGGTTCTGGTGCCGGTTGGGGCTGATAAGAGCCGTAGTCTGAAACTTCCAGGGAAGGCCGTTTTAGGAACAAAAGCAGCGGCCTGCTCATGTCTGCATCCACGCCTGCATGCTGTCACACGCTTCCATTTCCTCTCAACCCATTCTGCTTACAATTTCATGTCCTGACACTCACGGATGCGATTAGGTAAGCGCAAACAAAGGCTTGCATGAGCAACATGAGAGCTGACGGTAAAAAGCAGGTAAGAACGACTGGAAAGAAAGAAATTGCATTCTACTTCACCACCGCTCCCATGTGCCCAGGATCGCCCAGGACGAAATAGGCCTCCTTCTACACACAATTCAGGCTGTGCGTTTGGCACAAGCTTCTGCTTTCAACATACCTGAAAAGCATCCTATTCCCAACCTGGAGAGGACTAAGGAAGGCGCTTGGATAGATAAGTTTTGAGCACTTTGGCATGTGCTGCTGCCTCCAGGTACAAGCTTTACACACTAGGATGATGGAGCGTAAGAGACTGGGGCAGCTTTTACCTCTTGCCAGGGCTCCTGTGTTTTTATGGCACAGATCAAAGCACAGCTTTTTGCAGTGAAATGGTTGGCAAGTGAGCGTCTCCTGTTTATGTCTACCTTTTGGGCATCTATTAAAAGCAACGTTGAGTCCTGTCCAGGGAAAGATGCGAATGTTAGGCTGGGAGCGCTGCCACCTTTTAATTCCCCCCCCCCCCCGGTGTGGCTCCCAGGCTGTCAGTTGATCAGCACAAATCCAGCATCCCAGAGGGCGAGCTGCGTCAAACGGGCTGCCGCAGAAAACAAACCAAGAAAAAGTCTTGTACCACCAACAAATGTGTTAGGGCAGAGCTCTCCAAACTTTTCATGTTGGTACCATGCAATGCAGAGTTTGGAAAGCTCTGGGTTATGGCACTGAGAAAGTGCCGTCTGCAAAAGTGCATCTCATAACAAATAGGTCCCTTCGTTGCTTTTGTTCCAAATTCAGTTACAAGTTAAGCTTTGCCCAATAAAACAGGTACAGTGATAACCTTATTTCATAAATATTCTTTTGGAAGCTGCCCAGAGTGGCTGGGGAAGCCCAGCCAGATGGGCGGGGTATAAATAATATTATATTATTATTATCGTATTAATTTACAGAACTATATAACATATATTTAAATGGTTCTGTAGTCTTAATTACATTTTCTGGTCATGTTGTGATTGTTTTCCTTTACCTTTTTTTAAAAAAATATTGTATTTCTTTCTTTTTACTTTAACTCATTTCCTTTAATATTCTTTTAAAAATATTAAAATAAAACAAAACAATACAGAAAAATACCAGTGTAAATTTCTACACTGTCTTGCAGGAATAACATTCTTCACAAAGTACTGTATAGCCTCTCTAAAGATCTAAAAAACGAAACAAAAAATAATAATCCTGTTTTATGCAACCCCCGAGCCAAGGAGATAAGTAACTCTGCAACCTTTACAAGACATCTGAAGACAGCCCTGTGTAGGGGAGTTTTTTTGTTTAATGTTTTATTATGTTTTTATATCTGTTGGAAGCTGCTCAGAGTGGCTGAGGGCAACCCAGTCAGATGGGTGGGGTATAAATAATAAAATTGTTGCTCCATCATACAAAATACAGCGTAAACCCAGCTGTGCAACCAGATCCCCAGCCTCAGTGAGTCAAGATTAAAAGGTAGGTTTTTAAGACGCATTTGAAAATAGCCAAGATGAGACCTGGGAGAGTATTCTGCAATTGTGGGGGCCACCACCAAAAAAGCCTTGGCCCCTGCGATAGCCAACCTCACCCGCTTTCTGATGGGCATCACAACAGATTAGTTGTAGCTTATAGATTAGATGCAATCCCCACAACCACATTGTGAGGCAGGGTATGGATGAGAACCAGTGCCCCAAGCTTGTTTGTTTAGCAGAGTAGCAGAACTTTGCTTGAATTCCAACAAGACCCAGATAGCAGAAAATGTCTTTCGTAAGATTCACTAAAGCATAAATCACAGAGTTTGTTGCTGGCTCCCTAGCAAGGCAAAACTCAGCTCATTTAGAGCAAACCCAGGTTCCAGGAGTAAAAAGAATTGCACCACATGAATATAAATGCAAAAATGAAAGCGAGAACAGAATAGCAGGAGGAGAAAGAGGGAATAACGGGGCACCCCGGGCAGAAAAGTTGATATAGTCTTGTCTCCGAAGCAAATGGCCTTAAAGTCTAGAGAAAGCATAGAAGGAAAACAAGAGCTTTGCTCTCTCCGCTTTGGGGAGACCTGATAACCTTTTGAACACGAGAATGTACCAGAATGTTTCTGGTGGCTTCTGTACTCCACAAAACTTATTCCCCGACAGGTACTGCAGCCTCGGGAGTATTTGAAGTGATGTGAACCGCCCTGAGATCTTCGGATGAAGGGTGGTGTCAGGGTTTCAGGGAGAGAAGAGCAGATGGGGGAGGAGACAGAGAGCGAGGGGGAAGAATCCCAGAGAGATGAGGAGGAGGATGACGATGACCAAAGGTCGTCCATGAGTTTGTCCAGTGAGTCAGAAGACTCCCAGAAGGGAGCCCCCCTGGTCAGACCAAAGGGGGGCCAAGGGGGAAGCAGGGAGGAACAGGGGGGCGAAGGGAGAAGCCTCAGTAGGAGTAGGACACAGGAGCCAGCTTCTCAGCCGGAACGGAGTGAAGGGGGTGGAGTTACCAGGGTGTCAGAGGGAGCAGAGCGTGAAGGAGACAGGGGGAGAAGATCGGAGCAGGACGCTCAGCCGGAAGGGGTGGAGAGTAGCACCGGGAGCAGTGTAGCGGTCGAGAGAAAGGTCAGAAGCAACGTACGCGCGCCAAGTTCAAAGGTAGAGGCGCGCGGAAGTGAGGAGAGCCCTGGGGAGGAGCCCGGCCCCAAAGCGAGAAGGAGGGGGGCGGAGGCGTCAGAGGATTCAGCCTCGGGCGAGTCCCGGCGAGGGGGAACCCAGGGGGGCAGAAAGACCCTGCGGAAAAGGAAGGAGAGGAAGAGGTGGTCCAGCACAAGCCTCTTAAATTGGTGCAGAGGTGGGACAGATTCAGAGGGTACTTCAGCGATCTAACGATACAGACGTAGAGTCACAAAGATGGAGTGTAAATGCAACCATGATCTTCAATAAAGACTTTCTGTAAATAAACCGGATCGGAGTTGGGTCTCTTGTGAGCTGGGACCAGACGGGTGGCTCTGACAGGTGGTATACAAATTTAATAAATAATGGAACAGTAACAACATAGCAATGAAAGTGAAGTTTTTAGAAGGTTACAAACAGTTGGGGCAGGCCTGAAATTTATTAGTTTCATCAAATATTGCTTAGCCACCCCTGACCAGAAGATTCCAGGGTGGCTTGTGTTTAAAAGTGCAAATAATTTTTTTCAAGCATTTTAAAAAACAATTTAAAAACAAGGAAGCATAGCAAAATAGAAGACACACACACAGACACCCTAAAAGTTTTAAAAATAATAGAACATAGTTAAAACCAACCAACCAACACTGACCAACCCTCTAATTACTTAAAATGCCAGCTGGGCAATTAGGAAGATGGTACAATCTTGTGCCATAAAGCCCGTAAGGTCCGAGGTGTTTGTCTTCCTTAGGGTGGGCATTCCGATCTTGCCACTAATAAAGAGAGCCAGCGTAATGCAGCACTCAGAGTACCTGTGAAAGAGCAGGGTTCGAATTCTCTGCTCGGCCATGAATCTCACTGGGTGACCTTGGAAGCGTCGCTCAGCCTAACCTACCTCACAGGGTTGTTGTGAGGACAAAACGGGGGAGCAAGAGAACCACGTCCACCTCCTTGAGCTCCCTGGAGGGCAAAGCTGGTGGACATAATAAATATAATACAGAACTAGCATTTGCAACAGGCTTGAGAGAGAGGTCTCCACAAGGCCACTCCATGAATTTGTGGCAGAGACAAGACCTGAGCTGCTTACAGTGCATGCTTCGCGACACAGCCTGGGCGGGGAGCTGAACCTGCTGATTGCCTACCTGCCAAACAACTCTCATCATTTCTATGGCACAGAACCTCTCCCCCCTCCCAACACGATGCGTGTTTTCGCAGAAGTAAGCAAAGCCTTTGTTGACTTTATTCTCTCTACTGTTGTTATTTAAGCCGAAAGCTCTTGGGGCAACAGCCTGCCTCTTTCCCCTTCTCATGTAGAAGTGTCGTGTTGCATATTGATGGCTGCCTTGTTTTATATGCCAGCCCCATTTAAAATTCTCTTTTCTTGTATTGGGCGAGTGAAGTTATATGCCTTGCACATACATTGGCATGGCTGTACTGATCCTAATTATTGACTGATGGATTAGTTATTGTTACCGTATTTCTTAATTGTGTTGTTGTCTTGTGATTATTTGCTGTGTTTTACATCACTATGGCATGCCCTGAGATTATGACAAGGGGGCTGGATATACCGTATTTTTCGCTCCATAGGGCGCACCGGACCATAGGATGCACCTAGTTTTTAGGGGGTGAAATAAAGGGGGGGAAATTATCCATCCCACTGGCTGTCTTGGCTTCCTCTTTAGCCGCGGGGCTGGGGCGGGGGAAGCCCAAGCTTCGCTTCACCTTCGCTGCTGCTATCCGCAAGCCCGGGGTGCGCAGCAGGAGTTGATGCTGCGCTCCCCGGGCTTCAGGCTGCAATCCGCAAGCCTTCGGAGCCCGGCGGGAACTCTCCAGGCTTCAGCGAAAGCCTGCATTCGCTCCATAGGACGCACACACATTTCCCCTTCATTTTTGGAGGGGGAAAAGTGTGTCCTATAGAGCAAAAAATATGGTAAGTTATATACAATATTTTAAAGGCATGTAAAGAGCAGCAAGAGGGGCACCCATCTGAAATTAAACCTCAAGCTGCTAATCCTACCCCCCCTCCCAATTTGGTTTCCCTGTCCCACTGAAAATATCTGGACTTACTTCTACGCAAACATGTTTAGAATCAGGCTGCCCTTATCTGAGGCTGCATTTGGGCAGACTAACCTTGCTTCTTAACATTGCTGTTTATTGTACTGCTATTGTATTTAGATTGCAATCTCCTTGGGGCAAAGCCCTTGTGTTTGTTGCTTATGTCATTCCAAGTCTGTGCATGTTGATATGCCGTATTGCTATACAAACAGGCAACACAGCTCCACCAACTTACTCCTACAACAAGCAGTCAGAATTTTAGTGCTGGAAGTTGCCTCTGGGCTTTTCAAGAGCCACAACAAGGGCAGTGTGTATTCCTTCCTGCTGCTTCCCCGTCACTACTGTATCTTGTCATCACTGTCTTGCGAGGGGATGCATTGATGTTCACAACTCCAAGCCTATCAACCCTTTTGCAATTGGTCCCCAACAAGAGAAAGGCAAGCAGGATATGTGTGTGAGCTTCATTTGCAAAATACCTGGGAACAATAGTTTATGAAGCATAATAAGTTGTTGAGACCTCAGAGAGCTACAAAACTTGTTGTTGTTTAGTCGTTTCCGACTCTTCGTGACCCCTGGACCAGAGCACGCCAGGCACTCCTGTCTTCCACTGCCTCCCGCAGTTTGGTCAAACTCATGCTGGTAGCTTTGAGAACACTGTCCTACCATCTCGTCCTCTGTCGTCTCCTTCTCCTTGTGCCCTCCATCTTTCCCAACATCAGGGTCTTTTCCAGGGAGTCTTCTCTTCTCATGAGGTGGCCAAAGTCTTGGAGCCTCAGCTTCACGATCTGTCCTTCCAGTGAGCACTCAGGGCTTATTTCCTTCAGAATGGAGAGGTTTGATCTTCTTGCAGTCCAGGGGACTCTCAAGAGTCTCCTCCAGCACCATAATTCAAAAGCATCAATTCTTCGGCGATCAGCCTTCTTTATGGTCCAGCTCTCACTTCCCTACATCACTACTGGGAAAACCATAGCTTTACTATATGGACCTTTTTTGGCAAGGTGATGTCTCTGCTTAAGAGTGGTTTAACGCTCAATCCCTCTTCCCAAGTAAGCACTGGGAATGCTAGCTCTGTGAGGGGAATAGCAGACCCTCCAAGTGACCCTATTTTCCAAGGGTGTCCCTGATTTAGAGAAGCCGCCCCAGTTTGATTTGATCCTGGAATGTCCCACTTTCCCTTAGATGTCCCAATTTTCACTGGAGAAATGCTGGCGGGTATGGAAGAGGGGCCTCCTAACAATTCAAGGCACCCTCTGCAAACTAGTTCCCGGAGAAGCCATGACAGTTAAAACGGCACCGTAGCTTTTTAAATGCATAGTGCAGCGGGGAGGGGGGGGAGCGTTATCGTGTCAGGCGGATGCACAACCAGGTACCAGCTGAACTCTTCCTTCTTCCTTATGACTCTCATCTCCGCGCTGCCTCTCTGCCCCCGGGGGCTGGATGGCTTCGCACCCAGGGCTCAGAGCTGCCAGCCCCGCCGTTCTCATCTTCCGCGGCCGCAACCCTCCCTTGCAAGAGCGTTGTGCAGTACCGCCCTCGCCTTGTTCGCCTACCCCACTGCCCTTTGAAATAAAAAACCCCCAACAGCTGCCCGTAATGGAGAGCGAAGGGCTAGCACGTGCTCTACCCCCCCCCGCGCAAAACCCTTGCTCAAGCGCCTTCTCCGCTCCCATGCAAACCCGTTTCTCACGCGCCGACACGCCCCGTCTCCTAACGTTGCACGAGCACCCACGCACTTTTTATTTTATTTTTTGCACGGCTCCTCCCCGGCCGAGAGACGAAACTGCAAAGGGAGAAGGGGAGGGCGCGCGCACATGTTTGCGCGCGCACTTTTGTTTTTGTTTGCTTTCCGTGCCACGCGGTTGGCGGCGCTGCCCCGTCCGGTTTCCGCCCTTTGCACGAGGGCGCTTGTGCGCTTTTCCTCCCCATGTCGCCGTCCCTTTTCAGAGGGGAAGGAGGAAGCGGAAGGGAGAGCGTGGCGCGGGGAAGGAGGCGCTCGGCGGAACGGGCACTGGCACCCCAACGTGGCACCCCTTTCCCCTTGCAAAAGCACCCACAACCCGGGGCATTAAGCGAGCGCCCCGGTGTGTTTTCACCCGCGTCGCATCGCCTTTGGGAAAGGGAGAAATAAAAGCGGGGAGGCACCCTGCGAAAAGGGCACCTTCACCCAAACTCTATAACCCCCTTCACCCGCCCCAGGGGGCATGACAGCGAGCACCTCCGGGTGCGTCGCCCTGCTTTTGGACCGGGGCGCTGGGAGGAAGAAATCGACGACACAGCCACGCCAACCCTTGCGCGCCCCTTTGGCCCGGCGGCTGCTCCCCCACGTACCCACCCAAGGGTGCAGAGCGAGCGCCTGTGCGTCCCCCGTCCCCCCAGCGTTGCCTTGGGGTCGGGAGAGGAAGACGACTTGTGGGGCAGAGCCAGACCAAGCACAAAGTGGCCCTTGCTCCCCGAAGCCGTGCGCCCCCGTTCCCACCGCGGGCCACCGGAGCGTGCGCCTTTACGCGCGCTGCCTTGTCTTTGGGGAGCGCACGCCCCCGAACCCGCGCGTCCCCCTTTCTTTTTGCAGCTCCCCCACCCCGGGGCGCTGCGTGTGGGTGTGTTTTCATCCCGTTGCCAGGTCTTTGGAGGAAGAGGAGGAGGCAGTCGGGGAGGGAGGGGATTGCGAAGGAGAGAAGCGCCCCGGACCCCGTGCGCCCCGTCTCCCGAGCGCGGCCTGCGAGCGCGCCGCCTGGGCAGCCCGGGCCTCTCTCCCCGTCCGCCCGCCTCCCGTCCCGCGGCCCCGCCCCGGAGGCCGGCGGTGCGTAGTCGGCGGCCGCCCCTGCCTGCCTGGGCCGCCGCGAAGATGGCTGCAGCCGCGGGCGAGGACGGGCCCGGCGCGAGGGCCTTGCTGGCGCTGCAGCGCGCCGCGCCCTCGCCGCCGCTGCCTCCCGGGGCGCCCGCCGCCTCGCCTCCCCAGGGCCCGGGGCCGGCCCCGATCCCGCCCGCGCTGCCCCTGGCCGTGCCCTCGGCCCTGGCGCGCCTGCAGGGCCGCGACGTGGAGTTCGTGATGCGCCAGGCGACGGTGACCATCGGGCGCAACTCGTCGCAGGGCGCCGTGGACGTGAACATGGGCCGCTCCAGCTTCATCTCGCGCCGCCACCTCGAGCTCTCCTTCCGCGCGCCCCACTTCTACCTGCGCTGCCTGGGCAAGAACGGCGTCTTCGTCGACGGCGCCTTCCAGAGGAGGGGAGGCCCGGCCCTGCAGCTGCCCCCGCAGTGAGTCGTGGGAATGGGCAGGCTTGCTGGCGTGTGGGGATTTGGGGTTGGAGGACAGGCGTGCAAGCTGCGGGGTGGCCGGGGGTTAGGGAGACAGGCGGGCAAGTTGGGTCGTGAGGATGGGGCTTAAGGAGACGCGGGTGCAGACTGGGTCGTGAGGATCTGGGTTAGGGAAGCACATGCACACTCTGGTTCGTGGGGAAGGGGGTTAGGGAGAGGTGTATAAGCTGGGTTGTGGGGGTGGGTGTGTGCAGGTACACACACGTGTATAGGCTGGTTGTGGGGATGGGGGCATGGAAGACCTGCATGTAGACTGGGCCATGGGGGTGTGGGAGATCCATGTGTAAGCTGCGTTGTAGGGGTGAGCATTAATGCAACCCACAGGTGAGGTGTGTTGAGAATTTGTGGTGGTGGGATGTTAACCCACGAGGGTTAACACCCCCAACATAAACACCATATACACCTAGGCAGGGAAAACTGTGCATGCGCATGAACGGGTCCTGGGAAGAGAGGTTGTGGGAGGGTGAAGGAAGAGGAGCCTCCTGAGGGTGTTGTAGGGGGAGCTTATGCGCAAAGGGGGTGCCAGTCCTGAGGGGGAGACCCACAGGTGTCCCTTGTGTTTATTGGCAGGGAAAACCCACGTGTGGGCTAATGGGTCTTCAGAAAGAGAGTTGAGGGAAGAAGATGGGACCCTTATGTGTGCGCATGTATGTGTATTATGTATTAATAAATGGGTTTTGGGGTATAGAATTGGAGGACCCCATTTTAAGGGAGCGGGGTTAGTCTTTTGAAAGCCCACCCCACCTGGAGTAAGGTTACCAGATGTCCCAATTTCCCAGGGACAGTCCCTGGATTTAAACCTCAAGTCACCTGACAAAATCTATCCCCATCAACAAAAGTTGAAAAGTGTCCCTGGATTCATTGGGAAAAAATCTGGTAACCTTAATCTGGAGGGGAAACCCACAGGGGTGCGTGGGGCCCCCATCACGGTGTGGGGGAAGACTGCTGACTACCTTTCCTGTGGGGAGGAGAGAAGGAAGCCGAGCCCCACGTTGAGAGTACATAGTAATAAAATTATTATTATTGAAAGTTGGCATGTGTCAGTCTCACAGGTCTTCAGAAAGGGATCCCTAGCCTGAAATTAATCCTGCGGGGGGGGGGGGTGTATTTTTATTTTTGAAAATATTTACAGGCTGCCTTGCTGGACCAAGTCTGCCCAAGGTGGCCAAGGAAGGAGAAGCATTAAAAAAAGAAAGAAATCTACATTAAAATAGAATTCGAGCCGCTGTGTGTGTGTGTGTTTGACAAGGAGCGCTTGCATGTGGTTTGAATCGGTCTTGCGAAGGGGGCGAGGTACAGGAGGAAGGAAACTTTCACACGTGGGTTTGGGTGTTAAGAAAAGGGTGTTTGTCTGAGGGGGGAACCCCTCTGTGGGAGTGAAACCCCATGACTCTTGTCAGGTGGAGCCACACGTGGGTTTTACGGGTCTTGGGAATGGGGGCGGGGGAACGGAAGGGCGTCCCCCAACTTGGGGCGGGGGGAAATTACATACATGTAGGTGGTCAGACAGGCCTTCCGTGTGGGTTTCCCCCCCCCTAAAATAACCTCATTAATGGCAAGCAGGCTTGGAATAATTTGTATCCTGAAAGGCAGGATGTAAATAATGGCAAATCAAGAAAGTCCGAAAATATACGGACTTTTAAAAGCGGGGTTTGGGGGTCTTGGGAAAGGGGAACCTACTTGGGAGGGGGAAGCCCTGGAGGGGGTCGACGTAGGAGGGGGGGTTTGCGAGCCGTGGTCAAGGGGAGCCCCCTCTGGGGTGGGTTTGGCAGTTCTTGAGATGCCCCTTCTGAAGGGGAACCCCGAACTATTTCTGAGTTTGTGTGTATTTTGGCACGGAAAACCCACACCTACTCTAAAGGAAAGTTGTTGGGCTTGGAAAACTGGGGGGACGAAAGAGAGTTGAGTGTGGGTTTCTGCCTTGAAAAGGGGGAACCCCATATGTGGTTTAAGGTGTGGAGGGAAGACTTATGGGTTTGGAGAGAGAAAGGGGATCTTTCTCTGAGAAAGGGGAACCCAGGTACATAGGTGTCTCCATTCGAGCAGGGTGGGGGGAAAGACGGCCGCGGGACAGAGAGGGAGAATGTTGAGGGCAGGATTCCCCCATCCTAGGAATGAGTTGGTGAGCAAAACTCGGAGCGTTCTGGTCTCAGGCGAATTTCCCCTTGCGGTCATCTGATAATTAATAGAATAAACTAGGTCCTGGAGCTGAATTGTGCCCACTGAGAAATGGGTTTCCTTGCGCCTCCTGCCCTGAGATGGGCAAGTAGGATCTGCGAATGGCACTAAGTTGGCGATGGGATGGAGGCCTGCCTGTCCGCATGGAAACCCGGCTCTTTGCAGTTGCTCCGAGGTGGAGGAAATGGACTCTACACATGCCTCAGAGCCCTCTTGTCTTGCTGCATGCTCTGGGACGGAGTTTGAGCAGGTTCTGAGGCGGGGTGTTGGTTGAGACAAATAGGAAATAATCTGGGTTGGCGATGGTCCGTCAGCAGTAAAAAGAAAAAAGATTACGAGTGGATAAATACAGAGAACAGAAAAAGCATTGGAAGATGGAGCTCTGGGGGACGGAATCATCCCTATTGATCCCTGAATCCGCCTTGTTTGTTCTCTTATTAATTTCTTTTCTTTTGAAATGGCTCTGGGGCTGCAGCAGACTTGCAAGGCCCAGCTCCCTCATCTTAAGAGTGATTCCTCCAGGGATGGTGTGAGAGAGATAGAGACAGAGGTTGCCTTCTTGGGGGGGGGGGGGAGCAGGCAGGATGCCCCAGGGTCAAATTGGGGATTTTGAGGAGTCAGGTGTCTGTTGAGCTCCCCATCTGAGCAAGACAGTGGGCCCTGAAGCAAATGTGTGGAAATGGGGTTCCCCTCAAAGAGAAAGTTATTTTCATTTGAAGCGCATCAGTTAAAGCTGAAATTTGGCGCAGATGTTCATTACAGTGCCCTTAACTCATTGTCGAAGTTTTAAGGTCTACGCAGCTCATTATGGCTGTGGGGCGCCATCTTGAATTGCGACGCCCTTGCATCTCTGAGCATTTCTGCAATTGAGAGATGAGTTGCAGTGATGGCCAAACTTGGCCCTCCGGCGGTTTTGGGACTACAGTTCCCATCATCCCTGATCACTGGTCCTGTTAACTAGGGATGATGGGAGTTGTAGTCCCAAAACCACTGGAGGGCTAAGCCAAGTTTGGCCATCGCTGATTAGAGGGACCCAAACTTACATCTGCGATAAATTTCAGTGCTAACAGAAGAATTTCAAACGAACCCACAAAAAGAGTTGTTTGTGCTGCGAGACGGTGAGACAAGCCAGAGCTTTCTGAGCTAGCTGCTGGAAATGGCGGTTTTTATCTAATGAAGCCCAGAGTCCATATGGACATGCAAGAGGGAAGGACTCTGCCATTGAAGCGGGAGATGACTTCTTTTCCAGGACCTGCTCCAGGCAATCTGTGGTGAATGCAGTGGTTGCATTCGCGTGTAACGGTAAACCATGGTTTAGTATTGCATGGATGAGCTACAAGAAGGGCAAGCGAAATGTTGGGCTTGTGCATTTTCCATCTTCCCAAATTGGGTGGCACGATGGGCTTTTACCAAGATTAGTGCCATTTGCGGAGAATATGGTGTCCTACCAATGCTGGCTGACACTGAACTCCGGTGAGTTTAAAATGTGCCAACTTTGAAACCAGGGGGTTATGAACTTGGCTTGTTTAACCAACTAGCATCCAAGATGGGATTCAGCTGGAATTCTTTGAAAGCGAAACTAATCTCCCCAGAAACCATCCCGGCTCTGTGCTTAGGAGGAGAGGGGAAGGCGGCTACCCAGTGTTTACTCAGCACACCATTTCCATGTTCTGTAAACCATGGCTTGCAAACACAGCTGAGACATTTGGGGCAAAGAAACGAGAAGGACCTGGAGGAAAGTTGAAGTAGGAAAAGGACGCCTTGGGGAGCAGCGGGGCAAGATGGAGAAGCCAGTTGTTTCTTGGACTGAAGAGCACAGTTGGTTAGCTCCTTAAACTGTATATGACAATACTCCAGAGTTGGGCTGGGTTTCCCTGCGCCATGGGGGGGAGAGAGATTCCTGAGGGATATTGGCTTTCTGGGGGGTGAGGATAAGATTCCACTGATGGAAAAAGCAGAGCGACAGCTGTGGGCCTGCCCCAGGGGCAAACTTTGCCAAAGGAGATGGGAAGCACCTTGGTCCACAAAGAACGGACGAGTTATGCGCGTGAACATGTTCGTCTTTCTCCAATGCTGCCGAGATTGGAGAAACTTCATCCGTACAAAATTGCAGTCTCTTGTTGGTTGGTTGGTTTTCCAGTAGGGTACCCAAATCATGGCCTAGGAATCCCACCTGGTCCTGCAAGAGCAGAGAAGAGGCTTTGGGTGGATTTTGGGGGTTGGAAGAGAAGCTGCCTCTTCATTCGCTGCAGCAAGATGATCGGGGAACCCGGTTGTTGATAGGGAATCCTCCGCTAGTGATCAGGGTGCAAGCAAGTTCCTTCTCAACTTCTTCCTGCGCAGTCATGATATGCTCTTGGGCTGCGTTGCGCATCAGTGTCGCGTTCCACCCCAATAGGGGCAGGCCCATTGCAGTGGTTTCCAAACTGTAGGTCAGGAAACCTCTGGAGTTCTTTGAAAGTAGGGTGCTCCCGCTTGGCGCTGGATTGTGGCCTTCATTCTGCTCCTCCCTGTACGTTTTTCCATAGTGTAGACATGACATTTTCCTCTCTTCCCTCGCCCCATTCAACCTATGTTTACCGTTTCTGCATGCATGCTTTAAAAAACTTACCAGACTTTTTTATTGCAGTAATGGTAAAATCCGGATTAAATGGGGAAATTGTATTGCGTTGCGTTTGGAGGAAAGTGGCATGGTGTGGGCACTGTAGAATCTTAGACTTTTAGAAGAGACCCCAAGAATCATCAGTGCAGGAATCACAGCTAAGGTGTGCGCCCCGGTTCATTCTGGGCAGTGACAAGACCCAAAATGTTTGGCACGTGCTTGCTTTGAGCCCAGCGTGTGCCCAGGGACTTGCCCCAGAATCTTTCCTCTTGTCTGTGTTTGCTACTGTTGTGGACTGGAAGACAAGCACTGATTTCTGTTGTTTGATGCAGAAAGGGGTTCCTTGACAGCAGAGAGGGTTGTTGTTGTTTTTTTAGGAAAACCCCTGGCATAGTGGCATGAAGTGTCCATCTGTCAAAATGCCACTTTTGAACATCTCCCCACATGCACAGCATTGCTTAGATGTGCCACTATTATACGGTGCCTTAAAACTTGACGTTCTCCATTCTGGGGGTGGAGGATAATGCCATTTCTCTTCCTCCCCGCAGACCCAAGGGCACGACTCTTGCTCACCAGCCTCGTATCTAGCAGATCCGTTGTTTTTTTTAATAAGTTGCTTTTTCTGCCGGCTGTTTTCCTTGTGTTTAGTAATTTCGTTATAAATCCCAAGCCGCTTGCTTCCTCTGAGGCATTTGGGCTTTGAAATGTTTTCCTTTTTCGAAGGCGATACCCTTGGACTATGTCAGTATAATTAATTTCTGCTTGTAAAACAAGCGGCTTTCTCTTTTCCTTTCCCCTCCGATTCCTTTTCTTGGGGAGCTGGGGGCGTTCTTGTACTTTTCCCATAAGCTCCTGTGTACCTTGTTATTTCGTTTACCGAATTGCAGTTGTCGTTGCCAAATGAAAGGAGAGCGGAAAGAGACAGCCTCTCACTCGTGGTTGGTGGGTTTTTTTGGTTGGGGGGGGAAAGAGAGAAATCCTTTCTCCTTCCAAGTGCTTAAAGGAGAGGGGGTCTCAATGTACACTGGCTTACATGCTGCAGGGAACCCTGAACAATAAAATGTCTTCTCGGCCACTGTTTATGATCACAGTAAATAAACGGCACGCCCCTCCCTTTCTGAGTTGTAAAACAGATGATGCAACTCTCCCCCCCCTCCTTTTTTCCTGAATGGAATTTGCCCTCCAGTTCCTGCGAAGTAAACAGTTCCAGTTTTTCCTGTGTTCTTTAGGGCATACCAGCATTTAGGCCTCGACTGCAGAAATGTTTCTTTGCAGCCTTTATGTTCCCTCAGCCTCAGGTGAAGTTTGCTCGCCTCTTACTTGCGAGGAGCTCGGGTGACGCAGAGTAAATTTGTACGTACCTGTTGCATCCAACGCTGGAAGGAAGGGTGGGGGGAGAGAAAGCAGCGTGGGAATTCAACCCTGTCACTTTTTAGGTTCGTCATGTGCCTTCGTGTGTGTGGCTTTTGTTTCCAGATGCCACTCACAACAACACTTTCAAGGATTTTTGCCAGGAGAAGGAGGAGGGAGAGCTCTCTCGGCTGCAACACCCTTCTCGTAAGCTTCCCAGAGAGATCTAGTTGGTCCCAGTGGGACACAGGATGCCTTGCTGGGTGAGTTCGGGACCTGATCCTGCAAGCCTCTTCCTGTGCTCCCGAATGCCGTTGCTTGCTCATCAAACAGCAGCAGAACCAACTCTTAATGCTCTTTATGAGTAGTTGTACTAGTAGCGGTTGAACTTTATGAGTGGTTGTACTCTTAAAAAGCAGATACATCACCTTGCCGACAAAGATCCGTATAGTTAAAGCTATGGTTTTTCCAGTAGTGATGTATGGAAGTGAGAGCTGGACCATCAAGAAGGCTGATCGCAGAAGAATGGATGCTTTTGAATTCTGGTGCTGAAGGAGACTCTTGAGAGTCCCATGGACTGCATGAAGATCAAACTTCTCCATTCTGAAGGAAATCAGCTCTCTGAGTGCTCACTGGAAGGACAGATCCTGAAGCTGAGGCTCCAAGACTTTGGCCACCTCATGAGAAGAGAAGACTCCCTGGAAAAGACCCTGATGTTGGGAAAGATGGAGGGCACAAGGAGAAGGGGACGACAGAGGACAAGATGGTGGGACACTGTTCTCAAAGCTACCAGCATGAGTTTGACCAAACTGCGGGAGGCAGTGGAAGACAGAAGTGCCTGGCGTGGTCTGGTCCAGGGGGTCACGAAGAGTCGGTCATGACTAAACAACAACAACAACTAGTAGCATTTATTAAATTTGTCTGCCACCCTTCATCTGCAGATCTCAGGGGGGTTCACAACATAAAAATGCAATAGGAAAACACAAAATACATGATAAAAGCAAGAACAACAACAAACCAATAGCTCACCCTCCCACAAACACTTTTAAAAGGGGTATAAGATGTTAATCGGCCATAGGCTTGGTTGAAGAGGAATATTTTTGCCTGGCGCCTAAAGGGGTCTAAGGAAGGTGCCAGGCAAGCCTCCCTAGAGAGAGCATTCTGCAAGTGGGGAGCCACTGCAGGAAAGACCCTGTTCTTGTGTTGCCACCCTCCTGACCTCTCATGGAAGAGGCACACAAGGAAGGGCCTCTGAAGATTAATGCAGAGTTGGGACGGTTTATATCAGGCATAGGCAGACTCTGGCCCTCCAAATGTTTGGGACTACAGTTCCCATCATCCCTGACCACTGGTCCTGTTAGCTAGGGATGATGGGAATTGTAGTCCCAAACATCTGGAAGGCCGGAGTTTGCCTATGCTTGGTTTATATGGAGTGAGATGGTCCCAGAGTTACTGCGTTCCTGAGCCATTTAGGGCTTTATAGGCCCAAACCACCACTTTGAACTGGACCTGAAAATGAATTGGCGGCCAGTGCAGTCAGGTGTCACATGTTCAAACTGTCTTGTCCTGATGAGCAACCTGGCTGCCAAATTCTGCACCGGCTGAAGTTTCTGAACCGACTCCAGAGGCAGCCCCAGACAGAACGCATTGCAGTAATCTAACCTCGACGTGAGCAGAGAAGTTAGGATATCCCTGCCCAGATTGGGGCGCAGCTCGGCCACCAGCCAAAGTGATGGATGGCACTCTGCGCCACTGAGGCCACCTGAAAATATGAGCATTATGTACAATTCACTTCAGCTCTGTGACATAAGCAATTGCTTCTTTTGCACAGCTTGGGAGTCGAAGCTGAGAGAGAGATAGGCGAAGACTACATCGTCGCATAACGGCCGGTGGCATCTTTGCATTTGCAAGGACTGCCGTTCAGGCTCTGTGTCACCCGAGCCGTTTTATGCCCCTGTGATGAAGGAGGGATTTGAACCCGAGTCGGGCAATTTTATCTCCATGGATGATGCTTGTTTTGTACTGGCATCCGCTGGCTGTGTCTCCCTGAGAATATTTGGCCCGGTTTGCAAACTGGCAAGTTACATACTTTTGGCACAATCTTAATTCCTCCGGCTAAATATTGAATATGAAAATATTTAATATTGTTAAGGGGAAGAGCTTGCAGCTCAGTGGCAAAGCTTCTCTGTTGCAAGCAGAAGGCTGAGGGAGACTCCGGCCTGAAATCTCGGAGAGCAGCTGCCAGCCCGTGTAAACAGTACTGAGCTACATGGAACAATAGTATGCTTCAGTATAAGGCAGCTTCCCGTGTTCCAGTCCCCAAACTCTACGCTTTTATTGCTACTGGAAATACATCCTGAATCGTATGTGCACTTGTGAGATGTTGCAAGCCGGCCATTTCTGTTTCAAATAGGATTCAGAGTCTGCAGAAGTACAGTGGTACCTTGGTTTACAACCATAATCCGTTCCGGAGGTCCGTTTGTAAACCAAAACAGGATCTAACTCGAGGTGCACTTTTGCCAATGGGGCCTCAAAAAAAAATTGTTCGTAATCCAAAAAAAATGGGTTGTAATCCAAAAAAAAGTTTGCAAACCAGGACATGCACTTCCGGATTTGACGTGTTTGTAATCCAAAACGTATGCAAACCAGACTGTTTGTAAACCAAGGTACCGCTGTATTTGAGAATTGCTGCACAAGCCTGAATTATTTTCACACACACAAAAAGTGGCAAAGCTTTAGGAAATGTGCTTCATATGTCCCTCTCCTCTGCCGTCTAATGTTTAAAGTTTACATTGGCTCCATTAGGAGAATGCCATTATTTTGGGGCCTTCCCTCCTGTAAAGAGTTGTGCTTCTGGATAGAGTAGAGTTTTTATAGCTTGCTGGAAACTTCGGCGGGTCTCCTGTGTTGCTTCCACGAGGGTTTATGCTTTATGCTCTGCTTCAGACAGAATGTCGCCGGCAAGGAATAGGCTCGTCTTTCGCAGCTGTGTCGTTTGCAGGATTTGTGTCCACTTCGCAGATGAGACAGCGCAACTGTGAAAAATAATTAAAGCACCATCGCACAGGGACGGATTGGGAGGTCGTTGCACAGGGGTCATTGCGATCAGGGCTAAGCAAGCTCAGCTTGGAGGCAGGTCGTGAAGTGAAAACACAGATGATTAACCAGAAATGCACTTTCTGGTAGGACGACGCTGTCAGTTCTCGAAAGAGATCTGTTTCTGTGGCGTGCAGCGAGCAAGGAGTTTCTGAGAATCCCAACTTCCGTTAACCCTCATTCCCACCAAACGCATCAAGAAGATCCTGGCTACTTTTGCTGCAAGGATAAAATATGTCAGAGGCTCTGGAACCAAAAATAGAGGGAAAGCAACAACAACAGCTTGCAGACATGGGGGGCTGCCTTCAGATGTCTATGAAAAATTCTATAGTTGTTTAACTCTATATCATTTGTAGATTTGTGTGGAAGGAGCACACATAGTGCTCCTGAACTTAGATCGTAGATTGCTGCAGTATGGACTTTTTCTTTAAAATGGGGGGTTGGCTGGCTATCCGCTTTCTTGACCCAAACTGGTGACCTCCAGGCAATTTGGACTGCCATTCCCATCAGCCCCCAGCCAGCATGGTGGGCACCAGGTTGCAGAAGGCTGCTGTAAAGGAAGCAGGTACCTATTTATCTGCTTGCACTGGTGTGCTTTCGAACTGCTGTAGGTTGGCAGAAGCTTTCTATGCAGGGATTCAAAAAGATGCAGACGATATTGTTAACCGCTGCTTGGGTTTCTAACCTGCCCTTCACAATAGTGCCCCGGGACTGGTTGCAGCGATGTAAAAGTGTAAGCATTAAAATTAATTAGAACAATTTGCAAACAGAAGATTAGGGGAGGTCCTGTGTGTGTATGCATCAGGAGTCAAATGGTGAAGAGGCTTCAGCATATGACGGAAGCATATGACAGTGCAGGTACGGGCAACACCTGTGCCAGATTTATCTTAGGGCATTCCTTACTCCCAGGACACCATATTGATGACATTGCCATCCTGGGGTCCTTAGGGAGGACAGGTGTGATATTTGCAGCAATAGCAACAGTGGTAGTAGCAGCGATAACTATGCAAAGGCCAGTTTTGCAAGCCAGAGCTAGCCTCGTATTCCTTTTCTTTACGGTGTTGACATTAAAAAGCAAGTATCTGAAAGCCCAAAGTCACTCATGCAATCTTTTAATTTGCAGGGCTGAGCTCTCGTCGTTGCCAAAGGCTCGTTGTGGCTTCTGCGCTCTTGTGTTTTGATGATCTCACAAACCACTTGGACGCTCCATTCTTGCGGTTAAAACAACATTATCAGGATGTGTGTGTGTGTGTGTGTGTGCATTTGTTTTTGTGCATGCCCAGGGTAAGAGAGAACAGCAAGGCCCGTTCTGAGGAACTACTTTCACCACATAACCACCAGTGCAAAACCAGAGCTCTTTCTTACACACCTTTTTCCTAATCACAAGTTCCTCTGCTGTTCTGTTTTCTACAACTACACAACAGAAGCTCAAGTAGCAAAATTTCAATCATCTTCCATTTCCCCTCCTTTTAAAATGTGTCTGTTTAAACAAACCCACAAGACGTATTCCAGCCATTAGCTTTGCACCGCTGACTTTGATGGAGAGCTAAGCATCGACTTAAATATTTCTGGCGGTATCGGTGGGGCATAAAAGAGCCTAATTCTGCTTGGATCATTCCCCGTGTTCTTAGAGGTGCACCATGCGAGTGCATTTTGCACTTTGCCATGGCTGAGCTGTTCTAAAAAATCAAGCCAGATTTCTGCCCCGAAATGCTTACAGTGTGAGCTTTGACCAGGTAGGTGTAGACCAGGGATGTCCAACAGGTCGATGGTGATCTACTGGTCAATCTCTGCGAGCTTTTGGTTGATTGCAGTCGATCGCTGCCCCCCTTCTGGCCCTGCCACCTGGCCCTGCCCTCCATTGATAGAGAACGGAAGACGTAGTTTACAAACCAAGGCCGTTTTCCCTCCAGCGATCCTTCGGTGAGTTGCTGTTTCTCTTTGACCCCAAAATAATGTAAAAATGTTGTGCCCCCCCAAAAGCTAAGCAACCTATGCCTACCAAACCCTCCCTAAAGAAAGCTCAACAACGTTGACCTGAACCCCTAAAAAACGGGGGTAGATCACTGCCAGTTTTTAATTCTATGAGTAGATTGCAGTCTCTTGGAAGTTTGCCACCCCTGGTGTAAACAACAGAGGGATCTGGCTGTCGTTTAAAAACTGTTTAAAATGTTTAAAAACTGTTTTGGAAGAGGACGGCCCACCTTTTCAGACAGAGCAAGTGAGGAGGAAGTCCTGTTCATGTTTTACACTGCGTTTTTAGACAGAAGATGTCGTATTGTTATTTCTTTGCCCGACAGCAGCTTTTATCCTAGTTTTGACCATTATTTATAAAGTTTAGGGAAGCTATAGAGCAGCCTTTCCTAACCTGACACCTTCCAGATGTTTGGGGCCACGATTCCCATCAGCTCCAGCCAACACTTGCAGGGCCTTATGGGAGTTGTAGTCCGAAAACTTTTGGAGCACAGGAAGATGCCCTAGAGCAAGGTGGGAAAATGTGGCCGGCCACCTTGAAAGTGACGTATGTGCCCAGGAATGTGAAATACTTTCTCAAGTATTATGCGGATCTTGTCTTACAGGAATCTGAAGTAGTTTGTTTCCTAGCCCAGTCCTGGAGTGGGAGCTTGAGGATGACTATCCAGTGCAGCTCGATTAAGCTGTGCGCCTGTTGGCACAATTCTAGCTCTCATTTCATTTGGGTGCAAGAAAGGGGAGTAACTCTGCAACCCAAAAGCATTGGTGGCCAGGCAGGGGGATTGCAAACTATATGCAATCATTTATTTTGAATAGGTTTATTCCAACCGTAGTTTTTTTAAGACAGAAGCTGATTTTGCCCGCACGGAATCTTAGGGTTGAGCCGTGACACCTAGGAAATAATCGCCACATTTCAACGCAGTGTGTCTCTAACTATTTGGTGTTAGGGGCAACTACAGTGGTACCTCGGCTTACGTACTTAATTTGTTCCGGAGGTCCGTTCTTAACCTGAAACTGTTCTTAACCTGAAGACCACTTTAGCGAATGGGGCCCCCTGCTGCCGCCGTGCCGCCGGAGCCCGATTGCTGTTCTCATCCTGAAGCAAAGTTCTTAACCTGATGCACTATTTCTGGGATAGCGGAGTCTGTAACCTGAAGCGTATGTAACCCGAGGTACCGCTGTATTAGGGGCAAGGTGCCTCTGTGCCCTTCTGTTCAGGGAAGTTTTTAATGTGTGACATTTTGATGCATTTTTAATCTTTGTTGGAAGCTGCCCAGAGTGGCTGGGGAAATGCGGCCGGATGGGCAGGGTACAAATAAATAATAATAATAATAATAATAATAATAATAATAATAATAATAATAAGCTTCCCAGTATCATCTGGGTGGGGGGAGGGCCAGCCTGGAAGTGGAATTATAAGTTGGTTCAATTCAGTGATGGAGCTGTTGTAATGTTCTTCTGCACACAGTTGTTGGAAACTGCAGGAACTGGAGGTAGCCAAGCTTGGAATATTCTTTAGAGGGAGAGAGCGAGAGCTTTTCGGTAGCGGTTAAATGATTTTTCGGAACTTGGCCACTGTTTCTAGCCGTCTCTGTTTGTTCTGGGACGGACCTCTCCAAATGCCCATCACCACATCATACCACCGGGGGGTGTGTGTGTGTGTGCGCGCGGTAATCTTCTTTTGGAGCTGCCTCGGTCTCTTGGCCTCTGAACCAGCAGCGTCTGTGTGTTCTTCTGTTTGTGGAGCCCAAAGGATGCTGTATCCCGAAATCCGCTCACAGAGCCAATCCCTGTCTGGCTTACAGCTGCACACATGTGGAGGAGCCAGTTTCCTGTCTCCAGTTCCAAGTGGAAATGTGGACTCTGCGGTCGAGAAACATGCCTTGTGTGCTTTTGAGCAGGCGCTGGAGAATTTCCCCTGCGCTCCCGTTGCCTTGTTATGTCAAAGGACGCGGCTCTGAGCCGCTCCTGGATGTGAAGAAGACCCATTGAAATAAACAAATTCACGCTGTGTGACTGAAGTAGCCCCTTTGATAGTGTTCAACTTTTAAGAAACCTTGGGGGGGGGGGTGTCAGATTGCTTCTTTTGCAAGTTGCCAGTGCAAATGGGCTAATAATAAATCAGCTTCTCCTTCACAATAATAATAATAAGAAGAATAGCAATAATTTATTATTTATACCCCGCCCATCTGGCTGGGTTTCCCCAGCCACTCTGGGCGGCGTCCAACAAAATATTAAAATATATGTCAATCTGTTCAGGGATATACATGCCAGTGTTAGAAATTCGTGTGTGTGTGTGTGTGTGCGCGCGCGAACACACACACACACACATATATATATATATATATATATATATATATATACGCATACATACATACATATATGCTAATTACCAAATGGCACCTTAAACCTAGGTTATGGTCACCCCAATGGATTGTCTAGTCACCTTTTTCTGCAGTAAAATTTATTATTATTGATATTATTCATTTCATTTCTTTATTGTTGTTAGCATTATTGTTTTAAAACATTTATTCGGAAGTTGCAATACAGCTTTCTTCACCGCCATATCTAAACAGGCAGATTTTGCAAGGAAGAGTTTTCTGGATTGGGTCTGTTTTGGAAAGGAGAGGGTGCAGCTGGATTGTGGGGCGGGGGCAGGTTTTTCAAGTCTTCTGTCTGGGATGGAGCTTTTTTTATTCGGCTATTTGATTTTAAAAAGTGTGTTGAAGTAGGATTCCTTCGTGAAAAGTTCACTTGAGCCACTCATGTCATGCATGAATATTGTTAAAACAATCTGGCGGATGAATCCACAAGAACGGCGAGTTAAAATTACCGACAAAGAGGTCCCCCATTTAGCCGGGTTAGATGACTGGTTTAAAAGGGCCCTGGGGGGAAGAGAGAGTGTCAAAAGTTCTGACCAGTTGCTTGGAGGATATTCTTGAGCCGGGATCACTTGTAATTCTAAACCATGGTTTAGTGTTGCCTGTAACACTAAACCGTGGTTTAACGTTACACAAACAAGCCACGGGGAGCTCAGGATTTTGTCTGCATCCTCCTCTTCTGCTTGCATTTTCGATGGAGCAAAGTTTCACGTTGTGTCAACAGGAGACCATCTGCAAAAGCACAACAAAGCTCTACTTCTTGCTAATGTTGTAGCCTTATGAGGCTTTGCCCTCGGGTGGGAAAAATATTGCGCCCGGGAAAGGGAAGTGGGAGTCAACAGACACTCAAGGAATCGTTTCGGAGAAAAGGCTTTTGTTTCTACCATCCATGAACTGGTAGAAGGAGCAAGTGTGATAAGTCACAAAAAGCATGCACAAAGTTCACAGTTATGTGCACAAGCATATATACCCCTTTCCAGTTCCCTCTCCCTTTCTCCTCCCTCAGGAGTCCCTCTGAGCATGAACAGAAAGCTGTCTTGGGACTATTGGGACTCTTGGCACCCTTCCCAGGAAAGGGGTTTCAGAGTGTTCAGATATGTTTCAATCTTTTGTTCTGGCGTGGTTCCCAGACAGAAAGTAAGTTGCAATGTGGTTCTTTAGCAAGAAGGCATCAGAAAGGCCTGAGAAACAATGGACTGTGTTCCCTACCTTTTGTTACAGCAGAGCGGAATGTTTCTGATGCTTAGCTGCTGAGAAAATGATTTTGAGAAGCTTTGAGCCTGCTTTGGTGGGGGGTGACTTCGGGCCTAGGTGGGGTCACCTGTCCTTACCTTCCTTCAATGTAAGGTGTCATGTACACGTTGATCTTCAGACGAAATTGGTTTAAGTATTTGAAAACACCCCTACAGCACAATATTGAGCCTGTTTGCCCGGACGTGAGTCCCATGGGATTCATTTGTACTTATTCTACAGTAGTAATGCTTAGGAGTTCAGCCTTATCTTACTAAATTGTGCCTTGGTTTGATTCCAGACTTGCTCTTTCCAAAGCACGCCTTCTGCATTTCTGCAAAGCGGTTTGAGACTGACTTGGAGCTAGAGGGTGGGGGGAAGTTTTCAGTATATATTCCCAGGTCTGTCTCCTTGGATTGAAGAAGCCATTGCAAGTTTACGCAGCGGACAGAAGCAATTCCCATTTGAATTGGGTATGTACATTTGTGTCAATGGCTTGCAAGGCAGTATTGGCTTGGAAAGCGAGTTAGGGCACGGCCTAAGCTTTTATGATGGTTCTTTTTTCCATTATCTGTGAAGCCTCCTGACATCAATCTCCTGTTTAAAGACCGCCTCTGGAACGGTTCAGCGAAGTGTGCTTGTACATTCCTTATGGCGGTTAATTTCTTATGAGGCATACACTTTTATTAGGCATTAAAAGCGGGGTGGTTCTTCCCCCCCCCCCCGATCTTAACAGGGTAATTAATATTTCAGATAGTTGCTCAGTTATTGTTTCAGTGTTACTTCAACTGCATCATCCTGCTGAACCCCTCTTTTGTGCCTCGGTTGCTCTCACCCCAGGTAGAGTAGGGCAAGATAAAAAAGCGACAACGTTGTGTAGTGGTTAGAGTGGGAGACCAGGGTTCTAATCTTTGCTTGGCAGCATTTGAAATTTCCCAAGCAGATTTTGCACCTGGCTATCTGCCACTTGCGACCAAGTGAAGATGTCTAGGTGCCAAGATGGCAGTGATCTTTTTTTTAGGGAGCTGAAGTTATTGGACGTTTTTTTGGGAAGATTTAACGGGGGTCCAAAGATCGGCTATTGACCAGGGACATCCCGCGATTAACCAGTAGATTGCGATCGACCTGTTGGACAGGCCCGTGTTATGGCAACCGCAATCTGGGTTTGAGGTGCCATTTGGCGATTCGCTTATATACCTGAGTTTCTAGCTCTCCTGCCTTTGCTACTGTTGATCTAACCCAGGGGTAGGCAACCTAACGCCCGGGGTCCGGGTGCAGCCCAATCGCCTTCTCAGTCCGGCCCGCGGACAGTCCAGGAATCAGCATATTTTTACATGAGTAGAATGTGTCCTTTTATTTAAAATGCATCTCTGGGTTATTTGTGGGGCATAGGAATTTGTTCTCCCCCCAAAAAAAAATATATATATAGTCCGGGACCCCCCCACAAGGTCTGAGGGACAGTGGACCAGCCCCCTGCTGAAAAAGTTTGCTGACACCTGATCTAGCCTGGGGAATAGGTGTTGGGAACTCAAAGACTCGCACACTGTTTTGCAAATTTCAATAAATGCATTTCCCCAGTGTGGGTCTCTGAGCATTTCCCAAAGGCCAGGGAGGCTACCTTTTGCTTTTCGGCAGCTTTGCCAAGGTAGTTTGGACTAACTGACTTGTGAATCAGGCTGTTAGCAACCTTTACTCTATTTAATGGCTAGTTAACTTCCCTCCATGCTTAGGGAGAGTGGAATGAGTTTGTGAGCTTGAGATTTCTCCTATTTCTTGTTGTTTTTTACTCCAGGGCAAAATTGCTGCTTTTTTTGAAACCTAAGATGTTTTGGGGGACCTCTGAGGGAGAGCAGCTGCTTCCTTCAAAGAAAACTTTGCAGTGATGAATGGCCCATTAAGAGAAAGTTGATGGCCTAGCAAGTGTAATTTGCATAACAATTAAACCAGTCTGGTGTATCCAGCAAAGATGCTAACACAATGCCTCTCTCTCCCTTGGAGATTTTGCTATTAAGCTACTTTATGAACTGGACTCTTTAAATGACTTGCGTTTTCCTCCTAAAAATGCCTGAGGACTATAAGGGGGGGCTGTACAGTAATAAAAAAGTGCCCCGCTGCACACACAAGTCCTTAGGAGTACCGTATCCAAGAATATTGTTGCAATCCAGCCCAATATCTGAGTGGCGTGAGAATTTAGGCAGGTGTTGGCTTCCTTGGAAGGAAGGACAGTGGAGATTGTGGGGTCTTCATGATATGCGGTTGTTGTTGTTGTTGTTTAGTCGTTTAGTCGTGTCCGCCTCTTCGTGACCCCCTGGACCAGAGCACGCCAGGCACTTCTGTCTTCCACTGCCTCCCGCAGTTTGGTCAGACTCATGTTTGTAGCTTCGAAGACACTATCCAACCATCTCGTCCTCTGTCGTCCCCTTCTCCTTGGGCCCTCCATCTTTCCCAACATCAGGGTCTTTTCCAGGGAGTCTTCTCTTCTCCTGAGGTGGCCAAAGTCTTGGAGCCTCAGCTTCAGGATCTGTCCTTCCAGTGAGCACTCAGGGCTGATTTCCTTCAGAATGGAGAGGTTTGATCTTCTTGCAGTCCATGGGACTCTCAAGAGTCTCCTCCAGCACCAGAATTCAAAAGCATCCATTCTTCGGCGATCAACCTTCTTTATGCGGTTTAGTCACATGCATCTGCAACCTGAGCCCAAGATGGAGGGGCTCACAGCATCAGCACCCTGAGAGGGCCTTGATTCTCCCATCGATCCTCTGCTGCTGATAGAAGTAGTACGACTCATGCGACATGTTGGCGACTAATATACACACAATAATTACCAAAAGAATTATACATTCTTTATCAATCTTCTGAGAAAAATAGAAAACCCTTATGCAAAGCCACAGAGACTTGCGAACTACCCAACCTAAGATGAACTTATAATGTCTGGTCTCAATGGATTTTTAAATCCTTAACTCAGTCTTTTGTTTTCTTTATCTTTTTAGGTAAGTCCAGGAAGATACCAACAAAAGGTAAGTTCGGTGTTGTTTGCAATACTGAGCGATGCTAGTGAAGTTGTAGATGGATGCCGGCACCCTGTCTACAACTTCTCTAGCATCTCTCGGTATTGTGAACAACACCAAACTTACCTTTTGTTGGTATCTTCATGAACTTACCTAAAAACAAGAGACTTCAGACCCACTCTTGATTCCATGATGGAAGAAAGGGGAGATACAGTGAGGGGGGAAATCTGTGGAGGGAGCTGAAGGTTCAAGTAGCTACACATCAGCCTCAAAATCTTACTGACTTGGAAAGGATTTGCACAGAGGAGTGGGACAAAAATACCTCCTGAGATGTGTGCAAACTTGGTGGCCCCCTACCAGAAAGTCATCTTTTGCAAAGGGATCAAATACTTATTTCACTCATTATCGTGCACATCAATCTCTGATTTTTGTCTTCTGGTTTTCCGGGGGTTTTCCTGTTGTTATTCTGTCTCTCACAGCTACAATAAACCTACCGTTAAAATTATGGACTGGTCATTTCTTCGTCAGAGGGCAAACGAGCGAATTTAGCAGGGGATCAAATACTTTCTCCCCTCACTGTAAATGTACAGTGGAACCTCGGTTCTCAAACCACTCCGTTCCCGAACATCGAAAACCCGGAAGTAAGTGTTCCGGTTTTCGAACGTTTTTCAGAACCTGAACGTCCGACGCGGCTTCCGGTCTTCAAAAAGCCTAACTGTCAGCCACTCGGAAGCCGCACCTCGGAATTTGAATGTTTCGGAAGTGGAACGGTCTTCCGGAACGGATTACGTTCGGCTTCCGAGGTTCCACCATAATAAAATAAAATATTTACAGCTTAGAAGAGGGAGAGAGAAGTCCCTATCCCCCGAAGAGCTGGGTTTTACTGACACACACACACCCTTCTCATTTTGAGCCTCTTGCACTCGTCTTCCGCCTGATCCCTGCCTCTCCTCTTATTCTTGGGCTTGTTGAAATCTGTTTATTATTAAACACTGTTCAAACAGCCGCTGTTGAGATGTATTGACACAGGAAGGTTGGGAGGCAGAGTACAGAAAGCGATATCACCCAAGCACTATCCCATTCCTTGCTTACAGAGGATCAGATTATTTCCTTTTTTTAAAAGTGAATTTTTATTGTTTTCCTTGCATATTCTTTTCCAACAAATTGTAATAACGCCATACATTCCCTTTGACTCTGCCGAGTCACGACCCCCCTCCCTCCCCACAAGTGGTATATTTATCCTCTTTCCATCACACACATCATTCTCAAATTAGTACTATTGGAGGTATTATGTCAATCCTGCTAGTGTCTTGGGTTTGAGATTCACAGGATGCATGGCTTTAAAGGAAAACTTGCTAAAAATGATGTATAGACGGCATTTGACGCCAGTAAAATTAGCAAATAGAAGGGGAAGAAATGGAGGTAGTGAGAGATTTCACCTTCTTGGGCTCAATGATCACTGCAGATGGTGACAGCAGCCACGAAATTAAAAGACGCCTGCTTCTTGGGAGAAGGGCAATGACAGGCCTAGACAGCATATTGAGAAGTAGAGACATCACCTTGCCAACAAAGGTTCGTATAGTTAAAGCTATGGTTTTCCCAGTAGTGATGTATGGAAGTGAGAGCTGGACCATAAAGAAGGCTGATCGCCGAAGAATTGATGCTTTTGAATTATGGTGCTGGAGGAGACTCTTGAGAGTCCCATGGACTGCAAGAAGATCAAATCTCTCCATACTGAAGGAAATCAGCCCTGAATGCTCACTGGAAGGACAGATCGTGAAGCTGAGGCTCCAGTACTTTGGCCACCTCATGAGAAGAGAAGACTCCCTGGAGAAGACCCTGATGTTGGGAAAGATGGAGGGCACAAGGAGAAGGGGGCGACAGAGGAGGAGATGGCTGGATAGTGTTTTCGAGGTTACCAGCATGAGTTTGACCAAACTGCGGGAGGCAGTGGAGGACAGAGGTGCCTGGCGTTCTCTGGTCCATGGGGTCACGAAGAGTCGGACACGACTAAACGACTAAACAACAACAAATAGGAAAAAAGAAAGAAAGTGTTGGAAATGTAAAAAGGCAGATGGGGACTATTTCCATATGTGGTGGACCTGCGATAAGGTAAAAAAAATTTGGGAAGCAATTTATAATGAACTCAAAAAGATATTTAGATATACTTTCCCCAAAAGACCGGAAGTGTGTCTATTAGGCTTAATAGGAACAGAAATTAAAATAGAAGATCAAAATTTGTTCATGTATGCTACAGCTGCCGCGAGGACCCTTCTGGTCCAAAGATGGAAAGTACAAGATATACCAACTATTCAGGAGTGGCAGGCGAAGTGGACAGAATATGCAGAACTTGCCAAACTGTCAGGGAGGATCCGGGACCAGGGAGATCAAAGATACCAAAATAACTGGAGTAAATTTATTGAATACTTAAAGAAGAATTGTAAAGGGGTCAGGATCAGATTATTTCCTGGCTCCCTTCAGGGCTGGTGCTGCGCAGTGGTTTTCTTTTTTTCCTTTTTTTAAAAAAGACTCTTTGTTTTTGTTATGAACCCAATGGATGTCCTTAAGCAAGATTTCCTTTCTCAGTCTCCCTGCCTCCTAAATGAGGCACTCTTGCACCGACAGATTTGTTGTGAGGGTAACTGAGATAACGTGGTACAGAAATCGTAGGTGGTCCATTGGGGGGCGGGATGTGTGTGTCCAGAAGGTAGATCGGAATCTGCTAGTGTTTTGCATTTGATCTCCAAGGATTTCTGACCCCCTCCCCCCCCATTGTTTTAACCATAGCAAAAACATTTTTTCTTGGAAACTCAGTTGATAAAATGAAGCGGGGAAAACCAGGTATGGATTTTTGCATGGAAGAGCTGTGAGCTCAGTTCTGAGAACAAACCCCTGCTCAGAGGTGGCCCTAGCAGGTGGCCCTCGGGGGTCTTTCTAGGGTGGGGTGGGGGAATAGAGCCTGCAGACTTGACATCCGTCTACGTGAGCAGTAGAATACAGTGGTACCTTGGTTCTCAAACGCCTTGGTACTCAAACAACTTGGAACTCAAACACTGCAAAACCAGAAGTAAGTGTTCCGGTTTGTGAACTTTTTCCGGAAGCCAAACGTGCTCCTGTTTGGAGTGTTATGCTTCCAATTTGAGTGCCACACTTCCATTTTGAGTGTTACGCTGAGGTCTGTCTGTTTTTGCTATTTATTTTGGGTTTTTGCTTTTGTGGCTCTTGTTTTTGTAACTGTGGAACCCAGTTCAACTACTGATTGTGTGGCTGCAGTACATTGTTTATTGCTTTCATTTTATGGATCAATGGTCTCGTTAGTTGGATAGGAAAATTCATGTTAAATTGCTGTTTTAGGGGTTGTTTTTAAAAGTCTGGAACAGATTAATCCACTTTGCATTACTTTCTATGGGAAAGCGTGTCTTGGTTTTGGAATGCTTTGGTATTGGAACGGACTTCCGGAATGGATTAAGTTTGAGAACCAAGGGACCACTGTAATAGCTTTGCAACACTTTGGTTCAGTGACTACCATAGTTCCATAAACTCATCTTCATTTTACCCTACCCTATAAAAAGCACCACTCAGAACAGCAGTTTGCATGCCCCGTTAAGGAAGATAGTAACACAGTAAAATTCAAAACAGTCACAGTTCATTGCACATTTATTCAAAATCCAATGAAAACTATTTAGGTTAACTAATTCAACAACAGGGATGAACTTGATCCAGTGATAGCAGCTTTTCAAAGTCCAGCACCTCTGGAGCACTTCGTTGCCTTTTAGCACCTGTCTAGCAGATCCCACCATGGCCAGGGGGAGTACCAACTGCTTTGGGAACCATTGCTTTAGTTCTTGCCAACAAATTACCATCATCATCACTCTCTGCCCATCTAACTGGGTTGCCACAGCCACTCCGGGCAGCTTCTAACAGAAAAAAAAAACCAGAATCAAATACCAAACATTAAAAACTTCCCTAAACAGGGCTGCATTCAGATGTCTTCTAAAAGTCAGATAGTTGTTTATTTCCTTGACATCTGGTGGGAGGGCGTTCCACAGAGCGGGCGCCACCACCGAGAAGGCCCTCTGCCTGGTTCTCTGTAGCTTTGCTTCTCATAGGGAGGGAACTGCCAGAAGGCCCTCGGAGCTGGACCTCAGTGTCTGGGCAGAACAATGGGGGTGGAGATGCTCCTTCAGGTTTACTGGGCTGAGGCCGTTTACGGCTTTAAAGTTCAGCACCAACACTTCTCTCATAACTCAGAACAGTGAAAGAAGATGCTCAAATCATCAGCAGCTTTGATGATTGTGCTAATTCTGAAAACAAATGAACAGGCTGTTGTTGGAGATCCGCAGAAATTGGGTGGTGGCCAACTGGAGAGTTGTGGTTGCCAAGGCAAAGTCTTGACCTTGACCTCCTTTGGGGCTTTTGACGCTCAGTACTATATTGCCAAAGAATGGATGCTTTTGAATTCTGGTGCTGGAGGAGACTCTTGAGAGTCCCATGGACTGCAAGAAGATCCAACCTATCCATTCTGAAGGAAATCAGCCCTGAGTGCTCACTGGAAGGACAGATCCCAAAGCTGAGGCTCCAAGACTTTGGCCACCTCATGAGAAGAGAAGACTCCCTGGAAAAGACCCTGATGTTGGGAAAGATGGAGGGCACAAGGAGAAGGGGACGACGGAGGACGAGATGGTGGGACAGTGTTCTCGAAGCTACTAACATGAGTTTGACCAAACTGCGGGAGGCAGTGGAAGACAGGAGGGCCTGGCGTGCTCTGGTCCAGGGGTCACGAAGAGTTGGACACGACTAAACAGCAACTACATCACAGCGATTGGAGCTGAGAAGGTGGCCAGAAGACTCTTTGGTGGGCAGGAGATGCTCTCCAACCACCTCTGAATGGCCACAAAGCCGTTGAAAAAATGCCCAGCCTCCTATCCAGAGGATGCCCAAGTTTCACTTGTAACATTGCATTTCTGAGATGCTTAGTGCGCTTTAGATGCCCAGGGGAACTGTGACACTCAGTTTCCCCCACCTACTACATCCCACAGTCAGGAAGAAGGATGAGAGTCTCATTACGTTTCCAGAGAAGAGTGGGGCATCTGCCGTGACAATTACTGTGAACCTTGGAATGGGAATCTTCGTTCTCCTGCCCTTTGTTCTCCATCCTGGTTCTTCTCAAGGTGATGGGCCTGGAAACAGTGGGCGCTCTTCTGTTTCCTTGGCTAAGGGGGGCTCCTTTATCTTCACCAACTGTGGGTGCACTCCAGACATTGCAGTGTGTAACATCTGGCGGGTGGCACTGGGTTGTCAAAGGTTTTACTGGGGGAATGTTTACATCAGGCATAGGCGAACTCGGCCCTCCAGATGTGTTGAGACTACAACTCCCATCATCCCTAGCTAACAGGACCAGTGGTCAGGGATGGTGGGAGTTGTAGTCCCAAAACATCTGGAGGGCCGAGTTTGCCTATGCCTGATCCACATTTTATGAACGATCGCAGGCCTGGTACCGCACCTCTTTCCCGAGGATGTTTTGGGGCCTGTAATTCCTTGGAGCCACTGTGGTGGTTGAACCAATAGCACAGATACAGTGTGTGGCTCTTTGTGGGCTCTCAGACGTCAGCAGACGCCGTCACTTGCATCTCTTCAAAGATAACTAAAATGAGGTTTCAGTAAATAGGTCAGCAGATATTTTTTTAAAGGCTTATTTTTATACACTTTCTTAAAAGAGGCATTATCCTTTCCCTCTCAAGTAGGAGGCAAATTCTCTCCTAAGAAAGCCTGCAGCCTGGATGCGTCACCCGAGCTTGCTTCTTGCTTCGCGACTATTGTGTTTTATTTCTGTCCAACTTTTAATTGAGCATCTAAAACTCCTGTGCTCAGCCTGAGATTTATTTAACTGAAGCAGGCAGCCCCCATTATAGTTTTGACATTGTATTCTGTTGCTCGCACAGTCTTGCAGCGACCCCAAAGTGCCAGTGAAAATTGGAGGCAGCTGCTGGGTTGGGCGCAGGATGATATATTTAGTCTAGGAACTCCTCCTTTTTTAAGGGCCTGGGACAGGGGTAGTTTATCATCCTTCAGCATATCCTTCAGAGCTCCTTTTCTGTCCGTAGCCTTGGGGAACGGGGAGGAGCTAGGCAGGAAATGCAGAAAACTTTGAGTACAGTCTTCACCAGTCTGGTCACCTTCCAGATGTTGTGAACTACAGTTCCCATGAGACTCCACCAACGCATTTGGGAGTTGTAGTTCAGAACTCCTGAAGGGCAGAAGTTAGCAAAGGGCGATCTAGCATTTATATCACTGTTAGGTTATGTGTGTATAATTATTAACAACTCTGCATCCTAAAAAATATAGAGTATGGTGCAAATGTATGTGCGGGGATATATCTTTATACAGTCAAACCTCGGTTTTCGGACATCTCTGCTGCCAAACGTTTCAGAAGCTGAACGCCGAAAACCCGGAAGTGAATGCTTCTGTTTTTGAACGCGCCTTGGAAGTCAAACTGCTTCGGAGGTGCGTTTTTCATTCCCCCCCCCCCATTGACTTCACTGCCAGTCGATTGATGCTCAGTTTTCGGAAGTCAAACCTACCTCTGGAAAGGATTACGTTCGAAAACCAAGGTTCCACTGTATCTATATCTCACATATATAATACACACAGAGAGATAATAGACTGTGTGTGTGATATGTGTGTGTGTGTTTTATGTATATATATCTCATATATATAGAGAGAGAGAGAGCATATATATGTGTGAGATGTATATATGTGTATATATATATATATATATATGCTTTCGTAGATTTTCACGGGTACAGGAATGCAGGTTTTGGTGTCCTCGGGTGTCTTCCCGTGTAAAAGTTGGGGTGTCTAGGCGACGTTTCGACGAGGTCTCACTGAAGATGACGAGTGAGACCTCGTCGAAACGTCGCCTAGACACCCCAACTTTTACACGGGAAGACACCCGAGGACACCAAAACCTGCATATATATATATATATATATATATATATATATATATATATATATGCGCCCCCCCTCTCTCTATATATATGGATGTGGGGAGCCTAGGACTTGCCAATCAGAAGGTCGGCGATTTGAATCCCCGCAATGGAGTGAGCTCCTGTTGCTCGGTCCCAGCTCCTGCCAACCTAGCAGTTTGAAAGCATGTCAAGTGCAAATAGGTACCGCTCTGGCGGGAAGGTAAACGGCGTTTCCGTGCGCTGCTCTGGTTCGCCAGAAGCGGCTTAGTCATGCTGGCCACATGACCCGGAAGCTGTACGCCGGCTCCCTCGGCCAATAAAGCGAGATGAGCGCCGCAACCCCAGAGTCATCCACGACTGGACCTAACAGTCAGGGGTATCTTTACACACACACACACACACACACACACACACAGAGAGAGAGAGAGAGAGAGAGAGAGAGAGAGAGAGAGTACATATATCATAAACGCACACACACAACAGTCTATTTGCAAATAAGAACAAATGAAATGAGCAGAAGCCATTGAAAACTGGATTAAGAATTTCAGTTGAGCAAAGGCGTGTCTGAGCTGGTGTCTCACCAGCAGCAAATTCAGTGTGAGCTGGATTTCAGTGGCACTGCCCCAGAGGAGCCCCTCGCCCTGTTTCCTGCATTGTGCATAACTCCTTGGGCCGGGGGGGGGGGCTGAGAAGAGCCTCCTTGGTGGATCTCAACATCTAGGCAGGACCGTAGAATATAAACATGGACTGTAGAATATAAATTAACTCGTGTGTGCATGCCTTGAAAGGGGACGGAGCTGTTTGTGGACGGACGGGGCTTGCAGTATTTTCCTACAGCACACGCGTAGAGATAATCGTAATAAAAACAAAACAGGTCAAGCATTTCGAAAAGGTTGGGAGGTGGGACGCTTTGAGTACACACTGAGAGCATCACAAACCGCCGCGCAGCTGCCCTGGCAGTTTGCTAGGTAAGGAAAGCTGCCCTGTGTGGCTCACGTTGGTTTTGCCATGTTATTTCCCCTCCTCTCCCATCACTCGCTGAGCTCCGCATTTCTCCCGTGAGATCCCGCAGTTCCTGGCTTTTGTCTGGCCGCGATGACTCTCATCTCCAGCAAGCGCAGTTCTGAATGAATGAAATGTTATGAAACCGATGCTGGTATTTTGAAATCGGACACGGCCGTGCGGTGCAATTACAGCTCTTCCTCTTCTGTTTCCTCCTGCTGCCGCTGAGCAGACAGGCCCCGTGGGGCTGCCAAATGACCACGATGTGTGTCTTTCGGAGGGTGGTTCCTGTAAGGGCCTTTGGTGAGTCATCGGGTCGCGGCGCAAGTGTTCCCAATTAAGAACTGCTGGGAGCTCGTGGATTCCGATTTGGTTCTGGGAACAGCGAATCCCTTGAAAAATTGGTTCCAGGCCGTATTTTGGGGAGGAAGCGGGATCCGTCTTGCAACCGTAGATACTTTCATACTACCCTTCAGTCGTATTCCTGGGGTGGTGTACGCAAATTAAAATTTGGAATGCAAGAATTCAGCCTGCAAGGGGGTTATTATTAAACTGAACTTTTCCTATGCAGGATTTCAGTGATCTGCGAGAATAGGCAGTTCTGCTTTCAGGGTGAGCCAGCTAAAAGTGTAACGATGACCTCTGGCATGGCTCCCGGAAGCTAAAGGGTTACCCAGATCTGCCAATCTGCTTGCCTTTACTTTGGTAACACCTGCCTTCCATTAAGAGTTTGGTGTAATTCTTGACATCTCCCTTTCCATGGAGGCGCAGGTTACAGCAACAGCAAAGGCGACATTTTTCCACCTTCGCCGCATCAAGCAGTTGGTCCCTTACCTTTCCCGCCCCGACCTGGCCACAGTGATCCATGCGACAGTCACCTCCAGGCTTGACTACTGTAATTCGCTCTATGCGGGGCTGCCCTTGAAGCTGTCCCAGAAACTCCAGCAGGTGCAGAATGCCACGGCAAGGCTCCTCATGGGGTCTCTGCCATGGGAGCATATTCACTCAGTGCTTTATCAGTTGTAAACGGGTCAGGTTTAAGGTGCTGGTCTTGACCTTTAAAGCCCTTTGTGGCTTAGGGCCCTTGTATCTACGGGACTGCCTCTCCTGGTCTGCCCCGCAGAGGACCTTGAGGTTCATGAATAACCATAGTTTACAGGTCCCGGGCCCTAAGGAAGTCAGACTATCCTCCACCAGGGCCAGGGCCTTTACAGTGATGGCTCCCACCTGGTGGAATGCTCTGTCCCATGAGACCAGGGCCCTTCAGGATTTAACTTCCTTCCGCAGGGCCTGTAAGACAGAGCTATTCTGCCTGGCTTTCAATTTGAACTTAGCCTGATCTTTTATTCCCCTTCCTTCCCTCCCTCTCCCTTTTTATGAAGATTACCCACTGTGAGATCCCACAGCTAATTCTCCCCTGGTCTCCCCACGGCCCAAATAGGATTAATTTAGCCAGCTAGCCCTGGTGATCATCTAATGTTTATTGGATGGATTTCCCCCCCTAAATTAATTTTTGAATTCTGAATTTATGGTTCTTCACGTTTTATACTGTATTTTATGCTGTTTTTTGTTGCATCAATTAAGTGTTTTAAATTTGTTGTTAGTCGCCCTGAACCCAGTTTTCTGAACTGGGAAGGGCGAGGTATAAATAAAAATTTATTATTATTTATTATTAAGAAGGCTCAGAGCCCGGGAAGTGATGGTGGGACAACGCCAAGGGAGAAGGGGGAGCAGACTGGTAGGAGGAGGTGCAAAAGAGGCAACAGGGTTTAGTGAGCAGGAAGAGGCTGTGGCAGAGAGCAGTCTAGCATCAGAGGCAGAAGCAGAGGAGGTCCAGAGTGGAGAAAGGCTGAAGAATCCAGGGAGTCTCCCCCTCCTGCTTCGACCAGCTCCCTTCCCCCCTGATCTCCCGGGAGAACACGAAGAGAGAGGTGAAATGAGAAGAGCAACGAGAGGCAAGACGGTGGCGACTCGGGCTGCTTGGGGAGGAGACCTAGGGAGCGGTGGGAAGGCAGGGACTTTCAGTCCTTGCCACTGCGTCATTGGAGCAAGACCTAGTAGGAAGAGTTGCTGTGACCACTAGGCCTGCACTGCTTTGGTTTCCTTGAAAAAAGAGCTAACTTCACAGACACCAGTGTTGTTTATTGCGGACCTGCTCGTGATTCCGGCTCATGACCTTGGCCCAGCTTTGCCTGCACGGAGTCGGCTTTTCAGGACTTCAGACAGAGTATATTCCCAGTTCTACCTGGAGGTGGTGGACAGTGAACCTGAAACCATCTGCATGCAAAACAGAGATGCTCCACTGCTGAACTCCATCCTTTCCCTTAAAGCACAGCTTGGTATAAGGCCTGTGCAAGGATGGCAACTGATTAAAAGCTGTGCTTTGTTGTTCTGCCTCTCGGCCAATTGATCAAATAAACGTCCTGTTATCGAAATCTCAATATAGGTGCCTTTTTCAGATGACTCAAGGCTTAATAAAGACCTGCCACTTGGCCGGTAGAAATAATGTTTGTTTTTGTTGTCGTTCTTGTTACCTGCTGTGTATTTACACACCGGAACAGAAATAGCCGCAAAGCAAGAAGCAAGTTTGCCCTTAAATCAACTAAAGCTTCTAATCCATTTATTGATCAACTCCTTTGATGCCTGCATGCCTCCTGTTCTGCTATAGTGGCTCTTTTCTTCCGCAGCCGACCTCCGAAGATATTGCAGCTCCCCCCTATGGAATATGGAACTGTGAAGCTGGGGGCACCTCTTTGCAAGGATGCCTTCATGCGTCTGAGTAGATAATAGGCAGTGGGTTAGAGGTAAACCAAAACACCTTAACCCAATTGCCCCAAAATATTCCTGCCCTTCCCTTGCCTAAACCTGAGCCTCAAAGGCCCTTGAAAGTCTGCAGTAGCGGAAACAAAGTTTACCAGCTATCGAAGAATGGCAGATGAAGATGATGGACCATATGGAACTTGCCGAACTGGCCTGGAGACTCCGAGACCAGAGAGAAGAGACGGTGGAAGAAGACTGGAAGAAGTTTAAAGAATAGATGAAAAAATATGTTAATAATTAAACATAATAGCTTTGGAAGTGGATATAGGCTGTATGGTTAGAAGTAGAAGATAGGGTATTTTAAAATATTATTTGTAAGTGATAAAATGTGAAGTTATTTTAAGTATGATTTTAAAAAAAGGTGCCTAGAAATTATAATATATGTAAACGGCTAAAGATGAAGTAAAATGAAAATCAGATGGGCGGGACCTGGGGAAGCCAAAAATAAGGATATGACAAGAATTTGTTCGTATTGTTTGTCGTTTCTGTCTGTGTTTTTTATTTGTGTTATAAAATGAATAAAAACTTTTTTGGGGGGGGGGGGAGAAAGTCTGCAGTAGCAGGTAGTCTCACCGTCAAATGGAGAAGGTTCTTTGCTTTCGCTGCCAGAAGCAGGCACACAAATGATGTCGTGCCTTGGCTGCATTTTGTGAGACCCTAAAGTACACTGGGAGTGGGAGATCTCTCAGCGCTAGACCCAGGCAAGGAATCTGAATGGTCATCTATTCCCTTCCCTTGATCAGTGCAGAATCTGCAATGACAGGAGTCTTGCAGTTACAGCTTCCCCAAGTTAGAGGCCCCTCCAGAAAAGTAGAACCGGCCACATCCCAGTGTAACCTGTTCCATTTCCTTAATAACAATTTATTTAACTAAAACAATAACATTATAGCATATGGATCCATGTTTGTTAACGGATGTGGCTAAACGGTTGTTGTTGTTTTTTAAAACAACTTAGGCTGAGTTCTAGTACACATGAAAAACTTAAAATAAACCCTTATTTCCTGATGAATAGCCTTTGGACTATAATGTAACTTAAATAGAAAATTATCTTTAGAAAGATTTTTCCTCCAAAAGCATTTTATTTTAAAAATCCAATTTAAATCAAAAAATCCAATTTAAATTAAAAAAAACTGATTTTTTTTAAAAAAAATAAAAATTCATTTATTTTTATCCACCCTGGTTGGGGGTGGAGCGAGATAAGGGGAGGGAAGACGATGTTTCATTGCATGAAACACAATGCCTGTTCAGGTTGAGAATTGTAATGGTTGTGAGGGGTTACTTGTGTGTAACCTTACTTCAGTTCAGTTAGTTTGCTTGCCCAACCATGCTTAGGGTCGGAGCTCGCCCTCCGTGACCTGTTAGTCACTTGCAGAATCCGAGAGTGGGCGTCTCTTGAACCTCTTCCAGCATAAAAGCTGTTTGACCCCGAGTCTCCTCCTATGTTCTCTGCGCGGAACGCGTCTGCGCAAGTAAGGGGAAGGCAGGGGCATCCCAGCGCTCTCTCCACTAGTGTCAGGGGAAGGGTCTTGGAGCCCTGTCACCAATTCCTCCATCTCCCTCTCTTCTCTATGGGTGTTACGCAGATATCCTTCCCCCCTGCTCGTCCCCTCTCCGGCATCGCTGGGTAGCCCTGCCTCCGTTTCTTGCTCTGATGGCAGTTCCCTGACAAGAATGATGCTCATTCATCTTGGATTGGCCTGTGGCAATCTCTTTATGGATTTGTAGCAGGAGTATCCAGAACCTTGGGCGCATCAAGCCTTTAGTTTCTTGAGGCCAGAGGTTCCCAAACATCGCCCCAGGCTTCATTCCACTTTGCATAGCCATGTCAGGAAGAATCTACGCCAGATACCTTTGCAGCTTGCAAACCCAGCCGGAAAGCAGCACCCCTGGAAATGCAAAACAGATGTAAGGTTCAGTGAATTCAGAAATTTGCAGGGATGCTGCTCAGAGGTAGACCAGCTGCCTTGCGTGCGGGGGGGGGGGACCATTTCCCTGCCCCCCTCCCCCTTCCTGCAAATTCCTATACAAAATACATTTAACTTATGGTCTATAATTCAGTGTTTCCCAACCTTGGGCCTCCAGCTGTTTTTGAACTACAACTCCCATCATCCCTGACTAGCAAGACCAGTGGCAAGGGATGGTGGGAATTGTAGTCCAAAAACAGCTGGAGGCCCAAGGTTGGGAAACACAGGTCTATATGCACCACTTCTATGTGTTACTATAAATGCATGCATGTACAGTCCTACCTCATGCTGCGTCCGCTTCATGTTGCGTCTTTCCGCGTTATGTCCCGCGGCAACCTGGAAGTACCAGAACGGGTTACTTCTGGGTTTCACTGCATGCGCGGAAGCGTTAAATCACGCATGTGCAGAAGCGTCAATTTGCGCCTCGTGCATGCGCAAACGCAGCGCTTCGAGTTGCGGGCATTTCATGTTATGGACGGGCCTCTGGAACGGATCCTGTCTGTAACACGAAGTACCACTGTAATAGCTGTAATTTTGGTACAGTGGTACCTCAGGTTACATATGCTTCAGGTTATATACGTTTCAAGTAACAGACTCCGCTAACCCAGAAATAGTGCTTCAGGTTAAGAACTTTGCTTCAGGATGAGAACAGAAATCGTGCTCCGGCGGCGCGGCAGCAGCAGGAGGCCCCATTAGCTAAAGTGGTTCTTCAGGTTAAGAACAGTTTCAGGTTAAGGAAGGACCTCCGGAACGAGTACTTAACCTGAGGTACCACTGTATATACATTCTGACACAACTTTGTTAGTATATTCAGAAACGTTTGTCTTGAGTGTTTAGAGTCATTTATATTCATTTTTTTGCAGTTGTTACATGCCACATGCTTTGATGTAAACAAAGACATATCTCAGTGCAACCACGTTAAACAGTTTAAAGATGAAAATGAATAAAAGCTATGTTGCAAAAAATTATATTTATATATATATGGTTTGTCTTAGTGCGAAGTGCAGACTAGGCTAGCATTGTATTAGCTTGCTGTCATGCCCCTCTAGCTGTCGGGCCTCTTCTCCAGCCCAGGATTTTATTTGCCTGCTGCTTTTTCTCTTCGGCAACAAGTAAATGTTTGCTGTTCTCAAGAAAGGGAAGATATTTTTTAAAGGACTGTGAACCTTGCCGCTGCCATATCTTGTGGAGTGATGAGAAGAGAGTTCTTGAGCCTCACAGCCTTTGTGCATTTGGTGTGCGCAATGTCTCATGGAAAGCTTTGCTTTATTCTACAATATATGGTGACATAATGGGGGAAAGAATATTTGTTTGGACGGCTCAGAACAACGATGATCATTTGAAGCCGAATTTTTCTTTTGTGTGGCCCAGATAAATAGTTTACTTCCAGGACTGCTAAGTTTTGCAGCAGTTGCACAACACAGGAGGAGAACTTTGTGGAAATCAAAGTCTTTCTGCAAACGATCTTTCTGCTTCGGTTTGGAGACCTTCTTTCCCTTCTGGAAAGCACTGGTAATGTTATTCTAGTAACTTTTACTCTCTCTTTTTTTCAATACGAACATAACTTGTGACATTTGTAGAAGAGGAAGAAAAAGGCCACACATCACAGTTATGACTTGCTTGGTTAAACAGCAGAGTGGAAGCAAAAACAGAGCATGCCGCCCGCAGTTCAGGAAGTTGATAGTCTCAAATGACTTTCTTCACAGAACCTGTAACCTTTCTAATAACTGGGGTGGAAGGGTGTGCAGTTTAACAACAGTGTGTTAACATTGCAGCTTTCCTCTTTCCCAGTCCCTCATCCCCACCCGTCTAGACCATGGGTAGGCAAACTAAGGCCCAGGGGCCGGATCTGACCCAATCGCATTCTCAATCCAGCCTGCAGGCAGTCTGGGAATCAGCATGTTTTTACATGAGTAGAATGTGTGCTTATATTTAAAATGCACCTCTGGGTTATTTGTGGGGCATAGGAATTTGTTCATCTTTTTTTTCAAAATGTAGTCCGGCCCCCACACAAGGTCTGAGGGACAGTGGACCGGCCCTCTGCTGAAAAAGTTTGCTGACCCCTGGTCTAGGCGCTTTCATTCCTCCTTTTCTCTCTCTAACGGCACAAGAACATTGATTTTGATCAGGGTCTGCAAGAACAGCTTCTGGCCTATTTTAATGAGAGACTCTTGAGATGGGCAGGGTATAAGTCATCATCAACAACATTTGATTTGTATGCCGCCTTCCCATAGCTGAAACTACAGTGGACCCTCTGGATACGAACTTAATTCGTCCCTGGGGTCCGTACTTACCACGAAAAGTCCGTATCTGGAGGTCCTCTTGCTCACGCGCTCAGTGCAATAGAGCACTTCTGTGCATTCGCGTGCAGTGAAACCTGGAAGTATAAACTTCTGGGTTTGCTGTGTTTGTAACTCGAAATTACGTTACCCAAAGGTAACATAACCCAAGATACCACTGTACGCTCAAGGCAGCTTACAACATGACAAGATTTACAGAATTACAAACGTAACAGAAGTCATAAACAATCAATCAAACACATCAAAAAGTACATAACAAGTGGAAACAATTTCCACATCAATTGTAAGATTGAAAACTATGGTTACAACAATAATATCAATAACAGCAACAAGCTCTCTCAACCCCCCGGAAACAATACTCCAGCCTGAGAATCTGTTCAACAGGTTCAGCTTTTGTAGATGGAGTCAGTCCGCACTCCACTCTCCCAGGCCAGATGGGAAAGGGCCGGCAAGGCAGGGCGCAGGTCTTCCAGGGCTCACAGCCAAGATGGTCTCATTTAAAACAACACAGATAAAAATTAAAAACAGTTTAAAAGCAGCTAAAGTCCTTGTGCAGCCTGTAAGGCCCCGTCCCAAGCCCAGTGGAAAGAGGCAAGGGCAGGGTCCTTCAGGCCCTCAGCAGGCAATAATAAGTTGCTGTTGTTGTTGTTGTTGTTGTTGTTGTTGTTGTTGTTGTTGTTGTTGTTAGACCGCCAACTCCCATGAACTGCAGCCAGCACAACACCACAAGCTAGGATCCATGGGAGTTGTGGTCCGAGACATCTGGACGGCACAACAGGTTGTTGAAGTCCGGACTGAACACCCCACGGTTTGATTCTGCAAAGGCCTCTTGTAAATGTGCAAGCCTTGACTATTTATTTTCATCTGTTTGTTGCATTGCCATCCCACCTTTTTCCTCCACGGATCTCAAGGTGGCGTATGTGCCCCCCCCCCATTTGATCCTACAACAACCCTGTGAGGTAGGTCAGGCTGAGAGACGGCGACTGGCCTCCCAGGTCGCCCGGTGAGCTTTGTGACTGAGTATGGGAATTGAAACCTGTCTCCCAGGTCGTAGTCTTGACACGCTTAACTGCTACGCCTTCCAGATCCCTGGGTGTCTTCTGGCCATGGTCACACAAAAAGGCCCCTCTCAGCGAAACAGTACATTGTCACATTAATGGTTTTGCAGAATTCTGCATCCCAGTGGCTTTTCTGTATTTGCAGCCAATCATTTAAGCCTAAATGATCTGCTAGCAGACTTTGATCTTTCCAGGCTGTTTTTCTCCCGATCCCCCTGGATGCGTAATGTTGACATGCTTTGAGCAGCTTTTTGTACATTTTTGCGGTGAGGGAAACGATTCTCTCGCGTTTGTTTCCTGACTCCCCATGCTGCCTGAAACCAGCTGGCGAAATGTTGACTTTCTCAGCTTCCAACAATGACACCAACAGAACGTGAAGGCAAGGTTTATTGTACCCAGTGTTTGCAAAGCCGTGTGTCCACATGCAGATATCTACTGTGCTCTCTACCTTTGCAGGCAAAAAACAGGCATGCCCACTCCCAAATGATGATGATATATTATACCCCACCCATCTGGCTGGGTTTCCCCAGCCACTCTGGGCAGCTTCCAACAGGAGATTAAAAATACATTAAAACATCAGTCTTTAAAAAACTTCCCTAAACAACACTGCCTTCAGATGTCTTCTAAACGTCAGATAGTTGTTTATTTCCTTGATGGGAGGGTGTTCCACAGGGCAGGTGCCACCACCAAGAAGGCCTTCTGCCTGGTTCCCTGTAACCTCACTTCTCGCAGGGAGGGAACCGCCAGAAGGCCCTTGGAGCTGGACCTCAGTGTCTGGGCTGAACGATGGGGGTGGAGATGGTCTATCAGGGGCTGGGCATTGCACATATGCCCTGACTGCCTCCTGCCAGGGATATTGCTAAGCTGAGAGGCAGCACCAGGCCCCCAGGGTCACCCACGGAGCTTCATGGCCTAGTTGAGATTTGAACCCTGGTCTCTTCCAGGTCCTACAGGGCCTCTTGCAAGTCTGAGGTGGTGTTCAGGGCACATAACGCTTGCCGTGTCTCCTCCTCTCCTGTGCTTACAATTTTTGGCCACACATAAGAGTGGGCAGACTGTCTTGCCAATGTGGTGCATGCTCTAGTTATCTCTCGCTTGGACTACTGCCATGCGCTCTACATGGGGCTACCTTTGAAGGGGACCTGGAGACTTCAATTAATCCAGAATTCGGCAGCTAGACTGGTGACTGGGAGTGGCTGCCGGGACCATATAACTCCAGTCCTGAAAGACCTACATTGGCTCCCAGTACGTTTCCGAGCACAATTCAAACTGTTGGTGCTGACCTTTAAAGCTCTAAACGGCCTCAGCCCAGTATACCTGAAGGAGCATCTCCACCTCCATCGTTCTGCCCAGACACTGAGGTCCAGCACCAAGGGCCTTCTGGCAATTCCCTCCCTGCGAGATGTGAGGTTACAGGGAACCAGGCAAAGGGCCTTCTTGGTGGTGGCGCCCGCCCTGTGGAACACCCTCTCATCAGATGTCAAGGAAATAAACAACTATCTGACATTTAGGAGACATCTGAAGGCAGTCCTGTTTAGGGAAGTTTTTGATGTTTGATGTTTTATTGTGTTTTTAATGTTCTGTTGGAACATCATCATCATCATTATTACTATTACTATTATTGGCAGCGCCCTCGTGGGCGCACCCAGTATCCAAGGCCCAGCTTTGCACGGTGCAGGCAATTCCTGAGTGTGCATTATGCTCGCAGCTTTGTGAATCTGGAGCCAACATCTGGCTTCTCCCTGTTGAGTCCCGGACAGGATTCGGGATGAAAAAGCAACCTGCTCATCTGCAAAGAATTGCGCAACACGGTGCTTCCTAGAACAGCCCTGGCGCCAGGATAGCGCCCTCCCCTGGAGCTCTCGCAGTCTGAATTTGGAGCAATTTGACTAACAAATACGAAGCAGAAACGAATGCATATATTCAGTCTTCGTTTGAATGGAGGAAGGAGTTGCCTCAGGGCTTTGCACACACACAAAAAGGCTGATTTATTCAGGAGGGATTCAGAGGGAGAGTGTGCCAAGGAGCTATTTTAATACGTCAAATCCTAGCTAACAAGCAAGAGTCCTGTTTAGCTGAATCCTTTGCACGTGTTCCCTGACCGCCGGCACCATTGTCGTGTTTGGCCACAAGGGTTTCCTTTGAGCTTTGCTATTTTTGGTCCTTTTGGGGGCTTGGCAGAGAAGATCCTGCCAGCCCTGAGCGCTTTCTAGGCTTAGCATCGCTCCAAGAGCCCAAATGTATTTTTGCCAGATGGAGCAAAAATGTTTTAACTGGAATGCAAAAGAGGGGAGGGGGGAGCAAGCAAACGGCTTTGCACCTTGCTGTGGGGAGGGGTGTTTTGGGGGTCCCCCTCCTTCCCCTTCAGGCTTAGACGAGACTTGGGTGTCATGTGCTGTTATCAAGGCCACAGACATTTTGCATCGTTCTAAGGCTTGTCCAGCATCTTAAAAAGCAGAGATATCACCTTGCCGACTAAGGTCCGTATAGTTAAAGCTCTGGTTTCCCCAGTAGTGATGTATGGAAGTGAGAGCTGGACCATCAAGAAGGCTGATCGCCGAAGAATTGATGCTTTTGAATTATGGTGCTGGAGGAGACTCTTGAGAGTCCCATGGACTGCAAGAAGATCAAACCTCTCCATTCTGAAGGAAATCAGTCCTGAGTGCTCACTGGAAGGACAGATCCTGAAGCTGAGGCTCCGATACTTTGGCCACCTCATGAGAAGAGAAGACTCCCTGGAAAAGACCCTGATGTTGGGAAAGATGGGGGGCACAAGGAGAAGGGGACGGCAGAGGATGAGATGGTGGGACAGTGTTCCTGAAGCTACCAACATGAGTTTGACCAAACTGCGGGAGGCAGTGGAAGACAGGAGGGCCTGGCGTGCTCTGGTCCAGGGGGTCACGAAGAGCCGGACACGACTAAACAACAACAAGGCCGACCCTGATCTGTTTGCTGGAGGCATGGAACATGCACAGCTCGCTTCCTGTAATATTAAAACTCAGCGTGATTAACGACAGAAGCAAATCAGTGAGGTAGTCTATTGTGAAATTTGGGGGACCTCACTTTGCTGCATATCTCAGTCTTCTGGAAGCTGGGGGTAATGATGGGGTCTTCACGTCGCCCCCCCCCCCTTGAAATCAGCACCAAGCTCCTAACGGTTGCATAACTGCTAACACCAAATTGGCCAGTACAGTCGTACGTCTCGGTTCTCAAACATAATTCGTTCCGGAAGTTCATCCGACTCCCGAAAACGTTCGAAAACCAAGGCACGGCTCCCAGTTGGCTGCAGGAGCTCCCTGCTCTCAATCAGAAGCTGCTTCGGACGTTCGGCTTCCGAAAAACAATTGCAAACCAGAAATCTCACTTCCGGGTTTGCAGCGTTTGGGAGCCAAAACGTACGAGTACCAAGGCGTTCTGGAACCAAGGTACGACTGTAAAAGGAATTTGTACCCTTTGCTTCTTTGGTGTATTGATTGATTGATTTATATACCATTTAATATTTCAAGGATCTTTCAGCAGGACCAAACCCAATATTTATTTTCTTAGATTAATGTTCCACCTGGTGTTTTTTTGGGGGGTGGGGTTTGAGGTATAATGATAGTCCCACTCACAAGTAGACTAACGGAAATGGGTGGATTTAAGATGGTTGCAGTATCCATCAGTTCTGTATCCATGTGGACCTGCTGTCCAGGCTGTGTTTAAAAAAATGGGGGGGGGCAGCAGTAGAGTCTCTGTCAAAAACCATGGGACGCATTTGCACACGTATTTGTGGGTTTGCATTGTCTCAGGGTGCGATTGAAAGTGCAATCAACCTTTCCAGGATTATTATTATTATTATTATTTATTATTTATAGCTTGCCCATCTGGCTGGGATGCCTGGCTTGCCCTGGTCCTCACTCTGCAAAATAAGGTGGATCTTGAGAAGGATCTTAAAGAAAGCTGCCTTCAGATGTCTGGTAGTTGTTTTCCTCTTTGACATCTGACGGGAGGGCGTTCCACAGTGCGGGCGCCACCACCGAGAAGGCCCTCTGCCTGCTTCCCTGTAGCTTTGCTTCTCGCAGGGAGGGAACTGCCAGAAGGCTCTCGGCACTGGACTTCAGTAAAGGAACTTGCACAGCAGATTGCGTGGGATGAACCCGAGCGGAAGGGGGGAGATGCCCTGCAACGTGAACGCCCAGAAACAGTTAGCAAAGGGGCACAGCCATTTGTAGAAAGGGGGGAAAAACCCAGCGTGAGCCCAGCCAGGATTATTGTGTCAAGAGAACAACCTTCCAAACTGGCCTCTGGATCTTTCGAGCGTGTAAACAAGCTCCGATAGTGCAAATATTTTCAGGGATTGAGCAATGCAAGATGTCTCCAGAATTTACAGTTCCGCGGTGATTTATGGAAGCCTTCCTATTTATACGGCCTTGTTTACAGCGCCTATCGCCCTGCGAACTGTGAAAAGGTGTTCTTTTAAAAAAGAAAGCCTGGGGCGGAGGAGAGGCCGCAAGTCTTATTATTTCTCCCTCTGTTGATTTGTTTGCAGTTTGCTTATTCTTTTCCCACAGCCGTACACTTCTCTTAATTTTTTTTAAAAAAAAATTCTGGTATTTCTCCCATCTTCTCTGATCTCTGGCTTTCAAACGCTGCTATTCTTTTTCTTTACAGCCTCGTGTTATTCATGCATTCTTGGCAGCTGCTGTTGAATTTCGGATGTTTTACAGAAGGGATTCACAAAGGAATCCTTTTCTTTCTTTCTGCTATTCTCCTTTACTATTGTTATTAGGAACAGGGTTTGCTTGTTTGTTTGTTTGTTTGTTTGTTTGTTTGTTTTCCCCCTCCACTGCAGCAGTTGAAAACGAATGACTTTTTTTGGGTGAACATGCATTCTTTTGAAATTAAGGGGGAAGGACAGCAAAGTAATTGCATTTTTTAAAAAAATAATTTTAAGAATTCCATTAGCCTCAAATGTTTATTATGACGTTCTTCAAGTTTTAGGTGTGTATTAATCTTCTGTGAGCTTTTAAATTTTGGATGTTGAGGGTAGAGTGGTATTTTCGACCGGCCCCCGGACCCTGCAATCTTCATCTGAGGCCCTTCTTTGGGTGCCTGCCCCACGAGAGGCGTGGAGGGTGGCAACATGAGAACGGGGCCTTTTCTGCAGTGGCTCCCCATTTGTGGAACAACCCCATTAAGGAAAGAGAGGGGGATTGCTCAGAGTTGTTGAGCTTTTGGAGTGGTTGCTGACAATGACCCGCCTGACTGCCACTGCCAATCACACGCCTTGCCTCAGCCACCAATCTCCCCCCTACAAATCGCCGCTGACAATCTCCTGCTTGCCGCTGCCACCAATCACCCCCCCTGCACTATCTGTGTCTAAGATGACCCCCCCCAATTTTTAACATTTTAAAAAAATTAAAAAATCATCGTATGCACGGAAAAATACGGTAACTTATTTTTTGAATTTATATCCTCCACTTCCTCCTGAAGGAGCCCACGGTGGCAGAGTTGAGTGGGCGTGCCTGTTCAAGAGTTTTAATTTGTTTTTCCCCCATTTGGAAACATTATTCTTAAGTGCCAGAATGAGAGCGCTTCACGGAAAACAACGGTGAGCCCGAGAAACGGGAATTTTGCTCTTGGCGCTTCCACTCACAACGGCGACTTCTCCTTCCACCCCGGAGCGTCTGTCTGAGCTGGAATTGCGATCTCACATCTTTTTAAGAGGCTGTTGCTAAGAGAGACGTAGAGAGGTAGCAATAACCTTGGCAATGCACTGCCAGCCGTCTTGGCGGCAAGAAAAATGCGCCCGCCGAAAATTGACTTGTATGCTACAATGTCCATCATAACGACCCGTCCTTATAGCACGTTTGAGGTCCGTGTGGCCGGTTGCCATCAGACATAACTGCTGGCTGGGGGAATGTCCGCCGAAATGGTGTAGCCTTGCCTGGAGCAAAAAGCAGGTGGAGTGTTTTGGTTTGTTGGGGAATGCAGGTTATGCGAGGGGATTTCACAGAGCGGTGATGTATTGATCCCAAGGTGCCTGGTGGAGGCTGCAAAAACTCGCCGAGCTCGTTTCTGCTTTGCTGCTGGAAAATGCCGAGAAAAGGGTTCAAGCGAGTGCAGGGTTCTTTAGTTTCTTCCTCCAACTGCAGAGGCAAACCTGGGCTGCTTGCTGATGGCGTGGAACAAACAGCTCCATTGTCGCTTGTCATATTGTGAGACAGTCCAGCACAAAGTGGGGAGGGGGGGACTTATTTTATCACACAAAGCAATGGCTGAGTTTTTACAGGCTCAGAATCTTAGCCTGCGACGACACTCAGCACGGACGATAAAGCTTTCGCGTTCTTGGAAGAAGGCTGCGGAGCGAATAAAAAGCTTAGAAACGGTGAGCGGCAATTCAGCAAAAGCTTGTAGGTCAAACTCGGCTGCGGCGTGTTGAGCTTTCCGCCGCCTGCTTCCATTTTTGCAGGGGTTGCCCCCGGGAGCCCGGCCTTCTCATTCCCCCAGCCATATGAGTGGCGCTAACAGCATCCTGACCGTGAGTCCGAAAGCCCCCAGCAAATTTGCTGTGGAGGGCAAGGGAGCTCACCGCAGAAGGATAGAAGGAGAGCAGCCAGGCAGTGACTGAGGAAGTTTATTTTCCATTTCATGGGCCCTTTCCTTGACGTGATTTCGGGGCACGATAAAACTCTTGCCACGCTCAGCTCCCGAGCAGCTGAGCAAGCTTCTTCGAGACAAATTGGGGAGCCGGGGTTCATCTTGCAGAACGATGGCTGTGCACTGGGGTCAGAGGTGAATGGTTCCTCTACTAATTGCTGTGCCACGCTGGGTGGAGGGTGTGCCTACTGGCAATTCCTTGCTTGTGAGAGCGCGTGGAGCTCCTCTGGCTATTCCACCGCTGTACGGAGAACAGTGGTACCTTGGTTCTCAAACTTAATCCATTCTGGAAGTCGGTTCCAAAACCAAAGCGTTCCAAAACGAAGGTGTGCTTTCCCAGAGAAAGTAATGCAAAACGGATTAATCCATTCCAGACTTTAAGAAACAACCCCTAAAACAGCAATTTAACATGGGTTTTAAAAAAGGTAAAAGGCCCCCTGACCATTAGGTCCAGTCGTGGCCGACTCTGGGGTTGCGGCGCTCATCTCGCTTTATTGGCCGAGGGAGCCGGCGTACAGCTTCCGGGTCATGCGGCCAGAATGACTAAGCTGCTTCTGGCGAACCAGAGCAGCGCACAGAAATACCGTTTACCTTCCCGCCGGAGCGGTACCTATCAATCTACTTGCACTTTGTGCTTTTGAACTGCTAGGTTGGCAGGAGCAGGGACCGAGCAACGGGAGCTCACCCCGTCGCGGGGATTTTAACCGCCGACCTTCTGATCAGCAAGTCCTAGGCTCTGTGGTTTAACCCACAGCGCCACCCGCGTCCCTAACATGGGTTTTACTATCTAACAAGACCATGGATCCATAAAATGAAATCAATAGACAATGCACCACAGTCACACAGTCAAAATATCAGTAGCTGAACTGGGTTCCACACAGTCAGAAAAACAAACTAAATAGCAAAAACAGACAGACCTCAGCATCACACTCAAAACAGAAGTGTGGCACTCAAATTGGAAGCGTAACACTCAAAACAGAGCACATTCGGCTTCCAAAAAAACGTTTGCAAACCAGAACACTTACTTTTGGGTTAGCAGTGTTTGGGTTCCAAGTTGTTTGCGTACCAAGGCGTTTGAGAACCAAGGTACTACTGTACAGAGGAGAAGATGCATCTGTGACTTCTGAGTTCTTGCGGCCAAGGCAGCTACCTTCGGGACGGGTTGCTTTAGCCTGGCCGACCCACTGGGGGAACCCGGCACCAGTGACGCTCCGGCAGCGGTTTGCAAAGGGTTCACCTTTGCAGATGCGTTTTGGGGTCCTGATGTGCGAATGGAGCACATCTCATCGCTGCAGGGGGGCTGCTCAGCCCAGCCCAGGTGATGATGCAGGCGGCTTCCCTTGCAGTTGGGACCTTGCAGTCGACATGAGCAAAGCAACCTGCACAAGGCATGAGGAGGAAAACCCTTTTGTTTTGGTGTGTTTCATTGGCTTGGTGGTGGTGGTGGTGGGGTTATTGCGTTGTTTTTATTTTGACTATATATTTTGTGGTTTTATATTTTGATTTTATGCTGCGAACTGCCCTGAGACCTCAGGGTATAGGGCAGCATATAAATTTAATAAATTTATTACAGTGGACGTTTGGGTTGCGAACGTGATCCGTGCTGGAAGCACGTTTGCAACCCGCAGCATTTGCGAACAGCAGCCCTTCGTCTGCACACGTGCGGGTTGCAATTCGGTGCTTCTGTGCATGCGCAAAGCGCAATTTAGTGCTTCTGTGCATGCACAAGTGCTGAAACCTGGAAATAACCCGTTCTGGTACTTCGGGTTTGGCGCGGTGCACAATCTAAAATCGCGCAACCCGAAATGTCTGTAACCCGAGGTATGACTGTAATGATGATGATGATGATGATGATGATAATAATAGTGCCACCTTCTGCTTTGCTCGCAGAAGGTCCCAAATTTGTTCATCGGCACCTGCAGGTCGGGCTGGGAAAGACCCCCACTTGAGCCCCTGGAGAGATGCTGTTAGTTGGCGTGATTATAGATTATAGGGTGGTACCAGTATTTGGAATTTCCCAGGCACGTTTTCCTACCGGCACGGGTCCAGCTGCAACTGCGTGGAGATTTCTGGGCGCCAGGTTTGCGCCCGCCGTTTAGAAACCCCTGACTTAGTCCATAGTTAATAACATTTCCGTTTTTCCACAGTGCGTGTTTCTCCTTGCGTACAAGTGAATAGTTGTAAGAGCGAACGATGTACAAGCAATGTAGTTTAAATCGTAGAATCGGAGAAATATAGTGTTGGAAGGGATCCTGGGGGACATCTAGTCCAACCACCCTGAGATCTACGGGTATAGGGTGGTACACAAATTACAAAAATAAATACCCACTCACCCACCCCCTGGGTAAATAGGCATTCTGTTGTGGCGACCTTGATTTAACTTGCCGTTTGGCGCCCAGCTGATACATCTTGAGTTTCTAACACTGCCATGCAGATGGTCCTAAGCTACATCTCCCAAATCCCCTGACAGTTAGCCGTGCTGGCTGCCGCTAATGGGAGTTGTAGCCCCTGACAGCCCTCCTGCAACAGGGAGTTCCATAGTTTATGCATTGCATCCAGAAGGATCTTCTTTTCTGCGGGACTTGGAAAACCAGCCGTTTTGACTCTCTCCTCGCTGCGTGTCTCGAACCATTGGCCCTTAATGTTTTGCAGGCCGTTTGACTCTTTTTTTCTCCCTCTCCTTCCTTTCCCCAGGTGTACTATTCGATTCCCCAGCACAATCATCAAGATCCAGTTCACGTCGCTCTACCACAGAGAGGAGGCGAAGGAAGCAGCCTCGTCGCCTCCACTTCGGCCGCTCTACCCCCAGATATCGCCGCTTAAGATCCACATTCCGGAGCCGGACCTCCGAAGCCTGGTCAGCCCCCTGCCCTCTCCCACCGGCACGATCAGGTAAGGAGGAGCTTTGCCATTCTGCACCAAATCGCCATCGCGGGACCAGTTTGAGGGCGCTTCCCCCCCCAAAGGAGCCCATCAGTCTATGCTCACGTGTTTGATGCGCAAAGCGAGAGAAAGGCCTGTCATTTTGGTGGGTCAGGGCAATGAAGAGGCGGCTAGCGCTGCAGAGACTTTAGGCAAGCAGCGCAAATGCGGCTCCTTTATTATTACAATGGTCCCTTGGTTCTCAAACTTTAATCCATTCCGGAAGTCGGTTCCAAAACCAAAGCATTCCAAAACCACGGTGCGCTTTCCCATAGAAGGTAATGCAAAACGAATTAATCATTCCAGACTTTAAGAAAACAAGCCCTAAAATAGCAATTTAACATGAATGTTACTACCTAACGAGACCACTGATCCATAAAATGAAAGCAATATTCAATGTACTGTATTACAAAATAAATAAGACAGTATTGCAGATGATAAAAATGAAATTTATTATTTTTTCTTACCTGTACTGATGATAGTCATTGTTTGGATGGGGGGCTTTTATCCATTTCCGCAGTCACACAATCAATCAATCAATCAATCAGTAGCTGAACTGGCTTCCACACAGTCACAAAAACAAATTAACTGAAAAAGCCACGAAAACAAAAACGCAAATTAAAAAGCAAAAGCACCAAACTTAATCTGTTCCAGAAGTCTGTTTGACTACCGAAATGTTCGAAAACCAAGGCGCAGCTTCTGATTGGTGCAGGCGCCCTGGAAACAATAACCGACAGCCACGTCAGATGTTCAGCGTCCGAAAAACATTTGAAAACCGGATCACTTACTTCCAGGTTTTCGGCGTTTGAGAACCAAGGCATTTGAGAATCAGGGTACCTCTATATTTATTAATTCTACATGTCACCCTTCGTCAAAAGATCATGGGGCAGTTCACAGAATACAAGACAAAAGTAAAATTTGCCTTGGCACGCCTTTTAGAGGATGTCACGCTGGGCCTCCTGTACCCAAGTTCCCCCCCCCTTTCGCCCAAATGGGGATACCATTGCAATGATGGCTAAAATTGCCCCTGCTAACTCCAGCGATGGGGGGGGGGAGCAGGTTTTGCCACCCCAAACTAAACGGGCTCTATCACGAAACACGGCCAAGTTACGCTTCTCCCGGCTCGTGCTAGAGCAGAGCTTCTCCACCCTGGTGTGGCAGGAGAGGATAGGAAATGTGGCAGGAATATTCGAGGACAATATTCAGTATTATATTTTGAGAATTGCTCCTTTTCTGGTGTAGCTGCTTTGTTTCATACTTACTAGATTCCCCATGATCATATTAGAAAGTCTTCCGTGTTCTAAACCAAGCACTGCTAGGAGCTGCTGCTTTTTGTGATTTCTTGTCTATTAAAAAATCAGTGTGGCACGAGCAAATTTTTGTTCTGCAAGTATGGCTCAGAGAAAGAAAAGTTTGAGAACCGTTATCTAACATTCAGAGCAAGACTTCCAATCGGGATTCAGGCCTCACCATGGGACTGAAACTGCCTTGGTCGCGCTGGTTGATGATCTCCGGCGGGCTAGGGACAAAGGTGAGAGCTGTTTCCTAGTTCTGCTGGATCTCTCAGCGGCCTTTGACACCATCGACCATAACATCCTTCTGGACCGTCTAGAGGGGCTGGGAGCTGGGGGCACTGTTATACAGTGGTTCCGCTCCTTCCTCCTGGGCCGTGTTCAGAAAGTGGTGGTGGGGGATGAGTGTTCAGACCCCTGGGCTCTCACTTGTGGGGTGCCTCAGGGTTCTGTCCTCTCCCCCATGCCTTTTAATATCTATATGAAGCCGCTGGGAGAGATAATCAGGGGGTTTGGACTGGGTGTTCATCAGTATACAGATGACACCCAGCTCTACCTCTCCTTTAAATCAGAACCAGTGAAGGCGGTGAAGGTCCTGTGTGAGTGCCTGGAGGCGGTTGGAGGTTGGATGGCGGCTAACAGATTGAGGTTGAATCCTGACAAGACAGAAGTACTGTTTTTGGGGGACAGGAGGCGGGCAGGTGTGGAGGATTCCCTGGTCCTGAATGGGGTAACTGTGCGCCTGAAGGACCAGGTGCGCAGCCTGGGAGTCATTTTGGACTCACAGCTGTCCATGGAGGCGCAGGTTAACTCTGTGTCCAGGGCAGCTGTCTACCAGCTCCATCTGGTACACAGGATGAGACCCTACCTCCCCGCGGACTGTCTCGCCAGAGTGGTGCATGCTCTAGTTATCTCACGCTTGGACTACTGCAACGCGCTCTACGTGGGGCTACCTTTGAAGGTGACCCGGAAACTGCAATTAATCCAGAATGCGGCAGCTAGACTGGTGACTGGGAGTGGCCGCCGGGACCACATAACACCGGTTCTGAGAGATCTGCACTGGCTCCCAGTACGTTTCCGAGCACGATTCAAAGTGTTGGTGCTGACCTTTAAAGCCCTAAACGGCCTCGGTCCTGTATACCTGAAGGAGCGTCTCCACCCCCATCGTTCAGCCCGGACACTGAGATCCAGTGCCGAGGGCCTTCTGGCGGTTCCCTCATTGCGAGAAGTGAGGCTACAGGGAACCAGACAGAGGGTCTTCTCGGTAGTGGCGCCCGCCCTGTGGAACGCCCTCCCATCAGATGTCAAAGAGATAAAGAATTACCTGACATTCAGAAAACATCTTAAGGCAGCCCTGTTCAGGGAAGTTTTTAATATGTAATGCTGTACTGTTTTTAACACTGATTGGGAGCCGCCCAGAGTGGCTGGGGAAACTCAGCCAGATGGGCGGGGTATAAATAATAAATTATTATTATTATTATTAAGACTGGCTCTCGTATAGAAGTTGCCCAAGTTAAGTTAGGCTTGTTTCTTTGTGTCATAAAATATGTGCACTGTTTGTTTGTTTTAACGAAAAACCTCAAAGCAGTTTGCAAAAAGAGAAATGGAGAAAACAATGGCAACAATATCAAAGTGTACAAAAAGTTACAGTACCGAAACAAATTAAAATTTCATAGAATCATAGAGTTGGAAGAGACCACAAGGGCCATCGAGTCCAACCCCCTGCCAAGCAGGAAACACCATCAGAGCACTCCTGACATATGGTTGTCAAGCCTCTGCTTAAAGACCTCCAAAGAAGGAGACTCCACCACACTCCTTGGCAGCAAATTCCACTGTCGAACAGCTCTTACTGTCAGGAAGTTCTTCCTAATGTTTAGGTGGAATCTTCTTTCTTGTAGTTTGGATCCATTGCTCCGTGTCCGCTTCTCTGGAGCAGCAGAAAACAACCTTTCTCCCTCCTCTATGTGACATCCTTTTATATATTTGAACATGGCTATCATATCACCCCTTAACCTCCTCTTCTCCAGGCTAAACATGCCCAGCTCCCTTAGCCGTTCCTCATAAGGCATCGTTTCCAGGCCTTTGACCATTTTGGTTGCCCTCCTCTGGACACGTTCCAGTTTGTCAGTGTCCTTCTTGAACTGTGGCGCCCAGAACTGGACACAGTACTCCAGGTGAGGTCTGACCAGAGCAGAATACAGTGGCAAAATTTACACCAACTTTCTTCACAACAACTCTGTGGTTGTATGGAAACCAAGGCACCTGGTGGAGGCGGAAGAAGAGATTTGTTATGATGCATATTTTGTGAAACTCTGTGCCAATTGAGCAGCAAGCAAAGTATTCATAACATTACCCTGTCTGCTTTGCTGGCATCTTGATGGAACCAAGTTGTTAATGGATTACTTTTATGTTTTGTTTCTAAACCGCTCCTTCTTTGCACAGGAGCGTGTTTTTGCTCTGAGTCCGCCCATGAAGAGGGCTATACATCAAACTCTGCTTTCTATCAAACTTTGCTTTCTAGCCATTTGCCCTGGTGTGGGGCTGGGTTTCCCAGGATTGCTAGGAAACGGCGGCTCCTCTGCTACCCAGTAGCCATGCCCAGTGGTGATTTTCAGACCGGGCAGTACAGTGGTACCTTGGTTTACGAACTTAATCCATTCCAGAAGTCTGTTCCTAAACCAAAGCATTCTGAAACCATTCCCATAGCAGCGGGGGACTCAATTTACACTTGAAACACACTCAGCAGGAAGCAGAACATGTTCTGCTTCCAAGGCAAAGTTCACAAACCAAAACACCTACGTCTGGGTTTGCAGCATTCCTAATCCAAATTGTTCGTAAACTAAGCTGTTCTTAAACCAAGGTACCACTGTGTTTTGTGTCGCGGTGCTGTGAGAACGCAGTGATACTGTTGGACCCGAGTTCCAATCCTCACAGAACCATGACTCTTGCTGAATTGCTGCCAGAATTCTTGTGAAGCTAAACGGGAACGACTCCTTGTTCTCTGCTCCAGCTCCCTTGAAGGGTGTGTGTGTGTTGCAAAGTCGAGAAGGCGACTTGCTTGTTCACATTGAACCGTGGTTTGTTCTAATCAGCGGTTTAATGTGACTCTGTTCAGGGAGCCCTCGCCATGGGCTCCCATGAAGAGAAACATCCGTCAGCCTGAGAGGAGTCTTGACGTTTAATACTTTGAACCATTTATTTGTTTTATTGCATTTTGAGTTGTAACCTGCCTTGAGCGCCTCGGCCGAACGGGAGAATATAAATGCATCAAATGAGATAAAGGGGGGCAGCGAGACTTGGCACCCACCGTTGTCTCCCTCCTGTGCAACGGTTGGAGTCACAGGGACCCTTGAGTCTGCCAGGGAGCAGTCTTAGAAACTCCCTGGGCGCCAGGTGCGTTTTGCAAGTGGTGCGGGTCCAATTGCGACCACGTGGAGATTTCTGGACTCCAGGTTGGCGCCTGACATCTTCATCCAGCTTTCTGAAGCAGGTCAGCAGAATAGCTTATTTTTCACCCTTATATCCCACTTTTTCCTCCAAGGAGGAAGAGGGAGAGGCAGTGGAGGGCTCATTGCTTGCCCTGGCAGGAGACATCTCCCTGTGTTTTCCTGCCCCTTCCTTTGGTGGTTGGAAGAGAAGCAGTCCCAAAGTGCCCTCCGTTCCAAAGCTTGCATGTGTGAATTTTTTATTTTTATTTCGGTCACAGACCAGTTCCAGCCCACATACAATATCAAGGAAGTCATAAAACACGATAGGGATACATTTGAATTTGCAGTTAGGTATAACAGGAACAATACAGATACAGCAACAGTTAAAAATATATAGACCGTAAATTAAAACTTAGTCACTAACATATAACCTAAAATTATCATTTAAGCAGGCCTTAATCGTTAGGATAGCACAGCTTGTTCCCTAAGTTTTATGGCAATCGCACAGAATTTGGCTACCCTTAACCCTTGTCCCTAGACAGCATCCTAAAAAGTAGAGACATCACCTTGCCAACAAAGGTCCATATAGTAAAAGCTATGGTTTTCCCAGTAGTGATGTATGGAAGTGAGAGCTGGACCATAAAGAAGGCTGATCGCCGAAGAATTTATGCTTTTGAATTATGGTGCTGGAGGAGATGAAGGTCCCATGGACTGCAAGAAGATCCAACCTCTCCATTCTAAAGGAAATCAGCCCCGAGTGCTCACTGGAAGGACAGATTGTGAAGCTGAGGCTCCAAGACTTTGGCCACCTCATCAGAAGAGAAGACTCCCTGGAAAAGACCCTGATGTTGGGAAAGATGGAGGGCACAAGGAGAAGGGGGCGACAGAGGACGAGATGGTTGGATAGTGTCTTCGAAGCTACAAACATGAGTCTGACCAAACTGCGGGAGGCAGTGGAAGACAGGAGTGCCTGGCGTGCTCTGGTCAAGGGGGTCACGAAGAGGTGGACATGACTAAACAACAACAGCAGCAACCCTTGTCCTCTACAAGGACTCCGTTCCAAAGCTTGCATGTGTGAAAACAGGAGAAACGCTGGGCAGCAAGTTCTGTTTTCACAAGCAGCCTTTGCGGTTTCGTCACCTGACACCCTCCCTCTCTCCGGCAAAGAACCACACCTTGGGGATTGGTTTCCAGGTTGCCGCTTTGAGGGAGGGGAGCAAAGCTACCCAGCACATAACCTGCATATTTTTTAATGCTGCCCCACTCATAGAATTGAAAGGGACCCTGAGATCATAATATCTCCTCCTCTTCCCTGCCCCCCCCTTTGAAGTCAATAGCCTGGCTTCTCCCACGAGCCCTGCAAGAAAAGGGCTGCGAGATGCTCAGCGCTTTTAACATCTGCTGGGGCTTCAGCATAAAGCAAATCTATCTGAGCTTCTTGGGGAAAAAGCCCGCAGAAGCCTTTCTTGAGGTTTCCTTCTTTCGCTCAACCTTTTCGTTCTTGTTTACAAACATCCCCTTTCTGTTAACACCTTTCGAGGTTTCCTCTAAACTGCTTTTCTTCCTCCGGATATGAACGAGATCGGCCACCTTCAGTATACAGTGGTACCTCGGGTTACATATGCCTCAGGTTACATACGCTTCAGGTTACAGACTCCGCTAACCCAGAAATAGTGCTTCAGGTTAAGAACTTTGCTTTAGGATGAGAACAGAAATGGTGCTTCAGCGGTGCAGCGGCAGCATCAGGAGGCCCCATTAGCTAAAGTGGTGCTTCAGGTTAAGAACAGTTTCAGGTTAAGTACGGACCTCTGGAACGCATTAAGTACTTAACCCGAGGTACCACTGTATTTGAATAATAATAATGTGATTTTCGTGCCTTAAAGGCAAGCAGGCGGCTGTCTTGCATGCAGAACGCCCCAGGCTCTGGCCTTGCAGGTGGTGCAAGGCTGAGACACATTCTTCCTCTTCGGAACTGCTCAAGAGCCGCACCGGCCAGTGCAGCCTGCACTGAGCTGCCTGGGCCACTTGCCTTGACTCTGTGGAAGGCAGCTTCCTAGTCAACCATCGGTCAGCCTGAGCTACCTTGCAGGGCTGTTTTGAGAGGACAAAACAAGGGGGAAGAAGCCCTTTGGAAGTAGTACAGTACGAGTTCCCTGCCTATGGGGGCTCAAAGTGGCATTTCTGTCTCATAGAATCATAGAGTTGGAAGAGACCACAAGGGCCATCGAGTCCAACCCCCTGCCAAGCAGGAAACACCATCAGAGCACTCCTGACATATGGTTGTCAAGCCTCTGCTTAAAGACCTCCAAAGAAGGAGACTCCACCACACTCCTTGGCAGCAAATTCCACTGTCCAACAGCTCTTACTGTCAGGAAGTTCTTCCTAATGTTTAGGTGGAATCTTCTTTCTTGTAGTTTGTATCCATTGCTCCGTGTCCGCTTCTCTGGAGCAGCAGAAAACAACCTTTCTCCCTCCTCTATGTGACAGGTCTCTTCGCATAGCACATTTTTTAACTTGCAGGATCTGCTCTCGCGAGCTCCGGTGATTGACGGCTGTGGGTTAGGCAGATTCGCGCGGTCGATAGCAGAACCATTCAGCTGCCGTGAGCTCAGTGGAGCCTCCATGCCCAGAGGCAGCTTACTCCTGTGTCGCAGGTAAAGGTAAAGGGACCCCTGACCATTAGGTCCAGTCGTGTCCAGCTATGGGGTTGTGGCGCTCATCTCACTTTATTGGCCGAGGGAGCCGGAGTACAGCTTCCGGGTCATGTGGCCAGCATGACTAAGCCGCTTCTGGCAAACCAGAGCAGCGCACGGAAACACCGTTTATCTTCCCACCGGAGCGGTACCTATTTATCTACTTGCACTTGGACGTGCTTTTGAACTGCTAGGTGGGCAGGAGCAGGGACCGGGCAACGGGAGCTCACCCTGTCACGGGGATTCGAACTGCTGACCACCTGATCGGCAAGTCCTAGGCTCTGTGGTTTAACCCACAGCACCACCCGTGTCCCTAGGCTCAGATTGTATCTATCTGTAAATAAACCACATATCCTAAAGACACCACAGTCTCCACTGACCTTCCTTCCAAGGAAGGTAAAAAAGGTAAAGGACACCTGGATGGTTATGTCCACTCAAAGGCGACTATGGGGTTGCGGCACTCATCTCGCTTTCCGGCCGAGGGAGCTGGTGTTTATCCACAGACAGCTTTCTGGGTCATGTGGCCAGCATGACTAAGCCGCTTCTGGCAAACCAGAGGAGCACATGGAAACACAATTTACCTTCCCGCCAGAGCGGTACCTATTTATCTACTTGCACTTTGAGGTGCTTTCGAACTGCTAAGTTGGCAGGAGCAGGGACTGAGCAACGGGAGCTCACTCCATCACAGGGATTCAAACCGCCGACCTTCTGATGGGCAAGTCCTAGGCTCTGTGGTTTAACCCACAGCGCCACCCGTGTCGCAGGAACCTGGAGCTAAAAAAAAACAAAAACAGGAACAGTGCCCGCTTAGCAGTTTTCCAGGTTGCTTCCAGCTGGCCGGCTGTCGGAATTGCACCCCCTGTCCAGTGGCAACACTCCCCCCCCCCTTGCCCATTGACCCTCTGCAAGAAAATTGGCCTTTTTAGAAATGTGGTTCTTTGGGGTTGGCTGCTTTTGTGGGAGCAACTTCTCCTCCTTGTCTTCTAGGAATGTCAGCGATCCTTCTGTGAAAGCGAGGTGGGTGGGGACTCCCAGCCCTTCCTCCCCACCCCTCCCTTGGGAGTCTGATCTCATCAGCTCAGCTTTCTCCCCCCGCCCCCCCTTCTTGCTTTGGTAGCTGTTTCACTTGCCTAATTTGGTGCGCCTTTGCCTTGCCGTGCCCTGATTGGCCATCCGGGGCAGGGAAGGGAAGGGGGGCACTTTTTGCAGATCCTAAGTTTACTTTCCCTTCTGGAAACCGGAGCCTCGGCTGGCCTCTCCCCTTCCTATTCCTCCCCACACTTAAGGGGCAGGGCTTTCTAACTGCAAGGGAACAGAAACCAGAGGCAGCCTGGCAGCGCCCAGCAAACGATCCCTTGAACCCTTCTGCCTCTTGCCCGCCTCTCTGTTTACTTCCCAGAAATCTCCCCTCCTCTTTGCAAAAAGAACCTCTTCCGTTTCTTTTTTCTCTCCCCCTTCTTGAAAGTTTGCATTTCTTTTTTCCCCGGCACCTGGAGAAAGGTTGAGTCAACTAAACCCAGCCCAGCGTGCTCACTTCAGCCCTTCCACTGTGGAAACTGCTGCTGCTTTCAGGAATTATTATTAGACTCCTCCTCCTCCTCCGCTTCCCCTCCTTTCCCCCTTCTTCTGAATTTCCTTTTTTCGATTAAGCAATTAATTGCTTTGCCTCTAGCAGACACAGTTGCTTTTATTCCCCGTTTCATTCCTGTACCGCTTTGTACCTTAAAGGAAAATAACTCGAAGCGGTTTGCGGCGCTTTAAAACGTCAAATGAAACAAACCCAGAGGAAAACGACAGCTGGGTTGGTTAGAGCGAGGCTCTGAGAACGCCAAGGTTGCAGGTTCGAGCCCCGTCCCGGGCAGCAGCTGAATATTCCTGCATTGCAAGGAGTTTGGACTAGATCAGGGGTCAGCAACCTTTTCCAGCCGTGGGCCGGTCCACCGTCCCTCAGACCTTGTGGGGGGCTGGACTATATTTTGAAAAAATAATGAACGGGTTCCTGTGCCCCACAAATAACCCAGAGAGGCATTTTAAATAAAAGCACACATTCTTTTCTCTCTTTTTTGCAAGATAATCTTTATTAGTTTTTTAGTTACATACTATACATACACATATTACATTACTTTTTACATTTATACTTGCTCCTAAGAGCTGACTTCCCTCCTTCCTTCTTCTGGCTTTTTTGTGACATCTCTTGATTTTTCGCATTGTCTTTTTCCAATTTGTATATAATCTTCCATAAAATGTCTGTAGACAAATAAATCTTTCTATATATACAATTCTTGCTGTCTGTCTGTATTCATTATAAATACTGTTAGTTACATTGGTCACTTTATACATTTTTACTTCTTATTGTTATTATTTTCCCTGTTAATTTAGCTATTTCAGCGTATTCCATTACCTTCTGTCGCCATTCTTCTAACCTTGTATTGCCACTCTTCTAATGTTGGCATTTGTTGCTGTTTCCAAACCTGGGCCAACAATAACCTTGCTGCTGATGTTGCATATAAAAACAGTTTCTGGTCATTCTTAAGAAAGAATTCAAAAAGCACGCATTCTACTCATGGGAAAAAAAACAGGCAGGGCCAACAAAAAACCCAGAGATGCATTTTACATAAAAGGACACATTCTACTCAAGTAAAAACACGCTGATTCCCGGACCGTCCGTGGGCCAGATTTAGAAGGCGATTGGGCCGGATCCGGCCCCCTGGCCTTTATTTGCCTACCCTTGGACTAGAATCAGCGGTTCTCAACCTGTGGGTCCCCAGATGTTGTTGGACTACAACTCCCATCTCCCTGAGCTCTGGCCTTGCTAGCTAGGGATGATGGGAGTTGTAGTACAACAACATCTGGGGACCCACCGGTTGAGAACCGCTGGACTAGATGACCCAATGCAGTTGTCTACTGGTATGAAAAGCATATGAGTATATAGGAACCTTATCTGGTCCGTGGGCCAGATTGAGAAGGCGAATGGGCCACATCCAGCCCCCGGGCCTTAGGTTGCCTACCCCTGGACTAGGTGATGCTCAGAGTCCTTTCCAACTCGCTATGATTCTGCGAAACTCCAGGCTTCAAGGGAAATAGTTCAGGTCCTTCTCTAAGGGACATCCTCCCAGGACCTGGGAGATCATAGTTCGAGAACATAGGAAGTCAGTGGCCCTCGCGGCAGATGCCCCTGTGGGAAAACCCACGCTCCCCCCGGGGTCTCCAGCAGCTGAAATATTTGCGTCTGGCAGTCATCGAGAACCCTCCACCCAAAAAATAACATACTGCTTTTTTCAGGGCTTCATTGAGGGAGGAAATGACCTGTGCCTGCTGGACTGAGCCCCGCTTGCTTTGTGTTTTGTTTCAGACACGGGGCGTGCATTTTTGTGGTAAAAAATAAAGCATTAAAAAGAGGGGATGGGGAGCTTGTATTGCCATGTTGCACAACTGAGAGAAATGTGGAATTCGGCCTTGCGAGAGAAAGCCAATAGAAACATCCTGTCTGTGAGATCATGCTCACTGAGGACGGCCAAAACAGCAGCCGGTTTCAAGCAAAGATTTTGCAGACATTAGGAGGCACTTTTGGGTTTTTTAGGTTGCGGGGGGGGGGGGGGGGAGAGAGAGAGAGAGAGAGAGTGCAAATCAGGCCCTTTCGGGGGCTGTGGTGTGGCCTCTCCACAATTCTGCTTCGTTCCAGAACCAAATCAGCTTCGGGACTCGATAGTCAAAACAAGCTAAAACTCTGCAATGGCTGCCAAACGCAAAGCTTTTGGCCAGCCAGTTTTAAAAAACCCCGTTGAAGTTCTTACTACCTGAGAGGGAGGAAGAAGCCCCTTTGCAGAGAGAGGGTGTCATCCGAAACAGGGCTGGTGCTCAGCAAATTCGTTGCAATATTTTGAAGTATTAGCACTTTACTGGATTGTATTGATTGTTCGGACAAATTGGTTGTTGACGCTTGCTCAGTTTATAGGTTACCGTGTTTGACGCTGTAGTTTACTTGTAAGATAAAGGGACCCCTGACCTTTAGGTCCAGTCGTGACCAATTCTGGGGTTGCGGTGCTCATCTCGCTTTCTTGGCCGAGGGAGCCGGCGTACAGCTTCCGGGTCATGTGGCCAGCAGGACTAAGCCGCTTCTGGTGAACCAGAGCAGCGCATGGAATCTCCGTTTACCTTCCCGCCAGAGCGGTACCTATTTATCTACTTGCACTTTGACATGCTTTCGAACTGCTAGGTGGGCAGGAGCAGGGACTGAGCAACAGGAGCTCACCCCATCGTGGGGATTCAAACTGCCGACCTTCTGATTGGCAAGTCCTAGGCTCTGTGGTTTAACCCACAGCACCACCCGCGTCCCTTGTAGTTTGCGTGTGGGTCCCTGCTAATGTTAGCATTTAAAAAAAAAATTAATTTCTATTCATTTTTTAACATATCATCTTCAACAATAATTAAACATACTTTTATATCTTACACAGTTTTTTTGACTTCCATCAATCACATCTGAAAATTTTCCAATCTATTCCCTTAATTTACATTTCTTACTTTCACTATTACATTTAGATCTCATAACTAATATCTCTGTTCTTTCTCTACTTTGTAACACTTTGTATATTTCTCCTTACAAAACTGCTTGTAGTCCTACTAGCGTAATTTGTTGATTACAGTTGCTCGTCAGATAATTCATATATTTCCTCCAATCTTCTGTGAATCTCCAGTCCCGCAGGTTTCGAATCCTTCCTGTCATTTTATCTAATTCTGCATAGTCCATTAATTTTGTCTGCCATTCTTCTTTCGTTGGAGCGCTGACGTTAGCATTTGTTGCTGGAAAAGCGGAATGCAAATATCAAACAAGAATCAGCTCAGCTGGTAGAGTGTGAGACTCTTAACCTCAGAGTCATGGGTTTGATTCCTCACCTTGGGCAAAAGATTCCTGCCTTGCAGGGGGCTGGACTAGATGACCCTCGTGGTCCCTCCCAATTCTGCAATTCTCGGATTCTCCTTCCTCTCTCGTTTCCTCTTTGGACTGGCCTTAACATGCAGCAAGCAGAACTGGGATGAAGGTGATAGCACAGGCTGTCCCACTTCAGGCTGCTGGTTGGGGGGGGGCAGGTCTCATTTTCTCTTTTTTTCTCATTTTCCTGCAAGAAAAAAAGTCAACTCAGGAGGGCCCTATCTCTGTGTGCCTCCTCCAAGGGAGCAGAAAGGGGAGAAAAGGCCTTTTCCTTTTTCTAGGATAATCTTTATTGGTTTTTCAGTTACATACTCCACATACACATATTGTATTACATTTTACATTTATACTTGCTCCTAAAAGCTGGCTTCCCTCCTTCCTTCTTCTGGCTTTTTTATATCGCATCTAAATTTTTCGCATTGTCTTCATCCAATTTCTATATTGTTGTTCTTCTTCCATATTTGCCCATAGAATACCTCTAAACAAACAAATCCTTCTATATATACAATTCTTGTTGTCTGTCTATATTCATTTACAGCTACTGTCAGTTACATTTGTCACATTGTACATTTTACTACTTACTGTTTTTATTATCCAGTAAATTTCTTTGTATTTCAAATTATGAGGTTTGTTTCAGTTCTACTGGTTTCACTATTTCACCTTATCTTTCCTATGTACGCCATAAATTTTTCCCATTCTTTTTGAAATGTTTCATCGCCCTGTTCTCGAATTTCCCCCGTTAATTTAGCTATTTCAGTGTATTCCATTACCTTCTGCCGCCATTCTTCTACTGTTGGCAATTGCTGTTGTTTCCAAACCTGGGCTAATAATACCCTTGCTGCTGTGAGAAAAGGCCTTTTCAGTGGTGGCCCCTTGGCTAGCAGATTTGCTTTGCCGGCTTCTTAGGCATGAGGCAAAGACATTCCTGTCTTCCCAGCTGTTTTTAACTTCATTTGCAGTTTGATTTTTGGCTCATTTTCAGCGCTCAACTTTTAGCTAGATGTTCTCGATTGTTTCTGGTCCATGGTTTTGTTGCTTTAGGTTTAGGCTGTTTCATGGTGTTTCTTAATGTTGCAAGCTGCTTTTCCCCATAAAAAAGATGAATACGTTTTTAAATGTATATCATAAAAAAAACAAACCCGGCAACCAGATTGAGCCTAGAACCTCTAAACCTAAGTTTTACGTTCAAGGAATCTATGTGTTTTTGTTTTGTTTTTCCCCACGTGGGGACCTGCGACCTGTGTGCCAACTTGAACGCTTCTCCTGCAAACTCTCTGAAATGCAGGTAACTGCGATGATCGAGGGCTGGAAGCCACAAAGGTTGCTTTGCCAGTATCGCAACAGCAGCTGCCTGAACATATTGGCATTCCCTGCGTGGACCACAGAGGATGGCTGTGTTGGTGGCCCACGAGAAAGAGGGGAAACGAAACTCTGCAGGAGCTCGCTGTCAAGGGAAATGAGTGACGCGGAGCCACAGAGCGTGAAAGGGGGAGGCCGGCTTAGATTTGTGTTCATCTTCGAGTCTCAGATCAGTGCAGATTTGATTCTCAAGATAGCTTACATTCCAAAAAAAATATGCTTTCAATATAATTGCCTTGCTTTCTCCCCGGAGATGCGCGTCCTTTGCAAATGTCCGCGGTCTTCAGATGTGTGCATTCTGTTTCTCGTAACGCATGTCTAAATTGAATTGTGCCCTAATTGGAAACAGCAGGGTTTTATGGGGAAAGCATGAGGCTGGAATTGCTCCGATTATCTTCATTGCTTGCTCGCTCTTTCTTTCTCGTTTGGGTCATGTTGGCAATGCCTCCCGGGAGCCTCTGTGGCTGGCGTGTCAGATTTCGATCTTGCGTATCAAAATGCTCGTCAGGATCGCCGCCTGTCTCGGGCTAGCCAGTGGCCACAACGCGATGAAGAGCCATGTGCCAGTTTCTGTCGCCTTAGGCACCCTTTAAGCCTGTGCTAGGTTGTGGGTGTTTTCTTTCTGCCTTAGTTTTGCACCTCTAAAATGGGAGCAAAGGTAGCCTCCCCAGAGTTCGTTGTGAATAATGCGCTTGATAGAATACAAGGGTCCTCTAATGTGTATCTGAAGTGTGTGCCGTGCAAATAGAAGATGTCATCTAAATCTGGGACGGGTTGGGATCTGTGTTCGAAATTATCCAGGCACACACTAATACCCCCATCCTGTAAAATTCTATCAGTTATGTTTTATCTGCCCAATCGGAACGAATTTCTGGAACCAAATTGCTTTTTCGATGCAGCCTGAGCAGCAGCCGTCAGCATAAAGAAAAAGAGGTCGGAATAGGCCGATATATATGTGGACTGTTGCTGGATCAAGCGACTTTTCTTCTTTAAGTACTCAAAGCTCTTAACCTAGCTGAAAGTTGTCATCTGAACTAGCCAGACATTCAACCGAGAATCAATCACGGTCAGTCCATCACTTGAGAAATAAGACTTTTAAGCCGTCTTGTCCCAAAATGGCAGCTAGACATTCCATTTTTGGCAACAGCAACCTTGGTTTCAGGAGCTATTTGACTCCTGGCTTATATATCTGAGTTGAGATCTGTGGCTCTCCAGAGGTTGTAAGACTACAAATCCCACCAGCCCCTTCTGGCGCAACCGCAAGCACTAAACCAAGAACAAACCTTGGTTACAGCTCATGGTTTGTTGGGAATAAGTCAGCTACAAAGCTTTGCACTGAGCAAAACCACAGCTTAGTTTTTGGGGAGCAATGATAGCAGAAGGGCTGAACGAAGCAGGCTGCATTTTCCTTCTAGCTGGCTCTGTCCAAGCAATAGTTTGGCTGGGCATCGCATACGGATCAGAGCAGTTGAGGACCCCGGGACAGCTCAGGGGCACACAGCACATCCTTTTCATAGCAAAGGCTTCTGGTTGCCTTGCCGGCGTTGCCGTTTAACCGAATCCCAAGCAGCCCTCTGCTTGAGAGACGCCCGGGATCTGTTCAGAACACAGAGAAGAACTAGGCTCAAAGAATGGCTCCTTAAATTCACTCTGTTTAGCCATTCACTACTTTTGCATCCCATCCTAACATGCAAGGAGTTTAGTGAGCTTTTGGAGGAGGGTTGCAGCTCGTCAGTAGAAAACATAAGAGAAGAATGGCAGATGAAGTTGATGGACTATACTGAAATGGCTAAAATGACCGGAAGGGTCAGAAATCAGGAAGACCAACATTTTAATAAGCAATGGGGGAAATTTATAACTTACCTTAAAGACCATTGCAAGCAGTTAAAATCATTACAGTAGAACCTCTTCTTACGACCGCCTCTACTTGGGCCCGATCCAAGTTGCGACTGCGGCAAACCCGGAAGTAAATACCAGGCTTGCCGTGACTCGCGCATGCGCAGAAGCGCACCGCCGCCAAATGCACCTGCGCACAATGATGCTTCTATCAGAGACCCGGATCGACTTACGGACGGACCTCCGGAACTGATTACGTCCGTAAGTAGAGGTTCCATTGTGTTAGGATTAGAATATCACTTGTAGTTTAGGGTTGAATTCTGGACACAGTGGAGATGCAAAGGATTTGGGCTATCAATAAAAGATGCGGGAGGAAATAATAGGACCCACAAAGGGGAGGATGGAAGTCCAGAATAGATAGAGAGATAGCTATAGATATATAGTGAGAATCGAGACTCTTAATCTCAGGGCTGTGAGTTGGAGCCCCATGTTTAGAGAAAAGTTTACCCCATTTCAGGGGGTTGGACTAAGGACCGTTGTGATCCCTTCCAGCTCTGCAATTCTGTGATGATTCTGTGGTCAGGCCCAGCATCCTGTTCTCACCTGTGGGAAACCCACAAGCAGGATTCGAACCCAGTACCCTCTCCCGTTCCGTGGTTTCCAGCCGCTGATATTCAGAAACATCTCCATCTGTGCACAGCCACTGCGGAGAGTAGTCGACTATAGTGCTTTCCTCCATAAATTTGTCCACTCTGCTTTTAAAGTGGCCATCGCTGTTTCCGGTGGAAGGGAGTTCCATAGTTTAACTATGCGCTCTGCGTAAAGAACTCCATCCTTTTTATCTGTCCTGAATCTTCCAACATTCGGCTCCATCGGACGGCCGTGAGTTCTGGTATTATGAGAGAGGGAGGAACGCTTTCCTCTCTCCACTTTCTCGGTGCCACACATATGTTCACAAACTCCTATCGTGGTGCCTCTTACTTTCCTTTTCTCTCTAAGCCAAAATGTCCCCAACGCTGCCACCTTTCCTCACTGGGGAGTCACTGTATCCCCTCCCATCATTTGGGTTTCCTTTTTCTGAGCCTGTTCCAGATCCACAATATCTCCCTCATCTTGTTTGTGGGTGGTACCCCCCTTTTTGCTGCATAAAAATAAGTTGTTGTTGTTGTTGTTGTTTAGTCGTGTTCGGCTCTTTGTGACCCCCTGGACCAGAGCACGCCAGGCACTCCTGTCTTCCACTGCCTCCCGCAGTTTGGTCAAACTCATGCTGGTAGCTTCGAGAACACTGTCCCACCATCTTGTCCTCTGTCGTCCCCTTCTCCTTGTGCCCTCCATCTTTCCCAACACCAGGGTCTTTTCCAGGGAGTCTTCTCTTCTCATGAGGTGGCCAAAGTATTGGAGCCTCAGCTTCAGGATCTGTCCTTCCAGTGAGCACTCGGGGCTGATTTCCTTCAGAATGGATAGGTTTGATCTTCTTGCACTCCACGGGACTCTCACAAGTCTCCTCCAGCACCACAATTCAAAAGCATCCATTCTCTGGCCTTCTTTATGGTCCAGCTCTCACTTCCATACATCACTACTGAGAAAACCATAGCTTTAACTATAGGGACCTATGTTGGCAAGGTGATGTCTCTGCTTTTTAAGATGCTGTCTAGGTTTGTCATCGCTTTTCTCCCAAGAAGCAGGCGTCTTTTAATTTCGTGACTGCAGTCACCATCTGCAGTGATCGTGGAGCTCAAGAAAGTAAAACCTATCACTGCCTCCATTTCTTAAGAATAGGTACTTGGGTGCTAGTTTGGTTTTATTATTATATAGCCTTATTTTACTATTAGAGATGTACCTTGCTACCTCTCTCTCTCTCTCTCTCTCTCTCTCCCTCTCCCCCCCCCCCCCACTGGCAGTTTTCTCTGATGTCTTTTTAATTGGCATGGCAAACTTGTTAACCTGTAGACTGTATTCAGTGCATAATGGAAAGTTTCTAAGACGATCTGGTCCCATTTCCACATTATCCTAAACCACAAGGCTCTGATTTCGATGGCTTGGGATGCAGTTCCATTTTTTGTTCCGCGAAGCAGATGCAGAGGCACATGTGTCTGTGTCTCGTAGACCCAAGGATTGCGGATGTACATGAATAATTCTCGGTCTGTAGGACAAATTGACACACAGAGAGAAGCGAATCACAGCTGGCTGAGTGTGTGATCAACATCTCCAGGTGGAATAATTTTTCCTGCCAGTACAGATTCCAAGAAATCACAAGTCTTGACTGTGAGCAATAGGGCTTGCCCCTGAGTAGCCTTCCACTCAGACTGGGCAGTCGGACCAGCAGCCCTCCCACCCGCAATGTCTTGCAACCTTCCTCCCCACAGAGATGCTTCTGGCACCGACATTGTGGAGTTTTAGTCATGTGCTGAAGATGCAGAACTTTATCCTAGCCTTTGACAGCTGACAGACAGTTGATAGCTTGATAGATTGATGCTAGATAATAAATAATGGTAGATAGACATGCGCACAACATATGACCTACCCTTCATTCATTCATTTATACCCCACCCATCTTGACTCTTAATTTGTTTTAAGTGATTTTAATACTATACAGTGGTCCCTTGGTTCTCAAATGTAATCCGTTCCGGAAGTCCGTTCCAAAACCAAAACTTTCCAAAACCAAGGTGTGTTTTCCCATAGAAAGTAATGCAAAATGGATTAATCTGTTCCAAACTTTTAAAAACAAACCCTAAAACAGCAATTTAACATGAATTTTGCTCTTTAACTAGACCATTGATCCATAAAATGAAAGCAATAAGCAACGTACTGCAGTTACACAATCAATCAGTCAGTAGCTGAACTGGGATCCACACTGTCACAAAAAACAAAAACAAAAGAGCCGTAAAAACAGACAGACCTCAGCGTAACACTCAAAATGGAAGTGTGGCACTCAAATCGGAAGCATCACACTCAAAACGGAGCACGTTTGGCTTCCAAAGAAAGTGCTCTTCAAATAGTTCGTATATTTCTTCCAATCTTCTGTAAATCTCTGGTCCCGCAGATTTCAAATCCTTCCTGTCATTTTGTCCAATTCTGCGTAGTCCATTAATTTCGTCTGCCATGCTTCTTTCGTCAGAATTTCTTCTTGCTTCCATTTCTGGGCTGCAGGGCTGTCTTTCAAGAGCGCCCAGGCTGCGCTGCAAATTCAGACGTGGGCACACAGACACCGATGCAGAAGGCTTGGCCTTGCAACCTCCCTTCCTCTCCGCACTGTGTCTTAGCAGGCTTTGTTTTGGTAGAATTAGGAGCTTCGACAGCAATTGCCTCTACCCTGAACTTGCATTTTGCTTAGCTTTTCGGTGTCTGTGTTGAAAAGCTGAGCTTTGTGGAGGAGAAAGAGGAGAAGATAGACAGACAGGCATAAATATCTCACAGAATAAACATTGGTGGTGCCAGTTAAACCATGTCCATCGATTGTATTTTTTACTTCCCTTTTACATTTCTACCCCACTTTTTCCCTGCAAGGAGCTCAAGGTGCTTCACATGATCCTACTTTTTTACCCCCCCCCAAAAAAAAACCCTGCGAGGTAGACCAGGCTGAGAGGCAGCGACTGGCCCCAGGCCACCCAGTGAGCTTCATGGCTGAGTGGCGATTCGAACCCTTGTCTCCTAGATCCTAGCCCAACACTCTAACCACTGCCTCTTGTAGATTTTCCTGATCCTTTGCCGAGGGCATGGAGGGAATGTGTGCCGTGCATGACTGTCAAGGGTGCTCTGAGCCCAGCTTCAGCTGGGGAGGGCGGGATATAAATAACTTCTTCTTATTATTATTATTATTATTATTATTATTATTATTATTATTATTCTGTTTGGAGTAGATAGCCTGCCGTGGGTGCTGAGGGCTTGCTCCTTGCGGGTGACTGGCTAGCAGAAACCCCACCCTCCGCCCGGTGCTGAATTGCCCCGTTGCAATTCACCCCCCTAAAAACATTCCTTCTCTCCCCGTCCCGCACCCAGTCCAATCTGTTTGATCATCTCTCTTGACCTGCTTATGAATCCTTCCAGTTGCTCCTGTTTTGTCTGGGAGAGGCAGCGGTTTCAGCAAGCAGTCATTATTTTTCTGCTTTGTTGCTTGGCACACGTTCTCTCTCTCTCTGCCTCCCCCCCCCCAAGCTCCCTCCTCCAGATTTATAGCTCGTGCCACGAGTGCCATCTTGTGGAACTTCTCCTCACTGTGATTCTCCGCCGAAATCTCTTGCAGCGAAAGGGAGTAGCTGCTGATGTGGATTAAGGAGTCTGGTATCAAGGCCAGCAGCTTCCAGATTCTTTCTACCTGTCCCCTGTGCAGGTGCTTGTGTTGGAATACAGGGACGCGGGTGGCGCTGTGGTCTAAACCCCTGCGCCTCTTGGGCTTGCCCATCGGAAGGTCAGCGGTTCGAATCCCCACGACAGGGTGAGCTCCTGTTGCTCGGTCCCAGCTCCTGCCAACGTAGCAGTCTGAAAGCATGACAGGGTAAGTAGATAAATAGGTACCACTCTGGCAGGAAGGTAAACGGCGTTTCCATGTACTCTGGTTTCCGTCATGGTGTCCCATTGTGCCAGAAGCAGTTTATTCCTGCTGGCCACACGACCCGGAAAGCTGTCTGTGGACAAATGCTAGCTCCCTTGGCCTGAAAGCGAGATGAGTGTCACCTTTGACTGGGCTTAACCATCCAGGGGTCCTTTACCTTTACCTTACCCTGCTTGTGTTGTAACCACAGGTGAACCGTTCCGGAAGCTCTGCAAAACGCCCTCTTGGTAGTCAAGGTAACTCCACAATTAATAGGTAGTTGTTGTAGCAAGGAGCTCATATAGGTTTATAGTCACTCGTTTTGATGTAAGCTAATTGGCTAGCTTTGATGCTGTCCTTATCTCTGTGGGGTTTGGTGCGCTGGGCTCTGAGCCCAGAAAGGGGAGTTTGGGTATTTGCCACCTACGCCCTCACCCTCATCTGGTCAGTAGATAATCTGGTTTTTCAGCTTCATGGCTTATCGCCAGCTAAACATCGTGACCTACTGCTATGTCACGATGTCTGAAATAAGGATGGAGCTGTTATTCAACTTCGTGATATATCACCAGCTAAACGTTGTGATACTCTGATTTATCACAATGTATATCATGGAGCTTAATAGGGGCCTTGACTGGCTTCACAGTTTTCCCCACATAGTCATTTTGTGTGGCACACACACATCAAAAATTATGAAGCCATATCATGATATGCACTTGAAACCAGTTTTTGACAATATATTGCCCAGCCCTGATTCGCAGTATATCACCAGGTCAAAAACCATGAAACCGATAATCACGATATGGGCTTCAAACTGATTTGGGATGATATATGGATATATCGCCCAGCCCTACTGGTCAGATGTCCTGGGAAGACCCGGCCAAAGTGATATATGCTGCTTTCTGTTAAAAGGAATATATCAACGTTCCCTTGGGTTTGGACAAACCATCTCCTTGCTGCAGCGTCCATCTATAAACACTCAGAGACCTGGCAGGCTGGTTTGCTGTAAGTGTACCCCATTCTCTTAATAAAGCCCTAGACTGATCCACAATATACAGAATGCTACTTCCAAGACCCTACAAGACCCCCTTATCGCAATCAAAGGCCAGTGGGGCCACGACGTGGGATATGAAATACAGTGGTGCCTCGCAAGACGAAATTAATCCGTTCCGTGAGGCTCTTCGTCTAGCGGTTTTTTCGTCTTGCGAAGCAAGCCCATTGACAGCTTAGTGGATTAGCGCTACAGCTGTCAAGCGGCTTCCAGCGATCAGCTGTTAAGTGGCTTATCAGCGGAACAGCTGATAAGCGGCTTAAGAAAAGGGCGAAAAAAGCAAAAAAAACCCTGCGGGGGGATGCAAGATTTTTTTCGTCTTGCGAAGCAACCCCATAGGGGAATTCGTTTTACGAAGCGCCTCCAAAACGGAAAACCCTTTCGTCTAGCGGGTTTTTCGTCTTGCGAGGCGTTCGTCTTGCGGGGCACCACTGTAAACCCGGCCCAGTGGATTAACTGTGGAGTCTAAGCCTCCCTTCGAATCCATCTCAGCCCAAAGAAGGGGACTCACCTTGATTCTTATCTGTAAGGTAAAGGTAAAGGGACCCCTGACCGTTAGGTCCAGTCGTGGCCGACTCTGGGGTTGCGGCGCTCATCTCGCTTTATTGGCCGAGGGAGCCGGCGTACAGCTTCCGGGTCATGCGGGCAGCATGACTAAACCGCTTCTGGCGAACCAGAGCAGCGCACAGAAACGCCTTTTACCTTCCCACTGGAGTGGTACCTATTTATCTACTTGCACTTTGACCTACTTTCGAATTGCTAGGTTGGCAGGAGCAGGGACCGAGCTACAGGAGCTCACCCTGTCGCGGGGATTCGAACCGCCGACCTTCTGATCGGCAAGTCCTAGGCTCTGTGGTTTAACCCACAGCGCCACCTGCATCCCTATTCTTACCAGTAGGTGGTACCTAATGCCATGGAAGCTGGCACTGATACACCCAGGAACTTCGCCTGAATGCTGGAGAGATTGCACCTCTACAGGCATATATATATCTGCTGTGATCTGTGTAGAAAAACACGGAATATTATGGCAGACTCGAGGTCTGGGTTTCCGAGGTTTTCCTCCGTGTCGCTGAATCTTCACCTGGTCACTTTTAGGATTTCTTCCTTCCAGGACTGGGTCGGTCGTCCAGCTCAGAGGGGCACGTTGAAAGCAGGTCAGGGTGGAGCGGGAGTCTTCAGGGCACAAGATTTGTATGTCGTCCTCGTGAATAGGATAAAAGGCAAGCGGTAATTGGCAGACCCCCGCGGTAATTACTTTTCCAGTATTTGAGGGCAGCAAGGTATTAAAACATTTCTTGAAAGCCCCCGAGAAAACTCTGAAGATACGGACTGGAGAAATGATGAATATTGAACAGGCGGTGGCTTCGTTCATTTCCGTCACTTTTCATATATATTAATTTCTGCAGTCGGGAGGGCAGAGCTGGGATTCCCAGGAGAAACACTGAGAGGGACATGGGCTGCCCAGATACATTTTGAGGGTGGTTCTGCATTATTTAGCCGGTTGGGAAATCCAGCCTCCTTGTCTGTTGATTTTAACGTTGGTCTGTGAGCAGTGGGACCCGGTTTCGAAGATTTCCTGGGTGATCTCGGCTCAGTGACTTGCCCAGCCAGCGTACCTGGTGGGGTTCTCTTGAGAATAAGATTGTGGTGGATGCTGCTCCTGAGCTTTTCTGGAAAAATTGCAGGGATTAGCCATGGGATACATCACTGTTCCATTTCTGTGATGGTTTCTAAAGCCATAAACTACTTGGGACCTAAATGCTTAAAAGTCCCAAGGATGGCAGCACGAGAACAGGGCCTTTTCTGCAGTGGCTCCCTGTTTGTGCAATGCTATCCCTGGGTGGCGATGGTTTTTTTTGCCTGGTGTCTTCATTATATATCACCAGGAGAAAATGTTTGTCTTCGACCAGGCCTTTGACCAATTGACATCTTTTACCCCTTTTTAAATGGGGGAGGGAGAGTTCATTGGTTTGGCGGGTGTTTTTCTGTTCTTGTTTTTATTACATATTTTGTGTTTTTAAATCTTGTATTTTTATTCTGCGATATACAGATGAAGGGCAATATACAAATTGAATAAATCACAGTACAGTGGTACCTCAGGTTAAGAACTTAATTCGTTCCAGAGGTCTGTTCTTAACCTGAAACTGTTCTTAACCTGAGGTACCACTTTAGCTAATGGGGCCTCCCACTGCCGCCGCGCGATTTTTGTTCTCATCATGAAGCAAAGTTCTTAACCCGAGGTACTATTTCTGGGCTAGCAGAGTCTGTAACCTGAAGCATCTGTAACCTGAAGTGCCTTGGTACTCAAACAATTTGGAACCCAAACACTGCAAACCCAGAAGTGTTCTGGTTTGCAAACTTTTTTTCAGAAGCCGAACATACTCTGGTTTGAATGCCACACTTCCATTTTGAGTGTTACACTGGGGTCTGTCTGTTTTGGCCATTTATTTTGTGTTTTTGTTTTTGCAGCTCTTCTCTTTTTTGTGACTGTGTGGAACCTAGTTCAGCTACTGATTGATTGATTGTGTGACTGCAGTACATGGTTTATTGCTTTCATTTTATGGATCAGTGTTCTCGTTAGATAGTAAAATTCATGTTATATTGCTGTTTTAGGGGTTGTTTTAGGGTGTGTTTTTTTAAAGTCTGGAACAGATTAATCCGCTTTGCATTACTTTCTATGGGAAAGTGCGCCTTGGTTTTGGAACGCTGATGTGTTAACCTGTGTACCTTGCTTCTGTATATATGCAGTAAAGTCCTTCCAATCTTCCTTAAATTCCTTATCATCTCTTCGTTTCATTGTCAATTTTGCCAATAATAAATTATTACTATTATTGCTTCTTCTCCACAGTGTTCCCAACTCGTGCCCGGCCAGTCCGCGCGGCGCTGGCTCCTCAGGATATCGCTTCGCACAGAATATTACCTCGGACCTGCAGCTGGTGGCGGAATATGCGGCCAAGGCAACATCTGAGCAGCAGGCGGATGCATCTGGCGGAGACAGCCCAAAGGTACCATGAAACCTTCCCCTCTTCTTCTGCATCCTTGCAAAGGCCGGGGAGCCCGGCGTTCCATTAATCACTGCTAACGGTTCCATTAATCACTGCTAAGTTGGAATTGCAATACAGTCATACCTCATGTTACGTTTGCTTTAGGTTGAGCATTTTCAGGTTACGTCCCGCAGCAACCCGGAAGTACCGGAGAGGGTTACTTCCGGGTTTCACCGCTCGCGCATGTGCAGATGCGCAAAATGACATCATGCGCAGAAGCAGCGAATCGTGACATGCGCAGACATGGGTTGCGTTCTGTTCATGTTGCGAACGGCCCTCACAACCAGAGGCACCACTATACAGTGGTACCTTGGTTCTCGAACGGCTCGGCTCCCGGACGCCGCAAACCTGGAAGTAAGTGTTCCGGTTTGCGAGCGTTTTTTTGGAAGCCGAACGTCCGACGCAGCTTCCGATTGGGTGCAGGAAGCTCCTGCAGCGAATCAGAAGCCACGTCTTGGTTTTCGAATGGTTTTGGGAGTCGAACGGACTCCCGGAACAGATTAAGTTTGAGAACTAAGGTACCACTGTATCTTGAACGCACCGCATCAGGAAAAAGACAAGAAGAAAGCAGTTTTTATAAGCAGAAGTGCAATGTCATAGAACTGCAGAGTTCAAAGGGGCCCCAGGGCAGGAATTGCAACTCAAGCATCCACGACAGGAGGTCATTCAACATCTGCTTAAAGGCTTGCTTAAAGGATTTTTTAAAAAATAGGTTAAAATCTCTGTTGGTTAAAATATAAGAGGTTGCCTCTGTAAGAGGCGTTATTAGACGCATCAGCACAAGAATTTCTCTCCAGCATCTGATCAAAGCTCCACCTTGTCCGGCATCAATGCCTTTGGGAAGCCTGCAAACAGGACACGCCCCACCCCTATTGCTTTCATCGTGAGAAGACTTTATGCAATTAAAAAAGCAAAACAGAGCTTCTCCATCAGTGGCTGTTGGGTCACGTGGAGGAATCACGGTTTGGCCTTAGAAGGAGAGATATGGGGGGTTTTCCACTGCGAAACTTTCATTGGGTGGGGGGTGGGACACAGAAGCGTGGTTTGCTCTTGCCTTGGGACGCATCTGCCTTGGCAGCTGCCGTTGTGCTCAGCAAAATCTCCCCCAAACAGATGAGCTGCTGTGCCGCCAAAAAGTCCCTTGCGTCATTGCAAAAATTTGAAGACACTAGAAGGATTGAAATAAATCCTACAATGAGGATATATAGTAAAGAGTTAGGAAGTCGTAAGCTCAGTAGAGCAAAAAGGGTTTTTTTGTGTTTCTTTTTGTAATGTTCGAGATGTTGTTTAAAGGAAAACAATAAAAAATTATATATATATATATATAAACTCCCTTGCGCACCTGTCTTTTGTGCCGCCCACCTGCAGGATGAGTCCAAGCCTCCGTACTCCTACGCCCAGCTGATTGTCCAAGCTATCTCGTCGGCCCAGGACCGGCAGTTAACACTAAGTGGCATCTATGCCCACATCACCAAGCATTACCCGTATTACAGGACGGCGGATAAAGGCTGGCAGGTGAGCAAGCGCCTTGCGCGTGGTTGGAGGGGGGGTCTGCGGAGGTGGAGCTCTCGGTCTCGCTCAAAACAACATTAAATCCACCACTTAGCTTTGGGGTCATCATGCTCCTGCCTCTTTCTCCCCGCAGAATTCCATTCGGCACAACCTTTCCTTGAACCGCTATTTTATTAAAGTCCCGCGTTCCCAGGAGGAGCCTGGGAAGGGCTCGTTCTGGAGGATAGATCCCCCCTCCGAAGGCAAACTGGTGGAGCAGGCCTTCCGGAAAAGGAGGCAGAGGGGGGTGTCCTGCTTCCGAACCCCCTTCGGGCCTCTCTCATCCCGGTAAGTTGTTTTTGTTCTTGTTGTTGTTTATATCCCATCTTTTCCTCTGACACAGGGACTCAAGGTGGCACCAACAGCTGGCATGCGCTTCCCACTGGCAGCCTGCCAACGTGGCAGATTTGGCAAGGCTGAAAGGGGCAGCATACATCTTATCCACTCAGTCTAGCTTTTGATTAACCATCTGAATAGTTATAGGGGGGGATTTTCCAAGTCAAACCCATTTTGCTATGGGTGGCGCTAATCAGCAAGCTATTGGGGAGGGAGATAAGGGACGCTAGCAATAAAGGAGGCTGCCTGGGAGGGGGGAGGTAAAGACAGCGAACTTGCAAGGAGAGGAGACAGGAAGACTAAAGGAATGAGGAGAAAAATTAGAAGAAAAGGAGGAGCAAAAAACTGCTCCAGTTAAGGAAAAGACACTAAAGCAAACAAGAGAGAAGGGAGTGTTGAAAGGAAGCAGCTGATCTGCAAGCAATCGGGGAGGGAGAAAAGGGATGCTAGAGATAAAGGAGGCTTCCTGAGAGGGGGAGGTAAAAGCCCATGGATCCTCAGGATTTTTGCATTGGGTCACCCCAAATTCACCATCAGATCACATAGCATGTCCATGGCTACAGCCTGCACCAAAAAAACCACACATCCGCTGTTTCGTGGGGGCCCAATGGTGCAAAAATGTGGTTACAAAGCATGGACCCACATGGATTCTCAGGATTTTTGCATTGGGTAACCCCAAATTCACCATCAGATCACATGCCTGTGGCCACAGCATGAACCACAAAAATCATACACCCACTGTTTCATTCAGAATATTTTTTTTTCTTGTTTTCCTCCTCTAAAAACTAGGTGCGTCTTATGGAGCGAAAAATACAATACCTCCTAAAAACAAGCCAGGATTAAATTAAAATCTAATTAGATGACTTTCCGCAGGATTAGGGTTGGGAACAGTAAATGCTTATCAGGCCCAGCTGTTTGTAAAGTAAATGGGCGAGGTTCTCCAGGGTTGGGGCCATGTGGCTGTTCTGCACTGTGATTCTGGCTGCATGATTCACACGGTCACCAGACCCACACAAATGAAGGAAAATCTGCCCAGTCCCGTCCAGTCCAGCGGCTGGCTCTCCTAGTGCCCAACTAGCCTCCCTCTGCCCTCGCCTTTGGCTCACTGCCTCCTTGCCTTCCAGGAGTGCCCCTGCGTCTCCGACTCACCCTGGCCTGCTGTCGCCCCACACCAGTGGCCTACAGACCCCAGAGTGCCTGTCCAGGGAGGGGTCGCCCATTCCGCACGACCACGACTTCGGCTCAAAACTAGCCTCTGTCCCAGAGTATCGGTATTCGCAGAGCGCCCCCGGTGAGTAAATTGCGGCGTTTCTTTGCGGGAGAGAAGGAATTGCATGATTTGGTGTGGCAGCAGCTGCCCTTGGGAACTCCCTGCCTAATGACCACATGCAGGCGCCTTCTTTGTATAGGCAGCCCAAGATTTGCATGGGGGGGGCATGTTCCTGGTCCCTGCGCGCATAAGCCCACCCCCTTCTGAGTCCAAAATGATCCGCACGTCAATTGAAAGCGTGCAAAATGGTCACAGCTTTTACTCTTTTCGGTGCCTGCTAGAATAATTTTGGTGCAGAGATATACAGAATGCTGGTGTGTATTTTAATCTGCTTTTAACCCACTGCTGATTTTTTAAAAAGTTTTAAATATTTGGGGTTTGGGGGGGTTATAATATTTTTTATTGGTTTTTACAAGAACTAATTTAAAATAATAAAGGGAAAAAACTTTTACCATATCCATATATGAGATTCTCTGACTCTCACGACTTCATTCCGTGGAGGCTGCGATCCAACTGCAGCCAAAGGAACTTTGTTTTGGAGTAACACCAGTACTATTTTTCTGTGGAGACACAAGGGGACGCATACCCCTACACATTTTGTGAATCTAACAGGAAAAGAAATCCGTTGTATTTATTTTCCCTGATTTGAACTGTATTTATTTTCTCCCCGGTGGTGATTTTCTTGAGTCAAAATGAGAGTACCCCTAAACATTTTTTTAAGGAAAAAAAGCACTGAGTTATATCATAAAATTAGATATCAGCGGAAAGATAATTTAATGAAGAATGTAATGCAATAACGTTTATGAAGGATTATTTATTACAACAGCAGTCATAAAGAAGAAACGTGAAGCACACAGGAAAAAATGAGATATACAGGTTAAGTTGCCATGTTGGCACTTGGCGATAAATAAGTGGTTTTTTTATTGCAGTTTGGACACTCGGTCTGTAATGAAGTTTCGCCATCACTGTCTCAGAGTCATTGAGCTGCAGTGGACAGGAGATGGAGCCCAGCAGCCTCCCTGCTTTACCTGAGCGCTGGTGCTCTTGGGGTCGAAGCCCCATCCTATTCCATTTTCCCTTTTCCTTTTCTTTCCAGGCTCGCCCGTGAGTGCCCAGCCGGTGATCATGGCCCTCCCTCCCCGGCCCTCGGCCCTCGTGGCCAAGCCGGTGGCCTACATGCCAGCCTCCATCGTGACCTCTCAGCAGCCTTCAGGGCACGCCATCCACGTCGTCCAGCAGGCCCCCACGGTCACCATGGTCAGGGTGGTGACCACCTCGGCCAACTCGGCCAATGGGTACATACTGACCAACCAGGTGCCGGCTGCGGGCGCCCACGAAGCAGCAGGAGCCGTCTTGGACCTGGCTGGTGAGACCAGAGGTAGCGTAGCACTCCTGACGGGATGTGGGTTCCCCACGGGGAACGCTTTTGCCTATCCTTTTGCAAACCGCTTTAGTAAACTCACACAAAAAAACCAGGGAGATTCAGCTGGCACCTTCATTCTACGCCTTTAGGTGCCAGGTGAAAACGTTCCTGTTTAGCCAGACCTTTGGCTGATTGGCATACAATGCCCTTTTAAAATTAATCAAGTACCCAATCCATCTGTCGGCTAAGAGATTTAAATCTTGGAACAAGGCTGCCCTCGAGTCCTTGCGGATTGGGTAAACCAGTTAGGAGTGGGGTACATATTCAAGCATGTGGGCAAGCTCTCTTCATAAGGGATTTAACTTCAATTGTAGCATATGGACTGGAAACACAGACCTGTAGAGGCTTTGCTCCATTTGACACTTGCACTACAAGTCATCACTAATAATAGTAATAATAATAATAATAGTAATAATAATAATAATAATAATAATAATTTTATTTATCTACCACTTATATGCCAAAGTGTTTTCTAGGTGGTTTACAACTGTAAATAAGACAAGGGTGGCTCTGTGGTCTAAACCACTGAGCCTCTTGGGCCTGCCAATCGGAAGGTCGGCGGTTCGAATCCCCGCGACAGGGTGAGCTCCCGTTGCTCGGTCCCAGCTCCTGCCAACCTAGCAGTTTGAAAGCATGCCAGTGCAAGTAGATAAATAGAAACCACTGCGGCAGGAAAGTAAACGGTGTTTCCGTGTGCACTGGTTTCTGTCAGGGTGTCCCGTTGCACCATAAGTGGCTTAGTTCTGCTGGCCACATGACATGCAAAGCTGTCTGTGGACAAACGCTGACTCCCTCGGCCTGAAAGCAAGATGAGCGCCGCAACCCCATAGTCACCTTTGACTGGACTTAACCGTCCAGGGATCATTTACCTTTTAACTTGTAAAATCAGTCGGTTATTAAAATGCAGAATAGCATTGAGACTTCCTTAATTAAAAGAAAGAAGCGCAACAGTTAAAACAATCAGATCGGACGTTCATTTCAAGGAAACACTGGCCTGGCCTGGTGTGTCTTCAGGAAGCAGCTCTGACATCTGCCGCTCGTATTTCAGCAGGGAGACCCTGGTATTTAATACAGAATAGATCGGATGAATAATTAACCAAAGGCAAAACTGCAGAGCTGTAAATCCAGTCCTCTCAAAGCAATATTACATCACATAAATTTAGTTGTCCAAATAACTCTCTGTTGTCCTGAGCATCTATGTGATTTTGCTGCTGCTGTGACAGATAGCCCAAAGTCAGGCCTTTCTGTCTCCACGGAGGCTAAGAAAGCAAGTAAATAAATAAGATGTCCTCTGGAATCAATCAGCGTTCATTTCGCTTGAACTCGGAAAGGAGAACTTTTACAGCAGCTCACTTTGAGAGATGGGGGCGCGAGGCACGCCCTCTGTCTCTCCGTTCCCTGCAGAGGCACTGGTGGAAATTGCAGGGGTTACTGAAAATAATATTTCCATACCGCTCATCCAGAGGAAGGGAGTAAGAAGTGAAACAGGGTGGAGGAAACAGGCCCCCGAGGCTGCATGGGCAATAACAGGGACAATTCAGCACACTTCTCTGACTCTACCCAGAATGAGCAGCCAGGTCAACAATTGATTCTTTCTTTCTTTTGCAGGGATGGATGAGAAGCCAACCATTGCATTTGCTGCAATCCCCACTGCCAGCCGAGTTATTCAAACCGTGGCCAGTCAGATGGCTCAGGGGGTCCCGGGGCAAACAGTCACTATCCTCCAGCAAGCAGCGCCCATGACCATTGGGCAACACCAGCTCCCCGTCCGGGCAGTGACGCAGAACGGGAAGCATGCCGTGCCCACCAACAGCCTGTCTGGCAGCGCTTACGGTAAGCCATCCCTCCCACTTCTCTCCACTGCCCTCGTGCCCCTGGGGTTCCCGGGACAAACCGTGGCATCTGTCTTCAGGCCCCGAGGTCTGGGCCGCACCCTTCAGCCACAGAAGCGATACTGGGAGGAGTGCCTCTTCCTGTTTCATCCTGCCTGCTCCTGAGATCAGCAGGAGAAGCTCTGCTGGAGGCCCTACACGAGCCTCTTGGGACAAGGCCTTTTCTGCTGTGGCACCCCGGCTCTGGAGAAGCCACAGCATATCGCCTCCGACAGTTGAGGCAGAGCATAGCCTTTGTGGCAAGCAGTCATCGATAGCCCTCCCCTCTTCCATGAATTTGCCCAGTTCTGTTTTAATGCCATCCAGGTTGGCGGCTGTCCCTGCAGAAGTGAGTTCCATAGATTTAACTATGTGTTGCCTGAAGAAGTGCTTTCTTTTCTATGCCCTGAATCTCCCAACGTTCAGCTCCATTGAATTTCCATGAGTTCTAGTTTTAGGAGAGAGGGAGGAAAGCGTTTCTCTGTCCACTTTCTGCACGCCCTGAATAATTTTACAAACTTCCATCATGTCTCTCCTCTTACTTGCCTTTTTCAATAAACCGCAGCCTTTCCCAACCCTTCAATCTCCTTTTTGAGGCAAGGCAACCAGAATTGGACACAGTATTGCAAATGCGGTCGACCCAGAGATTTTTGGAACCTCATTATGATCCTAGCAGTTTTCTTCCATTAACCAACACTGCATCAACATCATCCTTGAGCTCTCCATTATGTCCTCCTGGCCTCATTCCTGGCTGCTCACCTGCAGTCCAGACCCCACGGGAATATATGCGACATTAAGGTCCTTTTCCTTGACGTGCACCCATCGATTTGCACACACTTACATGGAATTGCATTTCCCATTTTACCTCCCATTTGCTCAGTTTGGAGAGGACCCTTTGGAGATCTCTGTAATGACCCTTAACAATTTGTGTCACGGTGATTGGTTTTAGGGTCCCCCCCCCCAAGTGCCACTTCGGCTTAGTGCAAGGGTTAATAATAATAATCATCATCATCATCATCATCATCTATTATTTATACCACGTCCATCTCGCCGGGTTTTTCCAGCCACTCGGGGCAGCTTCCAGCAAAATATTGAAATACAATAATTCATCAAATGTTAAAAGCTCCCCTAAACAGGGCTGCCTTCAGATGTATTCTAATGACTTAGCACCACCCCTACTTGCGAACAATTCGACTCATGACCGCGGCAAACCCAGAAGTAAATACCGGGTTTGACATCTTTCCGCTGGGCCTGCAAGACAGAGCTGTTCCACCAGGCCTTTGGCCAGGGCACAGCCTGACTCCCTCCCTCGGCAATCTTCGTGGAGCCCTGTTCCAATGGTTGCCAGTAGCTTGATTTGAATCAATTTTATAATGAATGATTTTAGAGTGTTGTTTGTGCTGTACCTTTGTACTGTTTTATTGTTGTTAGCCGCCCTGAGCCCGGCTTCGGCTGGGGAGGGCGGGATATAAATAAAATTTTATTATTATTATTATTATTATTATTATTATTATTATTATTATTATTGCGCACACACAGAAGCGGCTGCCGCCGTCTGCACATGCGCACACGCCGCTGAATGCGCACACGCAGAACGGCGCTTCTACCAGCAACCTGGATTGACTCACGAACGGACCTCCAGAACAGATTCTGTACATGAGTAGAGGTTCCATTGTAGTTGTTTATTTCCTTGACATCTGATGGGAGGGTGTTCCACAGGGCGGGCGCCACTACCGAGAAGGCCCTCTGCTTGGTTCTCTGTAACCTCACTTCTCACAGGGAGGAAACCGCCAGAAGGCCCTCAGAGCTGGACCTCAGTGTCTGGGCAGAACGATGGGGGTGGAGACGCTCCTTCAGGTCTACTGGGCCGTTGCCGTTTAGGGCTTTAAAGGTCAGCACCAACACTTTGAATTGTGCTCGGAAACATACTGGGAGCCAATGTAGGTCTTTCAGGACCGGAGTTATATGGTCTCGGCGGCCACTCCCAGTCACCAGTCTAGCTGCCGAATTCTGGATTAATTGAAGTTTCCAGGTCCCCTTCAAAGGTAGCCCCACGTAGAGCGCATGGCAATAGTCCAAGCGGGAGATAACCAGAGCATGCACCACTCTGGCAAGAAAGTCCAGATGCAGGTAGGGTCTCAGCCTTGTGGGCTCGTGGTTCCGGCGTGTGTTTCTTTCCTTGTGACGTTGCAGTCTCTTTGTTTTCCAAACAAGAGAAAGCTGGCTAATTCATATTTTCGCCTCGGCCGCACAGCGTGTGTTGGTAACAAGATTTTAAAAAGCAAAACCTGCCAACAGCCCCTCTGCTGTCCAACGAGGCCTGATGGAAGCGTCGGGCACCAGGTAATTGCTCATTGTGCTCGAAGCCCTTGAACAATCACCTGGAATTGCCTGGAACTACTTCAGCGAGCCGAAAGTGGTGATTAGCAAATCTCCATCGAGAAGCACCCATTCCGCTGCGAGAGGGAAGGTGAAGATTAAAGAGACTGTTTCTCTTCCCTTTTGCACCACTGAGAACTTAATTCCCCTCTTGACAATGAAATCCTAACAGCCTTCGCCCAGAAGTGGACCCCGCTGATTTTAACACCACTTGCTGGCAGATAAGTATTGTTAATTACATTGATGTTCGCTTATCTGTGCCGTGGGATTGCGTTCTCTCAGGGCTTTAATTCTGCTCATCGAGAGAAGGCCCTGTTCTCCTAGGGCGCTTTCTTTTCGAGAAATTGGTTTGGTAGAGCCTTTTTGGTGGTAGCTCCACATTTTTGCTGCCCAAGGGAAGAACCTTAGGGCGAAGAGCGGGTAATAATACTAATATTAACAATAAATTATGTTCTTGGGGGACGAGGTGGGCTGGTGTGGAGGACTCTCTGGTCCTCAATGGGGTAACTCTGTCCCTGAAGGACCAGGTGTGAAACCTGGGAGTCATTTTGGATTCACAGCTGTCCATGGAGGTGCAGGTCAATCCTGTGTCCAGGGCAGCTGTTTACCAGCTCCATCTGGTGCACAGGATGAGACCCTACCTGCCCACAGACTTTCTCGCCAGAGTGGTGCATGCTCTGGTTATCTCTCGCTTGGACTACTGCAATGTGCTCTACGTGGGGCTACCTTTGAAGGTGACCTGGAAACCGCAATTATCCAGAATGCGGCAGCTAGACTGGTGACTGGGAGTGGCTGTTGAGACCATATAACACCGGTCTTGAAAGACCTACATTGGCGCCCAGTACGTTTCCGAGCACAATTCAAAGTGTTGGTGCTGACCTTGAGAGCCCTAAATGGCCTCGGTCCTGTATACCTGAAGGAGCATCTCCACCCCCATCGTTCTGCCCAGATGCTGAGGTCCAGTGCTGAGGGCCTTCTGGCGGTTCCCTCATTGCGAGAAGCAAAGCTACAGGGAACCAGGCAGAGGGCCTTCTTGGTAGTGGCGCCTGCCCTGTGAAACAACCTCCCATCAGATATCAGAGAGTACAAGTACCTGACATTTAGAAGACATCTGAAGGTAGTCCTGTTCAGGGAAGTTTTCAATTTGTGACATTTTAATGTATTTTTAATCTTTGTTGGAAGACGCCCAGAGTGGCTGGGGAAACCCAGCCAGATGGGCAGGGTACAAATAAATTATTATTATTATTATTATTATTATTATTATTATTATTATTGGCAGGGTACAAATAAATTATTATTATTATTATTATTATTATTATTATTATTAATAATAATAATAATTTAATAATTAACTATTGACTTAATGCAAGGGTTGGATGAATGATCCATATGGATAACTATGGATTAGCGTTGGTTAACCCAGTGCTGTTTTTCTAGAAAAAGAGGCACCGGAACTCAACATGAACGCCTCTCTTTTTCTCTTATAATGCAAATGGCGCCCACTTAAGAGGTGCCAGAACTGCGTTCCAGCTGGAAAAAAAAGCCCTGGGTTAACACTTCTTTTGCTTTGTGTTCGTGTACTTAAGCTTGAATTGTTTGGGGGGGAACGTGTTCGTTTGTTTATAATACTAAATTAATTCTGCGTGTGCCAAATTGTTGTTTTTTTGTTGAATTTACTGGAGCGCTCTGTGTGTTTGGCTTGCAATTGTATTTCCAACGCTCTGTGTTTTTCGATGGTTCATGTATCGGTTGCCAGCCCCTTTGGGGGGACAGGTGGCTCACTGTGGAAAAGCGGTGTCCAAGATGAGAAAGCGATAGAAGAAACAACTGCAATATGTAGAGATATTTCTTTTAAAAATATATATATATATTTTATTTAGTTTTACATTTTCATCTTCATCACAATAATATGTCTAACCTGTAACGCCTAGTAAAAAAAAAGGCTTCTGGACTTTTAACAAACGTTATCTTAAACCTGGCATGTCCATTGTTCGTTTTGGGGCCTTAATCCAGCCCGCCGGTCGGTTTAATCCAGCCCCTGCAGCAGTTTATTTCCTGGGGTAAAATCTTAAAAAAAAAAACCCACACCAACTTCCATCCTATAAAAAGGTCAACAACTTTGGTCGGCCCTCACAGCCCTTCACTTCAACAAATCTGACCCTCGATGAAAAAAGTTTGGACACCACTGTTAAACATTCCTTTCATTACAAAATCATTTCACAATAATTTTTAGTTATTTTACAGTTCCCCGAAGAGGTAGTTTTAAACGCATCTTCTGCGTTTACAAAACGGCATCGGCGAGGCTAACGCTCTTCTTCCTCTCTCTCTCTCGCTCTTTCCTCCTCGTCCTTTTTTTTTATAAAAAAATTGCAATTTATTTCTTTGTTAACCTTCTTATATCACATTAGTAAATGTTGTCATATGACATTACAGGACTTACTATAATTTCCAACATGTATACAAATTTTATATACCTTGAAAGAAAATGAAACAAAAAAAGAGGAAAGTACAAAGAGAAAAAACAAAAACAATTTCCCCCCCAAAATCATATGCATACCAACACACAAGACTTCAGTCTATCCCGTTGTATATTCCTTTTTTTACAAATGAATGTACTGTATTTTTCGCTCCATAAGACGCACTTTTTCCCTCCTAAAAAGTAAGGGGAAATGTGTGTGCATCTTATGGAGCGAATGCGGGCAGGAGGCTTTCCTCAGCGCTCCCTTTAAAGAGCCGCTTGGAGCGTGTGTGCGGCTCTTGGAGGCTTTACCGCGAGGAGGGAAAAGGGACTGAAGGGCTGCTCTCTGTCCCTTCCCACACCTCCCGGAAAAGCCAGCAAGAGCCGCTGCCAGGCTCTGCTCAGCGCTCCCTTGTAAGGGCTCCCTTTCGTCCCTCATTCTGCTTTGCTGGAAAGCCAGCAGAACAAGAGGCGCTGTGCAGCTATCGCTCTTGCTCTCCTGGCTTCTCAGCGAAGCGGGAGGAGGGACGGAAGGGTTTAAAGCAAGAAAAGCGAGAGCCACTTACATGCTCTGCACAGAATATTTTTTTTCTTGCTTCCCCCCTCTAAAAACTGGGTGCGTCTTATGGAGCGAAAAATACGGTACTCTTACTGTTGTATATTTCTTTGCATTTTATCTAATACATTCCTCTCTTTCCTCCTCCAGCCCTCACAAATCCGCTGCAGCTGCTGGCTGCCCAGGCCAGTTCCTCCGCTCCGGCCGTGGTCAGCCAGGCAGCGGAGGCCGCGGCGAAAGAGGACCCTCCTGGCGAGCCGGACGTCAAGAGGCCTCGGGTGGAGGAGCTGAGGGGGGCAGCAGCGGCCCCCTTGCAGACGGGCAGCGTCATCACTTCCACGGCTCCACAAGGACAGGCGGCCAGCGAATAAGGAACCCGGGATGCTCTGAAAGAGGCGCGGCGCACGACCTTTGCGGGATTGTCTTTCTTCTTCTTCTACAGAGAGAAGAAGAAAAAACTACATCTGTAACACCTTTTTTGGGTTGTTGTTGTTTTTTTAAAGTTCCTTTCCAAAAGTTAAGATTTTAACAGGACAGGATGGTGGTTCTTAAGAGTCTCGGGGTGCCAAATGAACGGCCGAAACCTCCAGCTACACAGAAGTCTGCTTTGCCTTTTACTCTGGAGATCTTTTCTCTCTCTCCCCCCACCCCAAACCCCCAGACCTCCTTTTTAGATTAAAGAAACAAATACAGACAATTTGATTGTACGACTGCTGGGGTTTCCCTCCCTCTCCCCACATTAATTTCCTTCCCTTTCCCTCAAATATTGGGCTTTGTATGTGAGCATATTAAACGCAGGACAGAGGCACGTGTGGTTTTGGAGGAGGCTGGCGTAGGATGTGATTCCCAAAGATTACTTCTGCCTCTTTTTATATATGTATGCGCGCGCACACACACACACACACACAGGAATGTGCCCCCCGAGCTTTGAAACCCGAAATGCAGAGGAAGTCCAGCTGGGAAGGGCTTTGCGAAAAGTTAGACATTGCAGTCTATATTGGCCGGTATCCCCAGAAACAGCCTTGTGGGCCTGTTCATTCTTCCCACCAGCTGACCCATGCTCTAACATTGTATTGCTGCGCACAGTGTTCTTCCCCATTTCCCCCCCCCAAAAAAAAGAACGTGCCCCCCAGCCAAGGGACTGAGAAACTGTCAGCACTGAGATGCCGGGATACCGGTTTAAGTTGGGGGGGGTAGTTCAGTTGGTTAGAGCAGGGGTCAGCAAACTCACCGTGCCTCGGGCCAGTGTCTCCAGCGCCGATCGTGCGAAGGGTGGGAGAACATGTGCCCATACGTGTGCGCTATTTCCGGGTCGGAGGAGCACCGGAAATATGTGTGCATGTGCACAGGCCTCCTCTGACCCGGATGTGCACCGGAAATAACACTTGTGCATGCGCTCAAGCTATTTCCGGTGCTTCACCGACCCAGAAGTGGGCCGCCACGCAGCGCCAGTAAGAGCGGGCGGTGGGGGTCACCGCGGGCCGGATAAACGAGTCCCTCGGGCCTTATCCAGCCCGCAGGCCTTAATTTGGGGACCCCTGGGTTAGAGCATGGTGCTGATAACAATGCCAAGATTGCAGGTCCAAGCCCCGTAACAGACACGTCTGCATTTTCCTGCATTGGACTAGAGAATCCTCCAGAATCTATTATAATTCTTTGCTCAACATTTGCTGGGTTGGGATAAGTGGGACTGCATTTTCTGGCATCTACTGCAGGCATAGGCAAACACCGGCCCTTCAGATGTTTGGGACTACCAATGTCCATCATCCCTGACCACTAGTCCTGTGAGCTAGGGATGATGGGAATTGTATCGTATCGTAAAACCTTTATTGGCATCACATACAACATCCAAAACAAATCAATAACAGAATTACCACTTCCCCAGTGGCACAAAACATTTGCTAAAAGAAAGGAGGCAGAGCAGTCTATCGTCATATCTCTTGGTCTCCAGGGAGATCGGACGTCTGTAGTGTATTTTGACGACAAAAAACCAAATAGAGATATTTAGCCACTGACTTGGTGAGCTCCTGATCATTCCCCAGTAATAGAAAATGTATGACCTCTGATTCTGACCTCTTAAAATGTATGACCTCCATTTGGGGATACAGAGTTGATCTAGAAATTGCTGGTGGAGATCAGCATATAGTTTACAATTGAAAACCATATTTGTAAGGGTTTCCATATTGGGACGTGGGCGGCGCTGTGGGTTAAACCACAGAGCCTAGGACTTGCCGATCAGGTGGTCAGCGGTTCGAATCCCCATGACAGGGTGAGCTCCCGTTGCCTGGTCCCTGCTCCTGCCAACCTAGCAGTTCGAAAGCACGTCCAAGTGCAAGTAGATACATAGGTACCGCTCCGACGGGAAGGTAAACTGCGTTTCCGTGCACTGCTCTGGTTCACCAGAAGCGGCTTAGTCATGCTGGCCACATGACCTGGAAGCTGCACGCCGGCTCCCTTGGCCAGTAAAGCAAGATGTCAGCCACGACTGGACGTAATGGTCAGGGGTCCCTTTACCTTTACCTTTAAGGGTTTCCACCAGGTGGTCTACACATGGGCAAGTTCTTTCTCCTTCCACCCTGCCTGAGAACCTTCCCCAAAGGAGGCTTGATGGATTTAAATTAAACCTGGCCAGCGAGAATGCCCTTCTTTCTTGAGCGTTAAGCAGAAACTCTAGGTAATTATGGTTAGTTTCATGTGCCCAATAAAGTTGGAAATAAAGAGGGGAACATGTTTTCTCTGCTGCTACTGTTAGTTCTTGGGGTTCAATATCCCACACACATCTGGAGGGCCAGAGTTTGCCTACGCCTGATCTACGTCTAGTTCCAGGCTTGATTTAACACGGTGCAAATTCAGGGAAGAGAAGAGCTGTCCATGGCTACAGCCTCAGGGGAGAGTTGGTCTTGCACTCGTATCCTGCTTCCAGTTTTCCCACAGGCAATGCTGGAACTGGATGGGCCACAGGCCCGATCCAGCAACCTCCTCTTACATAACAACCTAGGCAGGGCTTTGCTGTGTCTGGATTTGTTAAGAGGGAGTAACCAGCTGGGACCTTTTAGTGCCGTTCCTGTTCATCGAGCCTGAGAGGGAGAAAGACCAGAATCGAATAACCGTTAACCTTTAGAGATGGCGCTGCCCCATTGCTCACCACACCTTGACATAGCTGTCAACTTTTCCCTTTCCTTGCGAGGAATCCTATTCGGAATAAGGGAATTTCCCTTTTAAAAAAGGTAAACATTGACAGCTATGCACCTTGAGAGCCCAGATTACGCATTAAGAGGAGCGGACTCCATCTCAGGTAGCCTTTGGTTTTGGACGGCAGCGTCTGCAGGAGAAGACTGGTCCGGAGAGAGCTGGGTTCAAATTCCTTCTCAGCCATGCTGCTCTCTGGGTGGGCGGGTCATGCACACCTAACAACCCTGTGAGGTAGGTCAGGTGGCAAGGAAAGGGGGGAGATTGGAGAGAACTATGAGCGCATCCTCAAGCAGGAAGGGCAGGATAAAAAATTTCATGACTCGTCATTGGAGCTCATGACAGCGGTGGTGTAGTGGTTAGAGCGTCAGGACTAGTGCCCGGCAGAGACCAAATCCTCACACGGCGAAACTCGCTGGGTGTGACCTTGAGGGCCATTCGCCGCCTCACCTACCTCACAGGGTTGTTGTGGGGATAAAATGACGGGGGAGGAGAACCACGTGCGCCACTTTTGAGCTCCTTGGAGAAAATAAATGCAATAAATAAATGAATAAATATGATTCCGGTCCCCGCGTCCCGTGGGTGAAGGTGAAGACATCGACCGCTCAGCGCTCGTTAGGGTTTCTTCGTATCCATGGGACTTCAAGTGGGTTTTCAGAACCCAAATTTAAGCAAATTTTGCTCAGTGCTGAGCTAGGGAGGGGGGGCGTAAGGACGAGCGCATGACCCCCTGCGTTCCTCCAAGCCGTTTATTTCCCTGTTTGCAGGCCCTTATTAAAAAAGGCAGGCCTAAGATTTAAGCGTGTTTGTAAATCCAGCCGTGCCTCTAAATTCCTCTGAATTTTTAAGCATTGCAACATCTCTTTGAACATTTACCTGATGTTCGGGGGGTTGTGCACACCCCACCCCACCCGCAGTTTGTAAGGCTTCTTCACACGTCACGGTAAACCATAGTTAGTGGTTTGCCCTGAACAGGGGCTGATCTTTGTCATTTTGCTCCTCCGCATTAACCCCAGGAGAGAACAACCCCTGTCTTAGCACGACATGGGATAGGGGCGTCCAACAGGTCGATCGCGATCTACTGGTAGATCCCCAGGAGGTTTGCTAAAATCGATTCACGCCCCTGCCCTGCATTGTTGCATGATTTGCAGAAAGGAAGGCAAGAGTTTACTCAGTGTTTGTTTCCCCAGCAATCTGTTGGCAAGCGGCTGTTCCCCTTTTTAGCCTGGAGCTCCCCAAAATTGGGGCTTTCCTCCTCAAAAAAAGCTCAAAAACTTTTCCCTGAGTAGATCGCAATCTCTTAATCTCTTGGGAGACAGGATATCGGAGAGAGAGCCCCTCCTTCCCTCTCAGATTGGAAGATGATGATGATGATGATTAATACCCTGCCCTCCCCGGGCTCAGGGCAGCTAACACCAATAAAAATACAGTAAAAATATAATGGGGGGGGGGGACAATTTAAAATACAGTACAGGTTAAAATGCAATTTAAAATGCAGCCTCATTTTAAAAGTAGCCGATAGATCAAGACCATAAGGGGAGGGAAACATAAGGGTCAGACTGAGTCCAAACCAAAGGCTAGGCCCTGTGGAAAGATATCAAGTCCAGCAGGGCCCTATTCTCTTGTGACAGAGCGTTCCACCAATTCGGGGCCAGTACTGAAAAGGCCCTGGCCCTAGTTGAGACCAATCTAAGCGACTTGGGACCTCCAAAATGTTGTCATTTGTGGACTTTAAGGTCCTCCGCGGGGCATACCAAGAGAGACGGTCCCGTAGGTACGTGGGTCCTAGGCACTCTCTTGGTTGTCCCGCCCCCGCAGAAGTTTGGGAGTAGCAGTGACAAGAGGGCCTTCTCCCTAGCGACCCCTAAGCTTTGCATCTCCCTCTGCACAGCTTTTTGCAACTGACAAATCCACACCTCTTTCTCCTGAACTTTGACACCTGAGGTCTGTGTTTTCAGGACCCATTCTATTCCTGGGACCACAATTTGTTTTACCCATTACCAATACGGAATTGGTACTTGTTGCAACCTGCCCAGGGACATGCTAGTAAAAGTCTAATAATAATAATAATAATAATAATAATAATAATAATAATAATAATGTCTAAACCAGGGCCTGCAGTTTATTTCCTCCTAATGCTAGTCGAAAAGGGACAAGCAACCAAATCAGGCACATTCATTACCTGTGGTTTACTGTGATGTGCAAAGGGTGCCAATAAATTTTTATCCATGAAAACAGTCCCAGTAAATCTCTCAGCTGTCGTGGGAGAAGGGCAGTCTCTTAGCTCTGTTCAACAACAGATAGTTTGAACTTATTCTGAAGGAGAAATCGAGTTAGGAGCCCCAGGGTTGACTCTTGTAGGCAAGAGAGAGAACAGAAATAACGTTGCGAGACAGGCAGAGAAAGACCTGTTCTCTGCGTGAAAAAGTTTGCTTGCCAGCTTAAGAAAAAAAGAATTGATCACTTGCTTCCCCCTGGAAGTTCTAAGCATCTGGGTGCCAAAAATCCCCCCCCCCCCGAAATCAATTCAGTTGGGAGAAAAAGATCTTGCTCCATATGATCTATTAGTTTTGGAGGTCCTTTCGTCCCTTCTCCTATGCAAGCAGCAATTCTGCCCTTGTCTAAAATGAAGGAAGGAAGTGTCTCGGTTCCTGAAGGAATGAGAGTGTTGTGCTGCATGCATTCAGATGCAGTTGCCCAAACTTGTAGGAAACTGAACGCGAGGAGGAGGATGATCACAAGACACCTGCCAGGGTTTGCATTGTTTGGAAGCAAAGCCCAGCTTGAGTAAGGAAGCAGAACAGACCTTTGCTGTTCTCCAGAGCCAACCAGCTGCACGACTGCCTGCCTACCTTTGCATGCAGACACAGGCATTTTGTTAAAAATCCCACTCCAGCTGCCCACTTTGATCACAGCGAAACAGAGCCGGCTGCAAGGGACTGAGCTGGCTGCAGCGGACGCCCTGCGCTTCCTTGGGCAGGGGGCTGTGTGGCACAGTGTAAATTATTGTTATTATTACTATTACTGTTATTAAATTTTATTTATACCCTGCCCTCCCCAGCCAAGACCAGGCTCAGGGCAGCTAACACCGGTATAAAAACAATTGATTAAGATACAACTTAAAAACAAGATTAAAATACAACATTAAAATGCACCCTCATTTCAGTAGAAACTCAAATCAAAACTTTTTGGGGATGAAAACGTCAAGTCTTCACCAAGGCCAACTATCCTGACTGTTCCTACGTGGGCCAGAAAAAAGCCAGGGAAGTCCCCAAATAGGAGTTCCATCACAGAAGGAGAAAGGAAAAAAGAAAGAGGGGAAGGGAATCAAATTGATTCCAAGCCAAAGGCCAGGCAGAACAACTGTCTTACAGGCCCTGCGGAAAGAAACCAGAAATCCTGCAGGGCCCTGGTAAAGTGGATTAAATCCCAGGCACTTGGATCCAGTGCAGCCCAAAGGGGATGGGACTGCTCAGCTTGGGGAGTGTGGACTTGAGACTCCCCTAAGAAACTGGGCAGGGGGGGGGTATCTCCATCCTCTTCTGGGTTTGCATTCTTGTTTTCTTCCTTCACACTGTAATGAATTTGAGAGCCCAGGCAAACACCCCCCCCCCAAAAAAAAACTCCAACGTCTGTACTGACCTATTTGATATTTTAAAGTCACTTTTTCTGTTTGGAAAACAACATTTCAGCATCCTTGAATGGAGGTGAGGCTCGATTCATTTGGATCCCTTGAAGGAAGAGATTGTAGAAGCAGAAACATTGCTATGGTTGTAGGACCACACTTAACCTTCATCCACACTTAACCTTGCTTCATATTTCCAGGTCCTGTGTCTGAGTGCTTTTTAGTTTTATTTTATTGCCCCAGCACTTTCTCCACGAAGATTCGCTCCTTACCACTGAAAACAATTAAGTGTAAAATCCAAATTGCTGTTTGTTCCGATTCAGCATTAAAGATCAGCTTTTCCTGGAAAAAGCAACGGGATTTTTTTTATTAAAAAAGCTCAGACACAGACCAGGAAAGTGTGGACCTGTGTCTAGAAATTGTGGGGCAGGTAGTAAGTGTGGAGGAGCCCTGACTTCAGACTCTGGTCTGTGTGCCTTCTGAATCCAGGATTCACTTACCTTAGGGCAAAATATGTCCCCGACGTCTCCTATTGTAGGGTTGCTGTAAGGCAGCAGGGGAACGGCATCCCCATGTTTTCCTGCAGATTCCCAGAGGCTTCTTCTAAGTTGCATTGTCGCCAGCCCTCACCAAAGCCTGATGGATTTCACCACTGGGCACAGGGAGAGGCATCAGCCTTGAAGGTGTTCAGGTTGTTGGAGAGGGGAGATGAATCCAGCCCCATGGGACACGACCCACTAGTAAATTCTCCATTGCAACCCCCTGTTGAGAGCTCTTGCACAACTCCTGTTGAAAACCTCCTGGTGACTTGCACTCCGTTTTAAATGAGTGGGGTACAGAGCGCCGCTGCCTGAATTTCTCACCTCAAACACCCAAGTGTCTTTGGTCCAGCCCTGGAACTGGGAGTGCCACCCCTAACCTGGCCGCCCTTACCTGCTGTCAGACCACAGCTCCCATAACTCCTGGCCAACCTGGCTGGAGTCATGGCGGGTTGGAATCGCCAGATTATACAGAGAGCAATGCTTTGGGGGAGGCTGCCTTAGGATATGCCAAGGCACTCTTGTGGCTGCATGCAATTCCTGCATTGCAGGAAACTGGGAATAGATGAACAAAACTGATTTTATGTTTGCAGGGGAAGATGCATAACAATGTACAATAAAACTGTAGTCCAAGGAAGCTTGTTTGCAGCTCCCGATCTTCTCAAAGGGCTACCCTCGAATTTCAAGTCTTGCTTTCCTTTTATACAGTATGTGCTGTGCATCCACAAAGCAGCAAAGCCTTAAGTGTGTGGGATTTGAACTATCCTGCCCCTTCTTTGTGCTCAGGTTTGCCCTGCTCCGAGCTGACATTTCCGGCATCCTTTGCATACGCGTCAAGCTTGCAGAGGTGCATTCAGTTACCCGGACTTGCAGATAAACATACACCTGCTCACCTGTGGCAAGTAGCAATCTCACCAGGCAAAGGAACTGGTGGGTAGCTCAGTTGGTTAGAGTGTGGTTTTGCTAATGTCAAGGTTGCAGGTTCAATTCCCGTAAGGGGAAGCTGCATTGCAGGGGTTTGAAATAGATGGCTCTTGGGGGCCTTTCCAACTGTATGATTCTATGTCTATGGAGTTCGGGGGGGGGGGTTATGTTCCTTTAGATCATAAACAAGGGACATGGGTGGCACTGTGGGTTAAACCACAGAGCCTAGGACTTGCCAATCAGAAGGTTGGCAGTTTGAATCCCCACGATGGGGTGAGCTCCCGTTGCTCGGTCCCTGCTCCTGCCAACCTAGCAGTTTGAAAGCATGTCAAAGTGCAAGTAGATAAATAGGTCCCGCTCCAGCGGGAAGGTAAACGGCGTTTCCGTGCGCTGCTCTGGTTTGCCAGAAGCGGTTTAGTCATGCTGGCCACATGACCCGGAAGCTGTATGCCAGCTCCCTCGGCCAGTAAAGCGAGATGAGCACCGCAATCCCAGAGTCGGCCACAACTGGACCTAATGGTCAGGGGTCCCTTTACCTTTACCTAGGACTGGCACCCAGGCATGCATGGAGAAAGGGGGTAATGAAAATGGTTGTGGCCTACTGCTTTTCGGCAGCTTTCATAGAATCCTAGAAGGTTGCTCATCTAATCGAACCCGCTTTGCAAGTTTAAACTGCCCGGCTGGTTTGAGCGTAGCTTGACTGGGCAGTCTTCAGACGAATGTTAAGGACACAAAAGCACAGCGGATTTCTAGGGTTCCGAATCTCCAGCCATGCTGCCCATTGGGAGAGGCAAAGAATGGAGACCTTGAGCAATGCAAGCAATCCTCTCTTGACATTCAAGTGCCAAGCAAGTTTTCTCAACGGCAAGTTCCATGGATTTCAGGGCACCCTGTACTGATGGAGTCGTGGTTCTGGGTGGAGCTAGAAGGACCTAACCAGTGCAGCATTGCACGTGCCAGACAGCTGATTCCACAGAACCGTAGAGTTGCAAGGGGCCGCCTCATCTAGTCCAACCCCCTTCTGCAATGCAGGAATAAAAACCGGGTGCAGAGTGATAGGAAAGGCTGGGGGGGGGCACATTGGCATACTAACATGGCCCGTGCAGCAGCTGACATGCTTGTGTGTCTCTGCGGGCACTTCGTTGCCCACCCAGCATTACATAAGACAGGGCTTACCATCCTGGGACTATCAACAAAAGGAGTGGGTTTTAGTGGTAGTTTTTGGACAAGCCTAGGACAGCAGTAAAGGCCATGTGCTGTGATGATATCTGATTATTAAAATTTAGGTTGCTTTTGATACAGGGTGGGGCCTTTCGTTTTAGTGGTGAAATCGCCCACTCAAGCCCTTGGCACAACATAATTCTTTCTCGCCTTTAGATAAAACCTAATACACATTTTTATTGGGAAAGGAGCAACCCATGTTCTTGCATGGTCCAAGAAAGCGTCGTTCTGTCTCAGCAGAGAGCCTTGCACACTTGCAGACTCGTGACCCAGCCATCCCCATCTTGGTGCCCTCAGATGTTTTGCACTGCTTGGCTGCAGTTGCTGAGACTGGTGGAATGGGGTGGTCCAAAACATCTGGAGAACACCTAGATGACAAAGGCTGGCACCAACTTCCACAGAGCAGCCCCTGAGGAGGTGGCCGCTAGTTCATGAAAACTTATGCCACAATAAACATCTTGGCCATTAATGTGCCACATGACCCTCCATTGTTTTTGCCAGGCATAGGCAAACTTGGCCCTCCAGATATTTTGAGACTACAATTCCCATCATCCCTGACGACTGGTCCTGTTAGCTAGGGATGATGGGAATTGTAGTCCCAAACATCTGGAGGGCTGGAGTTTGCCTATGCCTGTGACGATCGCACATCTCTACACCAGCCCTTCCCCAACCTGCTTTGAGGTTTTGCCATGCAACTCCCATAAGCTGCAACATCATTTGTAGGAACTCAGTCATTTAGCATGGCAGCACTTAGACTCTGGAACTCCCTGCCTCATGATATCAAGCAAGACGCTTTCGCTGTATCCGTTTTGGCTACAAACATTCTGGTTTGCCTCTGCAGACGCTTGGAAAGTTGGTGTGAGAATTGTAACCTGTTTTAGTATTTTCACTTTTTGTATGTTTTAAACTATTGCTGCAATTTTCTCCTGACGATTTTATTGTTTTGCCGTTTTGTAAGCCACTTCGAGGCGGTTGTTTCTTTTTACAGTCAAGCGGTGCATAGATTTTATGAAATAAAAGAAATAAAAAGACACGGCTGGCCTGGCTCGGGGCTGAAGGGAGTTGTAGTTCGTAACATCTGGAAGACGCAACACAGAGCGGTTGGAGTTGGGCGCATACCAGGTTCTCTGAGAGCCTGCAATTTTCCCGTTACCTGCAGTCTCATAAATCAGCCAGTGCTGTGCCAAAAATCAACATTTGTCCTCATTTTATGCTGGATTTGCAAGTTATCATTGAGCTGATTATTGCTTTACTCTCTCTCCCTCTGTTGGATCTCAAGGTCTTTCCTTTGACCTGGTTGCAGGTGAGAAAAACCTTCCCTGGCTGGGCATCCCAGAAGATGCTCCAAAACCAAAATGATCATTTCTGCACAAACACCTTTCTTCCGTATCATTTCTGCACAAACACCTTTCTTCCATATTCTTGTTGCATCAAATCCATCTTTCACACTTGGGCGGCCATTTGTCAAAACCACCTCGGGAGGTTGTGGACTCTCCTTCGTTGGAGGTTTTTAAGCAGAGCTTGGACGGCCACCTGTCAGGTATGCTTTAGCTGAGATTCCTACATTGCAGGGGGTTGGACTAGATGACACTCAGGGTCCCTTCCAACTCTAAGATTCTGTGATTCCATGATATTTGACAGTTTTATTGACACCACATTAACCATTTTTTAAAAAGATGGAGAGCAGAATGGAACTTATTTTTAACACCCATCCCTAGATTTAATTATACGTTCCTTGATCAATACCAAATGTGTTCAGGGGTTCCTGTGACACAGATTACAAACCGCTTCTTGTTTTTAATTGCAAAATTCCTGGAGGCCATTGTTCATGAGTTAACGACACAGTCGATTTGAAGAGCGATGTAAATGCTGCAGCTTTTAAGGTATGATGGACAGATGCACTCAAGAAAGCACCATGTCCGTATAATGGAACATTTACCCCAGTTAAATTTCTACATCTAAGTGCAGCAATAGCTTGACCTGGAGGCACAGCTCTATCTTTAAAACCTGCTTGTACAAGCGTTTTCCTCCCTCACAATTTCCATATCAAAAACATAACATTTTAATAACATCGGGACACAAATCTAACAGGAGAGGAACTCAGCGACCTCAATTTGCATGAAGTTTGTGGAACAAACTCTGGAGTGGAACACAGGTCAGCGGGCCGAGCCGCGTTTGATTTTGCTTGTCCCTGAAGCCTCGACTCGTTTTTTAAATTAAAAAAAATATGATAGGGATTTCTGTAGGCATGGGCGGAGAGGAAATTGCATGGATAATTTGCAATCTGAGGATGGAAACTTAAGAGAAGGACTGACCAAATGCTGGTAGCAGATTTGGTGGGCTGCAGCGAGTCCTGCATTTTGCTAGGAAGACTGTTGAGGTGAAAAATGTCATAAGAACATAAGAAGGGACATCTGGATCAGGCCCATGGCCCATCTAGTCCAGCATTCTGTTCTCACAGTGACTGAAGAATTTCCTTGTAAAAACCAGTAAGCAGAATAAGAGCAGCTCTCCCCTCCTGTGGTTTCCAGTAAGGCCACTTCCACCTTGCAGAGGAGGTGGGGTTGCGGGATTCATGGCTCCACCACCTGGGGGAATCCCCAGCCGCGTCACCCCCTGACCAGCCAATCGGCTGGCTCTGGGGGCGTGGCCTGCCCTATTTAAGGCAGGCACACAGGGATCTTCCTCTTTTGCTACCCACCAGCTGTTCCTGTTTCCCACCCTCCTGCCCTATAAGGTTTTCGTTCCTTGACCTTGCTATGGACCTTGGTTGGTCTCCGTTGAGGGGCCTGGTAGGAATTTTTCCACTTGGCAAATTGGCACCAGCCACTTGGTTTTCACCTACCTCATAGCAAATTGTCACAACTTTCTTGGTATTGGCGGTTAGGCATTGGTATGGTTCTGTAGATGGAAGAGGGGAGGAAGCGCCGTCACCTGCCCCATATATTGAAGGGTAGTCCGATAAAGGATTCCGGGGGGCATGGCCCTGTCCAAAGCCTTGGGAGGTGAGGGCCCAAGGCACGCCCCCTATCAGTGACCCCAGGTAAGTTCCTAGTTGATGTGCATCAGCAGGACTCCCCCTACTGGTGGTTAACCCTTCAAGCGGACGGGCTGAAGTCGGATATAGTCTGTGAGGACCAATGCCTAAGCCAATACTGCTCATCACCTGTACCCAATAAAGTTGTGGCCTTATTTAGCCCATTAACCTTAATAACTGCGTCATGTGTCTTTATTTCCACTGGGGGGGACGGGAACTCGCCACGCAACTGGGATTCAGAAGCATGGCTGCCTCTGAGGCTAGTAGCCATCAGCAGCTTTCTCGCTCCATGAATTTCCCTCATCTTCTTTTACAGCCAAGTTTGTGGCCAGTTTTGTCTCTTGCGGCAGCAACTTTGACCATGCGCTGCACAAAGAAGGGTTTTATTTTGTCTTCCGGAGTCTCCCAACATTCAGCTTCCTTGAATGTTGAGTTCCAGTGTTGAGGTGAATCATTTAACCTAACAAAAAAGACATAATAATCTGTCACGAACTGAATCCACATCTGCTGTATTTACAGTGGTACCTCGGGTTACATACGCTTCAGGTTACATACGCTTCAGGTTACAGACTCCGCTAACCCAGAAATAGTACCTCGGGTTAAGAACTTTGCTTCAGGATGAGAACAGCAGGAGGCCCCATTAGCTAAAGTGGTGCTTCAGGTTAAGAACAGTTTCAGGTTAAGAACAGACCTCCAGAACCAATTAAATACTTAACCTGAGGTATCACTGTACTGTTGGGGATAAGCAGTGTCCAGTGCACAGCGGAATGATGAAAAGTATATGCCAACATGCTCTATACTACTTTATTTACAGTTCAAAGCTGGTAAGTTACAGAAAAACATCTTCCCTCTGCCGGAGCAGAGAAAGCGTCATCTCTCCTCTCAAGCACGGAGAGAAACACAAACTGAAACTACAAAGAACAGTGAAACACAGGAAACCAGTGTACGTCATATCCAGTCTCCCGTTCCCGTGAGAAAACCCAACAGTACAGACTCTGTGGAATGTAAACAACCTGTCTCGTGACAAGCACTTCGCTGCACAGAGAAGAAAGCAGAAACCAACATCCTCCCCCTTTCTGTGAACATCTCTGGGCAGCGTGTTCGTACAATATCAGTACAAACCCAACTTCTGCACATAGGTACAGTGTTGATCCCTTGATACAATCTTGGACAATACATCAGCAGGAATTTCATTACCTGGCATATAGGACACCGTTACGAGTCCCTTCCGAATACGTTCCCTAGCATGTTGCACCTTCAATTGCAAGTGCTTCGTGCTTTGCTTACAACCTTCAGAATTCAGCAAAGCCAAACATGCTTTGTTGTCCTGGTAAACCTGGATTGGACATTTGACAGGAATTTTCATGTCTTTGCACAATTGTAACAACCATTCACAATCCTTAAGTGAATAAGACAGTGCATTCAGTTCAGCTTCACAAGTACTTAAGCTAACTGTTGTTTGCTTCTTGCACGACCAATCAAATAGACCCTGATTGTACTTATAGCAAACTCCAGACGTACTTTTCCTGTCTGTAGTGTCACTTCCAAAACTTGCATCTGCAAATATCTCAAGACCACCAGACTTCTGATTGTTAAATCTCAGTCTGTAATGCATAGTGCCTTTCAAATACCGCGCTATGCGTTTCAGAGCTTTCCAATCCTTAACAGTAGGATTGTTGACTTGTCTGCTTAGCAAATTACAGCTAACAGCAATGTCTGGTCTTGAACATCTGGCAATGAAGTTTAGCTTGCCTAGCACACTTCTGTACAGTGTAGTGTCAGAAAATGCTTCTTCAGTGTCATCTACCTGATAACCTGTTATCATCGGTGTGTCCACAGGGTTAGCATCCATCAGGTTTAGTTTGCTTAACACATCAGCAATTTTCCGTGACTGGTGTACTAGAATGTTACCATCTTGATCTCTCTCTATTTCCAGAGATAGGTAGTTGTTTACCTCACCAAGATCTTTCATGTCAAAGTGCTCTTTCAGTTGAGCTAGGGCGTTATTGTACATTGTGACATCTTTCCAAAAGAATAAAAGATCATCAACATAAAACAAACAATACAGTTTCTTTTGCCCCTCCTCTTTGACAAACACACATGGATCAGCTTTCCCTTGCTTAAAACCTAGAGAAAACAATACTTCAGTGAGTTTTGTGTGCCAACACCGTGCACTTTGTTTGAGACCATAAAGGGACTTTTTCAGAGCACAAACAAATCCCTGTTTTACCTGTACGCCATCAGGTGGAAGCATATAAAGTGATTCACCTAGAGATCCGTACAGAAAAGCTGTATTCACATCATGGTGACTAATGTGTAGATTTTCTTCTGCAGCTAGCTTGAGCATAAGCCTAATGCTCTCATACCTCACTGTGGGTGAGTAGGTCTCGTGATAGTCTTCACCTGGTACCTGTGCAAATCCTCTGGCTACCAATCTGGCTTTGTGTCTGACTATCTTGCCATTTTGATCAGTCTTCGCTTTGAAGACCCATTTGCTTCCAAGCAGTTTCATTCCTGGAATTACTGGAACTAGGTCCCATGTTTTGTTCCTTTCCAAGGAATCAAGCTCAGCCTTCATGGCATTTAACCATGGCTCAGCTTCCTTTGAATCCAAATCCTGGATTTCTTGGAAACTCGAAGGTTCATATACCTTCTTGGAGCTTTTAACAGCTGTTACTGCTATCTTAGCAAACTCATCAGCAAATCTCTTTGGAGGTCTGCCTTTTGTGGCTCTCTGTGACCTGCGTATTAGCCTTAAGTCTTCAACACTCTCCTCTTCCTTCTTAGGAGAAAAGTGACCTATTGTGAACAATGGTTCCTCCAATTCTTGATCAGAGCTTTCAGAGGGTCGCATAGAGGCTTTCGCACTCTTGAAATCCTCTGAATCATCTGATTCAGTTTCAGACTCAGAATCAGAACCTTCATCAGTGGGTGTGGGTTGTTGTGGTTGCTTTTGACTATCCTCAGTCTCATCACTGTCATCAGGATAACATTGGAAAATTCCCACATTCTCCCCCCACTTGGCATTGTACTCAACACTTCTTGTGAGCTTAATTGTCTTAGAGTCAGTCATCATTATTCTGTAAGACCCTTTCTGATAACCTAGAAAGATACCATGCAATCCACGCTTGTCTAACTTGGAGTTTTGTGGTGAGTGAACCCACATGTCAGAACCAAAAATTTTCATGTGTTTGATGTATGGCTTCTTGCCAAACATCTTCTCATAGGGGGTACAACCAATCGCTGAAGATAACCTGCGATTGTAACTGTAAGTGAAACATGAGAGAGCTTCGGCCCAATAACTCTCTGGAAGATTTGCATCATGCAGCAAGGTTTTTAACCCTTGAAGCAATGTTTGATTTGCTCGTTCCGCAAGTCCATTCTGCCATGGCGAGCGAGGACTAGACAAATCGTGTTGAATTCCTTTCTCAGTCAGAAAAGCTTCAAACTGCTGAGAAGTGAATTCTCCCCCCCCGGTCAGTGAAAAGAATCTTTATCTTCTTACCATGCACATTTCCCAACCAAGCACAGAATTCCTTGAACCTAGGAAAAGCCTCTGATTTCTGCTTGAGATTGTACACAAAAATATACCTGGAAAATGCATCAACGAGAACCATGAAGTACCTATTTCCACCCAAAGAGGGCGCTAGTGGTCCAACCAAATCAGCATGAATAATTTGGTATGGTTCTGTAGCTTGCCTACTAGACACCTTACCTTTCGCAGCCATTTTCACCTTGTTTGCTGCACATGCCTTGCACTTCATGTGGTACCTGCAGGGTTTAATAGTCATACCTTCAACCAAGGCAGGCATTTTAGATACTGCCTCAAAATGCAAATGACCAAATTTCCTGTGAAAATCGTGAATACATTCTGCATGCAAACTTTTGTTAGAACCTGCAATGCAACAAGTGTCATCCTGCACAACATCATCATAATACAAAACAAACAAACGATCAACAAATTCAGCATACAATTGATAATCATTTTTCTTGGTGATGATGCATCTATTGTTTTTAAAGGAAACATCAATTTTCTTCTCAATCAGCTGTCCAACGCTGAGCAGATTATGTTTCGCATCCGGCACATAAAGCACATCCTGTATCGATAAGTCCAAACTGTGAAGAACAACAGTTCCGTAGCCTTTACTGGGGATTGTGTGGTCATCCGCCTGGTGAATTGCACCTTCCTGCGGTGTAAAAGACACGAACAGTCGCTTATCGTTGCACATGTGATGCGTTGCAGCTGAATCAACAACGAAGAAAGATCTAGACGTCTTCTGGACCTCTGCAACCTCTGCAACCTCTGCAACCTTTGGAGCGAAGCGTGAGACCATTGCCTTGTGCTGCGTTGTCCTGGACACCGGACCTTTGCCTTTGCACTGGCCTTTTCCACGCGATGAGCTTCCGCTGCGCGGAATATTTGCATTCCCTCTTCATATGGCCTAGACGTCCACACGAGTAGCATTTCACTGCCTTCAAAGCTTTGGCGCCATCTGGTGGTTCCACTGCACTATGGGATGACGTCTGTGAAGACTCCCCCTTTCCCATGCAGCTATCACCCCGCCGATCTGCTTCATTCTGAATCATGGCAGTATCACAAGCTACTGTGAGTTGAGCATTTGGCTGATCAGTGGTATCAAATTCCCCACTTGCTTCATCCAGCCTTCTGCAGCTAGCCATCATGACTCTGGCATTTGCCTCCTGCATCATCTATGATGCTTTAAATCAAGCTGCTTTATACATGCTGCGTCTGTGTACAGCTGCTTCAATCCAAAGGCAAATTCTAAACAGCCTCTGCCTATGAGCCTGTGCCGCTCTTCTGTTTATTTGCTTTGCTTATCTGCAGCTGCTTCAAACTGCATTCCAAAAGCAAGTTCAAAAGCGAAAATCCCCAAGTGCTTTCTCTATGTTGCCCTTTAATTCTTGCTGCGTCACATCTGCAGCTGCTGTGAAACAACAGCATTTGTAAAAGTTACTTTCGATTTCCCCCAGCATAGGAAATTGTTTTCCCTTTTAGCCTTTTGCCTGTGCCACGGCAAAAACCGGCTATTAAAAGTTCAAAGTCCAGCCATAAAGCCATTAATTAGAAGCTGGCAGGCTGCCCGGAGCTGTAGCACATACCTTCATCAATCATTTTGACGCGCAGAGCAGATACCGTGCGTTCCGTCTCTCTGCCGCTGTTCCGATGCTTTGCCGGCACTTCGTCTCTTTGCTCCTCTGTTCCTTTGCCAGGAGCCCGACTTCTGAAGTCCATTCTCAAAACACTGCGTTTTTCTGGGCCCGGAACCAAATGTTGGGGATAAGCAGTGTCCAGTGCACAGCGGAATGATGAAAAGTATATGCCAACATGCTCTATACTACTTTATTTACAGTTCAAAGCTGGTAAGTTACAGAAAAACATCTTCCCTCTGCCGGAGCAGAGAAAGCGTCATCTCTCCTCTCAAGCACGGAGAGAAACACAAACTGAAACTACAAAGAACAGTGAAACACAGGAAACCAGTGTACGTCATATCCAGTCTCCCGTTCCCGTGAGAAAACCCAACAGTACAGACTCTGTGGAATGTAAACAACCTGTCTCGTGACAAGCACTTCGCTGCACAGAGAAGAAAGCAGAAACCAACATGTACTGCCAGTGCCGGATTTACGTATAAGCTAAACAAGCTATAGAGCTTAGGGCCCCACTCTCTTGAGCCCCCCCCAAAAAAAAAATTAAAGGGGAAAAAACTGGATGTACGTTTCCAAAACATAAGATAAAACAAAACAAAAATCCTACATATAGCAACAGTGTTTTGCGTTGTGTAGGCTCCTATGATGTAAGTCATGGGCCCTGCCTGCTAGCCTGCTCCCTCAAATATCACTGGTTTGCTCATTTCTATATCAATTACTTTGATAAAATACATATTTTGTTATGTGCAAATGGCTTGTTAGGTCCATAAAGTACCATATGGCATATATTCAAGACAAAAAACAGCGGCAATTTGTTGTTGACAGCTGGGGAGGGCAGGGTATAAATTATTATTATTATTATTATTATTATTATTATTATTGTTGTTGTTGTTGTTGTTGTTGTTTATATAAAGGGCCCCATTACCTTCAGGGGCTTAGGGCCTCATCAAACCTAAATCCAGTCCTGTTCACTGCACTTAAAACTCCCCTCAGCGCATTTTCAGGCAGCATATTTCATGAACTCCTTTTCTGCGGGGAGCGACCCTGATTTTGGGAACTGCCTCAGGGCTCCCAACTACCATGCCAAGCAGGGTTTGATCCTGGTTCACAGGGGAAGTGCAGATCATCGTCTGTCCCCAAACAAGTATCAGAGAAAGAGAAAGGGAAGCAGAGTCGGATGAGTTTATCGAGTTGCCTTCTGCCCATCCATAACCATCAAACCAAGGTTCGGTATTATGTCTACCTATCTCAAGGAAGCAATGAAGATACATTCATGCAATTCTATCTCACAATTGAAAGGAGATTAATTGCAAAGCGGTCTTAAAGTTGTCAGTCATGTTCTAATATTCTTTAAAACAAAAAAGAATCCTGCGCAGAGTGAGGCGTTTTTAGACATCTTTTTCCCCCTCCAGTCTCTCTAGTTGATGAGCTATGGCAATGTGTGAAGGTTTTCTGCTTGGCTATGAGAGAAATCTAGCTGTAAATTTCATACAGTGTCAAGGCACTAACATAAAACCCATCTCTAGCAAACATGCTTTGCATTTATATGATCTTTAAATTCCTGGGGGAGAGGATGGTGGAAGATGCAGCCAGACTCCACAAAACCAGCCAGCAGCCGACTATAGGATATTTGTTTCTTTCTCCATTACCATAGTTTGCTGACAAGAGGCGAGGGATAGCAGCTGGAACAAAATATCAAGCATTTCCCCTATAGTCCAGGACTGTTCTTTTCATTAGCAAACCAATTATTTTTCTGCAGGACTATAATATCAGTGGGGTCTAAGTATTACTCTCCAGAATCAAGTTGCTTCTGTGCCCAATTAGTATTTAAAGCCCTAAATGACTTAGACCCCAATTATCTGAAAGACCCATCTGCCTCTATACAGACTATCCCAGGTGTTAACAGCAGCAGAGGGGTACCCTATTTGTAGTCCTGTTGGCCTCAGAAATTCAGGGATTAAGAAGACTTGGTAATGCCGTTTGATTTTGGAGGACCTTGCCAACAAAGGTCCATCTAGTTCAAGCTATGGTTTTCCCAGTAGTGATGTATGGAAGTGAGAGCTGGACCATCAAAAAGGATGATCGCCAAAGAATTGATGCTTTTGAATTCTGGTGCTGGAGGAGACTCTTGAAAGTGCCATGGACTGCAAGAAGATCAAACCTCTCCATTCTGAAGGAAATCAGCCCTGAGTGCTCACTGGAAGGACAGATCCTGAAGCTGAGGCTCCAAGACTTTGGCCACCTCATGAGAAGAGAAGACTCCCTGGAAAAGACCCTGATGCTGGGGAAAGATGGAGGGCCCAAGGAGAAGGGGACGACAGAGGACGAGATGGTGGGACAGTGTTCTCGAAGCTACCAGCATGAGTTTGACCAAACTGCGGGAGGCAGTGGAAGACAGGAGTGCCTGGCGTGCTCTGGTCCAGGGGGTCACAAAGAGTCGGACACGACTGAACGACTAAACAACAACAACAACAACAAGGGGAAAGTCAGATGCAAAAACTCAAAGAGTTTAGGCCCCAAACTAGAATACCCCAACTGAATGCTTTCATCCAGTCTTCACCAACCTGGTGTTTTGAACTACAACTTCCATCAGCTAAATCGTGGTGGCATTTTATAACACACTCGTTTTAAGTTTGCAAAGTTCTTCACATGCATTATCTCAGTAATCCTAACAACAGCCCTATGGAGTAGGTCAGTATACTCATGCCACACTACAGATTTCATGGTGAGAAAAGAGAGCTTGAGGATGGGATACCGTGTATTGTCAGAAAGACATTCGATGAGTTCCTGCTAACAGGTAGAGATATGGCCCAATTCTGTGGATGTTTACTTGGAAGTTGGTACTGCTGAATGCAATGGGACTTTCCCCGGTTAAATGGTGGAGGAAGAAGAAGAAGAAGAAGAAGAAGAAGGGGGGGAGGAGGAGGAGGAGGAGGAGGAGGAGGGGGAGGAGGAGAAGTTTGGACTTGATATCTCGCCTTTCACTTCCCTTTTTGTTGTTGTTTAGTCAATGAGTCGTGTCCGACTCTTCGTAACCCCCTGGACCAGAGCACGCCAGGCACTCCTGTCTTCCACTGCCTCCTGCAGTTTGGTCAAACTCATGTTGGTAGCTTAAGCTTTACTGCCTGGGTTTTTATAACTGCTGTATGAAAAGGCACAGGAACCTGACCTTTGAAGACTTTGTAAGTACTGTAAATAATTTTCAACTTACCAAACGTGTGGATTCTTTCTGTGCTACAGGAAGTGGGGAAATTGGGAAGCAACTCAGAAGAGGATATTTTAAACATCTAACTGCCTATATTTCCACACCACTGCTGCATATTTTGTGATTTTAGACATCTGCTGTGGTTCTCTCACTAAAGAGTACTTGCCCCAAACCTGAATCTACATGTCCAGGAATTCTTCTTTTCATAGACCATCTTTTTTCTTTCCCAACCAACATAAATGTTACTAGGAGATCACACACAGGAAATCAATTAGCAAGGGGTGGGGACAAGACAGACTGGGTCGCAAGACACTCTAGAAATGTTTGACTCGCATGTATTTCTGAAACCCATGCGCAAGTCTCTCCCTGCTCAGATGCCTGACACTCTATCTCTCTTCCTGGGATGAATTTCCGACAGGATAACTGTGCATAACTGTTTCCTTGTAATGACTCCCCCCCCCCCCCACTTGGTCCATCCTGACAGACACATGCACACCTCGGGGAAATGGCAGCAGCACACTCCCTTGGACAGAGCGCCTGCTTCCTGATTAAATCTCTCTGATGCCTCTCATTGCGAGAAGCGGCTTCTGGCTAATTAGCAGTCAGAGCAAAATCCGTCTCTGATGCAGAGACATTAATGTCTTTTAACCTTTTCTTCTCAAGGAGGTCTTTCCACCCTTCATCTCCTCGTTTAGGCTTTGCAAAGCAACTTTTCATGGAGGTCATCGGAAGTAACGTGAATTTCTCTCTCCCCCCCCAAAAAAACATTACATCTGTACCTATAAATGAAATACAGTGACGGAACTGTGCAATGGTGTTCTAATGTATTGATAATTAATAATGAGAATATTTAATGGACAGTGATTAATAATTAACTCCCGCCATCTGTTTTCCCATGGGGTCTGGCTAAAAACTAAAATTAAATCAAGAGTGAAATACAAATCATAGCCTCATAGAACTGTAGAGGGACCCTGAGGCTCATTTAGTCCAACTCCTGGCAAAGCAGAAATATGCAGCTGTCCCATACAGGGATAGAACCTGCAACCCTGGCATTATCAGACCATGCTCTAACTAGCTGAGCTATCCCCAAGCTTAGTCTAATCCAGAGGTTTTCAAACTTTTTGAGTCCACGGCTCCCTTGGCTAAATACATTCTTTCTGCGGCACCCCTGGGGGGCTCAGGAGCCCAGTTATGTCACCCTTTGCTTGCAGAGCACATATTTAGATGTGCACCTGTTTGATTTCCACCCGCCCTGTCTTACTCCCAAATACAGTGGTACCTCGGGTTACATACGCTTCAGGTTACATATGCTTCAGGTTACAGACTCCACTAACCCAGAAATAGTACCTCGGGTTAAGAACTTTGCTTCAGGATGAGAACAGAAATCGTGCTCCGGCAGCGCGGCAGCAGCAGGAGGCCCCATTAGCTAAAGTGGTGCTTCAGGTTAAGAACAGTTTCAGGTTAAGAACGGACCTCCAGAACGAATTAAGTTCTTAACCCGAGGTACCACTGTAGCTCCTAGTACCATACATTTCCAAATTGCCAAAACCTGCTGATGCAGGCAAATTCATTGGACTCCATTCCAAGCGAAGATAACCAGCATCTGGAAGCCTCTCCAGATGTTTTGGCGCACAACTGCTGTCCGGCCCAGCCTAGCTTTGGTTCCCACCCCAAACATCTGCCTAGCCTCAGGTTGGTGAAGGTTGCAGCTGGAGGAGTTGTTTGAGTTTTAAGTATGGCAGCAATCTGCACCTGAGGCACAAGGGAAGGGGTGGAGGAATAGAAATATGCCCTTTTAGTGCAGAGGTTTTCAACCTTTCTGAGTCCATGGCTCCCTTGGCCAACTACATTCTTTCTTCGGCACCCCTGTGGGGCTCTGGGGCCCAGTTATGTCACCCTTTGCTTGCAGAGCAGGCAGCCTCTCACCCTTTTTCAAACACACTCCCTTGTGGAGGGTTCCCTCAGCCTCCTCTCCTCTCCCCTCTCCTTAGGAGTCCTCCGGGCAGCCGCCCCTGGTCTCTGAGCTGCCCCAAGGAGAGATGCCTCCTCACACTGCCCCACAGGGACTTGGGACTTATCTGTTTATTCCCAACAGCAAGGGCTGGTGAACTGGCTGGCTGGGCTCCCTCGCCCGCTGGCTTGCTTGCTAGCTTCTGGCAACCAGCAACTCCTGACCAGCCCCAGAGGCACCATTCGCTTGGGGAGCTTGGAGCCAGGGCTGCTGCAACAAACAGCTGTGCAAGCCTTTGGGAGGCAGAGATGTGAAAGGGCATCAGAGGAGGGAGAGAAGGAAAGAGGGACAGAGGCCCCTGTTATCCGCAGCACCCCTGACCATCCTTCAAGGCACCCCAGGGTGCTACGGCACACTGGCTGAAAACCACTAATCCAAAGGTAAGTCTGTGTCTGACTGAGCTTGAGTCTGGACTAAGGGTTCTGAGCTCATGTGTTCTGATTCAATACATGATGTCCAATCACAGAACATTTCAGGATTTGGGCCTCTGCCATTGGCCCTTGAATTCTGAGTCATGATTCGCAGCTTGGAAGTTTAGACAGCCAATCACGTTGGGAGTGGGAGTGGCCTAGGCTTTCAGGAATGTATATAAGCAGTTGCTTTGCCCGTTACCCAGCTATGTAGGTCAATAAAGGGTCTTGCTGTTATCGTTGTGTCTTGCCTCAGAGGGAACCCACCTACACAACACTGGTGACAAAGGTGGGATGCTAGGCTAGTCTTACTGACCAGTGATTTAAATAAAGTCTTATTGACTAATGATTTAAATTGTGATTTAAATCAAATCCACCCTGGTTCTGAGCAGGGGCACACCTTTTCCATGTTTTTATAACGTAACTGCCCTGTGATTCTTGGATGAAGGGCAATGTGGAAATTTAAAAAATAAAATAAGACCACTGTTCATGTATGCCACCACAGCAGCAAGAATCCTTGTGGCAAGAAAATGGAAAGATGAAAAAATGCTTACAATTACAGACTGGCATATACTTATGCTAGAATACCTACAATAGCAAAATTGACGGGAAGAGTTAGAGGAGTAGTGAACCAGAAAATATTTAGAGAATGGAGAATATATAAGGATTATATAAGATCATATTGTACCAACAATACAATACTAGCAGAACTCGAGTGGTACCTGTAAACAAAATGCGTAACAAACATCATTTTTGCAGTAAATATGAACAATACTAAAGATTAGGAAACTGTGTGACAAAAAGAAAGATAGTATAAACAGTGCAATGAGAATGATTGGAAGACTCGTTTTATCAGAAGTCTTTTTATTTAAGTGTTTATTAAGATGTTGATAGGAAGATTACATATGTAAATTTGTTTTTGCTCCTTTCTTCTGTTTCCCCCCTTCTTTTCTGCAACATTTTCTCTCTCTTCCTTTTCTTTTTTCCTTTCTCTTTATTTTTTCTTCCTGCAACAAGAGAGTGTGAATTCTTTGTAAATTTTTGTGTATATGTGTGTAATTTACACTAGTAAAGATTACTTTTTTAAAAAAGAAAGGAATTAAAAAAACAAACTGCATTTTCAAGCCGCTAGTCCTCTGTGTCCTCTCCCACCATTTCCTGCTCCTTATGAGATCTTACCCCCGGCCAGCCCTTAAAGCTGTGCCCTCAGGCGCACCTGACAATTAAAGACCTCTGCGCCCCCCTTCCACCCCAACACAATAGGGGCTCCCCCCCCCCCCCAGCCCACGTCCCGCCTGCAAAGAAGGCCGCCAAATCCCATATAGGAAGAAGAGGCGCCTCCTCCTCCTCCCTCCCGGAACTCTGACGCCGAGGAGGGCGGTTTCCACACGGTCGGATTTGAAGAGGGACCAGCGCGCATGCCCAGAAGTATTCGAGTGGACAATAACCCGGAAGTAAAGGGGCGCTGGCTGTGCTCTCCCAAAATAAGTCCGGACTCCTTTCCCCCCCCCCCCATTTCCCTTTTTTGTTTTTGGAAAATAGGATGTATTCCGCGGGGACGGAGAGCTTCCTGCGCCAGGCCAGGTAGGGGGAGGCAAAATGGGGGGGGGGGCTGGGGAAGGGGGAGCCACTGGGGGGGGAGCAGAAGCCCTCCAGAGGCTTTGGGTTCCAGCTGCTTCTTTGGGGGAGGCTGAGTTGGGGCTTGCCAGCTTCCTCTTCTTTATTAATATTACTACTATTATGTATTTATTTATTTATTTATTTGTGCCCCGCCTTTTGCCCTGGCAGATACTCTTTTTGGTGTGCTTTTTGAGTGCTTTCTTGATTGAACACTTTATAACAGAAAACTGTACAATAGATATTATAGACAAAATGAGAAATACAAAATAAACGGTTCTTCATTCTTCAACTAATGCATGCTTTGGACATCCAAAGTACTGTTAGATAGATAGATAGATAGATAGATAATTTATTACGGTCGGAGACCAGCTTATAAAACACACTTGGGGGTACAACCCCAGAAGGAAAACAAACATTTAAAACAATGTACAACAATAAATTTAAAATTTATAAATGCGAAAAGCTTAAAACTTTAATCCAAAGTACTGTATTTATTTTAATATTTTGTTGGAAGCCGACCAGAGTGGCTGGGGAAACCCAGCCAGATGGGCGGGGTATAAATGAATTATTATTATTATTATTATTATTATTATTATTATTATTATTATTATATTAACTTATTGCAACAGCCCTGTGAGGGGAGGTTATGTTGAGAGGCAGTGACTGACCCAAGGACACCAGGGAGCTTCACGGGATTCTGTGAAATGTGGAGACTTCCTCTTGGTTAAGATATAAGGACACAGAAAGAGCCTTGCTTTATCAGGCCAGCGGCCCATCTACCCTGTTCTCATGGTGGCCAACCAGATGCCTCTGGAAAACATGCAGTGCTCTGTTTGGCTCCTTGCAAACCATTTTCATAATGGAAATATAAGAGTATGCAAGGGTCTGTCTGGTGCTTTGCCAGCCCACGAGCAATCCAGCCCATCCAGTTGTCACTGAAGTTGCCAGCAGAGTCTTTCCCAGCCCAGTGTATGGCAAAGCAACTACTGTCGTGGTTGGCAAAGGCCTGATGTGGAAGTTAGCAAAACAGAGATTTCTTAATTTCTATATGCTTTCCTATTAGGGAGATCCAGGACGAAGAACTGAGAAAATTCATTTCACGAATCACAGGCTTTCTCCAAAATCAAGACTTCGGAAATGAGACTGTCGATAGCTTGCAAAGACTGTTTTTGATCATCTCAGCCACTAAATATGGACGGAAGTAAGTGACGGCAAATGCTGGTTTTAATGAGTCCAAGCAAACATCTGTAGCTTATTTATAGCTCTGTTAATCAAATGCTACAAGTGTCTCTGTAGAACTACAATGTGAGTGCCTTTCCTTACCTTGGACTGGTTCCCTTTCATACTAGTGTTCAGTCCGTAGAATATAACAAATTTTAAAACATCTTACAGTGCAATGCTATACATGGCTGCCCAATTTGACTTACTCCCAGATATGTTTGCATTGATTCCGCCCTTAGCTGCTCTTCATTTTGTGTTTGCTTCTTATGCTGATGATGCTTTTTGCAGGATAGATGGCAAATTTCTGGAACTTCTGCAGACAGTGTTGCATCTGCCAAAGACTCCTGAGCAAGTCCAGTTTCTTTGCGCTGCCATCCTGAGAGAGACGTCGCTTTGTAATGATTTATCTGTGTCTTGGGATAACATCCAGGACACCAAGCTCCTGAGCCTTGCCTTCTCCATCGTGCTGGCCCAGGTAAGTGAACTGTGGTTTTGGAAAGACCACAGTTTGGTTCTTTGCTTTGTTTCCCTGTGACTGTGGCCTGTTTCACACCCATATTTTGGACATGGTATAGTTTTTTTCTTGTCACTTTTTAAAAATGCTCCCCCATCTGGTGAGATCTGGTATATGCCAAATTCCAGGCATCCTAAACTTTTTTTAGTTGTTCACTCAGAGTCTTAAAATCTTTCAAACCCTTCAAAATCTTTGCTTTTATCCAAAGGGCAGTAAAAAGGCAGTGGTGGAAGCCTTTGGGCAGCGTGTGGTGAAAGTCCTGGAAGGCAGGCTTCCTGAAGGTCAAAATGCAAGGCACCTTCTCCCCCTCCTGTCAAAAATCATCAGCTTTCTACCGATGAGCCTTAATGAAGGTAAGTGCAAGAAGTGGATCTATTTTCTTTTTTTACTAGAATCCCTTTTAAGAGCCTTGTTCAGGTGAGAAAAGTCATCTGGTTGTTGCTATTCTGAGACACCAGGGAGTCTGAAATCCTTGCTGATCTCCTAGAGATCTGCTGGTAGACCCAGATCTGCCTTCCGTCCACCCCTCCTGTAGAAAACAGCCAAGTTAGTTTGAGGCTGGGACTTTGAACATTTGTTTTAGTCCTTTGAAACGGTAAACCACTGTGGGTGCCTCAGCAGAAAGGCAGTATATCATTCAGCCCAGACACTGAGGTCCAGCTCCAAGGGCCTTCTGGAGGTTCCCTCACTGAGAGAGGTGAGGATACAAGGAAGCAGGCAGAGGGCCTTCTCGGTAGTGCCCTCCCTGTGGAACGCCCTCCCACCAAATGTCAAGGAAATAAACAACTATCTGACTTTTAGAAGACATCTAAAGGCAGTCCCGTTTAGGGAAGGTTTTTTTTACGTTTGATCGTGTTTTTAATATTCTGTTGGGAGCCACCCAGAGTGGCTGGGGAAACCCAGCCAGATGAGTGGGGTATAAATAATAAAATCATTATTGTTATTATTATTCAGACTACTCTTCCCCAGTGTAGTGCATGGCGTATGTTTTGGCCATGCCAAATTTGGTACTGTGGGTTTTGTCATCCAGAACTTCACGAGGGGAGCAGTTTGAAGAAGGTTTTTAAAATGTTTTGAACCATGCTGAGGTCTGTGGATGAAGGGCAATATACTTAATAATAATACAGTGGTGCCTCGCAAGACGAAAAACCCGCAAGACGAAAGGGTTTTTCAGTTTTTGCGACGCTTCGCTAGACGATTTTCCCTATGGGCTTGCATCGCAAGACGAAAGCCCATAGGGAAATCTCGGGGACCTTTTTTTAAATGCTGGCGGTGGGGAGCAAAGCCTTTTCCCCCCCTCCGGACTTCAGAAGAGGTCCAGGAAGGCCGGCGGGGGCGAAAGGCTTTGCTCCCCACCGCCAGCATTTTAAAAGCGGTCCGGGATAGCAGGGAAGCGCTTCCCGCTATCCCGGACGGCTTTTGAAGGCAGGCGGGGGGAGCAAAGACTTTTGCCCCCCGCCCGCCTTCGGAAGAGGTCCTGGACTTTAAGAGGTGCTGGATTTTAAAATGCCACGGGGCGATCTTAAAATGCAGGCGGGCGGCAGCGAAGCCTTCGCTGCCGCCCGCCAGCATTTTAAGATCGCCCCGGGACAGCGGAAAAGTCTCCACTGTCCCGGGAAGGCAGGTGGGGGGGAAGCAAAGACTTTCGCCCCCGCCAGCCTTCAGAAGAGGTCGGGGGACAGACTGTCCCCAGACCTGGTCTGAAGGCGGTTCGGTTTCCATAGGAACGCATTAATTAATTTTTAATGCATTCCTATGGGAAACCGTGCTTCGCAAGACGAAAAACTCGCAAGACGAAAAGACTTGCGGAACGAATTAATTTCGTCTTGCGAGGCACCACAATAATAATAATAATAATAATAATAATAATAATAATAATAATAATAATAATAACCTAGACACTGCCAATGTCTAAAGCAGGTAGGGTAGCTGTTCTGCTCTGCTTAGGCAGTCACCCAATATATTTTCAGCCAATATGACAGAGATGAGGTTTTAGAGGCTAAGGGGTTTGCTGTTTCGCAGGAGCAATTAAGTGCCATAAACATAGGCTGCATCCAGCCCAATGTAATTAGGAAATGCTGGAGGTGTTTATAGAAGGGTAGTCTCTTCAGGTTCCTGATAACAACCCCAGTTCCAGCCTCTTTTCTCCACAGCTGAGGATGTGTGGGTAGAATAAATTGTGGGTGTTAAAGATGCAAATCCACAGGAACAGCTCTTCTGTTGATCTGCAGAGTTTTCTCGCTCCCGGCCCCAAGCACTAAGCTCTTCTCTGGACAATGTAGGGGCAGATGTAGGTGAACCCGAGGCTGCCTGATGGTGAACCATTGGTATTGCCAAGGCTCCCCACAGTTGTCCTCTGTTGTGTCTTTCTGACGGGCTGTGTTGTTTTCGATCCATAGATCAGATCAATCTGCTCAGCAAAAGGATGGTGGACTGGCTGAGGTATGCCAGCGTCCAGCAAGGAGTCCCCCAGTCCTCAGGAGGCTTCTTCAACCCGCGAGCAAGACAGGTGCGGAACTGCAGCTCCAGGGGGCATGAACCCAGGCTTGCTTTTTAAGAGAAGGCACATGGAAAAACCACCCAGCGAGTCAAGTGCACAGACGCAGATTCTGCACTGGGGTGACCCTGAATCCTGCCCTTCCTCCAAGGAGCTCGGAGTGCCTTGCATAGTTCACCTTTGCCCTTGCAGCAGTGGGAGTTTCCCCCAGGCATCCAGTTGGCCACTGTGAGAACAGCAGGACGCTGGACAAGGTGGACCACTGGTCTGATTCTCATGTCTGGCCTTCAAACACCTGGGCTCTCTGGTCCTGATTCTCTGCTTTCTCTGCTCTTTCTTCCGCCCCACAGCCTGGCCCCATCATGGAGGTGGACGGCACGGCCACCACGGACTTCTTCACTGTGCTCTCAGTCGGCCAGTATTACACAGAGGACCAGTGGTTCAACATGCAGGCCTTCTCCATGCTGCGGAAGTGGCTGCTGTGCTACGGGAGCAACGGAGCTAGTAGTCCAAATTCAGGTAAGGATCTAGAGAGGTGGAGGGGAGGGCACTGTGCATCTAGCCAATGAGGAACATGATTGGCAGCCGCCGTCAACACATCTGCTGTTATGGTAAGACACCAAGGGATCAGATGGCGGACAGCATTGTTTATAGCAGCACACTCCATAACGGATAGATAATAAATACAATATTAGGTAAAGGTAAAGGGACCCCTGACCATTAGGTCCAGTTGTGGCTGACTCTGGGGTTGCGGCGCCCATCTCGCTTTATTGGCCGAGGGAGCCGGTGTACTACTTCTGGGAAATGTGGCCAGCATGACTAAGCTGCTTCTGGAGAACCAGAGCAGCGCACGGAAACACTGTTTACCTTCCTGCTGGAGTGGCACCTATTTATCTACTTGAACCTTGAGGTGCTTTCAAACTGCTAGGTTGGCAGGAGCAGGGACTGAGCAACGGGAGCTCACCCCATCGCAGGGATTCGAACCGCCGACCTTCTGATCGGCAAGTCCTAGACTCTGTGGTTTAACCCACAGCACCACCCACTTTCAAACTGCTAGGTTGGCAGGAGCAGGGACCGAGCAACGGGAGCTCACCCTGTCACGGGGATTCGAACTGCCAACCTTTTGATCGGCAAGTCCTAGGCTCTGCGGTTTAACCCACAGCGCCACCTGCGTCCCACTAAATACAATATTATTGGTTTGTTATAATGGGGGGTGGGGCTTTTCTTTTGGGTTGACATGTTATTTGTATTTCTTAAAAAAACAAAACCTCTCCCTCTCTATATATAAATACATAGTGAAGAGAGTGTGACTTTCCAATCACGAATTAAACCACGAGGTCTCACGAGGAGAGGTTGCCTGTTGCAACTCTGCACAACCCACTGCTTATTCCAGTGGGCTTCTGATGGGGGCAGCTAAGTTGTGCTGTGTCTCTGCATTGAGTGTGATTAGACCATTCAATTGCCCCTCATGCAGAGAGGCAGTAGAGTTACCGACCCTTACAGGAGCTGTGCCCAGAACAGGGACTCAAGCAGAAACATTGGGGTGGGCAAAGAAGTTAGGCCCTTCTAAGTCTAGGCAGTGTTTACCATCTTGCGGTCTTAAAAGTAAACACTCTTGTATGAAAAGAATGAGCTGCACTTTCAATTTTAAGTGAGTTAGAATGTGTGTTAGAAATTTAGGGGATCTTTGAGGAAAATAGGAAATTGACAGAGATAGATATTTACTTAATAATGATTTGAAATTCGAACTTGAACCTACTTAGTATGTTGGTAGGTTCTTAGCCTTACAGTCATACCTTGGTTTTCAAACAGCTTAGTTCTTGAACGTTTTGGCTCCCGAACGCCACAAACCGAGAAGTGACTCTTCTAGTTTGCAAACTATTTTTGGAAGCCAAACGTCCGATGGGGATTCCACGGCTTTCTGCAGGAGCTTCCTGCAGCCAATCAGAAGCCACGCTTTGGTTTCCGAACATTTTAGAAGTCGAACGGAACATATTCCGTTCAACTTCCAAAGTACAACTGTATTCTTTAGGTTTTTTTCCTTCCTGTCTTTAATTATTTTCTTAATTTTCTTTTTCTTATCTTGTAAAAGACAAGCTGCATAAATTATGAGACTGTATCAGGCTGAATTTATCTATTGTGTTTTGCTGATTTGGAATGTTCTGTACTCTCTATTTTGATTTTAAGTTAATAAAATTACTAGAAAAAGAAACTGAGGAAACCTTTCACTGACTCATCGTGCCCCATCTTTCTGTTTGCGTGTGTGATTTTTAATTGTATAGAGAACAAGCAGAAAATATAAAGTTGACATATAACCTCCCCCATAAGAAAACAGGAGTTAGGACCATAAGTAAGAAAACCATACATCAGTGAGAGGCAAAAATAGGTACAAATACAAGAATAGGAGCTGAATCTTAACTGAAGACAGGGAGGAGATCATGCAAGCCAAATTGCCCTGGTGATTCCCAACAGGCATTTTTGTCTGTGTGATTCAGAGGTATATAAAACAAAGTCCTACCATATTGCACTCAAAGAGTGCGGCTGTTCTTTACCCTTCAGCAAATGTAGGTTGTGGGAAATCTTTTTTCAAGACTGCGATGTTCCTACACCACGCTTGCACGGATAAATTGCTCACCTTGTCCCCACTTTCTTTGCAGATGATAAATCGGAGGTGGACGGCTCCGTCATGTCCATGGTCTCCGTCACCTCCACCTCCAGCCGCCTGCTCCCCCCCAAGGAGCGCTTGCGGGAAAAGGCCTTTGAGTACTGCCAGAGGCTTATAGAGCAAAGCAACCGCCGTGAGTCCCCTTTTCTGTGCTTGCCTTGTTTCCTGCTGGTGAGGGTGGCAGAGATTTAGGGGTGCTGTTTGCTCTTTCACCTCTTCTCTTTTCCGTCTCCTATTTCGCATTGCAACTTGCACAGAAATTAATTTTTTCCATGCACCCATATTTCTGAATCCCCTTCTGGAGTCTTTCCTCCCCACTATTCCTCCAGTCATCTCTGAGGGGAAGGAAAGGTCCAGCTTTTCCAGGAGAAGCAGCAGGTGGAGGTGACTGTTTTGGTTCGCATGCCAACTCAGTTCTCACAAGCTGGGTATGTTTAGCTTGGAAAAGAGGAGACTGAGAGGCGCTATGATAGCCACCTTAAATATCTGAAGGGTTGGCATGTGAAAGATGGAGCAAGCTTGTTTCCTGCTGCTCCAGAAGGCAGGACCCAAACTAATGGATTCAAATCGCAAGAAAGGAGATTCTTACTAAGTGTCAGGGAGAACTTCCTGATGATAAGAGCTGTTTGGACATGGAAAGCTTTTAATGTTTAATGCATTAATGTATTTTGTTGGAAGCCGCCCAGAGTGGCTGGGGAAGCCAAGCCAGATGGGCGGGGTATAAATAATACCTCCTTGGAGGTTTTTAAGCAGAGGTTTAATGGCTACCTGTCAGGGGTCCTTTAGCTGCCATTCCTGCATCACACGGCATTGGACTAGATGATGATGATGATAATGATGATGATGATAATGATACTTTTTTAATACCCCACCCATCTGGCTGGATTTCCCCAGCCACTCTCTGCAGCTCCCATCAGAATATTAAACATCAAATATTAAAAACTTCCCTAAACAGGGCTGCCTTCACATGTCTTCTAAGAGTCAGATAGTTGTTTATTTCCTTGACATCTGATGGGAGGGCGTTCCACAGGACGGGCGCCACCACCAAGAAGGCCCTCTGCCTGGTTCCCTGTAACCTCCCTTCTCACAGGGAGGGAACCGCCAGAAGGCCCTTGGCACTGAACCTCAGTGTCCGGGCAGAATGATGGGGGTGGAGACACTTCTTCAGGGATACTGGGCCGAGGCCGTTTAGGGCTTTGAAGGTCAACATCAACACTTTGAATTGTGCTCGGAAACTTAACTGGGAGCCAATGTAGCTCTTTCAGGTTATATGGTCTCAGTGGCCGCTCCCAGTCCCCAGTCCAGCTGCTGCATTCTGGATTAGTTGCAGTTTCTGGGTCATCTTCAAAGGAAGCCCCATGTACAGCTCATGGCAGTAGTGCAAGCGGGAGATAACCTGCGGGGTCCCTTTCCAAGTTCTATGTTTCTGTGGTTCTATGAGATCAATTTTGTTTTGTCTGCCAGGGGCTCTGAAGAAAGCTGACGGGGAGCTTCAGAAAGCTGTAAGTAGCCTGAAGGAAGGTCTTGGGGCTTGAGCAGGGATCTCGGGCAGCCATTCCGGAATCTGTGACGGTGACGTCTCTCCCCCTCTTTCCCTCGCACAGTGCCTTATTGAAGCCATCACCATCATGGATATCATTTGCAGACAGGACTCTTCCTACGTCTACCGCTCACTCTCCTGCCTGAAAAACGTGCACAGCCGGATCAGCGGGGACCTGTCTTATGCCAGAGTGCTGCTGCCCATTGCCCAGTTCTTTCTGAACCACAGTGAGTAAGGCTGGCCGGCTGAAGCAAAGCTCTGCCTCCAAAACTGCCTGAATAAGGAGGGCAGCTGCGATGCCAGACAGCTTCCTCCACAGCCTCCCTTTCCCTCTGACTCTGCCCGGGGGAGGGAGGCCAGAGATGGGAGCCAAATTCCTGCCAGGGAGAGACAGCAACTGCCTTGGAGATTCCTGTCTTTGCAGGCAGCAAGGGGCAGTTTGCTTGCCTTGTGTTTCCCTCTCAGCAAAAGCTGAACTCCAAGCAATGCATGGTGGGTGGCAGGAGGAAATTGGGTTTGTCACAAACTCGCCCCAGACATCAGGTCTAAACTGAGAAAGGGACTTTTTATTAGAAAAGGGGGAAAGGGGAAAGCAGAGAGGAATAATAATAATAATAATAATAATAATAATAATAATTTATACCCCACCCTCCCCAGCCAAGACCGGGCTCAGGGTGGCTAACACCAGGTAAAAACAATTGATTAAAATACAACTTAAAAACAAGATTAAAATACAACATTAAAATGCAGCCTCATTTCAGTATCAAAAACTTTTTGGGGATGAATACTTCAAATCTTCCCCAAGGCCAACTATCCAAACTGGTCCTACGTGGGCCAGAAAAAAGCCAGGGAAGTCCCCAAATAGGAGTTCCATCACAGAAGGAGAAACGATAGAGGGGAAGGGGATCAAGTTGATTCCAAGCCAAAGGCCAGGCGGAACAACTGTCTTACAGGCCCTGCGGAAATAAATGAGATCCTGCAGGGCCCTGGTCTCATGAGGTAGAGCGTTCCACTAGGCCGGAGCCAGTGTTGAAAAGGCCCTGGCTCTGGTTGAGGCTAATCTGACTTCCTTAGGGCCTGGGACCTCTAGGGTGTTGCTATTTATGGACCTTAAGGTCCTCTGTGGGGCAGACCGGGAAAGGCGGTCCTGTAGGTACGAGGGTCATAGGCCGTGAAGCGCATTATGAAAGCACCCTCAGTTTCCCCCTCCCCAGGGCTGACTAAAGCAGGATGGAGAATGCTAAATTTATGCATCCGTACGTGTGTGTTTCTATCCTCGCTCCCCAGGTGAGACAGCGGCTGTGGACTCTGAAGCTGTTTACAGGCACCTGTTCACCAGAGTTCCCGCTCAGCTTTTCCACAGCCCGATGCTGGCCTTTGAGTTTATCCAGTTCTGCAGGCACAACATTCGGTTCTTCACTGAGAAACTCAGCATCTTCCGACAGAACTTCCCAAACCTATTCAAGGTACTTGGTAGCAAGACTCTCACAGGGCCACATTGGCAGAAGTTAAAAGCTGTTGGAGAATGTGCAGGTGGCTTCTGCTTTTTCATCCAACTGCTCTTAGTTGGCTCTTTCTCAGGGCCATGATGATTATTATTATTCTTACTATTCTTACTATTATTTTATTTAACGTATTTATATGCAGCCTTCCTCCCAAGCTGAGATTCAAGGCAGCTTCCACCATTTAAAAGCGACATTACGAAATACAAAGGAATAAAAACAAACTGGTTGAAAAACATCAAAACAACATTTAGAATTAGCAAAATTAAAATCCAGTTTGCGGGTGGCGCTGTGGTCTAAACCACTGAGGCTAGGGCTTGCCGATTGGAAATCCAATTGGCAGTTCAAATCCCCGCGATGGGGTGAGCTCCTGTTGCTTGGTCCCTACTCCTGCCAACCTAGCAGTTCGAAAGCACGTCAAAGTGCAAGTAGATCAATAGGTACCACTCTGGTGGGAAGGTAAACGGCGTTTCCATGCGCTGCTCTGGTTCGCCAGAAGCGGCTTAGTCATGCTGGCCACATGACCCAGAAAAACTGTCTGCGGACGAATGCCGGCTCCCTCGGCCAGTAAATCAAGATGAGCACCACAACCCCAGAGTCTTTTGCAACTGGACTTAATGTCAGGGGTCCTTAACCTTTACCTTTACCTTGCTCTCACAGCAGCCCAGTGGTCAGTGTTGCCTGCACGTTAGTTTCCAAAGGCCTGTCTCAACAGGAAGGTCTTAGCCTGCCAGTGGAAGGATGACAGGGAGGGAGCCAGGCTGGCCTCTCTTGGGAAGGAATCCCACAATATGGGAGCAGCTGTAGAAAAGGCCCTGTCCTTGTTGGGTCACGCCCCCCAACCATGCCTCTGATGTTGATGGGACCGAGAGAAGGTGCTCACCCAAGGACCTTAGCACCCCCAGGCAGGTTTGCAGAGGGAGATACGATCTTTCTGGTAGCCTGTCCCAAAGCCACACAGGGCTTAATTAGCACCTTGGACAAGGGATTAACCTGCTCCCTGTAACCAGCCCCAGTCAGCAATCTGGCCACAACTTTAGGAGCAATGGAAATCCAAGGGAGAGAGGACACCCGTTCCAGATTTACGTATAACCTAAAAAAGCTATAACTTAGGGCCCCACTCTCTTGGGGGCCCCAAAAAAAATTAAAGGAAAAAGGCCCTGCATATACATTTCCAAAATATGAGATAAAAAACAAATAAAATAAAACCTACATACAGCAACAGTGTTTTGTGTTGTTTCGGTTCCTATGATGTAAGTCACGGGCCCCGCCTGCTAGCCTGCTCCCTCAAATATCCCTGGTTTGCTCCTTTCTATATATAGGGTGCCTACATTCTGCATGTGCAAATGGCTTTAGATACCTTATTAGGTCCATAAATCACCGTATAGTATATATTCAACACAAGAAAACAGTGACAATTTGTTGTTGACAAAGGACAGCTGAACATATAAAGGGCCCCATTACCTTCAGTAGCTTAGGGCCTCATCCAACCTAAATCCAGCCCTGGGGGAGACCCACCTGTGTGGCCAGCTGTGACTATTGAGGAAGAGCCAGAGGTTGTCTTGTTCAGCCTGCAGCATCTCCAGCTAGGAAAGACACCCACTTGGGACACTGGAGAACCGCTGCCAACCAGAGTAGGCATCATTATTCTAGATGGGCCCAATGGCCTGCCCAAGCTTCAGGCACCGCTGTTCCTTTGTACGGGAGGAGCTTTACGGTCTGGGCTTCCCCTCCTCCTTCCCCCTTGGATCATTGGCTCTGCCGTCTTCCCTCAGTGAGAGGATCTATAGTGGGAGAATCCACCTGGGGTGTGGAGGGAGAGCAGGCCCACTCACTGCAGTTTCATCTTGTTCCTCCCCCCCCCCTGCAGTTCCTGGCATGGAACAGCCCAGCCCTTGTCGCCGATTATGTGGACCTTCTGCCAGCCCTGCTTGGGACCGACACGGCCCTGGAGATCTTCCACCTGCTGCTCGACTTGCCTTGTGTGGCGGTGGCGCTGGATGTCCAGCTGAGGTAATAGCTCTCCTCCCCGCAGCCTAGCACCAGGTAGCGCAGAGTAATGGTATTACAGTGGTTCCTTGGTTCTCAAACTTAATCCGTTCTGGAAGTCCGTTCCAAAACCAAAGTGTTCGAAAACCAAGGCACACTTTCCCATAGAAAGGAATGCACAATGGATTAATCCGTTCCAGACTTTTAAAAACAAACCCTAAAACAGCAATTGAACATGAATTTTACTAACGAGACCATTGATCCATAAAACGAAAGCAATAACGTTCAATGTTCTGTGCTATAAAATAAATAGGACAGTACTGTAGATGATAAAAATTAAAATTAATTTTTGTTCTTACCTGCACTGATAATAGTCATTGTTTGAATGGGGGGGCTTTTATCCATTTCCGCAGTCACACAATCAGTCTGAAGAAGTGTGCATGCACACAAAAGCTCATACCATAACAAATTTAGTTGGTCTCTAAGGTACTACTGGAAGGATTTTTTAAAATTTTGTTTCGACCATCAATCAGTCAGTCAGTCAGTCAATCAATCAATCAATCAATCAATCAATCAGTAGCTGAACTGGGTTCCACACAGTCACAAAAACAAATTAACCGAAAAGCCTCAAAAACAAAAATGCAAAATAAATAGCAAAAACAAAAGCAACAAACTTATTCTGTTGCAGTAGTCCGTTTGACTTCCAAAATGTTCTAAAACCAAGGCGCAGCTTCTGATTGGTGCAGGTGCCCTGGAAACAATAGCTGACAGCCGCCTCGGTTGTTCAGCTTCTGAAAAACGTTAGAAAACCGGAACACATACTTCCGGGTTTTCGGCATTTGAGAACCAAGGTACCACTGTACTGTTTTATATTTATTTATACCCAGACCAGGACTCAAGGCAGCTGATCAATTAAAATGGAAAAAGCTCATCCTTAAATGCAAGGCTGAGCTAATGTACCTTTACAGGCTTGTAGGAAGGGGTGGGGGGCTACTTGTGGCCAGATTCCTCTGCATTTTTAACAGACGGTGCTTTTGAACAAGGTGCATCTGGGCTTTTCGTCTGTCGCTAGGTCTGCCCTGACTCCCCTGCCTGAGAGGACTCCTGTGGACCCGGCTCTGAAGCCAGCCACCTGCCTGGAAGCTTACCGCCACCCGGACTACAGAGCCCTCTTCCAGTATCTCCTTCGTGTTGAGTCGGCTCCTGGAGACCCTGGCAGGTAAGAGGCCATCCCTGAGACAAGCTGATCTTCTTAATTTATTTGATGCTGTCTATTTTGGGGGTGGGACGCGGGTGGCGCTGTGGGTTAAACCACAGAGCCTAGAACTTGCCGATCAGAAGGTTGGTGGTTCGAATCCCCGCAACAGGGTGAGCTCCCATTGCTCGGTCCCTGCTCCTGCCAACCTAGCAGTTCAAAAGCACATCAAAGTGCAAGTAGATCAATAGGTACCGCTCCAGCGGGAAGGTAAATGGTGTTTCCGTGTGCTGCTCTGGTTCGCCAGAAGCGGCTTAGTCATGCTGGCCACACGACCCGGAAGCTGTACGCCGGCTCCCTCGGCCAGTAAAGCGAGATGAGCGCCGCAACCCCAGAGTCGGCCATGACTGGACCTAACAGTCAGGGGCCCCTTTACCTTTTTATTTTGGGGGTACTTGTACCTTGCCCGCTAAACAAAGTTCCCGAGGCATCTGACAATATAATCAAAGTACTGTTGCGGTTGTGGTGTTTTTTTGGCAAAACCTTTTTCTTAATGATTTTCAATTTTTTTGTCCAAATTTGTCACTAATTAAAACAAATTAAATTGAAACAAATAGACATCTTCCCAAATCTGAAGAAATTTAACATTTTTCCGAAACTGACTTCCTGTGCCCCCTCCTGGATGTGTTGATGGTTCTCCTTGGTGCTGCATCAAAGACCCCAGGGGTCATCTAGTCCGACCCCCTGCAATGCCACAATCTCAGCTAAAGCATCCCTGACAGATGGTCATGCAGCCTCTGCTTAAAAACCTCCAAGAAAGGAGAGTCCACCACCTCTCGTGGGAGTCTGTTCCACTGTCAAACAACTCTTAATGCTCCTGATGTTCAGTTGGAATCTTCTTTCTTGCAACTTGAAGCCATGGGTTCGAGTCCTACTCTCCAGAGCAGGAGAAAACAAGCATGCTCCCTCCTCCATGTGACAGCCCTTGAGATATTTGCCCCTTTAGTCTGATCTAGCTGCAGCCAGACTCTTCTGATGCTCTTATAGGGTCTTCCATTGTGGTCCCGTCCCCCCCAGGTTGACTCCCATCCGCCAGCTCCTGGGATCCATGGCCAGTTCCCCTCGCGTGGTGCAGTGTGCGGAGAGCGTCCCTGTCTTACTGCAGCTCTACTTTGGAGTCGTAGCCGAGGTAAGGTTTGCTTCCCCCCTGCACGGATCTGTTCCAGTTGCATTTCCTCCAATACGCCTTCTTCAGTGAAGGTTTCAAACTAGGGCTTTAAAAATGCAAACGTCAAAAGTGCATCGAATGCTTGGGTATCTGGGTTCCTCCCCTCCTCTCAAATCTGGATTCAGCTCCTATTTTGATTCCAGAGTGTAGTCTAGGAGGGTATTCACTGTGGCTAGCATCATGGCACTGAGTCTTCTACAAGGCTGGATTTTTTCCATGTTACGCTTGCAACAGCCTTGAGGAGTGATGGTGTGTTGAGAGAGAGAGAGAGTGGTAGCTGATTTGTGCCTACTTACCATGCAGACTGGCACTTGCTTCTGAGTAAGCATGCAAAGGATGGCATCATTAGGCCACAGTCCTCAGCACACTTACTAGGTAGTAAAGGTAAAGGTAAGGTAAAGGACCCCTTGATGGTTAAGTCCAGTCAAAGGCAACTATGGGGTTGCAGCGCTCATCTCGCTTTCAGGCCGAAGGATCCGGCGTTTGTCTACAGACAGCTTTCCAGGCCATGTGGCCAGCAGGACTAAACCGTTTCTGGTGCAACGGGACACCGTGACGGAAACCAGAGCACACAGAAATGCCATTTACCTTCCCGCTGCAGCGGTATCTATTTATCTACTTGTGCCAGTGTGCTTTTGAACTGCTAGGTTGGCAGGAGCTGGGACAGAGCAACGGGAGCTCACCCCATCGTGGGGATTCAAACCGCCAACCTTCTGATCTGCAAGCCCAAGAGGCTCAGTGGTTTAGACCACAGCGCCACCCGCATCCCTTTACTAGGTAGTAAGCTGCAGAGAACACAGTGGGATTCTCTGCATCAGATTGCTGTTACCCAGTGAGCTTTGCGGCTCCATCAGGATTTGAACTTGGGTCTCCCTGATCTAAGTCCAGCACTCAAACCACTAGACATGCCAGCCCTCAACTTAAATGTGGATTTGTTGTTTATTTCTTTATTCTGAGAAGCCGCAGCAGCACCATGGGTGCCGATGATGTGCTCATCTCTATATAGTGAAGGATTTGCTGCTAACCAGGATGCGAAACCATGGTTTGAAGTGTGTTGGCAAGGCCTGGTTTGTGCTGCATCTGCGCCAATTGAAAGCACTTTTCCAGCTCCTCCAACCTCTGCCTTTGCAAGATAACAAGTAGCTTTCCCTGGTGTCATCTTAGACAGAGTCCTCCAACAGCAAGGTTGAAGCCAGCAAACTAAGCCAGCTTCAGTGCACCTTTGGGATCTTAAGCAGACTCAAGTCCGCAAGCCAGTTATTTCCCAGAAGAGGCGTCTGGTTGGCCCCTGTGAGAACAGGATGCTGGACTAGCTGGGCCCCCTTTGGCCTGATCCAGCAGCTTCGGCTTATATCCTTAACAAGGGTCAGTGCTAACCCTGGTCCAGTGGTTTGGCTGCACTACCATGCCAGAATGCCGATGGGTAAACCAAAAAAGATCCCCTGTGTTGCAAAACAGAACAATCTCTCTCAACGCCATCACTCCTCAAGTCTATTGCAAGCGTGACATCAAGCAGCACGTAGACTAATATAATATATTGACAATATTTATATCACACTATCAAACTGTTTCAGAATTCATAGACAGAAGACGTGTAATATGTGCAGGGAGTCACAAACTAATAAGAGTCAAGTAACTATTCCATAAGCAGAATGATTAGAATGGTAAAGGTAAAGGGACCCCTGACCATTAGGTCCAGTTGTGGCAGACTCTGGGTTGCAGCACTCATCTTGCTTTATTGGCCGAGGGAGCCGGCGTACAGCTTCCGGGTCATGTGGCCAGCATGACTAAGCCGCTTCTGGTGAACCAGAGCAGTGCACGGAAATGCCGTTGACCTTCCCGCCAGAGTGGTACTTATTTATCTACTTGCACTTTGACGTGCTTTCAAACTGCTAGGTTGGCAGGAGCAGGGACCGAGCAATGGGAGCTCACCCCATCACGGGGATTCGAACCGCCGACCTTCTGATCGGCAAGTCCTAGGCTCTGTGGTTTAACCCACAGCACCACCCACGCCCATATTAGAATGGTATGTCACTATAAAGAATGACTGAAATTGAGACTGAACGCTTTTCCACAGTAAATAACAGATCCAAAATGTTGAGAGTGAGCTGGAGCACGGTGGTGCTATGAGAACAGATTGAATACAGGCCTGTCATTTCAATCTCTGTATTGTATTTCAATGTAATGGATTTCATTTTATATTAATGTCTGCTGATGAAGAATTATTATTGAAAAAGTTCATTATCCTGGAAGAACTGTTCTGTCTGCTGCTGTGCTCAGAGCACTCTTTTGTGACGTTTGGAGCACCTACCATCTCACTTCTGGGTTGCTGTTCTTATACATGTGGATCTGATATTTACTGTGGAAAGGCGTTCAGCCTCAGTTTCAGTCATTCTTTATAGTGACATACCTTTCTTTCTTTAAATATTCTTTATTGATTAAAAAATTTGCATGTCTATACAAACATTATGTACTATCTCTTAACAGGTAGAAAAAAGAAAATTATATAAAATAGAAAATTATATAAAATAGAAAAATTATAAAGAAAGGAAAAAAATAAAGAAGTAACAAAGATAAGAAACAAAGAAATAATAATAAAAAGACAAAGTTATTTACATAGAAAAAGTGCTCATCGACTCAATAGTGACATACCATCTAATCATTCCGCTTATGGAATAGTTACTTGACTCTTATTAGTTTGTGACTCTCTGCACATATTACATGTCTTCTGTCTATGAATTTTGAAACAGTTTGATAGTGTGATATAAATATTGTCAATATATTATTAGCCTGCATGTTGCTTGATGTTTTTAAAAATGCAGATGTGTGGCAGATCTGCTCAGTAGATCTTTGTTGTAGCGGGCGATGGGATGAGTTCAAGGGCCCGGGATTCCCGGATCTTCCTTCGCTGAGTTAAGGCACTGAACGGTCCTGCTCTTCCTTCTTCTCCAGTTTGCAGATGGGGCTCTTGCAAACAAGCTGGTCCTGGCAATTCTGGAGAGGAGTGACCAGCTTTATGGAATCCCGGCTTTCAAGGCAGAGGTGTACAGGTGAGTGCAGACTCATCATCTCAGGTGGGGAAAGGGCAAAATCTACCATCTCCAGACTAAGGAGTTTTAAGCCCCAATAGCAACTGAAGCTCCTGGATGGAGTAGTTCTGTAATGTTTTTCCTTGAGCCTTTCTCTCCAATGGAGCTCTTTTCTGATTTGATACTACATTGTCCTGTACAGTCAAGGTTCCTCTTGGGATACAGTGGTATCTTGGGTTAAGTACTTAATTCATTCCGGAGGTCCGTTCTTAACCTGAAACTGTTCTTAATCTGAGGTACCACTATAGCTAATGGGGCCTCCCGCTGCCGCCACGCCATCAGAGCACGATTTCTGTTCTCATCCTGAAGCAAAGTTCTTAACCTGAGGTACTATTTTTAGGTACTAGCAGAGTCTGTAACCTGAAGCGTCTGTAACCCCGAGATACCATTGTTCATCACCCTGACCTATTGGTTGCTTACATCTCTATCCTAAGCCTGGTTTATTCATTTGGTTTATTTATAAAAATATTTATTTACTGCAAATTCTTTTTTTAAAAAAAATGGAGCAGATTACAGCAATGGCACACAAAACTCATTTGATAAAAACCATATAAAAAGTTTAAATCAGAAATCAGCTAACTTACTGTGGAAAGGTGTATTGCCTGCTTAGGCATGACGGACTAGAAAAAAAAATTAAGCAAGCATTTAAAAGTTGAGACAGAAGTTGTCTACTGAACCTCTAGTGGCAGAGAGTTCCACAGGACTGGGCAGATGACGCTAAAGGCTTGATTTCCAAGTGATCTGTATATTATATTGCAACTGAACTACTGACACTGTTCTGACCAAGTGTTCTTTAGCTGAAAAGGCTCCCCAAGTGGTTTACTAAAGTCAGTAGTAAGACAGTCTTTACTTCCAGGCTTGCAATCTCTTTAAGACACGACACACAAAGAAAAAAATGATGGGAGGGAGAGAGGAAAAAACAAGCTCCATTCATGTTCTTATGCCATCAACAAGCCGATAAACAGCTTTTTAAAAAATGCATTCTGAGCCATGGAGACAGTAGTGCCTTTGGATAAGAAAAGTCTGAGGATGATTGATTGGAAGAAGAGATGGCCCTTGAGAAAATACCAGGGCAGCAACTTGACTAAAAAAGCGTTAATTGATTAATCACACGAGACTGAGCCTGGCATCTAAATTTGCATATTGGTGTAAAAAAAAAGGCATTTTCTGATGCGAGACACCAGCTCTCTTTGCTTTAAGGTGGTGTGCATCTTCAGAGGCCTTTCCTATGCACACAAAAGAAAAGGAGAGAATGCCTCTCTTTTTTAAGTTCAGGTCTCTTAATTTAAATTTTTTCCTAGCTGCCGTTTATGCGAAGGTTCCAGGGTAGCACGTACAAAAGTGAATAAACTCAATCCCCACAGCATATAAATGCAGTTTAAAGTAAGCATTAAAAAAAACAAGAGAAAGCAGGCATACAAAACCACCCCAGAAATACAGTTCCCAAGAATTCCATCTACATGATACACATTTGTATTACAAAAAAAATGCATTTAAAAAAACTTACCCTGCCAAATAAATTAAGAGCAAGCGTTTAGTTGATCTGGGGTGTTTTGATGCAGCGAGTGCAACAGATGAATCCCTTTGACGTTGCAGCCCTAACTGATGCCTGAACTCCTGGTGTCAGCAAAGCCTTTGCGGCTGCCGCAACAGCCTCTCCCAGAGCCCACCCCAAACACCTCCTACCGAAAGCCTATTCAGAAGCAGAAAGTGACCCAAATGCTGTTTTGGAAGCCTTGCTCTCTGGGTTGCAGAGAACCCTGCTCACCCCAGCTGTCCTCTTTTCCCTGCCAGGGTGATGAGCTCCCAGCTGTCGGTTCTGTGCAAGCTGCACCCTTCGCTGGTGGTGGAGCTGTCCCCACAGCTTTTGGAGTTTTCGGGAACGGTCACCAACATTCAGAGCAAAGAGGACCTCTTCACTGACGTGGTAAGCAGAAACCCACTTGCCCTGGCGGGTAGGACAACCCCCACCCCTACATTCCCATCTGGCCGGGAGAGGGGAGGCTGCTGGCCTTCCAGATGTTGCGAGACACTATCTCCCATCATCCCTAAGGAAGTCAGATTATCATCAACCAGAGCCAGGGCCTTTTCAACACTGGCTCCAGCCTGGTGAAACGTTCTGTCTCATGAGACCAGGGCCTTGCAGGATCTGATTTCTTTCCGCAGGGCCTGTAAGACAGAGTTTTAATCGCTTTTAATTTGCAGCACTTTAAATGGTGGTTGTTGTTTTTTATAATATTATATTATTTCATTATTTTATTTTTGCTTGGGGTGGGATAAACACTGAGTCAGCACTATTATTCCTTGCTTTGTTTTGTTTTGTTCTGTTCTGTTTTGTTTTTTTATTATTATTATTCTGTTAAATTATTATATAGTTTGTATTTTGCCTTTAAAGGGGAAGGGTCATGGCTGCCTGGGAGTGGGCCTCAGCCAATAGATTGGGTGGGGCAGGTTCCACAGGGGGAGATGTATTGGGACACCCGATCTCAGTGATTACGGGCAGGAGGAGGAGTTATGCTAAGACCAGACCATGTCATTACCGAGGAGGCAGGTTTAGTCGTTGTTTGAGGACTATCCCTGCCTCCAGGTCTGGTCCTGACCGGAAGGATACAGTAATCAGCAAGGGAAACCCACATGACCTGAAAGTGTTGCTGTGCAATGCCAGGTCAATGATGAATAAAACCACTGCCATCCACGACCAGATTGTGGATGGAGGATTTGACCTGGCATGTGTGACAGAGACCTGGTTGGATGAAGCAGATGGGCCTGTCCTTGCCGCTGCTTGCCCACCAGGTTTCTCTTACGCACAGCAACCCAGGTCATGTGGGCGGGGAGGGGGGGTTGCAGTGATTTTTAGGAAGTCATTAGTCTGCACCAGGCGTCCTATTGGGAAGACCCAGTTTTCTGAGTGCATGTTCTGGAAGTTGGGCAATAGGGGCAGTACAGGATTCCTACTGGTGTACCGACCTCCCCGTTGCACCAAGGATTCCCTGCCCGAGCTGCTTCAGGTCGTGGCGGATATGCTCCTGGAGATACCTAGCTTGGTTGTCCTGGGGGATTTTAACATCCATGCCGACACGACCTTACAAGGGGCCGCTCGGGACTTCGTGGAAAGCATGGCCTCCATGGGGCTGTCCCTGAATAAGTCTGGCCCAACTCATAGCCACGGACATGCCTTAGACTTGGTGTTTACCTCTACGGATATTGGTGATCTGACATTAACTAAAAGCGAAACAAAAGAAGTGCCATGGTCAGATCACTTCCTGGTGCAACTGGACTTCTCCGCAACCCTTCCCCTCCGCAGGGAGGTGGGACCGATTCGGATGGTCCGCCCCCGCCACTTAATGGATCCAATTGGCTTCCAGAGAGTGGTAGGGGATGCTTTATCCCAAGTTGATGGCCTTTCAGCTGATTCCCTGGTGGCACGCTGGAATGCGGAGCTAACCGGGGCAATTGACTGTCTGGCTCCGAAGCGCCCTCTCCGATTGCATGGAGCCCGGACAGCCCCGTGGTTTTCCCCGGAGCTGAGGGTGATGAAACAATCGTTGAGACGGCTAGAGCGCCGGTGGCGGAAAACTCATTCTGAATCAGACCGGACACGGGTTAGAGCTCAACGTCGAGCCTACCAAGTGGCAATGGCGACGGCGAAGAGGGCCTTCTTCGCCGCCTCCATTGCATCTGCAGAAAACAGCAGCAGGAGACTTTTTCAGGTGGTTCGCAGTTTATCGGAACCACCTGTAACATCGGGGCCTGGTAGGGACCCCAAGATCTCCTGCAATGCTTTTGCAAAGTTTTTTGCAGATAAAATCGCTCAGATTCAGAAGGAGGTAGACTCCACCGTGGGAGCAGGGCCAGGGCGGGAGAGTGCTAGAGTTCTGCCTGGTACTGTTATATGGGATCAATTCCAATCTGTTACCTCCGAGGATGTGGACAGGCTGCTTGGACGAGTGAAACCGACCACCTGTCTCCTTGATCCTTGCCCATCCTGGCTGATAAAAGCGAGCCGGGAAGCGCTGGGCGATGGGCTCTGCGGGGTGGTGAATGCTTCCCTCTGTGAGGGAGCCTTCCCAGACCCGCTGAAAGAGGCGGTCATTAAACCGCTTCTTAAAAAAACATCTTTAGACCCGGCCAATTTGGCCAACTATCGCCCAGTCTCAAATCTGCCATTCTTGGGCAAGGTGATTGAGCGAGCGGTTGCTGAACAACTCCAAGCACGCCTGGAGGAAACGGACCATTTGGATCCCTTCCAATCGGGATTCAGGCCTCACCATGGGACTGAAACTGCCTTGGTCGTGCTGGTTGATGATCTCCGGCGGGCTAGGGACAAAGGTGAGAGCTGTTTCCTAGTTCTGCTGGATCTCTCAGCAGCCTTTGACACCATCGACCATAACATCCTTCTGGACCGTCTAGAGGGGCTGGGAGCTGGGGGCACTGTTATACAGTGGTTCCGCTCCTTCCTCCTGGGCCGTGTCCAGAAAGTGGTGGTGGGGGGTGAGTGTTCAGACCCCTGGGCTCTCATGTGGGGTGCCTCAGGGTTCTGTCCTCTCCCCCATGCTTTTTAATATCTATATGAAGCCGCTGGGAGAGATCATCAGGGGGTTTGGACTGGGTGTTCATCAGTATGCAGATGACACCCAGCTCTACCTCTCCTTTAAATCAGAACCAGTGAAGGCGGTGAAGGTCCTGTGTGAGTGCCTGGAGGCGGTTGGAGGTTGGATGGCGGCTAACAGATTGAGGTTGAATCCTGACAAGACAGAAGTACTGTTTTTGGGGGACAGGAGGCGGGCAGGTGTGGAGGATTCCCTGGTCCTGAATGGGGTAACTGTGCCCCTGAAGGACCAGGTGCGCAGCCTGGGAGTCATTTTGGACTCACAGCTGTCCATGGAGGCGCAGGTTAACTCTGTGTCCAGGGCAGCTGTCTACCAGCTCCACCTGGTACGCAGGCTAAGACCCTACCTCCCCGCGGACTGTCTCGCCAGAGTGGTGCATGCTCTAGTTATCTCACGCTTGGACTACTGCAACGCGCTCTACGTGGGGCTACCTTTGAAGGTGACCCGGAAACTGCAATTAATCCAGAATGCGGCAGCTAGACTGGTGACTGGGAGTGGCCGCCGGGACCACATAACACCGGTTCTGAGAGATCTGCACTGGCTCCCAGTACGTTTCCGAGCACGATTCAAAGTGTTGGTGCTGACCTTTAAAGCCCTAAACGGCCTTGGTCCTGTATACCTGAAGGAGCGTCTCCACCCCCATCGTTCAGCCCGGACACTGAGATCCAGCGCCGAGGGCCTTCTGGCGGTTCCCTCATTGCGAGAAGTGAGGCTACAGGGAACCAGACAGAGGGCCTTCTCGGTAGTGGCGCCCGCCCTGTGGAACGCCCTCCCATCAGATGTCAAAGAGATAAAGAATTACCTGACATTCAGAAAACATCTTAAGGCAGCCCTGTTCAGGGAAGTTTTTAATATGTAATGCTGTACTGTTTTTAACACTGATTGGGAGCCGCCCAGAGTGGCTGGGGAGGCTCAGCCAGATGGGCGGGGTATAAATAATAAATTATTATTATTATTATTATAGAGTTGTTCCGCCTGGCCTTTGGCTTGGAATCAACTTGATTCCCTTCCCCTCTTTCCTTTTTCCCTTCTCCTTCTGTGTTGGAACTCCTATTTGGGGACTTCCCTGGCTTTTTTCTGGCCCATGTAGGAGCAGTCTGGATAGTTGGCCTTGGTGAAGATTTGACGTTTTCATCCCCAAAAAGTTTTTGATTTGAGTTTCTACTGAAATGAGGCTGCATTTTAATGTTGTATTTCAATCTTGTTCATAAGTTGTATCTTAATCAATTGCTTTATATCTGGTGTTAGCTGCCCTGAGCCCGGTCTTGCCTGGGAAGGGTGGGGTATAAATAATTTTTTTTTTAATTATTATTATTATTATTATTATTATTATTATTATTTTATTATTATTATTATTATTATTATTATTATTATTATTATTATCCCTGATTAATGGGCTCAGCAGGGCTGGCTGGGGCTGATGGGAATCCAGCGACCCCGATGGGTTTCCCCAGCCACTCTGGGCGGCTTCCAACAGAACACTAAAATACAACAACCTATTAAACATTAAAAGCTTCCCTGAACAGGGCTGCCTTCAGATGCCTTCTAAAAGTCTGCTAGTTGTTGTTCTCTTTGACATCTGGTGGGAGGGCGTTCCACAGGGCGGGTGCCACCACCGAGAAGGCCCTCTGCCGGGTTCCCTGTAACTTGGCTTCTCGCAGTGAGGGAACCGCCAGAAGGCCCTCGGCACTGGACCTCAATATCCGGGCAGAATACCCTGCAGAGTTATGCCTGAGGCCCAGGAGAGTGAGAATCATGGAATTGTGGAGTTTAAAGTTTGAAGAGACCCCAAGAGTAATTTAGTCCAACAGTGTAGGAATTGCAATGAAAGCACCCCTGACAGATGGCCACCCGACCTTTGTTTAAAAACCTCCAAGGAAGGAGAGCACCTCCACCTTCCTAGGAAGTTGGTTTTGCTGTCAAAACAGCTCTTACCCTCCGAAAACTCCTCCTGGTTTCAGCCAGCAGAGTCTTCTCCCTTTCTTCTAAGGAGAACTGCTGTTCTCTCCCTGGCCAGGGACAGAGGAGGCGGCACCAGGTGCAGGCGAGTCGATTTCTGGTTAGTTCGCCCACCCCTAGGGTCCCTCAGGCTTTCTCTGCTGCTTCCCTCTCACGTTTCTAGCCCTCTGTGAGGTAATGAGGTACGTATGCCCCCCCTGAAGGAATGTGCCTTCCCACAGGTGTGGACCATTGGGGAGTACGCGTCCGTATCGCACGACAAGCGGTGCACGGTGGAGCAGATCAACAGGTTCTTTGAAGTCCTCGAGGCCATGCTCTTCGAGATCACCCAGCTGCGGCCCTTGGCCACCATCCCCAAATACTCTCCTCGCGCCATCGCCGTCCTCATGACTGCGCTCACCAAGCTGGCATCTCGCAGCCAGGACTTGATCCCAAGGTTTGAACCTGGGGGGCAGATGGGGGGGGGGGAGAGAGAGCAGTACTGAACGTCCGCTCTGGTTTGCGTATGCGCACCTGGTAAGAACTGACGAGGACATCTGTTAGGGCTGGGTGACATCTGGTTTTCAACATTGTGATTTGTCGCCAGCTAAACTTCTAGTTATACCGATATATCACGATGTAAGGATGGAGCTATGTAGAGGCATTGGCTGGCTTCACAGTTTTTCCTGTATCGTGATTTCTGTCAGCGCCTGCTCTTGTGATTCGCTGAGGCTGGGGAGAGCCGAGCCAACAGAGTTTGCAGGAATCGAGTGAAGCATGGCTGACTTCATGTTTTTCCCCACATTGTGATTTTTGCATAGCTATGCCCCCAGAAGAAGATTGCTGCTGCTGCTGCTGCTGCTGCTGCTGCTGCTTCTTCTTCTTCTTCTTCTTCTTCTTCTTCTTCTTCTTCTTCTTCTTCTTCTTCTTCTTCTTCTTCTTCTTCTTCTTCTTCTTCTTCTTCTTCTTCTCCTCCTCCTCCTCCTCCTCCTCCTCCTCCTCCTCCTCCTCCTCCTCCTCCTCCTCCTCCTCCTTCTCCTTCTCCTTCTCCTTCTCCTTCTTCACCACAATATACTGCCGGGTAAAAATTATGAAAGCGATACCACATTATGGACTTCAAACTGGTTTTGGATGATATTTTGATATATTGTCCAAAACAAGTTTGAGGTCCATACTGTAATCTCGCTTTCATAATGTTTGACCTGGCAATATATTGCGCCCTAGACACCAGCTTGATATGGTTGGGGTACAGTTTGGTGGGGAAGCACCCACCCCTTGAAAGGGCAGCAGCTTTCCCCAGCCTGGGCCAGATGTTTTGGAACAGGGGTCAGCAACCTCTTTCAGCCATGGGCCGGTCCACTGTTCCTCAGACCATGTGGTGGGCCAGACTATATTGGGGGGGGGGATGAACGAATTCCTATGCCCCCCAAATAACCCAGAGATGCATTTTAAATAAAAGGACACATTCCACTCATGTAAAAACACACTGATTCCCGGACCGTCTGTGGGCCGGATTGAGAAGGCGATTGGGCCGCATCTGGCCCCCGGGCCTTAGGTTGCCTACCCCTGTTTTGGAGTATCACTTCCATCAGCCCCAGGCAGGTTGGGGAATGCTGATGTGAAAAGTCCCAGCATCTTAGGTAGTAAGAAAGACCTGCTGTTTTGCTAATCCACTGGCAGCCACCTAGACTTGGGGTGGTGGGCAGGAGGCAGATCCTATGGGTGCTATCCTGTGCCTTGCCTCTCCCCCTCTTGGTCGTCAACAGCAAAGCCTGGTCAGTAACACAGCCCTACTGGCCAGGCAGTACCAGATCTGGCTTTAGTGGCAGATGGTTTGCAAGGATTTTTGCCTCCCAATTGTCAAAGCAATAGCAACAGCTTCAAATTCCCTCCCAAAAAATTGCCAGAAACTTGTGAGGTTTTGCCCCGATAAAACGTGCGTCCATGACTCTGTCCACCAATTCCTGGGCTGAGCATATGCTCAGAGGCCCTCCATTCCTTGGCCTTTTCCTTTGCCTGGCTGAGCTGCTGCCATTTTCCACGGTAAAATACAAAGTTCCCCCTGCAAAGCTTGAACCTGCCACCCCAAATGAGACCCTGTTGGACTGACAGGTGGGGCCACTGAATTGCTTCGTAGGATTTTGGACCCGAGTCCTCCCTCCCAACTCAGTTCTGGTCCTTAGAACCTCAGAGGAGCCTGGCTGCTCCGTCTGGCCAAAGCCCATCTCGCCCAGCAGCCAGTCTCCACAGCGGAGACCTATGGGAAACCTGCATGAACACAGAGGTGCTCTCTCCCCCCTCACATTTCCCAGTGGCTGGTAGTCTGGGGCAAACCAGCACAGCCACCGTGGGTTAAGGTAAAGGGACCCCTGACCATTAGGTAAAGTCGTGGCCGACTCTGGGGTTGCGGCGCTCATCTTGTTTTACTGGCCGACGGAGCCGGCATACAGCTTCCAGGTCATGTGGCCAGCATGACTGAGCCGCTTCTGGCGAACCAGAGCAGTGCATGGAAACGCCATTTACCTTCCCGCTGGAGTGGTACCTATTTATCTACTTGCACTTCGTGCTTTCGAACTGCCAGGTGGGCAGGAGCAGGACCGAGCAACGGGAGCTCATCCCGTTGGGGGGATTCGCACCGCCAACCTTCCGATCGGCAAGCCCTAGGCTCTGTGGTTTAACCATGGTTTGTACCCATTATTAGCCTTGCCTAGTTTGCCTAACCCCACATTAATGGCCATCACTGCCTCTTGTGGCAGTGAGTTCCATAGTTCAGCTATTTGTTAGCGTGAAATACTTCCTTTGCCTTCCCCCCAAAACACTTTTCTTAACTTCCCCAGAACCCCTTACCTGGGTGAAGTGCGCAGGATATGTTGGAGATGGCAGGTGACCAGGTTTGGAGCCCACAGCCCCAGTGACCACCCCACTCCAGCAGGAAACCTGTTTCTCCCTGCCCCAAAACCTCGGGGAGCGAGGGGTGCTCTCCTTCCCCCCTCCGCTGCGAGGTGGCTCAGCCCTGCTCTTCTCCCCGTGTCTCCCCACAGGGTATCCCTCTTCTTGTCCAAGATGCGGACCTTCATCCAGAACCCAGCCGTCTCCTCCACCTACAGCCCCGAGGACGCTGAGGCCATCCTGACCCGGGCCACGGAGCTGATGAACTTGCTGAAGATGCCCAGCGTGGCTCAGTTTGTGCTGACCCCGTCCCCCGAGGTCTCGAGCCCCCGGTTCCACCGCGACACAAACGTTTCCCTGCCTCTCGCCATGAAGGTGGCTAGCCAGATTCTGGAGAGGGGAGCAAGCTCCGTCCCTGGCTGAGTCCTTCAGATGGAAACGTATCGTCAAGGACTGCTGACTGCAGGGAGAGTTTGGGAGGGTGTGGGACAGGAACCCCCCACCAAGAGGGTGGAGGGAGTCTCTCTAGGGAAGGTTTGTGGGCGAAGGAATGAAATTGGCCAAGTCGAACAATTTCCTTTTCGAAAACCAGTTTTATTTTTGCCTTCCCCATTTTTCGGGGGGATTCTGACTCCCTTCTCTGACTTCTCAGGTGCTCCAATTTGCCTGTCCTGTGCTTGTAACTGGGCAAACAGTTTGCAGACTTCTTTCCGCAACCCTGTAATCAGTATTGTTGGATCTGGGCTTCCCTATGAATAAAATGTTGGTTTGGCATAGCCAGGCGCAGTGCAGGCTTGCTCCTTGATCTGCTGCCTCAGAAAGCAGACTTCCAGGGGCAGAAGTCTCCCGGCTCCCATCTTTGGGGTCTGAGTTTCTAGACTCCCTTTGAGCAGCAAAGGGTTTGGGGCGTTTCTGCACTCTCAGCTAGCCCCGCTCTGGGCAACTCTGAGCCAGTCCCCCATTCCTTTCCCCCAACTCTCCTTAGCTTGAGCCCATTCAGAAAAGTCAGGGGTCTCAGCCCGGCTGAAGGTGTCAGGTGCAGTCCTTAGCATCTGCAGGCTCCCAGCCTGAAACCCAGAAGAGCCATTGCCAACCAGTGTTAATGGCGTTGACCTCAGCAGAACACCAGAAGGCTCTGGTGGATCAAGCCAGTTGGCCCTCTAGTCCAGCTTCCTGTTCTCACCATGGCCGACCAGATGCCCCGATGGGGAGCCCGCAAGTGGGAGCTGCGCCCAAGACCCCTTTGCCCAGCTGCATTTCTCAGCAATGCAGAGCTATATAGATGGTCTGATATAGTAAAAGGTAAAGGACCCCTGGACTGTGGGGTTGTGGCGCTCATCTTGCTTTCAGGCCAAGGGAGTCTTGGTTTCAGGCCAAGGGCGTTTGTCCACAGACAGCTTTCCGGGTCATGTAGCCAGCATGACTAAACCACTTCTGACGCAACGGGACACCGTGACGGAAGCCAGAGCGCACGGAAACGCCGTTTACCTTCACGCCGCAGTGGTACCTATTTATCTACTTGCACTGGTGTGCTTTCGTACTGCTAGATTGGCAGGAGCTGGGACAGAGCAACAGGAGCTTACCCTGTCGCGGGGATTTGAATCGCGGACCTAATCGGCAAGCCCAAGAGGCTCAGTGGTTTAGACCACAGCGCCACCCGCGTCCAACCTTTTACCTCTGATATAATACAACCTAATAATAGCCTCCCTGATCAGGCCAGTGGCCCATCTGGCCCAACATCTCTTTCTGGTGGGAGGTTTTCCTCTGGCAGGAGGCATTTTCAGGCTCCCCGCCTTGCTGACACCAGGCTCTGGGAAGGTTGTGCAAAGTATCTGGAGCCCCTCGCAGCCTTCCAGAGTCCTTGTGTGACATTTCCAGGGCGCTATATGGTAGGGATAGTCGCACTGGCATTTTCCAGACTGGGCGCAATTCTGCCTTTGTGCACGAACCGCTGTGAATGTAACCTCCCTGTAAGCTGCCCCAGCTTGCTCTGCAACCGTGCGCCTCTTGAGTCTGTGTGAATGGTGTTCCCCTTCCCGGCACTCCTTTGCCTTCCCCCTTGCAAAAATGAACACAGAGCCCAGAATGAGACACGGCTGCCAAGCCTTGTTACGACGGTTGCTAGTTTTACTGTATCCAGTTATTTAACCCAGAGGAAAGGAGCTTGGACATACCGGCCCTTTGTCCCTGGCCTTGTTCTTTATCACATCGCCTGCAATACTGTAACTATATATACATTATTATTATTTTTTAAAAAGATGCACAGTGTTAACAAACAAAGGTTGTCACCCTTCCTCAATCCAGAGTGAAAAACAGCTGTCTTTCAGCCCAGTGAACCAAGGACGTTCATCCCGGCAGAAGGGATTGAAAATGTTTGTCTTTCGGCTTGAGATAAATGCTGCTTTAATACTGTTCGCCTAGAAAACGGAAGCTTCTCCTGTTCATCGGGGTATTGGAGGAGGTCCTGTGTAAATGAGATAAAGTCTCCCTGCGTGAATGGGGCCACTGATGAAACTTTGCTTGAATCATTGGCGTATTTTGGCTTCTTTTTCTGATCTGCCACCCGGCATACAAAGGACGATGGGCAGTGTAGCTCTTGCGGCCGTACTAAGTTGAACTGCCGTGTGACGTGGCAAGAGCCTGTCCATTTGAAAAGGGCCAAGTTCATTCGAGGAAGATGGATTGGCTATTAGCTACAGCAGCCCTGTTGAATTTCCGTGCTCAGAGGCAGTTGAGCTGCTGAATGCTGGCTGCAGGGAGAGCGGCTGCCTTCACGGTCGTCCTTGCGAGCTCCCTGAAGAAGGCATCTTGCCCAGCCGCGACTCAAAGAGAGACTCCTGGGCTTGGAGACTTAGACTAAGTCTGTTGCAGCTGGCCATGGCTCTCTCATGCGCTTCTTAAGCAGGTGTTGAGACAGCCCAGCAAATTTGGAGGAATCCTGTCAGATTTAGGGCCATCCGCTAAAGTCCCCGTGTCTGTCCATCACTGGGTCTTAGGTTTGATAGAGGTGTGCATTTGGGGTGGCCAATAGCCATAAATGGGGAGGGGAGGGGCTGGCTGTGAGGCCCCTTTAATAATAATTTTATTTATACCCCGCCCATCTGGAACATGTCCCCAGCCTCCCATCTCTCTCTGTTGCCTGACATCCATTTCCCCTCTCTGGGACTTCGTGGGTTTAGCTTTTCTCCCTTACTCCAGGCCTCGGGCATCCTGCGGACTCCGACTCCCATCAACCCCAGTCAGGATGATGGGAACTGTAGTTCAGCAGCAGCGAGTGAGAGTCAGGCTCCAGGGCAGTGCTTCCCACCTCTCGTCCTGCACATGTACTGTGTCATAGTTGTGGCACCCAGTGCAGAGAAACTGGTCATGCTGTGTGGGCTCCCCACCCTGCCTTACTTTGCACCCTCATCTTACCCTGGCCAATGCAGTTTCTTCCCCCTGGGCCTGTGCATTAGCAGGTAACTAAGCAACAACAAGCTCATTTTCTCCCAGGTGTTTTTGCAGCAGAGACAGGGAGGCAGCGGTCAACAGCTTGGGATATTGCTGCAAGGCTAAGGTCCCATCCATGCTGGGTGCACAAACAGCTGGTCTCGAAATTCTCCAGTTGCAATGAGAGCAGGCGGCCACAATGGGGCAGCGCCGCCTCTCCTTAAGTCGCTAGCTGTTGGCACCTGATGTCTGCAAGAGCGAAGCCCAGCCTTTGGCTCTGAGACCGCAGCAATTCAAACCATCTTGACGGTTCCAGAGCTGGGAGAGCAGAGTTTGCTTTTGAGGCCAGGTGTAGTTTGGTGTTGCTGCCTGCAGGCACTTCCGAGGGGCTGGTGGGAGCCTGCAGCCGGGGTGCCCCATTGCAAGAAGTCTCCCTAGGCTGTGCCCACGGCCCCGATCCCTTGTGCACGATGCAGCCTGCACTGTTGGAGACCCAGGAGAGCTGTTTCGGAGGCACCTCTTCTTTTATTTCAAGGGGAAGGTGAGGAGCTGAAGCTGATTTTCTTGGCAGCCTCCAGGTCCGATTTGGCCACCAGGAAGCGCAGCTTCTTGCCCCCCGATCGGATGAGGTCGACGGCACTGAAAGAAGAAGGGGAGCAGGGGGAAGGGAAAGCCCATCAGAAGAAGTGGGCGAGAGCGAGAAGGCAGGATGCGGCCTTCTGCTGAGCCACATAATCGGGGGTCCACCTTGCAGCCCCTCCCCCCCCCACTAAGCCTCCCTCCTCTTTCCCTACCTTTGGTAATCAGAGCCAATGAGGCTCGTGCCGTTGACAGCCAGGATCCGGTCCCCAATGGAGAGCCTGCCATCAGCTGCTGCAGGGCTGTCGTGGATCAGGGTCCGGATGTAGATCCCGGGGGAGTTCAGGGGCGTGTGCTGAAGAGGATGGGGGGAGAGAAAGCAAAGCGGGAGTGAGCAGAGAGCCAGCACTCTCAGCAATTGCAGGAGCCCAGCATTGGACATTCTCACTGGGAAACTCCTGGGCTGCCTTCTTGCCACCTCTTGCAAGAACTGGTTGGCAGTTTGTTTCCAGGCTCGATTCAAGGGGCTCGTGTTGGTGTTTAAAGCCCCGAACAACTCAGGATGCAAAGACCTGAAAGGTCCCCTCTCCCCTCCAGACTCCCTCGGATGCTATGGTGGAGGAGCCCCTCCTGGCTCTTCCCTTAGAGGCTCAGAAGGGGGTGGTGACCTAGGAGAGGGCTTTCTCTGTGGTGGCCCCGCTGTGGGACTGTCCCAGCTGTGGGACTCCCTCCCTGGAGAGGGGCACCAGGCGCCTTCACTGCACAGCTTCCTCTTTGCCCTGGCTTTTGACGTTTGCCCTCCTAGTTGTGTGACATCATACTGGGTTCATAGGGAAAGGGTTAACTAATTGTAAAATGACTAACCAATGGGAACCCAAGGGGGGCAGAGTTAACTGTGTACAGTGGTGCCTCGCAAGACGAAATTAATCTGTTCCGCGAGTCTCTTCGTCTTGCGGTATTTTCGTTTTGCGAAGCGCGCCTTAGCGGCTATTAACAGCTTAGCGGCTTAGCAGCTTTAAGCAAAAGGAAACAAACTCGCAAGAACTCGCAAGACATTTCGTCTTGCGAAGCAAGCCCATAGGGAAATTCGTCTTGCGGAACGACTCAAAAAACGGAAAACTCTTTCGTCTTGCGTGTTTTTCATCTTGTGAGGCATTTGTCTTGCGAGGTACCACTGTATAAGGTTTAAGCACAGAGGGCTTTTTTGCGGGGGGGGGGGGGAGTAGAGTTAGAATTGTTGAGAAGACAGTCTGGAGTTAGAAGAGACAGAGAAGATAAGTCTGTGGGTTGGGCTAGTCTGGTGGGAGAGAGTGAGAGGATTTGTTAAGAGGAGGCAGTCAAACAGTTGAGATAATCAATCAGAAGGTATTAGGAAGGTATAGGCCGGTAAAGAAAGAAAAGTTAAGATACTGACAGGAATATTATCTGAGAAACCATAAACTTGTTAAGGTCTGTAAAATAAACTTGTTTTTTGGTTCACTTTTAACAACTGACTGGACTCAGTGTTTTACCAGAGAGTAACCGGTTGGTGCAGTGGGGAAGTGAACGCAGTGGTGGCACAGGGATCAATAGACTGTTAAACGTCCGGGGACCCTGTGTGATCGCCACACCGCCTTATTTATTTTACTGCACACATGACCACATCAACCCTGTCCCTTGCAGACGACTGCAGTGCCTGGTGAAAATCAGTCGGGTTGTGCATCCGTAGCTGTGACCCACAGAGGAATGGCCGCTGGAAGGAGCGCAGAGAGAGTAAACGCCCTGGTGCATCTGCAGCAACACAACTAGACACCTTCCTAAGAAGTTGGCCAGGGACCATTTTAGCACATGGAAGAAGCTCGATGCAGCTCAGGAGCAGGGGGTGTACTTTGCATGCCAGAGGATCAATCCCTCCAAGCAGTCTCCAAGCATGGCTGAAACCCTGGAGACCTGATACTAGTCTGTGCATGGACCAGGGCTGGCTCACGTGGGGGTGCCCTCCAGATTTTGTTGGGCTCCAAATTCCCCTTGGTCCCAGCAGCCAGCATGGACAATGGCAGGATGGTGATGGCAGGAGCTGTGTACCTCTCCATCTGCGCAGCTTTCCCTACCAGTCCTTCTTTGGCAGCAGACCGAAAGCGACTGAAGCTGGGAGAGCGAGAAACTCACCAGGCCGTCGATCAGCCCCATTCCCAAGCCGATGGGCCCCTTTTCCAGCTCCACGACGAAGACGTAGCAAAAATCGTCCGCGGCCGAGCTGCGGCTGGAAGAGGCTGGCGTTGGAAAGTCGTAGGGCGTTGGCGAAGAGCCTGGGGTCAGAAGGAAGGTGGTTTGTGAGCCTGTCTGTTCCTTGCAAGCAACACCTTCTAAATACGAGAACTTAAGGAGAGGCTGCTGGATCAGGGCCAGGGCCCATCTAGTCCAGCGTCGTGTTCTCCAAGTGGCCAACCAAACGCCTGTGAGGAACCGGCAAGCGTTTCTCTCATATGTAAGTTTTATTGTTGGCCAGGTTTTCCTGACCCAGTGGTCAATGGTCTTTATTTTCCCATTTCTGTGAGCAATACACTCTTTCGCTGCTGTCAGCAGTATGGTAAAGCAGCTGTAAATCACATTTAAACTGCAAGGACCTTCTGACCAAGTCCACACAACCAGCGCTGGCTATGCAGGCTGCAGCGAGCCCTCAAAGTGCGGCTGTTTTTGTGAAATAAATGGGATCTCAGAGGCCAAGCGTCAGAAGCCACCGAGCCCAACCCAAGGCCTGAGCTGCCAATGGATTTGGCAAGGGCTGCTCCCAGCTGCTTCCACCCAGTGACTCAGAGGCTGGAGCACAAGGTGGTAACACTCTGGATTTCACTGCTGAAGACTAGGAGAGGATCTGGCAACTGAAATGGGCTCCCGTCTACCTCCAGTTCCCTCCCAGGAGCTGTAATTCCAACGTGGACGGGCTCTGCCCACCAATGGGCTTGCCTGGTGAGCCACAACTCTTGCAAAGCAAGCCTAGGCAAGAGTCCTAGAAGGCAACTGGTAGGGTGGGAGGCAGGGAGCCCACCACCAGGGGGAGCCAGAGCCAACGACAAGCAAAGCCAAAGAATTCTAGTCCCGTCTGCCCCCCCATCTTCCTCCTCCCTGGTGAATTTTACAAGGGAATCACCGAGACGGATCCTCAGGAGAAGGGAGGCCTATACATTCCATTAATTCCACTCCTGGCTTGAGAGTGGAATACATTCCACTCCTGGCTTGAGAGCAGTACACGTGAAAAGGATCTAGGAGTCTTGGTTGACCACAAACTTGACATGAGCCAACAGTGTGACGCGGCAGCTAAAAAAGCCAATGCAATTCTGGGCTGCATCAATAGGAGTATAGCATCTAGATCAAGGGAAGTAATAGTGCCACTGTATTCTGCTCTGGTCAGACCTCACCTGGAGTACTGTGTCCAGTTCTGGGCACCACAGTTCAAGAAGGACACTGACAAAGTGGAACGTGTCCAGAGGAGGGCAACCAAAATGGTCAAAGGCCTGGAAACGATGCCTTATGAGGAACGGCTAAGGGAGCTGGGCATGTTTAGCCTGGAGAAGAGGAGGTTAAGGGGTGATATGATAGCCATGTTCAAATATATAAAAGGATGTCACATAGAGGAGGGAGAAAGGTTGTTTTCTGCTGCTCCAGAGAAGCGGACACGGAGCAATGGATCCAAACTACAAGAAAGAAGATTCCACCTAAACATTAGGAAGAACTTCCTGACAGTAAGAGCTGTTTGACAGTGGAAATTGCTCCCAAGGAGTGTGGTGGAGTCTCCTTCTTTGGAGGTCTTGAAGCAGAGGCTTGACAACCATATGTCAGGAGTGCTCTGATGGTGTTTCCTGCTTGGCAGGGGGTTGGACTCGATGGCCCTTGTGGTCTCTTCCAACTCTATGATTCTATGATTCTATAATATTAATACTAATATTTACAGCTTGTTTTCACCAGATAAGAATCTGACCTATTGCTTCTCTCAGAGACTTGCATAGCCCACAAAGACTTTCAGAGACCTATAAGACTTGTGTGTATTTGGTTCTATGTTTTCAAGAGAATCCATCAAGAGTGCATAATTTGTGACTTTCAGAGATTTGGAAGATTTCTGTTTATTTGGTTTTGCAGAGAGTGCATATTTCATATTGTTTAATGTTCTGTAGAGATTATATGAGGAGTTTATATTGACATTGCATCGTTGTACTTGGTCGTCGTGTTGCCTCTGGCTATTACTGAAGTAAGAGGGCAAGCAGGTTGGTGAGGCAGCACCCCATCTGCCCTAGTGTACCAGCGCCTCCTGAGAGGTTGGCATCACTTCTGCCTGCAGGGTGGCAGGTCCCATTTTTGGGGGGGGGGAGAAAAAACCTCCCCACATGTAGAAAACTACCCCCGAGCTAATGCTGGAACCTCCCTCCGGTTTTACTTGCTGGAGAATTCTGGGGCGGAATTTGTGCTTAAGCCACGGGGACCAGCATCCCTTGCTATGCCAGTGGGGCGGGGAGACCAAGACCATGCACACCACAGTGTCCATACCAGGCGAGGCCACACAGACGCCGGGGCATCAGCGTGTTGATTCAGGGGCAAAATGGGTGAAGAAAAACAAGCGGAGCTTGAATCCTAGCAAAACAGAGGCAGTGCGTCGCTCTTGTGCCCAAGAAAGTGGTCCGTCGGCTGCCCTGGGTGGGGTGGCCCTCCCCCCGAAGGAGCAAGTTTGCAGTTGGGGGGCTGCTTCTCAGCCAGCTCTGTCCCTGGTCTGAGAGCTACGGCCATGAACTGGCCACAAGCAGTTCATGTTCTGGCTGCTTCAATACTAGATTACTGCAGTGTGATGCGTTATTTTGTTATTTACAGATCTAATAAATACAACGAAGTTCAGTTATTGAACGCTTCGGAAGCCAAACAATTTGGAACCCAAACGCCGACAACCCAGAAGTGAATGCTTCCATTTTTTAACAATTTTCGGAGCAAAACAGCTTCTGAGCAGCGTTTTTCACTTTTCTCCCTTGATTTTGCAGCCAGCCCATTGATCCTCGGTTTTCAAACTTTTCGGAAGCCGGTCTTCCAGAACACATTAGGTTCGAAAACCGAGGTTCCACTGTATTTGATAATCCATTCAGATGTAACAGTTTGCAATAACTCTCAGCAGAATAATTTGGCAGAAACACACTTCCAATTATTATAACAGCCTTCCTGGAAGGTTCAACTCGCTTGCCCCAGAAAGTGTTCTTCATTTCCTACCTTCAAGTGTCGTGGTTTTGGTGCCGCTGAGGCCATTCCTCCGAGGGTCCGCCGTGGCCTTTCCGGGGGTGGCCTCTGGGGTGAGTTCAAGGCCCGCTGGGTCAAAGGTCAGAGGTGTGTTGGGCGGGGTCAGCAGGCAGGAAGGGTCTGCCGGCGCCGATGGGATGCTGCTCTTCCCCTGGGAGGCCTGCAGGTGGAGCTGGTGGAGACTCTCCTGGAGCCGCTGCTCACAAGCCTCGTTATCCCCGGCCGAACCGTTGGCACCCGGCGGGACAGGAGAGGGACCCCCAGCTGCCCTGGGCTCCACGCAGCTCACGGGTCTGCGGCGCTGCCAGTTCGCCCGGGCATAGGAACGCCCCATCACCTCTGCCTCTGAGTCCGCCTGGGGGGTGGTTTGGCAGCCAATGGCATCTGTCTTTAACAGGGAGATACAGGGAAAGAGGAGGCATCAGTCTCTCTTTTACTTATATGAAACATCTATATCCTGAAATTCATGGGAGGAAAGCTGTCGCAGCAGTTTACTACAGCCATACAGGAGAACCATGAAAACCATATTGAAAAAGAATGTTAAAATCAGAAATCAGCTAACTATTGTGCAGAGGTTATTATTGCCATTTACTAAATATCTATACCAGCCTTCATCAAGAAACCACAGGGAGGTTAACGGCATAAAACACAAAATACGTGCTAAAACAGTAGGAAAAGAAAAGAAAAAAATACAACCACCCAGAAAACACATTTAAATGGCCGTAGGTTGTATAGTTAGCCAAAGGCCTGGGAGAAGAGGAACATTTTCGCCTGATACCTAAAGGTGTATAATGGAGGCTACAGGTGAGCCTCCTGGGATGAGTACTCCACAAGCGGGGAGCCACTGCAGAAAAGGCCCCGTTCTCGTGTTGCCACCCTCTGGACCTCTTGTGAAGAACAGCCACAGGACAATTTCAGGTTCTGGGTCGGTTGCTATGGGGAGACGCGGTCCTTGAGGTGTTGTGGTTCTGAGCCATTTAAGGCTTTATAGGTCAAAACCAGCAATTTGAAGTGGGCCTGGAAACTGGCAGTTAGTGCAGTCGGGCCAGGATCGGTGCAATACGCTCAAATCGCCTTGCCCTGGTGAGCAACCCGGCCGCTGAATTCTGGTTGTTCTTAATTGCTCGCATAAACTTGGCAGAACAGAAACGTTTTCAGGAGGCACTGAAAAGTTGGAACAGAAGGTGCCTGCTGAATCTCCTGTGGCAGAGAGTTCCACAGGACTGGGCTGGTGACACTAATGGCTCCATTTCATGTTGTAGTCGGAGAAACCTGCCAGGGTGGGATAGAAGGATTCAGGTAGTCTTTGAGGCATCCGGGCCCCAAGTTGTTCAGGGCTTGTGTCAATTAATACAAGGACCATGAACCTGGCTCCGTAGCAGAGGGGCAGATGCTACAGAAGAGTGGAGCCTTCAAAGCACCCTCATCCTCCTCAATGGGAAGAAGAGGGAAAGGTCTGGACCCAAAATGCGGGACATGCAAGGCACCATCTAACCTGTTCTAATCTCTCTACAACCTGTGGAAAGGGAAATCCACCTCTGGTGGGAGGGAGTTCCACAGTTCATCTCTGAGATGCGCGAAGAAGGACTTGCTTTCCTCCGTCCCGAATCTTCCAGCATTCAGCTTCCTTCATTGGATGCCCACGAGTTCGAGGGCTAACTCTCCCCGTCTTAGCCCTGCTAAGGAGCTTTCCGCCGTCTTTCCTCCCCTCGCTTTCAGGTTAGGGAATTAGCAGTAATCCCTCGCATTGGCTGCTGTCTCTCTGAAGCATCAGTCCAGGGAGGCTTTCAATAAAGGCCAGGAAGGGCTGCAACTGGAGATCAGGCAAAGCGAGGAGGAGTTGGTCTCCAGCGCCAGTAGGTGCCATCATGGGGTCATCGATAAGAAGAGATTTGCCAGACTCAGAGGGGAGCCCCTTTCCCCTTGGTGCCTGTCAGACACAGCCCTTTAAGGGCTGCTCAGAAAAGCAATCACAATTCCACCTGAGATAACTAAAACTCAGCAGGAAGAAAAGCAAATTTCGACCACCTGCGTAAACGGAGCGCCGTGGCGCCCCTTGTCTCGCTTTGCAAAACTCCAGCAGCTTCCGCTACTCCGAACCGAGTTGCAGCAACAGAGAATCCTCTGAGAATCCTCTGGAAAAAACAATCTCTCCAAGGACCTGTTGATGGCATTTTACCATTGTACAGTGGTACCTCTGGTTAAGTACTTACTATATTTTTTGCTCTATAAGGCTCACCAGACCATAAAACGCACCTAGTTTTTGGAGGAGGAAAACAAGAAAAACATATTCTGAATCCCAGAAGCCAGAACAGCAAGAGGGATCGCTGCGCAGTGAAAGCAGCAATCCCTCTTGCTGTTCTGGCTTCTGGGATAGCTGCGCAGCCTGCATTCGCTCCATAAGACGCACACACATTTCCCCTTACTTTTTAGGAGGGAAAAAGTGAGTCTTATAGAGCAAAAAATACGGTAATTTGTTCCGGAGGTCCGTTCTTAACCTGAAACTGTTCTTAACCTGAAGCACCACTTTAGCTAATGGGGCCTCCTGCTGCTGCTGTGCCGCCAGAGCACAATTTCTGTTCTCATCCTGAAGCAAAGTTCTTAACCCGCGGTACTATTTCTGGGTTAGCGGAGTCTGTAACCTGAAGCATCTGTAACCCGAGGTACCACTGTATAGTGTGGACGGGGCCTTGGTGTGATTTAACAGACAGGATATTGGACTACAACTGTGGGAACTAGGGTTTGAATCGCCTCTCAGCCATGGCCTTGGGGGCCACTCGCTGCCTGGGGTACCACTGTACTGTTGAGAGTGTATTAACTTATGGTCTATGTGTGTGGTTTGGGAGCTGCATGGTTGGGGAAAAACAATGCTGTCCAGGGTTGTAAAGACTGCAGAGAGAATAATTGGGCGCACTCTTCCCACCTTGGATCAAATCTACGCTTCCAGGTGCCATAAGAAAGCTGCAGAGATGATCTCTTTCAGCTTCTGCCTTCTGGAAGAAGGTCCAGGGTCATAAAGACTAGGACTAGCCACCTGAGAAACAGTTTCTATCCAAAAGCGATTTTGGTTTTAAACGCAATGTAAGGTATTCTCTATGGGAGTATAATCTATTTAATTAAGGGGTATCAGAGTTTTTAGGGGGTTAACCAGGCTGAGATAGCAGGCTTGTGGTTTTTTGAATGTCTGATGTCGATTTTTTCAATTTCGTTATTCTATATGGGACAATGACAATAAAGATGACCGTATTATCGAGAGCGGAATGGAATCTCTTGCAAGAGGGACTGGCCGGCCAGCTGACGCCCTGAACTGGAGAACTGCAAGCTGCATTTGTTGCCTTGACCTGGAAATGTGTGGGTGCTGATTTCACAACCAGGTGAACCCGCAACTCCAGGGAGAAGGTGGACAATATCGTTGTCCTTCCCGGTTTAGGTTATAGGAAGATTTCTTTGCAGACACTCAGCAGAAACAGGCAGGTGGTGTTGAAGGAAAGGCGATGAGCAGGTGCAAGCGCAAGTCTGGTGGGGGTTTAACATGCACACGCCTTGGAAATTGAGCCCTCGACTGGTTTTCAATTATTCAGAACCGCTGCTGGATTTCATGTTGGGCTTGCAGCAGCAGCTGGTTTGCTGGTTGGGTGTGAGCCCTGGGGCGATGGAAGGAGCCACAATATTTCAGATGGGGGGGGGCGGGGAGGGGAAAAGACTTGCCCTTTTGCTCAACTCTCTACCAGCGGGGTGGACCCCATTGACAATCTCACATCCGAGACTATGCAGAATTAGATAAATTAACAGGAAGGATTCAAAAGCTTAGAAGACTGGAGTAAATATATGAACTATCTGAAAAGTAATTGGGATGTACAGGACTGCAAGAAGGTGGATTAAGGTGGATTATTTGAAATATTGCAAGAAAGACTACAAAAAGAACGATTAGTTAAGGATAATTAAGTGTAATAGGAAATTTTAAAAAGGCAGAATAAGTGATAAAGAATGGAAAATCATCAGAGGTGTTGACGGAAGTCAAAAATATTGTATAAGATGTGAGATATGTTGTATGACTGTTGGAACTGATATGTTAAAAATATGTTAAAAAATCAAGAAAAGTGTGTGTGTGTGTGTGTGTGTGTGTATCACATCCACAGGTTTGCAAACAATCCAATGCACACCCCCCCCATCTCAACAGCTCTCAACATATTCTGCAAAACGTGGGGCAGAGGGGGGTGGAGGGGAGATCTTGGTGGCCCTGTGTGGGAAGATCATTTTGGATCTTGCCCAGACAGCCCTCAGGCATAGCAAGGATTGGGTGTGTAAACTAAGCAACACCACATGAAATGATTTAGCTGAACCAGTAGAGGAGCGACAGACAGAAAAGGCAGCCTGTCCTTTCTCCTCACTGATTCTTCCTTTCTTAGAAGCTCTTTGTTGGTATATTAGACTACTTCCTTTTGGGCTTTACTTTCTTCCTGCTTCTCCTCCAAGTTCAGGATGAGCTAGCATGAAATACCAGCCAGTGTGGTGTAGTGGTTAAGAGTGGTGGACTCATAATCTGGTGAACCAGGTTTGCGTCTCCGCTCCTCCACATGCAGCTGCTGGGTGACCTTGGGCCAGTCACACTTCTCTGAAGTCTCTCAGCCCCACTCACCTCACAGAGTGTTTGTTGTTGGAGTGGAAGGGAAAGGAGAATGTTAGCTGCTTTGAGACTTCTTAGGGTAGTGATAAAGCGGGATATCAAATCCAAACTCCTCCTCTCACCAGAGTGGTGCATGCTCTGGTTATCTCTCGCTTAGACTACTGCCATGCACTCTACCTGGGGCTCCCTTTGAATGAGACCTGGAAACTACAACTAATCCAGAATGCGGCAGCTAGACTGGTGACTGGGAGTGGCTGTCGAGACCATATAACACCGGTCCTGAAAGAACTACATTGGCTCCCAGTGCATTTTGGGGCACAATTCAAAAGTGTTGTTGGTGCTGACCTTTAAAGCCCTAAACGGCCTCGGCCCAGTATACCTGAAGGAGCGTCTCCACCCCCATTGTTCAGCCTGGACACTGAGGTCCAGCTCTGGTGGTTCCCTCCCTGCGACAGCCCTTCTTAAAGATGTGAGACCAAACCCTCAAGATTCTGGAAAGAGTTTTACCTTGGGGGTCTCCGCTTCGGGCGAGTCGCTGGGGTGGGGGCTTTTGCTGCGCAAGCTCCACAAGAAGTGGCGGATGTAGAGGAAGTGCTGGTAAATGTTGTCGTCCAGGTGTTCAGCCTCCAGGTCTACCTTGAACCCTCCACTGGGCAGCATGATTGGCGGGTGGCTGTCAAAGGACTCCAGGATGTCATCTAAAGCCCGTTGTGGCGGAAGCAAATGCGTGAGTTTTGGGTTTTTGTGATGCAACCAGAAAGAACAGCCCCCCCCCGTCCCACTGTGATCCATGCGACGGTCACCTCCAGCCTTGATTATTGTAATTTGCTCTACGTGGGGCTGCCCTTGAGACTGACCCAGAAACTCCAGCGGGTGCAGAATCCCATGACGATACTCCTTACGGGGTCCTCGCACGGCATCACATTCATCCAGTGCTATACCAGCTGCACTGGCTCCCAGTGGAGTACAGGGTCAGGTTTAAGGTGCTGGTTTTAACATTTAAGGGACGCGGATGGCACTGTGGATTAAACCACAAAACCTAGGGCTTGCTGATCAGAAGGTCGGCGGTTCAAATCCCCATGACGGGGTGAGCTCCTGTTGCTCAGTCCCTGCTCCTGCCCACCTAGCAGTTCGAAAACACGTCAAAGTGCAAGTACATAAATAGGTACCGCTCCGGCGGAAAGGTAAACGGTGTTTCTGTGCGCTGCTCTGGTTCGCCAGAAGCGGTTTAGTCATGCTGGCCACGTGACTGTATGCCGGCTCCCTCGGCCAGTAAAGTGAGATGAGCGCCGCAACCCCAGAGTCGGCCATGACTGGACCTAATAGTCAGGGGTCCCTTTACCTTTACCCTTTAAAGTCCTATACGGCCTAGGACCTTCATACCTACAGGACCGCCTCTCCTGGTGTGCCCCACGGAGGACCTTAAGGTCCACAAATAACAACACTTTGGAGGTCCCAAGCCGCAAGGTGGTTAGATTGGTCTCAACTAGGGCCAGGGCCTTTTCAGTACTGGCCCCGACTTGGTGGAATGCTCTGTCACAAGAGACTAGGGCCCTGCAGGACCTGACATCTTTCCGCAGGGCCTGCAAGACAGAGCTGCTCCACCAGGCCTTTGGCCAAGGCACAGTGTGACCCCTCTCTCCTTCTGTAATCCTCATAGAACTCTAGCCCAATGGTTGCCAATAATTTGATTCTGAATTGATTTTAGAATGAATTGATTTTAGAATGCTGTGTTACTTTATTGTTGTTAGCCGCTCTGAGCCTGGCTTCGGCTGGGGAGTGTGAGATATAAATATATTATTATTATTATTATTATTATTATTATTATTATTATTATTATTTGCCCCAGAATCCTCTGTGCTGTTTGGAGGGGTGCTCCCACACTCCCTGTTGGCATGGGATGGGAGAACCACTTTCTAGCCCTCCCTAAACCAGCCAAGGAAGCAGAAATCGGCCTCCCTGTCTCCATCTTTCAGTCTAATTGCTTTGGCACTGATGAGGCTTCTCTGCCGATCGCTTTGGGTACTTGACACAAAATCATTCCCCAAATTTAAAAGGTTGCCTTTCCTGGCGGGGGAATGCTTGTTTCCACCGTGATATTTCAGCAGCCTCCTGTTTTCGCCCTAAAAGCTCTGCGGGGAACGATTGGCATCCCTGCTCCGAGACAAGAGCGCATGCAAAGGCTGTGGCTGGAGCCGTTTCCCTTGTGCGCAAACGGTGCGAGGACCGCATGCGGCACTCGCCTCTCTCTGAGCAATGTGCCCCTCAAACGTCTCCCATTAATCAAAATGTGCGCTGGGGGGGGGGAGCAGGGGAGCGAGCCAAGCGGATTGGTCAGCCCTGCAAAATGACTTTCACCTATGAAATATGAAGCTACGCCTGGGACCCACAGCAAAATGTTGCAGTAAGTGCTCCCGTTCAAGGTCTCGGCTGCAACGACCTCTCCCAGAGCGCTCCGTTCCGTCCCCCATTCCCACAAGAATCAGCCGGTAATCTGTGCCCCCCCCAAGCACGGTTAGGGCTGCATCGGGTCCTTGTTCGACTTGAGATTTTCTTTTCTGAAGTGTTTTTGTATTTTTGAAAGACTGGCAGAGGGTTTCAGAAAGGGGACTTCCCCGGCCCTGCTTGGGGGTGCCAGGGATTCATAGAATTGTAGGGACACGGAGGGTCATCTAGTCCTACCCCCATCAAGGCAGGAATGTAATTGGTGACGAGGGGTGGGCATCCAATCATCACTGAAGTCCGTCCCATTTCATTTTCAGTGGCAGAGAAATGGGGACATTTGAACTGCATACACTGGGGTCAGCAAACTTTTTCAGCAGGGGGCCAGTCCACTGTCCCTCAGACCTTGTGGGGGGGGGGCGGACTATATTTTTTGGGGGGATGAATGAATTCCTATGCCCCACAAATAACCCAGAGAAGCATTTTAAATAAAAGCACACATTCTACTCATGTTAAAACACCAGGCAGGCCCCACAAATAACCCAGAGATGCATTTAAAATAAAAGGACACATTCTACTCATGTAAAAACATGCTGATTCCCCGACCATCTGTGGGCCGGATTGAGAAGGCGATTGGGCCGCATCCAGCCCCCAGGCCTTAGGTTGCCTACCCATGGCATACACATTGTTTCTTTAAGCATTTCCCCCATTGCCCCTTCTGACTCTTGCCTTCTACGATTCCCCCACGGTTCTCGACAGAATCCCTCGCTGGGCAACCCGGCCATGGCTGATCTTACCTGTCCTGAAGGCTGCCAGGTTATCCTCCTTGCTGGGCTGCCAGGCTGGTACACAGCCCATGTCGGACGAGGCCTGGTACTGGGTGAGGATGTGGTGCAGCTGGGCAGGATTGAGGGCGGGGAATTCGGCTCTCAGCACAGGCCAGGTCATCTGAGCAAAGCAAGAGAGGGACGGGTGAGGTGTTGCAGAGGGATGCTCTCCGTGGCCATCACTGGGCAGCTGGCGCCACCCTCAGACGTGCGCTGCCAACATCACGGGATTGTGAGAATCTTAGATGCTGAGATTTCAGAGACCAAACCTAAGACCTAGAGGACCGGCTGGACACTGAGAGAAGGAGGGTCGGAGACTGACTTGGAGGAAGGGATCAGTGATCTGGGAGAGCCTGGAAGATGAGGGTCAGAGGCAGGAGAAGCTGCAAGATTGGAGAGCAAAGAGCAGGTGCCAGAGGAGGGAGAGATGGGTTGGGATGGTGGAGAGTCAAGGCTAGGCATAGGCAAACTCGGCCATCCAGATGTTTTGGGACTACAACTCCCATCATGCCTAGCTAGCAGGACCAGTCTCAAAACATCAGGAGGGCAAAGTTTGCCCATGCCTGGTCAAGGCCTTCCACACCTCCTCCTCCTGCCCCACCACACCTGCTCCACTGAGGGGAAGGGGGAGGGGAGGAGTGCATTACCCCCAGAAAGGTTATACAAAAATTTCCAGAGATAGAGGTTAATTGGGAGGGGGAAGAGGGGGGAGGAGAGCATCACCCTCCAGAAAGACTATGCAATAATTTCCAGAGATAGAGGTTAATTGGGAGGGGGAAGAAGGGGGGAGGAGAGCATCACGCCCCAGAAAGATTATGCAAACATTTCCAGAGATAGAGGTAAATTGGGAGAGGGGAAGAGGGAGGGGAGCATCACCCCCCCCCAGAAAGTTGTGCAATAATTTCCAGAGATAGAGGTTAATTGGGAGAGGGGGAGAGGGAGGGGAGGAGAGCATTACGCCCCAGAAATATGCAATAATTTCCAGAGATAGTTAATTGGGAGGGGGAGGGGGGAGAGCATCAACCCCCCCAGAAAGGTTATGCAATAATTTCCAGAGACAGAGGTTAATTAGGAGAGGGGGAGGGGAGGAGAGCATCAACCCCCCTGAAAGGTTGTGCAATAATTTCCAGAGATAGAGGTTAATTGGGAAAGGGGGAGAGGGAGGGGAGGGGAGGGGAGGGGAGGGGAGCATTACCCCCAGAAAGACTATGCAATAATTTGCAGAGATAGAGGTTAATGGGGGGGGAGCATCAACTCCCCGAAAGGTTGTGCATTAATTTCTAGAGATAGAGGTTAATTGGGAGAGGGGGAGAGAGAGGGGAGGAGAGCATTACCTCCCAGAAAGACTATGCAGATAGAAAGACTAAGAGATGGAAGTTACTTGGGAGAGGGAAGTAGGGCAGGACACTCCTGCCCCATTTGAGGCCATGCAATAATCTGCATCCAGCTCCTGCTGGGCTGAAGCTTTCAAGCTGCAGGCAGCCTCCTTGATTAAATTATTTTTTTTAAAGGTGCCCTCACCCAGCTGGAGAGTCAAGCCCCCTCTGTCCGTCCTGCCACCTGCAAGGGGTTAGCAGACAAGCATGGAGACTTTGGGTCAGCCCCCGGGGACCTGGCAACCCAACTCTGGCGGTGGCTGCGGGCACATAAAACTCCCCCCTGCTGGACTGCCCAACTGGACGTACCCCTTTGAGGCCAAGGGCTCCTCACCTGCACCAGCTGGGAGTTTGGCATGGCCAAGAGGCTGGCCACGCTGGAGAGCTTGCCAAAGAACTCGTCTGCCAGCTGCCCAAAGCCCACACGCTGTGCCCATTCCAGGAGCAGCCGAAGGGTGGCACGGACTCTCACGCCTTTCGACCAATGGAAGCAGCCCAAGGAGGAGCCTGGTGAGGAGGAGGAAGAGGAGGAGAACAAGAGGAAGGTCATGGAAGGATCACTAGCTTCAGATGTGCATTGTCAGATTGCCCAGCTGACCCCATGATGCTCTTGAGATCCTCATTTCTGCCAGGTGTTTCCATTTCAAATAATTTACAAGCGCTTCTTAGATTTTATTTCATTTACTTATTAAATTATTGTTTGTTTGATTGATTGATTTGTACCCTCCTTTCCCCCTGACAGCTAAAAACAGAGGGTGTGGGGAACGATAATTATGAAACAATTAAACCTTGACAGAATTAAATCTCACTCCAGATCCCCGTCTCCAGATCAAGCTGCCTTGAGCATTGTTTTAACTATGGAAAGGCGGCGTACAAATAAAATGACAATGATGATGATCTCCAGCATCCTTGGTCCTCCTGTGGGAATGTTCAGGGAGGCAGGAGAGGATATATTGTTTAATTATATCCTTCCCAACTTGTGTTAACAAGTTCTATGATTTAGCAGAGTAACACCCCCACCCCCTTTTAAACTTGCACAGCAGATAGGTTTGCCAGGCTTGCATAAGCCTCTAGAATATGTTTCCTGGTAATTCCCCTTTTATTCCCTCCTAAAAAGAATAGACAACACAGTATTGTACAAAAGTATAAAAGACTTTACTCACACGTTCTGTTCACAAATGGATCCCAGAAGGCAGATTTAAGTTACAAAATGCAGTCATACCTCGGGTTACAGACGCTTCAGCCCCCGGAAGTACCAGTGTTTCTTCAGGTTATGGACTGGCGAAACCCGGAAGTACCAGAACTGGTTACTTCTGGGTTTCGGCGGTCGCGCATGCGCAGAAGCGCTAAATCATGCTTTGCACATGCGCAGAAGCGCCGAATCACAACCCGCGCGTGCACAGACGCGCCACTGTGGGTTGCGAACGCTGTGGGTTGTGAACGTGCATCCCGCACGGAACACGTTTGCGACCCGAGCGTCCACTGTATACACACCTGGAATCTATCCCATAAGGAGATAGTTCCTTTGTCCTCTCTTGGCTGGAAACCAAGAGAGCATCTCAGGCTAAGGAGATGTTGCTTCTTTGAGGAATGGAGTCAGAGAGAGAGAGAGAGATGGCTGCTTGCCCTGTTTGTTACCTGCACAGGTAAGGTCACACCCACCTCTGCTCACCTGTAGAGGAAGTTTGTCCCAGCCCAGGAGGGAACAGGTGGTTTATCTACTGGCTGGACAAACATCCCTCTTCATGTCTAAACATGTCCATTCTAGCAATGTTGTATTTGACTGCTCTGTATTTCACACCCCCCACCTCCCACCTGGAAGCTCCTCCCACCTCTCACCTTTTTCCATCAGCTGGTTGAAGAGGAGGGTGTTGGAGAAGAAGAACAGGTAGGCAAACATCTGGGAGCTGATTTCCAGGTGCACCTCATACTGGCGGAGGAGGTCCAAGCTGGCCTGGTAGGTCGACACCACTTTGCGTATCTCCTCAGGAAGAGGCGGGGAAGAGAGCCAGCCCTCTCGCCCTTCACTCTGGAAGGGGTTGCAGTCCAACAAGGGTGGCAAAGACACGTATAGAGACTGGACAGGGACGGGGAGAGAGAAAGAGCGGCTCAGCTCTGAACTTCTCATACCAAATGTTCTGAGGAGGGGCGAGTGACCCACTTTGATCCCACGTAGCGCTGGGGAAGCGTTGCAGCTTGTGTGTGTATGTGTGTATCTATTTATCTAGATATGTGTGTGTGTGTGTGTGTGTGTGTATCTATTTATCTTTTTGAATTATGATGCTGGAGGAGACTCTTGAGAGTCCCATGGACGGCAAGAAGATCAAACCTCTCCATTCTGAAGGAAATCAGCCCTGAGTGCTCACTGGAAGGACAGATCCTGAAACTGAGGCTCCAAGACTTTGGCCACCTCATGAGAAGAGAAGACTCCCTGGAAAAGACCCTGATGTTGGGAAAGATGGAGGGCACAAGGAGAAGGGGACGACAGAGGATGAGATGGTGGGACAGTGTTCTCGAAGCTACCAACACAAGTTTGCCCAAACTGCGGGAGGCAGTGGAAGACAGGAGGGTCTGGCGTGCTCTGGTCCAGGGGGGTCACAAAGAGTCGGACACGACTAAACGACTAAAGAACAACAACATCTATTTATCTAGATGGAACGCCCTCCCATCAGATGTCAAAGAGAACAACAACTACCAGACTTTTAGAAGACATCTGAAGGCAGCCCTCTTTAGGGAAGCTTTGATGCATTGTTTGATGCATTACTGTATTTTAATATTTTGTTGGAAGCCGTCCAAAGTGTGGACGGGGTATAAATAATAATAATAATAATAATAATAATTATTATTATTATTATTATTATTATTATTATTATTATTATTATTATTATTTCTGCACCCACAATAGGCCTCAGGATTCCTGGCTTGGAGCAACAAACACAAACCTTTTTCAAACTTTTGCTTTTGACAATGCTTTTGTGCAAATCTGGCATTTTGGGAAAGTTGCATTTCTGAAATTAAAAAAATATATATAATTGGGTAGCACACAAATTAAACTAAGATGCGCTCAGGTTGCCAGGGGTTGGGCTAGATGACCCTTGAGGTCCCTTCCAACTCGACAATTCCATGATTCTATGAAAGGCCTCACAAATAGAAGAGTATTGCAGAGAAGGCAATAAATCAGGACTGGAATCATATAATTGTAGCGCTGGAAGGGGCTCTGCAATACAGGAATCTTGAAACATGGATCCCCTTCCAATTCGAAACCATACTGGACCCTGCTTAGCTTTGCAAATATGCTAGCAGTTTTATTGCTGTGCCATATATTTCATACATTTTTAATTTTCAGAAATGCATTTTTTTATACGTGCCAGTGGTCTGGCATTAATGAAGTCTGCAGTGAGAGAGGGCAGGGCAGGCAGATATGGAGACGGTTGGAATATTGGACCAATCTCCAAGATGGAAAGAACGCGAAGTTTGCAGCTGTCTGGCATGATTGTGTTAACACATGTCAATAAAGAGGAAAACAGTTTGTCCCCTCCCTCTGCTAATCAATGGATTTTGGTTAATTCAATACTATAGCATATTATTCCTCTTTAAGATTCATCTCAGCCCACAACAGTCGTGGGTTTTCATTTTATTCTGGGCCTGAAATCAATAGTCATATCCTTCTATTTTTATTGCACCAGCGTGGAGTGTACTATTGAGGGTTTTGTTAACCCTGCATGGCATTTTCCCCTTGAGTCGCTTTTCTTGCTTTATTCATAATAATAATAATAAAAATTAAGATGAGAGTGGGAAGGACACCAGGAAAAGTTGAGAAGGGAAAGAACAGGCAGCTTTCCAACCCAGAGGCTTGCCGAATGTCCGCCAGAACTGGCGAAAGGCAGTCACCCCTCTAAATATAGCGTCTCGGAAAGTGTTTCCCCACCCTTCTGGTAAAAGTGCTCATTTCTCTGGCCTTGCAGGCTGCGAGACCTGACTCATTTCGTGAGAGGTTCCTCTCGGCCAGACGCCTGGCGCTCAAGACAAGAGCAACCCGGGTACTCTGAGCTTTGCCAAGGAGCAAGCAGGGAGGTGGGGAGAGCGAGGAGCCCCCTGCCTTCGAGGAGCTTACACTTCAAATTTTACACCTTCCCGCTGGAACGGTACCTTATTAATCTACAGTGGTACCTCGGGTTACATACGCTTCAGGTTACAGACTCCGCTAACCCAGAAATAGTACCTTGGGTTAAGAACTTTGCTTCAGGATGAGAACAGAAATCATGCTCTGGCGGCGTGGCGGCAGCAGAAGACCCATTAGCTAAAGTGGTGCTTCAGGTTAAGAACAGTTTCAGGTTAAGAACGGACCTCCGGAATGAATTAAGTACTTAACCCGAGGTACCACTGTACTTGCACTTTTGGTGTGCATTTGAACTGCTAGGTTGACAGGAGCTGGGACCGAGCAACGGGAGCTCACTCTTTCGCTGGGATTCGAACCACCAACCTTCTGATCGGCAAGCCCAAGAGGCTCAGTGGTTTAGACCACAGTGCCACCCGTGTCCCTATAGTTTGCCAACAGGAGATTCAAAAGACAAGCCCTCTGTTTTGCTGACTTCTCAATGTCTATCCAAAACCGTTTGTAATGTATCATGTCTCCAGGTTGCAGGAAGTTGCCCCCCTCCGATCTGATCTCCCTCCCTCTCGCCTTCTTCCCGTGACATCACCACAGCCAGCGACGGTGGTCACTGCCATGCACGGCTGGCTGCGCCTGTGGTGCAGTGCAGGATGCGCAGGGCTGCATCTGCAAGGAGAAGCTTTCTCTTTGCGCGATGCCAGCCATGTGTGCAGCCGAGGGTCAGGCCTGGAGATACAGCCGTTTCTCTGCATGGGGGGGGGGGCAGAATGAGCTCTGCAATGGTTGAGAGAGTCTGTGCCTCTGACTACTACTGGGGAATGATTCGAGCTAAATAAGCAATCTTGGGTGCTCCTGGGGAGGTCTAGAACGAGGACCCCCCCCCCCGCTGTAACATTGGGTAAAGACCGTGATTCGTGGACCTCATTTTCTTCATCCTCAGAAAGGTTGGTTTGGCAGCTAAAAGGGCCACTTTCACACGACAGGCAAAGATCAACATTGACCTTCTCCCTGACAGGCTTGATTTCTGCTTGCAAGGGGGGGGGGGTTGCCTTGCATTCAGAAATGCCCGCCCTTCCGTCTACCACAAGCCAGTCTCTCTGCAAGATCGCCTTGCCCCATGCATACCCTCTTGACCCCTTCGATCTGAGGAACTGACCCACATAATACCCCTTCCTCAGACGTAAGGAGTCTGATCTTTTAGACTGGGGGCACCTACGCACTTTGGAACTCCCCGCTGATGGACACCAAGCAGTGGCAGCCTTCACTGTCTTTTCTCCGCCACCTGCTAAAGAAACCTTTTCACAGAGCCTTGGGCTTGCAGATCAGAAGGTCGGCGGTTCGAATCCACGTGACAGGGTGAGCTCCCGTTGCTCGGTCCCTGCTCCTGCCCACCTGGCAGTTCGAAAGCATGAAGTGCAAGTAGTTAAATAGGTACCACTTCGGTGGGAAGGTAAACAGCGTTTCCGTGTGCTGCTCTGGTTCGCCAGAAGCGGCTTAGTCATGCTGTCCACATGACCTGGAAGCTGTACGCCGGCTCCCTAGGCCAGTAAAGCGAGATGAGCGCCGCAACCCCAGAGTCGGTCACGACTGGACCTAATGGTCAGGGGTCCCTTTACCTTTACCCAGAATGTGTTATGTATTTTTTATATCGTAATTTTGTGTTGTGAACCACCCTGAGATCTATTGGTATAGGACGGAATACAAATTTAAGAAGAAGAAGAAGAAGAAGAAGAAGAAGAAGAAGAAGAAGAAGAAGAAGAAGAAGAAGAAGAAGAAGAAGAAGAAGAAGAATAGAGTGTTGGTGTGTGTTTTAGCTTATTGCTGGTTTTTAAAGTTCAAATGTTTTAGCTGGTCTGACTGATAACCTCACTGTTTTATTCTTTCCGTAGACAGCCTTGAGCATTTCTGCGCTCGAGTGGCACACACATTTCATCAAATAAATAAAATAAATATGGGGTTTCCCCCCCAGTCTTTGGACCTTGGTCAGGAAAAGCAACCCTCAGCCCCACAGCTCCCTGGAAGTGACAGGGACATGGATTACCTTGGAGATGTAATACACACACTGCTGGAAGGTATACATAATGACTTCCTCCAGGACCGTCATGGCTTCTTCGCTGGCAGTGATGGTCAGGGAAATGAGAGATTCCTTGGATCCTAAGAGGGAGACAGGAAAAAGAAAGGAGGAGGAGGGCTGAGCCCAACATTTGGGGCTGAGCGTTTGCTTCTCGAGAAAAGGCACCTCTGCAGCTCTACCCAAAAAGCCTCGCATTCGGAGGCCAAAACCTTAATGTGTTTATTTATTGTTCACGTTTCCAAACCGCCCCTTGTGCTGCAGAAACCCAGAGAGGTGAACACACTTAATAATCCCTTAAAGCAATTAATTTAAGCATCGTTTTTAAAAATCGCATTAAGATAATGCGCCAGGAAAAGACAGAGAATGTGAAGGGGTTCCAAGTCGGCATGGAAAGAGCCACACAGCCAACTCCACAAATGTTAAGACGGGGAGACTCCCACAACTCTGTGTGTGTGAAATAACTCAGTGAAGTTTGCTGACCTTTTAAACTGACCGGGTTTATTGTCTCCTTCGGGTAACAAGAGATGCAGAAATGGAGAGGAAAGCCTGTCCAGCCAGCCAACAGCACCCCTTCTTTCCAACCAGGCAGGAAGGCAACAGCCCCGTCCGACTTCTGCCCCCCACCCTGATAAAAGGCTCCCATGGGTGTCACTCTGGACCTGTAAAACTCATCTGACTCGGCTGCCATTGGACGCCCTCCCTGCTCGTCTTCAGAGGGAGTGAATCAAGAAGCCTGATTCTTGCCCCCCCCCCCATGTCAGGGCTGAGTCACATCAGGCTTCCAGTTGGGACTTCGGTGGATTAGAGGTCCTCCATACCAACCCCACCACCCCACAGAAAACTAGATGGGGAGTAACATGTACAAATGGCTTGAGATACCTATTAGGTCCACAAATTGCCATATACTAGCATATATTCAACACAAAAAACAGTAGACAATTTGTTGTTGACAAAGGACAGCTGGACATATAAAGGGCCCCATTACCTTCAGTAGCTGAGGGCCTCATCAAACCTCAATCCGGCTCTGACCCCACCCACTCCAACCAATCTAAAAGCATAATAAAACACCTTTCATGTCCAGCTCCTCCTCCATGCTCTGGATGTAAACGGGGGATTTCTGCTGGACGAAGTAGAGGATTTCGATGGAGTTCGACATCCAGAAAAGAACGTGCTGCAAGTCGGGCAGCAGGTCTTTGATGGTGAAGCGGGAGAGAGACGCAGGATCCTGGCTGACGAGACAAGCGCAGAGTTGAGAGGCATCCCGGCAGAGCTACAGGGACGCAGTTCGCGCACAAACACAGCACCACCTCTCTCCAAACGGATCTTCGAACGTCCGCTTTGCTCACCAGGCTCTGAGAGACCCTCGCAAGATCTCACACAACCGCCTTGAGTTTCCGCAAGAGCCTCCCAGAGCCCGGAATGCAAGGCGGAGAGCTTAGGGAGAAAGCTGCCCCAAAAGAGCTTTTAAGCTCTCCGCCTTCCGTGCATTTAATTTGGGCGAGTTCAGCCAACCAGCTGCCAAGCACATGAAGTTGAAATCGCGCAAGTTGGAGGTGGCACAAGGTGGAAAGGTTTTGACCGGTGCAGGGATGGCTATTCCGCCTGAGGTTCCTGTGGAAAATCTGGGGCACTTGGGAACTATAGTCCAAAACATCTGGAGAGTGCCAGATGTTGGCGTAGGCTGCACTAACCACTGCACCACATGGCTCTGCTTTACCCCAGCTTCCTGAGAAACAGCCTTCTTTTTCAGAAGGATATGCCCCTCTTCTTCCCACCAGCATTTCCTTACAGTCTCTCCAGTCTCCAGGCGCCAAGATTGGTTGTTTATTCCAAAAGAATAAATAAAATCATATGGGATCATTTCACCAAAATGATAGGCTCCAGAGAGCGACTGCACACACCAGCTCTGCTCCCTTATATTAAGACTGTTCCAATTATCTAAAGAGGACAAGGAAATCTGGATCTGGTTTCATTCTTCCCCTTGCACCGAAGCGCCGCTTTTTGTTTTCGCTTTATATATAGATTGCCGCAATAATAATTCAACCCTGTCTGAATGGATTGTCTTAATCACGTCCCCTCCTTCTCTCATCAGATGCCGTCCTGGGTTGTTAAGGAATCCGATGAGGAATGCAACCGAGCAAATAAAGGATACTAGGAGAGCCTTGCTGAGTTGCTGTGCAAACAAGATAAGGCGACAATAAACACAAAGAAAAGGAGACCGAAAAAGGCCGGACTTGGCACACAGAGACATTTGTCCTTTCCACACTCCGTTTGTCACCATCGAGCTAAACAACAACCGCAAGAAGTGATCAGGCTTCTGTAAGGCGGTCAACCCTGATTCATTGCCAATGCAAGCAGCATTCTGCAACCCAGGTGGATTATGCAACTGAAGCAAAATTTGCAGTGTGAGAGGCAGTGTGGTGTAGCAGTTAGAGAAAAGACTAGGATCTGGGAGAGGCCAGGGTTCAAATCCATGCTCAACCATGAAGCTTGCTTGCTGGTTACCTGCCTCTCAGCCTAGCCTACCTCACAGGGCTGATGTGGGGATTAAATGAGGTCGGGGGGGGAGCAACATGCATGTCACCTTGAGCTCCCTGGAGAAAAGGGTGGGATATAAATGCCATAAAGGTAAAGGGACCCCTGACCATTAGGTCCAGTCGTGACCGACTCTGGGGTTGCGGCGCTCATCTTGCTTTACTGGCCGAGGGAGCCGGCGTACAGCTTCTGGGTCATGTGGCCAGCATAACTAAGCCGCTTCTGGCAAACCAGAGCAGTGCGCGGAAACGCCGTTTACCTTCCTGCCAGAGTGGTACCTATTTATCTACTTGCACTTTGACGTGCTTTTGAACTGCTAGGTTGGCAGGAGCAGGGACCGAGCAACGGGAGCTCACCCCATTGCGGGGATTCAAACCGCCGACCTTCTGATTGGCAAGTCCTAGGCTCTGTGGTTTAACCCACAGCGCCACCCCTGTCTCTTATAAATGCAATAAACAAACAGATAGACAAGTATCAGGGACTCCAGGGTTTGAATTAGGAATCACAGGTGGTGGCCTTGTATGTTGTGTGTGGCCAGGGATTGGAGGGAAGGGGACACAGGTTTGTGACATTGGTTCCTGCGACCAGCAGGCAGAATGATGCCTTTGGTGACGTTTGAAGGTTCTCCTAGGGGTTTAAGTGGATGCTAAATCCCAAATCCCTCTGGGGTCTCCGAGGCCTTTCTGCACTTGAGCAGAATTGCAGAATACACATGTCAGGAAGCAGATCTGGACACAAGCCAGTTTACTCCACTTCGACCCTTTTTTATTCCCTCTCTTGGAGGAAGCACAGTGGAACCTCAGTTTTATAACGTAATCCATTCCGGAAGACCCTTCAACTTCCAAAACGTTCGAAAACCAAAGATCAATGGGCGGTTGGCAAAATCCATTGAAAAAATGGAAAAACATGCAGCAGAAGCTGTTCGATTTCTGAGGCACATTCAAAAACGGAAGCAATTACTTCCCGGTTTTCGGCTTCCGAATCATTCTGCTTCCGAGACGCTCGAAAACCAAGGCTGTATTTCTGTCCAGAATGGTTATGCAACTGCAGAAGCAAATTTAATTAAGAAATGTTCCTATTAAAGGCTGTCTCTTGTGGGAGCTGGAGCTGAATGTCAGAAGATTCGGGATAGATAAAAAAGGAAACTTTATTTTATCCACCCAGAATCTTCCAATCTAGCTTCACTACATGTCCAATGGTTCTAGTGGTAGGGAAACGAAAAAAATCTCTCTCCATTTTCTCCAGGCTGTGCATAATTAGCAAAAGCAGCAAGAACAGCAACGAACGATGAATTGTGCTGCAATTTCTTGCCAGAAAACAAAACAAGGCTAGTCTGCTAGCTAGGTTCAGGCATTCACACAAAGCACGAATAAACCATGGCTTGCTGTACTGTGAGAAGCAGGTCCTTTTATCATTTGCTTTTCAATTGAATAGGCTTTGCATTTGTTAGAAGACTGCCTTTAAGATAAAAACTGCTTGTTACAGTGGTACCCCGCAAAACGAACGCCTCGGAAGACGAAAAACTCGCTAGACGAAGGAGTTTTTCGTTTTCTTAGCCGCTTCGCAAGACGCATTTCCCTATGGGCTTGCTTCGCAAAACGAAGCTTGCCCCGCAAGCTCCGGGGATAGCGGGGAAGCGCAAGGGGCGGCGGGGAAAAGATCGCTTCTCCTCGTTGCCAGCCCCGCCTTCCCCTCTCTCCCCGGACCCCTTTTGAACCAAGGGGTGGCAACGGGGAGAAGCGATTCTCCCCGCTGCCCCTTCCCTTGCTTTAAAACAGGTCCGGGGACAGAGATTGCGGGGCAGGCAACGGGGAGAAGCAATCTTCTCCCCGCGGCCCCTAGCTTTAAACAGGTCTGGGGACAGAGGGGAAGGCGCGCGGCGCTTCCCCTCTGTCCCCGGACGGTCTCCATAGGAACGCATTGATTGATTTTCAATGCATTCCTGTGGGAAACCATGCTTCGCAAGACGAAAAACTGCAAGAAGAAAAAACTTGCGGAACGAATTAATTTCGTCTTGCGAGGCAGCACTGTATATGATGCATTTGCATGCTGTATTTTGAAGGCATTCCCCCTCACCCCCAGGATGACCCAGAGCTTGGTTTGGGTGGCATGCAAACCAAAACCTACATGCACATTTATTTGGAAGCAACATTTCACAGAAAGAAGCGGAAATCCTGGATGCAGAAGACTTACTGTTGCGACTGTTTCTCGGCTAGTTCGTTTGTTTTCTCCTGGAATCGAGGAAGGAAACAAAGAAAGAAAGAAAGGGAAAGGGAATGAAATATCACTGACACTGTGAAGATGAGAAAGTACCCAAATCTGCACAGCCAGTCCCAATGTTGCTTGCTAGCCACGTTTTCTCACAATAAATTCCCCCTCCTTCCCCGCCCCCCCAGTAGTGAGTGTTCATTCACAGCAGGGAAACCCAGAGATTTGCAGAAGGACAACAATCTTCAGGCCTGGTTAAAGAGGACATGCAGCGATGGTGCCAGGTGAGCCTCTCCGGGGAGAGCATTCCACAAACGGGGAGCCACCACTAAAAAGGCCCCTGTTCTCTTTGACCGAAAGAAGCAGAGAGATTCAATTATATATGTGGGAATGTTCAGGGAGGCAGGAGAGGAGATACTGTTTATTAATATCCTTCCTAACTTGCACTAGCAAGCTCTATAACTGAGCAGAGTTTTAACATCCCCCTTTGAACGCAGAGCGGGTAGCTGGTTGCAGGCTTGTTTAAGCTTCTCAATATAGATTCCTGGTAAGATCCTTTCTTTCCCCCTTAAAAGAATAAACACGCCACAATCTTGTGTAAAGTATATAAAAGTAGTTTACTCACATCATCAGTTCACAGTTGGATCCTTGAAGGCAGACTTAGTTACAAAGATATATACATGTGGGTCTACCCCATCTGGGAGGTTAATCCCAGTGACTGTAGACTGGCAGTCACTGCAGTTCACATGATGAAAGGAAGATGGAGAAGAAGGGAGGAGGGCTGTGTGCCTTGCGCTTTTGTTACCTGGACAGGTAAGGCCACGCCCACCTCTTGTCACATGCCAGAGGAAGGTTGCCCCAGTCCAGGGGGAAACAGGAAGTTCCGACTCGCTGGACCAAACATCCCCTTGCATGTCCACTCTAGGAAAACGAGGAATGTTGTACTTGACTGCTACTTATGTATCACATCCCACAATACAGTGGTACCTCGGGATGTGAACGGGATCCGTTCCAGAGCCCCGTTCGCACCCTGAATAGAACGTAAGACTGCGTCTGCGCAGGTCGCATTTCGCCGCTTCTGCGCATGCGCGTGACATCATTTTGACCGACTGCGCATGTGCGAGCGGCGAAACCCGGAAGTAACGCGCTGCATTGCTTCTGCGTCGCCGTGGAGCGCAACCCGAAAATACTTATCCTGAAGCATATTTATCCCGATGTATGACTGTATATCCGATATATACTAACCCACACGGTCCTCTGTATCATCTTGGCCAACTTGAGGAGGAGATGGCCAAACTCCCCGGGCTTGAAGTGGCCGGCCGAGTGCTGGACGCAGAGGCAGAGGAGGAAGGCGGGCGCCAGCTTGTGGTCGTCGCTGGTGGGCTCGATGAGCGTGACGATCCTCCGCAGCAGCAGGTCCTCACTAGCCTTGTCAAACTCCAGCTGCAGCTTCCGGCGGCCTCCCCTCCGCCCAGAGGCTCCCTGCAGCAGCGCGGACGCCTTCTTGGCCGACGAGCCCTTGTCCCTCGCCTGGTTGCCGCAGACCTTGCAGGTGGATGGCAGCTCGGGCTCGGACGCTCGGCGCGCGGCCTTCAGCCTCATGAGTGTCTGGGCGGGCAGTGGCTGTGTCTTCACGGGGTCCTTGTAGAGCAGCAGGTAGTAGAGGCCCAGGGAGATGAGGTCGCCGTGGTGGAGAGCCGCCGTCCTGCCCACCTCGGAGAAGTTGATGGAGACGGCCGCCCCCGCAATGGGCTCCAGGACCAGCTTCTCCTCGGGGCGGTGGCTCGAGCGGCCGGACACCTTGACCTTCCGGATGGTGCAATGGAGGGGGAGGATGTCCGGAGCCGAGAGGCTGATGCTGGGCTTGCTGGCTTGAGTCCTCTGGCCAACAGTGTGCTGGTCGCGATTCAGCAAATAGACCAAGCTGTCCTGCACAGAGAAAACCATAAACATACACAGAGAAAGACGTTTATTCAATATTTTCCTTCCTTTCTGCACTGAGTGGGGTTGGACTAGATGGCTCTTGAGGTCCAACTCTAAAATTCTATGATTCTATTCCATTTATGGGACACGGGTGGTACTGTGGTCTAAACCACAGAGCCTAGGACTTGCCAATCAGAAGGTCGGCGGTTCAAATCCCCGTGACGGGGTGAGCTCCTGTTGCTCTGTCCCAGCTCCTGCCCACCTAGCAGTTCGTAAGCACGTCAAAGTGCAAGTAGATAAATAGGTACCGCTCTGGCGCGAAGGTAAACAGCGTTTCTGTACGCTGCTTTGGTTCACCAGAAGCGGCATAGTCATGCTGGCCACATGACCCGGAAGCTGTACGCCGGCTCCCTTGGCCAGTATAGCGAGATAAGCGCCGCAACCCCAGAGTCGGCCACGACTGGACCTAATGGTCAGGAGTCCCTTTACCTTTATCTTTATTTCATTTATATTCCACCGTCAATGGTCCATCTCAATGACCCATCTGGGCCAGCACCCTGTTTTCTTTTTAATTTATTTATTCGGTTTTTCAGATTAGGATTTGACAGTCACATATTCAACATACAACATAAACACCAAGGTTCCAAAAATCTCCTGGACTTCTCTCCTCCCCTTTGTGGGTCCTCATTATATATCATTTTGAGGTTTCCCTTTTCCTAATAATATTCACCTGTTCCCATTTTTTGCAGGGGAACAAGCACCAAGAAATAGTTTGATGCTGAGTCCACAAAGAAGCATCTGTCTCCATATTGTCATATTGCTGAGATGCTAAGGATTGAACCTAAGAATGTCAGAAGAGCCTGCAGGATCAGGCCCACCTTCATGGACTCAGTATCAGTCTGTTCCCTGAGAGCCTGTGTGGTGTAGTGGTTAAGAGCGGTGGACTAGTAATCTGGGGAACCGGGTTCGCGTCTCCGCTCCTCCACATGCAGCTGCTGGGTGACCCTGGGCCAGTCCCACTTCTCTGAAGTCTCTCAGCCCCATTCACCTCACAGAGTGTTTGTTGTGGGGGAGGAAGGGAAAGGAGATTGTTAGCTGCTTTGAGACTCCTTGGGGTAGTGATAAAGCGGGATATCAAGTCCAAACTCTTCTTCTTCTCCTTCCAAATGACAAGGCTCAACCCTACTGCAACCTGTGGTCGGCGTGGCAAGTGAGGAGAGGGTGCCTCTGAGGATGTGCAGAGAGCCTTCCGTTCACTACAGAGTCACTGGAGACCGGGGAGCAGCTTCCATGCTGACCTGGCTGCTTTCTGTTCTCTCTCTCTCTCTCTCTCTCTCTCTCTCTCTGTGTGTGTGTGTGTGTATTTGCTTTTTCAGATTAAAATTTGACAGTCACATATTCAACATACAACATAAACAGAAGATTCCAAAAATCTCCTGGACTTCCCTCCTTCTTTTTGTGGGTCCTGTTTGTAAATCATTTCCTCCTGCATCTTTTATAATAGAATTCCAAATCTTTTATCTCTCCATTGTATCCAAAATTCACGATTAAACTACAAGGTTTATTCCAGTCCTACTAATGATTCTAACTGCTTACAATGGTCTTTAAGATAAGTTATAAATTTCCCCCATTCCTTATTAAAATTTTGGTCTTCCTGATTTCCGATTCTTCTGGTCATTTTAGCCATTTCAGCATAATCCATCAACTTGATCTGCCACTCTGTGAATTTGTCCTCTTTTAAAGCCATCCAAGTTGATGGCCATCCCTGCTTCAAGTGGGAGGGAGTTCCACGGTCTAACTCTGTGTTACACGAAGAAGGGCTTCCTTTTGCCTGTCCAGAATCACCCAGCATTTGGCTTCATTGGATGTCCCTGAATTCTAGTGTAACAAGAGAAGGAGAAAAACTCCCTCTCCACTTTCTGTACGCTTGGCATAATTTTATACATCTCTTATCGTGTTTCCTCTCGCTCACCTTTCCTCTGAACTAGAAAGCCCCAAACGTTGCAAGCTTTCTTCGAAAGGGACTTCCTCCTTCCAATACTCCTTTTCTGAGCCTTTTCCAGCTCTGTAAAATATTTTTGACGCGTGGGAACCGGAACCGTACACAGCATGCACCAGAGATTTATATAATGCCATTAGGATATTGACCGTTTTGTTTTCAGGGGTGAACTATGGACCCCAGAATTGTTGGAGATAAAGGATGTGCTTTGAATGGGCATCCAATGATGCTGGGAATTGGAAGATTTGGGATGGATAAAAAGAAATCCTGCTTCATGCAGTGCAGAGTTAAACTGTGGAACGCCCCCCCCTCCCAAGGCAGTGAGGATATCAACTGAATAAATGAATGAATTGAAAAATCTGAGGACCCTAAACTTGTGCACCCCCTGCCTCTTTGTGGTGAAAGGGCCTGGCAAGTAGCTGATCCCATGGCCCCCGCCCTCCCGAATTCAAGGGTGCTGTCATGTAAGACGGAAATCTGCCTTACTCATTGCTAACGCCTGGGTCCTCTTACACGTGTTTGTGGGTTATTGGTTTTGCCTTGTTCTTATTGTGCATTTTGAGTTCCCGTTCTGTATTTTTACGTTGTGAACCGCCCTGAGATCTTTGAATGAAGGACGGTTGTACAAAATTGGACAAATACAGTGGAGCCTTGGGTTACGTTGCCTCTGGCTTATGTCACCCTCGGATTGAGACCGACGCAAACCTGAAAGTACCAGAATGAGTTACGTCCGGGTTCGCGCCGTTCATGCACACGCAGAAGCACTAAATCGTGCACATGCGCAGATGCAACGCTTTGCATTGCATTGTTTTCGGGTTGCGGCGGGGCCTCCGGAACAGATCCCCGCCGTAACCTGAGGTTCCACTGTAGTAGTAATGACAGCAACTTTGATTTTGCAAAAATTGACACGGATTAAGTTGCCTGCTGTTGCTTCAGATTTTTCTGCGCACCCCTTACAAATATATATAATAATAATAATTTATTTATATCCTGCCCACCCCAGCTGAAGCTGGGCTCAGAGCAGCTAACAATAAAGTAACACAGCATTCTAAAATCAATTCATTCTAAAATCAATTCAGAATCAAATTAATGGCAACCATTGGGTTAGAGTTCTGTGCGGATTACCAAAGGAGGGAGTCAGGCTGTGCCCTGGCCAAAGGCCTGGCGGAACAGCTCTGTCTTGCAGGCCCTGCGGAAAGATGTCAAGTCCCGCAGGGCCCTAGTATCTTGTGACAGAGCATTCCACCAAGTCGGAGCCAGTACTGAAAAGGCCCTGGCCCTAGTTGAGACCAATCTAACCACCTTGCAACTTGGGACCTCCAAAGTGTTGTCATTTGTTGACCTTTCCACCAGATTGGGGCCACGGCCGAAAAAGCCCAGGCTCTGGATGAGGCCAGCCTAACCTCCCTGTGGCCCGGGACCTCCAAGATGTTTTTGTTTGAAGACCGTAAGGTCCTCCGTGGGACATACCAGGAGAGGTTGTCTGGTAGGTACAAGGGTCCTAGGCCACATAGGGTTTTAAATGTTAAAACCACATAGGGTTTTAAAGGTTAAAACCAGCACCTTAAACCTGATCCTGTACCCCACCGGGAGCCAGTGCAGCTAGTATAACACCGGGTGAATGTGATCCCACGGCGAGGAGCCTGTAAGGAGTCTCGCTGCGGCATTCTGCACCCACCGGAGTTTCTGGGTCAGCTTCAAGGGTAGCCCCATGTAGAGCGAGTTATAATGAAGTCTGGAAGTGACCGTCGCGTCACAGTGACTAAGTCAGGGCCAGAGAGGTAAGGAGCCAACTGCTTAGCTTGGCGGAGATGAATATATGTCTATATCTATACACACACACACACACACACACACAGAGAGACATACAGTAGACCCTCGGGTTACATTACTCTTGAGTAACGTAAACTTCGGGTTGCAAAAGTGGCAAACCTGGAAGTATTTTTCCGGATTTTGCCGCTCATGCATGCGCAGAAGCGCTTTATCACACCGCGCGCATGCGCAGAAGCAGAACATCTGAATACGGATTTTTCAGTGTGCGCACGAACCCCTGGAACAAATTAAATTTGTACCCAGAGGGTCCACTGTATATAAAGTGGTAGACCTAAATGCCGCAGAGCCTAGCAAAGGCGTGTCTCGCCTGCTTACGTGTTGCTGGCTGTAGCCTTGCAGGAGAAGCAGGTGTGGAGACTGGTACAGCGAGTAGCGCAGGCTGTTGCCACTTTGGTCCCCGGCGGGCGCCGGCTGCGCATCCCTGCCGCTCTCCAGGCACTGGAGGGTCTCGGGCAGCGTGGAATAGTGCCTCCTCAGCTGCTCCTCCTGCTGCCCCCCTTCGGCGCTGGCGCTGCCCGCCTGGCTGAGGCTGGTCTCGCTGACAGTGCGGCGGAGGGAGGTCTGCGTGGCGTGGCTCTTGCAGCCCGTCAGAAGCGTCATGGCGCCCTTGGTGCGGTTGCGCTGGAGCTTCCGGGCCTGAGCATTGATCCCTGGGAGGGGGAACAAGAGGGGATTTTATGCCAGGCATCAAAACAACACACACACATTATTATTATTATTATTATTGCCCCACCTTTTTGCCTGGCAGAGATTCAAGGTGGCTTACAGGTGGGGAATCGTTAAAAAAATTAAGCATACATATGTGAAAAATCTATTAAAACCATGAAGAGAATGATTAGTTAATGACAATTAAAAGTCATAGAGAAATTAAGAAATGCAGAACAAGTGATAAAGAACGAAAAATCTTCAGAGGTTGTTGACGGAAGTCTAAAACATTGTATAAGATAAGAAGTAATGTTAAATGAATGTTGGAAATGATATGTTAAAAAACTAATAAAAATGTATAAAAAAGAAAAAAAAAGAAAATCTATTAAAACGATACTTACTTCGCCAAACCTTTATAAGTATTATAAGAATAGGACATCATAAATCATCCATATATAAAATTTTAAAATATATACAAATAAACAGCCATGTAAAAGGGGCAATAATGAGGATTTTCATTGGAGTTTCTTCCCACTAAATAGTGCCAATAATTACAATAAAAAGGATTCTTTCCTTTTTATTGTATCCTTTCAAAAAACAAACAGACAGACAGAAGCCTTTCTGTTAGGCATTATGTCCACTGAAATCCAAAAAAACTTTAGAGCCATCTTTAAGCATGAAACCACGGTGGCCAGAATTCTGGTAGCAAAAAATGGGAAAGGTGACTGAATTCCTACAAAGCTTGACTGGAAAGTGAAGATGATAGTATACCTGGAACTTGCGAAAATGACTGGGAGAATAAGAGAAAACTCAAATCAGAAAGTGAGCAAAGAATGGACAATATTTAAAGAATATTTAAAACAATACTGTGAGAATGCAAATCTCCTGACAGGTGTAGATTGAATGTTGAATATTAAAGAGAATTATAAACGTAAAAATTGTTCCTGATATGTAACAGATATAATAAGAAGTCCGTAAATAAGAATATTCAGAAGCAGAATGAGGTGATTCGGAAGTCAAAAGTATGTGTGATGTTAGATGATGTGTAGCCAATTAATGTTTAGTTGTCATTGTTGTATTGTTTTTGTCTGTCTGTGTTTTGCAATGAAGATAATAATAATGACATGGGGGAAACGACCAATAATTAAAATAAAAAACAGCACCAGCTCTTTCCTTAAAAGCGGTCAGTTCCCCAAAGCCTGTTGGAACAGGAAGGTCTTTACCTGGTGGGACAACAGCAAGGAGGGAGCCAGTCTGGCTTCCCTAGGCAGGGAGTTCCAAAGTTGCCTAGGAGGAGCCACCACCGAGGAGGCCCTCTCCCGCCACCCCACCAAGTGTGCCTGTGAATGAAGCCGTTAATGAAGAACATGAGGAAGCCTCACTGGATCAGGCCAAAGGGATCCCAGCCAGCCCGAGATCCTTGTTTCCTTGGGCGGCCAGGAATCCCACAAGGGCAGGGGGTGATGCTTTCCTCCACTATTGCTCCTCAAAAGTTGGTAAGGAAGACTGCCTCAGAAACTCAGGAGGCTCTTTGTTGTTTAGTCGTTTAGTCGTGTTCGGCTCTTTGTGACCCCCTGGACCAGAGCACGCCAGGCCCTCCTGTCTTCCACTGCCTCCTGCAGTTTGGTCAAACTCATGCTGGTAGCTTCGAGAACACTGTCCAACCATCTCATCCTCTGTCGTCCCCTTCTCCTTGTGCCCTCCATCTTTCCCAACATCAGGGCCTTTTCCAGGGAGTCTTTTCTTCTCATGAGGTGGCCAAAGTCTTGGAGCTTCAGCTTCAGGATCTGTCCTTCCAGTGACCACTCAGGGCTGATTTCCTTCAGAATGGAGAGGTTTGATCTTTTTGCAGTCCATGGGACTCTCAAGAGTCTCCTCCAGCACCAGAATTCAAAAGCATCAATTCTACGGTGATCAGCCTTCTTCATGGTCCAGCTCTCACTTCCATACATCACTACTGGGAGTGATCACTACTGGAGGCTCTACTCATGATTAAAAACTCACTGCCTACAGCAGGGTTTCCAAACTTGAGTCTTCAGCTGGTTTTGGACGACAGCTCTATAATCTCTGGCCACTGCTAGCTAGGAATGATGGTACTTGTAGACTCAAGTTTGGGGAACCCTGGACTACTGTGTGGTTTTATAATGTGCCTTTTTACTTACAAAGAAATCAGTGGAGATATATATATATATATATATATATATATATATATATATATATTGAAGGAAAAAGGAAGGACATGCCATTGAAAAAAGACCGGCCTGGCCTCCATCTCAGGGGATTAGTAGTTTGCCTCCCAAGTTTCTCATACAGTGGTATCTTGGTTCTCAAACTCCAGAAGTCCATTCCAAAACCAAAGCATTTCAAAACCAAGGCATGCTTTCCCACAGAAAGTAATTCAAAATAGATTAATCCATTCCAGACTTTTAAAAACAACCCCTAAAACAGCAATTTAACATGAATTTTACTATCTAACAGGACCATTGATCCATAAAATGAAAGTCATAAACAATGTACTGCAATTACACAATCAATCAATGAATCAATCAATCAATCAATCAATCAGTAGCTGAACTGAGTTCCACACAGTCACAGAAACAAGTCGAAAAGAGCCACAAAAACAAAAATGCAAAATGAATAGCAAAAACTGACAGAACTCAGCGTAACACTCAAAACGGAAGTGTGGCACTCAATACGGAAGCTTAACACTCAAAATGGAGCACTTTCGGCTTCCGAAAAAGGTTCGCAAACTGGAACACTTATTTCTGGGTTTGCAGTGTTTGGGTTCCAAGTTGTTTGAGTACCAAGGCATTTGAGAACCGAGGTACCACAGTACTCCAGTTAAAAGCCAGGGGAAGATGTCAAAGCAGAGGCTGGGGAGGAGGAAAACACCCACCCCCCTCAGCCAGCTTGCTCACTTCTTGTCCTTTACCTTTACCTTTACCTTGGGTTAAGAACTTAATTCGTTCCGGAGGTCCGTTCTTAACTGAAACTGTTCTTAACCTGAGGTACCACTTTAGCTAATGGGCTGCCGCAAAGTTCTTAACCTGAGGTACTATTTCTGGGTCAGCGGAGTCTGTAACCTGAAGCATCTGTAACCCGAGGTACCACTCTACTTTTGTTATAAGAATTTAAGGTCTCAAATATATAAATTAAATGTTCATAAATTTACAAGGCAAACACATACATAAATATATAAACCACTGAAGCAGTAGAGGAAAACAGTCCTGGAACCATTTTAACTCTCCCAAATTGACCTCAATTTTATTCTCTGCAAAGAGAGAGGAAATGGAAAAAACCTCCCCATTGTCTCTGTGCTCACAAATCCTGCCTTAAGGGCACATGAATATGGTGGAGCCTGTGACCTGGACTCAGGAATTAAGTATTTATCATCACAAAAGGATGACCCGGCTCTCCAGGTAAACCCATTAACAGCCAGGTAAACCCATCAACAGGTTTCTTGCCAGACAGGATTCTGTTGTAGATGCCTCTTCTGTGATGTATGTGTGATGTATGGGGGGGGGGGTCTTGGGCTGCAGGGTAGGCAATTTAAAAAGGCTGTGTGCACCATTGTTCGGGGTCCCTCCTGCCTCCTGCATGGGGTGAGTGAGGACCCTGTTGCAGAAGTTCAATAAAGATCAGGCTTTGCTTCTCAATGTTCTCTGGTTGGCCTCTGTTATTTTCTCCTACCGTTAGGGAACCCACTTAAGGACTCTATATGGGCTCCAGGATACGCCATAAGGGGGAAAGGGCAGATTTTGTTTACAACACTTTAATACAGTGGTACCTCTGGGTGCGAACGGGATCCGTTCCGGACCCCCATTCGCATCCTGAAGTGAACGCAACCCGCATCTGCGCGCCTGTGTGGGGCGTGATTCGCCGCTTCCGTGCATGCGCGTGACATCATTTTGAGCGGCTACGCATGCGCAAGCGGCAAAACCCGGAAGTAACGGACTCCGTTACTTCTGGGTCGCCGCGGAGCACAACCCCAAAATGCTCGACCCGATGCTACTTCAACCCGAGGTATGACTGTACTCTAATTTACCAGGAACATTTAGGGAACTAGCCTAGTCCCCTTAGTCCACTGAGCACATGTCACTGGCAGTCATAGGAAGAAAGCCCACGCCCAGCTCTTCTGCAATCAACCAAGAAATGCAGGACAGATGCCGTAGGGGGAAGGGCACTCTCTGTCGCTCCTCTGCCAGCTGGGTAGTAAAAAAATCTGCAGGCTAGTAATTTCTATGGGCTTATTTACAAGGTTGACACAACCAGCTCTTCTGATGGCCAATATCCGCCCCTCTTTCTCTCTCTGCCACTTCCGGCCTGCACTGAGACGATGCATGTGAGATTGATATAGATCTGAATAATAATAATAATAATAATAATAATAATAATAATAATAATAATAATTTATTTATACCCCACCCATCTGGCTGGGTTTCCCCAGCCACTCTGGGCGGCTGCCAACAAAATATTTAAAAATGCAATAAAACATCAAACATTAAAAACTTCCCTAAACAGGGCTTCCTTCAGATGTCTTCTAAAAGTCAGAGAGTTGTTTGAACGTACTGTCTTCAGTTGCAGATGTCTCCTGAATATATGGGGTTATTACTTAATGCTTGCAGATGGGCAAATGCTATTTGGCAGACGTCTGGCTGGAAGGAGACTTTGGCCAGGGACTTCTTGGCTCACAGCTCCTCCACTCAGCTCTTCCTCTATGCCCCCCGCAGTTTTTAGGCTGCCCTCCCAAAGCACATTTACCGGGGAGCAAAGCCACACTGGTTTCTATTGGGGCAGTTGCAGGATTTGAGCACAGGGCTTGTGTGTCCAAGACCAAAGTCATTGATGGAAGTCCCCACCATAGGTGTGCAGGATCTCAAGGTATGCTTGCTTTTAAACTAACAAGAAAAGTTCAGGATTGGACCGGAGGGAGGGCAGGAAGCATAACAGATTTCCATCAAAATGCATTTTAAAAAGCCATCACGCCCCACCCTCCTGGCCCCCATTTGGCTCTCGTCTCCGAAACATGCAGCGATATAATCCAGATTGCAAAATTCATTCCAAGACAACACACTGAGGATGCGAAAAGGGGAGAAAAGAGAGAGACAAAACCATTTCTAACTGTCTGCTTGGCTCAGCTGTAAAAACAACGACATTAGTCCAATCTTTCCCTGACAGCTTTCTCTCCAGCTTCCCTTTCCCCCTCCCAAATTCTCCCACTCTCCTTTTCCTTAGAAACCCAACCTCCCCACACAACCCCGTCAAAGAAACCCATCTGGGGGTTTCTCAGCATCCCTCCACAGCTGGCTGGCGATGTAGTGAGCAGAGAGAGCATTTTTCCAAAAAACCAAACAAGCGATACACCCCCTGCCCCCGCCAGCCGAGAGGGATGGATGGGGGGGGGGTAGTCAATGGCTTACCATGGAGCAGGGGGTGTGCTGTGTCCCAGACCTTCTCTGGCATAGGCTATGGGCACCTGCCTTCTGCAGTCAAGGCTGGCAGGACCTGCAGACTGCAGTGAGGCTCCTGCTCGCTTTGCTGCAGAGGCAAGAAATAATTAACTTCTCTACACCGTCTCTTCAGGAAAAAAGAAGAGGAAGGCTGATAGGAAGACAAATGTGGGACTCTGGGCCGTTTGCAAGCACCCAGATGCAAAAGCCCAAACGGCGTCCCTGCTCCGGACCCAAGTGGTAGAGTCTCCTCCCCCTCCCCAAAGTGGAACGGTCCTCTGCAATCCATCCTCGCTCTACTGTGCTGCAGGGTGTAAAGTTGGAACAAAGTTAGGGAGCTTCTCAGCAGGCAGAGAAAAGAAGACCCGAGGCAGTTGTGTGCCGGAGGCCGCAAACCCCAAACGCAGCAATGTAATGAGCGGCGAAATGATGAGCATGCTGCCCACAAATCTGCTTGCCCCCCCTGCCCAATGGTAGAGCCGGGCGACTTTCATACCTTGCATCCACTGCTATCTTGTCTATGATGTAAATCCAGCAGGAGCCTCTACTTGGTGAATGCCACCATTTCCCATTCCTGTGCTTTAAAAAATAATCCGAAAGTGAAAAGCCCCCGAAGCATTTTCTTTGGGTTCTTCTCTGCTAAAAATGACTGCCTGGACACACGCAGAAGACAGACTCTTCTGGAAACAGAGAAGAACCCTGCAGAAGTTGGGAAGGGGGCCGGAAAAGGCACCCCCACCTTGTTCACGAGAGAGCAAGACTCTTTTACAGAGCAGGCAAAACCCTCTAAGTCTAAGCCAGCCAGCTGTGTGTCCCATGTTGATCCCAACATCCAAGCTAGTGCCTTATTTGGTGAGGAACTCTCCCTGGGTTCCAAAATTCATTTTTGTTGTTGTTGTTGTTTTAAAATCCATCCTTCCTTTGCTGGGAAAATTAAAGAGGTGACCAGGGAAAGGGAGAGAGAGGGGAGGGCTGCTCATACTGTTTACATGCCTTGGGGATTAGAAGAGGTGGACAGAGAGAGCAGAGTGTTCCGGCGCTGCGGCCTGCAGCCGTTTTAGGCAAAACCGGAGCCCTGCGTGGCCACAAACCTGCCCCACATGACGCCAGCCGCTCGGCCAAAGGAAGGCAGTCGCGAGTCCACACATGACACACAGGAGTTGTGTTCGTGGCATGCGGCCAGAAGACAAGGCAAAATTTGGACGCCCCTTTGCCAAGGAATTGCACGCGCGTGAACTCGCACCAAGGCTCGTTTCAGAGTCCTGCGATGGCACCTGAGTGATGCCAACTGCAGGGCTCTGCCAGGCTTCCATGCAAAAAAAAGAGAGAGAGATAAGATGAATGAGCCAAAGCCAGGCTCTTTTCAAGAAAGAGGAGGAACCTGAGTCCTTGCAGCATTATTATTATTAGTTATTAAATTTATATTCAAAGGGGCTCTGACTCACCACCACCATTGGCAGAGACTGTGTTGCCAATGGCCAAGGGGATTTAAGGTGCCCAAGAACCTCTGGAGGACCACAGCTTCATCTCTCAAATGTCAGAGGTTTGTCAGACAGGGCGGGGCAGTCCTCCATCTGCTGGTCTTCAATTGGTGGGTCGCAACAGGAGCACTTATCCCACAGGTGCCCACTTTGCCGCTTCAATCAGCCAAACTGGCATTGCTACAGGTGCCACCAGATCCCCGTTCTGCATTTGTAAGAACTCACGTCATTCAGTGTGGCACCTTGGAACTCCCTGCCTCTTGATATACCCAGCAGGCTCTTACGCTGTTCTCTTTTTGTTGCCATAGAATCATAGATTTATAGAGTTGGAAGAGACCACAAGGGCCATCGAGTCCAACCCCCTGCCAAGCAGGAAACACCATCAGAGCACTCCTGGCATATGGTTGTCAAGCCTCTGCTTAAAGACTTCCAAAGAAGGAGACTCCACCACACTCCTTGGCAGCAAATTCCACTGCTGAACAGCTCTTACTGTCAGGAAGTGCTTCCTAATGTTTAGGTGGAATCTTCTTTCTTGTAGTTTGGATCCATTGCTCCGTGTCCGCTTCTCTGGAGCAGCAGAAAACAACCTTTCTCCCTCCTCTATGTGACATCCTTGTATATATTTGAACATGGCTATCATATCACCCCTTAACCTCCTCTTCTCCAGGCTAAACATGCCCAGCTCCCTTAGCTGTTCCTCATAAGGCATCGTTTCCAGGCCTTTGACCATTTTGCTTGCCCTCCTCTGGACACGTTCCTTCTAAAAGCATTCTTGCTTAGGCAAGTTTAGAAAGCTGGTGTGAGTTTCAATCTCTTTGGGTATTTGAACTTTTTGTATGCTTTGACCGCATGGCTGTGGTTTTCTTTCTGGATTTCCTTGTTTTATCTTTTGGCCCGTCTTGTGTGGTCTTTCTACAGCCAAGCTGTGTACAAATTTGTGAAATAAAAGCAAACTAAATACAGGCGTCCCCCCGACTTGTGTGCATTCTAGCCACAAGTGACCACATGTACGTGCGGAGCCAAGAAAAAATTAAATACAATGGTACCTTGGTTCTCAAAATTAATCCGTTCTGGAGGTCCGTTCCAAAACCAAAGCATTTGAAAACCAAGGCGTGCTTTCCCATAGAAAGTAATTCAAAATGGATTAATCCATTCCAGACTTTTAAAAACAACCTCTGAAACAGCAATTTAACATGAATTTTACTATCTTACGAGACCATTGACCCATAAAATGAAAGCAATAAACAACGTACTGCAGTCACACAATCAATCAACCAGTAGCTGAACTGGGTTCCACACAATCAGTGGTGGAGGAACCCTCTCCAGCACCCGGGGCGCGAAGCTGAGGGGTGGAGCGAATTGCCCGGCGGCACATGTGCGACGTCCGTACGGACTGTGCATGCACGTCAGCCCATAAGGACTGCACATGTGCCTTTGGCCGCTCTACAGCTGGGGGGAGACAGCGGGACATCTTGTCACACTCCCCCCAGGTGGTACCCGGGGCAGACCGCCCCTGCCCCCTTCTACGCCCCTGCACACATTCACAAAAACAAAACCAAAAAGCCACAAGAATGCAAAACAAATAGGAAAAACACAGACCTCAGCGTAAAACTCCAAACGGAAGTGTGGCACTCAAAACGGAGCACATTCAGCTTCCGGAAAAAGTTCACAAACTGGAACACTTCCAGGTTTGCAGTGTTCAGGTTCCAAGTTGTTTGAGTACCAAGGCGTTTGCGAACCAAGGGACCACTGTAATTAAAAGGAGCGATAGGCTAAGAAGCGGGTGAAAACACACACCAGCATTCTGCGCATCTGAGCAGAGAGATGTTTTTAGCAGGCGCTGCAAACAGTGCAACGAAGTTTCCTGCCTGGTGTCCATCGGCAGGGAGTTCCAAAGTACAGGTGCTGAAAGTTTGTTTTTTTCCCTACCAATGCGGAACGGCTATTGCAGAAGAAAGTGCTGAGCAGAGCAAGGGCAGCAGTCAGCTCCTCCATGAATGGGAAGCTCTGGTGCCAAGATATTCCTGGCAAGCGGCAGGAATGAGGCCTCAGAGGAGGAGGAGGAATGTGCCACGAAATTGCAGGCTTTGGGGGCGACGGTGGAGGAATCAGACGCAGCCGAGAGCCCTGGCTTTGCTTTTTGTACCCCTCCCTCCCTCTACAAATCCAGCTCTCTTCCTGGTTTTCACCAGAGCCATTGCACAGTCAGATTGCAAAGGAAACACCATAAAACGAAAAAGGCCGACCCCATTATGAGTGACATACAGCTCATGATATATTATTCATTTATTATTACATTATTTTTATTCATTGATTACACAGATATAAACCCTTTTGCACAGGTCAATATAAAAACTGCTAAAGACAATTCTGGCTTAGACAAGGCTACCCCAGAAAGCTTAGAAAGCTGATGTGAATTTTTACCTGTTCTAATATTTTAACTTATTGCATGTTTTAATGCACTGATTCCAGCCCCCCCCCCAATTTTTTTTAATGGTTTTATCTTTTTTGTAAACCACTCTTAGGTTTCTCTTTTGACAATCAATCAGTGTACAAATGTTTTGAAATAAAGACATAAATAAAAGCTACCTTTGGGCAGAAGGAAGATTCTGTACCCGTGCGCCGTTTTCCGCATTTTTCCCGTTTCCGATTTTCTCTGTGGTTGTAAGAATCTGTATTTTTTCCTTATAGCAATTGTATCCGTACAACTGTTTTGGTTTCTATCCTGCACAGCTATCTATGTATTGACATTTGTGTGTTGATATTACACATCAGTATTGGTATTTGCGTTCTGTGTTGCAAACAGCCCTGTGGTCTTTTGACGAAGGGAGGGACAGTGGTCCCTTGGTTCCCAAACCCGAAAACGAAGTACCAGTAAGTGATCTGGTTTTCAATTTTTTTCGGAAGCCGAATGTCCGATGCAGCTGTCAGCTATTGTTTCCGGGGCGCCTGCACCAATCAGAAGCCACGCCTCGGCTTTCAAACATTTTGGAAGTCAAACAGACTTCCAGAACAGATCAAGTTTGAGAACCAAGGTACCACTGAATTTGGCGCTTTTGGTTTTGCTATTTACTTTGGGGTTTTGTTTTTGAGGCTTTTTCGGTTAATTTGTTTTTGTGACTGTGTGGAACCCAGTTCAGGTGATTGATGGATTGTGTGACCGCGGAAACTGATAAAAGCCCCCCCTCCAAACAATGACTATCATCAGAGGAAGTAAAACAATAATAATAATTTTAATTTTCATCATCTACAATACTGTCTTATTTATTTTATAGTACAGTACATTGATTGTTGCTTTCATTTTATGGATCAACGGTCTCGTTAGATAGTAAAATTTACGTTCAATTGCTGTTTTAGGGCTTGTTTTAAAAAGCCTGGAACAGATTACAGTGGTACCTCGGGTTAAGAACTTAATTTGTTCCAGAGGTCCATTCTTAACCTGAAACTGTTCTTAACCTGAGGTACTACTTTAGCTAATGGGGCCTGCCATTGTGCCGCCAGAGCACGATTTCTGTTCTCATCCTGAAGCAAAGTTCTTAACCCGAGGTACTATTTCTGGGTTAGCGGAGTCTGTAGCCTGAAGCGTCTGTAACCTGAGGTACCACTGTAATCTGTTTTGCATTACTTTCTATGGGAAAGCGTGCCTTGGTTTTGGAAAGCTTTGGTTTTGGAACGGACTTCTGGAACGGATTAAGTGTGAGAACCATGGTATCACTGTACAGTGGTACCTCGGGTCAAGTACTTAATTCGTTCTGGAGGTCCGTTCTTAACCTGAAACTGTTCTAAACCTGAAGCACCACTTTAGCTAATGAGGCCTCCCGCTGCTGACGCGCCACCAGAGCACGATTTCTGTTCTCATCCTGAACCAAAGTTCTTAACCCGAGGTAATATTTCTGGGTTAGCGGAGTCTGTAACCTGAAGAGTATGTAACCTGAAGCGTATGTAACCCGAGGTACCACTGTAATCCGTTTTGCATTACTTTCTACGGGAAAGCACGCCTTGGTTTTGGAACACTTTGGTTTTGGAACAGACTTCTGGAACGGATTAAGTGTGAGAACCAAGGTACCACCATATATCAATTGAATAAATGAATGGATCAGACAATCCGTGGACCCTACCCTTGTGCACTCACTGCCTCTTTGTGGCGAAAGGGCCTGGCAATGATCTGCAGCCCATCCCTTGACCCCCTCCCTCCCAAATCTTGAAACCCGGCCCTGCCTCTCCAGTGAAATCAGACGCAATGACAGGCAACTGAAGGGGAAATGCTCTGCTGGAACTATAGGCTTGTTTCGGAGTTCACTCTCACGCTCTCTCGCTAGAGAAAGCAGCCTTCAGCTTCCTTATCTGTAGGAAGCTTCTGTATTTACTTTGCATAGCAAAAACCAGGGCTTTTTGTGTGTGTTTTGCTTCGGTGGGGTGGGAAATCGCGGCGTTTTCTTACGCTGGAGAGAGCTCTGGTTTCAAACACCGTTCAAACTCTCCATGCCACACTGGAAAGATAAACACGGGGCTTTTCCTGAGCATAACAAAGTCCCTCTATACCTCTTTTTTTGCGTCAAAGTCCCTAGCTAGCAGCTCCCCTTCCACCCTCCTGTCGATCTCCGGTGTGGTATAGCTGCCCGCATGTTGCAAACAGGGATATCATGGAATCATAGAACTGTAAAGTTGGAAGGGACTCCCAAGGGACATCTAGTCCAACCCCCTGAGATCAGAGCCGTCTTTCCCATAGAGCTTAATGGCGCGTCGTGCCAGGGCACCAGCCTCTCAGGGACGCCCCAGCGAGTGGGGGAGCTTCCCCTTTCCCTGCACGCCCACCAGCTGCGCCCTGTCAACCATATGGCTGGTGGGCATGCAGCTTGCCTCCCAAGCCTCCTCGGGAGGAGAGCGATCTCTGCAGAGGCTTGGGATGGAAGCTACACCCCGCCAACTATTTGGCTTGTGATGGCCTGGGACTCGGAACCAGAGGAGTCTCAGTCCGCACCAGATCCTTTGCCTCAGGCATCACCTGAACCAAGTCTGGGGCCTGATTCTGAAGAGTCCCAGTCTGCACAGGTTCCCCTGCAACAAGCACCAGCTGGGCCGAGTCCGGGGCCTGAGCCTGCCCTGGCTCCAGATGTGGGGATGACCTCGTTGCTTCCAGCTGGGCCATCACTTACAGCTGCTTCACTACCAATTGGGTCAGGAGAGACGGAGGCGGCCTCTGGGTCTAGTAACCCACTGACATCTCCCGAGCTGCAGAGACTGAGGTCTGAGAGAAGGAGAGACCTGAGTACTTGCAGGAGGAGTGCTCGCCTTCAGGCAAAACAGGGAGGTGAGTCGCCAGGGGATCAGGACCAGCCGCTGCCCCCACAAAGATCAAAGGCCGTCAGCCCGACCCCAGGTTGCGGGAGCAACATTGCGGTTTGCTAGAACCTGCCTGAGATCCTGTACCTGTCCTGGCGTCCTGCCTTGGCCCTGTCGGACTGACTCCTTGCGGAACCCTTGGATTTGGGACCGGACCTGGACGGCGTTACTTGGGTTAACCCTGGGCCCACACATGGCTGGCAGGCGGGCAGTTTCATTCCCAAGTCTCCGCAGGAGGAGAGGGATCCCCGCAGAGGCTTGGGAAAAGGTTGACAACTCTGAGAAATGGGGGGGGGCACCGGAGGGATCTTTGCTTAAGACGGCCCTGCCTGTGATGCAGAGGATATTTATGCTTGTAACTCGGAATGGGGCAGGATTTGAAGCCAGGCCCAGGGACCTGGTGTTAGATATTTTTCATTTAAAGGTGACGTTACTGAATCTGCACTTTCTGAAACAATCGAGCCAGCACTGGTGTCGTGGTTAGAGTGTCGAACGAGGACCTGGGAGAGACTTGGGTTCAAATCCCCCACTTGGCCATGAAGCTCACTGGATGAATTTGAGGGCTAGCCAGTGTCTCTCTCAGCCTGGTCTACCTCACAGGGTTGTTGTGGGGAATAATATAAGGAGAATCCTGAATCATGCCCCCTGAGCTCCTTGGAGAAAATGGTGGGGTATAAATACAATAAATGAATGAATACAGTAACTGAAACGCAGCCATCCTACAAAATTCACACTTCTCTGAATTTTGCAATTCTGACAGGCAGTGTGTACAAAAATGCATATTCTTGGATAAAGCATGCATATAAATGTTAGTGGAAATAATATGCAGAAATGCATTGCATTGGAGAAAATTGCTTGCAGAAAATGTGACTACTTGGAAAAAACACAAAAAAGGTGTCTATCGGGATAAATTTGCACAAAAATACTGATGGATTTTTGTGAGTTTTTGGGTGGTGGTGGGGATGTTGGGGTGGTGGGGTCACAAACTGAAATTAAAGTTGGAAAAATGAGAAACTGGGAGGGACCAAACCTGACAAACTCCTCCTTCCCAAGGCTTGATCTTAGTGGCTGAATGAGGTGGCTGTTTGCCAAACTTTCCTCGGACACTTCTTTCTCCCTCTCTCCATCAATTAATCAGAAGAGAAACTGCACTCGAAAATGGAGAAAGACAAATTTGGGGGAAATTCTCACAGGCGAGGTGCAGGGTTTTTGCCGTGCTCCTTTTCAATGTGGCTGAAAAGACTTTTTATGTATGCGACAACAGCCACACGGATGCCACTAGATGAAATGGCAAAACTGACCAGAAAGCTCAGGAACCGAGAAGACCAAAACTTCAAGAAAGAATGGGGGAAATTTATAATTCAACTAGGAGACCACTGTAAGCAGATGAAAACATGAACAGGATTTTAATAACACTTGTAACGTGGCAAATATCATGGACAATATGGAGAGATGTAAAAAAAAAGGATTATGAAATAATATGCAGTTGAAAAGGTTGATAACAGGACCCATGGAGGGGAGAATGGGAAGTCTGGAGATTCAGAGAAATCTCTAAATATGGATGTGTACAGTGGTACCTCTGGTTGCGAACAGGATCCATTCCGGAGGCCCATTTGCAACATGAAAAGAGCGCAACCCCCAGCGGCGCGTCTGCGCATGCGAAGGTCACGATTCGCTGCTTCTGTGCATGCGTGTGACATCATTTTGCACATCTGCGCATGCGCAAGTGGCGAAACCCGGAAGTGACCCTTTCCGGTACTTCCGAGTTGCCGCGGAACATAACCTGAAAGAATGTAACATGAAGCGGACGTAACATGAGGTATGACTATATTTGATGTTGTTACAATTCAAGACTTGTAAAATCAAGTAAAAATTATTTCAAAAAATAAAAAAAAATATTTCTCAATGTGCCTGGGGGTGTTGTTCTTTGTGAGTGCCCTTTCTTTCATTCCACAAATCCTGCTGGTGCAGCCTCCCCGGGTGCTTTTTGTTCCCAGCGCAGAATCTCCTGCAGGGGACGAGCCGGTCTTCTCCTGGCAAAGACCAGCTGCACAGCTTTTTGTCCTTGTTGTAGTGTCCCGCCCTCCCCCAAGCGACGCCACGCTGCCATTCACCAGGCCTGGCAACAGCTCTCCTACTTCCTGCAGGGGTCTGTGTCAGAACAGAACAAGCGCCACAGGCACACTGTTCCCGCCCACAAGCGCCATTCACACATTTCAGCAGAGTGCTTGACATTTCACGTTCCTTGCCTGAAAAAACCGGCAATTGGAATGGGGGCGGGGGGCAAGGGAGGGGCCTTACAAAATAACCAGAATGGGATAAAAATAACTCGACGGCTGCAATCCTCTTTCAGTCTTTCTTCCCAAGGCAAGAAAACCACTTTAGTCGAGACAGAAGGCTCAATCCCCGGGTTCGTATTTCAGGGCATGTAGGTCACTGGTTGAGACATGAATGGCGCTATGGGCTAAACCACTGAGCCTAGGGCTTGCAGATCAGAAGGTTGGCGGTTCTAATCCCCGTGACAGGGTGAGCTCCCGTTGCTCGGTCCCTGCTCCGGCCAACCCAGCAGTTCGAAAGCACCTCAAAGTGCAAGTAGATAAATAGGTACCGCTCTGGTGGGAAGGTAAACAGTGTTTCCGTGTGCTGCTCTGGTTCGCCAGAAGCGGCTTAGTCATGCTGGCCATACGACCTGGAAGCTGTCTGTGGGCAAACGTCGGCTCCCTCAGCTTGTAAAGTGAGATGAGCGTGCAACCCCAGAGTCGTCCACGACTGGACCTAATGGTCAGGGGTAGCTTTACCTTTAGGTCGCTGGTGCCCATAGGATATAGAATTGTAGTGTTGGAATGGACCCCAAGAATCATGTAGTCCAACCCCTTGCAACGCAGGAATCTCAACTAGATCATCCTTGACAGATGGCCATCCAAGCTCTGCTTAAAAACCTCCAAGGAAGGAGATTCAACTACTTCCGAGGGAGTCCATTCCACTGTCCAATGGCTTATTGTCAGAAAGATCTTTCTGATGTTGAGTCAGAATCTCTTTTTTCGTAACTTGAAGCCATGGGTTCGGGTCCTACCCTCCAGAGCAGGAGAAACAAGCTGGCTCCATCTTCTATGCAGAAGCCCTTGAGATATTTGAAGATGGCTCTCACATCTCCTCTCAGTCTCCTCTTCTCCCAGCTAAACATCCCCAGCTCCTTCAACCTTTCCTCGTCAGGCTTGGTTTCCAGACCCTGGAACATCTTGGTCGCCCTCCTCTGCACACCTTCCCTCTTGCCAACATCCTTCTTAAATTGTAGTGCCCAAAATTGGACACAGTATTCCAGGTGTGGTCTGACCAGGGCAGAACAGAGTGGGACTATTCCTTCCCTTGACCTGAACACTATGCTTCTGTTGATGGACCCAAGACTTAAATTGGGTCTTGTTGTTGTTTAGTCGTTTAGTCGTGTCTGACTCTTTGTGACCCCATGGACCAGAGCATGCCAGGCACTTCTGTCTTCCACTGCCTCCATGGACAAAATTGGGTCTACTAGACCCCAAAAATTTAAGTAATGTGGACTAAATTCCCTCTGGGATTGGGTCCCTGAAGCTTAAGCTTCATTCGTTTCATAGTAGATTCCTCTGCACACTTTCCAGCTTGTCAATCTCCTTCTCTGTCTGAGAAAGCCTCTTTCTGAGATCCTGGGGAGATGACACTTGCCTGGTCATTGGAGGGATGTTCAGTTTGCTGCTGTCCCTGCAGTCAGCTTCCCCAACCTGGTGCCCTCCAGTCTTTGCTCCACCGTCACCCTTAAGCAGCAAACAAAGACTGTGGTAGGCCGGGATGTCTTCTCCAAACCTTCCTGTAATGGTTATAGGGGTTGCTCATGCGTAAGTTGCCACCACTCCTGGCTAGGTTGCCTGGTTAAACCTTTTCTGTCTGGACAGCCCTTCACTTCGTGGCTGTTCAGTCGCTAGCAGAATCCGTCAGTGGGCGTTTCTTGAACCTCTTCTAGCAAAGAAGTTATTTGACGCCAAGTCTCCGCCTACTCTCCCTGCGCGGAAGTCTTCTGCGCAGGGTGGGTGTGGGCAGCGGAGGACCCGTGCTCTCCCCGCTGGTCTCCGGCGAGGAGTCCTGGAGCCCCCTCGCCGATTCCCCCATCTGCCCCCCTTTACCCCTGGTGTTACACTGATTTCCTTCCCCAGCCGATGAGCTGCCTCTCTCCCTGCTGGGCCCTTCTCCGGCATCGCTTTGGAGCCTTGCCTCCACCGCTAGCTCCGATGGCAGTTCCCTGAGACTTCTAAATGAGATATTCGTTATGTACTGAAGTTCCCACCCTGGGCCAGCAGGGGGATACTGTAGATAGTTTTCACTCAGGTCCACATATGCAAATAAGGAATTGAAAGTGACGTTCAGTGGTTGGATAGTTACAGAAAGTTGTTACTGTTGCTTTGTAGTTGAGCTCTATATAAGCAGGTTGGTGGAACCCTTCAGCCCAGTTCTGTTCTGGGCCTGTGAATAAACAAGAACTGTTTGAAGAATCGCTGTGTCGTCTGGTATGTTCACCCACAACTTAAGAATATTAGTTTATGCTTGCTTTGCCATTTTGCTCCTTGCCCCTTCTTCAGAAACCGCCTCCTTCTCATCTGAACCAGGCTGAGAACTTTGCTCTATTCCAGGACTCGCAAATGTGCAGCGGGGGGAAATTCTCCTGATCTGAATTTCCTTGCAGGAATTTGGAATGGGGAAAGGGCCATAGGTCAGCGGTGGGATAGCTGGTTTGCAAGCAGAAGGCCCCAGGTTCCATCCCTGATGGTAGGTTTGGGAGAGATCCCAGACTACAATCCTGGAGACCTGCTACCAGTCAGCACAGACAATATTGAACTAAATAGGCCCATGGTCTCACCCAGTTCTAGACAGCTTTGTGTATTCCTAAGAATTGTAATGAAAGCAGTGGCAGCAGCAGTGGCAGTTTTGGGATTTTAAGCTGTTGAGCCTCCTTGGAGATGGTTTTCATGCAAGAAACAGGGTGTGCCTAATTTCATAGCAAGATAGGGTTGCCATATTTTATAGAGTGAAAATCCATCCCCCCCCCCAATTTCTGTTCAGACACTGCTGCCAACTGCTGTATTCGGCATATGCCCAGGAAAATTCGGACATATGGCAACCCTAACTATAATGTTGTTTAGTCGTTTAGTCGTGTCCGACTCTTTGTGACCCCCTGGACCAGAGTACGCCAGGCACTCCTGTCTTCCACTGCCTCCTGCAGTTTGGTCAGACTCATGCTGGTAGCTTCGAGAACACTATCCAACCATCTTGTCCTCTGTCGTCCCCTTCTCCTTGTGCCCTCCATCTTTCCCAACATCAGGGTCTTTTCCAGGGAGTCTTCTCTTCTCATGAGGTGGCCAAAGTCTTGGAGCATCAGCTTCAGGATCTGTCCTTCCAGTGAGCACTCAGGGCTGATTTCCTTCAGAATGGAGACGTTGGATCTTCTTGCAGTCCATGGGACTCTCAAGAGTCTCCTCCAGCACCGTAATTCAAAAGCATCAATTCTTTGGTGATCAGCCTTCTTGATGGTCCAGCTCTCACTTCCATACATCACTACTGGGAAAACCATGGCTTTTACTATACGGACCTTTGTTGGCAAAGGTCTGTATAGTTAACTATAATACTCCATGCAAATCTCAGCAAAATCCCTTGGTGCAGATCATCCCGAAAACATATAAAAACGTTGCAAACATCAGGCAAAGGGAAGAGAGTGAGTTTTGCTACATTCGCTGGCTTTCTGAGATTCTGCCATTCTGACTGCAGATCGGGGTTACGTCGGTGCGGAATTTTCTTTATCTCAAAGGTGATAAAACATTCCATGGCACCCAGTCCAAACTAGGGAGAATTAGCAAAAATTATATAATTTATAAATTAAAATATAAAAAAGGAAATATGCAGGAAATGATATTATTCTGAAATAAACCAGAGAAGGAGGTTAAGGGAAGTCCGGGGGGAATTTTGGAATTGTGAATTATGTTATTTGTTATGATGTAATATTGTAAAAATGGAGGACTTAATAAAAATTATTTTTAAAAAAAACTGGGGGGGGGGGAGTTAACAAGCAAGGATGGTGGTGGCAGCACAAATGCAAGGACTGTGGCCGAACCGATTTCAGCCAGGATGTCCTTCTGAGCCGGTGGCTGCTTTTGTGCGCTTGTCACAAAAGCGGTGCAATCCTGCCCGCCTGCCTGACATCTGCTTCTTGCTTGGATAACTGTCCTGCCCCCGGTTATCAGCTTGTGCGATGCGTCAACGATAGGAGACAGGGAACATCTGCTGGACGCTTCTCCCTCCGGGGCAGAAAGGAAACAGACCAGCAAAGGACTCTCGGAAAACAGACGTCCTTGAATCCCGAATCACACATGCACCAGCGTTCAGAGTCAGCGATGGAGACGGGAAAATCTCTGGCTGATTTGGAAAGGGTCCTGATTCGCAAAGTGTTCTACAACACAGGAGCAACCCCCAGACCTCCACTCTCCGCCCTGTCCTAAATTGGGCTGCCAAAGTGAAGAACAAATAATAGTAATAGTAATAGTAATAGTAATAGTAATAGTAATAGTAATAGTAATAGTAATAATTTATTTATACCCCACCCATCTGGCTGGGTTTCCAACAGAATATTAAAAAACAATAACCTATTAAACATTAAAAGCTTCCCTAAACAGGGCTGCCTTCAGGTGTCTTCTAAAAGTCTGGTAGTTGTTTTTCTCTTTGACATCTGGTGGGAGGGTGTTCCACAGGGTGGGCGCCACCACCGAAAAGGCCCTCTGCCTGGTTCCCTCTAACCTCACATCTCCAAGCGAGAGATAACCAGAGCATGCAGTCTGCAGGAGAGGGATGAGGGGGCTGTGGACCTTCAGATGTTGCAGGATAGCACCTTCCTGACTGCTGGTTGGATGCTAAGATCCTCTGCTGGACACCTTCCCTTGGTCCCACCATCATCAGAGGCGTGGTCGGGCGTGAAATGAGACAGGGCCTTTTCTGTGGCTGCCCCCATATTGTGGGATTCCCTCCAAGGGAGGTCAGGCCGGCTCCCTCTCTGTCATCCTTCCACAAGCAGGCCAAGACCTTCTTCTGGAAAGCAAGGTGCAAAGGAGGCTGACCTACCGGGCTGCTTCTCAGAGGAAACTGTGCTTTAATGGCTGGCTCCAAATGTCTTCAGATGTGTTTTAATTACAGTGGTACTTTGCTTCCTGAACCCAATCCGTTCCGGAAGTCCGTTCGACCTCCAAAACATTCGCAAACAGAGGAGCGGCTTCTGGTGGGCTGATTGGCCTCGGAAACAATGTTGACAGCCGAAACGGATGTTCGGCTTCCCCAAAAACGCTCGCAAACCAGAACATTTACTTCCGGGTGTGAGGCGTTCTGGAGCCAAGCCGTTTGGGAACCAAGGTACGACTGTATTGTTTTGAACTAGATTGTTCTGTTGCTCTGTATTCCATAATGCTTTTTTCAAGCGTTGCGAGCTGACTGGGAGAGAAAGGTGGGCTATAAACACATGAAATTAGAAATAAATAAACAAAGAATTCTGGGGATGGGATTTGCTTCCAGCAAGCTGCTTTTTGTTCCCAGCACTGGAAACGATGCCTTATGAGGAACGGCTAAGGGAGCTGGGCATGTTTAGCCTGGAGAAGAGGAGGTTAAGGGGTGATATGATAGCCATGTTCAAATATATCAAAGGATGTCACATAGAGGAGGGAGAAAGGTTGTTTTCTGCTGCTCCAGAGAAGCGGACACGGAGCAATGGATCCAAACTACAAGAAAGAAGATTCCACCTAAACATTAGGAAGAACTTCCTGACAGTAAGAGCTGTTTGACAGTGGAATTTGCTGCCAAGGAGTGTGGTGGAGTCTCCTTCTTGGGAGGTCTTTAAGCAGAGGCTTGACAACCATATGTCAGGAGTGCTCTGATGGTGTTTCCTGCTTGGCAGGGGGTTGGACTCGATGGCCCTTGTGGTCTCTTCCAACTCTATGATTCTATGATTCTATTCTAAGCTGCAATCTTTGGGTTATCTGTCACCTCCCTAAGGCTGAATGATTCCTAGGCTGTCTCCGGAAGGCGAAGGTCCACCTTCCAGGTCCATCCCATCAGGGCTCGCTCCCTATCTGCAACCTTCCAGCAAAATGCCTTCGGAGTCCTGCCTGCTAAGTCACCCGTGATCCTAATCGGCTGATCAGCTCTCCCCCCAGCCCGTTTCTGCCGTCCTCCACCCACCTGCTGCCACAGCCAGGAGAAAAGATGAGCTTAAGTCTCTCACCCTTCAGCTGACGGATCAGCTTCCCAGAGTGGAATCCCCTTCGCGTGCGCAAGAAGGTCTTATTCTCCCTCCCCACTGAAGCCCAGTTGACAAAACTGCTCCTTATATCCAGCAGCTGCAACGTTGATCCCAGAGGGTGATAGAAAGAGCAGAGGAGTGTCGTTGCCCAAGCAATAATGGCTCTTATGCCTCTGCCGCCATGCCATAGCTCGCAGGTACAGCATGGAAGAAGGGGGAGAGGTCCCAGGTTTAATAATAATACAGTGGTACCTCGGGTTACATACACTTCAGGTTACATACGCTTCAGGTTACAGACTCCGCTAGGCCAGAAATAGTGCTTCAGGTTAAGAACTGCGGTGCAGCGGCAGCAAGAGGCCCCATTAGCTAAAGTGGTGCTTCAGGTTAAGAACAGTTTCAGGTTAAGTATGGACCTCCGGAACAAATTAAGTACTTAACCCGAGGTACCACTGTACAGTCATACCTCGGGTTACAGATGCTTCAGGTTGCGCGATTTTGGGTTGTGCACCGCGCTGAACCCAGAAGTACCGGAACGGGTTACTTCTGGGTTTGGGCGCTTGCGCATGTGCAGAAGTGCTAAATCATGCTTTGTGCATGCGGGGAAGCGCCAAATTGTGACCTGCACGGATGCGGCGCTGCGGGTTGCGGGCGCTGTGGGTTGCGATCGTGCTTCCAGCACAGATTCTGTTTGCAGCCCAAGCGTCCACTGTAATTTGTCATTGATAATAATAATAATAACAACAACTATTATTATTATTATTATTATTATTATTATTATTATTATTATTATTAATACCCTGCCCACCTGCATGGGTTTCCCCAGCCACTCTGGACGGCTTCTGAAAAAGATTAAAAATACATTAAAACGCCAGTCATTAAAAACTTCCCTGAACAGGGCTGCCTTCAGATGTTTTCTAAAAGTCAGATAGTTGTTTATTTCCTTGACATCTGGTGGGAGGGCATTCCACAGGGTGGGTGCCACTACCAAGAAGGCCCTCTGTAATCTCACATCTTGCAGGGAGAGAACCGCCAGAAGGCCCTCGACACTGGATCTCAGTGTCCGGGCTGAACGATGGGGGTGGAGACGCTCCTTCAGGGATACAGGACTGAGGCCATTTAGGGGCTTTGAAGATCAGCAGCAACTCGGAAATGTACAATCCCCACCAAGTAGGACTGGGAGGGTCCCCTGCCTTTAGCCCTCAAGAGCTGCTGCTAGTTGTAAGAATATAAGAAAACGGGATGAGGCCACTGGCCCATCTAGCCCAGCATCCTGTTCTCACTGTGGCCGAACAAATGCCCCAGCGGGAAAGCAGCAAGCAGGACCCTAGTGCGAGAACCCTCTCTCCTTCTGTGGTTTCCAGCAACTAATATTCGGAAGCATTGATCATCCTTGCTAGAAGCCATCGATAGTTCTCCCTTCTCCATGAACTTGTCCAAACCTCTTTTAAAGCCCTCCAAGTTGGAGGCCATCGCTGGTCTCCTGCAACAGGGAGTTCCACAGTTGAACTATGCACAGAACAATTTTGTATGCTGCTACTTAGAACAGAATATGAATCTTCATTTGCATCAGCCACTAGCCATAGCAATAAAATAAAAATGGACTGAAGATAAAGGGGGGGATTAACTATAGGGGGAAAAACATTTTGGGGGTTTACATCAATTACCAAGTAACAGCTGTTATTCTAATTTTCCCCACTAAAAACCTTGCAGTTTTTGCTGTCACCTGGTCATCTTGATCTGCTAAAAGAAAGGACATGGTAGCAATGGTTGAGCGACCCAGAATGGAGAATAATAGAGGGGTAATAACCCCACTTTTATATTCCTGTTGTCTTTGTCCATGGAGGTCCGTATAGTTAAAGCTATGGTTTCCCCAGTAGTGATGTAGGGAAGTGAGAGCTGGACCATAAAGAAGGCTGATCGCCAAAGAATGGATGCTTTTGATTTATGGTGCTGGAGGAGACTCTGGAGAGTCCCATGGACTGCAAGAAGATCCAACCTCTCCATTCTGAAGGAAATCAGCCCTGAGTGCTCACTGGAAGGACAGATCCTGAAGCTGAGGCTCCAAGACTTCACAAGAAGACTCCCTGGAAAAGACCCTGATGTTGGGAAAGATGAAGGGCACAAGGAGAAGGGGACGACAGAGGACGAGATGGTGGGACAGTGTTCTCGAGGCTGCCAGCATGAGTTTGACCAAGCTGCGGGAGGCAATGGAAGACAGGAGTTAAAATTCTTTTTTTTTGAAATTCCATAAGTTAAATAATAAAAACTATGATATACATATTCTATACTGGGCACAGAAGTAATTTAGTAGTACAGTGGTACCTCGAGTTACAAACGCCTCAAGTTACAAACGCTTCTGGTTACAAACTTCGCTAACCTGGAAGAGTTACCTCGAGTTGAGAACTTTGCCCCAGGATGAGGTCACGAAGAGGTGGACACGACTAAACGACTAAACAACAACAAAAGAACCCCACTTCTCAAATCTTTAAAAACTGTGCAAGCCAGAAGCACTGAGTCGTTTTTGCTCCAATCAGGTTTGCCCAAATACTCATTGGCATTACAAATGTCTGCATTCTGCACACGCACAGAGGCTGCCCCCCAACTCCTTGGAGAAGCTCAGGTTCCATAGATTGGTTATCTTTGAGGGGTGACGTCTAACGGCCTTGTTCATGTAAGGTAAAGCAAATGCACTTATTTTTGTGCAGCGTACATTCGATTCTGAAGCCAGATCCATCAGAGGCCACGTTCCCACTGCTGCTGCAGAAACGTAATTCTGGTTGCCAATAGAGAACTTGGCCCCAGAGCTACACTTGCCTGCTAAAGCAATAAAAACAGGCGGGGAGATTGCTCAGATTCGTTTCCTGAAAATATGTTGATGGGCTTCGTGACCTAAAAGGGCCAGGCAGGCCACAGGAAAACTCATTATCTTAGCAGGGAAAAAAGGAACAGGTGGCGTTTTCACAGAAGGTGCAGAAAGCGGCCGGGGTCTCTTTGCCATCGCTGGTTGTGGGAGGGAAATGCCTGGGAAAGTGGAACGTGCAAAGGAGGAGAGCCCAGTCCAGGGGTGAAGGGATTAGATTTGTGAATTGGCCTGATTCGCATAAACCGGGGTTAATTCACAGATCGGAAAACATTGCAACCACCAGCCAAATATTATGCCTTGGATACTCCTCTGCTCAAATCAGGCCTCAAAGTGCATTTGGAAAACACATCTCTCTGCGAAAACAGGTTTAGTAATACATATTTAAATACATATTGCACAATGCATTTTCTTCCAAAGTTTGCATTTCTGGACAGACAGACAGAAATAATTGCAGAGTAATGTGAAAACAAAGCAGACTGAAGGCATGTGAAGCAGGCGAGAGACCAGCGGTGGTTCTCCCTGGTGTTTGCGACCCAAACCGATTCCCCAGCCCATCTTCCCATGCATGTGGGTTTTTTCCCATAGAAATGTCACTGCATAGATGGAGAAGACTAGACCAAGGTGGTTTGTGTATAAGAGAGTGGACTATGTGGGTTTCAGGCTGATGCTGGGAGCTGGAGACACAGAACAACGGCTGCTCTGTGCTGCACCCAAATATGTGACTTGTGGCTTCCCTGGAAATGTTGTGTTCCAGACTTTTAAAAGCAACCCCTAAAACAGCAATTTAACATGAATTTTACCTAACAAGACCATTGATCCATAAAACAAAAGCAGCAATCAATGTATTGCAGTCACACAATCAATCAATCAATCAATCAATCAATCAATATCTGGACTGGGTTCCACACAGTCACAAAAACAAAAAGAGCCGCAAAAACAAAAATGCAAAATAAATAGCAAAAACAGACAGACCTCAGAGTAACACTCAAAATGGAAGCGTGGCACTCAAAACAGAGCACGTTCGGCTTCCAAAGAAAGTTCACAAACAGCTTCCAAGTTGTTTGAGTACCAAGGTGTTTGAGAACCAAGGTACCACTGTAATAAAACAACAACTATTATTACAGTCATACCTCTTGTTACATTCGATTCAGGTTACGTCTTTTCAGGTTGCGTCCCGCGGCAACCGGGAAGTACTGGAAAGGGTTACTTCCAGGTTTCGCCGCTCACGCATGTGCAGGTGCTCAAAATGACGTCACAAACATGCACAGAAGCAGTGAATCGTGACCCACGCACGTTGCATTCTGCTCATGTTGGGAACGGGGCTCCGGAATGGATCCCGTTTGCAACCAGAGGTACCACTGTATTATTATTATTATTATTATTATTATTATTATTATTATTATTATTGGATAAAGGTAAAGGTACCCCTGCCCGTACGGGCCAGTCTTGCCAGACTCTGGGGTTGTGCGCCCATCTCACTCAAGAGGCCAGGGGCCAGCGCTGTCCGAAGACACTTCCGGGTCACGTGGCCAGCGTGACATCGCTGCTCTGGCGAGCCAGAGCTGCACACGGAAACGCCGTTTACCTTCCCGCTAGAAAGCGGTCCCTATTTATCTACTTGCACCCGAGGGTGCTTTCGAACTGCTAGGTTGGCAGGCGCTGGGACCGAAAGACGGGAGCGCACCCCGCCGCGGGGATTCGAACCGCCGACCTTTCGATCGGCAAGTCCTAGGCGCTGAGGCTTTAACCCACAGCGCCACCCGCGTCCCTATTATTATTGGATAGGATGTCCCTATTTTCATCAGAGAAATATTGGAGGGTATGGTCTCAGCTGGTGTACCAGATGGAGCTTGGTAGGGCAGCCACCCTGGACACAGAATTGACCTGCCTCCTGTTAGGATTTTTATCTACCTCAGCAAGTAGCACTATGTTGTTTATATCATGTGAGTGTCTGAGAACATGAGACAAGAAGTCTCAGGACTGTTGGAATATTGCTGAAGAGTTGAGTTTCACTTCTGAATGTGATGCTGTTCTGTACTGGTGCTGAGAGAGCACAAACATGCTGATGGATTCTTTGTATATAGACTGTTAATAAAGTAGTTTTAGAGCTACTGATTGACTCTTTCTTCTGCAATGAGATGCCAGAAGATGACCGTGCTCCTCTCAGGAGAGAGGGGTCGCTTATCACCGGTCTCTCTGGACTGAGGAAGATTTACAGCCAGAGAGTGAGCACCGGAGAAATGCCCTGGTGTCTTGGGAAGGTGGTGGCCTTCCTGGGTATATTTTCCAGTGTGGTGCAGTGGTTAAGAGCAGTAGACTCGTAATCTGGTGAACCAGGTTCGTGTCTCTGCTCCTCCATATGCAGCTGCTGGGTGACCCTGGGCCAGTCTTTGAAGTCTCTCAGCCCCACTCACCTCACAGAGTGTTTGTTGTGGTAGAGGAAGGGAAAGGAGAATGTGAGCCGCTTTGAGACTCCTTCGGGTAGTGATAAAGCGGGATAGCAAATCCAAATTCTTCTTCTTCTCTTCTTCCATCCTGGACCCCCAGAAGCCTACCACTACTACTACTACTACTAACCCAAATGACCCAGGGTCTTCTTTCTCACCTGCCGTAACGGTGTCTTTGTCCCTGGAGGCCAGCTCTTCCACCTCCGCCCGCTTACGGAGCTCCAGCCTCCGGGAGCATCCTTCGCGTGGCTTCCACAGCTCCTGGATCAGCAGCGGCTTCTCGTGGTCCTGCAGGACCCTCAGCCCCTCCATCTGCCACTGCCTCTCAGGGCCCCCGAACCGCCCGACGACGTCGCAGAGGACGTAGCGCCCCGCGCTGACCTGGCTCAGCCCGTAGCGCTCAAGGGCCTCCTTGGCCAGTTCCCGGGCGCTGGAGCTGGCCGTGGCCAGGACGCTCTTGTAGTGGGCCCCCGTGCAGACAGCGCCCCCGAAGATCTTGAGCACCCCGGGGGCTGAGGCCTGGGTGGAGAGCTCGGAGGGGTCCTCGCCGCCCTCCGCCGGGCCAGCAGCCACAGAGAGGCGGTCCTTGTAGCTCAGAGTCCGGTGCAAGACCTGGGAGAAGATCCGGCTCTGCCGCTTGAACTTGCCTTTGGACGGCGGCGACATGGCCGAGGGAGAGCGGTAGAACATCGCGGCAGAGGCGGTCATGGGTCAAGACTGCGGAGGCGGGAGAAAGAGAGGGTCAGCAGGCTTGGAAGAATGGCGGAAACCCCAAAAGAGAAAATTACTCCCCCCTTTTAAATAATTTTTATTCATTTTCCATTTAAGCATATATAATCACATCATTGGGACGCGGGTGGCGCTGTGGGTTAAACCACAGAGACTACGACTTGCCGATCAGAAGGTTGGCGGTTCGAATCCCGTTGCTCGGTCCCTGCTCCTGCTAACCTAGCAGTTCAAAAGCACAAGTAGATAAAGTGCAAGTAGATAAGTGCAAGTAGAAAAGTGCAAGTAGATAAATAGGTACCGCTCTAGCGGGAAGGTAAACGGCATTTCTGTGCACTGCTCTGGTTCGCCAGAAGCGGCTTAGTCATGCTGGCCACATGACCCAGAAAAACTGTCTGCGGACAAATGTTGGCTCCCTCGGCCAGTAAAGCGAGATGAACGCTGCAACCCCAGAGTCGTCTGTGACTGGACCTAATGGTCAGGGGTCCCTTTACCTTTACTCACATCATTATTATCCACTTCACCACTTTGGCTCTTCGGAGGCTATCGAATTCTTTCCCTCCCACTTCTTGGCTTTCAAAATTAACCTTTATATCACAGCATTTTATATATTTTCCAGTTCTAATGAAACTCATCACAAAATACCTCAAAATTTAACTAAATATAGAAAGGTAGAAAAATTCTCATTACAAGTCTTCAGATAACCCTATTATTCCGGTACTAATCCCAGTATGTTTCTGGGCACAATTCAAAGTGTTGGTGTTGACCTTGAAATAAACAACTATCTGACTTTTTTAGAAGACATCTGAAGGCAGCCCTGTTTAGGGAAGCTTTTAATATTTGGTGAATTATTGTATTTTAATATTTTGCTGGAAGCCGCCCAAAGTGGCTGGGGAAACCAGTGGGTGAGGTATAAATATTATTATTATTATTATTATTATTATTATTATTATTATTATTATTATTATTTTACCTGAACAGCTGTCCAAATGAGGGTTGCAATTACTTGGAGGAATAGTGACATCAGATGTCAAGGAATAAACAACTATCTGACTTTTAGAAGACATCTGAAGGGAAGTTTTTAAAGTTTTATGTTTTATTCTGCTTATTCTGTTTTCAATACTCTGTTGGGAGTCACCCAGAGTGGTTGGGGAAACCCAGCTGGATGGGCAGGGTATGAATATTATTACTATTATTATTATTATTATTATTATTATTATTATTATCTTGAACATGCAAACCAAGCTCCATTCCTCCGTCTGCAGCAGAGCTATCGCACTTCCCCATTGGTTTTGGAAGTTGTCTTTCTGTTTTGGGAGGGGTTGCGACTTTCTTAGGCCAGCCTTGAAACTCATATTCTCAGTGTAACCTCAGAAGAGCCACTCCTGCGTGCCAGATGGACTCGGCATCCATTCAAGCGAGTGAGCAGCATCTCCTGCAACTCTTTGGGAGCCAAGAGCAGAGGGGCGGAGTCTGCATTTCTGGACGGGTCGATGAATGAGTGTACAGTATACAACCCATCTGGGGCTCCTATGAAATTATTTCCTCCCGTCAGGAATGCTTGGCCCAGCTGAGCAGAGTATCTCTAGCTGGGTGGCTGGGAAAGAAAGAGACAATTTTTTGAGCATCCCATCTTAGAGGCTCTTCCTTTCGCTCCTTCACGTATTAATGCTGGATACATGCTCTGTGGCTTATGTAACAATATCTAACAAAGAAGAATCGGTGTGATTTAGATTTAGGTTTGACGAGGCCCTCAGCTACTGAAGGTAATGGGGCCCTTTATATGTCCAGCTGTCCTTTGTCAACAACAAATTGCCGCTGTTTTTTGTATTGAATACAGTGGTACCTTGGGTTGCGAATGTGGCTAACCCAGAAGTGCATAGTTCTGGGTTTCACTGTGCGCGCATGCACAAAAGCACTCTGCACGCTTTGCGCATGCGCAGAAGCGCTCTATCACACCGCAGGCATGCGCAGAAGTGGCGCCTCTGGATACGGACTTTTCGGGGTAAGTATGGACCCCTGGGACGAATTAAGTTCGTATCTGGAGGGTCCACTGTATATGCTATTTGGTAATTTATGGACCTAATAGGTATCTAAAGACATTTGCGCATGTTGCCGTGCAACCAGTCCATGCAGAATGTAGGCACCCTATATATTGGAAGGAGCAAACCAGTGATATTTTAGGGAGCAGGCTAGCAGGCGGGGCCCATGACTTACATGATAGGAACCTCCACAACACAAGACACTGTTGCTGTATGTAGGTTTCATTTTATTTGTATTTTTATCTTATATTTTGGAAATGTACATCCAGGTTCTTTTCCCTTTAATTTTTTTTGGGGCCCCCCAAGAGAGTGGGGCCCTAAGCTAGAGCTTGTTTAGCTTATACGTAAATCCGGCACGGGGACAGGGGAACCAATTCACACTGCCCAGGGGGATCTGCAGCCCTTCAGATGCTGTTGGAGTCTAGTTCTGGCTAGCTTGGCCAACGGTCAGTGGTGAAGGGATATTTGAACCCCTCCTTATCCCTAGGGCAGCCCTACAGCTAAAGACAAGGCGTGCTGGGGAGTAAGGGGAAAGATTGCTTCACAACATCTCACCAGCCCTTACAACAATCCTGTAAAGCAGGCCAGCCCTGTTATCCGCCCGTTGCAGAAGCTAGAAGCTGAAAATGGAGAAGTGCGGCTTGCTTAAGGCTGTTTGTGCATTCGCAGGAGAGCAAAAAGGTTTGAACTTAAATCCAATCAACGTATGGCTCAGTAGTATATAGTCCTGCTCTGTTCTGACTTTTTTTTAAAAAAAAATCAAAAATATAAACATACCACAAAAACCATTCTGAGTTCAAATGTCAAGAATAGTCTGAATCATCCCTTCCATGGGCCCTATTAATCCTGTTTTCAACTGCATATCACAGGGGTGCCCAGATTTAATGAAGTGAACATGCATGAGGTCCGACCAAAGTTGCTGAGCTTTTTTCAGGATTGAAGTTGCTGTTGAGCTTTTTTTAGGATTTGACCCCAAGAAATAAACTGCCACAGGGGCCGGATTAGGCCCCCAAAACGGACTTTGGACATACCTAGCATATCACTACAATTTTCCTCTTTCTAAATTATCCATACATTACGTTACGTTACAAGTGTGTTTAAAATCCTGCCAGTGTTTTAACCTGCTTCCAATAATCTTGTATATACATTATAAACTTTCCCCATTCTTTCCCCCCCCCCAGATCTCTTCTCGATTCCTGAGCTTCCCAGTTAGTTTTGCCATTTCGGTGTGGTCCATCATCCGCTCTGTTCTGCCTCGGTCAGACCACACCTGGAGTCCTGTGTCCTGTTCTGGGCGCCACAGTTTAAGATGGATTTCGACAAACCGGAAGGTGTTCGGAGGAGGGTAAACCAAGATGATCGAGGGTCGGGAAACCAAGCCTGATGAGGAATGGTCGAGGGAATTGGGTACGTTTAGCCAGGGAAAGAGGAGACTGAGAGGAGATGACTTGCCAGCAGGGCGGCTTGTTCAGGCGGGGACCATGCCCACCCACTGGCCCCCAGAAGCCTACACAGAAAGAAATGAGGCCCTCAAGCTGAAGAAGCTTCCTTCATGCCTTGATATATATATATCGAGTAGCAGTTCTCCACCTGTGGGTCCCCAGATGTTGTTGGACTACAACTCCCATCACCCCTGAGCTCTGGCCTTGCTAGCTAGGGGTGATGGGAGTTGTAGTTCAACAACATCTGGGGACCCACAGGTTGAGAAAGGCTGATTTAGAGCATCACAGGCCAAGTGAGTGCAAATCTGAGCCCTCTTTTTGGCACTGCAGGCAGCTGGGCTGGGCAAGAACCCAGAACAACCCCATTCGAGGAAACGCCTTTAGCATAAGGTTACCAGATTTTTTTTTCAAGGAATGCAGGGAAGTCGGAATGGATGGATCTTGTCAGGGGACTGATTTGTAAATCTGGGGACTGTCCCCGGGAAACGGGGATGTCTGGTAACCTGACTTTAGCGGCTGGGTCAGCCCAGATGCCTGGCGGGGATCTACCGGGTCCCTCTCCCTCCTGTGGCTTAAAAGGCTCCTTGCCTCCTCCGTCACCTGAGCCAGGGACCCCCTCCTCCTCCTCCTTTCATGCTATCAGAAACAGCTTTACTACTTTAGCCCTGGAAAAGCTCCAGAAGCAGCCTTCCCTGCGCGACTAAGAGGCAAGGTCACCTTCTAACCCAGTAATGCTTTCTATTCTAAGAGCTGCGATGGGACGTCATCCGCCGTGGCTTCGCTGGCTCCCGTCCCACTTTGCGTACACCAGTCTCTCCGGGGCCCTCAGCCCAGCAGCGACCTCTTTCCCTCCTTCCCTGGTCACCCCAAGAAATCTTCAAAGGGCAGCCGCCGCTCGGATGCTGCTGGATTTCAGCCCCCAGCCAGCGTGCCTTGCCGTCCTGGGAGTTGTAGCACAGGGTGCTAGACCAGTGCAGAAGGGCTGTAGCTCAACGGCAGAGCTATATGTGGAAGGACCCAGGTTCAACCACGCAGGCATCTCCAGGTAGGGTTCCCTGCGTGAAACCCAGGAGAACTGTTGCCAGTCAGTGCAGGTAATAGGAGCTAGGTGGAGCCAATGCTCTGGCTCTTTTTTAAGAAGAGCAGCTGTATCCATTTTGCTTTTTACGCAGCAGAGGGGCTGTCTGGGCAGACCTGCAAGCAGCGCTGGAAATCCATCCGTCCTTCAACCAGCAGGAGTCAAAGTCCCCTCGTTCTGACATGCCTGCAAATACAGGGAGCTGCCATCTCTACACAGCCAGGCCACTGCTCCATACTGTCAACACTGGCTGGCAGCAGCTCTCCAGGATTTCGGACAAGGGAGTCTCTCCCGATTCTACCAGGAGATACCATCGCTTGCCCAGCCTGCCTCTAAGCTATGATCCTGCTCCGATTGCTAGTCCCAGACCCTCCAAGCTTCCCTATTTTCCCGGGACAGCCCTTTGAATTCCGGTGCTGGCGGAGACTCTTGAGAGTCCCATGGACTGCAAGAAGATCCAACCTCTCCATTCTGAAGGAAATCAGCCCTGAGTGCTCACTGGAAGGACAGATCCTGAAGCTGAGGCTCCAAGACTTTGGCCACCTCATGAGAAGAGAAGACTCCCTGGAAAAGACCCTGATGTTGGGAAAGATGGAGGGCGCAAGGAGAAGGGGGCGACAGAGGACGAGGTGGTGGGACAGTGTTCTCGAAGCTACAAACATGACTCTGACCAAACTGCGGGAGGCAGTGGAAGACAGGAGTGCCTGGCGTGCTCTGGTCCAGGGGGTCACAAAGAGTCGGACACGACTGAACGACAACAACAACAATTTTCAGCGAAGAAACACTGGAGGGTTTGTAGTCTGTTCCACCGCCCCACCCTGAGCAAAACCTGCAATGATGGTGTGAGCCATGCAAACGAACGAATGGGGTGGGTTTTAATTTTCTTAAATTTTTGCATTTGGAGTTTGTTGGGTCTTTCCTCTTTGCCCCTCCAGATCTTCCCTTTCTCCTTTGCATATTGCCAGCCCTGGGCGCTGGGGGCAAGAGGATAGGGATTGATTGGGACAACTTTGGTCCCCTCAGAGGCCTTCAGCGGAGAGCTCAGAGAGGGGAGGAGAAGAGCCTTCCAGCACCCGAAATGTGGGAGAGAGGAGGGTGCCAAAACTGCAAAGAAAATGTGCAGGGATGTGGGGCAGAGAGAGGGTGCAAAGCAAAGCTTCCCTTTCAGCAGCTAAGTTTAGGTGCCCAGCTTTTCTCCCTCCCCAAGGTGGGCATTGCGCTGCAGCACCCAGCGAAAGCACTTGGCGCCAGGCTCTCCGCACTGCCTGCTTCTGGGGATCTTCTTCGGTGCGGGGGACACGTGGCAAACTGCAGAACTGAAAACATCTCGGCTGCAAGCAAGCGACACGGTTAGCTTCCTGCAGACTGGTGCGATTCTGAGCCAAGGGTGGTACACATGGAAAGTGGAGCGAGGCGCCAGGGAGCATTTGTTCCCCGGCTGGTTTTGCAATGAGGTCTCTCAGTAGCGGAAATTTATCGGGCTTCTTTCGGCAAACGGCTCCCCTTAAACGGCCAGCTGAGCGCTCGGCGACGAAGGCCTCAAGAGAGCAGTTGGTTCGGTGATGCAAAAACATCAAGAGAGCGGGTTGCGGATAGAATCCGAGAGGCCCAGGAAATTCCAGCTAGGGGCAGGTTTCCCAGTTTAATTTGCAGCCTGGTCAATTAAAGACAGGCTCCAGCAGACTGAGCGGACAAGAGCAATGGTGGGTCCAACCAGTGCCAGATTTATGTATAAGGTAAACAAGCTATAGCTTAGGGCCCCACTCTCTTGGGGGCCCCAAAAATTTTAAAGGAAAAAACCTGGATGTACTTTTCCAAAATATAGTCATACCACGGGATAAAGTGCTTCAAGTTAAGTATTTTTGGGTTGCACTCCGCAGTGACCCGGAAGTAACAGAGTGCATTACTTCCGGGTTTTGCCCCGCACGCATGCGCAGACGGTCAAGGTGACGTCACGCGCATGCGCAGAAGCGACAAAACACAACCCGCGCACACGCAGACGTGCGGACGCGGGTTGCGTTCACTTTAGGATGCGAACGGGGCTCCAGAACGGATCCCGTTCGCATCCCGAGGTACCACTGTATAAGATAAAAAACAAATAAAATAAAACCTACATACAGCAACAGTGTTTTGAGTTGTGTAGGCTCCTCTGATGCAAGTCATGGGCCCCACCTGCTAGCCTGCTCCCTCAAATATCACTGGTTTGCTCCTTTCTATATATAGGGTGCCTACATTCTGCATGGACTGGTTGCAGGGCAATGTGTGCAAATGGCTTGAGATACCTATGAGGTCCATATATTACCATATAGCATATATTCAACACAAAAAAACAGCGACAATTTGTTGTTGGCAAAGGACAGCTGGACATATCAAGGGCCCCGTTACCTTCAGTAGCTTAGGGCCTCATCCAACCTAAATTCGGCCCTGGGTCCAACTGTCAAGAAAGCAGTTTCTGCCCCTGCTGTGGAAGGAAGTGAGGGGCAGATGGGCTCATCCGCCTTGGAAGAGAGCCGACCTGGGAGAAGGAAAACTCTGACCCTAAACCTCCGCTACCTTGTGGGATACCATCAGGAGAAGAAAAGGCTCAGGAGGAAAGGTAAAGGTAAAGGGACTCCTGACCATTAGGTCCAGTCGTGGCCGACTCTGGGGTTGCGGCGCTCATCTCACTTTACTGGCTGAGGGAGCCGGCGTACAGCTTCCGGGTCATGTGGCCAGCATGACTAAGCCACTTCTGGCGAACCAGAGCAGCGCACGGAAACGCCGTTTACTTCTCGCAGGAGGGGTACCTATTTATCTACTTGCACTTTGACGTGCTTTCGAACTGCTAGGGGGGAAGGAGCAGGGACCGAGCGACGGGAGCTCACCCCGCCGTGGGGATTCGAACCGCCGACCTTCTGATTGGCAATCCCTAGGCTCTGTGGTTTAGACCACAGCGCCACCCATGTCCCTCATAAATCGAGAGTGGAGTCCCTAAGACAGTTGGATGGCGCCTTTCACGCCTCCTTCCAGCAACGGCTGCAACCAGGCTGGTGCCAAATGTCTTGCACCACTTTCTTTTGGAGCACATTGGCAAGGCCGTATGTGTGTGTGTGTGTGTGTGTGTGTGTGTGTGTGTGTGTGTGTGTCTCATCAGCTGGGCATCCCAGGACTTCCATGAACACTGCCCAGGTTTGCACCCGGGGAGGTCAGTTTCTAATGCAGCGGTTTGACTTCACCCCCGGAGGCGCACTCCATTGTCAGACAAATGACAACAGCAACACTTGCTTTTTTCTTACTGTAAACCGCCGCGAGGTTTCTTTTTTACACAGTCCAGCGGCATCGAAACCTCATGCAATAAATAAATTTCCAGTCGCCTGCAAGCCTTCAATCCTGATATGGGCACATAGCAACCTGAAAATATTTTCCTTCCTTTTCCACTCAACTCAGGGCTGATGTCTGAAATGTAACATTGGCTCCTTAAAAAATCACGCAGTGCATAGGAATTGCAAATGCTTCCGCAGCCCAGGAAGGGGGTTGGGGGGACAGAAGCAGCGATGCAGGTTTTTGCTCTTAATCCAACAGAAAAAGACTCTGTGGCATTTGCTAGTGTTCCTGGCGCTAACACAGAGGTCTCAATGGGATGCCTAATGACGGTTTTATTACAGCAATAATGACTTTGTCGTAATTAGCTGATCACACAGAGCTCTGGAAAGAGAAACTCCCCAAGCAGCTCAGTTACCTGACGCTTCTCCGGGTTTTCTCCCTATGGCCGCAGAACGTATTGCAAACATTTCCCAGGGAAACCCAGGCAGCCTCAGCAGGGCAAGAATGCTAAAGGGGGTGAAACAACATATTGGGAGCAGAGGGTCCCATATCCCTCCCCCATCCTTGCCTCCCTCAGTCTTCTGGAAACCCTCGAAATCAGAAAGACAAAGAATGTGGGGGGAAACCACTGAGGTTGCTGAAGGCTTCCTGTGCCTGAGTCAGGCAGAAATTCAGCAGGTGAAAAAGCTTCACCTGTTGAATATCTGCCTTGTTGTAACACCGGACTTTTTAAAAAGCCTTCCTTTTGCGTACAGTGGGAGCTGCACGGACCTTAACTCTTACACACACTCCTTCCTCACCATTTTGATAGAAGACCCTTTGGGAGCTGTAAATAGAAATATATAGGGTGGGGGAATCTAGCCCACATGAGTCCAGTTGACCACTGCTGCCCTAGGGCATGGTTTTAGATCCCACAAATGGCAAAAGAGCCTCGTTTGTGGCCCCGTCCACTTGGGAGCTGGCCCGGCTTCTGCCACCAGGCCCGGCTTGGTCACCAACAGCAACCAGATGGGCCTCGACTGGCCGTCCAGCTATTTTTTTCCTGGCTGCACTTTCTGAGGGAATGGAAAACACGAGGCAGGCTCTTCGTGTCAGCTGCTGAGCTGGTCGCCTCTACACAGCAACCCTTTAAACAGAAGAACCTAGGGAGAGCCGGCAGGATCAGGCCAGTGGCCCATCTGGACCAGCATCCCGTTCTCACAAGGGCCAACCGGAAGCCCATCATGGGAAGCCTGGAAGCAGGATTTTGTGAAGGATGGCGGAGGCAGAGCAGAGCCCTCTCCTCAATGAATTTGTCCTCTTTTAAAGCCATCCGAGGCGGTGGCCGTCCCTGCCTCCTGTAGCAGGGGGTTCCACAGTTTACACTTCCTCTACATGCAGCTGCTGGGAGAAATCATCAGGGGTTTGGGTTGGGTGTGCATCAATATGCAGATGATACCCAGCTCTACCTCTCTTTCAAATCAGAACCAGTGAAGGCGGTGAAGGTCCTGTGTGAGTGTCTGGAGGTGGCTGGAGGATGAATAGTAGCTGTCACGGCCACCCAGGATGGGTCCCAGCTCACAAGAGACCTCACTCCGTTGCAGCTTATTTACAGGAAAAGTTTATTGAAGATTTCTGCTTCTCATACAGTTCAGCATTGTGGCCGTACGTCTGCCACGTTAGACCGCTGAAGTCCCCTCTGACTCCTCCCCTCTTCCACACCAACTTAATAGCCTGGCTCTAGACCACCTCTTCCTCTCCTTTCTTTTCCGCAGGGTCTTCCTGCCCCCCTGGGTTCCCTCTCTCCGTGACTCGCCTGAGGCTGAATCCTCTGCCGCCTCTTCCCCCCTCTTTCTGGCTTTAGGGCCGGGCTCCTCCCCTGAGCTCTCTCCACTTCCGCGCGCCTCTACGTTTGAACTTGGCGCGCGTACGTTGCTGCTGACCTTTCTTTCGACCGCTACACCACCCCCTGTTCTGCTCTCCACCCTTTCCGGCTGAACACCCTGCTCCAACCCCCTCTCTCTGTTCTCTCCTAATCCTGCTCCCTCCGAGAGGCTGACGACTCCACCCCCTTTACTCCGTTCCGGCTGAGACGTCTCTTGCTTCCTCTGTCTTCCACTGGGCTCCTCTCCGCTTCTCCCTTCTCCTCCCCTTTGCTTGATTAAGGTAACCCCCTTTTGAGAATCCTCTGACTCGCTGCTCAGACTCGTGGATTCCCTCAGAATTCCGTCATCTTCTTCCTCATCCTTCTGCCCCTCCTCCCACTCGCTCTCCGTCTCCTCTGTCATCTCCTCCTCTCTCCCAGAAACCCTGACATCCATCCCCCCCTCGAAGCCCCCCCTTCCCCCCTCCCGCTCGCCGGGGACCGGTTGTGGAAACTGCGGCTCTTCGGGGGTAGGCTCAGGATACAGGTCGTCTACGTCAATGTTCTCTGCTGGCAGTTCTGTGTATGTGTATTCGAAGTCGGGTTCTTCCCCCAAATGCTTCTCAGTCTCTGCTTCCATCGCTACTTCCTCCGGTGCTGCCCGCCAAGGACCTATCAGCCACCTCTTACGCCATTCCTCCTCTGGCTGCTCCTCCCACCAATAAGGGGTTTCCGTGTCCACCCCCGAGCACGATCCCCTGGGCGGGCTTGATTCTGGTGTTCTTTCCTCGGGGGAAGAGAAACCCCTGAACGTGCTATCTGACAATGTGGGTGTGAAAAGCCAGTCATCAAAGTACTCAGCTGGCATGGGTCTATGTGGGAAAAGTGCATGGAACTCGTCTTTCAAAAGGGGTTCGTCTAACTCGTAGCCTGGCACCCAACTATTAGCAGCGGCTGGTGTGCCCTCCCTGGCGAGAAAATATTCAACTCCCTCCTCCCCCCATCTCGAGTCCAGTATCTCTGTGACCTCGTTAAGAGGTTCTGGTCTTGGCGATTCCCCCCTCTCAGGCGCCCTCCTACGTGGCTCTGGGGATGCTCCTGACTCTTGAAACCTGTGTGGGGTTTTGTAGGGAGTGAGCACCGACCTATGAAAGACCGGGTGCACCCTGGAACCTTCCGGAAGGGCTAGACGAAAAGCCACCGGATTGATCTTAGCCTCAACTTGATATGGCCCTAGCTGCCTGTGTCCTAACTTCTTCTTGGCCAATGACCTGGCCGGCATCGCGTGGGCTGCTAACCACACCCAGTCCCCAACCTGGATGTCCTCTCCCGCCCTCCTGTGCTTATCGGCCTGCACCTTATACGCCTGTTTTGCCAGCTCCAAATGTCTCCGCAGCTCCTCGTGCACCTCTTGCAACTCCGCTGCAAACTGGTCGGCATCTTGAGGCCCCCCCCCTCCTGGTGCCGCAAATCTCGGGAAGGTTCTGGGATGACGGCCATTGTTCGCGAAGAAAGGCGTCACCCCGGTGGATGCGTGTTTCGTGTTGTTGTAGGCGAATTCAGCCATCGGTAGATAGTCCACCCACGCCGCAGGTCGCTGGTTGGCGTAGCACCGCAGGTACTGCTGCATGATCGCGTTGACCCTCTCCGCTTGACCGTTGGTTTGTGGATGCCTCGCCGATGTCAGGTTGATTTTGACGTGCAAGATGCCCAGAAGCTTTCGCCAGAAAGTGGAAACAAACTGGCGCCCCCTGTCGGACAAGACGGACTGCGGAAGTCCATGCACTCTGAAGACGTGATCGATGAAGAGCTTTGCGGTCTGTTCTGCCGTCGCCACCTTGGCACAAGGGATGAAGTGCGCCATCTTGGTGAACAAGTCCACCACCACTAACACCGCCGTCTTACCTCTGGAGCTGGGCAGGTCTGTAACAAAGTCCAACGCTACCCTCTCCCACGGTTGCTGCGGTGTCTCCAGCGGTTCTAGCAATCCCGCCTGCTTCTGGTGCACTGGTTTGGACCTCTGGCAGATATCACACCTGGCGACGTAGTCCGCCACCTCTCCTCTCATCTGGGGCCACCAAAAGTCTCTAGCCACCAACTCCATCGTCTTCTCTTTGCCGAAATGGCCTGCACTAGGGGCGTCATGCAACTGTTGCAGAACCTTGGCTCGAAGATCGTCGGTGGGCACGTAAAGGGCACCCTTACGAGTCAAAAGTCCATCATGCAATTGAAACTCATCGTTGCGTCGCGACCCTCCGCGTAGCTCCTCCATCTTAGACTGTGCAAACTGATCCCTTTGCAACGCGCGTCGCACCGCGTCCAGGTCGACTGCGATGGTAGCGCACGTCCACGCCTGCGGTGCGAAAATGTGCTTTGCTGCAATTGGAGCTGCTTCCTCCAAGTATTGCGGCTTTCGGGACAGCGCGTCTGCAATAACATTGGAGTCTCCTGGGATGTATTCTATTTTGAAGTCGAAGTCCGCAAAGAACTCCGCCCAGCGCATGTGTCGCTGGGTCTGCAACTTAGCCGTCCGCCAATACTCTAAGTTCTTGTGATCCGTGCGGACCTGCACCGTGTGCTTGGCTCCTATTAAGAAGTGTCGCCACGCTTTGAAAGCTGCATGAATGGCCAACAACTCCCTGTCCCATATGGTATAATTGCGCTCCGTCTTGCTGAGCTTCCGGGAGTAGAACGCACCCGGTCGCCAGTTGCCTTGTGAATCCTCTTGCAAAAGAACGGCCCCAACCGCTCTATCTGACGCATCGGTCTCTACCCGCATGGGTTTGCCGGGATTCACGTGGAGCAGCTGCTCTTCGGAGGCGAAAAGACCCTTAAGCGTCCGGAAGGACCGCTCCGCTTGTTCGGTCCAGACGAACTTCTTCTTCTTGGAACTGAGGGTGTCAGTGATAGCCGCCGTCGCGTTCGCAAAGCCTTTAATAAACTTGCGGTAAAAATTGGCAAAGCCGATGAACCTCTGGACCTCTTTCCGATTTCGAGGGCTTTTCCAGTCCAACAGCGCTTGAACCTTAGCCCTGTCCATGGCCAGTCCCTCGTCGGACAACTTGTAGCCAAGGAAATCAACCTCTCTGACATCAAACTGGCACTTTTCCAACTTGGCGTACAGCCTGTGTTCCTTCAGCCTCTGCAGGACCTCTCTCACGTCCTTATCGTGATCCTCCGGCGATTCCGAGAAAATCAGGATATCGTCGAGAAAGCAGACACACTTTTTGTAGAGGAGACCTGCTAGCACGTGGTGCATAAATGCTTGAAAAACGTGGCTGCCATTTTGGAGGCCGAAAGGCATGACTCTGTATTCGTATGTGCCCAGAGGGGTGAACATGGCGGTCTTCCACTCATCTCCTTTCCGGATGCGGATGAGATTGTAAGCTCCACGTAGGTCCAGCTTGGTGAAAATCTTGCCCCTCCTGACGGTCGCTAAAAGGTCGTCAATCTTGGGCATGGGGAAAGCTTTGGGCTTAGTCAAGCTGTTGATGAACCTGTAATCCACTATAAGCCTTTTTTGGGGCGTGTCTTTCTTCTTCACAAAGAAAACAGGGCTGCCTCCCGCTGCTTTAGATTCCTGGATGAAACCCCGCTTGAGGTTATGGTCTATGAACTCCCGAAGCTCTTGCATTTCGTCCTCCGACATGGAGTACAGCTTGGCAGCAGGCAGTTGCGCCCCTGGCACTAAATCAATCGCGCAGTCGTAAGGTCTGTGAGGCGGCAACTTGTCAGCTTCCTTCTCACAGAAAACCTCCAAGAATTCCTGGTACTTGTGAGGCACTGTTTGCACCATACCCAGATGCAACGGCTGCTCAGCTTCTCCTCCCTGATCGGTCTGAAAGCAATGCTGAGCACAATACGACGAACAAAAGTTGATCTGCCTCTGGTACCACGCAACCGCGGGACTGTGCCTCTCCAGCCAACTCATGCCTAACACGATGGGTGTGTCCGATAAGTGGGTGACATTGAAACTAATAAGCTCTCGATGGTTGCCAATCTGCATCATCATGGGAGGGGTTTGCTGCACCACTTGCCCCCCCAGCAACCTCCTGCCGTCCACCGTGACCACGTTCAGAGGCGTCGTTGCAGGCAGGAGCGCCATGTTGTGCTGCTTAACGAACTGCAGTCCCATGAAGTCGGCGTTGCTTCCCGAATCGATCGTTATTGGAACCTCGAGGAGTCTCCCATCAGGCAACTGGAGTGTCGCTGTGAGCAGAACTGCCGGTTTGGGAGGCAAAGGGTCCACGCTCTGCAGTGATGCTGGGGGCTTGTCTACAGATCCGCCTGGCTGAGCCCCAGTAGCTCTGCTTCCAGCCAGGCACTGTCGTTTCCCTGAAGCTGCTCCCCTGGTTGCACCTCTGCTGTTACAGTTGCCAGCGCTGCAGTGTGCTTCTGGAGCCTCTGGGGGCACTCTTTCGCCATATGGTGCGCACTGTCACAGATGTAACACTTCCTGGTTCCTCTAGGAGGCTTCGCTTTGGCTGCACCAGGGACAGGGCTCTGGGATGGCTTCTGAGCCCTAGCACCACCAATCTCCATTGGCTCCTCGCTGTCCTTCCCCATTGGCGAGGGGTGCGCACGGCTGAAGTCCCTGTGCACAAAAGGGAGAGTCCTTGCTTGCGCACGCGCTTGGGGCCCGTCCTCCTCGTGCCACGGACGCCCCTCATGTCGAATTCCAATAGCTAAAGCCCGGTGCACCACGTCTTCTAGGGTCTGGGGTCTGTCCCCCCTAGCGATCTCATCCTTGATGGGGGGGCTCAATCCCTCCCAAAAAAGATCTCTGACCGGTTTACTGTCCTTTGGCCAATCTAAGGCGGTGAGCAACGCAAAAAATTTAGAGTGGTATTGGCGCACAGTCGCTTTCCCCTGCCTCAGCCCGTGCATTTGACGGCGCGCAATGTCCACATCCACAGAGGATTGAAAACAAGAATCCATCGCTTTGATGAACGCAGTTGAATCGCGACGGGCCGGTCCATCTTCGCGCCACAAATTGCGTAGCCAAGCCCTGGCCTCCCCATGCAGGTGCGAAACAATGAACCCCACTTTCTCCTCCTCATCTTTAAAATCGTGACGGAGTAAGTGCAGTGCATATACAACGTCCGCTCTGAAATTGGGATAGTCTTGCAAATTGCCATTAAAATGCGGAACTAGGGCACCCCCCCTCCGTCCAAGCGCAATGCCCTCCGCTCTGGATCCTGGGGCCCCCGCCTTGTCCGCGCGCTCCCACCTTGCCTGCAAATCCTGGCACGTCTTCTCCAAGTCGTCATTCTTCTTCTGCGAAGCAATGACTGCCGATGTGAGAGCGGTAACCTGATTCCGCAATGCAACCAGCTGCTCCTCAGCGCTCATGGCTGCTCCCGTTCGTGAGCTTCGCAAAAAAAAATTTTTGCTTAGTGAGAGGGGACTTACTGTCACGGCCACCCAGGATGGGTCCCAGCTCACAAGAGACCTCACTCCGTTGCAGCTTATTTACAGGAAAAGTTTATTGAAGATTTCTGCTTCTCATACAGTTCAGCATTGTGGCCGTACGTCTGCCACGTTAGACCGCTGAAGTCCCCTCTGACTCCTCCCCTCTTCCACACCAACTTAATAGCCTGGCTCTAGACCACCTCTTCCTCTCCTTTCTTTTCCGCAGGGTCTTCCTGCCCCCCTGGGTTCCCTCTCTCCGTGACTCGCCTGAGGCTGAATCCTCTGCCGCCTCTTCCCCCCTCTTTCTGGCTTTAGGGCCGGGCTCCTCCCCTGAGCTCTCTCCACTTCCGCGCGCCTCTACGTTTGAACTTGGCGCGCGTACGTTGCTGCTGACCTTTCTTTCGACCGCTACACCACCCCCTGTTCTGCTCTCCACCCTTTCCGGCTGAACACCCTGCTCCAACCCCCTCTCTCTGTTCTCTCCTAATCCTGCTCCCTCCGAGAGGCTGACGACTCCACCCCCTTTACTCCGTTCCGGCTGAGACGTCTCTTGCTTCCTCTGTCTTCCACTGGGCTCCTCTCCGCTTCTCCCTTCTCCTCCCCTTTGCTTGATTAAGGTAACCCCCTTTTGAGAATCCTCTGACTCGCTGCTCAGACTCGTGGATTCCCTCAGAATTCCGTCATCTTCTTCCTCATCCTTCTGCCCCTCCTCCCACTCGCTCTCCGTCTCCTCTGTCATCTCCTCCTCTCTCCCAGAAACCCTGACAGTAGCTAACAGATTGAGGTTGAATCCTGACAAGACAGAAGTACTGTTTTGGGGGACAGGGGGCAGGCAGGTGTGGAGGACTCCCTGGTCCTGAATGGGGCAACTGTGCCACTGAAGGACCAGGTGCGCAGCCTGGGAGTCATTTTGGACTCACAGCTGTTCACAGAGGAGCAAGTCAATTCTGAGTCCAGGGCAGCTGTCTACCAGCTCCACCTGGTACACAGGATGAGACCCTCCCTGTCCGTGGACTGTCTCCCCAGGGTGGCGCATGCTCTGGTAATCTCCCGCTTGGACTACTGCAATGCGCTTTACATGAGGCTACCTTTGAAGGTGACCCGGAAACTGCAACTAATCCAGAATGCGGCAGCTAGACTGGTGACTGGGAGTGGCGATTGGGACCACATAACACCGGTCTTGAAAGACCTACATAGGCTCCCAGTACGTTTCTGAGCACAATTCAAAGTGTTGGTGCTGACCTTTAAAGACCTAAACGGCCTCAACCCAGTATACCTGAAGGAGCGTCTCCACCCCCATCGTCTAGCCCAGACACTGAGGTCCAGCGCTGAGAGCCTTCTGCCGGTTCCCTCCCTGCGAGAAGTAAAGTTACAAGGAACCAGGCAGAGGGCCTTCTCGGTAGTGGCGCCCACCCTGTGGAACGCCCTCCCACCAGATGTCAAAGAGAAGAACAACTACCAGACTTTTAGAAGACATCTGAAGGCATCCCTGTTTAGGGAAGCTTTTAATGTTTAACAGACCACTGTATTTTAATACTTTGTTGGAAGCCGCACAGAGTGGCTGGGGAAACCCAGCCAGAAGGGCGGGGTACAAATAATAAATTCTATTCTAATTCTATTCTATTTCTCGTATCCGTCCCGAATCTTCCCGTTCTCAGCTTCATTGAATGCCCAATCAAAGCACATCCTTTCCCTCAAAGAATTCTGGGGGCTGTAGTTCACACCTCGCAGAGCTACCATCCCCCAGCCACTCAAGTAGAACCCTGGCAGAGACACATGCCTGACTGGAATGTTCCCTCCCTCCTGGTCGATCGTTTGGGAGCTTTAAAAGCTTTCTTCTGCCTGAACATCACAGCAACTGATGCCAACAAACACTGGCACACTTAGGGATCCACAGAGTCTTGGCAGCTTGCGTGACAGACCTCAGCAACTCAGCATTTTGGCTAATCTACTTTATTTACATCTAAACGCACACGGAGCACTGCAACATGGCTCCCTCTCTCTCTAGCATCAGACAGCAAAAAGAAAAAGGACAAAGGACAATAGTCCCACTTCACGGAACACAGTAACACAAACATCCTGTCTCCGTCACTTCCCACTCTGTGGAATGAAAACATACACTGTCATGTGAAAGACAACAAGCCCATGACTGCAGACACGGAGCAGGAATTCTAACAGTTCACACCTCACAGAGCTACCATTCCCCACAATCCTTATAAAACCACAGAATAATCGTAGAGCTGGAGGAGACCCCGGGGTCATCAATCCCACCCCCCTACAATGCAGGAATCTCAGCTGAAGCATCCATAGCAGGCATCCATTAAGAAAGTCCAGTTCCCAGGATTCTCTGGGAGAGAAAATGCATTTGTGAAGCGGCACGCCGCTTTGTGTGTGGTTTTCCTCCCTCTTGCGCCTCGCAAGGATGCTTCCTCCCTTCCTTCTCGCCCCTCCGTGTCCATTTCTGCTCCACTGCCAAGGAGCTCCTTTTGCGCACTGGCGCGTCCCCTGATTCCCACACCTCTCTGCCCGTCTCCATTTCAGCGTCTCTGCGTCCAGGTCGCCAGCTCACCTTTCCGGTCCGTCTGCCTCGACGGACGTCTCAAGGTCAGCCTGTGCTGCAGGTCTTGCGCAGCCATCGGAGAGGCTGCTTTCTGCAGAGTCAGAAGATTGCTCCATCAGGCTCAGTGCCGTCCACACAGGTCGGCAGCAGCTCTCTAGAGTTTGAGAGAGAATCCTCTCCCAGAGATGTCAGCGGGGACCAGGAATATTCTGCATGGGCCTTTCCCCAAGTATCTCCCGCTAACCCCCCACTAATCCAGCTGCAAACGTCACTCCTGGGCTTGCAGGCCCCGCTTCCGATGCCCCACACAACAGCCGGTTCTGCCTGTGTGCGCCTGCTCTATTAGCACGGCTTTTAGGTAGGTATCTGTGGCCACATTGGCAAGATGCATTGAAACAAAACAGCCCCGCTTTAAACAGTCCCCAAGAGTCCTGGGATGTCTCTTGAGGATCGTAGCTGGGACAGCACCACCCCCTCCCAGTGCTACAGTTCCCAGTGCTATAGTTCCCAGAGCGGTTTAAGAATCGTTTCCTCCTCCACACAAGGTGCCGAGCCAAGGGAGCGCATAATAATAATAATAATAATAATAATAATAATAATAATACTACAGTGGACACTCGGGTTGCGAACGCGATCTGTGCGGGAGGCACGTTCACAAGCCGCAGCATTCGCAACCCAAAGCGCTGCGTCTGTGCACATGCAGGTTGTGATTCAGTGCTTCTGTGCATGTGCAAAGCGCGATTTAGCACTTCTGTGCATGCATGACCACCGAAACCCGGAAGTAATCCGTTCTGGTACTTCCGGGTTTCAGTGTGTCCGTAACCTGAAAAACACAACCTGAAGCGGCTGTAACCTGAGGTATGACTATAACAACAACAACAATACCTATATTCATACGGGTTCCTACTCAGAGTTAGGCCCCAGTCAGATGGGCGATTGAGTTACTGCAGCTAGAACATAGAGCACTTGAGAGCCAGCGCAGAACAGAAACTGAGAGGGCTCCCAATAAACTTTTAGGGTGTCAAATTTTGTCCTCGCTCAGGGCGCCATATTACCAAAGTCCGCCCCTGTCCCCTGGGACCTGTGATCCCATCCAGGGCACCTATGTTGCTGTTAGTACCATATCATTATTGATTATCGATCCCCCAGCCTGCACCCTCAAGTTCCATGGCAGGTTGCAGCATTAAAACACCTTAGAACAACTCAGCGGTGGACTCTAAGCCTCTGCTCCTTCGCCAGAGGTTTTCAAGCAGAGGTTAGGTGGACATCCGTCAGCTGTGGTCCTGGGCATTGCAGGGGGTTGGAATAGAGGACCTCCAGGGTCCCTTCCAACTTGACGATTACATGATTCCACAATGTGATGGCCTGGGACTCGGGCTCGGACTCGGAACCAGAGGAGACTCAGTCTGCACCAGATCCTTTGCCTCAGGCATCATCTGAACCTAGCCTGGGACCTGATCCTGAAGAGCCCCAGTCTGCACAGGTTCCCCTGCAACAAACACCAGCTGGGCCGAGTCAGGGGCTGAGCCTGCCCTGGCTCCAGATGCGGGGATGACCTCGTTGCCTCCAGCTAGGCCATCACTTACAGCTGCTCCACTACTGGTTGGGTCAGGGGAGGCTGAGGCGGCCTCTGGGTCTAGTCACCCACCAACGTCTCCCGAGCTGCAGAGACTGAGGTCTGAGAGAAGGAGAGACCTGAATACTCGCAGGAGGAGTGCTCACCTTCGGGTGAGACAGGGAGGTGAGTCACCGGGGGATCAGGACCAGCCGCTACCCCATCAGAGATAAAAGGCTGCCGGACCCTGCCCCAGGTTGTGAGAGCAACCTTGCTGTTTGCTAGATCCTGCCTGACCTTGCCTGGTTTCCTGCCTCGTGTCCTGCCTCGGCCCTGCCAGACTGACTCTTTGCGGAACCCTTGGATTCAGGACCAGACCTGGACTGCGTTATTCAGGTTACCCCCGGGCCTAGCACACACAAACTTCCAACTGTAAAAATAAGGTGGGTCCTAAAGACATGCACTTTGAGTGTCCAAAGCCATGGGCCAAACTCTCTCTGCCAGGGCAGCTCTCAGCTACGCGTATGTTACAGAGTCCAGACCTTTCGCAAGTCAGCTGCGCTTGCAAGCTCCCCTTTGGAGCCCCTCTGTCCGAAATGCTTCTATTAGCTACTTAATTAATCCAGGGTAATCACCGACTTTGGGTCCCAGCCTCACAAACCTGCTGATTTTCTTGGGTTTAGGAAACATCTCTCCTTGCACCAGTTGCCATGGAGGAAGAGGAGGAGGAGAGAGCAGTGGCGTAGCATGGGGGGTGCAGAGGGGGCCGGCCGCACCGGGCGCAACATCTGGGGGTTAGGGTTAGGGGGCGCAAATCCATGGGTTAGGGGGTGCAAATTACTTGCCTTGCCCCAGGTGCTGACATCCCACGCTACGCCACTGGGAGAGGGCTCTCGATGGCCACATAGTCAGAACAGATCTCCTCTGCCTCCACAGTCAGAGGCAGAAATGCTCCTGAACCCCAGTTCCTGGAAGCTGCAGGTTGAGAGAAGAGATCACACGTGCCCGGATCCTACTTGCAGCAGGTTTCCCTGAAGAGGCACCTGGTTGGCCACTGAGATGACAGGATGCTGGTCCACTTGGGCCACTGACCTGATCTTTTTACAGAGCCTCCAGCTCCAGAGGCAGTCTATCCACATTCCTGCATCACTGGGAGTATTTGGCCACTGGCCTGATCCTGCAGCCAGCCTCTGAAGGCAGCCCTGTTTAGGGAAGCGTTTAATGTTTGGTGCATTACTGTATTTTAATATTTTGTTAGAAGCCGCCCAGAGTGGCTGGGGAAGCCCAGCCAGATGGGCGGGGTATATAAATATTATTATTAGTAGTAGTAGTAGTATTACTATTACTATTATTGTTCCTTCCTGGCCACATCAGGGCCATGAAAGTGCACTTATATTTTTTAAAAAACCCGCGTTCAGCAATCTCAAGGGCACGGATCCTGACAAGGGCACAGATCCTGACCAGGTTTGATTTTGATGAGGCCCTAAGCTACTGAAGGTAATGGGCCCTTTATATGTCCAGCTGTCCTTTGTCAACAACAAATTTCCGCTGTTTTTTGTGTTGACTATATGCTATATGGCAATTTATGGACCTAATAGGTATCTCATGCACATAACAAAACATCTATTTTATCATAAAATACATATTTTATGTGAAGGTAAAGGTAAAGGGACCCCTGATATTTTTTGTAGGTACCCTATATATAGAAATGAGCAAAGCAGTGATCTTTTAGGGAGCAGGCTAGCAGGCGGGGCTCCTTACTTACATCACAGGAGCCAGCACAACACAAAACACTTTTGCTGTAGGTAGGTTTTATTTTATTTGTTTTTTATCTTATATTTTGGAAATGTACATCGTTTTTTCCCCTTTAATTTTTATTTTTTTGGGGGGGCCAAGAGAGTGGGGCCCTAAGTTATAGCTTGTCAGTGGCGTAGCGTGGGGGGTGCAGGGGGGCCGGCCGCACCGGGCGCAACATCTGGGGGTTAGGGTTAGGGGCGCAAATCCACGGGTTAGGGGGCGCAAATTACTTACCTTGCCCCGGGTGCTGACAACCCACACTACGCCACTGTAGCTTGTTTAGCTTATTCTAAATCCGGCACTGATCCTGACCCCTTCCCTTCCCAGTCCCTGGCTGGGATCTCGGGATCCGCGCTTGCACTGCAACCCGACCGTGCGCGCGGCGCGCTGGTGTGTTTGCGGGCGCCGCGAACTCCGTCTCTATGTCAACCTGTCCCACTTTCTGGCTCCGCCGCTTGGCACGTCCGCGGAGCCCAAATTCCTTTGCACCCACTGCTCGGAACAGTTTTTCTCTCTTTTGGGGGGCGAGGAGGGGAACCCCTCCTTGGAATCCCCACCCCGCCCCTCTCCCTTTCCTCCCCAAATTGCGCTCAGGCAGCAACAACCACCTCCATCCCCCGCTTCGCCCTTGCGCTTCCCGGCGCCACTCCGGTGCCACTCCGGTGCCACCTTCCAGGGCGCATCCCGAAATGCCCCGATCCAGCCACTCACCTCCCGCGACGTCCTCCTCCGTGCGGCGCCCGGGGCATCGTGGGCGTCGGGCGCCCTGGCAGCCGGCTGCTGGAAGTCTCCGGAGGAGGCGGCGGCGGCGAGTCCGGCCGAGGCTCCTTCGCCCTCCCGCTCCGAGCGCACGTCCCGGCCGCCGGGGCGGAGATGAGCCCCGAGCGGAGGCGGCAGCCGAGCGGGTCGCGGCGCCGCCACGTGGCGGATGGGCGGAAGAGCCGGGCGGAGAAGCCAGAATTAGGAACAGCTGGGATACGCAGTACCTGCCCACAAAATGTTTTAAATGTGGCATTTACTGAAACAACTTCATAGTGAATACGGGCACTGTTTCTTTCTTTTCTTTCTTTAATTTTATTTTGGCAAAGTAATAATCATACCCCCCCCAAAAAGAATTAAAAAAGTTCTAGTTGCAGGTAAAGCAGAGACATCACCTTGCCAACAAAGTTCCATATTGTTAACGCTATGGTTTTTCCCAGTACAGTGGTACCTCGGGTTCAGTACTTAATTCGTTCTGGAGGTCCGTACTTAAACTGAAACTGTTCTTAACCTGAAGCACCACTTTAGCTAATGGGGCCTCCTGCTGCCGCCACGCCACCGGAGCCCGATTTCTGTTCTTATCCTGAAGCACTATTTCTGGGTTAGCGGAGTCTGTAACCTGAAGTGGATGTAACCTGAAGCATATGTAACCCGAGGTACCACTGTAGTGCTGTATGGAAGTGAGAGCTGGACCATAAAGAAGGCTGATCGCTGAAGAATTGATGCTTTTGAATTATGGTGCTGGAGGAGACTCTTGAGAGTCCCATGGACTGCAAGAAGATCAAACCTATCCATTCTTAAGGAAATCGGCCCTGAGTGCTCACTGGAAGGACAGATCCTGAAGCTGAGGCTCCAAGACTTTGGCCACCTCAGGAGAAGAGAAGACTCCCTGGAAAAGACCCTGATGCTGGGAAAGATGGAGGGCACAAGGAGAAGGGGACGACAGAGGACAAGATGGTTGGACAGTGTTCTCAAAGCCACCAGCATGAGTTTGACCAAACTGCGGGAGGCAGCGGAAGACAGGAGTGCCTGGAGTGCTCTGGTCCATGGGGTCACGAAGAGGCGGACACGACTAAGCGATTCAACAACAACAGCCATGTTAGTCTGCCGTAGTCAAAACAAAATAAATAAATAAATCCTTCCAGTGGCACCTTAGAGACCAACTAAGTTTGTTATTGGTATGAGCTTTTCTGTGCATGCACACTTCTTCAGTTACAAAGAAGTATCTGAAGAAAATACGTATCTGAAGAAGTGTGCATGCACACGAAAGCTCATACCAATAACAAACTTAGCTGGTCTCTAAGGTGCTGCTGGAAGGATTTTTTTAAATTTGTTAAGAATAAAAATGTGTACCCCACCACTGAGACCATTCCATTGTAACTATCCAACCCAGTGCCGGATTTGCGTATAAGCTAAACAAGCTATAGCTTAGCCCCACTCTCTTGGCTCCCCCCCCCAAAAAAATTAAAGGAACAAAAAACTGGATGCACATTTCCAAAATATAAGATAAAAAACAAATAAAATAAAACCTACACACAGCAACAGTGTTTTGTGTTGCGTAGGCTCCTCTGATGTAAGTCATGGGCTCCGCCTGCTCGCCTGCTCCCTAAAATATCACTGCTTTGCTCATTTCTATTTCACTATTAATATACTTCTCCTTAATTGTATTTCAGTTCAACAATTACAGTGGTAGCTTGGGCTACAGGCGCTTCAGGTTACAGACTCCGCTAACCCAGAAATAGTACCTCGGGTTAAGAACTTTGCTTCAGGATGAGAACAGAAAATGTGTTCTGGCGGCGCGGCGGTAGCAGGAGGCCCCATTCGCTAACCCGAAGTACCACTGTACTTTGATAAAATGTAAATGGTGCCTAGGCCCAAGTGCTCTTTCTGTGGGCATCCTATGAAGCTTAGCACTGGAAGATTTAGGGCGGATAAGAGAAAGCCCTTCTTCATGCAGTGCACAGATAAACTGTGGAACTCCCTTCCACAGGAGGCAGGGATAGTCGCCAACTTGGATGGTGTGGGATTTAATCCACTGGGAGCAGTCAAGTACAACATTCCTTGTTTTCCTAGAATGGATATGCAAGGGGATGACTGGTCCAGCCAGTCGAAATTTCCTGTTTCCTCCTGGACTGGAGCATCCTTCCTCTTGCATGTGACCAGTGGTGGGCATGACCTTACCTGTGCAGGTAACAAAAGCACAAGACACGCAGCACACCCTCTCTCTTTCACCTCTCCGTCGTTGGAGCAGCTTTTAGCTAGAATTGCTCTTTCGGCTTCCAGCCAAGAGGGGACACTGAGATTATCCCCATATGGGATAGATCCACATGTATATACTTTGTAACTAAGTCTGCCTTCAGGGATCCAGCTGTGAACTGATGATGTGAGTAAACTACTTTTATATGCAGTGCTACCACAGGATGCAAACGGGATCCGTTCCGGAGCCCCGTTCGCATCCTGAACAGAACGTAAGATGTGACTGCATGTCTGCGCATGCGTGGGTCGCGTTTTGCTGCTTCCGTGCATGCGTGTGATGTCATTTTGCGCGTCTGCGCATGTGCGAGCAGCGAAACCCGGAAGTAACGCGCTCTGTTACTTCCGGGCCGCTGCGGAGCACAACCTGAAAATACTTATCCTGAAGCATATTTATCCCGAGGTATGACTGTACTTTACACAAGATTGTGGTATGTTTATTCTTTTAAGAGGGATATAAGGGAACTTACCAGGAACCTCATAGTGAGAGGCTTACACAAGCCTGCAACCAGCTATCTGCTGTGCATTTAAAAGGGAAATGTGAAACTCTGCTAAGTAAAGGAGGAGAGAGGGATCTTGCACTCGGGTCCTGCTTGCTGGTTTTCCATTGGGGCACCTGGCTGGCCACTGTGAGAACAGGATGCTGGACTCGATGGGCCATGGGCCTGATCCGGCAGACTCTTCTTAGGTTCTTACTTTGCCATCGCTTGATAAATCTCCTGGGACCTCATCATGGGGTGCAGAATTCAAGTCTTAGATTGGTGCATCTAGAGATGCAAATTAGCATATGCAAATGTGATGCAAATCTGCTTTCCTTTATGGCAATGCAGAAGCAGCACCCTACCACTGGCCTGATCTTTTATGGCAGCAGGATTGTGTAATAAATGACAATCTTCCCTTATTCCTTTATGGGGGACACAAGAGCCCTTATCGAGTCCTTTGTAGGTTTTCCATTGGTCAGAGAAAAGAACAGAGGCCAACCAGAGAATATTGAGAAGCAAAGCAGCTAGTAAGCCTGATCTTTATTGAACTGTTGCAACAGGGTGCTCCCCTCACACACAGGGCAGGAGGAGGAACCCGAACCAAGGTGTGCCCGCCCTTATATAGACATTTTAAATTGCCCGCCCTGGAGTTGAAGACCACCCCCAGAAACATCATACTTACATCACAGAAGGGGTGTAGCTCAAGACCACCCCCCAGACACATCATCACAGAAAGGGCCGTCTACAGCAGAAATCTGAGTGTCTTGTTTATTTCCTGTCGTTGTTTATCTCCTGTCTGGCAGGTTACCTGTTAATGCTTACTTGATTGGATGCCCTGACCAGTCTTTTGTAATGATAAATACTTAGTTCCTGAGCCAGGCCACAGGCTCACCCCATTCATACACAGATATACCCTTAAGACAGGTTTTGTGAAGGAAAAGACAATGGGGAGGCTTTTCCATTTCCCTTTGACCTTGCAGAGAAAACATTTGCTCAGTTGGGGAGCCAAAATGGCTCCAGGGCTGCCCTCCTGTGCTGCCTCAGACATGTGGCCCATACATTTATGTGCATGTTTGCCTGGCAAATCCATGAACATTTATTATATATAGAAGACCTTATTTTTTTATTTCAATTGGATAAGAGGATGCAGATTTTTTAATTTTATTTTTACACGGGTGAATCGTTTTAAAACATGACACACGAACCCCCCCCCCAGAGCCATTCCAGGGTGTTTTGCTGCCTGAGGCCGAGAAACAAACAGCACACCAATTCAGGGTTCGCAGTCCCTGAGGCCAGCCGAATTTGGATACCTGAGGCAAATAAAAAACCTTTAAAAAAAGCAATTGCTTCTCTTTCTTGGCTCCCAAAACGGGCCACCTGAGGCTGCTGCCTTCCTCTGCCTTGCTGGACTGAACTCAGAGGCTTCACCCAGTTTTGCTGCCTCCAGGATTTCACCCTCTTTAGAATTGAAATATACTCGGAGTCGAGAGTGGATTTCATGCTCTTTATTCAGCTCATAGTGGTGAGGAGGAATGAATGAAAGTCCCCTCAAAGTATCTGCTTTATGTACATTATTTGCACAATGGGCTGCACGTGATTGGCCAATTCTGGAATTCTCAGGTTGTGGATTCACTTCTATCTGGAGCTGGATTGGGTGGCTCCTGCCGACCAATCATACTGCTGCATTCTGAATCCTATTGTTCTAGGACCAATCAGACTGCTGCAGTTTGGATCCTATTCAACTCAGTACATAACAAGAATCACAGAATTGCAAAGTCTGAAGGGACCCCAGGGGTCATCTAGCACAACCCCCCGTCCCTAAAATGGGGATTTCTTCAGTCCAGCTGTGGTGGTCGCTGTGGTTGATGGAAGCTGGAGTTCAAAACATCTGGAAGGTTGGGGAAATTGGCTTTCACTGGTCACAAGCTTTGTTCCTTTCTTTTTTTTTAATGCTTTATTAGTTTTGAAAATGTATAACATAAATAATCAAAAGATGTTAAAGACAAAATAAAAGGAAACCATCATTCTTTCCTTAACTGATACTTGTTTTGTACATCGTTTTATACAGTGGTACCTCGCAAGACGAATGCCTCGTAAGACAAAAAACTCGCAAGACGAAAGAGTTTTTCATTTTTTGAGTTGCTTCGCAAGAATGCATTCCTATGGGAATCCGTGCTTCGCAAGACGAAAAATTCGCAAGACGAAAAAACTCGCAGAACGAATTAATTTCGTCTTGTGAGGCACCACTGTAGTTGAATTTAACGTGACCTTTAGTCTTCCCATTATGTTCCTGTGATGGATTCCTTGAATACGCACCTATTTTCTCCATGTTGTTCAACTTACTTTAAATTTTATAAGATTATCCAATTCACACGCAGAAACTCAATCGAAACCTGCCAACGGATTGATATTTTGACAATGTTCTTTTACATAGACTCCGTATATATCCCACTCTCTGATACATTTTTCGTCTGTAACGTCACGTAACCTTGCTGATAGTCTCACCAATTCTGCATACTCTCTTAATTTATTTTGCCAGTCTGATTTAGCCTCAGGCAAGGCTTCCTTCCACTTGCCTTGCCCCATCGTCCAGTCTCTGCTTCTCAATTTGTATTGTATTATTTTATGCACTGTGGCTAGCCGTTGTTTTATTGATTGTAGTTTCGAAATTATTTATTGTAATTGTTAAGAGGGGTTTCTGTTTAATTTTTATATGCTGATATTATTATTGTATACTATTCTAATGATTGTTGAATGTTACTTTATTTGATGTAGATTGCTTGTTTTAAAGCTGTTTTATTTTTGTATTGCATTAGATTGTTATAAGGTGTACATTCTTTGTTTCTTCAGCTTGTAAACTGCCTTGAGTATTGTAAGATAGAAAGGCAGTATACAAATTAAGTGTGATGATGATGATAGCCTCTCCCTCCCAACTTTTTGCGATTAAAATTCAAAAAAAGTCCAGGAGAGTCTTTATGTATGCTACAGTTGCTGCCAGAATTTTAATCACAGGTTTTGTTCCAGTGACTTGCCCTTCCCATCCCTAAAATGGCCCAAGGAAGCCCAAACCCCTTTCCCCAAAATGGAAGGACGAAGAGACAACTGCAAACAAGGCAACTTTTATTATTATTATTTCCAAATCTTATTCCACAAGAAACAGTCTGCCCTAACATGATCTTTAGTACAATCCATATTAAATAACACTGTGTTAAATACAAAATACTGATTTTAACAAGAGACAAGTGGTTTTAAAACAGTTGGGTCTCCTTCCCCCCGTTTCCCTGCGGGTCTGTATCTCATCCGCAGTTTCGTTCGCAGACCTTCTTCTCTGAAGCTACAAATTTGTATGAAAAGTTAGTAGAAAACATTTAGGACGATAGTAACAGCTGCCCCACCGCTGATTATACGGCAGGAAGATCTTACAAAGCATAAAAATAACCAGAAAAATCAGAGACTTGGGAAATCCAAGTCTGGATTTGCGTAAGGAGAAGATTTGTAGAAGTGGGGGAACCATAGATCAGGTGCTTGTCCCAACCTGGCGCCCTCCAGATAATTTTGGACTAAAACTCCCATTCTCCCAGACCTTTGAAATTGGGGATGGCTGAATAAGTCCTGTTTAAGCTATAGCCCTGTCCCAAAGTTTTCAATTATCATCACGAGTGGGAAGATACCGTAGATTGGTCAAGAAGTAAGCTCAACAGGATTTGCTTTTGAGCAAATGGAGTTTTTCTTTTTCTAGGAATGGATCAAAATGGCCCCAATCCAACACCCTTATTTTCTGAGTCCATTGATTGCCGCAGTATAAATCAGCTGTAGCGTGCTGCAATTCAGAGCTGGATGAGACCCCTTACCACGGAGGCTGGATCTCCCAGCTTTCTGCCCCAACCTCGCCTCATAGGTGGGCCGGCCCTGCCATGCAGCTGCCTTGGGTGGTCCGAAGCCTTGGTAAAGGTAAAGGGACCCCTGACCATTAGGTCCAGTCGTGGCCGACTCTGGGGTTGCGGCGCTCATCTCGCTTTACTGGCCAAGGGAGCCGGCGTACAGCTTCCGGGTCATGTGGCCGGCATGACTAAGCCGCTTCTGGCGAACCAGAGCAGCGCACAGAAACGCCGTTTACCTTCCTGCCGGAGCAGTACCTATTTATCTACTTGCACTTTTTGGCGTGCTTTTGAACTGCTAGGTCAGGGGTCAGCAAACTTTTTCAGCAGGGGGCCGGTCCACTGTCCCTCAGACCTTGTGGGGGGCCAGACTATTTTTTTGGGGGGGGGAATAAACGGATTCCTATGCCTCACAAATAACCCAGAGATGCATTTTAAATAAAAGCACATATTCAACATGTAAAAACACCAGGCAGGCCCCACAAATAACCCAGAGATGCATTTGGGGAAAGATCTGCACTTTCTCCTTTGCTGGACAAAGGAGAGGCCAACTCTTAGGACGAAGGAAGGGAACCCCTTCCGCAACTCCAGCTGGGATGGCGGTGCGTAGAAAGGAAGAGTGAAGGTCACAGCTGCACACGAAGGAATGTACAGAGTTGTCTACGGAAGAGTAGGATAGAGAGAAGAGGCTTTCCTTACTCTGGGGAGCCCTGGGTTAGATTCAAGTTTCTGTCGTGTGTAAGGCAATGTGATCCTGCACGTTCCTGGTCCATCCCTGCATGGACTCGATCTGAGCCTAGGTTTATTTTATTTATTGAATAAATAAATAAGCTGAGGTCATGCCGTCTAGGGGTTGCATCTGGAATTGGGGGGGGATTTGTTGGGAGTTTTTGCTGTTATTGATATTAGTATTAATTGATATTAATTTTTTATCGCAACCAGCTATCTGCTGTGCATATAAAAAGCGGAATGTAACTCTGCTACATAAAGGAACTTGCTAGCACAAGTTAGAAAGGATATTAATAAACAATATACCCTCTCCTACCACCCTGAACGTTCCCACACACAGCAATGGAGGGGAGGGGAGAGCCAGAAAGGGCTCTTGGGTTCGAATCCTGGGTTTCCCACTGGGTCATCTGGCTGTCCCCTGGGAGAGCAAGATGCTAAACCAGGTGGCCCATTGGCCTGTTCCTCCAGGCACTTCTTATGCCCTCCATGTGCCTTTGAAAGTTGCAGCAGATCCTGGGATCCTTCATGGAGAAGGAGCAGCTATCTGGACTCAGCATTTGGTCCTTTGAAATAGAGAGGCGAGCAATTCTGGAACCATCTGAGTAACAATTTAAAAAGCAAATTTGATTCTCCAGCCTCTCCACGTGTCTCAATTATTTTGGAAGGGTGTGTGTGTGTGTGCTTCGGGGTAGGGCTAGATATTTAGTCTGTTTACACTTTAACATTATTGCCTTCCATTTAGTCCGTAAGAGTTAAAAATAGAAGTTATTGGTGTGGTTTTTTAAAAGGTATTCCTCTAATATTTTGGAAGCAGAATTAGAAAAGACCCGAATTTCAAAGAACATCGAAATTTGCTGTTTTGCTGACTTTCCTGTGGCATTTCAGCACCATCTGATGAAGGCCCCCTCTGCACCAAACATGACGCTTTTTAAGCAGCCGTGGCTTCACCCCAAAATATCCTGGGAGTTGTAGTTTGTTAAGGGTGCTGAAAGTTGTTGGGCGACCCCTGGTCTCCTCCCGGAGCTCCAATTCCCAGATTTGGTTTAACAATCTATCCCTTTTCCGAGGGAACTCTGGGAATTGTAGTTCTCGGAGGGGAGCAGGGCTTGCCCAACAATTATCAGCACCCTTAACAAACTAGAGTTCCCAGGATTTTCTGGGAGAAGCCGTAAAGTGGGATAATACTGCTTTAAAAGAATAGTGTGGATGGGGCCTAAGATTAGATACAGGTCAGTGAAAATGGGCTGAAACGACTATGAGACAGGATCTCTCTCTTCCTTTTGCAGCGAAGGAAGGAAGATCCCTTCTGAACCCCAGAAGCTTTTAACACATTGCTCTGCAGTTTACATGGCTTGATTCAAAGTACCTTAAAGTGAGCAGCACAAAAGTGCTCTGAAATGCGTTAGGTCTTTTTCTTTCTTTCTTTCTTTCTTTCTTTCTTTCTTTCTTTCTTTCTTTCTTTCTTTCTTTCCCTGCCAGATATTCTGTTAGCTCTTCCACAAGGAACTGTGGAACGAAAGGAATGGCAAGAGCGTCTAAGATTTGATGGCTTCAAGATCCCAGTGTAACTTTGGCTGGTGGGAACTAACTGCACAGTGCTGGTGCTTTTAACAGCTGCCAAGCCAAACCCTCAATTTCTGAAGAAGTGTGCATGCACACCAAAGCTTATACCCAGAACAAACTTAGTTGGTCTCTAAGGTGCTACTGGACAATGTTTTTATTTTATTTTTTTATTTCGACTGCGTCAGACCAACACGGCTACCTACCTGAACCTCAATTTCTCAGTTTCAATCTTTGCAGGATTAAAGTCCCGGGAAGTTCTGCTTCTATCCCAGACAGCCTTTTGCAGAAATCGCTCCTGCTACCACAAAAAGAAGCTTCTTTCTATCTCATGGGACTCTCAGCATATCTGCCCCAGTATTGCCCAGTCTGGCTGTCCTTCCCATCAGCTGGTATCCTTTTTCTAACTGGAGATTGAACCAGAGAACTGAGCCACCCAAATTCTGCACCCAAATTCAGGTGCTCTTGCCACTAGGCTAAAGACCCTGACCTCTTCGACCACGAAGGCTATATAGAATGATGACTTTTTCATTTTTGTAAAATGTTAACTCTAAGACTTAGTTTTCATAGTCGTGGGAAGCGGGTCAGGGCTCTGCTGCTTCCAGTGATGGAATGTTCTTCCATATCCCTGCACATAGAAACAAAATGTGTCAAGGAGAAAGACAGGCACAGCACTTTTTCTCCTGACAAACTCGTTTTCTATGTACAGACGGCTTTTTCAAATGGTCCTGTCACGAGAGTTCATGCAATCCAAAAGGGCATATCATTTAATCTCCTGCCTATTAGAAGCAAGTTTAGCATTTTAGGACACTGCGGGAACCTATAGGCAATGTATTTATGACTGCATCCCGCATCGTCACATTCAGGAGTCGCCAAGGCAAACATTCCTGTTTCCATTGAAAGATGTGGAAACGCTGAGCTGAAGATGTCATTTCAAAGTCTGCAACATCCAGACAAAAGTTGGCAATTCAGATTTCTGTGGCCTCCAAAAAACTAGCCTAAGCATTTGACTGTCTGGCCCTTGATTGTCCCTGCTGTGACATCACAGCAGCTAAGCCAATTGCAGCCAGAAAGGGAGGGGCAGATTTTTGTGTGTTTGTAGGAAATGAGAATGCAACTAGTTAATTATGATGGACCCTTTGCAGACTGGTATTCATGTAAATCTCCTGTCAGCTTCCTATTCGGTTTCCTTGCTACCAGTTTGTGTCAACGAACACTTAGGACCACAAGGGCAGACACTTCCAAGTGCCTCCAGAGAACTGTTTATCTCCCTCCCCCCTTGCCTTTTCAATAATATCCATTAATTGTTCGCTTCATTACAAAACCCTTGCCTAAAAACACTGATTTATAAAAATAAGAATAGAAAAAAACAACCCTTGGGGCCTGGGCAAGTTTGGCCAAGGAAATAATACTCAAGACCACCATTTCCCATCAGGAGAAGGAGGAATCAGCACAGGGTCCACGTCTCCCAAGGGCGAACCGAAGGACGAGAGTCTGTTGGAAGGCTCCCCAAAATCCCTGGCGCCTCCAAATCCTCCTCCTTAAGGCACCTGTCTACCTGGAGGTTTCTGCCTCGACATCGCCCGGCTGATAGAGGTACCTCCAGATGGCGTAATAGTGGGTGCCAGCTCCCAGCGCCACGAAGAGGTGCCAGATGGCATGGGCGAAGGGGATGCGCCCGTCGCTCTTGAAGAAGACAGTGCCCAAGCAGTAGAAAAAGCCGCCAGTCACCAGCTCTGAAAGGCCGTCCGTGTTGGGCTGCAACAGGCAAGTGTAAAGAAAGGCCAGCGGTCAGTGATCAGGTGGCAGAATCCAGGGAGCACATCCGCAAGCCCCTCCTAAATAATTATTATTATTTAGGGAAGTTTTTAATGTCTGATGCTGTATTGCTTTTAATATTCAGTTGGAAGCCGCCCAGAGTGGCTGGGGAAACCCAGCCAGATGGGCGGGGTATAAATATTATTATTATTATTATTATTATTATTATTATTATTATTATTATTATTGTGTCCCTATTTTCCAGGGACTATCCCAGATTTACAGAAGCCATCCCGGTTTCTGACTTGATCCCAGAATGTCCCACTTTCCCTTAGGATGTCCCTATTTTCATTGGAGGGCATGGAGTTATGTGACCCCCGCCCCCGAGCCAATGAAATAAGTCACTGCCTTTAGAAGACATCTGAAGGCAGCCCTGCATAGGGAAGGTTTTTTAAATGCTTCATGTTTTATTATGTTTTTATATACAGTCATACCTTGGTTTTCGAACTGCTTAGTTCTCAAAGGTTTTGGCTCCCGGACGCAGCAAACCCGGAAGTGACTGTTCCGGTTTGTGAACTATTTTTGGAAGCCAAATGTCTGACGGGACTTCCGCAGCTTCCAATCAGAAGCCATGCTCTGCTTTCCGAATGTTTTGGAAGTTGAACGGACTCCTGGAATGGATTCCGTTCGACTTCCAAGGTACAACTGTATGTTGGCAAACTCCCAGATTGGCTGGGACAACCCAGTCAGATGAGTGAGGTATAATTATTATTATTATTATTATTATTATTATTATTATTATTATTGAATAGGACGTCCCTATTTTCATCAGATAAATGTTGGAGGGTATGAAGAAATGAGAAGTGGCGGCTGCTTCCAGGTTCAGGCAAGATCCCGCGAGAACCCCATGAAATTTTGGGGAACTCTTATGAGATCTTGTCATGGGCTGGCACTTTCCCATTTTGCCTCAGGTGGCAAAACAGAACAGGCCATCCCTGGGCACGAGCTCCTCTGAGCACCTTCGCTGGGTGCTAGACGTTACGAGGAAAAACACAGGACTCTCAGTCTCACATAACGTGAATCTTATTCATTTAATGCATTTATATCCTGCCATTCTCCCTATGTTTCCGAGCACAATTCAAAGTGTTGGTGCTGACCTTGAAAGCCCTAAACGGCTTCGGTCCAGAAGACCTGAAGGAGCGTCTCCACCCTCATCATTCTGCCCAGACACTGAGGTCCAACGCCGAGGGCCTTCTGGTGGTTCCCTCCCTGTGAGAAGTGAGGTTACTGGGAACTAGGCAGAGGGCCTTCTCAGTGGTGGCACCCTCCCTGTGGAACACCCTCCCATCAGATATCGAGGAGATAAACAACTATCTGATGTTTAGAAGACACCTGAAGTCAGCCCTGCTTTGGGAGGTTTTTTTAAATCTATTCTCAACTGCAATTGCTATCTCAGGCGTCCATTTTTTTCTGCACAATGCTGAATCAATTGCTTTATCTATTTCCTGTCTATGTAAGAGGGCTGAATTGAATTTTGGCCAGTAGTGGAGAAAGAAATAAACAACTATCTGATGTTTAGAAGACACCTGAAAGCAGCCCTGTTTAGGGAAGTTTTTAATGACTGATGTTTTAATGTATTTTTTAATCTTTTGTTAGAAGCCGCCCAGAGTGGCTGGGGAAACCCAGCCAGGTGGGCGTGGTATAAATATAATTTTATTATTATTATATTGTTATCCCTCCGCCCCAGCTTGAAATGCAAGGACAGGACCATAAGTGCAAAATCAGACTAGACTAGACAGAACTGGACAAGCTTACGGGGAAAATCCAGAACCGGCGAGACCAGAGATTTACCGAGGACTGGAATAAATATACAGAGTATATTAAGAATATATGTGAAGCTCAATTAACATTTGTAGATTTTCAAGAAGCTCTGTGATAATAATGGAAAGAAATAATGTTTTATTATAATTGTTAAGATTAATTTGGTTAGAAACAAAACAAAACAATACAGATGCAAGAAATGTGAACAATTGTGAAAACATGAAAATTTCCAGAAAGGCTGAAAGTGGAAAGATTAGAATTGGATGTATAATTCAAATGGAATGTTTTTCATTTATTGTTAAATTTGAAAATTTTATAAATAATTTTTTTTTTAAAAAAAGTGCAAAATCAGTGCACTGCACTCTATCCCAGGTAACGTACCATGGAGAGAATGACCACCGCAGGAAGGAACCCCATGATAACGTAGCACACCAGCTCCACCAACTTGTATCTGGAAAAAAGGAAAGCATCTTCTTTTAAGATGCAAATAAGGTACTGGGCAGGCTGGATTCTTTTACGAGAAATCCGGGTTCAATTTTCCATCATTTTCCCCAGGAGGAATATATAAGGGACAAAAATCTGGGCTTGCGAAAAGTATTTCGTTCCACGAGGGGGTGCTGTAAGCCAACTTTGCGCCAGCTGTAGATCAGCACATCGATTTACCCAGAGCTAAACTCTGCTTTTCAGCTAGTAATGTGAAAAGGTATTCCAAAACACACGTTTGCTGTTTCACAATTTATTATTATTATTTACTTCTATAATAACAGGCCCACCAAGTGTCCCTATTTTCCAGGGACGGTCCCAGATTTACAGAAGCCGTCCTGGTTTCTGATTTGATTCTGGAATGTCCCGCTTTTGTTTAGGACGTCCCTATTTTCACCAGAGAAATGTTGGAGGGTATGCAACAGTTGCAAGAATTTATGTACAGGTTGGGGGGGCAGGTTGCCCCTCCAGCAGATATCATGCACATGCAGCCCACTACCAACATCAGCACAGTCACTTTTGTGACTTTTGTGATTTGTCCCCACAAAACATTTCATCACAGTTTCTTCCTATCTAATCAAAGGGCCTCTGCTGCACAATACCAAATGTAAGAATTCACTGATCAATGTATCTCTGTACTGGCTCACTGGGAAAACTTCAGAAATTCATATAGACATGTGAGCTCAGCTACTCAGCAGCCCCTCTGCCTGAGTGATAATTCCTGGCATCCTGATACCTGAGGGCCAGACAGGTAGCCATTCCAGAAATCACAAACCCAGATGAAGACAAAAGGGTGGGATGAACTTGGCTGGGAAACAGGGAAATGGAAATATCTTTTTTTGTTCCACTTGATGGGTGTTTGGTGGAGGGCAAGGGGAACCATGGGGCAGGGTCCAGGATGCTCAGATTACTGCCACCAGACCTCCCCTTGCATGATGTAACCGTGATGTATGAGTGATGTAGTTGGGGGGGGTGTAACATGGGGATTAGCAGCTAATAAAAGTTTGGGTTCTCTTTTGTTGGGGGCTTCCACCTTGTTCCACCTGGTGGCAGGTGGGAGTCCTGTCGCCACAGTCTTCAATCAAGACCAAGCCTCCTGGCTGCTGTTTTGCTCTGGTACTCCTGGCTGGCGTCCTTGTTTTTTTGTCCAAGGGAGCCCTCAGATTTCTCCGTTAACACTCCCAAGTAGGAGCGCCTGAGGCCGAGTTAGCCCTACTCCTTCAAGTAGCCAAGGGGCCAGGGGCATAGAGCAATGAGAACTGTAGTCTAACAACATCTGGAGGTTTTCCTTTTCCTTTTTTTGTAATATTTTTTATTAGGTTTCCATTTTACACAGTTAAAGCACAACCTTATTTTAACTCATGGGTCTTTGCTCCGATGAGCTAATCGACTTCCCTCCCTCCTGCTTCATGGTTACCATAATTCCATTCTGCGTCATAGCATTTATACTTTTTCCCGATTTGTATTTCATTCATCTCCATTGTCACAACGTTAAATGTATAATGTATAATAAGTATAATAAAATGTATAATAAAAAATGTATAAAATGTATAATAAAAAGGTATCTGGTCTTATTTTGCTTTCAATCCGATTTTAAGCTGTATTTTAGTCGATCGTTGAATTTTATGTCTTAATATATTATATATTTTGATGTTAGCCACCCTGAGCCCGGTTCTGGCCGGGGAGGGTGGGATATAAATAATAATAATAATAATAATAATAATAATAATAATAATTATTATTATTATTATTATTATTATTATTATGAAACACTGGTGCCTTGTTGGTAGCCATCAATAGCCTAATCCATGAATCTTCTTTTAAAGCCATCTAAAATGGTGGCCCTCATTGCCTCATGTGGGAAGGAGTTCCGCAGACTAACTCCATGCTGCGCAAAGAAACCTGGGACCTTCTGCATGCAAAGGATTTCTGCCCTGTCACTGTGCCTCCACCCTTCTTGTCGGCACTCAGCGCCCTGGGGGGCATATTGAGGTTTCGACTCACCGTTCATGGAAAAAGAAAACGTAGATGGTCCCGACGGAGGCCATGATCCAAATGATCCAGCGCATGTGGGAAGCCCAGGGTCCCAACTCCCGCAGATTCAGCCTGGGAGAAGAACAGAGACCATTGAGTGCTTGAGAGAAACAGGAGCCTGGAAAGGGGAAGAGAAAAAGACAAACACAGACAAGGAAACACACAATTCCAGAATAGCGAAGGAGGAGGGAGGTGGGACTGCAATGCTTACCTATGGACATTATTATTATTATTATTATTATTATTATTATTATTATTATTATTATTATTATACTGCCCTATTCCCAGAGGTCTCAGGGCAGTTCACAGAATAAAATCAATATATAAAACCAAAAAATAGATAATCAAAATAAAAACAACAACTCAATAACACACACACACACACACACACACACACACACACCATTTTAAAAGGGCATAGGATGTCATACAGGTGAGGCCAAGGGCCTAGTTGAAAAGGGACATTTTTGCCCGGCGCCTTTGTTATACACCTTCCCTGGGGAGAGCATTCCACAGACGGGGAGCCACTGCAGAGAAGGCCCCGTTCTCGTGTTGCCACCCTCTGGACCTCTTGTGGAGGAGGCCTCAAAAGATGATCTCAGGGTCCGGGTAGGTTCATATGGGAAGAGGCGATCATTGAGGTATTGTGGTCCTGAGGCACTTAAGGCTTTATAGGTCAAACCCAGCACTTTGAATTGAGCCCGGAAACTGATTACTGTAGTAGCCGGTGCAGTTAGACCAGGATCGGTGTAAGATGCTCAAACCGTCTTGCTCTGGTGAGCAACCTGGCTGCTGAATTCTGCACTAGCTGAAGTTTCCAAAGCTTCTTCAGAGGCTTAAGATGGGATCATGTGGGTGGCTTCATGAAATAATAACAAATATTATATCTATTATTATTACACACGTATAAGCCATTTATCCCCCAAGGAGCTCAAGGTGGCGCTACATGGTTCGCCTCCCTCTCCATTTAACCCCCACAACAATCCTGCGAGGTAGGTTAGGCTGTGAAGGCATTGACGTGCCCTAGGCTTGAACCTTGGTCTCCTAGTCCAGTACTCTAACCACTACACCACACTGCCCCTCTTCAAGTTTCTGAAAGGCTGGGTAGACAGCTTGCGAGAACTCACCAAGGGGCGTAGGAGGCAGCTATGAAGAAGTAGATGACCATTCTGTCAAACATGTGCAAGCAATGCTCCACAGTCCTGCAGAAGAGAAAGAGAAAGAGAGAGAAAGAAAGAACACTGTTTCATACAGGTGTGGTGGGGTCAGTCTGGATGAGACCTAGGGGTCCCTTCCAAACTTCTGATCCTGTGCAGGTGAGGCTACATTAACACGAAAACCAGCCAGACAAGCGCCACCATTTCCATGTCCAAATGGTTTGCCATGGAGACAAATGGGCTGGCCTTTCCCCACCTCACCTGTGTGGGATGTGATACATAAGTAACAGTCAAGTACAGCATTCCTTGTTTTCCTAGAGTGGACATGCGGGGGAATGTTTGGTCCAGCCAGTCAAAAACTTCCTGTTTCCTCCTGGCCTGTGTTGGCATGCAGAGGGTCGCAAGGCCAGCTGGCTAGCCCCAGCTGGGTCGTCTCCTTCCAGCCGTCCCGCTGCGAAGACCCATCAGCCTCTGCTCTGACGTAAATCAATGACCCAGGCTTCAAAGCCAGGGCACACTATATCAGCAGAGCAAACTGTGCACACAGAATAAGCGTGAGGCTTGTGGAAGCATACTACAACTACGGATTTATTAATCATAAATCAGGACAAAGAAACATGTCGTCTCTCTTTGTCTTCTCAGAGAGACAGAGAAAAACAAAAGCTATACAAACATGCTGTGCTGGTATGTAAACAGACATGTGACATGCAACAGTTCCATGTCTGCAACGAAGGGTGCAATGGAATTTTCCAACAGCCTGGAGCATCCTTCCTCTTGCATGTGACTAGAGGTGGGCGTGACCTTACCTGTCCAGGTAACAAAAGGACAAGGCACGCAGCACACTCTCTCTTTTGACTTCCTCCATCGTTGGAGCAGCTTTTTAGCTATAGGTGCTCTGTTGGCTTCCAGAGGACACTGGGATTGTCCCCATATAGGATAGATCCACATGTATATACTTTGTAACTAAGTCTGCCTTCTGGGATCCAACTGTGAACTGATGATGTGAGTAAACTTCTTTTATATACTTTACACAAGATTGTGGCGTGTTCATTCTTTTAAGAGGGATATAAGGGGACTTAAAGGCAAAGGGACCCCTGACTATTAGGTCCAGTTGTGGACGACTCTGGGGTTGCGGCGCTGAGGGAGCCGGCGTACAGCTTCTGGGTCATGTGGCCAGCATGACTAAGCCGCTTCTGGCAAACCAGAGCAGCGCACGGAAATGCCATTTACCTTCCCGCCGGAGCGGTACCTATTTATCTACTTGCACTTTGATGTGCTTTCGAACTGCTAGGTTGGCAGGAGCAGGGACCGAGCAATGGGAGCTCACCCTGTCGCGGGGATTTGAACCGCCGACCTTCTGATCGGCAAGTCCTAGGCTCTGTGGTTTAACCCACAGCGCCACCCGCGTCCCATAAGGGGACTTACCAGGAACCTAATATTGAGAGGCTTAAACAAGCCTGCAACCAGCTATCTGCTGTGTGTTTAAAAGGGGAATGTGAAACTCTGCTAAGTAAAGGAATTTGCTAGCGCAAGTTAGGAAGGATGTTAATAAGCAATATATCCTCTCCTGCCTCTCTGAACATTCCCACAACCTGGCTGGCTGCTACGCCATCCTAGGATGGAGATCAAGTGGCCAAGGTGGGCTCTCTGCTTGCTGCTGGAAGCTGGAGAGACAAGAGGCCAGCCTTGCTCAAAGAGCAAGTGATCTCCATCGCTGCCATTGCCCGCCCTGACATCAGAGTTACCGCAAGTGGCTCTTCTTCCAGGAGATGGTGTGGAAGATGGTGGAGACGATGAACAAGCCAGACAGCCCAAAGCCGTAGATCCAGGCGGAGATGGTCTCCCAGGGGTTGTCCGAAAGGACGTGAAGGATGGAGCTGCCCAGAATGCTGGGAATGATCCAGAACTGAGAGGGAAGGGAAGGGAAGGAAAGGTCTTTATTTCCCTCTTGATCTGACCACAACTAGCAGATTTTTCTCTCTCTTTTAAAATATTTTTATTAAACAATTTCAACATAACAATTTATCAATCCAAATATTCAGTTACAGTATTTTTTTGTTGGTATTTTGTTGTCTTTCCATTTTTGGGCTAGTAATATTCTAGCCACTGTTGCCGCACACATGAATAACTTCTTTTGCTCTTTTGGCAAGTCTTGGTCTGTAATGCATAGCTAGAAAGCTTCTGGCCTTTTAACAAATGTTATATTCAACATTTTTTTTCATTTCATTGTGAATCATTTCCTAAAACCTTTTGATTATTTTACAATTCCATCACATGTGAAAAATTCTGCCTTCTTTTTCTTTACACTTATTGTTAAGTTGTGGGTGAACATATCAGACGACACAGCGATTCTTCAAACAGCTCTTGTTTATTCAAAGGCCAGAACAGAACTGAACTGAGGGGCTCAGTCAGCCTGCTTATATAGAGCTCCAGTACAACGTTACTGTAGCAACTTTCTAAAACTATCCAATCACTGAACGTCACTTTCGATCCTTCATTTGCATAAAAACTATCCAATCACTGAACGTCACTTTCGATCCTTCATTTGTATAATTATCTACAGTATCCCCCTGCTGGCCCAGGGTGAGAACTTCAGTACATAACACTTATATTGTAATTTTATGCTTTGAACCGCCCTGAGATCTATGGATGAAGAGCGGTAAACAAATTTAATAATAATAATAATAATAATAATAATAATAATAATAATAATTAATAAATAAATAAATAAATAAAAACAACTCACAGCATGTGTGGCGCAATTGGCTGCATGTTCATATTCTGTGGGCTGGTACCTCCGGTTGGGTGGCACTCTGTGGTTCATAAACCTTGAAGGAGGAGAGATGGAGAAGAGAGGCAGAAGTTCAGTGAACAGGTTGGTCTGCAAGTCACAGCCTGAATCTCTCTAGAATGATGGATACAAAAACTATGCAGAAATGGCAAAACCTACAAGAAGAATAAGAAATCAAGATAACAAACTTTTTTTTTATAAAAGAGTGTAAATGGTTTATTGAATATGTACAGACAAATTGTAAACAGATAAAAAACGCTGGCAGGATTATTGTAATAACTTGCATTTACATAAGAGTATATATTTAAAGGAGGTAAATAAACGAGTAAGTTAACTGAATTTGGATATGCAGAAGATATTAAAAATAAATTTAAGGAACCACAGAAAGAGGGGAAAGGAAGTCAAGTTTTGAAATGTCAAAATGAGTGTAAAGTCAGTGAAATGAATATATCTGAAAAGTATAAATGATTTTTTTTACAAAAAACCCCCACTAGAATGGATTCTTTGCCCACCCTCATGAGAAACAATCACTAATAATAGTAATAGTAATAAAATACCAATTATATTTAAGTTAGTTCTTATAATTAATATTTATTTATTGCTAAATTTGCTGGTTGTAATGTGTGGTTGTTTTTTGAAAGCTTATTTTCTATATAAATATTACATACATGCAAAAAAAAGAGTACAGTTATACAAATAATACAGGTTACCGAATACCAAAAAGCTACTAATAAGGAAAAAAATACAAAAAATAAGAAAATGATACATATTGAAAAGAAAAAGAAATAAAGAAAGAAGAGATTTTTTTAAAAAAAGTCAAAAGGAAAATAGAAGTTGTTGACTTCCTTTGACCATTATACAGTTTATATGATATCATATCTTTAGTTGTCTGTAATCATTTTGCATTAATTAACTTGCAATATTTTAAGCAAAGAAACCAAACACATACATAAAAATTTATCATGTTTATTTATGTATGTGTTTGGTTTCTTTGCTTAAAATATTGTAAGTTGCTTTGCATTGCTGTGGTGAGGAGAGAGCAACTGATAGATTTAATAAATATGGACAAAGGACAATGGGTATACCGTAATAGACAATTTTCATCTTGGGAAAGGTTATGGAGGAAAGACTTAAAGTTTACAGCGTGCTGTACGTTGAAAGAAAACTATACGAAAATTATTTGCCGATTACTCATAGCCGAGTAAGATTGTCTTCCATAAACATGGTTTTAACAATGAGTCGATGTACCGTTGGCACTTAACACCTACAAGGTTAGCAAAAATGTATCGAACTGCTATCAGTATATGTTGGAAATGTAAAGAAAGAGAAGGCACTTTCTACCACATGTGGTGGACATGCAAAATAACGAAAGCTTTCTGGGAAATGATATATAATGAGTTGAAAAAAATGTTCAAGATAACCTTTGTGGAAAAACCAGAAGCTTTTCTATTAGGAATTATAGGTGATGAAATACCAAAGGACTTTAAAAGACTATTTATGTATGTGATGACAACTGCAAGGATGCTTTTTGCCCAGAGATGGAAGGAAGACAAAGTCCCAACCAGAGAAGAATGGAAAATCAAGATGATGGACAATACCGAAATGGCAAAATTAAATAAACAAACCCCTGTGTTGCAAAGAGTACGTCAGCAATGTCTCTCACTGCGAGAAGCCAACTTACAGGGAACCAGGCAGAGGGCCTTCTCAGTAGTGGCAATGTCTATGCAACACGATGACCATGTACATATGGAGTAGACAATCTAAAAGATCTTTATAGAATTCCTTCAAACCATAACAAGTACATAACAAGTAAAATATTTAGTCTCAAAGTCTCTGAAAATCTTTAAATGAAGCGAGGTACCAGACTTAGTACGATGAAAGACAAGCTGTGTATTCCGGAAATTGAGTACTGTTTTGTAGAATTCTTCGTCAGCGTGGTGGCTACACTATTACATGAGCGCTGTTCCACAGCATTTGATATTTTCATTTACATACATTCATTCGAAATAAGATAGGTTTATGAAGCAATTCTATATCCTCCCACCACACTGACGAAGAATTCTACGAAACATTAGTCAATATCTGGAATCACTGTTCAGTGTTGGACATCATATTTGCTGAATACACAAAGCTTCACAGCTGGGCACCACAATTTAAGTTGACAAGCTAGAAGGTGTGCAGAGGAGGGAGACCAAGATTATCAAGGTTCTGGAAGCCAAGCCTGATGAGGAGCGGTTGAAGGAGTAGCCTGGATGTTTAGCCTGGAGGAGACTGAGAGGAGATAGGATAGCCTTCTTCAAATATCTCAAGGGCTCCTACATGGAAGATGGAGCCAGCTTCTTTTCTCCTGCTCTGGAGGATAGGACCCAAACCCATGGCTTCAAGTTACGAGAAAGGGGATTCCAACAAAACATACGGGGGGGGGGGGAACGTTTTGCCAGCAAGGGCCACTCAACAATGGAACCGTCTCCCTTGGGAAGTTGTGGACTCTCCTTCCTTGGAGGTTGTTAGGCTGTTTACCTGTTTACCTGGGCAAGACCTTCCCCCGTGGCTTCATTCATTGCATCGATAAGCTGTGCTTATCCCACCCTAGGACTCCTTGGAAAAAGGGGAGCTAGTTGTTGTTGTTGAGTCGTTTAGTCGTGTCCGCCTCTTTGTGACCCCCAGGACCAGAGCATGCCAGGCACTCCTGTCACTCACTGCCTCCCTCATGCTGATAGCTTCGAGAACACTGTCCAACCATCTTGTCCTCTGTCGTCCCCTTCTCCTTGTGCCCTCCATCTTCTCCAACATTAGGGTCTTTTCCAGGGAGTCTTCTCTTCTCATGAGGTGGCCAAAGTCTTGGAGCCTCAGCTTCACGATCTGTCCTTCCAGTGAGCACTCAGAGCTGATTTCCTTCAGAATGGAGAGGTGGGATCTTCTTGCAGTCCATGGGACTCTCAAGAGTCTCCTCCAGCACCAGAATTCAAAAGCATCAATTCTTCGGCAATCAGCCTTCTTTATGGTCCAGCTCTCACTTCCATACGTCACTACTGGGAAAACCATAGTTTTAACTATACGGACCTTTGTTGGCAAGGTGATGTCTCTGCTTTTTAAGATGCTGTCTAGGTTTGTCATTGCTTTTCTCCCAAGAAGGGGAGCTTAAATGCATATAAATAAAAGAACAGTGTTTAGGGCTTTTTTTTTTAATAAAAAAAATAACCTCCTGTATGTTCTGTGGAAACTGTGACATCACTCTGAAGCCCTGGGTGCCCAGGAGACACAGAAAGGATTTCATTTCCCCCACATCACCCAAATGGGGGGTTCCAGTGAGGCGCCCAAGGTTGCCGGGCAACCGCAACAGGAGAATAATGCGCTGTTGTCTCAGAGCTATTTGCTGCACTGCATGGAGGAGAAATGCTTTGAGGGGAGGCAGCCTGGAGGTCTCTTTGTGAACCGGGAACCTGGATCTGAGGGAGATGCGGGGCGTAGAATGGGATACATAAAGAGGCTTTGAGTTCCATCAGTGTCAATCTGTTTCCCCAAGCCTGGGGAAGCCAGCCCCCAAGTTCATTAATGGATTCCTTGATGCAGACGGACCCTCAAGGCGGTTTACCGATCAATCGTTTCAAACCCACGCTTAGAAAAAGAAATTACGGTAATGTGGTCTTTGGGGGTGGCGCATAAAAACCCCATCAGCAAAATTCAACGTGGTTTGGCAGGGAGAGCGAGAAAAGCACACGAGACCGGGGGCACACACACAGCAACTCTCGGTTGTGGAGGTCAAAGGGGCCTGTTTTCGTTCCCTTCATTTCTTTCGGTATAAGCAATCTGGTGGAAATGTTTCTACCTGGTAACGAAAGGGACATAGTGAGAGGCCAGCTGAATGTAGTGAGGCGAAGAATTAGGCAACTCTGGTGCCTCGGAGGGGACAAACCTGTTGCATTTCAGAAGAACACACGGAGAGGGGGATCCTGCCACCTGAATGAATTAAATTGAAATTGAAATACTTTATTGTCACTTGTAGAACTTGTATAGGGATGTGGGTGGTGCTGTGGATTAAACCACAGAGCCTAGGACTTGCCGATCAGAAGGTCGGTGGTTCGAATCCCCGTGACGGGCTGAGCTCCCATTGCTCGGTCCTTGCTCCTACCCACCTAGCAGTTCGGAAGCATGTTAAAGTGCAAGTAGATAAATAGGTACCACTCCGGTGGGAAGGTAAACAGCGTTTCCGTGCACTGCTCTGGATCACCAGCAGCGGCTTAGTCATGCTGGCCACATGACACGGAAACTGTACGCCAGCTCCCTTGGCCAATAAAGCGAGATGAGCACTGCAACCCCAGAGTCGTCCGCGACTGGACCTAATGGTCAAGGGTCCCTTTACTTTTATATGTACAAGGGTACCTTGGTTTTCAAGTGCCTTGGTACCCGAACAACCTGGAACCCGAACACTGCAAACCCAGAAGTAAGTGTTCTGGTTTGCAAACTTTTTCCGGAAGCTGAATGTGCTCTGTTTTGAGTGCCACACTTCCAATTTGAGTGTTACGCTGAGGTTTGTCTGTTTTTGCTATTTATTTTCCGTTTTTGTTTTTGTTTGATTGCATGACTGCAGCACATTGTTTATTGCTTTCATTTTATGGATCAATGGTCTCGTTAAATAGCAAATTCCATGCTAAATTGTTGTTTTAGGGTTTGTTTTTAAAAGCCCAGAATGGATCGGTCCATTATGCATTACTTTCTATGAGAAAGCGTGTCTTAGTTCTGGAACGGATTAAGTTTGAGAACCAAGGTACCACGGTAATTCAAAACCAAATTAGTACTATGTATATAATTTGGCTTTGAATTACAAACCGCATCCCTTACCCCTGTACATACGAGTGCCACTAAAATCTTCTCATTGATTCAGCCCTGTAGACAGCACACTGGTTCACCAGCTCTTGTGCTTTCAAGCATTATCTGATTATTATTATTACAAGAAGAAGAAAAATGAAACCCGTTCAGAGTGTAGAGAGAAACAAGGCCCTCTGCTAATTGAGCTGATTTCAAAGCTGCACTAGCAGCAAGCAGCTAGACAGTTGGCACCCCTCCCCAACGTCAAAGATTGCTGAGAGACGGGCAAACATCTGAGATTCACATGGGAGGCTTGTTGAGGCAGCTGAAGGCTTCTCACAACCCTGTTCGCCCCCTTCTCTTCTCCTGCTCCCCCGAAAGAGAGGGAGAGAGAGAGATTTAAAAAGAATTACCTCGAGTTCCCAGCTTTCCGGGCTCAGAAACAAAGGGCTGTTTGTCCCTCAAAATCAAAGAGAAGTCCAACACCAGCCTCCCGCATTCCCTCCCTTTGTGTGTGTGTGTTTGCTCGCAAGGATTCGGGAGGAAATATCTTGTGCCGAATGCCAGGCAGCCAGTGGGTGGGGGCATTTCCTCCCCTTTTCTAGCTGTTGCATTCAAGGGGGGATGAATGGTCCCCTGGCAAGACTCCATTGCTTAGGAGTGGGACACCTGCTCTGCATGCAGAAGGCCCCAGCTTCCATCCCCAATGCCGTCTCCACTTAGAGAAAGGATCTGGCCTCGGGACCTGTCTCCTGAGACCCCGGAGAGCAGAGATGGGGAACCTCTGGTACCCAAAACTGCTTGGACCACATGCTCCCAGCATCTTAAAAAGCAGAGACATCACCTTGCCAACAAAGGTCCGTATAGTTAAAGCCATGGTTTTCCCAGTAGTGAGGTATGGAAGTGAGAGCTGGACCGTAAAGAAGGCCGGAGAATTGATGCTTTTGAATTCTGGTGCTGGAGGAGACTCTGGAGAGTCCCATGGACTGCAAGAAGATCAAACCTCTCCATTCTGAAGGAAATCAGCCCTGAGTGCTCACTGGAAGGACAGATCCTGAAGCTGAGGCTCCAAGACTTTGGCTACCTCATGAGAAGAGAAGACTCCCTGGAAAAGACCCTGATGTTGGGAAAGATGGAGGGCACAAGGAGAAGGGGACGATGGAGGACGAGATGGTGGGACAGTGTTCTTGAAGCAACCAGCATGAGTTTGGCCAAACTGCGGGAGGCAGTGGAAGACAGGAGGGCCTGGCGTGCTCTGGTCCAGGGGGTCACAAAGAGGCGGACACGACTAAACGACTAAACAACACCAACACATGCTCCCAGCATCCCTGTCCTGCCTGGAGCTGATGGGAACTGGTTTGCAGGACCACAGACCCTCCATCCCCACCAGTAAATGGGTCTGGGTGCCAATTTCTGGAAACCACAGGAGTGGCGAGTTGCTCTTGTGTTCGAATCCTGCTTGCACTTTTCCTGCAGGCGTCTAGCTGGCCTCTGTGAGAACTGGATGCTGGACTAGACGGGACATTGGCCTGATCCAGCAGTCTCTACTTACCGCTCCAAAAGACACACTTTTTTCTTCCTAAAATGTAAGGGGAAATGTCTGCGTGTCTTATGGAGCGAATGCGTGGTCCCTGGAGCCGAATTGCCCAAGAGAGAAAAGCAAATCATGCTTTTTCCTTTTTTTTTTTTTTTGAAAGAGGGAAGTGGGTGTCGAAAGGAAGCAGCTGATCGGCAAGCAACCGGGGAGGGAGATAAGGTACACTAGAGATAAAGGAGGCTGCCTGGGAGGGGGGGAGGTAAAAGCCTATGGATCCTCAGGATTTTTACATTGGGTCACCCCAAATTCACCATCAGATCACATAGCATGTCCGTGGCTACAGCCTGCACCACAAAAATCACACATCCACTGTTTCGTTCAGAATTCCGCCCCTTGTTTTCCTCCTCTAAAAAATGGTGCGTCTTATAGTCAGGTGCGTCTTATGACACGAAAAATACAGTATGTTCTTATGTTTCCTGTCTCAGTTTAATTCACGCAGGTGGCAGAATTCCACTGTTCCTTTCTGCAGAAAGAAGCTGGGTTATGGCAGCCAGTTTTACCTATAGATTTTACCCTGTTTTGCCAGCAGAGCTCTACGGCTGCTGTTATTTATTAAATTCGTATACCGCCCTCGATCCATAGATCTCAGGGCGGTTCATAGCATAAAAGCTACACTGGCTGCTGAACTTCCAGGATCAATTCAGAGTTCTCTAAATGGCCTGCGACCCAAAAATCTGGGACCCATATGTGCCAGCCCAGCTAAGCGCGTGTGGATTTGCTGGATACCCACCTTTGAGGCAAGCGGGGGCCTCATGGGGGTGAGGTTTTCTGTCCCAGCCTCCAGATTTTGGAATATTCTCCCCAGCCACTATTCATCAGGCTCCTCTGTTAAATAGGGCTTGCGTCCAACTAAACCATACTCAAGAGTAGACCCATTTAAATCATTACAAGGACAGTCCAGGTTGGTGGCATTCATAGAATCATAGAGTTGGAAGAGACCACAAGGGCCATCGAGTCCAACCCCCTGCCAAGCAGGAAAATGGGTCTGGGTGCCAATTGCTGGAAACCACAGGAGGAGAGAGTTGTCCTTGTGCTTGGATCCTGCTCACTGGTCTCCTATGATGGGCAGGATGCTGGCCTGATCCTGCAGGCTCTTCTTTCAACAATGGTAAGAATGAATGCCAAAATGTATAAAATAAGTAATAAATGTTGGAAATGTAAAGAAAAAGAAGGATCTTTTTATCACGTGTGGTGGGAATGTAAGAAAGTGAAAAGCTTCTGGGAAATGATATATAATGAGATGGAAAAGATCTTGAAATATACATTTATATATAAAAAAAGAAGCATTTTTCACTTGACATTGTAGGGGAGGATATTAATAGACAGGATAGTACAGTGGTGCCTCACAAGACGAAAATAATCCGTTCTGCGAGTCTCTTCGTCTAGCGGTTTTTTCGTCTTGCGAAGCAACCCTATTAGCGGCTTAGCAGATTAGCGCTATTAGCGGTTTAGCGGCTATTAAAGGCTTAGCGGCTTAGCGGCTAAAAGGCTATTAGCGGCTTAGTGGCTTAGAAAAAGGGGGGGAGCAAAAAAATCGTTTTCGTCTTGCGAAGCAAGCCCATAGGGAAATTCGTCTTGCGAAGCGCATCGAAAAACAGAAAACCCTTTCGTCTAGCGGGTTTTTCGTCTTGCAAGGCATTCGTCTTGCGGGGCACCACTGTAAATTGTTTTCATATGCAATAACGGCAGCAAGAATATCATTGGCACAGAAATGGAAACAAGAAGAATTACCCATGAAAGAAGAGTAGCAAATGAAATTAATGGACTATGCAGAATGAGATAAGATGACAGGAAGGGTTCAAAGCCTCCGGGACCAGAGATTCTTAGAGGACTGGAGTAAATATTTGAACTATTTGGAAAGCAATTGTACCAAACAGATTACGCTAGTAGGACTGCAAGAAGTTTTGTAAGGAGGATTATGCGAAATATTGCAAGGAAGACTACAAAGAGAATTTTTAGTTAAGGACAATTAAAAGTAATAGAGAAATTAAGAAATGTAAATTAAGTGATAAAGATTGAAAAATCTTCAGATGCGGTTGATGGAAGTCCAAAACAGTATATAAGATAAGAATGTATGGTGTATGATTTTTGGAAATTATTTGTGTGTGTGTGTGTGTGTGTGTGTGTATGAATGCATGGCAGGAAGGCATTAATTTTACTGCATGCAGTGCATTTAAAGAAAATATTATGAAAATGATATGGAGATGGTATTTAACACCAGCAAAACTGGCTAAAATAAAATGTTCAAGACAAGAACCAATGTGTATTGGGAATGTAAGGAAAGGGAGGGTATCTTCTACTACCACATGTGGTGGACTGGTAAAGAGGTAAAGGCTTTCTGGGAAATGATATATAATGAGCTAAAGAAAATGTTTAAACATACTTCTGTTAAAAAAACAGAAGCCTTTCTATTGGGTATAGTGGGTGAAGAGACACCAAGGGAAGATAAAAGACTGTTTGTGTCTGCAACAACTGCGGCAAGAATTCTTTTAGCCCCAAAATGGAAACAAGAAGAAGTACCAACGAAAGATGAGGGGCAGATGAAGATGATGGACTTTGCAGAACTGGCAAAGCTGATGGAAAAAATCCGAAACCAGCACGATCAAGGATTCCAAAAGGACTGGAGTAAATGTATACAATATTTGAAAGATTATTGCATCACTAGCAGGGTTGTCTGAAGACTTGCAATGAGAAATTTCCTACCTTTCTATGCTTATTTAAATTTTAAGCCGTTTTGTAATGAGTGTAATTAGAATTGGACAACATACAAAATGCATTGAAAGGTGAATTTCGATAGCCCTGAGGCGGGAGGGAAAGAAGTTAGAGCCAGGGTGGTAAAGTGGATGATAATGATGATGAGAATGTATATAATTAAATGGAAAATAAATAAAAAGAATGAATGTATGGCAGGATTTGGGGCAAGGGCAGCAGCGGTAGTGACTCAGAACAGTGCAGAATCCTGATTTTAAGATTTTAAGAAGCAGTATGCCAATTTGGGGTGTGATTTTCATGCCTTTGGGATGAAAGGAATGCCAGCAAGAAGAAAAAAACAGCTAGGAAAATCAGGGTGGGGGTAATGCCAGAAGGAAGGGAAACAACAGCATGGAGAGGCTCTGAGCATCTGTCAGTGGAAGGAGTTGTCAGGGAAACCGAGGGCCGAGGATGCTAAAACGAGGAAGGCTGTGCCGCAGAAGGAAACTGGGAGGCACAACAAATTGATAGATGTTCAGTCCCAGGCCTGCACTACCACTAAGAGAGCAACCTTTGGAGCAGGGGTCCCCAAACTAAGGTCCTAGGGCTGGATAAGGCCCGAGGGACTCGTTTATCCGGCCCACGGCGCACTCTGCCACCTGCTGCCTGCTCTTACCGGCATTGCGCTGCACGGCACTGTGCGGCACGGCTGTCCACTTCCGGATCAGAGGAGCACCGGAAAGAGAAGGGTTTGGATTTGATATCCCGCTTTACCACTACCCGAAGGAGTCTCAAAGTGGCTCACAATCTCCTTTCCCTTCCTCCCCCACAACAAACACTCTGTGAGGTGAGTGGGGCTGAAAGACTTCAGAGAAGTGTGACTAGCCCAAGGTCACCCAGCAGCTGCATGTGGAGGAGCAGGGAAGCGAACCCGGTTCACCAGATTACGAGTCTACCGCTCTTAACCACTACACCACACTGACTCTATTTCACACTGGAAACAGCTTGTGTGCATGCACAAGTGCTGTGCACATGCGCAAGCGTTATTTCCGGTGCACATCCGGGTGGGAGGAGGCCCATGCACACGTGCTCCTCCGACCCGGAAGTGTGCCGGAAATAGCATGTGCGCACGCATATGGGCACGCACTCTCTGGCCCGCCGCGTGTTCAGTGCTGAAGACACTGGCCTGAGGCGCGGTAAGTTTGCTGACCCCTGCTTTGGAGCCTACTTTCCAGCGTTGATGCTCAGTGGTAGTTATCCATGCGGAAGGTCCCTCCTTCCATCTCTGACTGGCAATGTCCTCTCTCTGAGAGTTGTCAGTGCAGACAACTGACAGCTAGACGGACCAGGGGACTCAGTATAAATCCGTTCCCTGAGCTCCTTTCCAAATGCCGAGGCTCATCCCTGCTGCGACGTGTGTTCGTCGTGGTGAGCAAAGGCAAGGGTGCCTCTGAGGGTGTGCAGAGAACCTTCTCTTCACTGCTGAGTCACTGGGGACCCGAGACCAGGGATAGCTTTCACGCTGTCCTGTTCTCTTTGTAATCTCCATTGGCTTCCGTCTGTCTCGGGAGACGATGGAGGAGGATGGAGTCAAACGGTTGGAGAGTCACAGCGCCAGCTGTGGCTGTAGAAACCAATAGGGGAAACAACATTTTATATATAAATTTTCTCTAATGTGTTTTTTAAAATATGAAAAGAGCCTGCTGGATAAGACCAAGTCTCGTCTGCCATCTTGACCAGATGCCCCCATGGGAAACCTACAAGCAGGGGTTTGATTAAACACTTGCAAGTAAGAAAATAAGTTGACCGGTCAAGAAATAATAATATGGAATGTAATTGAGTGCAAGATGTAATTACGAAAGAAAATTTGGTATAAAAATGGCAAGAATTTAAGTGTATTGAGGTATAAGATCATAAAACAAGACAAAAATTAAGCAGAAGTAATAAATGTTTGAAGAACCAGAAGGGGAAGTTGAGGGAAGTGGTGGGGAGGTTTTTTTTCTCTTTTCTTTTTTGTTTATATGGCAAATTGTGTTATTTGGTTGAATATTAAATTGTAAAAATCCAATAAAATTTGTTTTTTTAAAAAAAGGAAAGGAAAGGAATCATGCAAGCAGGATTCGAACACAGGAACCCTTTCCCCTCCTGCATGCATTTTAACAAACTCCTGTGGTGTTTAGGGAGCTTAGAGGAACTTTTACGCCCTCTTTTAAAATATTTTTAATTATCAGGGCATCAAGACAGGAAGGAAGATCGTCGTGGTGAGACAGAGAGCATCCTGTCCCCATCCCTCAGCCAGTGAAGGAGCAGCTGCCCCAGTGTTTGCTTTCCTCATCCCTCCGCAATCCTTTTTCCTTTTGTATCATGTCTTTTAGATATCAAGCATGCAGGCAGAGACTTTTAACGGTGCTCAGAAAATCTGGCATGCTTTGTAAGTGCTAGATACCACAGCTGTTAATAATAATAGTCACAATAGCACTTGCTTGCTTAAAATCTGAAGCTGCCAGTTAGATTTGCACAACTGGCTAAGAAACTACACTAAGTGTTGTGCTCCAGGTAATGAAACCTTGATTTCAGCAAAGACCTCCTCGTACTTTTGTTCATCTGCTTGCAGCCAGCAGTCCGCTTTTGCTAATTCCCCTCGGCTGGACTCTGGGTCTCTTTATCCTTTCGATCTGTAATCTGATAATGCTCTCGCTACAAGCTTTGAAAATAGGATTTTCTGTCTCCCTTCCCTCTTGCGCTTATAAACAGGCCACTTCTGGGTAGTGAATTACATTCTAAACCAGCAGAAACTGCATGCCACACCCACCTCAGAGGGCTGTAAATGAGCAGAGAAAAGATCTGCCCCATTCGTGGCAGCATGGAGGGCTTTGCCAGGAGAATGTGGCACAGCCTCTATTTTATATTTTAACCTTTTTGTTTTGTAAAACAGTAAAAAAGGAAACTGCAGATCCAAAAAGGGAGGGGAGAATCCCCAAATACGGGTGCTTTCATATTAAGAGGACCTTAAGGTCCATGAATAACCATAGTTTAGAGGTCCTGGGCCCTAAGGAAGTCAGACTATCCTCCACCACGGCCAGGGCCTTCTCAGTGATGGCTCCGACCTCATGGAATGCTCTGTCCCATGAGACCAGGGCCCTGCAGGATTTAACCTCCTTCCCTTGGGCCTGTAAGACAGAGGTATTCCGCTTGGCCTTTAATTTGAATTCAGCCTGATCTTTTATTTCCCTTCTCTTCCCTCCCCCTCCCCTTTTATGAAGATCACCCGCTCTGAGACCCCACAGCTAATTCTCCCCAGACCTCCTCGCTGGCCCAAGTAGGACCAGTTCAGCCAGCTAGCCCTGTGGATTATCTAATGCTTATTTCCCCTAAACTGATTTCTGAATTTTGAATTTTATTGTAGTTCATGTTTTTATACTGTATTTTATGCTGCTTTTACAATTAAGTGTTTTAAATTTGTTGTTAGCCGCCCTGAGCCTGGTTTTTGAACCGGGAAGTGCGGGGTATAAATTAAAATTTACTATCATTATTATTATTAACCAACATAAATCAATGCAGTAGAGAAATAATAGAACCACAGAATCGTAGAGTTGGAAGGGACACCAAGGGTCATCTAGTCCAACCCCCTACAATGCAGGAATCACAGCTAAAGCGTCCACGACAAGTGGCCATCCAACCTCCGCTTAAAAACCTGCAAGGAAGGAGAGTTCGCCGCCTCCCGAGGAGGTCTGTTGCAATGTCAGGCAGCTCTTCCATTGAAACGTTCTTCCTAACATTTAGTAGGAATCTCCTTTCTTGCCATGTGAAGCCCTGGGTTCGAGTCCTACCCTCCAGAGCAGGAGAAAACAAATCTGCTGCATCTTCCCTGTAGGAGCCCTTCAGATATCCGAAGAGGGCTCTCATATCACCTCTCTGCCTCCTCTTTTCCAGGTTGAACGCACCCCAACAATCGACAAAACGGAAAGGATTTGCAGCACCGAGGAGGAAGAGGGATGGGTGGAAATAATCCCGTCTCTGCCAAAACACCTACGCATGTGCTCAAGCGCGCATGTCCTGTCCCCTGTTTTTGAGCAACCGAATGCATCTCCTACGCACCCATATGGAGCACCAGGTGTTGAAAGGGCAGCTCCGCACAGATTCTGGCTTGCATGGGACTCCCCGCCTCCCTCGCCCCTCCGGAAGAAACACAATCTTTAAAATAAAGAACAACAACACAGTCGCCTCTGCTAAAGGGAGGTTCACTCGCAGGACAGACAACTGCAGGAAGGTTCGTTCCATCTTCCCCGGACTGTGGTTGCCACTTCATATGGCCCACAAGGCCTTTACGATTCCTGAAAAGGGGAGCTCAGGTAGAAGAGGCACGTGGTATGGCTAGGTTTTACCCCTACTCCCCAGGAGGGGCTGGGCTTGTGGGATGTGATACATATGTCGCAGACAAATACAACATTCCTTGTTTTCCTGGAGTGGATATGCAAGGGGATGTTTGGTCCAGCTAGTCGAAAACTTCCTGTTTCTTCCTGGACTGGGGTATCCTTCCTCTGGCATGTGACTAGAGGTGGGATTGACCTTACCTGCCCAGGTAACAAAAGCGCAAGGCACACAGCCCTCCTCCCTCCTTCTCCATCTTCCTTTCATCGTGTGAACTGCAGTGACTGCCAGTCTGCAGTCACTCCAATTAACCTCCCATATGGGGTAGATCCACATGTATATACTTTGTAACTAAGTCTGCCTTCAAGGATCCAACTGTGAACTGATGATGTGAGTAAACTACTTTTATATACTTTACACAAGATTGTGGCGTGTTTATTCTTTTAAGAGGGAAAGAAAGGATCTTACCAGGAATCTATATTGAGAAGCTTAAACAAGCCTGCAACCAGCTACCCGCTCTGCGTTCAAAGGGGGATGTTAAAACTCTGCTAAATTATAGAGCTTGCTAGTGCAAGTTAGGAAGGATATTAATAAACAGTATCTCCTCTCCTGCCTCCCTGAACATTCCCACATATATAATTGAATCTCTCTGCTTCTTTCGGTCAAAGAGAACAGGGCCTTTTTAGTGGTGGCTCCCCGTTTGTGGAATGCTCTCCCCGGAGAGGCTCACCTGGCACCATCGCTGCATGTCCTCTTTAACCAGGAAGGATAAGAATGCAAGAGGAGCCTCCTGGATCAGGGCGTTCGCCCATCTTGTCCAGCATCCTGTTCTCACTGTGGCCAACCAAATGCCCCAGTGCGAAACCAGCAAGCAGGATTTGAGCACAAGAGCAATTCTCCCGTCCTGAGGTTTCCAGCAACTGGGATTCAGAAAAATCGCTGCCTCTGACTGTGGAAGCCGAGCAGAGCCATTCTGGCTAGCAGCCCTCAATAGCTCTCTCCTCCTCCAATCCTCTTTTCAAGCCATCCAAGTTGGTGGCCATCTCTGGTCTCCTGCAACAGGGAGTTCCAAAGTTCAGCTATGTGGAAGATGGGCTTTCTTTTCCATATCCTGAATCTTACAACATTCAACTTCATTGGATATCCACGATAAGCTTTCTCCATGCCATGTCTAATTTTATAGTAGTACGACATGCAACACGTTGACGACTAATATGCACACGATAATTACCAAAATAATTATCCATTCTTTATCAGTCTTCTGAGAAAAATACAAAAGCTTGTGCAAAGCCACATAAACTTGTGAACTACCCAGTCTAAGATGAACTTACAATGTCTGATTTCAATAGATGTTTCAAATGCTTAATTCAGTCTTTTGTTTTCTTTATCGTCATGAAAATACCAACAAAAGGTAAGTTTGGTGTTGTTCACAATACCGAGAGATGCAAGTGAAGTTCTCTAATTTTATAAGCTCCTGTCATGGCACAGTTTGCGCACCCCTCAAAGAACACACCTTTGCTCTCCAGTGAAACACCCGTTTAGAAGCTGCCTCAAGGCCAAAGTAACAGACTACAACACAAACCCCACAAATTTTGTTTTGTGCAGGTCCCTTTCTTTTAAAAAAGAAGAGGTAGAGGAAGCAATCCTGCTTAATTGGTTAATAGGAACTGACTTAGTTGGTCTTTAAGGTGCTACTGGAAGGAATTTTTTTTGTTTTGGTTAATAGGAGTCAGCTTAAAGTTCTAGTTCCAAAATCCTGAAAGCAAGGAGAAAGTGGATCAAATAATAATAACAATACAGTGGTACCTCGGGTTACATACGCTTCAGGTTACAGACTCCGCTAACCCAGAAATAGTACTTCAGGTTGAGAACTTTGCTCCAGGATGAGAACAGAAATCGTGCGCTGGCAGCGCAGCAGCAGCAGGAGGCCCCATTAGCTAAAGTGGTGCTTCAGGTTAAGAACAGTTTCAGGTTAAGAACAGACCTCCGGAATGAATTAAGTACTTAACCCGAGGTACCACTGTAAACCCCAATTCTGCTGCAAGGGAGATCTGAGCAGAGCTGCGCTGACGGGTCCACCCTCCCGTGACTCACTTACACTCAACAAGTGTTAAAGTGGCAAAGAAGTGTAATCCATACTCGGCTGGGCATCCTTGGGTCACGCAAAACAAATGTAACCCATACCTCCAAGGTGGCAAAGACCAGGAGGAGGAAAGAAGCGGAAAAATGGCTGGTGAGAGGCAGTAAGATAATCCCCGGACGGGAACCTGATCACTTCATGCCGGTCGCATAACTGACACTGCCTGCCATTTACGTCACAGCTGAATTTGGGACCACGGTCCAAGAGGTAAATCCATAATCCCCCGTCAGAGAGGAATGTGGCAAACGTCACGGTTACAAACATGGGGGCTTCAAGGCAGCTGAGCTGAGGCTGTTGGCCTCTTAAGTGCATGTTGGGGGGGCTGCATTCTTGCTGGCTTTGTCACCAACCCCCCCCCTTACCACTTCCACCCCCTAGTCAACCCCCTGCTATTGGGGCCAGTCCACCCATGAGCAGTGCCGGGTTTACGTATAAGCTAAACAAGCTCTAGCTTCGGGCCCCACTCTCTTGGGGGCCCCAAAAAAATTAAAAGGGGAAAAAAGCTGGATGTACATTTCCAAAATATAAGATAAAAATACAAATAAAATAAAACCAGGGCACAGTGTGACCCCCCTCTCTCCTTCTGTAATACTCATAGAACTCTAGCCCAATGGTTGCCATTGACTCTGAATTGATTTTAGAATTAATTGATTTTAGAATGTATTTCAATTAACTGATTGTGATTTTATGTAAACTGTGTTACTTCTACTGTTGTTAGCCGCTCTGAGCCCAGCTTCGGCTGGAGAGGGCGGGATATAAATAAAATTTTATTAGTATTATTAACATCACTGGTTTGCTCCTTTCTATATATAGGACACCTACACTCTGCATGGACTTGTTGCATGGCCACATGTGCAAATGGCTTGAGATACCTATGAGGTCCATAAATTACCAAATAGCATATATTCAACACAAAAAACAGCGACAATTTGTTGTTGGCAAAGGACAGCTGGACATAGAAAGGGCCCCATTACCTTCAGTAGCTTAAGGCCTCATCAAACCTAAATCCGGCCCTGCCCATGAGACGTAGTGAGGCAGTTGCCTCAGGTGGCAGTCTGGGGTCAGCTGAAAGGGGTGGCCTCCTTTGCTTGTTGTCCTCCTCCTCGTCTTCCTCCTCCTCCTCCCTGGCCTCTTTCCCCCTCACTGCTTTCAGTGCTCCTCTGGGCTGCCTCCAGTCGCCTCCATCAGTGGTGAGGGAAGTGTAGCAGAAATGGCGGGGGGGCACCATTAACCGTTTTCCCTCAAGCAGCAAAATTTCCTGGCCCATCCCTGCCTCCCATCGGACCTCACCTTACAGCTCACCCAAATCACGCCCCCTGCTCCCCTCTGCATATCACCTGTGTCTCATCAATGCAACTGTTTCGGCCTCAGTTGCAGAGGGTGAGGAAAAGGGATGGAGTAGCAGTAGGGCAGGATAGTTGCTGGTGAGCTGGCCTGTCCTGTCCTGGCTGTTTCTCCGCAGCTCACCTGGGCTGCCCTCCCCCTAGACTGCTCACCTAGGCTGCCCACTTGCTTGTTCACTTGCCTGCCTGCTTGGGTCACCCACCTGCTTGCCTGCTCTTCTGGGCCCCCTGCCCTGCCTGCCTTCTGCCCCATCTCCATCTCCCTCCTCATCGCCCTGCACTGCTGCTGTTCTTGCTGTGGTTTGCAGCAGCACCTGTTGGCGGCAATGTGAATTGCAGTGTGATGACATCCTTACATTATTATTGTATAGTAAGTTCTCTACAGTATTTTGTTCTGCAGTTTGTTTGAAAGTCGCACACAGCCAAACTGAATGTCAAAATAGAGACAGTTACATTTGACACTCGTTCTTTATTATCACCTATGAGAATATTGCAAATTTTGGCAGGTCTTCATGCCTTTTGCTGCAAAAGCGCGAGGTGTGTACGGAAGATCGGTGAGGAAGCCCTACACCCCCCTAAGCTTGACTGCTGCTACCCGGAGGTGTTGTGCTCCAATCACACACCGTGGCACCATCATTTCAGTCCTGGGAGGCCCGTACACAGCCTGGCACCACTTCAGCTTTCTCACTCTAGCGGCATTCGCCTGGTGACCTCGTTATAATCCACTTGGCTGCACTTTCACGGTAGGCATAGAACGAGTCTAGAGAATTGAGTCCAGAGGCTCACAGGAAACCTGGTCGGGTCAAGTTTTCAGGCCACTCATACCAATGCCAGCCAAGACTAACCTGACCCCGTTTAACCCCAAAGCTCCCTCTGCCTTAATCGGGAGATAAGCTTCGTCAGAGGCCACCAAGTTACATGATCTGGACAAACAGACGCTTTTACTTGTTCCCCAACTGCCCCCATTTCCCAGGGACAGACAGACGCATTTCCGGCTCCCTCTCCCTGCAAAGCAGAGCTGCACTTTCCAAGTTGCAAGTAGTCACAATTCCATTTTATGCTGCCCTAGTCAGCTCTTGTGGGTCCAGTTCCGGACAGCGGATTTTGAGAAGGAGGTAGATGAAGGGGAACAGACTCAAGAAGTGAAAACAAATCATAAAAAGAGCCTGCTGGATCAAGCCAACAGTCCATCTAATCCAGCACCCTCTTATGGCCAAACAGATGCCCTAGTGGGAAACACACAAGCAGGACTCGAGTTCAAGAGCACTGTCTCATCTCCCTCAGTCTCCAGCAACTGGTTGCTGAGGTATATCCTGAACTGCTGCTAATATATTGTATCTATATATAGATTAATATTGAATAGAATGTTAACCAGCCCAAGGCCCGGTTGAAGAACCTCCCTGGAGAGAGTGTTCCACAAATGGGGAGCCACTGCAGAGAAGGCCCTGTTCTCGTGTTGACACTCTCCAGACCTCCTGCGGAGGACACACACAAAGAAGGGCCTCAGATGGTATCACAGAGTCAGCATATGGGGAGAGACAGCCCTTGAGGTGTTGTGGTCCTGAGCCATTTAAGGCTTTGACCTGGGCCCAGAAACTGATTGGCAGCCAGTGCGGTTGGGCCAGGATGGATGTAATATGCTCAAACCATCTTGCCTCAGTGAGCAACCTGGCTGCCGAATTCTGCACCAGCTGAATCATCTTCAGAAGCAGCCCCACAGGTGTTGCAGTAATCTAACCTAGAGGTTAGTAGGACATAGACAACAGAAGTAAAACTATTTATCTCTATCCAGAGAGGGGTGCAGATGGGCCACCAGCCCAAGCTGATGGAAGGCAGTGTGCACCTCCGAGGCCACCTGTGCCTCAGGCAGCTGCAGAGAGGTACTTCTAAGCTATGTACCCACTCCTTCAGAGGTAACCAGGAAACCAGAGGTTACAAGGAACCAGGCAGAGGGCCTTCTCGGTGGTGGTGCCTGCCCTGTGGAACACCCTCCCATCATATGTTAAAGAGATAAACAAAACAGGACACACACACACCCCAGTTAAAAAGGTCATAAAGTAAGGTAAAGGGACCCCTGACCGTTAGGTCCAGTCGCGGACGACTTTGGGGTTGCATGCTCATCTCACATTTGTCTGCAGTTTGTCTCCAGACAGCTTCCGGGTCATGTGGCCAGCATGACTAAGCCGCTTCTGGTAAACCAGAGCAGTGCACGGAAACACCGTTTACATTCCCGCCGGAGCGGTACCTATTTATCTATTTGTACGTTGAAGTGCTTTCGAACTGCTAGGTTGGCAGGAAAAGGAACCAAACAATGTGAGCTCACCTGTTCCGGGGATTCGAACCGCCGACCTTTTGATTGACAAGCCCAAGAGGCTCAGTGGTTTAGACCACAGTGCCACCCGTATCACTACCCTAAGGAGTCTCAAAGCGGCTAACAATCTCCTTTCCCTTCTTCCCCCACAACAAACACGCTGTGAGTGAGGCTGGGAGACTTCAGAGAAGTGTGACTGGCCCAAAGTCACCCAGCAGCTGCATGTGGAGGAGCGGAGACGCGAACCCGGTTCACCAGATTACAAGTCCACCGCTCTTAACCATTACACCACACTGGCTTTGTGTGTGTGTGTGTGTGTGTGTGTGTGTGTGTGTGTGTGAGAGAGAGAGAGAGAGAGAGAGAGAGAGAGAGAGAGAGGGGCAGGCAAATTTCTGATTGCAAACTACTTCACTGGCTCCCCCATAATACATACATGTATTTCCTCCCCCAGCAATCACTTGAATACGGAGTCTTTTCCACGCCGGGAAAAGTGCAGCGTAAAATGGGAATGTGACTACTTGCAACTCGGAAACTGCACTTCAAGGCTGGGAGGAACCAGCTAAATATTTCTTCCACTCCTGAAAGGGGATTACCCAGAAACCAGGGCAGCTGCCAAGGTTCATATTTCAGCACCTGTTCAGCTGCCCTCTTCAAGCAAAAGAGGAGCGGCAAGGATGGTTGCCAGACCTTTGGGCCTGACCCAAAGTCTCCAAGTTTGCCTGACCCCTTACAGGGAGGGCTCGAATCTCCGGGTGGGCAAGAATGCCTTCCATCATCATCAAATAATTAAGAAGACTGTGCATGCAGCTTGCAAACTCCAGTCCAGCAGGATCTGGCTGCAAATTATAGCATAGGCGCTCAGGGTGGGGGTACCTGCCCTGCTCCCAATTAACTTCCAGATCACCAGAGTCTGCCCCTAGGTCTCAGGTTTGGGCCCTGAAGTCTCAGAGTCTGGGATGCTCCCGAACTGGCAGCCCTGGCTGCAAGAGGCTGGAAAAGGAGCCGTGACGTTTTCCCACTCCTGCTGGGAGCAAACTTGTCATGGGCCAAGAGTCAACCTGGCCTGAAGAGGAAGAGAGAGTGACTCCACCTGCAGCTCACCAGCCTTCAATGACAGGGCGGAAATGAGAACCAACTGGCTTCAGTCTTCTGAAACAGAGCTCTCAGCATCAGTCAGATGCTGGAAACAACGTCTGTGGTTCCCGGTCCCACCTTGCTGTTTCCTGTTCTCCATTTGGACCTTTGGCTTCGTGGTCATCGGATTCCCTGACCGCCTGACTACGTAGATTGCCGTTTGCCTGACCCTCAGAATGGACGTGACTTCGGATACGGACTCTGCCAAGCCTGTCTCAGAGACTCTCATCTTCTGCTTGTTTGGCCTCACACTCCACCGAGCTCTGAACACCGCTGCTCAACAACGGGACTCCAACAAAACTGGGCAACTGACCAGGAAAGAGCAAGCAAATGGGCACTGCTGACCATGGCAAAGATGGAGGATGGGGGCCACCTTGCCTCAGCTCTGGAGCAGGCACTAGGATGACCAGCAACTGAGGACTAGGGCAGGGTGGTTAGCTGGCAGTTGCCTCATAATGATATTTTTTAAAAAAATATATTCCTGCATTGCAGAGGGTTGGACTAGATAGCCCTTGGGGTCCCTTCCAACTCATACTCTCTCTCTCTCTCTCTCTCTCTCTCTCACACACACACACACACACACACACACACACACTCACACATTCATACACACACATTCACACACATTCACACACACACACACACACACATTCTCTCTCTCTCTCTCTCTCTCTCTCTCTCTCTCTCTCTCACACACACACACACAATTTTTATTTGTTTTCCATTTAATATTATGCATTCACATCATCATTCTTCACTTTACCGCCCTGACTCTTTAGAGCCTATCGACTTCCTTCCCTCCCGCCTCATAGCTTTTGAAATTAACCTTTATATCATTGCAAGTTATACGTTTTCCAATTCTAATTACGCTCATTACAGAATGGCTCGAAATTTAAATAAATATAGAAAGATAGAAAATTTCTCATTACAAGTCTTCAGACAACCCTGCTAGCGATGTTAATTGCTTACAATAATCTTTCAAATATCGCATGAACTCTTAACAATTCTGTAAGTTCATGCAAAGTTACTTGCCGCAAGTCGTATGATGAAACAACTTCGAAGGGGTGTGTGGAAGACACCCCACCCCACAGGGAACCATCAGGGGGCTGCCTGGATAATCAATCACATTTCTGGCTATTGAATCACAGTTCGCCAGCTGCAAAGCACCGTAGAGAAAATGCAATTTAGTGCCATGAGGTTCTCCCTGGAAGCAGCCTGTGCTCAGAAGAGGGAGATTTGGGGATTGAGCTGAACAAGTGGAAACGAAGAATCCTGGATCTTTTGTGGGGCGGGTGCAAGATTTCTGGGATCTAGTTTGTTTTTCACCAGAAGCCTTGACATCCAGCAACCGGAGAACCAAACTTGAAATTATGTAATTCTTAGCCCAGGAATTTGTTGCAATGAATACCAGGACCAAACAGAGCTCAGAGTCCTTTCACAGGTAAGCTCACACCTGGTGAAGCCCTGCCCTGCAGGTTTCTTCCTTTCAGCCATATACGTGCAAGAGAGGGTGGGTATGTCATTGTTTGAAAACTGAGTCAGAAATCTGCATGGGTCTATCTCGGGTGCCTCAAATCACTTTCTGTTCAACTGCGGTGCAGGAGTCCAGGAAGTGCAACAACTTCCAGCTCCATCAAAGCTACACTTACTTAACCGAAATTCTCTTTTCTCCTTCGTGAGACCAAAACCTGCTGGATCAGCCCAAAGGACCCTTCTGTTTCCCAAGGCAGGGTGGGATCAGCAGGGCATCTCTTCTCTTCAGGGGTGGAGAGGGCAGTTTGCCGAGTGGGGCTTGTGGCCACCCTCCCAGCTTCTGTCCACAGTTTCTAAGCCACACAAGACATCTCTGCTAGCCACAGAGATTGTGTCAGATCTGCACACCCAAATCCCCGGCAGAACAATCTGGCAGACATGCCCCACTGTGCCCCTGAAGGACCAGGTGCGCAGCCTGGGAGACATTTTGGACACGGAGCTGTCCATGAAGGTGCAGGTCAATTCTGTGTCCAGGGCAGCTGTCTACCAGCTCCATCTGGTATGCAGGATGAGACCCTCCCTGCGGGCTGTCTTCCCAGAGTGATGCATGCTCTAGTTATCTCCCGCTTGGACTACTGCAATGCGCTCTATGTGGGGCTACCTTTGAAGGTAACTCGGAAACTGCAATTAATCCAGAATGTGGCAGCTAGACTGGTGACTGGGAGCGGCCGCCAAGACTATATAACACCGGTCCTGAAAGATCTTCATTGGCTCCCAGTATGTTTCCGAGAACAATTCAAAGTGTTGGTGCTGACCTTGAAAGCCCTAAATGGCCTCAGCCCAGTATACCTGAAGGAGCATCTCCACCCCCATCATCCAGTCCGGACACTGAGGTCCAGCTCCAAGGGCCTTCTGGCGGTTCCCTCCCTGCGAGAAGTGAGGTTACAGGGAACCAGGCAGAGGGCCTTCTTGGTAGTGGTGCCTGCCCTGTGGAATGCGCCCCCAGCAGATGTAAAGGCAATAAACAACTATTTTACTTTTAAAAGACAACTGAAGGCGACCCTGTTTAGGGAAGTTTTTAATGTCTGATGCTGTTTTGTTTTTAATATTCAGTTGGAAGCCGCCCAGAGTGGCTGGGGAAACCCAGCCAGATGGGCAGGGTATAAATAAATTATTATTATTATTATTATTATTATTATTATTATTATTATTATTATAGCATTCAGCCTCACCAGTCACGCGAATGATGGCTACTATGAGCCCAAGTGTTTCCCCCAACGAACATGCAAACAGCACCTGCAGGATCCGGCCAACGGCCCATCTACTGCAGCATCACTGGAGGTTTCTATGGAGAGGTTGGATGGTCTTGGGTGCTTTAGTTGAGATTCCTGCACGGCGGGGGGTGGACTAGATGACTCACGGGATCCCTTCCAGCTCTACAATTTTATGAACCTGTGGCCAATCAGATGGCCCAGTGAGAAACCCACAAGCAGGACCTGAGAGCAACAGCCCTCTCCCCACCTGTGGTTTCCACCAGCTGGTATTTGAAAACATTGCTGCTTCCAGGGCATAGTCATAGCTAACAGTCATTGACAGATTCACCCTCCTCCATGTCTAACTCTCTTTTAAATCCATCCTAGTTTATCACTGCTTCATGCAGCAAGGAGTTCCAAAGTTTAACACTGTGCTGCATGAAAAGGGGCTTTCTTTTTATCTGTCCTTCCAACTTTCGGCTTCATTGAATGCCTACGAGTTCCAGTGTTATATGGGGGGGGGGGCTTTCTCTATCCATTTTCTCCATGTTAGGCAAAAAATTTTTAAATAAACTTTCATTATGCCACATCTGACTCACCTCTACAGATGTACATGGAGGATGAAGCAGGCTTTTTCTCTGTCGCTCCAGAGCCGAGAGGCAGAAATCGATGGGAAGCAGATTTTAGCTAAACACCGGGGGGGGGCACTTGCGAATGGCAAGTACTGTTTAGGGAAGCCCTGTTTAGGGAAGTTTTTAATGTTTCATGTTTTATCACTTATTTATTATTATTATTATTATTATTATTATTATTATTATTATTATTATTACAGTGGTACCTTGGGTTACAGACGCTTCAGGTTACAGACTCCGCTAACCCAGAAATAGTACCTCGGGTTAAGAACTTTGCTTCAGGATGAGAACAAAAATCGTACAGCGGCAGTGGGAGGCCACATTAGCTAAAGTGGTACCTCAGGTTAAGAACAGTTTCAGGTTAACAACGGACCTCCACAATGAATAAGTTTTTAACCTGAGGTACCACTGTATTAATATTAATATTCTGTTCGGAGCCACCCAGAATGGCTGGGGAAACCCAGCCAGATGGGCGGGGAATAAATTTATTATTATTATTATTATTATTATTATTATTATTATTATTATTATTACTGTTTGATGGTGGAAGGGCCTTGCCTTGGGAGGCAATCAGCTCTCCTTTGCTGGCAGCTTTTAAGGAGATGTTGGATGCCGTGCCCAGCAACACTCCCCGTTACAGAACTATTAAAAGTTGCAGAAGCGCTGCAACCCCCAAACACACACACTTAGCCAGAGCCAGAGCTGTGGGGGTGGGGGAGGCTAGCTGGGTTTTTTGCCCCAGTGAAGCCTCTAGAGGGGCACTGCTGAGGCTCCCAGCCTGTGTGTGTATGTATGCGAATACAGGTGGAGGGTATGTCAAACTGGGTCTTTGACCCGGTTGAAATAAAGCCTAGTTTCGCCCCTGACTTAGCATCATCTAGTCTGCCTACCAGGTAGCTTTATCCAAGCCCTTCTCTCAGCTCACCTGTGTCATCAAGGACATAAACTAGCCTACCTTGCAAGGCTGTTCTGAAGAAAACAACTCCATATAACCCGACGTTCCTCTAATGCTCTCTAAGGCAGCCATCCTAAGAGCATCTACCAGGAAGTCCTGCTGGGTTTATGTATTGTTTGATGTACTATCATTGTAAACCGCTGTGGTTGTTTTGGGGTTTAAAAATAAATAAACAGCGGTATACAATTTTTTATTATTAATAATAATAATAGGTAAGAAATTGAGGAGAGGGTGACTTACTTCTGAGCAAAGATTCTTGGGATTGCAAGAAAGAGAGACCTCACCGAGAAGTCAAAGCTAAGACCGCATTTCTCCCTTTACAGGGGAGCCAGCGCCTTGCACCTAGCAGGGCTTACTCCCGAGGAGACGTTTACCTGGCGTATCTGGTCTTCTGGAAATCCAGGAGGCTGGACACAAACATCTTTTTAATTCCATCAGAATCCAGCTTGGGCGATGTTGGAAGAAGAGGAGGAGGAGGAGGAGGAGGACGGCGGCCCAGGGCAGGAGTGGTGGAGGAGGCGATAGGGAGAGACCCCCGTCCTCGGATCCTCGGTGTCCCGCGAGGGGGTCCCGGGTGGTCCCAGCCACGAAGAGACAGCCTCCCTCCGGAGCAGACAGCCCAAGGAACTTCATCCGCTCCTCTGCCTGAGCTGGTCGGGAGCCAAAAATGAATGCCCCCCACAAATGAAATCTCACTTCTTCGCGTCTCCCAAAGGCAGGCAGGCGATCTTGATTTTCAGAGGGGGTTTAATTTTTTATAATTAAAAAAAGAGGAGGAAGAGGGGCAGAAATCCTAGCCATTCTGGGTCCCTCTCTCCGGCAGCCCTGTTGCGCAGGGGGGAGAAGCAGCCGGCAGGCACCCCGTCTGGAGAGGCTCAGGAGCTAAAGAGCGCATCCAAGAGGCAGGGTTGGAGCGAGGAGGAGGCGAGCGAAGGAGCCGCGCGCTGAGTCGTGATCGCGAAATAACAAGATGATTAGCGCTCTGGAGGAGGGAAGAGAGGGAGGAGGAGGAGGAGAGAGGGAGGAAGGATAGATGAATGGATGGAGGGCAGGGAGGGAAGGAGGGAAGGAAGGAGGGACCCCCGCCGGGGCTCCAAGTGGCCGGAGCAACCGGTCCCCAAGCCGCCTGTTGGACCCCAATCGGCATGAGCAAGGGAGCTATAAATAAAGGCAGCCCCGGTGATATAGTGCGCGCCCGCGGATCAAATAGCAGCGGATTTGGATTAATAAAGGCAGAGCCGAACTGCGCGCGCTGGCAGCTCGTCCGACTGTACAGCTGAAAGCGCAGGGCTTTGCCCCGCCTCGCCCAGAATCCTGGGAACCATGGTTTCTTAAGGGTGCTGGGAGTTCTAGTTTGGGGGGAGGGGGTCCTTACTCCCAATATCCTTAACAAGCCACAGGTCCCAGGATTCTCTGGGGGATTCCTCCCCCCAGAACTACAACTCCCAGCATCTCCAACAAACTGCACTACCCAGGATTCTCTCGAGAGAAGCTGTGCTGTTGTTGTTGTTGTTTAGTCGTTTAGTTGTGTCCGCCTCTTCGTGACCCCCTGGACCAGAGCACGCCAGGCCCTCCTGTCTTCCACTGCCTCCCGCAGTTTGGTCAAACTCATGCTGGTAGCTTCGAGGACACTGTCCAACCATCTCCTCCTCTGTCATCCCCTTCTTCTTGTGCCCTCCATCTTTCCCAACATGAGGATCTTTTCCAGGGAGTCTTCTCTTCTCATGAGTTGACCAAAGTATTGGAGCCTCAGCTTCAGGATCTGTCCTTCCAGTGAGCACTCAGGGCTGATTTCCTTCAGAATGGAGAGGTTTGATCTTCTTGCAGTCCATGGGACTCTCAAGAGTCTCCTCCAGCACCAGAATTCAAAAGCATCAATTCTTTGGCGATCAGCTTTCTTTATGGTCCAGCGCTCACTTCCATACATCACTACTGGGAAAACCATAGCTTGAACTATACGGGCCTTTGGCAAGGTGATGTCTCTGCTTTGGTGTGCCTTAAATGTAGAGTGAGTGTCTGCTTTTAAAGCACACGGTCCCCCCCCCCAAAAAAATATTGGAAACTGTGGCTTGTTCGGGATGTTGGGAGTTGTAGTTCTGTGGAAGCAACCTACAGTCCCTAACTCACTGGGGGTTTGAGAAGCATCAGCTACTCTCACCTCTCAAAACCAACCCAAATTGTTTATCTGGGTGTGGCAGCTGCAGTGGCGTAGCGTGGGTTATCAGCACCCGGGGCAAGGCAAGTAATTTGCGCCCCCTAACCCATGGATTTGCGCCCCCTAACCCATGGATTTCCCAAACCCCCAGATGTTGCGCCCGGTGCGGCCGGCCCCCCCTGCACCCCCCATGCTACGCCACTGGGCAGCTGTCACATGCTAACAGCTTCTAGGAGCCACAGGTGAGAGCTGAGCGCAGGTTGGGGTCCAAAGGTGGACAGACTACCCCAGGAGGAGCATGATGTGTCCCCCACCAGAGGTGACACCCCTCTTTCTGAACACCAGTGGCTGGAAGCCACAGCAGGCGAGAGTTGCTCTCATGCTCAAATTTTGCATGCTGGTTTCCCACAAGCAACTGTTCATATATATATATTAAATATATATATATATTAACAATTTAAATGTAACAAATTATCAAAGCAAATCATCTTCATTATTTCCCCCCATTATTCCCCCCCTTCCACCTCCTCCACAAACCCTCTCTCCCTCCCCCCTCTAAGACTTCCTTCAGCTCCTCTCTCTGATTTCTCAACCTATATTAATTTCTGCATATTGTAAAATTGTACACATCCTTATGTTATCTTTCTACTATGTTAACCCTCGACAAATTTGTGTATGTTTATTCAAAACCTGCCAAGGAGTCCAGTTCATTTTGTGGTCTTTTAAAATAATTTGTAAAAGGCTCCCGGTCTTCCTTCAAGTCACAGTTGTCCTTGTCTTGCAATTTGCATGTCAGTTTAGCCAGTTCTGCATAGTTCATCAATTTCTCTTGCCACTGTTCTTTTGTCGGGGTTTCCTCATTCTTCCATCCTTGTGCAATCAAGACACTTGCCGCTGCCCACAAGCAACTGTTCAGCCACTGTGAGAGCAGGATGCTGGACTAGATGGGCCATGGGCCTGATCCAGCAGGACCTTCTCGTGTTCTTACGGAGTGCATCATTTTGGCCTAATGATCTGGGCTATCCAACGGTGGACCACAGACTCAGTGGCGTAGCATGGGTTGTCAGCACCCGGGGCAAGGCAAGTAATTTGCACCCTCTAACCCGTGGATTTGCGCCCCCAACCCTAACCCCCAGGTGTTGCGCCCGGTGTGGCCGGCCCCCCCTGCACCCCCCACGCTACGCCACTGCACAGACTGCTTTGGGAGGCGGCAATGGAAATATGGAAGCAGAAGCTGGATAGCTGTCTCTCGGGGTGGAGGAGTTGCAAGGTCTCTTTGCAACTCTCTGAAATTCTGGCTGTTCTGGATTTGGCACGGCTTACAGCGATGTGGACAATGCATCAGAAAGCCTTAAAAGGCTTGTGCAGTATGCATTGATTGTTTATTTACCTTCGACAAACGTGCATCTTTTAAATGTTATTAGTATTAGAGCGGCTGGGCAACCCAGCCAGGTTGGTGGGGTATAATAATAAAATTATTACTGCTATTACTACTACTAGTCGTAGTACAGTTACCGTATTTTTTGCTCTATAAGACGCACCAGGCCATAAGACGCACCTAGTTTTTGGAGGAGGAAAACAAGAAGAAAAAATTCTGAATCCCAGAAGCCAGAATAGCAAGAGGGATCGTTGTGCAGCGCTCCCTCTCACTGTTCTGGCTTCTGGGATAGCTGCACAGCCTGCATTTGCTCCATAAGACGCACACACATTTCCCCTTACTTTTTAGGAGGGAAAAAGTGCGTCTTATGGAGCAAAAAATACGGTATATCCTGCCTTTTCTCCAAGGGAACATGGGGCCTAGTGTATGGTCACCACGCGTCCCCGTTTCCCGGGGACAGCCCCCAGATTCACAAATCTGTCCCCAGACAAAATCCGTCCCCGGAATGTCCCCGGATTTCATTTAATGTCCCCGGATTTATATTTTAAGTGTAGTAGATTTATTAGTAGGGAATGAAAGTTGTGTGATTGGTTCAACAGCACAAGACACATCATATGGGAACTTCTGGTGAGGCAGAATGGGGGGCGCCACTGCCGGGGGGGACGACCGGGGATGCCCGGCGCATCAACTGGGGGAATCGATGACCCCCCCCCCGCAACCCAAATTGAGCTGGGAGCGAGAGCACCCAGCCACCTGGCTGACTGCCCAGCAGTGCTCCAGAGCCATGAAAACCCCAGAGCCAATGCAGGGAGAAGGAGGAGAGGAGAAGGAGAAGGAAGAGAGAGAAAGAGGAAGGAGAAAAAAGAGGGGAGCCCCGACCTTGCTGCTCCGCTGGCACTGAGAAGAGGTAGGAGAGCACCCGGAGGGCAAGGACACGTGGCCGAGCCCAGGCCCGACCCGAACTTACTCCACGGTGACTAGCGCTCCAAGAGAGAAGGCCGGGGCCCAGAGGAAGGCTGTGTGACAGAGGAGATCACAGAAGAGAAGATATTGCTTCTTTAAAAAAATTTAAATAACTTTTTTAAAAACAAAACACACTCTTTTTTTAAAAAAAAAGTGACCCCGGAGTCTTTGAAAAAAATCTGGTAACCTAAGCCTAATGAGGGCATTTGGACCCAGTTTCCCTGCCTACTTTCAAAAAACCACCCCTCTGGCCTGAGCACCAGAGTGCAGAATGCTCATAGTTCTGTACTGAAGCCACATTTCCTCTGTCCTGCCTTTCCCCACCAGCATATATTCTGCCCGTACACAGCGGTGGATGCACTCCAATTGAATCCACTGGAGGTTTTGCACTCCAGCTTGCTCTCTCCTTTTGCTCCAGTACCCTTCAAGCGGGGGGGGGGGGCTGTGAAGCAAAGCATTCAGGGTACGAAGCTCAGAAAGCTTCCTCCCTCCCCTCTCCCCCCTCTTTTTTTTTTTTTTTTGGACCCATCACTTCTGGGAGCAATACGGCCTGGCTCTCTCAGCCTCCTTCCAGGCTGCTCAGCAGTGCGTGAGCCTTCCCGGGGAAAAACAGCACAATACAGAATGGCTGAGAACATAGTGGTGAGCGGAGAGGAGGAGAAAGCCGCTTCCATTCATTCAGCAAAACAAAAACAACAACAACAAAAACAGGTCAGCTTTCTCTTGGCACATTCGGCAGCAACCACTTTCCCAGGCAAGGGCTTCTGCTCTCACAGGAAAACAGGGCTGCGGATCACAGAGGCTCCAATAGTTGCTCTTGAGCGCAGACAGTCCCTCATTTTTGATCCCTTGCAAATCATCCTGTGGGCTGTGTCCCTACATTTTTCTCCCCCCCCCCAAATTTTGTATTCATTTTATAACACAAATAAAAAACACAAACAGAAAAGACAAACAATACGAACAAATTCTTGTCATATCCTTATTTTTCTAAACATTGTTAAGCGGGCTTCCCCACTTATCCGATTTTCATTTTACCTCATCTTTGGCAGTTTACATATATCATAATTTCTAACCATTTTTTTTAAATCGCGCTTACTTTTACCATAAAAATCTTCACATTTTATCACTTACAAATAATACTATTTTAAAATACCTTATCTTCTACTTCTAACCCTACAGCCTATATCCACTTCCAAAGCTATTCTAAGATTAAATATTAACATATTTTTTTTCAAATATTCCTTAAACTTCTTCCAATCTTCTTCCACCGTCTCTTCTCTCTAGTCTCGGAGTCTCCCAGTCTCTGAAAATCTTTAAGTGAAGCGAGGTACCAAACTTTGTACAATGAAAGAAAAGCTGTGAAGCTTTGTGTATTCAGCAAATACGATGTCCAACACTGAACAGAGATTCCACTGTTCCACTGAACAGAGATTCTACCATTTCGTAGAATTCTTCATCAGCATGGTGGGAGGATATAGAATTGCTTCATATATCGAATGAATGTATGTAAATGAAAATATTAAATGCTGTGGAACAGTGCTCATGTAAGTCTGGTACCTCGCTTCATTTAAAGATTTTCAGAGACTTTGAGACTAAAGATTTCATTTTGTACTTGTTATGGTTTGAAGGGATTTTATAAAGATTGTCTATTGCGTATGCACATGGTCAACCTTGGAGAGGTGCTTCTTGTCAGTACAGTGGTACCTCGGGTTACATACGCTTCAGGTTACAGACTCCGCTAACCCAGAAATAGTGCTTCAGGTTAAGAACTTTGCTTCAGGATGAGAACAGAAATAGTGCTCCAGCGGTGCGGCGGCAGCAGGAGGCCCCATTAGGTAAAGTGGTGCTTCATGTTAAGAACAGTTTCAGGTTAAGTACGGACCTCTGGAAAGAATTAAGTACTTAACCCGAGGTATCAATATAGAGTTCAAAGCAGCAACAGCCCAAGTCTCAGTGCAAGGCAGCCAGCAGTTTTCTGATAAGACGCCCTGAGCAGAAACAGCAGCTTTCTTAATGTTGTGCTGGTTATTATTAAAAATATACACAAAACCCTGCTCCTTTGGCTACTCTTCTACCAACATGACCTCCTTCTTCCCTGCCGAGTTCCTTAATGACACTAAATCTTATGTTGGTTTTTGCGGTGCAGTTCTGCGCTGAGTGTTAAGCACACTGTTAAGACTTCCAAATTAATTTCACTCTTGGTGTCGGCAGGATTTAAGCCCCGGATTCCCCTGGCCTGCTAGCATGACTTGACTTGCTCCTTCGAGCAGGAATTTCCAGTGCCAAATGCCTCTCCGTTTTGATCAACACCACAGCAGAAATCTTGGCTGCAGCTCAGTGTAGCTGGGGCAGGTGGGGTGAGGACTCTTCAGGTTCCTGTTCCCTGAGATACCTTAAATACAGTCTCCTTGGTTTCCGGACGTGTCTTTAGGAATCAGTATTATTCAGCTGCTGCAGCAACCCGGGGCGGCAGGGCAGGTGGGGAACTCCTTTATGAGCTTCAGAGCAAGCAGAAAATAATCTCTCCCGGGTGCTCCTGCTATGGCAACCCCAGTCCTTAGAATTAAACCATGGAACTCGCTGCCACAGGAGGCGGCGGTGGCCACCGACTTGGATGGCTCTAAAAGAGGATTGGACAAATTCACAGAGTGTAATAATACTAATACTAATACTAATACTACTAATAATAATAATTTATTTTCACCCCGCCCATCTGGCTATCGATGGCTCCTAGCCACAGTGGCTATGCTCTGTCTCCATGGTCAGAGTCAGCAATGCTTCTGAATGCCAGTGTGGTGTAGTGGTTAAGAGCAATAGACTCGTAATCTGGTGAACCAGGTTCGATTCCCCGCTCCTCCACCTGCAGCTGCTGGGTGACCTTGGGCCAGTCACACTTCTCTGAAGTCTCTCAGCCCCACTCACCTCACAGAGTGTTTGTTGTGGGGGAGGAAGGGAAAGGAGAATGTTAGCCGCTTTGAGACTCCTCCAGGTAGTGATAAAGCGGGATATCAAATCCAAACTCCTCTTCTTCTGCCAGTTGCTGGGAATTGCAGGAGAGGAGAGGGCTCTCATGCTTTTCCCACTGGGGCACATTAGTGGCCACTGTGAGAACAGAATGGGCCACTGGCTTGATCCCGCAGGTTCTTCTTATGTATTTAACAAGGGAAAGGGACCCCTGACCATCAGGTCCAGTCGTGACCGACTCTGGGGTTGCGGTGCTCATCTCGCTTTATTGGCCGAGGGAGCCGGCGTACAGCTTCCGGGTCATGTGGCCAGCAGGACTAAGCCGCTTCTGGCGAACCAGAGCAGCACACGGAAATGCTGGTTACCTTCCCGCCAGAGGATCTACAAAGTGATCTACTTGCACTTTGACGTGCTTTTGAATTGCTAGGCTGTCAGGAGCAGGGACTGAGCAACGGGAGCTCACCCCGTCGCGGGGATTTGAACCACCGACCTTCTGATCGGCAAGTCCTAGGCTCTGTGGTTTAACCCACAGTGCCACCCGCGTCCCTTCTTATGTATTTACAATGGAATAAATAAAAGTGCTTCTGGACTGGACAAACACGTGCGGTGGGACACTGTGCCCAGTTCTGTGGGCACTTGAGGTTCACAGGGAAAGTCTAGTGAAAGCTGTGATTAGTTGTAATTCCTCCATTGCAGGGGGTTGGACTAAATGACCAAATGACCCTTTGGGTCCCTTGCAACTCTACAGTTCTTTGGTACTTTGTAAGTCAGGGAGAAGAACAGCACCTTGGACAGCGACAAGTGTCTGCAGAAAGCTGAGGGATTCTCCTTCAAAGAAAGCTGTAGAGAGATGTTGTCTCAGCAAGGAGCTAGAGTGTCAGGAGTGCCTGCAGGAGCCAGGCCCTGTGACCAATAGGACTTTACAGGACTGGGGCCTTCCTAAGTTCTGAAGAGGCAAGGTGCGGCCTCACAGGTGAGGCTGATTGGTAACTCACAGCACCTGGTGGTAAGAGCCAGGAAGGGATATAAGGTCAGCATTTTCCCTTTGGCTCTTGGCCACAGCAACACATTCCCTGCCTTGCTGCGTTTGGCTCCTTGGCTCCTTGCTCCTTGATCCTCGGACCCCTGACTTCTTGACTCCTTGCTTCTTGATCCTCGGACCCTTGGCTTCATGACTCCTTGCTTCCTGACCCTCGGAGCCTTGATTTCGTGACTCCTTGCTTCTTGATCCTCGGACTCCTGACTTTGTGACTCCTTGCTTCTTGATCCTCGGACCCCTGACTTTGTGACTCCTTGCTTCTTGATCCTCGGACCCCTGACATCTTGACTTCTTGCGTCTTGATCCTCAGACCCTTGGCTTCGTGACTCCTTGCTTCTTGATCCTCGGACCCTTGGCTTCTTGACTCCCGGCTCTCTGACTCTCGGACTCTTGGCTTTCTGACTCCTTGCTTCTGGACTCCTGTTCCTGCTCCCACCCCAGTCCCTGTTCCTGCTCCCAGCCAGGACTTTGATCGCCCATGAACCGGACTGTGACATAGAGGCAGCCGCAGCATAATATAGCAGACAAGACTTGGAGCCTGGTAGTTACCACCTCCCTGGAGAAGCTGGTTGGCTGGTTAAAGGACCCTCACCTTATTTTGCAGACATTCACAGTACTGAGGGGACAGAGGTGCTGCCATTGGTACTGCCACCTTAGTCAGTGGATGGTGGCAGGGCTGTGTCCTCCAGCTGAGAGGATCCTTAGAAAGATGCTGATTATTCTCCACCCAAGGAAGCAGCCTGGACCTTCTCCTCTTTCAGAGTCCCTCACCATGCAGACCAAGAGCCATGACAATCCGTTTCTCAGCTAAGGAAATCATAGCAGACTATGAGTTGAAATCAGTTTCCTCCTAACCCTGAACTGTGCCTGCTGAGTCTCCCCTTCTCGATCAAATCTTCCAGCTGATAAGTCAGATCACCAAACAATCTGTCTCACCAGATCCTGGAATGGCTTTACTTTCCTACATTTTGCCAGGAGCTCCAGTATTGTCTAACAAAACTTTTTATAGCCCAGTACTGGAGAATTCTCAATATGGATCTTTTTGAAGCATGGATGTCACAGATATGAAACATTTTTTTTTATGGACAAGCTAACAGCACCCCAAAGAGACCACCATACTAGAAGAAGCCCTCTCTTCCACACCTGCCCCTCCCCAATTTTCCTAATGACAAGTGTTTTGCTAATTAATAAGAATGGAGAACAACAGCTCTGCAACCAGCCCATTTAGAGGCGGTGCTGATTAGGCTGTTCTGATTATTGTGTTCTTAATCACTTTTGCTGAGGTATGTGGCACTAATCTGCCTAGGAACCAGAAATAAGGCTGTGAGCCTGTAGTGCTAAACCCAGAAATACCTCTTGCATCCTGCTAAAACCGCTCCTGGGTAGCTGAGCAACACCCCATTTGGGTAGCTGAACAACACCTTTGGTCCTTGCATAGCTTGCAGATTAAAAAAAAAAAAAGATTATCCAAATGATTGTTTGTATATGATAGCGTATGTATGTCTGTACATATAATAGTTCTCTCTCTATATATATATCTATAGACCTCCACAGTTGGGCTGCAGGACAGAACAGTTGCTTGTGCATGGTTGTGTGTGAGTGTATGTGCACACATTTATAGGGCTAAGGTTGGGCTTCGGGAAAAGCCATAGCAAGGAGAATAGGAACAGGATCTGGCTGGAATGGGAGCAAGCAGGGGGAAAGCCATAGCAAGGCAAAAGTGGACCTGCCTCAGAAGCTGCGAAGTCAGGGACTGAGTCAGATCAGAAGCTGAGTAGTCCAAGGTAGAGCTGGATCAACTAGATCAGGAGCATCACAGAATTGTGGATCTTCTAGTCCAACCATCTGCTGTGCAGGAATCACAACTGGCCACCCCTGGCAGGTGGCCATCCAACCTCTGCTTTATTTATTTATTTTTTAAATAAAAATGTAATTAACAATTTCAACATAGCATATCAAAACATCTCATATTCATTATCCCCCCCATTCCCCCCACCTCCCCATCAAACCCTCCCTCCCTCCTCCCCAGACTTCCCTCGGCTCCTCTCTCTGATTTCTCAACCCATATTGTTCTTTGCATTACTGTAAAATTGTATAAATCCTTATATTATCTATCTACTATATTAACAATCAATAAATTTGTGTATGTTTATTCAAAACCTGCAAAGGAGTCCAGTTCATTTTGTTGTCTTTTTAAGTAATATGTAAAAAATTCCCGTTCTTCTTTAAAGTCACAGTTGTCCTTGTCTTGCAATTTGCATGTCAGTTTAGCCAGTTCTGCATAGTTCATCCATTTCTCTTTTGTTCTTTTGTCGGGATTTCCTCATTCTTCCATCCTTGTGCTATCAAGACTCTTGCCGCTGTTGTTGCATGCATAAATAAATTCTTCCTTTTCCTTGGCAGGTCTTGTCCTACAATCCCTAACAAAAATGCTTCTGGTTTTGTTTACAAATGTCATTTTAAACATTTTCTTCAATTCATTATATATCATTTCCCTTTTTTTAAATTTCTCTACATTCCCACCACATATGATAAAAAGTCCCCTCCTTTTCTTTACATTTCCAACCTCTGCTTTAAAACCCCCAAGGAAGGAGAGTCCACAACCTTCCAAGGGACTCTATTCCACTGCCAAAAAGCTCTTGCCACCAGAAAGTTCTTCCTAATGCTTCATTGGAATCTCCTTTCTTGTAACTTGAATTCATTGGTTCTGGTCCTCCCCTCCGGAGCAGTAGAGAACAATCTTGCTCCGTATTCCATGTGACCACTTCTTAGATATTTGAAATGACCAGCGTATTGTCTCTCGGTCTCCTCTTTTCTGGGCTAAACACACCCAACTCCCTCAGCCATTCCTCATATGGCTTGGTTTCCAGACCCTTGATCATCTTGGTCAGATCAGAAGCGGGGAAGTCGGGAACAGAATCTGGTCAGAAACCAGCAAGGTGCAGGTGGAGCTGGGTCAGGAACTAGGAGTCATATCACGGGCTGTGAAGTCAAGAGACAAGATTGTATTGAATACCTGCAGTTCCTGGACGGAGCTAGGGGAGAAGCTTGCAAATCATAGAAGGAGGAGGACAGAACCTGTGAAGGAAGGAAAGGAGGCATACAGGAAGCCAGCAAGTTGGGGTGGAATCAGAGCAGGATCTGTCCACTCAGGAAGGAGTGAAACCTGGAGCCATCTGGAGTTTACTGGTTTTTCAGTTCTAAGTACTGGTTATCAAGCAGCAGAAAGTAAAAACTGGTCAGCAATAAGTAACCAAACAATTAACCCCTGTGTTGCAAACCAATATCAGTAATATCAAAAGGCAACACGATGACCAAGTACAACAATGCGATGTCAATATAATCTTTATATAATCTATACAGAACATTGAACAATATGAAATATATGAAATATGCACTCTGTGCAAAACCAAATAAACAGAAATCTTCTAAATCTCTGAAAGTCACAGAATATGCGCTCTTGATGGATTCTCTTAAAAACATAGAACCAAATAAACATACCGTAAGTCTTATAGGTCTCTGAAAGTCTTTGTGGGCTATGCAAGTCTCTGAAAGAAGCAATGGGTCAGATTCTTATCTGGAGAAAACAAGCTGTAAAGCTTTGTTTTATGATGTCCAACACTGCCGAAGTGGTCCGCAAACAGACCTAGTAAACAGTGATTCCGGATATGCCCACTGTTTCATGGAATTCTTCTTCCACGCAGCAGAAGGATACAGAAATGCTTCAACAACTGCAATTGAATTGTTGAAACAATGACCTACATATACATGGTAACTTACAATAACTCAAAGTCTGAAAACTGGTCAGAGGAATAAAACATTGGGGTTCCAGCTATTCCCATTGTGGGAACTCCCACGCAAACCTTGGCAGATGACACTGAAGAAACAGGCGGAAAAGACATTGGAGAGAAAACTGGGAAGAAGAGTGCGTCTGCCATCTTCATGTTGAAAGATTCTGCTGAATAATAGGATTGGAATAGCCCCCCAAAATATAGATATTTTTGTACGCCACTACAGCGGCAAGACTGCTATTAGCTAAAAATTGGAAATCTCAAGAAATACCAACGGTAGAAGAATGGCAGATGAAGATGTTGGAGATTTTGGAGCTGGCAGACCTGACTGGAAGAATCTGCAATCAGAAAGAAGAGGAGCAACAAGAAGATTGGAAGAAATTTCAAGATTATCTAGCTAAATATTGCAATATAAGATAATTAGAAGGTACTTGAAAGTATCAAATAGGCCTAGGATTAGAATAAGAATGTTGTATAGTAATATGGATTTAAGTCAATAAGAAAAGTGATGAGGATAGTAAATTGAAGGAGTAAATTGTAGTAGAAAGATGATTTTGGAAAACTGTTACAAGGTGATACAATGAAATTCAGTTAGGAGGGATTTGAGGAAGTCAGTTAATAATGGAATTTAAAATGAACATGTGTTTTTATTTTTGTTTTTTCTTTTCTTTTAGTATTGTAATGTTCTTTCTTTTGTATGTTTTATCTGTTAAAATCAATAATTTTGGGGGGGGGAGATTCTGCTGAGCAACTCTGAGCATGTGCAGAGTTCAGAGCAGCACAAAGGGTCATAAAGGGCTACATCATAAGCAGATTTATTCTGAGTCCCGTTGGATCCCATAGGACTTTCTTTGGTGCTAATATACACTGAGATGTGCAATCATTCTGGCTGGGTGGAAACCCTAGACGAAGGAAATACACACACACTGTCCCTTTGTGAACCCAGCATGAGGTGGGGGGCCGACAGAGTTCACTTGGGATGAGAGAGAAGAGAGAGGGACACCTGAAATAAACCACCGGGACAAAAATAGACCTGGTCCTAAGGGCAGGAGACGAGCTGAAAGAAAAATAAGTTACTATTTTTAAAGCCTGGATGTGGTTGTTATGGAAACGAGTGTCTGTTGAAGCAGGCAGCAGAACAACCACAGAACGGCGAGGATCTCGCAGGCTTCCAACAGAGCAATCCTACTGAGTCATGGACTGTCTCTTGGGAGAAATATTCTCAGGCAATTGATGGAGAATCTTAAGTCGCCGACCCACACAGACTTTCGCTATATTTTGAGCCCAGCTTCTTCCAGCCATTCACAAAGGCAATTTTATGGGTGAAATGTGGAATTCCTGTGCTTTTAATATTCTGCTATAGGTTTTTTTTGGGGGGGGGGGTAAGGTCAGTCTGGATGATAATCCCGGGCCCCTTCCAAACCTGCAATCCTATATCTGTCAAGGTAGAACGTGTAAAAGGGAACCTAGTGAACTAGTCAAACGAGTTTCTTTGGCCTTAGCTGGGCAGCTGAGTACTGCTATTTACAAGCACAAATAAGGCTGCCATAGAGGCAGGTTGATGGGACCTTTCCCAACTGGACTGACTGGAAACAATAGGCTACGTGCAGAATCCGGGTGCAAAATGCCACAGCGAGACTCCTTACGGGGTGCTCGCTGCGGGATCACATTCCCCCAGTGCTATACCAGCTGCACTGGCTCCTGGTGGAGTACAGGATCAGGTTTAAGGTGCTGGTTTTAAAGTCCTATGCAGTCTAGGACCCACGTACCTACGAGACCGCCTCTCCTGGTATGTCCCATGGAGGACCTTACAGTCTGCAAACAAAAACATCTTGGAGGTCCCGGGTCACAGAGAGGTCAGGCTGGCCTCATCCAGAGCCAGGGCTTTTTCAGCTGTGGCCCCAATCTGGTAGAATGCTCTGTCACAAGAGACTAGGGCCCTGCGGGACTTGACATCTTTCCGCAGGGCCTGCAAGACAGAGTTGTTCCACCAGGCCTTTGGCCAAGGCACAGCCTGACCCCCCCCCCTCCTTTGGTAATTTCTTCACAGAACTCTAGCCCAATGGTTGCCATCAATTTGATTTGAACTGATTTTAGAATGAATTGATTTTAGAATGCTGTATTATTTTACTGTTGTTAGCCACTCTGAGCCCGGCTTCGGTTGGAGAGGGCGGGATATAAATAAAAAATTATTATTATTATTATTACTACGTGGGGCTGAGCATGTGAGAGTTGCATGTGCAAGTTGGACTGTTGCTGGAAGCTGGAACCTGAGAGACATCTTTGCTCTGTGCTGTGTTTTGGGGCTTCCATGGAAACCTAAAGGGGACAGAAGCTCTATGGGAGTATTAATGCTGTGAGCCCCTCCACCCTATGCTCAGATTGAACATATGTGTAAATAAAACCATATATCCTAAAGGCTACGGGGGAGTTGCGGTTAAGGAAATGTTGGTAATGTTCTTTCCAGCGCAGTGCAATAGCTTCTTTATCTTTTAGAAGTGTGGTACCTCCTGCTGAGTGTAGGGGGCATATGCCATGGTTTATTGGCCCATAGATGGTCTTTGTGGCTTTAAAGGAACTCTGTGCATCATGAGTGATGGTGTAACATTGGAAAATGTCGATCACTTCTCCTACCTACGCAGTTATCTTTCCACAAGGGCCGACACTGATGCCGAAATCCAGCATTGCCTGAGGTCTTTGAGTGCGGCTTTTTCCCGATTGAAGTGCAGAGTGTTTGAGGACTGGGACATTCGCAAGGAAACCAAAATGCTTGTTTACAAAGCTATTGTACTACCAACCTTACTGTATGCTTGTGAAACATGGACCACTTATAAACACCATCGCTAACTCCTTGAAAGATTCCAGCAACAGTGTCTCCAAAAATTTTTACACATCGCTTGGGAAGACAGGCAAACTAATACCAGTGTACTGAAAGATGCAAAGATCACCAGTGTTGAAGCAATGATTGTTCAACATCAACTTTGTTGGACTCGTCATGTTGTACGGATGCCTGATGATCGTCTTCCAAAGCAACTACTCTATTCTGAACTTTAAAATGGAAAGTGTAATGCTGGTGGTCAACAAAAGAGGTTTAAAGACTGTCTCAAGGCAAATCTAAAAAAATGTAGTATAAACACCAACAATTGGGAAACAATTGCCTGCAAGTGCCCCAGTTGGAGAACAGCCTTTACCAAAGGTGTCCTGGGGTTTGAAGACACTTGAACTCAGGACGCAAGGAAGAAACGTGCTAAGAGGAAGGCACACTTGGCACATCCATACCATTATCAACTCCCACCCAGAAACCTATGTTCCCACTGTGGAAGGACGTGTGGGTCCAGAATTGGCCTCCACAGTCACTTACGGACTCATTGTTAAGACCGTGTTGATGGAAGACAATCTTACTCGGCTACGAGGGATCGCCAAAGAAGAAAGAAGAAGAAGAAGAAATCCTAAAGGCATCACAGTCTCCGTCAGCCTTCATTCGAAGGAAACCTGGCCCTTGGAAAGCACAGGAATCCCTGGAGTCTCTTGCTGCTCAGAGATTGGGGAACATGCAACAATTCTGATTCCTGCACCAGGGACTGTTTCCTAACCTCCCACCCACTTCCATATTTTAGGGTACCCTTGTACTTTACCAATGACAGTAGTCTATTTGAAGCATTCTCCAGTCTGCTGGCATCCTTCTGTCTCAAGAGACAATGGAATGCATCTCTGGGGATGACCCCAAACTGCTGGAGAATCACAGCGCCTGCTGCGGCTGCAGAGAATGACAATTTGTAACTCCCGCTTTGTTTTTGCTGTGTTAGCAGCACACTGACGTGGCCTTTCCAGGGTGCAAGCCTAGGCAGTGCTTCTGGAGGTCCCGAGCTGCCCAGATGACAAGACCCCACTCTTGGTTTTCACATCTTCATGGCTGCAGGAGTTGCTGGACGGAGGTGTACCAGAACCCATCCAAACGTCTTAGGGACTCCACTCCAGATTTGTGAGCCTTTTCTTCTCCCAAAGGTGTCCTGCAAAGGATGTTTTTACATGAGTAGAATGTGTCCTTTTATTTAAAATGCATCTCTGAGTTATTTGTGGGGTCTTCCTGGTGTTTTTACATGAGTCGAATGTGTGCTTTTATTAAAAATGCATCTCTGGGTTATTTGTGGGGCATAGGAATTCGTTCATTTTTTATTTTTTTTCAAAATATAGTCCAGCCCACGACATAGCCTGAGGGGTGGTGGACCGGCCCACGGCTGAAAAAGGTTGCTGACCCCTGGACTACGGTCTGAGAATATCTGCCCTAAGGCAGGTAAAGAGTCCGTCCATAAAGGATGGGCTTTGGGGCTGCTGGTTGCAACTTTTTATTTGTTAATTTTTTTGTTACATTTTAGTGCCCTCCAGTGGTGCCAATTGGAGTAGTACAAAATCCTAACACAGGGCGAGAATGAACAAATATGGGGAGGGTACCTGCCTAAGAGGGACGTGGGTGGAGCTGTGGGTTAAACCACTTGCCGATCAGAAGGCCGGCAATTCGAATCCTGTTGCTCGGTCCCTGCTCCTGCCAACCTAGCAGTTCGAAAGCACGTCAAAGTGCAAGTAGATAAATAGATACTGCTCTGGCAAGTAGATAAATAGGTACTGCTCCGACGGGAAGGTAAACGGCGTTTCCGTGCGCTGCTCTGGTTCGCCAGAAGCGGCTTAGTCATGCTGGCCACATGACCCAGAAGCTGTACGCCGGCTCCCTCGGCTAATAAAGCGAAATGAGCACTACAACCCCAGAGTCATCCGCGACTGGACCTAATGGTCAGGGGTCCCTTTACTTTTACCTGCCTAAGAGCAAAGATGTCTGGAATTGTACCCAAGAATTGTGTGTTATATAAGATGCATGACACCCATGGCATATACCTGATAGGGAGAGAGGCAGTTTCTTAGGTTTGTGGGGTCTAGGGTTGCCATATTTCAAAAAGTAAAAACCAGGACACCCCAAAAGTTGTTGAGCTTTTTAATTGTTGAGCTTTTTTTTTTAGACAAACTCCAAAGAGCCAGGACAAAACGCTGCCTTTCGGAAATTCCCCCTGGGCATTTATTCCGCCTTTGAAATCCCATTAATGTCCGGGAAAATCCGGACGTATGGCAGCCCTAGTGGGGTGTCATGTCTTTAGATGTCAAAACAAGACCTAGAATTAGGCTTGGAAGCATAGAGGCAGCCAGTGCAAAAGGGATAGCAGGGCATCCTGTATACATCTGCCGAAAATGTGGGCAGCTGCGTTTTGCTCTGAGTTATGTTCAAGGGTAGTACTACATGAAGCACATTATGGTAGGCAAGCCTAGAAATTAGAATATATCTTTTTAATTATAAAGGCGTGGAGAATGTTTCTTGATAAATAAGAGCACCTGCCCAAGAAGGGAATGGCTCATGTACTATTAGCCCAAAGACTAAATACTATTAGTCCCGACTAAAGAAGACTGGCAAACCAAGTTAATGGACTATGCTGAAATGGTGAAACTAACTGGAAAGCTCAGAAATCAAGATGACAAGAAATTTTAAAAAGAATGGGAAATGTTTATTCTATGTATTTACAAAAGTACTGCGAACAGGTTATTACACTGGCAGAATTTTAAGAACACTTGTAATCTTAAGAGATAGTACAGGAAATTTGAGGTTAAAAATATTTTGGAGTAGAAATAATATGCAGTTGAAAAGAAAACTTAAGGAATGGGGTGGGGAGGGAAGTCACGGGATTCAAAGAATCCCATTTTATGGATTTGATATTGTTTTTGTGTATTTTTTTCTATGTTGTATTTGTTATTGTGCATTTTTTATTTATTTTTCTGTTTTTTTGCTTCTTCTGTTGGAAAATTTAATTTTAAAAAAATAAGACAAAGAAAGGAATGGAGTCTGTACAACATGAAGCTGGTTAAAAGGTTTTTCTTTTTTTACCAATGTCCTCCAATGGCTTCTCAAAAAGTAGTCCTGGCTCTTGTACTCATCTGATCAGAAAAGGACATAGTTACCTCATCATCTGTCGCAGGTCTATCACTCCCCTTCAAACATGCCATTAGTGTGGTTACTCCCCAAATATCTCACCCCTAAATGGTTTCTGTTTCAGTACCTGAGGACCTTTGAAGTAAGAAATTGCCTTATAACCAGTTCAGCCTATTTGACCAAGTACTCCATTGTTGTTGTTGTTTAGTCGTTTAGTCGTGTCCGACTCTTTGTGAGCCCCTGGACCAGAGCACGCCAGGCACTTCTGTCTTCCACTGCCTCCCGCAGTTTGGTCAAACTCATGCTGGTAGCTTCGAGAACACTGTCCCACCATCTGTCGTCCCCTTCTCCTTGTGCCCTCCATCTTTCCCAACATTAGGGTCTTTTCCAGGGAGTCTTCTCTTCTCACGAGGTGGCCAAAGTATTGGAGCCTCAGCTTCAGGATCTGTCCTTCCAGTGACCACTCAGGGCTGATTTCCTTCAGAATGGAGAGGTTTGATCTTCTTGCAGTCCATGGGACTCTCAAGAGTCTCCTCCAGCACCACAATTCAAAAGCATCAATTCTTCGGTGATCAGCCTTCTTTATGGTCCAGCTTTCATTCAATACATCACTACTGGGGAAACCATAGCTTTTATTATACGGACCTTTGTTGGCAAGGTGATGTCCAGTACCGTCTGCTTTAATTGGCAGTAGCTCTCCATGGTCTCACACAGCTGAATTTTCCAATGCTACTTGATCCTATTTAACTGGAGATGCCAAAATTAGAACCCAGGACCTTCTCCATGTGTTCTACCTCTGAGCTGCCGTGTGTCTCCCTTACTCTTTAATCAGGGTGGTCTTGTTGCAAGAGTTGAGCATCAGTGCTGTTTGACTTGTGATATTACGATTTACCTTGATTTCCTTTTTTTTTTTAAGCACAGAAGTGCAGCTCATACTTAATGTGCATATTTACTGGGAAGCAAGTCCCATGGTGCTCAATGAGGCTTACTCAGGAGGAGTGTGTTTAGAGCCAGAGCTTTCAGACACAACTTTGGTGAACAGCGAAATCAAGCCCAGCCGCTGAAGTCCAACCAGGAGCTTGGGAAATTAAAAGGCCCTGAGCGACGCAATTCCTCCAGCGAGGCTCTCAATTAAATTTTGCGGCTCTTTAATAGCCACTCTTCCCCACCACTGCCGTCTGTTGTTCTTCATGCAAACCAATCCTGGCATCCTCGGAAGAGGCTCTCGGGCCAGCAGACCGCTCTCCTTAGCAGCTAATGAAGAAGTCCATCGAGGCCACCTTTCCCAAGGCCAAGATGAGAGGCTGTTTTCCATCACTCCGCCTTCCCCATGCCTCATCTTCTCCTCCTCTGTCTCCTGGATAATCCAATTTGCCTCAACAATTGATGAAGTCAGAAATGGCCCCAAGGAACAAAACAGCTTCCTCCTACCCTTTGTGGGGTTTTTTTGGGAGAGTTACATGAACATTTAATTTTGTCCAAAGGGCCGTCTTTACCCAGGAGTGCAAGGGGTGCGAGGCACCCAGGCGCCGAATTCTGGGGTGCGCCAGGCACCTGCCGCTGAAGCTGCCTAAGCTCTTAACTATCTACCTGTTGTGAAATTATAAATAATTTTGATCAAGCCAGGAAAACAAAATACAGTCATACCTCGGGTTGAATGTGCTTCAGGTTGAGCGCTTTCGGGTTGCGCTCCAAGGCTACCCGGAAGTAACGGAGCACATTACTTCCGGGTTTCGCTGCTTGCGCAGATGCTCAAAATGACATCACACGCATGCGCGGAAGTGGCAAAACGTGACCCGCGCATCTGCAGTCGCATCTTACGTTCCATTCTGTATGTGAACGGGGCTTCGGAACAGATTCTGGACGCATCCCAAGGTACCACTGTACACATATACCTTGTTGTTCTTGTTTAGTCATTTAGTTGTGTCCAACTCTTCGTGACCCCATGGACCAAAGCACGCCAGGCACTCCTGTCTTCCACTGCCTCCCGCAGTTTGGTCAAACACATATACCTAGGTATTACCAAAATGTATACCTACTGTTTCACTAAAGGACTTTTGACTTTGTGCATTCATTTACCAAAGACACACCGGACCAGCAGTGGCGCTTGTCATTCACAACGGTGGCAGACTCAGCGACAGTGCTTGTCATTCACAACAGCGCCATGCACGTGAATTTAACTCTTACATCAAAATATTATGTTACGTATTGTATTGAGCTGCTATGAGGCAGCGGGGTCAGCAGCACCTTTGACATGACTGATGTTTCTCCTAAGCAGATGCCTAAACAATAATTATAAGTTTAAGTGTGATGGTGCTGTATACTTAAGTATAAGAGTATTGTAAATAAATGAGCAAATAAAAAAGTTTGTTTCTTTTTCCTCCAGCCTTTCGTAAACAAGAGATAAGGCATAAGTGTGGTGTCTGACATAAGCATAATAAAAGTTAATTGGAGGGCTAAACTAAACCCGGCAGTTCATATGCTAAAGACAGCACTTCTTGTCCAGGAACCCCTTTGCCATAGAGGAATTACATCTTAAGAAAAGAGGGTTGTAAACACCAAGCGCCAGATGCACTGCTGTAGTCTTCTGCATTGCCCTAATAAAAATTTGGGGAGTTTTCTTGTGAACCAACCCAATGTGTCTGCCTTTCCTTTTCTTGAATAAGCCGCTCTGAACATTTTTCAGACCCTCCAAGCGTCCCAATTTTCCAGGGACACTCCCGAATTTACGGAAGCCATCCCAGTTTCTGATTTGATCCCGGAACGTCCCGCTTTTCCTTAGGACGCCCCTATTTTCAACGGAGAATTGTTGGGAAGTATATTTTCTGCATCAGAGTAAGCTGAGGGAAAAGGGTGAGAAAGAATATAATAATAATAATAATAATAATAATAATAATAATAATAATAAAAAAAAAATTTATTTATACCCCGCCCATCTGGCTGGGTTTCTCCAGCCACTCTGAGTGGCTTCCAACTGAATATTAAAAACAGTACAGCATCAGACAAGAAATGGATTAGTCAATATCCTATCCAAATCTTAAGGCGCCTTGCACTATTCCACAGAAGTTAGCCCCCATGTGAGCAGAGAGTTGACCATGTTTGTTTGCAAATTGCATATAATGTATTTTTCCGTGTGTAGGATGCCCCCGTGTATAAGACGCTCCCTACTTTTGGGGACCCCAAATTTAGAAAATGGGCATATGCACTATCCGTGTATAGGACTTTATTTTAAAGTAAAAAAAACCCTATACACGGAAAAGTACGGTAATTTCGGGCCAAACGTGCAGGGTCTGCATTAAAAAAAAAAGTCTGATGTTTTATTGTGCTTTTAATTCTGTTGGGAGCCACCTAGACTGGGAAACCCAGTCAGATGGGTGGGGTATTAATAATAATAATAATAATAATAATAATAATAATAATAATAATAATAATTCACTCCAAGGAAACCAAACCCTTGGAAAGCACATGGAGTGCTAAGGTTGACAATTCCCCCCAAAACAGAGATGTTCTTTTTGGGTATAATAGAGGGTGAGATACCTAAGAATGCATTAAATCTTTTTCTTTATGCAACTGCTGCAGCCAGAATAGCCTATGAACAAATTCAGAAGGACAAAAAACAGTTCCAACAAAAGAGGATTGGCAGAATAAGTAAATAGAATATGTGGAGTTAGCAGTGCTGACTGCAAAGGTAAGAAACCAGGACGAACATAACTGTAAGAGAAGAATGGGAAAACTTTGGAGAATATTTAAAGGATTATAACAGTTGCATAAATCTCCAAGCAGGACTAGATATATGAACAGCAGCTAAATTAATTAGGTGTAGAAAGATATGCAGCACAACTAAGAGTAAAAAAGAGGGAGGTGAGGGGAAGTCAATAATGTAGAAGAATATTGTGAAATGGATGTACCAATTTACTGTAAAAGCATAAAAAAGAAAAGTACATGGAGACACCCCCCCAGAGTCCCTTGGGTCTCTAAAATCAGTGTTTTGTTAAATGTTAATGGGGGGGTCTATTCAGTCCTGATGTATCAATATGAAAACAGCAAAATCAACAGTGTTGGTTTTAGTAAATGTTATATACTGATTACTGATTCATAAAAAAGGAATACTGTGCTTGTTGTTGTTGTTGTTGTTATCCATTGCACTTCTACTTTTGGGGGGGGGGATCCATTAAGCAGTTTGCTTACTATATTCAAACGTCAGGCGAAAAATGTTACAGAAGAAATAGGCGTTGAAAGAAATCTCATCTTGAACGATGTCAGAATATGGTATTTTATGAAATTGCCTGTGGTTATCTATTCACTATTTATTTATGAAATAAATAAAAGGAATACCCTGTTGGTTCAATGAAATGTTTGTGGTTACGTATATATTCCTCGCTGGCCCAAATAGGACTAATTTAGCCAGCTAGCCCTGGTGATAATCTAATGTTTATTGGATGGATTTCCCCCTGAATTGATTTTTGAATTCTGAATTTATTGTTATTCACATTTCATATTGTATTTTATGCTGTTGTCTGTTGCATCAATTAAGTGTTTTAAATTTGTTGTTAGCTGCCCTGAGCCCGGTTTTCTGAACCAGGGGTATAAATAAAAATTTATTATTATGATTACTTTTGTGTCTCTATTTTTTTAAAAAAAGCAGTGCTTTTTAAAGAAATACTGAGTAATAAATAGTTGCTGATTTGAAATGTCCTTATTTCATTATGTGGGGCTCCCTAAGCTGACTTCTTTCCCAAACTTCTGTCTTTTTTGCCTCGTTTTGTGTGTTTCTAAAAATTCCCCTCAGGCGCCTCGAGAGAGAGAGAGACCCTTTCGCGCCAAAACCCAACAGTCTCGGGAAGCTGCACTGCGCGCGCGCAGAAAGACCTCCCGCACCATACGGCGCACGCGCGAGCCCTCGTCCCGTCTCCCGCCCCCCGCCTCTCTCCGGAAATCGCGCAGGCGCACGGGCGCTACGGTGGCCGGTCGGGAAGCGCCACCAATGGCGGCCCGCTTTCGCCGCGGCGAGGAGGGATGTAGGCGGGTTGGCGCAGGCGCGCTGAAGGCTCCGGCCACTACCGGAGCGTAAACAAGGCGCCGCTGAGAGGGATGAGGAGGCGGCCGGAGCCGAGCGGGGCCGCGAGCCGTCGAGGCTGACAGGCCTCTTTCCGCTGCCCTCCCGCCGGCCGGGGACGGGGGGGCGCCGCCGCCGCCAGGGAGAGCCATGAACTTGGCCAGTCAGAGCGGCGAGGCCGGCGCCGGCCAACTGCTCTTCGCCAACTTCAACCAGGACAACACGTAAGGCCAGAGGGGGAGGGGGCGTGGCCGAGAGAGAACGCGGGGGGGGGAGCGGAAGGAGGGGGGAGGCGAAGGTTCGAAAACGGGGGGGGGGCGGGGGAGGATCCCCCACCGGGAGCCCCGGTACTGCGCCTGCGCGTTCCTGAGTGGCTATACCTGAGATCCTGCACGCATTATTATTATTTTTATTGCTATTATTCTTGTTGTTGTTTGAATTTATATACCGCCCTATACCTGTTCACAAAAAAAGATTCACAAAAAAAGGTTCACAAAAAAAGATTGCAATACAGTATATAAAATCAAAAGAAAAACAATAACCCAATAACACCCCCTCCCCCCAGAAAGAGGGGGAGTATAGGATGTCAGTCAGGTCAACCAAAGCCCCCCCCCCCAAAAGAGCCACATTTTACAAAAGGATAGGATGTCAGTCAGGTCAACCAAAGGCCTGGTTAAAAAGAAACGTTTTTGCCCGGCGCCTAAAGGTGCATGATGAAGGCGCCAGGCGGACTTCCCTGGGGAGAGCATTCCACAGACGTGGGTTGGCAGTGGCAGCAGATATGTCCTATGCTTATGGTAATATGCTATATCTTGTTAATTATGCTGTTTTAAATGTGCAGTGTATATTCCTTTGAAAGGGAGAGTTTGGAGAAGAAATGTCCGTAAATGAGGCGGGGGGCGGGAGGAAGAGAAGGCACGCACACCCAGGATTTATTTGTTTCTTAGTTTATTTTTATTGTTTTCTTTCTCTTTAAACAAATCCAAGGAGATTGAGCCAGGTGTATTATGGTTCCCACTGCCTCTCCTTTTTATCCTCACAACACCCCTGGGAAGTAGAATTGTAGGGACGCTGAGGATCATCTAATTTAACCCGCTGCAATGCAGGTATTCGCAGGGGCTTGGTGGGGATTGAACCTGCGACCTTGTTGTTATCAGCACCAGGCTCTAATCAACTGAGCTATCTAGTTGTGAGTAGGTTAGACAAAGGGGGGGGGGACAGTTGGCTGGCTTCCAAGGTCACTCCCAGTGAGCTTCATGGCTGAATGAGGATTCGGACCCACTCTTTCCCAGGTTCTGGTCTGATCCTGTATTGTTATTATTATTTATTCATTTAATCTATATCCCACCTTTTTCTCCATGGAGCTCAAGGTGGCAACATTCGTAGTTCTCCCTCTCCCCATTTAATCCCCACAACAGCCCTGTGAGGTAGTTCAGGCTGAGAGACAGTTGACTGGCTTCCATGGTCACACCCAGCCAGATTCTTGCCTGGGGAGTTGAGCCCCAGTTTCTCCCATGTCCTGGACCAGTGCTCAGCCATTGCACCAGTGTTGCTGTGCAGTGTTCATATTTTGAGTGAAGTAAGAATTCACATGGTATATTGGATTTTGTAATCATCGCCTTCAAAGTTGGCTGCTGCTGGTGCCATATTTACCAGCTAGCTTATCCTACTTGATTCTCTCCAGATGTTTTGGACTGCAAGTCCCATCGGCCAACATCTGGAGGGCACCAGGTAGACGGGAAGGCTGATCTAGCATAATGAAGAGTTCTGGATAACTCCTTTCTTTTCTTTTAAAGGAGATTGCTGTGTCTTGCCTGGGAGATTCAGATTATCTTTTTAAATGTGTGTTAAAATCCTAGCTTTACAGATAAATATTGTGGTTTGCCATGGAGGTTAATAATTTCAATGTTCATATGGTATGTTGTTAGGTTTGTGTCTTTCTCTCTCATTTTTATTTTTTTATACATGTTGCTGTGTTACTTTCATACAAGTATATTGCTCCCTTTGTTAGCTTTTGCTTAGTAACATTCTGATGGCTGGACACAAATAAATCTGAATCTGGCCAATTCTGTGAGCGACTGGGAGTTTGCCAAGTTATTCAGATGGCCACTGTTTTATTTAGGGATCTCAGGTGGGTGAGAGATAACCACTGTCAAGCTGTTCATGCTGTTGCCAAACCAGCCTTGTTAATTGGTCACTGTAGCTATGTTGTAATTGTCCCTGTATGTCCTTTTTTTCATTTCATTTCCCTCTGAACTCACTTAACTACCTTTCCCAACCATGTGTTGGGGTGTGTGTGTGTGTTTGCACGCGCACACACACACAGTTGTGTGTACTTGCCAGTTCAGGATTGCAATTCATACATCTGACAAGATGAACAAAAGTAAAAAAAGGTAAAGGGACCCCTGACAGTTTAAGGTATATATTGGTTAGCATTGTAAGATACCACAAATCTCATTTTTGTTTTTTGCTACAACAGACTTAACACGCTACCTGTCTGGAAGGTGTATGTGCTGCAAGACGCTTGTGTTTTTAAACAGATTCTTGGCAGGGACATACTTAACTTGCAATTCCTTCTCCATTGTGGAGGTGCTTTGATGAGGGTTAGAACCTCGAATCATCACACACACACTTCTTCCTGAGCTTAGAGCACCTTGAGGGTTGGGAAAAGTGGGACTTACTGCTGAGTAAGCATGCACCATATCTGCAGTTCTAGGCACACTTGCTTAGAAGCAAGTTGCTGGGGATCATAAGAGGGAGACTGCTAAATCTCCAGTGTGTCTCACTGAAGAAGGCTTCGGGAAGGCGTTGGTGGAGAAAAGATCACGACTGATGGCCTGGGCAGGTGGAGAATGAGGGATTGGTGGTGGTGAAGTGGAACTCTTTCTTGATGCCTGCAATGAGAGCAGATCCCATAGAACCCAGTGGGTTCTAGCACTTCAAAAAGAATGAAAGGACGGGTCTGTGCCTTGAGCTTACAATATAGTGGATAACACAAGGGCCACTGTGGTGTAGTGGTTAAAGTTTTGGGCTGGGAAGGACTGGGGAGAGCCAGGTTTAAAGCCCCACTTGGCTATAGAGCTTACCAGGTGGCATCAAGTCAGTCACTACCTCTCAGTCTTATCTCACAGGATTGTTGTAAGGATAAAAGTGTGCGCAGGGGGAGGGGGGCAAACTGTGTATGCTGCCTTGTGCTCCTTGGAGAAATGTTGGTTCGTAAACTAATAATTCCCAGAGGAAGGGTAGGCAGAATATACCATGTTGCACTTACGCATACCTAGGTTCAGTTTAATTGCAGTATGAAAACTTCACTGGGAAGGCTTTGAGGAGGGGTTTGAAGTCCTTGGCAAGCACTTCAGGCACAGTTCTGAGTAATCCCAGTTTGGATTCAGCTGCAATCCCCAAAGCAACCTTTCTTGAGGATATGAAACTGCTTTTTATACTGAGTCAGAGGTTTGATCCATTTAGCCCTGACTTGTCTACTCTTGCAGTCTTGTGTTAAGGCCTGGGGGTGGGGTCCCAGGCTTGTTAGACTTCCCCACAAGTCCCATGAGTGTGTGGCCTAGAATATGCCCCGCACTCCTCCTGCTGCACCGGGTAAGGGATGTGGGGGTGGGTGTCGCAGGGGGCAAGCCTTTTCTGTTTCAGAGCAGCCTCTCTGATCCACTCACTGAGAAACTTACATTGAGCTTCCCAAGAACCTCGGGGTTTCCTGGAACATAGTATGAAGGCCTTTGGTATGAAGAATGTAAGAGATGCTCTGTCCATTTCAAGGCAACCTTTGCCAACCTGGGGCCCTCCAGATGTTTTTGGACTGCAGTAGAGTTATCACACCTCTCTTGTGTGGACAGTGCTCAAACATTAGGTGCATTGAAGTCAGTGGACACCCAGTAGTTTTTCCTGGAAGACACCCACTGCCCTGATGCAGTTAGCCTTCAGGGGGGGAGAGAGGGCCCTAATGTTTACTCAGAAGTCAGCCCTGCTTTGTTAACGAACCTTACCCTGTAATTCTAAGCAACTAACTTTGGAGTAAGTCAGGAATGGGACATCTGTGGCTTTCCAGGTGTTGCTGGTCCACAGCTCCCATTGGCCATGCTACCTAGGGCTGATGGGAGTCTGAATGCAGCAACATCTGGAGGGCCACATCCCTGCTGTAATCAGGCTCTTATTCTTTGTATATATAAATTTTGTATAACCACCCCCAAATCAAAGACGGTGTGTGTGTGTATCCCCGGGTCTCCCCTTTCCTTCTCCTTGTCCCCAAATTTGTGGCTTTCTGGGCCTGGTGTTGGTGTGGGGGTGTGGGACTTCCTATAATGGGAGCAGAAGCAAGCTGAAGCACTGCAGAGTTCTTGCCTCTTGAATTCAAAGTAGGGCTCACACTGAAGTGCATGGGAAAGAAGTTGGAGTATGTAGTCAGAGTGCGAGGGTTTTGAAATGCTTAAGAGGCAATTGATGGGGCAGTGATAAATAGGCCATTTTGCAGGGAGGAGCATCACCCGTGGGAAGTGAATAAGAGGAAATGATCAGGAGAGCTGTGTATTTGGGCTGTTTTTGGAATGACTGCTTCCTTTGTGTACAAGGGAAGCCACACAAAATTCCTTTCCTTGATGCTGGGTGGCTCGCTGAGATCGAAGGGCCCAAAGGTCTAGTAGCCTGATCGTTTCCTCAAAAGCTTGGCTCTCTTGACTCCTTCCCACCACAACCCTTTCACAAATAGGCTTGCATAGTCTGGCCAGTGTATGAAATTCTTTAGTCAGTGTGTGTAATAGAAAACCGCTCTCCCTGTGAAATAAAGTGATCTGAGTTCATATCCCTAGAGAGAAGTAAATTCTGCGGCCCAGTACACTGATATTAAATATACTATGATCGCACCTTGCACGCAATTAACTTGTGTGATTTCAACCTTGCGTGACTGAAAGCCAGCTGGTTGAGATCTTGCAGATAAATTGCACACATGGGTTCTGGTATATGTGTTTTTGCATAGTTGCACCATCTTAACCCCTGCACAAAACACACTAGCACTGTAGATAAAACTAAATGACAGAAAGTGTAAGTGACAAAACTTGGGAATTTTAGCACTGTGGTGTGGACTTATTTAAATAAAAGCACTGAATTTACGAAAAGCAGAGCTCTACCCCCCCCCCCAATTGCAGGAATGTGAAACTAGACCTTTCTGTTGTGGTACAGAGGTTTGTGGATATTATTTGCTGTAGGTTCACACTGAAATAAAAGTGTGTGGAGTGAAAGAATTGATTTCTGTGATTATTGTTGATAAATTCCCCAGCAGTGAGTACATCTTGAGCAACAATAAAAAGAAGGGTTTTGATATGAAGAACAGTGTTCTGTTTCTGGTGGAAATAGGGGTTATCTTGAAAGAAATGTGGTCTCTTGTTCTTACATTGTACTCTGGTCTTGTATGCAGAATGCCACAGTTCCACTTATCACATTAATAATAATAATAATATATAATATTTGAGGCTTAGTGGGACGCAGGTGACGCTGTGGGTTAAACCACAGAGCCTAGGACTTGCTGATCAGAAGGTCGGCGGTTCGAATCCCTGCAACGGGGTGAGCTCCCGTTGCTCAGTCCCTGCTCCAGCCAACCTAACAATTCGAAAGCACGTCAAAGTGCAAGTAGGTACTGCTCCGTCGGGAAGGTAAACGGCGTTTCCATGCGCTGCTCTGGTTCGCCAGAAGCGGCTTAGTCATGCTGGCCACATGACCCGGAAGATGTACTCCAGCTCCCTTGGCCAATAAAGCGAGATGAGCACCACAATCCCAGAGTCGGTCACGACTGGACCTAATGGTCAGGGGTCACTTTACCTGTACCTTTATTTGAGGCTTGTCAGATATGCTTAGTGTATGTTTTTTAAAATGAGAACCTCAATATTTACCAACCAGAGCTAGGTGCAAAGGATGTTTAGTTAGAACAGGATACTTCTGAGCACTTTCTGAGTCCAGGAATTTGTATTTAGTACCAGAACTGAACTGGACCAAACTCAGTCCTTTCACCTATAAATCTACTCATGGTTTGCTTTCTTCAGGTCAGCAGCCTAATTAGGTGGGGAAAGTTGCTGTCATTTAAAACATTTGGAGTCTTGCCCACCTGTGACAAATTACCCAGAGATCTGCCAGCAGATCCTGAGCCTCCTCCTGATGGGCAGAGTACCTGCTGTTGAGAGACTTGTGGAAGATGCTCAAAGGAAGTGTTTTGCAACCACAGTGTGTGTTTTGTCTTCTGACAAGTGTAGTCTTAATTATTTACAACCACATATCACAGCATGTTAGTAATCGATCTTTGGTGCTGTTTGGAAGGATAATGGCACAGGAAGAGGCTGTTTATCTTTCAAGCCAGTTCTTCCAATCAGACCTCAAAATGGGGGCTGGGTGTTGCATGAACAATTCCCCCCTCCCCCTGTTTCATTTTCTCTTTGTAGCTGCTGTTCTCAGAGGCAGCACGATGGCATTGCCAGCTCAGAGATCCTAAGGAGGGGCGGGGAGGGATGGAAAGTGGGCAGAATTATACCATGAACACCAGAATCCCTAGTCCTTTAGGACAGGGATGTCTTACTGGTCAATCGCGATCTACTGGTCGATCGTGGGGTGTCCCTGGTCGATTGAATCTCAACAATTCTGGTCAATCCAACAGTAGATCACTGCCAGTTGTTTTTTTTTATCATGGGAGTAGATTGCAGTCTCTTGGAAGTTGGATATGCCTGCTTTAGGAGAAGGTCATAGCAAGATGTTTGCCTCAATCCCCCTAGGTACATACTTGTAGAGGGAAGTTCACATCCCTAACAGGACAGGGAACAAGGCGTGCCAATGTGAGCTACAGACTGGGTTGAACGTGCATCCTCTTGCCAGTCAGTGGAGACAGTACTGAGCGAGACAGACCCAAAGGTCTGACATAGTGTGAAGCAGCTTTCAGTGATAGGTTCAGCCTTCTGTTGGGGAACAGGGGCAAGGCCGGGGTTCTGCCCCCCCCCAAAAGAATTCCCTCCACATTTTGTTGTGTCAACAAGAGGGCTATATATGGATTGAGGCAGTTGTGCTTTTGTCACATTGTGTACACAACACCTTCTGGATTCCACCTTCCATTCCTCTTTTTTTGCTGCAGAAAACACTTACATTGTTATGTCTATTTGAATTGCCTGTCAAAACAACATGCAGCTGTTTTGTGTGACCTCCAGTGCAAGAAAATGCACAGGCACGCCAAGTTGAAGTGAGTGATTTCCCCGGCAGGTAATAAAAATGACACAGTGCTTCTCTGCTTGCTATCCCCAGCTTCTAAATGACAGGATTATCGCTGATCCACTTGGCTCTCCAAAAATCAGGCCTTTTTGCTAGGTCATCAGCACAACAGCTTGTCGTGGGGTTTGGTCATTTGATTTAGCATCTGATACAATTGACAATGGGCAGTGCAAGTTGCACAAACCTCAGAGCAACAAATGCCTTAAAAATAAAGGCTTTCGCTACATGGCGCACATTACAACTAAGCATTTCAGCTTCCCCAAAGAGTTGTATCTCTTAAGGGGAAATGAATTGTCATGTGATTTGTGTTCATGTGTCAGTTATTTGGTCTGGTCAATATCTGACTCTCTTGAGGACATGCCTTAGCAATAACTTTGGAAAAAGCAAGCACTTCAGTTTCTCCCCCTCCCCAGGCCACTCAAAGAGAAACCGTTTGCCCCAAGCAGGAATCCAGTATCCAAAGAAAGCACTGTCTGACGGGTGCAAACAAATCACACAGCCATTATCAGTATGCACATAGTTCTGTGTTCAGCTCTTACTGCTCCTTGCAGCATGCTCTTTTTGAACCTTGGTCTGCATTTATTTCTGCAGTAAGGCAAATAAAGAAAAGAAGGGGGCTGCTATTTTGGTTTTGCAAGCAGCCATGTACTTGGATGATGAAATTGGTGAGCACGTGATGATCCAGGACAAACTGTGAAGTTGAACGCGCTTGTGAGAGAGCTTGGGGTGCTCTGTTGCAATCTTTGCCAACCTGGTGCCCTCTGGATAATTTGGGCATGACTCTCACCGGCCCCAGTGAGCACAGCCACTTTCACTGGGGCTGATATAGTCCAATACTTCCAGGAGGGCATCAGTTTGGTGGAGGTTGCTGCTTGGTTTTCTGTGTGAAACAGCGAGTTTGTTCCGTTCCCATGTTTCATTGACCTCATGTCTTGCTTTGCAGGTCCTTAGCTGTTGGCAGCAAATCAGGTTACAAATTCTTCTCCCTTTCTTCTGTGGATAAACTGGAGCAGATCTATGAATGCAGTAAGTGTATATTTTAATTCCCCTTCTACCCCACCCCATGCCCCCTTCCATCTTTATGTTGTGGTCACATTTTGGACTGAGCAGATAGTTTCTGGGAAGAATCCATCTCCTCCTCCAATTGACTGCCCCCTTCTCTAGTAGCCTTACTTACCTAATTGACTTGATCCCTGGGATTGCGCTCCTAGCTGCAAGGACAGCGGCCAGCTCCTTGACCCCAAACATCCGAGCTTGTATGTTTGGTACTTTTCTGGAGCTTCTTTCTAAAAAGTTCTCTTTGCATCTCTTATTCCAGAAGCCTCCAAAGCAAAAGAGGGAGAGAGAGATGTTTGGGCCACCTAAAATGGTAGTCTCTAGCCCCAGCATATGCAAGATCTTCAGCAGTGCGTTGCCGACTGCAGGCAGAATTCCAGTTGGTGCCAGCTGCTGGGGGCAGCTGCTGTTGCACTTCTGGCAAGGAGCGAACCTGTCCTACAGGGTTGTGGTTCATGACTTCAGTGAGAGATAATAAACCACAAGTGGTATATTGGGGTCCCTGTGGCAGCTCTGCCACTTCCAAGAAGACAATGCATCTGTGATTAATGGGTGTCAACGGTGGCTTGCTTCTGCCCCACTCTGCACCTTCGTTTTTTTAAAAAAATGACTTGGCCTCAACATGGGTTCAGCAGATTCTTCATTCTGCATTCCCATGATCTGCAATTGGTCCATTTACATGCTGCCCTTGCCCCATGTGAACAGCTCAACATCCCTGGGTCCTAACTCCCCCTTTCCTGTGTTCCTAGCTTGTGTCCATGTGGCTCATCCACCAGACCCAGCCTTTCTCTAACTGGGAGGTCTCATTTGCCTTTTCACAACTCACGTCATGCTTTGCATCAAGCCAGAAGAAATGTGACTCTCAAGTTATTTGTGATGTGTGTCTTGAGTTCTTCCTGACTTGGAAGCTTTGATTCTGAACAGAGGGTCGAGGGGAGTATAATAATAATAATAATAATAATTATTATTATTATTATTATTATTATTTATTATTTATTATTTATACCCCGCCCATCTGACTGGGTTTCCCCAGCCACTCTGGGCGGCTTCCAACTGAATATTAGAAACAGTTTCTGTTCCCCTCTGTCCCCTCTTGCCACCTTTTGGGTGTCTTATGCTGTTTGCTCCTCCAATGTGTTTTTGACATTACCCCACCCATTTTCAGCACAAAGAGGATATCTGGCTGCACGGTGTGGCCTTGGCTAGAGCATTGGTATCTTCTCACATTACCAAGCATTTTATGTAGTTGTGCAGGAATACGAGATGAATCGCGCTCAGCTCTTTGAACATTGGTGCAAAGGTACCCAAGTTCAAGGATGGCTTTGTAATTTACATGGGAAAACACGTTTGCCGTTTGTACATGTTTTGTACATGTTTTCCCAGAGCAAGCGCAAACCGTGACAACATATGGGCATATACATGTACCTAAGAGACATGGTTGTACCACAGCCTGCAACGTGTGTGTTGTGCAGAAAACAAATTTGTCACACAAAGGTGTGGTACTGTCCTAAAGGACAAAATCCCTGCGTGGTGCCATTGTTTGTGTTTCACTCTGCTGGGTAAATTGGGCGTGTTTCGCCTCTTTTGATGGGCCGGCATTGATTAGGAATTGATGAGCCGCCTCCCCCCCCCCCCAACTCACACCTCTGCTTGGTGTGGGAAAATCCACCCACTAAATCACACAAGTACAGTTTGTCTTCTTTTTTTCATTTTCGCTCAGCTTTTAGAGCAGATAGTCTAAAGGAGTGAATTGCCCTTGGTAACGGAAATGGCGCCGCTTGCTTGATAGACCCAGTAGATGAACCAGAACCCCTTCAGGCTTTAACTTCTGGCAGTTTTCCTAGTTGGCAAATGTCAACCGTTGCACCGCTTGATACAGTTAAGATTTATACTAATGGTTCTGGCCAGGAAGCCTCCGTAGCTGCTTGAAATCTGTTCCATGGCACATGCTTTTAGCAGGCTCTTTATTTACAGCTTGCTCATCTTCAGCAAGCAGAAGGTTGGGCTCCCTCCCGTTCTGTTGTCTTCCCCCACTTAGCAGCTTTGCTCTTCCTCCTGTAATATTAAGGTCTATTTACAGCCAGCCTAGCCTCGGATATGTCAATCTATTGATCCTCAGGGAAGAGCGAAGCTCTAGCCAGCTGTAGTTTAGTCAAGCACCTGCATGTTCTCACCCTGTTCAGTCTCTCTCCCTCAAACCCTGTGCCTCTTTAAATAGAAAAATAATGTAATTGTGACCAGACGTGCCTAAAGTTTTGGATGGGAGACCTTTAGGAGCAATCTTAACACCTTGATCCTAGGCACACTTTCTTGAGAGCATGTCCCATTTGATTTCCATGGAGTTTCTTTGTAAGTGTACACACTAGCAATCTGATATGAGCATTTTAGGGTTAGCCATCTTGTCAGCAAATGGTTTACAGATTTCCCTTCCCTCAGGGAGTCCTTTGCATATAGACTTGCCATCTGATCAGCCACTGTCCATGCCACAGAGGAGTCTAATGGGTTTAAGTGGCAGGAGACTGGATTTCGATTGAATATTAGGAGAATCTTCTTGATGGTGAGAGTAGCTGAACAGTGGAACCAATTTCTTAAAGCAGGGGGGAGGCTTCTCTTTCCTGGAGAGCCATATCCTGGGGATGCTCAAGCTTTGGAGTTCTGCATCAGGATGAGATGCCTTACAGGCCACCTGACATTTTTTTTGCAGGGGGAGGGGATGACTCTGGAGGATGTCGGGCCACAGCCAGGCTTACTGGGCGTCTCCATTGTGAATGGATAGGGTGACACAGAACATGCTCTGCTACCCAGCAACTGCAAATTGCAAAGTTCTTTCAGCAAAGCTTATCAAAAATGACTACAGTGGTACCTCTGGTTATGTACTTAATTCGTTCCGTAGGTCAGTTCTTAACCTGAAACTGTTCTTAACCTGAAGCACCACTTTAGCTAATGGGGCCTCCTGCTGCCGCCACGCTGCCGGAGCACGATTTCTGTTCTCATCCTGAAGCAAAGTTCTAAACCTGAGGTACTATTTCTGGGTAAGCGGAGTCTGTAACCTGAAGTGTATGTAACCTGAGGTACCACTCTATACCCTCAAAAGGTTCCAGGGAACCCTAAGGTTCACCTGAATACAGTTTTGAAACCGCAGCGTCTCCAGACACATTAAGAAGGGGGTATGACTCTTAATTACTGTTTTTTGAATCGTGTTGCGTCTTTGCTTTTGCTGGTTCTGGGGTGGGTGGTGCAGGCAGATGAGGCAGGAGAATGGGGCAGGTCAGCAGCAAAAGGGAGTGACTTGAAAATCTGATTTGCTGTGTGAACAGCTCCTTTGCACACCTTCATCTTTCATTTTGTCAACTTTTTCCTACATCTCTCCTTTCCACCCCTGCAGCTGACACAGAAGATGTGTGCATTGTGGAGAGGCTCTTTTCCAGTAGCTTGGTGGCCATAGTGAGCCTCAAAGCCCCCCGCAAGCTGAAAGTTTGCCACTTCAAGAAGGGGACAGAGATTTGCAACTACAGCTATTCCAATACAATCCTGGCTGTCAAGCTTAACAGGCAGGTGAGTCGTGATGCTTTTGTGTCATCTCAGGCTTCTTCTTTTTTTCATTCATATTTAGTATTTTATTGATTTGGTTAAGCAGAGTTCAGATCCCGACTTGGTCATGATGCTCACTGGGTGACCTTGGGCCCAGTCACTTGCTCTCAGTCTACCCTACCTCTCAGGGTTGTTGTGAGGATAAAATAGGGAGGAGAACTATGTCAGGCACCTTGAACTCCTTGGAGGAAAGGCGGGATACAAACCACAGCAACAACAGAAAAGAGCAACCGTAACAAAAAGAAAGAAAACAAAGAATCAGAAATGTAAAGCATAAAGGACAAAAGGCCTCTTTATTTGTGGTCAGTCCAGTGTCTAGGAATAAGTTTGAAACTGTGGTCGCAAGTGGGTGGGTTTTGTGGCACTGGTTCTTTCTAACAGTAGAAGGGACAGTAAAACCTCTTTTTCTGGATACACCTATGCTGCTGACAGGGGCCTCTTGTGACTTGAACGCTTCTCCTTGCACCAAACAAACAAAAAACTATATATCTCATAGAAAGCTAACCTATAAGAGCAGTATTATATGCTAGTTTTCTATGTACAGTGAAGACAGCAAAATAGGAGTTGACCCTGTTTCTGGACTCAGATGCTGCAGGTAGAGGCTTATGCAGATGAATTTCCTCCTGTCCCTCTGACATGCTCATACCGGCCATGCATAGTTTCGTTAGGTGATTTTTGTGGCATCAGAGGCATTGGAAGCGGGGGGGGGGGGGATACTTTGGTAAAATTTCCCTGGAGGCAGGTTTTGCTTTCTGATAGCAACCAGGCAAGTGCCTGTTTTCCAGGCCTCCATTCTCAGACTAGAACATAGCACCACTAGCTCTAGCTTAAGAGGGTGACTGGTGAGTAGTCAGTCACTTGATCCAATCCAGTAAATAATTATCATGGAATTTTTCTTGGAATCTTGCTTAGTATTTTGTCCCTTGGTGGACTGCAAGAAATTCTAATCAACCCTTATTTATTTTGAGTACAGATATTTTTGTTGTGCAGGGCGAGGTGATAATTGCACTTCCTTCTGACCCAGAACACAAACACACATTGCCTGTAGGGCGAAGAACAGTCAGGATCTTTCTTGAATTGAGGTCAGGATCAGGTGAGGCCTCCTAATAACAGGTGATCACAGTTGCCTCGCCTAAGTTGTGGGAAAGGATGCTTTGCCTTGCGCTTCTAAATCAGCATAATCCAGGCTGGCAGATTTTAAAACTGCCTTCACTAGTCACTAACTTCTTTCTCTTGGAAGCTTCACTCTGAAGGTTTTACGCTGCTTCAGGATTTTCTCTTCATTCTCTTCCCTCTCCTTTTTTTATTTCCCTCCTCAGCGATTGATCGTGTGCTTAGAAGAGTCTCTGTACATACATAACATCCGGGACATGAAGGTGTTGCATACCATCAGGGAGACGCCCCCCAACCCCGCAGGTAAGGGAGACCATTCTCCATTTCCCACACATAATCTTTGACACAGTGAAAGCACCACCCAGCTGTAATTCTGCTAGGAGGGTAGCTCAGTCAAGAATTAAATGTGTGTGTGTATAGTCAACCCTCCTGGTTGCATATTCTTCAAGGGGCAGCAGCATATGACTACAGACATAAATGCGCTGGTTCTCTCCCTGTTGTCCTTCTGCTGGCAGGTGTTTGCTCCAACAGGCCTTGGGGAACTGACTTTTTAAAGGAAAAGGCTGTGTGGTTTTTAGCTTTTTGTATTTTACCAGCGCTGTCCGTGCAAACTGCCTTGAGTCCCAACCACAAGGCCACCTTAAAATGCTCCATGTCACCCACAGGAACTCCAAACCCTGTCCTGCAAGCCTCGGTGACGGCTGCTTTCCCTTCCCGTTCCTCCTTGACGTGTTTGTAGCCTAAGGCAATGCCCCCTTTTCTCTCTGTCCCTAGGCTTGTGTGCGCTGTCCATAAACAACGACAACTGCTACCTGGCCTACCCAGGCAGTGCCACTATTGGGGAAGTCCAGGTCTTTGACACCATCAATCTGGTGAGGTTCCGCAAGCATCTTTCCTGCTCCTGTGCCCAAGGAGATCTTCCCTGTTTGGTGCTGGCTGCGCCTGTGCTAAGCTCTTGCGCCCCTTTTTTCTTCTTTTGCAGAGAGCTGCTAACATGATCCCTGCTCATGACAGTCCTTTGGCTGCGCTAGCTTTTGATGCAAGCGGCACAAAACTGGCCACGGCGTCGGAAAAGGTGAGGCCACCCCACAGCAGGTATAGTGCTGTATCTTGGAATTAAACTCTGTGATGCGGTAGTGACGTTGATGACAGCCCTACACTTTCCAAGCTTACTCATCCTCTCAAATTAAGGTTACCAGACGTCCTCCTTTCCCGGGGACAGTCCCCAGATTTACCAATCATTCCCCTGAAAACTCATTTGTCGTCCCAAGTCTTTGCTGGCAATGAATACCAGTCTGTTCTTAATCTGTTTGCTTTTAATTTACTGTTTTGTTTTTAATTCCATTGGTGTTGGTTTTATGGCAATCCTTACGTTGTGCTGTGCACAGCTTTAGTCTTATAAATAAAAGACGGTGTGAATGTGTTCTGCATGAAGGTTTTAAACCCCAGTGGACACAGCCAAGGATCTAAAAATTGCTCTTTCGACCCCAGCCATTTTGGTTCCTCCCAGTATAACTGGGATGGGGAATTTCTGGGCTGTGAGTCAAAGGTGGCATACCAGACCTCCCCATTTTGCTTGACTGGCCATTGTGGAGAAGCCACACACTCCCTGCACCTGATGTCAAAGGTGATGGTGCAGGAGCAGCAAGGCTGGGACTTCAGGGGAACAGTCAGGAGCTGGAAGTGGGCTCCGGATTGTTCCTTCTGTTGGAACACGGCAGAAGCAGGCCTTGCTCAAGGAGGAGGAAACTGTTCCCATTAAATCAAAACTGCTGTTTGAATCCTTCCCAGCCCCTTCTCCCATTTCCATCTCCAACATTGGGGACGGAAAGGAGAAGCGTAGGGAGGCCTCCAGAGCGCAGGGCTCATACCACCCCTTGCCACTGCGGTTTCCATGCTTGGGAACCCCACACAAGAGAATTTTGACAGGCAGGCAGGTTGACCTGCCATCAGAGTTGGCCCACAGGGTGGAGACAGCCAAAGATTTCTCTCCCAGAGCTATATAGGTTCAGCCCCTCTGCTCTCAAACTATATTGAGACTCTGCAGCAGCTATTTTAAATTGAACATTGAAGTCTTTGTTTCTCACCTCCTTTTTCCCAACAGGGGACGGTGATCCGGGTATTTTCCATTCCAGAGGGACAGAAACTCTTTGAATTCCGAAGGGGTGTGAAGAGGTGAAGTAAAACGCTCAGTCTCAGAAGCTTGCTCTTTGCAGGAGGTGTCCCCTCCCCCACCTCAGCAGTTGAACATGTGTCATAGGTAGCTGTGTATCTTCATGGTGGGGGGAATCCAAAATTTGCAGAAAGGCAAAACCTTTGTTTTGCAGTAGGAAGCAGTGAGCAAGTTTTCGGGTGCCTCAGAAATCCCCAGCAGTTAAATGGGTGGGACCCTACCTAGGCCACTGTAGAATGTGGAGCAGTTGCCTCTGTCTAGCTACCGCCTCTTCTTCCTCCAGTTGGGATGTGGGAACTGACCGGCCGTTTTCTTTTCTGCTTATTCCCTCCAGGTGTGTGAGCATCTCCTCTTTGGCCTTCAGCATGGACGGCATGTTTCTGTCCGCATCCAGTAACACAGAGACAGTGCACATTTTCAAATTAGAAACTGTGAAAGAGAAGTAAGGAAACCTTTCTTTCCACAGCTGCCCATTTATATCCAGGGTGGCCATAGGGTGGGCTGCAACCCAGCTCTTATCTCTCAGTCTAAAGGCTTTCAGTGTGGCTTGGAAAGGGGGGGATTTGCTGGGTTCCTCTCTTGTTTCGGAATATTCTCCCCAGCCACTATTCATCAGGCCCCTAAGTTAAATAGGGCTCGTGTCCAACTAATGTAGGCATGTTCAAAGCCCTTTTCAGGGTGGTGCTATGGGTTAAACCACTGAGCCTAGGGCTTGCTGATCAGAAGTTCGGCGGTTCGAATCCCCGCAACGGGTGAGCTCCTGTTGCTTGGTCCCTGCTCCTGCCAACCTAGCAGTTCAAAGCACGTCAAAGTGCAAGTAGATAAATAGGTACTGCTCCGGCAGGAAGGTAAATGGCGTTTCCATGTGCTGCTCTGGTTCGCCAGAAGTGGCTTAGTCATGCTAACCACATGACCCGGAAGCTGTATGCCGGCTCCCTCGGCTAGTAAAGTGAGATGAGCGCTGCAACCCCAGAGTCATCCGTGACTGGCTCTAATTGCGCAACTGGCCTACCGGTCAATTTAATCTGGCCCCTGTGGCAAGGATTGAAGCTCAACAACTTCAATCCTAAAAAAAAAGCTCAGCGACTTTCGTCAGCCCTCACGCATGTTCACTTCATCAAATCTGGCCCTCTTTGAAAAAGGTTTGGGCACCCCTGAACTAATCCATACCAAGAGTAGACCCATTTTTTTATTTTTTTATTAACAGGCCAATCAAATCACATTAATTCCAAATCACATTAGTTCCAAATTACACAGCCAAATTTTTAAGTTTTTGTTGGGGGTACCAAGAGTAGACCCATTTAAATCAGTTGTCTTAGGTTTGTCACATTCATTGATTTCACAGGGTTTGTTCTGAGCATGACTGAGTAGTTAGTAGGTCATAGCAGTGGTAGCTTTTTAGGAGCCAGTTTAAAGCTAAAAAAATCCCAACCTTTTGACATGCTGACTCTAGGGTAACTTGCCTTTTGCTTATATATTATCCTGGATAGATAAACTTTTCTTCCTTGTTCAGAATCGTTACTAGCTGTTGTGAGCATCCGCAAAGTTCTATATTTGTTAGCAAAGCAGGATATAATAAACACTTTTGATAAATATTTTTCTTGCCGTAGAATTGGGGTGGAACTGGGCATAGAATTGGGGTGGAACCAATGATACTGTTTCTTTAAAATTTGTGCTGCTTGTTGACGTAAATATAGGATAATTTTTAAGGCCACATTGTTTCGAAGCAAAAACCCAAGGCAAGCAGTGCTCTAGTAAACCATATAGTGGAGAGAGAACATGAAAGAAAAGGTTTTAAAATAAATAAATAAATAAATCTGCCTTTGGAAATAAAGTAAAACTAGACCCATCTGCATCTCCAGAGGCAGAACAGGGAAAGCCCCATCTTTTCTGTAGAGGCCAGTCTATTTCCCAAATGCAATGGAAGACTTGTGCAAATGTCTTGAAAGAGCAGCTGAAGCTTAGAGGAAGTTATGCTTCTGCCTGTGGCTGTAAGCCAAGACATACTCAAATATGGCAGAATTGTTCTTGTGATATATTAAGTGGTTCAAGTGTTAATTTCCACTCCTTCCTTTCTTGCAGACCTCAGGAAGAGCCCACGACTTGGACGGGTTACTTTGGGAAAGTCCTGATGGTCTCCACAAACTACCTGCCTGCCCAGGTGACAGAAATGTTCAACCAAGGCCGAGCTTTTGCCACCGTCCGCCTCCCTTTCTGTGGGCACAAAAACATCTGTGCATTGGCCACGTAAGTACGGGAGCGCTGGGTGGGGAGGGGACTTCTCCCCACATCTTTCACAAGCACCCTACAGGTAGAGATGGAAAGGAAGGCCACGTGCCCCTCTCAACATGTCTGTGTTTGTTTGTTTTTAACAATTATACTGCATTTGGATAATGCACAAAACCCAGGTTACTTTGTGCACAATAGTGAGGCTTGTGAGGCTTAATTGATCAGCTGACAGCAAAGTCCTGTGCATGTTAAAAAGGTAAAGGGTAAAGGGACCCCTGACCATTAGGTCCAGTCACGGACGACTCTGGGGTTGCGGCGCTCATCTCGCTTTACTGGCCAAGGGAGCCGGTGTACAGCTTCCGGGTCATGTGGCCAGCATGACTAAGCCGCTTCTGGCGAACCAGAGCAGCGCACGGAAACGCCGTTTACCTTCCCGCCAGAGCGGTACCTATTTATCTACTTGCACTTTGACGTGCTTTCGAACTGCTAGGTTGGCAGGAGCTGGGACCGAACAACGGGAGCTCACCCCGTCACAGGGATTTGAACCGCCGACCTTCTGATCGGCAAGCCCAAGAGGCTCAGTGGTTTAACCCACAGCGCCACCTGCACCCCCCTGTGCATGTTTACTCTTAAGTAACTCCCATTCGGTGCAGTTGGACTTACACTGATCTTTGTAAAGTGAACTTAGCTGCTGGGAGGAAAGCAGCAACTTTAAAAACCACACACACATAGGTTAATCTTATGTACTCCTGAATGGGGTAACTGTGCCCCTGAAGGACCAGGTGCGCAGCCTGGGAGTCATTTTGGACTCACAGGTGTCCATGGAGGCACAGGTCAAATCTGTGTCCAGGGCAGCTGTTTACCAGCTCCATCTGGTACGTAGGCTGAGACCCTATCTGCCTGCGGACTGTCTCGCCAGAGTGGTGCATGCTCTGGTTATCTCCCGCTTGGACTACTGCAATGCACTCTACGTGGGGCTACCTTTGAAGGTGACTCAGAAACTACAACTAATCCAGAATGCGGCAGCTAGACTGGTGACTGGGAGCGGCCGCCGAGACCATATAACACCGGTCTTGAAAGACCTACATTGGCTCCCAGTACGTTTCCGAGCACAATTCAAAGTGTTGGTGCTGACCTTTAAAGCCCTAAACGGCCTCGGTCCAGTATACCTGAAGGAGCGTCTCCACCCCCATCATTCTGCCCGGACGCTGAGGTCCAGCGCCGAGGGCCTTCTGGCGGTTCCCTCATTGTGAGAAGCAAAGCTACAGGGAACCAGGCAGAGGGCCTTCTCGGTAGTGGCGCCCGCCCTGTGGAACGCCCTTACAGCAGATATCAAAGCGATAAACAACTACCTGACATTCAGAAGACATCTTAAGGCAGCCCTGTTCAGGGAAGCTTTTAACGTGTGATATTTTATTGTATTTTTTGTTTTTATGGAAGCCGCCCAGAGTGGCTGGGGAGGCCCAGCCAGATGGGCGGGGTATAAATAATAAATTATTATTATTATGTAGTAAGGTTTTTAAACTTGACTAGGATTTACTTGCAGAATCCAGAAGATCCCTCGGCTGCTGGTAGGAGCTGCTGATGGGTACCTGTACATGTACAACCTGGACCCCCAGGAGGGAGGCGAATGCACCCTGATGAAACAGCACAAGTAAGTCTCCTGTCCTTCCTTCTTGTGAGATGCTCCCATTTTTTTCTTTTGAGATGTTCCGTTTCAGAGCTAGGGTGAAGCATTGCCTTCATACAGGTGGCTGTGGTAGCTGTAGTGAGTTCTAAGGCACAGTTTGCTACCATAGTAGTTTTAATTATGTCACATATTTGTACACCACCCTTCATCAAAGAAAGGTGTCTGGGCAGTGTACAGCACAAACCGTAATGCAGAACAATAGGCCCAATGCCCTACAACAATTTTAAAAAGCTAGCGCAAGGCTGCGCAAACTGTCATGAGTTGGGAGGGGTCAGCCTGGATGATGCCCTGAGTCCTTTCCAGTTTTTGGGATCCTGTATCTGTGGCGGTAGAAGGCATGAGAGCAAGGTTGCCAAACCAGTCCCATTGTCTAAGTCCAAACTTTTTTCAAAGAGGGCCAGATTTGATGAAGTGAAGGGCCGTGAGGGCCAACCAAAGTTCTTGACCTTTTTAAAGGATTTTACCCCATAATAATGATCTATTATTTATACCCCGCCCATCTGGCTGGGTTTCCCCAGCCACTATGGGCGGCTTCCAACAAAACACTAAAATACAATAACCTATTAAACATTAAAAGGAAATAGACTGCCACAGGGGGCAGATTTAACCGACCGGCGGGCCGGATTAGGCCCTCGAAACAGACTTTGGACATGCCTGGTCTAAGCAATGGCTTTGGCTGACCCGTTAAACATAATTTGCATAACCAAAGAATGTGCCGTAGAGCAAATGGGTGGGCCTTTCACCTGCCCTCCTTTAACTGCTAGGTAGGAGAGCCATAGCCAGAGTAGTGTGTGTTAGCTGAGCCAGAAGCAGGCTGGAAGCTGGACACACAGAGATCCGCTTGCTCTGTGCTGGATCCAAAGCTGCGACTGATGAAGGAGACAGATCTGTTGGGGCGTTAGTGCGGTGAGGCCCTCCACCTCAGGCTCAGGTTGTACAGGTTGTTAATAACTGGCATGTATTAACCACTTTCAGTTTTAACCTGTGGATTGTCATTTGTCCAGTTTCAACTTTATTTTTAATTTATATGAATTAATTTAGGGTTGCATTTGAATCGATTGATTGCTTGTTTTTATGCATATTGTATTATTTATATGATGTTAGCCACTCTGAGCCCGGCTCTGGCCGGGGAGGGTGGGGTACAAATAAAATTTATTATTATTATTATTATTATGTGTGTAGATGAAACTATAAAGACAACACAGTCTTTCTTTCTAAGGATTGCATTGGTCACCATTCGCTCTCTGGTTCTTCCCATAGGCTGGATGGCAGCATGGAGCCAGGCAATGAAATCCTAGAATCTGCATCGCACGACCGGCCGCTAGTAGCACAGACGTACAGCACTGCTGTGACTAAAGGTACTTACGTGCCTTCTTCACCTACAAGGCACGGTAAGGATGGGACTGGAGTGGCTGAGTAAGGAGCCTGCAAGGGGGGTCCCACAAGAGGCAAGTTCCACGTGGCCCTCCCCATAGGGCATGACTTGCCCCTTGGGAGAGGAAGACCACCCCGGTCAAGAAGGCTGCTTGAGCCACTCGGCCTGGTCCTTTTGTTGCTCTGTTCCTTGTCAGAGGCAAGAAGTCAGATATCGCATCCCCCTTTATTATGAATAAAGTGTTGACAAAGCTTGAATGTTATGTATAAATGGTAATCCAGTCTTTGGGGGATGGGCTGTAATTTAGCGGTAGGACAGCTGCTTTGCATGTAGAAGGTCCCCCTGCCTGGAACCTCGGAGAGCAGCTGCCAGTCTGTGTGGACTACACTGGGCTAGATGGACAAACTGTCTGACTTAGTATAAGGCAGCTTCCTTCCTTCCTGCCTGCCTGTCTTCCTGCCTTGTATTGTTATGGGAATAAATGTATTAAAATGAAATGAAATGGGGCACAGGGATACCCAAGCCAACTGACCATTTTAAAGAGCATTCATTTCCCCCACCTGCACTCCAGAGTGCTGCTATGTCAGGGTGGCTTGGCCCAAAAGGCCACTTTCGGGAACTTGGGGTTGCGCTGCACCAAGGGTATTTCAGTCCCTTTGGGTCTCTGGGTAGGGAGGGGAAGAGGCTGTTGACCCCTGAAGCCACCTCTGCCCCATCCTGTGTTTTGCCTTCAGCCTCCGTCTTGGCCATACCCACCCCTACTGTGGCCAAACTGCCCGGTGTCCCTGTGGACAGCCAAGCCTTTTGGATTACCTGGGTCTCCCGAGATAGCACATGAGGTTGCCATCCTAAGCATATTTGCTAGGAATTAAATTGAATTTCCCTCTTTGCAAGCATGCTTAGGCCTGCATGGCAAGAGATCTTCAGGTATCTGTGTTTGGGTTGATGCTGTGGTATGTGATGCGTAATTTCCTAGTGTAGCCTTTGCCCAACCTACTGCCTGCCTGGTTGGCGTGGGCTTTCCATATGTGTATCTGTGCCCGTCTCCGTGTCTGCCTCCTGAAACCTTGCGCTTTGCATTCACCTTCCAGCCTATACCGAGGACCTGGGTGCGGTTGGTGGCGCTTGCCTGGAAGAGGACGCCAGCACCCTGCGGCTGGACGAAGACAGCGAGCACCCCCCGATGATCCTTCGGACGGACTGAACTTTGACCTGTGAACTCCACTCCTGAAGCCGAGGACGCAGGCCTGACCCCTCTGGAGGATTATTGTGTCTGTGCTGCTACGAACCTTGACCCGGGCTGAGAGCAAGAGGGAGGACGGCGGACGACTCTGAAGTCATTTTAAAACAAACACACACACACAAACCATTGTAGCCGTAATGCTGATTTGATGCCATGGAGGTGGGGGGGGTAGGGTGGGGGGGAATATATGGTTTCACTTCAGTGGCTTTTAAATCCTGCTTTACCTTTTAGCTGTGAGGATATATGCATATATATTTTTCGTCGTTGTTCCTGTTGCCAAAACCTGCTCTCTCTGTGCAGCCTTCGGCACCTCCTAGCTTTGCATGCTGCCTTGTGCCAAGCAGGCAGATCGCTTCATAACGAAGAAGTTTGCCGAGTTCTGGGCTTCTCTCTCTCTCTCTCTCTCTCTCTCTTTTAGAAGACAAATACATGTACATAAATAACACTTGGCATCCGTGAAGGAGGAGCAGCAAAGCTTGCTTCTGGGTGCTTTGACTTCTTCCAGTGCTCTTCAGCCTTACCATCCCCAGATGTGGGTGGACTACCGCTTCCATCGTCCACAGCCAGCTTGGCCCGATGGTCATGGATGATGGGGCTTGTAGTCCCTCCACATCTGGGTGCCCAAGGATTTGAAGGACATTGGCTTATTCTACTCGGACAAAGGTGTTCCAGGTAGTTTCTTGCGCATGGGCTTTCGGTTGCAACTCCTAGAAACGTGCAGCGATCTCTCTCTATTTTTCTTTTCTTGGGTTCTTCCCATCACACAACCTCCCCGCTCCTGTCCAGCTTCACAGTTTATTCCCTCCTTTCTTCCCCGCCGCCTCCTCACCTCCTTTTCCCCTGGACCATTTTGTTAATTAAAAACTCCTTCTAAATGCTGCCTTGCTTGTGGGACTGTTGTGTTCTCTTCCGCAGAGGGGATGGTGTGCCTCTGCTCTGGATCTCGCTTCTTTCTCTCTCTCTGGGGACGTGAAATGGAGAGAGTGACCAATGCAGGCTGGACATTCTTTGGGAGCAGGGGAATCTTCTCCCTTCTGTTCCGTCTTTGTCCGAAAGTAGGGTCAGAGTGTTCCAGTTTCAGAGGTGTTGGCCAGTTAACTCAGAAAGCGTCTTCATTCTTGAGTCCTTCACGTCCATCTGCTCATCTTGCTTCAATCCTTGCAAAGCCTTGCATCCTCCTTCAGCTGGAGCTCCCTTCACAATCCGTCAGCCCTGCTCTCATGACTTCTCCCTCTCCCGCACCACCTTCAGCTGGCCACTATTTGAGCTTTCCCCGAGGTCCTCCAGGGCGAAGTGACATGCAGAGCCGCTGTCGAAATCCGCCGCCCTGTTCCTGGTACTCTCTATCTGCCTTCACACCCTGCACTGTGGTACCGCTTCAGTCAGTCATGGCTTCCCCCCACAGAATCCAGGGAGCTATAGTTTGTTAAGGGTGCTGAGAGTTGTTAGGAGACCCCCTTACAGAGGTCCAATTCACCAATGGTTGCACCACTCTGAGAATTGCAGGACTGCGAGGGGAGAGGGTGGTCTCCTCCCAGCTCCCAGGGTGCTTTGAGGGAAGCCATGCCTGTTCCAAGTGGTATTGCAGCGCTTTAAATGCATGGTGTGAATGTGGCCTCACTCCGCAGCCCATAGTGGGGCTTGGGAGATGGATAGCATGGGGTTCCGAAATACGGGGCAACTTCTACCATGCAGCACTGGAGAAGGGAGTGCTTCTTTCTGTTTCCAGGGTTGGCCCTGTGATCCAGCATGTAGTTGTGATTCCAGTCAAGGACCCCAAACCTCCCTCTGTGGCTGCACACCTGAGCTACAGCTCCTGCACCTGTGTCTCAGTCTTCATCCCAGACCTCTCAACCTCCAATTCTTTATGTAATCTCCCACCTCCCGGCTGCTGGAATAGCAGTTCCGGCGTCAGGAGGAGGGGCAGGTTTTTGTGGAACTGCAGGGACTCGCGAGGAAGTGACCAAAGCTGGGCAAAACTGCCGCCCTCTTTTACAGAGCTGTAATGTGCCTTTTTTGGTTCTTAACCTTCCAGTTTGTTTTCAGTGAGCAGCAATGTGTGTGTGGGTGTGTGCGTGCAAACCCTTTGGGTGTGAACCTTGTTTTCCTTAGATTGTCAGCCAGCTTTCTTTTTTCTTTTTCGATTAAATTATTACTCACTCTCCCTTTTTCGTGGCGTTCTCTTCCAGGCAACGAAAGAATCGTGAAACCCAATACGATGGCACTCTCAAGGAAGGGAAAGTGGGTTTGCCTCAAGGGGGGGGGGAGAGGGAAAACATGCCCATGGGTTTCTCACTCCAACGGGGGCTCACTTCCCTCCCAAACTGCATTCCAGGCTCAGTTCAGGCAAGAAAGAATGCTCTTTGTAAAACCGAGAGAGCACCCAGGGCATTTTGCTGCCCAGGTCTTTATCCCACCCAGCAATACTTAAGCAGAAACTAATATGAAACAATGCTTTGTAATGACATATATATATATATATATATATATATATATATATATATATATATGCAGGTTTTGGTGTCCTCGGGTGTCTTCCCGTGTAAAAGTTGGGGTGTCTAGGCGACGTTTCGACGAGGTCTCACTCGTCATCTTCAGGCTGGTGCTTTCGGCTTCTTGTTACTGGAACAAGAAAGCATATATATATGCTTTCGTAGATTTTCACGGGTACAGGAATGCAGGTTTTGGTGTCCTCGGGTGTCTTCCCGTGTAAAAGTTGGGGTGTCTAGGCGACGTTTCGACGAGGTCTCACTCGTCATCTTCAGGCTGGTGCTTTCGGCTTCTTGTTACTGGAACAGAGCAGGATCTCAGTGTTTGAGTTCCTATAAATACTGTTGAGGGGGTGTGGTGTATAGCCTCCAATGTTCTGGGCAGAGAGGAAGTTCCCAGGCTAGTGTGCCTTTTCTTCTTTTGTTCCTTAATTACTTGAGGGATATCTTGAGTGATTTCTTGAGTGATATCCTGAGTACCACTTAGGTGGGTCATTAGGTGTGGATTAGTTGCTAAAGTCTTTGTGTCTTGACCTCTTGAACTTTGTGAAGAGTTTTTCTGAGAAGATGGCTGTACTGCACTTAGTTGTGCTCTGGCTTGGCTTCGTGTATAGGGGTCTATGAAATACCCTGCAAAGTCTGCCCAGCCACGTACATTGGACAAACAAACAGACGAATAAATGCACGTATCGCAGAACACAAGAATGCCGTCAAAAAAGAAGAAAAAACTTCCTCTCTTTTCCAACACATGAAAGAAACAGGACACGAAATTAATTTTGCAGATTCCAAATTGCTCTTTAACATGGAACATCACCACAAGAGAATAATCATGGAAGCCATCGAGATAGAGAAACACCCTCACAACATGAACAAGCGTGACGACACATCCCGCTTGCCAGACATCTGGAAATTAGCCCTCCCCACAAAAACTGACACCAGATCCAGAGGCACACAGAACGCCATCACCAATCAACCACACCAGACCCAAACCCAGACCCTCTCCACAGATAAATTACAGACACCATCCAGTAGCCAAACCATGGTGGCACCTCCGGATGCTGCACCCCCCTGCAATCCCTACACAGATCTGGCCGACACAGGCCACAAAACCACAGCTCGCCCCTATACACGAAGCCAAGCCAGAGCACAACTAAGTGCAGTACAGCCATCTTCTCAGAAAAACTCTTCACAAAGTTCAAGAGGTCAAGACACAAAGACTTTAGCAACTAATCCACACCTAATGACCCACCTAAGTGGTACTCAGGATATCACTCAAGAAATCACTCAAGATATCCCTCAAGTAATTAAGGAACAAAAGAAGAAAAGGCACACTAGCCTGGGAACTTCCTCTCTGCCCAGAACATTGGAGGCTATACACCACACCCCCTCAACAGTATTTATAGGAACTCAAACACTGAGATCCTGCTCTGTTCCAGTAACAAGAAGCCGAAAGCACCAGCCTGAAGATGACGAGTGAGACCTCGTCGAAACGTCGCCTAGACACCCCAACTTTTACACGGGAAGACACCCGAGGACACCAAAACCTGCATATATATATATATATATATAGTGGCTTGATTAATGGGGGGTGGGGAATGCTTCAAATCTAGCAACATTTAGTAGTGTGCTTTTGTACCTCCCAGCATCTAGCAGTTTCTCGTTGTGCCACTAGATGGTAAACCTCTCTTGGTTTTTTTTTTTGGGGGGGGGGCAGAATGCAGCTATAGACATCATGCGAAGCCATGACTGCACCACAGATTATTGGGAGGAAAACCTTGTTGCTCATACAGCAGCCATGGAAAGACAGGTAGCGAGTCGGTGGCGCTATTCTGCAGAAGGATGTTTGCCAAGATCAGGGAGGAAGGCAATGCTTGTGTGAGCAGCAGATGCAGGGTGTGGTCAAGGCCTGGGGGCTGTAAGCTCCCTCTTCTGACCTCTCCATGTGACCCTTGGAGCACTTCCCAGGCCAGATGCCCCACAGGCTTTGCCTCTCGGGTGTCTTGTCTACCTGGAAAGCAGTGGCAGAGCGTGGGTTGCCAGCATCCAGGGCAAAGCAAGTATCCTTGGCACTGCTCGCTGAAAGGCTGGAATAGGGGTGGGCAACCTAAGGCCCATGGGCCAGAAGCGGCCCATGGAGGCCGTTTAACCAGCCCACAAGCTGCCCCTGAACCGATCCGCCAACTCAGTGATTCCCTGCACGCTACGCTAAACTGGCACAGCGTGGCATGGGTACCAAGCACAACAGAGAGTGGGACGTGGCATTGGTTGGGAGTGGGTGTCTTTCTAAAAAGCCTGTGCAGAGTGCGCCCAAATCCACTCTGCAGTCTTCCCACACAGACACTGGGAGATTTTCCGTGAGGGAGAGGGTGTGCTCTTTTTTATTTATCATTGCTATCTCTTTTGAAATTTTGCACCCCTAAGAATTTTGCACCCAGCGCAACCATCCCTGTAGCCCTGCCCATGCTACCCCACTGCTGAGAAATATCCTTAGACATACAGTGTGAGACTCTTAATCTCAGAGTCTTGGGTTTGAGCCCCACGTTGGGTCAAAGTTTTCTGCCTTGCAGCAGGTTGGACCTAAATGATTCTCCTGGTCCCTTCCTGCTTTACGGTTCTGTGGTCCGAACTCTGATGATGCCTCTTGCTTGTTTGGGGAGAATACACAGAGGGGAGGAGAATAGCCTCTTATAGTATAAAAGTAATATTACCGTATTTTTCGCTCTATAAGACGCACTTTTCCCCTCCTAAAAAGTAAGGGGAACTGTGTGTGCGTCTTATGGAACGAATGCAGGCTGCGCAGCCTTCGCTGAAGCCAGGAGAGCAAGAAGGATCAGTGCGCACGGATCCCTCTTGCTCTCCTGGCTTCAGGGATAGCCGCCCGAAGCCTCCTGAGCACAGTGGGAGCCTCCCGCTGTGCTCAGGAGGCTTCGCGTTGCTTCCGCTCCGTTTCTCCTCCCGTTTCACTGAAGAGGCGCTGCGCAGAGAGGGAGAGCCCCTTCAGCAAAGCAGGAGGAGAAATGGAAGGGGCTCTGTTTCTCCTCCCACTTTGCTGGCGAGGCGCTGAGCAGAGAGGGAGAGAATTTTTTTTTTCTTGTTCTCTAAAACTAGGTGCGTCTTATGGTCAGGTGCGTCTTTTAGAGCGAAAAATACGGTAGTTTTCATTGCTCCGCCTGCTTTCCTTTCTGGCCCTGCAGAGTTGCTCAGAAGGAAATGTGCCCCACAGGATGAAAATAGTTCCCTACTCATGTTAAAGGGGGCTACCCTTCAGACCCAGAGCCAGTGCTAGGGAATATTTTTGGGGGAGGGAGGGTTTAACAGCCAGTCCCTTGCCCCAGGGAATTCAAAGAACAGTCATCCTGCAAGGGGAATAGTGGTCTACTAACTTTATGCACTTGTAGAATCGTAGAATTGTAGGGTCCAAGTAACCCCAGAGGCATCTAGTCCAACCTCCTGCAATGCAGGAATCGCAGCAAACTACAGTTCCCAGGATGCTTTAGCCACCCAGAGCGACTGGGGAAACCCAGCCAGATGGGGGGGGGGTATAAATAATATATTATTATTATTATTATTATTATTATTATTATTAATATTATTATTAATATTATTATTATTATTATTTTATTATTTAGGAGGGGAAGCTACAGTTGCTTGAAATGTCTGGGGTGGATTTGGACAGAGGAAATGGCTAAACGTAAGCCTTCAAGACGTTGGCTGTGTTGAGCATCTTGAGCAGGAAAATTCCATTTGAATCCAACCCCCTTAAAAACAAAACTTGTTCAGTCTGAAGGAAAACTTGCCCAAAGCAGTTGAAATATGGAAGAAAGCTGAAAAGCAAGGGCCTCTTCTCTCTCCCTCCGCCACTACCCCAGTTCTCATTTGATGTCCTCGTTGAACTCCTTGCAATCTTAATTAGGAGTAATTGAACATCAAAGGTATTAACATGGGGATTCAGGCAATGGAAGGGCCCCTTTTTGTAGATGACGAGATTGTAGGTTGTTTTTTTCCCCCTACATTAAGAGCTGACATGATTTCGAAACAAGTTAATGAACATGACGCTTTTGTGGAAAGCAGGGAATAAATTAGACCGGGGCTGGGGAAAGCAGGCAAGAATCTGCAGCATTTATTTCTGTTGACTCAATATCAATGCCGGAAAATAAACGCCGTTTGCTTCAAGTCACTGCTGCTGGCGTTAAATATCCAAGAGATCAGGATGACCTTTAAATGAAGAAAATGAGAATGTTTTTAGCGGCCAAACCTTTGGCTGGATCTTTTTCAAGCCAGCGTTTGAACGCCCACCTTCTCCCCCCCCCCCCCGCAGCTCCTCGCCATATTTATACATTAATTATCAGTTATTGCGTTTATATTCCTTTTGTGCAAGGAGCTAAGACGGATTACATAGTCCCCACCCCTTGGGTTGCCTGCGTCCCACCAACGCAAAAGGATTTAACTCTGATCATTAGCTGATGAGCGTGGTTCATTGCTGGGGGAAATTAAGTGAAGTATTTTATTGGGGGGGGGTAGTCTAGATGGTGCCCTGAGCACCTTCCAGTTCTTGGGCTCCTGTACCCAGTGAAGATTAGAATCTAATAGTAGAGCCTATTGCTGAACAAGTCGAACAAGATTCTTTGTAGGACCTTACCTGGCCATGTGAGTGTCCTCACCAGCAACCCAAAGAATGATCCAGGTTGCAAGAGCTGCAATTGAGCGATGGGACCCTCAAAGCTAAGGAGTGGGTCTTTCCTTCCCCCTCTCACCTAGCTGCTAGGTAAGAGAATAATACCTGGTGTGAAAGCAGCCTGGAAGCTGGAGACACAGAGACCTACTTGCTCTGCGCTGGATCCAAAGCTGAGACAAATGGAGAAGCAAGATCTGTCAGAGTGTCAGTACTGCAAGCCCCTCCATCGTATACTCAGGTTGTAAGGTAAAGGTAAAGGGACCCCTGACCGTTAGGTCCAGTCGCGGACGACTCTGGGTTGCAGTGCTCATCTCACTTTGTTGGCTGAGGGAGCTTCCGGGTCATGTGGCCAGTATGACTAAGCGAACCAGAGCAGCGCACGGAAACGCCGTTTACCTTCCCGCCAGAGTGGTAGCTATTTATCTATTTGCACTTTGACGTGCTTTCGAACTGCTAGGTTGGCAGGAGAAGAAGAAGAAGAGTTTGGATTTGACATCCCGCCTTTCACTCCACTTCAGGAGTCTCAAAGCGGCTCACATTCTCCTTTCCCTTCCTCCCCCACAACAAACACTCTGTGGGGTGAGTGGGGCTGAGAGACTTCAGAGAAGTGTGACTGGCCCAAGGTCACCCAGCAGCTGCATGTGGAGGAGTGGAGACGCAAACCCGGTTCCCCAGATTACGAGACTACCACTCTTAACCCCTACACCACACTGGCTCTCCGCTCCTCCGGGACTGAGCAATGGGAGCTCACCCCGTTGCAGGGATTCGAACCGCCGACTTTCTGATGGGAAAGTCCTAGGCTCTGTGGTGTAACCCACAGCACCACCCACGTCCCTTTGCTCAGGTTGTATGGATATGTAAATAAAACCATATATCCTGAAGACGCCGCAGTCTCCGCTGACCGATGTTCCAAGTAAACCGAAATGAATTAATTAATTAATTAATTTACGTCAGCCATCGGCTTTAGCGACAAAACAACGATACGATGTACAAAGAATATAAAATAAAAAGTCAATTATATAAAATAACATTCTGGGGTTTTGAATCAATAGTCGGATATTGGGTCTTCTTCTAATTGCCCCAGCTAAAAACCTTGCAACCTTTGCTGTCACCTGCCCATCTGCCAAGAGAAAGGACACGTTGGCAGTGCTGGACAACCCGGAATGGACAATGAAAAGAGGGGTGATAATCTCATTCCTCAAGTCTTTATTAAGAGTGCAGGCCAGAAGGACATGTGCCACCGATTCTGTACTGCCATCTCCACAGGGACAAAAGCGTTTTTCGTGTGGAATCTCTTGGAATTGTCCCTCAAGTACATGTGAAACCCTGGGTGAGTGCTTGCAATCCCTGGGGTTTCTTCACTGTTCAGAGATTGGGGTGGCAGGAAACAATACAGTGGTACCTCGGGTTAAGAACTTAATTCATTCTGGAGGTCTGTTCTTAACCTGGAACTGTTCTTAACCTGAGGTACCACTTTAGCTAATGGGGCCTCCTGCTGCCACCATGCCGCCGGAGCACGATTTCTGTTCTCATCCTGAAGCAAAGTTCTTAACCGAGATACTATTTCTGGTTTAGCGGAGTCTGTAACCTGAAGCGTATGTAACCCGAGGTACCACTGTATCTTTCTCCCTCTGCCCCCCCCCCCAAACCCACACTATCTTGCTTCTGTTAATTACCAGCGCGCTCTGAATGAACCAAGTTGCTCCAGGAACAGCAGAGATTCTTTTGCAAAAAGAAGTCCAGCCCTCTTGCCAGCTAATTAAGGTAAGCTTTGGATGAGGTCAGCTTCGAGCCAGGGAAAGATTAAAATTCAAATCACAAACGGGGCTGAACAAAAGTTTAAAAGCTACAGCTCAAAAAAAGAAAGAAAAAAGCGATAACCAAGGGCACTGGCGATTTCATTCCCATTATGCACCTATCTGTTTATTTTAGGGCACAACCCTATTAAGGACTATTGAGGACTTTTCAGCCCATTGATCTTGGTAGAGATTTACAGAGTGATCCTACTACATGCCTGCTCAGAAGTAAATATAAGACGCAGTATTTAAGACATGCTTAATTCTCCTGATTGCAGTCACTAGGGGGCTTTCAGACCCAGCATTAATTATGTATTAAGAATATATACTTCCCTTAAAAAATAAAAGCCCAGGGTGCAAGAAAATATAAGGGGGGAAATACCTTAAATGGTAACCACTATGCTGCCATTGGCTCACAATTCTGTGGGTCAGTTCAGAATCTTTTCTGCACACCTGTGGAATCGTTAACCTATGGAACTCCCTCCCCCGGGAGGAAGTGATGCCTGTCAATCTGGACGGCTTCAAAAGAGGATTGGACAAATTCCTGCAGGAAAAGGCTGTCAGTGGCTACTAGCTGTAATGGTTATGCTCTGCTTTAACGCTTGGAGGCCGCAAGGCTTCTGAAAAACCAGTTCCTGGAAGCCGCAAGACTGGAAAGTGCTGATCTTGTATTCGAATCCTGCTGGCCACTGTGAGAACAGGATGCTGGGCTAGACAGGCCACTGGGCTGATTTGGCAGGCTGTCCTTACGTCCTTATGAATCTCCCTTTCTGTATCCATCCTTGGTGTTCTCTGCAGTGCCACTCAAGGTGCCAAACTCTTTGGTTTTGCCTCAAGTGATAGACACTGCCAACGTCATGGGGTGAAAGGGGACCCAGAGTCCTGGGTGAGAAGCTGGCCTGGTACATATAACAAGTACCTATGGGACCGCCTCTCCTGGCATGCCCCACAGAGGACCTTAAGGTCACAAATGACAACATTTTGGCGGTCCCAAGTCACAAGGTGGTTAGATTGGTCTCAACTAGGGCCAGGGCCTTTTCAGCACTGGCCCCAACATGGTGGAACTCACTGTCACAAGAGACTAGGGCCCTGCGGGACTTGACATCTTTCTGCAAGGCCTTCAAGACAGAGCTGTTCTGCTTGGCCTTTGGTTTGGACTCATCTGACCCTTATGTTTCCCTCCCCTTATGGTTCTGATCTACGGGCTACTTTTAAAATGAGGCTGCATTTTTAATTGCATTTTAACCTGCATTTTAAATTGGTTTTTTTCCTATTATGTTTTTAGTGTAATTTTACTGGTGTTAGCCACCCTGAGCCTGGCTCTGGCCGGGGAGGGCGGGGTATAAATAAAATTATTATTATTATTATTATTATTATTATTATTATTATTATTATTAGTCTTTGCACACACAAACTTGGCAAGCCCCCCCCCCCCACCATGACAGACAAACAAAGATCGCAAGGGCTGGACAAGCAACAAGGGGGAGCAGCCCTGAGCTCTTGCCTCCCATTATTTTCTGAGAAAAACTCTTTAAAATAAAAGAGGAGAAGGGGAGAGAGAGATGAAGACTTTTTCAAATGTCATATTAGAAGCACTCTTTCATGTGCCCCGGCTGAACAGTCATTTGCATATCAAGAGGTCCACATGGAACGCTTGCTTTCATATACACGCCTAAATTAAAATAACTTTTGAAGCCATTAAAATATGCAAAGGGAAACGATCGCCTCCCACCTCCTGTCATGTGTTCTTTATCTGTTCCATGTTGTTGTTTTTCTAATTGGGAAATTACTCGGGGTTTATTCTTTATTCTTTTTAAGGAAAATTAAAACTTTTGTCACATCCTAGGGCACTACTGTGTGTTTTTCCCCCCTTTCCAATTTGCATTTAGAAAAAAAGTCACCCTCCAAAGCAGCTTGCAGAAACAAACATCAGTATCTTATTTCAAACCACAACGCAGTCATTTAGAACAGCAGCTACGTTGGACAGCCACCCGCTTACACAGAAGTATTAGAAAATAAAGGAAAAGGGTTAGTGGCATCCATTTTTAAAAATCACAAACGGAGCCCAGCATCTGCATTAAAAACAACTCAGAATAAATAGCGTTTCAAGGGCTGTTTCAGGGCAGGACCAATGGAGCCATAGGGAAGCGAGTCTCGCCAATCTGGGGCTACCACAGAAAAGGCCCTGTGTCAGCTACTGATCCTACTTAACACCCACCAAACTAGCAAAGATGTACAAAATGAAAAGTAAGAACTGTTGGAAATGCAGTGTAAAAGACGGAAATTTTCTCCACATGTGGTGGTTGTGTGACAAGGTGAAGACTTTTGGGGATAGTTACAGATAGGTTGCCGTGTTGGTCTGCCATAGTCAAAACATTTTTTTTTTTTTTGCAGTAGCACCTTAAGGACCAACTAAGTTAGTTCTTGGTATGAGCTTTCGTGTGCATGCACACTTCTTCAGATACACACTGAAGTATGTGTGTATCTGAAGAAGTGTGCATGCACACGAAAGCTCATACCAAGAACTAACTTAGTTGGTCTTTAAGGTGCTACTGGAAGGAAATTTTTTTGTTTTGACTTTTGGGGATAGTGTGTATAATGAATTAAAAAAGATATTTAGGTACACCTTTTATAAAAAAAAACCCCGGAGGCATTTTCCTAGGAATGGTTGGAGAGGACATTAAAAAGGAAGATCAGAAATTCTTCCTGTATGCCACAACAGCAGGAAGACTGCTCCTCGCACAGAGATGGAAACAACAGGATATTCCAACAACTGGAGAATGGCAACAGAAAGTATAATAGCAAGGCTAACTGGAAGAATCCAACAGCAGGATGATGAGAAATTCCAAAAAGAATGGTCCAAATTTATGATCTACTTAGAGAAAACTGTACCAAAAAAAGACACTCACAGGACTGAAATAAAACTCATAATGTTTATTGTAAACATTTGCTTAGACCGCAAGACGTAATGCTGTAATATAATAAGGAATGTACGTCTAAAGTACGTCTAAAATTTGTTAAGGAGTGATGGACATTTATAGAATGTATATATAGTAATCATGCTTAAGTAAGAGCAAGGTAGAGAAGCCAGAAGAGGGGTGGAGGGAAGTTAATTTGGATAAGATATAGATTGAAAGGAAAATAATATTGTTAAGCAGTATTGTGTTTAAGATATTTGGAAAAAAATAATAAAAAATATTGGGGGGGAGGTGGTCCCACAAGGAGACCCTCTGAGGCTGATCTTGTGCGATGCATTGCCACTGAACCAGTCAAATACAACATTTCCTGTTTCCTAGAGTGGACACACAGGGGAATGTTGCTCAGACCGGGAGGACTTCCTGTCATACCTGCTCTGGCACATCCTCCCTCTGTGTGTGACCAGGTAGATGGGTGTCACCCTAGCAGACCCTACAAAAGGGCTAGTCACGCAGCCATCTTCCTCTTTGGCTCTTTTTGGCGGTTCTGCCACCTTCCTACATTCCTACAAGACCTACAATGGCTCCCAGTATGTTTCCGAGCACAATTCAAAGTGTTGGTGCTGACCTTTAAAGCCCTAAATGGCCTTGGCCCAGTAGACCTGAAGGAGCGTCTCCACCCCCATCGTCCCGCCCAGACACTGAGGTCCAGCTCCGAGGGCCTTCTGGTGGTTCCCTCCCTGGGAGAAGCCAAGTTACAGGAAACCAGGCAGAGGGCCTTCTTTGTGGTGGCTCCCGCCCTGTGGAACGCCCTCCCATCAGATGTCAAAGGAAAAAAACAACTACCAGACTTTTAGAAGACATCTGAAGGCAGCCCTGTTTAGGGAAGCTTTTAATGTTTAACAGACCACTGTATTTTAATATTTTGTTGGAAGCCACCCAGAGTGGCTATGGAAACCCAGCCAGATGGGTGGGGTATAAGTAATAAATTATTATTATTATTATTATTATTCCTCTCTTCCGACTCTTAGCCAGCAGCACATGGCTCATCCTTACAGAGGATGGAAGCTACAGGGTGGAAAGTCTGAGACCTAGCTCAGACTTCTTTTCTGTGCAAATGTAACTGTAACCGCAAGACAAAGCCTGCCTTCAGAGCAGGGCCAGATTTAGGTTTGATGAGGCCCTAAGCCAGGCTTCCTTGGCCCTCCAGATGTTTTTGGTCTACAACTCCCATGATCCCTAGCTAGCAGGACCAGTGGTCAAGGATGATGGGAATCGTGGTCTCAAGACATCTGGAGGGCCGAGGTTGAGGAAGCCTGCCCCAAGCTACTGAAGGTAATGGGGCCCTTGTATGTCCAGCTGTCCTTTGTCAACAACAAGTTAGGTGAGCTTTGCTGGGTGGAGCAAGTTGTCTTGCTTGGAGCTCTCCGAGGTCCTGAAAGGTCTTCTCTGCCGTCTCCCTGCTCGTCGTCATGGTCAGGAACCTCTAGGAGTCGCAATAGATATAGGACATAATACAGATTTGAATCTCGGAAGAACAATTTGAAGCTCACTGTCTGTTATTCTTTGAAGGAGAATTACATGAAAATGATTTATAGATGGTATTTAACTCCAAGCAGACTTGCAAAAATGTTTAAGTCCAAATCACATAAGTGCTGGAGATGGAATGAGGTTGAGGGTATGTTTCATTATATGCGTTGGACTTGTAAAAGGGTAAAGGAGTACAGTGGTACCCCTTGGGTTAAGAACTTAATTCGTTCTGGAGGTCTGTTCCTAACCTGAAACGGTTCTTAACCTGAGGCATGCTTTTGCTAATAGGGCCTCCTGTTGCTGCTGCTCAGCTGCTGGTACGCAATTTCCATTCTTATCCTGGGGCAAAGTTCTTAATCTGGAGCAATCACTTCCTGGTTAGTGGAGTTTGTAACCTGAAGCGTCTGTAACCCGAAGCATCTGTAACCTGAGGTACCACTGTATTGGGAAATGATATATAATGAACTGGAAAACAAAAATGTTTAAAAGTACCTTTCCAAAAAAACCAGTCCTGGGTATATGTAAATTTGGAAAACTCAGCAGTGGCCAGAGGATTGGAGAAGATCAGTCTACATCCCAATCCCAAAGAAGGGCAGTGCCAAAGAATGCTCTAACTACTGCACAATTGCACTCATTTCACACGTTAGCAAGGTTATGCTTAAAATTCTACAAGGCAGGATTAAGCAGTATGTGGACCGAGAACTCCTAGAAGTGCATGCTGGATTTAGAAGAGGCAGAGGAACCAGAGACCAAATTGCAAACATGCGCTGGATTATGGAGAAAGCTAGAGAGTTCCAGAAAGACATCTACTTCTGCTTCATTGACTATGCAAAAGCCTTTGACTGTGTCGACCACAGCAAACTATGGCAAGTTCTTAAAGAAATGGGAGTGCCTGATCACCTCATCTGTCTCCTGAGAAATCTCTATGTGGGACTAGAAGCTACAGTTAGAACTGGATATGGAACAACTGATTGGTTCAAAATTGGGAAAGGAGTACGGCAAGGCTGTATATTGTCTCCCTGCTTATTTAACTTATATGCAGAATGTTACGAAAAAGGAGCAATGCAGCGAGCAGCAGCTGGCTGGAAAGCCAAACAGGATGTTGATGTTTGTGACTGTTACCGTGGGAAGAAAGGGGCAGTCCATTCACTGTACTGAGCACCGGATGTTAGCTCAGTGTGTCATCTGACCTGTACTGGAAGTACATGGGCGGAGTTTATTCTCTCTCTCTGTTGGTGTTAAGAGAGTGCAGACATGTTTCTCTGTAGTGCTGCAAAAGACAGAAATAAAGGCATGTAAATATATTTCTGTCTGTCTCTTTCCCCTCCCTGGGAAAGGCAGGGAGGAGGGAGGAGTGGTGTGTTCTTCTCACGTTGAGAAGGATCGCTGAAGAGACCTCGCCTGTATCTTGCCAGGAGTCGCAGACGGGGAGGTCAACAAGGAAATCAGCCGGGTGCCTGGAGAGTGGCACATTCCTCTGACAAAGCCTGATTTCAACACAGAATTCATCATGAGAAAGGTTGGGCTGGATGAATCCCAAGCCGGAATTAAGATCGCTGGAAGAAATATCAACAACCTCAGATATGCAGATGATACAACCTTGATGGCAGAAAGTGAAGAGGAATTAAAGAACCTTTTAATGAGGGTGAAAGAGGAGAGTGCAAAATATGGTCTGAAGCTCAACATAAAAAAAAAGGAAGATCATGGCCACTGGTCCCATCACCTCCTGGCAAATAGAAGGGGAAGAAATGGAGGCAGTGAGATATTTTACTTTCTTGGGCTCCATGATCACTGCAGATGGTGACAGCAGTCACGAAATTAAAAGACGCCTGCTCCTTGGGAGAAAGGCGATGGCCAACCTAGACAGCATCTTAAAAAGCAGAGACATCACCTTGCCAACAAAGGTCTGTATAGTTAAAGCTATGGTTTTCCCAGTAGTGATGTATGGAAGTGAGAGCTGGACCATAAAGAAGGCTGATTGCCGAAGAATGGATGCTTTTGAATTATGGTGCTGGAGGAGACTCTTGAGAGTCCCATGGACTGCAAGAAGATCAAACCTCTCCATTCTGAAGGAAATCAGCCCTGAGTGGTCACTGGAAGGACAGATCCTGAAGCTGAGGCTCCAAGACTTTGGCCACCTCATGAGAATAGAAGACTCCCTGGAAAAGACCCTGATGTTGGGAAAGATGGAGGGCACAAGGAGAAGGGGACGACAGAGGACGAGATGGTGGGACAGTGTTCTCAAAGCGACCAGCATGAGTCTGACCAAACTGCGGGAGGCAGTGAGTGACAGGAGTGCCTGGCGTGCTCTGGTCCATGGGGTCACGAAGAGTCGGACACGACTAAACAACAACATGTATATGGAAACTCCAGGAATCCTCTTACAGCAGGATCCCCAAAATTGAGGAGATAGACCCACTCTCCATGCCCTTCCGATTTGGGTCCACTGGCACTGAAGCCTTATTAATTAACTGATTGATTATATTTATCCCTCTGAACCCCAGGGACGCAATCCTGCCACCGGACTCAGATCACTGGACTACAGACTTCTCAAGAGGATCTGGAAAGAGATGGGGAACTTTGTTCAAAGGGGTCCCTTGAAACCCCAGGACAAGGGACAAGACAGAAAAGGCACTGGCCAAATGTAGCACTCAGTGAACGAATTTCTCATCTTAATGATGTAGCTCAGATTATCAAACTATTCCTGTTGCTCCAAGACACTGCTAGGGAAATTTGCTTTTTCTGCCTCGACTGCAGGGCAGCAGACTCTGTTCCTGACCCAGCTGACACGTTTTAAATTTACTAATGACTTCCAAGTAATCCTGAAATGACTTGCAAATATGTGGTTTGCATAGCCAGGAGCTCAGTTAGTTCAGCCGTTTGGCTCCCAAATTAACAAGTGGCGTCGTTTGTGCTCTTAAATGAATCCTTTTCTCTTTCATTTTTTGGAGTGAATACACGCTGCACAAAAGTGAAAAGTCAAATTTGTAATCTTATTTTATATGCATGAAGTAATTTCTGATCTTATTTTGAACCGGGCGACATGTGTTTGGATCTGCCGTTTGTGTATGCATGACGGCAAAAGCTAGCAAATAAATTGGATTTGGATGCAATTTGTATTTGACTGTCTGTGGTCTTTCATTTGCTGGCAGCGAGATGAAGCATGGCATTGTTTTTCTTCTGAATTAAAATGAGAGGCATATTTTGTGTCTACAAGAATAAGCACCCACTGGCCTTAGGGTAGCCCACCTCCTGGTGGCCAGCACCCAAAGCAACATCCGCCTACCCCACTAATTCACAAAGCAGTTTTACAAATAGTGTTTAAGTGCTTGTGTGACTGGGCATGTGGCCATCCTTCACGATGGCTCAGTGCAAAAGATGCTATATTGTGAGGTCAGCCCCCCCCCAGTCCCTCTTGGGACTTTGACATCCTGCCACCCTGTTGGCTGCAGTTCCAAGGAAGCAGCCAAGCATATTTTTATGAGGGGTTTTTTTTGGGGGGGGGTGTCCGTCTAGATGATACTGTGGGTCCCTTCCAGGGCCTGCTTCAGATCTAATAGAAGAGGCTGCTGAACCATCTAAGCCAGTTCTTTTGGCTGGCCAGTTCAAAGAAACAATTTTTATGATTTTTTTTTAAATAAAAAATGTACCCATAAACTCTCAATCTACCTTCCATGCTCCAGGCCCTCAATCTCTTCACAACTGTGCACATACTTTACCTAAAATGTGTGGGAATGTTCAGGGATGCAGGAGAGGATATATTGTTTGATTATAGCCTTTCCAACTTGTGTTAACAAGTTCACAATTTAGCAGAGTAACATCCCTCCTTTTAAACTCACAGCGGATGCGTTTGCTCAGGATCGCTAAAGCCTCTATAATAATTGTTCTGGTATTTCCCCCTTATTCCCTCATAAAAGATAAGACGTGACACAGTCTTCTATAAAAGTATAGAGTTTACTTACTCACATTCTGTTCACAATCGGATCCCAGAAGCCAGACTTAGCTTAGAAAAGTAACATACACTTGGTAACTATCTCATAAGAAGACAGTTCCTTTGTTGTCTCTTGGCTGGAGGCCAGGAGAGCATCTTTGGCTAAGCAGATATTGCATCTTCGATGAAAGTAGTCACAGAGAAAGAGATGGCTGCCCTGCCCTGTGCTTTTGTCCTTACCTGCACAGGTGAGGCCCCGACCACCTCTAGTCACATGCAGAGGAAGTCTGTCCCCGCCCAGAAGGAAACAGGAAGTTTACTTGCTGGCTGGACAAACACTCCTCCTCATGTGTAAACATGTTCACTCTAGGAATGTGGTACTTGACTGCTCCTGTGTTTCACATCCCACATAATGCTGCTAGAAATTGCATAAAATTCCTGCTGGGTCTGTTCCTATTGAACAGGTTATATACCCCTCAGTTCCTACATTCCAGTCATGGGTTTCATCCCACGAGGTTTCAGGAATGCCTATTTGTTTGTTATTTTGTATGTATTGCCTAAACACCAGCTTCCAGGTTGGGTATTTCATCACTTATCTGTAGGACGGTGTTATATTCTGAAAGAATTTATCAACTTGCAGGGCAGACCCTTCAAATATTGGGGAGGGCTAAGGGACTTCGGCCCCTAGGCGTTGGCTTGTGAGTGCGTGTGTTTGTAGTCTGCCAAGTCGTCTTCCTGTTCTAGGTTGGGGGCAGGAGGAAGAACGAAAAGCGAAATGTCTTTGGATCAATTTTGGCTCAGATCTCAAAGCATCAGCTGACATGGCTGCAGCTGTTTCCTTGCGCCTGCTGTGCACTGTGGAAAGGCAATGCGAGGGCCCTGCTGCCAACATGGAAAGGGTTGGGTTTGCTTTTTCTTGGGGGGGGGCTGGTGGCAGGAGATAAGTGTCCCCCTGCAGTGCTGTGTGGCTGAGAAGGAAGGGAAGAAGGGGTCTGACCTCACACAAATCGTCACAAACATGTTATCTTCAGAGAAGGGGTGTTTGGAGGAAAAAACCTGGCTATTTTTAGCTCTTTGCGTTTGTTCGGAGAGGGCTTTGCTCGTCTGCTGATTGCTTTCGGGTGAGATGTGGCATTTACAGCCAAGAGATGAGCTTAGGAGGACGGCACACAGGCAGTGATGGAGACCACAGGCCAGTGGAGTGTCTAATCCTCTCTTTTTGGGGGGATTTTTAATGTAAATTCTGCACCCAGAAAGTGTGACTTCCCTGCCACCTGTATGCATTAGGCAAATTGAGCAGATTTGCATCTGTTTTGCTTATGTTGCACATATTTCCCCCTCTGCACCTGCCATTCATGGGACAGGGCCAGAAACAGGACCCCTACGCTCCATTATCCTCCGATTCAGTTTAGAGAGAGGGACAAGGCTTATTAGGGCTTCGGTTTGGAACCACCAGCTTGCAGTATTGGACAGAGGAGGGAGATTTACGCTTTTGAGAAGGTGGGATTTCAGCTATCTCTGTATGCAGATAGCTTGCTACTGTTTATAAGCTGCCTTGAAATGGGCACACTGGAATTAATCAGATTAATGAATGGATTTGTTAGAGTTTCAGGCTGTATGATTAATAGGTCAAATTCTGAATTAATGCCAGTGGACAAGTGTAGAGCACCTGTTTTGCATACGAACTGGGAATGTCATTTGTGCCCAGAAGTCATAGCCCATCTAGGGATTTTGGATCCTACAGAAATCACTCAAATGATTAAAATAATTTTTTTATCAGGTTGTGAAAGAGAATCTCCAGCGATTTGCAAAGGTGGGTGCTACTCAGGCTTAGTATTTGGGGTTAAGATTAAGAAGAGTCTGCTTTAAAAATGTGGTATAAACACCAACAATTGAGAAACACTAGCCTGCAAGCACTCCAATTGGAGAACAGCCTTTACCAAAGGTGTCATGGGCTTTGAAGACACTCAAACTCAGGACGCAAGGGAGAAATGTGCTAAGAGGAAGGCACGCTTGGCAAATCTACACTGTGATCAACTCCCGCCCAGAAACCTATGTCCCCACTGTGGAAGGATGTGTGGATCCAGAATTGGCCTCCACAGTCACTTATGAACTCATTGTTAAAACCGTGTTTATCGAAGACAATCTTACTCAGCTACGAGGGATCGCCGAAGATGAAGAAGAAGGAGAAAGTATTCAACTGCATAGGCCTGGCAGAATAGAAAAAATTTCAGCAGGCATTCAAAAGTTGAAGCAGAAGGGCACCTGCTGACTCTCCAGTGGCAGGGAGTTCTGCAAGACCTGCCCAATGACAGTAAAGCCCCTGATTCTCACTGTTGTCAAATGAGCCTCGCCAATTGGGGGAAAGACCATTGACACTCCTGCGAGTGACCTCACCTGTGCACTAAAAGGGGAGGGAAGAGGAGGGAACACGTCCAAATTGAAGCAAAGTTATTCTGTATCATCCAGTACGCCAGCCTTCCCCTGAACCTAATCCCCAAGTGGCTCCATGTAGCTCTTTGCTGAGCTCTCTGCGTGCAACATTTGTACATGACAGAGATTGGGGATAAAAAAGGAAGCGTGCGGGGAGAGGGAAAACAGTTTCTCTGTTTTAAATGGCAAAATAATTACAAAGGCTCTCAAACACAGCGGAACCACACTGGGCCTTTTTGACTTCGTGAATAATATTAGCATTTTCTCAGCCCTTTGATGAATCGTCAAGTTCATTTGTTGCCTCCCTGCTTCTGAGGACGGCTGCCTGATTGGTTTTTGTCCCACTTGTGTTAATTAATTTCCTTACTAGCCAGGATGCCCTCATCATGGGAGAGGACGCCATTCTGCCCTTCCACGCGAGAGAACAGCGGCCGTTTTGGATGCTGTGAGATCTTGCGTGATTTCTCCCCAAAAAAGCACGGCACTCAAAAGCACACATTTGGGGGCACCATGTGAGATCGTAACCCCCTTAAAACCCTTTTTTTGGGGGGGAAATCACAGCACGAAATCGCAGCATCCCCAATGACCACTGTTCTCTCGTGAGAAAAAATGGGATGCCCCATTTTTTCCAGGGCAGTTGCGGGGGCTGATGTTGTCACCTGCCCTGGAACCTTAGGGTGAGTCATTAATTATAGCAAAGATGATAAATAATAACTTTCCCCTTGCAGGGCTGTTTGGTCCAAGTCTGATTTAATTACAGAGAACCTGCAGGAAGGAAGTGGGCAGAGGAGGCCTTGAAGTTACCTTGAAGTCAGCAGGTGGTACCTGGGCAGCAGAATAAGCAGGACAAACAGCTGATTGTCACCTTCTCAGTCCCCCCCCCTTATCCTTAAGATATCAATGACTTCCCTTCTTCTCTTTCCATGGTTCATTTTGCATATCATAAATCCCTGCACATTTTACAGAAACTATGCCATTCCGTATTCCATTATTACATCCATCATACTTACACTGTTGAATTTATCTGAATGCTGCCAGTGTTTTCAGCTGTACACAGTTATTTCCCATATATTCAATAAGCATTTTCCAATCTTCTCTAAACATATGTTCTTCTTATTCTGTATGTTAAGTCTGCAAGCTGCACATATTCTGTGATTCTCTGTTTCTATATCCAAAGTGGGGGCTCCGTTAATGTAGAGGCAATTGAGTGGAGCCTGTCACCACCTCACCTGGCTGGAGGCCACGTTGCCCTAGGATTCGGAGCAGGTCCTACTTCGAACTTATATGAAAACCATTTAGAAACCTTTAAGTGTTAAATCATGCGTAGGCAAACCAAGGCCCGAGGGCCGGATCTGGCCCAATCACCTTCTAAATCTGGCCCTTGGACGGTCCGAGAATCAGTGTGTTTTTACATGAGTCGAATGTGTGCTTTTATTTAAAATGCTTCTCTGGGTTATTTGTAGGGCATAGGAATTTGTTCATGTTTTTTTCTTTCCAAAATATAGTCCGGCCCCCCACAAGGTCTGAGGGACGGTGTTCCGGCTCCCTGCTGAAAAAGTTTGCTGACCCCTGCGTTAAATAAACACACTCCAGTGAGAGGACAGAGGTGCTGGGGAATGTGGCAAATGAAATACGTTGTCAGTACAGAGAACTGGGGGCACAGAAGTGATTGTTTAGATCGAAGGGGCAGGGGCGTACGAAGGGGGCAGGGCAGAGGGGGTGGGCCGCCTCGGGTACCACTTGGGGGGGAGTGTGACAAGATGGCCCGCTGCTTCCCCCCAGCTGTACAGCAGCCAAGGGAGTGCGCGCCTATGCCCACACCTATCAATTCCTCGCCTCTCGCCTGTATTAGCAGCAGTCTGCTGGCAAATGTGGCCCAGCTTTCAAGGTATAATGTATCACCATGGCAGCCCTTATTGCTGCTCGAGATGAGAAGACTGATGCTCTGTTCCCCAGCGCCTCTTATCAGCAGTAGTCAGCGCCGAGTCTTCTCCCTGGGAACACCTGCCCCTTTGTAGGTTGCCACCTGTGCTTTTAAGCTGGAGCACCTGTCTGATTCAGATCTCCTGCTACTCAGCGGACGAGTCCGTGCTTTGTTTCCGCTAAATAGAGGGGGGGTACTTTTTGCAGGCAGCCGTTTTGTTTGCATTCATGGCACAAAGCGGGAGCTGCTCAGTTATGGCAGGGAAAGCCAGGCAGCGGCAGCAGCAGAACACACAGTTATTTCCCCCGCATCTTTCTTCCCTCACAACACCCCTGCGAGGTAGGTAGATTAGCCTGGGAGAGACTGACTGTCCCAAGGTCAATCGGCAAACTTCAGAGCGGAGTATATTTTTCATCTTGGTCTTCCTGGCCCTAATCCAGCATGCGAACATCTGTATTATTCAACAGAATGTTTTAGCGCGAGTAGGTTTAGTTGCACTTACTGTCAGATTGTTGCAAATCAAATAGATTCCACATATTTGGGGGGGTAGCACAGGGTTGCTGCTGTGTGTGTGTGTGTGTGTGTGAGAGAGAGAGAGAGAGAGAGAGAGAGAGAGAGAGAGAGAGAGAGAGAGAGAGAGAGAGATCAGAAGAGGACACCAACTCGCACAACATCTGCAGGTGCTAATTCATATGTACAGTTGTACCTCGGGTTACAGACGCTTCAGGTTACATACGCTTCAGGTTACAGACTCCGCTAACCCAGAAATGGTGTTTCAGGTTAAGAACCTTGCTTCAGGATGAGAATTCGTGCTCTGGCGGCGCGGCGGCAGTGGGAGGCCCCATTAGCTAAAGTGGTGCCTCAGGTTAAGAACAGTTTCAGGTTAAGAACGGACCTCCGGAACGAATTAAGTACTTAACCCGAGGGACCACTGTAGCTGAGACTCCAATACTTTGGCCACCTCATGAGAAGAGAAGACTCCCTGGAAAAGACCCTGATGTTGGGAAAGATGGAGGGCACAAGGAGAAGGGGACGACAGAGGACGAGATGGTGGGACAGTGTTCTCGAAGCTACAAACATGAGTCTGACCAAACTGGGGGAGGCAGTGGAAGACAGGAGTGCCTGGCGTGCTCTGGTCCAGGGGGTCACGAAGAGTCGGACACGACTAAATGACTAAACAACAACAACACTACTGTATAGATGCAAATGTAGAAATAATTCCTGTAGCCAAGCTTTCCACTGGACTTCATGGGGCAATGTTGGTCCCCAAGCTTGTCTCTCTCCCTCTCCCTCTCCCCGCCCTCTCCCCCTCTCTCTCTTTCTCTGTCTCTCTCCTTCAGTCATTTGGAAGTGGATTTGTAGCAATGATCGCTGGGTGTGGAGCACACTCCCCCTCACAGATAAAGCCACCGCTGTCTGAACATCTTGCCCTCTGTCTAACCTTTTGCCATCTCAGTAGTCTGCGGTGTCCTGTCTGTGACCTTTGTCTCTGAGACCTTTGTCTCCTTCATCATACACTGTGCAAGGGGAAAATGACGTGGTGGAAACAGATGCCAAAATAGCTTTGTACCATCCCACGATCTCGGGATGGGAAGATGTGTAAAGGTCACAGCCCAAAATGTATCTGCCTGGGTTTGCATTTGTGTCAATAAAAGGAGCCTCCACAGAGCTGGCCGGCAGCTCGCTTGCAGCTCACCTGTGCACAGCTCACCTGCATTACCAACTCCTGCCTCATGTCCTTCACTTCATGGATTGCTTAACAAATATGTGGTTTTATTAGTGATTCATTGCATCCTTCCAGAATACAGAGGAAAATTGTACAGGTATGTTTAACCTGGAGAAGAGGAGCCTGAGAGTTGAGATGAGAACTATCTTCAACAATCTGAAGATGGAGCAAGCTGGTTTCCTCCTGCTCCAGTGCGTTGGCCCTGAACCAGTTAAATCCAGTGGAATTTCAGTGGAATCAAATGAAAAGAAAGGAGATTCGAAATAAACATTGGGGAAAAGTTTCTGTTGGTAAGAGCTTTTTGTCAGTGGAACGGACTTTCTTGGAAGGTATCAGCCTCTCCTCCACCGGAAGTTTTTAAGCAGAGATTGGATGGCCATCTGCCATGGATTCCTTAGCTGTGATTCCTGCATGGCAGGGGGTTAGATTAGATTATTCTTTGGGGTCCCTTCCAATTCTACAATTCTATGATTCTATATCTGGAAGTGTGGTTTTTAAAATGCCTTACACCTTAAGTATACACACAGTCATATGGAGGGGGGGAAGGCAGCCTTTGCAAACAATACAGGTGGAAGAGAAGTTTTAAACTAAGATGAACGAACGACCAAAATTATATATTTAAAGGTAACTGTTTTTTGGTCCTGCAGATAACTGAGACATGCCGAGAAGACTGAGAAGTTTTGTTTTGTTTTGATTTGATTTTACATATACATACACATCAAATAATCAGAATATTAAAAAAGAAAAAGAAAGAAAAAGCATATCAGCAATAAAAAAGGAAAAAGAAAAAGAAATGAAAAACAGCCTCAAAAACAAGCATTTTCAAATGCAAATCTTCGTAGAGAGTACAAGCCGTCTTTTTACAATTTCTGGCTTGACTCCTTGATTCCTAAGATGACCTTCCCGCTACCCATGAACGTTACTTGATAATTCCTTTTCCTAAATATCTGTACTCAGTTGGGAAGTCTGTGGAGAAACGTTCTGGTTGCCAGTGGGGTTTTAATCTACGCTAAGCCAAGTGATGGTCTGGGAACCTCCATTTTTCATATATTTTATAAAAACATCCCATTCTCTCCTTATTCTCTCCTTTGAATGATTTCTTATTGAGCCTGTAATTTAGCCAATTCTAGGTATTCACTGTTTTTTAACAGCCATTCTTCCTTTGCTGGTATTATAGACTGAGAAGTTTTGAACTCTTTTTGTTTACCCTGTGACAGTCCAGGCCGGCGAAGCCAGGATCCTAAAGACCCTCATATATTCCGCAAGCTGCTGCTTCTGCATCTCCTCCACCTAAATCTTTGTTTGTGTGTTTGTGTGTGTGCACACCCACACTGCTGTGTACATTCTCAATGAATGTGTTATTCAATTAGGAATTTGAACACGCGATCAGATGATGACTTAAGAGGATTTTTCCTAAGTTGGGGTTTTAATAGACTGGTGCATTCAGGCACACATTCTCTTAACGGGTTTATTCCTTTTATCAGATTGCGTCTCCCTACTTCTCAGCTAAGCTCCTTTTAATGCATTTGGGGTCCCCCCCCTTCTTCTTTATATTGTCAAGGCCTTCGTTCCTCCAGGCCTCTTCCCTCCCTCACCTGAGATTATGCAAATCCTCTGTAATGCAGTTTAACGGGGCTGAGTTTGTCATGGAGGGCTGAGTCCTAAACGCTGCAGAAAGGAGGCTTCCACAAACGTCTTCCCTGATTAGCAATGGCAGAGAAAAGGGCGGCCTTGTGAGACGGAGAAGGAGAGAGACCTCTGGCTTGGACCTGACAGCCTTTGCTAGAAATCCTGTTGAGCTGGAGTTCCTGAGGATGAGATATCGGTGGGCGCCCTCCCTCCCCAAAAATCTCCGCCGCCTCCACTCCTACCAGCTTGTCTGTCACCGGCTTTCTTTTTGACATAACGACATAATGCCAGCAAAGTTCTCCGACACCGTAATCTTACAGATTTATCAAGGAATTTGAATGGAGGGTTTGGAGCCAGCCTTGTCCAAGTCGGTTTCTTGGTTGGTCAGTCAGCTGTCAGGGCAGGAGAAAAGCTCCACGCTGAGTGTGCCTTGACGGCATGAAAGAATGTCTTTGGAGGCAGGGCCCTCTCTCCCCCCAAGGGAAAACGGTGATCCCCAAAGAGGGGCCTGGGCAAAATGGAGGTATTTATTTCATCCCTACGATTTCTACACCACTTCATCGCAAAACCTCAGACAAAAAATCCCAAAGGATAAAACAATGACATGGAGAAAAACTTACAAGACTTTTTAAAATATACAAAAAGTTAAAATATGTAAATGGGTTAAAACTTGCACCGGCTTTCTAAGCACCTTGGTGAGGCTTACCTAATCAAGAATGCTTTTATTATTGTTTATTATTTTGTTACGGCAAAAATCTGGGTGCGAGGCTGCTCTGCCACCCAGCTCATCGGACTAAGTCCGTGGGTCCCTGCGGAGGAAAATGAGCTCAGCCGGAGACAGGAGCAAACTGCAGAAGATCCAAGTTTATTGGCCAACAGGTTCAAGACGAGATTGAACAGTGAGAAAGGGGTGACATGAGTTTTTGAAACTTCCCTCCATGTCCCAGAATACAGTGCAAAACACGTCATGAATACATTAAAGAGAGGTTTGGTTACACAGATTACATCATGAATATATTAAAGGGAGGTTGGGTTACACAGATTAACATATGGAGGAGGGAGGGGGGAATATGCAGAGCTACACCGGATTAACATAAGGAGGAGGGAGGGGGGAATATGCAGAGCTGGAGATATGCACAGATAAACACTTCCTGGGGATGAGAAAACAATGGTCTCAAATATGCATAGTCTGGCACCTGACATTGCCTGGAGGAAAGGCTGATCAGAGCAAACTGGCACGTTGATTTTCTATGAATTTTATAGATTTTAGTCCCTTTTGACATTGACAATTGGAAATAAATTGATATATTGTAGCGAAGAAGAAGGTGAAGAAGACATGCCCCCCCCCTTCCGTAACAGTCCCCCATTCGGAGATAGATTTGCATTAAAGTTCTGTAAGAACTTGCAAATCTTTTCTCCGCACCCTAAATCTCGGTGAAGGTAGGGGTGCCGTGTGAGTGGGAATAGGCCCTAATGGAAAAGGAGGTTGGTTGAGCAGGGCAACAAAGGAGGGAGCAACACGGACCAATACAATGTATGTTTATGTTATGTAGATATGCACTAAATAATAACTTTGTATCTACCGTACTAGATGTGTGGGTTTGTGCAAACCTGAAGGGGACTTGCAAATCATGCCTCTTAAGGCCATTTGCAAGTATAGTAGTGCAGATAGCTGGGTATAGGATATCACATAAAGGAACACCTGTTGTATTTTGTTCAGTAGTGGTCTATGCTTTACATTTAACAGGAAGGTCCACTATTGACTGGAAAAAAATGCAGTTCGCTTTGCCCCCCGCCATTTTGTGTTCTCAGGTTTCAAGGTAGCTCTTCTGTGGTCTCACGTGTCACAGTAGTGGCAATCCCTGGTGAATCCACTTAGGGCTTTCATATTAGCCATGCTGCCTGGCACCCATCACAGCTGGCACAGGTTTGGACACGTCCTGAGGGAAATGTCTTTACCTTGGCCTTTCTATGGGGTTTTATTTTAGAGGCTCTGGTCAACAGTCATGGGAAGTTGCTCACTTGCACTTAAAAGGACCAAAAGCTAATTGCAGCCTGGATACACATGCCCAATTCACACTGGGTCCAATTTGAATTTATCTTGCCCCATGGTTCTTAACTCTTCAAACCAATCTGTTAAAAGAAAACCATTCTTAAAAGGGGCACTTGTCCAAATAAGTCAATTTAACTCTATAAGGGATCATTCCTGCTAAATCAAGGCATATACACCTTCCTGAAGCTTCTCCTTGGTAAAGTGAGTTTTAACACATTTTAAAATGGGTAGGGAAGGTTGGCAGTGTGCCAGGTGGGACAGCGAAATGTGGTTATCTAAACATTGAACTACACAATAGCCTGATCCATTTGAAAGCATAAAATGTATGAAAATCCTCCATTGGGGTATAAGGAATAAGACAGTATACATTAAACATAAGACAATTACACACACACAAAAAAAAAATTCTTCCCTTTGTGGAAATAACACTGTCAAACACATTTCAACATTCCTACATAATAACACATAATACACAACAAACTAATTAAATATCAGTTGAATATAAGAGTCAAAAAATGTCCTTGCAATTCAACTCCTCCCCTCTTTGTCAGCCCCACTTCCCCTTTGAAAGAAATTTGTTGTTGCAGGTAATAAGTCTCGTGGTAGCGAAGCTTTTCATTGGATCTGTAGTAACACACTTGTAGAAGTGATATCCTGTAAGGACAGGGTGGACTTAAAAGACACAGTTAAATAATAATAAAACACACACACAAACACACACACACAATGACCTATGAGGAACCAAAATAAATAAATGCTAAGACACAGAATTTTAAGAGATCTGAAGTAACAATGAAAATAAAAGAGTGTTTCTTGATGTGACAACATCGGCTAGAGTGTTAATAGCAAAATACTGGAAAATGACTTAATGGCAATGTAACTTTGTGCAAGTACCTTGAACTAGCCAAAATGACAGAATTAATAAGAAATGCTCAGGCAAAAGGTAAACAAATACCATTCCACAAACAATGTTTGGTTATGCTTCAATTAATTTCATAGACATCATGAAAAAACGGATTAAATAAATGGAAACAGATTATTTATAACTTTAAAGTGTCAAAGACACAAAGGGATGGAAGTCACTAATACAGCAGGGATTTCACAGAACAGAAAGAAAGTTAATACAGCAGGGATTTCACAGAACAGAAAGAAAGTTGTTGTGGGAGAAAAAAGGGACAAACACTTTGTTATTGGGGTTCACATATCCTGTTAAAAGGGAAAATTATTTCATGTGAGAAGCCTGTCAGGAAATGCTGTTCCTAAAATGCACACAAACAAAGTCTGTGATTTAAATCCCATTGAGGGGTGGAATTCTTTGATATTTACCTGTGAAAAGAATTTGGCATGTTAAGATTTCAAACTTGGGACACATTAAGGGTGATTTCTCTCAATGGTTCCAAGTTTTACATAAACCTCCTCCCCCCCCCCCACAGTTCCCCCTCCTTCCTCTCTCTCTCTCTCATTTCTTTTCCTATCCTTTTTTTTTTTTTTTGCTGATCTAGTCTCTGTGCATGTGTGGAGTTCATGTCTCAGCAAACCTTTTATACTATTGAAATGTTGCATCTTTTGGCAAAATTAGAATTTGAATAAGGGAAGGGTAAGGAGTAGATTTTAAAAGAGGGTTAGATTTAAAACAAAAGAGAGAAACTCAGCAATTGAAGTATTCACCAACAAAGCTAGCAATTTCAGCCCAAGCAAAGCGACTGCTTCCTTTATGTACAGGAAAGGGCTAATATTCCTCTGGCCATTCGTGGAACAATGCCGCGCCCTTATATATGGGAAAAAATGGCCAGAGTCAGAATTCATAGGATTTTTTTTAATTTTTTATTTTTTTTTAACATTCTAAGTTTTTCGGCCTTACCATTTGCAGACAAAAATTTTCCTGCCCCTTTATTTACAGGATTGGTCAAGGCCCATATGTATTGGTCTGATTTTCAAATAGTAGACAAAATGATAAACAAAATGATAAACACTGTAATCACTCAAATGCTTGGTATTACCAGTTGTGCTTCAAAACATCACAGCTTCACCTCTCACCTTTTTAAAACTAAAGAGCAAAGCTAGGCTGAATTTCAACTCCATCACCACACCAGAATTTAAGAATTACCCTGCAATGCTTGCGGACACATGTCCTTCCACACAGCCACAAATTGGGAGAGTTGAAAGGGACCCTGGGGTCATCTAGTCCAACCCTCCAAAATAAAGGGTTCACAGCAAGATTTCACAGCAAGATTGGTACTACACACACATACTTATGTACACAGGCACTACTGGGGAAGAGAGCACAATCAGTGCTCCTATCATGTACTAAGGAAGAGGAAAATAAAAAATTCCCAACTTATACAGAACCCTTTAGCAGATCTTGAGATTAGTTTGAGTTTACTTCCTTAGACGTGCAAGTTCCTTAGAGTGCAAGTTCCTAGACAAATGATCTTTAGAGAAAGATTGAAGTGAACATTTTCTTAGTTAAAACAGCCATAGATTTGATTTAAAGGGAATACAAAAGTGACAATTTTCCTGAATTTGCAGAGGAATACTGTAGACTCACGATCTGAAAAGTTGCGGCAAAGCAAGAGGTGGGGTAAACATTTGCACCCTTCATTCTCATCTTGTCTTATTTAGGACTGATAAGGTCCAGCATAGCTTCCTTAAATTTAAAATTTTGAAGCAAGCTTGCAGTTTAAACTATGCGCGCTTAAGAAAGGCAGTCTGTCAGAGACAGAAGGAACAGACAACACACATAACAGACAACATGTAAACACACATATTCTCATATATGTATTAACACACAACACACATAACAGACAACATGTAAACATATATACTCTCATCCTTTAGTTGGTTATTGCAAGGAGTTGGGCTGCTTCCTTTAGCTTCTTTAGCTTCATTAAGTGAAATTAGTAGGAAGGTCCCACATGGTTTTAAGAGCCTCCTTGCCTCTTCAAACACCACCAGTTAACCAGCTGGCCAACGCAATTCGGGCTTGGCGGAGGCGGTGTTGGCGGGCCAGATTTCAGAACAGAGGTTCTCTAATTTTGCTTCGATAATAATTTGTGGCCAGGAATCGTCTTCCAATACGTGATGACAAATTGGAGAGGAGAGTCAGGGTCCTTCTGGGACTGAGATGGCTTTCTAGAAGCCTTCTTCCCAGAGTGAGCCCGCTCGCGTTTGGAAGCCTGGGTACCCATTTTATGTTTTACGCGTGTCTAGACAGAAAGAGGGAAGAGAAAGGGCGGTAAGGATTGGTATATCTAGGAGATTGATATACTTAATACGGGATTTATAGTAAAGAGGGGTCTTTAGTCGCTTGGCAACTTCCTTAGAGGGTTTTTAAAGAGCTCTAGCTATCCGGTATTTCCTTCCTATTTCCTTACTCAATAACCTGGGGTCCTTTTCCACTCTGCCGATCCCGCCCAATTCCTCATGGGCTATCCCTCCTGGCAACCTCCTACCTATCGTCAATCTCAGGAAAAGGGGCCCTACTGAACGCCCGCGCCGTGCGGTGCCAGATCGGGTGATCCCTGGATAGAGTTTCGAACCGAAAATCCCCCTTGCTTTTGGAAGCGGGCTCACGCACGATACACGTGTTACGTGGCACCGACCAGTGCGGCTGGGATTGGATAGAAAGCCAGACCCCTTCCTGCCCCCTAGAAAGGACGCTCGGGAAGTTCGGAAGAAGAACTCCAACCCCTTGCTTTCAACTGGGACGTCCATTGCGGAGAGTCGGCTGTTTTTCAAGTCGGGTCTCTCCGTCTTACGTTCGGACTCCCAATTGGTGCGGCTGGCTGGAGAGGTTTGAGAGGAGAAAGAGATAGAGCTCAGAACCCCCCTTTTGGGTCGAGCAGCAGTCCACGGTCTCTCTCACCAATTGGACCAAGAGACAGGCGAGAAGGAGCGATAGAGAGGAGGGCAGAGAATTCAGTTGCCAGGAGATTTCCACCCCTTTCCCACCAGTGCACTGGGTTTTTTCCTTTTTCTTATACTCACATGTTTTCCATGATGATCCCGGGATTGATGAGTAAGCCTGCGGAGGAAAATGAGCTCAGCCGGAGACAGGAGCAAACTGCAGAAGATCCAAGTTTATTGGCCAACAGGTTCAAGACGAGATTGAACAGTGAGAAAGGGGTGACATGAGTTTTTGAAACTTCCCTCCATGTCCCAGAATACAGTGCAAAACACGTCATGAATACATTAAAGAGAGGTTTGGTTACACAGATTACATCATGAATATATTAAAGGGAGGTTGGGTTACACAGATTAACATATGGAGGAGGGAGGGGGGAATATGCAGAGCTACACCGGATTAACATAAGGAGGAGGGAGGGGGGAATACGCAGAGCTGGAGATATGCACAGATAAACACTTCCTGGGGATGAGAAAACAATGGTCTCAAATATGCATAGTCTGGCACCTGACATTGCCTGGAGGAAAGGCTGATCAGAGCAAACTGGCACGTTGATTTTCTATGAATTTTATAGATTTTAGTCCCTTTTGACATTGACAATTGGAAATAAATTGATATATTGTAGCGAAGAAGAAGGTGAAGAAGACATGCCCCCCCCTTCCGTAACAATTTATTCAATTATATCCTGACCTTTATCAAAAGTTCCCAGGGAGATATGCAACGTTAAGAACACACCTTACGGAGCATAATAACAAAAACATAGTAATATCTAGAGAGAGAAAGAGAGAGATTGCACATTCTTTTGTAATCCAAGGAAATCTTTAATAAAAACTATTTCAAAAATAAAAATTAAATAACTATTGCAGTCCCACCCCCCAGCTTTAACAGGCCATAGATTAGGCAGGTAAAAGGGATACAGTGAAGGGCCGTGCTTGATATCAATAGGCAGGGAGTTCCGGAGTGTAGGTGTTGCCACACTAGACAATCGAATGCTTACAAACATGGGATGGGGATCACGTGGCGCCTTGCAGTCAAGGAGGACACTCTCTTTGTGGTCTGTTCACGAAGCACAGTCCCACAGCTAAACCCGACCTTCCTCATGATCAGCTGGATAGCTCAGTTGGTTAGCGTGTGCTGCTGATAATGCCAAGGTTGCAGGTTCGATCCCCATAGGGGATAGCTGAATATCCCTGCATTGCAGGGGGTGGACTAGATGATGCTCAGGGTCCCTTCCAGCTCTAGATTTCTATGATCCTACCTATTGTATGTTTTGACTTATTACAAAACAGGCATCCCAGAATATAAAAAAGCCACAGGAATTATGGAGGCGTGGAAACCTTATGGTCCAAACTCTCAGATCCGCAGTGTGGATGAATAATTTGTGAATTTCTCTCTCCGCAGACTATTATAACGTGCTGCTGAGATTAAATTGGTCTGTGGGCAGCAGTTTTCTTTGGCCCAGTTTTACCAAATGTGAAGATCCTGCCTTCCTGTTGGGCTTCAGCTCTGCCAGAGAGATCTGAGACTGGGATCAGTCGGTGTCTATCCCATGTGCAGATCTGATACAGGCAGGGAGTTTGGGAAACCTGGTTTGTGTGGCGGAGCAGCAGCATCTGTGCCTGTTGTTCCCCGAAGCTAAATGAATGCATAATGGTTATGAGTAGCGAAACAGAGCAAGACACAGTCAGAGAGAGAGATGGAAATTACCAGCAATAAGACAAGAGGACAAAAATATCTGGGTTTTTAAAGACAAAGTTATAAATGAGCCGAGTGGCCAGTGAACCAAGGAGAGAAACATAAAAGCTCCTTCAGAGAATCATGCATTTGGACTCGTATCTCCGCCTAATAAGCTCCTCTCTGCAGACAGCAATTAAACAGGGAGGTGTAATACACCACAGTTTCCCAGCTTTCCCAAACTGGGAAACTCTGGTTAGCAGCTTCAGAACAAGCCAGAATCTTAGACCAACTTCAAACCTTTAATGTTTAAGATTTTAGCCTTGTTCCAAAGCTGAGAACCATAGTTTTCTGGTTTTGATGGAACGGGGAAACTATGTTTCATTCAAGATTGCCCAGTTTGATTGTAGCTTGTGGCAAGGGAAGTGTGAAGGGTCTGCATGCGTTAGCAAATCCTCAGACATATAATGCCATATTATTATCCGTTTGGGGGCAAATGTGGCTACGAGCTTGGAGCTGTCAGTATTACATTTGTTTAGGTTTATTTATTTCATAAGAATGATACACAGCTTGACGGTTAAAAGACCACAGCTCAATGCAGTTTACAAAGAGAAAAAAACAATAAAATTATCAGTAAAAGCAGCTCTTTAAAACATCTGAAAAATACAATCAGCAATAAATGATTGAACAGATTTAAACATAAGTCAACTTCTACAGATCTGGGTAGGTAAGGGTGTTTTTAGCAGGCCCAAAAAACAGTACTGTGAAGGCTGATATCAAGAGGCAGGGAGTTCCAGAGTGTAAATGCTGCCACATGAAAAGATCGATTTCTCACAAATGTGAAATGGGTATCATGTGACATTTGTAACAGCACCAGTTTGGCTGATCGAAGTGGTCGAGAGGTCATATACGGATGCCTTAGTTGTGATTCCTGCATTGCAAGGGGTTGGACTTGATCACCCTTGGGGATCTCTCCCAGCCCTACAATTCTGTGATACCTGGAGGCATGGCCAGTCAATTTCAGGGGCTTAATCATCCAGCCCCTGTAGCAGTTTATTGCCTGGGGTAAAATGCCTTAAAAATCCTCAACAACAGCCCTAAAAAAAGCTTAACAACTTCAACCCTAAAAAAAAGGTTAGCCCTTTGGTTGGCCCTCACGGCCCTTCAATTCATCAAATCTGGTCCTCTTTGAAAAAAGTTTGGACACCACTGCATGGGGTCAGGCGATATTGCAGGTTACATTCTCACGTGCGGCAGATCTGTATGAAGGTTCAGACACACACAAGGGAAACCACGGCTCGTTCCTGGCACACAGGTGCCAATGTTAAGAGGGGCCCCGGGCGACCCTCAGGGATTTCAGTGGGCACCGGGGGGAGGGGCAGGAAGAGCTGGTTATGGGTTTTGATGTACGTTGGGCCCAACCCACTGAGCAAGAGAGGCTTTGCCAGACCTGGTTTCCAGACTCTTCTGAACTGGAAGCGAGCGAGCTGCGTTTTGTCAAATCCTGCGGCTCGTTTGTGTTCCTTGCAAGCCTCGGTGGTTCATGAATAACAGAGCACCGCTGCGCACGAGCTGCTTCTTCGCCGTCTTAGACTCCGCTCTCGAAAAGGGGCTTTGTTGCAAAACCTCTTTCCCTTTTTTTCTGCCTTCCTGCTCTCGCTTGCTCTCCTGAGCTGCCCTGGAGGAAGCTGCGCCCCTGGAGATGCATCTGAGGCGCAGGGTGTTTATTTAAAGAAGCAGAATCTTCCAAGCCAGGATGGCTGAGCTGTAGCTGGGGGAGCCCATTACAGGAGGTGAACCCATGTGGAAGACGAAGCAAAGGCGAGGCTTTCCGTGGGGAGAGCGCTGGCCTTTCCCCCCCTGTTTGAGACAGCCATGGCAGGCTGTCAGTTTAAAAAGAGAGAGAGAGAAAAGCAGGAAGGAGAAAGATTTTTGTTTTGTTTGCTGTTTTGCATTGCTTCATTGAGAAATATCCAGCGAGAGCACATTTTAAATTGGTGTCCCCTATCCTTGGCCAATTGTCCTTGCTCTCCAGGTGAGGTTGCAATTGTTGTTGTTTAGTCAAACTCATGCTGGTAGCTTCGAGAACACTGTCCAACCATCTCGTCCTCTGTCGTCCCCTTCTCCTTGTGCCCTCCATCTTTCCCAACATCAGGGTCTTTTCCAGGGAGTCTTCTCTTCTCATGAGGTGGCCAAAGTCTTGGAGCCTCAGCTTCAGGATCTGTCCATCCAGTGAGCACTCAGGGCTGCTTTCTTTCAGAATGGAGAGGTTGGATCTTCTTGAAGTCCATGGGACTCTCAAGAGTCTCCTCCAGCACCAGAATTTAAAAGCATCCATTCTTTGGTGATCAGCCTTCTTGATGGTCCAGCTCTCACTTCCATATATCACTGCTGGGAAAACCATGGCTTTAACTATTGGAATAGGCACTCCCATTTGTCTCTATGGCGACAGAGCAACATCTTTGGATGTGGCAAATAGCAGCACTGAACCCGCCAGCCAAAGCTGTTGCCTTAACAAAATTCTAGGTTGCAAACATCACTGGATACCGGGTCACCGGCATGGAAGGGACCCAGGGGGGGTCATCCAAACTGACCCCCTCTCCAAAAAAACCTATAACAATAGGAAGCAGAATGGAACCCAAAGATTTCTTGTGGCTTGTGCAGCTGGAAAAGCAGGGAACCCCCTGTTTACAGATGCATCAACACACCAGTTTCCAGTTCCTGTCTTTCTGGATACCGGAGACCTTTGAAAAACATGTGAAAAATAAAATCATGGGGGAAAGCGTTTATGGATCTGCAACAAGTTGTTACATCCCTTCTGCCAGAGCTTGAGTGCAAGAAAGTATGAATTCAGGGGTGTAGGGGAACTTGTTGTAAAATGCACCCACTTATGTATACAAACAGCACGGACAGTAGTGGCTGGTTTATAGAAGATTATTGTACAAAGGTGTGTACAATTGCAAAGTGCTTTGTGTTTCTTATTTAATGCATTTATTGTCATGGAATTCTACTCAATATTGATCCAGAGTGGATCCCAATGTATAGTTAGCGGAGTAACAACTTAAACACGTTGCAGAGTTCACAAAATACAGACCAGAGGCGATTGTATTTCATCCAGCAGAGCTTTACTGCTACTGAAGGCAAATGAGCATCATGGTCACAAATCCAATACGTTCAGGATTGGCACCGTCCATAAGAAGTCCAGTTGCAGCAGACTTAACGTAAACTTACAATAACTTATAATGAATCTAAACCTTAACACTATATACAGAACACCACAACCAAAGGAAGAGATATAGAGAAAGTGAAACCCGGGCTCCTTCTGGTCCTACTTTTATAGTCAGCATGACCTTGACAGAAGAGATTACAGAACCAGCTTAAGCCAACTGTACTCAGCTTCTCGGAAGGAATAACCCAAACATCAGGAACCTTCTGCTGGTCTCTTTCACACAGAGAAGCTTCCAGAACCCTCTTGAATTAATTAGAATAGGAAAGATCTCTACACATCAGATCAATACTTTCTGCACCAAGAAATGTAAACTGACATTTATATCCCTCCTTTTTTCCCAAGCAGCACATAGTTGGGGTAGATAGTTCTTCACCACGACCCCTCTATTCTTTCCCACAACACCCTGTGAGGTAGCTTAGACCGAGAGGCAGCAGCTGGTCCCAAGGTCAGCCAGGGAGCGCCATCATGGATGTGGGTGGACTCTTCCAGGTCCTAGACTAATACTCTAACCACTACACCACACTGTACAAAACCTCTGTGAGAAAACAGCACCTCTCTTCCAGACTGTGTCTGTGTGTACACAGTGTCATTCTTGGCTCTTAAAGTACTCTTAAAGATGACAGGGACATGTCTGTTAATTCTGATGGGGATTGACCTGATCTGAACTTCCCAGGCTAATATATTGGTTGATTGAGTGGTTTGACTTCACTTATACTGTATGTCACTTTTCCACACTGACCTGTGAAGAAAAAGGCTTGCAGCAAACATTCAAAAAATCAAAAACAAACACATGAAATACAGAGAATGTTAGTCTATTCAAACATGGCAAAAATCAACAATTTAACAATTTAACAGAATAAAATCAATATTGCAAAAAAAGAGGTTATAATCTAGGTTTAAGTAACATAAAAACAAAGCAAAACAAGAGCTAACTCACAATTATGTTTTTGTTCTGTATGGATCGGAACATAAGTATCCAGATTTTGCACCTCTCTTAATTTTGCAGTACACTCATCTCAGAAAACATACCAAAAATCCTTATGTTTAGGAACGAAATACATTTAGAAATGAATACGTTGAGATTAAAATAAAAGCTTTATTAAAATATGCAATTGCAAATGTTCGTGAGGGTTGGTTTTTTTTAAAAAAGGAAAGTTTAAATGTGCTAATCAATGTCGCAATGGGACAGAGCAGACTTATGAATACAAGCAACATTCACACAGACAGGGAATTGGCTGATTCCATCTTTAACACCCAGAAATCGAGGTGAAAAGCGAGGTGTGTGTTGTCAGGCTCTCACAGCATAACTGTTCCTCTTAATCATTAAACCCAAACGACGAACCTTTGAGGTTCATTGCTAACATGACTGCACCCCAGTCTGACATTTGCGGGGAATCAAACCTTTCTGCTCTGCTCTGCAATCTATTAAAGGCCAAGGCGCATAATTTGAGTTGCACATCTCTGCACACCTCCCACCCCCCAATGATATCTCCCGCCCTGCTTATCGCCAGCCAGGACGAGAAGCTCCCCCGTTCTGCTCCAAAATCATTCGCTGACATCATCTCAGCTCCAAGATCCTGTGAAATGAACAAACATTTGGTCTGAAGGGGAACAGAACATGTTGCTATAAATGGGAAGCAGCTTCTGCGAAGGGAGGCGGAGGAGGCCAAACAGTTGCTATTTCATGTTCGGGGAAAGTCAGATGGTGCCACGAAAAGAAAGTTTGCCAAAAGCGCCAAGAGAATGGAATGGATCGTTGGGAACATAGAAAGCTGGCTTATCCCAAGTTGGACCATTGGTCCATCTCAGGGGCGTAGGAGAAGGAGGTGCGGCCTGCCCCGGGTGTCGTCCTGGAGGGGGGTGACAAAATAGCATGCCGGGGGGGGAGTACTGTCAGTGTTTGAAAAAGAAAAGGTTCTGACCTCCTTTTTACTCCTTTGCCTAGTCCTCAGACTTTGTTTGGCACAAAAGAGTCTTTGAGAAAGAGTATTCTTGCAGAGTATTGCTGCTTTTTATTCTTAAAAAGTCTTCTTCTCCAACCACGGCCAACAGGTTTTACACACACCAAACACAAGCAGCTTTCTACCATCCAACCAACCCACACCCAACACTAACATTGACCACTCTATATATACAGGTAAAGCTAAAGGTAAAGGGACCCCTGACCATTAGGTCCAGTCGTGGCCGACTCTGGGGTTGTGGCGCTCATCTCGCTTTATTGGCCGAGGGAGCCAGCGTACAGCTTCCGGGTCATGTGGCCAGCATGACTAAGCCGCTTCTGGCAAACCAGAGCAGTGGGCGGAAATGCCGTTTACCTTCCCGCCAGAGCGGTACCTATTTATCTACCTGCACTTTGACGTGCTTTTGAACTGCTAGGTTGGCAGGAGCAGGGACCGAGCAACAGGAGCATCAAGGGGATTCGAACCACCAACCTTCTGATCAGCAATTCCTAGGCTCTGTGGTTTAACCCAGAGCACCACCCGCGTCCCTCATATATACAGGTACAATTTGATGAAAGGTTGCATGAGTCATTGTAGGCAGCTGACTCATGCTGACTTAGTTCTTTTAGCATCGAAGAAACAGCGGCCAAATTTTAGCCATGACAGGCACTTACTGCAGGGTCTGGCCTGCAGCACGCCAAGCCACGCGTCTCTCCTGGGAGTGACACAGTGGCTCAGGGTCCCACGCTGTTCGAAACGGCAGCGTGTGGCTTGTGTCCACCAGGCGGACTCCACGCGGATAGCCCCACTGCCCCCATGACTAGATCACCCCACCACCTCCACTCCGGGTGCCAGAGCAGCTTTCTCCACCCCTGGTCCATCTGACTCAATATTGTCTACACTAGCTGCCAGTGGCCCTCTAAGATTTCAAGCACGGAGTCTCTCTCAACCCTACCTAGAGACGCCATGGGGAATTGCAAGGCAGGTGCTCTACCACTGAGCTATGGCCCTTCCCTAATGGAGGTGGGGGGTGTGCAATGCCACCCCACCATCTTCCAGTAGAGTTAAAAATGTTTAGGAGATCAATGGGCTGGCATCAGGACCATCAAGAAGTCAGGTATATATGGGCTTTGCTCCTGATTGCTCTGCCCACCACCCCCTCTGCCTTCCTCCCCACACATTATCCCCCCTAGAGCTTCCCCTTCCTGCCCAATGAAACTACACTAAGCTCGCTTTCCACCCTCCCGACCTCATTCCTTCATGCAAATCCAGGAGTGTGGTGCAGCACCAGAAGTCCTCCGATACTGCCAGTGTGATGACAGCATTACATTTCTATGTATATAGGCAGAGATGATGATAGATAGATAGATGATAGATAGATGATAGATAGATGATAGATAGATAGATAGATAGATGATAGATAGATAGAGATAGATAGAGATAGATAGATAGATAGATAGATAGATAGATAGATAGATAGATGATAGATAGATAGATAGATGATAGATAGATAGATAGATGATATAGATAGATAGATAGATAGATAGATAGATAGAGATAGATAGAGATAGATAGATAGATAGATAGATAGATAGATAGATAGATAGATAGATAGATAGATAGATGATAGATAGATAGATAGATGATAGATATAGATAGATAGATGATAGATATAGATAGATAGATAGATAGATAGATAGATAGATAGATAGATAGATAGATAGATAGATAGATATAGATGATAGATAGATAGATAGATAGATAGATAGATAGATAGATAGATAGATAGATAGATAGATAGATAGATATAGATAGATAGATGATAGATAGATAGATAGATAGATGATAGATAGATATAGATAGATATAGATAGATAGATAGATAGATAGATAGATAGATAGATAGATGATAGATAGATAGATAGATAGATAGATAGATAGATAGATGATAGATAGATGATAGATAGATAGATAGATATAGATAGATAGATAGATAGATAGATAGATAGATAGATAGATAGATAGATAGATAGATGATAGATAGATGATAGATAGATAGATGATAGATAGATAGATAGATAGATAGATAGATAGATAGATAGATAGATAGATAGATAGATAGATAGATAGAGATGATAGATAGATAGATAGATAGATAGATAGATAGATAGATAGATAGATAGATAGAGATAGATAGATATAGATAGATAGATAGATAGATAGATAGATAGATAGATAGATAGATGAAGTGTACAAAATGTGTACTGAAATGTGTCGATGAGGGGAAAGTGTGGATGAAAATGCATCTATTCATGAAAATAGCATTCAGAAGGCTTTGTTAGGGAAAATTGCACATTATCAGCCTATCAGGATAAATGCACACTGAAGTGCTAATGAAGTTTTGCGAGGACTACATAAATAAATAAACTAAAGTGGAAATTTGGGAAACTGAGTTTAAGGCTGGGGGAAAATAGAAATGGATAGAAAACAAAGTTGGCAGGTTTGTCCATCTCTCCTGGCAGAAGTCTCAGGGGCCAATCTGCACCTCAGCTTAATGTGGAATAAGCGCCCCTTGTGCTTCCTTTATTTTATTTTATTTTTTAAATATTTTTATTAGTTTTTTACACATATTAATGACAATACAAAACAAACACAAACATCAAAAACAAACAACAAAAATTGACTTCCCCATGCCTTCCCTTCGCCACATCCTTGTTTTACCATTTTTCGAGCAACTCATCAATCAGTCTTTAGTTAAGTCCCTTTTGAATTTCCTTAAGGTTTAAGATTTACAGCTGTAGTTCTTTGTTTCCTACCCCTTAACATCTTATCAGTCCACAATTTTACAGTAATTTTTTAGATATGTTTTAAATTTCCCCCAGTCCTCTTCCACTGTCTCTTTCCTCTGGTCACGGATTCTGCCGGTCATCTCTGCCAGTCCCATATATTCCATCACCTTCGATTGCCATTCTTCCAGAGTAGGTAATTCTTGCATCTTCCAATACTTTGCCAACAGGATTCTTGCTGCCGTGGTTGCATACATAAAGAATGTCTTATCCTTCTTTGATACCAATTGGCCGACCATGCCCAAGAGAAAAGCCTCCGGTTTCTTTACAAATGTCCACTTAAGGACTTTCTTAATTTCATTATAGATCATTTCCCAGTAGGCCTTAATCTTTGGGCAGGTCCACCAAAGATGGTAAAAGGTACCTTCAGCCTCATTACATTTCCAACATTTGTTATTGGGCAGATGGTAAATCTTTGCAAGTTTGACTGGGGTCATGTACCACCTATAGATCATTTTCATTATATTCTCTTTCAGGGCATTACATGCCGTAAATTTAACACCGGTGGTCCATAACTGTTCCCAGTCGTCAAACATAATGTCATGACCAATATCCTGTGCCCATTTAATCATAGCTGATTTCACTGTTTCATCCTGTGTATTCCATTTCAGCAGCAAATTATACATTTTAGATAAGTTTTTAGTATTGGATTCTAACAATTCTGTTTCTAATTTTGACCTCTCCTTCTGAAAACCAAGTTTCCTGTCCTGCTTAAACATCTCATTTATCTGACGGTAGTGTAACCAGTCTCGAACTTTATGCTTTAGCTTCTCAAAACTTTGTAGCTTCAGTCTTTCGCCATCATATTCTAAAATTTCACAGTACTTAGGCCAATTAGAGTCCATGTTAATTTTTTTCACTGCTTTCGCTTCCATTGGTGACAACCACCTAGGGGTTTTACTTTCCAATAAATCCTTATATCTATTCCAAACATTATACAATGCTTTCCTGACAATATGGTTCTTAAAACTTTTATACACCTTTACCTTGTCATACCACAAATATGCATGCCAACCAAAACTATTGTCATATCCTTCCAGATCAAGAATGTCTGTGCCTTCAAGAAGTAGCCATTGCTTCAACCAGCAAAAGGCTGCTGATTCATAATAAAGTCTTAAGTCTGGCAGGGCAAAGCCCCCTCTATCTTTTGCATCGGTTAAAATCTTAAATTTTATTCTGGGCTTTTTGCCCTGCCAGACAAATTTAGAGATATCTTTCTGCCACCTCTTGAAACAGTCCATTTTGTCTAGAATCTGTAGCGTCTGAAATAAAAACAACATTCTTGGCAATACATTCATCTTGATAACAGCAATTCGGCCTAACAAGGAAAGTTTCAGCCTAGACCATATGTCTAAATCTTTCTTAACTTCTGTCCAACATTTTTCATAGTTGTCTTTAAATAAGTTCACATTTTTTGATGTCAGATTTACCCCCAGGTACTTAACCTTTTTTTCTATTTCCAACCCAGTTTCACTTTGAAACCTATCTTTCTCCTCTTTTGTTAGATTTTTTTCCAGCACCTTTGTTTTCTGTTTGTTCAGTTTAAATCCTGCGACCTGGCCGAATATCTCCATTAATTCTAAAACTCTTTTGGTACTAGCTTCTGGCTGTTGCAAAGTTAGCACTAAATCATCTGCAAATGCCCTTAACTTATATTGTTTGGATCCGACCTGTATTCCTTTTACCAGCTGGTCCTTCCTAATCATGTTTAATAAAACCTCCAGGACCGATATAAACAGTAAAGGGGATATAGGACATCCCTGTCGTGTACCTTTCTCTATTGGTATCTCATCCATTACCACATTGTTCACAATTAATTTCGCTCTTTGTTCAGAATATATTGCACCTATACCGTTTTCAAACCCTTGACCTACCCCCATCCCATGGAGATTCTTCTTCATAAATTTCCAAGAGATGTTGTCAAAGGCCTTCTCCGCGTCCACAAAGATCAGAACTGCCTTCCTATTAATGTCCACCTCTAGCATCTCCAAAATATCTATAATGTTCCTCACATTTTCTGACATATGTCTCCCTGGGAGAAAGCCTGTTTGGTTCTTATGAATCTCCTCCATCAAAACTCTCTTAAATCTTTTTGCTAAAACATCTGCAAAAATTTTGTAATCCACATTCAAGAGTGATATAGGGCGGTAGTTTTTAACTTGATGTTTCTCAGTTTCTGTCTTCGGTATAAGTGAGATAAATGCGTCTTTCCACGATTCAGGAGCCTTTTTCCCCTCTAGTATCTGGTTGCATACTTCCTTCAATGGCTGTATTAGCCATTCTTTAAGATCTTTGTAGTATTTTGCAGTCAAACCATCTGGTCCTGGTGATTTCCCCAATTTCATATTCTGGATGGCACCCTCTATTTCTTGTTCTGTAATTTTTTCATTCAAAATCCTTTTATTTTGTTCTGAAATCTTTGATAGTCCATATTTTTTGACGAATTCTTCTATTTCTTGTTCATTTGTAGGCCCTTGTGCGTAAAGTTTTTTGAAGAAACTTTGAAAACAGTTGCTTATTTCATTTGGTTTATTGATAATTTTCCCATCTATTTCCAGGGATGTCACCGTATTTAACTTTTGCCTCTTTTTCAGTTGCCATGACAGCAGTTTCCCACATTTATCTGCCGATTCAAATGTCCTTTGTCTCATTTGCTTTATCTTCCATTCTATTTCTTGATTCATCAATTCCATGTATTGCGTCTGATGGTACTTTATTTCTCTTAAAATCTCGTGAGACTTCGGCTTAGATCTCAGTTTCTTTTCTCCTTCCTTTATCTGGTTCAAAATCTTTTCCTTCTTCTCATTTTGTTTCTTCCTTTTTATAGAATTTTGCTGAATTAGGAATCCACGCATCACGGCCTTACTTGCGTCCCATACTATTCTTTTTTCCACCTCAGTTCTCAAATTTATCTCAAAGTAATCCTTCAATATTTTTGGGGCCTTATGATAAATTTCTTCATCTCTAAATAGGGTGTCATTCATTCTCCATCTGAAGGTTCCAGCCGTTGTTAATTTCATTTCCATCTTGACTGCATTATGGTCGGAGCAGGTTTTTGTGCAGATTTCTGTTTTTTTCACTCTTGGTGCCAGACTGCTAGAAATCCAAATTTGATCAATTCTAGTCCAGGTCATTTTTGCTTCCGAGAAGAAGGTTCCCTCTCTTTCCAGAGGGTTCCTAGTTCTCCAAATGTCGATCAAGTCCATGGTGTCAGTGAGTTCGAAAAAGGTCTTTGGTAGTCTCCCATCCTTGAATATTACTTGTCTTTGTGCCTTGTCCATGTTTGTGGAGACAACTCCGTTGAAATCTCCCATCATTATAATTTTAAAGTCCATAAAGTCCATTAAGGTCTCATGCAACTTCTTGAAGAACTCTGCCTTCCCCTCATTGGGTGCATAAACTCCGACAATTAAGATCTTTTCTCCTTGAATTTGAATTTCTACTGCCAGGTATCTTCCTTCATCATCTTTAAAGATCATTTTTGGTTCCCACTTTTCCTTGGCATAAATCACCACCCCTCTTTTCTTGATTTTGTCTGAGGAAACAAATTCCAGTCCTAATCTCTTATTTATCAAAAGTTTCCTGTGTATCCTGGCAATATGGGTTTCTTGCAAGCAAATTATATCTAGCTGTTCTTTCTTTAGTATGTGAAAGACTTGGTCTCTTTTTCGGGGATGGTTTAGACCATTGCAGTTCCAACTCAGAAGTTGCAGAGACATTTTTGTTATTGGGTATTTTTCCCACCCACTGCTCCAAGTTCTTGTTCCTCGTCGGTCGGTGCTGGGTTCAATCCAAACGATAGGTTTGTAATATCCAGTGTTTCCCTCTCTACAGTTCCTTTCTGAAAGTCCTCAAGGTTTCTCTCCAAAAAGTGTTCTTTGTCTTGAATTGTTTTTATTTTGATTTTTTTCCCTTTGAAGTTGAAGGACAACCCTTGTGGGAATTCCCACCTGAATTGAATGTTGTTTTGTTTTAGTAAGTCGACTAGGTCTTTAAATTGTGTTCTGACCTCCAAAAAGTATCTAGGAATATCCTTGAAGATCTGTATTTGGGAATTTTTGATAATCAATGCCCTCTGGAAATGTAGGTTCAGTATTTTATCTCTTTCTTCCTTGGATCTGAGAGTTATTAAGCAATCCCTTGGCTTCTTACCTTGCTTTCTGCCAATCCGGAAGGCTGTAGTTATTGTAAAATCCTCTTCCTCTTCCCCCAACTCTTCACTCCAAAATTCTTGGAACTTGTCTGTAAGGAATTCCCCGAGCTTGTCCTCCTCCTCCTCAGGTACCAATCTCAATTTCAAATTCTTGCCTTTCCTCTCCAATTCCATGAGGGCCAGGGCTTCATCATGCTCGTGTACCTTCTTTGCAATGGGAACAAATTTCCCTTTGGTTTCCTCGGCCGTGGTCCTCGCGCTTTCGGCTATTTTCCTCGTCTCTGTACTTTCCTGAATTAAACGGTTTATAGAATCTGTATTAGTCGATATTATTGTCGTGTTCAAATCCAATCTTGTTGTCAATTCAGTCAGTTTCTTGGAGTTCTCTGTTGATTGCCTAGTAAGTGATTCTAAAGATTCATTTATCCTGAGTAGAGCCTGTGTCATTGAATCCATTGATACCGTTGTTGTTCTTTCCTGTGTTGCTGTTGCTCCTGTCAAGGAGCCTCTTTTCTTTTGAGCCTGAGCCTGTTTTGCTTTGGATCTTGTTGATATTTCATCCAGTGGGCCGCTCATATCTCAAGGTCGTTCCCACAGGAACAGTTGCAGTTGGAAAATCCCACTGTTTCTACCTCAATGCAGCAGTCTCTCTTTTAAGCCTCTAGAGGGGGTACATTGTATCCAGTACGAAGACAAAGAAACAGGGAAAGAAATAGCCATGCAAAGTTCCAAAAGCGAAAGTCCAAGTAAACTTTGTAGCAATTTAAAATGTTGCAAATTTTGTCCACTAAAGCCCTGTTATTTTATATCAGATAAATCTTACTTTGTATCCTCAGTCAAATTTGACAGCTCACTTCAGGCGCTCACTGCTCCGGCAGCCTGGCCAGAGGTATCGGCAGTGGAAGGTTTCCCGTTCAAAACTCCTTTCTTAAGCAGATAAAATTAAGTCAAATTTCTTCCCCCCCTCTCCTGCTCATTGGGGGGGGAGGTCCTCTTCCGATGTCAGGTTTAACAAAGTTAAAAAGCATGAAAACGTCCCTTTTAAGCACAGCTTACTCTTTTCGTTGCTCAGTCAATCATGCAGTTCCGGGGGGCAGACTTCCTTAATTTTTGCCTCTCCCGTTTTCAGCCAAATCTTCTTAAATTTTAAAGTCCCGTTCCCTTTGTTTGCTGTTCTTACTCACGGGTGTTGTTTCCAATCGGTAGTTTCAGGAAGGAATCGGCGCTCTCCGTCAATGGCGACGCGGCTTCGCTCCGTGAGCTGGGTTGCGATCCTCAGCACCGCGCTCACACCCGATGCCGCTCCGGAGCCTTTAAAAAGGCTCTTTCGCGATACCGGGGGGCGCAAAGGTGCCCACCGAATCTCCTTGTTCACAGGCTTCAGCGCCTGTGATTTTAGGGGTCCCCCGCTCGCCGTAGCGGGTCAGACCCGAACTCACGGAGCAGTCCTGCTTCGGAGCTCGAAGCAAGGACCGCCATTAACGCTGGCGCCGACCGGAAGTCCCCCTTGTGCTTCCTTTAGCTCCCCCTCATCCGTACAGTGTTCACAGAAACAGCTGCTGTCCCAGACCTTCGCTTTGCTAAATCCAGAGTTTCTCTATCCTTGGAAAATCCGAAAAGGATGTTTGCTCCACTTCAAAAGTGATCGTACCAGATTTCTGTGAATTCTCTCTCTCTCTCTCTTTGGTAGTGTGGCTATTTTTTAAATGTGGAGCAGACGCAAAGGTTGCTTGAAACAGCAAATATTGGGAAATGTAGAGGATGGACAGCAAAACTCTGGATTAAAATCACATCCAAATATAAGCCACTCAGGTATGGATCTCCAGGGCTCAAATCAAATACGGAAAATATGGATTTTGGTGGCAAGTTTGGATGGGCCCTACGTTTGCACCGCAACTGGGTCTATTACCTATTGGAAACCCTTCACATGCAAAATGAGCAGCGTCCGGCAGGTGAATCTTGGTTAGAGAGCAGTCTTGTTGCAATTGCACAGAGAAAGAGATGCTTGTGGTGTGAGACAAACAACAAAGTAATTTATTGTAGGAAGTGCATAACTTGGGTAGAAAAGTTGGTAGTTCTAGTATAACCAACTAGTTTGGAGAAGAAGGAGGCAGCCATACAGTGGTACCTCGCAAGACGAATGCCTCGTAAGATGAAAAACTCGCAAGATGAAAGAGTTTTTTGTTTTTTGAGTTGCTTCGCAAGACGAATTTCCCTATGGGCTTGCTTTGCAAGACGAAAATGTCTTGCAAGTTTGTTTCCTTTTTTGAGCCTTTTTTGAGGTTTTTGACGACTTTGGTGATTTTTGAAGCTTTTCCAAAACTTCTTTTGCAGCCATTTGGTAAGTTAAACTTTTAAAACTTTTTGGGGGGTTTTTGGATTTTGGGTTGGAATCTGTGCTTCGCAAGACGAAAAATTCGCAAGACAAAAAAACTCACAGAACGAATTAATTTTGTCTTGCGAGGTACCACTGTACTTGGTCCTTTGCTCTCTCAGGAGATCTCTCCAAGGTGGCCTCTCATCTTGGGGTCGAAGAGAGAAGTGGGAGGAGGAGGAAAATGTGCAACCTGAGGACCTTTGGTCTGACACCAAAGAGTTAGGGAGGTCAGCTCAAGAGGTACCGGGGTAGTCTGGGAATCTGGGGACCCCTAATTCTGTTTAATAGGATGTCCCTATTTTCACTGGAAAGCTATGGTTTTCCCAGTAGTGATGTATGGAAGTGAGAGCTGGACCATAAAGAAGGCTGATCGCCAAAGAATGGATGCTTTTGAATTCTGGTGCTGGAGGAGACTCTTGAGAGTCCCATGGACTGCAAGAAGATCAAACCTCTCCATACTGAAGGAAATCAGCCCTGAGTGCTCCCTGGAAGGACAGATCCTGAAGCTGAGGCTCCAATACTTTGGCCACCTCATGAGAAGACTCCCTGGAAAAGACCCTGGTGTTGGGAAAGATGGAGGGCCCAAGGAGAAGGGGACGACGGAGGACGAGATGGTGGGACAGTGTTCTCAAAGCTACCAGCATGAGTTTGGCCAAACTGCGGGAGGCAGTGGAAGACAGGAGTACCTGGTGTGCTCTGGTCCAGGGGGTCACGAAGAGTCGGACACGACTAAACAAAAAAAAACAATTTTCACTGGAGAAAATTGACTCGTGCAAACTCCTCTTCTGCAAGCTGAGTTTCACCCAGACTTCTAGCGCATCATGTTACCTGATGCAACAGCAGCAGGGCTATCCCTGGGTTAAGCCACGCGGGGCTATTGCTTGCCAAGCTGCACAAGCTGTCCGTTGAGGAACGCTGCAATAAATAAAGTTGCTCTTTTGCACAGGCTTATTGTGTGCTTGTGGGGGTTGTGTGCACGCACTGATCTCTCGCAGACACACGCTACTCAGAATTTCCTCCGCACCATAATTGGGTTGCTCCAGATTGCAAACCGATCTGTCAAAACCCTGTTCCCTGAGATGTTGCCGAGAGGAGTTGGGTCGGACTTCAGAAAGGTGCACTTGACAGAGAAAAGCAGGCAGGAGCACCAAATGAGGGTGCTCGCTACAGCTCCCGTAGCTGATGCATGTGGCGGTGGAAAGAACGGCTTTCGGAATAATAAGGAAGTTGTCATGGTATCACCAGGGCTGCAAATTCCTCGTAGTTCAGAAGCAGCTTTTTGATCCCGGTGGATATAAGATGGAAAGAACAGAAAGTGACGGGGATTATTTTAACAAACCTGTCTGTGCTGCATGTCAGCGAGCGATGAGACTTTAAACCAGAAACCTCGATGGAGCGTAGAGAGAACAAAAACGTATGGTAACATCAGTGCTGTTGTGCCAAGGGAAGAGACAGCGATGTCTAGGCTTCTGTAAAAAGGGTGATCTTAATGGGCTACATTAAAAGATGCTTGTTTAAATTAGCATCAGTGACTGGTGGCTACTGACTGGTGAAGGGACGTGGGTGGCACTGTGGTCTAAACCACTGAGCCTCTTGGGCAAGGGTCAGCAAACTTTTTCAGCAGTGGGCTGGTCCACTGTCCCGCAGACCTTGTGGGGGGGCCGGACTATATTTTTTGGGGGGGGGATGAACGAATTCCTATGCCCCAAAAATAACCCAGAGATGCATTTTAAATAAAAGCACGCACTCTACTCATGTAAAAACACATTGATTCCCAGACCGTCCGCGGGCCAGATTGAGAAGGCGATTGGGCCTCATCTAGCCCCCGGGCCTTAGTTTGCCTCCTCATGCTCTTGGGCATGCTGATCAGAAGGTTGGCGGTTCGAATCCCTGTGACAGGGTGAGCTCCCGTTGCTCTGTCCCAGCTCCTGCCAACCTAGCAGTTCGAAAGCACACCAGTGCGAGTAGATAAATAGGTACCACTGTGGCAGGAAGGTAAATGCCGTTTCTGTGTGCTCTGGCTTTTGTCATGGTGTCCTGTTGCGCTAGAAGTGGTTTAGTCCTGCTGGCCACATGACTTGGAAAGCTGTCTGTGAAGAAACAACGACTCCCTTGACCTGAAAGCGAGATGAGCACTGCACCCCATAGTCGCCTTTGACTGGACTTAACTGTCCATTCCAGTTTTTACTGATTCGTGAAGACCCCCTCACCTCTTAACATAAGAATGTGAGAAGAGGCTGGGGGGCCAGGCCATCACACATGCCTGGAGTTGAAAACATGGGCACCACATGACCAAAGAAGGAATTGGTACGTTTCTGAGCACAATTCAAAGTGTTGGTGCTGACCTTTAAAGCCCTAAACCAGGCATAGGCAGACTTGGTCCTCCAGAAGTTTTGGGACTACAACTCCCATCATCCCTGACCACTGGTCCTGTTACCTAGGGATGATGGGAGTTGTAGTCCCAAAACATCTGGAGGGCTGAGTTTGCCTATGCCTGCCCTAAACGGCCTTGGTCCAGTATACCCAAAGGAGTTAGGATTCTTGCTCCGTGTTTGCAGTCATGGGATTGTTGTCTATCACATGACAGTATATGTTTTCATTCCACAGAGTGGGATGTGATGCAGACAGGATGTTTTGGTATTACTGTGTTCCGTGAAGTGGGACTATTGTCCATTTTTTTCTCTCTTTGCTGCCTGATGAGAAAGAGGAAGGAGCTAAGTCAGAATGCTCCAAGTGTATTATATGTAAATAAAGTAGATTAGCCAAAATGCTGAGCTACTGAGTTCTGTTACGCAAATACTCTGCAGGATCGTAAGTGTGCTGATGCCTTTTGGTATCAGCTGCTGTGATGTTCAGGCTGAAGAAAGCTTTTGAAGCTCCCAAATGACTGACAGGAGGGAGAGAACATGCCAGTTGGGTACGTGTCTCTGCCAGGGTCCTACACGAGAGTAGGACGATCCTAACAGTCTCCACCCCCATCGTTCAGCCCAGACACTGAAGTCCAGCACTGAGGGCCTTCTGGCAGTTCCCTCACTGTGAGAAGCAAAGTTACAGGGAACCAGGCAGAGGGCCTTTTCGGTGGTGGCACCCCCCCCCCCCGTGGAACACCCTCCCATCGTATGTCAAGGAAATAAACAACCATCTGACTTTTAGAAGACATCTGAAGGCAGCCCTGTTTAGGGAAGCTTTTAATATCTGAAGTACTATTGTATTTGAATATTTTGTTGGAAGCTGCCCAGAGTGGCTGGGGAAACCCAGCCAGATGGGTGGGGTATAAATAATAAATTGTTGTTGTTATTATTATTATTATTATTATTATTATTATTATTATTATTATTAGCCTGCTGACTCAAGATTATCGGTCTCTGCAGCTGCAGGTGGCTAAGTTGTGGGGCTCCAGGGGTTGCTGGACTGCAGTTGGGTAACTTTGCCATGCAGAGGTAGGCTGGGACAGAGAATGATGGACATTCATTTGTGGGAGGCGAAGCCCACCGCAGCACCACCAGGGTCCCTGCAACAATGGCGCCCTCAGACATTTGCACAGAGCCTCCTGGCCTCTGGCCTGGGTGTCGGCCATCACAAAACAGAGCTCTCGCCTAACCCTGTAGGCTTTGCCTTTGCAGAATAACCCTCCCAGCGATGAGCCCGGCGTTGCCAGCAGCTGAAGCACTTGCCCCGGTTGACCCCATCAATATTTACAAGGCTCTAGAAATGACAGCCTCGGCTGGGCTGTTAATGGAATGTGCCTTCAGCCAGACCAATTTATTTAAAAGCAAAAAGGAGGATGCTGCCAACTTTAAAAAAAAAAGAAAAGGCAGAGGGGAAAATGGAAGAAGACTGATAAGGACTCGGTTTCTGTCCCTGTGAAGTGTGCTGGAGTGGAGGTCAGGATTTCTCTTCCTCCAGGCTTAGGGGGTGCATGAACCCACACTGGACATCGACAGAAGTCTAGTGTTCTGGTCAAGGGAAGTCAGAGCACTACTCGAATCTGCCCTGGTCAAAGCACACCTGGGATACTGTGTCCACTTCTGGGCACCACAATTTCAGGATGATGTTGAGAAGCTGGTGTCGGGAATTCAAGCCCATATCAGGAGAAACTAGCAACAATCCCAGGCACCCGGCTTGATTCCCTGTTGACCTCCCTGGCTGCATTCCCCAGCAAGCGCAGGCTAGGTCTCGATCGGCGATTCTTCTCAAACGTGAGAAGAACACACCCTCTCTTTCCTGCCCCCCCTGGCAGGGGAAAGAGATAGACAGAAACATATTTACTTGCTTTTATTTCTGTCTTTGCAGCGTTACAAAAAACATGACTGCTCTCTCCAAACTCCAGCAGTGTAGTAGCAAACACTTCCTGTACTTCCTGGACAGGAACAAACGGAAGAGCCCATATTACACTCTGAGCTAATTCCGGTGCTTCGCACTGTGAATTGACTGTCCCTCTGTTTCCCACGGATAGTCCCTGTTGGTTTGCAAGCCCCCCTCCATAGAGGCTGGCCCCTCTCACTGTCCTCGGAGCTTGCTTACCGGTAACCTCCTCTGGCTGATATCCAGACAGACCAGGGAGATTTTGATAGGCGACATTTCCCCAAGAGTTGGTAAAATGCACAACCCCTCCCTCCTGCTTCCGCAGGGGAAAGAAAATAAGTCAGAAATCTATTTACATGATGTTTATTTCTGACATTACAGCACTAGAGAAAAACACGTCCTTTCAGTTCAGTTCTTCTAGCAAGTCCAACAAACTTCCTGAGCATGCGCAGTCAGAAGGTTTCAAGTTACACTCTTCACAAAGACTTATCCAGCCTGTGAACGTCCTGGGAAATTCTTCTTTCCCACAGATAAGCGCATCATGTGATGTCAACAAACTGGCTGTCTGCAGCGGTGATGTTTCCATATACTGACAGTCCCAACATTCCCATCATGTTTACTTTTCAAGCTAGGACTTTGCAGCAGCATTGCTTCAATATCGTAACAGCTGGAAGGTGTGCAGAAGAGGGCAACCAAGATGATGAAGGGTCTGGAAACCAAGCCTGATGAGGAATGGTTGAAGGAGCTGGGGATGTTTAGCCTGAGAAGAGGAGACTGAGAGGAGATATGAGAGCTGTCTTCAAATATCAATATGATCCAGGGTCTGGAAACCAAGCCTGATGAGGAATGGTTGAAGGAGTAGCCTGGATGTTTAGCCTGCATGAGAGGAGACTGAGAGGAGATATGAGAGCCATCTTCAAATATCTCAAGGGCTGTCCCATGGAAGAGGGAGCAAGCTTGTTTTCTGCTGCTCTGGAGGGTAGGACTCGAACCCATGGCTTCAAGTTACGAGAAAGGAGATTGCGACTAAGCATCAGGAAGAACTTTCCAGCAGTGAAGGCTGTTCAACAGTGGAACAGATGACTTTGAAAGGTGGCACACTCTCCTTCCCTGGAGGTTTCAAAGGTTGGGTGGCCATCTGCTTTACTTTAGATTCCTGCATTGCAGGGGGTTGGACCCTTGGGGTTCCCTTCTAACTCCAGGGTTGCCATATTTCTAAAAGTGAAAATCCGGAGCAAAAATAATAATGTTTTTGAGCTATTTTTAAGGGTGATCGCAAAAAACGACACTGCTGACACATCCAGATTTCCGCCCTGCTTCTGACTGCAGTATTCTAGATATGTCTGGGAAATTCCGGATCTATGGCAAGACTTTCCAACTCTACAATTCCACAAGTCTATGATTTTTTTGTGCCTGGCTGCTTTCTTGCTCACATTGGTTAAAAAAAGAAGAAGGAAAAAGTACAGTGGTACCTCAGGTTACAGACGCTTCAGGTTACAGACTCCGCTAACCCAGAAATAGTACCTTGGGTTAAGAACTTTGCTTCAGGATGAGAACAGAAATCGCGCTGCGGCAGCAGGAGGCCCCATTAGCTAAAGTGGCGCCTCAGGTTAAGAACAGTTTCAGGTTAAGAATGGACCTCCAGAATGAATTAAGTACTTAACCCGAGGTACCACTGTATTTGAAGGCTATGGGAATTCTGCCTCTCTTTCAATTTGGACTAAATGCGGCAATGAGTGTTATTTTTTCATGTAACCTCTCGTTTGTATAGTTGTGTTGACTCTCCTGTTCTTAATATAATTGTTCCAAAAGTAAAGAGGAGGAGGAGGAGGAGGAGGAGGAGGAGGAGGAGGAGGAAGAAGAAGAAGAAGAAGAAGAAGAAGAAGAAGAAGAAGAAGAAGAAGAAGAAGAAGAAGAAGAAGAAGAAATCTAAGAGCCTTACACCAAGCAAGCACTCGGTGTCAGGCTACTGTATTTTTCGCTCTATAAGGCGCACCAGACCATAATACGCACCTAGTTTTGGGAGGAGGAAAACAAGAAAAAAAATATTCTGAATCTCAGAAGCCAGAACAGCAAGAGGGATTGCTGCGCAGTGAAAGTAGAAATCCCTCTTGCTGTTCTGGCTTCTGGGATAGCTGCGCAGCCTGCATTCGCTCCATAAGACACACACACATTTCCTCTTACTTTTTAGGAAGGAAAAAGTGAGTCTTATAGAGCAAAAAATACGGTAAGTACTTTTGTCTGTCTAAATTTTTGCTGAACACCAAGCGCACGAGCGCAGACCATCAGCGCATTGGAGGGGAGCACATAAGGACCCCCCTCTGTCGCTGGCGGCCTAGGCCTCCCCTAGCAACCGCTCCCCCTAGCAACGGCCTGGGCCTCCTTGCCACATTGGACCTGGCAGCGTCATCTGTGTCTCTGCCGTCCCCGTGACCTTGCGCGGGAGAAGGGCCATCGCCAAGGCAGGAAGCATCTGGGTTATGCAACCAGGCCCTCCTCACATGTCCCTGACGGAGACATGTGCCAGGATAGTGGCGAAGGCATCACCATGGCAACTGCATCTTGCCCCTCCGAACCGTCTCCTCTCTGTTTTCTCAGGGTTGTGTGTGTGTGTGTTGCAGGTCTTTGTCCTGGGCAGAGGCCGATGTAAATGAGGCTAATAGATCTTAACTTAATAAGCGTAGGGATAAATCAGGTTTTATCGCCGCACAGCAACCCAGATGGCACAGTGGCGCTGGGCTGGGAGGCTGCGCAGTCCGTCAGAGCTGGGCATGACTTATTTACAAGGGAATTCGCAAACTACAGTGTGCCATCCTCCAGGGAGCGAAATGAATGTTTTGTACCATCTCCCGTCGTTTGCATTTGAAGAAGAAATCTGAGGTTGTGTATTGCGGCTCAGGATGCAACCGGTTCTGGCTTGGCCAGAAAGATGCAGCACAGACACTCATAGCACGCTATTTGTTCGCTTGCTTGCTTGGAAACGTGGAAGGAGGGCAGCCCAGATAGAAAATGCAATCACTTTCCAAGCAATTAGCTAAAATATGGCAGAGAGAGGGGGGGGGACGGGACACCACTTTAAGCAATAGAGGCCCGCAGTGAAACCTTGTGTTTTACTTAAATGATAGTGAGAACAACTTGCGAGGCACTAAGTGAATCTCATGAGGCGGGGAGTTCCGCAGTCGCAACAGAGTCAGCACCCAGAGTTTTATTGCAGGATATTTGGGAACATATTCTTGATGCATTGACGGTGGATTTAGTTACAGGATTTCAGCAGGGAGTTATGGGAGGTGCCCTGGTTGAAAATGAACCCACATGGGCCCTGCAAACATCCTTTTCATGGCACATTCCTGGCTGTTTGTGCTCATTGAAATAAATAAATTAAGGTCTTATATATAAAATAAATGTTCATAAATGTACCAAGCAAACACGTACATAAATATGTGTGCCACTTGTCTGAAGCAATGCAGGAGGGCAGCCCTGGATCCATTTTGGCTCCCCAACTGAGCAAATGTTTTCTCTGCAATGTCAAAGGAAAATGGAAAAGCCTCCACATTGTCTTTTCATTCACAAAACCTGTCTTAAGGGTATATCTGTGTATGAATGGGGTGAGCCTATGGCCTGGCTCAGGAACTGGGTATTTGTCACTACAAAAGACTGGCCAGGCTCCCCAGGGTATCCAATCAAGTAAGCATTAACAGGTAACCTGCCAGACAGGAGATAAACAATGACAGGAAATAAACAAGGCACTCAGATTTCTGCTGTAGACGGCCCTTTCTGTGATGATGTGTCTGGGGGGTGGTCTTGAGCTACACCCCTTCTGTGATGTATGTACTGTATCATGTTTCTGGGGGTGGTCTTGGACTCCAGGGCGGGCAATTTAAAATGTCTATATAAGGGCGGGCACACCTTTGTTCGGGGTCCTCCTCCTTTCCTGCGTGTGAGGGGAGCACCCTGTTGCAACAGATCAATAAAGATCAGGCTTACTAGCTGCTTTGCTTCTCAATATTCTCTGGTTGGCCTCTGTTCTTTTCCCCGACAGATGGAGAACCTGCAAAGGATTCTATAAGGGCTCTTGTGTCCCCCATAAGGGAATGAGGGCAGATTTTCATTTATTACATCATGATGATGGCGGGACAGTGACTGTTTCTACACTGTTTGTACCCGCAAACGTTTTGGGGAGGTGACGTTTCTCCATTTCCAACCCGCGCTGAGAGGTGTGAGGAGACCCCTATTCCCCTCACAGAGCTACAATTCCCAGAGTTGCCTGCGAAGAGGGATTGGCTGTTAAACTACACTGGAATTGCGAGGGAAGTAGGGGTCTCCAAAGAACTCTTGGCACCCTTGACAAACTACGGTTCCCAGGAATCCATGGCTGTTTAAAGTGACATGATGCTGTTTTAAATGTACAGTGGTACCTCGGTTTAAGTACTTAATTCGTTCTGGAGGTCCGTTCTTAACCTGAAACTGTTCTTAACCTGAAGCACCAATTTAGCTAATGGGGCCTCCTGCTGCTGCCGTGCCGCCAGAGCACGATTTCTGTTCTCATCCTGAAGCAAAGTTCTTAACCTGAAGCACTATTGCTGGGTTAGCCGAGTCTGTAACCTGAAGCGTATGTAACCTGAAGCGTATGTAACCTGAGGTACCACTGTATAGTGTGGACGGATAGTGTGGATGGAGCCTCGGTGTGATTTAACAGACAGGATATTGGACTACAACTCTTAGGCTAACCTACCTCACAGGGCTGATATAATTATTTATTTATTTATACATACATACATGGGACGCGGGTGGCGCTGTGGGTAAAACCTCAGTGCCTAGGACTTGCTGATCGTATGGTCGGCAGTTCGAATCCCCGCAGCGGGGTGAGCTCTCGTCGTTCGGTCCCAGCTCCTGCCCACCTAGCAGTTTGAAAGCACCCCTAAGTGCAAGTAGATAAATAGGTACCGCTTTATAGCGGGGAGGTGAACGGCGTTTCCGTGCGCGGCACTGGTGCTGGCTCGCCAGTTGCAGCTTCGTCATGCTGGCCACGTGACCCGGAAGTGTCTTTGGACGGCGCCGGCTCCCAGCCTCTTGAGGAAGATGAGCACGCAACCCTAGAGTCGGTCACGACTGGCCCGTACGGGCAGGGGTACCTTTGCATACATACATACATACATACATACATACATACATACATACATACCCCACCCATCTGGCTGGGCTTCTCCAGCCACTCTGGGCGGCTTCCAGCAGAATATTAAAATACAGCAATTCATCAAAAGCTTCCCTAAACATGAGGATAGGGTGGGACGGGGAAGAGCTAGGTGCACCAGCCTGAGCTCCTTGGGAGAAAGGTGAGACAGAAATGTGACAAAATAATAACAACATTGAAAAGGCCAGCTATCCCCTGCCTGCCCCCTAAATTGCAGTACCTTGTGTCACCCTCACTGGCACAGGAAGGCAGCTGCGCTGATCAGTTCCATCATTAATTTCCCGGCCTGCTATTTTGCAGCCTCAACAGCTTCTGTTTGTTACACCACAGCTGTGCCTGTTGCCCAACTGGCCCCGTGCCACAGGGGCAGGGGGAAAGCCAGCAGAGCCAGCAGTAGGATAAATGGCTGGCACTCTCGCTCACAAGCCGGGCAACTGCTGGTTGGCCTGTGCAGCCTGCTAGTCCCTAATTGGCTTAATTTTTTATCCTGGCAGGCAGCATATCTCTCTGCCTCTCTCTCGTGGATGTGAGTGGGTGTGCGGTTAATGGGAAGAAGGAGAGAGCTGCGTCTGAACCCCACTGGGGCCGTCGCTTAGGAGAGGGCAATCTTCCAGCGGTCTGGCTTTTGGCAAAAGTCACTAAGCAGCCTCTGCTCTGGCTTTAGGTCTCTCTGCTCTTTCCCAACCAGAAATCATAGAATCATAGACTGGTAGTTGGAAGGAACCCCAAGGGATTTGGTCAGCCAACCAGCTGCAAATCCACCCAACCCTTTCCTCTTCCAGCACACATTTTTCCAGCTTCTCTGCAAAGATTTCATGGGGGACTTGGTCAAAGCCTTCCTGAAATCAAGATACACTATGTCCGCAGCATTCCCCTGATCCACCAAGCTTGTCATTCCATCCAAAGGGTCCCAGTGTGGTGTAGTGGTTAAGAGCGGTGGACTCGTAATCTGGTGAACCGGGTTCACGTCTCCGCTCCTCCACATGCAGCTGCTGGGTGACCTTGGGCCAGTCAAGAGACTCAGTGCTTTAGACCAGATCCAGACCAGACATCAAATAGAGGACTGTCCTCTGCAATGTAGGTTCCCTGGCTACCCTTGTTAGAGAAGAAGGAAGCAAACATAGTGTTACATTTGCAGACAGAAAAGCTCTGTTCTGAGTCTGTTTTGTACTGTACGGAGCCTTGTTCGCTTCCATTTAGGGTCCAACAAAGATTAACGTAATGCAATGAAATTGCGACCCGTTGCACGTTCTCCCCCTCTTGCCCCCCCATAAACAAACAAAGCTGCTCCTTGGACATATAAAGCGGAATAGCTTGCTGCCCAGGTTTCTCTGCAAAAGGGGAAAGCGGGTGCTCTGTTTCCCTAATTTCTTTTGGCACCAAAGCCAATACTGCGCCCCCACAGGACCGGCAAGCTGATAGATGGAGGGCGGCATTTATTGACTGCCAGAAGATTGCAATTCATAAACCAGCCCCTCATGTTTGCAGCCAGCGCTTGCAAGAAGGAGACGGGGGGGGGGCCTGCTCTTTGCGTCGTTCACCCACATTGCCCTTCTGCTTTCACCTCGGGTCCCCTCCTCACCCCATCCCCGCCAAAGGCAGCCATCTTCTCCATAAGACCAGCTTCGCCTTCTAAACACAGGCCCAGCTCAATGCACAAAGGGATGCCTTTTCTCTCCACTTCTGTAAGCTTTTGGGGAGCTTTGCTCCAGGCGCTTGAATTCATGAGGTAAAATCTAGAGGAGTTTACGATGGGGCCTTGTCTGTGATAGAGCCTTCCTGGAGATGAACCAAGTCCATTTTTCAAGTGATGAAGATGAGCATCTTAAAGATGAGCTTGAGGATTAGTAGTAGTAGTACTACTAGTAGTAGTGAAGTGAGAGCTGGACCATAAAGAAGACTGATCGCCAAAGAATAGATGCTTTTGAATTATGGTGCTGGAGGAGACTCTTGAGAGTCCCATGGACTGCAAGAAGATCCAACCTCTCCATTCTGAAGGAAATCAGCCCTGAGTGCTCACTGGAAGGACAGATCCTGAAGCTGAGGCTCCAGTACTTTGGTCACCTCATGAGAAGAGAAGACTCCCTGGAAAAGAACCTGATGTTGGGAAAGATGGAGGGCACAAGGAGAAGGGGACGACAGAGGACGAGATGGTGGGACAGTGTTCTCAAAGCTATGAAAACGAGTTTGACCAAACTGCAGGAGGCAGTGGAAGACAGGAGGGCCTGGAGTGCTCTGATCCAGGGGGTTACGAAGAGTCGGAAACAAGTAGTAGTAGTAGTAGTAGTAGGGTTAGGTGGGATCATGCTTATCTTTAAGATAAGCATCTTAAAGATGCTTGAGGATTATTATCATCATCATCATTATTATTAGGGTTAGGTAGGATTATGTTTCCCTGATACACTCATTTGGATATTTCTAATGGAAAGGCGGATGTCAAATGGAAGGAGCTGCCTGTCTCATGCCCCAGATTATGACCCCTCTTTTTACTTCTATGTGGCTGCAAACAAAGGTAGTGGGTGGGTTTGGACAAGATTTGACAGAAGCTAGGTGGGTCTTCAGCCAACTGGGTCCTCATATAAGGCTCCCTGAAGGAGTGTCTCCACCCCCATCGTCCTGTCCGGACACTGAGGTCCAGCTCCGAGGGCCTTCTGGTGGTTCCCTCACTGCGAGAAGCTAAGTTACAGGGAACCAGACAGAGGGCCTTCTCGGTAGTGGCGCCCGCCCTGTGGAACGCCCTCCCACCAGATGTCAAGGAAATAAACAACTACCAGACTTTTAGAAGACATCTGAAGGCAGCCTTGTTTAGGGAAGCTTTTAATGTTTAATAGACTATTGTATTTTAATATTCTGTTGGAAGCTCCCCAGAGTGGCTGGGGGAACCCAGCCAGATGGGTGTGGTATAAATAAATTATTATTATTATTATTATTATTATTATTATTATTATTATTATTATTATTATTATTATCATCACCATCATCATCATCATCCCTGGACGAAAGGAACAGGATATGCCATGTCTGAGCTAGGATGCTTTCTTCCAACAACACTCATTTCCCCAATTTCCATGAGCGCTGCAATGTGGCAGGAGACTTTTTCAATAAGACGCATATTTCTGATCAATCATGTTGCCTGTTTTCCTATGGCTCTGCTTGCAGAGAGGTATCTGTGATGTGTACGTCAGATATGTAGGGTATGTATTACACGTAATGTATTGTATTTGTTAAGTGCTATGTAAATTGATGTATAATAACAATAAAGATCATTATTTTTTTAAAAAAGCACCCTTCTGTCTTGGCAGACAATGGAGGAGGGCATGTTTAGGAGTGAGGTCAAACCGTTGGAGAGTCGCAGCGCCTGCTGTGGCTATAGAGACCGATAAGGGAGAGATATGTTTTGTTGCAGCCAGGGTAGATAAAGGTGCTCGGTTTTGCTTCCACAGATGCAGCAGGGCTTTCCTTCTCTCTGTGTTCCTCCCTGCGGTTATTCCTGACTGTTTCCAAATGCTGTGCTCCCACAGGGAGCCAGCCCATCCCTTTTCTTCCTTGCTGTGTCGGCTTGTCTAGGAATGATTATTTATTTACTGTGTTTTCCAGACAACTGTTGTCTTCCAAAGTGGCTCACATCTCTAAGGTGGCTGTGCCCCCGGTCTTACAAGCTTCAGGTAATCTGGCTAATAGTAATAATAATAATAATAATAATAATAATAATAATAATAATAATAATAATAATAATAAAAGTGATGCAGGAGGGGACACCCTGTAACAGAGGAATCACAGCCTCGGGCATCCCTGACGGATTGCCATCCTTGAAGGGAAGGCAGGATAAACAGGTAGATGATAAAATGAAATTATTAAATTTATAGCCCTTTCCTCCAGCAAGCTCAAGGTGGGACACATAGTTCTCCCCCCCCCCATTCTATCCTCACAACAACCCTGCGAGGTAGTTTAGGTTGAGAGTGAGTGAGTGCCTGCCCGCCCCCAGGAGCTTCATGGCCAAATGGGATGGTGGTGAAACAGCGGTTAGAGTGTGGGGCTGAGAACACCAAGGCTGAGGGTTCGATCCCCGCATGGGACAGCTGCATTTTCCTGCCATGCAGGGGGTTGGACTAGATGATCCTCAGGGTCCCACCCAACTCTATGAGTCTATGAACTTGCTTCCAGCTGGCTATCTACCAATTTGACAACAGGGGTGGTGGGGCAAACCTTTAATTTGACTGTCAATCTTTGCAGTGTGTTGGGGGGGGTGTGAAATTTGCCATGTAATCTGCCTGGCTTTCTGGTGGTGGGGCGGGTGCATGCAGCAGGTTGGTGGGAGGGAGGGGTCGACAAAAGTGGGAGGGGAGAGGAGGGAAGGGGGTGAGGAGGGGAGGGCAGGGGAGAAAGAGGGGAGGGGTAGAAGGGGAGGGGAGGGGAAAGAGGGAAGGAGTGGGGAGGGGAGGGGTAAAGGAAGGGGGAGAAGAGGGGAGGGTGAGAAGGGGAGGGGAGGGGGAAAGAGGGGAGGAGGGGGAGGGGGAGAAGAGGGGAGGGGAGGGGGAGAAGGGGAGGGGGAAAAGGGGAGAGGGGGGAAGAGGGGAGGAGGGGAGGGGTAAAGGAAGGGGAGAAGGGGAGGGGGAGAAGAGGGGAGAGAAGTGGAGGGGGAAAGGAAGGGGGAAAGGAGGGGAGAGAAGGGGAGGGGGAGAAGAAGGGAGAGGTAAAGGAACGGGAGAGGAGGGGAGGGCAGGGAGGGGGTGAGCGGGGGGGAGAAGGGAGGGAGGGGAGGGGTAAAGGAAGGGGTAGAGGAGGGGAGTGGTGAGCAGGGGAGGGGAGGGGAGGGGTCTGTCTCCGGGCCAGGCTCCCCCCCCTCCTCTGAGCCCTCCCCTTCCCCTCCCGGACCCGCGATCCGCCGAGGTTGCCCGGCGTCGGCGTCGGCGGGGCGATGGGGCTGCGCGGCGGGGCGAGGCCGGCGGCTCGGTCCGGGCAGCGGCGTCCTCGGGAGCAGCGGCGTCGGCACTGGCCCTGGCGGCGCTGAGCGGGACCGGCGAGCCGAGCGGCGGCTGGAGGTGAGGCGGCGGCGGCGGCGGACCTGTTGGCTGGCAAGCGGGCGCCGCTCTTTTGTCTTCCTGGGGGGGGGGCGGACAAAGGGGGCTGCAAACCGGGGGGGGGTCGCCGAAAGTCGGGGCTGCTTCTCTCCGTCCCAATGAGGGCCCCCCCGAGGCGCCCCCTAGTCCTCGAGGAGGGAAGGAGGGAGGGGTGGCAGGCAGGCAGCCCCCCTGCCAGGGGACCCCGCGGGCGCAGCAGAGGGACCCCTTCTGGTCCCCAAGGAGGAGGGAGCCAGGTATCCTTTGCCATTTTTAAAAAGGAGGGGGTGTCCGTGAGCATCTCTTGCAAGCCTCGTCTCCCCCCTCCCCTCCTAGGCGCCCCCAAGAGATAAAGAGGTTGGGGGAGCTGGCCAGACTCCTGCGCCCCCAACCCCTTGCCCCGCTTCGGTTTGGGCAAAGCGAATTGGCTTTTTCGGACAAGGGCGCGCGCGCTTGGTTTGGGGAGAAAGTGAGCCAGGACGGTGAGGAGGGGAGAATTGTATCTCTCCCCCCCCCCATGTCCTAGTGGACGAAGAGTTGGCTTCCTTCCAAGTAGACACCTCTAAGAGCCCCCCGGAGCCTGCTTACTCGCGAGTAGGTCCCATGGAGTTCCCAGGAACCGACACCCCACCCCTCCTGTTTCTTCTTCTTCTGCTGGTGCTGCCCTTGGTGCTGTTCAGCTTCCTCCGAGAAGCGGTCCAGCAAATTCTGCCTCCCTTGGATTCCCCAAACCAACCCTGTGAGGAAGGCTAGTCAAAGAGAGAGAGAGAGAGAGAATCTGGCCCCCAAGGTCACGTAGGGAGCTTCACAGCTACCCAGCACCTTTTTTCTGGGGGTACGCATACCCCTAAACATTTGTGAATCTTAAGTTTGGTCCCATTGAGGGGCAGCATTTCAATATGAGTAGGAAAATGAGAGTACCCCAAAACATTTTTCTTAAAGAAAAAAAAGCACTGGTCCTAGGAGAATTTCAATTTGGATCTCAGCCAGCCATCTCACCTGGCCTGGCACCTTCCAGGTGTGTTGGACTACCACTCCCATCACCCTCTCTGTCGGGGACTGGCAGGGAGATCCATTTTCAAATACTTGGGGTGCAGTGGGTGCATTTTGGGGGGATGTGATGAGCCACACCACCAGCCGCTCAGAAGTCAGCCCCCCACAGGAGTCAATGGGCCTATTCCCAAGTTAAGGTGCGTAAGGGTTTTGGGGTGACTTCACATCAGGTTTGCAAACCCACACACATGCACAAAAAGTTGCTTGCCAGTCAAGATTTTTATTAGCCAGTTCGCCTTAAGTGGGTTTATATTGGTTGCTTGTGGCACGTGCATGGACTTGCAGGCTCAGTGTGGGTAGAGGGGGAGATAGAAGGAGGACCCGATCCCCTTCTTACTTTAAATAAGCTGATTGTGAGTAGGCCATCTCCGTTCTTCATAGGCGAACAAGGAAGTGGCTATTTAGATGGTTGGCATTTGTAAAGATGGCTTGGATTTCACCCACTGAAGTTTGTGCCACAATGAATGCTTTAATCCAGTCATTCCCAAACTTTTTTGGGGGGAGGGCACTGCCCCCTTGGTTTCATCAGCTCATCCCTGGTGCCCCCCCACCCTAGGGAAAGCATTATTCAGAGTAGTGGTTTGCAGGACCTACCAAGGAAGACAATAATGCAGCAAAATTCAAAACCACCCCAATTTTATTCAAAAATCCACTTATAGCTATTTAGTTTAGTTCATTCCACACGAAACGGATGAACTTGATCTGGCGATGCCAGCTTTCATTTATTTATTCCATGAAATTTATACACTGCTGGGCTGTATACAAACAACGGTCAGAGTGGTTTACAGAAAGATAAAAGGAACAAAATATTTTTTTCTTTAAAAAAAAGTACAATGATACTTTAAAGCATGCAAAAGTTTGAAATGCTAAAACAGACTAAAGTGCCCTTAACTTTCTAAGTAGGCTTCGCTAAACAAGAATGTATTTTAGCAGGCATCATGAGGCAGGGAGTTCCAAAGTGCAGGAACCAATGCATTAACATTTAAGTTGCAGCAGGACTCTCTAGTTGCAACAGAGCAACCTAGGGCACTTCTCTGGGAATGGATTCTAGCTATGTTAGCTTGCCTCCCTGCGATTTATGCAGTTCTCCGAAAAGTCTAAAAGAGAGAAACACGCGTTCTGTGGCATGTTATATATGCAACTGGTTTTATGCTTAGCTATCTTCCCCAGCTAACATGGTGCCCCACAGAAGGTTTGGACTACAGCCCCTCCCCCAGTGCAGCTGTGCTGGCCGAGGCCCTTGGGAAATGTAGTGCAAAGCGCCTGCTGGTTAGCGACGGCTGGCTTAAAGTGAGGCAGCACGGAGGGTGTCATCCGAGAGCACCTTTTGATTGCAAATCCTCTCTGGGTATCCGTGGCCGAGCTGCTTCCTTTCAGCCTGATGGATCTCCCTGGATTGTTGTAAGGATAAAGTGGGGGGGGGGATGTATAGTATCGTGAGCTCCTTGGAGGAAGGGGTGCAGACAAAAGAGTAAATGACACAATGCTTAGCTGGTATCCCTGCACACGCTTTCTCGGGATCCAGCCCTGCTGGTTCCCAATACAGATTACCTCCATGGCCAATTTTGCAAACCAAGGGGTCTTACAATGTATGGGGTTTTGTTCCCCGCACGTTCCAGTCTTGGGTAAACGTTTTGTTTTCTTGTGACCACCCAAACAGAAGTGTCACCTTTTATTTATTTGGGGTGTTCTTAGGCCATCTGCCTCCCATGTTTGCGGGACTGATACCTTCATAAATTCCAAAATACAGCCAAGGAAGAAATAGCAAATTCCCAGCAACCTCGCGGTGCTTCTCTTCCACCTGATTCACAAAGAGAGCCTTGCAGATTTCTTGGGTTGGTGTAGAGGATGGGCTTACTTTGAGTAAATGGAAAGGTCTTTGCTTCATCTTTGCCCCTATCTGGCTTCTCCCCACTGCAAGGGGGGAAGGTTGTGAATGCTCCCTTGCCTGTATCTACTCATGTGTAGCCATAGGTTTTCCTGGTCCATTGTAGTGGGGTTGGACTGGATTACCTTTGGGGGGTCCCTTACAATTCTACGATTCTCAAAATAGGGTGTAGCAAAGGCTCTGTGTATGTTTCTGGTAGCTGTTGGCCTCCTATGGGCTTGTTACACAACTGTCTATCTTAGAATGAAATCCCTCTCGTTACACCAAGGGGAAGTTGAGTCTGCAGCCATACAGATGTCACTGGACTCCCAACATCCTGAACCCCCTACCAGGTATGAGGGGAACTGTAGGCTTGTGGTCTCTAGAGAGCCGCACCTTCGCTCTCCCTGATTCACCTGTCCAAGGGGTGTTGGAGCAACTATTATGTCTTCAGGGCCTTGGTGATAGTTGGGAACCCCCGCCTCTCCCTTCTGAGTTGAAAAGGATGACGCCCAAAAGGCAGAGTGATCCCCCCTGATAGAGCGGGTCTCATAGCCCCACAGAAAAATGGAAGGATGGCGAGGTGCCTTAGCTCTGAAGGAGAATGGGCGTCCGGCGTCAATCCCTCAACACGGCCGGCCCTATCATTAGACAGAATGAGGCATATGCCTCTGGCAACAGGTTCACAAGCAATAGGCTGCGCTGGGCACAGAGCAGTCTGCTCCATGGGTCTCTAACCCCAGCTACTGTATGGTGCACAGTGCAGTCAGAGATTCCACTGCCTGCCTAGCTGACTCTCAAAATAAATAAATATGGATTTGTTAACAAAAAGAGAGAGAGCGCAAACAGAACAAAAGGGATGAACATTCAAGAATTTAAACGACAAAGCATCACAACCCGGAAGGACAAAAGTACCGTACAAAGGTTCAGCACAGCTCCAAAATGGATAATAAAAGTATTAACTCATATGAATATCCCCTTTGCAAATACAAAAGATACGTGAAAATAGCCCCCTGCAATGCCGGAATGCAGTTCCATCATTCTTGAGAATAAAGGTTCTATATAGTCTCAAATGAGCCAGACATCTGCATATACCACGTGCCGCAATATTTCTATAAGAAATAAAATCATGCCATATATATAAAAAGGGTCATTTGAGCTCTGCCCTTTTGATACTTCTAATTCATGAGATAATTTTAGTTTGTGAGATGCTGTCTTGGTGGCTTCTGTGTGTGGGATGGGCCCCCTGGACCAGCATCCGCTGACCAGATGCTCTCCAGATGTGTTGGCTAAGACCGGTGGGAACTGTTGTCTGAAACACCTGGAGGGCACCAGGGTAAAGAATCGTGGCTTCAGTGTTTTTTGCCTTCTGTATCAAGATGTGCATTGATGCCAGATCTTAAGTGCTGTGCTCTTCTGCGGAGGAAACTGCCCTTCCTAACCACGCGTATTTTAAGATCACAGAAGTGACATTTTGGAAGCAACAACAAACCTCTTGGGTCCCACAGTGAGAACTAAGAAGAAGAGCAGAACATCAGACCATCGTTGCGGTGGCCTGGGACTCGGCTCAGACTCGGAACCAGAGGAGTCTCATTCTGCACCGGATCCTTTGCCTCAGGCATCACCTGAACCAAGTCTGGGGCCTGATCCTGAAGAGCCCAGTCTGCACAGGTCCCCCTGCAACAAGCACCAGCTGGGCCGAGTCAGGGGCCTGAGCTGCCCTGGCTCCAGATGTGGGGATGACCTCGTTGCCTCCAGCTGGGCCATCACTTACAGCTGCTCCACTACCGGTTGGGTCAGGGGAGGCTGAGGCGGCCTCTGGGTCTAGTAACCCACCGACGTCTCCCGAGCTGCAGAGACTAAGGTCTGAGAGAAGGAGAGACCTGAGTACTCTCAGGAGGAGTGCTCGCCTTCGGGTGAGACAGGGAGGTGAGTTGCCGGGGGATCAGGACCAGCCACTACCCCTGACAAATATAAAAGGCTGTCGGACCCCGTCTCAGGTTGCGGGAGCAACATTGCTGTATGCTAGACCCTGACCTAGCCTGGTTTCCTGCCTCATGTTCTGCCTTGGCCCTGTCGGACTGACTCCCAGCGGAACATTCAGATTCTGGACCAGACCTGGACCACGTTTCACAGGTTACCCCTGGGCCCAGCACAGTCATCTCAAGACCATCAGGGACAGATGGCCATCCAACCTCTGCTTTAAAAGTTCTTCCTGACGTTGAGCTGGAATCTCCTTTCTTCTGACTTGAAGCCATTGGTCTTCCCCTGTGGAGCAGGAGAAAACAGCATCTTCCGTGTGACAGCCTTTCAGATATTTGAAGACAGCTCTGATACTGTCAGTGTTTGTAAAAAGCAAAAAAAAAAAGGAGGAAAAGGTTCTGACCTCCCTTTGCCTCTTCAGCCTGGTCCTCGGACCCTTGTCGGCACAAAAAGAGTCCACGAGAATATCCTTGCAGAGTTTTATTCTTAAAAGTCTTTGTGCAAAACACGACTGAATAACTCCACACACCAGCACCAACCAACCCAAACACCAGCCTCAGCAACAAACTAACATTTCTCACTTATATATACAACTTGGTGCAGACCGCTGAGTCATGCTGACCCAGCTTTATTCGCATTAAAGAAACAGCGGCCATTTTAGCCGTGACACCCCTTCTGTTTCTTTAAATGCGAAAAACCCCAACAGAAACAATACATACATACATACATTATATACATAAACCCAGTTTTGTCATCAGTTCATTATGGCATGTTGCTGGCAAAGGCTTGGTGAACAAATCAGCAATATTATCTTGTGATTGACAATACTCCAGTTTGATTACCCCATTCTGTACACAATCTCTAACATTCGCATGACGGATAGCAATATGTTTTGATGCGGATTTCATTATTTCCGAGCCCGCTAATGCAATGCACGATTGGCTATCTTCATACACTTGGATAGGCAAATCAACTTTACAATTTAGATCTTTTAGTATCTGTATAAACCACATGATTTCATTGCATGCTAGCGACAGGCTCCCATATTCTGCCTCACAGGATGAGGTTGCAACAAATCCTTGTTTCTTTGACCTCCACCCAATTATGGAATTGGCAAACATCATAACCATTCCACTTGTAGATTTTCTGGTAGCTACACAGCTTCCCCAGTCCGCATCAACAAATACTTCTAGTTTTTCGTCTTGTGTACTAGATATCTTCAAACATACATTTAATGTCCCCTTTAGATATCTGATAAGCCTTTTCAAAGCACACCAATCAGCAGTACTGGGTTTAGATACACGTTGACTCAGAACATTTGTAGCACATGCAATGTCTGGCCTTGACCACTGGCTTAAATATAACAGTGATCCTATTTTTGAGTGATACAACTCAGGCTGATCAAATTTATCATCACACACTGTCTTTGGGAAATCTGGTGTCATGGGAGTCTGAACTGGCTTGCAGTTTTCCATGCCAAACTGCTCTATCAAACGAAGAATTTTCTCTTTCTGACTCAATAGGAAGCTTCCATCAGCTTCCTGCCTTACTTCTACTCCCAAGTAATTGCTTACAGGCCCCAAGGCTTTAAGCTTAAACCTCTTTTCCAGTTGACTTGTGAGCTTCTGGATCTCATCTGTGGAACTCCCTGCCACAAGCAAATCATCAACAAAGACTAAGAGCATTAGATATTTGTTGCCTGATCCCTTGGTGTACAGGCATGGATCAGCCACACTCCTTTTAAAACCAAGTTTTACAAGGGCTTCATTTAAACACTGGTTCCAACACCTTCCACTTTGTTTGAGACCATAAACAGCCTTTCTCAAACGCCAGACTGCACCATTCTCCTCTTCAAACCCAGGGGGTTGTCTCATTAATACTTCATGGTCTAAATTTGCATGCAGATATGCAGCATCAACATCAAAATGGTGCACTGCTAGTTGTCTTACAGCAGCAATGGAAAGCATTAAGCGAAAAGTTTCACTCTTTACAGTGGGAGAAAACACTTCATCATAACTCTCCCCTTTAATCTGAGTGAACCCTCTGGCTACTAATCTGGCTCGAAAACGTGGTTCCCCAGATGCAAGGGTTTTCCTTTTGTAAACCCACTTGCATGACACCACTCTGCCACCAGGTGGCGGCATTATGACCTCAAACACTTTGTTACGTTTAAAAGAGTCCATTTCTTCTTTCATAGCTTGTTCCCACAAAGCACGTTCCCCAGGGGGTAAGTCTAAGACTTCATTATAACTTTGTGGTTCCACACAACTCACATTGCATACTCTCACTCCTCCTAGGGTCAAACGCTGAGGAGGTACACCCTTGTTTGAACGCTGGGAGCGCCTAGGCACTATTACTTCTTCTTCCCCCCTTATCTCTGGCTCTTCTTCCTCTTCCTCTAGAGAAGTATTATCTTTTGCCACATCTTTTGGGGAAATCTGTGCCTCCTCCTCCTCTTGCTCCTGCGTTGCCAATGGCTGAGAAGAAGCCTCTTCTCTTACTTGCAGGGGCAGTAGGCAATCTGGGTTGGCATGGATCACAGTCCATCTGTCCTGGTCAGCGAAGTCTGCACTTCGTGACAGAACTACTCGTCCTGGGCGTAAATTGAAACGCCACCCTTTGCCATAGGACTGATATCCCACAAACCGCAGTCTCTGCGCTCTAGCACCCCCTTTCTGGCGCTGAGCTTTGGGGATGTTTACATGTGCCCAAGCACCCCAGTTATGGAGCATTGTCCACTCTGGTTCTTTCCCAAACAACACACGATAAGGAATATCTTTTATAGAGCTAGACCAGGTTCTATTAATCAAAAAGTTCGCTGTCAGAAAAGCCTCACCCCACAGCCTATGGTTGTGACCCAATCCTGCATCCACTAGCAGGCAGTCCTTTACTGACTGTATTACAGCCCCACGTCTTTCACACAGACCATTTTCAGCAGGGCTATAAGGGTTAGTCAAACGATGAGTGATCCCCTTACGTCGCAACCATGTCCCAAATTGTTTGTTCAGAAATTCTCCACCCCTATCTGTTTGCAACTGCACAACAGGGCGAGCGAAGAGCTTTTCAGCTTGGGCAACCCATTCTCTGAATGTGGGGAAACACTCAGATTTCTGCTTTAACAAAAACAACCAACTAAAACGTGATTTATCATCAATTACCAGAAAAGCATATCTGGCGCCTCCTTCAGTCTTCTGTGGAAAAGGGCCTATCACGTCACAATGGACAAGTTCTAAAACCTCTTTAGATACTCTGTCACTTTTAGAAGCCACAGGCTTCCTCTTAGATTTGGCCATTTTACATACATTGCAGTCTAGGAAACAGTTACAGCTGTTTACTTTTAGGTTCTTGCACACCTTTTGCATCTCTGAAAGCACACGGAAATTGGCGTGACCCAGTTTTCTGTGCAGTTCATGTACACACCCCTTATGAACTGGCAAATTATCCTGAACCACCTGGGCTGCTTTAACAGGCTTGTCCTGCATTACATATAGCCCATTTTCCAACTTTGCATGGCCACATACCTGAGTTCCATTCTTTATCAGACAGCCATCCCGTGTGAAGTTAACACTATACCCTGCATTAATCAAACAGCTTACAGACAGCAAACAATAGTCCAAACTGCTGACAAACAGAGTCTCTGGTAGAGTAGTGTTCAAGCACTGCAGGAAACATGTTCCCTGGCCATCAATCTTGCTTCTACGACCATCAGCAAGATAAATTGAGTCTTTTTCATCAGCTGGCTTCCCCAGGGTCTTAAAGTCCTCCCGACTGTTGCAGATAATCCTGCTGCTCCCAGAGTCCAGCAACCATGTTCCTCGAGGTATCTTCCTCTCCTCTCGAGAAAATGCAGAAACAAACTGAGCAGAACGCGTGTTCTTCTTCTCTGAAGAGAACCCCTTCTGCTTACGTTTCTGCGTTGATTGCTGTCTCTGCTCCACGTCGTCTCCTGGAAGTCTTGCCCTGCATTGACGTTGGAGATGCCCGGGTTGGTTGCATCTATAGCATCTCCTCACTGCCATGGCCAAGTCCAAACCTTGGCGTTGCTCCATTGGCAGATTCTGCTGCTGGCCCCCTCGACTGTAACTCCTCCGCTCTTGGAGTTCAGCTTGTTTATCTGACCTTCTTTCTGCTTCTTCGGTCAATCTTCCAACCACATACTCAAGGGTCAGATCTCGGGGATGCATACTCTCCATGCTGTTAATCACGGGCAACCAGCTTTCAGGCAAACTTGAAAGAATAATGTAGGTTTGGTCAGTCTCATCATAACGCTTACCTCTCTGCTGTAGTTGAAGAAACAGAGATTTCAGCGTTTGAAGATGAGTTGCCAAACTCTCACCTTCTTTCATAACAGTCCTGAACAGCCTTCTAGTCAGAGAAATTATAGTTCCAGCAGTTTCTCTGACATGCATTGCCCTTAATAAATTCCAGCACTCAAACGCTGTGCTGGCATTTGCTACATGCAATAACTGAGAGTTGCTCAAACACAGCATAATTTGGGCACGAGCCCTTTCATCTAGCCGTTTTTTCTCAGCAGAGTCAGTCCTCAAAACCTCAGTTTCAACACAGTCCCATAGTCCATCTCTCCTTAACAACTGCTGCATTTTAATTGACCAACTCAGCCAGTTGCTTTCTGAGAGAAGTTCAAAAGGGATGCCTCCCCCAATATTTACAACTTGGGAAGACTGGAAATCTGCCATCTCTGCTGGTGCTTGCTGAGCCCCTTCTGTGGGGCCTCCAGCAAACTCTCCAGACTCTCTCTTTAGAGTCCCACTAGATGGTCCTGGCTGGCACTCACCGGCTTCTAGCTGCTGCCTCTGTTGACCCTCAGGTCCCGCCTGGCTCTGCAACTGGTGTAGCTGCTCTGTGAGTCGCCTACTGTGGTCCTCTAGCAGTTCAAACTGTTCCAGTAGCCGACGCTGAGTGCTTTTCTGGTCCTCAGATCCTAGCTGCTCCAGCGTCGCTGCAGACAGTTACAGCTTGCCACCAACTGCTCCAACGCACAGCCACTGGCTCCATACACCACCAGGACTCACCAGCTCCCTGCTGAGATGCTGTCAGTCGTTTTGCACTCTGCACATGCTCAGAAACACTGGGCCCATAACCTGTCAGTGTTTGTAAAAAGCAAAAAAAAAAAGGAGGAAAAGGTTCTGACCTCCCTTTGCCTCTTCAGCCTGGTCCTCGGACCCTTGTCGGCACAAAAAGAGTCCACGAGAATATCCTTGCAGAGTTTTATTCTTAAAAGTCTTTGTGCAAAACACGACTGAATAACTCCACACACCAGCACCAACCAACCCAAACACCAGCCTCAGCAACAAACTAACATTTCTCACTTATATATACAACTTGGTGCAGACCGCTGAGTCATGCTGACCCAGCTTTATTCGCATTAAAGAAACAGCGGCCATTTTAGCCGTGACAGATACCACCTCTGTCTCCTTTTGTCCAGCCTCAACATACCCAACTGTCTCCACCATTCCTCCTAAGACTTGTCCTAAGTATGTTTCCAAGCACAATTCAAAGTGTTGGTGCTGACCTTGAAAGCCCTAAACGGCCCAATAGACCTGAAGGAGCGTCTCCACCCCCATCGTTCAGCCCAGACACTGAGGTCCAGCTCCGAGGGCCTTCTGGCGGTTCCCTCCCTGCGAGAAGCGAGGTTGCAGGGAACCAGGCAGAGGGCCTTCTCAGTGGTGGCGCCCGCCCTGTAGAACGTCCTCCCATCAGATGTCAAGAAAATAAACAACTATCTGATGTTTAGAAGACATCTGAAGGCAGTCCTGTTTAGGGAAGATTTTAATGACTGATGTTTTAATGTATTTTTAATCTTTTGTTGGAAGCTGCCCAGAGTGGCAGGGGAAACCCAGCCAGATGGGTGGGCTATAAATAATAAATTATTATTATTATCCAGACCCTTTATTATCCTTGTTCCCTTCCTGCACCCATTCCAGCTTGTCAATATCCTCCTTCAACTGGGGTGCCCAGAACTGGACAGAGTAGAGTGGTGCTATCACTTCCCTTGATCTGGAAACTAGACTTCTTTTCTGACACCAGGTTAAGATGTTTTATTCACCCAGACATTTTAATCTGTCTCCAATTTGTAATATTATTATTTTTGTCTACTGCCTTTTATTACGGTTGCTGACGTGAGTGTTTTGCTGCATTGTTCTTCCTAATTTATTATCTATGTCGCTGTGTATTCCACCCGGGAATCGCTTCGGATGGGCTGAATTCTAGAGAAGGCATAAATGAATATGAAGGGATGGTGGAACTCCTCTGAAGGCCACGCTTGGGCCCCAAGCCAGGCTCCGCTGGGTTGCTTTGCAATGGCACTGGACGGAAAGAGGCTGATGAACAAACTGAGGCTCATGTTTGGGGCGAAGCATTTGCACAACCATTTCTCCACTGATGCCTTTTGAGATCAGAACACAAGCAAACAGCCATATCCCAAGCAAAAGGTTATATAAACCGGCTCTGTGAATTTTTAAAAGAGGTGCATGAAAATTAAAAAATATGGGAAATGGTTTATAATGAGTTGAAAAAGGTATTTAAGTATACCTTTACTAAGAAACCAGAGGCCTTTCTCCTGGGCATTGTGGGCCAGAGAGTGACAAAGAAGGATAGAACTTTCTTTTTATATGCAACTACAGCAGCAAGAATTCTATTGGCTAAATATTGGAAGGTACAGGAGCTACCCACGCTGGAAGAGTGGCATACGCAGCTGATGGACTATATGGAACTGGCCGAAATGACTGGCAGAATCCGAGACCTGGGAGAAGAGGCAGTGGAAGAGGACTGGAAAAAATTTAAGGACTATTTACAAAAACATTATAAGTTATGTGAATGTTGAGAATTTGTTAAGTTTTTAGACAACAAGCTTCAGATTTCAAATTTTTGATATTGCTGAATTTAAGTTCTGATGATGAAATGACTAAAGTCTAGGGTAAAGTTTCTATATTGAGGACTGTTGGAATTGTGAACTAACAATATTTCCCCTAAACCTAATATACAATTGAGGAAAGTACAAAACACAGGAAACAAGGTATTAATTTGCTGTAACTTTATTTTATTGAAAAAGATGCAGGGGATGGAAGATGTGGGGAAGTCCAGTAGATCATGAAAAATGGTTTTGTAAAGTAAGATCTCTTTTTTTGCTTATAACCTTTTTCCTTTTCTTTCTGTAAAACTGCCTTTGTTGAATAATTGACGATGTATCTGACCTTGGAAAAAAGCAAATAAAAACATTATTATAAAAAAAAAAAGAAAATTAAAAAATAGTTTTCTCATTCTATTTCACATGCCTTTTGCTTATTGCACAAATCCTATTGTTTGCACCTTCTATTTCACAAGGAGTTGATTCATGCATTCATTCATGCTTTCTGCATGATGCCCCGATCTAGACTACCCATGAAGGAGGAATTTTTAAAAAATCAGTGTCTGAAAAGCACAAATAGGTTATGCATTTGCCCACCTTATTACTTAACAAATAAGCAGAAAAGTCCTGTGGCACCTTAAAGACTTAACACATTTGTCATGGCATGGGCTGGTTCACTCCAGCGGAGATCCTTCCATGGGCTGGATCACACCCACGCCCGCAATTTCCGACGTCTGCATCTGCACAGACGCAATTTCCGGCGTCTGCATAGTTGTGATTTCCGGCGCCATGGAAGTGAGTCTGCGCAGCTCCAGTTTAGCACAGTGTGCGGGGACTCACCAAGCGGGCAGCTCGGTTTGGGGGTGGCTCGCGGGCCGGTTAAACGACCCCCGTAGGCCACTTGTGGCCCATGGGCCCTAGATTGCTGACCCCTGGCATAAGCTCTGACGGGCTTGGAGCCCAACAGGAGAGGCTTAAGACTTGATGCCTCCATAAACATGTTGGTCTTTAATGTGCCAAGGAACTGCAGTCTTCTTGTCACAAGAGATTAACATGGCTACCCCTCTAGATTATTATTATTTTTGAAATCCATTTGGTAAAACGACTCTTTTTGAAAATGCAAAACTGCAGCGGGGAGGAAGGGGGGCGGCGGCTGCTTGATGACATGACAAGGGAGCCAGCCAATCGGTTCTGAACCACCCTGAGATGTTGTGTGAACCATTCCTGAGATCTACGGGCACAGGGTGGGATACAAATTTAATAAATAAATAAATTTAATAACAAATAACAAATAGGTAGCGTACACAGCTGGCTTCTGCTACAGACTACCAGAACCTTTTTGTTTTCTCCAAAGCTCAAACTTTTGGGGACAGGCACATTTTGTCCTCCCAGGACAGCTTGGCTGAAATATCAGCGCAGAACAGGTGTGATAAGACGTGCCAGATTTCTCACGGCAACCAGGAGCAGTGCTAGAGGTTGACAATCCCATCCACCATACCTATTTCCAGGGCTGTGCCCATGAAATGCGTCTGGTTCATGCCTGCGATATCTGTGTGTCTGCCACCCTCCCGACCATTATTCTGGCTGCGTCTGATCTCAAACTGGGCAGCGGAGAATCGGCTCCAGCCTCAGATTGGAATCGAGGATAACCAAAGGGAGTTTGTCAAACGTGTCCGCGGAACAAAACACATCCCACCTCGGCTGAATATTGACAACGAGCGTTAGATAACAGGTTTTAAAATAGGGTTGCAATATAAAAAGCAAACAGCCCCACACCTCTTTTGCCATCGCTGTGTATGGAAATCATTTCCTGTCTGGCCTTATCTTGGACGAGACTTTTCTTTTTATTTTCCTATCGAGGATTTGCAGGCAGCAATCTCTCTCCCCCCCCCCCCCCCGCCTCTCTTAATACTGGCTGTTTGTGTGCTTTTATTCTTCAGCTGAAGGGAGTTAACGTGGGGTTAATTAAGCACAACCAGGAAAAAGCACAGAGAACATCTGTACTCCTTCCTAGAGACAGCTGAGGCTATTAAAAAAAACCCCAAGGCTGCTTTTCTGGTAGAGACCAGCAAAGCGTGCTAGATAAGGTAGAGAAAGAGGCTTGCCTGACGCTCCCGCTTTCTGATAGATGAAATAAATTTGTTACCTAATACAGATTTTTAAAAAGCTTTGAGGTAAGGAGCCTTTCATAGCCCTCTCCTCCTCCATGAATTTGCCCAGTCATCTTGTAAAGCCATCCAAGTTGGTGGCCATCGCTCCTGTGGCAGGGAGTTCCACAGTCTCCATAGTTCCGCTTAGGCTTTCTTTTATCTCTCCTGAATCTCCCAGCATTCAGCTCCATTCCCACAAGTTCGAGGGAGGAAAGCTTTTCTCTGTCCGCTGGTCCACGCACTTTGCACTCACTCCCGCACGTCAATATTTAAAAGACTGCAGGAAAGTGATGCAAATCTCACGCCAAGACGCTATTTGCATCTATAGTTGTGTAAATGGTGCAGTTTTTGCACCTATGGTCTGCATAACAGGCCTGTTCGTGCTGGCCTTGGAGAGAGCCAAGGAACTACGTATGGACGCTCTTAACCACGGGTCAGCAAACTTTTTCAGCAGGGGCCGGTCCACTGTCCCTCAGACCTTGTGGGGGGCCGGACTATATTTTGAAAAAATAATAATGAACAAATTCCTGTGCCCCACAAATAACCCAGAGATGCTTTTTAAATAAAAGGACACATTCTACTCATGTAAAAGCATGCTGATTCCTGGACTGTCCGCAGGCTGGGTTGAGAATGCAATTGGGCCGCATCTACTGGGCTGAGGCCATTTAGGGCTTTCAAGGTCAGCACCAACACTTTGAATTGTGCTCAGAAACGTACTGGGAGCCAATGTAGGTCTTTAAAGGACTGGTGTTCTATGGTCTCAGCAGCCACTCCCAGTCCCCAGTCTAGCTGCCGCATTCTGGATTAGTTGTAGTTTCCGGGTCACCTTCAAAGGTAGCCCCACGTAGAGTGCACTGCAGTAGTCCAAGCGGGAGAAAACCAGCGCATGCACCACTCTGGCGAGACAGTCCGCGGGCTGTCAATTGCTGTCCCAAGTGCAACTGAGCAGCTTAGTGATTTGCAAGGTGTGTTGGGGGGCACATTGCCCGCCTAGCTGTCTCTACTTCTGCTCTCGTATTCTCTCTCCCCACGCATAGGGCCAACCAGCCATGGGTTCCGTGGGGGGCGAGCACTTCAAGGACCTCAGCCCTGTGGTGACTCCCGAGGGGAATGTGGTGATGAGCTTCAGCTTCGACAGCTACCAGCTGGAGGAGGAGGAACTTCAGGCCAAAGGCTGCCAGGCCAAAGGAGTCCTCACCTTCATGGAGCCAGGTAAGGGCCCCAGATGTCGTTTCCACGCAGGGTGTCGTGGGTCGTGATCAAACTCGTCACCTTATGCAGTTGCCTTTGCTTCCTCAATAACGTCCACTTTTGCAGACTCCAGACGCTTTGGACCACACAAGGGGGGCCCTGTAACAACAAGAGCCCTGTTTAGGGAAGCTTTTAATGTTTGATGTATTATAGTATTTTAATCTTTTTTTGGAAGCCGCCCAGAGTGGCTGGGGAAGCCCAGCCAGAAGGGCGGGGTATAAATTATAAAATTATTATTATTATTATTAACAACAACAAATAAATTAATTTATATCCCTCCCATCTGGTTGGGTTTCCCCAGCCACTCTGGGTGGCTCCCAACAGAATATTATTATTATTATTATTATTATTATTATTATTAATACAGTCATAACTCGGGTTGAAGTTGCTTCAGGTTGAGCATTTTCAGTTTGCACTCCGCGGCGTTACTTCCGGGTTTCACAGCTCACACATGCGCAGACTGTTAAAATGACGCCACGCGCATTCACAGAAGTGGCGAATCACAACCCACAGACACGGGTTGCGTTCGCTTCAGAATGCGAACGGGGCTCCGGAACGGATCCCGTTTGTATCCAGAGGTACCACTGTAGTGCGATCAAAACATTTGGAGGGCCATACGGTCGCCTCACATGCGCAGTCCATACGGATGTTGCGCGTGCGTCACCGGGTGGTTTGCCCCACCCCTCGGCGTCCCGCCACAGGTGCCTGAGAGAGTTCCTCCCCCACTATAGCAGGGTTGTCCCAAGACTTGTAATGAGAAATTTTCCACCTTTCTATATTTCCCAAAAGGAGATGTGGGTTTCCCTTGCCTGGCACAGTAAACGTCATGTTTTGCTGTGGATCAAGACCACTTTGCTCCTCTGAGGGATGAAGCAAACCACGCTCCCCAGCTCATCCTTAGAGCCAAGCGCAGGATAGTGGTTTGTTTTCTCCCAGGAAACTGTGACCTGCAGCCCAGATTTCTTCTTGGTTTACTGATGGTGGTTTCTTGGAGCAAAAGGAAGCACAAACCTTGGTTTGGTTGTAGAAAACTTAGCCAGGGATTGTGATTTGCTTCTTCTGGGCGATGCTAAACCACATAACTCCGGTACAGCGTGACCGACGGATTTTGCGTTTCCTCTGTTTGTTAGACTCTGTTAATCTCTTTGCATATAGACTGGTCTTTCCACGCTCCATGATATGTGATTTGGAGACGTTGCACAGCTAAGATCTGGTATTTGAGCACCTCCTGAGTATCCGCCGAAAGGTTGCAATTTGCTGAATGGAATTTAATCAGACTGGTATTTATCGTCTTGAGTGCGCATCATCCCCTCAGGCGCTAGATACCCTGCAAGAGCCTGCCGCTTTCGAACATTAATGCCAGCATCTTAAAAATTAAAAGCAGAGAGGGGTGGTTAAATCCCTTTTCCAAGCTGGAATGAGTTTTCTGCTCTGGAACATCTTCCGTTTTTATCCTCTGGGAGCCCATGAACTGAGATTTGTGCCCCTGCCTTCTTCATAACAGCTCCAATCCTGTGCACGCTTACTCAGGAGAAGGCCCAGTGAGCAGAGTAGGCATTATTTGTGAGCAGGGTTGCAATGTTTAGTTGGCTGAATGAATTAAATATTTTATTGTGACGGCACCTGCACAGTGTACAGTGGTACCTTGGTTTTCAAGTGTCTCAGAAGCTGAATGTTTCGGAACCTGAATGCCCAAAACCCGGAAGTACCGTATTTTTTGCTCTATAGGACGCACCGGACCACAAGACGCACCTAGTTTTTAGAGGCGGAAATCAAGGAAAAAAATATTATTTCCCCCCCCCCCCAGCCCCCAGAACTTGCAGCCAGACCTTTGCACCTCGCTTTTCGAACGTTTTCGAAGTCGAACGCTCTTCCAGAGTGGATTACGTTCAAAAACCACTATACTCTTTTCAGCACCTGCAAAAAACATCCCTGCTTGGGCAAGCCTACCCAGATATCCAGAGTGCTGGTGTGTTTTCTTGTTTATTGCTGGCTTTCAATTTTTGAATGCATTGTTTTTACGAATCATTTAATTGCCCAATTTTCTTTGTGAGCTGCTTTGAGGTTTTCTTCACTATAAACGCCACAAAATAAATAAAAGTAGCCTCTTCCTAACCATTTCTCCAAACTAAAAAAAGCTCCAGATGTTGCAACGTTTTCTCATTATCGCTCCATCCTTTTGATAATGTTGGGTGCCCTTTTCTGAACCCCTTTTTCCAAGTCTGCAACTTCCCTTTTGAGGTGAAGCGACCTTTTCTCGGTCTCCCGCAATCCTGTCCCTCTCATTTTCTCTCTTCTTTCCTGGCTATAGCCTGCGAAGACCCTGAGCCCCAGGATCGCTACCATGGGATTTACTTCGCCATGCTGCTAGCAGGGGTCGGTTTCCTCTTGCCTTACAATAGCTTTATCACAGACGTGGACTATCTCCATCACAAATACCCAGGTACGGTTTCCTCAATATTTCAGAGAACATTCTGGAAGGTCCAAAAATGCAGGTTTAGGCTGTTTTCCCAGAGCCAGTCATTCCATCCCCAGGCATTCAACACTCCTTCAGATATATTCCCCCTCCCTCCTTTCCTTCTTAAGTATTTTTATTTAATTCTATCCATACTATCCAAATAACAAAACATGAGACAAACATGTAAAAACTAAACTGAATCGTTCCAGGCTGGTGTGGGATGTTAACATCTACAAAAAGAAGTTCTAAAGCTGCTAAGATCATATATGAGACAAGTTCTTTTGATTATTGGAATCATGGAGACGATGCAGCGACAATATTATTATTTATTCTTGTTTATTTTATCCAATTTATATACCGCCCTTTATCCAAAGGTCCCAGGGCGGTGTACAACATTAAAAACACATCACAGAACATCAATGATAAAAGCGTAAAAAGAAATGTAGTACAAAAACATACTGATAGGTAGCCTAATAATAAAGCAACCGTCCCGAGAAATATGTCAGAGGAAATATGCCCCTCCTCCAGCTGTGTGTTAGTGGGCAGAGACAAAAGGGTTTATGGGATGTAGGATTTCAGTTTGGATGATGCAAGCAAGGAAAATTGATAGTATTATTAGTTTCTATCGTAATATTCATTGTCTCTTTAAAAACTAAATGCCAAAAACCTTGCAGTGATATCTATGTATTGAAGCTGAAATCACCAGGTGCGAAAACACTCAAAGCTCTATGGAGATAATTTTAGGAGGTCCAGCTGATGGGTGGAGTTCATAGCTGTCAACTTTTCCCTTTGCTTGCAATGAATCCTATTCGCAATAAGGGAATTTCCCTTTAAAAAGGGGAAACATTGACAGCTATGATGGAGTCGCTCCCGTCTTGCTTCTGGTTTGAAGGCAGAGCTGGCGGCCAGAGAAAGCAAATCTCGTGCACCCGGGGCCTGGATCCTGAAAGCTTATTTCTCCCTCCTTGCTGCCTTTCTCTCCTGCAGGGACCTCTATCGTGTTTGATATGAGCCTTACCTACATCTTGGTCGCCTTGGCAGCCGTCATCCTCAACAACGCGCTGGTGGAAATGTTGAGCCTCCACACCAGGATCGCGGTGGGTAAGTCTGGCCATTTAAAGCTCATGATAGGCTCACCGCTAATGCAGCGAACCTCTGTGCACAGCTTTCTTCCGTTTGTCAACATCTTCCTTTAAAAGCGCAGATCTCGGGAACGATGTAGGCCACGTTTCGCCAACCTCGAGCGCTCCAAGGACTCAGCTACATTAGTTAAAAAGCAGCGTTTTGAATGTGTTATAAACATGCAACACCAGATGGCCAAAAAAAAAAGGATTATTTGCAATTTTACGTTGTGGGTTTTCCTTTTGTTATAACGATTTAATTTCTGACATTTATAGTGCTTTTTCCCCAGTGTGTAGATCCACCCCAAGTGTTTTGTACAAATCACATCAGTCCCAACCAGATGTTTTGTAGTCCAGAACATCTGGGGGCACCAGGTTAGGGAGAATGGATGCGGCCTCCTAGATGATGATGCAGATGTTGATGATGATGATAAGTAAATATATATATATATATATATATATATATATATATATATATGCAGGTTTTGGTGTCCTCGGGTGTCTTCCCGTGTAAAAGTTGGGGTGTCTAGGCGACGTTTCGACGAGGTCTCACTCGTCATCTTCAGGCTGGTGCTTTCGGCTTCTTGTTACTGGAACAGAGCAGGATCTCAGTGTTTGAGTTCCTATAAATACTGTTGAGGGGGTGTGGTGTATAGCCTCCAATGTTCTGGGCAGAGAGGAAGTTCCCAGGCTAGTGTGCCTTTTCTTCTTTTGTTCCTTAATTACTTGAGGGATATCTTGAGTGATTTCTTGAGTGATATCCTGAGTACCACTTAGGTGGGTCATTAGGTGTGGATTAGTTGCTAAAGTCTTTGTGTCTTGACCTCTTGAACTTTGTGAAGAGTTTTTCTGAGAAGATGGCTGTACTGCACTTAGTTGTGCTCTGGCTTGGCTTCGTGTATAGGGGCGAGCTGTGGTTTTGTGGCCTGTGTCAGCCAGATCTGTGTAGGGATTGCAGGGGGGTGCAGCATCCGGAGGTGCCACCATGGTTTGGCTACTGGATGGTGTCTGTAATTTATCTGTGGAGAGGGTCTGGGTTTGGGTCTGGTGTGGTTGATTGGTGATAGCGTTCTGTGTGCCTCTGGATCTGGTATCAGTTTTTGTGGGGAGGGCTAATTTCCAGATGTCTGGCAAGCGGGATGTGTCGTCACGCTTGTTCATGTTGTGAGGGTGTTTCTCTATCTCGATGGCTTCCATGATTATTCTCTTGTGGTGATGTTCCATGTTAAAGAGCAATTTGGAATCTGCAAAATTAATTTCGTGTCCTGTTTCTTTCATGTGTTGGAAAAGAGAGGAAGTTTTTTCTTCTTTTTTGACGGCATTCTTGTGTTCTGCGATACGTGCATTTATTCGTCTGTTTGTTTGTCCAATGTACGTGGCTGGGCAGACTTTGCAGGGTATTTCATAGACCCCTTGGTTTTCCAACTGGATTTTATCCTTGGGGTTTCTGAGGATATTGGCTATTTTTTGGTTGGTGCAAAAGGCTGTTTTGATATTGTGTTTATGGAGGATTTTGCTAATTTTATCTGTAGTGCCCTTGATATAAGGAAGGAGGGCCATGCCATTGTTTTCTTCTGTGTCTTGGTTTTTGGGGGGTGTTTCTTTTTGGATTAGCTTCGTAACCCTGTTTTGCTGGTATCCATTGGCAATTAACACATTTGAGAGATTCTGTAACTCAGTTGTCAAGTGGTCTTTGTCAGCCAGGCGTTTGGTTCTGGAGATGAGAGTCTTGGCTACGGAGTTTATTTGTGCAGGGTGGTGGTGTGATTGTGCATGTAAGTAGCGGTTGGTGTGTGTTTTTTTCCGGTAGATAGTGTGTCCTAGGGAGGCCATCGATGTTGTATCTCTCTTCACACAAGTGCCCATTAATGAAGCCTTGACAGCCATTCAAAACAAATACAATCCCCCCGAATACATCTTGGACCTGACCAACCACTGCCTAACCAACACGTACTTCATCCACAATGGACAAAGATACAAACAGATAGAAGGAGCACCTATGGGATCACCCCTCTCACCGGTCATCGCAAACCTGTACATGGAACACTTTGAAACCAATGCTTTAGACAAGTCAGAACACAAACCCAAACTTTGGCTCAGATATGTTGACGACACCTTTGTAATTTGGCCACACGGGAAGGAAAAACTGGATAGCTTCCTCACACATCTCAACAGCCTACACCCCAAAATACAATTCACTATGGAAATAGAAGCCAACAACCAACTTCCCTTCCTTGACGTCCTAATCTACAAAAAACCTGATGGCTCCCTAGGACACACTATCTACCGGAAAAAAACACACACCAACCGCTACTTACATGCACAATCACACCACCACCCTGCACAAATAAACTCCGTAGCCAAGACTCTCATCTCCAGAACCAAACGCCTGGCTGACAAAGACCACTTGACAACTGAGTTACAGAATCTCTCAAATGTGTTAATTGCCAATGGATACCAGCAAAACAGGGTTACGAAGCTAATCCAAAAAGAAACACCCCCCAAAAACCAAGACACAGAAGAAAACAATGGCATGGCCCTCCTTCCTTATATCAAGGGCACTACAGATAAAATTAGCAAAATCCTCCATAAACACAATATCAAAACAGCCTTTTGCACCAACCAAAAAATAGCCAATATCCTCAGAAACCCCAAGGATAAAATCCAGTTGGAAAACCAAGGGGTCTATGAAATACCCTGCAAAGTCTGCCCAGCCACGTACATTGGACAAACAAACAGACGAATAAATGCACGTATCGCAGAACACAAGAATGCCGTCAAAAAAGAAGAAAAAACTTCCTCTCTTTTCCAACACATGAAAGAAACGGGACACGAAATTAATTTTGCAGATTCCAAATTGCTCTTTAACATGGAACATCACCACAAGGGAATAATCATGGAAGCCATCGAGATAGAGAAACACCCTCACAACATGAACAAGCGTGACGACACATCCCGCTTGCCAGACATCTGGAAATTAGCCCTCCCCACAAAAACTGACACCAGATCCAGAGGCACACAGAACGCTATCACCAATCAACCACACCAGACCCAAACCCAGACCCTCTCCACAGATAAATTACAGACACCATCCAGTAGCCAAACCATGGTGGCACCTCCGGATGCTGCACCCCCCTGCAATCCCTACACAGATCTGGCTGACACAGGCCACAAAACCACAGCTCGCCCCTATACACGAAGCCAAGCCAGAGCACAACTAAGTGCAGTACAGCCATCTTCTCAGAAAAACTCTTCACAAAGTTCAAGAGGTCAAGACACAAAGACTTTAGCAACTAATCCACACCTAATGACCCACCTAAGTGGTACTCAGGATATCACTCAAGAAATCACTCAAGATATCCCTCAAGTAATTAAGGAACAAAAGAAGAAAAGGCACACTAGCCTGGGAACTTCCTCTCTGCCCAGAACATTGGAGGCTATACACCACACCCCCTCAACAGTATTTATAGGAACTCAAACACTGAGATCCTGCTCTGTTCCAGTAACAAGAAGCCGAAAGCACCAGCCTGAAGATGACGAGTGAGACCTCGTCGAAACGTCGCCTAGACACCCCAACTTTTACACGGGAAGACACCCGAGGACACCAAAACCTGCATATATATATATATATATATATATAATTTATATGCTGCCCATCTGACTGGGTTTCCCCAGCCACTCAGAACAGCTTCCAGCAAAATATAATCTGGTTGACATCCACCTGCCTCAGGAGACAATGGAGGAGTGTGCCTTTGGGGGTGAGGTCAAGCTGTTGGACAGTTGCAGCACCTGCTGCGGCTGTAGAGACCGATAGGGGAGAGACATGTTTTGTTGCAGTCGGGGCAGATGTAGGCGCCCGGTTGTGCTGCTGCAGATGCGCCAGGGCGTTTCTTCTCTCTGTGCTCCTCCCAGCAGTCATTCCTCCCCTGGTCACTTCTGTGGACGCACAACCTGACTATCTGTCTCCAGGCGCTGTGGTTGTCTGCAAGGGAATCCCACACAGCAGGGTTGATGTCGCCGGCCTTCATGTCATGTTTGTAGACATTTTTGTAACACAGAGTTGGTCTGCCAACAGGCCTGGTGCCGGAAGCCAGCTTCCCTTGGGGATCCTTTATTATTTAAATTTATATGCTGCTGTTCCATATAAATATGCCCAAAGCAGCTCACAACAGAACAATATTAAAAGCACAACTTTTAGTAAAAAGAACATTTTCTGCTGATAGTCCCATGAAGAACCTATTCCAGTAGTGCTGCCTTCAGATGTTCTTGTTTAGATGTCCTTCCATTCTGTGGACCAGACCAAGCCAGTGTAGATGTCGCTGAGACAGGGATGCAAACAGGCTGGGAATATGGACTTGGGAGAGCGCACTGTTGCCAAAATTTTAGGGGAGAATGTAAGAGGCGAGGCAGCTGCTAAGTGGAAGGGATTTCCATCCCATAATCCCAATTCTACATCTTCACCATCATCATCATTATTTTGCTTATCTTACAAAAACTCAAGGCGATTTACAACAAGAAACAAACATATATTAAAACCAAATCAGCATGCCACCCACTCAGTTAGTAAAGAGCCAAAAGCCTTGCAAAAAAGGATTCCCCCCCCCCCCCGGCACCTAAATAAATGTAACAATGGTCCCAGGCCAGCCTCTCTGGGGAGAGCATATTCCGCAAGCTGGGAGCCGCCACCCCGTTCTCATGTTTCCACCCTCCGGACCTCACCCAGGGAACAAAGAAGGGCCTCAGATGATGGACGCAGTGTCTGGGTCAGTTTGTAGGAATTCAGCAAATGTGGTTTGTCCACATCAGTGAATGGGGTTGGCTTGCAGCTTGACGCTCCGGGGACTTCCTGCTGAGAAATGATTCCGCCCCCCCTTCTCTGTTCCAGGGTACCTCTTTGCCTTGGGCCCCCTCCTCTTCGTCAGCATCTGCGACGTCTGGCTGGACCTCTTCACCCAGGCGCAAGCTTACGCCATCAACCTCATTGCCGTGGGTGTGGTGGCCTTTGGTTGCACAGGTAGGCGGAGGGCGGGCAGGGGGCAGCCAGCCTCACAACGGACACAATAATTATTATTATTTCTGCCCTGCCCATCCGGCTGGGTTTCCCCAGCCACTCTGGGTGCCTCCCAACAGATTAAAAACAGCATAAAACATCGAACATTAAAAACTTCCCTAAACAGGGCTGCTTTCAGATGTCTTCTAAAAGTTGGATAGTTGTTTATTTCCTTGACATCTAATGGGAGGGCGTTCCACAGGGCGAGTGCCACCACCGAGAAGGCCTTCCGCCTAGTTCCCTGTAACCTCGCTTCTCGCAGGGAGGGAACTGCCAGAAGGCCCTTGGAGCTGGACCTCAGTGTCCGGGCTGAACGATGGGGGTGGAGACTGTTAGGATCGTCCTACTCTCGTGTAGGACCCTGGTAGAGACACATGCCCGACTAGCATGTTCTCTCCCTGCTGGTCAGTTGTTCAGGAGCTTCAAAAGCTTTCTTCAGCCTGAGCATCACAGCAACAGATGCCAAAAGACATCAGTACACTTACGATCCTACAGAGTATTTGCGTAACAGAACTCAGTAGCTCAGCATTTTGGCTAATCTACTTTATTTACATATAATACACTTGGAGCATTCTGACTCAGCTCCTTCCTCTTTCTCATCAGAAAGCAAAGAGAGAGAAAAACAAAGGATAATAGTCCCACATCACAGAATACAGTAATACCAAAACATCCTGCCTGCATCACTTCCCACTCTGTGGAATGAAAACTTATACCGTCATGTGATAGACAACAATCCCATGACTGCAAACACGGAGCAAGAATCCTAACACCTTCGGGTATACTGGACTGAGGCTGTTTCCCCTCCCCTTTAATTGCTTTAGCTGAGATTCCTCCATTGCAGAGGGTTGGACTAGATCAGTCTTTCCCAACCTTTGGTCTCCAGCTGTTTTCAGACTACAATTCCCATCATCCCTGACCATTGATCTTGCTAGCTAGGGATCATGGGAGTTGTAGTCCAAAAACAGCTGGAGGCCCAAGGTTGGGAAACACTGGACTAGATGACCCTGGGGGTCTCTCCCAATTCTACGATTCCACAATTCTGCCATTTTCCTCCCTGAATTCCGCTGCTCCCTGTAGGCACAGCCCAGATCAAAGGCAAGACTTAAGTGTCACAAAACGAATCCAGAAAGCCGTTTCTGGAATAAGTCTGGAATCAAGCTTGAACTTGCTGGCAGCTTTCTCCAACTCCGTTCCCTCCAGATTTGTGGACTTCTGCTCCCATCAGCCCCAGGCGGCCAAGCCATTGCTGTCCAAAACAGCTGGAAGCCACTAGGCTGGGAAGGCTGACAGACTAGCCATGCTCCTAATCTAGGGTTACCAGACGCCCCAGTTCCTGGGGTCAGTCCCTGGATTTGCAAATCAGTCCCTGGACAAATTCCATCCCCGGAATGTCCCCAGATTTGCAAATCTGTCCCCAGTAGCCCAGAGCCAGCCTGGTAGTGCAGTTGGCTCCGGCTGGCTTCAGGAGCTGCCCGCTGCCACGGAGCCCACCATTTTTCTTTGCCGAACGTCCCCATATGAGGTGTTGCGTACAAGACACATCATATGGGGACTTCTGGGAGGCAAACTGGTGGTCGCCACGGCAGCGAGCAGCAAGCAGATCCTGAAGCCAGGCAGAGCCAACTGCACTAACAAGCTGGCTCCGGGCTTCTGACTGCCGCTGCTGAAGGGGAACCGGGGACATCTGGTGGTACAGATCTCTTGCCCCCTTCCCCCTTTGTTTTGACTGATTGGGGGAGGCTCGGGAGTTGCGGGCGGCCGGCTGTTGCCCAGTTTATAAAAAAACTCTGCGCATTTATGTTTCACAGTCCGTATTACTGACTCCCTGTTGCTACTCGGCTTCAAAAAAAAAAAAAAAGGGTCCCCGGATTCATTGAAAAAAAATCTGGTAATCATATCCTAATCCTTTCTTCTGTCTGTCTGTCTGTCTCTCTCCTCTTAAGTGCAGCAATCCAGCTTTTATGGCTACACCGGGATGTTACCAAAGCGCTACACCCAGGGGGTGATGACCGGCGAGAGTGAGTATTGCCCAAAATCCAAGCCCCCATTTTTTTAGATTGTTTTTACTTATTTACCGTATTGGCCCGACTATAAGCTGCACTTTTCTCCCCCACCTAATTCCGACCATGCAAAGTTAAAATGCAGTTTAAATTCACGACCTTACAAAAATGGGCTTTTACGATGTCGCTGCTGAAACAGACGTGCGGTAAAACAGAACAGAAAAATGTTTTGTTGCTGACCTCGAGACTGTTCCTCTGCCATTTGTGGGTGTGGGTGCCTGCGGAATTCTAGCAACTGAATAGCGATTTGTGATGTTAGCGATTGTACAGCAACTCTTGCGGGCTTGCAAGATCAAAGGCTTAAATTGGCTTGGAGTTACAGTTCTACCAACCGCAGCGATTCTCGGCCTGTAACAAAATTTTAAGGGAGCAGCTTGTATTCGGGTATTGTCTCCCCCCACCTTGAATTTTAAAGGTGCGGCTTATTTGCGGGTGCGGCTTATATCCAGGCCAATACAGTATATAAGCAGCAAGAATCAACATTCAACAATCCATCTGTCAGGGACTGTTTATCTATGATTCCCACATCGCAAGGGGGTTGGAACAGATGACCGTTGGAGATGACAAGCAATCATTTGAAGTACTTATTTCAAGAGTGTGTGTGAATGTAAATACATGGCTACTCCAGGGGAGAAATAGCCAACATAGTCCCCTCCAGTTGCCCACCATCCCTGATCATGGGATCTGTTCAGCCACTGTGAAATCAAGATGCTGGACTAGATGAGCCTGGATATCAAGATCTCCTGATGATGCTTTTCTTAAACCAGCGGTTCTCAGCCTGTGGGTCCCCAGATGTTGTTGAACTACAACTCCCATCACCCCTAGCTAGCAAGGCCAGAGCTCAGGGATGACGGGAGTTGTAGTCCAACAACATCTGGGGACCCACAGGTTGAGAACGTAAACGATTGTGCAGGGAGGGCTGCTAATTTGTCCATGGAAAACAGCCCAGGTGTGTGTTTGTGTGTGCAGGTGAAATCCTTCCCTGATCAAAATCACTCTTCCTCGCTCCCCTCAATCCTAATAATAATAATAATAATAATAATAATAATAATAATAATAATAATACTTTATTTATATGCCACCCATTCAACTGGGTTTCCCCAGCCACTCTGGGCGGCTCCCAACGACAACAACAAAAAATAAAAAACACAATACAATTTTGCACCCTAAAAACTTCCCTGCTTTTTGTGTGGGGCAAATGCCTTCCCCCAGGGAGGAACTAGAATGGTAAGTGCTCTTCTTACCATGAACAATGAGTGACTAGAGGAGAAGGAATCGGTATTTTCCTCCGCTGCACTCCTGTAGGTTCGTGACTGTAGATTCCTAGATTTCTTTCCTACAGAGAAGCTGCTGCTGGAGCTGCCATTGATTTCCGTGGGCAGTAAACGCTCCTCAGTAGTGCAGTATTAATCTGACTAATAATGAGCTTGAGCTGGAAGATTAATCAACTGAAACTCTGGAGAAGAGGGGAAGGTTGTTAGATTTCTGCAGCAGGCTGCTAGGAAGCCTGCCATTTCTCTGTCTCACGAGGGAGGTCGTCTTACGGTGCTGGTTCTTGACAGCGTCACAGCCCTGCGGCAGAAGAGTCAACCTCTGAGCCCAGCTGACCCAAATTTTGGCCCCAAGGAAATCTAGATTCTGGGGCTGCGGTTAAATAAGGCAAACCAAGCAGATCGGGAAGAGGACGTTCCTGGCTTTGAGGCATTTCGTAATTTGTAAATGGAATAGAATAAATGGCTACTGGTCTGTTTCCAGGCACAATTCAAAATGCTGGCTGTGGTCTATAAAGCCCTGTGCTGCTTATGTCCAGGCTATCAGAAAGAGCAGGGTTCCCCAAACTTGACCCTCCAGCTGTTTTTGGACTACAACTCCCATCATTCCTAGCTAGCGGGACCAGGGGTCAGGGATGATGGGAATTGTAGCCCCAAATCAACTGGAGACCCAAGTTTGAGAAACCCTGAGAAGGACTATCTTCCCTCATGCACCCGCCACCCTCAGAGGACCACTTGGTGGGATGGCGGGAGAGGGCCTCCTTGGTGGTGGCTCCTCTCAGGCAACTTTGGAACTCCCTGCCTAGGGAAGCCAAACTGGCTCTTGCCATCCTTCTGCCAGCAGGTGAAGACCATATTGTTCCAACTGGCTTTGGGGAACAGACTGCTTTCATGAAAGCCCTGGTGCTGTGCTATTTTAATAGATCAATTCAGACACTGAGAGACTGTATTAATGTTTAATTATTTTAAATGATTGCGGGTCTTGTCCCCCCCATGTTTTTGGCTGTTTTTGTCTTATCTTTGAGCTGCTTTGAGTCCCTGCCAGGGGAAAAGGTGCGGTATTATTATTAAAGGAAAGGATGCTAGTAAAGGTAAAGGGCCCCCTCACCATTAGGTCCAGTCATGACTGACTCTGGGGTTGCAGTGCTCTTCTCGCTTTATTGGCCGAGGGAGCCGGCATACAGCTTCCGGGTCATGTGGCCGGCATGACTGATCCGCTTCTGGCAAACCAGAGCTGCGCACGGAAACACTGTTTACCTTCCTGCCGGAGCAGTACCTTTTTATCTACTTGCACTTTGACATGCTTTCGAACTGCTAGGTTGGCAGAAGCAGGGACTGAGCAACGGGAGCTCACCCCGTCGTGGGGATTCGAACCACTGACCTTCTGATTGGCAAGCCCTAGGCTCTATGGTTTAACTCACAGCGCCACCCATGTCCGAGAGGCCAAATACAAGTGTTTTTGTGCATGGACTACAAGAAGATCAAACCTCTCCATTCTGAAGGAAATCAGCCCTGAGTGCTCACTGGAAGGACAGATCCTGAAGCTGAGGCTCCAAGACTTTGAGAAGAGAAGACTCCCTGGAAAAGACCCTGATGTTGGGAAAGATGGAGGGCGCAAGGAGAAGGGGACGACAGAGGGCGAGATGGTTGGACAGTGTTCTCGAAGCTACCAGCATGAGTTTGACCAAACTGCGGGAGGCAGTGGAAGACAGGAGTGCCTGGCGTGCTCTGGTCCAGAGGGTCACAAAGAGTCGGACACGACTAAACAACAACAACAACAACAGCAACATAATAATGATGATGATGATGATGATGATGATGATGTCTTTGGAATGTAACCCCTGTGCAAGATGTGAACATACTGAAGTCTTAAAGTCGGAGGTTTCTGCAGTACAGATGAGGCTCAGGATTGCATCTCGCTTGCCAGGGTCCCCTTGCTGTACTCCTTACCTCCTTTCCCCTTCTTCATAGAGCTGTGTGTGGGAATGTTAAGGATAGTAAAAAAGGCTATATTGAATAAGTATTATCCTTCCTTCACTCACACTAGAAAATGATGTAGCAGAGCAGATTCCCCTCAATATAGCTGGAAGCTAGTGTGCAGATTTGTTTGAATCTCTTAGTTAAGATTATTTCCCGCTGTCCCCTTTAATCCCACTTAAAAAGAATGATAGTCTTTCTGAGTACAGTGGAACCTCGTGTTACGTACCGTCCTCCTTGCGAACGCTGTGGGTTACGAGCTCTGCTAATCCAGAAGTAGATGCTGCCGGTTGCGAACTTTGTCGCGGGGTGCAAGCGGAAGTTGCGCGCCGGTGGCACAGCAGCAGCGGAAGGTGCTATTAGCGAAAGCGCACCTTCTGTTACGAGCGGTTTTGGCTTAAGAACGGACCTCCGGAATGGATTAAGTTCGTAACTGGAGGCCCCACTGTAAAGTCACAAAAAGTTTACTCACATTTCAGTTCACGATTTGATCCCTGAAAGGCAGAATTTACAGTGGTACCTCGGGTTAAGAACTTAATTCGTTCTGGAGTTCCGTTCTTAACCTGAAGCACCACTTTAGCTAATGAGGCCTCCTTCTGCTACCACCCCGCCAGAGCACGATTTCTGTTCTCATCCTGAAGCAAAGTTCTTAACCTGAGGTACTATTTCTGGGTTAGCTGAGTCTGTAACCTGAAGCGTATGTAACCTGAAGCGTCTGTAACCCGAGGTACCAATGTGCTTGGTAGTTACACAAAGAAACTGTGAGTTGAGCTCAGGTGCTGCTGGCTGAGAGCCAGCAGATAGCAAAATTAAGTTGAGATAACAAAATGGCTGCAGGAGAGCAGCATGGCAGCAAAAGACAGAGCAAGACAATAGAAAGATAAAACAGACTGAGAAGCTGGCTGCATGACCTGGCTCTTTATGGAGTCACCAGAGCCATGTCCATCTCCCAGGTCACATGTACAGGGGAGATGCTCCAGGAAGTTACACTGACTGGATGTCCCCCTGCCTGTGCCTGCTCTAGGGAAATGAGGAACGTTGCGTTTGACTGCACCAGCGGATTACGTCCCACCCTGTGGAGTTGGAAGGGACCCCGAGGGTCTAGTTCAGTGTTTTTCAACCACTGTTCCATGGCACACTAGTGTGCCGCGAGATGTTACCTGGTGTGCTGTGGGAAAAATTGAAAAATTTGAAATATTTTTTTTAAAAAAGTCAAATTTTCGCCCACTAGGCGGGCACCAGACTGTGTCCACCCTATTTTCCATCCGTCCTGGGTGGGGATCAGATCGGATGGGATCGGATGAGAGTGGACAGGCGATCCACTCTCATCCGATTCCCCATAGAGCTACATGTGTGTCTTTCTTCGATTCCCCATAGAGCTACGTGTGTGTCTTTCTTCAATTCCAGCCAGAATACATGTGTGTCTTTCTTCAATTCCAGCTTTTGCGCACGTGCGATCCGCGAAACTCAGAAAAATACTTCCGGGTTTGCCGCTTTTGCAACCCGAATTTGCGAAACGTAACCCAAGGGTTTACTTTACAGTCGTACCTCATGTTATGTTTGCTTCAGGTTGCGCATTTTCAGGTTGTGTCCTGCGGCGACCAGGAAGTACCGGAAAGGGTTACTTCTGGGTTTCGCCACTTGCGCATGTGCAAAATGATATCACGCACATGCGCAGAAGTGGCAAATTGTAACCCGCAGATGCGCAGATGCACAGACATGGGTTGCGTTCTTTTCAGGTTGCGAACGGGCCTCCGGAACGGATCCCATTCGCAACCAGAGGTACCACTGTATTTGTGTTTTTATAAACCACAGAGCCTAGGGCTTGCTGATCAGAAGGTCGGCGGTTCAAATTCCCGCAATGGGGTGTATGCCCATTGCCCGGTCCCTGCTCCTGCCAACATAGCAGTTCGAAAGCACCTCAAAGTGCAATTAGATAAATAGGTACCGCTCCGGTGGGAAGGTAAACAGTGTTTCCGTGCGCTGCTCTGGTTTGCCAGAAGCGGCTTAGTCATGCTAGCCACACGCGGAAGCTGTACGCCGGCTCCCTCGGCCAATAAAGCGAGATGAGCGCCGCAACCCCAGAGTCGGCCACGACTGGATCTAATGGTCAGGGGTCCCTTTACCTACCTTTACCTTTATCATAATTTTATCCTGTGAGATCTGAGGGTATAGGGCGGTATATAAATTTAGTAACAGCAATAATCATAACCGCCCGCTTTTCTGCTCTCGCTTCCTCAGGCACGGCCGGGGTCATCATTTCCCTGAGCCGCATCTTCACCAAACTCCTCCTGTCGGACGAGAAGGAGAACACCATCATCTTCTTCTTCATCTCCATCACCCTCGAGCTCCTCTGCTTCATCCTCCACCTCCTGGTGAAGCGGACGCACTTTGTGAAGTACTACACGGCCCGCTCTCGGGACAGGGGGGCCCCCGAGTGCAGGGGGGCCGGGGGCCACGGCTCTGGGTACAGGGTCCACCATGATGTCACGGCCGAAGACATCCGATTTGTAAGTGGCCCCTTCCCCGTGCAAAGTGAGCCCACGAGTTGGGCAGGGGGTGTCAGGCTCGAACCACTTTTTCTCTATGGCATTTGAAAATTCGGATCATTGTTGTTTTTAATTTAAAAACAGCCATGTCTTGAGCAAATAATTTAAATAGACAGCACCTATATGATATCGAGCGACAGAATAATCTGGCCACGATAAGGAAATTTTGTCCATGGTATGATTATTTTCCACCTAGTCATTTCTATCTCTCTCTTTCTGTGACTACTGAATCAAAGACCTTGGTAACAGCTTCTTGCCTTTCGCTACCAGCAGACTGCCGTGAGGGAGGGGGGTCAGATTCCCTAAAGGACAACAGGGGCTGAGGCTGGTTGTTTCCTCCCCTTTTGCACTCTCAGGAGAACCGGCCGGGCGGGCAAGAAGCCTCCCCCCCAGAAGCCTTTGGGCAGGAGGGGGAGTTGGCCGGCGGTGGAGGCACTTACGTGAGATTTGACGTCCCTCGGGCCAAATTCCAGAGGAGCTGGCCGAGCTTCAGAGGTAAGGGCGAGGGGTCCCTCCCAGGGGCATCACAAGGGGTGCATGGGGGGTGTCAAAATCTCCCCAGGTGGATCAGCATGGTGGCACTCACACTCCTGGCGCGCAGTTTTTTGTGATTGGCACGATCATTGGCGCGGAAATGCGCCCACTTATCGTGCAAATACGCCCAGAGATTAGTCTGGCACGCCCCCCCCCCCCCGGTGGACAGCATTCACACACCCCAGTGGGAGGCGCTCGCATCCCCATCGGGCAGTTTTATGCAATCGGCGGTCAGATTTTCGTGCTTGGCTGGCGGCGCTGGGTAACCTTTGGGCAAACTTCCCAAAAAAAAACTCAACCGAAAATAGCTCACCAACTCTGGGCAACGTTCCCAAAAATTGCAATGGTGGGGGGGTGACAAAAAAATTGCACCAGGTACCACTTGACCTTGCTACGCCTCTGATCCCTCCTGGGGAGAAAGGTGCCCAAGACTTTTGTGGGTTCAGCCGCTGCCCGGCCGTTCCCTGTGATGTTGTTTCCTGCTGTGGAAACCCCCTCTGCCCCTTTGTAAAAAGGGGGCAAACTCCCCAGTCCTAGTTACACCGTGACCCCCACCTCCTTTGCCGCCCCTCCTTTGCAGACATGATGCTCCACCGATACATCGTCTCGAGAGTCATCTGGGCGTACATGCTCTCCATCGCGATGACGTACTTCATCACACTGTGCCTCTTCCCCGGACTGGAGTCGGAAATCCGGAATTGCACCCTTGGGGAGTGGCTTCCCATTCTCATCATGGCCATCTTCAACCTCTCGGACTTTGTGGGCAAGGTAGGAACTGGCTGCCCCTCCCCCATCCAAAGTAGGTACCCAGCGCCCCACTGAGAAGAGGGATTTTGAGTTAATTTATTTCAGACATAGGCAAACTCTGGCCCGCCAGATGTTTGGGACTACAGTTCCCATCATCCCTGACCACTGGTCCTGTTAGCTAGGGATGATGGGAATTGTAGTCCCAAACATCTGGAGGGCTGGAGTTTGCCTATGCCTGATTTGTTTACTCCATTCACGTGCTACCTTTTTCTCCAAGTAAAAACATAATAGGAAAAAAACACCAATTTAAAATACAGGCTAAAATGCAATTTAAAATGCAGCCTCATTTTAAAAGTAGCCCATAGATCAAAACTGTAAGGGCAGGGAAACGTAAGGGTCAGACTGAGTCCAAGCCAAACGCCAGGCGGAACAGCTCTGTCTTGCAGGCCCTGTGGAAAGATGTCAAGTCCCACAGGGTCCTAGTCTCTTGTGACAGAGCATTCCACCAAGTTGGGGCCAGTGCTGAAAAGGCCCTGGCCCTAGTTGAGACCAATCTAACCACCTTGTGACTTGGGACTTCCAAAGTGTTGTCATTTGTGGACCTAAAGTGGGGCATACAAGGAGAGGCGGTCCCATAGGTACGTGGGTCCTAGGTCACATAGGGCTTTAAAGGTCAAAACCAGCAACTTAAACCTGACCCTGTACCTCACCGGGAGCCAGTGCAGTTGGTAAAGCACTGGATGAATGTGATGCCACGGCGAGGACCCCGTAAGGAGTCTCACCGCAGCATTCTGCACCCGCTGGAGTTTCTGGGTCAGCTTCAAAGGCAGCCCCGCGTAGAGCAAGTTACAATAATCTGTCGAATGGTCTCTTTAAATTTGAAGGTTCATTATTGTTCCACAAGATGTGTATTTCTCTAAAGGCCAGAGCAAATAACATGACCTGGTTTTACAGCTGTGAAGCAGTATAGCAGGTGCTGTTAAGTTGTGGTAATTAAGCTGTTGGGTATGGTATATAAAGAGCAGTATGTAGCTCTCTCAGTACGCTGGTGGACGGGTCATGTTTATTGATATATTGTAATTTAGAGTAAAAGGAATTTTTGTTTTTGTTATTAAAACCTAGCAAAAGTTATTTTGCGTTTCTTGAATGTGTGGCCTCCCCAACACGCCTTCTGCAGCCCAACTAATCTGCAAATAGCCAACATAATCAAGCCTGGAGGTGACCGTCGTGTGGATCACTGTGGCCAGATCAGGGCGAGAGAGGTAAGGGACCAACTGCTTAACCCAGCGCCTTCCTCTTTGCCCTTCCAGATCCTGGCTGCCTTGCCTTACGACTGGAGGGGCACACACCTCCTCATCTATTCCTGCCTGAGGGTCGTCTTCATCCCGCTCTTCATCATGTGCGTCTACCCCAGTGGGAAGCCCACCTTTGGCCACCCGGCCTGGCCTTGCATCTTCTCCCTCCTGATGGGCATCACCAACGGCTACTTTGGCAGCGTGCCCATGATCCTGGCGGCGGGCAAAGTGAGCCCTGAGCAGCGAGAGCTGGCAGGTAAGCGGGCAGGTGGGGAGCCGGCTGCCCTGCCCTGCAGGGGGGTCGTCGTGGAGGAAGGGGCTGGCAGAGTATCCACAAAGGGAAGATTCGCACCTGCGTCCCATTGCACCGAGAGAGGGCTCGTAGGTGGCAGGGATCGCCATGGGGCAAGGGTTCTGTCAGGGAACTGCCATCTAAAGCGCCGGGGGCGCAAAGGCTCACTGAGGTTGAGAGAGGAGTAGCAGCGGAAGAGGGAACCAGTAGAGGGCGAGCAAGAACTCCAAGGGAAAGTGAGTCGGAGGGATGGCTCAGAGACGCTTCCAGCGAAAACAGTGGGGAGGTCTCAGGACCTCCTATAGGGACACCCACACCTCGCCGGAAACTGTCACGCCGAGAGGCCAGACGACGTGTTTCCGTTAAAGAGCTTTTATGTTGGAAACGATTCCGAAAGCAGCCACTTTCGGATTCTACTAGTGATTGACGCAGCCATGCTGGAGGGGCTCCGTCACAGGCAGAGGTTTGAAAACCTGATCAAACTCTGAGGGACTTGCATTTTACGCATAAGCAGCTCATCGTCCCATCACAGCAATCCGAAAGTCACCGAAAGCCAGCTTGTGCAGGGAGAAGCATCATGAGCAACCCAGCCGGAACCGGAGGAGCAGGAGCAGCTGGAGGGGGTCCAAGCCTGGAAGAAAGGTACAGGGCGTTGGAGATCCAGTTGGCGCTGCAAACGGCGAGGCTTGAGGAGAGGAGGGCTCAGGATGCAGAAAAGGGAAAGGAGAAAACCACCCCGCTCGCCAGAAAGGTGCCAGGATTGGTGCAGAAATTCGGGGGGGATCCCAGGAACTATCATGCCTTTAGAACAGAGATGCAATACGCTCTAAACTTGCAGTTTGATGACTTCCCCGACGAGGAATCGCGAGTGGCTTTTGTGATTGGCCATCTCGAATCCGGGGCGAAAGATTGGGTTAGACCCCTGATGGCAGCGAATAATGAGATCCTAAAGGACACGAGGAAGTTTTTTCGTGCCATGGACCTGATGTTTTCCAGCGATATTGAGCAGGGGGTGGTGCGAAGGCAGTTAATGGCTTGCCAGCAAGGAAGCAGATCTGTCCGTGAGTACTGGACTGAGTTTACTATGCTGATTCATAAATTGGGGTGGGACCTATCGGCGGAGCCCATCCAAATGCTTTTCGAAGAGGGGCTTTCTTCAACCGTCAAAGATGAGCTTTCCCGGGGGCCCAGGGCGGAGTCTATGGATCAGTTAACCAAATCTGCGCTGTGCATAGGAGCGCGCCAGGAGGCGAGGGCTTTGGAAAAGCGGGAAGGGAAAGGAGACCGTTGGAGGGAGTTCCGCATTCCAGACATTCCAGAGCCACCTTTCCCGCCGGCAGAGCCGATGGAAGTTGGAACAGCGCGGGCGCGCGCAGTTTCAAATCCCAGTGAAGGGCGGAAGAAGGAGGGAAGGAGCGCCAAGAGATGTTATCTCTGCCAACAGCCAGGGCACTTTGCCAGAGTCTGCCCACAAAGAAAGGAATGGCAAGGGATGGCAGGAGCTGTTGGGGGAAAGGAAGAGGAAGGCAAGGAGCAAGTAAAAGCCAACGCCTGGCTGCCACCGTCGGGGCACAGCAGCCAGGCCAAAGAGCAGTGAAAGTGCCCATGCCGGAACCTCCCAGACCCGCTTTAGTGATAGAGGTGTTACTAGAACTGCCAAACGGACACCCACTAAAGATCAAGGCGCTTTTGGATTCAGGCAGCTCCTGTAATTTCATGAGTAAGGAGTTTGCAGCTGAGCACCAGATACAGACCATCCCTTTAAGTAACCCCTTGCAGGTGACTACGATTGACGGCAGAGAGCTGTTGGGGGGAGAAGTTAGCCAACAGACTGTCCCGATGATAATGAGGGTGGCAAGGCACACCGAACAGATAGCGTTTAATGTGGCCATCCTGGGAGGAGCGCCCATCATTTTGGGGATGAGCTGGCTGGCGCTACACGATCCGCTAGTGGGCTGGCATCAGAGGGTGGTCTCCTTTGGGTCAGCGCATTGCCTAGAACACTGCAAGGAGGGGAAGGTTTCGGGAGGAGACAGAGTCACCCTAGCCGGGATGGAAGTAATGGACAAAGGGAAGGTGCCCCCGCAATACGCAGATCTGAGCAACGTATTCAGCGAAAGGGAAGCAGACAAACTGCCACCGCATAGACCCTTTGACTGTCAAATCAACCTACTCCCTGGGGCCCAACTCCCAGTAGGCAAGCTGTACGCCATGTCAGACAGGGAGATGCAGGAGCTGAGGGAGTTCATTGACAAAAACCTGAAGCGAGGTTTCATCAGAGAGTCCCGAGCGGTGGGGGGCAGCCCAGTGTTTTTTGTGGACAAAAAGAACACAGACAAACCGAGACTGGTGTGTGACTTTAGGGCCCTCAATGCAGTGTCGGAGCCCCTGGCTTTCCCTATGCCCCGAATTGATGACATTTTGACCAGAGTAAGGAAGGGAAAGATTTTTACAAAGCTGGACCTGCGGGGGGCGTACAATCTGATACGCATAAGGAAGGGAGATGAATGGAAGACCACCATGTTTACCCCTTTGGGAGCCTTTGAATACCTCGTTATGCCCTTCGGTCTACAAGGGGGCTCCGCGTGTTTTCAAGCTTTTATAAACCACGTTCTGGGACCTTTGCTCTACAAGAATTGTGTGGCCTTTTTAGACGACGTGTTGGTGTATTCGGAAGATGAGGAACAGCATGTGAGGGACGTTCGAGAAGTGTTGGGCAGGCTGCAAGCCAACCAGCTGTGGGTGAAACTGGAGAAGTGCCAGTTTCATACCAAGGAGGTGGAATTCCTGGGGTACCGCTTGTCAGACAAGGGATTGGCCATGGATCCAGGCAAGGTCCAAGCGGTACTGGAATGGAAGACACCGAAGACCAAGAAGGACGTGCAAAGATTCTTGGGGTTTGGGAACTTTTATCGGAAGTTCATCAAGAACTTTGCCCACTTGACGGCGCCCATCACCGACTGCCTCAGCAGCAAGAAGAAATTTGTTTGGACGGTAGAGGCGGATCGAGCCTTTGAAGAACTGAAAAGGGCTTTCGCCTCGGAAGAACAACTTCTGCATGTGGATTTACGAAAACCCATGAGAGTGGAAACCGATGCATCCGACCGGGCGGTAGGGGCGGTCCTTCTTCAACCGGGGAGGAGTGCGTCGGAGTGGAGACCGTGTGCCTTCTTCTCGCGGAAGCTGAATAAATCCGAGAGGAATTACACGGTGTATGACAGGGAACTACTTGCCATTCACGAAGCATTCCGGAGGTGGAGACATTTATTAATTGGGGCACAACACAAGGTGCAAGTGTGCACCGACCACAAGAATTTAGAGTATTGGAGAACAGCTCGAGTGCTCAACCAACGACAAGTGAGATGGGCACAGGAATTCTCCAAATTCAACTTTGAAATTTGTTATGTGCCAGGCCCAGAAAACGTCAGGGCGGACGCGCTCTCACGCAAACCAGAGTATTGGGAAGGGGAGGGGGTGATCGAAGAGAGACATGTCATCCCTGAGGACCGCTGGGTGTGTGGGGCGGCGCTGGTGGGGCAACGAGAACTGGTAGAGGAAACGGAAAATGATGAATATGCCCAGGATAAGCTCAGAGGTCTCAGGGGGGAGGGCGAGAGCCCCGGAGGTTTTGAGGAAAGAAATGGGGCATTGTATTACAAAGGGGCACTGTATATACCCGAAGGTGAATTGAGGGGGAGAGTACTCAAGCAGTTGCATGATAGCCCCACGGCGGGACATTTTGGACAACACAAGACCATGTGGTTGGTTACCAGGGAATTTTGGTGGCCTAAGGTGAGGGAAGATGTAAGGGAGTATGTAAGAGGGTGTGACCAATGTCAGCGAGCCAAAGGGGAAAGAAGGGCGCCGGCAGGGTTATTAGAACCATTACCCACACCAGAACGGCCTTGGGAAGCGATATCAATAGATTTTATGACGGATCTGCCAAAGTCCAAGGGGAAAACAGCCATCATGGTAGTAGTAGACCTGTTAACTAAGATGTGCCACTTTGTAGCATGCTCACATGCAGTCACAGCGGAAGAAACAGCGAAGTTGTTTGTAGAACACATCTTTAGGTTGCACGGGGCTCCCTTGAGGGTGATCTCAGATCGCGGCAAACAATTTACTTCCAGGTTCTGGAGGAAGCTCATGAGCTTGCTGCACGTGGAAGTCAATTTTTCAACTGCCCGGCACCCTGAAACCAACGGGCAGGCGGAAAGAGCAAATGGCATTCTTCAACAATATCTGAGGTGTTATGTCAATGACAGAGAGAACGATTGGGTCGAAAAGTTGGCGTTGGCAGAATTTGCCTACAATAATGCGGAGAATGTGTCCACAGGGATGAGTCCCTTTTTGGCAAATTACGGGTGTCACCCCAGGGCATTTCCAGGGGAAGGAGGGGAGAGATGGAGTGTCCCAGCGGCTGAACATTTTGTAGAAGAGATGGAAGCGATCCATCATCAGCTCCAGCTCAACTTAGAAAGGGCTAAGGCACAATATAAGAAGCAGGCAGACAAGAACAGAAGGGAAGGTGAAACCATAAGGGTGGGGGATCAAGTGTGGTTGTCAACCCAAGGGTTGCCGTTCAAAGGGGGTTGTAAGAAATTGAGGCCCAGAAGATTGGGACCCTTTGAGGTCATTCAGCAGGTCAACCCGGTAGCTTTCAAACTCCGATTACCCAACCACATGAAATTGCACCCAGTGTTCCACAGGTCGTTACTGTCACCATACAGGGGGGGACGTGAAGGGGAGTACGTCAGGGGACCAGCCTTGGAAGAGAGGGAACGCCGCAACCATGTAGCGGAAATCCTCGATTCCAGGTGGAAGGGAAATCAGGTGGAGTATTTGGTGGCGTGGGAAGGGGAACCGGAGTCAGAAAACACCTGGGTGAATGCAGAGGAAGTCAATGACGAGGTTTTAACAGAAACGTTCCACCAAAGGTTCCCGAGGAAACCTCAGCCGATAGCAAGGTTTAGGAGGGAGTATTTCGGCACCACCGATGAGGAAGAGGAAATGGAAGGGTTCGCGGAGTCGGAGTTGGAAGAGGGAGTGGACTCCGATGACGAAGATTACCGAGAGAGTAGGAACAGCAACAAGTGGAGGGAAGTGTTCGCGACGTCGGAAGACGAAGGAGGTTCTTTCAGGGGTTTTACCTCCTCACCGCCCGTAGGGGAGGAGACGGGAGGGGGTGAAGGGGGCCCTGGAGGGGAGGTGGATGTCAGGGAACTGCCATCTAAAGCGCCGGGGGCGCAAAGGCTCACTGAGGTTGAGAGAGGAGTAGCAGCGGAAGAGGGAACCAGTAGAGGGCGAGCAAGAACTCCAAGGGAAAGTGAGTCGGAGGGATGGCTCAGAGACGCTTCCAGCGAAAACAGTGGGGAGGTCTCAGGACCTCCTATAGGGACACCCACACCTCGCCGGAAACTGTCACGCCGAGAGGCCAGACGACGTGTTTCCGTTAAGGAGCTTTTATGTTGGAAAAGATTCCGAAAGCAGCCACTTTCGGATTCTACTAGTGATTGACGCAGCCATGCTGGAGGGGCTCCGTCACAGGCAGAGGTTTGAAAACCTGATCAAACTCTGAGGGACTTGCATTTTACGCACAAGCAGCTCATCGTCCCATCACAGGTTCATCCATTTTGGCTGTTACCCGACAGCATTTGCTTCCAGATCACTCCAGAGCCATTTTTTCATTAGAGAATGACACCAATTCTCGGGAAGTTCTTACAGAAATCGAGTGCTTTTAGAAGACATCTGAAGGCAGCCCTGGAAAGGGGCGTTTTTAATGTTTGATGTTTCCCTGTCTTCTTCCACTTGCTTCCGGGTTTGCGGAGTTTGAGAACCAAGGTTGTTGTTGTTTAGTTGTGTCTGACTCTTCATGACCCCCTGGACCAGAGCATGCCAGGCACTCCTGTCTTCCACTGCCTCCCGCAGTTTGGTCAAACTCATGCTGGTAGCTTCGAGAACACTGTCCCACCACCTCGTCCTCCGTTGTCCCCTTCTCCTTGTGCCCTCCATCTTTCCCAACATCAGGGTCTTTTCCAGGGAGGCTTCTCTTCTCATGAGGTGGCCAAAGTCTTGGAGCCTCAGCTTCAGGATCTGTCCTTCCAGTGAGCACTCAGGGCTGATTTCCTTCAGAATGGAGAGGTTTGATCTTCTTGCAGTCTATGGGACTCTCAAGAGTCTCCTCCAGCACCAGAATTCAAAAGCATCTATTCTTTGGCGATCAGCCTTCTTTATGGTCCAGCTCTCACTTCCATACATCACTACTGGGAAAACCATAGCTTTAACTATACGGACCTTTGTTGGCAAGGTGATGTCTCTGCTTTTAAAGATACTGCCTAGGTTTGTCATTGCTTTTCTCCCAAGAACCAAGGTAAAAGGTAGGTAAAGGGACCCCTGACCATTAGGTCCAGTCGTGGCCGACTCTGGGTTTGTGGCGCTCATCTCGCTTTACTGGCTGAGGGAGCCGGCGTACATGTGGCTAGCATGACTAAGCTGTTTCTGGCAAACCAGAGCAGCGCACAGAAACGCCGTTTACCTTCCCGCCAGAGCAGTATCTATTTATCTACTTGCACTTTGAGGTGCTTTCGAACTGCTAGGTTGGCAGGAGCAGGGACCGAGCAACGGGAGCTCACCCCGTTGTGGGGATTCGAACTGCCGACCTTCTGATCGGCAAGTCCAAGGCTCTGTGGTTTAACCAAGGTACCACTGTAATAATAATTGTTAACTTTTTTTGGCTGGCCATCCATCAGGGAGGTTTTGCCCAGGGCTGGACTAAATGACTCTTGGGATGCCACCTTGTTTAACCCTTCACCCTCCTTCTCCTTTCCCTCCTTCCCAGGTAACACCATGACCGTCTCCTACATGTCGGGCTTGACTCTGGGCTCGGCCGTGGCCTATTTCGCTTACAGCCTCACGAGCCTGTCCCACAGCACCTGCTTCCGCACCGAGACCTACAACAGCTCCATCACACCAGGGTACTGAGCGGAGGTTCCCCCCCAGGGCCACCTCCGTTTCCTCCTCCGACCGGCAGAGTCCCAGGCGAGATGGGGAGGGAGAGAGAGAGAGAGAGGAGGGGTCTCCCGCAAGGCTGCCGTTCTGCAGGAGCAGCTGCCGGACCGTGTTGGGAAACGCCAAGCGACCATCTTCCTCGCTCCGGCTGAGAAGGGGAAGGACCAGCAGCGGGGAAGCTCTCCTGCGCAAGGCTTGTTGGAATTGGATTGGGACCCTCAAGGGTCATCCATCCCAACCCCCTAAAATGCAGGAGCTGGAACTGAAGAGTCCCTGACAAGCAGCCATCCAAAAGAAAACCTCCACAGAAACAGAGTCCACTGCCTTCTGAGGAACTCCATTCCAGTGTCAATCAGCTCTTACTGTTCGGTGCAGGATAATTCCCCCAGGGGCCGGATCCCTGCTCCCATCTGGCCCCTTTCCTTGGGGGTAGGAGGAACACCTCCCACCCCGATGCAAGTTCTCCCACCACCCTTGCGAGGTAGGACCCCTCGCAAGCGGTGTCGCTCGCTGGGCATGGGGGCGGCCCGGCTTCTGTGAGCTTGTGGGGAAGGGGATTCAGAAAGGGTTCGGCTTTGCCCCAAAGTGGGGAGGGGTATGGCTTTGTCTCCCCCTGACATTGGAAGGGGCTTTGACCAGGGTGGAGGCAGGAACCCTGAGGCAGCTTGTTCACACACCAGCCTTTCCTCCCTGAAGCTGATCGGTCCCGCCATGGTAAATTTTGTCCTGTCGTGAATAGGCGCACTGCTTTTACGCTGCAGAGGAGAGTAAGTGTGTGGTTTGGCTTTGTCTGGATCACACTGCGCGAGGCTGCAGGGGAGCGTTTTTTTTTAATTTGAAAAATATTCAGTTCAGAATCAACAACTCCCTTCACATAGAAAGCTAGCATGTTGAAGGGCATAGTTGGGTCTTCTCCCTGACTTGCTACCAGTGCAATTTTTCTAGAAAAAGAGGTGCTGGAACTCACCCTTGTTCTCTTAGAATGGCAATGGTGCCAACCCGAGAGGGGCTGGAACTGAGTTCCAGGGAGTTCAGGATGAAAAAAGGCCTTACTTGCTACCTTTCTAAGTGCAGGGCAGTTATGTGAAAACTAATAATTCAAACAGGAGATTTCTCACCTCCGCAAGTTTCTAAAGCAGAGACTGCCCTGCTGGGTGTATAAATTGGCTGTCATCTCTCGGGGGGCCAGAAAGGTCACATGGATATATTATCTGGTCCTAAGAGTTTTAGGAATCTTTACTCCAAAGTATTAAGGGATGGGAGAAGCAAGTTAGTGGTTCTGTATCTCCCCCATGTCTTTTTATTGAGGAAGCAAACAAGCTAAACCCCTAAAACCTTCTGATCCTGCACCCATGTGGACAGTTTTACTCCCAATGCCTTTTCTGTCCTAGTTGCAGACCCCTCTCCATTGGGCTCTCTCCAAAATGAGCTTGCCAAAAGCAGAGATACACAAGATGTACGGTATCTCTGCACAAGTCAGGACAGATCTCCTTGCTTTGTAGAAGCACCAAACTTGTATCTCCGGGTGCAGCGCCATCGTGATGGCGGACAGCCTCTCTGAAGCCGGCTAGCTGCTAATAGTGGCTTGCTTTTCGCACCGAGAATGTCCAAGATGCAGATTGCCTTCAGCAATTGTCTTGGACATCTGGGGAAAACTCTCCCAGTGGCTGCAGACGGAAAAAGGGGTGTGTGTGCACGGGGAGGGTTGCTCGGATATGATGTGGAGAGGAAACTGGCGGGTGGGGAAGGGTGCCGGAGGGGAAGCACCCCTTCCCTGCAGCCCTCAAGCTGTATCCTCCCCTCGGCTGTTTCACAGCCATTTCGCCCACTAGGCTCCCACATTTCTGTGTCTCCTGCCAAAGGTCTGTTTTTGTCTCTTTTTCCCATATGTGCAAATCCCCCCCCCCCGGCCCCCAAAGTCCCGCTGTCGGCCTCATTTCTGCACTCGGTGTGGCACCGGTTTTGCTAATCCGGTTAGCGTGGCACACCCTCATTGAAGCGCTGCAGCCCGGACACCGTTGCCAGCTCCCCCCTCGCACCCAGCTATGTGTGTCTCTTGTTCAACACAGCCAGCCCTCCACGAGAGCCACGGGCCAGGCCACGGAACAGGTTCTTCGAGGAGGACAGGGCGTTGTGAAGTCTTGTGTGCGTGTGGCGTGTGCATGTGTGTTTGCTGACAAATAAAATTGTTGGGTTGGGTATGCCCCCCCCTAAAGAAAACACACTTGTAGTTGTTTTTCTGTCTCAAGGAGGGTTGGTGGAGCATCAAACTGGGGGTGCGCAGACTTCGTTCTTCCTGCAGAGGCGCCCTCAACATGTGCGAAGTGGGGATTTGAACCCTGGTGTCGCCCACATCTGACACTCTAAGCACTACCCCTCTCTGTGCAAACAACAGCGACAATTTTATTTATCTGGACCAACAATCCCCGTGCATTTCAAAGGCTCCTGTTGATTTCCCCCACCACCTAAGATTAATCTCCAGCCATGTTTCTTTTCTGCAACCAGAAACCTGTGTGTTTTGTTGATTCCCCCAACCAGCCCCACTGCAGCACTTGAAAGAAATAAACGAAAAGGCATTGCTTACAGGACTTCTGGTCTGATCTGGGCGTTTTCGTTTTCATGGTGAAAGGTCATCGGACAGTGGTAGAACAGACGGGACTGGCAAAGACCTCTGCCAGAAAGAAGCGTCCCAGTTGCTCCTTTTAGGATTCTGGCGAGGGTCAAGGGGCAAGACACCTGCTCTAGGGGCAGCAAAGGGCCCCGGCTGCCCCTTGCCAGCACAGGCATTGGGTCTTGCAGGGAGCGAGGCAGGATAATTGGAGAGCCGTCAACCAAAAAGTGATTCTGGGCACCATGGGGCAGTAGCCTGACTCGGCCCCTAAAGTGGATTTTGTAAGTTAACCACAGGAGGCTTGGCTGGATGTTGGACAGGTCATGTTGATGCCAAGGGGCTGGGGGGCAGGGACCTTGTGGCCTTCCAGATCCAGCCAGCCACGCTGAGGGAGTCTGGAGGGACTCCCATGACATTGGGACACCAGCAGGTTCCCTGCCCATGTGAGAAGGCAGTTTGGGTTCAAACAGGAAGGCCTGCAGCTCAGCGGGAGAGGGTTTTCCTTGCAAGCAGGTCGCAGGTAGGGTTGGAAGAGACTTACGGTATACCTGAAATCCTGCTGGTCAGTGAAGGCAGTGCTGAGCTCAATGGACCAGGGGGGGTCACATAAAGCTTTCTATGTTCCGATGAACCACTTGGCCTACCTCTGAATATGCAGCCCCAAGTATGCATGCAGGTGGATGCAGTGCAGAGAAACAAAAAAATGCATGTGCATTTTATCTGCAAGTGCCCTGAAAAGGAGCAGGCAAGGCAAGACAAAAGTGCAAATTACACACCAGACTGGCCTGCAAGGAAGAATGGAGGAGGCTGTAGCCCTTTAACCACCAGATGGCGATGTTGCAGGCACCCATAGCCTAGTGTCTCCTAGTGGGTGCTGCTTGGGAAGGAGGTGTCGGGAACTGGGAAATTAGCCGCCACCACTTGGAGCTTGCTCGGCCGGCAGTGGAGAAAAGTCTGCTGCAGATATGGGGCAAAGGGCTTCATACAGGTGTGTGGACTCAGAAGCAGCTGCCCACCTGCCTAGCAGGGCTGGGCCTCCACCAAACAGCTGCACCAGTGGGCACTGCAGCTGGAAGACACACCTTGGAAGACACACCTTGTACTCACTGATGATTCTGGTTCACTCTTCCCGTTTCGGTACTGTGATGTTTCTTGCCAAAGCGGCAGAGCTTGTGGATGTCCCTTTAAAGATCGGGCGATGGTATAAGACAGTGTTTCCCAACCGGTGTTCCGCGGCACACTAGTGTGCCGCGAGACGTTGCCTGGTGTGCCGTGGGAGGGAGGCGGGCGAGGCGGGCGGCGAGAGGCGGGGCGGCGGCGGCAAGCACACGCGGGGCGGCGAGCGAGCTCCCTCCCACATCCCATCGCCGCTCGCTTCGGCCGGCCTACTGGGCTGTCGCAGGCGGAAGGCCTGCGCATGCGCGAGGTTTTCGCGCCTTCGGGATTCCCTTCACGCCTTCCTTCTCCCGGGTCCTTGAGAGCGCGGGAAGCGGCAGCGCGAGACCAGCGTTGAGACAAAAACGCAAAGTTCCATTCAGGGCTCCCCTTTTGCCATGTCGTCTCACAGTTTGGAAGATAGCAGCTCTCCAAATTAATAGTCCTCTTTGAATAGGCGGGGCCTGAGCGTTCCACCAATTTAGGCCTCCTGCCGGGATGTGATATGGCTCCACCTTCCTCAAGGTGGTTCTGCTTTTAAATATTTTCCACCCTGTCACCATGAGGACTAGCGACTTCTTTTCGTAAAATATAAAATCGCTGCTCCTTGCTCTCGTGAGACTGTGTGTTTTAATTCAAAAAGGGTGTTCCGTGTACATTTGTGCGAGCTGTGCTGTTAAAAAAAGGGGTCCGTATCCGTTTGTCAGTGGCAATTGGATGGCCGGATACTGCAGTGTGTGTCTTTCTTCGATTCCAGCCAGAATATCAGCTTTGTGTTCAGCCAAACAGGCCCAGGTTGCGCACTGAATAAAGTATTTTATAATTTTTCATATTTCTGTTTACTTACTATTTCATAATAAAGTAATTATAAAATACTATCTTTGTGTTTATTTGATTCCTATTAAAGAGAGTTACTTTATATATAGTCAATATAGGCACAGAGTTAATTTTTTAAACATTTTCTAATGGTGGTGTGCCTCGAGATTTTTTTCATGAAACAAGTGTGCCTTTGCCCAGAAAAGGTTGGGAAACACTGGTATAAGATACCATTCACACCTAACCCCAAACCCAAACTTGTGATGTTTCCAAAAGATTGACAAACAGGGTGGTTGTTTTTTGCAGAGAGGAAGGACACACACCAAAGGAAGACCAAAGTTTGGGGTGTGCTTTTCAACAGGACCAAAAAGTTCTGCCTGAATTTGCAGAGATCCATAAAGAGTCTATTCTTGAACTGCCATAATACACATGAGAATAGTAAGCGAACTGTTTATCAAACATATTTCTTACTCTCAATATATCTATCAAATTTAACATTTGAGCCAATTCAAAGAAAGTCTTTGGTAATCTAAGGCAGGGCAAAATTAAATCACCTCTGTAATAAAAGAGAGTAATTATTTACAAACCCTAAGCTCCTGGGGCATATATATAAACATTCAAAGCAAACTGGAATCTCCTCCTCCCCATAAGGTACGTCCCTAAAAAGAGACACTTGAAATGTCAAAGGCTATCAAGAGGTGTGTCTTCTGCCTTCTCCAGAAGCTGTGCAATGAAGGCACCAGGCACTCCTCTGTGAGAAGGCAGTCCCACAACACAGGGGCCACCACAGAGAAGGCCTTCTCTCCTTCGCCCCCCCCCCAAGCCTTTGAGGATGGAGGAACAACCAAGAGGGCCCCCTCTGCCAATCTCAGTACCCGAGAAGGTCTGTAGGGAAGCAGGCAACCTTGTAGGTCTTTGGGGTCCGAGTCCTTCAGGGCTTCTGACATCAGAATTTGCCAGAAATAAACTGGTAACCAGGGCAGGTGTTTGAAAACAGGGGATATATGAACTGTAAAAGGAAACCCAAACAGATTTATGGGACCAGTCAAAGTTTCCAGGGCAGCTCCATGTTGAGCTCATTGGATTGTTGTAATCTGAAAGGTTATTGGAGCAATTTCAGGATAGGGTGAATTTCAAGGTGGTGGGTATTCACTGCCCCCTGCCAGCTCCTTCCTCCAAACACCTTTTATTCCCCAGGATGATGATGATGATACAGCCTTTTGAGAGTTGGGGTATATTTTGGCCAACTAAAGACAGTGGGAAGGAGGTAGGAAAGTGCCCTTGCCTGTGCTGGACCCCGGGGGTAACCCGAGTAACGGTCCGGTCCCAAATCCAAGGGTTCCGCGAGGAGTCAGTCCGACAGGGCCCAGGCAGGAAACCAGGCATGAGGCAGGAAACCAGGCAAGGCACAGGATCACAGGCAGATTCTGGCAAACAGCAACGTTGCTCCCGCAACCTGGGGTGGGGTCCGGCAGCCTTTTATCTCTGTCAGGGTAACAGCCGGTCCTGATCCCCCGGTGACGCACCTCCCTGTTTCGCCCAAAAGCAAGCACTCCTCCTGCAAGTACTCAGGTCTCTTCTTCTCCCAGACCTTAGTCTCTGCAACTCGGGAGACATTGGTGGGTTACTAGACCCAGAGGCCGCCTCAGCCTCCCCTGACCCAACCGGTAGTGGATCAGCTGTAAGTGATGGCCCAGCTGGAGGCAAGGAGGTCATCCCCGCATCTGGAGCCAGGGCAGGCTCAGGCCCCGGACTCGGCCCAGCTGGTGCTTGTTGCAGGGGAACCTGTGCAGACTGGGGCTCTTCAGAATCAGGCCCCAGACTAGGTTCAGATGCCGCCTGAGGTAAAGGATCCCATGTAGACTGAGATTCGTCTGGTTCAGAGTCCCAAGCCATCACATTGCCTTTTACATCTCTCCTTGAAATTTGCTTTCGCCCCTCCAAATAGCCAACATTACCCCCACTCCCAGCCTGGCATCCCCACTTGGAAAAAGGGGGTCGCTACACAAAACAAGGTGGCGTTGCCCCAGTGGGCTGGACTGTGAACAGATGCAGCGGGCAGCAGACATGGTGTGGCTCAAATGCTCATGCTGGGAGCACATTTTGTGGGAACTGCCAGGGTAAACTGTGGGGTTTCTCCACACACACCTCACTGTGGAGAGGTGGCCTTTTATTTCTTGTTTCCAGGCTGCTTGGCTCATTTGCGCTGTAACCCTTAGCGGGGTGGGGGGCGGTATTGGGGGGGGGGAAGCAGGCTGAGGGCCAGCCAGGCCTCTGAACACAACAGCCCCAGCCAGGATGAAGAATGGACAGAACTCGTTTCATGTCTCGAAACTCTGGATTCTCTACTTGGCCACTCTCAGGGCAAACAGGGCTGTGAGGCAGGAGGGCACACGCGCCGGGCCATCGTACGGCTAGGAATTCATGGCTCCTTTGGCCCAAAGCTCTGCTGATGGCGGCAGCAGCAAAACAACAACAAACCTCTGGTTACATGAAGCACAGTCAATAAACACACAAGGCTTAAGCGGCTGTACTTTTGAATAAATAAGGTATACTATTCATTGTATCAAATTGTAGATTTCAACAGAAGTCTCATAACGTTGAACAAAAAAAGCAGTTCATGCATAAGGTCCATACATGTAGAAGTGTCTATTCCACCTGTCTGTTCATAGAGTCCAATAATCTACATGAAGGGTTGTTTCAGTTCCACAGAATCCTTTCACAGTGTTTCGCCATCCTAGGCTTCATCACTAGTACAGGCTCATATGTAATGTTACAGGATAGTGGATCTTATAGCATAAGTACAGTGGTACCTCTGGTTGCGAACGGGATCCATTCCGAAGGCCCGTTTGCAACATGAGCAGAATGCAACCCGCATCTGCGTGTGCACAGGTCGCGAATTGCCGTTTCTGCGCATGCACAACATTTTTGTGCATCTGCACATGTCCGAGCGGTGAAACCTGGAAGTAACCCTTTCTGGTACTTCCGGGTCGCAGCAGGACGTAACCTGAAAACGCACAACCTGAAGCAAACGGAACACGAGGTATGACTGTGGGGTTGCAGTGTAACATTACATATGAGCCTGTACTATTGATGAAGCCTAGGATGGTGAAACAAGGCTAATATTCCGGAAATCCTTGTCTTAGACTTTGTGAAAGCATTCTGTGGAACCGTAACAACTCTTCATGTGGATTTTTGGACTCTATGAACAGACAGGTGGAATAGACACTTATACAAGTATGGACCTTATGCATGAAGTGATCCACTGGGTCTTCTGCTTTTTTCGTTTAACTTTATGAGACTGATGGTGGCAGCAGCGCACAACCTCTGGAACTCCTTGCCACAGGAGGCAGCGATGATCACCAACCTGGATGGCTTTAAAAGAGGGCTGGGCATGGAGAAGAGGACTACTAGCCACGAGGGCTCCAGAGCCAGACATGCTTCTGAATCCCACAAGAGGGGAGGGGGGGGGGCTCTTGCACTCAGATCCCGCAGGCACAGAGAGAACAGGATGCTGTTACCTCTGCAGCAGGCAAGCCATCACCAGCTCAGAACGGAAGGAGGCAGGAAAAGCGGGACAGGAGAGATACCACCCTTTGTAAGTGTGGGATGTGATCCAAGGCAGTCAAGTACAACATTCCTTGTTTTCCTAGAGTGGACATGTGAGGGAATGTTTGGTCCAGCCAGTCAAAACTTCCTGTTCCTCCTGGCTGGAGCATCCTTCCTCTTGCATGTGATAGGTGGGCGTGACCTAACCTGTCCAGGTAACATGTGAGGATACCCAGAGCTTACAGGGTTAACAGCTCAAGGGAAAGAACGTCCTGTCACTGGGATGTGTTTGCATACGGGTGTTGTACTTTGTTATGTGAACGGTTTTACTTTCTGTTTTGGCTGCGACAGCATCATGCCTTCGCTATCTCCTGGTTGTTGTTTTGCTGCTGTACAATAAAGCTTCGGAGAATAGAAGCAGCTGTTGTACTAGAGTTTTACTGCATGGCTGAGATTCCTTCCACACAAGCACCGTTGTGCGAGATACTCTGCTGTAGCCGGGAGAAGCAGGTTGGCACAGTGGAAGCGGACTGGACGCCACAACAGTCCCGCCGCTCGCAGCCGAGACGGACGCTCAACAGAACAGGTTATGGAGGCCCAAGTCGCCCAAGTTCTGGATGCTCAATGGAACATAACAAAAGGACGAGTTACACAGCAACCTCCCTCTCTCTCTTTTTGACTTCCTTCTTCATTTGACCAGCTTTTAGCTAGGGCTGCTCTGCCAGCTCTCAGCTAGCAGAAGCACTGGGATTATTCCCCCATATGGGGCAGACCCACATGTACATCTTTGTAACTAAGTCTGCCTTCCGGAATCCAACTGTGAACTGATGTGAGTAAACTTCTTTTATTGACTTTGAATAAGATTGCTGCGTCAGGGGAATTTACCAGGAACGTAAATTCTGAGACAGACTGAATTGTAGAATAGTGAGATGCTCACACAAGCCCACAACCAGCTATCTGCTGTGGATGTAAAAAGGGGGAATGTAAACTCCGCTACTTAAAGGACCTTGCTAGCGCAAGTTAGGAAGGATATGAATAAACAATATATCCTCTTCTGCTACCCTGAACGTTCCCCCAATAAGAACGTAACAGCCCTGGTGGATGCGGCCACTGCCCAGCAACCTGTTCTCACAGGGGTCAACCAGCTGCCCCAAAGGGATGCCCGCAGGCAGGATCCTGGCATAGGAGCCGTCTCCCCTCCTGCAGTTTCCAGGAGCTGGTCTTCAGATGAGTTTACTGCTGCCAGCTATAGAGGGAGAGCATTTCCATTGTGGCGCCACTGAGAGGTTTCTGTCATGTCCTTGGGACCGTGTGGGTGTTTGAGATCCTGTTCCCCCCTGCTCGAAACCCAACTCCTTCCACCCTCTCCGCAGGGGTTTTTAATGGACCTCTTTCTCAGCGTGGGGCAGCCACCTCCACGAGCCTTCTGCCCCATCTTAACAGCTCCTTCGGCTTCAGCAAATACAGGATCGCACCCTAATCATTTATTTTTTTTAAGGGAGGGGGGAAACCAAGACGACAAAAGAAAGGCAGAGCGCGGGTTGTTTTTTCGTTTTGTTTTTCAATTGCTTTTTTTATGAAAAAGGATCGCACATAATTCGGCAACAAACAGAATGCAAAAAAGGGGGGTGCGAATCGAAAACATAAAACAACAGGGAGGGAGAAAGGGACAAAAAACCTGGCTCCTTTCCTCTCGATTGTCTGCAAAATATCCTTGTGTTCCATAGAAGGCAATGGGCAGTTAAGTGCTTTCTATTTAACATTCACATAAATTCTCTCTTTCTCTCTCTTTCTTTCTCTCTCTCTCTCTCTCTCTCTCTCTGCATCTCTCTTCAAACATCTGCTCACGCAAGGTTTGCTTCCACAGATACAGTACGCAGTTCGTGTGTAAGCAACGTTTTGGATCTCCTGTTTCCCCTGTGTTCTCTCTCTCTCTCTCTTTTTACAGTCACAATCCAACGGGAAATAAAAAATAAGACTCTAAATGTCAGACTGTGTTTTGCTTTTATAATTTCATAATTTTTTTTCACAGTTTTTTTTAAAAAAAGTTTATATATTTATATATATTTATATATTTATACTTTATATTTATAATTAAAAAGTTGAATCCATTTTTGCTTCTTCTCTCCCCCCCCCCCTCTCCTTTCCTTTCTCTGTTTTTAAAGTTTTGTTTTGTTTTCTTTAAAGAGCTTATAATACAGGGATGGTGGGTGTGGGTGTGGGTGTGTGAGTGTGAAAGGGGCACATTGCGAGTCTTTTGGTACATTAAAACTGTACAGAGTGACTGATGTTGCTTTTAGAAATATTATCCACCAAAGTCTTCGGAAAGCCGGGAGAAGGCAGGCAGTACAGCACCACTGTGGTTCTTTAAAAGGAGGGGATTGCAAAATTTCGGGAGATGGGATGGCGCCTCTCTCCACGGCTACAGGTCTGTGGTATTTCTCTTTGTACCAGGTAGTTTTAAAAAAAATACATCTGTCCGAGTAAAGTGAAGTAACTCCCCTCTGTAGTGTTCGAATTGTACACTCTGTTCAGGGCAGAAACAATCGTGGCGTCTTGGGCTTGTAGTGTGTGAGGTTTCTTAAGTGCAAAAACACTGTGTCGTCATTCGAGTCCTCTGCCTCCGTCCCTCAAAACCAACCTACTCTCTGGTCGTCCCTACTTAAAGTGGGCTTTTTACCCTGCAAAGTCCAGAGCTGTTGACCCAGAAAGGGAGGTGGAAAATGGCAGAGATCCAGGGGCGAATTAATGGACACTCAAAAAAAACTTTGGGGGAGGAAAACAATCTGATTCGGCATGTGCTGGGTCTGCACTTAGCTCAGCGCAGGATCCCGCCATCCTGCAGGGGGCGGGAGGGAGGAGATGTGAGGTTTCTGCAAGTGCCAGTCTCCTCCTTGCCCTTCGTAAATAGTGCCAAGGGGGGGGGGCACGGAGAAGTGGGGTGGGAAGCGAGCTGAGGCATCTCGTTCTGTGTGGACATCTTCAGAAGGCAGCTCGCCGGGTCCAGAAGACGTAAAAAAGAAAAGAAAAATAGGAGGAGGGAAAAGTGTTTTTCTGGGTTCCTGAAGAGGCAGCAGCAAATTGACCAGCAGCAAAACACGATTCTTCTCCTCCCAAACTATTATTTAGAGAATATCTGATGTTTCCAAGCGACTTACATTCAACTTGCACGAGGAAGGGAAATGCTGTTGTTTGGGAGACAATCCCCCAATGGTTGGAGAAGTGGGGCTGGCCCAAAAATAGAGGGGGGGGTTTCTCCCCATGCTGTGAAAATGGTTCAGCACCTTATCTCCTCGCCCGTCCGCTTAGCTCCTCGTAACCTAAGAGGGATGTCGGCCCACAGTTCTTTGCGCCCAAGCGACCCAATGCCCCTCTTGCGACTGGAGATTTCAGGGCTGCTCCCCTGTATCAGTTCCCTGCTAGAGAATGGAGAGGAGGTCCTTTGAGGAGAGAGAGTCAACAACGAAGTGTTCCTTAACTGGCAGTCAACGCACGGTTTGCCCCCTCCCTGCCCTGGCAAAAGTCGGCTGGCGAGGGAAGGTGGGACAGGTCGCCTTGGAATGGGAAAGTCCAGAAAAAAACATGACCAGTGTCCTGAAATATCCTATGGAAGTCTGAACCCAAGGGAAAAGTTCAGGGGTTGTGGCCACAAAGCCAAGGGGCAGAATCCGATCTGCCATTTCTTCTCCTGCAAATCTGTTCCCTTCTTCTACAGGAGAGACAAGCGGTTGGATCTCAGCTGATTTCGGGAAATCCCTTTGGGCAAGGCGAACCTCTTTCGTTTTACGGAACCTGTCTTGTCGCAATGCGGCTGTGCGCTTAAACAATCATGCTGTCGTCGGAAACAGGCACATTAACTTCTCTTCTGCCCCACTCTGCTCCCTCCCCCCCCCCCACGGACAGGGGTGGGCGGGCTGTATTGATCCAAATGCTTTGGGACTGTCGGGGTGCCTCCCGGAATTCCCTTTCCCAGAAGCGGTTAGCAGATGACCGGCACCCCGTCCGTGTTGAAGATCATGCCCGTGGTGGGCTCGTACGTCCCCGCTAGGTAGTAGAGGTCCTCGCTGTCCTGGTACTTCTTGGTCTTCAACATCTGCTCGTACTCCTCCAGGTCGACCACCAGACATTTGTGCGAGATGGTCTGGACGTCGTTCTCGTCCACGTGCGAGGACTGGTACAGCGCTCGCTGGGGGAGGAATGGAAAAGGGAGAGAGAGAGAGAGAGAGAGAGAGAGAGAGAGAGAGAGAGAGAGAGGAGAGAGAGTTAGCAGGCAGTTTGGAACACACCTCTGGGCTGCGGGTACCCAAAGCCAAAGCTTTGGAGAAGGGGGGGGAATACCAGAACCGGTCCACCTATTGGACAAAATGAGGCAATGGCCTCAGGCAGAGGGAGGCTCACTCCCCTCTTGGTGGTGGCAGGGAATCTTGGCTTCTTTTGGTTCCTTAGGCCTCTTAAGTACCTATCCTGCATAGGACTGGCAGGAGATACCAGACAGCCTCGCTAAGAGAAATGGTGGCCCTCCTCACAGTGGCCATAGATAGTTTAACAGTTTTCATCTGGTGCCTAAAGATATTGCTGCTGCTGCTGTTGTTATATTGAAGGAGCGTCTCCACCCCCATCGGTCAGCCCGGACACTGAGGTCCTTCTGGCGGTTCCCTCCCTGCAAGAAGCAAGGTTACAGGGAACCAGGCAGAGGGCCTTCCTCGGTAGTGGGGCCCACCCTGTGGAACACCCTCCCATCAGATGTCAAGGCACAACTATCTGACTTTTAGAAGACATCTGAAGGCAGCCCTGTTTAGGGAAGTTCTTAATGTTTGATGTTTTATCATGTTTGAATATTTTGTTGGGAGCCGCCCAGAGTGGCTGGGGAAACCTAGCCAGATTGGTGGGGTAGAAATAATTTATTATTAATTATTATTATTATTATTAAACTGATATACTGCCCTATATATACCTGGAGGTCTCAGGGCGGTTCACAGAATAAGAAGGATTCATGTGGGAGACCCTTTTCATTTTGGTGGTAATGCATCAGTTGGGTAATGTAATAAAGGCACCAGGTGAGCCTCCCCAGGGAAAGCATTCTGCAAATGAAGAGCCGCCCCAGAGGAAAGCCCCCCCCCCAACAATCTTCAGGAAGGAGCACAGCTCTGCGAGGAGTGGAGAGACCCTGGAACACGTCCCAAAGACCAGTCCAACCACCCACACCAGCTGCCTTCTCTTACAGCCAGATGGGCGGAGTATAAATTCTTCATCAGCCAGTGTGGTGTAGTGGTTAAGAGCGGTGGACTCGTAATCTGGGGAACCGGGTTCGATTCCCCGCTCCTCCACATGCAGCTGCTGGATGACCTTGGGCCAGTCACACTTCTCTGAAGTCTCCCAGCCCCACTCACCTCACAGAGTGTTTGTTGTGGGGAAGGAAGGGAAAGGAGAATGTGAGCCGCTTTGAGACTCCTTAAGGGGAGTGAAAGGCGGAATATCAAATCCAAACTCTTCTTCATCATTATTATTATTATTACACACCTCCATGAAGTCCTTCCTCTGGCTGGAGGCCTGGAGAGCGGTCGAAAGGCTCCTGCTGGATTTCTGATCCCAGCGCTGGCACCAAGCAGAGTGATGGGGCGGTTGGGGTTGGCGAGGAGAGGAACAAGAAAGGGAAAGCGAGATTAGGAGGCGAAGCCCAGAACTGTTCAAATCATTTTAACATTTCAAAACTTGACTTCCCTCCCCCTCTTTCTGGGGTTCCTTAAAAGTTATTTTTAAATATCTTTTGCATATCCAAATCCATTTAATTTTCTTGCTCATTTATCTACTTTAAATATATACTCTTACATAACTGCAGGTTATTACAATAATCCTACCAATGTTGTTTTTATCTGTTTGCAATTGATGTGTGAATATTCAATACACCATTCGTTTATAAAAAGTCTGTTATCTTGATTTCTTATTCTTCCAGTAAGTTTCGCTCCAGGCTAATATATAGAGACCGCCACCCATCGAGCAAACCCCCTGGCGATTCTTCGCTCATTTCTCAAGGTATCCTCGGTTGATGGTGCTGTGAGATCATGCCTGGATCTCCTACCTTGCCTTCGTTGAGCTTCTTGCCAGGGTTGGTTTCTTCCGGATGGTAAAACCATTTCACTCGGACAACCATGTTGTTCCCCCAGGATTCCCACATGCTCTGGATGCGGCCGATGTAGGGCAGGTTGGGGCGGCCGGCCGACAGGAAGACGGCGCAGTCTCCGATGCGGATGATCTCCTTTCCACGGACAATGGCCTTGTAGAAGAGCTTCCGGGCTTTCCCCTTCATCCCACGCCTCTGTGGAATCGAGAGAGAGAGCAAAGTGGCGTGAGCTCAGAGTCTCTACACATGTTTTTTTTAGTGTATGCGTTCGGGTTCATTGATAGCTTAAGGATGTAAAATTGAGTACAGTGGTACCTCTGGATGTGAACAGGAATTCGTTCTGGAGCCCCGTTCGCACCCTGAAGTGAACGTAACACGCATCTGCGTGTCTGCACGTGCGCGGATGGCGTTTTACCCCTTCTGCGCATGTGCGTGACGTCATTTTGAGCGTCTGCGCATGTGTGAGCGGCGAAACCCAGAAGTAATGTGCTCCGTTACTTCTGGGTCGCCGCAGAGTGTAACTCAAAAATATTCATCCCAAAGCTACTTCAACCTGAGGTATGACTGTACTTCAAATTGTAAAACAGAAAATTTAATATATATAAAATTTTCTGCTTTACAATTTAAAGTACAGTGGATGCTCGGGTTGCGAACGTGATCTGTGCGGGAGGCACGTTCACAACCTGCAGCATTCGCAACCTGCAGCACTGCGTCTCAGCATGCGCAGGTTACGATTCGGCAGTTCTGTGCATGCGCAAAGTGTGATTTAGCGCTTCTGTGCATGCACAACCGCAGAAACCCAGAAGTAACCTGTTCCGGTACTTCCTGGTTTCAGTGCGTCCATAACCTGAAAAAACGCAACCTGAACTGTCTTTAACCCGAGGTATGACTGTACTCATTTTTACATCCTTAAGCCATCAACAACTTCCGTTCTTCTCCTTCCATGGTTCATTTTGCATATCATAAATTCCTGCATATTTTACAGAAACGATACCATTCAGTATTCCATTATTACATCCATCATAACTTATTTACACTGAGGTCCAGCTCCGAGGGCCTTCTGGCAGTTCCCTCCCTGCGAGAAGCGAGGTTCCAGGGAACCAGGCAGAGGGCCTTCTCGGTGGTGGCGGCCGCCCTGTGGAACGCCCTCCCATCAGATGTCAAGGAAATAAACAACTATCTGACTTTTAGAAGACACCGGAAGGAAAGTTTTTAAAGTTTTATGTTTTATTCTGTTTTTAATACTCTGTTGGGAGTTGCCCAGAGTGGCTGGGGAAACCCAGCCAGATGGGCAGGATATAAATAATATATTATTATTGTTGTTGTTGTTATTCGCCAAGGCTGTATTTACATTCAATCACATCCTGTGTAATGCAACCTTTGTAATGTGCGCTAAGATAAAACCCCTGAGAAAGTGGGGGGGGGGCAAAAGGTCCCAGCCGAAGACGCAGAGATAAAAGGAAAGACCCCCTGGCAGGAGAAGGAGCTGACCTGGGTGGGCTTCCCAAACCACTTCCAGAGCTGCCTCGCAGGCAGGAAGGCCGCAATCTTCGGCCGGTTCTCCACGGAGGGCAGCCTCTGCCGCTTGGCCAGCTCCTTGGTAGTGGGCAGGTGGATCCCCTCGCGCTTCTTGGGGCGGGTCTTGCCCCCCGCCTGCTGTTGCTGCTGCTGTTTCTGCACCGCTTGCTGCTCCTGTTTGGGGCTTTGGGGGTTTGTGGCTGATCGAGACTTCCCCGCTTGCTTGGCCGCCTTGGCGGGGAGGGTCTGCTGGGCGGACGAGGCCCCCACCTGGGAGTCGGCCGCCTCGTCGTCTGAGCTGCAGGAGGAGTCTTCGTCCGTGGCGGAGGAAGACGACGACGAAGAGGAGGAAGAGCTGGAGCTGGAGGACGAGGAGGAAGAAGTGGAGGACGACGAGGAGGAAGAGGAAGAGCTGGAGCTGCTAGAAGAAGAGGAGGATGAGGAGTTGGAGGAGGAGACAGGCGTGGAGGCCCTCGAGCTGGCTGAGCTGCTGTCGGGGGCTCCCCCTCCGTTCTTCTCCGCCTCCTCCTCCCCTTCCGAATCGGAGCTGCTGCCGCTGCTGTTGCTTTCCGACTCGTCTCCTGCCGGCCCGGCCTGCGCCTTCTCCTCTTGTTGCTTCGCAGAGTTCTCTCCGGAGCCAGCAAACTTCCCCCCAAAGTTCGGGGCCGGAGAGTCGCTGCTGGCCCCCTTGGCCCTGGACGCTTTCTGCCGCTTGGCGTCGGCCACGGGGGTGTAGCTCAGTCCCAGGATGCTTTTGGTCTCCCTCCTGCCGGCCAGGCTGGAGCTGCCCAGCATCCGCATGGCCTCCTTCGTCTTCTTGGTTTTGGGAGACATCACTCCTTCATGGTCCAGCTTGATGAGGATATCGCTGTCGGGGATCTTCCTCTGGGCTTTGGCGGCCGATCCAAACTCTGTTGACTCCTCTGCAGATTTCTCCTTCTTGGACCGGGCTTTGCCAGATGAGATGTCCGAAGAGCTGAAGGCCCCCAGGACACCCGGGATCTCGGCATAGGACTCATCCCCCCGGGTGTTGCTGAACGCTGGAGGCTGGAAGGCAGGCTGGGCCGGGCCGGGCACCTTGGAGGAGAGCTTCACTTTGCTGCCTTTGCCGTGACGTTTTTCTTCTGTCTGGGAGGAGGTCCTGGCGGCGATCTGCTGCACTTTCTTTGAGCCTTTTGCGCTTTGCTTGCTAAGGCAAACGGGCTTCTCCGGCACGAGGGATGGGCTTGTTGAAGCTTCCCCCTGGCTTGCTTCTTCCTTGAGGACAGCATCTTCTGGAAAGCAGAAAAAGTAAAATTAAAACAATTTTTGGGGAAAAGGCCTTTGCCCGAGGCCAGAGTGCTTCTGCTCTGGATCCTGGAAGGATGTTGTCAAACAATGAGGCAGGCTTCTCCAGATCCCCTGGCCCCCGGCCCCCAACCTGGTACCCTTCTGATCATTGTTGGGACTCCAGCTCTCCCACAGTGCTCCAGCCACTGGCTGTGCTATGGCTACAGCTGATGGGAATCATAGCCCAGCAAAAGATCTGGAGAACATCTGGATTGGAGAAGGCAGAGCTGAAGACCCAGGCACAGAAAGAGGTGAGTGAACAGAGACCTCTCTTTCAAAGTACTATAGTGTTACAAAGGATGCAGAAACTGACATGTATAACGAACGCATTAACTCCGTTATCTGCATATATTATAATGTGATGTTTGAGAGTGCCCTTCCAAGATCCATCTTGGACTGCAGTTCAGTTGACTGTCATACACACAGAGAGGTGTAGAGATGCCCAGGTACATATGGAAGAAAATCCTAGTTGATTTAATCATGTGAGTACAATAGTTTTGAAGGAGAAAAATGTTCCCTCCCTATGCTTTTAGATGCCATGACTATGTATGCTCTCTGCAGACACTCTTCTGAGAAGGAGCATTCCTGCCCGCAAAAAAAGCAATGCTCTTCCAAGGTAGCCTCTGCCATTTACAGTGTGTTGCCTCATTAACTGGAGGTGCCTTTTCAGTCAATCGAAAGCTTTTTAACACGACAATCAGAAATTTTTGCTATTATTATTACATAATAGCAGTCCCAGTCTAGGACTCAAGGCAGCTTAGAACACATTGAAACAACATAGATGAAATACAAAAAAGCTAAAAACAGATCCAATGTAATCATTTAAAAGCAATTAAATAGAATTAAAACACTATAAAAGCTTATCTTTTAAAATAGAGGCAGTAAAGGGCCTTTCCTTAAGAAACAGCTCCTGAAGGCATGTTGGAATAAAACAGTCTTCACCTCCCGGTGGAAGGACAACGAAGAGGGAGCCAGTCTGGCTTCCCTAGGCTGGGAGTTCCAAAGTTCCCAGCTACGGAGAGGGCAGAATGCAGAAGGTCCCAGGTTCAGTTCCCAAAGGCATCTTCAAGGAGCAGATGATGGGAAAGAAATCCTTCCCTCTCTGTTTCTGACCCTGGAGAGCCACTGGCAGCTCCTGACTCCAACTCCCATTGGCCTGGGCTAGACTAACCTGGCCTAAGGCCGTTTCTCGCATTCCCCAGGGTTTCGCCCTCATTATTTCCACCCGCTAAAGAAGCTGCTGCCTCGTACCAGCTTTCTGTTTGGTGCTTGGTTTTCTCCCACGCCCTTTGCCTTTGGACGCCGCTGGCTCCTCGGACCCCGTGCCACTGCCCTCCTTCCCTTCCCCGGTATCCTTGCTGGACTTGCGGCTGCGGCGTTTTGTGCTGGGCACCAGGAGGGCGGGAGATGGCTCAGCACCTGAAAGAGACCAACAGCTATTCTTGCCATGCGCTGCAAAGACTCAACACAGAGAGAGACACACACTCCACTCCCCCCAGCTCAGCAAGGGTTTATTCAAACTGAGACTCCCACCTGTGGAGGGAATGCAAGCAAGTGTTCAATGTGGGGCAGCCAGCAGCTCAGAACCTGAATGGTGCCACTACCGAGAAGGCCCTCTGCCTGGTTCCCTGTAACTTGGCTTCTCGCAGGGAAGGAACCGCCAGAAGGCCCTCGGCACTGGACCTCAGTGTCCGGGCTGAACGATGGGGATGGAGACGCTCCTTCAGGTCTACTGGGCCGAGGCCATTTAGGGCTTTAAAGCTCAGCACCAACACTTTGAATTGTGCTCGGAAACGTACTGGGAGCCAATATAGGTCTTTCAAGACCGGTGTTATGTGGTCTCGGCGGCCGCTCCCAGTCACCAGTCTAGCTGCCGCATTCTGGATTAGTTGTAGTTTCCAGATCACCTTCAAAGGTAGCCCCACGTAGAGCGCATTGAAGTCCAAGCGGGAGATAAGTAGAGCATGCACAACGCTAGCAAGACAGTCCATGGGCAGGGAGGGTCTCATCCTGCATACCAGATGGAGCTGCCCTGGACACAGAATTAACCTGCGCCTCCACAGACAGCTGTGAGTCCAAAATGACTCCCAGGCTGCACACCTGGTCCTTCAGGGGCACAGTTACCCCTTTCAGGACCAGGGAGTCCTATTCTGCAACAGAAGGGCCAAACTCACACTGGATCTTGTAATCAGGCGGAAGGAGCCGGATGTGGGACAAGGGAATCCGGCCGGTGTCGCCATCATCAAACTCCACTGTTATCAGATCCCCGTCTTCCTCCTGATCATGAGCACCTTTGGATAGAAAAGGAAATGATTGTCGTCAGAACACACACACCTTCTGACTGGCAAATTCACTCTGCAGTCTTTGGTGAGGTACTTCACCAAAACCTAGTTGAAAGTCAAAGTCCATTGCATTAAGTGGATCACAAATATCTACATGCTTTCTGACACTTCCAATGGACATTCCCTTGCAGAAGCCATGCTGGTTCTGCTTCAACAAGGCTTGTTCTTCTATGATGATTTACCCTTAACAATCCTCCCCATTTTCCTGGAACTGACGTTAACCTAGCCAGCCTATAATTTCCAGTCCATGCCCCCACATCCCAGATCCCTTTTCTAAAAGCAATTGGTGTTACATTGGCTACTTTCCAGTACTGTTATGGAGGCTGAGGGACAAGTTGATTATTTTTGTTAGTTAAAATTTCACATTTAAATTCAGACCCATCCAGGCCCAGTGTTTATTTTGTCAGTAAGGCTTGGCACTTCATCTCATATCACCACCACCTGCCTCTTCCTAAGACTGTCTTCCTGCAAAAGGCACTGGGATCTTCTCTATAATTTTTGCTATGAAGACAGATGCAAATAATTCCTTCTCTGCTACCTCCTTATCTTCCTATAGAGAAGGGTGGATAAAAATAAATGATTTTATTTAAATCAGATTTTTTTAATTTAAATCAGATTTTTAAAATGAAATGCTTTTGGAGGAAAAATCTTTCTAAACATAGCTTTCTATTTAAGTTACATTCTAGTCTGAAGGCTATTCATCAGGAAATAAGGATTTGTTTTAAGTTTTTCATGTGTTAAAACTCAGTCCAAGTTCTTTTTTTAAAATGCTTAACCACATCACTTAACAAACATGGATACATATGCTATAATGTTATTGTTTTAGCTAAAAAAATTGTTTAAATTGTCACTAATGATTATTTTTCTCCTTCTGATAAAGAACGGCAGAAAAGTTGTTCAAATATAAACAGTTAACTTATTAAAACTCACAATAATTTCATAATTATCGGCCTATGTATTTCTAATAGTATAACCAAATCAGTAGTTTTTGATATAACTGTAAAAACTACTCTCAAAATTTATTATTCCAAAAATGAAACCTTCATCTGGTTGTAAATATTAAGATTATGCCAGCAAGGATGAGTCTTTCTGCTAAAAAAAAGATTTTTTAAAAAAATCAAGTCTTACTGACTAGTGATTTAAATCAAATCCACCCTGCTTTAGAGCACCTTTGACTCCCTCGTCATCTGACTGAATTACGGTCTCACCTCGTACAACTGTCCCTGGGTAGAGGCAACGATACTGCTGGCTCCAGTAGGCGGCGATTCTCGTGCCTTCCGGGAGGAATCGCACCGAAGGAGGTTTCACGTCAATGATCTGTGCAGAAGAAAGCATCCGTTAACTCTTGCTTTTTGCCCTGTGTGGTAGGTCAGGGGTGAGCAAAAGGTAGATCAGGGTGGCAACACGAGAACAGGGCCTTTTCGGTAGTGGCTCCCTGTTTGTGCAATGCTCTCTCCCCAGAGGCTCACTTGGCACCATCATTACATGTCTTTAGACGCCAGGCAGATACATTCCTCTACAATAAAGCCTATGGCTCTTAACTACCTTTTATCCTTTCAATGTTTCTGGGGCGGGGGGAGTTTCTCATTTTTAACTGAATTTATCTGGTTGTATTTTGTACTGTTAAGTCACTTGGGGACTTTTTGTATTTGTAGAAAGCAACTAAGAAATCTAATAAATAAGAATAAAAGCCGGAGCTCCACCAACACCAGCCCAGGTGTCTTGTGAAGCCCCTTCCTCCTCTTCCCCCCTCCTTTCCCCAAAGGCAACATGGAGCGTCCGTCTTCCTAGAAAACTAAGGGGTCCCACTTACTGCCTCCTGCAGTAGCTGCTCCAGACAATAAATGTGGGGCCGGTTTCCTCGCTCTCCTTCCACCACGACTCGGTATCTGAAACGCACAAACCCAAAAAGCAACAGTGAGGGAGGAGGAAGAGGAGGAGGCGAAGAAATATCGAGAAGTCAAAACAAAACCATCAGAGAGAGATTTTTGATGCCCAAGAACGCTTTGCAAGCCGGTTTCCTTGGGAAACAATTGCTTCGGGCCAATCTGTGCAGAATGGCAATTCGAGCTACCCAATTTCCAGTTGCAGGAGGAGATATTTATCAAGCTGGAAATATTTGCAGCTGGTTCATTGTTTTTAAGCCAGAGATTATGGGTGGAGATAAACAAAAAAAAGCTGTCTTTTGGCCCCAAAGTCAGAAGCAGTGGATATTTAATCAATTTTATAATGAATGATTTTAGAGTGCTGTTTGTGCTGTACTTTTGTACTGTTTTATTGTTGTTAGCCGCCCTGAGCCCAGCTTTGGCTGGGGAGGGCGGGATATAAATGAAATTTTTTTATTATTATTATTATTATTATTATTATTATTATTATTATTATTTAGTGGCACTAATTGGAAACAGATAGAAATAGACCCAAAACTACAAAGCTAGATCTGTTTTTTTAAAAAATTAAGAGTCAGAGGCTGTCATGGCATTTAGCATGTGGCTCGCTTTTGCACGAAGCCTGCTAGAACTATTGCTGCGAATGTATGCAGGCACCAAGGCGTGCTATTCTGCGCTTAAGAGCACCATATAAAAGCCCAAACTCAGCATTGATCAAAGCTGGGTGACCCAATTCAAAAATCCTGAGGATCCATGTGCTTTTACCTCCCCCCTTCCAGGCAGCCTCCTTTATCGCTACCGTCCCTTATCTCCCTCCTGATCGCTTGCTGATCAGCCGATCAGCAGCTTCGTTTCAACACTCCCTTCCCTCTTTCTTTTTTTAAAAAAAAGCACGATCTGCTTTTCACCCCTGGAAAATTTGGCTCCAGGGACCACGCACAGACATTTCTCCTTACATTTTAGGAGGAAAAGCGTGCGTCTTGTGGAGCGAAAAATACGGTAAGTCACAGGCAGGAATCTCGGTGGGGCATTTCCATGTCCACCACCCCCAGGGATCAGAGAACTTTGGCCTTAAGATGTTGCTGGACAGCAACTTGAAAGGCGCCATGACTTTCCAAGCGTGTGGCGCCCGTCCTTTTTCTTACATGTCAGGAGAGTGGACGGTCTTCACGTGGCCGGCGTAGAGGAGCTTGTCATCCATGGGGATGAGGACTCTCAAACCATCCTTCAGCTCGTCTTTGTCGATGATGCAAGAACGGGGGGCTGGAGGGCGACAGAGGGAGGGAAGGGGAGAATTAGCAGCATTTTCTTTCTTTCTTTTTTAAAATAATTTTTATTAAGTTTTCCATTTAACAATCCAATCATATCACATGAATTATTCCAAATTATACCAATACATATTATGTAGTCCGAATATTTTGCCAAATTTTAAATTTTGTTGGGGGTTGCCATGTTTCGAGCTCAGTGAGGGTCCAGTCATCTCGTATTTCTGCTGCTTTTGATGTTCAGAAATCCCACCTTCCAGTCTTCTTGTTGTTATCATTTTTCTTCTTAATAACCTCTGAGTTGTTTCACGAAGTAGCAGCATTTTCAAAGGCAGCAGAAATCTGCACCCATGTGACTTATGGCATACGCAGCCTTCTCCTTTTTATTTTTATTTTTACATACATACAAAGAAGTTCCATGCACTGGGCCGGCCAGCCAGGTGATGTCTTAAGGCATGAATGAGACTGATGGTACCAGCAGGAGGATTTGGGGCTCACTTTAAAGGGGGCCAAGCTCTTCCAGCCTCGTGTTCTCAGAGGAGCCAACCAGATGCCTTTGGGAAACCCACAAGCAGGATCCGAGCACAAGAGCAACTCTTCCCTCCTGGGGTTTCCGGCACCTGGCATTCAGAAACATTGATGCCCTCAATTGTGGAGGCAGAGGAGCAGAGCCATCCTGGCAGAGGAGCAGAGCTATCCATAGCCCTCTCCTCTCCTCTGAATTTGTCTAATTCTCTCTTAAAGCCATCCAAGTTGGTGGCCACACTGCCTCCTTGTGGCAGGGAGTTCCGCTGTCTTTGAAATGACGTTCCCGAACTACATCTGATAGCACTCCCTGTAACTGCCGGGCGAAACTGAAGGATCACAACGATTATGCCAAAATGGTTAAAGTAACCGGAAGAATAAGAAATCGGGAAGACCAAAATTTTAATAAGGAACGGGGGAAACTGATAACTTATCTTAAAGACCATTGTAAACAGTGAAAATCGTTAGTAGGATTGGAATGATCACTTGTAGTTTAATGGTGAATTTTGGACACAGTGGAGAGGTAAATATTTGGACCATCATAAAAGATGCAGGAGAAAATGATTAATAATAGGACCCACAAAGGGGACGAGGGAAGTCCAAGAGATTCCTCGCAATCTGGTTTTTGTGATCTGTGTTCGATATATGACTGCAAGATTTTAATCTGAAAAACCAAATAAATTTTTTTAAAGGATCACAAAGATGGCTACCCCCAGCCCCGCAAAATAATAATAAATAATAATAATAATAATAATAATAATAATAATAATAATAATAATAATGGAGGTGAGGGAGAATACAAACACTCCACGCGGATTGAAAGTTATTGGAACTGTTTGCAGCCTTTTGGACGGGGCAGGAAGAAATCTAAGGAACCAGGAACTGTCTCTCACCCGGAGTCAGCGGCCTCTCCAGGAGCAAACTGAGTGGCACATTCTCATCCTCTGAGAAGCTGCTGTCCTGGTTGGGCTCAAAATCCTCTTCGGCAGCCATGCTCTCCATCAGTTTGCTGACGGCGCCTCCTTTCCCTCGGTTCTGGGCAAGGGACAAAGAAATGGGGGTCAGCAAAAACCCTTCTGCCAAGACCCACAGCCCTGGCGCAGAACTTTTCCTGAAGCACCAAGTCTCCTCTTCCTCCCCTGCAACCCCTGTTCCATCCTCTAGCTTTTCCAGATCTCTCCGTTATCTGTGTTTATTTCCCTCCCCTCAACTGAATCAGCGCAGTGGTTTGTGAAGGGCGCCGAGATTGTCTAGAGGACCCCGATTCTCCTTGCGGAGCCACAATCCCTAGGATTTACACAAAACAAATGCAATACCGTGAAAATCTCTGAAACGAGAAGTAATCGACTAGAAATATTATCTTATAGAATTAAACTAAATAACAAAAATCAAAAAGTTTAAGGGGAAAAATTAGAAAACCTAGAATTGAACAAAGCCTTAACAGGTTGCCGGCTACAAACCTTGTTTCATTCAGTTTCCTCAGAAGGAAATAGAGAAATCATAAACCTTAAATGACCAAATTCAAAGAAAGGGGGTAAATCTCCCAAAAATTCTGAAGTACTATAATCCTAGCTTGACCTAGGTGAAACAAAGCGCACTAATAAAGGATTGAGGACTCAGACGTAAAGTTTCTAAAACTGAGTTTACAAAAAAGGTTTGAAAACCTAAACGGCAAGTTTTAGACACAGCCCAACTTGAAGAAAGCCAAGCACAGTAATAAAGAGTTGAGAACTCAGCTGTGAAAATTTTTGTATTGCCTTTACAAAAAGGTTTTTTAAAAAACCTAAATGCACAAATTCGAAGAAAGGAATACAAGATAATCCGTTTTAGATTTTAAACAAACTCAAGAACAGGGCTATCCCGGTTGGTTTCTGTGTGTTGCCACTGTACAGTCTTAGGGAATGTGTTCAGAAAGGACTTGTAACGGTGTCCTACATGCCAGGTAATGAAATTCCTGCTGATTTATTGTCCAAGGTTGTTCCAAGGGATCAACACTGTACCTATGAACAGAAACTGGGTTTGTACTGAGATTGTACTGACACACTGCCCAGTGGAGTTCACAGAAAGGAGGAGGATGTTAGTTTCTGTGAGTTGCCACTGTGCAGTTGCTTGGAGTCACAGGACTCTGTTTTGCATTCCAGAGATCCCAGGCTATCGGAAGTCTCACGGAAGACAGGAGACGGATGTGATGTTACTGGTTTCCTGTTCCTTTGTGTTTCAGTTGCTCTCTGCTCTCACAGAGAGAGGATGTTTCTTTTCTGTCTGCGTAGTTAGAAATAAAATGCTCTTTGTGATGTAGCTCATACTATCTCGGCTCCTTCCCTGCGTGCTGGATACTCTGCGTAATGGAGGAACGTGCTTGAAGCCTCATCAAAGGCTCAGGTCGTTAATCACGTCGGAGGACCCGACCGGAAGAGTCGCTCGGTCGAACACAAGTCCAACAATCCCTAGGGTAGATTATCAGCCATTCCCCTCTTCCGCCCAGGGAACTCTGGGAAATGAATAGGAGTCTCCTTGCAAACCTCAGCGCACGTAACCAAATACAGATCCCAGAATCCTTTGGGTGGGAGTCATGGCTGTTTTGCCACCGCTGTGCTTTAAATGTATGGTGTAAAGGTAAAGGGACCCCTGACCATTAAGTCCAGTCGTGGCCGACTCTGGGGTTGTGGTGCTCATCTCGCTTTATTGGCAAAGGGAGCCGGCATACAGCTTCTGGGTCATGTGGCCAGCATGACTAAGCCGCTTCTGGCGAACCAGAGCAGCACACAGAAACACCGTTTACCTTCCCGCCAGAGTGGTACCTATTTATCTACTTGCACTTTGAGGTGCTTTCGAACTGCTAGGTTGGCAGGAACTGGGACCGAGCAATGGGAGCTCACCCCGTCGCGGGGTTCGAACTGCCGACCTTCTGATTGGCAAGTCCTAGGCTCTGTGGTTTAACTCACAGCGCCACCCGCGTCCCTTTAATGTATGGTGTGGTAGTAGCCTAATTCTGGAAGGGGCAGAGATGCTTCTGCAGCCCCCTGTGTGGCTGTGGAGCAGAAGCACCCAGGGTGGCGCATGGGGGCTGCTCAGCACCTGCTCTGAGAAGGCTCCGGAAACGGCTACTGCTTCCCCAGGGGTAACCAAGACCCAGAAGATCAGGAAACGCCTCTGAGGATGGACTGGCTGCAGGGATCAGGGTGGCATTCCTTGGGGGTGCAATATACTAAGGGCCGGGAGCGCAGAAAAGGGGTCCAAAATTGCAGTGGGCACCAAATCAAGCTTGTCTTGGAACCTCACCTTCCTTTATTTTTCTATGGAATTCCAACCCATGGATGCAATTAGATCAGGGGTAGGCAATCTAAGGCCTTCTCAACCTGGCCCACAGACGGTCTGGGAATCAGCGTGTTTTTACATGACTAGAATGTGTCCTTTTATTTAAAATGCATCTCTGGGTTATTTGTGGGGCATAGGCATTCATTCATTCCTCCCCCCTAAAAATATAGTCCGGCTCCCCACAAGGTCTGAGGGACGGTGGACCGGCCCCCTGCTGAAAAAGTTTGCTGACCCCTGAATTAGATGCTTTCTGAAATCTCACAAGCCACCGGGGGGGACCCAAGTCCGGGGGCAGTTTGAGCAACCTTGACTGTCCCCCCCCACCCGATAACTAGCAAAACCAGAAGCCCATCATGCAAAACAGCAAAAACTGCAGAGTGAATTATGCAAAACAGCAGAAACGTGTGCAAATTCCCCCCCTCCCAACATTGATATTATTCAGAATAAATTATGCAAAACGGCAGAATGAATTATGCAAAGTAAGAGCGGGGGAATTTGCAGAGCTTCCCAGTATGAATACTTCAGATCTGACCTACACATTTTTTGTGGGGTAGGGGGAGAAGATGGTTGCTGAAGTGGATTCTACCACTTCGGACCGGGAGGGGGGTGGATGGAGGTGCTGTTTTCAAATGCTCCTCCACACACCTAAGAGGTGCTGCCAGCCCGTGTGAAGACCTCACCTCTTTCTTCACTTCTTTGGCTTTGGCCTTGGTTTTGCTTTTCTTGCTAGAGCCCAGGGAGCTGGTCAGGCTGCCTCGGGCGTCAGGCATGGAGCTGGCAATGCCCGGAGGCGAGAGGGAAGAGGACGAAGACGAGGAAGACGAGGAGGAGGAGGAGGAAGAGCAGAAGGGGCCTTCTTTGCTTTTCTTCTTCTGCACAACAGAAATAAGAAGGGAAAGAAAGTTCTCAGTCAATCAGTCTTGCTGGTCAGCAGGAAGGGAAAGGCAGCTGGTCAGCGAGTGCGACTCAAGAGGAGCAGGGGGAACGAAATCAGCCCGGGACCCCTATCCTCTTTTATCTTGCCCAGCCCTAGTCTCAGGTGTGGGGTGGCTGCCTGTGACTTGCTCCAAGGTGCGGGGAACTGCATTCTGCACATGCTCAAATGATGCTTTCTGCATAGGTTCTGGAACCGTTGACTACAGCTTATTACCGTGTAGTAATAATAAATTAATAATAATAAATTTTATTTATACCCTGCCCTCCCCAGCCAAGACCAGGCTCAGAGCAGCTAACACCAGGTATAAAAACAATTGATTAAAATACAACTTAGAAACATGATTAAAACACATTAAAATGCAGCCTCTTTTCAGCAGAAACTCAAATCAAAAACTTTTTGGGGATGAAAATGACAAATCTTCAAACAAGGCCAACTATCCAAACTGGTCCTACGAGGGCCAGAAAAAAGCCAGGGAAGACCCCAAAGAGGAGTTCCATCACAGAAGGAGGAAGGAAAAAAGGAAAAGGGGGAAAGGGATCAAGTTGATTCCAAGCCAAAGGCCAGGCAGAACAACTCTGTCTTACAGGTCCTGCAGAAAGAAATCAGATCCCGCAGGGCCCTGGTCTCATGAGAGAGAGTGTTCCACCAGGCCGGAGCCAGTGTTGAAAAGGCCCTGGCTCTGGTTGAGGCTAATCTGACTTCCTTAGGGCCCGGGACCTCTAGGGTGTTGCTATTTCTCAACCTTAAGGTCCTCCACGGGGCATACCAGGAGAGGCGGTCCCGTAGGTACCAGGGTCCTAGTAAAGGCAGGAGGTTTGTCTTTCAGCCCAGTTCAAGAGGACCAGAGAGCAAAGGTCTCTCATGGCATGGAGCCCTGGAGATGCTTGGACTAGTCGGTCGGACCTCATAAAAGGCGTTTGACGAGATGATGCTTTGGGTTCCTTCCAAAACACTACGGAAAACGGATGGCCGGCAGGCATAAATGAGCTGCCAGGAGATCAGACACCACAGAGCAGGCTACCCCAACCTGGTGCCCTCCAGATACAACCTCAGCCAGCAGGGATCATGGCCAGGGATGTTGGTAGCTGCTGTTGTCCAACCACTGGAGTTCACCAGACTGGGGATCAAGGTGGCCGACCAGGTGTGTGTGGGAAATCAGCAAACAGGATTCAAGCACAAGAGCAACTCTCCCCTCCTGCGGTTTCCAGCAATGGGTATTCAGAAGCATTGCTGCATCTGACCGTGGAGGCAGAGAAGAGGACCACCATGTCCAGCAGCCCCCAAAAGCCCTCTCTTCCCATGAATTGTCTAATCCTCTTTTAAAGCCCTCTCCTCACAGGGAATTTGCCATTTTCTTGGCCGGCCACACCCTGGGCCTTCCAACGATGAGAAACGAGGTGACAGGCAGGCTGAGATTCCTGCATTGCAGGGGGTTGGACTAGATGATCCTTGGTGTCCCGTCCAACTCTACCATTCTATGTGCGAGCCGTTGGCCAGGCCCTGTGGCCGCTTCTCTAAGAAGATCCCAAGACTCTACAGGTCAGTTCGCACGTGCATCAAAAACTAATACACCAACTCCTTGGCCAACTCAAGGCAATCGAATGCTTTAATTATGTTCTGCACCCCTGCCCTGTTTAAATATTATGCCTACACAGTCGTACCTTGGTTTTTAAACAGTTTAGTTCTCCTACGCTTTAGCTCCCAAATGCCGCAAACCCAGAAGTGAGTGTTCTGGTTTGCCAACTATTTTTGGGAGCTGAAATGTCAGATGGGGCTTCCAATTGGCTGCAGGAAGCTTCTGCAGAAGCTGCGCTCTGGTTTCCAAACATGTTGGAAGTTGAACGGATTTCCGGAGCGGATTCCGTTCGACTTCCGAGGTACGACTCTACTACAAACAGTCCCAGTCGCTACCTCCAACAAATTCACATACCTTTGGGTTTTATGTCTCGTTTCCCCCTGACAACAATCCATAATTGCATAGGGACTACAGTCATACCTCAGGTTACAGCCGCTTCAGATTGTGTTTTTTGGGGTTACGGACCGCCGAAACCCAGAAGTACTGGAATGGGTTACTTCTGCATTTCAGCGGTCGCGCATGCGCATGGGCAGAAGCGCCGAATCGCAACCCGTGCATGTGCAGAAATGGGTTTCGAACGCTGTGGGTTGTAAATGTGCATCCTGCACGGATCACGTTTGCAGCCCGAGTGTCCACTGTATGTATATTGTCGCCAAATCCTGTTTCCTAACACTGCATTTTGCAGAATTTTGTACAGCCTTTCCCTTTTACACCTCGTGGTTCGTACCTTGCTGAGCTCCTTCCTTTCTTTCCCTTTGCCTCCGTCTTTCTTGGGGCTGAGGGGCGTTCCCTTCACGCAGCGCCCAGCAGCTTTGGCCACAGGGGTCGAGCTGGTCTGCGCCGTGGAGGCCAGCCCGGCCGAAGAGGCCGTGGCGTCGTGGAGGAAGATCCGCTCGCTGCGCCGGCGGCTCCAGAGGTCGTCGTCGCTCGCCTCCAGCCCGAACTCGAAGCTCAGGTCCTTTGGGGACTTGAACTTCTTCAGCTTCCTGCTGCTCTTCTCGGATGCCATCTTGGCCCTCTCCAAACTGCCTGCGGAGGTCACGTCCATCGCGCTCCCTGGCTGGGCGCCCGGGGCACTTCCAGCTTCCACCAGCCCCTTCTTCCCACGCAGGAGGCCAGAGGGAGACTTCTTCCTGATCTTCACCTCGCTCTCAGAGTCCGTGTATTCAAACTCCGTCCCTAAACGTGGAGAAAAGGGACAGTCAAACCAAGCAACTCGACTGGACTTGGCAGGGTGCATTCCTGGTAAAGGGCCAAAATCTGCATTTTTGTTTCGGAAGTGCTATTACAGCGAAGGAGCAGGGCCTTTGCTGAGGTGGCCTCTGTAACGGCCTCTACAGCGGCCGGCTCCTCCCTATAAATATATATATATTTCAATTAAATTTTCTAAATTACATTTTGAAATATTCATTTAAACAACCTTAAATCAATGACTTCCCTTCTTCTCCTTCCGTAGTTCATTTTGCATACCATACATCCCTGCCTATTTTACATGAACTAACTAAACCATTCAGTAATCAATTGTTACATCCATCAAAACTTATTTACACCGTTGGATTTATCTTAACGCTACCAGCATTTTTTAAATAAACACAATAAACGACCAGCTCCTCCGTTATACGACCTTCGAAAAGGTCTTTCGGAGGCTGGCTTGATAGGTGACCGCTTTGACTCACTGTTTCCCAGCTGCTGAATTTGCTGCGAAGGTTTGATATTGTCCCATTGCATTTTTATGTAAACAGCCAAGAGGCTAGGAAAGGCAGTATATAACAATATTATATATTGTTCACAGCATAGCTTCAAGGCACCTGACAGCTCAGGAAGATGGCTTATGTTGCAAAAACACACATTGCACATTCCTCCCCACCCCCCGGGGAAAATAGAAAAAATATGAATTCTCAGACTTTGGCCTGTGTGTCAAAACATTCAGAAGACATCTGAAACAAGGGGAACTGCCCCCAAATTCTCTCTCTCTCTCTCCTCTTTGCAGATATTTATGTGGAAAAGGTTTGACTTTCAGGAGCTCGGACCTTATTTTGACATGCCTAGCCAGATGTTTAGAAAGTTAATGCTAGTTTTAATCTTGTTGCCTATTGCGTTATAAACGTTCTGAAGTTTTAAATAATTGTGGTTCATATTTGTTATTGATAACTTTACTGTTTCCTCTTCTTCTACAAACCTCTTGGAAGTTTGTAGAAGTTTGTTATGCTTCCCTCCCCTTATGGTTTTGATCTATGGGCTACTTTTAAAATGAGGCTGCATTTTAAGTTGCATTTTAACCTGTATTTTAAATTGGTCCCCCCCCCATTATGTTTTTACTGTAATTTTTACTGGTGTTAGCTGCCCTGAGCCCGGCTCTGGCTGGGGAGGGCAGGATATAAATAAAATTTACCATTATTATTATTATTATTATTATTATTATTATTATTATTATTATCCTCATCATTAGTGTGTGTTTTTACAATCAAACAGAAGCCCAGTTGTCAGTCCTGATACCCTAAAGCCCAAAGTTGTTTCAGTAGCATCCTACTGGCTTTGAGCCACAGTCGCCTGGACAAGTGGTTGGTGGGTTTTGAAGCAAAATCAAAACCAGGCAAGGTCCTAAAAGAATCATTTTTGCCCCCAGAGTGGAAGTCAGAGCTCAAAAGCCTCCGGACGGGGGTCTCTCCTTCCGGTGCGCAGCGGCGAAAGAGACGAATGGGAAACTGGACCAGCTGGAAGGTGTGAATCTAAAGAAAGCTGTCTACCTGGCTGAGCTTCCCAATGCCGGACCCCAACACTTGCACCCCGTTTCTCCCCCTTACCTCACAGACTGAGGGGGGAGAGACCCCCCAGGGAATTACTGGACCCCCTGCGTTTCCTCTGGCCTCCTTTTGCCAGAAAGTCTTTTGCTAGCCTGAACCGACATCTCCATTTCCACATCCAGAAGAAAGGCCAAAATTCAGGAAATGAGACTGTGGAAACCCCCCCCCCCCCAGTGCCGCTCTCAGACCCACAAATGGGTCACGAGATCCTTCCGCTTTTGAGGCGGAGACCTAAGCCTTTGTTTTCTTCAAGCCACGGGTATTTTTCTCAGAAATCCCCCTTGGCTCTGTTCCGGCGGTGGGCTCCCTTATTCTCAAATGCACATTTTCAAAATTAAGTTTCCGCTGCGTAAAAGGCGAAAGATTTATATGATCTGATGCGAAACAAGAGTAAGAAAGAGTGAGGATTGGTTTGAGAAAATATTGAATTATTTGAACAATTTGGGGCAATTAAAATGTTAAAAGTTAAATAAACCTTGTGGAAGGAGGAGTGTTAAGGTATATAGAAGTGTACATATGGTTAATCTGAATATGTTGTTATTGAATATGTATATTATTGAATATTGTATACCCAATGTATCAGCCGCCTGGGGGGGTTTCACTGTTTGTGTTTTGGTGGTTGGTATATATATATATATATATATTTGCTTTCGTAGATTTTCATGGGTACAGGAATGCAGGTTTTGGTGTCCTCGGGTGTCTTCCCGTGTAAAAGTTGGGGTGTCTATGCGACGTTTCGACGAGGTCTCACTCGTCATCTTCAGGCTGGTGCTTTCGGCTTCTTGTTACTGGAACAGAGCAGGATCTCAGTGTTTGAGTTCCTATAAATACTGTTGAGGGGGTGTGGTGTATAGCCTCCAATGTTCTGGGCAGAGAGGAAGTTCCCAGGCTAGTGTGCCTTTTCTTCTTTTGTTCCTTAATTACTTGAGGGATATCTTGAGTGATTTCTTGAGTGATATCCTGAGTACCACTTAGGTGGGTCATTAGGTGTGGATTAGTTGCTAAAGTCTTTGTGTCTTGACCTCTTGAACTTTGTGAAGAGTTTTTCTGAGAAGATGGCTGTACTGCACTTAGTTGTGCTCTGGCTTGGCTTCGTGTATAGGGGCGAGCTGTGGTTTTGTGGCCTGTGTCAGCCAGATCTGTGTAGGGATTGCAGGGGGGTGCAGCATCCGGAGGTGCCACCATGGTTTGCTCTTTAACATGGAACATCACCACAAGAGAATAATCATGGAAGCCATCGAGATAGAGAAACACCCTCACAACATGAACAAGCGTGACGACACATCCCGCTTGCCAGACATCTGGAAATTAGCCCTCCCCACAAAAACTGACACCAGATCCAGAGGCACACAGAACGCCATCACCAATCAACCACACCAGACCCAAACCCAGACCCTCTCCACAGATAAATTACAGACACCATCCAGTAGCCAAACCATGGTGGCACCTCCGGATGCTGCACCCCCCTGCAATCCCTACACAGATCTGGCTGACACAGGCCACAAAACCACAGCTCGCCCCTATACACGAAGCCAAGCCAGAGCACAACTAAGTGCAGTACAGCCATCTTCTCAGAAAAACTCTTCACAAAGTTCAAGAGGTCAAGACACAAAGACTTTAGCAACTAATCCACACCTAATGACCCACCTAAGTGGTACTCAGGATATCACTCAAGAAATCACTCAAGATATCCCTCAAGTAATTAAGGAACAAAAGAAGAAAAGGCACACTAGCCTGGGAACTTCCTCTCTGCCCAGAACATTGGAGGCTATACACCACACCCCCTCAACAGTATTTATAGGAACTCAAACACTGAGATCCTGCTCTGTTCCAGTAACAAGAAGCCGAAAGCACCAGCCTGAAGATGACGAGTGAGACCTCGTCGAAACGTCGCCTAGACACCCCAACTTTTACACGGGAAGACACCCGAGGACACCAAAACCTGCATATATATATATATATATATATATATATATATATATATATATATGTGGGTGGGTGTGGGTGTGGGTGGGTGTGGGTGTGTGTAGTTTCTGCTGCAGACATTACTGAGGGATCAAGGAGATCTAGACAATACCTAAATCAATTCATGTCCCAGCTAGAGATGGAAAGGCCTGGGGGGGGGCTATGCCAAAAAAACAGGTTTCCCCCTTTTTCCGGGGGAAACAGAAAAACACCTGGGTTCCCCCCCCCCAATTTCCCCAGTTTCTTTCCAGACCTTCCCATCTCTAGTTCCGACCAGAACCCCCAACCGCCCAAAATCAGCAGTGCTCACCTGGGGCCAGGAAGAGAGCAAAACAAAAACTTCCCCACACATCTTTTTTCAAAGCCTGAAGGACAAAGTTGCATTAGGTTACTCAATTGGAATTATTATAAAGGCTTTAAAAAGGAGGGAGGGGGGAGTCTGCGCCAAGGTGTCCTTGATTATGAAAAAATATGAATTTTGCAATGCGTGCGAACAATTCAAACCTTCACATTTTTGCATAATTTAATCTTCCGGTTAAGAAGCCGGACACTGAAGGAACTGGGGGCTGAAGTCTCCTGATCACCAAATGAAGGTGAATATTTCAGGGCCTTAGGGTGAAGGGCAGGAAATCAATAAGAAGGGAGGAGGAAGATGCAGGTGTAACTGAATAATCCGTTTACCCACAAACCTGTTCTTCTTGCAAAATGTTTTCCCTTGCACAACTATGGTAAGTCCATTTATACATCACTGCTGTATCCAAAATCATTTTTAAAAAATCATTCAGAAATGGGGTATTTCCAATACAAAGAGATGGGTGTCTTTGCTGAAGTCAAAATAATAGTTGATGGGCTATGCTGAAATGGCAAAACTAACTGGAAGGCTCAGGAACCAAGAGGACAAGAACTTTAAAAAAGAATAGGGAGAATTTTTAATTTACTTAGGAGACCATTGTAAGCAGATGAAAACATTAGCAGGATTTTAATCACACTTGTAGGGTAATAAACAATATGGACAATTATGATGGATTTTATCATGTGGATAATGGAATGATAATGCAGTTGTAAATGTCAACACTAAGACCCAAAGAGGGGATGGGGGGAAGTCTCAGAGTTACATTACATATGGATATATAATTGGTTTTGTTTTAAAATGATATTTGTAAAATCAAATAAAAATTATTTCAAAAAATTAATAATAATAATAATCTCTTTTTACAACCATCTCTAGCTGTCCTCCAGTATAGTTCAATATAGTTTAATAATACGTTGGAAGTTTAATAATATGTTGATAATATTAATATATGACTGCAAGCACTTGGCAATCATTTTTAATGATTTCTGTGCAATTTTACGTGCATTTACTTTCCAAACAAGACTAACTTATATTTATTTAACCAAAATAGACTATGAATTCCCAAATCATGTCCCAACATTTTAGCACCCCTCACTTTTTTGCAATTTGAAAGTTAAAAATTCCACAGGCCCTAATGTTGTAGGGGCCACCTGGAACTAGAGAGAAAGGAAGGACAGAAATACATTCAATAATCATCATAATTACCCCTGAAATAGCTCTGGGCTATTGCTCTGTGGTTATTGAATGTTGACCTGAGTGTTGAGATGAAGGAAACTGAAAACCAAGGACAGAATGGAGCAGCTGGAAAAGGAGGGAGGAGGTAAGACCCCTCTTGCACCCACAACCTCCTTCTCCATCCCCCTTTAATCCCCCTTTAGATCCTTTGCCACACCTATATACCTTTGGGGACACTGAGATGCCACAGGAAAGCATCTCAGACCAAACCCAGGTTTCTGTCTCCTTGCAACGGAGGAAGATGTGCAAAGATAGAGCAGCGAGAAGCGAGAGGCTAAAAATAAGGCAGGCATCTTTTCCCATTCCGAATTCCGCTATAATTCCATTATCATTTAATACATATTAATAAAGGGGGACTATAAATGGAGCCTTTTTGCAGAGCTGCCTGCCTTCGAAAGATGTTGCCCTGGGGGGACTTATCCAGCCACGGGCACACGAGGGAATTTGAAAAAGCGAAATTTCCATTATTCATGGAAGAAGCCCCAGACAGGCAGTGGTGAGCTGTTGCCAGATGGGGGCGCCTCTCCAGCCCAGCTCCCCTGGTCCCAGGATTCATCCCTGGACTTTTGCATAGACCTAAACCAGGATGGGATGCGGGTGGTGCTGTGGGTTAAACCACAGAGCCTAGGACTTGCCGATCAGAAGGTTGGCAGTTCAAATCCCAGGGTGAGCTCCTGTTGCTCGGTCCCTGCTCCTGTTCTGTTTTGTGGGTTCTATTTTGTGTTCTCCTAGCAGGCACCCCCAAACTCGGCCCTCCAGATGTTTTGGGACTACAACTCCCATCATCCCTAGCTAACAGGAGCAGTGGTCAGGGATGATGGGAATTGTAGTCCCAAAACATCTGGAGGGCCGCGTTTGGAGGTGCCCGTCTCCTAGGAACTTGAAGCCAACACCCAGAGTGCAGTGCAAAAAACATACAGGTGCTTAGAGCTGAAGAGGGCGGTGCCTCTGAGCATCTGCAGAGCGCAGGGATTAGTTCGGAGCGCCAGAACTGAGCCTGACCCATTGATGCAAACTCACCCATCAAACTCTGCCTCTCTTCCTTCTTCTTGGCTTTCTGCTTGGCTTCCAGCTGGACGATGGAAAGAGAGGGTGGGATGATGGGGCTGGGGAGGGCGCTGGCCGCAAACCTCGCCAGAAGCCCCAAGCCGCTCTCATCCAAGGCGGGGGACGAAAGCCTGGCGCTGTTCCCCACTCCATAGTCCCCCGCTTCCTCCTCCTCCTCCTCCTCTTCCTCCTCCTCTTCCGAGCTGGAATCTGGTAGAAGACAAGATGGCGTTACCAATCTGAAGCGTGGTGCAGCCAAGCAGCCTCTCACTCTCAGCAGATCAGAGCAGCCACGCATCTTGCAAGCTCTCAGTTCACACAAGGCTCAGCGTTGGGTTGTTGTCTCAGCGTTGCCAGCTCTTTTTGGACTGCGGTTCCCATCATCCCTGGCAGCTGGGATGGTGGGAGTTGTAGTCCAACAAGACCCAAGTTTGAGAAATGCGAGGTTTGAGGAATGGGTAGGCATATGGGGACAGATCATCTGACCCTCCTTTTGCCCAGGCTCCATCCTTGAATCAGTGAGATTTACAGAACAGAGTGAAGGACCTCTAAGACCTCAGGCCGATTTTGGCTCACCAGTTTGGCTCAGAAGCCATTTCCCCAAAACTGTCCACCTATTACTGTATTTTAATATTTTGCTGGAAGCTGCCCAGAGTGGCTGGGGAAGACCAGACGCATGGGCGGGGTATAAATAATATATTATTATTATTATTATTATTATTATTATTATTATTATTATTAGCTAGAAGAGGGGCTCAGGAGAGAGAGGAGACTCGCGAGGAGTTATAGGGCAAGAGAAGGCCAACAACTCTGGGCTAACACTGCCCTCCCCCCATGAATTTAATAATTGTTTAACCACATCAGTTAACAAACAGGGATACATATGCTATAATGTTATTGTTCCAGTTAAATAAATTGTTTACATTGTTATTAATTATTATTTTTCTCCTTCCAATAAAGCGCAGCAGAAAAGTTTGTCCAAACAAAAACAGCTAACTTATTAAACCTCTCAATAATTTCATAATTATCGGTCTATGTATTTCTAATAGTATAACCACATCAGTAATTTTTGACAGAACTGTAAAAACTACTCTGAAAATTTATTACTCCAAAAATGAAACCTTCATCTGGTTGTAAATATTAAGATTATATCAGCAAGAATGAGTCTTTCTGTAAAATAATAATAATGATTTAAATCAAGTCTTAATGATTTAAATTTTAACCGCTGCGCAAGTTGTGAGTGACCTGCGTTGAGTTTCGTAGCTGCTGCCGAAAGCTTACAGGACAGCTGCACCTCCAAAAACTGCTCGCTTAGTGTGGATTTCAAATGATACAAACTGGGAGTTTATTTTAGTAAGGCTTATCTACACACACACACACACACACACACACACACACTGGATTGCTGAGTGAGTGGCCCAAAACCTTATGGAAGTATCCTGGACGTTGATCTATTTTTGTTATTTCACATTCTAAAATAGAAACCAGTGCTGGAAAGGGAACCCCCAAAGGGCATCTATCCCAACCCACAACTACAGCATCTCCAGCAAGTGGCCGACAGCAACGTACCCCAAAAAGGATCCTCAGGGTAGCTAAAAGCCACTGTAAGATAAGCTAAAAAGTCAACGTAACACATAGATGTGCTAAAAGTCACCCTCGTTGATGAGATTAAGAGGACGCCTTTTTTTGAGGTACCATCACGAGCAAAATCCGCTTTTGATAGCTCCCCCCCCCCCGACAGAGCACCAAAAATAAGGGAAGCAAAAGTTTGGTCAAGCGACAAGACAGAAATTTGTTAAGTCACCACATAAATGCAACAAGGGGTGCGGGATGAGGGGAGCGGAGGGCGAGCAATGCACACGGAAGATTAATTTGGCATCGATATCGCAGCAAAGACAGGACGGTTTCATCACAGAGCCAAGCGGTGAACAAAGCTGGCTAAGTGCAGGCAGACGTTAGACAGCTATGGGGTCCTCCACATCTGGTTTTAAATTGGCCGGTCCAAATTCCAGTAACTTTGGGGTTTTCTTTTCAGAGTCTTACATGCATTTGCAGAAGGCATAACAAGCCTCTGTTATTTTTCCATTTGCGTTTACATACTGCCGACTCCAGAAATAGACTTTCCATCAGCGACAAGAATAATAATAATAATCACTGTTATTATATTATTAACTCTGTTTTTTTATATTATTTATTATAATATAATCATTACAAGCAAGTGGGGTGCGGAGGTTAAAGGGTCAGACTAGGGCCTGGGAGACACCAGGGTTCAAATCTCCCCTACTTGGCCATGATGAAGCTCATTGGGTCATGGGTTCGAGTTCCGCAACGGGGTGGGCTAGATGACCCTTGGTGTCTCTTCCACCTCCACAATTCTGTGATTCTGTTGCGACATGCAAACATGGCCACAGAGCTCCTCTGCGAGAATCCGAGTTTCCGCCTTGCAGGCACCGACCTACTTTCCAAGCAAAGAAGTTGGCGCTACTGGAGTTCATCTTTTTTTAGGACAGTGGCCTAGTTCTCGTTCAAAGGACGGGGAAGCAGAAATCCTCACTCAATTTTTGTGCGTTGGGTAAGTAGTAAACTTCCGAGGGGCATAGAAAAGGAGGCCGGCAAAGGAGGCCTCGTGTTTTCCCTCGAGGGATATCCCTTGTTCCCAAAAAACTTTCTCCATTCTCACCTTGCCTCGGGTGGAAAGGTTCGCAACAGATAATAACCCGCCCCCCGATAATTGTCGTTTTTTCTGGAGCCCTCAGCAAGAAACAGCCAGCTGTTTGCAAAAGTTCCTTGCAGCAATAGAAATGGGCATGCTTAACTTTTTATGGAAGAGAAGGACGGGTGGGGGGTAACCAGAAAATTTCAGCGTTTTTGTCATCAAAAACCGAAAAGACCACGAGGCTGCCGAGGTTCAAAGAGGATGTCAAAAGGGGGAACAAAAGTGTTTTTTGCCTACCTACATAACAAGGTTTAGGGACCTTTCGCTGCAGAGCGCCTGCCCTGCTCCAAGCCAATCGCTTTGCCTCTTGAGCGGAGCGCGAGAACAAATGCGAGGGACCGACACAGACATGGAAAGCGCCATGGGGAGGGGTCAGGGGTAGAGGGGCTGCAAGGAGAAAGTGAGCAATGCTAGAAAAGCTGAGGTTAATTCATGGTTTTAGTAAAATCAGGGAAAGCCATTAGAAATGCCGCTACCCAAATATCCCTCGTCGTAAAGCGCTCTTCCCTCCCTCCCTCCCTCCCCTCCCCACCAAGATTACGCCAATAATGCACATTTCAAGAGTTCTGTTTTCATCACGGAACCAACACCTAATTTTTATTATTGTTGTTATTTTGGTGGTGGCGAGGAGTCCTCTCTCTTCATCTCTCGTTCCCCCCAAAACCCTAGCCGGGAAGACGTTTGGGGGCAAAGAAGTCAAAGGAAAACAGGGAATTATTATTTTTTTGACACTTTAGAGCAGCCACCCCTAAACTCGGCCCTCCAGATGTTTTGGGACTACAACTCCCATCATCCCTGACCGCTGATCCCGTTAGCTAGGGATGATGGGAGTTGTAGTCCCAAAACATCTGGAGGGCTGAGTTTGGGTGATTCCTGCTTTAGAGCAAATTCTCTAGTTTATCCTCCAGAGCAAAGATTAAACGAAATTCCTTTTTTTTTAAAAAAAGGAGGGAATAGATTTCTCCAAGGTTCGAGGTTTACTTTAAAAAGCCTTGCAAAAAGACAGCTTATGGGGCAAGGAGACGGGCTAGTGCTAAACTACGGAACAGGAAGGAACATTTACAGCGTGAGCCAAGAAACACTTACTTAAAAGCCATTCCCCTTGTGGTGCTCACTTTCAGGTAAGTGTGCACAGGATTGCAGCTTAATAGAAGTTACATTAGATATCGTTCCTGGAAAGCCCTACCCCTCGGGTTCCATCTTTTCTCTCAATTGCTTTTTTAAAAAATTATTAGGGTTCTTCAATACTGCCATTGATTTCGTGCTTCTGTAAATCCCATTTTATAGTTTTCTATTCCAGAACTGAGCAAACCTGGATTGAGGGTGGGGGTCACAGCTGTCAACTTCCCCCTTTTCTTGTGAGGAATCCTATTCGGAATAAGCGAATGTCCCTTTAAAAAAAGGGAAACGTTGACAGCTAGGGTGGGGGTGGGGGAGGCAGCAGAACTGGATTAAAAGGAAGATCCAGTGCCAAAAATAGTCCCTCAATGACCAAAAGTAGGATTTGAACCCAGCTCATCAGATAAAGTCTTTCCTTTGAAGGTAACAGCTGCATTCTACATCTCCCTCTACCCTCTTGCTGGTCCTTGTGGGATCCAAAACTGAGGTCTCTCTCCAATGACCTTTCCCTGTTACAATTATTGAATGAGTTGCTCTAAAATCGGGAAGAAGAGGGGGCAGGGACCCTTGTGGTCTGGCAGTCTTTCTTTCTTTCTTTCTTTCTTTCTTTCTTTCTTTCTTTCTTTCTTTCTTTCTTTCTTTCTTTCTTTCTTTCTTTCTTTCTTTCTTTCTTTCTTCCTTCCTTCCTTCCTTCCTTCCTTCCTTCCTTCCTTCCTTCCTTCCTTCCTTCCTTCCTTCCTCCCTCCCTCCCTCCCTCCCTCCCTCCCTCCCTCTTTGCCAAGGAGCAAAGGGCACTAATAAAATTGCTGTTTTTCCCCCAAGGCATTGCATTCAGATCTCTCCCTCTACACTGATCTCATAATAAGTAATTCCTTTCCTCCTGTAAATCTGTTGCAAGCTCTGAAATATTCATAACCTGCTTTATTTATTTAATTTTCAAAAAGCAGAATTAATAGGGGTGGAGGCAAGCCTTAAAATTATTAGAGCCCAATTGGAACTGACAAAGAAAAATCGGTTTCATTTTATAGAATTAAGCCATTTTTAGAAGCAAAAATTACTAAGCTTAATCATTTCTTTTTTCTTTTCCCAAGCTACGTCTTTCTTCCTTTATTAAAAGTGAATTTGCGGGGGGGGGCTGGGGAAACAGCCCACTGTGGAATAATCTGTGCAGAACATGACAAGCTGTGTTTTGGAGTGGGGGGGAAAGGAGAGATTGATGCATAATGTGCTTTTCCTCCTGGAAAACAAAGCACCTTCAGAGAATCTGCAAGCCAGGGATATTTGAATAATACAAAGAACACCACAATTTTGTTAATTCTCTCTTTTTCTTTGGTGCTAAGTCTTCAGGAGCGATGAAGGAACAGCGGAATGGGGCGAAGAAGCAGCAAGCTAAAATAACACACACCCCCCCACTAGCGAGAGATGCAGCAAGAGAGACGAGGCAGACTGGTTTAGTTAAATACAAACTGGATACTTTTAATAGAAAGCTTGGTACCAAATTGCAGTACAGACATCGAGGGGGCACTCCCACACAACATGGCATCTAAGTTACAAACCTCCTCCCAAGACCTCTAACACATGCAAAAAAAGCAAAGAAGAACCACATACAACAACAGCGATGGCGGCACGAGATGGAGGGTTAAAAAAAAGGAAAGGAACAGATTTGGGAAGGGTCGGGGTGGACAGCAAAGGCTAAAGGCTCCAAGGGATCTTAGAGCTCTTAGAAGAGCGAGTCAGTAATAAAATACAGGGGTACCTCGGTTCTCAAGCTCCTTGGTACTCAAACAACTTGGAACCCGAACGCTGCAAACCCGGTTTGTGAACTTTTTTCGGAAGCCAAACATGGTCCTTTTTGAGTGTTATACTTCCAATTTGAGTGTCATACTTCTATTTTGAGTGTTACGCTGAGGTCTGTCTGTTTTTGCTATTTATTTTGCAGGCTTGTTTGTTTTTGCGGCTCTTTTTGTTTTGTTTTTGTGACAGTGCGGAACTCAGTTCAGCTACTGATTGTGTGACTGCAGTACATTGTGGATTGCTTTCATTTTATGGATCCATGGTCTCGTTAGACAGTAAAATGTTCAGTTTTAGGGCTTGCTTTTAAAACTCTGGAGCAGATTCACCCGTTTTGGGAAAGCGCACCTTGGTTTTGGAACGGACTTCTGGAACGGATTAAGTTTGAGAACCAAGGTACCACTGTAATAATAATAATAATAAGAGATAGTGACACAAGCAGATGTTGTTGTTTTGCAAAAAAGAATATCAACAAAAGCACCATGAGGACCAAGATGGTCGGCCGGAGCCCCTCTCCCTGCTGCCAACACTCCCCTCATTCACTCAAACACGGACGCTTTGTTTGGTTTGTTATAATCTAGTAACCTTGATCGAACGAGTCCTCTGAAGAATCGCTGAAGGAAGACCCCTCTCCGGGAAGCAAGCAAAACTGCGGCTTTCTGCTTGCCGTGGTGGCCAGTTTAGATTTGAGAGTCCTGGAGGCACAGATGCCCTTCTTGGCTGCCGCCCTGAGGCCTCCTCTGGCGATTCGGCTGCTCTTGGGGGGCACCACACCGTACAGGCTGGGGGGTCTCGTTCTGGAGCCGTGAGAAGACCACTCATCCTTCAGGGATCCCTCGTCTTCCTCAGAGTCTGTATCTGCAGCCAACGTAATTAATTTGGTGGGGTGTTCAAAACAAGGTGACAGAATAATTTGCAGAGGGAGAAGGAACCCACCAGCCGCCCCGATTGGCTGGGGCAGCCCAGAGAGACGGGCGAGGTATAAATAGTAAAACTATTATTCCTCACTTCCATTTGCCTGCACGCCATTGGAGAAGGCAAGGAGAACCTTGACTACATATCTGTTGCGGGTGTGAAGCAAAATGTTCTTCAGGACCAACGCTTGGCTCCTAGATTGCTGAGGGAGCTGTGTTGATGCTACACACATCTGTATCCCACACTGTTCTAGTAATTTCTGTGAAAAACCACCATGTGGGGACACTGCATGGTTCTTTCACGTGCAAATGGTGGTTGATGGCGCCAATGTGGGGAGACAATGCGCCATTTTCTCAAACAATTCACGTGGCAGTACTGGAATGGTGTGGGATTCAGAAAGTTCGAAGAAGAAACTGCCCCAGCCCAGGAATGTATGAATGTTTAGGCAGTATATTTGTAAGCAAGGAACTTCTCCTTCACCTATACAGCGGAACCTAGTCTGTTGAGCGCTTTGGAAGCCGAACAATTCGGAACCGAACACCGACAACCCAGAAGTGAATGCTTCCATTTTCGAACGATATTCAGAAGTCGAAGGGCTTCTGATGTGTGTTTGTCCATTTTTTCCAATGGATTTTGCCCACAGCCCTTTGATCCTCAGTTGTCAAACATTTCGGAAGTCAAATGATCTTCCAGAACGGATTACGTTCAGCAACCAAGGTTCCGCTGTAGAAGAAGAGTCTACAGAATTCAAAAGGGCAGCAATCAGGAATTCGTGGACCTGTGGACATTGTGGGACTCCAACGGCCACCATTTCTCAATATGAAGAACGTCAGAAGACCCAGCTGGAGCAGGACCCTGGCCCATCTCGTCCAGAATCCTGTTCTCACAGCGGCCAAGCAGGTCCCTGTGGGAAACCTGCAATCAGGGTCTGGGCACAAGAACAACTCTCCCCTCCTGTGGTTTCCAGCCAGTGGCTAGTAGCCATCAAGAGCCCTTTCCCCTCCGTGAATTTGTCCGATCCTCTTTTAAAGCTGTCCAAATTGGTGGCCATCCCTGCGTCTTGTGGGAAGGAGTTCCACAGTTTAACTGCACTGCATGAGGAAAGACTTCCTTTTCTCTGTCCTGAATCTTCCAACGTTCAGCTTCGTTGAATGTTTTAGAGTTATGAGAGAGGGAGAAAATCGGTTCCTTGTCCTCTTTCTCCTTGCCGGGCACCATTCCCTAAATTTCTGTCATGTCACTGTTGGGCCCTGCGTGGCTGGAGCTGCTGGGAACTGGAGTCCAACGACATTTGGAGAGCCGTTGGTCCCATGCAGCACGGATTGTGGGATCAGCCTATAGATCTCTCTCGCCCTCCCCACCATGCTCTGAGAAGCACACAGGAGGAGACAGAAAGCAGCCTTTGTCTCTTACCACGAATCCCCATCAGTGGGGATCCAGAGGCAAGATGGCGGCCGATCGCCATTCACAGTTCTCTCCAGCGTGCCAAATGCTGAACGGAAATCCATTGGACATCCTGATGGAACTCCTTTCTAAGACCCCCTCTGGTCTGATCGTCCCTCGATCTATTTGCCCACACCCCCGTGGTGAAGCAAGGCTCTGTCGCTGCCACTGTGAGCCCAAAGAAGTTGATCCAATATTCCCCAGCCTGGTGCCCTCCAAAGGCTGATGGACTCCATCTCCCATCAGCCCCGGCCATCATGGGTCAAGGGGGCAGCAGTCCAAAAACATCCAGAGGGCAGCAGGTTGGATGAAGCAGGATTAAACCTTTGCGAAGCCCATCAGAAACGCAACAGCTGAGGAAGAGCAGAAATAACCAAGTTACTTACTGTACGAATAACTGCTAGCTTCGGATATTGCTGGTGAAATGGATGCCTTCAAGTGACCCTTGAGCTTTAGCCCCACCTCCATCTTCTTCATTTTGGCAGCCATTTTGTTTTTACCTTCTTTGGGGTCTTTCAGCGAGTAGCTCAGCGTTTCGGCCAAGCCCCTCTTCTCGTCCCTGCCCAGCAAGGCCTCATGGGGAGACGCGTATCTGCCGCCGTAACAGCCGCCATTTCTCGGCCTCCCCGCCGAGCCGTCGGAAAACTTAAAAGGGGATTTCAGCTTGCTGTGCCTGCCGAGGGAGAGCGCTTTGTCAAGCTTGCTCACCAGCTGCTCCTGCTCGGACGCCAGCTTCTTCTTCTTAATCTTCAGCTGGCGAAAGAAAGGAGGAAACGCAACGGGGCACGGGTGAATTCGTGGCACAGACGTCTCCAGTTTGGCCCTTCTGACTACACTGAGGCGACTTTTGAACTTTCTGCCTTTGGGACAACCTTTCCTCACTGAGGAACCCTTAGATGTCGGTCATGGGACAAAAGAGCATCACGAGGAATTTTGGGGCATGTACTTGGGCACGGCTCATGCATGGTACCTGCCACTCCTACTGGACCTCGCCCAAAAACCCACATGGCACTGAGAACATGTACACTTCGCCAAGGAAGATGGGTAATGGTCAGCAAGGAGCCTTGTCCTCCCTGGTTCTGAATGGGGTAACTGTTCCCCAGAAGGACCAGGTGCGCAGCCTGGGAGACATTTTGGACACACAGCTGTCCATGAAGGTGCAGGTCAATTCTATGTCCAGGGCAGCTGTCTACCAGCTCCATCTGGAGACCCTACCTGCCCTTAGACTGTCCCACCAGAGTGGTGCATGCTCTGGTTATCTCCTGCTTGGATTACTGCAATGCGCTCTACGTGGGGCTACCTTGAAGGTGACTCGGAAACTACAACTAATCCAGAATGCAGCAGCTGGATTGGTGACTGGGAGTGGCTGCCGAGACCACACAACACCGCTCCTTAAAGACCTACACTGGCTCCCAGTATGTTTCTGAGCACAATTCAAAGTGTTGGTGCTGACCTTGAAAGCCTTAAATGGCCTCTGCCCAGTAGACCTGAAGGAGCATCTCCACCTCCATCGTTCAGCCCGGACATGGAGGTCCAGCTCTGAGGGCCTTCTGGCGGTTCCCTCACTGCGAGAAGCGGGGTTACAGGGAACCAGGCAGAGGGCCTTCTCAATGGTGGCGCCCACCCTGTGGAATGCCCTCCCAGCTGATGTCAAGGAAATAAACAACTATCTGACTTTTAGAAGACATCTGAAGGCAGCCCTGAATTGGGGAATTTTAATTGTTTCACTTTTTGTTGTTGTATGTGCTGGAAGCCACCCAGAGTGACTGAGGCAACCGAGACGGATAGACGGGGTTTAAATAATAATAAAAATTATTAGCAACCAACCTCGCTGGAGAAGTTTGCCAGCACGTCCTGCTCATCCCAGCTGCGATTCCGTCCTCTCAGCTTCCCGCTCCTGCTCTCTGCATCGTCCTCTTCAAGGATGAGGCCCCTGTGCCTTTTCCTGGTTCCTTCGCCAGCCTCAGAGTCTTCGGAGAGCAGCAAGGATTTGCTCAGCCTGGAAGCCAGACAGAAAATATTTGGTGACAAATTGTAGATTCCCCTTGGGATCTGGCGCTATGGTGGCGACCAGTAAGAGTGACGGGAGGGCTGTGGCTAGAGAGTTCCTAAAAACAAAGGTGCGGCGGTTATTTACGACATTAGGTACCTCCGGCGGGATGGGAAGTCATGGAGACGTCGCTCTGTGTTTCTGCAAAGTTGAGGGCAAAAGGAAGGTAAAGGCTAGAGGCACAGAACAGTTGAGTTGGACCCTGGCTGAAATTCACACTTTGCAATTGCAATGGTATTTTGTCTTACTTGATCGCAAAGATCATCACCGTGTCAATATAGCCTTGTTACAGCCATAGAATCATATTAAGTGGCACCTTAGTTCTCAAACACCTTGGTCCTCAAACGCCAAAAGCCCAGAAGTGTCCCAGTTTTCAATAGTTTTTGGGAAGCCAAACGTCCAATGAGGCTGTCAGCTATTGTTTCCAGGCGCTGAACCAATCAGAAGCCACGCCTTGGTTTTTGAACATTTCGGAAGATAAACGGACTTCCGGATCAGATTAAGTTTTGGGATTTTGTTTTTGCTATTTATTTTGCGTTTTTAAGGCTCTTTCGGTTAGTTTGTTTTTGTAACTGTGTGGAACCCAGCTCAGCTACTGATTGATGAATTGTGTGACTGCGGAAATGGATAAAAGCCCCCCATCCAAACAATGACTGTCATCTGTGCAGGTAAGAAAAAGAGTAATTTTAATTTTTATCATCTACAATGTTGCCTTATTTATTTTACAGTACAGTACATTGATTGTTGCTTTCATTTTATGGATCAATGGGCTCGTTAGACAGTAAAATTCATGTTAAATTGCTGTTTTAGGGGTTGTTTTTAAAAGTCTGGAACAGATTGATCCGTTGTGCATTCCCTTCTATGGGAAAGCACGCCTTGGTTTTGGAACGCTTTGGTTTTGGAACAGACTTCTGGAACGGATTAAGTTTGAGAATCGAGGTACCACTGTAAATAAAGAGTTGTGGGGTATCCCTGAAGGGTCATTGAGTCCAAACCCCTGCAATTCAGGAACCTCAACTATAGCATCACCTACTCAGAAATCCCCAGGGGAGAAAAGCCCACTTTGTAGCACTTTTTGTGGTTGTTACATAGAACAGCGCCCTTCTGTTAAATTTTGATTTTATCCTTTGGCTCTTTCTTTTTCCAGCCACTCTTGGGCACACTTCTTCAGAGCCTAGGGCTTGCCGATCAGAAGGTCAGCGGTTCGAATCCCCGCAACAGGGTGAGCTCCTGTTGCTGGGTCCCGGCTCCTGCCCACCTAGCAGTTCGAAAGCATGTCAAAGTGCAAGTAGATAAATAGGTACCGCTCCATTGGGAAGGTAAATGGCGTTTCCGTGCGCTGTCCTGGTTCGCCAGAAGCGGCTTAGTCATGCTGGCCACATGACCCAGAAGCTGTACACCGGCTCCCTTGGCCAATAAAGCGAGATGAGTGCCGCAACCCGAGTCAGCCACAACTGGACCTAAAGGTCAGGGGTCCCTTTACCTTTACCTATATCAGAGGTAAAAGGTTGGACGCAGGTGACTCTGTGGTCTAAACCTCTGAGCCTCTTGGGCTTGCTGATCAGAAGGTCGGTGGTTCAAACCCCTGTGACGGAGTGAGCTCCCGTTGCTCAGTCCCTGCTCCTGCCAACCTAGCACGGCGTTTCCGTGCGCTGCTCTGGTTTACCAGAAGCGGCTTAGTCATGCTGGCCACATGACCTGGAAGCTGTCTGCAAACAAACGCCAGCTCCCTCGGCCTATAGAGTGAGATGAGCATGCTGCAACCGCAGAGTCGTCTACGACTGGACCTAACGGCCAGGGGTACCTTTACTTTTACCTAAGGTGCTACTGGACAATTTTTACATATATTTCAACTGCGTCAGACCCACGTAGCTACCTACCTGAATCCCCAATTATTTTGTCAATGGAGAGCTGGCTGGCAGCTGTTGCAGCAAAGGAACAGGGGGCTCCGCCAGAGGCGTTGGTTTAGGGCACCCCGGGAGCAAAAATCCCAAGGAGAGGTAAGCCTAATTCAATAAATTGTGCCTCAGGAAGAAATTCTGCAGAAAATAAATAAATCACATTCTTGCAAATGTTATTCCAATCCAACTGCTTAAATTTAGCACAGCACAACTCTGTTCTGAGGTAGCAGGGAGCAGCAAGACATTCTGCAGGGACCTGATCCGTAATTAAGTTCAGCCACTCCCAGGACAGTATGTCCTTGGCGCTTTGAAACGGCAATTAAAAGTTCTCTGGTGAAACAATCATAATCTTGCACCATCAAGAACAGCTGATTCTCTGTTTATTTGGCTTTTGCTAGTCACAGGGGAGGGGCAAGGGGGAGTCTGCTCTCCACCCCCCACCCCACCCCCCGATATACTGAAATTGGGAAGGCAGCCAGATGTTGAAAGGCAGTCTAGAAATACTGCAAATGAACAAACAACCCCTGCTCTGACTTTCAAGATTCCACCAGGCATTTACACACCTCCAGACTTTGAAAGTCTACAGAATCTCTCTCTGTACATACATTCTCAAGATGTTTTAATTCAGCATTCGGTACCCATTGCTGCATCTGCACAGAATGGATACAAACTATATATATTTCTGGGCCAGGATTATGTTCATACGAGACCTGCCACGGCCCAGGCCCAGGAATTCAGCGGCAGAGTGGGAGCTTGGAGATCTGAGGCCACATGGGTAGAGCTGGGCAATATCTGGTTTTCAACACTGTGATATTATCCTCTACCAGGGCCAGGGCCTTCTCAGTGATGGCTCCCACCTGGTGGAATGCTCTGTCCCATGAGACTAGGGCCCTGCAGTATTTTACTTCCTTCCGCAGGGCCTGGCTTTCAATTGGAACTTAGCCTGATCTTTTATTCCCCTTCCTTCCCTCCCCCTCCCCTTTTTATGAAGATTACCCGCTCTGGGGTCCCACAGCTAATTCTCCCCTGACCTCCTCGCTGGCCCAAATAGGACTAATTTAGCCAGCTAGCCCTGGTGATCATCGAATTCTTATTGGATGGATTTCCCCCCTAAACTGATTTTTGAATTCTGAATTTATTGTTACATTTTATACTGTATTTTATGCTGTTTTTTGTTGCATCAATTAAGTGTTTTAAATTTGTTGTTAGCCGCCCTGAGCCTGGTTTTCTGAACCAGGAAGGGTGGGGTATAAATAAAAATGTATTACAGTGGTGCCCCGCAAGACGAACGCCTCGCAAGACGAAAAACCCGCTAGACGAAAGGGTTTTCCGTTTTGGAGGCGCTTCGCAAAACGAATTCCCCTATGGGGTTGCTTCGCAAGACGAAAAAAATCTTGCATCCCCCCGTGGGGTTTTTCCGCTTTTTTCGCCCTTTTCTTAAGCCGCTAAGCCGCTTATCAGCTGTTCCGCTGATAAGCCGCTTAACAGCTGATCGCTGGAAGCCGCTTGACAGCTGTAGCGCTAATCCGCTAAGCTGTCAATGGGCTTGCTTCGCTAGACGAAAAAACCGCTATACGAAGAGCCTCACGGAACGGATTAATTTCGTCTTGCGAGGCACCACTGTATTAGTTATTTATTATTATCACCAGCTAAACATCGTGATGTATATCGCTATGTCACGATGTCTGAAATCAGGATGGAGTTATGTGGAGTTATGTCTGGGGAGTCTTGAAACTATCCTGAGACCCACCAGCAGTTTCTTTTCTTTGGGGGGGGCAGCTTTCCAAGCCAGATTCAGTTGCAAGGGGGCACTGGGGACATCTACAAACTAAGGAGTAATTTATATAACATACAACCCTATCTTACAAGATATGGGTTCAGTTCTAAGGGCTCCACATATACACCAAAAAGCACACGGTGTGTCCACCCACCATGTATGGGGGGGGCGTTCAGTTCCGAGGTCCACGCACAAAGGCAAAATTGTATAAAAGCCACCAGAAATACACACAGACATTCCTACCTATCCAGAGCAGGTTTTGCCCTCCATATCACTTAAATGGGCTCTGGGATGTTTGCATAATAATAATAATAATAATAATAATGTATTATTTGTACCCCAGCCACTCTGGGCGGCTTCCAACAAAGCTTAAAAATACATTAAAAAGTCACACATTAAAGCTTCCCTGAACAGGGCCCCAGAGCCCCCGCACTTCTTTGCTGGAAATAGAAGGTTTTATCGGCCTCTTAAAAAGCATTTTTTCCATGGCGCATGTCCCCCTATTCTCCAGTTATTTAGTTTTACCACCATCCTCACAAAGCTGCAATCATGTTAAGTACAGGCGAGCGTAAGTTGCAGGCCCTCTGCATATCGTGCAATCGCATGATTGTGTGTTTTCAGTTCCAAGACTTTTGCAAATACAGTTGTACCTTGGAAGTCGAACGGAATCTGTTCCAGGAGTCCGTTCAACTTCCAAAACGTTTGGAAACCAAAGCGCGGCTTATGATTGGCTGCAGGAAGCTCCTGCAGCCAACCGGAAGCTGCGGAAGCCCCGCCAGACGTTCAGCTTCCAAAAACAGTTTGCAAACCGGAATCGTCACTTCCAGGTTTGCGGCATCCGGGAGCCAAAACGCTCAGGAACTAAGCTATTCCAAAACCAAGGTATGAAACACTGCATACTCACACACTTGGAACCGAAACCCTGTGCAAGCAGCCAATGCTGTCGCTAGATTTTGAAAGGCCACCCAAGTTCCCGCGAGATCTTGAGGGAGCATCCCAGGCCCAGAGGGAGGAGAGCGGCAGGCTTGGCCCTGTCTGGGTGCTGTCCCCACACTGAGGCTGAGGGGTTCCAGCCAGCCTTCAGCCCCGTAGATTTGAAATCTCGCAACTTAAATGCACATCAGATGCAGCCGTACTGCAGACATTCCCCTTCCCCTAGTAGCTCTTGACTATTTTTAACGAATTTAAAATATATCGTAAGCCGCCTTGAGAAGTTTGGTGAGCAGGCTAGGTGTGAACACTCCAAACAAATGAATGAATCAACAGTCTTGAGCTAAGCGGTATGGAATAGTGGAGGAGAAAGTAAAGGATCCGTGCAGCAACACACATGGTTCTGGATGGCCAAATTCGGTATTCTGCCTTTAAGGAAACAGATGATTCCAGACCCCCTTGATGCAGAAAATGGCTTCTTTTAAGATTCCCATCATGTTTGTCCACACAGACATATACAGCAGTACCTTGGTTCTCAAACGCCTTGGTACTTGAACAACTTGGAACCTGAACACTGCAAACCCGGAAGCAAGTGTTCCGGTTTGCAAACTTTATTCGGAAGCCGAATGTACTCCGCTTTGAGTCTTACACTTCCGATTTCAGTGTTATGCTGAGATCTGTCTGTTTTTGCTATTTATTTTGCATTCTTGTTTTTGCAGCTCCTTCTGTTTTTGTGACTGTGCGGAACGCAGTTCAGCTACTGATGATTGACAGATTGTGTGACTGCAGTACATTGTTGATTGCTTTCGTTTTATGGATCAATGGCCTTGTTACCCATTCATGTTAAATTTCTGTTTTCGGGGTTGCTTTTAAAAGTCTGGAACGGATTAGCACATTTTGCATTCCTTTCTATGGGAAAGCGTGCCTTGGTTTTGGAACACTTTGGTTTTGGAACGGACTTCCGGAACGGATTAAGTTTGAGAACCAAGGGACCACTGTACACAACAAGCACACTTACAGAAGCCCCAGATAGCAGCAATTTCCCCATGTTTCCCAAACCAGCTAAGCAGATGAACAGGGTTACAAAGAGACGGAGATTTGCAAAGACGCACTGGACAAACAGCAAGAGAGGAAGAGGAGGAGAGAGAGACCGAGGGAGAGAGGAGGAGCTGAACACCCACATTGCCTGCTAAGCCCTTGGCAGAACCATTAAGGCTCCGTCTTGGCAAAAGACTCAAGGAAAGTAAGACCAGCCTTAGTTTACCATGTCATGCAGGATTCCTTAAAACCGCTGCACTTCTAATAACAGACTCCTAAGCAGAGGCGAAGCAATTTTTTAAAAAATACTCCATTCGGGAGCATAGACAGAAGGAAAAGAAGAATCAGTGCCCTGGACAGGACCCAGGGATCTTCTACACAGATCTACAATGGCGACAGTGCGCAGAGGCCATTGCCAGGATCAGGGCCCCACCAATAAGCAAGCGGTCTTGTCTCGTGTGCTGCTCTGCTGTTCAGCAACCAAAACAACTTCTCTCCCCCCCCCCCCCGCTTTGCTCATCCAGCGTCCCCTCCATGTGTGGCAGCAGCCCACCCCTTTCTGCCACACTCTGCAGCCACAAGCCATGGGCGCCTTGCGCGGCAACCCTCCTCCGAGATGCATGCACCTGCTGACTCAACCCTGCGCTGGAAGAGAGCGTGTGTGTGCGAGAGAGAGAGAGAGCGCCGAAGAGACCCTGCTGCCCACGGCTTTCCCCGCAGTCCAGCCTTACTTTCCGCTCCTGCTGTCCCTCTTCCCTCTCTCCATAGGGGGCGGCACTGCGCTCGGTCCATGCTTCCTCTTCCTGGGCCTTCCTGGGCCTCGTCTGGACAAGCTTCTACTTTTCTCCTCATGCTTTTCCCTTAAAAGAAACCACAGGCTGGGCTGTTAACCAAAAGCGACACAGGCATCAAAAATAAAATAAGTCGTCAAAAGAAAGAGAGGAAGAAACGGGAAGGAGACCGCCAAAAACCAGCTAGATCCATCACCAAACATCTAAAGCTGCCCTATGCTCAGATCTGACGCCGCCAGGAAGGCCACCGCGAATCCAAAACGTGGAGAGCGCTCAAGGCCACCTCCACAAGCCATGAAGCCATGCTCTCGACGTTTTTGCAAAGCTCAGTTCAAAGCACACCGATAACAGATGCCACCAAGAGGAGAACGAGGAAAGCCAAGGAGGAGAGTCTAGGGACAGCGGCGCCAACCAGGCAGCCGTGGAAGGCCGTAGGGGGGGGCTGCTCCGCGGCAACTTACTCTGAGTCTCTCCGCCGCTGCAGTTTCACCAGCTCGCGCTGCTTCTCCTTGTACCTCCTCTGCAGCTCGGCCAGCCTCATCCTGAAGTCCAGCTCCATGGGATCCATGTTCTCGATGGCCGACTTGATGGAGTGCATCTGAGAGGAGAAGAGTTGGGGAGGCGGCAGGAAGGGAGGGCAGGGAAGGGAAGGAAAAGAAGAAGAGAGGATAGTGAGGGCAATGATGAGAGGGCAGCTCAGACGACAACAGGGACTCATCTCCAACTCAAGATGATGATGATGATAATAATAATAATAATAATAATAATATAGTGGCACCTCTGGATGCGAACGGGATCCATTCCGGAGCCCCATTCGCATCCTGAAGCGAATGTAACACATGTCTGTGGGTCGCGTTTTGCCGCTTCCGCGCATGACGTCATTTTGAACATCTGTGCATGTACGAGCGGCAAAACCCAGAAGTCACGCGTTCTGTTACTTCCGGGTCACCACGGAGCGCAACCCAACCTGAAGCGTATTCATCCCAAGGTATGACTGTAAAGTTTTATTTGCATCCTGCCCTCCCTGGCTGAGACCAGGCTCAGAGCGGCTAACATCATAAAAACAACACGATATGCATAAAAACGGGCATCAATTTATTAAAATACATCTTAAAATTAATTCAGACAAGTTAAAATCTGGGCAGGTGGCAATGATCAGGTTGGAATTGAGAGTGGTTAATACTTGCCAGGACCAAATGTTTCCACTGATCATACAAGGACCCGTGAGCAGGTTGGGAGCCTCCTTCAGGCTTGTTTTATACCAAAGAAAGTAAGTCAAACTGCATCCTGCCCAAAGGCCTGGCAGAACAGCTCTGTCTTGCAGGCCCTGAGGATGTGGTTCAACGGCCGCAATGGGCTGGATTCTCAGAGCATATGACACGCTGAGTCTGCGCGAGTGACTTCAAGTTGCCAGTTTGCTTCTAGAGTCCACATCATGTGCTTGTGTTAACTTTTAAAGTGCTCAACAGCCTAAGAGACTGTGGTCATCCTCTAAGGTCCTTCTTCATGCCTCCTCCATGAGAGGTCTGGAGTGTGGCAGCATGAGAACGGGGCCTTTTCTGCAGTGGCTCCACATTTGAGGAATTCTCTCCCCAAGGAGTCTCACCTGGCACCCTCATTACACATCTGTAGGTGCCAAGTGAAAACACTCGTCTTTTCCCAGGGCGTTGGCTAATTACTGGGGGAGAGGGGAAGTATTTCTGTTATTGTTGTTATGCATGTTGTTTTCATGTTGTAAACTGCTCTGTTATCTCTGGGTGACAGCAGTATATAAATTTAAACAACAACAAAATAATTCAGAAGGTTCTCTTGCTTCAGCTGCATCTTGTCATTCAGTGAGTTCTCCCACTCACTCACAGAGCTCCTTGAGACCATATAACACCGGTCCTGAAAGACCTACACAGACTCCCAGGACATTTCCAAGCACAATTCAAAGTGTTGGTGCTGAGCTTTAAAGCCCTAGACAGCCTCAGCCCAGTATACCTGAAGGAGTGTCTCCACCCCATCGTTCAGCCCAGACACCAAGGTCCAGCGGCGAGGGCCTTCTGGCGGTTCCCTCACTGCGAGAAGCCAAGTTACAGGGAACCAGGCAGAGGGCCTTATCGGTAGTGGCTCCTGCCCTGTGGAACACCATCCCATCAGATGTCAAAGAGAACAACTACCAGACTTTTAGAAGACATTTGAAGGCAGCCCTCTTTCGGGAAGCTTTTAATGTTTAATAGGTTATTGTATTTTAATATTCTGTTGGAAGCCGCCCAGAGTGGCTGGGGAAACCCAGCAAGACGGGCGGGGTATAAATAAATATATTGTAGTATTATTATTATTATTATTATTATTATTATTATTATTATTATTATTATTATTATTGCTGCTACCACCCGATGCCTCCCCCACCGCCACCTTTCAGAGCCAAGTCAGCTGCAAAGAATTCCTCACCGGTTCATCTTTCTTCTGCATCCAGCTGTACTTTTTGTTGGGATCCAGTTCCCGGGGCAGGCGGATGTTTTTCAAGCTGTCCATGAAGGGGTTCGAGAGGACTTCCATGAGCATCTGAGTGCTGGCAGCTAGCAGGCTCTCCAGGGTCGGGCGGGCGGCAAAACTCTCCAGACCTGCTTGAGAGGCAGTTTGGGCTTCAGTTAGAAGGATGGAGAAGTCTCAGGTTCACAGAGAAAACGGGGCAGCCCTCAGCCACACACGTCACACACAATGGCCTGGTTCGGGTGAAACAGCCAGATAATGACTTGGCTGTGTGTCCCCAGCCTTTGCTCAGATTCCCTCTCCCGGATCTCCTGGGTTTGGGACACGACTACAGTTTGGCAACAAACCAGAACTGGAAGCCCACTTCAAAGCACAACGCATGGATTTTTTTGGGGGGGTGGACCACAGGGAGAACTTCCTATCACTTTTTCATAGCTCTAGAACCCAGGTTCATTCAGTAGAGCTGAATGGTGGGCTTCTTCAACTATGGCAGTGGATTCCACAGCTTCCGTACGAATGTGTAGGGGTGGCCACTGACCTGCGCAGGTTTAAAAGAGGTTCTTGGGTACCACGATGCACAAAGGCACCAATGGCTACCAGCTGCAGTTACTACAGTCTACCTCCACTGCTGGAGGCAGCGCGCTTCTGAACACCAGGGACTGGGAACTACAAGCGGGGGGGGGGAGAGCTGTTGAGCTCAGGCCTTGCTTGTGGGCATCTCCTAGGCCTCTGCAAGAACAGGAAGCTGGTCTAGGTGGGTCCCTGGCCATTCCAAGAAAACTATACCGTATTTTTCGCTCTATAGGACGCACTTTTTCCCCTCCAAAAATGAAGGGAAAATGTGTGTGCATCCTATGGAGCAAATGCAGGCTCCTTGGCTTCGCGGTGACGCGCCTGTCCTGGAAGCCGGAGGAGGAACAGAAGGGTCTCCTTCTGTTCCTTCTCCAGCTTTGCTGAAGGGCGCTGCAGTATCTACAGTATCCCCTGCTGGCCCAGGGTGAGAACTTCAGTACATAACACTCTCTCTCTCTCCAGCGCAAGGAATGCAACCCTCTGCTCCCCAAAAACCCACCTTCTGCCTCCTGTCTCCTCTTCTCCAGCTCCAGCTCAGCGATTTCGCTCAGCAGCGTGATCCCTTGCAGGAAAGTGTGTTCCGGCGACAGGCTAGAGGACACCTCCAGGTTCACCACTGCCTCTTGGGCAACGCTGTCACCCACCAGCAGCGGGCACGCCTGGGGCAACTCGGCCGCGGCCACCAGGGCGTTCATCCCAGCCAGGGGGTCTTCCGGCTTGATATCCAGGGCTGAGACGAGGCAGGAGACCGGCTCGCTCCCGCAGCAGGGCCTCTCTGGGAGCGGTTCCTCTTCCGGAACGAGGACAGGGAATTCCCTCCCCTGCGGAGAGCGGATGTGAGGCAGCTCCAGGGACAGCGACGGCTCCTCCGCCTGCTCGGCCGGCCGGTGCAACAACGCGCCTTCGTAGTCGATGTGGACGGGGCAAGTGTCAGCGTCCGTAGCCTCTGCTTGGCTCTCCAGATCTGCAGGACAAGCCATCGCTTCATACACAGGCTGGCAGTCCTGAAGAGCTTCTGCTTCTTCCTCCTCTTCCTCTTCCTCTTCTTCATGCCTCAAGCTGCTCAAGGCCTTGCCGTGACACATGAGGAGCCCTCGGCCACCCACGTCCTGGAGCGGGCGAGCCACGGAGGCCGCCAGATCCAGGGCTCCCACGTCCTGCTTGCAGATGTCCCCATCGTGGTTTGCGTCCAGCTCCAGCTCCGTCTTCACTCGTTCTTCCAGAGGTTCCTCTTCCTCCTCTTCTTCTTCTTCCTCCTCCTCCTCTTCGTCTGCCCGCATGGGCTTCACGATTTTGGATGGGGAGAGGTGGGTGGGCTTGACTTCCGGGGAAAGGGCCAGGCCCTCGGGGTCTCCAGCGGGCAGAGGGACGTCAGGCGCCAAGCCATCTGCGTCCGAGGCGGCCGTTGGCTGGAGGAGGTATGGGTAGTGTCTTCTGAAAGAAGCCGGGAGGGCCTGGAAAGGGTATCCCGAAGGAATCTCTGCAGGGGGAGGGAAAGAGAAGCTGGGATCATGGCCAGAAAGCAAGGAGGAGGCCCAAGGACCCCCTGCCCTATCAACAAATATGGCTGACATATCTCAGCTAAAACACCCATGACACATGGCCACCCAACATTTAATGACTTTCCCCTGGCAGAAAAGAGGGTCCACGTCTTGTTTAACCGTCATGAATAGTTCCAGACACTTGTGTACCTGTAATTTATTTTCTTCGGTTTTATTTTACGCCTGCATTTGTTCAACAGAGATCTGTAACTGTACAGGGGCTATGCACATTGTCATCAGATCCTGTGCGAGAACTCTCGGATTTTACAAAATCTTGTACAAGCTTTTTCTGAAAATGAATAAAATTACTGCAAGAAAGGGAGGAAGGAGGAGTCCCTTTCTTCCCAAGGGAGAAGAATTCCTTAAGCAAACCTGGAAGGTTTTCCTTAATCACGCCCAACAAGAAGCCAGGATTCAGGATATGGGCCATTTTTCAAAAAGACAGGCAATTTTCTATCGCTTCTGTTTGCAGAGACAGGCTTGAATGTGTGTAAGAAGGGTGAGCAGGGTTTGGCAGAGGAATACAGAAATCTTAGCTGTTTTAAATGTTGTTCATCAATCGATTAGATGGGGGCGGGGAGAAAATGAATACTTCCTTAAGAAGCACCCACAATGTTTTTCGTTAAGGCATGCGTTGAGATCACCTTGCCCCACATCTGCCCCCTGGGCTGCTTTGATTGGCAGAATTGCTCCCATAATACTAGTTCTGCATTTGCAAGAACTCAATTGTTTAGTGTGGCAGACCCTACAGCCGGACACTCCCAGCCTATTGACAATGTTATAGTGAATTGTTGTCTTCCCTTTCCCCACTGCCCTGCTTACAGTTGTGACGAAAATTCCTACCTTATGAATGGTCTATTTCACCATTAAGAAAAGGAGGTCAGAAGAGGCCAGAATAGATGTAAAATGTCCCTGGATTGAGTGACTGTACTTCTTTAAGTTCTCAAAGCTCTTAACCTAGTTCAAGGTTATACTTGAGGTATACCTGAGTATACCTGAAGGAGCGTCTCCATCATTCAGCCCGGACTCTGTGAGGTCCAGCTCCGAGGGCCTTCTGGCAGTTCTCACTGCGAGAAGTGAGGTTACAAGAAACCAGGCAGAGGGCCTTCTCGGTGGTGGCGCCCACCCTGTGCAATGCCCTCCCATCAGATGTCAAGGAACAACTACCTGACTTTTAGAAGACATCTGAAGGCAGCCCTGTTTAGGGAAGTTTTTAATGTTTGAAATTTTATTCTGTTTTTAGTGTTCTGTTGGGAACCATGCAGAGTGGCTGGGGAAACCCTGCCAGATGGGCAAAGTTTAAATACTTTATTCTTCTTCTTATTATTATTATTATTACTACTACTACTACTACTATTACAGTGGTACTTCCATTTACGAACAGTCCTGTTAACAAACTATTCGGTTTACGAACTCCACAACAAACTCCGGTTTGCAGACTTTGCCTCGGTCTATGAACGGAAGCCGAATGATGGAAGGCCTCATTAGAGAAAGCGTGCATCGGTTTAAGAACGGATTTGGCTTAGGAATGAACTCTAGGAACGGATTAAGTTCGTAAACCAAGGTACCACTGTATTATGTTGTTGCTGTTGTTGTTGACCTCTGAACTAAGCCAAATGTTTAATTGATAGCTCATCAATGGAAAAACAAGACTTTAGAGCGGTCTTGCCCCAAAATGGAAACCAGACATTCTGTTTTGGCGACCACAAGCTTGGTTTGAGGAGCCATTTGGCGCCTATCTTATAGGTTTCTCCTGCTGGGTCTCCCCTCGTTTCTGCTTCACCCTCGGGGTCCCGCGTTGCATGAGAACCCCAGCCGCACATTTTTCGCGTGCCGATGACTTCTGAGTGGTGGAGGGGGAGTCTTTTGGGGGGGGAGGTGGAGAGCAGGAGAAAGCTAAGGAAGGAAGCAGCGAAGACAAGGATGCCAGGATCAAAGTGCAAGGGGGCTCCCTGCCCAGGTTTGGGCTTCCTTACCTGGGAACAAAGCCTGGTAGGGGCTGGAGGCTCCCTTCTCCATCTCCTTCTTCTCGGCATCATCAGGCTCCTCCTCTTCCTTGGGGGGGATGGCGGGGGCCGGGGGCGGAGAAGCGGGGGGTGGGCTGGAAGGGTGGGAGATGGGGGTGGCAGGGTAGGAGTAGGCCGGCTGCAGCGGGGGCTCCTCCATCTTCTGGATCACCTCCGCCTTGAGGACGGGCACAGGGGATGCCCGAGGGGACAGGGCAGGGGGGCTCCCGGCCTTGCTGTAGGAGGCAGAGGTGCTGGGCGACAGGACGGGGGGCTTCCGGCGCAGGAGGCCCGAGGCGGAGGTGGCGAGGCCGGGCTTGGCGCCGTCCAGATTCCGCTTGGACATTTTCTCCTCCATCTCTGCCCGCTGCTCGCTCGCTTTTAACCTCTCCTGCATGGGGGGCGAGAGGGCGAGAGAAGGTTGCAAAAGAATGATTAAAGGTAAAGGGACCCTTGATCATTAGGTCCAGTTGCGGACGACTCTGGGGTTGTGGTGTTCGTCTCGCTTTATTGGCCGAGGGAGCCGGCATACAGCTTCCGGGTCATGTGGCCAGCATGACTAAGCCGCTTCTGGTGAACCAGGGCAGCATACAGAAATGCTGTTTACCTTCCCGCCCGAGCGGTACCTATTTATCTACTTGCACTTTGACGTGTTTTCGAACTGCTAGGTTGGCAGGAGCAGGGACTGAGCAACTGGAGCTCACCCCGTTGCAAGGATTCGGACCGCCGACCTTCTGATCGGCAAGTCCTAGGTTCTGTGGTTTAACCCACAGTGCCACCCGCGTCCCTATTTGTATATATAGCTCACAATAAATATAGTGCACTGAAGAACCTGGAACTCTGAGCATTTCTGCTAAAGCGCCGCGAAGAATTCACGACATGAAGGTGGCAGGCCGACCTTCAGGCAACCACCTGCCCAACCAGGGGCCTGTTTTGGATTGCATCGCCGGTGGTCAAAAGCAGTCGGGGACAGTGGGAGTTGATTCCAACATTGAGGGGGCACCTTGTTGGGCAAAGCCGGTTCCTTCCGCTTCGGAAAGGAGAAAACTCTGGTGCTGTTTGGGCCTTTGGTGTCGCCAGAGCGGGTTGCCAGTTTTGCCCCTGCGCTGGGGGACTTACCACCAGTTGGGCGCTCCGGTGGAGCTCCATGGCGTGGGCGGCTTGCTGCTGCAAGATGTACAGCTCGTGCTGGCGGATTAGCTGCTGGTGAGAGAGGAGCTGCAGCTGCTGTGCGTGCTGCAAGGAGCTCCTCACCGGGGGGTACATGGCGGGCCAGAGAGGCGGCGCACGGTCCATCAGCTCCGCCGCTGTGGAGAGAGACAAGGCGAACAGGAAGTCACAACAACACCGCTACTCAAAAAACAATAAAACCACAACATATTCATAGAAGCATAGAGCTGGGAGGGTCGTCGATTCCAAAACCCTGCAATGAGACCTGTAGGTTTAGGGCACAATACAAATTCAATAAATAAGGCAGATGATGATGTGGGAATTGTTTGCCGAAAGTGGGACTCGAACCCACAGCCCTGAGATGAAGAGTCTCGCGCTCTGCCGACTGAGCATTCTCCCCCTTGGGACCCAAAGGACCACAAACAATTTTCCCCCCTGCATCTGACCACACCTTTTTGAAAAAACGTATCTTTATCCAAATCTTTATCTCCTCCACCCCAGTGGGCCAACTCTGACAGGAGTCACTGACCTGTCAATCAACTGGTGTCATGGTGTCTGGTAGGTGGGTGATCTGACCTGCCTGTCAAAGCCGACCCACAAGAGGTGGCAAGAGGGGTCTTGTTCGCTTGCAAGATAGCTCAACCCTCCATGCCTGCGGATCTCATCCTGAATATGGGGACTCCGCAGGGGTCCAAATTGAGCCCACTTTTATATACGCTCTACACAGCTGACTGTGCCCCCAAATACCCCAGTAATAAGATCATTAAGTTTGCAGATGATACAACGGTGGTTGGTTTAATCACGGTTGGAGAGGGGGAGGTGGCCTATAGGAAGGAGGTTGAGCAGTTGGCGGGGTGGTGCAGGAAAAACAACTTACTCCTTAACTTAAAGAAAACAAAAGAGATTATTGTGGACTTTAGGAAATGTATATTGAATATTCAGCCACTGATTATTGAGGGGAAGTGCGTGAAACAAGTCTCGGTGTTTCGATTTCTGGGAATGGAGTTGAGAGATGACCTAACCTGGGGAGAAAACAGCAAAGACCTGATGAAGAGAGCACAGCAGAGGTTATATTTTCTGAGAATCCTCTGGAAAAACAATCTCTCAAAGGACCTGCTGATGGCATTTTACCATTGCACTGTGGAGAGCGTATTAAATTGGTCTGTGTGTGTGGTTTGGGAGCTGCACGGTCAGCGAAAAAACAATGCTGTCCAGGGTTGTAAAGACTGCGGAGAGAATAATTGGATGCACTCTTCCCACCTTGGACCAAATCTATTCTTCCAGGTGCCATAAGAAAGCTGCAGAGATAGCGCAGGACAGTGCGCACCCCGGAAATGATCTCTTTCAGCTTCTGCCTTCTGGAAGAAGGTCCAGAGTCATAAAGACTAGGACTAGCCACCTGAGAAACAGTTTCTATCCAAATGCGATTTGGGTTTTAAACGCAGTGTAAGGTAGTCTCTATGGGAGTATATTGTATTTAATTATGGGGTATCAGAGTTTTTAGGGGGCTAACCAGGCTGGCGTAGCAGGCTTGTTGCTTTTTGAATGTCTGATGCTGATTTTTTTCAATTTCGTTGTTCTGTATGGGACAATGACAATAGAGATTATCGTATCTGATAAACAGAGGGCTCAATCCTTCTGCCTGCAGGGATCTGCTTGGGCACCGTGTTCCCCGCAGGATTGAACTCTGCCCATCAGTGATGGACAGCTGAGTGAGGTTAGGGAAAACATAGCCTTAGGGCCAAGCTGGAAGAAAGGGAAACAGCCATGGCTTGGGCCCTGGGCTCTTGAGGGTGAAGAAGGGAGTTCTAGCATCCCGAAAGCTCCTCCGTCCCAGAAAAGAGCCTTTCAAGCCATTGCTCCTCACTTAGGTACTCACCAAAGTGCGGCAGGTGCTCACTGGGGATCACAACAAGCTGGCCAGACTGAGGGTCCCTGGCAAACTGGTAGGCGGAAGGGAGCGCTCCCCCCATGCCAGCGGGGAAGCCGGGAGTCATGCCTTGGTGCAACGAAGGGTGGCCGAGACCTAAGAGAAAAAGGACTAGAGATTACTATACGTGGGGCTGCCTCGGAAGACGGTTCGGAAACTTCAGCTGGTGCAGAATTCAGCAGCTGGGTTGCTCACTGGGGCAAGACGGCTTCAGTGATCCCAGCCTGACTGCCCTGGCTGCCAATCAATTTCCAGACCCAATTCAAAGTGCTGGTTCTGACCCAAAAAGCCTTAAACAGCTCTGGACCACAATTCTCTCAAGGACCACCTCTCCCCATCTGAACCATCCCAGACCCTGTGATCACCATCCAAGGCCTTTCTTTGTGTGCCTCCTCCACAGGAGGTCCGGAGAGTGGCAACACGAGAACAGGGCCTTTTCTGCGGTCGCTCCCCATTTGTGGAAAGCTCTCCCTCTCAAGGCTCTCTTGGCGCCTTCACTACGTATCTTGAGGTGCGAGGAGAAAACCTTCCTCTTCTCCCAGGCCTTTGGCTACCATAGATTTCGGCGTATTAGGCACTGAGCATATAAGATGACCCCCCAAATTGGCAGTGCCAATTTGGGGTTTCATCTTATAAGCCCAGTCGTATATGCTGGGCAGGAGAAAGCCGCCCGCCTCCCACTGCTGCCTCGGAGGTAGTACCCAGCATATAAGACGACCCCCGACTTTTCAACCTCTTTTCCCGGGTTAAAAAGTCGTCTTGTACGCCGGAATCTACGGTAATTAAACCATCTATGGGGAGTGGGGGGGGTATTGTTTAAGTCTGTTACTATGCTATGCATTATACTGTGTTGGCCTGAATTTTAGCCGCAATTTTTTTGAAATTCCGACCATGAAAAGTTAAAGTGAGGCTTAAAGTCGCGACCTTACAAAAATGGGCTTTTACAATATCACTGTTGAAACAGACATACAGTAAAACGGAACGGGGGTGAGTGCCTGCGGAATTTTAAGGGAGCAGCTTATATTCGGGTATTGTCTTTTTTCTTTTATTCCCCTTGAATTTTAAAGGTGCGGCTTATATTCAGGTGTGGCTTATATTCGTGCCAATACGGTATATTGCAAACTGCCCTATGATCTTCCAATGAAATGTGGCATATAAGTGAATGAATGAATGAATGAATGAATGAACGAACGACCTGGCTCCCTGTCTTTGGAAACAGCAGTGCAGGAAATGGTCTGCTGGAACGAAACTGATCCAGGTGAGGCCTTCACAGATGATTTGCCCAGACGGATGCTGCCCCTCCCCACAAGAGCAGAGACCTTCTGCCTGCCCACCCACCTGCCCCTCAAGTTCGGTAGGTGCCGGTCCAATCCTACAATCCCGCCAGCGAGCGGAACCCCTGCCCCGCAGACTCACCGTAGGGATGTCCCGCCAACCACATGGAGGAGCTGCTTGTCCTGGGCAGCCACGGGTGAGTCGCTAGGTGGGATGCGGGGTCAGCGGACCACCGCCCTGAGCCAGTCAAGGGTGGGCCCCCAGTCACCATGAGGTTGGAGTTCAAACCGTTCGCAGTGCAGCCGGCAGGATGTATCCGCGCGAAGTCGGCCAGCTCTTTGCTTTCTCTAAGGGGAGGAAAGACGAGCGAATGGATTAGGAGCGAGGGCAGCCTTTGCCAACCTGGTGCCCACCAAGTGTTTAGATTATATAACTCCCATCAGCCACAAGTTTCCATAGCTATTCTAGGCTGCATCAATAGAAGTATATAGTCCTGATCAAGGGAAATCCTAGTACTGCGCTATTCTGTCTTCCTCAGACCACATCTGGAAGCCTGTGCCCAATTCTGGGCACTATATACATCTTCCCCTGGGCACACGCTCAGCCCAGGAATTTACTTTCAGTTCCACAGTCCCGACACACCTATAAATATCCGTTCTATGCAACCCTAAGCTGCCCAAATTGGAGGTGGGCTGGCTTTTTTGTTGTTTTCTTGGGAAAGTAACTGTAGATACTTTCTGCCCCCTTGTTATAAAGTGCCGGGAAGTGTCATTATGTGGTACCATATACCAAATTAATCATAACCACAGCTTAAAATGAATTATGCTATTTTAGAAAAACCAAAATCTGAATTTCAAGTTCCACATTTATTTATTAAATGTATATTCTGACCACCCTCCCAAAGTAGCCCAGGGCAGCAAACCACAAGTGATAAAATAATGAAAGTATCTTTGAAACTTTGGTGCACTGGTGTACTGCGGACATATTATAGAGCTGACATTTATTCAAAGGCACAGGAATTAAACTAAGAACATAAGGCTTTGGGACTCCCTCCTTAGAGAGGCCAAACTTGCTCCCTTCCTCTGGCGGGCAAAGATTCTTCTTATTATTATTCTGGCAGTCCTGTGGGAACTGACTGTTTTTTAAGGATAGAGCTTTGCTGTTACATTATCTGTATTTTAACGAATCTGGTTTTTGTATTGCTTTAACCCCCACAGGTAGCTTAATTGCTCGTTAACATTAACCTTTTACATGTTCTCATCTATATGTGTTTCATCTGCCTTTGTTTAAATTTTTGTGAGCCGCCTTGAGTCCTGGTTCAGGGGTGGGGGGAGACGGGATATATATGAATAAAAAGAGGAGGAGGAGGAGGAGGAGGAGGAGGAGGAGGAGGGGAGACAAAGCATGAAGCGGAGGAGGAGGAGGAAGAGAAAAAGAAGGAGAGAGAGAGAGAAAGCGAGCGAGAGAGAGAGAGGAGGAGGAGGAGAAGGAGGAGGAAAAGGAGGAGGAGGGGAACAGACCAGAGTGATCCCATCTAGTCCAGCATCCTGTTTTCCACAGTGGCCAACCAGATGCCCCAATCGGAAGCCACAAAACAGGACAGAGGGGGGCAACACCACATGTTTTTCAGAAGCAGCGGCAGGTGCATTTCCACCACCCCCATTCAGTTCCTCCTCCGCCCACCAAACGGAGACACAGAATTGTGAAGAAGCCGCCCAGCAGCCCAGGTCTTCCCTGCAGTCCAACATTCCCAGAACTTCAGCTGCCAAGCAGCTCCCCCAAGCGCAACCTGAGCCCCACGCAGCCCACCCACAGGGGCGTCACCTGAGGAGCTTCTCCTGGTCTCGTTCCAGACGACTCGCCAGGAGGTGGCTGTCTCGGTGGCGCGGGCGGTCGTCCCCACAGTCCTCGCTGGAGCGTCCATGTCCTGGAAGTCACGAGCAGAGGACAGTTGGCAAGAGACCAAGATCAACGCCGGGGGAATTGGGGTGGGTGCTGAGCACTCTAGTTCCGCCCCGCTCCCACAAAACTGTGGTTCCCAGGGTTGTTTGTGGGAAGGCCATAGCAGAGCACAAGAGGACCAACTTATGGTGCAAATCTATGTCCTGAGAGAGCCACTTCCACCTGCAGAGGAGGTGTGGTTGTGGGCTTCATGCCCAGCCTCTGTGCAATTGGGGAAATCCCCAGCAGCGTCACCTCCTGGCCAGCCAATCAGCTGGCTCTGGGGGCGGGGGCGGCCCTATTTAATGGAGGCGTGGCCAGAGATCTCCCTCTTTTGCCGCCTACCAACTGTTCCTGTTTCCCACCCTCCTGCCCTTTAAGGTTTTCGTTCTTTGACCTTGCTATGGACCTTGGTTGGTTGCCATTGAGGGACCTGGTAGGAATTTCCCCACTTGGCAAATTGGCACCAGCCACTTGGTTTTTGCCTACCTCGTAGCAAATCATCACAACTTTCTGGGTATTGGCAGTTAGGCATTGGTATTGGTATACAGTGGTACCTCTGGATATGTACTTAATTCGTTCCAGAGGTCCATTCTTAACCTGAAACTGTTCTTAACCTGAAGCACCACTTTAGCTAATGGGACCTCCAGCTGCCGCCGCACTGCCGGAGCACAATTTCTGTTCTCATCCTGAAGCAAAGTTCTTAACCTGAGGTACTATTTCTGGGTTAGTGGAGTCTGTAGCCTGAAGCGTATGTAACCTGAAGCGTCTGTAACCTGAGGTACCACTGTAGTTCTGTAGATGGAAGAGGGGAGGTAGCGCCATCACCTGCCCCACATATTGAAGGGTAGTCTGATAAAGGATTCTGGGGGGCGTGGCCCTGTCCGAAGCCTGGGGAGGTGAGGGCCCAAGGCACGCCCCCTATCAGTGACCCCAGGTAAGTTCCTAGTTGATGTGCATCAGCAGGACTCCCCCTACTGGTGGTTAACCCTTCCTGGACTTCCAGCGGACGGGCTGAAGTCAAATATAGTCAGTTAGGACCAATGCCTCAGCCAATACCGCTCATCACCTGTACCCAATAAAGTTGTGGCCTTATCTAGCCCATTAACCTTAACAATAGTGCCATGTGTCTGTATTTCCACGGGGGGAGGGGAGGAACTCATCACGCAACCAAGGTGGGCTTCCAGTTTTGGAGATGCTGAAGGGACCCCTCCTAAATCATTTGACCCGGTTAGATTGACTTGGTGGTGGCAGTAACAGCAGCTGGGAGCTGGCATTTAAAATTCCCACACTGTCCTCTGACACATCAGTTCAGCACCTTGTGGGAAATTCATGTGAAGCCCAAACACTCTCCTTCAATTCCCCACCATGTCCCAAAGCAATCTCACGTTAGGAAGCACTGCAGGGCATCAAAAAGTTGGCTTCCAGGCCCAGTCGCCTGGGATTTTTTGTTCTCTTGAGGCTGTAGGTCCTGCGGGCAGCTGCCACGTGTCAATGACCGGCTCGCAGAAGCTATGCATTAGGTATGGTGTCTTATCTACCAGGAGGCATGAAGGTGTGCAAGCTTCTGGGTCACACAGGACTCAACGTCGCGAAGAACCCAGACTGATTCACGCAACCCAGCTGGGAAGTGTATCATTTGCTTCTGGATATAGGTAGGTAGTGGTGTTGGTCTGCCATAGTCGAAACAAAATTAAAAAAATTCCTTCCAGTAGCACCTTAGAGACCCACTAAGTTTGTTACTGGTATGAGCTTTTGTGTGCATGCGCATGTTTACCTAAAGAAGTGTGCATGCGCACGAAAGCTCATATCAATAACAAACTTAGTTGGTCTCTAAGATGCTACTGGAAGGAATTTTTTGAATTTGCTTCTGGAAATGTTGTTGTCTCCCTGATAAGAGGACTGCTTTCATACAACAAGACAGATTGTGCGATGGGCTGCAGTTCTCACTCACAGGGATGTCCACAGGATTTCCTGGGCCCTGGTAAACTGTTTCTGGGTTGCACCTACCCACACCTGCAATCTATTGGCAAGAACTGCTCCTTAGGCATATGTATTGACCGTCCCTAGCCTACCTCACAGGGCTGTTGCAAAGATAAAAGGGGAGGGTGGGGAAGGCAATGTACTCAACCTTGTGCTCCTGGGTGGGAAAGCAAGCTCTAAATATATAGTGCCATTGATGGAAAGAAAACTGAACATGCACACAGCCACGAAACAGCCCCCGCCCTTTGCTTTAACTGCAAGACCTCAGAGTCCGAATATTTACAGAAGACAAAAACAATTAAAAGTTGGGAACCCTGATAAATAAAAACAACCAAAAAATACTCTAAGTACATGAAGTTTCACAACTTTGGTGTCTGGGCTACCGACTCCAAGTCTAGCCTACCTCAAAGGACGGCTATGAAAGTTTTAAAGGCGGCATGGAGGGAAGGCAAGACTGTATTTTTAATGTTTTGTTGGAAGCCGCCCAGAGTGGCTGGGGAAACCCAGCCAGATGGGTGGGGTACAAATATTTATTTATTTATTTATTTATTTATTTATTTATTTATTTATTTTATTATTGCTATTACTACTACTACTGCTATTATTATATACAGCCTTGAGCTCCTGGGATGAAAGAAAGATACAAATACATACAGTGGTACCTCGGGTTACATACGCTTCAGGTTACAGACTCTGCTAACCCAGAAATAGTGCTTCAGGTTAAGAACTTTGCTTCAGGATGAGAACAGAAATTGTGCTCCGGTGGCGTAGCAGCAGCAGCAGGAGGCCCCATTAGCTAAAGTGGTGCTTCAGGTTAAGAACAGTTTCAGGTTAAGAACGGACCTCTGGAACGAATTAAGTACGAAACCAGAGGTACCACTGCAATGCCATTCAGGTGAAGAAAAATAAACATTCACAGTGCCAGAAAACCAGCCCTCTTTCCTTGTACTGCAACATTCCCACATCCCTGATCGTTCGCTCAGTAACTTGACAACCCTGGAAATGTAAAAATGCATCCACTATATTTTTGCAAAAACTGGTTGGTCAATGCAAAATGACGATTTAAAAATCAGTATTAGCTTCCTACTAAATAACACCAGTAACACCTAAGTGAACTCTGCCTAATTGCTTTTAAAATGGGATTGGAGGAAGCGAGGGGCAGATTAACAACATAATCCTATGTCTACTCAAAAGTAAATCCTCTTCACTTCCATGGGGTTTACTCCCAGGTAAATGGGATTAGGATTGTAGCCTTGCACTAGGAAAAATGAGTCTAGGATGCTGGAAGGAGCAGATTCAATACACTCTCAGAATTAGAGGAGTAAACTGCACTGTTCAGCCGACCAGGGAAGAACGAAACTTGTATAGGTCTTTATATTTAGAAAATAGCTATCAGCACATTTTAATGGCATCATTAACTGCATGTGCACTTTTAGATTTCTTTTCAAAATTATTTGATGGACAAAAAGTACAATATGCTGCTCTTTCACATTTCAATGCCTCATATGTACACTTGGAGGGGAAAAAAAAGAATTGGCACCCAGGCTATAGTCTTAAATTCATTAAGCAGAGACATACACTTTTGCAGTGGCGTAGCGTGGGTTGTCAGCACCCGGGGCAAGGCAAGTAATTTGTGCCCCCTAACCCGTGGATTTGCGCCCCCTAACCCTAACCCCCAGATGTTGCGGCTGGTGTGGCCGGGCCCCCCTGCACCTCCCACGCTACACCACTGCACTTTTGATCTGGTTTTGATGTGCACAGCCTCCCAAGAATAAAGGAAATGAAGACCCAAAGGTTCACAAATCAGACAAGCGGGCGCACTGGAAAAAGGAAGGGAGAGCCCAACTTCTGCAGACAAAAAGTGGGGCATTATTCTCCTATGAAGGACCACTCTCCCCATCTTTAGTTGTGATTTGTGCACTGGCAGTGGGTTGACCCTGTATGACCCTTGTGCATCTCTTCCAACTCTACTGGAGCTGAAGTCTCCTAAAAAATCAGCTGTATGCGGTGTGGATTTGCTGTGGAACAGTCTTGCTTTGCACTAATTTACAGGAAAAGAAAACAGCACACCTTCAGATTGAAGTTATAGGTAGGTAGCCGTGTTGGTTTGCCGTAGTAGAAACAGAGTAAAAAAAATCCTTCCAATAGCACCTTAAAAGGTAAAGGTACCCCTGCCCGTACGGGCCAGTCGTGTCCGACTCTAGGGTTGTGCGCCCATCTCACTTAAGAGGCCGGGGGCCAGCGCTGTCCGGAGACACTTCCGGGTCACGTGGCCAGCGTGACGAAGCTGCTCTGGCGAGCCAGCACCAGCGCAGCACACGGAAACGCCGTTTACCTTCCCGCTAGAAAGCGGCACCTATTTATCTACTTGCACTTAAGGGTGTTTTCGAACTGCTAGGTGGACAGGAGCTGGGACCGAAGGACGGGAGCTCACCCCGCCATGGGGATTCGAACCGCCGACCATACGATCGGCAAGCCCTAGGCACTGAGGTTTTACCCACAGTGCCACCCGCGTCCCATAGTAGCACCTTAGAGACCAGCTAAGTTTGTTATTGGCAAGAGCTTTCATGGGTGATACAGTCATCAACAGGTTTACCACACCTATCAGCCAATAACCCATTCCCACCACCCTTCTAAGTACAGTGGGCGCTCGGGTTGCGAGCGTGATCCGTGTGGGATGCACGTTCGCAACTCGCAGCGGTGTGTCTGTGCATGTATGGGTTGCGATTCGGCGCTTCTGTGCATGTGCGACCACCGAAACCTGGAAGTATCCCGAAAAAACAACCTGAAGCATCTGTAACCTGAGGTATGACTGTAATACCACACCCCACCTTCTCACTATACAGTGGTAACTCAGGTTACATACGCTTCAGGTTACAGACTCCGCTAACCCAGAAATCGTACCTCAGGTTAAGAACTTTGCTTCAGGATGAGAACAGAAATTGTGCTCCGACGGCACAGCAGCAGCAGGAGGCCCCATTAGCTAAAGCGGTGCTTCAGGTTAAGAACAGTTTCAGGTTAAAGTACAGACCTCCAGAATGAATTAAGTTCTTAACCTGAGGTATATAAGGGTCTGGTGACTTCTGTTTCAGTGTATCTGAAGAAGTGTGCATGCACACGAAAGCTCATACCAATAACAAACTTAGTTGGTCTCTAAGGTGCTACTGGAAGGAATTTTTTTTATTTTGTTTCAACTTCAGATTGAAGATACAGTATGCTAGAGAGAAACGTTAAGTGCAACTTGGCAGCTGCGCTGTGCAAAATGGCAGGCTGCTTGGTGTTTTGGTGCTCGACGTTCATGCATTTTTGGAGGGATGAGGTGCATGACGCAATTACTCCCCAGAGATTCCCACAGTCCCTCTGCCCTCTGGAGATGGAAATGTGTATGACTTCACTCTCTCCGCTGCTGAATTCGTCGCTCATTCTGCTGAAGGGATGCAAACCCTAAAGTATGACGAGTCTAGCTAACATTTTAACAAGGCATTGCAAAAAAGGTTTGTTTGTTTGTTTTTAAACCAAATCAAGGAGAAAATCTGTTGCTGATTTTCTAGGTACAGATATTTTCCGCCCTCTAAAAAATAAGTTGAGCGACATCTCAGCAAATAGAGATCGGGAATCACACAGAGGCTATAAAGCAAGGACTCTTGGTGTGAAGAGAGGGAGAATTGCAGTTTCCAGAGGGGATCTCCTTTTGCAGGAAAAACAATCTTGTGGCACCTTCAAAGTCTAGAACACTTCTTATGGCTTGATGGTCTCGACTCCATCAGAAGCACAAAGTCCTATCCTGCATTGCAGGTACATATATTAAAGGTAAAGGTAAAGGACCCCTGACAGTTAAGTCCAGTCGCAGACGACTCTGAGGTTGCGGCGCTCATCTCGCTTTACTGGCTGAGGGAGCCGGCGTACAGCTTCCGGGTCATGTGGCCAGCATGACTAAGCCACTTCTGGCGAACCAGGGCAGCGCACAGAAACGCCGTTTACCTTCCCGCCGGAGCGGTACCTATTTATCTACTGGCACTTTGACGTGCTTTCGAACTGCTAGGTTGGCAGGAGCTGGGACTGAGCAACAGGAGCTCACCCTCTCGTGGGGATTCGAACTGCCAACCTTCCGATCGGCAAGCCCTAGGCTTTGTGGTTTACACCACAGCGCCACCTGCATAAGATACATATATTACAGAGTGTTAAACAGTCAGGTCAGAAGGAAATGAAATCATAGAATCAGAGGAGAGGAGATTCAGAAGAGTCAGCAAGGGTCATCTAGCCCAACCCTCTGCAGTCCAAGAATCTTTTGCCCAATGTGAGACTCGAATCCACAACCCTGAGATTAAGAGTACAGTGGTACCTCGGTTTAAGAACTTAATTCGTTCCAAAGGTCCGTTCTTAACCTGAAACTGTTCTTAACCTGAAGCACCACTTTAGCTAATGGGGCCTCCCACTGCCGCAGCACCGCAGGTGCACGATTTCTGTTCTCATCCTGAAGCAAAGTTCTTAACCCGAGGTACTATTTCTGGGTGAGCGGAATCTGTAACCTGAAGTGTCTGTAACCCGAGGTACCACTGTATTGTGCTCTACTGACTGAGCAAAATGCACACGGGGCTATAATTGCGTCATAAAGGGCTCACTTGCAAAATATTTTCAAAAAACCTCGCTAGTTTTGCTGGCGAAAACACGGAGAGCATATGAGGGACTGACCCTCGCTGCTTTCAGGCTCCCAAACTTCTTTGCCCAGTGACACCAAACCTTCCCTGGAACGCATGCCGGAGTCCACAACCCAAATGCGGAGTGCTTGGTGCCAGCTGATTTGGGGTTTTTGCACCTGCTAACTAAGCCCAGCCAACAGGCAGCCTCGGGGGTGCGCTCGCCGCAATGGCGCATCCACCACACTAACCCATCCTGCCACACAGTGCATTTTATTTCTTTAATGAAATGCTCAGTCGCTTTTCAGGGGGGCTGCTGGGTTGGAGTCAGCCTGGACTCAGTCTCCTGCACACAGACACACACTCCCTGCCACTCTTGCGTGGGCCAAAATGGCCTGAAACCAAACAAACAACTGGCGCGGTGTTTCTTTTTGCAAGCTACATTATTATTATTCCAAACTATTTGTTGCTGCGGCGGTTCATTGTGATGCCTGACTGCAAAAAATAAGGAGGGTGGATAACAGCCAGCATACTCTTTGCTCTCTCCCCCCCCCCACTTGCTCATAAATGTCACCCACCCCATTCCTGCAACAGGATAGGGCCCCCCCCTGCAATTTACAAGCCGGCAATTGTCTCTGGCAACTCAATGGCCGGTCTTGTCTCGATAAAATACGCCCGGCGTTTGACGCACGAAGCGCCTTCGAGATTCAATCAGTTATGCGCAGGCTAAAGCCAGAGGGGTGGGGAGCAACCTTGGCCCCTGTTGCCTCGGCAACTGATGCCCCGCATTAAAGGAGTATAGGTTTACTTGCCAAATACGAGGAGATTAGCCAAGTAAAGCCCTGGGCTTTTCTCTTAAGGGTGGGGGGAAAACGCTTCTGAGCATTCAAGCGCCCTCCACTCGGCGCAAGCGAACTAATGTTATTAGCGAAAATGTCTCTTGGCACACCGGGACGAGGGGAAAGGGGGCGGACGTGGCTGGAGAGAAAGGCAGGCCTTGTTTTCTTTCTGAAAGCCAATTCCATCGCTTAGCAACGGCCCGGGCAGCCTGGCAGAATGCGAGCCTTGTTTGCAGGCTTTTAGTTCTGCTCAGTAAATTATGTTTAACGCGGCCGGGGAGGGCGGCCGGGGTGGGGTGAGCTGTGGTGCAGAGCAAGGGTTGGGGGGCCCTCTCTCCAAAGCACCTCATACAAACAAATCCCCTCCGTGGGCTTGCAGCCACCACCCCTCCCCGTCTCCTGGCTCCAGCCAAAGCAGTGGGCCGGGGAGGGGGGGTGCTGTGGGAACCGGGTGCGAGGCGGAGTAGGGGGATGTCTGCCAGAAAAAAACGAGGCCCCGGAACAAAAGCTCTGGCCTGACCATCGGCGGCAGACGGACTGATGGATACGTCCAAGTCTGCCTCTCCCTTTCTGAAGCGCAAAGAGGGAGGGTTTGCTCCGCCAGGCCCAACGCATCTGCCTCGGAGAGCATCAGCAGCGCATCTTGGAGTGGCCAGAGAAGGAAGGAGAGGCAGGCAGGCTGCACGGCAACCAGTGAGCATGGGACGGCGCATGCCTTGCGAGCTGGCGGCAAGGAACGGCATCCTCAGCTGGCTGGAATCCTGCTCCTCTTGACTATACAGTTATACCTCATGTTACGTTTGCTTAAGGTTGCATCCCGAGGCGTAATGGAATGGGTTACTTCCAGGTTTCGCTGCTCGCGCATGCGCAGATGTGCAAAATGACATCACGCGCATGCGCAGAAGAGGCAAATCATGACCCACACGTGTGCAGGCGTGGGTTACGTTCTTTTCAGGTTGCGAACAGGCCTCCATTCGCAACCAGAGGTACCACTGCAAATTTAAGGAGCGCTCTGCAAATTCTAGAATTAAGATGCCTTCGCTCTTAAGTTTTACCTCTCTCATACTCACATGCATGCACCAGCCCCTCCCAAATCTCAGCAACCTCAGTCGGTGTGCAAAAATCCCTTTCTGAGCCAAATCCTGTGTGCATTTTAACAATACAGGTCATTTTTCATGTGGGGCTCCTAAACTTAATAACTAGCCAGTGGGCAACACAGTGGAACCTTGATTGTCGAACGTAATCCGGTCCAGAAGACCGTTCGACTTCTGAACCATCCAGCAACCGAGGCACAAAGGGCGGTCAGCAAATTCCATTGAGAAATGCACCTCGGAAGCTGTTTGACTTCTGAAAAGCGTTCAAAAACAGAGGCAATTACTTCCGGGTTTGGGGCGTTCAAAAGCCGAAACGTTTGGCTACCGAGACTCTCGAAAACCGAGGTTCCACTGTAAATACTTTTTCTCACGGAGGAGGGAGGTGAACAGACCACGCGGTCTTAATTTTGTGAGAGTTATATCCAGTGATGTTAACACCGCAAAGGCTTTCAGCCTCGACACGGCGCTGCTACACATAATTCACGCTCTAATATTTTGTGCAAAGCTTCTGTTCAATTTGGCAAATGGACCGGACTCCCTGACCTTCAAACCCAACAGTAATGTGAGTTGTCAGTTAATGCTGCTACGGGTTTGATTTTTCATCATGTCTCTCGTTCCTTTTCCTTCTCTGTTGCATAGGACACCCATGTACAACTCAAAACCCTGGTAAAGATTTGACGTTTTCATCCCCAAAAAGTTTTTGATTTGAGTTTCTACTGAAATAAGGCTGCATTTTAATGTTGTACGTTAATCTTGTCTTTAAGTTGTATTTTAATCAATGGTTTTTATACCTGGTGTTAGCTGCCCTGAGCCCGGTCTTGGCTGGGCAGGGCGGGGTATAAATAAAATTTTATTTATTTTATCATCATCATCATCATCATCATCATCACCTTGCCAACAAAGGTCCGTATAGTTAAAGCTATAGTTTTCCCAGTAGTGATGTATGGAAGTGAGAGGTGGACCATAAAGAAGGCTGATCACTGAAGAATTGATGCTTTTGAATTCTGGTGCTGGAGGAGACTCTTGAGAGTCCCATGGACTGCAAGAAGATCAAACCTCTCCATTCTGAAGGAAATCAGCCCTGAGTGCTCACTGGAAGGACAGATGCTGAAGCTGAGGCTCCAGTACCTCATGAGAAGAGAAGACTCCCTGGAAAAGACCCTGATGTTGGGAAAGATGGAGGGCACAAGGAGAAGGGACGACAGAGGACGAGATGGTTGGACAGTGTTCTCAAAGCTACAAACATGAGTTTGACCAAACTGCGGGAGGCAGTGGAAGACAGGAGGGCCTGGCGTGCTCTGGTCCAGGGGTCACGAAGAGTCGGACGCGACTAAAGAAAAATTATTATTGCCACAAAACAGTGGCTCATTTTGGCTCATTATGCTAGAAAAGGGGGCCCCCATGTCCCCAAATACTTTTTTTAAAAAAACCACTGCTCGGCGGTAGACCACATGGTTTGCATATGGACTATCCCAGCTTTGGTTCTGGGCACCTGTTGTTTAAAAGGAACCAAGCCGCAAACCCTGAGAAAAGACTCTTGGCCAAGACTCTCAAGAACTGCTGCCATTCAGGGCCTAGAATGCTGCACTCAGTGGTTCAATTCCCCTTCTAGGGCTGCTTCCAAGTTTATGGTGGAATCCAGTGTGGCTTATTCATGTGATATTATTATTATTATTATTATTATTGGTACCCCCACAGGGCTGTTGGGACCAAAAAGGCCAGACAACATTTGAACCAGATTCTCCCTCTAACAAAATAAGCCATTAAATGTTCACAGTTCACAGCCGCTGGTGGGAGGAACCTTTCGTGGTGTGTGGGTAGGCTCTCTGGTCATGTTCCTACTTCCTTTTGCTCCTCACCTGAGCACAACCAGCGCCATTTTGTTCTCAGCGGCCTATTGCCACAGATCACCCCATGATCACATTGCCACCACCTCGCTAGGAGGAGCCGGTTGCTCAAGATCTCCACATAGGACACATCACATCGAAGTGATTTCAGGGCCGTTTCCACAAAATGCAGCAAATAGCTACGTCCGGCTTTAAAATAAGAGCAATAATGCAGAGGTCTTGAGCAAGACCTGTTTTTCACTCTTGGGCAAGCTATGGTTAGGCAAAGAACGCTCTTGGATAACAGCTGAACACTGTAAACATAACAAGTACACCCAGAAATGGATTTTACCAGCAACAACAAAAGATCTAGTCTCCATTTTGCCCAGACACAACTCACTCACTCTATCTATCTATCTATCTATCTATCTATCTATCTATCATCTATCTATCTATCTATCTATCTATCTATCTATCTATCTATATCATCTATCTATCTATCGTTCAAGATGTACCCATGTATAGTGCAAAATGGCAGGCTGTGCACCGAACGCTGCACTGACACCAAAAAATCAGGTTTATCCTCTACCACAGGGATCGGCAAAGTTTTTGCGGCTTGGGCCGGTTCACAATCCCGCAGACGCCACAGTGGGCCGGAGTGTGCACACGCGCTCACACGCAGGCACAAACGCCATTTCTGATGCTTCGTCTGGCACGGAGGAGACGTGCACAGCTTCCCATTGGCTGAAGGAGCTTCCTGCAGCCAATGGGAAGCCAACTAGCATGATGGAAGGCGGTCCCCACTCTGCTCCGCGCCGGTTTAGCGTGGCGCACGGGAGCCGACTGAGCGGCCTTAGGTTGCTGACCCCTGCTCTACCACCACTGCCAACACATCATTCAGGAACCTAACTTCTACTAGGAGTTCTTGAGGAAGAAATGGGGCTCTTCAGCACAGCTCTAAGACAATTTTCCTCAAATGACCCAGCAAAGCTGAACAGGGATGCAGATATTCCAGAGGCAGGACCGTGAAACGGGGACTGTCTTGGATAAATATGCACAGCTGGAGTTTATGCCTTTAAAAATTAAAATAAAATAAAATACATACACACATACGCACGCGCACACACACAGAGGTTGTCAGCCAAGCAAACAGAAAACAAATCCAGTTAGGTCAAGTTGCTAGATCAAGTCTTATTCCTGCTCCCTCCCCAGAAAACCGCTTCTTTAGACACACACATCAGCTGAATAAACAGGTTTTGTGCTTCACTCCACACCTCCAAACCGGCCAAAAAATGCTGGGCTTTGCCACGGGGTGAACCTGCCAAAAGCCACTGGGCCTGCCTATATCCCAGACCCATGAAAAACCAGCTGAACGCCAGCCTCCTGGCTCGGCCAACACTTCCAATAAATTGCTTTTCTCAAAAAAAGAAGGAGCCGAGTGACCAACATTACAGAGAACTTAAGTGACACACAGACACAACCCTCACAATTACTCAGGCTAAAAGATGGCTACCGACGCCAACAGCAGATTTTCAGCTTGTTTTGATTGACAGTGGTCAAGAAGAGATTTGTTTCTCAAAACGCAGGAGAGACCCAGCTAGAAGGAACCGGCGGTCATTTTGCATCATTCCCTACTGAGCACAGTAGGGCTTTCTCATGAGTAAGCATATATAGGGTCAGGCAGTCTCTCTCATATGCAGTGTATATTGCACATATTTTCTCTCTCAAAAATAATAACCGTTTACTCCTTTTTGTGATATGACAGTGACACCCAATGGCCAGTCTAATTCATTGCAAGTTCAGGAGATGCCCTGTTGCATCAGTTTCTACCTCCTGGGAAATAAAAATTTGACCAGCCTCCGCTCAGTATGGGAAGAGCCATGGGTGATTACGGCACCTCTCGCAAAAATTAAATGTGGCAGTTCACAGATAAAGGGGTGCTTGTTTGAGAGACAAGCTCAGAGCCTTTGAAAAACAAAGGAGAGAGACCTTCGCAAGTAACCAGCCACGTCTCTGCGCAAGGACTTTGGGACGTCTGCAAAGGGCACAAACAAACACAGACCCCCTTTGCATGCTAGGAGAGCTTTCAGACTTAAACACACACCCTTCCGGCCTAGGGAGTTATTACTATCACTATTGGTTATTAAATTTATCAGCCGCCTTCTCTCCCCGCAGGCAACTCAAGGCGTCTTTGCAAAACCACAAAAAACCCCATATATTCCGTAGGATCAATGTGTGTGGGGGGGGGGTGCTGTGAACTCAAAAAGAAGGAATAATCTTAATTCTGCAACATGAAAATACTGAAATCTGCCTGTAAACTATAAACCCAAATGTCCATAAAACTCATTTTTTTGCATCGTTCGTTTTGCATCGTACAGCCCTGGGAAGGACCAACAGGACTTGCTGGGCACCAAAGCCCCCTCTCATGACCAACAGAAACCCCCCCAGCACATCGCCCCACACCTGCTAGACACTGCAGCACAACGCACCAGTCTTGGCCAACCTAACACTCCCTAGACATTGGGACTACAAAGTCCGACTGCCAGCCTCAGCCACAGACGTCTAGCTTTGCCAGTGAGTTGGGTGAGCTCTGAGGCCCCTTCTGAATCTATGAACCCACAGCGGCTGTGCCACACCCGCAGGGCACAGCCCCACAAGCATCGCCCATCCAGCCCAATCCATCTAATTCAGGGGTCAGCAACCTAAGGCCCATGGGCCACAAACGGCTCATAGGGGGTCATTTAACCGGCCTGTGGACCCCCGTTGCCCACTTAGTTGGCTCCTGTGCAATAATGCAGAGGTCTTGAGCAAGACCTTATTTTCACTCTTGGGCAAGCTACGGTTAGGCAAAGAACACTCTTGGACAACAGCTGAGCATTAAAAACAGAACAAGACACCCAGAAATGGATTTTCCCAGCACCACCAAAAGAACAGGCCTCCATTTTGCCCAGACACACACACACACTCACTCACTCACTCACTCACTCACTCACTCACTCTATCATCTATCTATCATCTAAACTCTATCATCCATCTAAACTGGCACAGAGCAAAGCAGGGAACACTTTTCGCTGGCCAGCTTCCCATTGGGAAATAGCGTTTGTGCATGCGCACGCACTCCAGCACACCAATGCGCCTGCGGGACCGCGAACCGGCCCGAGCCATGAGCTGAGCCTTCAGTTCCCCTCCATCCACCCTACAATTCTTTTTTTAATTATTATTTTTTATATAAATTCATCTTTATTGATTTAAAATATCATCTTACATATACAGTACAAATAGTTACAGCAAAAATTAAACACAAAAAGATAAAGAAAATAAAAAAAGCAAAGAAGATTTAACAAGAAGAGATGAACTGTGATGGCCTGGGAATCCGATTCAGAGGCTGAACCGGAGGAATCCCAGCCTGCACAGGAGTCCCCGCCTCCAGGGCCGGCTGAACTGGGGCAGGGCCTTGATTCTGAAGCGCCTGCACCTGTGCCGGATCCTCAGGAGCAGGCACCAGGTGAGTCCACTCTGGCTCCAGAGGTGGTTGAGGACTCAGTGCCTACAGGTGAGTCTCCCCCTGGGCCCAGTAACCCTTCAGCCTCTCCTGATCTGCAGAGGCTCAGGGCAGAGAGGCGAAGGGAACTGGTTTCTCCCAGGAGGAGTGCTCGCCTTAAGGCCAGGAGAGGCGGGGCTCCTGGGGGCCGGGACCGCCCCTGGCCTCAGAGAAGATAAAGGCCAGTCAGCCCGGTCCCAGGTTGCGGGAGCAACATCGTTGATGAGCTGTTTCGGCCAGCATCCCGTCCTGTTTCCCCCAGAGTTCCTGTCCTTACCCGGCTTCCCGCTGTGGACCCCGCTTCGCCCGAGGAGGACTGTCTGCCGACCCTCAACTCCGGTCCTGGACCTCGCCCCACGGTAACCTCCCCCCTGGACCAGCACAGGAACATTGGCTATAACATCCTGTCTTTTCTAATAAAGTCTTCTGAAAGAAACTTCCATTCATTCTTCTTGTACTTTTTCTATTGTCTTAATTTTATCGCACAGTTTGTTTTATAACTTTTCCTGTTTATATTTCTAGTATATTTATTCCATTTGTTTATTATATACAAGTATCATTCGGTTCTGCTAGGATGACGTCATTTTTACAATACAATCTTATATATTCTTTGAATAGTCTCCATTCTCTAAATATTTTTTGGTTTGGGGCTCCTCTGATTTTTCTGGTCAGCTTTGCTAATTGAAAGTACTCTAGCATGAGTGATTGCCAATCTATTATTGTAGGTGTTGTTTCACATTTCCAACTTGCGGCTATCAGTATTCTTGCAGCCGTAATTGAATACATAAGCAGTGGTCTTGTATTTTGCTTTATTTTATTGGCAGTATTCCTAGAAGGAAGATCTCCGGCCTTTCCTTCAATTCTACCATCACCTGCTACCCGCCAGAGAATGCCCAGCCACCCTCCCCATCGGGTGGCCTACCTTTGACGTTGCCCAGAGAGAGGGCACGATCGCGGTCCGCCAATCCCGGCCCCACCTTGCCGCTGCTGCCGCCACTGTTGTCCTTCTGCCTTGCCACGGCCACGGCGATGCCCACGGGGAGGTGACGCACCTCCCCCTCGCCCTGCGACCCGATGCTCTCGCGCCCAAAGGACTTGGCACTCTCGGGGCGCTCAGGCTCCTTCTTCAGCTGTTTGCTGGCCTGGTGGGGCAGCAGGTGCTGGATCCTGGCCGAAGCCTGCAGGGCGGGGTCAGCCTTCATGTGCCCCAAACCGCCGAAGGGGCTCTTCTTGCCGCTGCCCGACCGAGCCGCCGCCGCCTCCTTGGCAAAGCTGCCGCTGTACTTGATGAGGCTCTGCATGGCCGAGCCTTCTCCGTGAGAGGTAGGATGGAGGCCTTCCGCGCTCCGTGTCGCCGTCACCACAGTCCTCTGCAGGCCTCCGGGGTCAAGGTACGCCTTCTTGGCTTCCTCCTCCGCCCGGCTGGCCTGGTTGTGCTGTGCCGCCAAGACCGCCATCTGCGTGGTGGCAAAGTTGCCCATGTCGAAAGGCTTCCATTTCTGCTCGGAGGGCTTTGGGGGCTGGCCGTGGTCAAGGTGCTGCCCCCGGGATGAGGCGGACGACAAAGAAGAAGAAGAGGAGGAAGAACTGTCCAAAGTGCCATAGATCTTCGCCGCGTCCTTGCAGCCGGGCCGCGGAAACCGCTCCCGCTCGCAGGAGCGATGTTCTGACTCCGAGCCCGGCTTGAGCAAGTCTTTGGAGGCGAGGAAGTCGCCCCTGCTTTCGGGGGAGCTGAGCCGGGGCCTGCTGAGGAACGTCTCTGGGGGCCCCTGCTTCCTGAGCGCCGTGGAGGTGGCCCGGATGACGGAGCCCTTCTCGCGCAGAACCTCCATCCTCCTGGCATCGCCGTGTGCCGCAAAGTCCGGGGGCAGCAGGCTGCGGGCGCCGTCACCCAGGCACCTCTCGGGCAAGGCCTGGAGGACGCCCACCCGGGTGGCCGGCGGGTCCTTCTCCTTCACCTTGCCGCCACCGTTGTCCCGGGCCTGCGAGGCGATTTGGATGGGTCCGCTGCGCTCGTCGTAAGCCTCCACGGAAGGCACAAAGGTGGGCGCGATGACCTTGTGCTCCCTGCCGGCCTCCTTGGCCAAAGGGAAGATGGTGTACATGTTGGAATGGACCGGCTGCGGGGGGAAGGCGGAGGAAGCGGGGGCCAGCTTCCCCGGCTGGCCCGGAGAGGGGCAGCTGCAAGCCATGTGCAAGGCAGTGGCCCCCGCCCCGGAATCCCCCCTCCGCAGCCGCTCCGAGTGCGAGGAAGGCCTCATGTTCTCGTCGTGCCGCGCGGGGTCCCTGGTGCAGCGGTCCTGCTCCGAGCCCAGCGCTTTCCCCAGAGGGTCCCCTGCACCATTGCAATTGCTGAGCGAGGAGGTCTGCAGCGGGTTCTTGAACTTTGGTTCTCCGCCGTGGGCACCGCGACTCGGCGCGTGCTCAGCCAGGAGGGGGGTCAGCGGCTGCTCCCCGGCCCTGGCGCCCTTGTCGGGGGCACTCACTTTCCTGTCGCTGTCGGGCTTGGTGTCCTGGGTGAGGTCCACCACGCTGTGTGGCCTGGGCTCCTCCCGGGCCTTGCTCTCTTTCTTGGGGCCGGCCAGAAGGACGTCGCCCCGGCATGCCCGCTCCTTGCCAACATCCCTGGTGCCATCCTTCGAGGCCCTGGGTAGGTGCCCGAGCTCCTTCTCGCGGTGGAGGGCACTGGGCCCGTGGCTGACTGCCGTCCTCGAGGGGGGGCCCTGGGGGTGCAAGGGGGGCTGTCCTGCGTGGCCGCCAAGATAAAACCCATCTGCAAAACAAGGAACAGACTTAGGCAACCCCAAGAAAGGCTTGCAAAGGAAACATGATTGCACAGATTCAAAGTGCCACAGGGACCCAAATAATGCGATAATTCCTACAAAATGCGGCATGACTTAATTGTATATGCATAATAATGAAGAACATGGCAGAGATTTGTTTATGGCACAGATTGGCATATAGAGAGCAGAGATGGGTTGGTGGTTTTGGTTTTTTATTTCACACCATCTGTACCCTGTAACACAGAAAGTAAACAAGTTAATGTAATAAACCAAACACGGCAACGTTAATGGTAAAGTGCATTATAATTTGCCTTGGGTTAGTACCCCGTTATTTCCTAATATTGAAAAGAGATTATTTTGCTTTGGTTTTGGGGGGCAGAGTTCTCAGATCCTAATGACTTTCATTTACTTTAGCTTCTGTATGCCTGAGACACTTGCTTTTTCCTTTTCATGTGGATTAGTATTTTGCAATTCAATAATTTAAAAATGGAGGAATAAAACAAAATATTGTTGTGTGCCGGGGAACCCCAAGATGACGTGGCGGGGAAAAGGGGTTAAGCTTTCTGCCTTGCTTGGATATGACTTGCACAATTTCAGCCATGTGAGATGCACTCATCCTGTACCATGCAAATGTCTCTATGCACATCCCATATGCATTCAACACCATATTCGTCCCATATACATTCAGCCAGTGTGGTGCGGTGGTTAGAGGGCCACACTAAGAGCTGGGAGAGACCAGGGTTCGAATTCCCCACCTGGCCATGACAAAGCTCAGTGCGTGACCTGGGGCCAGTCAATGCCTCTCTCAGCCTAACCTGCCTCACAGGGTTGTTGTGGGGAGCAAATGGGAGGGGTAAGACCATGCGTACCTGAAATGGACCGAGCCTTCTGTGACAGACGTCTTTGAAATTATGCCTGTTTTGGGAGGAAATTGAGGAGAGAGAGAAGCTTTTCTCCTCCCATAAGTCTGGAAGCCACCCAGAAAACAGATTCTGGATGGAGAAATAGGAGTCTGCCCTTCTCCCAGTGCAGAAATTCATGCTCCAAGATGGGAGGCAACAGACGACCAGCTTAGGCAGCTGCAAAAAAGAGCATCAGGCAAATGCAAGGAGCCATCTCAGGCCACTAGTCCTCAAGGTGCCCAGGTGCACTTCCAGGACCAGAGGCACCCAGTCATGTGGCAGCCAGACTGGTGACTGGGAGTGGCTGTTGAGACCGCGTAACACCGGTCTTGAAAAACCTACATTGGCTCCCAGTACGTTTCCGAGCACAATTCAAAGTGTTGGTGCTGACCTTGAAAGCCTGAAATGGCCTTGGCCCAGGATACCTGAAGGAGTGTCTCCACCCCCATCGTTCAGCCTGGACACAGGTCCAGATCCGAGGGCCTTCTGGTGGTTCCCTTGCTGCAAAAAGCCAAGTTACAGGGACCCAGGCAGAGGGCCTTCTCGGTGGTGGCACCTGCCCTGTGGAACCCCCTCCCAAGGAGATTAAGAACTATTTGACTTTTAGAATACATCTGAAGGCAGCCCTGGTTTTTATTATCATCATCATTAGTGGCAGTGAGCAACCACAGGAGGGGGGGTGTTCTACATCCGTGCCATTTGGGGGCTTCCCAGGGGCAGTTGGGGGCACTGGACAAAGGGTGGGGGGAGCCCAACTCACCTTTTGGAGACTCAAAGAGGCTGTGCTGGCCCAGCTGAGCAAGCAAGGGGCTGCCGCTGTTGTGAGGTTCCAGGTGGCTCAGAGGAATGTATGAGGGATACAGACCGTTGGGAAGGTGGGAGAATCCTGGAAAAGAGGGACAGAGGAAAGTCAGATGTAAACCATATTATTATTATTTATTAAACACATCTAATGGTTTCTAGAAACCCATGCAACTCAAAAGTGACACGCAAGAGTGATTAAACGACATCTGTTTAATCCAGCATAGAACACAGCACAGGAAAGTTCTAAAAATGCATTCCCAATTTTATTATGATTAAGAATAAACAAAATAAACCAAAGATAAAGAGCATGCAGAAATACTGCCACAGCTGGGCTGAAAGCAGCATGAAGTTGGATGCTCTCATTGATGTTGTTGTTCCAAAACTTTGCAAAGAAAAATGCCCATTTCCCCCATGAACCTGTTACGCCGGTCTTTATGTATTATTTTGTAATAAATTGGCTTAGTCATAAATTAATATGGATAAAATGTTCTTAATCCATTCAGGTATAGTAGGAGATTATATCCCCCACCCCAACCCACATTTTTGGTGTTATATTGTAGCAGCAGCTATAAAACACTATTTGTTGATTATTTTCTGGAATAACATATTTTAGATTATCCAGCAGAAATATTTTGGGTTCTAAGGGTGTAGTCGGATACCCTAACACTTCAGGGATACTAGCCTGAACGTATTCCCAGAATATTACAAAATATTCAGAAGAAAACGCATCCACATTTTTAAACGGGAGTGCTAGGGGTCGTCCCACAAGATCTTGCAAGAGCATCCTAAACCAAAGAGGTTTTAAGCTTCATAGAGTTGGAAGAGACCCCCAGAGGTCATCTATTCCAACCCCATGCAATGCAGGAATCTCATGCCTTGCTTTGATTTAACATGTGCGATTCCAACCAGCCCTATGGTTGAAATCGAGAAAATGAAATGCTTCTGAGCTTCAAACGCACACAAATGTCCCTCTGTGCATCCCATACATTTAGCACCATGTTCGTCTCATGCATTCAGTGAGAGCGGCATAGAGGTTATTATGTCGGACTCATATCTAGGAGAGACCAGGGTTCGAATCCCCACTAGGCCACGAAGCTCACTCAGTGACCCTGAGCTCAGTCACCACCTCTCCTCCTAGCCTGCCTCACAGGGTTGTTGTGGGGATTGAATGAGGAGGGAGAGAATCTCATGTACCACTTGGGTGCGGTGCTATTAAATGATGACTGAAACAGGCTAGAATTGCAAAATGGACTATGCCTTCTGTGCCAAAAGTCTTTGAAATTCTGCCTGTTGGGAATTGGAAGAGAGAGAAGCTTTCGTCGTCCCCTCGGTCTTGAGGCCACCAAGCAAACAGATTCTGGACAGAGAAAACGCAGGGTGCCCTCATCCCAGAACGTCAGTTTGCAGAAATTCCTGTCCCAATATTGGAGGCAACAGGCCACTCGCACACCGACTTTGGGAGTGCTGGGAATGCTTGGGAAAGACCCTATAGACCTGAAGGAGCATCTTCACCCCCATCGTTCTGCCTGGACACTGAGGTCCAGCTCTGAGGGCCTTCTGGCAGTTCCCTCACTGTGAGAAGGGAGGTATCAGGGAACCAGGAGGGATTCAACCTCAATCTGTTAGCCGCTATCCATCCTCCAATCGCCTCCAAGCAATGCTTCTAAAGACTAATTACTGGAAACCACAGGATGGTAGAATCCTGCCTGTGTTCTGGCTTCATACAGGCAACTGTTCAACCCCTGCGAGAACGGAGTGCTGGACTAGATGGGCCATTGGCCTGATCCTGCGGTCTTCTCTTTTGTCCTTATGACAGATGGCCACCTGTCTGTCGTGGACTCCCTTTCACCCAGCCAAGGGAAGGAAGCAAGTTAAGGCTGCTTCGGCTTTCTGGCTTTTTGCTCCAACCACATCTGCCCTGTCTCCCCCAAAAAGCATGCCGAAAAACTGGGGACGGCGGTGCCCGTTAGCGATATTTCACCGAAAAGCAGCAGGCAGGCAGGAACCACGCAACAGAAGCGAGTCTTGCTTAACCCTGCTGCGCAACCGCGTCGGCCACAACGACGGGCCTGTGGCTGCAGAAGGGAAGCAGGTACTGTGGCGCATGGCAGCAACATCCTCACACATGCTTCAGCCTGCTTCCTCCCAAGCGCCCTGCCTGCGCACCACGGCCGGATCCGGCGACAGAGGAAGCACGTCCGCAAGCTTTGAGTGCCTCCTATCTTGAAAGAACGTAATAAACATGGGTTTCGTGGATCGGAATGGCAGCAGAATGGTGGTCTTCTGGAGGAACAGGTGGCCGGGTTTGGGGCTCGGCTGAAGCAGGAGCCTTAGCTGCCCAGGAAACCACAGATCTTGCAAAATAACGCAGAGGCTGCGTTATGCAATCTGAGAACGGGAAACGGATTTGCACAGGCCTCAGAGTTGCAATAAGGAGAACATTAGCTAATGCTCTTCCAGGCTGCATCAACAGAAGTCCAGTGTCCAGATCAAGGGAACTGCTCTATTCTGCCTCGGTTGGACCACATCTGGAGTCCGGTGTTGAGATCTGGGCACCACAATTTAAGAGGCTGACAAGCTGGAAGGTGTGCAGAAGAGGGCAACCAAGATAATATAATTTATTATTTATACCCCACCCCTCTGGCTGGGTTTCCCCAGCCACTCTGGGCGGCTTCCAACAGAATATTAAAATACAATAACCTATTAAACATTTAAAGCTTCCCTAAACAGGGCTGCCTTCAGATGTCTTCTAAAAGTCTGGTAGTCGTTTTTCTCTTTGACATTTGGGGGGAGGGCGTTCCACAGGACGGGCGCCACCACCGAGAAGGCCCTCTGCCTGGTTCCCTGCAACCTCACTTCTTGCAGGGAGGAAACCGCCAGAAGGCCCTCGGAGCTGGACCTCAGTGTCCGGGTAGAACGATGGGGGTGGAAACGCTCCTTCAGGTATAGTGGACTGAGTCTGTTTAGGGCTTTCAAGGTCAGCACCAACACTTTGAACTGTGCTCAGAAACATACTGGGAGCCAGTGTAGGTCTTTCAGGACCAATGTTATGTGGTCTCGGCGTCCACTCCCAGTCACCAGTCTAGCTGCCGCAATCTGGATTAATTAGTTTCCGAGTCACCTTCAAAGGTAGCCCCACATAGAGAGCATTGCAGTAGTCCAAGCGAGAGATAACTAGAGCATGCACCACTCTGGCGAGACAGTCTGGAAGCCAAGCCTTATGAGGAGCAGTTGAGGGAGTTGGGCAGGTTTCGCCTAGAAGTAAAGGAGACTTGAGAGGAGATACGATCAGCATCTTCAAATATCTCAAGAGCTGCAAGAGGAAGCAAGCTTGTTTTCTGTTGCTCCGGAGGGTAAGACTCAAACCAATGGAGTCAAGTTGCATGGAAGGAGATTCCGACTCAACATCAGGAAGAACTTTCTGACAGTGAGAGCTGTTTGACAGTGGAACCAACTCCCTCTGGAGGTTGTGGAATCTCATTCGTAGAAGGTTGGATGACTGTCTGTCATGGAAACTTCAGCTGAGATCCCTTCATTAAAGGGGGCTGGATTAGATGACCCTCAGCACCCCTTCCTACTCTACTATTCTATGAAAACACATCTAAAAACAGGCAGGCGGGTTCTGCAAAATGCACAGGACCAGTACATTTATCTTTTGGAGTGGGGAACCTTTGGCCGTTCCAAGCGTCATTGAACTAAGATTCCCCCCCCCCCCCGGCAGCCCTAGCAAGCAGCCAGGGATGTTGGGAGCGGTAGTTTACCAACATCTGGAGGGCCAAATGTTCCCCACGGCTGACCTGGCGCATCGAGATCAAGGTTCGAATCCACGCTCAGCCACACTGAAGCTCCCTAGGTGAACTTGGACCACTCATTGCTCCTCTCCGCCTTCACATATCCCTGTATCTCATTGTGACATTCCTGCTCATGGTTGAATCGCTCATTCCTCCAGGGCGTTATAGTGGTTGGATCAACCTTGGGCCTCATGATGGGAGTTGTAGTCCAACAACATCTAGAGACCCACAGTTCAGAAATGCTGGGTTTCGGACTAGGACCCAGGGAGACCCGCGTTCGAATCCTGACTCGGCCTTGAGGAACTCTGGGTTGAGCCAGACACTGTGCCTCCTGGTTGAACCTACCTCACAGGGTTGTTGTAGAGATTAAAATGAGGAGGCAAGAGCCATGTACACTACTTTGAGCTCCCTGGAAATGAAAGTGGGAGATAAGTGCAAATCAATAGATTTGTTGCACCACGACTCTCGGCTAGGCCTCCCAGGTGTTCCTTGGGCACAGGTGGGCATCTAGTCCAATGGCACATTGGTAACACCAGCCCCCAGGCGGCAACTCCAGGCTTGGAAGAAGATTCGCACATCTTAGCAAAATCTCAGAAGTCCACCAAGTCCAAGCGCCCTCTCTGTCCTTCCTCACAACGAGTAAAAGAATATAATAATAATAATAATAATAATAATAATAATAATAATAATAATAATAATAATAGAAATAATAATAATTTATTATTTATCCCATGCTCATCTGGCTGGGTTTCCCCAGACACTCTGGGCGGCTCCCAACAGAATATTAAAAGCACAATAAAACATCAAACACTTCCCTAAACAAGGCTGCCTTTAGATGTCTTCTAAAAGTCAGATAGTTGTTTATCTCCTTGACATCTGATGGGAGGGCGTTCCACAGGGCAGGTGCCACTACCGAGAAGGCCCTCTGCCTGGTTCCCTGTAACCTCGCTTCTCGCAGGGAGGAAACGCCAGAAGGCTCTCAGAGCTGGACCTCGGTGTCCAGGCAAAGCGATGGGGGTGGAGACGCACCTTCAGGTCTACTGGGCAGAGGCCGTTTAGGGCTTTAAAGGTCAGCACCAACACTTTGAATTGTGCTCAGAAATGTACTATATTATTATTATTATTATTATTATTATTATTATTATTATCATCATCATCATCTAAGTCAGTGTTTCCCAACCTTTTTTGGGCAAAGGCACACTTCTTTCATGAAAAAAATCTCGAGGCACACCACCATTAGAAAATGTTAAAAAAATTAACTCTGTGCCTATATTGACTATATAAAAAGTACAGTGGTGCCTCGCAAGACGAAATTAATTCGTTCCGCAAGTCTCTTCGTCTTGCGAGTTTTTCGTCTTGCAATGCACGGTTTCCCATAGGAATGCATTGAAAATCAATTAATGCGTTCCTAGGGAAACCGCCTTCAGACCAGGTCCGGGGACAGTCTGTCCCCCGACCTCTTCTGAAGGCTGGGGGGGACGGGGACAAGGGCTTTTCTTCCCACTACCAGCCTTCAGAAGGCTGTTCTGAAGGCTGGCGGTGGGAAGAAAAGCCCTTCTTCCCACCTCCCGCCCCGCAAGCTCCGGGGACAGGAGGGCTTTGCTGCCGACCGCCAGCATTTTAAAAGCCCCTGCTGTCCCGGGGCGATTTTAAAATGCTGGCGGGCGGGAGCGAAGTCTCCGCTGCCCCGAGGAGATTTTAAAATGCTGGGGGTCGGCAGCGAACGCTTCGCTCCCGCCCGCCAGCATTTTAAGATCGCCCGGGGCAGCGGAGAAGTCTCCGCTGTCCCGGGAAGGCAGGCGGGGGGAGCAAAGACTTTTGCCCCCGCCTGCCTTCAGAAGAGGTCCAGGACCTCGTTCCGATGCCCGGCGGCAGGGTGCGAGGTTCCCGCCCCACCGCCCGGCATCGGGGCATCGTTCCGATGCCGGGCGGCGGGGGGAGAGGTTCCCGCCCCACCGCCCGGCATCGTTCCGATGCCCGGCGGCGGGGTGCGAGGTTCCCGCCCCACCGCCCCGCTTCGGAGCAGCGTTCCGAAGCGGGGCGGCTGGGGCAGGTGTTCCCGCCCCCCCGCCCCGCTTCGGAGCACCGGGAGAAGCGATCTCCCCGCAGCCCCTTGCTTCAAAAGAGGTCCGGGGGCAGCGGGGAAGAAGTGCTGCGCTTCCCGCTGTCCCCGGACCTCTTTTGAAGCAAGGGGCGGTGGGGAGAAGCGATCTCGGGCACCGCGGCGTGCAGGCACACTGCTCGCTCCTCTTTCCGCGCAGGCGCCTTCTCTCGCTCTTTCGCCTCCTTTTCTTTCTCTCTCGATGGTCCGCCTACAAAGGAGCGAGGGAGGCGCCCGCCATGTTTGGATTTGCATCCAGCAGGAGATGCCGCCGCCGCCCCGCCTCTCCCGCCTCCCTCCCACGGCACACCAGGCAAGGTCTCACGGCACACCAGTGTGCCGCGGAACACCGGTTGGGAAACACTGATCTAAGTGGCAGGTCCACTGTATAAAATATACATTCTGTGAGAGCTCCTCACCCCATATATGTCCACTTGACTGCTACAGATGCCCCATAATACATGGATTCTTACATCTCTAAGAACTCATCAACTTAGAGTTCTTACATCTCTAAGAACTCAATTGTTTCGTGTGGCAGCACCTGCACTTTGGAACTCCCTGCCTCTTGATATTATTCCCATTTATGCAGGTTTTGCCATTTACTCCAAAAGGAGAAATAGGCAATGGCTCTCGGCACACATGATGTTAAGTTTTTTGAGGGGGGGGGCTGAATTTAAACAGAGGGGCTGGAAAGGAAGTTACACGTAAGGTTATGGGCGACTCATTTTTTTCTCTTCTTCCCTTTTTTAATGGTCTGTAGCTTACTCCTTGGCCTGTAGACAGCAGCCTCTGGAATGCTCTGTGGCTTCCAATTCTGTTTTACAAGGAAACTGATCGGCAAGGCGAGAGGAGCCAGGCCAGAACCCTACCCCTCTTTCCTGGAGCAGTTGTTCTAGGAGGAGTTCAGATTCCTTGAAAGCAGAGTCAAGATGCTCATTCCCCCAAGTGGGGGGGCAGGGAGTCCCATGTTTGGGGCAAAGGCAGTTTCCGAGAGCCCCCCACAATCTCCCCATTAGCAGCACAAAGAGCCCGGCAGGATCAGGCCCATGGTTCAGTATCCTATTCTTGCAGTAGCCACCCAGCTGCCTGTGGGAAACCCGCAAGCAGAACAAGGACACCAGACCCCTCTTCTCTCCTGCAGCAGTGAGTTCCAAAGTTTTAAGCAAAGTTCTTTCTTTTACCTGTCCTGGATCTTCCAACATTAGGTAAAGATAAAGGGACGCGGGTGGCGCTGTGGGTTAAACCACAGAGCCTAGGGCTTGCCAATCAGAAGGTCGGCGGTTTGAATCCCCGCAATGGGGTGAGCTCCCGTTGCTCGGTCCCTGCTCCTGCCAACCTAGCAGTTCGAAAGCACGTCAAAGTGCAAGTAGATAAATAGCTCCGGCCAGTAAAGTGAGATGAGCGCTGCAACCACAGAGTCGTTTGCTACTGGACTTTACTGTCAGGGCTTTTAAAAGTAAAAGACCCCTGGAAGGTTAAGTCTAGTCAAAGCTAAATAGAAAACTATCTTTAGAAAGATTTTTCCTCCAAAAGCATTTTATTTTAAAAATCTGATTTAAATTAATAAAAAATCTGATTTAAATAAAAAAAATCAGATTTGTTTATTTATTTTATCCACACTGGTTGGAAGAGACCCCCAGAATCATCTCGTTCAACCCCCTGCAATGCAGGAATCTCAGCTAAAGCATCCATGGCAGGTGGCTATTCAACTTCTGCTTAAAAACCTCTAAGGAAGGAGAGTCCACCATCTCCCAAGGGAGGCCTGTGCCACTGCCCAACAACTCTTGCTTAACACGAGTTCCTGCGTCATGAGAGAAGAGGAAGCCCTTTCCCCTTTCTCCATGCCAGGCGTAATTTTGCAAACCTGTGTCACCTCATCCTCGCCTCTTCTCTAAACTAGGAAGTCCTGCGACCGTTCCTCATATGGCTGCTGCTCCACCCCCTCACTCATTTTGGTGGCCCTTTTCAGAATCTTCTTCCAACCCTTCAAGATCCTTTTTGAGGTGGCCAGAACTGTGCACAGCACCCCAAATGCGGTCGCACCATAGATTAACGTAATGGCGTCAGGATCATGGCAGTTTGATTTTCAATTCCTTTGCTAAACATCTGCCCAGGCATTTGTCTGTCCAAATAATTATTCCAGGGGCCCATCTGGAGATTATTCTAGGTAAAGGGTAAAGCGACCCCTGACCATTAGGTCCAGTCGTGGCCGACTCTGGAGTTGCGGCGCTCATCTCGCTTTATTGGCTGAGGGAGCCGGCGTACAACTTCCAGGTCATGTGGCCAGCTTGACTAAGCCGCTTCTGGCGAACCAGAGCAGCGCACGGAAATGCCGTTTACCTTCCCGCCGGAGTGGTACCTATTTATCTACTTGCACTTTGATGTGCTTTTGAACTGCTAGGTTGGCAGGAGCAGGGACCGAGCAACGGGAGCTCACCCCGTTGTGGGGATTCAAACTGCAAACCTTCTGATCGGCAAGTCCTAGGCTCTGTGGTTTAACCCACAGCGCCACCCATGTCCGGAGATTATTCTACCACTGCATTAAACCTGGAGATTGCCCCTCTCGATTAATTTAGATATTGGAAATCCCATGGGGAGGCTATGGGGTTGTGGGACCAGTTTTAGCCCAGATTGGCTGTGCAGGAAGGAAAAGAGGCTGAATGGCTTTCTCCATCCCTGGGAATGTAAGAAAGTAAAGAACTTCTGGGAAATGATATATAATGAGATGAAAAAGATGTTGAAATACACATTCTTAAAAAAACCAGAAGCATTTTTACTTGGTATTATAGGCCAAGACATTAATAGACAAGATGTCAACAACAGCGGCAAGAGTATTATTAGCCCAGAAATGGAAGCAAGAAGAAATTCCGACGAAAGAAGAATGGCAGACGAAATTAATGGACTACGCAGAATTGGATAAAATGACAGGAAGGATTCGAAACCTGCGAGACCAGAGATTTACAGAAGATTGGAAGAAGTATATGAATTATTTGAAGAGCAACTGTAATCAACAAATTATGCTAGTAGGACTACAAGACGTTTTGTAAGGAGAAAAAGTAGAAAAAGATAGAGATATTGGTTATGAGTTTGAAATGTAATAGGGAAAATAAGAAATGCATACTAAGAGATTAGACTGGAAAATTTTCAGACAGGACTGATGGAAGTCAAAAAAAAAACTGAATAAGATGTAAAGGTATGTTTAATTACTGTTGAAAATGATATGTAAAAAACTAATAAAAAATTATATATATATAAAAAGAATGGCTTTCTCCATCCCTCCCAGCCTTGACCCCTTTCCTATTTGGCAAACCAGCTAGCAGGCACCTACAGTCCGGGTCTGGAGAACGGGCCAAAGGCACCCGACCAGGAAGAAATTGCAACCTTTCCTCCGCTCTCAGACCAGACATTTCATCTGTAGACACAAACAAGAGTTTTGAAACCTCTTAAGGGTCACATAACTCCAAACAACCGCAAGACTTTAGCAATCTTGCTGACCGCGCAGGAGGGCAAGTGGGCCCTGCGACTTCCCAGTCCCGGGAAGGGGGCAAGAAAGGAGATGGGTGCAAGGGGTTTTCTGCACACACAGTGATTGGTGTTTGCTGCGCATGCAGGATTTGGGCAAATCTGGGTGCTGGGTCAATTGCAGCTTCGCTCCCATCTTTGAAAGCACAGCCACCCGCAAAGTCCTTTTTCTTCCATGCGGTTTCTGTGGCCTGTTGATTCCTAATCTCATGACCGGATGCTTCCTCTTGTTGGTGAGTCAGATATATATATATATATATCTCACAAACACACAAATTAACCTCGCCCTTTCGTGTTTAGAAAGAGGAACAAAGATTAAGATTTCTTTTTCCAGGGACAAGACGGGTGGGTTTGCCAACTTCTTGCAACATCAGCCCTCGCAGGCTCTCCTCCCAATTTCTCCTGAAGTAGGTCAGGCTCATTAACCCCATTCGATGGGCAGGGAACACCGAGGAACAAGGGAGGTTTAAATGACTCGTGATTCATCTTCGGGGAGGGGGACTCGTTCTGCAGAAGGCGTGGCTTCGCAGGCACTCCTCCTCCATGGAGAAAGATGACAGGAGCCTGGACTGCCTAGTCCAACACCCTGCTCTGGCTGTGGCCGGCCGCGTCCGCTTGCATTATGAAACACAGCTCAGTCACAGGTGCTGCATTGCTGTGACGATGTGGGCAGGTGTAGGGCTGCAGCTTCTAAGATGCAAAGCATGTGGAGAGGGGTGCTTCACCCGCCCCACTTCTCTCTCCCCCTGGCATTCACATACCAAGAGCTTGTTGGATCAGACTCATGGTCCTCTTCTCTCACTCCCAATCAGCTGCCTGGGTGGGAAACTCTCAGGCAGGGCCCAAGTCAAAGGCGTCCCTCCCCGCCTGTGGTTTCCACCAGCTGATATTCAGCACAGGGCGAGAAACTAAGATATGGTGGTCCCTTGGTTCTCAAACACCTTGGTTCTCAAACAACTTGGAACCCTAACACTGCAAACCCAGAAATAAGTGTTCTGGTTTGCGAACTTTTCCGGAAGCCAAACATGCTCCGTTTTGAGTGCCACGCTTCCATTTTGAGTGCCATGCTGAGTTTTTGCTATTTATTTTGCGTTTTGAAGCAAAATTTCTGACTTGCAAATCTGGAAAAATGAAAGATACCCCTCCTTATGGATTTCAATGTTTCCTGAGGTCATTTTGTGTGTTCAGTACAGAAAAGCCAAACAGCTGCAAATTGATCTCTTTCCCGTTGCCCCCTTGTCAACTGTAGTTTATGGGAGAGTTTCTCCAGAATTTTGCATCCGGTCAGCTGACAAAGTGTGGCTTGCCCTTAGCCAAATGGCTCGGGAGATAAGCTTGGGGTGGGCTCCCGATCAAAGGGCATTCAATTTCAGTGTTTTAGGAAGCAAAGCAAGTCACCTCCACAAGGTGCATTGCCCAGGATTGAAACCAATGTCCACCAGTGTTCAATCTCTATACATTGGTACCTTGGTTCTCAAACGCCTTGGTAAACAACTTGGAACCCGAACACTACAAACCCGGAAGTTAGTGTTCCGGTTTGTGAACTTTTTTCAGAAGCCAAATGTGCTCCGTTTTGAGTGCCATTTTGAGTGTTACGCTGAGGTCTGTCTGTTTTTGCTGTTTATTTTGCATTTTTGTGGCTTTTTTGTTTTTTGTTTTTTGTGACTGTGTGGAACCCAGTTCAGCTACTGATTGATTGATTGTGTGACTGCAGCACATTGTTGATTGCTTTCATTTTATGGATCAATGGTCTCGTTAGATAGTAAAATTCATGTTAAATTGCTGTTTTAGGGCTTGTTTTTAAAAGTCTGGAATGGATTAATCCATTTTGCATTACTTTCTATGGGAAAGCACGCCTTGGTTTTGGAACGCTTTGGTTTTGGAACGGACTTCCGGAACGGATTAAGTTTGAGAACGAGGGTCCCGCTGTAGATAAGCTCAGTGCTTTTTTTCTTAAAAAATGTTCAGGGTTATTCTCATTTTGACTCAATGAAATCACCATTTTACAGTTCAAATTGGGAAAAATAAATACAGTCAATGGACAAAAGTACAAAGATTCACAAAAAAGGTTAGGGGTTTGCTTACCCCCAGAACAAAAAACACTGTATAAGCTAATCGCTAAGTGGCACCTTAAACCTAGATTACGTTCGCTACAATGGAATGTCTAGGCAACTTTTCCTTTTCCAACGATGGTGATGATTAATTCATCTCTAGACCACTTTATATTTAAAATAAATTTCACCAAGCAGTTTACAACACATTAAAATATCAAATAAAACAATCCAGAATAAAACAAATTCAAGCTTCAAGGAAAACTTTTCAGCTCCTTCAGTTTTCCCCATATTGATTTAGCTGCTCAATTTATAGAGCTGCCCCATAGCAGAAGGACTCTAGGAAGGCAGTGGGGTGCAGTGGTGAGAGTGTCGGACAAAGACCTGGGAGATCAGGCTTCAAATCCCCACTCCGTTATGAAGCTCACTGGGTGACCTTTGGCCAGTTACAGCCTCTTAACTTCCCTCGCAGGGTCGTTGTAGGGATTAACTCAGGCGAGGGGTAAACCATGTCCTCCCCTTGGAGAAAAAGGTGAATAAGCTCTTTTGCTTATCTGCATAGGAAAGCTAGGGGGGCCAGCCAGGTGGAGATGCCCATTGCCCACCTGGCATGCAGACATCTTCACAGGGTCGCCATTGGACCCACGCCAGGTGCAAAACCCACCCGGGGAAATTTCTAGCACTATAAATGACCCTCTGGGTTCCTTCCGACTCTACAATTCCATGATTCTATGGGTGATGGGAGCTGTAAAGAGCAAACCTGCAGTTTCCCCTGCCCAGCCATCAATTGGACCATTTTCCTAGTAGGTATTTCAAGGGATGCGGGTGGCGCTGTGGGTTAAACCAGAGAGCCTAGGACTTGCCGATCAGAAGGTCGGCGCTTCGAATCCCCGCGACGGGGTGAGCTCCCGTTGCTCGGTCCCTGCTCCTGCCAATCTAACAGTTCGAAAGCATGTCAAGTGCAAGTAGATAAATAGGTACCACTCCGGCGGGAAGGTAAACGGCGTTTCCATGCACTGCTCTGGTTTGCCAGAAGTGGCTTAGTCATGCTGGCCACATGACCCAGAAGCTGTACACCGGCTTCCTCGGCCAATAAAGCGAGATGAGCGCTGCAACCCCAGAGTCCGCCACGACTGGACCTAATGGTCAGGGGTCCCTTTAGCTTTTTATTTCAAGGGATGGGAGCCGCTTTGAGATCTGCTCAGCTGCTAACTTCCTTCAATGCATTTCAACACAGGGAACAGGTAAGGACACAGCTCTGGAAGGCTGCAAAGGGAGCCTTTTTGCCGAACGTCTTTCCAGGGGTCATCCATGTCCCTCCCAGCCACAGACCCAGAGGCACCATCTGCACCCAGGTGGGGGCAGATGTTTCCACCTTCCACAGAATGCCATCAGCTTGCCAGCATCTCTTCCCCCCCAGCTGTATTTGACCCTCAGGAATAGGCAGGGGGGTGCTTCTCTCGGAGGAAGGCTCCTCGTGGAACGGGAATGTGATGACACAGACGGGTTGGAATCCAGACCCTGTAGGCTTGCGCAGAGGCCAGCTGTGGGTCTCCTGCAAAGAATCCATGATTGATGCTCCACAAAGGCAGCCAAGGAATGAGTTAAGGCACCTAGGCAGCTCTGCAAAAAGGGGCAGGAGGTGTATTGACACAAAAATGGAAGCAAGAAGAATTACCAACAAAAGAAGAATGGAGGATGAAGTTGATGGAGTACGCAGAATTAGATAAATTAACAGGAAGGATTCGAAACCTGCGAGACCAGAGATTCTTAGAGGACTGGAGTAAATAGATGAACTATTTGAAAAGTAATTGTGATGAACAGATTATGCTGGTAGGACTGCAAGAAGTTTTGTAAGGTGGATTATTTGAAATATTACAAGAAAGACTATGAAGGGAATTATTAGTTAAGGACAATTAAATGCAATATAGAAATTAAGAAATGCAGAATAAGTGATAAAGAATGTAAAATCATCAGAGGTGTTGGTGGACTCTCCTGGCTTCAGCAGAGAGGGAGAGCTGCGCAGCCCCCCTTCAGCGAAGTGGGGGGAGAAATGGAAGGGGCTCCATTTCTCCTGCTGCTTTGCTGAAGGGGCACTGAGCAGAGAGGGGGGGAATTTTTTTTCTTGTTCTCCCCCTCTAAAACAAGGTGCGTCCTATGGTCGGGTGCGTCCTATAGAGCAAAAAGTACAGCGATTTGGCATTTGCCACCGAGCAAACCCAGAGCCCTGGGTCACACTGCTCTAGAAGAAAGCGAGGTTGCTCCCTCCATCTCTGGGATTCGACCCGTTCCAAATCGCAGCTGATGCTCTTCCTGCAAGTCCAGCCTTTGCTGTGAGGATTGTAAAACATCTCCCCCCCCCCCTAATACCCGGCCTTCAACTGCCACGGTCTTAATTTTCACCCCAGCCTGCTCTCTGAGCCGGTTGTCACTTTGGAAAGTTTAATTTACACCGCCGATCTTATGCCTGCCCCCACCTTGAGAACCCGGCAGGCTCCGACTGGGCCCCCTCCCCTCCCTGAGGGCGGCAATATCAATTTGACGGGTTGTCTCATCTTCCAGCAGCAACAGAGGCCGGAGCCCTTGACAGAGGCAAGCCAGTCTATGGGGCACAGGTGTGTTTGCAGCCTGGCACTGCCAACATCCCAAGTCTGTGGCAAGAGGCTGCCACCTGGAAGGGGACCAACGGGCAATGGGAATGTGGGGGCTGCATATAGGCCGCCCGCCCCGCCCCCCCACTCCACCCCTGCATTTCTGGAAGAAGCTTGCGGCTAGATTCTCACATCGGTTTCCGGAGCGACGCTCTCAGCGGTTAGACTGTCAAGCGAATCAATCATTTACCGTCAAATTCAAAGACGGGCGTGATCAGATCTGCCGCTGGCTTTGCATTTGCCACGAAGCAAATTCCGCCGACATGCAACCAATTGCAGATGGCGTGTATCTGGCGATCGTTCGTTCCTGCTGAGGGTTTCTTAATAAAGCACATTTTGACTTCTACATTGCTGCTTTCTTTCTTTTTTTTCTTTAAAAAATGAAACCTCTTTAGTTGTAGAGTTTTATTTATTACGCCGTGGGACTGATACAAAATAAACTCTGTGCGTATCTAAAATAACCTCTGCCATGCAAGAGTAATTTATAATTGAGGGAATGGCTGCCTTTGCACATCACATTAAGGCCTGGTTAATGGCCTGCTGTATGCGCCCAGATTGATCCGCCTTCACTCCTTGGCACTAGGCAGCAGGGGCAGCAAACCACGGCCTTGACTTCGTGTTCTGCTTGAACCAGGAATTGCTGTTTGCTTCCCTCTGAACAATCCCGTATCAGAAGTCGAGGCTTCTTCTCAGCGTACCAGCCATGCAAAACAAATTGGGATCCTGCAGGTGGGTGTAACTGTGTGTCCGCAGTTTAGTTTTTCTTATTATTTATTTATTTGGTTTTTCAGAATAAAATTTTGCAGTCATATATTGAACACAGATCATAAAAACAAGATTCCAAGGAATCTCCTGGACTTCCATCCTCCCCTTTGTGGGTCCTATGATTAATCATTTCCTCCTGCATCTTTTATGATGATCCAAATCTTTTACAGGGACGCGGGTGGCGCTGTGGGTAAAACCTCAGCGCCTAGGACTTGCCGATCGCATGGTCGGCGGTTCGAATCCCCGCGGCGGGGTGCGCTCACGTCGTTCGGTCCCAGTGCCTGCCAACCTAGCAGTTCGAAAGCACCCCCGGGTGCAAGTAGATAAATAGGGACCGCTTACTGGCGGGAAGGTAAACGGCGTTCCGTGTGCTGCGCTGGTGTAGGCTCGCCAGAGCAGCTTCGTCACGCTGGCCACGTGACCCGGAAGTGTCTTCGGACAGCGCTGGCTCCCGGCCTATAGAGTGAGATGAGCGCACAACCCTAGAGTCTGTCAAGACTGGCCCATATGGGCAGGGGTACCTTTACCTTTACCTTTAAATCTTTTATATCCCCGTTATATCCAAAATCCTCAATTACACTACAAGTGATAATTCCAATCCTACTAACGATGCTAACTGTTTACAATGGTCTTTAAGATTGGGAAATGTTTATTAGGTATATACAAAATCATTGTAAAAAGCTCAAAACATTAGCAAGATTTTAAATACACTTGCACTGTAACAGAAAGTACAGATAATGTAGTAATATGAAAAATCGGAGAAGTATTGTTATGTAGTTGGGAATAGAATTAATAGGACCCTGGGAAGGGATTGGGGGAAGTCAAGAGATTCAGAGTAATATTGAAATGTGGAATTTTTATGATATTATGATGTAACTCTTTTTTTCTGTTCTTTTCTTTCTCTTTTTGAAAATCAATAAAAATCATATTATATTTTTAAAAAGAACTCTCTCCCTCTATATATTTATTCAGAAAAGACCACTCATCAGATGAGTTGGCGCTGCCCGTCGCAAAACAGCCCCAGTTCCCCAAAGTGGAACTTTGAGGGGCAGCAGGAAGGAGGAGGCCAAAGCTTCGGACCAATTCTCGCTTGGACGCTTTCCCCGAGGCTCAAGGGAGGGCTGCCAACTTGGCTGCGCCCGCTTGGCTGAAGCTCTTCGGTCTGGCAGTGCCAGGCTTTGGAATGGAGGGCCTTTCCTTCTGCCATGGCAAGAGATCAAACAATCACAGCAGTGACTGTCAGGACTGTTAAGGAAAAATTCTGGGATGAGTGTCTACTCAACAGCCCAGCTCATCAGGGTCCCCCACGGATCCATGCATCTAGTTACAGGTAAGTAGCCATGTTGGTCTGCCGTAGTCGAAACAAACAAACAAAAAATTCCTTCCAGTAGCACCTTAAAGGTAAAAGTAAAGGGACCCCTGACCATTAGGTCCAGTCGTGGCCGACTCTGGGGTTCGGCACTCATCTCACTTTATTGGCCGAGGGAGCCGGCGTACAGCTTCCGGGTCATGTGGCCAGCATGACTAAGCCGCTTCTGGCGAACCAGAGCAGCGCACGGAAACGCCGCTTACCTTCCCGCCGGAGTGGTACCTATTTATCTACTTGTACTGGTGTGCTTTCGAACTGCTAGGTGGGCAGGAGCAGGGACCGAGCAACGGGAGCTCACCCCGTCGCGGGGATTCGTACTGCCGACCTCCTGATCAGTAAGTCCTAGGTCCCTAGGTGTCCCAAGGTGCCACTTAGCGCTTAGCTTATACAGTGCTTTTTTTCTGGGGGTACGCAAACCCCTAACCTTTTTTGTGATTTTTTGTACTTTTGTCCATTGACTGTATTTATTTTTCCCAATTTGAACTATAAAATGGTGATTTCATTGAGTCAAAATGAGAGTACCCCTAAATGTTTTTTAAGAAAAAAAGCACTGAGCTTATATACAGTGGTCCCTTGGTTCTCAAACTTAATTCATTCCAGATGTCTGTTCCAAAACCAAGGCCCACAGCACCACCCACGTCCCACCTCAGAGACCAACGAAGTTTGTTATTGGTATGAGCTTTCATGTGCATACACACTTCTTCAGTGTCCATGCGGTCAGTAAAAAAAGGAAGTTCCAGCCATGTCATTTGGAGCAAAACAGTGGTCAGTAGACCATGAGCTTTATTGTTGCGCAACAGGTCCCCACAGCAGAAAGAACCCCAAACATGGGGTGACGTCCTCTTTAAAAACTTCCCTCTTTCCCCCAAAATACACTTTGAGCAGCATCATTGAGACATCTTCACTACATCACTAGCACCTCACAAATGGGGATGGGTCTACAAGGGTGACACAAGTTCAACATGAGGTCACTTGATCAGACCCCTTTCCCAACACCTCTTAAGTCCCCATAACACCTCTTAAGTCCCCCCTTGTTCACTCCCTGGGTGGGGGGCTGTGGATGTCCTCTCACGCTTGGGGAATTATGGCGGGATGCCCGGTTCCTGCTGCCTAGGGGACTTCCTGCTTCTTGGTTCATAGAGGGAGGTGGAACCCAAGTTCCCCTTTCTTTAAGGGTTAAATGGCGTTGGAAAGTTAAAGTATGGCTTTTCTACAAATTTATAAAACTAAGTACAATGGTACCTCGGGTTACAGACGCTTCAGGTTACAGACTCCGCTAACCCAGAAATAGTACCTTGGGTTAAGAAGTTTGCTTCAGGATGAGAACAGAAATTGTGTGGCGGCAGCGGGAGGCCCCATTAGCTAAAGTGGTACCTCAGGTTAAGAACAGTTTCAGGTTAAGAACAGACCTCCAGAACGAATTAAGTTCTTAACCCGAGGTACCAATGTATCTTCCCTGAGCTGTCAAGTTGAAAGGATACATTCAGGCATAATATTTGTAGCACTGCAACAACTTTAAAAATGTGCCCCCCATGTTATTTCCGTAACAGGATGCTCAGAGAAGCAAGACGATACGATCATCTTTATTGTCATTGTCCCATACAGAACAAGGAAACTGAAAAAATCTACACCAGACATTCAAAAACCAACACACCTGCTATCCCAACTACCCCAGCCTGGTTAACCCCCTAAAAACTCTGATACCCCATAATTAAATACAATATACTCCCGTAGAGACTACCTTACACTGCGTTCAAAACCCAAATCGCATTTGGATAGAAACTGTTTCTCAGACCTCCGCTTTTGTGCGACCGTCATTCGAGGGGGGGGGGACTCCGAAACACACACACATGGTTCTTTGGACTGCCTCATATGGTATGGGGGGGAGCCTGTGGCCCTCCAGGCGTCGCTGCACTACAAATCCCAGCAGCTCAGGGCAACATGTACAGAGGACGACGACCAAGAGGATCAAGGGTCTGGGGGGGGGGGGGAGCCTGATGAGGAACGGTTGAAGGAGCTATGTAGGTTTAGCCAGGAAAAGAGGAGATTGAGAGGAGATGTGAGAGCCATCTTCAAATATCTCAAGGGCATAGAAGAGGGAGCAAGCTTGTTTTCTCCTGCAATAGAGGGCCTTCAAGTTACAAGGAAGCAGCATTCGAAATTCGCCAGGTGCCAGAGGTGCATTTTGCAGCTGGCTCTTGGCCACTTGCGACCAAGTGAAGATGCCCGGATGCCGCCTGATGTCTCCACCTTCTGGAGATGCATGGCTGGGGATCCAGGGACCTTGCCTGTTTTCACACTCTAGCAAAACATCCTACAGAATTCTATCTGTGATACATTATCTGCACAATCAGAACAAATTTGCAACCAGGAACTTGGCACGGGCAGAGGGCACGCCAGGCGCCTGCAGCACTCAGTCACAGAATAACAGAATCAACTGCTGAGTTGGAGGGGACCCCAGAGGTTCTCTAGCCCACTCCCGCTGCAATTCAGTCACTGCAAACTTCTGTGCCGCCCGGCTGGCCTTTGAGGAAAGAGCAGGTTGAGACAACAGCTGCACAGGTGCTACTAGCCCAGAGATGGAAAGAAGACAAAGTCCGTACCAGAAAGGGATGGCAAACCAAGCCGATGGATGATAATTTATTATTATTATTATTATTATTATTATTATTAATAATAATAATTTATACCCCGCCCATCTGGCTGAGTTTCCCCAGCCACTCTGGGCAGCTCCCAATCAAGTGTTAAATGGCAAAACTTGAAATGGCAAAACTGACCAGAAAACTCAGAAGCCAAGAAGACAAAAACTTCAAGAAAGAATAAGGAAAAAAATATTATTTAATTTAGGAGACCACTGTAAGCAGCTGAAAACATTAGGAGGATTTTAGTAACACTTGTAACAATCAATGTGGACAATAGGGAGAGATACAAAATATTATGAAATAATACACAGTTGAAAATGTTGACAATAAGACCCATGGAGAGGATGGTGAGAAGTCGGGAAATTCAGAGAAACCTCTAAATATGGATGTGTATTTGGTATTGTTATAACTTTACACTTGTAAAATCAAATCAAAATTATTTTCAACAGCAACAAAACAAAAAAAACAGGAAAGGGTAGGTTCCCCCTTTTCCTTGAAAGTGGAACATCAGTGCCTTTTCGGTCTAGAAATGTATACATGATCATTTTTGTGCCCTTTTTTCAAACTTTTTTCAACTCTAGACTATCCTTTTTGAGGTGAGGTGACCAGAATTGGCCACAGCATTCCAATGCAGCCACACTATAGATATGTATAACAACATTAGGATATTGGCAGGGTTTTTTTCCAGTGCACACTATCCTGGGAATAACCTACATGAAATGCAATGCGACTGACTTCATACATAGGATTGCAAAGGACTGGGTCCCTGGCATCCACTGCCCACCCAAATTTGTGAAGCCCCAGTCACAGCCAAAGCATCTGTGCGTACCAGGCAAACCCAGCGCAAATAAATATAGGGTAAACCTGATTAAATAAGGTTTGGCACGCCCGTCAGCAGGAATTCAAAACCTGATCAAAAGGTAAATTCACAATCAAAGATGAGGCCATGCGGATCAAGTTATGTAAACATCATGCAAATTTTTAACAGCACAGCCCTCTGGCGGCAGCGGGGGTTGTGGCGAAAAGCAGAATCCTTGGCACTTTTGCCAAGCTCAAAATTGCAAAAGCTTGGGCCACCCAACAGCACATATTTCATGCACTCACAAATATTGCGACCTGCAGTTCAGGCAGGATGGGGTAGGGCTGGGCTGGGTGATATATTGATATATCATCCAAAGCCAGTTTGAAGTCCATATCGGGATATAGGCTACACACTTTTTCACCAGGCAATATACAGTGGTACCTCTGGATATGCACACCTCTGGTTGTGAATGCGGCAAAACCTGGAAGTATTTTCCCAGGTTTTGACATGCGCGCATGTGCAGAAACACTCTACGTGCCATGCACATGCGCAGAACTGACACCTCTGGTTGCGAATTTCTCAGGATCCAACCAGAGCTCCGGAACAGATCCAGTGCACAACCGGAGGTACCACTGTACAGTGGTACCTTGGTTTAAGTACTTAAGAACGGACCTCCGGAACGAATTAACATGAAACTGTTCTTAACCTGAAGCACCACTTTAGCTAATGGGGCCTCCTGCTGCTGCCGCTGTGCCGCCGGAGCACCATTTCTGTTCTCATCCTAAAGCAAAGTTCTTAACCCAAGGTACTATTCCTGGGTTAGCAGAGTCTGTAACCTGAAGCGTCTGTAACCTGAAGCGTCTGTAACCCGAGGTACCACTGTATCGCAAATCAGGATGTGTGTGTGTTAAGCAAAAATCGCCATGTGGGGGGAAATGTGAAGTCAGCCTATGCTTTTCTCGATTTCTGCAACTCCTGTAAACTCTGTCGGCTCAGCTCTCCCCTGACCTGCAGGGGGCAGCAAATCGCAAGAGCAGGCGCTGGCAGAAATCACGATGCAGGAAAAACCGGGAAGCCAGCCAACGCCTCTCCATAGCTCCATCCTTACATCGTGATATATGTTTAGATGGTGATATATGGCGATGTTGAAAACCAAATATCGCCCAGCCTTACACCAGGGACTAGGAGAATCCGTGCCGCTCGTTCCAGAATGGCACAAACTGGGTGTTTGAGTCTCCTCAGAGCTTCTCACCTTGGCCAGGTGAAGGTCCAGATATTCCACCAGGTGCAAAATGGAGGCGAGCCAAAGGTAAGGGGAGATGGAGCAGCAGCAAACAATAATAATAATAAAAAGATTTAAAGCAGCTTACTAAAGAAGGACGAAGGCCTCATACATTATTATTTATTACTCTATTTACTTATTGCATTTATATTATATTGCATTTTCCTCCAAGGAGCTCAAGCTAGCATTCTCTCCCCCACCCCCAATTTCATTCTCACAACAGCCCTGTGAGGTAGGTTAGGCAGAGAGGCATCTGATTGGCTCCCAAGGTGAGCTTCATAACCTGGTGAGCCTGTGAACCCTGGTTTCCCAAGTCCCAACCTGACACACTCCCCGCTCCATCACACTAACTCTAGCCCCGTCAATGCAGATGGCTTTTTGCAGGATCATCATAAGCCACAGGAATAGGCCCCTGCCCCAGGGAGGTTACAGTTACTGCAACCAGCAAGGTAGACTGGGGATGAGTTGTAGCCCCTGCCCCCCACCTTCCCTACCTCACAGGGTTGTTGCAGCAGTAAAGAGAGAATAACCCCCACATGAGTTGCCGCCCTGCACTCCCAGGGCGGGATGCAAACATAATAAACATTAATTGCTTAATTGCTTAATCATTTTAAAGCCAGGAGAGTTAATCGGCTAAAAAAGTCTTTAAGCCGTTGGCCTGGCTGGCTGGGGCATGCAGGAGGGAAGGCAAGTGAGGAAAAAACCCAACCCAGGGCTGACGATCTTGCTTATGTGACAACCACATGCAAGCAAACATCTTGCAAATGCCTCACCACTGCAACCCGTTTGTAACCTCCAGAATGTCAGTTTCTGCAGGAATAACTAGATCAGGGGTTGGCAAACTAAGGTCCGTGGGCCGAATCTGGCCCAATTGCCCTCTGGATGCAATCGCCAATTGGATTGGCACGATTGCCATTTTTTAAAAAATTAAAAAAAAACCGGGTGCCTTTTTTTTTTTTGCAATTTCCCCCCTCCCTCCCTCTTCCTGACTTCTCCCCGCCCTGTGGAGGAAGGGGGCTGGGCTTTGATAGGAAGCCTCGCGTCGCCACCCACCTGCTGGCCTCTCCCCATGTGGGCTGGTGATTGGTGCGCCTGCTGGAACCGCGCCTGGGAAAGTTGGCCCGAAAAGGAGAGGTGCCACTACTGCCGCCGGTTCCCAACCTCAGGCAGAGTGGCGGCGGAGGTAGGCAGGGGGAGGGGAGGGGCTGGGGGGGAGAGAGGGGAGAGAGAAGCCCCCTCTGCCACGTGTATCTCCGGCCCACCACTAGGTCTGGGGGACAGTGAACTGGCCCCCTCCCAAAAAAGTTTGCTGACCCCTGAACTAGATGCACAAACAGAAGATGAAAGACATGGACCAGGCTTGCCAGTATTACATGAAACAAGGATTTAGGGGTCTGGGTAGACCACAAGCTTAACAGGAGTCCACAGTGTGATGCAGCAGCAAAAAAAGCTCATGCTACTCTAGTCTGCATCAACAGAAGCATAGTGTCCAGATCAAGGGAAGTAAGAGAACCACTCTGCTGTGGGTTAAACCACAGAGCCTAGGACTTGCCGATCAGAAGGTTGGCGGTTCGAATCCCCATGACGGGGTGAGCTCCCATCGCTCAGTCCCTGTTCCTGCCCACCTAGCAGTTCGAAAGAATGTCAAAGTGCAAGTAGATAAATAGGTACCACTCCAGCAGGAAGGTAAACAGTGTGTCCGTGCGCTGCTCTGGTTCGCCAGAAGCGGATTAGTCATGCTGTCCACATGACCCGGAAGCTGTATGCCGGCTCCCTCGGCCAATAAAGCGAGATGAGTGCCAGAGACGGCCGCGACTGGACCTAATGGTTGGGGTCCCTTTACCTTTATTCTGCCTTAGTCAGACCACACCTGGAATACTGTGTCCAGTTCTGGGCACCACAATTTAAGAAGAATATTTATTGACAAGCTGGAACATGTGCAGAGGAGGCCAACTGAGATGATCAAGGAAAGCAAACTTTTTCAGCAGGGGGCCAATCCACCGTCCCTCAGACCTTGTGGGGGGCCGGACTATATTTTGAAGGGAAAAATAATAATGTACCAATTCCTATGCCCCACAAATAATCCAGAGGTGCATTTTAAATAAAAGGACACATTCTACTCATGTAAAAACATGCTGATTCCTGGACCGTCCGTGGGCCGGATTGAGAAGGCGCTTGGGCCGGATCCAGCCCCAGGCCTGAGTTTTCCTATCCATGGACTAGAAGATGATCCAACTGTACAATTATATAATGCACTCTTCTGTGGGGATGTCCTGAGGAAGCTGCAACTAATGTGGCAATGTTGCTGCTCAGCTGTGGACCAGAACTCCTAACCGTGCTTGCATAACCACCACACCCCTTTAACATTACAAACTTCATTGAAAATCTTTAAAACAATTACCAAGCATAAATTGTTATCTTGCAGGACAAATACATGTACCATATGTTAAGTCTCGTGTGCACTCATCCACACAGCATAAAAACAGACTTGGACAATCTTAAAAGAGCTGTCCTCTGGTGCCGTCAGTATAATCCTGGACCAGGCTTATGGTTCCTCCACCAACTGACAAAACCCCAAACCATCTAGGAGCGGGCTGCCTCAAGGAAACCCTTTCCCCATATCATCCTGCCCCTATTCCTGCGGTCAGCTTGAAAGAAGCAACCAGCTACGCCATTGCCTGCAGAGGTCCATCAAGAGACAGGGCCTTTTCTGCAGTGGCCTCCTCTCTAAGGAACAATCTCCCCGCTGGTGAAATTCCAGCGCTTGCCGAACACACACGGACTCTCCAGAGCAGGGGTCGGCAACCTAAGGCCCCTGGGCCATAGGTGGCCCATGAGGGATGTTTAACTGGCCCATGGACCCCTGTTGCCTGCTCGGTTGGCTCTCATGCGCCGCACTAAACCAGCGTGGAGCAGAGCAGGGACCGCCTTCTGCGACGATGGCCGGCTTCCCATTGGCTGCAGGAAGCTCCTGCAACCAATGGGAAGTTGCGCACGCCACCTCCGTGCCGGAAGGATATAGCGTTTGCGCCTGTGTGCATGAATGCGTGCTCCGGTCCACCGCGGCGTCTGCGGGACCGTGAACCGACCCAAGCCACAAAAACTTTGCTGACTCCTGCCTTTGATGGCAAATAATGCTGGCCTGCTCCTAACACGTCTGTGATTTTCTGCGTTTGCAATTGTTATCATACACGTGTCGGTTTTATGGGCCCTTTTAAAAAAACATTGCGTTGAACACTGCTTTGTGATTTTGCAACCAACAACAGAATCATAGAACCTTAGAGCTGGAAGGGACTCAAGGGTCTTTGAGTCTGGAAGTGTGACATTTTCCAATAAATATATAAATAAGAAATGCTTTGGGAGGCAGGGAGCCCCCAACCACAGAGAAGGGAGGCAAGGGATTTTGGAAGAGAGTTGTTATCTTTCTCAACCTGGCGCCCCCCCCCCCCCCCGAGGTTTTGAGCTATGGCTCCCATCAGCCCCAGACAGCCCATCACCAAACCTTATTATTATAATCATTATAATTATCATGTATTGCTTTATTTATTACCCAACCTTCCCCCTAAGGTCACAGGGCGGGTTGCAGCATTAAAAACAATAATTCTATTTCCTTGCTAATTGAGCGGTTTTAAATGTGCACTGCATATTTGACATCCTTAGTAACGTTTGATTTTGAAATCTTTAAGATAAATTCATTTTAATTTCGCTGCGTTGAATTCTCTGTACTTGACCTTCGCGCGTGTTGTCTTATTCTGAAATCTTTAAGATAATATTTTAGTTTCCTGTTCATTACTGTTGCCTCGAACGTATATTTTGTGTTTGATCTCCTCCTGCAATGTTTGTTTAGCGATGCTTTATCTAGTGTTTTGATGTCGGCTGTAAACCGGTTTGAGGGTTTTTTTTACTCCCCTCCTTAAAAACAGAAAGCAGAATAGAAGTGAAATGGATGATAATGTTAAAAACAATTTAAAACAACCGACAACCATGAAAATAGAGTGGGTCCTAAAATCATACATCTCGGCAGTCTAGATCCAGGGGAGTTTATGGGAGTTTATTTAATTTATTTGACGTATTTATATCACGCCTTTACCAACCCCCAAGAATACAAGAACCTCAAACAAGAAGAACTACCAACGAAAGAAGAACGGCAAATGAAAGTAATGGACTATGCAGAATTAGATAAATTAACAGGAAGGATTCGAAACCTGCGGGATCAGAGATTCTTAGAGGACTGGAGTAAATATTTGAATTATTTGAAAAGCAATTGTAATAAACAGATTAACACTAGTAGGATTGCAAGAAGTTCTGTAAGGAGGATTTTGTGGAATATTGCAAGGAAGACTTTGAAAAGAATTATTGGTTAATGACAATTAAAAGTAATAGAGAAATTAAGAAACGCAGAATAAGTGATAAAGAACGTAAAATCTTCAGAGATTGTTGACGGAAGTCTAAAATATTGTATAAGATAAGAAGTTATGTTAAATGATTGTTGGAAATGATATGTTAAAAAAAATTATATATATAAAATACAAGAACCTCAATTTAAAAACATCACTATGAAATAATAGAAACAAACTAGTTGCAATGCATTAACTGCATTTAAAACTGGCACTAAAATACAGTTTACCGTGACAGCAGCCTAGCAGGCAGCGATAGAAACTCAGATATCTCTATACTTTTACGCACGCACACACACACACACACACACACACAGATATATATATATTATATTTTATTCCTTTTCCAGTTTGAAAGTTACATTTGTTACTGAGTTATATTCCAATTCAACAAAACAAGCCACTTCCCTCTCAACCAGCCAGCGATGTTTAGAACCCAAATTGCATACAATTGCATTTTAAGATTCCGTCTCATCTAATGTCATCCTCTTTAAGATGTTTCTTAATATATTCTGCTATTTTCTTACCCCTTTACAGTTTAAAGAGAAAAAATCCCAAAGTGGTTTACAGCACATTAAAACATCATCAAAGAAAACAATCCAGAATAAAACAAATCCAAGCTCCAAGGAATATATTTCAGATCCTTCTCTAAGAGACATTTTGCGCTCCTCATATTTATTTGCCTGCTTAATTTATAGAGCTGCCCCATAGCAGAAGGACTCTAGGAAGGCAGCGGGGTGTAGTGGTTAGAGGGTCGGAGGAGGACCTGGGAGATCAGGGTTCGAATCCCCACTCACTGGGTGACTTGGAGTCAGTCACAGCCTCCTGGCCTACCTCACATGGTTGTTGTAGAGATTAACTGAGGAGGGAGGTGAACCATGGAGAAAAAGGTGGGAGAAAATTGCAACGAATAAATAAGCTCTTCTGCCAGGTTGAGATGTCGGGCACCAACGTGGCATCTAGAGATCTCCATGTGGGCACAACTGGACCCACACCAGTCGCAAAACACGCCTGGCACCTGGGGGATTCCTAACCCTGCCAGTAGGTCAGCACCTCCTATCCCTTAATTTCCAAAGGCCTGTGTGAACAGGAAGGATAACAGGGAGAGAAATGCCAGCCTGACCTCTCTTGGGAGGGAATCTCACAAAAGGGGGGCAGCTGCAGAAAAAGCCCTGTCTCTCTCAGGTCACCACCGACAGGACCGAGAGAAGATGCTATCCCAAGGCTTGCAACACCTGGATAGGTTCGTAGAAGGAGACGCCATACTGGGCTTTTTAGGTGATAACTTGGAATCATGCGCAGGTTAGGGACAAAGCATTTAGCACAGCAGTTCTCAACCTGTGGGTCCCCAGTTGGACTACAATTCCCATCATTCCTGAGCTCTGGCCTTGCTAGCTAGGGGTGATGGGAGTTGTAGTTCAGCAACATTTGGGGACCCACAGTTTGAGAAAGGCTGATTTAGCACCAGACTGGGGCAGGCTGACCCAATGCAGTCCCCAAAGCCTGCAGGAACAGACCCAAGAACCTGGAGCTCCTTGCCGGGTATTTGGGGGTCTAGCCTAACACAGGGTGTGCCTGTGGCATCAGTCCCTCACGACTGGAGGCAGCAAGAAGACCCTGGATGGGCCATGCATGGCGTAAGGCTAAAAGCCTGGCTTTCTGGCAGCCAAGCGCACCTGCGCAATGGATCAGCTCCTTCCGGCTGCTGAGCTGGAACCCCCAGATCCGGCTGCTGACCTCAGGACCCCTGGTTTGTAGGACACAAACAGTGGGTCTGAACTAACCCTCCCTGCCTTGGCCCAGATAGCAGATGCGTACAGAGAGAGAGAGAGAGAGAGAGAGAGAGAGAGAGAGAGAGTGTTATGTGCCCCGATTTATGCATCTGTGTACATTAATAAAGAACTGGGCGCGACGCAGACATGAATTCATAATGCAGACAAACCGCATCTCTCTGCCATACGCACTTCCACACCCACCGCTGCTTTCACCTCTGTTATGCAAGGCCATTCAAAAAAATGAAAGGAAAATCTGAGTAGTCCTGACTCCCCAGAGGACAGGCTGCCTTGTTCAGCCTTTTGTGTGTGGTTTTTATAGAGAGAAAGAACAACAACAAATCCATCCATCCATCCAGGAATTACATTTTGCAAACAAGGCTGTAACGTTTACTAGCCAATAAAGCTGCGTTTTCCACAGCTCTCCCTGCAACATTCCAGCTGCAATTGTTTGTGGCCCAACGGCTGCCGAACGAAGAGTCATTCGCTCGCAGTCGTGGTTCCACCTTGCAGAACCTTCCTCCCTGGTCACCCGGAAGCCGGTCAGACTCGCCACAGGCGAGCGCCCAAAGGTTTGTCCAAAGGCCAGAATAAGGCATCCTTTGATCCTTGGAAGGTTGTGCAATGCGCCAGTGCTCTTTGGAAGGCTGGTTCTGCAGTTATGGCTGGAAAGGGGTTTCCACACTGCCAAGTGTTGCCCCAGTTTCTCCATACCTGCTCACTGTACGTAAATCTAAGCACATGGAAAGAAATCTTTTCACGTATTTCTACAAGAAGCAACAATCAATATTGATCGGAACTTTGCTTTGCGTCTTTCAACATACATATATTGATGATCTACCAGAACTGACACAAACCCCTTTTTCCTTATGGGAGTGAGAGGGAAAAATCCACTCCTTGGTTATATCTGTTATATCTAGATAATTAATAATAATGATGATAATAATAATAATAATTTATACCCTGCCCTCCAAGGCCAGAGCCAGGTTCAGGGCGGCTAACACCATTAAAATTTCAGTAAAAACATAATTGCCGGGGGGGGGGGCAATTTAAAATACAGGTTAAAATGAAATTTAAAATGCAGCCTCATTTTAAAAGTAGCCCATAGATCAAGACCATAAGGGGAGGGAAACATAAGGGTCAGACTGAGTCCGAACCAAAGGCCAGGCGGAACAGCTCTGTCTTGCAGGCCCTGCGGAAAAGATGTCAAGTCCCGGAGGGCCCTGGTCTCTTGTGACAAAGCGTTCCACCAAGTCGGGGCCAGTACTGAAAAGGCCCTGGCCCTAGTTGAGACCAATCTAACCACCTTGCGACCTGGGACCTCCAAGGTGTTGTCATTTGTGGACCTTAAGGTCCTCCGTGGGGCATACCAGGAGAGGCGATCCCATAAGTATCACATTGAAGCAAGCTTTCAGGACCATCAGCTCAAAAACAGGCAGGTAAGTCTCAATCAGGGGTTATTCCACTGCGGTCAGGGGTTCTTATTGCATTTGAAGACCACCTTTTTCTCCAAGAAGGGCATGGCTCCCCCCACACACACGTTAATCCCTTCAATGACCCTGTGAGGTAGGCTAGGAGGCTGTGACCAACTCCAAGGATTCTTGATGGAGTGGAGATTTGAACCCAGATCTCATTGGTCCTCATTTAACCCTCTAACCCAGACATCCCCAAACTCGGCCCTCCAGCTGTTTGGGGACTACAGTTCCCATCATCCCTGACCACTGCTCCTGTTAGCTAGGGATGATGGGAGTTGTAGTCCCAAAACAGCTAGAGGGCCGAGTTTGTGGGGTGCCTGCTTTAACCACTACACCACTCTGCCTTCCTAGAATAGGTTTGCCGGATTCCCCGGACATATCTGGAATACTGCAGTCGGCAGCAGCGTCTGGGCGGAAATTGGAAAACCTGGATGTATAAGCTCAACTTTTTTGTCCGGATTTTCACTGTTTGAAATATGGCAACCCTATCCTAGAGTCCTTCTGCTATGGGGCAGCTGTATAAATTAAATAGGCATATAAATAAGGGGAAAGCAAAATGTCATTTAGAGAAGAATCTGAAATATTTCCCTTGAAGCTTCCTTTTGCTTTATTCTGAATTGTTTTATGTGCTGTTTCAACGCGTTGTGAACTGCTTTGAGATATTTTCTTTAAAATATAAAGTGGCATAGAATTGAAATGAATAAAATAGTAATAATCCCACTGCTTTTTCTTTCTTTTTTTAAAAGGCACCTAGACAACCATTGTGGCCACCATAACCTAGGTTTAAGGTGCCATTTGGCAATTAGCTTATGCATTCGAGTTTCTAACACTGGTCCAAACACTTTGCAACTCCCCTATGAATAAAGGTTGCAGCGTTCGGGAGTCGAGACATGTTAGATAAGAGAAGGGGAGACATGATAAACATTTATGAAGTTATGGACAGCTTGGAGAATGTGGATAGAGGGGGGGAATTATCCCTCACTCATCTTTCAACATCTTTATCAACGACTTGGATGATGGACTCAAGGGCATCCTGATCAAATTTGCAGATGACACCAAACTGGGAGGGGTGGCTAACACCCCAGAGGACATGATCACACTTCAAAATGACCTTGACAGATTAGAGAACTGGGCCAAAACAAACAAGATGAATTTTAACAGGGAGAAATGTAAAGTATTGCACTTGGGCAAAAAAAATGAGAGGCACAAATACAAGATGGGTGACACCTGGCTTGAGAGCAGTACATGTGAAAAGGATCTAGGAGTCTTGGTTGACCACAAACTTGACATGAGCCAACAGTGTGACGCGGCAGCTAAAAAAGCCAATGCAATTCTGGGCTGCATCAATAGGAGTATAGCATCTAGATCAAGGGAAGTAATAGTGCCACTGTATTCTGCTCTGGTCAGACCTCACCTGGAGTACTGTGTCCAGTTCTGGGCACCACAGTTCAAGAAGGACACTGACAAACTGGAACGTGTCCAGAGGAGGGCAACCAAAATGGTCAAAGGCCTGGAAACGATGCCTTATGAGGAACAGCTAAGGGAGCTGGGCATGTTTAGCCTGGAGAAGAGGAGGTTAAGGGGTGATATGATAGCCATGTTCAAATATATAAAAGGATGTCACATAGAGGAGGGAGAAAGGTTGTTTTCTGCTGCCCCAGAGAAGCGGACACGGAGCAATGGATCCAAACTACAAGAAAGAAGATTCCACCTAAACATTAGGAAGAACTTCCTGACAGTAAGAGCTGTTCGACAGTGGAATTTGCTGCCAAGGAGTGTGGTGGAGTCTCCTTCTTTGGAGGTCTTTAAGCAGAGGCTTGACAACCATATGTCAGGAGTGCTCTGATGGTGTTTCCTGCTTGGCAGGGGGTTGGACTCGATGGCCCTTGGGGTCTCTTCCAACTCTATGATTCTATGATTCATAGGACTAAAACTGCTGGGCATCCCTTGAAGCTGAACGTTGAGAGGATACAGAACAGACAAAAGGAAATCCTTCTTCACGCAGCACAGAGTTTAATTGTGGAACTCCCTGCCACAGGAGCCAGGGCTGGCCAACTTGGATGGCTTTAAAAGAGGATTGGACAAATGCAAGGAAGAGGAGAGGGCTATTGAGGGCTACTCCACCCCCATCGTTCAGCCCGGACACTGAGATCCAGCGCCAAGGGCCATCTGGCGGTTCTCTCATTGCGAGTAGTGAGGTTACAGGGAACCAGACAGAGGGCCTTCTCGGTGGTGGCACCCGCCCTGTGGAACACCCTCCCTTCAGATGTGAAGGAAATAAGCAGTTATCCTATCTTTAAAACACATCTGAAGGCAGCCCTGTTTTAGGAAGTTTTTAATATCTAATGCTGTGTTGTTTTTAACATTTGATTGGGAGCCGCCCAGAGTGGCTGGGGAAACTCAGCCAGATGGGCGGGGTATAAATAATAAATTATTATTGTTATTAATTATTATTATTATTATTTGCCAGAATGGCTCTGCTGACCCTCAGAGGGGCCTGGGATGATGATCTCAGGGTCTGGGTCGGTTGCTATGGGGAGAGGCGGTCTTTGAGGTGTTGCATAAACTTTATCAGACAAACCATCACTTTGAACTGGGAAACTAACTGGGAGCCAGCAAGGCGAGGTCAGAATTGATGTTACGTGCTCAGACCATTGGACTTGCGAGACTTTTTATCGCTTCGTATTTTCAAATTTTCCGTGTGACTTACAATGCAACAAAACCTACTAAAGCAATAATATCAGAACAATAACAGCGGCGGAAAAGAAACATGTTGCTAAAGCCTGGACTGAGCGACTGTAACAACAATCTCATTATAGCTGCCCCACCAGGTCTTCCTGCCAGCAACTCCCTTGCCGGAGCTATTTCAAGATCAGCATGCTAGACTGGAATTGCCAACTTACTGGGCTAGCCTGCTCTTGCCGTCTGCCGGATCAGACCAAAGGCCTGTCTAGCCCGGCCTTCTGGTCTAGGAGCCCCAAGGGAAGCCCAGAAGCCAGCAGGACCCGAGTTCAAGTGCTGCAACACACTCCCCCCCTCCACTTGTTAGCTGTCGCTCAAGGTAGAAGGTCGGGGTCAGTTTAAGGAGTTGGCAGCCCTATACTCAACTTCAGTGGTCTAAACCACTGAGCCTCTTGGGCTTGCTGGTCAGAAGGTTGGCAGTTCGAATCCCAGTGACAGGGTGAGCTCCCATTGCTCTGTCCCAGCTCCTGCCAACCTAGCTGTTTGAAAGCACACCAGTGCAAGTAGATAAATAGGTAGCGCTGCGGCAAGAAGGTAAACGGTGTTTCCGTGCGCTCTGGCACTTGTTATGGTCCTCGGTGCGCCAGAAGCAGTTTAGTCCTGCTGGCCACATGACCCGAAAAGCTGTCTGTGGACAAACGGCGGCTCCCTCGGCCTGAAAATGAGATGAGCGCCACAACCCCATAGTCGCCTTTGACTGGACTTAACCATCCAGGGGTCCTTTACCATTACCTAACTCAACTTCAGATCCACAACACACAAACCCCTCTGCTCCCTAAACTGTTCCTGAGAGGAGAGGCAGGCTTAAGAGACATGTCCATCATGTGAGGCGAAATGTCTTGCTGGGTGGCAATCGCTCACCCTGAGATAGAAAAGCCTCTGTTTAGAAACATCAACAACTGTGACTGTTTTCAAACACCTACATGCTCAACAAATACAGTGGTACCTCTGGTTGCGAATGGGATCCATTACGGAGGCCCGTTCACAACATGAAAAGAGCGCAACCTGAAGCACCGTATCTGCACAGGTGTGTGGCACAATTTGGAGATTGTGCGCATGCGCGAAGCGTGATTTAGCGCTTTTGTGCATGCACGAGCGGCGAAATCCAGATGTAATCCTTTCCAGTACTTCCGAGTCACCACGGGACGTAACCAGAAAGAACGTAACGTGAAGCAAACGTAACATGAGGTATGACGGTTGTCCAAGGTTCCTCTATGGCTAGGAGTGCCTTTCACCAGCCTTGTCTGGTTTGCCAGCTATGGCCATTCCCAGACGGGGATAGGCTGCCCACCGCAGTGCACATGATAGGAACCTGGACTGCTGCAATGCATTCTATGTGGGGCTGCCCTTGGGCCTGGTTCAGAATCTCCATTTGGTGGAGAATGCAGCCGCTGGGTTGCTGATGAGAGCATCAGGCAGACAAGGTGTCACACCATTGTTTAAAAAAAAATATGCACTGGCCACCCATCTGGTCGCAAGCCAGGTCCAAGGACTATCTTTTAGCTGCCCTGAATCTGTTGCATCGAGGGAGCTGCCTGCTCCCTGTAACCGTCCCTTGCCAACAGTCTGGCTCTTTCGACCTGTGGACATTTCCAAGCAACTTTTCAAAAGGCATGCTGCTGAAATCCAAGCAGGGGGAATGAAGGCGTGTGTGTCGCTGTGCCTAAAGCAGGCAATAAGTCTACTCAAGAGAGTAAGACGCTGTTGCAAACTGCAACGTCCTTCTGCCAGGTTCCAGCCAGAGAAGGTAAACGTTGCCTCTGCTCTCTCTCCCCCCCCCCCCCAATTATTTGCAGCCCCGGCAGCACAAAGGCCAGCCTGTTCCCCAACCCAGTCTCTTCACAGGCTGCTGTTCTTGGGAAAGTTAGCATTAAAAATAAATTCGGGGAAATGCGAGGCAGCTGGTGGGGAGTCTCCTGCCAGCAAGGCCATCTTCCGCTCCCAACCCCCCACCCCACCCCCTCGCAACACACACAAACACACCCTGTTCACCGGAGGGGAGCGAACCAGAGGACTCTACCTAGAGACAAGGCTTGCCTGGCAAATCTCTTCCAAAGGCAAGGTTTAAAATAACCAGAAAAGCTGCAGCAGCACTCTGCTATTTTTAAAAGGAGACATTTATTAGAACCGGGAGACCAAGACACGACAGTCCTTTTCTCCAGCTGGAGGTTGCATTTGAATGGGGCTGCTAAACAAACACACACACACACACACACACACACACACACACTTTCTCCCCATGATTTTCCACGTCCCATAACTTTAATGCAAAAACTAAAAGGGGGCCTGTTATTTAAAAAAAATTTTGCCAGGGCAGGGGAAGTGTGACTGCAGGGTGGGGAGACGATTTAGGAATAGAAAGCAGCTGCCGTCATCTCAAATGGAAAAGTGTCAAAGCCAACAGAGTGAGAAATCCCTTCCCCACCAGCGACAACGCAAGTTTAAATTGCTAATGGTGATTTTTGGAAAAGAGAGCAAGGAAGGTGCTTTTAAAAGAGCGGCTGAAAATGCTTTGCTAAGGACAACACCCAAAGGTTTAGCCAGAGATCTCCAGAACGTACCTCACTGCACATCCAACATGCAACAGCTGATGAGAGAAAAAGAATGTCACAGCTTCGTAAAGCTGTGCCCCCTTCGGAAATGGCAGCTGACTATTTTTCCTGCACGATGAGGACTTGAAGCTTGGTCGTCTTCTTTTTTAAAAAAAGAGCAGGCATTCTGTATATTTGAATCAACCCTTGCTTGGGATAGGAAGCAGGGAGAGGGGGTGGGGAATGGCCAGCCAGCCAGGCAGGAAGGAAGAAATCAATACCCTACATGTTTTTACTACGTCCTTGAACAAAATCTGCACATGGTGCTGGCTGACTATAACCGCTAAAGCAGTAGTTTTCAACCAGTGTGCTGTGGCACCCTGGGGTGCCTTGAATGCTGGTCAGGGGTGTCGCGGTCAACCCTGGCCTCCGTCCCTCTTGCCTTCCCTGCCTCCTCTGATGCCCTTTCACATCTCTGCCTCCCAAAGGCTTGCACAGCTGTTTGTTGCAGCAGCCCCGGCTCCAAGCTCCCCAAGCGAATGGTGCCTCTGGGGCTGGTCAGGGGGTGCTGGTTGCCAGAAGCTAGCAAGCAAGCCAGCGGGCGAGGGAGCCCAGCCCACCAGCCCTTGCTGTTAGGAATGGACAGACAAGTCCCAAGTCCCTGAGGGGCAGTGTGAGGAGGCACCTCTCCTTGGGGCAGCTCAGAGACCAGGGGCGGCTGCCCGGAGGACTCCCAAGGAGAGGGGAGAGGAGAGGAGGCTGAGGGAACCCTCCACAAGGGAGTGTGTTCGAAAAAGGGTGAGAGGCTGCCTGCTCTGCAAGCAAAGGGTGACATAACTGGGCCCCTGAGCCCCCCAGGGGTGCCGCAGAAAGAATGTGGTTGGCCAAGGGAGCCGTGGGCTCAGAAAGGTTGAAAACCTCTGCACTAAAAGGGTATAGTGCACAGGATAGTGCGCACTCCGGAAATGATCTCTTTCAGCTTCTGCCTTCTGGAAGAAGGTCCAGGGTTATAAAGACTAGGACTAGCTGCCTGCAAAACAGTTTCTATCCAAATGCGATTTTGGTTTTAAACACAGTGTAAGGAGTCTATGAGAGTATATTGTGTTTTAAAAATGGGGTATCAGAGTTTTTAGGGGGCTAACCAGGTTGGGATAGCTGGGATAACAGGCTTGTTGGTTTTGAATGTCTTATGTAGATTTTTTTTTCCAATTTTGTTGTTCTGTATGGGACAATGACAATAAAGACTATCGTATCATATTGTATACAGTGGTACCTCAGGTTAAGTACTTAATTTGTTCCAGAGGTCCATTCTTAACCTGAAACTGTTCTTAACCTGAAGCACCACTTTAGCTAATGGGCCCTCCCGCTGCCGCCGCACGATTTCTGTTCTCATCCTGAAACAAAGTTCTTAACCCAAGGTACTATTTCTAGGTTAGAAGAGTCTGTAACCTGAAGTGTCTGTAACCTGAGGTACCACTGTATTTCTATTCCTCCACCCCTTCCCTTGTGCCTCAGGTGCAGATTGCTGCCATACTTAAAACTCAAACAACCCCTCCAGCTGCAAACTTCACCAACCTGAGGCTAGGCAGATGTTTGGGGTGGGAACCAAAGCTAGGCTGGGCCGGACAGCAGTTGTGCTCCAAAACATCTGGAGAGGCCCCAGATGCCGGTTACCCTCACTTGGAATGGAACCCAATGAATTTGCCTGCATCAGCAGGTTTTGGCAATTTGGAAATGTATGGTACTAGGAGATATTTGGGATTACGACAGGGCGGGTGGAAATCAAACAGGTGCACATCTAAATATGTGGCTTCAGAGGAGGAGGAAGCCAGCCAATTCAGAGTGTGTAGTTGGGATCTCCAAAATTTATTCGGCGGGCTGATCCAGCTCTCCCAAAAGAGGCTGAGCTCCCGAACCCTTCCTCTGTTGCAATTTATATTGCAAGCTGCTCGGGGCAGGGGACTATTGCTTTCTCCGCTAGTAAGAGCATAAGGACAGAAGAATAGATAGCCCATCTAGTGCAGGATCGTGTTCCTGCAATGGCCAACCAGACGCATCAGTGGGAAAATAGCAAGCAGGATTCAAGCAGAAGAGCAACTCTGCTCTCCTGCAGCTGAGGTTCAGATGCAGCGCTGCTCCAACCGGCTAGGAGCCATCAATCGCCCTCTCCTCCTACAGGAATTTGTCTAATCCTCCTTTAAAGTCATCCAGGAAGGAGTTCCACAGTTCTACAGGTCGTGTGAAAAAGTACTTGCTTTTATCCGCCCTGATGCTGTGAGCATCATTGGCCCAAGAGGCTGTCATGCTCCAGAGCGGCCCAGCAATAGAAGCCAGGATGATGGCAACTGCTCCTTAAGAGTAACAGACGCACATTTAATCTGCACCCCACACTGGATGTGATCTACACCCACTGTGTCAGCTGGACTTTCAAAAGACTTCCAGCAGGGTGCCTAGGAACTGTCTCGTTGGAAGGGACCCCAGAGCATCATCTAGTCCAGCCCCTCCACAAAGCAGGAATCTCAACTAAAGCATCCCTGACAAATGGCCATCCCACCTCTTCTTAAAAACCTCCAAGGAAGGAAGAGTTCACCGCCTCCCAAGGGAGTCCATTCCACTGTCAAGCAGCTCCTACTGTCGGAATCTGATGCTGAGTTGCAATCTCCTAACTTGAAGCCATGGGTTCGAGTCCTACCCTCCAGAGCAGGAGAAAAGAAGCTCACTCCATCTTCCTTGTGCCAGCCCTCGAGATGTTTGAAGATGGCTCTCATATCTCCTCTCAGCCTCCTCTTTTCCAGGCCCCAGCTCTCTCCACCGTTCCTCACCAAGGGCTGCTGAAGGAGCTTAGCAGTTGTGGACTGAGAGGGAGGAAGGTCCTCTGGGGAAGAAGACCATCAATGGCTGCTCTATTGTCCGAGGCAGCGATGCTTCTGAATCGCAGTAGCCACTGGAGGGGAAAGGGCTCTGGGTGCTTGAATCCTGCTTGTGGCAGGAGTTCCAATTGGAAGACTGGAGAAGACTGGAGAATTGGAAGACTGAAGACTTTCCAATTGGAAGACTGGAGAAATACCAACTAAAGAACACTGTCAAAACAAAAAAAATCCTTCCAGTAGCACCTTAAAGACCAACTAAGTTAGTTCTTGGTATGAGCTTTCGTGTGCATGCACACTTCTTCAGATACACAGAAAGCTCATACCAAGAACTAACTTAGTTGGTCTTTAAGGTGCTACTAGAAGGAATTTTTTTGTTTTGACTATGGCAGACCAACACGGCTACCTATCTGTAAAGAACACTGGCAAGAGAAGTTGATGAACTATGCAGAACTGGCAAAAATGACAGAAAGGCCAAGAGAAAAAGACAAGAGAGACTTTGAAAAAGATTGGGAACCATTCCTATTATATTTGCAGAAAGAAGGAAAGGCGATAGACTTGATGGCAGGATTTAAATAAACATCCACATTATTAGCATCAGAAAATGTTTAGAAGATGGTGAAATAAGATGATGTATTTAATTTTATTTTTAGGTTTGAAGTTATGTTATTAATAACCTTTTCTGTTAGGAGATAGCAAAGCGGGTGAAAATAGAAACAAACCAGAAACGCAAGTTGGGGGAAGTCTTGGAAGGGAGGGAGAAATATATAGTAAACGTTAATAATTTGAGATGTATGTACAATGAATGAAAATGAATAATGAATTTTAAAAAATCCTGCTTGTGGGTTTCTCAATGGGGCATCTGTTTGGCCACTGGGACAGCAGGCGCTGCACCCCATTCGATTTGTTGCAGAAGAACAGAATTCTAGAATTGAAAGGGATCTCCAAGGGTCATCTAGTCCAACCCCCTTCCATGGTCACATTTTGTTTCCTCCATCAAAATGGTGAACTGCTACCCTTGGCTACTCTACTGGTGCAATGCAGGCCCAAACTGTAATGTGTGACATTAAGTGGGTGGGCCTTCATGGACACAGATCCCGCAGGAAAGTCTCTCAGGACAGCACAGAGGAGACACTCTGCACCCCTCAGGCACCCCAGGAATGCACAAACCACCCAGCCTCAGGCACCCCACCCATCGCAAGGTTGCTCCATTTTGGCCTTTCCATCTGGAAAATCTTCCCTACTCACGACCCAAAAGAAATGTGCCTATTCTTACAAAGAAAGGGATAAAAGGGCACAAATCGTACCAGATCCATTTCCAGAGGTAAGCCATTTGGGGCTTGCCCCAAAGCCAGAGAGTTTGGTTTTTTAAAAAAAACGTTTGTTCGTTTCCACCCTCCCTTTTCAAAATTTATTAGTTTCGAAGGCAGCAGCTTCCAAGAACGCAATTAAAAACATCGGATAAACACCACCAGAATTTGAGTCGCAGCAAAGAAAACTTGCAACCACAAGACACCATTAAAAGCAGCAAGGACTTTGTGGTTCTTCCCCCCCCCCCCACACGTTAAAAGCAAACAAAATGGTTTGGCTCTGGGTGCCACCACAGAAAAGGTCCTTCTCTGCTTGCTTGCTTGCTTGCTTGCTTGCTTGCTTGCTTGCTTGCTACCTGCCTGCCCTCTGAAGGTGGGGGCACCCACAGCAGAGACACCAGGTATAACCTTACAAGACAACTGGGTTTATAAATCCTTTAAATACCCCACAGTCCTTCTCCTGTGGCTGCGCTCCAGGTGTGCAAGAACTGAGAACAACTTTGCAGGTAAGTGAGCAGAAGTTACTGGCCCACAACTTTCTAATTTTGAACTCCAGACAGCAGAAACACCATTTTCCATCCAGCAATCTGGTTTTGTTTCAATTCAGCAAACTTACTGTATCATGTGTATCTTCAAAATCATAGCTTGGGGCGGGGGGCGGGGGTGCTTAGACAACTGCTACCAAATCTGTGCGTATACACTCACATATATGTTTGTAGATTTTATAAATCTATATAAAATACACAAACAAACTTTTGTAAAAAAACTTCCCAGCTGCTCGCCTGGAAGCTCACGCCTGTTCACCAGTGGCGATCAGAAAAGTGGTTCTTCACAACTCTGGTTTAGAACTGTCAGATCATAACCGGAAAAGTGGGCAGGCAGAGATCAGACTAAACCGAAAGTAGGCTAAAATGGTTCCGTATCCTATCAGAAAACAACCTCAACATAGGATATACAGACGCATGCACAGTGAACGTCAGCGGTTTTCTTCAACAGATTCTAAGAACCTCTCCAGCAGCTATGAGGCCTCAAGAAAGAATTAAATGCTAAAAAAAAAAGTCCATGTGAAAACAACAACCCTGAGTGTTATTCTCAGCTTGACTTTGTCCGGACAATGAGTTCACTTTTTCAAAGATTAGAGATTGCCCTAGGAGTGGAGGGGGGGGGAGGTGTTAAATAAAAGGGTGTTTGCTCATGTGCTTAGTTTTATTGCTCTTCATTCTACACCCCTTGTTTTAGCACCTGGAAAATTGGCGGTGCCACCTATTCAGAAAGCCAATAAATCTTCCCTCTCAACTCGACCAGACTTCCTTCTTTGCAGATGTTGGCAATCAGGTTTGCAAAATTTCAAAGTCATTCATTCCATGTGGGTGAGGTTTCATTATTGCAAAACTTGTCACCCTACCAACCCCTCCTGGTAAACTCCAAGTCACCTATGCACGCCTAACGCTTTCTTCTCTCTTTTTTCTATGAAGGGGGGGGGGAGAGAGAAGGCAAACACACAGCAGTGCATTGTAGTACAACAGTGTGTGTGTGTGTGTGTGTGTGTGTGTGTGTGTGTGTGTGTACACACACATACATACACACACATTTGCCTTTTGCTGGCTTCCAGCAAGCCTCAGCACAGGTTTTAAAAGGGCCAGAGAGATGGCAGAATTTGAGGTCCTCATCACCGAAGGAAGCACCATTTTCCTCCAGTTTTGCAATGGAATGCCGCACATCTGCAGAAGGCTGCCAGCTGTTTTTAAACCTAGCCCATGCTCTGGGTGGATTGTCTGATCCAAGTATTTAAAAACAAAAGGGGGTGGGAATCTAATTTGGGAAGAAGAGGAAAGGAAGGGGGGAAGAAACACCAGGCAGCTTCAAAGTCTTAGACCTTAACAGGGAAGGGAAAACGCCTAAAGCACTCGGGGAAAACTGCAAGGAAAAAACCCCATCAAGTTGCGAACGAGTGCTGTTGTTTTAAAGGGGTTTGGGGAGGCTTAAGATTCCTCTCCACACAGCAGTTTTCTGTCTATGGGTTTTAAAATATTTTTTCAGAAGACCAGCTACCGCTTGGCTCTTGCACAGATACCCAACCGCAAAAATCCATCCCAAGCTAAAATGAGCACATGCCTGCAGAGGCACTTTTTTAAAGGTTCTGGCCATGGCTTAATGCTCTCCTGGATTTCGTATCACACACATGCACAGACATAGCCCACTGTGCCCTCCCTCCTTCACCTCCAGAGGGCTAGAAAGAAGCCCAGGAACAAGGAATTTCTGTAAACACTAGAACTTTTCATCTGTTTCAAATTGCATGCACACACTTGCCCTCACACCCAATGATGGCACTTTAACTTCATTGCAGAACAATCCATTTCTCGCACACAAAAGAATTCCAAGAGAAGATTGCAGGAGATGGGGGCATTTTTTCAGAAAAGAAAAGGAAAAAAAGATGGATCCTACTATGCAAGTTTATTCTACCTGAGAGCCAAGAAATTAATAAATAAGCACAGGTTTTATCCGCCATTAGTGCATTTAAGAGAAACCCAGGTTTGCTTTGGGCACATGGTAAATAATTCTTTTCTTTTTCAATCCTGGCAGCAATTCTTTTCAACACTTTCTCTTTTTTTAAAAAAAAAAAAGTTAAAATCAACACAGGCAAACACTGGTAACTAACCAAACACAGCCAGCTAAGTTCTGCGCAATGTATATATTTGAAGACGGCAGGCCCAGTAAGATAAACAGACTTTAGCAAGACAAAAGAATCTTTGGATATTTTAAAAGGTGCCCAGAAACAGGGAGGGGGGGAAGGGGCAGTGTCCCTCCCCCACAACATTCTTCCATATTATTCTCCACCTCTACAAATTCAAACCACAAGATTTGAAAAGGTTTCTTGTATTATTCTCCATGCATTTAAATAATAAGCTATAGCAACAAAAAATAAATAAATCCGAATCTCTAGTAACAACATATTATTTTGCAACGGAGATGCAAAAAAAACTTGATCCACAACAGATGTCATTCAAATCTTGCAAGGTGAAAAGAAGAAAAGTTTGGGAAGGGGAGAGAAGAGATTCTAAAAAAAATATGTCCCCAGCCATCTGTCAGCAATGCCTGCAAACCCAAAGTATCCGTGAAACTTTGGAGGGGCTGCCAAATGGCTTTGCTAATCGGGCAAAATATTAAATCTGCCCCCCCCCTGAGAAGGAAGGGAGAAATCTTCTTCCCTCAACCCCACTTTACGCTTTATGTTGGGCAGAGGGCAAAAAACAAACCAACCCAAAGCGATTGGAACATTCAGTGCTATGCAAAGTCACAGAATCCACACTAGGCAGTCATCAGCAGCAAGAATAAAACTGGCAATAAGAGAACAACTTCCAGACTTATTTAAGGCAACATCCGCCACCGCTAGAGCCGACCATCAGAGGCACCCAGTCTCCCAACACAGCCCAGTTTGCACAAATATCTCTGTGCGGGAAAAGGTGTGGGAGAGAGGCACCGGTGTGGTACAATCGCTCCCCAGATTGTAAAGGGAAAGCTTTCCTTGCCCGTCATTTATTTAAAATACAGGCATTTTGTTCAAGGGTTCAAGTTCAGCTGCACAGCCAAGGAAGGCCTGTTCCCCGCTGCCAGAAAAGGGTGGGATCCTGCGGGTCTAGAATTCCACAGGTCTGGAATGCCGGCTTCTGCCAGGCCGGCCAAGATTTATGCTTCTCGGCTGCTCTTGAAAATGTGTGTGATGCTTTGTGTATGCTTGGGCGGGGGTGATTTCAAGAAATCCTGATGGGCCGACTCCTCCGGGAGAAGAGGCTGGCTGGAAGGGCCAAGGGCACCCCAAGCCAATCGCTCTATGTAGGGCATAGCCTTAAAAGACGGGGAGGGGCTGTGCCCTTATCCAAAGCAGCCTGTCTAGCATTATAGGGCAGGTTCCTATCAGTTCCCAAGCTTCATTCTATTGCATTTATTTTATTAGCGGTTGGAGGGCTGTTCCTATGGGACCCCCAGGTTTTCTGGCTCACAGGACCTACAGCTATGTAGAGAAAGGGGTGGTCTGTTTTGCAGAGAGGGGGCACAACAGACTACAGAGTATTCCCAAAGCCATACAGACTATTTACGCAGAATCGCTTTTTGGGGTAGGGGTGGTAAGAAAGCCAGCCTACCAAAGAGGGATTTGTCTGTTTTTAGGAAGCAGAATTAATGTGTCATCTTTATTAAAAAAAGGGGGGTTGACTGCCAGGCACTTCTATAAAGCCCCATCTCGAATTATTGGGCAGAGGGCTGCTCCCAAGGGAGCCCGAGGTTTTATTTTGTTGAATTCATTTTGGGGGGAAGGGTCTCTAGGGCATGCCCAGGTTTTCCGTCCTATGGGGCCTTCAGCCATATGGGGAAAGGGCAGATCTGTTTGGCAGGGGGCTCAGTCTGTTCTTAGGGTGGGGTGGCAAACAGACTGCAGAGTATTTATCCAGCTATTTTTACTGCTATTTAAATGCAATGGGGGGGGGAGCCAGCCTGCTAAGGGATTGTCTATCTTCCGGAAAGCGGGATTATATTTTTGGAGGCTGGTGGGGAAGGAAACCAACCCAATTTTCCAAGCTTGGGACCCCCTAAAGGGTGGGGGCATTCTGAAGGTAAATTTGCAGAGGAAGGGGCAAAGGCGGACACCCTCCCTCTTGCACCGGCCTTCCTTCCATACACACACACCCCATTTTCCTCTCCCCCCAATAAACCTTCCTCTTTCCCACCCCCCACCCCCCCTCCACGTCTGCGTGTCGACTTACCCGCGTGGGAATGGAGGTTGAGTCCGGCGGCGAGGTACTTGGCGGGGCCGAGGGGCGCGGGCGGCAGTCCGGCCGCCAAGGGGGCGAGCCGGGCGGCGGCGGCGGCGGCGCGGTGGTGCCCGTCCATGGCCAGGCCCGAGAGGAGCGGCGGCGGCGGGAGGTGGACGGCGCGCGGGGGCCCGCCGAGGTCTCGCCCATCCATGCTGCGCTCCCGCCGCCGCCGCCGCCGCCGGACTCAGCGAAGGCGCAGCGAGGACAACAAGCGCCGCTGCCCGCGCCGCGCGCCCGGCCGCGCAACCATTCTCCGCGCGCGCGGGGCTCCGGCTGCCCAGGCGGCCCCGGACGGGAGCCTGCAAAAGAAGGCGAAAGGCGCCGCTTGAGTCTGGCAGAAAGGCGGCGGCAGCTCGAGTTTCCCTCCCAGACCCCCACCCAGCCCCGCCGAGGGGTCTCCAATTGGCAGCGGGAAAGGAGAGACCGGCATATATATATATATATATATATACACACACAGAGAGAGAGAGCTGCCTTTTTTTGCGCCTTCGAAAAAGGCGAGAGGAGAAAAGCAAGGAAACAAGGCTTCTTTACTCACAAGTAAACCTCGCGAGGTGCAATGGGGCTTACTCCCAAGGAAGTGGGCGTCCAGCACTCCCCAAATTTTAAAAAAAACAAAGATTCGTCCCTGGAACCCGAGTTCACATTTTGAAGACTTTTTTAAAAAAAAATTAGAATATATACGTTGTATTTTGTTTGCAGGGGGGAAATGTGTGTGTACAAAATAAAGACTTTTTAAAAGTTAGGGAGGTTTCTCCCAAGCGGCTGTTTACTCGCGAGTAAGCTCCTTCGGCCTGCAATCGAAAGCTGCCACCGCCGCCGGTACGCGCCCGTGTTCCCGGGCAGCCAGCTCCGATGGGCTGAGGCTTACTCTCGAGTAAATAGGCGCAGGATCGTGCCCCAACCCCCCTTTCGGAAGCAGAGAGCTAGAGCCCTGTTTAAAGTCGACCGGGCTTGCTTCGGAAAGAGACGGAATCAGGCTGGCGTTCAGCGCGTTTGGAACCGCAGCTGCGCGGCCCGATCCGAAACGCCTTGGCTGAAAAGGACTTGCTCCCCAGGGGTGGAAAGGGCTCTTTAGGATCGCGCCCTTAACCGAGACACTTTCCTGCCTCTCTTGCAACCTCGGTCATGGGGTGGGGGAAGATATGAGGAATTTAACCAGACCCACCTTCCTTGGCTTCTAGCTGTTATCTAAAATGGACTGTCTTTTAAAATCCAGATTCGTCTGTTGTTTTTTGCCCTTTCCCTCTCTCCCTCTCCTCTCACGTTTTGCCTGAACACCCTCTCCCTCCCCAGTATCGATTTTGACAAATCCTCATTCCTTCCCCTCCATCTTATCAGATGTGGGTCGACAAAAATGTAGAAAGGGCGGCGGGTGGGGGGCTGGGAGCTCCTACTCGCCCGGAGGCGAAAATAACCCATTACATATTTTATCATCTTCTTAGCCCTGGAAAAGTATTTAATGTTTAACCTTTTACGCACACGCTGCAAGCTGGCCCTGATAAGGAGCCCGAGATTTCTTCGTGCCACTTGGGCAGAATGGCTCGGAAGGAAAACGGGGTTTTATGATGATTATTATTGAGGAAGCCACCAACCCGGTTCGGTTTCCAGCGACGACCTCCCTACACTGGTTGGAATTTAAAATAAAATAAAGGTTTCTTGCGCTCTCCTTCTCTGCGAGAAATCGTGCTAGTTTCCTTCCTAGGAAGCCGAGCTGACTGTCTTTAAGAAGCAAGGCTGCAATCCTCGCCCCATTTACCCAGGAGTAAACCCCACTGTCTTCAGTGTCTCTCCGGGTTCAATGGGACTTAGTCCCCAGTAACACTGGCAAGAATAACCATTTGTATCCTCCGTCTGGTTACTACAGCGGAGGTCGCTTCCAAATCAGGGGACAGAATTTTTCTCTCTCCAAAAAATGAGGCTCCAATGTCTGCCATTAAAAAAAAAAATCAACCATGCCTTCTTTTAAATGAGGAGGAATGCAGAGAAGTTCCCAAAGTATTTTTGGTTGTTTCCCTCTCCCCCGCCGCCATAAAATATTCCAAAATATTTAGAATTCAGCTCCCTGAAAAAATGGAGGGAGTGGAAGAGGGACTTGTTGGAAAATGACTTTCTTTTTCAAAGAAAAGCTATTCTCCCTCTCTCCAACCCTGAAGTCATTCGCCAGCTGCCTTAAAATCACACACACAAAAATGAATTTAGTCGATGTTTTAGCTCTCTGTTCCCAGGGGAAAATATCGCCTTGGAATTTCCTCAGACTGGTTCTTATGAGCTGGTTGAAGAGAACGCAGTGTTCAAAAATCCCCGTTTGGTCCCTTACTAGGTTTAATTAAGAGTTTCTTACTTTAATCTGGGTTTAGTTAAAACTACCTCCCTGTTTATTAGACAACACCCACCCCAATCCAATACACGCCACTGAAATAGATACAAGATTGAAACGTTTGTTCCCATTTTCTTATAAGCCACGAGATACAGTAAATAAATCGGCAGCTTTGCATTTTAAGGATATAAAGGGCAAATGGTCCGTTTGTCCATTTCAATTGCACGTATGGGGGTTTTTTTGGGGGGGGAGCCCTTCCCCCTAACTTCTTTCTCTAAGCTTCAATTTTTATTCTTTGGAGAGGGAAGGTTCTTGTTTTAATTCCTATTTGGCCTTAATATACAGAAACACACACTTCGGATTCCTGTGTGAGAGATATGGGCACACTTTTAAGATCAGATGGGAATGAAAACCAGACCACCGCATCCCAAACCAATACATATATATATATATTTGGGGTGCGGAGGGGCCGGCGGTGCGTGTACAGAATTTCATTGAATGCCTTTTACTTTCCTTGATCTCAGTTCTTAACCCCCCCCCCAAAAAAACCAACATGGCTGGACTCCTGATTTTAATTAAAAGCAGCCTAACCGAAAATGCCTGGTTCTTGGGTTCTCTTTGCCACGGAGAAGGGGGCGGGGAGGAGAGACCAAATCTGGGGCGCCCTGGTCCGGAGAAGAGGAATTTTGAAAAATTTGGAGAGGAGGGAAAGTGGAGAGGGGCGATGGGGGAGGGGGAGGACCCGGTCCTGAAATTGCCCTGGGGTTCCCTCCCCTACACTACTGAGAAAGCTTTTTTTTTTCCTCCCCTCCCCAGAGACAACTTCCCAAGTCAGCAAGAGTTGCAAAGCTTACCTTTCGGAAGGAGTTGTATTTTAAATTTTTATCTAGTCCTCTTCTTTGGCATTCTTCGGCCGGGTTTTCTCGCACCTGGACCCCAACCCTCCCTCCCGTGTTTCACAAAATTAGATCCACAAGCGGGGTGTTTGGGTTTTTTTCCGGGGTGGGGGCTGCAGCGGCCTTCCTCCCCCTTCTTCCTCTTCCTCTTCCACTCTGAGCATCCAAAAAGGTCCTTGCCTGGTGCTCCGGGGCTCCCCTCTCCACCCGGAAAAGCGGCAGGACAGGCGGGTTCCTCGGCTCGCGGCTTTCACAAACTCGGGTTCCCTCGTCGTGTGAACGGGTCCGGCTTCCTCGTAAGCTCCAGGTCGGCGCCTCGTCGGTCGGGAGACTTCAAGATCCACACATATACAGCCCGGGCTTGGAATAGGTGCAGTCCACCAAAAAAAACCCCTTTCAAGTTCCTCTCCGTGGATCTCTTAAAAAAAAAAGAAAAAAGAGGGGGAGGGGAGGAAGGGGGGGAAGCCTCTTTAGCAATGAAACAAGCATTGTTCCTTGCATCCCGCCCCCCCTCCGGGCCAGCCAGCCAAAATTTCATAGTAGGCCTCCCCATTGGCTGCCCCGCCCGCCACTCAGCCTCATGTAAACACTTTGGCCCGCCGCCATCCTTATAAAGCCAATTATGGCCCGAGCGGGGCGAGAGTGGGGAGGGGAGGTTTCAAGGCTCCCCGGCGGGGAGGGCTGAATGGGCCAAGCGGGCGGTGGGAATTCAGAGAGGCGGTTTCAAGGTGTCCCCCCAACCCCGGGGTGTTTTTTTCTCCGCCTCTGGTCTGCTCTGGCTGATCATAAACAGAAAATCGGGGCGGGGGGGGGAAGCTGCCATCTCCAGCCCTCCCTCCCAACCCCGAGGGAGGGGTTGCAAGCCGGACACCCCACATTTCTTTGGGGGAGGGGGGGTGGGGAGACTGGTGGCCCCCGGAGCGTTTTTGGCGGCCCAGGCGGGTTGCAGCGCCTGGGCAGGAAGGAGGGAGGGGGGGAGGGGTGTCTGTTCCGCCCTGCATGCTTACTCGGAAGTAAGCCGGCCTTAAACTCCCGGGGAGGAAAGCAAGCGCAGCATCGGCGGCCCGAGCCTAGGCAGGTTTACTCAGGTGTAAGCTTCCGCCATGTAACCCCCCAACCCCTCCTCCGCAGGTAAGACAACCGGGGACGGGGGTGGGGTAGGTGGGTGGGATGCAAACCACGCAGCAGCTCTGCAGCGACGGCGGTTTACTCGAGAGTAAGGCAGCGCGCTGCTGCCGCTTGCCCAGGCTTGGGAGCAAAGCGACCGGGGGTGGGGCGAAGGCGCTCGGTATGGAGGTGCAGCTTACGTCCGAGTGAAGGTGCGTGGATCGGGGCCGCATCTTAGAGGCTTTATTTGGGGGTTCGTGGGGGGAGCGCACCAGATCTATCCTTTCCGGGAGTTCCTGTGGGGCAGAGCCAATGAAAGCTGCACACCCCCCCAGACATTGGGGCGGCCGGGGGTCTCGGAGCCTGATCCCAAACCCACAGCAGCGCCCCTCCCGTTTTGCCAGGGGCAAATCCGAATTAATGCTTTGGGGAGGGGTCGTCCCTCCGCCCCGGAGTTGCTCAGCCCTCCATCCTATTCCCCCCCCCCCTTAGGCCCCAACTACACTTTTCAGGGACTTCGGATTTATCCTCACCCCCGAGAGAGACGGGAGAACCCTGAACGCTGGGCTTCTCTAGCTTGATCCGCTTTCACGCCGCTTGGTTGTGTCTACACGATCTCTCCGGCCAACCAACATCCCAGGCCTGGTCTTGGGAGCGCGGTGCTGGCGAGGATATTTGCAGTTTAGGTCTGGAAACTTGGCTGCGGGCCTGTGCCCTTTGGCGTGGGAGTAATGGCCGGTGGACTTTGGGTCTCACTTCGGAGTAAACGGAGCCGGCTGTCCGGAGTCCAGTTTGGACTCTTCCCCCCCCCGCGCCCCACCAACCTCATTTCGCTTTGCAAAGCAGTTGAACCAGGGCGACCGGAGGGACAAACTGGTTGCCTTTATAAACCGAATTGGCAGGTAATGTTTCCGATTTAGACATACTTTATGTATGTATATATACATAAACGAAAAGCAAAAAAGATCCTAGTTCCTGTTTTCGAGCTTGTTTTGAGTCAATAGGGTGATTTAGCTGTGATAACTGCATTGCTAGGGAGATTTGAGCAAGTTGATCCCTGGAGATCCCTGTGACCCGGTACAATTCTAGAATTTTTTTTTCTTCTGTAAACTTGCCCACCCCGCAAACCTACCCGAAGGAAAGAGATCTGGAAGCTGCGCTTGCTTGGACCGGATATTTATTTTGCTTGTGTGAATTAAGAGTGTATTTGCAATAATAATAAAACATGAAACAAAACAAAAATCGATTTTGGACACTCTTATTTGCCCCTGAATGGATCGAGGGAAGGGAGAAAAATTGGAAGGGGGGAGGGGAGACACCCTTTCTTACTTAATTCCCGTGTAAACGTAAAAAAACAAAACAAAAAAACCCACCTAGCAGTTTCAAACTGCCCCCGAAGCTCCAGCGAGGCTGTTTCTAGGCCGCCCTCTTTGGAAAGGAGAGAGCGCGGGGGGGGGGGGAGAGAAAGAGACCGAAAATAGAAGCCGGAGAAGAAAAATGCAAACTTCTTTTAATGGGGTTTTTTTTTGGCGGGGGGGGGGCGTTAAAACGTCGCGATGCAAAAGGAGATAGCAACAAATAGCCAAGCTTGGTCTCCCCCCCCCGGGCTAGTGAAGGAGTGACGACTTCGCCTCGGGATTGAATGGCTGGGATCCAAATTAGCGAAGGAGCAACAAGAGAATTGGGTTGTTTTTTTTCTTTTTAAGCGGGGGGGGGAGGGAAAAAGAGAATGGGCAGAATGCAGAAAAGGGGAGGACGCCCCCCCGCCTCTTTTCCCACCGCTCCGGTTTTATTTTACAACGGTAACGGATTGCATGGAATTAATTGTGCGTTGTTTTTTTAAGCCTGCAGATCTTTTAAAAATAAATTAGGTAATCCCCTCTCCCCCCCAAAAAAAATTATTTTGCAGGACGGAGCCCCCTCTCAAGAGACGTGGAGCGAAGGTTGCATCAGATGCCCGGTTTTCAGTGCAGGGGGGGGGGGTATTTTTTTGGCCCCATCTCTTTCTGGAGCAGAGCAAGCGTACAAGCCTGGATCCAGCCGATGGATATTTTTTTTAAAGCACCCCCCTAATAATATTTAATGTTTTCACACCCGGATCCTCGCCAGAAGCTGCGAGTTTTGATATTGGGGGTGGGGGGAGAAGCTGTGCGATAAATCCCTGCTTCGTCAGTAAAACGAAAGCGCTGCCTGTTTATTTTCCTTTTTGCAAAGGCGCGTCCTTTTGCAACACCCCCCCGTTAAAAATATATATATATATACATAAGCGGTTCCCATCAGGCCGGGGCGCAAATCTGCATTTCATTACAGCGCCCATCCCGCCCTCTCCGGGTTAGTGACCCACCCAGTCCCTCCCCCGCGCCTCCAGATTTTCCTCCCCGGCCGGATCCTCGCGCGTGCTTCCTCCTCGCGAGTAAGGCCCGCCTGCCTTTCCTCCCGGAGAGGTTTACTCGAAGGCAAGAGGATTGCGCCAAGAAAAATACAGCTTTGGCGGGGGGGGGAAGGGCCCGATCCTCTCCCTCCCCCGCACGTCGTGGCCATTTCCCTCTGCAAAAAAAAAAAAAATGCACGGGGGGGGGGAAGGGAGAGGGAGGTCGTGTCCCCACCCCGCGCGATCCCTCCCCAGCTGCGGGAGGAGATTTTGCAATTTTTAAAAATTGCAATAAAATCCCCAGTTGGGTCCTCCGGTCGCCTCCGCGGCTGCAAAAAAGAGGTTCCTACTCGCACAGAACCGCTTGTCACTGCAAGGCTGCTGGCGGATTTTTTCTCCACCTTTTGCATCTCTCTCTTAAAAAAAACAAAAACCAACAAACCACCCATTTCTTTAAAAAAAAATTCGCTTTTTCCCCGCCCGGTAAACAACAGCTGGGAGCCATCTTGGCAGCAGGGTGGGGTATGGGGGGGCAGAGGAGGACGACGTCTAAAAAGAGCCTTATTGAAGATCGCTCTGCGCTTTTCTTCCTTTCCTTGCCTCTTTCCCCTTATTTCAGTATTTTTATATATTTTTAAAAACCTGTTTGCAACGCGCCGCCTTCCAGGTTAGTGCATGGAAAGAGCTGTCCGGCCAGGCTTGCAGTTCCACGCCGAGCTTTTTCCGGGGGGGGGAATGTTGGGGTGCCCTTAACCAGAAGTTATTGCATTCTCCCCCCTTTAATTTTTATCCGGGGGGCAAACAAGCTTTGTCGTAAGTATTTAGACCCATTCGTCTGACTTTAGATGGAGGGAGGGGGCTGTTCTTCATTTTCACCATTTCTCTCTCCCCCCCCCGCAACCCCGCAAAAAAATAGCACATAATTCATTTTCCCATCCCGCCAAGATCTGTGAAACGTTGTGTTTATTTTTAGCAGCCAGGAATGTTGCTGGTGGTTTTTGCAACAAACTGTCGAGCCCAAAATATATATATATATATTCTCCTCCTGAATAGATCGATTGATCGATCGATAGATTCTCCTCCCAATTCGGTTTGTCCATCCTGAAACTGGAGCTTAAGAGTTGCAGTTATATCCCCAAACCCACCCACCCCCCAAAAAAGCCTATTTAACAGCACAGCCTGTGGATGTTTACTCGGGAGTAGGCCCTATTGTGGCTCTGTGTACTCAGGTAAGTGCAGAGGATTGTAGTCCTAATGATTTCTCTTTTGCCCCCCCCCCCCAAAAAACCCCAGATTTAATTCAGTAGATGTCCAGGGCTAATATATCCTGAGGAATCGTAAATGCATTAATTTAGGAAGCTGCCTGGACCACAGAATAGTAAAAAAATTCTTTTTCTCCCACCACTTACCAAAGGTCGTTCTAACCTTGAAGCAAGCTTTACACACACACACACACACACACACACACACACACACAGCCCTCCTCCAGCTTCCAGATTCTCACCCCTGATGCAAGCTTTGGGGCTGCAACCCTACATCTACTTTCCTGCGAGTAAACCCTATTGAAATCACATTTTTCCTTTAAATAATAATAATACATAATACTAGTATTATTATTATTATTAAAGAATGCTTAACTTCACAAACATAATTGCTTACAGAAACACATTAGTGAGTTTGTAGTAGTGGTGTTACACCATTTTCACTGTGGGTAGTACTTTCACTATGGCGTCTATCACCAGTTTACACTACATTCCTATTAAATTTACAAGTCTTCATTTCTTGTTTTTTCTGTTAAATAAAAAAAAATCACACCCCAAATCTCAGTGTTATAGTTTGCAGTTTGTGCGTGTGTGATTAGATTAGCAATGCTGCTTGTTACGAAAATAAAACCTTTTGCTTGGTTTCTTTAAAGCTGTTGGTGGTTTTATGGAAAGCTTTTGGGAACCGTTATTTTCTTTTTTCAGGCACCATCCTTGTGCTAGCAAAGAAGAGGGGAAGAGAGGGGAGGCCGGTTTCACAAATTATTTCTAGAAGATCAATAGCGCAGTCCTGATCATGTTTACTCAGGAGTCGGACCCATTGCAAGTGTGTGTACTAGAACTCCGTCCTTAGAGAGGAACCTTGAAATATTTATTTATTAGACTTGCCTGACTTAACAGGGTAGGAAAGGGGTTAGAAACAGTAAAGGTCCCCCCCCCCCCGCGCTTATTTTTTCTTTGTATTAAAGCTTTCATGTATAAGATCAAAGTCTTTCCCCATGTGTCCCCCTTGCTTTATAAAGCTTGCTAGTTTTAAACCTGTGGATTACAAAGCTTTTTCTATTTTGACCCCCTCCCTAAAAAAGACAAATTCTCAACTGTAGGCTGCCGATTTTGTCCCAGTTTATGGAAATGACCATAAACTATTTTGGCTTTGGCTGTATTTTATGTCTTCTCCCCCATCCTTCCAACAGACAACTTGATTTATTTAAATAGGTGTTGTGGCAAAGATGTGGGGCATCTTCCTTCAGCAACAATTGGGGAATCTTTTAGGGTTTGGGGGTTTTCCGTAAGGGCTCGGTGGATAAGCTACAGGTTTTCTGGTCTCTGTTCCCATGTTTTAGGACTCGGGTGCAGCAAGGGGGTGTTGACCCTTCACCCATTTAGGCGTTCAGCTGCTGAAACCCAAATATAGCTTGCCTAAGAAAGGGGGGAGTCCAATCTGAATATTTGGCTGTGCGTCTGCTGGGTCACAGGCCTCAGTGGGTCGATAGCCAGATACTGATATATGCATTTGCACAAGCTGGCATAAATGGCAATATGATCTTACAGAGTTTCCTTTTGGCAATGCTGCGCTGTTGTAACCACCTGATTTAAAAGCCCAGTTTTGGGCAAGGAGGAATCTGGCCTTAAGGAGGATCTTCACGCTCCCTCCCTCAACCACCAATGATGTAAAACTTTAAATTTCCCAACTGGAAATCCTGGACCCCAAGATTTTTGGCTGGAGGGCCGGGTAAGGGAGGGAGTATTCGTGCATGTGTCTTATTTCCCTTGTGGCCTCATGGAGCGCTGGATCGATGGGCAGCCATGGCATCTCCCTGGTGAGCCAGGAGAAGACACAGTCCGTCAGCTGCCTCCTGAGAGACGCATCACATTTCCTGCAAGGAACTGAATAGAAGAACTGAATTGCCCCCCAGCCCATTATATCACATCAGCAACTGCGTATGCAGGTGAGGCTGAGAGGTGGCAAATTTGGCTCAAGGTCACAGTGAGCCACTTGCCGGGGTGTGGGATTTGAACCCAGGCCTTTCCAGTCTCAGCCTTACATACTGACCATTGCACCACCCTCCAGGGTTTGGGGGCAAGTCCTGCATGCAGCTGTTGGCTTTGAACACCTTTTCACATGCTGTCTTTGGCTTGTGGGGTAAGAAAGGGGGTATTCATATCTGTTACACCTTTCGTTGGGGAAAGAGAGCCATTTGGTGTCTTCCCACGTTGCAGTGTGTACCTGCGGTATACTCTGTACGAAAGCTGGTTTTGCAAAGACTACGAAAGCTGGGTTTGCAAAGACGTCGGGCGTGTTCACAAAAGCATTTCGATTTTATTCCTGTCCAGCACCAGTTAAAACACACAGAAACGATCTCTAGGAAGCAATGTCAGTTCCATTTCATTTATAACACTGCAAGTGGGAAGCACTTATTTTAATCTGCTGCCCCAACAATCGGAGATTTAAAAAATCTTAGAACAGTAAAATGGAGTTGGACTGCCAAGGGTCATCTAGTCCAGAGTCCCTGGCAGGTGGTCATCTGACCTCTGAAAAAGGACTTTCCCCTTCCTTCCTTCCTTCCTTCCTTCCTTCCTTCCTTCCTTCCTTCCTTCCTTCCTTCCTTCCTTCCTTCCTTCCTTCCTTCCTTCCCTTTGTAAGGCATCTTGTGCAGGTTGCTATTCTGTTAACCACAAATACCCACAAGACTCACCAGCAACAGGGAAGAGTGGCTTCGTCCAACAGGTTGAAGCAAACACACAACACTGAACGGGAATCCTTGGTCAAGGTCAAGGCTTCTTCACACAGAGAGGCCCATTATAATTCTCAACACCCCCCCAAGCCTTTTTTCTGCAGGTGGGTTGCCCAGCAGAGCTGGTAACAGAAGATGCTACTATTTGAGCAGAGTTTCTCATCCACATTGTGAAAAGGGTGGAGCTGCAGAATTTGCAAACTTTGACCACCAAGTTCCTTGGTGCATAGGGGAGAAGGCCCAGCTCAGTTGCCTCCCGTTTGGTGGTTACATTTAAATGATTACACCTCCCAACACTTTGCATTGATATGAAGAGTCACAGTTGCGGTGCCTGCAACAGTGTGGGCAGTTAGTTATCTCTTCTTCCAGAAAGTCACATTTCCACCAAACATTGCTGCTATTAATCATTTCTGCAGAATGGTTTCTGTTTGCAGGCTTAATTTTTTGTATATGTTTTTATTTTTAAAATAACAGATGCAACCATATATATGAAAAATGCACAAAGTAATCCAGACAGACAGACTGTTAAGTCATGCAGGTAACAACACAGGGCTCAAAACCCCAAAGTTTCTCCATGCATTGTAAAACATCAGTATGAAGGTGCAAAGGAAACTATTCACATGACATCAGTTAGGATAAGTTGAAAATGATAAACTGCTCAGCATTTTACATTTTGTTTATGAGCGAAGGTGACAAACATCCACTGTGCCCTTATCCAGGCTTCCTCAACCTCAGCCCGCCAGATGTTTTGGGACTACAATTCCCTGCATCCCTGACCACTGGTCCTGCTAGCTGGGAATCATGGGAGTTGTATGCCAAAAACATCTGGAGGGCCGAGGTTGAGGAAGCCTGCTCTTATCCCTGCACTCCTGGAGGAAGGGTGAGGTGTAAATTAATTAATTATTTCCGAAAACGTAACCATTTAATAAAGCAGCCTTTACAAGGGTTCAAAGTTTGACCCTTTTGGTTTGTTTTTTGTTCCCACCCAAAAAAAGCTACCCAAAATTATTACAAGTAGTTAGGAATGCAATGGACTCTCAGACAAGGCGGGATCATTTCTGAAATCTGCAAACTGCTTCATAGTTTTTAAAAATGTGACTAAGACTACTCACAGCTGTTGAGAGTCCTCCAGTGACTCCTAGGCTAATCCTAAACCTGTTTACTCTGAAGGAAGTTCTACTCAGAACAGTGGCAATTATACCCAAATAAAATAACATAAAATTTCAGAGCTGGAAGGGTTCCTGAGAGTCGTATGAGATTGAAGCCCAAGGTCTTATGAAATGGACTTGAAGCAGCTCAGTTTCCTTCTTCACGAAACGATTTCCTTAAACGTCATTGTAATGCCATGTTCTTTCAAGCAATCTGAACCTCATTTGATGGGACTCCTAATTTCCTTCCAATTTTTATGTCTTCTAATGAGTGAGGGCCCCAGTTCAAGCTCTGGGCCAGATCTGGAGACCCCCGGGACCCAACCATTCTCTCTGCAAAGTGGGGGCTCTGTCACTGAGCCCAGAGGACTGAGCAGCGTCCCCGAGAAACCCCAATAAAACGAACCACGGATTGCTGCGAAGAGCCAACGCTTCCTGAAGCAACCTGCAATCTCATTCCCAGGATGGCCTGGCAGTAGAGTGTCTCCCTCTCTACACACACCTGTTTCTGCATTTGCACAACCTAATACAGAAGCAGACGTTGTGCTGTTCAACACGCTCCGCTCTCCCTCGTTCAGGGTTTAGCGATTTGCGTTTGCCTGGCAAGCTGATAGGATCACATCACGTTGCAGCGTGTGGGCAAACAGAATTTTCCAGCGATTTCTCGTCAGCTCAAAATGTCCAGCTTCCCAGAGAGCCGGCTTAGTGGGCGAAGGACAGGAGCTTTACGTCTGAGATTACTCTGTAGTCTCCCAGGTGAGGTGAGCCACAAAACTGGGAAGACCTTAGAAACCAGCCCATCCTGAACATCTCTACTGCTTGTTTCCTATTTGTAACACACACACACACACACACACACACACACACACACACACAGAGATATTCTCACTCCCTCCTTCCATCTCTTAATTGCCTGCCCAAAAAATCAACCAGGATTTCTTCCCAAGCTAGGCTGGGGAGAGTACAGCTACGCTCTTATTTCCACAAACATCCCTCCTGCCTGCTGTGCATTTGATACAGAATTTGCTTTGAGCTATAAATCCCTAAGCAAGAGGATGAGAGAATCTGCAGTCACACTTCCAGAATCCGAGAGAGTGCTGGGTGTGCACATTTTCTTGTTGTTGCATCGTTAATGTGCCATTTTTCAAGGCACGGTGAGAGATATACTGTTAAGGGGAAGGCACAGATTTCTAACTTGGAAATCTGCATTGTTTAAAGCCATGTTTGTGCTGGCGGGGAGAGCATTGATTTGCCCCCCCCCCCGCTGATGAATCCTTTGAAAGGAAAGCCAGTTTCAAAAGAAAAGGGTACTATTAAGAGAGAGAGAGAGAGAGAGAGAGAGAGGAGAGAGAGAGAGAGAGAATGTATGGGGGGGAGTGTTTAACCTACTCCCTCCCCAAGGCACCAGTTGATTAGAGAAACCGAGATCAGAGCGCCCTGGAAAATTCATACCAGCTGAAGTTTGCTCGGACTTTTAGCTGGAAAAGGACAGATTTCTAAAACCAACAACGGTCTGAATATACAAGATGCACTGAGATACAGCCATTTGTAAAAGGTTGCAAGTGGGCGGCATGTCCTCCATACAATATTTATGTTTTATCTGTTTAAAAAAAGACAAAATTTTAAGTACATATATCTGCATAAAGGTTCCATTGAGCTGAAAGAGCCTCTGGGTGGGTTTGAGCAAGCAGCTAGCCCTCAGTGTGCATACCTCACAGGAGTGGTGTAAGGACAGCTCTGAGCTCTTTGGGTGAAAAGCAGGATACGAATGTGATAAATACGCAGAGAGAGGGGGAGAGAGGGAGAGAGAGAGAGGGAGGGAGGGAGGGAGGGAGGGAGGGAGGGAGGGAGGGAGGGAGGGAGATAGATCTGCCCTGAGGAACTTTCAGTCTGATAGGTAAGGAAAAGTTGCCCTAATAAAGGGGGAAAGGGGTGAATGTGAGCAAATGCCTCAATCCTTTAAAATAAGAAACATCTGGCTGCAATATTCGCATGCGAAGATTGTCATTTTTAAAAGAATAGCATTGTCTGTTTTAAAAGTTACGGGTGTGGCCAGGGCCAGATTTACGTATCAGCTAAATAAGCTATAGCTTCAGGCCCCACTCTCTTGGGGACCCCTAAAAAAATTAAAGGAAAAAACCAACTGGGTGTACATTTCCAAAGTATAAGATAAAATAACAAATATAATAAAGCCTACATACAGCAACAGTGTTTTGTATAGGCTCCTCTGATGTAAGTCATGGGCCCGCCTGCTCACCTGCTCCCTCAAATATCACTGGTTTGCTCATTTCTATATATAGGGTGCCTACATTCTGCATGGACTGGTTGCACGGCAAGATGTGCAAATGGCTTGAGATATCTATTAGGTCCATAAATTGCCATATAGCATATATTCAACCCAAAACTCACCGGCAATTTGTTGTTGACAAAGGACAGCTGGACATATAAAGGGCCCCATTACTTTCAGTAGCTTAGAGCCTCATCAAACCTAAATCCGGCCCTGGGTGTGAGAGCACATATATGCACACAGACACCCACAACCTTGAGGTTGCGCGTGCCTCTCACAAAGTCTTCCACCTCCTCTGGTGCCTGACAAATCATTTGAGAACAGAAAGGAAGTTATAAGCTCTGGCGCCGCTTTGGAGATGGAAGCGAAAAAAGCTGTCCAGGAAATGTAATCGAGGTGTGATTCTGAAGACATGTCCATTCTGCAGAGAGGCCCAAAGACCTTGGTTTTTATTTTATTGAACAGAATAAACTAGCTTGAGAGAGAGAGGGAGGGAAGAATGAATAATGTCCTAAGTTGCAAAGCATACGAAAGCTAATGTTTATCCTGCACATGCAGACGAGCAAAAGTTACAACCTGAGCGCCTAATGTTTTGCTGTGCTGGGATGCACTCTCTCACCCAGACATGTGCACTTCTGTTCAAGAGTGTGATAGAGCAGCAGAGCTCCAGGGGTCTATCATAGAAGCAGGGATGGTTGCTTTGGGCTGGGCTCCTGGCCTCTCTTGCAAGCCACTCTTCACAGCCTGTGTTTTGACCGTGGAGGGTGCAAATGGCCTGCTTTCAGCCATGCAATTGGTGTGCTTAGACTATGTGTGGGTCAGAAGCCAGGATGCAGGACTTGGGGCCGGCCCTATCATTGGGCAGTGTGAGGCTGGTCTGGCAGGGCGGCAGCAGCAGCAGCACTCTGGCTGTCCCTCCTCCTGAGCGCAGAGGTTTGCAACCTTCTGTTGGAGGGGAGAGCTGTGTGTGCCACTTGGTCTCTCTTGCCTAATGGCAGGGCCGGGCCTGACCCAAGCAGAAAGCGCAATATATAAATAAAAGTCCTTCAGGCAGAGGCGTAGGTAGGTCAGGTGGTACCCGGTGTGGGAAATGTCTTCTCCCCCCGCCCCATTGATTTTTATTTTATTTTATTTTTTGCCTGCAAAAATGGTTTTATGTTATTTCATATTTTCTTACAAAGGAATGTGGATTCTGGGCCCCTGACAACAAGTAGGCGACTGTGGACAGATACTTAAATCTACAGGATGGATTGTGTTTTGGCTCCACTGAATTTAAATTTCAGCCTTTGTGACATATGAAAAGCCAAGTAAACAGTTTTTTTTCGTGGAGGAGGGTCAAGATATTAACTGATATGCATGAAATTTCAGATATAGCCAAATAATCCCTAGTGTAGAAAGATAAGACCTTTGGAGCAGGCATTTTCAAAACAAAAAGTTTTTTTATGAACCACCCTAGTAGTGCAGTAATTGTTCCTTGATAATTTGTCACCCCCCCCTCCATGATGGCCCCTGGGGCGGCCTGCCCCCCTCCCTACGCCTCTGCCTTCAGGGTCTTTGGGACACATTTTTGATGCTCTGCTTAGATGGGGAACTGCGGAAACATTCCATTTTCATGGTATTTGTAGCATTTTGCAAGTAGGAGGGACAGTTTTTGTATATTTATAAAGTGCAGAAGCGGGAATCCCAAATGGTCAAGGGGGTGGAGCAAATAAAGGTTTATGCGTTGGGGACTTTTTAGAGAAAAGGTAAGTTAGAGGCGACTTCCTAAAAGTTTGTAAAATTATGCCTGGCATGGAGAAAGTGGACAGAGAGGTTTTTTCTCACCACACCAGAACTCGTGGACATCCAATGAAGCGAATGCTGGAAGATTCAGGAAAGTCATTCATGCAATGCAGAGTTAACCTGTGGAACTCCCTCCCACAGGAGGCAGAGAGGGCCAGGAACTTGGATGGTTTTAACATAGGATTAGACAAATTCATGGATGAGGAGAGATCTATCGATGGTCACTTGCCACAATGGCCATGCGCTGCCCCCACAGTTGGAGGCAGCCACGCTTTTGAATACTAGTTACTAAAAACCACAGGAAGGGAGAGGACTCTTGGGCAAAACTCTGGCTTGCTGGTTTCCTATAATGTGCACCTGGTTGTTCAGGGAGGCAGGAGAGGATATATTGTTCATTAATATTCTTCCTAACTTGCGCTAGCAAGTTCCTTCACGGGGCAGAGATTTACATTCCCCTTTTAAACACACAGCAGATAGCTGGTTGCAGGCTTGTTTAAGCCTCTCAATATTAGGGTCCTGGTAAGTCTCCTTATATCCCTCTTAAAAGAATGAACACACCACAATCTTCTGCAAAGTATATAAAAGAAGTTTACTCACATCATCAGTTCACAGTTGGATCCCTGAAGGCAGATTTAGTTACAAAGTATATTCATGTGGATCTATCCCATGTGGGGATAATCCCAGTGTCCTCTGTTGGCTGGAAGCCAACAGAGCGTCTCTAGCTAAAAGCTGCTCCAACGACAGAGGAGTGAAAGAGAGAGGGTGTGCTGTGTGTCTTGTGCTTTTGTTACCTGCACAGGTAAGGCCACGCCCACCTCTAGTCACATGCAAGAGGAAGGATGCTCCAGGCCAGAAGGAAACAGGAAGTTTTCGACTGGATGGGCCAAGCATTCCCCTGCATGTCCACTCTAGGAAAACAAGGAATGTTGTACTTGTCTGCTACTTATGTATCACATCCCACAGTTGTTGGCATCTTGACAGACAATGGAGTACACTTCTGGGGGTGAAGTCAAACTGCTGCGTTAACAGCACTGAAGTGATCTCCCTGGGGCACAAGCCCAGGCAGTGTCCTGGGATGTCCAGACAACAAGAACCTCCCCCCCCCCCCGCTGAGGTGCTCAAAGGAAATCGAAGCAACATGTTCATGCATCTGGTTGTCCCTTGTGAGAGCACAATGCTGGACATAAGTAGCAGTCAAGTACAACATTCCTTGTTTTCCTAGAGTGGACATGCAGGGGAATTAGGCCACTGGCCTGATACAGAAGGCTCTACTTATGTTCCAATTAGTCTGAAAAGTTGGCACTGGTATATAGCTACTGGTGTGTGTGTTTTTTTAAAAAAGAATAAAAAATAAAGGAAGAACCTTTTTTCTAAAGACAACATTAAATAAAGAACTAGGCACAGAGAAAACTGTTTAAAGACCATGGCAGCTCCATAATGCATCACAATTAGTTATCCTTTCTGCCTGACCTTTTTGGCCAAAATGGATCGATAAAAGGACAGCAGGAAACTGCAGGAATGAGAAGAGACTTGTGTTATGCTTAAAATTTCCCCCAGGGACCCCCAAGGCTGAAGTTCGTGGCACAACATTGTCTCAAAGCCTTGCTAGGTGGGTTTTTGCTGCAGTGCCTCCTTTGGGAGGGGAGAAGGGGGGGAGGCAGAGAATGCTTTGATGGTGGGATTTTGGATCAAGGGCAGCCTGATGTCCTCTGCTCGCTCGTATCAAATGTATTTCTGATTATATGGAAGCCGAAGCACGAAAAACAGCGAGAGATATGCATACAAATCTGAAAGCCAGATGCCTTTTGCATATCTTATCAATCTGCTGTGCACTTAAAACGGGGACTTTCACGGCCATTGCGAATCTGCAAAATCTGATTAAAAACAATCAACAAAACCAAAACATACCAGCACCCCGCAAGGAGCTTTCGTTCACCTAGGAAAGAGCTTGGATATGAGCCACTGACCGTTCCCCCATGCAATGGCACAAGTTGCTTTCAAGAAATAAAATGAAACCTTTGGCCTGGCGATGCTCCCAACAGGAAAAAACAAGAGTCTGAATTGGGGAGGCAGGGCCTCAGAACAGTGCAAGGAGGACATGCTCAAGCTCCAAGGTTTCACTGCTGGGATCTCAGTGAATAAACCATCTGGTACACCTTGGAGAACCCTCTGCCACCCAGAGAAGACCAGGATTTAATTTCCTTCCTCAGGGCCTGTAAGACAGAGCTATTCCGCCTGGCTTTCAACTTGAACTTAGCCTGATCTTTTATTCCCCTTCCTTCCCTCTCCCTCCCCTTTTTATGAAGATTACCCACTCTGGGATCCCACAGCTAATTCTCCCCTGGTCTCCTTGCTGGCCCAAATAGGACTAACTTAGCCAGCTAGCCCTGGTGATCATCTGATGTTTATTGGATGGATTTTCCCCCTAAACAGATTTTTGAATTCTGAATTATTCATGTTTTATACTATATTTTATGCTGTTTTTTGTTGAATCAATTAAGTGTTTTAAATTTGTTGTTAGCCGCCCTGAGCCCGGTTTTCTGAACCAGGAAGGGTGGGTATAAATAAAAAACTATTACAATAAACACAGGAAGGAGATCCCATTTCTGCCAGCTGCATTGCCAAGATCATACCCACCCACCCCCAAGCACTTTCAGTTTTCTTTTCCAGGTGGCACCAAACATGCTTAGCCTATGGGGCATGCTCAGTCCTCATTGGACAGAGGACTTGGACCTTTTCTTTTCAGGATGTGTTGGACTTCTGCATCCCTGGGGGTGGGAGTGAAATTGCGGTTCTGCTGAAAGTGCTGATACCCCCGTCTTGTTTCTGCTTGTTTCTCCAATGAAAATAGGAACATCCTACCATACTGTGATGGCCTGGGACTCAGGCTAGGACTCTGAACCAGAAGAGTCTCAGTCCGCACCAGATCCTTTGCCTCAGGCATCATCTGAACCTAGTCTGGGACCTGATCCTGAAGAGTCCCAGTCTGCACAGGTTCCCCTGCAACAAACACCAGCTGGGCCGAGTCAGGGGCCTGAGCCTGCCTTGGCTCCAGATGTGGGGATGACCTCGTTGCCTCCAGCTGGGCCATCACTTACAGCTGCTCCACTACCGGTTGGGTCAGGGGAGGCTGAGGCGGCCTCTGGGTCTAGTAACCCACCGACGTCTCCCGAGCTGCAGAGACTCAGGTCTGAAAGAAGGAGAGACCTGGGTACTCACAGGAGGAGTGCTCACCTTCGGGTGAAACAGGGAGGTGAGTCGCCAGGGGATCAGGGCTGGCCACTACCCTGACAAAGATAAAAGGCTGTTGAACCTCGCCCCAGGTTGTGGGGGCAACATTGCTGTATGCTAGATCCTGTACCTGTCCTTGCCTGGTTTCCTGCCTCGTGTCCTGCCTTGGCCCTTCTGGACAGACTCCCCATGAAATCTTTGGATTCTAGACCGGTCCTGGACCACGTTTCATGGGTTACCCCCAGGCCCAGCACATCTGCATCCCTGGGGGTGGGAGTGAAATTGCGGTTCTGCTGAGCATGCTGATACCCCCATCTTGTTTCTCCAATGAAAATGGGAACATCCTACCATACCTTCCAACATGTCTCCAATGAAAATAGGGATGTCCTAATGAAAAGTGGGACAAGATGGAGCAAGCTTGTTTTCTCCTGCTCTGGAGGGTAGGACTCGAACTGATGGCTTCAAGTTACAAGGAAGGAGATTCTGACTGAACATCTTCAGGAAGAACTTTATGATGGCAAGAAGTGTTGGACAGTGGAACAGATGCACTTGGAAGGTTGTGGCCTCTCCTTCCTTGGAGGTCTTCAAGCAGAGGTTGGTTGGTCACCTGTCATGGATGCTTTAGCTGAGATTCCTGCATTGTGAAGGGTTGGACTAGATGGGGGCCCTTTTCCAACTCTACGGTTCTGTGCTTCCAGGATCAAATCAGAAACCAGGTCAGCTTCTGTAAATCCAGGACTGTCCCTGGAAAATAGGGACAACTCAGAGGGTCTGAAGTTGGGGTTCTTTCTCGGAATGCAGATGAGCTTTTCTGTACCACTGATGGTGGCAGAGACCGGTCCATTTCCTGAGATGCATCCCATGTGAAAGTCAAGAAGATAATTCTGGGATTGAAGGAAAGTGTGTGTGTGTGTGTATGAATGCCGGCGTTATCTAGGTTCCAAGACATTTCATCCCAAGGCAGCTGAGTGTATCTTAATATGCATGTAAAAGTGTGTGTCTCGCCCCCCCCCCTCCCATCTCCCACATGGAAAATATTTGCAACTGCCTTTGCCATTTGAAGGATCCGTTGCCAGGGACATTTCAAGGTGATACGCAAGTGCTGTGTTTGGAAGATCACAGAGCATTAACGCGGCAGGAGACAGAGAGAAAGAAAGTTGAAAAGTTACCTGCCTCCTCCTCCTCCTCTTCGCGCTGTGCCTTTGCTGCGTCCTTCTTAAAATTCGCCTCCTCCATTCACTGCCCTTTTAAAGAAGCAGAAATCTCTTTCTCTCCCCCCTCTCTCTGAACTGGAAAATCCAGATCTGCATTATCGGCAGATTTGCTGTATCTGAGAAAGAGGCCTTCTTGAATGCTCTGGAAAATACAGGCAATTTCTGCCCAAGGTTAGATTCCTGAAGGCACCTCAAAAAGACATGAAATCAAACATAACATTGGAGGGGGGTGGGAAGGAGATGGCTTTCTTTGCAAAGTCAATGAGCACCTGTTTGTCTGAGAAGGACACTTGTTTAAACAAAAATGCCTGTTTAGAAGATGATGAGCTGCTCTGGTCCCAGTTTCATAGCAGTAATAAAAAGATAAACCTTGATAAGGAAGGAAGGAAGGAAGGAAGGAAGGAAGGAAGGAAGGAAGGAAGGAAGGAAGGAAGGAAGGAAGGAAGGAAGGAAGGAAGGCAAAGCTGGGAAACATTTTTACCATGCTACGAGATAAAAAATATAAACCTAGTGATTCAAAGTTCTCACATTTGGTTAACTGAAATATTTATACCACACATTTAACCTAATTAGGATTCCCAACATCGCTTAAGGGCAATGCAAACACCCCAAATTGTTATTCAAACAAAAATGTGAACAGACCTAGTCACTGCCTCTCTGATGAACCGACCTCACAGGGTTGTTGTGAGCAGGGAGAACCATGCATATGCAATTATAAAGATACAGTGGTACCTCAGGTTACATACGCTTCAGGTTACAGACGCTTCAAGTTACAGACTCCGCTAACCCAGAAATAGTGCTTCAGGTTAGGAATGGACCTCCGGAACGAATTAAGTACTTAACCCGAGGTACCACTGTATCCATATATACTGTTGTGGGTTTGGGGTGCCAGTCTACATAATGCCCTGAATCTGTAAAGACAGAAGGTATGAGAGCAAGCTTGCCCAACCAGTCCTTTTGCCCAGGCAATGGCTGTGGATGACTATTTAAGCACCACGATTCAAATAACCGAAGAATTTATCTGTGCCGTAGGATGAATGGTCTCACCTAGCTGCCAGGTAGAGACCAATAGCTGGAGAGGAGCATGAGAAGAAGCTGGAAGCAGGGGGGGAGCTAGAGATATGGTGAACTGCTAGATCTGTGCTGGATACCAAACTGTGACACATTTTCCCCAAAAATACAGGTGTGTTTTTACACTTGCAAGACTGGATGCTTTGCCATCTGCGGTATTTGAGGGTCGATTCCAAAAGATCCCGCCTGAGAAACGTCTTTGCCCCTGTGGAGATGGTAGCACCGAAACAGCGGCACACGTCCTCCTGTCCTGTACTCTCTACAAAGACCTGGGGAACGGGATCATCACCCCACTCGTACTAACCATCCCAGGGCACTCAGCCACTGCCACAATGTCCTTTCTTCCACCAGATCAAAATGAGCAGATAACAGCAAAGGTTGCTAGGTTCATAGCCGGGGCAATCAGAATAAGGGTCCCTGCTGATTCAGGACTTTAAGTTGTGCTTTTATATCAAATTTCCTTTTCTGCATATACTGTAATGTTTTATTGTTGCTATATCCATTGGCTAATGTGAATAAAGTTTAATCTCTCTCTCATAGAGTTGTAGAGTTGGAAGGGATCACCAAGGTCACCACAACCCTCTGCAATTCAGGAATCTCAACTAGAGCACCCACAACACATGGTCCTGCAACCTCTGCTTAAAAACCTCCAAGGAAGGAGAGTCCACCACCTCCTGAGGGAGACCGTTCTATTTTCAAACAGCTCTTACGGTCAGAAAGTTCTTCCTGAGGTTGAGGCAGAATCTCCTTTCTTATCACTTGAAGCCATTGGTTCGAGTCCTACCCTCCAGAGCAGGAGAAAACAAACTTGCTCCATCTTCCATGTGAGAGTCTTTGCCACGGTCCAGTCTACGGGTGATCGAAGTCCTGGCTGATGATGTTGGGACCGGGGACAAGATGGTGGGGTGGGGACAGGAACAAGAGTCCAGAAGCCAGGGGTCCGAGGGTCGAGAAGCAAGGAGTCGTGAAGCCGAGGGTCAAGAAGCAAGGAGTCAAGAAGCCAAGGTCCAAGGATCAGGAAGCAAGAAGCCAAACGCAGCAAAACAGGAATTGCGTTGCTGTGGCAAAGAGCCAAAGGGAAATGCTGACCTTATATCCCTTCCCGGCTCTTGCCACCAGGTGCAGTGAGTTACCAATCAGCCTCACCTGTGCGGCCACACCTTGCCTCTTCTGAACAAACTTAGGAAGGCCCCAGCCCTGCGAAGCCCTACTGGTCTCAGGGCCCAGCTCCTGCATGCACTCCTGACAGTCTTTTAGATAGTTGAAGATGGCTATCATATCTCCTCTCAGTCTCCTCTTTTCCAGGCTAGACATACCCAGCTCCTTCAACTGTTCCTCATAAGGCTTAGTTTCCAGACCCTTGATCATCTTGGATGCCCCTTCTCTGCACATGTTCTAGCTGGTCAATATCCTTCTTAAATTGTGGCACCCAGAACTGGACACAGGACTCCAGGTGTGGTCTGACCAAGGCAGAATAGAGTGGGACTGTGACTTCCCTTGATCTGGACACTAGACTTCTGTTGAGGCAGCCTGGAATAACATTAGCCTTTTTTTGGTGCTGTTGATTCATGTTAAGGTTGATGATGGAGAAGCAAGATCTGTTGAAGACACTCTGAGCCCCCTCTATCTTATGCTCGTGTTGTACGTATGTGTACATATCTACCAACGCTGCTACAACATACAGTGTTGCCAGATTCTGCACAGCAGCACTCAAAATTCGTCAGACGATGACTTGTGCCTCAAACTAGATTTAATGAGCACTCATATCAGAGTGCTCTGCAGATTGATAGCTATAGTCTTATATATACTAACCTCTTATGATCTGCCACTCCCGTCTAATGTTCCTAACCCTTCTTTTAGACTATCCTAGCTTCCTTCAAGTGAAAGCTGGACCATAAAGAAGGCTGATCGCCAAAAAATGGATGCTTTTGAATTATGGTGCTGGAGGAGACTCTTGAGAGTCCCACGGACTGCAAGAAGATCCAACCTCTCCATTCTGAAGGAAATCAGCCCTGAGTGCTCACTGGAAGGACAGATCCTGAAGCTGAGGCTCCAAGACTTTGGCCACCTCATGAGAAGAGAAGACTCCCTGGAAAAGACCCTGATGCTGGGAAAGATGGAGGGCACAAGGAGAAGGGGATGGCAGAGGACGAGATGGTGGGACAGTGTTCTCAAAGCTACCAGCATGAGTTTGACCAAACTGCGGGAGGCAGTGGAAGACAGGAGTGCCTGGCGTGCTCTGGTCCAGGGGGTTGCGAAGAGGCAGACATGACTAAATGACTAAACGACTAAACAACAACAAGCTTCCTTTAGATTTTTATAGACTTTTAATTCTTTTTAGTTTTTCAAAGCATTTTTCAGATTTGAAATGACTGTACCCCCCTTAATGCTGGTCTGTGACCGTAATAAAGATTTGATTTGATATGTGCGTATATGAGGGTCTCCCACCTTGGTGGATACTGAACAGGTCTTTGGCCGGGATGGGAGACTGGTTGGGCCCCAATCCTTGGCCTGATACCTCATGTTTCACGGCAGAAGAAACCCAGCACATAAATGCTGGAAAATAAGACAGGCACAAATATTTGGGCAAGCAAGGCAAACTTTGGACTTTACCAGAGACAAATTCCGGTGACCGCAGAATCAGAAGAAGAAAAAGAATTGGGATTGGTTTGTTTGCTTGGCTCCCCCACCCCCCTCCTTTGGCGGCCAAAAGCCCCGTTCCCCCACTCCAGCCCCTATTTGCCTCCCCACCATTTCTCATCAAGCAAAGCTCTTGAGACCTCAGCACCCGCTTTCCGCCGCGATTTCCTTGACAACACGGAGAGGCAGCGATAGACAGCTGCTCTAAAGTCCTCCTTAGAGCAACCTGGAATTTGATGTCATAACAACTGTTTTTCTACCGCGTGTGTCAAAAAGGAAAGGGCTCTCCAGGAGGGGAAACAGGAGAGATTTAATTATAGAGCTGCATTGTGAGATCCCTCTTCTCTCTCTGCGCATGGGTTTTTGTACATGTGCATCTCCCACTATTATGATTTGGCTACAAGTGCATCGTGGCCGATGGGGCCACGCACACAAAGGAAAGCCATGGGTGTAACGGCAGAGGCACCCGACTTACCTCTGTTTGGGTGCTCCAAGGACAAGCTCTTATTTTGATTTCTGCAAATCAGGTTACGAGAAAGCGGCGGCCGACCCGACACCTGGCGGAAACCAGCAAGCATGACCCGAGCGCAAGGGCACTCTCATCTCCTGTGGTTTCAGAAGCATCGCTGTCTACAGCTGCAGAGTCAGAACATAGCCACCCTGACTAGCAGCCATCGATAGCCCCTCTCCTCCTCCGTGAATTTGTCTAATCCTCTTCTAAAACCATCCAGTTTGGTGCCCATCTCTGCCTCCTTCAGGAAGGAGTTCCATAGATTAACTATGCACTGCATGAAGAAAGACTTTCTATTCTCTTTTTTAAAAAAAATAAATTTTATTAGTTTTTAATATATCATTTTCAACAGTAATTAAACATACTTTTACATCTTATACAGGTTTTTTTTACTTCCATCAATATCTGAAAGTTTTCCAACCTATTCCCTTAATATACATTTCATACTTTCACTATTACATTTAAATCTCATAACTAATATCTCTATTCTTTCTCTACTTTGCAATGTTTCATATATTTCTCCTTACAAAACTTATTGTAGTCCTACTAGCATAACTTGTTGATTACAGCTGCTCTTCAAAGAATTCGTATATTTCCTCCAATCTTCTGTGAATCTCCGGTTCTGCAGGTTTCGAATCCTTCTTGTCATTTTATCTAATTCTGCGTAGTCCGTTAATTTTATCTGCAATTCTTCTCTCGTCGGAATTTCCTCTTGCTTCTGAAAGACTTTCTCTTCTCTGCCCTGAATCTTCCAACATTCAGCTCCATTGTATGCCCATGAGTTCTACTATTAGGAGAGAGGGGAATTTCCCCCCTTCTGTCCACTTTCTCTTGGTCATGCATATGTTCAGGCCTGTCTTACCCATGGAGGCTAGTAGCACAGGGCACCCGGGCACCAAGTTCTGGAGGGCACCAGGCGAGAGCCCGGGGAACACCAAACGAACGCGCTGAGAGAGCGAGGGTGCATGCATCTCTCCCGCCGATCGTCGGCTCAGTTTTTTTTCCCTTTCAGCCTGCAGGTGCCAAATTCTGTGGGGCACCAGAAGGCTAAAAGGGGGGAAACCGAGCTGACGTTCGCGTGGTGTGCTGCCTGCCGTGGCCACCGTGGCACAAAGTGGCCAGCTGAGCCGGGAGGCGCCGCGTCCAGCCTGCGCCTCTTCCCTGCCAGAGGGGCTGCCCTCCAGCTGCTGCCCACCTCCTCCAGCCCTAAAAAAAGGTCAACTCTAAGAAAGGGGAGGCGCCAGAGGGATCTTTGCACCATGGCGGCGGATATGTTTAAGATGGCCCTGCATACGTTTATCAACTTTTATTATGTCATCTCTTACCTGTGTTTTCTTTAAACCAGGGACGTGCCAGGGATACCACAGACAGGGACTCTTTGGCTCTCAAGATGTTGTTAGACTCCAACTCCCAGTAGCCTCGGTAGGACAGAACGCCCAATGGGCAGCAAGGACGTTGGCAGGAGTTGAAGTCTAGCGACATCATGGAGGTCCACATTTTCTGGTTAACTGCCCCAGCAGAAATTGCTCCAGGCGTGAAGAGATAAGTCCTGCTCCCTGGTTATGGACCTACCTGATTGTAATGGCCAACAACACTGAGACATCATTTAAGATTTTCCCACAATGCTCCAGTGCACCCAGCATAGTACCATTCTGGGGGGTTTGGGGAAATTTGAATGACAGCTTGTAGCTGCCCATTGTGGGGAGACCAGGTCAGGGGTCAATGTGAATAGGCCAAATTGGAATCCTACTTTCTGGTCTTGCTCAGGGGTGGGTGGGGGATGGAAGTATTGACCTGGTTCAAATGTTTGCGTGAGCCTGCTCTCCCCTCCCTCTTCTTCACCACATCAGCTTCCAGTTTAAACCAGTGCTTTTTCCTCTTAAAGATGTTTAGGGGTACTCTCATTTTGGCTCAAGAAAATCACCATTTTATAGTTCAAATTGGGAAAAATAAATACAGTCAATGGACTAAAGTACCAAGATTCAAAAAATGTTTAGGGGTATGCGTACCCCGGCGTCCCCCCAGAAAAAAGCACTGGTTTAAACCAACCACAGTTTGTTAGTTCTCCTGATCCGGACACTGTGGTTAGTTCTATGATTTATCTAACTAGGCCAGGCTAAAAACCACCATTTGATCTCAGCATGTGTGAAGGAAACACTATTGTGCTGGCAAAGAGGGGTTTGGGGAGGGCAGAACCCGAAGCTTTTGGATGTAACAATAAACTATGGGTTGAGCATGATGTTTGAAACCTCCCACTGCCTGTCTCCAGCCGTAGAAGCCCATAAATTAAAGGTAAAGGGACCTCTGACCATTAGGTCCAGTCGTGGCCGACTCTGTGGTTGCGGCGCTCATCTCGCTCCATAGAAGAACTTCAATTCCTTATCCTGTCTAGATCACAAGTAGCCAATACGGTGATCTCTGGGTGCCCCAGCCAGCATGGCCAATGGTTACAGCTTCAGGAGACCTGACAAACTGTGGTTGGTCTAAAATGATAGGAAGTGGAATCCAACTTTTCTTCTAGTGCTTCTTGTAGCCAGTGACTCCACTTTAAATTTTGAGCTGCATGCAGGTTTGTGGGGGGTTTTTAAAACTGGTTTATTAATGCTGTGGGTGTCTTGTAGAAATTGTTTTTTGAATCTTTTAATTATCATTGAAGCTGTAATTTTAAATAGCCCTTGTGTAAGCTGCTTTGAGTTTTGCTCAGCAAGACAGCTTATAAATATTTTAAAATACAGTGGTACCTTGGGTTAAGAACTTAATTCATTCCGGAGGTCCGTTCTTAACCTGAAACTGTTCTTAACCTGAAGCGCCACTTTAGCTAATGGGGCCTCCTGCTGCCGCTGCCGTGCCGCCACTGCACGATTTCTGTTCTCATCCTGAAGCAAAGTTCTTAACCCCAGATACTATTTCTGGGTTAGCGGAGTCTGTAACCTGAAGCGTATGTAGCCCGAGGTACCACTGTAAATGGCATGAGGGACCCAGTCAGTGATTCTATGTGTGGGTTAAAATGAAAGTAATAACCTCTGCTTCTTGCACAGTAACTTATCATGAGGCCAGTCCTCAAGAAGAGAGAGAGAGAGAGAGAAGAAACCATAGATATGAACACTTACCATATTTTTTGCTCTATTAGACTCACTTTTTCTCTCCTAAAAAGTAAGGGGAAATGTGTGTGCGTCTTATGGAGCGAATGCAGGCTGCGCAGCTATCCCAGAAGCCAGAACAGCAAGAGGGATTGCTGCTTTAACTGCACAGCGATCCCTCTTGCTGTTCTGACTTCTGGGATTCAGAATATTTTTTTTCTTGTTTTCCTTCTCCAAAAACTATGTGCGTCTTATGGTCTGGTGCGCCTTATAGAGCGAAAAATATGGTAATTTCCCCCCCTTTATTCCCCCCCCAAAAAACTAGGTGCATCCTATGGGGCGGTGCGTCCTATGGGGCGAAAAATACAGTATTTCCCATCCACATTGTATTCATTTAGAGACCTGCTGTGGCCAATGCAAATTCCCTTTTTGTGACATTTCATGCAGCGGGATTATTCCCCCTAAGGGGTAACATCCTGTTATTGGGGCACAAGAATGGGAATGAATGGTTTTACTTAAAACTAAGCAGATTCCTGCACCCGCTGAAAACTTCACAGCTTGCAAGTGTTAAGGCGCGCCATGGCATTAACAAATGAAATTCTTTCATGGAAATTATTTGGGCGACTCTTAATTAAATTTGCTCGGGAGTAAGGGGTGAACATAAAATGAGATAGCTGAGGAGGGCAGCTCTGAATCCTTATCCTAGCCAGAAAGTGCAAACGGGGGTGGGGGATAGTTACCCTTGTAGCTTTGCATTCCCTAACCACAAGTTAAACACCGCTGCTACATTTCCTGGCATGGGGTTCAAGAAGAAAACAAGACATGGGGTTTGTCCACACTTCTGCTTGTCCTGTAACTAGTAAGCAAGGCTCTGAGAGGTTCTGCCTTTGCTTCGCCACTTCCCCCCAGAAAACCTGCTCTTTAGTGCTAAATTGGAACAAACAGCAGTCCAAACCTGATTGCCCTTTGTTTCCTGTTCAGTGCTAAAGATTGCACTTACCTGGGGGAAAGCGGAGAGGGAAACAGAGATGTGGATAAGCCTAAGTCGAGCCTTCAAACACAACCTTTCTTTATCATGTCATAACCAGTGCTTCGTCGAATCATAGAATTGTAGAGATGGAAGGGACCACGAGGGCCATCTAGTCTAACCCCCTGCAATGCAGGAATCTTTTGCCCACCGTGAGACTCGAACCCATGACCCTGAGATTAAGAGGCTTGCGCTCTACCGACTGAGCTACCCTAGTTAAGCAAGGAGATGCAGACACACATATACGCCTCTCCACACAGCACATGGTTAAACTGCTTGCAGGTCTGCCATTGGGGTATCTGGCTGGCCACTGTGAGAACAGGATTCAGTACTAGGTGGGATATAGGTCTTATACAGCAGAACTCATTTGGGGCTTTGAGCACTAATGTGAACAGCTTGAATTGGGCCCAGAAATGAACTAGCAACCAAGGCAAGCTGTTTTAAAATGGAGGTTGTGGGAGATGATGATGATGATGATGATGATTACCCCGCCAATCTGGCTGGTTCCCCAGCCACTCTGGGAGGCTCCCAACAGAATATTAAAAACACAATAAAACATCAGACATTTAAAACTTCCCTAAACAGTACTGCCTTCAGATGTCTTCTAAAAGTCAGATAGTTGTTTATTTCCTTGACATCTGATGGGAGGGTGTTCCACAGGGCGGGTGCCACCACTGATAAGGCCCTCTGTCTGGTTCCCTGTAACTTGGCTTCTCGCAGGGAGGGAACTGCCAGAAGGCCCTTGAAGGAGGATCTCAGTGTCCGGACAGAACGATGGGAGTGGAGATGCTCCTTCAGGTAAACTGGGCCAAGGCCATTGAAGGTATACTGGGCCAAGGCTTTGAAGGTCGGCACCAACACTTTGAATTGTGCTGGAAACATACTAGGCACCAATGTAGGTCTTTAAAGGACTGGTGTAATATGGTCCCTGCGACCACTCCCAGTCACCCATCTAGCTGCTGCATTCTGGATTAATTGTAGTTTCCGGGTCACCTTCAAAGGTATCCCCACAGGATACCTAGCAGGAGATAACCAAAGCATGCTCCACTCTGGCCAGACAGCCTGCAGGCAGCTGCCTGGACACAGAATTGACCTGCACCTCCATGGACAGCTGTGAGTCCAAAATGACTCCCAGGCTGCGCACCTGGTCCTTCAGGGGCACAGCTACCCCATTCAGGACCAGGGAATCCTCCACACCCGCCCACCCCCTGTCCCCCAAAGACAGCACTTCTGTCTTGTCAGGATTCAACCTCAATCTGTTAGCCGCCATCCAACCTCCAACTGCCTCCAGACACTCACACAGGACCTTCACCGCCTTCACTGGTTCCGATTTAAAAGAGAGGTACGTAGAGCTGGGTATCATCTGCAAGCAACCCCAGCCAGCAATCTGGCCACTGTAATTTGGACCGGCTGACATTTCCGAGCCATCTTCAAGGGCAGCCCCACAGAGAGCGCATTGCAATAATCCAATCTGGAAGTTAGCAGAGCGTGGAGCATTATTCCCCATGCTGTCAGCTAGCTGCTGCTGCTGGCAGATCCCAAGAGAACGGACAGGGTGATCATGTAATGCCAGAGGACAACTGTGCTATTAATAGCTCTTTTCCCCAAACTGTCAGCTCACGTTGATTTATCAACTCATTCTGCAAACACACCCACACACACTGCCACTCTCCCCTCCTGGCACACAACTCTTTCGGTATTTGCTTTTTCCAAGGACTCGGCACATCATTTCCTTGTTTACCTTTACCTGGCCAAAAATAGGACACCTTTCTGGCTGGGGTGCCTGGGAGGAGAGGCCCAGCCCAGCCCAGCTACAGAGAGGGAAAACTAAGGAAGCAGAATGCTGGAAGATTCGGGACAGATAAAAGAAGGTACATCTTTGTGTGGTGCGTAGTTAAACCATGGAACTCACTGCTACAGGAAGCAGGGATGGCCTCCAATTCGGGTGGCTTTCAAAAAGGATGGGGCAAATTCATGGAGAAGTATTTCAATGGCTATGAGCCAGAATGGATGTGTTCTGCCTCCACATTTTTCATCTCTGCCAAGCTAAGCAGTTGGCTCCTTATCTCTCTCGTCCTGACCTAGCCACTGTGATCCACGCAACAGTCACCTCCAGGCTTGATTATTGTAACTCGCTCTATGCAGGGCTGCCCTTGAAGCCGACCCAGAAACTCCGGCGGGTGCAGAATGTTGCGGCGAGACTCCTGATGGGGTCCTTGCCACGGGATCACATTCACCCAGTGCTATATCAGCTGCACTGGCTCCCGGTGGAGTACAGGGTCAGGTTTAAGGTGCTGGTTTTAACCTCTAAAGCCCTATGTGGCCTAGGACCCTCTGTGCTGGTCCTGAGGGTTAACCACGCGGCGAGGTCCGAGTCCAGTCCGAGGTCAAGGGTGCGGTATGTAGGCTGTCTGTCAAAGCTGAAGCTGGGTCCAAGGCAGGGAGTCGGGTGAGGTCAGGAACTCTGGCAGAAGAGCAGGACAGGGTGCAGGCAGGAACAGGCTACCAACAATGTTGCTCCCGTAACCTGGGACTAGGGCTGGCTGGCTTTTATCTGTCCCGAGGCATAGGGTGGCCCCGGTCCACAGGGGACTTGCCTCTCCCGGCCTGGAGGCGAGCACTCCTCCTGCGGGAACTTAGTTCCCTCCGCCTCTCTGCCCTGAGCCTCTGCAGCTCAGGAGAGGCTGGAGGGTTACCGGACCCAGAGGCAACCTCAGCTTCCTCTGCCGGGGCTGAGAGTGGAGCACCTACAGGCAATGGGTCCTCCATCACCTCCGGAGCCAGAGCAGACTCAGATGGTGTCTGCACCTGAGGATCCAGCACAGGTGAGGACCCTTCAGGCTCAAGCCACAGCCCCTGGCTCTGGAGGCAGGGACTCCTGTGCAGACTGGGATTCCTCAGGTTCAGCCTCTGAGTCTGAATCCCAGGCTATCACACCCTCATACCTACGGGACTGCCTCTCCTGTTATGCCCCGCGGAGGACCTTAAGGTCGACAAATGACAACACTTTGGAGGTCCCGAGTCGCAAGGAGGTTAGATTGGTCTCAACTAGGGCCAGGGCCTTTTCAGTACTGGCCCCGATCTGGTGGAACGCTCTGTCCCAAGAGACCAGGGACCTGTGGGGCTTGACATCTTTCCGCAGGGCCTGCAAGACAGAGCTGTTCCACCAGGCCTTTGGCCAGGGCACAGCCTGGCCCCCTCTCTCCTTCTGTAATTCTCATAGAACTCTAGCCCAATAGTTGCCATTAATTTGATTCTGAATTGATTTTAGAATGTATTTCAATTAATTGATTGTGGTTTTATGTAAACTGTGCTACTTTTATTGTTAGCTGCTCTGAGCCCGGCTTCGGCTGGGGAGGGTGGGATATAAATAAATTATTATTATTATTATTATTATTATTATTATTATTATTATTACTGGTAGCCACAGGTGGGGAGAGGTCTCTTGTGCTTGAATCCTGATCCCATGGGAGCCTGGTTGGCCACTGTGAGAACAGAATGCTGGACAAGAAAAGGGCCGTTGACCTGATTCTGCATGCTCATCTTAACGTTCCTATGGGACGCAGGTGGCGCTGTGGTCTAAACCACTGAGCCTCTTGGGCCTGCCAATCGGAAGGTTGGCGGTTCAAATCCCTGTGACGGACTGAGCTCCCGTTGCTCAGTTCCAGCTCCTGCCAACCTAGCAGTTCAAAAGCACACCAGCGCAAGTAGATAAATAGGTACCGCGGGAAGGTAAATGGCATTTCCATGCACTCTGGCTTCCGTCACAGTATCCAATTGCACCAGAAGTAGTTTAGCCATGCTGGACACATGACTCGGAAAGCTGTCTGTGGACAAACGCCGACTCCTTTGGCCTGAAAACGGAGATGAGCGCTGCAACCCCATAGTCGCCTAAACCATCTAGGGGTCCTTTACCTTTTTGTTTTATTCTTTATGTCAGAACTTCATCATGGAGTGAAAATGTCCATGCGCTATTGGTGCTCATGATCCAACAGAGAGAAAATAATAATAATTATTATAACAACAACAACAACATGTGTACATGTGAAAAGGATCTAGGAGTCTTGGTTGACCACAAACTTGACATGAGCCAACAGTGTGACGCGGCAGCTAAAAAAGCCAATGCAATTCTGGGCTGCATCAATAGAGTATAGCATCTAGATCAAGGGAAGTAATAGTGCCACTGTATTCTGCTCTGGTCAGACCTCACCTGGAGTACTGTGTCCAGTTCTGGGCACCACAGTTCAAGAAGGACACTGACAAACTGGAACGTGTCCAGAGGAGGGCAACCAAAATGGTCAAAGGCCTGGAAACGATGCCTTATGAGGAACGGCTAAGGGAGCTGGGCATGTTTAGCCTGGAGAAGAGGAGGTTAAGGGGTGATACGATAGCCATGTTCAAATATATAAAAGGATGTCACATAGAGGAAGGAGAAAGGTTGTTTTCTGCTGCTCCAGAGAAGCGGACACGGAGCAATGGATCCAAACTACAAGAAAGAAGATTCCACCTAAACATTAGGAAGAACTTTCTGACAGTAAGAGCTGTTCGTCAGTGGAATTTGCTGCCCAGGAGTGTGGTGGAGTCTCCTTCTTTGGAGGTCTTTAAGCAGAGGTTTGACAACCATATGTCAGGAGTGCTCTGATGGTGTTTCCTGCTTGGCAGGGGGTTGGACTCGATGGCCCTTGTGGTCTCTTCCAACTCTATGATTCTATGATTCTAACAACAACTTATTATTTATACCCCACCCATCTGGCTGGGTTTCCCCAGCAACTCTGGGCTGTTTCCAGCAAAGTATTAAAATACAATAATTCATCAAATATTAAAAGCTTCCCTAAACAGGGCTGCCTTCAGATGTCATCATCTCTCATCCAAGCAAACACAATCCTTTCTAGGGGGACATGGATCCTGCAATGGTGAGACTTTCAATCTGGTCCTTCTTCCAAGGAGTTCAGGGTTTCCTACAAGCTTCTACTTGGCCACTAGGAGAAGAGGGTGTTGGACTGGATGCAGCCCCCTTTGGCCTTATCCAGCAGGCCCTTCTTCTTCTTCATCTGAGCACAAATCAAAGTGTTGGTGCTGACCTTTAAAGCCCTAAACGGCCTCGGCCCAGTAGACCTGAAGGAGCATCTCCACCCCCATCGTTCTGCCCGGACACTGAGGTCCAGCTCTGAGGGCCTTCTGGCGGTTCCCTCATTGAGAGAAGTGAGGTTACAGGGAACTAGACAGAGGGCCTTCTCGGTGGTGGCACCCGTCCTGTGGAACGCCCTCCCAGCAGATGTCAAGGAAATAAACTATCTGACCTTGAGAAGACATCTGAAGGCAGCCCTGTTCAGGGAAGTTTTTAATATTTAATGCTGTATTTTTAACACTCGATTGGGAGCTGCCCAGAGTGGCTGGGGAAACTCAGCCAGATGGGCGGGGTATAAATAACAAATTCTTCTTCTTCTTCTTCTTCTTCTTCTTCTTCTTCTTCTTCTTCTTCTTCTTCTTCTTCCTTGCTAGCAGGAGAGAAGAGTTGCTCTCCCCCTTTGGGTTTCTCCATCCATCCATCCTGTCCCCTCCCCCACCCCAGGAGAGGGACCCCCCTTGGCCACGATTGCCTGCTGCCAGGTTTCCATCAGGAAGTGGGACTTGAGGACCTCAAGGACAAGCTGATGTCCCTTTAAGGTAATCTCCCTGCGCACGTGCACGTTACATTGTTTGGCAGATTGATGCTAATGGAAATGCGCAGTTATGTTATGTAACAGAAAGCCCGCTGGAAGACAGTGATGGATGAGTTATGTGTAAGCAGAGCATTAACATAACTTACATTATTGCTTTCCCATAATCTTGGGTAGTACAGGGAGGACCACACAGCGAGCAGGATTATCGGGGAGGAACCGGCAGGGCGGGGAGAGGGAGGGTTATCTGAAGGGGTGCATTACTGCTGGCTCTGAAACAAGAGATGCGCTGGACCGTCCGGTCGCTTTGCAGGGAAGGAATGTGGGTTCCCAGGTGGGATTTTGGGACATCCTGGGTCTCTATAAAATTTCATTGGCCCAGTCTTCAAATGTGCACACCGCACTCAGAGATCATAAGTGCTGAAGTGCATCCACAGCAGGATTTCAAATCTAATGGGGATCTGACTCTGCACACCTGTGTCTCACATCGGGAGGCAATGGGATGTCCAGATGCTCTGGCACGCAATTGCACTAAAAAGTAACAGAAGACGTGATGCGGTGTGCCAGACCCTGCTGTCTTGAAATCTCAGGTTTCATTTCCTTTTTTAAAAACCCCCACCAAGTTTCTAGTCCTTTTGGAGAGGTTTGAAGACATGGGAAATACCTGGCTGAGATCTCAGATGCCACAGAAGTTGGGGTTAGGGTTGGGGCTTCAGTTCCCTGCACTTCTCCTTGTTTAGCAAAGCCAGATTAATGATGCACCCTTACTCAGAAGTGTTGTTAAATGGGGCTCGCTCCCAGGTGAATGGGTGCAGGTGTAAGAATCCGCTGCTGATGAACCAACAATGTGCTTACTTAATTGGTATGTTTTGGGAGGAAACCTAGACAGCATCTTAAAAAGCAGAGACATCACCTTGTCAACAAAGGTCTGTATAGTTAAAGCTATGGTTTTCCCAGTAGTGATGTATGGAAGTGAGAGCTGGACCATCAAGAAGGCTGATCGCCGAAGAATGGATGCTTTTGAATTCTGGTGCTGGAGGAGACTCTAGAGAGTCCCATGGACTGCAAGAAGATCAAACCTCTCCATTCTGAAGGAAATCAGCCCTGAGTGCTCCCTGGAAGGACAGATCCTGAAGCTGAGGCTCCAATACTTTGGCCACCTCGTGAGAAGAGAAGACTCCCTGGAAAAGACCCTGATGTTGGGAAAGATGGAGGGCACAAGGAGAAGGGGACGACAGAGGATGAGAGGGTGGAACAGTGTTATCGAAGCTACCAGCATGAGTCTGACCAAACTGCAGGAGGCAGTGGAAGACAGGAGGGCCTGACGTGCTTTGGTCCAGGGGCTCACGAAGGTCAGACACGACTATACGACTGAACAACAACAACAATTCATATGTGTGTGCTAAGAGTTTAGGAGTGTGAACAGGCCTCTCTTGACAGATCAAGATGCTGTTCTCCTCTCTTGATCAAGGCACTGTGTATTTCGGGTTGGGGGGGGAGTTAACTGAGGAAAGAACAGTCCCTCAATGTGTTATGATGCTGCACATTAGTGTTAAGGTTCACTAGAAAACACTGCCCAGTCGGTGACACCGTGGGTTTATTTTTAAGCTGTTAATTAGGAGAATAAGTTTTAAAGTAAGACAGTTAATCAATTCTTTTTTTAAAAAAATGTGGTTGGCAGTCCTAATTATCTGAAAGAAATATAAACAGTGCTCAGATTGCAGGAGTCCTGGGGACATGGTATTGCGTCCCTCAGCAAAAGTTACAGGTCCCCTCATTTTTGCATTTATCCAAAAACAGTACAGGGGGAAATGAATGTATTTTGAAAAAGTGGCATTGGCTATCTGGATTGCTGCCCTTGAATGAATTATATTTATTCAGAATAAAGGAAGGTAAAGGGACCCCTGACCATTAGGTCCAGTCATGGCCGACTTTGGGGTTGCGGCGCTCATCTTGCTTTATTGGCCGAGGGAGCTGGCGTACAGCTTCCGGGTCATGTGGCCAGCAGGTCTAAGCCGCTTCTGGCGAACCAGAGCAGCGCACGGAAACGCTGTTTACCTTCCCGCTGCAGCAGTACCTATTTATCTACTTGCACTTTGACGTGCTTTCAAACTGCTAGGTTGGCAGGAGCAGGGACTGAGCAATGGGAGCTCACCCCGTCACGGGGATTCGAACCGCCGACCTTCTGATTGGCAAGTCCTAGGCTCTGTGGTTTAACCCACAGCGCCACCCGCATCCCTTTATTCAGAATAATGGTAAAGGTAAAGGGATCCCTGACCATTAGGTCCAGTGAATAAGCCGGGCTTTAACTTGCAATCCTACACACATTGACCTGGGAGTAAGTCCAACCGAGTATGGTGTGACTTACTTCTGAGTAAACATGCATAGGATCACACTCCTTCTACTCCCAGTCTAGGAGGGAGAAATCTAATCCAGCCCTCCACATTTGGATGGATTTTACCAGCCCCAGCCAGGGATTCTGGGAATTGGAGTCCTACAACATCTCCAGGTCCTTCAGGACATTTTGCTGCCTGAGGCAGAGAAGCAGATGTTGTCCCTCCCCAAGTGGAGATGCATCAGAGCCCCCAAAGCAAGCCAAGTTATGTTGGGACCTGAGGCAGAAAACCCCAGCAAGCTCCTCTTCCCTTCTGAGGCAGTGGGAAAACAATCCCATCAAATTAATTAACTGACAATTTGCTGCCTTTTCATGACACCCAAATCTGCCACCTGAGGAAGAGCCTTCATTCTGCCAAATGGCAGGACCGTGTCTGCGGGATTGACCATGCATATGGATTTTACTTTCTTGGGCTCTATGATCACTGCAGATGGTGACAGCAGCCACGAAATTAAAAGACGCCTGCTTCTTGGGAGAAAAGCAATGACCAACCTAGACAGCATCTTAAAAAGCAGAGACATCACCTTGCCAACAAAGGTCCGTATAGTTAAAGCTATGGTTTTCCCAGTAGTGATGTATGGAAGTGAGAGCTGGACCATAAAGAAGGCCGAATAATTGATGCTTTTGAATTGTGGTGCTGGAGGAGACTCTGGAGAGTCCCATGGACTGCAAGAAGATCAAACCTCTCCATTCTGAAGGAAATCAGCCCTGAGTGCTCACTGGAAGGACAGATCCTGAAGCTGAGGCTCCAAGACTTTGGCCACCTCAGGAGAAGAGAAGACTCCCTGGAAAAGACCCTGATGCTGGGAAAGATGGAGGGCGCAAGGAGAAGGGGACGACAGAGGACGAGATGGTGGGACAGTGTTCTCAAAGCGACCAGCATGAGTTTGACCAAACTGTGGGAGGCAGTGGAAGACAGGAGGGCCTGGCGTGCTCTGGTCCAGGGGTCACAAAGAGGCGGACATGAATAAACGACTAAACAACAAAATGGACCAAACAAAGCAGGCTGTCCTTCTCCCAGCCTCTCCTCAAGGAACCCAGAGAAGAGGCAGGGGTCTTTGGGGAGATAGTTCAGGCTTACTGATGGAGAGCAGTTGTATTCCCAGGGTTCCTTTAGGAAGGCAAAGCAATTAAAAGTATTTAAGTTTATGGCTATAGCCGTACATTGGTACTTTGTTTCTCAAACGCCTTGATTCTCAAACAACGTGGAACCCAAACACAGCAAACCCGTAAGTAAGTTCCAGTTTGCAAACTTTTTTTCAGAGGTGCTCCGTTTTGAGTGTTACGCTGACAATTTGAGTCTCACACTTTCATTTGGCAGCCCTGTTCAGGGAAGTTTTTAATATGTAATGCTGTGTTGTTTTTAACACTTGATTGGGAGCTGCCCAGAGTGGCTGGGGAAACTCAGCCAGATGGGCGGGGTATAAATAATAAATTATTATTATAAATTATTATTATTATTTGGAGTGTTATTGTTGCGTACTGAGTTGAATAGGATGCAAAATGCAGCAGTCTGATTGGTTCACAGGAGCCACTCACTCCAACTCCAGGAGGAAGTGAATCCGCAACCTGATTGGCCTACAGGAGAATCCCGGAATTAGCCAATCACGTGGGGCCCATTGTGTGAATAATGTATATAAAGCAGACATCATGGGAGAACTTCCATTCCTCACTACTATGAGCTGAATAAAGAGCATGAAATCCACACTCGATTCCGAGTATATTTCAGTTATGCTGGTCTATCCATTTTTGCTTAATTATTTTGTGTTTTTGTGGCTCTCTTCTTTGTTGTTTTTGTGACTGTGTGGAACCCAGTTCAGCTACTGATTGTGTGACTGCAGTACATTGTTGATTGCTTTCATTTTATGGATCAATGATGTCGTTAGATAGTAAAATTCATGTTATATTGCTGTTTCAGGGGTTGTTTTTAAAAGTCTGGAACAGATTAATCCATTTTGCATTACTTTCTATGGGAAAGCACGCCTTGGTTTTGGAACGCTTTGGTTTTGGAACGGACTTCCGGAATGGACTATGTTTGAGAACCAAGGGACCACTGTATTGCTAGAGGTATACCACACATCTTGATTTACATTGTAAGTTGGCCTGAGAGTAACGTGGGTGCTGCCCTCCAGATGTTCTTGGACTGCCGCTCCATCACCGCTGGCAAGAACATCTGGCAGTCACAAGGTTAGCTATCCCTGCCTAAGATCATAACATAAGAAGAGGCTGTTGGATCAGGTCAATGGTCCATCTTGTCCAGCCTCCTCTTCTCACCAGTGGCCAACAAGATGCCCATCATGGGAAGAAGCCCACAAGCAGGATCTGAGCACAAGAAACCTCTCTGCTCTTGAGCTTTCTAGCAACCGGGATTCAGAAGCACAGCTGGAGGCAGAGCAGCAGAGCTATCCTGGCTCCTAGCCATCAGCAGCCCTCTCCTACATGAATTTGTAACAAGTGCGCAGTGCAGTCACTTTCAGGCTTTGAGCATAGCTGTCAACTTTTCCCTTTTTTAAAGGGAAATTCCCTTATTCCAAATAGATGTAGGATTCCTCGCAAGAAAAGGGAGAAGTTGGCAGCTATGGCTTTGAGTTTATGGAGTCCAGCCAAATAAAAGTGGAAATACAGAGGGAAATTGTCTTGTGCCCGAAATGGTAGAATCAACCAGCCAACAAACCTCTCTCTCAAAAGCAAGGGGCAGAGAGAGAGAGAGAGAGAGAGAGAGAGAGAGGGGTGAAAAAAATTGTCCTGTGAAATTTTGGTTTCGGAGGACCAACATTTTAAGAAGGAATGGAGAAAAGTTGTAATTTATCTTAAAAACTGTTGTAAACAGTTAAAATCGTTAGTGGGATTGCAATAACACTTGTACAGTGGTACCTCGGGTTAAGTACTTAATTCGTTCTGGAGGTCCGTTCTTAACCTGAAACTGTTCTTAACCTGAAGCACCACTTTAGCTAATGGGGCCTCCTGCTGCTGTCGTGCAATTTCTGTTCTCATCCTGAAGCAAAGTTCTTAAGCCGAGGTACTATTTCTGGGTTAGCGGTGTCTGCAACCTGAAGTGTCTGTAACCTGAAGCGTATGTAACCCGAGGTACCACTGTAATGTAATGCAGAACTATGGACATAATGGAGATATAAGAATTTGGATTATTATAAAAGATGCAGAAGTAAAAGGACTAACACTAAGGCCCACAAAGGGGAACAGGGAAGTCCAGGAGATTCTTGGGAATCTTGTTTTTATGTAGTATGTTGTGGTGTGAATGTAAATTTTAATATGGAAAATCAAATAAATAAATGCAGGGGGTAGGGAGAGATTGTCCTGTGAATGCTGCCTGAAATGGTGGAATTGATTGGCCAACTAGCCTTCCAGAGGCCCAATTTGTTTAAGTAAGAGAAAGCAAATGTTGACACCTGTGAACTTTGGCCCTCAAAGTCCTTGCTGTGTCCAGAAAGAACTGGGCACTGAAACCTCTGCTCATTTGGAGGGTGACATCACCAGGTGAATATTATCACCAGGTGACATCATTGTGGACCTTGCTCAAAGCCTTGCCCATCATACAGATCAAAGTAGGTTTTGAGGTCTGCCAGGTCCCGCCCTGAAGACTCCACCTGCCACTTTTGGAACTTGGACGACCCAGCGGCTGTTCCAAAGTGCCTCCACCCACCACCTCCCCAGTGGCAAAACTAGAGCCCCACAGACAACCACCTTGAATGCCAGGGCTTTGGAGAAGTTGTGGACTTGGCTTCTGCGCTAGCTACTCCTCTGCCAGCTCCATTTATAAGGCACCGCTCCTTTTGTATCTGCTTGGAGCTGCAGCTTTGGCCACCAGAAGCAGGGCCTCTGCAGTGGTGGCCCCAACACCGTTAGGGATTTTCTCCCACTATCACTTGGCTAAAAACTACTTCCTGGCAATCGCCACCCGTCAGTTCTCATCCTGTCCCCTGGAGCCACAGAGTGCAAGATTGTTCCGTTTTCTTGAAGGCCGTTGTCACATCCACTCTCATCTTCTCCAGATTAAGATACCAGCTTTCCAAAGTGGCTCTCTGGGTGGCAGAGGGAGCTGCTATGCTAATTTTAGAACATAAAGAGAGCCTGTGGGATCAGGCCAATGGGCCATCGTCCTGTTCTTGCAATGGCCAACCAGTTGCCTGTGGGAAACCTATGTTACGGAATGACATGGGGGGGGCCAACATCTTCAAAGTTGTTGCAGTGTTACAAATATTATGCCTCAATGTATCCTTTCGACTTGACAGCTCAGGGAAGATACCTAGCTTTATAAATTGATAGAAAATCCATACTTTAACTGACTCTCCTCATTCCAAAGCCATTTAACCCTTAAATAATAATAATAATAAATTTTATTTATACCCCACCGTCCCCAGTTAGAGCTGGGCTCAGGGTGGCTAACACCAATAAAACCACAGTAAAAAACATAATAGGGGGGAAAGAAAAAAGGGGGGAAAGAAAGAAAAACCAGTTTAAAATACAGGTTAAAATGCAATTTAAAATGCAGCCTCATTTTAAAAGTAGCCGATAAACCAAGACCATAAGGGGAGGGAAACCTAAGGGTCAGACTGAGTCCAAACCAAAGGCCAGGCGGAACAGCTCTGTCTTGCAGGCCCTGCGGAAAGATGTCTAGTCCCGCAGGGCCCTGGTCTCTTGTGACAAAGCGTTCCACTAAGTCGGGGCCAGTACTGAAAAGGCCCTGGCCCTAGTTGAGACCAATCTAACCACCTTGCAACTTGGGACCTCCAAAGTGTTGTCATTTGTGGACCTTAAGGTCCTCTGTGGGACATACCAGGAGAGGTGGTCCCGTAGGTACGAGGGTCCTTGGCCGCATAGGGCTTTAAAGGTCAAAACCAGAAAAGTGAATTTGGACTCCATGAACCAAGAAGCAGGAAGTCCCCTAGGCAGCAGGAACCGGGCATCCCGCCATAATTCCCCAAGCGTGAGAGCACATCCACAGCCCCCCACCCAGGGAGCGACCAAGGGGGCAACACTAGACATCCGCAGAGGCAGTTGAGCAAGTCCGGTGTTCTGGAAGCCCATCTCCAGACAAGTCCTGAGGGCAAGGAGATGTCAAGAGTTTCATTGCTCTTCCAGTGATGGGGACTTGAGAGGTGTTGGGAAAGGGGTCTGATCAAGGGACCTCATGTTGAACTTGTGTCACCCTTGTAGACCCCTCCCCATTTGTGACATGCTAGTGATGTAGTGATGATGTCTCAATGATGCTGCTCAAAGTGTATTCTGGGGGAAAGAGGGAAGTTTTTAAAGGGGATGTCACCCCAAGTTTGGGGTTCTTACTCCTATGGGGACCTGTTGCACAACAATAAAGCTCATGGTCTACTGACCACTGTTTTGCTCCAAATGACTTGGCTGGAACTTCCTTCCTTTACTGACCGCATGGACCCACGGGGGACTTGCACCCTGAAAGTTGGCCTGTTGAGTAGTCTCTCACCCCAGAATTTTTCCTTATCACCTACAAGCAGGATCCTTTGCACAAGAGCAACTCTCTCCTCCTGTGGTTTCCAAGCTTCGTTCCCTCCAACCAGAGGCAGAGCATAGCCACCGTGGCTAGGAGCCCACCCACAGTGCTCTCCCCCTTCAGGAATTTGCCTAATTCTCTTTTAAAGCCAACCCAAGTGTCGGCCATCGTTGCCCCCTGCAGCAGTAAGTTCCGCAGTTTAACTCTGTGCTGAGCAAAGAAGGGCTTTCTCTTATCTGTCCCGAATCTCTCCAATAATCTCTCCAAGGACCTGTTGATGGCATTTTACCATTGTACTATTGGGAGTGTATTAACTTATGGTCTGTGCGTGTGGTTTGGGAGCAGCACGGCCAGGGGAAAACAATGCTGTCCAGGGTTGTAAAGACTGCAGAGAGAAGAATTGGGTGCACTCTTCCCACCTTGGATCAAATCTACGCTTCCAGGTGCCATAAGAAAGCTGCAGAGATAGTGCAGGATAGTGCGCACCCCGGAAATGATCTCTTTCGGCTTCTGCCTTCTGGAAGAAGGTACAGGGTTATAAAAACTAGGACTAGCCGCCTGAGAAACAGTTTCTATCCAAATGCGATTTTGGTTTTAAATGCAGTGTAAGGTAGTCTCTATGGGAGTATATGGTATTTAATTATGGGGTATCAGAGTTTTTAGGGGGTCAATCAGGCTGGGATAGCTGGGACAGCAGGCTTGTGGGTTTTTGAATGTCTGATGTAGATTTTTTCAATTTCGTTGTTCTGTATGGGACAATGACAATAAAGATTATTGTATTGTATCATATTGTAATCTCCCAACACCCGGCTTCAATGTAGGGGGAGGACCAGGCCGGTGCAAGCATGAAACAGGATCCGGCCTCTAAGCCTCGCCTTGGAGACAGCACAGCCGCCTTGACCCTGCCAGCTTCGGAGGCCGGAGGTGCCTCCTGGCGGGGGCTCAGTGGGTGTCCATATTTACACGTTTGACATTTGGGGTTGTATCAGGTTATGCCTCCGTCCTTCCCTATAAATCACACCCCCGACCTGCCGCCACTTCCAAACAGGTGCTTCTGCCAAGCTGAGTCCAGGTTCAAGCTCCCACCCGGTTCTCGAAGGCTTCAATATGCTGCCACGGTTCCTCAAGGGCACCCACAAAGCAGGCAGTGTGGCCTAGTGTTTAGAGCAATCTGTCTTGGGGCCAGCCAGATGTTTTGGAATACAACTCCCATCAACCCTACCCATCACATGGCTATGCTGGCTGGGAATGGAGAGAGAGAGAGAGAGCTGAATTTGAATCCCTGCTCAGCTACAAAATTCGCTGGGGTGCCTTGGGCTCAGTCGCAGTCTCTCTCCCAGTGTAACCTACTTCACAGGGTTTTTGTTTGCAGTGGGCCAGTATAATGCAGTGATCAGAGTGTCAATCTAGGACCCTGGGGACCTGGGTTCGAATCCCCACTCAGCCACGAAGCTCTCACTGGGTGACCTTCAGATCCAGTCTCTCAGCCTAACCTACCTCGCAGAGTCGTCGTGAGGATTCAGTGGGGAGGCAGAGAACTATACAGGCCACCTAGGGTTTCTTAGAGGAAAGGTGGAATAGAAATTCAATAAAGGGATTTTTTTAAAAAAAGTTAAAAGTGGGGGTGTGGGGGGAAACTATTTTTTATTTTATTAAGAAGATTAAAGTAAAAAGGGGAAGAAAAGAATACATTAAAGCATTTAAAAGGCACAGGAAAACAACAATAACAATATGGCAATAAAATGTGATTACAGAACTATATAGCATATATGTAAATGGATTAATGGGGGGCGCGGGGGGCGCTGTGGGTTACCGTATTTTTTGCTCTATAAGACTCACTTTTTCCCTCCTAAAAAGTAAGGGGAAATGTGTGTGCGTCTTATGGAGTGAATGCAGGCTGCGCAGCTATCCCAGAAGCCAGAACAGCAAGAGGGATCACTGCTTTCACTGTGCAGCGATCCCTCTTGCTGTTCTGGCTTCTGAGATTCAGAATATTTTTTTTCTTGTTTTCCTCCTCCAAAAACTAGGTGCGTCTTGTGGTCTGGTGCGTCTTATAGAGCAAAAATACGGTAAACCACAGAGCATAGGACTTGCCGATCAGAAGGTCAGCGGTTCGAATCCCCGTGATGGGGTGAGCTCCCGTTGCTCGGTCCCAGCTTCTGCCAACCTAGCAGTTCGAAACCGCGTCAAAGTGCAAGTAGATAAATAGGTACCGCTCCAGTGGGAAGGTAAACGGCATTTCCGTGTGCTGGTTTGCCAGAAGCAGCTTAGTCATTCTGGCCACATGACCCGGAAGCTGTACACTGGCTCCCTCGGCCAATAAAGCGAGATGAGCGCCGCAACCCCAGAGTCGGCCACAACTGGACCTAATGGTCAGGGGTCCCTTTACATTTACCTTTAAATGGATTAACTTTACGAGCAAAGGTCTGAATGCAGGTCAAAAGAGCACATTTATTTATTTGCCACATTTTTAAGCCCCCTTCCTTCACCCCAGGTGGCTGAGATGCAGGCAACTCTTTCTCCCTCGCCGATTTTTAGCCTCACAACAGTCCTGTGAGGTAGGCTGGGCAGAGAGAGAGAGAGAGAGAGAGGCCCAAGGTCACCCAGGTAGCTTCATAAAAACTGAGCTGCCATTTGCACGCCCCTCTCTGGTTCCTGCCAGCTTCTTTAAATATTACACCACACTGTCTCTAATAATAATAATAAAACCTTTGAATACGTAATCTGCATCTAATAATATCTTTCAAACAGCAACCTTTGCATTGTTTTTAAAAGGGGACGAGGGGCTTTTTGTCCCATGTTGACAGCATTGCTGTGGCAGTGATGAGATGTCTAAAAAAAGGAGCGGTAACAAATCACTTTGAAGAGAACACCTTTTCCTGCAATTGAACCGTTTGACCTACTCAGGCTTTCTACTCATGGGTAACACTCACAGCTTTCTGGGAGAGACCAGGGTTTGAATTCCTGTTCGGCCTTGCTGAGCTTCTCTCACCAAAGAATGCTTGCCCCAAACCTGAATCTTGACAACCGGGTTTTATACGTTTCTTTCCTTGCCACCTGTAGGGGATGCGGGTGGCGCTGTGGTCTAAACCACAGAGCCTAGGGCTTGCCGATCGGAAGGTCGGCGGTTTGAATCCCCGCGATGGGGTGAACTCCCGTTGCTCGGTCCCAGCTCCTGCCAACCTAGCAGTTTGAAAGCACGTCAAAGTGCAAGTAGATGAATAGGTACCACTCCAGCGGGAAGGTAAACGGCGTTTCTGTGCGCTGCTCTGGTTCGCCAGAAGCGGCTTAGTCATGCTGGCCACATGACCCAGAAAAACTGTCTGTGGACAAATGCTGGCTTCTTTGGCCAGTAAAGCAAGATGAGTGCTGCAACCCCAGAGTCGTTCATGACTGGACTTAACTGTCAGGGTCCTTTACCTTTTTTTCCTTACCACCAGCGGTTCCAAGAGTTGGGGGAGAAGTAGGGCAGTCTCTCTCTCTCTCTCTCTCTCTCTCTCTCTCACACACACACACCTGTTCCCCCCCCTTCTTCATGATAGTGGGGTTCGCGCTGGTTCCTCCCAGCCAAGCAGGCACCTAAAAACATAAGCAGAGCTCACTGGATCAGGCCAGAGGACCATCTAGTCCAGCATCGTATTCTGACAGTGGTTGAGCAGTTGCCTGTTGTGGGAAACTTGCAAGCAGGATTCGAATTCAACTCTCTCCTCCTGTCAGGGCTGTCTTTAGCATATGTGCCAGTGGGGCGCAAGGTTCCACCCAGCACCCCCAAATTAACTTTTATTGAGCATTTTTGGGGAGGGGGGAGCCAAAGTTGTTGGGCTTTTTTAAGAGGGGAAATCGCTTACCTGTAACAACAACGCTGCGGAAAAAAACTGCTTTTGTTTCCTGACTCGTCGGGAATATTTGACCCTATGGAGTAACAGAACGGTGGAGGCGAGAGGCGGGGACTTTTGCTCCATTGCTTTTCACTGGGACCGATCTAGAGGGACCGGTATACAGTAGGTATACATTTGGCGCCCCCCCCGAATTTGGCGCCCAGGTGCCCTGCACCCCTTGCACCCCCAGGTAAAGACGGCCCTGCCTCCTGTGGTTATCAGCAACTGGGATTAATAATAATAATAATAATAATAATAATAATAATAATAATAATAATAATAATTTATTTATACCCCAGCCACTCTGGGCGGCTTCCAACAAAATATTAAAATACTGTAATACATCAAACATTAAAAGCTTCCCTAAACAGGGCTGCCTTCAGATGTCTTCTGAAAGTCTGGTAGTTGTTCTCTTTGATATCTGGTGAGAGGGCATAGCACAGGGAGTGTGCCACCACCGAGAAGGCCCTCTGCCTGGTTCCCTGTAACTTGACTTCTTGCAGTGAAGGAACTGCCAAAAGGCCCTCGGTGCTGGACCTCAGCGTCCGGGTAGAACGATGGGGGTGGAGATGCTCCTTCAGGTATAATGGGCCGGGGCCGTTTCGGGCTTTCAAGGTCAGTACCAACACTTTGGATTTTGCTTGGAAACGTATTGGGAGCCATTGTACCTCTTTCAGGACTGGTGTTATGTGGTCTCAGTGGCTGCTCCCAGTCACCAGTCTGGCTGCCGCATTCTGGATTAGTTGTAGTTTCCGGGTCACCTTCTAAGGTAGCCCCACGTAGAGCGCATTGCAGTAGTCCAAGCGGGAGATAACTAGAGCATGCACCACTTTGGTGAGGCAGAAGCATCACTGCCTTCATTTGTGGAGGGCAAAGCATAGCTGCCCTGGCGAGTAGCCAAGGTAGCCCTCTCCTCCATGGATCTGTGCAACTCTCTTAAAGCCAGCTCAGCTGGCAGCCAGCCCTCTCCCCACAACCCCTTCTTCTTCTTCCTCTTCTTCTTCTTCTTCTTCTTCTTCTTCTTCTTCTTCTTCTTCTTCTTCTTCTTCTTCTTCTTCTCTTTGCAGAGTGGCAGGTTCAAAATAGCATTTGATGCGGCGCATGGGGGCTGAAGCGCATGGTTGGAATGCCAAAAGAGGGAGCCAGCGCCACAGGGCGAAAAATGCATGAATTCGCCATTGAGGGAGGGGAGGGGTGGCAGATGAATCTTCTCAGCTAACAGAGTTTTCTTCTTCTGTGTTAAACCCGGCAGGCCCGGGCATGTTGTGTTTCCAAGGCTAAACACAGCAGCCTTTGAGAGGCAGGTCTGTGGCTTCACGGCTGGGGTGGAGACGGGCTGGGGGATAAATGGAAGGGATTCTTCTTGCAAAAGTCAACTTGGCACAGCCCGCAAGTTGCTTAGCTTTTGCTAAATGTGTGTCCAAGGAACGATATCACAGGGCTGCCTGTGCCGGAGGAGTTCCGCGTCAATTCTGCCTATCAATATCACAATATTACAACATCACGGAATACGAAGTGTCAACATAGGAAGGGGCGTCACGTGGAAGATGGAGCAAAGCTTGTTTTCTGCAGGTCTGGAAGAGCAGACTTGATTCAAATGACAAGGAAGGAGATTCCAGCTCAACATTAGGAGGGGGGCTGTTAATGGGTTGTTGTTTTTATTTTTATTATGTATTTTGTGGTTTTATACCTTTGATTTTATTCTGTGAACTGCCCTGAGACCCCCGAGAATAGAGGGGGTATATAAATTCAATACATAATAAATAAATAAGAGTGGCTGGGGCAACCCAGTCAAACGTAAATAAAAAACTCTTATTGTTATTGTTATTGTTATCCTTGAAGGTAAGAGCTGTTCAACCGTGGAACGGACCCCCTCAGGTGATTGTAGACTCTCCCTCCTTGGAGGTTTTAAAGCAGAGTGTGCTGGCCCCGGGGGGAAGGTTACCGTTGGCATAGTCAAAGTCCGGTCCTGGGTCACTAGCCTGGAAACAGTTCACAAGGAGCGGGGCGAGGTCCGAAGCAGGAAGCCGGGTGGGGACAGGAACACTGGAGGGTCAGGTCTGGGTCCGGGCAGGAACAGGTACTCAACAACGACGTTGCTCCCGCAACCTGGGACCGGGCTGACTGGCCTTTATCTTCTCTGAGGCCAGGGTCGGCCCCGGCCCCCAGGAGCCCCGCCTCTCCTGGCCTTAAGGCGAGCATTCCTCCTGGGAGAAACCAGTTCCCTTCGCCTCTCTGCCCTGAGCCTCTGCAGTTCAGGAGAGGCTGAAGGGTTACTGGGGCCAGCGGGAGACTCACCTGTAGGCACTGAGTCCTCAACCACCTCTGGAGCCAGAGTGGACTCACCTGGTGCCTGCTCCTGAGGATCCAGCACAGGTGCAGGCGCTTCAGAATCAAGGCCCTGCCCCAGTTCAGCCGGCCCTGGAGGCGGGGACTCCTGTGCAGGCTGGGATTCCTCCGGTTCACTCTCAGAATCGGAATCCCAGGCCATCACACAGAGGTTGGGTAGCCATCTGTCATGGATGCTTTAGCTGAGATGCCTGCATTGCAGGGGGGCTGAACTAGATGACCCTCAGGGGATCCCTTCCAACCAGAGACATACTTAGACTCTATGTGGGGCTACCTTTGAAGGTGACCCGGAAACTACAACTAATCCAGAATGCGGCAGCTAGACTGGTGACTGGGGGCGGCCACCGAGACCATATAACACCGGTCTTGAAAGACCTACATTGGCTCCCAGTACGTTTCCGAGCACAATTCAAAGTGTTGGTGCTGACCTTGAAAGCCCTAAACGGCCTCTGTCCTGTATACCTGAAGGAGCGTCTCCACCCCATTGTTCTGCCCGGATGCTGAGGTCCACCTCCGAGGGCCTTCTGGCGGTTCCCTCATTGTGAGAAGCAAAGCTACAGGGAACCAGGCAGAGGGCCTTCTCCACCCTGTGGAATGCCCTCCCACCAGATGTCAAAGAGAAAAACAACTACCAGACTTTTAGAAGACATCTGAAGGCAGACCTGTTTAGGGAAGCTTTTAATGTTTAATAGACTATTGTATTTTAATATTCTGCTGAAAGCCGCCCAGAGTGGCTGGGGAAACCCAGCCAGATGGGTGGGGTATAAATAATAAATCATTATTATATTATTATTGTGCCTTCTTATCTATCTGTGATCCCCAATTCTTGTTTTCTTTATGTAAATTCCATTTATATTTATGTTTTGTGAAGTTGCCTATCTTGGGTTTATGAAGATACACACAGGAAGGGGCCTTGGCCATAGGAGCCATTCCCTAGGGTCCTGTACCCAGTGAAGATTAGAATCTAATAGAAGAGCCTATTGCTGAACAAGTCGAACAAGATTCTTTGTAGGACCTTACCTGGCCATGTGAGTGTCCTCACCAGCAACCCAAAGAATGATCCAGGTTGCAAGAGCTGCAATTGAGCGATGGGACCCTCAAAGCTAAGGGGTGGGTCTTTCCCCCTCTCACCTAACTGCTAGGTAAGAGAATAATACCTGGTGTGAAAGCAGCCTGGAAGCTGGAGACATGGAGACCTACTTGCTCCGCGCTGGATCCAAAGCTGAGACAAATGGAGAAGCAAGATCTGTCAGAGTGTCAATACTGCGAGCCCCTCCATCGTATGCTCAGGTTGTAAGGTAAAGGTAAAGGGACCCCTGACCATTAGGTCCAGTCGCGGACGACTCTGGGTTGCAGCGCTCATCTCACTTTGTTGGCTGAGGGAGCCGCCCTACAGCTTCCGGGTCATGTGGCCAGTATGACTAAGCGAACCAGAGCAGCGCACGGAAACGCCGTTTACCTTCCCGCCAGAGTGGTAGCTATTTATCTATTTGCACTTTGACGTGCTTTCGAACTGCTAGGTTGGCAGGAACAGGGACCGAGCTCACCCCATCACGGGGATTTGAACCACTGACCTTCTGATCGGCAAGTCCTAGGCTCTGTGGTTTAACCCACAGCGCCACCCACGTCCCTAGGTTCAGGTTGTATCTATGTGTAAATAAACCATATATCCTAAAGACACCACAGTCTCCACTGACCTTCCTTCCAAGGAAGGTAAAAAAGATAAAGGACCCCTGGATGGTTATGTCCACTCAAAGGCGACTATGGGGTTGCGGCGCTCATCTCGCTTTCAGGCCGAGGGAGCTGGCGTTTGTCCACAGACAGCTTTCCGGGTCATGTGAGCAGCAGGACTAAACCACTTCTGGCACAACGGAACACCGTGACAGAAGCCAGAATGCATGGAAACGCTGTTTACCTTCCTGCCACATTGGTGCCTATTTATCTACTTGCACTGGTGTGCTTTCAAACTGCTAGGTAGGCAGGAGCAGGGACAGAGCAAAGGGAACTCACTCTTTTGCGTGGATTCGAACCGCCGACCTTCTGATCGGCAAGCCCAAGAGGCTCAGTGGTTTAGGCCGCAGTGCCACCCATGTCCCTTCCAAGGAAACCAAACCCTGAATACAGTGGTGCCTCGCAAGACGAAATTAATTCGTTCCGCAAGTCTCTTCGTCTTGCGAGTTTTTCGTCTTGCGATGCACGGTTTTCCATAGGAATGCATTGAAAATCAATTAATGCGTTCCTATGGAAAAAGCCTTCCCCCGACCTCTTCTGGCGGGCGGCATTTTAAAATCGCCCGGGACAGCGGAGGACTTCTCCGCTGTCCGGGGCGATTTAAAAGCCCCTGGGAAGGCAGGCAGGGGGGACAAAGGCTTTCCCGCCCGGCCGCCCGGCTTCGGGACATCGTTCCGATGCCGGGCGGCTGGGGGAGGCTTTCCTGCCCCACCGCCCGGCATCGGGACGATGCCCCGAAGCCGGGCGGCTGGGGGAGGCATTTCTGCCCCACCGCCCAGCATCGGGACGATGCCCCGAAGCCGGGCGGCTGGGGGAGGCGTTCCTGCCCCACCGCCCGGCATCGGGATGATGCCCCGAAGCCGGGCGGGGGGGAGGCTTCAAAAGCCGTCCGGGGGCTTTTAAATCGCCCCGGACAGTCCCGGGGCGATTTAAAAGCCCCCGGTTAGGCAGGCAGGGGGGGCAAAAGTCTTTGCCCCCCCTGCCTGCCTTCAAAAGCCGTCCGGGATAGCGGGAAGCGCTTCCCTGCTATCCCGGACCGCTTTTAAAATGCTGGCGGTGGGGAGCAAAGCCTTTCGCCCCCGCCGGCCTTCCTGGACCTCTTCTGAAGTCCGGAGGGGGGGGAAGGCTTTGCTCCCCACCGCCAGCATTTAAAAAAAGGTCCCCGAGATTTCCCTATGGGCTTTCGTCTTGCGATGCAAGCCCATAGGGAAAATCGTCTAGCGAAGCGTCGCAAAAACCGAAAAACCCTTTCGTCTTGCGGGTTTTTCGTCTTGCGAGGCATTCGTCTAGCGGGGCACCACTGTACATTCCAGAGCCCCTGGATTCTCTTGCCGCTCGGTGATTGGGGTGGTGAGGAACGCCATCAACAGTACAAAGAGCATGTTTTCATTTTTCACAGAATGTTTGTTCATTTTCAGGAAGAATGTTCTACGCAGTGTTATCAAACAGGATCTGGTGGCGATAAACGCAGTCCACATACAATTATAGATCGCTGCTGAACAAAAGCGGGCATGAAATAAAACCAAAGTAAATAAACCTCAGATATGTGAATGCCTGGTAGGTGGAGGCTGGAACTATTCATAGCATAGGCATAACGGTTAAACAAGACGTGGTAACAAAACACAAGCGCTATTGTGCCAAGGGAAAGTAAATAAAGCATTCAAATGCCCCAAGTCCTTGCATCAGCCATATTCGTTTGTAGGCTGAGGGAAGTTGTTTCTCCTTGCCTGCAAATGAAAAAAATTCAGACCAAACAGGTCCCAAATCACCCTTTCTTCTATGGCCCCTCATAAGGACACTTAGCTTATTAGTTAGGTGGGTTCTTTCCCCCCAGCAAGGCAACATCCCACAATTTAGTGTACCCAGAATATGATGTTTGACCCCATCAAAACTCTGCTAAAACCGGACCCTGAAACTGAACCCTCCTGCTGAAATCTGAGTGCGTGGAATGGGAGGGGGGCTGCCCAGCGTTTAATCTTGGCTGGATCCTGCACACTGAGTCTGTGTTCCAGCAAACACCCTCCCACGCTGAGCTAAATATTTCACAAATTAGCACGTGCCACCATTAACTCATTTTATTCTTCGCATTATTATTTCCCCCTGCCCTTAAAGCTATTTAATAATCCCAAAGAACAGACCCTATTTTTAATATGACTTTTGTCTAGGGGGTGTCAGGCTGATACCCCAGTATCAAGTTGGCGAAACCCCAAGGAAAATAATTTCCTGTCGACACTTCCTTGCTCATTAAAAAGGACATCTGAGCCGTCGAAAGGAAAACAGCACCCAGGATTTGGAGAGGGGGAGAGGATAGCAACTTTGGACGAAGGGAATAATAAAACCTTAAAATAAAAACTTGGCGTCTGTTTGCTGGTAGAGCGAGCGATGGTCACTGCAGGCTGGTTGGGGAGCCACAGAGACACATCGCAAGAAAGAGGAAATGCATCAGGAGCAGAGATTTGCATAACATTTGCAGGTTTATGAAACTTGCTAATTCGTAAGTACAGTCATACCTCGGGTTACAGACGCTTTGGGTTGAATGATTTCAGGTTGCTCACCACGCCGAACCCGGAAGTACTGGGACGGGTTACTTCTGGGTTTTGCTGCTTGCGCATGCGCAGAAGTGCTAAATCAAGCTTTGTGCATGCATAGAAGCGCTGAATCACAACCCACGAGTGCGCAGATGTGGCACTGCAGGTTGAGGACGCTGTGGGTTGCAAATGTGCTTCCGGCACAGATCGCGTTCGCAACCTGAGTGTACACTGTATTGCTGCAACTTAGAAACAATTGGAAACACAGTACACTGTGCCTGCTTAGGTGCTGTCCAGGTGCTCAGCTGAGGATGGATGAGAAGGTCTCTGTTCACCCTTTCTCTGCTTCTTTTTCTTAGAATAATAATAACAATAATTTATTGAATTGTGCTCGGAAACGTCCTGGGACCCCATGTAGGTCTTTCAAGACCGGTGTTATGTGGTCTTGGTGGCAGCTCCCAGTCCCCAGTCTAGCTGCCGCATTCTGGATTAATTGCAGTTTCTGGGTCATCTTCAAAGATAGCCCCACGTAGAGCGCATTGCAGTAGTCCAAGTGGGAGATAACTAGAGCATGCACCACTCTGGCAAGTCAGTCTGTGGACAGGGAGGGTCTCATCCTGCGTACCAGATGGAGCTGGTAGACAGCTGCCCTGGACACAGAATTGACCACCATGGACAGCTGTGAGTCCAAAATGACTCCCAGGCTGCGCACCTGGTCCTTTAGGGGCACAGTTACTGCCAGATAGCTCTTCAAACAAAAGGTCCTTCCAAACAGATAAGGACAGGGCACCCTGGGGTGCAGGTAGGACAGATGGTTTTTGATCAGCGGGACTGGCACTTCTACAGGTGCCACATAATCCCCCTTCCGCATTTGTAAGAACTCAATGTGGCACTTTGGAACTCCCCGCCTCTTGATATCAAGCAGGCACCTTCGCTGCACCCTTTTCCCAGCCTGCTGAAAACATCCTTGCTTAGACAAACCTGTCCAGATGTGTAAAAAGTGGAGGTATCTTTCATCCAGCCTTTCTCAAACCTGGTTCCCCAGATGTGGTTGGACTGTAATTCCCATCATCTCCAGCTAGCGGGACCAGTGGCCAGGGATGATGGCAATTTTAGTCCAACCACATCTGGGGACCCCAGTTGGAGAAAGGCTGTTTTAATCTGTTTTAATATTTTAACTTTTAAAGTATTGTGGTCCCTTTTTTTTGTTTTATTGTTTCATCTTTTTGTAAACCACTCTGATGGGTTGTTGTTGTTGTTGTTTACAGCCAAGCGATGTGCAAATTTTATGAAATAAGTACAACCCCCTAGGCCATGGGTAGGCAAACTAACGCCCGGGGACTGGATCCGGCCCAATCGCCTTCTAAATCCGGCCCGTGAACAGTTCAGGAATCAGTGTGTTTTTACATGAGTAGACTGTGCCCTTTTATTTAAAATGCATCTCTGGGTTATTTGTGGGGCATAGGAATTTGTTCATTTCCCCCCCCCCAAAAAAAAATATAGTCTGGCCCCCCACAAGGTCTGAGGGACAGTGGACCGGCCCCCTGCTGAAAAAGTTTGCTGACCCCTGATCTGGACACTCCCTGCAAGCAGAAACGTCACCCGCTGCAAAATTTGGCTGCCAGAATTCTGGGCGGCTTTAAAAGAGGATAAGGCAAATTCATGGAGCAGAGGGTTGTCACTGGCTACTGGCCACAGTTGGAGGCAGCAGTGGTTCTGAATACCAGTTGCTGGAAACCACAGGAAAGAGGGTTCTCGCACCCAGAACATGCTTGCGGGTTTCCCAGGGGGGCACCTGGTTGGCCACTGTGAGAACAGGATGCTGGACAAGATGGGCCACTGGCCTGGTCCATAGCTGTCAACGTTTCCCTTTTTTTAAAGGGAAATTCCCTTATTTCGAATAGGATTCCTCGCAAGAAAAAGGGAAAAGTTGACAGCTATGGCCTGGTCCAAAAGGCTCTTCTTAAGTTGAGAGAGAGAGAGAGAGAGAGAGAGAGAGAGAGAGAGAGAGAGAGAGAGAGAGAGAGAGAGAGAGAGAGAGAGAATATCTTGGCATCCACCATCTCTCAGCATCATAGACTTCAGATCAATAACTGATCTTTCCCTCACAGCCTGACATCTTTCATCTTGTCTAGCAGTGGAGTTAATCTCCTGCTATCAGATCGATGTCAAAAAAAACAGTATTAAGGCTTCGGGGCCCAATCAAAACTCATCTTCATCATCTTCGCCATCTCTTGTCCTTCGGAGGCAGGAGCGGCCCCATCGCTCCTCGCAGGCAGGTGAGCGTTATCTGCGCCCTGCAGGTGGCCGGGAGGAAGGTGGAAACAGGTGAAAGGATGGCAGCTGTCAACTAAGCCAATGAAGAGATGGGTGACGAACCGTCTTGCCTCTTAACCAAATGAATTAATCGGCAGAATGCCCACGTTTTGCACATTGCAAAAAAAACCTTGGGGCAGGTCTTCCTTTCCGGCATTGAGGAAAGGGTGGTGCAATTTGCAGTTTAATAAAAGTCAAGTTGCTAGTCCTTCGCACAAGGGCAGGGAAGCTTTCTTGGCATGAGGTTGGCAAGCCCTTTTGGACTACCTTGCAGGGGTGGTGTGTCAGTGGTGGGCAGGGCTAGAGGCAACAGGTCCCTACCTGGAAAGAGCAGGTGATGCTCAATGCTGCAAAAGTCAAAGGTTGCTAAACACACTGGCATTCATATCCTCCATCTGGGCATCATTACAGACCAAAGGACATTTTGCAGCTAGCTAAAAGCACCTGAGATGAGGCCCGGGGAGTGCTGAGGAGAGATGATTATTATCAATAATAATAATAATAATTCATAAAAATTGTATACCAGCCTATGTCTGCAAGTCTCAAGCAGTTCCCAACATAAAAGCACAAAATACATAATGAAAAAGAACAATAATTCCCCGCTCCACCATCCCCAAGACATTTTAAAAGGGCGTTGGATGTCAATCAGCCCCGCAAAGGCTGTGGGCCCAACTTGGCCTGCCAGGGATTTGAATTTTTCCTGCAGGGTTGGAATCTGGCCCATGGATCAGAAAGTTCCCCAACCCCAATATACAGGGGTTTATCGGTAGATACATGCGCTGCACACTGCAGAATTCATTTTTCCTTGGTGCAGGATTTTGGTGGGCTTATTGGTGAGCTGGTTTTGTTTTGATTTTATGTACAGTATTTGATATTTTATGTGAACCGCCCTGAGACCTTTAGGTATAGGGCAGTATAGAAATTAAATTTAATTAATTAATTAACCATTGGTTGAAGAGGAGAGTTTATGCCTGGTGCCTAAAGGTGTGCAATGAAGGTGCCAAGCGAACCTCCCTGGGGGGGAGCAGCCCACAAACGGGGTCCGTTCTCATGTTCCAGGGGCCAGAGAGAATTTTTTATTAGTATTATTATTTGTACCCCACCCATCTGGCTGTTTTTCCCCAGCCACTCTGGGCAGCTTCCAACAAAGATTAAAAATACATTAAAATGTCAAACATTAAAAACTTCCCTGAACTGGGCAGATGTCTTCTAAACGTCAGGTAGTTGTTTATTTCTTTGACATCTGGTGGGAGGGCGTTCCACAGGGCAGGCGCCACTACCGAGAAGGCCCTCTGCTGGGTTCCCTATAACCTCACATCTCGCAGTGAAGAAACCGCCAGAAGGCCCTCGGAGCTGGACCTCATTGTCCAGGCTGAACGATGGGGGTGGAGACGCTCCTTCAGGTCTACTGGGCCGAGGGCGTTTAGGGCTTTGAAGGTCAGCACCAACACTTTGAATTGTGCTCGGAAACATACTGGGAGCCAATGCAGATCTCTCAGGACTGGTGTTATGTGGTCCCAGCGGCCACTCCCAGTCACCAGTCTAGCTGCCGCATTCTGGATTAGTTGTAGCTTCCAGGTCACCTTCAAAGGTAGCCCCACATAGAGCGCATGGCAGTAGGCCAAGCGGGAGATAACTAGAGCATGCACCACTCTGGTGAGACAGTCCGCGGGCAGGGAGGGTCTCATCCTGCGTACCAGGTGGAGCTGCCTGGGATACAGAATTGACATGTGCCTCCATGGACATGGAGTCCAGAATGACTCCCAGGCTGTGCCCCTGGTCCTTCAGGGGCACAGTTGCCCCATTCTGGACCTGGGAGTCCCCCACACACACCCGCCCCCTGTCCCCTAAAAAGAGTACTTCTGACTTGTCAGGATTCAACCTCAATCCATTAGCCGCCATCCATCCTCCAACTGCCTCCAATGGATTTGAGGGCCACGTGCTCCAGCCCAGCCTTAGCAGAAGAAAAGGCCAAGTTATTAATTGATTGCGTTTTTATCTCACCTTTTCCTCCAAGGAGATCAAGCAGGGGCTCCTGGTTCTCCCCCTCCTCATTCCACCCCCACCCCACAACAACCCTGCGAGGTCGGTTACGCTGAGAGGCAGCAACTGGTTTCCGAGGTCATAGAATCTTAGAATTGGAGAGTTGGAGAGGACGTCCAATGCAGGAATCTCAGCTAAAGCATCCATGACAGATGGCCATCCTGGCTCTGCTTAAAAAGTGAAAGAGAGTCCTCCACCTTCCATTCATTCATTCATTCATTCATTCCATCCCTGCCCTTCCCTCCCTCCAAGAGACCCCCACACAGCAAACAACCAACAATACGTAGCTGTTTCAAAAGCAATGCCAGCAGCATTAGGTAGGGCTATAGCAACCATAAAACACTAAAACAGCAGAGGGTTGTTGTTGTTTAAATAATGCAGGAGCCATCAAAAATAATTTACGGGCCGTGGCAATTAAAACCACTTCAAAGGGGGAGCAACTCTTTACGATCCCAAAGTTGCCCTAAAGCCCTGAGCAGGTGAGATGGGCCTCCTCGCCTTGGATTATTGCAGAGCCTCCCAAAAGGGAGATATGCCCCTTGTTGGGCCAGGGTCAGCCAAGGATATTTATTGGGCCAAGGAGCCAGAGCAGCAAATGGTGCCCCAAGGCAAGGGGCACCATCAAAGCCCCCCAAAAGGATTCGCGGGCACCAGGTTGGGAAAGGCGGCCCTCAAGCATGCTGATTCTTTTGCAAAAGCTGTTGATTCACCATCTCGTGAACCATCTTTGTCCACTAGAAGAGCACAAATGAAAAGCAAAGCAGATTTACCTATATCTGGGGGGGGGGGGGAGGCAGATAACACACACACACACACACGGCCGGATTTAGGTTTGATGAGACCCTAAGCTCCTGAAGGTAATGGGGCCCTTTCTATGTCCAGCTGTCCTTTGCCAACAACAAATTGTCCCTGGTTTTTGTGTTGAATATATGCTATTCCTGAAGGTGTGTCTCCACCTCCATCGTTCTGCCCGGACACTGAGGTCCAGCTCTGAGGGCCTTCTTGGTGGTGGTGCCCTCCCTGTGGAATGCCCTCCCACCAGATGTCAAAGAAAAAAATAACTACCAAACTTTTAGAAGACATCTGAAGGCAGCCCTGTTTAGGGAAGCTTTTAATGTTTAATAGGTTATTGTATTTTAGTCTTTTGTTGGAAGCCGCCCAGAGTGGCGGCCAGATGGGCAGGGTATAAATAATAAATTATTATTATTATTATTAGTCATTTATGGACCTCATAGGTATCTCAAACCATTTGCCCATGTTGCCCTTCAACCAGTCCATGCAGAATGTAGGCACCCTCTATATAGAAAGGAGCAAACCAGTGATATTTGAAGGAGCAGGCTAGCAGGCGGGGCCCATTCCTTACATCAGAGGAGCCCACACAACACAAAACACTGTTGCTGTAGGTAGGTTTTATTTTATTTGTTTTCTTTCTTATATTTTGGAAATGTACATCCAGTTGGTTTTTTCCTTTAATTTTTTTGGGGGCCCGCAAGAGAGTGGGGCTCTAAGCTATAGCTTGTTTAGCTTATACGTAAATCTGGCACTTACTGCCCACACACGTATACGTGAGGTCTGCAGTATGTATAGAAGTCAAAAAACAGAAACAAAGCCTGCAAAGCGGGTGGTGTGGGAGAACTCTGGACCACTTTCCCAATATCTCCCTGTACAACCATCCCACTCCAGAGATCAGGGAAGGGAGGGAAATGCTATTCCGGGAGGGTGAATGAGAAAGAGACCCTCTTGCCCCATGGGTCAGAAAGAGCACCAGAAGACCTTATGCAGATTGTAGGAAGCTGGTGAGGCCCAGCCTGGTGTCTCCCCCCCCCCCATTTTTTTTAAAGGATTTTTATTCAGTTTTACAAATTCATTCACACACAAAATCACAAATAATAAACATTACCCAATTTTTTTTCCAAATCTTTAGACTTACCTCCTCCCCTCCCTGGGTTCTTTGGTTAACCTTTTCAACTGTGTCTTATAAATCCTCCTAATTTTTCCAGTCCTCCATCATATCCATAGTCTCTGTAACATTATAGGAGTTATTGAAAACCTGCCCAAGAGTTCAAGTGTTTACAGGGGTCAGTCAAATATATAATATACGTAGATTTCTCCCATTCTTTGTTGAAGTTTTGATCCTCCTGGTATCTCATTTCCCCAGTCATTCTTGCCATCTCTGCAAGCAGCCTGGTGTCTCCAGATGTTGCCAGACTCCAAATCCCATCAGCCCCAGCCAGCCCGGCCAATGGTCCAGGGTGATGGGAGTTGTAGTCAAAAGCATCTTCACCAGCAATAAGGCTGATGTTACATGTGAATCCCTTATAATATATTTGCTTGTCCCTACCCCAGGGATGGAGAACTAACACAGCCTTCCCCCTTGATACTTGGTTTAAGAAGGTCTTATTTACTGCAATTTCTTTTTAGAAAACTCACCCGTTCTTCACAAATTTCCAGGGGTAAAGCGAAACCTAGGGACTTGCAGCTACCTGGTGGTCACTCATGGCTTAGGACAAAAGACAGACTCATGGCTGGCAGGTTCCTGCAAAGTATGATTTTATCTGGAGTCAATAGTATTCTAGGAATTATTATTGACGTTTCCGTCGTGCTTCCATGGGATCGAAATCTTTTTATTTGCAAGATTGCTTTTAGATCTCTGCAATAACCCTTCCTCTGCTCTGCGTCAGTTTCTTTCTTAAGCTGCGGGCCATTCGATGGCAAGCCGTGGTTCGTTTCTGTATCCCTCAAACATCTGTATGGTTCTGTGTAATAAAATATTTTTAAAAAAATTAAAATGGGGGGTCTGAAGGGGACCAGGTTAAAGGAACCTCACTTACCTTGACAGGCAGCAATGGCACTGCAGGGTTTCAAGCAAGGCTCTCTCCTAGCCATGGGTAGGCAAACTAAGGCCCAGGGCCGGATCCGGCTCAATCACCTTCTAAATCCAGCCTGCAGACGGTCCGGGAATCAGTGTGTTTTTATATGAGTAGAATGTGTCCTTTTATTTAAAATGCATCTCTGGGTTATTTGTGGGGCACAGGAATTTCTTCTTCTTTTTTTCTTTCCAAAATACAGTGGTACCTCAGGATGCAAACGTTCGCATCCTGAAGCGAACGCAACCCACGACTGCGCATCTGTGCATGCGTGGATAGCGATTTGCCGCTTCTGCGCATGTGCGTGACATCATTTTGGCCGTCTGTGCATGTGCGAGCGGCAAAACCCCAAAGTAACACGTTCCATTATTTCTGGGTCGCCGCGGAGCACAACCCGAAAGTGCTCAACCTGAAGTAACTTCAACCTGAGGTATGACTGTATAGTCCGCCCCCCCCACAAGGTCTGAGGGACAGTGGACCGGCCCCCTGCTGAAAATGTTTGCTGACCCCTACTCCTAGCCCCACCTGGAGATCCTGAGAACTGCATCTGAGATGACCTCCATGTACTGAAGATGATCTGCCACTGAGCCATGGCACTTTGCACATGAACAGGAGCTCTCGGCAGCCGCCGCCATCCTTTCCAAGGAGGCTGAGGAACATGGGAGAGGCTGTAGCTGTCTTAATCAGGCACTACGGCAAGTCTGCATGATAAGAACATAAGAACAGCTTGCTAGATCCGTCCAGCATCCTGTTCTCACAGTGGCCAACCAGGTGCCTCTGGGAAACCAGGGAGCAGGATCCGAACCCAAGAGCAACTCTCCCCTCCTGTGGTTTCCAGCCACTGGTATTTGAAAGCATTGCTGTCTTCAGTTGTGGAGACAGAGAAGAGATATCCTGGCTAATAGCCACCAAAAGCCCTCTCCTCCAAAATAATACTGATAATTTATTATTTATACCCCACCCATCTGGCTGAGTTTCCCCAGCCACTCTGGGCAGCTCCCAATCGAGTGTTAAAAACAATACAGCATTAAATATTTAAAAATTCCCTAAACAGGGCTGCCTTCAGATGTCTTCTAAAAGTCTGGTAGTTGGTTTTTTCCTTCGACATCTGATAGGAGGGCGTTCCACAGGGCAGGTGCCACCACCGAGAAGGCCCTCTGCCTGGTTCCCTGTAACTTGGCTTCTCGCAGTGAGGGAACCACCAGAAGACCCTTGGAGCTGGACCTCAGCATCCGGGCAGAATGATGGGGGTGGAGACGCTCCTTCAGGTCTACCCGGATCGAGGCCGTTTAGGGCTTTCAAGGTCAGCACCAACACTTTGAATTGTGCTTGAAAACGTACTGGGAGCCAATGTAGGTCTTTCAGGACCGGAGTTATATGGTCTCGGCGGCCACTCCCAGTCACCAGTCTAGCTGCCGCATTCTGGATTAGTTGCAGTTTCCAGGTCACCTTCAAAGGTAGCCCCATGTAGAGCGCATTGCAGTAGTCCAAGCGGGAGATAACCAGAGCATGCACCACTCTGGCGAGACAGTCCGCGGGCAGGGAGGGTCTCATCCTGCGTACCAGATGGAGCTGGTACACAGCTGCCCTGGACACAGAATTGACCTGCACCTCCATGGACAGCTGTGAGTCCAAAATGACTCCCAGGCTGCGCACCTGGTCCTTCAGGGGCAGAGTTGCCCCATTCAGGACCAGGGAGTCCTCCAAACCTGTCCGCCCCCTGTCCCCCAAAAACAATACTTCTGTCTTATCAGGATTCAACCTCAATCTGTTAGCCACCATCCATCCATCCTCCAGCCGCCTCCATGAATTTGTCCTCTTTTAAAACCATCTGATTTGGTGGCCATCACGCCTCCTGTGGCAGGGAGTTCCACAGTTCCACAGTTCAGCTTTCTTTTATCTGTCCTCAGACATCAGAATTTGAAAAAGTCCCCCAGGGAAGTGACAGGCTCCATATCTCCAACCAGGGCATTTTTTTCAGCCATGCAGTTCCTCTCAGGTGGGCGCCATTGCCATTATAAGAGAACAAGGGAGGCGTTTGCGGTGAGTTCCGGCACTCCCCCCCCCCCCGTCCCCGCGAAAAACAGCATTGCCTCCATCTCACCCTACCGTGGCAAGCAAGCTCAGTTCTCCCCTGGGTCCACCCCACGAAGGCAGTCCCTGCTCTGAGAGGGGGAGGCAGTAAAAAAAACAACAAGCCAGAATTAAAAGGGAACTGTTTGATTTACTGTTCTCGAGAAGAATTAGAGAATGCTGAAAGAAAAGCAGAGGAAAGGCTGGGGGCCATAAATCTTGCTTCAGGAGCAGATAAAGAAAACATGCTTCTATTCCTGGAGGAAGGCAAAGGAGGACAAGAGAGAGAGAGAGAGAGAGAGAGAGAGAGAGAGAGATCCTCTGTTATGTACTGAGTTGAATAGGATCCAAAATGCAGCAGTCCGATTTGTCCTAGAACAATAGGCTCCAGATTGCAGCAGTCTGATTGGTTCACAGGAGCCACCCAATCCAGCTCCGGGTGGAAGTGAATCTGCAACCTGATTGGCCTACAGGAGAATCCCAGAATTAGCCAATCACGTGGGGCCCATTGTGTGAATAATGTATATAAAGCAGACATCATGGGAGAACTTCCATTCCTCACTACTATGAGCTGAATAAAGAGCATGAAATCCACACTCAACTCCGAGTATATTTCATCCTCTTTTAAAACCATCCAACTTTTAGACCATCATCCCTGCTTCCTGTGGGAGGGAGTTCCATAGTCTAACAATGCGCCGCATGAAGAGGTCCTTTCTTGTATTCAGCCAGTAGTTCCCGCCTTTCCCAGCCTGGGGAGAATCTAGAAGCTTTAGACTCCAGCTTCCACCAGCCAGACGCCCCTTTGGAAGACTCAGGACAGAGAAAAGAAAGTCCTTCTTTATGCAACGCAGAGTTAAACTGCGGAACTCCATCCCACATGAAGCGGGGGGATCTGACATATTCATGAAGAAGGAGAGGGCTATTGATGGCTACTGGTCAGAATGGCTATGCTTTTTTTTAAAGTCCCAATGGACTTCTGTTCCTATAGTTTTGCATTACTAATAATATTAATAAATTTTTATTTATACCTTGCCCTTCCTGGTTCAAAAACCAGGCTCAGGGCGGCTAACAACAAATTTAAAACACTTAATTATAAAAGCAGCATAAATTACAGTATAAAAACATAAATAACAATAAAATTCAAAAATCATTTTAGGGGAAATAAGCATTAGATAATCCCCAGGGCTAGCTGGCTGAATTATTAAATGTTAATAGCATTATTATTATTATTATTATTATTATTATTATTATTATTATTCTGTTAGTATTTCTATTATTATTTCTATTCTATGTTGTTACCCGCTTCGAGCTTTCCTGTTAAGGAAATATAAATACATTTTCATATTAAATAAAAAGCCACAATTTTGTCTGCTCAACCACTAACATATTATTTCCCCTTTAATCAGAGGTTACAGCGAACCCCCTCGCCCGTCACTCCCTGGGTGGAAAATTGCCCCACCGCCGTCGGGCCAAGCAAAGCTGCAAGCTGCCCCTGTCCTCATGTCAAAGGTTGACCAGATTTATGGTTTTTAATATTTGCACTATTGATTGTGAGGTTGTCTCGAGGGTTGTCACAACAAGCACAATTGCTGCTCTTTGGACGGAGGCGGCTGCTTTTGAAGACTCCTGTGCATGAAAAATGGATATTAACTGAGAGGAAGAGATTTAAAAGCATTCATAAACCTGGATGGGTTTGTTTGTGCGGTTTCCACCCCAACTTTTCCCTCCTGTAATCTTTTCCCCCTTATCCCCTTCCTCCCTTCCTCTCTCTCTCTCTGGCACATGAAGTTCTCAATAATAATAATAATAATAATAATAATAATAATAATAATAATAATAATATATTTATACCCCACCCATTTGGCTGGGTTTCCCCAGCCACTCTGGGCGGCTTCCAACAGAACACTAAAATACAATGACCTATTAAACATTAAAAGCTTCCCCAAACAGGGCTGCCCTCAGATGTCTTCTAAAAGTCTGGTAGTTGTTTTTCTCTTTGACATCTGTGGGGAGGGTGTTCCACAGGGCGGGTGCCACTCCCGAGAAGCCCCTCTGCCTGGTTCCCTGTAACCTCACTTCTTGCAGGGAGGGAACCACCAGAAGGGAGGGAACCATCGTTCAGTCTGAGCTGAACGATGGGGGTGGAGATGCTCCTTCAGGTATACTGGGCTGAGGCCATTTAGGGCTTTCAAGGTCAGCACCAACACTTTGAATTGTGCTCAGAAACGTATTGGGAGTCAATGTAGCTCTTTAAGGACTGGTGTTATGTGATCTCGGCAGCCATTCCCAGTCACCAGTCTGGCTGCCACATTCTGGATTAGTTGTAGTTTTTGAGTCACCTTCAAAGGTAGCCCCACATAGAGCGCATGGCAGTAGTTCAAGCGGGAGATAACCAGAGCATGCACCACTCTGGTGAGACAGTCCACGGGTAGGGAGGGTCTCACCTGCGTACCAGATGGAGCTGGTAGACAGCTGCCCTGGACACAGAATTGACCTGCGCCTCCATGGACAGCGGTGAGTCCAAAATGACTCCCAGGCTGCGCACCTGGTCCTTCAGGGGCACAGTTACCCTATTCAGGACCAGGGAGTCCCCCACACCAGCCCGCCCTCTGTCGCCCAAAAACAGTAATTCTGTCTTGTCAGAATTCAACATCAATCTGTTAGCCGCCCTCCATCCTCCAACCGCCTCCAGACACTCACACAGGACCTTCACCGCCTTCTCTAGTTCTGATTTGAAAGAGAGGTAGGTAGAGAGGTGGAAGCTGCCCAGAGGTTCTGGGTGGTCCTAGGGGGCTGGGGTTCAGCGTGGCCTCGTAGGGAGGGCCGCATGCCCTGGGAGACCCCGATTCCAGTGTTTGATTTCTGCTCACATCCAAACCGCTCTGAGCGGCGGCTGCTCCCTCCATCATCGCAGTGCCTCTATTGACAACTGCAGAAGGAAAATTGATAGTCTGGTCAGCATGCATTGCGGTCGGTTGTAGGGGATGGTGTCTCTCAGTGGGAGAGCACACTGAGAAAGTGCAGGTGTTCCCAAGTTAAAAAAACCACCTGCATCTCCAGTACAATACAGTCCGGTGGCCCTGCTTGAGAGACTGTCCTTCTCTAGGGAAAGCAGCGCTCTGAGCTGGCCAGAGGGGCATGGATGCGATTCCTGCTGCCCAAGGGGTTGAGCTGGATGAGCTCTGGGGGTCCCTTCCTGTGAATCTATGATTTTCCAACCCTGTCCAAGGCAGCTCCGCCTAGCAGCCAGCCCCAGGGGGAAGCGTGGCTCTCTGGCTTCTGCCTTTGCAGCCCGTTACGACTGGCTCAAGGCTCAGCAAAAGACTCAGCTTTGTGGGTTCAAGTCCTACGCTGGGCAAAATATTCCCATGCCTTGGAGGGAAGGGCAGGATTCAAAGATACAACAGTGGAGAACCCACCTTTATACCTTTAAAGCCCTATACGGCCTAGGACCCTCGTACCTACGGGACTGCCTCTCCTGGTATGTCCCACGGAGGACCTTACGGTCTTCAAACAAAAACATCTTGGAGGTCCCAGGCCACAGGGAGGTTAGGCTGGCCTCAACCAGAGCCAGGGCTTTTTCGGCTGTGGCCCCGATCTGGTGGAACACTCTGTCCCAAGAGACCACGGCCCTGCAGGACTTGACATCTTTCCGCAGGGCCTGCAAGACGGAGTTGTTCCACCAGGCCTTTGGCCAGGGCACAGTCTGACCCCCTCTTTTGGTAATCCACACAGAACTCTAGCCCAATGGTTGTCATGAATTTGATTTTGAATTGATTTTAGAATTAATTGATTTTAGAATGCTGCATTACTTTTATTGTTGTCAGCCGCTCTAAGCCCAGCTTCAGCTGGCGAGGGCAGGATATAAATAAAATATTATTATTATTATTATTATTATTATTATTATTATTATTATTATCTCCACCTAGACAGGGTTGGGGGATGAGGTAGAAGACGTTCTCTCTGTGAGGTTGTGAGGACTGATAGCGCATGGACATTTTCACTCCGTGCTGCAGGCCTGACACAAGAACACAAGATATGCTTGCAGGATCAGGCCAACGGCCCTTCTTGTCCAGAATCCTGTTCTCACAGTGCCCGACCAGATGCCCCAGTGGGAGACCCAAAATCAGGATTCGAACACAAGAATGTTCTCCCCTCCTGTGGCTTCCAGCCACTGGCATTCTAGCTGCAGAGGCAGACCATAGAAATCGCGGTTGGTAGCAAATTCATAGCCTCCTCCATACATCTGCCCGGCCCTCTTCTGAAGCCATCCAACTTGGTGGCCGTCACTGCCCGCTGTGGGAGGGAGTTCCACAGGTTAGGGGTCCACTGCATGAAGAACATCATCTGCGAACCAGCCTCAGGTGTGGCTCAAAGCCTGCTTTGCCATGGAGGCGCAGGTCAGTTCTGTGTCCAGGGCAGCTGTCTACCAGCTCCATCTGGTATGCAGGATGAGACCCTCCCTGCTCGCAGACTGTCTGGCCAGAGTGGTGCATGCTTTGGTTATCTCCCGCTTGGACTACTGCCATGAGCTCTACGTGGTGCTACCTTTGAAGGTGACTGGGAAACTACAACTAATCCAGAACGCGGCAGCTAGACTGGTGACTGGGAGCGGCCGCCAAGACCACATAACACCGGTCCTGAAAGACCTACATTGGCTCCCAGGACGTTTCTGAGCACAATTCAAAGTGTTGGTGCTGATCTTCAAAGCCCTAAATGGCTGCAGCCCAGTAGACCTGAAGAAGCGTCTCCACCCCCATCGTTCAGCTCAGACACTGAGGTCCAGCTCAGAGGGCCTCCTGCCGGTTCCATCACTGCAAGAAGTGAAGTTACAGGGAACCAGGCAGAGGGCCTTCTCGGGAGTGGCACCTGCCCTGTGGAACACCCTCCTATCCGATGTCAAAGAGAACAACTACTACCAGACTTTTAGAAGACATCTGAAGGCAGCCCTGTTTAGGGAAGCTTTTAATATTTTAATATTTTGTTGGAAGCCACCCAGAGTGGCTGGGGAAGCCCAGCCAAATGGGTGGGGTATAAATAATAAATTAGTAGTAGTAGTAGTAGTAGTAGTAGTAGTAGTAGTAGTATTTGCATGCAGAAGGTAGCAGGTCCATTCCCTCAGGGGATCCCCAGGTAAAAGGAGGAGGGAAAAGAGGTGAGGAGTCTCTCTCTCTCTCTCCCTCTCCCTCTTCCTGGAGAGCTCCTGTTTGCTTCCAAGCAAGCCAGCATGTGAGAACCGGTCCCTTGCAAAGCAAAAATAAAGGAGCAAAATAAAGGCACTCTTGCCACAATCATCCACACACCATGGACAGCCATTTCAGGGAGGAGGAGGAGGGGAAATGGGCCACCGAAATCTGACCGGCAGCTGCACTGAGGCCGCTCGCCTCTGCAGTGGGACGTGCATCGCAGCACCTTCTCGCTGTTACTAAGCAAGGCTGGCAACAGATGGACACAAAGGAGCTCTGCTCCCTGCTAGTTTATAAGCCACATGCGACGCAGGCGGCCTCTCCAACCAGCCTGGAAAAGAAGCGGCAGGAGAGAGACTCCCCGAGGTGGAAAAGACTCTTTGGCGCAGAGGAAAGGGGAGCAAAAGTTGGCGCGATGTAAGTGTGTGGAATCAGGCATGGCAAGGAGAAAGTGGGTCATCTCCTAATTCATGGAAACCCAGCAAAGCTGAATGTTGGAAGAGTTCAGGACAGAGACAAGGAAGTCCTTTTTCATGCAGCACAGAGTTAAACTGTGGAACTCCCTGCCACAGGGATGGTCACTGACCTGGGTGGCTTTCAAAGAAGATTAGACAAATTGGTGGAGGAGGAGAGGGCTATCGATGGCGACTAGACATGGTGGTTACGCTTTGCCTCCACAGTTGGAGGCAGCAGGGCTTCTGGATCCCAGTGGGTGGAAAGCACAGGAGGGAAGAGGGGTCTCGCACCCAGATCCTGCTTGCGGGTTTCGCACAGGCATCTGGTCCACCTCTGCGATAAGGGGATGCTGGACTAGGGGAGCCACTGGCCTGATCCAGCAGGATGCTCTTATGGGGAGCCCACAAGGAGGACTTGGGAGCAAGAGCCCCTCTTCTCCTGGGGTTTTAAAGCAACTGGTATCTTCATAGAATCATAAAACGTTAGAGTGGGAAGGGTCCCCAAGGGGCATCTAGTCCAACCCCCTGCAATGCAGGAATCTCAACTAAAGCATGCAAGACAGATGGCCATCCAGGAAGAAATTTAAAGACTATTTGCAGAAACATTGTAAAATTAATGAACGTTAAAATGATTTTGGATTGAAATGAAGTGGCTGTAGCAATAAGGTTAAAAAGAATATGTAAAAATGGATTGATAATCAGATGAAAATATAAAGCTATAATATGTTAAGACACAGAATTAAGATAAAAACAAAGAGGGAAAGGATTTGCTGAATTAACCACGTGAACCGGAATACAAAAAAGGGAGGTGTGAGGAGGTCAGGGAAATAAGTAAATGAAATATAAGATATGAAAAGATTGAGCTGTTTTTATTTTTTTTTATTTTTCTTGTATTTTGTATTTTTTCCTATGTATTTTTTTATCTTTTTTATTTTTATTTTTCCTTTTTTTATTCTGTAACTTTTTCCTATTTGTAAAACTTTAATAAATATCATTTTAAATATAAATAAAAAAGACAGATGGCCATCTAGTCTCTGCTTAAGAACCTCCAAGGAAGGAGAGTCCACAACCTCCCGGGGGAGACCATTCCACTGTCAAACAGCTCCTACTGTCAGAAAGTTCTTCATGGTGTTGATTCAGAAACTCCTTTCTTGTAGCGTGAAGCCATGGGTTCGAATCCTACCCTCCAGAGCAGGAGAAAGGAAGCTTGTTCCCTCTTCCATGTAACAGAGAGGATGGCCATCAGTGTTGGCATGCGTCCGGGAAGACGGGGGCAATTGGCAGGCCCCCAGCTGGCTCCAGCCCACCGGCCGACAGCCGGGCGAACTCCAGTTCTCGGAATAGCATCAAAAACTGTGACTCAGGCCTCAGAGACCTTTAGGGACTGAGCACGCAAGCCAGCAGAGATAAGAACTCTTTGCAACTGCAACAGAAGTAGCGGACAGAGGCATATGTAAGCGTATTTACAAGCATTTATTCAGCAGCAGGACAAAGGAAAAACATGTCTGCTTCCCTTCATGTCCAAGCAAACAGCAGCATAGGCAAAAGCTGTACACAACGGAAGTCCCCAGCAGACTGTGCTGGAAGGAAACAGACACGTGACATACAACTCCACATGCCTGTTCTAAAGGTGGAACGGAACTATAGCCTAACAATCAGATCTCCTCTCAGTCTCCTCTTTTCCTCACTAAACACACCCAGCTCCTTCAACCGTTCCTCATACGGCTCGGTATCCAGACCCTTGATCATCTTGGTTGCCCCTCCTCTGCACACCTTCCAGATTGCCAACATCCATCTTAAATTGTGGAGCCCAGGACTGGACACAGGGCTCCAGGTGTGGTCTGACCAAGGCAGAATAGAGCAGTACTAGTAATTCCCTTGATCTGGACACTCGACTCCTGTGTGCAGCCTAGAATTGCATTAGCTTTTCCTGCTGCTGCATCACACTGTTGACTCATGTTCAGCTTGTGGTCCACAGAGACCCCCTAGATCCTTTTCACATGTACTGCTAGTAAGCCGGGATCCCCATCTTAATATTTCTTCACCTGGTTCTTCCTGCCTAATTTCAGAGCCCTCCTCATCCTGCACCTTCCAGGCTTCTTGCAATTTTCTCAGCTTGGGACCACTTTCCCAATTCCTCCAGTAAACGAGAAGAACTCTTGGGCTCCACAATTCTTTCCTGCACCTCCACTTGGGACCCCATACTCCACAATGGCTGACCTTCCCTCTTTACACCTGCCCGTCTTTCTCGGCAGGTTTCCGCTGGCTTCGAGAAAGAAGCATTAAAGAAAAACGACCGCAACGCCCACACAGAAAATGCCCGTGACCCTCTTTGATTCTGAGAATCAAGGTAGTGGGGGGGTGGAAGAGCACGCTTCGAAACAATGATTTCAATCTCACATTTTTTAATTAATGCTGCAATAAGGCTAAAACGCTCGTTTTTGTATCTTCTGATATGGCACGAGATCACACACTTTAATTAACATATCTGGAGGGGTAAACAAGCAAGGCTTAAAATTGTGCCAAAAGCAGGGCGGGGGCGGGGGGAGAGTCCCAAACAGAAATGTAGAGTTCGTTTCTTTTACTTTCAACTAAATTCTCCAAAGCTTGGGGTCAGGACACCTTCTCAGAGTGAAAAAGGCCCCAGGTTCACTCCTGCCATCTACAGATCTGAGGTCCCACAGCTGGAAAGATGTCTCTGACGGCCGCAGCTCCTGGAGAGATGCTTCTGAGCCAATTGCACAGCGCTAAGCTAGAAAGGGACCGGTGGCCTCAAACAGACACAAGGCAGCTTCTAACATTGTTGATCATCACCGCTCCCCACCAGGGTAAATCCTCCAAGCATCCTTCTGGTTGCCACTGGAGTGCCACTGATAAAAATCATCATGCCAAAGCTACACCAGTTAACTACATCATGACTGTGGAATTGTGTTGTTGTCGGCATTTGTCTGTCTCAAGAGACAATGGAGTGAAAGGTAAAGGTAAAGGACCCCTGGACGGTTAAGTCCAGCCAAAGGCAACTATGGGGTTGTGGCACACATCTCACTTTCAGGCCGAGGGAGCCGGTGTTTGTGCACAGACAGCTGTCCGGGTCATGGGGCCAGCAGGACTAAACCACTTCTGGCACAATGGAACACTGTGACGGAAACCAGAGCGCATGGAAACACCATTTACCTTCCTGCCATAGTGGTACCCTTTTTTTAAAAAAAAAAATATTTAACATAATTGTTACAAAATATTGCAAATACATACATACATACATACATATATATTTCAAATAAGCACATATAGATGAAAAAGGAACAAAAGAGAGAAAGAACAACAAAAGAAAAAAGAGAAAAGAAGAAGAAAAGTTGGAAGAATTTCTTCCAAGTTTATTCTACAAATATCTCTATATGAAAATAATAATAAAATTTCATTGATTGACTTCCATCACTTACACTACACTTCCTATATACATTTTAAGCAAGGTTGTATCTTTAAGCGGTACCTATTTATCTACTTGCAATTTGATGTGCTTTCAAACTGCTGGGTTGGCAGAAGCTGAGACAGAATAATGGGAGTTCACCCCGTTGCGGGGATTCAAACCACCGACCTTCTGATTGGCAAGCCCAAGAGGCTCAGTGGTTTAGACCACAGCGCCACCCACGACCTCCCTGGAGCACAGGCCTGGGCCGTTTGTCTGCAGGTCCTGGGCTGCCCAGAAGACAAGACCCCACTCTCGGCCTCACCAATGGGGTCTAAAGGAAAGCAGGGCAAGATGTTGGGCACCAGCAGGAGTTGCTGGAAGGAGGCTTACAAGGCTCCACCCAACCGTCTTAGGGACTCTACTCGGGATTTGTGTAGAGTTTCCTCCGGAGCCTTTTCTTCTTATAAATGAAGCAAGTTGATCTGTGGTGTAAGACAACTCTGCCTTATACCGTCTTTGTGAGATACTGGTAAGCTCTCCTTGCTGCTCAGATATGCCATGTCAAATGCGGTCGGTGGTGGTGCAGTGGGTTCAAAGCCCCTCTCTGCCACGAATCGTGTGACTGCAGTAGAAAAAGGGATTGAGGGGGCACCCAGCTGTAACCCTGGGATCTCAAGGAATCTATGCCTCTGGATCTCTCTCTCTCTCTGCCTTTCCTATGAGGAAAGGGACTTTTTAGCTTAGAGAACAAGTAAATAAGAGGCGGCACGAAAGCAGTGTATAAAATGATTCGTTACGGGGAGAAAATGCATATAGGGAACTGTTTCTTCCTCTCTAGAAACACAAGAACTCGTGGACAGCCAATGAATGGAAGAGTCAGGAAAGATGGAAGTCCTTGTCCAGGCAGCACATGGTTAATCTATGGAACTCACTTCCACAGGAGGCAGTGATACCCACCAACCTGGATGTTTTAAAAGAGGATGAGAGGAATTCACGGAGACTGTCTATGGCTACTAGCTGCAAGGACTGACATTTGGCTTCATCCCAATGTTCTTGTGTCATCAAATAGGGAGAAAAACGTTTCTCTGTCCACTTTTCCCAAGCCAGGCATGATTTCATGAATTTCTATCATGCCACCTCTTCCTAGGCTTTTATCTACATCCCAAATGCTACAACCTTCCTCCACAAGGGAGTATCTCAATGGGAGTACCCCACTGATCATTTTGGCTGCCCTTTTCTGAACCTTCTCCTACTCCACTATATCCTCTCTCTATTTGCACTATTTGCTTTTGAATTATGGTGCTGGAGGAGACTCTTGAGAGTCCCATGGACTCAGTGGCGTAGCATGGTTTGTCAGCACCCGGGGCAAGGCAAGTAATTTGTGCCCCCTAACCCGTGGATTTGCGCCCCCTAATCCTAACCCCCAGAAGTTGTGCCCGGTGCGGCCGGCCCCCCCTGCACCCCCCACGCTACGCCACTGCATGGACTGCAAGAAGATCAAACCTCTCCATTCTGAAGGAAATCAGCCCTGAGTGCTCATTGGAAGGACAGATCCTGAAGCTGAGGCTCCAAGACTTTGGCCACCTCATGAGAAGAGAAGAAAGACTCCCTGGGAAAGACCCTGATGTTGGGAAAGATGGAGGACACAAGGAAAAGGGACGACAGAGGACGAGATGGTGGGACAGTGTTCTTGAAGCTGCGAACATGAGTTTGACCAAACTGCGGGAGGCAGTGGAAGACAGGAGGGCCTGGCGTGCTCTGGTCCAAGGGGTCACGAAGAGGCAGACACGACTAAACGACTAAACAACAACAAGCTTCCTTTAGATTTTTATAGACTTTTAATTCTTTTTAGTTTTTCAAATCGTTTTTCAGATTTGAAATGACTGTACCCCCCTTAATGCTGGTCTATGACCGTAATAAAGATTTGATATGTGTGTATATGAGGGTCTCCCACCTTGGTGGATACTGAACAGGTCTTTGGCCGGGATGGGAGACTGGTTCTGGCGACCGCAGAATCAGAATCAGAAAAAGAATCGGGATTGGTTTGTTTGCTTGGCTCCCCCACCCCCCTCCTTTGGCGGCCAAAAGCCCCATTCCCCCACTCCAGCCCCAAAACAACAACCACAACATTTGCACGAAATGCTTCCGTGCTAGGAAAACAAAGAGCGCCCTTAAACCCAGGGTGGCTGCATCCCCTCTCATCGTGGGCTAACAGGTGGACAAAGAGGTGGCTGCAACTCTGGTCTTTCCGCCAAGGGCAGCATTCCAGCCATGCAAAAGTCAGTGGTTTCTAAACAGGCACCCCAACCATAGTTTAGAGGTCCCGGGCCCTAAGGAAGTCAGACTATCCTCCACCAGGGCCAGGGCCTCCTCAGTGATGGCTCCGACCTGGTGGAATGCTCTGTCCCATGACAGCAGGGCCCTGCAGGATTTAACCTCCTTCCACAGGGCCTGTAAGACAGAGCTATTCCGCTTGGCCTTTAATATGAATTCAGCCTGATCCTTTATTTCCCTTCTCTTCCCTCCCCCTCCCCTTTTATGAAGATTCCCCGCTCTGAGACCCCACAGCTAATTCTCCCCAGACCTCCTCGCTGGCCCAAGTAGGACCAATTCAGCCAGCTAGCCCTGGGGATTATCTAATGCTTATTTCCCCTAAAGTGATTTCTGAATTTTATTGGTATTCATGTTTTTATACTGCATTTTATGCTGCTTTCATAATTAAGTGTTGTAAATTTGTTGTTAGCCTTCCTGAGCCCGGTTTTCTGAACTGGGAAGGACAGGGTATAAATAAAAAATTATTTATTAATTATTATTATTACCATTCGGGCAAGCAAGAGGCAGGGTTGCATTGCAAGGATGCACTCTAGGCCAGCTGGCTGGGTGGGGAGCAGCAGGGGCCTGAGGAGGAGGGGTGTGCCTTGGGGGGGGTCCCAAGCAGGGCTGGATAGAGACTGCACCAGAGAAGCTTGTAGGTCACTCAAAATCTTCTCTTCCATCAATTGAGGAGGTGTGGGAATGTTCAGGGAGGCAGGAGAGGATATATTGTTCATTAATATTATGCCTGGCATGGAGAAAGTGGACAGAGAGGTTTTTTCTCACCACACCAGAACTCGTGGACATCCAATGAAGCGAATGCTGGAAGATTCAGGAAAGTCATTCATGCAATGCAGAGTTAACCTGTGGAACTCCCTCCCACAGGAGGCAGAGAGGGCCAGGAACTTGGATGGTTTTAACATAGGATTAGACAAATTCATGGATGAGGAGAGATCTATCGATGGTCACTTGCCACAATGGCCATGCGCTGCCCCCACAGTTGGAGGCAGCCACGCTTTCGAATACTAGTTACTGAAAACCACAGGAAGGGAGAGGACTCTTGGGCAAAACTCTGGCTTGCTGGTTTCCTATAATGTGCACCTGGTTGTTCAGGGAGGCAGGAGAGGATATATTGTTCATTAATATCCTTCCTAACTTGCGCTAGCAAGTTCCTTCACTGGGCAGAGATTTACATTCCCCTTTTAAACGCACAGCAGATAGCTGGTTGCAGGCTTGCTTAAGCCTCTCAGTATTAGGGTCCTGGTAAGTCTCCTTATATCCCTCTTAAAAGAATGAACACGCCACAGTCTTGTGCAAAGTATATAAAAGAAGTTTACTCACATCATCAGTTCACAGTTGGATCCCTGAAGGCAGACTTAGTTACAAAGTATATACATGTGGATCTATCCCATGTGGGGATAACCCCAGTGTCCTCTGTTGGCTGGAGCATCTCTAACTAAAAAGCTGCTCCAACGACTGAGGAAATCAAAAGAGAGAGAGTGTGCTGCGTGACTTGAGCGAGATGAGCGCCGCAACCCCAGAGTAGGTCAAGACTGGACCTAATGGTCAGGGGTCCCTTTACCTTTACTTATATACATATGAGGGACGTGGGTGGCGCTGTGGGTTAAACCACAGAGCCTAGGACTTGCCAATCAGAAGGTTGGCGGTTCGAATCCCCGTGACGGGGTGAACTCCCGTCGCTTGGTCCCTGCTCCTGCAAACCTAGCAGTTTGAAAGCACGTCAAAGTGCAAGTAGATAAATAGGTACCGCTCCAGCGGGAAGGTAAACGGCGTTTCCGTGCGCTGCTCTGGTTTGCCAGAAGCGGCTTAGTCATGCTGGCCACATGACCCGGAAGCTGTATGCCGGCTCCCTCGGCCAATAAAGCGAGATGAGCACCACAACCCCAGAGTCGGTAACAACTGGACCTAGTGGTCAGGGGTCCCTTTACCTTTACTTATATACATGTGGATCTATCCCATGTGGGGATAATCCCAGCGTCCTCTGTTGGCTGGAAGCCAACAGAGCATCTCTAGCTAAAAAGCTGCTCCAACGACGGAGGAAGTCAAAAGAGAGAGGGTGTGCTGCGTGACTTATCCTTTTTTTACCTGGACAGGTAAGGTCACGCCCACCTCTGGTCACATGCAAGAGGAAGGATGTTCCAGGCCAGGAGGAAACAGGAAGTTTTTGACTGGTTGAACCAAACATCCCCCTGCATGTCCACTCTAGGAAAACAAGGAATGTTGTACTTGACTGCTACTTATATATCACACCCCACAACAAGCACATGGGAAGAAGGAGATCTCTGCTCTTCCAGTATTTTCAAATCAGCACTGCAACCTCCTCTCTGATTCAAATATATGTGAGGATGTCAGGAAAGAGAACAAATGGGGAATTCTATTTATTTTCCATTTGGATAAAGGCATTATCACAAGATTTTGTAATCTTGGATCATACGTGCATGAGAATTTGATATAATTTCAGCAGACCTAAAGCAGAACTGTTTGAAAACCTTCCATGAATGGTATTTAATGCCTTGAACTTGATATCTAAGTTAGGGTTTGATAAATGTTGGCAAAGTGAATTAAACAAGGCAGATTGCATACACATCGCCTGGAATTGTTCTCAAATAGAAGCACTGCCGTCAGGCTAATATCTCCGATATGAAACCTAAAGTATTTCTGCTTGGTTATCTAAAAGATGTTATTCTGGAAAATGATCAAGAAATAAGATTATAACAGCCCAAAATGTGGGGAGCATATCTTCTACTATATCTGAATTGATTGAGAAAATTTGGTCTATAGTAAATGATGATTAAGCTAGCTTATTACAAAGGAATACATATAAACCAATCTACAGGTTTATGGGGGGAAATTGGCATTTTCTGTAATGTTTTGGAACAACTTCAGTGATAATATCCAACTTGATGCTGCTTTCAACCTGCTGTGTCTGTATTTCTTTATTCTCTGTACCTTTGGTTTATTTTGTTTCATAGGGGTATGACTCTTTTTAATTGTCTTACTCCAGCTCAAACAACTGAGTGTGCAAGTTTTTCTTCTTTCTCTGGAAGGTCTGATCCTTCCCCAGCTGCTTGCAAAAAGAAATCCCCCTTTGTTTACTAGAACTGGGAGGAAAAGAAGCTGGAGATTCTTCCAACGCAGAGCTTCTCCTTTGAAACTGACATTTCCAGAACAAATCAAAACTGCAACGCCCACCTTCCGCTGCAGCAAACCTACACGGGAAAGGAGCATGGCAGGAGCAGGACTGGAATGTCATTTGTCAAAGCCAGGAGCTGCTTGTGAGGCCTGCCTCTCTCTCAGGCCCAGGCCCTCCCTGCAGGGTTGGTGTTAAAAAAAAAAAAAGACATTGGTCCACAACATACTGTGATGTGGTCAGAGGTTTTCAAATTTTTCCACATCCGCTTGCCTGCCCGCACAGGCTGTCTTGTCACCGATGCCCAGGGCAATTGCAGGGGATTCTGGGATAAAGTGGTACCTTGGTTCTCAAACGCCAAAAACCTGGAAGTAAGTGTTCCGGTTTTCAAACATTTTTCGGAAGTTTTTGTTTTTGAGGCTTTTTCGGTTCATTCGTTTTTGTGACTGTGTGGAACCCAGTTCAGCTACTGATTGATTGATTGATTGATTGATTGTGTGACTGGGGAAATGGATAAAAGCCCCCCATCCAAACAATGACTATCATCAGTGCAGGTAAGAAAAAAAAATAATTTTAATTTTTATCATCTACAATACTGTCTTATTTATTTTATAGTACAGCACATTGTTTATTGCTTTCATTTTACGGATCAATGGTCTCGTTAGATAGTAAAATTCATGTTTAATTGCTGTTTTAGGGGTTGGTTTTAAAAGTCTGGAACGGATTAATCCATTTTGCATTCCTTTTTTATGGAAAAGTGCACCTTGGTTTTGGAACGCTTTGGTTTTGGAACGGACTTCCGGAACGGATTAAGTTTGAGAAGCAAGGTGCCACTGTACGTGGCCATTGGTGGCACACTCCTCGGCAGTATCCAGACCCTTGCTGGGTTGTGACTCTGCCCCACGTTATCTGGTAGAGCATGCCAGGAATTCCCCGTGGCTTTTCGCTATAGGGAAAAATCAGCAGTGGCGGGTGAGGTGTCTTCTCAAGGAATCTGGACCACCATTCCCAGCCTTTTCCAAGTATGTCCAGCGGGGGGAAACTAAGCATTCAAAAGGGCTTGGCAAGTGAAGAAAACAGAAAAGTAAATCTTTATTTTTTAACAAATGGCAATGGAGGTAGAGCTCAGGGCTACACATACCTTGGGCAAGTACAGTGGTACTTCGGGTTACATAGGCTTCAGGTAACATACGCTTCAGGTTACAGACTCTGCTAACCCAGAAATAGTGCTTCAGGTTAAGAACTTTGCTTCAGGATGAGAACAGAAATCGTGCTTCGGCGGCGCAGCAGCAGCGGGAGGCCCCATTAGCTAAAGTGGTGCTTCAGGTTAAGAACAGTTTCAGGTTAAGTACGGACCTCCCGAACAAATTAAGTACTTAACCCGAGGTACCACTGTACAGTGGTAGTGCTGTTCACTGCTGCTTCTGACCACAAAATATCTTGAGCCAGCCAGGGCTGCGGGGACCTCAATTTCTCAGGAATATTCCAGGGGGAGAGCTTGCATTTTCAGCTTCCACTTTACAAAGAGCCTCTGATTTTAGTGGTAGTGCTATAAGGCAAAAAGAAAAAGAAAAATGTGGGCAGACCCAGTTGCTAAAGGCTCCCTAAGAAATAAACCTGTTCGTGGCTTCAAACATTTCAGCTTTTAGGAATGTTCTAGGATAGCTGACATGCATTTAAGTTTCATTTTCTCAATACTGAATAAGATTTAAACATTTTGGAAATGAAAGCACAGCTATGAAATAGCAGTTCCATTGCGCCCAAGCACACCGCGGAAAGTTTTCTGTTTGTTCCCCTGAAAATGCAAACATTGCTGATGAGAATTTGAATGGCTATTTCCACATATGCCTCACGAGTTCCGTTCTGGCAACAGCCAAGAAAAAGGCAACAAGCTTCCGTATTAAAGCATAATGGGAGCAATTCCATCTGAGAAAATTATTGATTCTCTCGACAGGTTTCACGCTGAAAGGGATTGGCACATTTCAGCGTCCTTCAGCCAAGTCGGGCAAGACCTGGCTTGCATATTCCTCAAATTAAATACTCACCAGAGCTGCTGATGTAGGTGCAAAATTTCTCAGGCTCCTGACATGCGAAGCTGCCAGAAAGCTTTGATGTTCACTGTCAAACATTTTCGACTTACGCTCACTCAGGGCCTTCTGCGCTGTAAAGTTTTGCTCCAGTTCCCCCCACAAAACATCCTGGGAGTTGCAGTTTGATGAAGGCTCTGAGAATATCCCTCTTTGCAGAACTACAACTCCCAGGGCACCCCAGGAGACAGAATGGTGCTCATTCAACCTGTTTAGGTCTGTGGTGTAGACCGATTTCATTTAATTGTGGCCGTCTAGGAGTTTTGGATTACAGTTCACCTCAGCCCCTGCCAGAGGAGAACTTGCTGAGCAGCAAATCGACCTGCCTCCTTCGCTGAAAACACCAGGATCTTATCCAGCTTTTCGGATAGATCAGCCTTGCAAATAATTCCACCAAAGTTGCACATAAACTTTTTAAACCTTTTGCCAGCTCACCTGTCCAGACATGTCTGTGAGTCAGGCATAGCAGTTGCCTGAAAGAGGTGTTGAACTTGCATCCAGTGTACCACACACACAAAACAAGCCCCTGGAGGCTAATTGCAAATGTCGGTTGAGGACTTTATGATACTTGGGCGTTTCCTGGCTAGCAATAATTGAGCTATGTAAAAATAATCAAATGACATTTGCTCCAGAGGCCGCTGCCAACATCTGATTTATTTCTACCCTGACAGGTAAGCAAGAAAAGAACGTGGCAGTGGGGTGATTCTGACACATTTTTCATTATTCTTCTCACAGGTCTCTTATTTCCTGAAGTCACTGTTTCTCTAAAATACTCAAACAGGGCGGTCCCAGGCGATAGTTTGGAGGGGACCAACTTCCAGGTGTTTTAGGATTACAGAAACCTTGACTCAGAAGGAAGCCCCTCTTGGATTCAAAGGCACTTGATCCTGGGTATATATAATATTTCAGCCTTCAAGAACAATTATAATCTGTGGCTATGATCTAAACGAGGACTGAACAAGGGGCAGAGATGACCGTGTGCCGCAGATCCCAGGGGACACTTTTAGCTACACCCGCAAGACGGTGTGTTTCCTGGCCGCCTCACCCGGGAAAGGTTCAGAAAAGGGTGGCCAAAATGATCAAGGGAGGGAAGCAACTCTCCTATGAAGAACAGTTGCAGCATTTGGGACTTCTTAGATTAGAGAAGATCAAACCTCTCCATTCTGAAGGAAATCAGCCCTGAGTGCTCACTGGAAGGACAGATCCTGAAGCTGAGGCTCCAAGACTTTGGCCACCTCATGAGAAGAGAAGGTTCCCTGGAAAAGACCCTGATGCTGGGAAAGATAGAGGGCCCAAAGAGAAGGGGACGACAGAGGACGAGATGGTGGGACAGTGTTCTCAAAGCTACAAAGATAAGTCTGACCAAACTGCGGGAGGCAGTGGAAGACAGGAGTGCCTGGTGTGCTCTGGTCCAGGGGGTCATGAAGAGTCAGACACAACTAAACGACTAAACAACAACAAAGATTAGAGAAAAGACAAGGAAGAGGCAATGTGACGGAAGTTCGTGAAACTACACCTGGCGTTGAGAAAGGGGCCAGAGAAAACTTTTTCTCCCTCTCCCCTACGCGGGAACCCATGGACATCTAAGGAAGATGAAACGGAAGATTGAAGACAGATAAAAGAAATTACTTCTTCACGCAGCGCAGAGTTAAACTCTGGAACTCCCTCCCACATGAGGCCACAAACTTGGATGGCTTTAAAAGAAGATCTGAGCAATTCATGGAGGAGGAGAGGGTTCTTGCCTCCACATCTGGAGGGCAGCAATGCCTCTGAAGGAGAGTTGCTCTTGTGCAAAGGATCCTGCGTGCATTTGGTTGGCACAAAATGGGCCACGGGCCTGATCCAGAAAGGATCTTTTCGCATTCTTACGTTTTTGGATGCTTTTTTTCCTAGATATTCTTCCATCCCATCTCACAAGCCGCTTCTGAAACGCCTCTAGTTCCCCCCCCCCCCCAGACCTGTTTTAGCCTGCAGGATGCAGAGGGGGAATCTGAGGGAGGAGACGGGGGGGGGTGAAATGCAAAGCGGTTTTAGGAATGCGGAACTGGCACCCCAGTTTGAGGGGTGGGGGTGGGGGAATTGTGGGTGCAAATGGTAGCACCCGAAACAAAACCGCCAAGGAATGTGAGCATTTGAAAACAGAAATAAATGCAACTTGTCAACATGCAGAAAGAGGAGAGACCACGCCCAGAGGCGCAAATGCACCCACGATAAAGGCTACTAATTTATGGGTGAAATAGATGTGTGTTTGTGGAGGGGGGAGTTGCGCTGCAACATTAATCCTGACGGCTGTATTGGGCACCATCTGGGCAGAAACATTTCTTTCCCCCCCCCCTCCAAACAAACCCACCAAGATTGCAGTTTTGCTGCAATCCAGCTGGGATTAGGATGTGATTCCAGCTAATCCAAGGGCGTTTTAAAACACCCTGAATGTTACATCCCTCCCCTCGCTCCTCTTTCCCTTTCCTTCCTTCCTTCCTTCCTTCCTTTCTCCTCTGCAACAGTTGTCTTTTCAAAGCAACGCCTTCTCTCCATCTCCCTCTTAAAATTTCATTTGGGGGAAAATAATTATTTTCCCCCCCCTTTTGCATGGTAGCTGCAGCGTGCAGATTAGGATTTTATATATGACAAATTAACATTTATAAACACAGCCCCCCAACATTTTAGGGGGGCTCCCTATGGCGTCTTGGGGGTGCCTGTCCGACGTTACCTGCCCCCCCTCTCCCTCCCCCCCTCGCATTTTGCGTACAGTGCCATCTATTCAAATTAATTCTGCTAATGGAGCTGCTGGTGGCGTGTGGCGCATTTCAATTAAACGGGGTTCGTAATACTTTATAAAGCGACCTGCTGCTCTGCAGGTGGGGGCGGGGAAGAGATTGCTTTTGCTGGAGGGAGGGGAGAAGCTTAAATGTGTGTGTGTGTGTCTGTTTTAAAAGCTGCAACAAAAGAGGGAGGGTAAGAGACCTCTAACCCCTAAGAAATTAGGAATGCAAAGGTATGCAAGAAGCTTTATTCTCCATGCAAATAGGAAAAGGTGCAATGAAGCAAAAGCAACAGGGGGTTATTTCCCCCGCCCCCCCTGCGCTCAAAAAAAATGAATTTTAAGTCCCCTAAATATGTTGGCAATGGATTGAAAGAGAGGAAGGGGGGAAGAGCTGCAGGCACTCTTGTTTTTCTAAGGAGAACTCTTAAGAAACCTCCTTTTTAATAGGCAAGATTGATTGCATTTGGTCGGGAGATGCTTGGCACTGGAACGAAAATGTATATATATTGATGGCGAAATTTGGTGTTTCAGAATGCTGTTTTCTTCTTTCTGAGTAGATCTGCACACAGCCCGTTGAGGAAAGTTTGCCGCCAGTTGCCCCCTTCTCACGCCTCTCTGAGCCCAGACGCCCCACAGACCCCCCAAAAACCCAACCATTTCTCTTGGGTGCAAAGAAAACGCAAGTGGGCGGTCATTGTCCTTCCGTGACTTTTGGGTGGGGTCAGATTTTGCCCTCATCCTGAACCCCAGGGGCCAAATTAGCATAGTCTGCACTGACTGGCGACAAACCTAGACAGCATCTTAAAAAGCAGAGACATCACCTTGCCGACAAAGGTCCGTATAGTTCAAGCTCTGATTTTCCCAGTAGTGATGTATGGAAGTGAGAGCTGGACCATAAAAAAGGCTGATCGCCGAAGAATGGATGCTTTTGAATTATGGTGCTGGAGGAGACTCTTGAGAGTCCCATGGACTGCAAGAAGATCAAACCTCTCCATTCTGAAGAAAATCAGCCCTGAGTGCTCACTGGAAGGACAGATCCTGAAGCTGAGGCTCCAAGACTTTGGCCACCTCATGAGAAGAGAAGACTCCCTGAAAAAGACCCTAATGTTGGAGAAGATGGAGGGCACAAGGAGAAGGGGACGACAGAGGACGAGATGGTTGGACAGTGTTCTCAAAGCTACCAACATGAGTTTGGCCAAACTGCGGGAGGCAGTGGAAGACAGAAGTGCCTGGCGTGCTCTGGTCCCTGGGGTCACAAAGAGTCGGACACCACTAAACGACTAAACAACAACAAGCACTGACTGGCAGCTGCAAATCTCCAGGGGTCCAGGCACAGGACCTTGCCAGCCCCCCCCCCCCGGGATGCTGCCAGAGGACGATGGAACCTGGGAACCTCTGCCTGCCAAGGAGGTGCTCTAACCACTGAGCTACGTTGCCCCTTCCCAGGAAGTCGCCCCCCTGAGCTTGTGCTGGAAGCCAGTGCTGGGATTCCAGTGGGCCTCACTGGATGCTATCATATGTCTACTATGTACACAAAGATTAAATGTAAAGTATTGGTTGTGTTTAGAATAGATTTATGAAAGATTTACAAAACCTATTGATTAGAATATTTGTGTGAGATTGTATGGGGAAAATACGGAATAACAGATACAATCTTGCTTAAAATGTATATAGGACGTGCAGTGTAAGCGATGGAAGTCGATCAATGAAATTTTATTAATATTTCATATTGAGATATTTGTAGAAGAAATTTGGAAGAAATTCTTCCAACTTTTCTTCTTCTTTTCTCTCTCTGTTTTTTCTTCTTTTTCTTTTCTTCTTTTTTTCTCTTTTGTTCTTTTTATATATGTGTGTGCTTATCTGAAATATATATGTATCTATGTATCTGCAATATTTTGCTTATACAGTATTTGTAATAATTATGTTAAACAAATTAATTTAATTTTAACAAAACAAAACAGATACTATCCTATCTCCTCTCAGTCTCCTCTTTTCTGGACTAGACATACTCAACTCCTTCAACCATTCCTCATCTGGCTTGGTTTCCATGGAGTAGAGAAACAACAACAAACCTCTGGTTACGTGAAACATACTCAATAAACACACAAGACGTAACCAGCTGTATTTTTGAATAAATAAGGTATACTATTCATTGTATCAAATTGTAGATTTCAATGGAAGTCTCATAAAGTTCAATGGAAAAAAGCAGAAGACCCAGTGGATCAGTTCATTCTATATTCCGTTCATGCATAAGGTCCATACATGTATAAGTTTCTATTCCACCTGTCTGTTCGCAGAGTCCAATAATCCACATGAAGAGTTGTTACAGTTCCACAAGATGCTTTCACAAAGTCTAAGACAAGGATTTCTGGAATATTAGCCTTGTTTCACCATCCTAGGCTTCATCAATAGTACAGGCTCATATGTAATGCAAACAAATACAATATGGTAATCTCACACATTTTCCAGCAAAAATAATATAAAAAGCCTTCAACTACTGTACATACCATATGTAATGTTCCAGGATAGTGGATCTTATAGGATAGTGGTGATTGCAGTAAGCAACAAAGCAGGATTACATGGACAAGCACAATATTGGTTTGATGGTTTGACTAGTGGACAAGCACAATAATCTGGCTTGGTTTCCATGCATGGCATGGAGAAAACAGATAGACGGAACATTTCCTCCCTCTCTTCTAAGTCGTGAACAGCCAACAAAGCCAGAATGCCAGAAGATTCAGGACAGAGAAAAGGAAGGACTTCTTCATGCAGCGCAGAATTACCGTATTTTTCGCTCCATGAGACAAACCTAGTTTTTAGAGGAGGAAAGGGGGAAAGCCCCATTTTGTGGAGGATCAGCTCACAGAGAGAGGCAGTGTGGTGTAGTGGTTAAGAGCGGTAGCCTCGTAATCTGGGGAACCGGGTTCGTGTCTCCGCTCCTCCACATGCAGCTGCTGGGTGACCTTGGGCCAGTCACACTTCTCTGAACTCTCTCAGCCCCACTCATCTCACAGTGTTTGTTGTGGGGGAGGAAGGGAAAGGAGAATGTGAGCCGCTTTGAGACTCCTGAAGAGGAGTGAAAGGCAGGATATCAAATCCAAACTCTTTTTCTTCACAGTTATGCAGCTTACTTTGCAAAGGGGGAAAATCCTGTTTTTATGGGGTTCAACTCACAGTTACCTGCAGCTTCTTTAGGAAAGGAAAGGGAGCGATTTCTACAGTTTCCAGACAGATAATCTAATCAGCCAGTCACATGCCGCTGGGGAAACAAACAGCCTCTGTCTGCAGAACATTCAACAATGGAAGCCTGGGCAAGGGGGCGGAAAGGGAGCCAGGAACCGACCACACATTCGCTCCATAAGACGCACAGACATCTCCCCTTACTTTTTAGGAGGAAAGAAGTGCGTCTTATGGAGCGAAAAATACGGTAAACTTTGGAACTCCCTCCCACAGGAGGCAGGGCTGGCCAACTTGGATGGCAGAAGAAGAAGAAGAAGAAGAAGAAGAAGAAGAAGAAGAAGAAGAAGAAGAAGAAGAAGAAGAAGAAGAAGAAGAAGAAGAAGAGGAAGAGGAAGAAGAGGAGGAGGAGGAGACTTGTTCTTGTGCTCAGATCCTGTTTCCCGATTTCCCACAGGCATCTGGCTGGCTCCTATGAGAACAGAATGCTGGACCAGATCTTTTTAAACTGCAGCTGGGCCCCACTCCCTCAATGGTTGGGGCCCCAGACAGCAAAGCCAATTGAAATTAGGGCTGTCAACTGATTATCGTTTTCTCCCCACAACGGATTAATCGCCTGCCTTTCAGCTGATCAATTAAACTGAAAGACATTTTGCATATCGCCCAGGCCCGCCTATGGGTGCCTCTCCGAGAAGTGTGAGATCGCTTGCAATTTAATAAACAGAGGCATCACTCAGAGCTGAAGGCAAAGGTCATTTTTGGTATTTTGTTTCATCGCTTACCAAGGGAGAAGCATGCAGAAACCAAAGCAGGGAGGCAGGGAGGTACCTTGGGCTGAGACCAACCACTGGTTGGCCCCTGCCTCAGGACCGTCTCCATCTGGGGGGGGGGTCCCAAACTCCCCCTCCCTCCCTCAGACCTCCAGAAAATTGCCAAGAACCTTTGCGGACCATTTAATGGTTTTTCTGCCTATAGCTGCCATAATGCACTGTGCTAGGTGCTGCATCATTCTTCACATAAATTGCGTTTGTTCTTTCTTTCTTTACAGCATTTATGTTCCACCTGTTGTCCTCCGAGGAGCTCAAAGGGGCATGCGTGCTTCTCGCTTTGCCTGTTTTCTCCTCACAAGAACCCTGTGAGGGAGGCCAGGCTGAGAGGAAGTGACGGGCTCACCCAGAGAGCTTCATGGGGGAAAAGGGATTTGGTTTCCCAGGTCATAGACTAGCGCTCTAACCACTAAACCACACTGGCTCTCAAACTTTGGAGGTGGGAGCTAAATTGTGGGTTTTTTAATGGAAAATACATATACAACTTGGTATGTATTTGAGGCAAGTTGTGCCACAGAGCTTGAGTTTCACAGAGTTGTAATTATCTATCTATCATCTATCTATCATCTATCATCTATCATCTATCATCTATCATCTACAGTGGTCCCTTGGTTCTCAAACTTAATCCGTTCCGGAAGTCCGTTCCAAAACCAAAGCGTTCCAAAACCAAGGCACGCTTTCCCATAGAAAGCAATGCAAAATGAATTAATCCGTTCCAGACTTTTAAAAACAACCCCTAAAACAGCAATGTAGCATGAATTTTACTATCTAACGAGACCATTAATCCATAAAATGAAAGCAATAATCAATGTACTGTACTATAAAATAAATAAGACAGCATTGTAGATGATAAAAATTAAAATTAATTATTTTTCATACCTGCACTGATGACATCTGGAGGGCCGAGTTTGGGGGTGGCTGCTAAATAAACCATACAATGCCAAGAAATGAGAAACATCTAAAGAAGGCAGTTAATTAAAGGACGATTCGTATTGAGGTGGACTGAAGTCATCTCAAAAGATTACAATGTTAATGACTGATAATTCAGAATATTAATTATAGGTAAATGGTGGAGGGAAAATGTTTATTTAGTTAATATGTATTGTTATGTTTTTGTTTATATTTATTTTTGGCTTGAACGCTGGGCTGGTTTTTTTCTTTTGGATCTATGTAAGACACAAAATGCAATAAAAATTATAAATAAATAAAAAAGATGCTCAAACCATCTTGCCTCAGTGAGCCACCTGGCTGCCGAATTCTGCACCAGCTGAATGGAAGAAAGAGGCAAGCCCATCACCCGTTCCCCTGCCTCCTTCCTGGCTCCCACCAACATTTACCCGTAATGCCTCCCCCTTCCAGCTTCTCCAGGCAGGAAGGAGAACTCAGGCCAGCACACTGATTTTCCCCCCACAATTGTCCCTTTTCTGCGCAGACAAGTTTTTCAAGAGGCCTTTCTGACCAGGCGGCCTCCTTGGAATGCTGACTGGCCCAAACAAGTTCTGCAGGATTCTTCTTCTTCATCCTGAGAGAATGAAGGGGGGCAAACGCCGCCTGATTCCTCTCTCACCCCCAGCACCCCCCTGCCAAGCCCCAGGTGGCGGCAGAAAGGGCCTCTTTCCAGGAGCTTCCATCAAGGAGCACAAAAGCTCCTTGGTTTTCAGGAAACAATAAGACATAGCATTATTAATCAACGGAGCAGATTTAAAAAAAAAATGATAATAATATTTTTATTGGTTTTCCATATTTTCTTTCTTCTTCTGTTCCGCCTGGCCTTTGGTTTGGACTCAGTCTGACCCTTATGTTTCCCTCCCCTTATGGTTTTGATCTATGGGCTACTATGGGTAGGTTTCTGGAGGAAACATCGGCATTAGATCCATTTCAGTCCGGTTTCCGTCCTGGTTTTGGGACGGAGACGGCTCTGGTTGCCCTAACAGATGATCTCCATAGACAACTGGATCGAGGCGGGTCAGGACTGCTGATCCTTTTAGATTTGTCAGCAGCCTTTGACATGGTCGATCATGATCTTCTGGACCACCGCCTCGCAGACGTGGGGATACAGGGCGTAGCCCGTAACTGGTTGTGCTCTTTTATCTCTGGTCAGGGACAGAGGGTGGCACTAGGGAGGGAAATGTCGTCGCGCCACTCCTTGGTGTGTGGAGTGCCGCAGGGCGCAATTCTCTCCCCGATGCTTTTTAACATCTTTATGCGCCCCCTTGCCCAGATTATCCGGAGCTTTGGGCTGGTGTGTCACCAATATGCTGATGACACTCAGCTCTATCTGCTGATGGATAGATTCTTATTTATTCTTATTCTTTGGCGATCCTTCGTAGCTGAGTCTTCCATAAACACAGGTCTTAACAATGAGTCCGTAAGTGACTGTGGAGGCCAATTCTGGACCCACACATCCTTCCACAGTGGAGACATAGGTTTCTGGGCGGGAGTTGATCACGGTGTAGATTTGCCAAGCGTGCCTTCCTCTTAGCATGTTTCTCCCTTGCATCCTGAGTTCGAGTGTCTTCAAAGCCCAGGACACCTTTGGTAAAGGCTGTTCTCCAACTGAAGCGCTTGAGGGCCAGTGTTTCCCAGTTGTCAGTGTTTATACTACATTTTTAAAAATTTGCCCTGAGACAGTCTTTAAACCTCTTTTGTTGACCACCAGCATTACGCTTTCCATTTTTAAGTTCGGAATAGTTGCTTGGGAAGACGATCATCAGGCATCCACACAACATGACCAGTCCAACAAAGTTGATGTTGAAGAATCATTGCTTCAACACTGGTGATCTTTGCTTCTTCCAGTACACTGGTCTTAGTTTGCCTGTCTTCCCAAGTGATGTGTGAAAAATTTCGCAGACACCGTTGATGGAATCTTTGAGGAGTTGGAGATGTATCCAAAAACACTAGCAAACACTGGTTACAAATGGACCGCCTTTGACCAGGGGATGTGCATAACTGAGTGCAGAAGCCAAAGGATGCTTTTGCAAAAATGGGTGCAAATTGCTCAGCTAGTTCTAAGGAACATTTCACCTGAGCTTGCCCCAAACTCGGGCACCTGTGTGTCCTCCTTTCACAGAAGACAGACTTCTTCTTCTTCCCTTTTTTGCTGAAAGAGTGCCTGGCCCAAGTTCAGCTTAAAGATAAAGAACCAGCAAAAAAACACTTTGAATTCTCTTTGGTTTCAATTAAGTGGCTTGTTAATTTTTCGAAGCGAAGGAGGTTCCACACCCTGTGCTCAGAAATCTGTGCAGGCTGCCAGCTTGTTCCTGCTCAGGGCTTTACTTTTTAGTAAACGAAAGCCCTAATGGCTGTGGACTGTCTTGCCACCACCACCCCATTCCACCAGTCTGAGATGCTGGAAGTGGCCCTGCCACAAATGCCGTGGGACGTCCACTCTGCTGGCCACCAGAAAACCCCCTGCTCGCTGCCATGAGCCAGGCCCCCTCACGGACACTGCTTCAGATGCCACCTAAAAACCTTTTATTGCAGCCAGCATATCCAGGCGTGTTCGAGATGCCAGCCTCCCTCCACTGCCTCTTGGAATACTTGTCTGAGCACAAACATTTCTGCCACCTTTCTAAAGGCTTGCCGAGGCAGGCTTAAGAAGACCTCAGCGGGAGGCAAGGCATCCTCAGTTTTTTGTTTTTTAAAATAGATTTTTATTGTTTTACATAAAGTTATACACAATAAATGAAGGCTGATCGCCGAAGAATTGATGCTTTTGAATTCTGGTGCTGGAGGAGACTCTTGAGAGTCCAAGTACTGCAAGAAGATCAAACCTATCCATTCTTAAGGAAATCAGCCCTGAGTGCTCACTGGAAGGACAGATTGTGAAGCTGAGGCTCCAAGACTTTGGCCACCTCATGAGAAGAGAAGTCTCCCTGGAAAAGACCCCGATGTTGGGAAAGATGGAGGGCACAAGGAGAAGGGACAACAGAGGACGAGATGGTTGGGCAGTGTTCTTGAAGCTACCAGCATGAGTTTGACCAAACTGCGGGAGGCAGTGGAAGACAGGAGGGCCTGGCGTGGTCTGGTCCAGGGGGGTCACGAAGAGGCGGACACAACTAAATGACTAAACAACAACAACATGCGCAATAACCATTACCATTCCAAAACATAAAAATAAAAAATGTTCTTTTGAACCTTCAGACCTTTTCCCCTCCCTCCATGGATTCCATTTCTAAAGATTTATTCCCCCCCCCCCAAGTCTTGCATCTTTTACCATTATCCATCTATTACGTAATCATAGTAACCAAAGTTCATTTCACTTTACAAGTGTCATTGTATTCCTGCCAATGATTTCAACCACGCATAGGCAAACTCGGCCCTCCAGCTGTTTTGGGACTACAACTCCCATCATCCCTGACCACTGGTCCTGTTAGCTAGGGATGATGGGAGTTGTAGTCCCAAAACATCTGGAGGGCCGAGTTTGCCTAGGCCTGAAATTTTTGACTGTCTACAGTGGACTTTTAAATATATTAAAAAGTCATTCCATTAAAAAATAAATAGTTGGTCTTCCTGGTTTCTGATCTTTCCAGTCTGTCTCGCCATTTCTGCGTATGCCATCAGTTTGGTCTGCCATTCTTCTCTGGTTTGGACTTTTCCTTCTTTCCATCTCTGGCCTACAGGCATTCTTGCTGCCATCGTTGCAGACATAAACAGTCTTTTATTTTATTTTGGCAGTTCCTCAGCTATTATACCTAACAGAAAAGCCTCTGTTTTTTTGACAAAAGTTTTCTTAAACATTTTCTTTAGCTCATTATATATCATTTCCCAGAAAGCCTTTACCACCCCACAGGACCACCACATATGATAAAAGGTACCCTCTTTCCCTTTACATTTCCAGCGCAGCTTTGAGATCCAAATCGTTGGAGCATCGGTCCCTTAAGAGCCCAATGAGTCCCTAATAGCTGTGCTGCTGCGAATAGTCTTGCTGCCTCCCTGAGGGCTGATTAGGAAAATAATAGGCATGTTTTTCATTTGGTGAGTCACAAGGGCTAACACCTAATCGCCGTGTCTGGTGGGGAAAGAGCTATTTTGCCTTCCGTCCCGAGCCACTCTTCATCCTCAAGAGCATCTTTTGTTTTCTACGGAATCCCGACAATATTGCGTGCTATTTTGTACATGCGATTCGTGCAAATTGCACAACAGGGAAGATTGTGTGCTTGCCCTGCTGTGAAGGTAACAGCTGCAACCGCTCCTTCAGGGTGCCACTTGCCTTCCCGGGTAAACAGTCTGGAGTGTTCACAGACAAAACATGAGGCCTTTTGAGAGCCCTGGGAGAAGGCAGCCACAAGCCACAGGTCCTCTGTGCACTCTCTTAGCCAGCTGATGTCTCAATGTCCAGCCGGCTCCAGCCCAGCCGCCTCCTTTGACCCTCCTTCCCTTCCCTCTTGTGGGACAATCTGTTCTGTGCTAAGCTCCCAAAAATACGAAGCCTTGACCACACACAGAAGGACAACTTCCAGCTCTTTCCGGAGTCCTCTGTCAGGAATGCACTGGGAGCCTGGCAAAGGTTTCTCTCCCCTGAGAAACGGTTAGCGAGGATTCCTGCTGCGTTGGGCTGGCTGCTCTGGAGATCTGTTCCTCTGCTACTGATATGTTCATTTTCCACTTGGTTTGTGAAATCCTATAAGCTCCAGTAACACGGGCTCAGTTTGTTTCGAACGTTCGGTTTCTTAAATAGGAGAAGCCTGTTCCTCAGAGGAAGCGTTGAAACGCAGACGCGACAGAGGGAGCCCACGAAAATTCTCTTCCTGGGCCATGTCCTCGCCTCGGCTACACGCCTTAATCCTCCAGCAGGTCTGTCTATCTGCTGTGGGTTTCAGACATCCCTCCTGTCCTGCATAATCCTTCATGATTGCAGAAAGTCAGTGGGGAGAAAACCGCTTTAACTTCGGGTCAGCTGCTGGAACAGCCTTCGCCATCTCCTCTCCTCCAAATTGTCAATTCAGCTGCTATTTTCTTGAGCTTAGCATCCTTTTAAATGCAGGGACCAGGGAAGCTCTGCCTGACATTTCCAATTAATCTCCCGAGCCTATTAAATTTATGGTGTGATGGCGTTAAACATCCCTGCCTCTTTCCTCGCCAAATGCTTCTCAACGCGGCTTCGTCTCCCGCGAGGACTTTCTGCCTGGGTGGAGAGCCCTTTAGGCAGGGTACTTTTCCTACAGGGGAAGTTTTGGGATCATAGGCAAACAACCCCAAGGGTCATCTAGTCCAACCCCCTGACAGATTTTCTCTTGGTGGGCTCAGACAATCTGGCAAGGGCAAAGGCCACAGAATTTCTAGCGCCCCGGGGAGGCTCTCTGAGTCTCGTCTCGGCCGTTTTATCTGCTCAGTTGTGTTTTCACATTTGACGTCCTCTGTATACACCTGAGTGTTTAATTTAACACTTTTAATCCCATCTTTCCAATGGTTGCTTGGATTGACAGCAGCTTAGAGAAGCAAAACGTAGAGCAATAAATTGCAAGCCAATTTATTGGGGGTCTTCTGGTCCTCGCCTCTCGCACACCTGAGTCTCCAGTAGCCTCTTGACTAAGACGGCCTTTTACCAACTGTGGCTGCATTGCAAGCTACGCCCATCCTTGGACAGAGATAGGCTGAGCACAGAAAACTCAATACTTTATTGTAGCCATACCTGCTAGATGGGACATGGAACACGGTGGCGACTAATATACACACAATAATTACCAAAATAATTATACATTCTTTATCAATCTTCTGAGAAAAATACAAACCCTTGTGCAAAGCCACAGAAACTTGTGAACTACCCAGTCTAAGATGAACTTATAATGTCTGGTTTCAATAGATTTTTCAAATGCTTAACTCAGTCTTTTGCTTTCTTTATCTTTTTAGGTAAGTTCATGAAGATACCAACAAAAGGTAAGTTCGGTGTTGTTCACAATACCGAGAGATGCAAGTGAGGATAAAGAAAACAAAAGACTAAGTTAAGCATTTGAAAAATCTATTGAAATCAGACATTCTAAGTTCATCTTAGACTGAGTAGTTCACAAGTTTCTGTGGCTCTGCACAAGTACAATTTCATTAACATCCATCTACAGCTTCACTAGCATCTCTGGGTATTGTGAACAACACTGAACTTATCTGTTGTTGGTATCTTCATGAACTTACCTAAATCATACCACATCCCATAATCATACCACCATCACCACTGTCATTTAATGGTTGCGGGGAGTGGGAGACACCTCCAAAACTCTGAAGGGGGAGGGAGAATTTAGCATTCTCCAATATGCTGCTCAGCCTCAAATTAGTGCAATGGAAAAATCAGAAAGCCTATCTGCTTATTTTTAGCTGTGATTCCTACATTGCTGGGAGTTAGACTAGATGATCCTTGGGGTCTCTTCTAACTCTACAATTCTTTGATTGTATGTTCTAGGCATACAGATGAGCATATGCAAAACTGTGTTATCCTTTGCTCCCTCTTTTATGGCCACCCTGTTGTAGCTGGTTAAGGGCCCTGGGAGAACGTCTACAATCTCCCAGCGCTAGGAAATTGAAAGCTGCGGTATAACTATATACTGTCCTCTGGGGGTGGTTTCTATATATAATTTTAGTAGTTTTACATAAAAGTTGTACACCATAAACATAACATTTTCACACATTAAAAAAGGGGGGTTCTTTCGAACCTTGAGCCTCCTCCCTCCCCTTCATGCGTTCCAATTCTAAATTTTATTCCTGCATCTTTGACTGTAATCTATCTGTTATATAATCATAGTATCCAAAATCCATGTTACATTACAAGTGTCATTGTATTCCTGCCAATGATTTCAACTGTTTACAGGGGTGTCTCAAATATGTTAGAAAGTTGTTCCAGTCTCTTAAGAATACTTGATCTTCCTGGTTTCTAATCTTTCCCGTCAGTCTCGCCATTTCTGCATATTCCATCAGTTTCGTCTTCCACTCTTCTCTGGTCGCTTTCCATCTCTGGGCAAGAAGCATCCTTGCTGCCATCATTGCATACACAAACAGTCTTTTATTTTATTTTGGTAGTTCCACACCTATTATGCCTAACAAAAAAGCCTCTGGTTTTTTGACCAAAGTGATCTTAAACATTTTTTTCAGCTCATTGTATATCATTTCCCAGAAAGCTTTTACAGGACCACCACATATGATAAAATATACCCTCTTTCCTTTACATTTCCAGCACACATTTGAACTGGTTCTATACATTTTCGTGATTTTGTTGTTGTTGTTTAGTCGTTTAGTCGTGTCCAACTCTTCATGACCCCCTGGACTAGAGCACGCCAGGCACTCCTGTCTTCCACTGCCTCCCGCAGTTTGGTCAGGCTCATGTTCGTAGCTTCGAGAACACTGTCCCACCATCTCGTCCTCTGTCATCCCCTTCTCCTTGGGCCCTCCATCTTTCCCAACATCAGGGTCTTTTCCAGGGAGTCTTCTCTTCTCATGAGGTGGCCAAAGTCTTGGAGCATCAGCTTCAGGATCTGTCCTTCCAGTGAGCACTCAGGGCTGATTTCCTTCAGAATGGAGACGTTGGATCTTCTTGCAGTCCATGGGACTCTCAAGAGTCTCCTCCAGCACCAGAATTCAAAAGCATCAATTCTTCGGCCACTAGCCTTCTTGATGGTCCAGCTCTCACTTCCATACATCACTACTGGTAAAACCATGGCTTTAACTATATGGGCCTTTGTTGGCAAGGTGATGTCTCTCTTTCGCGATTTTACTAGGTGTCAAATACCAACGGCACATCATTTTCATATCGTTTTCTTCCAACGAACAGCAAGCCGTAAACATCAAATCCTCTTCCCACAACTTTTCCCATGAAGAAAGCTGTATATTACAACCCAAACTGGGGGTGATGTTTACATCCCCAATTTTTGCATACGAAAACATGTAGGGACCGAAAAAGCAGGTAAGCAGCCGAGGGAAAAGAGGGAAAAGTAAAACCGAGTTGAAGAACGGAATGAAAACAGCCAAGCAGGATGCCAAATGACAATCATACTTCACTGAACATCATATGGTATTTAAATACCCAAACCATAATGAAGAATGAGAAGCTGGAGGGATCTGTTGATAATATATTCAAAGAAAGGGAAAACCAATCTGCATCAAAATTGCCGGGTTTAGCCTCTCTCCATGCAGCTCTGTGGCAACGACTCCATGTACTTCTGGCTTCCTGCATTTCCTTGTACTCTGTTCAAAAAGCAAAAAAACCCAAAAAACAGATTGAGATTTGGGGATCTCTGCTCGCCCCCACCATTGAAGAGGAGACGGGTGTGAATTGGAGCTGCAGGCAAGTCAAACTCTTAGCTATTGTCTGGGTGTGTTTGCTAGCAGATCTTGGTTCTTGGTTCTGGTTGCAATTGTAATGTGGGGACTGCCCCCCCCCCAAGCAGCCCCAGAAAACCCTTCGCACTCACAGCTCTGGTGTTTTGTGCTATTGGCACACGCAGACACAGTTCTGTCTGGTTTGGGCCTGGCAGACTGGGGGCCTCCTTTGCTTCCTGGCCCTTCCCAGAAACAATTTTTGACAACTGTTAACAGACACGCAGGCCTGGACAGAGCCACAATCACCTTTCTCCTGTGATTTGCATTCTTCGGAGAGGTTCCATCTGTTTCTTATATATGCGGTTTTTAAAAAACTCCAGTACAATCGTGACTCACCCGGGAGCTTAGTCCCCAAAGTTCCTCATATATGCAAAAATGCGTACTGTGTATTCAAACCGTACCTAGGAAATGCCCCCTGTGAGGGCAGCCCTAGCCTTCTGGAGGTGGGGGCCTTGCCCAGCCCCAAGCAAGACAGAAAGCTGAAAAGCTCTATTTGCACTGGGTTTTCCCAGTATGAAAAGAGGTTCTAGAGCAGGGGTCAGCAAACCTTTTCAGCAGGGGGCCGGTCCACTGTACCTCAGACCTTGTGGGGGGCTGGACTATATTTTGAAGGGGGGGAAATCTACAAATGCCTATGCCCCACAAATAACCCGGAGATGCATTTTAAATAAAAGCACACATTCTACTCATGTAAAAACATGCTGACTCCCGGACAGTCCGTGGGCCGGATTTAGAAGGTGATCTGGCCCCTGGGCCTTAGTTTGCCTACCCATGTTCTAGGGTCTCTGCTTTACTTGCATTTAACCTGCAGAATTTCAACCAGGCAGCCTTCAACCGTGTATAGTTGAAATTGCGCAGAGAGGCAATGGAGTTCCCCTCCTGGGGTGAAGTCAAACCACTGTGTTAGCAGCACTGAAGTGATATTCAGGGGCTCAAGCCTGGGCAGTGTGTCTGGAGGTCCTGGGCTGCGCATACAACAAGACACACACACACACCCCAAGCCTCGCCAATGGGGTACAAAGGAAAGCAGAGCAAGATGCTTGGCACCAGCTTGGCTGCAGGAGTGGCCAGAAGGAGGCCTACAAGGCGCTGGGATGCAGGTGGCGCTGTGGTCTAAACCACTGAGCCTCTTGGGCTTGCTGATCAAAAGGTTGGCGGTTCAAAACCTGCACAACAGGGTGAGGTCCAGTTGCTCTGTCCCAGCTCCTGCCCACCTAGCAGTTTGAAAGCATACCAGTGCAAGTAGATAAATAGGTACCGCTGTGGTGAGAAGGTAAACAGCATTTCTGTGCACTCTGGCTTCCATCACAGTGTCCTGTTGCACCAGAAGCAGCTTAGCCCTGCTGGCCACATGACCTGGAAAGCTATCACTGGACAAACGTTGACTCCCTCAGCCTGAAATTGAGGTGAGCGCCACAACCCCAGAGTCATGTTTGGCTGGACTTAACTATCAGGTGTCCTTTACCTTTTGTTGTTGTTTAGTCATTTAGTCATGTCCGACTCTTTGTGACCCCATGGACTAGAGCACGCCAGGCACTCCTGTCTTCCACCGCCTCCCGCAGTTTGGTCAGGCTCATGTTTGTAGCTTCGAGAAGTTGCCGTGGCAAACGGGCTTGAATAACTCAGAGAAGCTATGAGCTATGCTGTGCAGGGCCACCCAAGATGGACAGGTCATAGTGGAGAGTTTTGACCAAACGTGATCCACCTGGAGCAGGAACCGGCAAGCCACTCCAGTATCCCTGCCAAGAAAACTCCATGGACAAAGGCCTTTACCTTTTAGTTCATAATAACTGGCACCTTCAAGAGTGAATGGGAAAGAAATAGGAGTCGGCGGGCTTCTCCTTCCCTTTTTCATAGAATTTTAGAGTTTGAAGGGACCACAAGACTCCTCTAGTCCAATTCCCTGCAATGCAGGAATCTTTTGCCCATTGTGGGTCTCAAAACCACAACCCTGAAATTCAGAGCCTCCTGCTCTTCCAGTGCTTTTGAAGTGGTGCCTTCAACGCCGCAAGACTCGGGCTGCTGCCTCTTCCCGATTCTCCCTTGCTATTTCCAAGGGCAGATTTTCAGCAACAGAGGTTTTCTGGGCTTTCTTTCATGGCACAGCACTTGGGGGTTTGTGCTGCTCCGAGATCTAAGGTCTCCGGTCCTTCTTTATCCCTGCGTGGGAACGCTGTTGCCGGTTTTGCAGATTTTATTTTATTTTATTGCATGGCGAGTCCTACGCCTTGCTAAATGCAAATGCACCAAGTTAACGACTCTCGGAGGCCGAGTAAAGACCCTCCGCCGACTCCTTCTTACAGGCAGCAAAGTTTGCTTGGCATGGCAGATCTTGGCTGAATAACCGATCTATGGTTGTGTTAAAAGGGGGCCCTGGAGAGAGATCAAAAATGGGGGGGGGGGGGAGACATCATTTGCATGCTTGGGACGCCTTCATGCGTGGTGTCTGTGTGTGTGTGTGTGTGTGTGTGTGTGTTTGAAATGCACAGGGAAAGAAGAGCAAAGGTAGCAAGATAATCACAAGCTGCCTGCTGGTGTAATGGGGTTGATGAATATGGATGCCACCCTGACAGAGATGGGGAATCTGGATGGGAAATTAAGATTCTAAACTGTACCGCCGCCTTGCTCAGCCGTCACAATTAGGGGCATAACTAGCCCCATGCTAAGCGAGATGCTGAGAGGGGCCAGTTTTATTGGTCTGGAAAACGGGCGCAGCAAAGAGTTCATCGTCTGCTCCGTTGCAATATCAGACCTGGTGTGCGGTGGGATGTGGTTCACATCCACCAGCACTTACTTTCTCCCTAGGCTGGAAATAAAACTGCCCGTAGACTAGAAAACCCTCGCAGTCCCTTCCAGCCCTACAATTCTATGGTTCAATGATCAAACCTCTCCATTCTGAAGGAAATCAGCCCTGTGCTCCCTGGAAGGACAGATCCTGAAGCTGAGGCTCCAATCCTTTGGCCACCTCATGAGAAGAGAAGACTCCCTGGAAAAGACCCTGATGCTGGGAAAGATGGAGGGCACAAGGAGAAGGAGACAACAGAGGACGAGATGGTGGGACAGTGTTGTCGAAGGGACCAGCATGAGTTTCACCGAACTGCAGGAGGCAGTGGAAGACAGGAGTGCCTGGCGTGCTCTGGTCCAGGGGGTCACAAAGAGTCGGACACGACTAAATGACTAAACAACAACCACAACAATGATCATGCCATGATACAAATCTAGGGTGCAACCACATTTGGAGTGCCGCGTACAGCTCTTCTCAAAAAGGATATTGCAGAGTTGGGAGAAGTTGAGAAAAGTGCAACCGACATGATTTTGAGGGGATGGAGAGACTCCGCTATGAGAAAAGGTGGCAGTCTGGGACTTTTTAGTTTAGCGGAAAGGTGAGAAACAGGAGATACGGTAGAATTTTATACAATTATGCACAGCGTGGAGAAAGCAGCTAGAGAAGTTTTCCTCCCTCTCTCATAAATACAACCCAGGTGGTTTGTTGTTTAGTCGTGTCCGCCTCTTCGTGCCCCCCTGGACCAGAGCACGCCAGGCACTCGTGTCTTCCACTGCCTCCTGCAGTTTGGTCAAACTCATGTTCGTAGCTTCGAGAACACTGTCCCACCATCTCGTCCTCTGTCGTCCCCTTCTCCTTGTGCCCTCCATCTTTCCCAACATCAGGGTCTTTTCCAGTGAGTCTTCTCTTCTCATGAGGTGGCCAAAGTATTGGATCCAGCAGGGTTCTTCTTATGTTCTTAAGATAGATACCTCTAGAAAACCACCTTTGGTGGTTGCAAAATATGCCTGCGTATCGCAAGCACTGATGGCTGTCAGTGAGTCGTGGCTGCTCCCTGCTGGACCCATCTCCCCGGCTCAGCTGAGATGGAGGCTCAGAGGAACTGTTTGGGTGGATGGCATTGTTGTAAACAAAAACCTGCCCTTTTCCCTTATGGGGTATCCAAGAGCCCATAAAGAGTCCTTATGTAGGTTCCCTATTGGTAGGAGAAAACAACAGAGGCCAACCAGAGAATATTGAGAAGCAAAGCAGCTAGTAAGCTTGATCTTTATTGATCTGTTGCAACAGGGTGCTCCCCTCACCCCACGCAGGAGGGAGGAGGAACCCAGAACAATGGTGTATATAGACTTTTGAAGTTGCCACCCTGTAGATCAAGACCACCCCTAGAAACATCATACATACATCACAGAAGGGGTATAGCTCAAGACCCCCCCCCAGATACATCATACCTACATCACAGAAAGGGCGGTCTACAGCAGAAATCTGAGTGCTTTGTTTACCTCCTGTCTGCCAGATTCCCTGTTTAATGGTCACTTGACTGGATTGCCTGGGGAGCCTGGCCAGTCTTTTGTGATGATAAATACTTAGTTCCTGAGCCAGGACAGGCTTACACCCTATTCATATCTTAAATATGCCCTCGTGAGGATTTTTGAGGAAAGAGACAATGGGGAGGTTTCTCACTTTGAGCTTGCAGAGAGGTAATTGAGGTCAGTTTGGGAGCCAAAAATGGTTTCAGGTCGATCTTCCTGTGCTGATCTATGTACGTGCTTGGTTGGTACATTTATGAACATTTAACATTTGAATCCTGGAAGTGTCGAATATGAGAATCAGAGAGTATTGTGGAGTTGGAAGAGATACAGTGCAAAATTCAGCGGCCAGGTTCCTCAGCAGGGCTAGACAGTCTGAACATATTATAGGGCTGCCATATGTCTGGAATTTCCAGGATGTAGCTGGAATACTAGTCAGAAGCAGTGTCCAGGCAGAAATCGCTGAAATGTACGGGAAAATCCGGATGCAAAGTCTAGATTTGGGTAATTTTGCTTAAATATGGCTCAAAAACTTTGGGCAAAAGTTTAAAAAAGCTTAACCCCCCCACCAAAAGCTCAACATCTCTTTTGAGTCTGGGTTTTCACTTTCTGAAAGATGGCGAACCTAATATTACACCAATCATGGTCTGACTGCACTGGTTGCCAATCAGTTTCCGGGCCCAATTCAAAGTGCTGGTTTTGACCTATGAAGCCTTAAATGGCTCAGGACCACAATACCTCAGGACCAATACCTCAGGAAAAGTTCATTTATTTCAGTAATTCAACTTAAAAGGTGAGGCTAATATATGAGATAGACTCATGACAGGCAAAGCGAGATACATCAAGCCTTTATTTGTTATAATTGTGATGATTATGGTGTACAGCTGATATTCTATTTTTTCGAGTTTCACCTGCAGGGCAGTAGACAACTGTTGTTGTTGTTGTTGTTGTTGTTGTTCATCATCATCATCTTGGAAACTAGAAAACCTAGACAGGTGGATGTTCCCTACTTCCTAAGGAAATCCCCTCTTGTTAAAAAAAGATGACATTTTTATACCTATACAAAAGTCAGTGTTAGACTACTCCATGGTATGCTGTGTGGGGCTGCCTTTTTACGACACGAAGAATGTGGCTCTTGCGCCAAAGGGACTGGCTGTTAGGAACATAAAGAGAGCCTGCAGGATCAGGCCCATGGCCCACCTAGTCCAGCATCCTGTTCTCCCAGTGGCGGAACAGTGGCCTCTGTGAGAGAGGGTCAGTGGCTCTTCCGGGGGCCGAGTGCGAATCCTCCGCAAGGGGCCTCTCCTTGCAGAGCCAGCAGCAGCCCACCCAGGAGGCCGAGGGAGGGACTGTCTCTCCCGCAGGGGGGAAAGGCGATCCCCTCCTTCCTGGTAACGTGAGTGCCAGGAAACATCCTTATCAGATCGGCACCCGGTGTGGCTCTCCGTTCCGCACCACCTTGTGACATTCGGATAACACTTTTGGTAATTGATGTCTTAATCGAGCTTGTAATGGGATGCAACTCTGCTCAGCTTCCGCAGGAGGCTTCTAGAATCCTCAATGAAAACCGGAGGCCTTGTTAATTAATTAATTAAGCCTCTGTCCTGTAGTGCAGGGATCACAACTAAAGCAAGGGTAGGCAAACTAAGGCCCAGGGGACGGATCCAGCCCAATCGCCTTCTCAGTCCGGCCCACAGATGGTCCGGGAATCAGCGTGTGTTTACACGAGCAAAATATGTCCTTTTATTTAAAATGCATCTCTGGGTTCTTTGTGGGGCACAGGAATTCGTTCATTTTTATTTTTATTTTCGAAATATATTCCGGCCCCCCACAAGGTCTGAGGGAAAGTTGACTGGCCCCCTGCTGAAAAAGTTTGCTGATCCCTGCAACGGAAGCATCCATGACAGAAGGGTTATTGCTGTTTGTTTGTTTATTTTTAAGTATTCTAAATTATTGTCATTATTTAAATCTGCTCTCCTCCAAGGAACTCAAAAGCGGCTTGCCTAGTCCTCCTCCTTCCCATTTTGTACTCACAACAGCCCTGTGAGGTAGGTCAGGCTGAGAGGAAGTGATTCCCCCCCCCCCCGGTCACCCCATCAGCTTCATGGGAATCTGAACCCTGGCCTTCCAGGTCCTAGTCTGACACTCTGAGCAGTGCCCCACACTGGCACTCTTTATCTTCCCAATGACCCTGTGAGGTAGGGGAGAGAGAGAGAGAGAGAGAGACTAGCCCAAGGTTCTTCAGTGAGTTTGAACCAGGGTTTCCCAAGTCCTGGCTTCACCAGGCTGCCTCTATCAGCAGTGCAGGAAAGAGCTCAGCTTGGATCAAAGCGGAATCGAGGTATCAAATATGCCTTTGTATGGCAACAGTTTTCGAATTACTGTACAGTGGTACCTTGGTACTCAAACACAACTTGGAACCTGAACACTGCAAACCCGGAAGTAAGTTGCAAACCTTTTTCGGAAGCCGAACGTGCTCCATTTTGAGTGCCACGCTTCCAATTTGAGCGTTACGCTGAGGTCTGTTTTTGCTATTTATTTTGCATTTTTGTATTGCAGCTTTTTTTTTTTTTGTTTTTGTGTGGAACCCAGTTCCGCTACTGATTGATTGTGTGACTGTCATACATTGTTTATTGCTTTCATTTTATGGATCAATGGTCTTGTTAGATAGGAAAATTCATGTTCAATTGCAGTTTTAGGGGTTGTTTTTAAAAGTCTGGCACGGATTAATCCTTTTTGCATTACTTTCTATGGGAAAAGGCACCTTGATTTAGGAATGCTTTGGTTTTGGAACGGACTTCCTGAATGGATTAAGTTTGAGAACCAAGGGACCACTGTATGTCCATTTTTTTCTTGTACAGAATAATTCATCCTGTTTTCAAGACCAGCAAACGAAAAGTCAGGTGCTTTTCACATGCAATGTCAAACCACAGTTGACTGTTGCATGCATGAGTAGCAGCAAGCCTCGGTTTTGGGTGCTCTCCCTTCCCCTCTCCCCCAGCATGGCTGTGAGGAAGAGGCCGGAAGCATCTATTTCTGCTTTTCAACTAACCAGAAATTCTTCTGTCATCCAAATGTGCAAAGAGGTGTGGGGCTTGTTCAGAAGCTTAGGCAGGGCCTCATATCACAGACGAGGACTTCATTTTCACAAATGGGTCAGACAGTGCACAGAAGACACATCATATGGGGACTTCTGGAGAGGGAAAATGGCGGGCGCCACGGCAGCGAGCAGCTCCTGAAGCCAGCCAGAGCCAACCACGCTACCAGGCTGGCTCCGGGCTTCTGAGGCTGCCGCTGCCACGTTTCCCGGGAACAGATTTGCACATCTGGGGATATTCCGGGGATGGAATTTCTCTGGGGACAGATTTGCAAATCCGGGGACTGTCCGCGGGAACCGGGGACGTCTGGTAACCCTAGCTTAAAACCCTCCAAGGAAGTCCACCATCTTCAAAGTGAGCCCATTGCAAACAGGTCACAGGCAACAGGGCGTTGTTTTTTTAATTGCTAGGTTTTTGCACGCGAAGGCCAATTCAAAATTTAACAGGGACATTTTGATACCAGGGACATTCCGCACTGTGTGAGCCCCACCAATTCTCCAAGAAACGCTCAACCCCTCCAGGCTGCACAAACAAGGACAGGATCTTTTGCTGTTGTGGTGGTGAACGATTAAACCGAAGTGTTCCCAGCCCTTCGAGGGGATAGAGACTCCCTCTGGCCTGGTCCTGGGGTCTCCCAGTCTGCTCAGCAGTGTCAGGAAGGGCACTGCAGCCCAAAGGACAAGTTAATATGTGTTTTTGTTTGCGTTTTGCAAATGGAAAACCGTACCACAGAGCTATCAAAATTCCTTCTCACAATTCCCCAGGCTTTCATTTGCGAAAGAAGCAGGCAGCCCAGTCGCTTCCTCTGTCTCCCCCCCCCCCCTGGAGTTTTAAAGTCTGCTCTATTCCATTGCCCGCCCCTCCAAGGGCCCTTTTCCTTTGGATATCGTTTCCTCTTCTTTTGCCTTCTGGAAAATGTTTTGCTGGAAATGTCACTAGTGTAGATTCATCGTTCTTCAGTCCCAGGACCGGCACCAACAGTCAGGGGTTCCTTGGTGATGACACCGGTCTTGTAGGGGGCCGAACCAAATGACCCTTTGGGGCCTAGGTAGGCAATCGTGGGGTGCTCCAAGGACTCCCTTTTACACTTCCAACCTGCTTGTCCACCAGCCTCTTGCCAATTTTGCATTTGCTGATTTAGGTATATGCATGGGTGCAAATCTGCTAATTTGTTGTTGTTCTTTAGTTGTTTAGTCGTGTCCGACTCTTCATGACCCCATGGACCAGAGCATGCCAGGCACTCCTGTCTTCCACTGCCTCCCACAGTTTGGTCAAACTCATGTTCGTAGCTTCGAGAACACTGTCCAACCATCTCGTCCTCTGTCGTCCCCTTCTCCTTCTGTCGTCCCCTTCTCCCAGCATCAGGGTCTTTTCCAGGGAGTCTTCTCTTCTCATGAGGTGGCCAAAGTCTTGGAGCCTCAGCTTCACGATCTGTCCTTCCAGTGAGCACTCAGGGCTGATTTCCTTTAGAATGGAGAGTTTAGATCTTCAGCACCAGAATTCAAAAGCATCAATTCTTCGGCGATCAGCCTTCTTTATGGTCCAGCTCTCACTTCCATACATCACTACTGGGAAAACCATAGCTTTTACTATATGGACCTTTGTTGGCAAGGTGATGTCTCTACTTTTTAGGATGCTGTCTAGGTTTGTCATTGCTTTTCTCCCAAGAAGCAGGCGTCTCTTAATTTTGTGGCTGCTGTCACCATCTGCAGTGATCATGGAGCCCAAGAAAGTAAAATCTGCTAATAACTGCCTCTAAAATTTAGGCAGAACTGCAGTATGTCTCGCCATGGCAAGGAAAGCTGTGACCAGGTGACCTGCTCAGTCTCCTGCCTATTACTGATGGGCACCTTCAAGGTGCCTCCCTAAACAGAGGGTGTCTTTGGATAGAGGCAGTGGCATAGCGTGGGTTGCTATTGCCACGGGGCCACGTGGATGGGGAGTGGGAGGGAGGCAAACAGATGTAGTATGCACGCTCATTAAGCTGCCTAATGGCATCTGCATCACCCAGGAGATCGCAATCATTCCATGGAGAGGTCACTTCCTGGTTCACTGGAAAAGACGTTTTTCAACGGAGCCCAGGCACGGAAGCGCACAGCTGTACTGAAGCAACGCTGGGTGTTGGATTTTTGCACCTGGGGCACCATCCCTGAAGTGTAGGTGGGTTCCCATAAGGCAAGACGTAGTGATAACAGCAAGAACCTTTAGTGAACTACATAGCTGGGAAACAGAGGCAAAGCAACTCCTTATATATATTCCTGAAGGCCTGGGCCACTCCCACTCCCAACGTGATTGGCTGTCTAAACTTCCAAGCTGCGAATCATGACTCAGAGGTCAAGAGCCAATGGCAGAGGCCCAAATCCTGAAATGTTCTGTGATTTGACATCATGTATCAAAACAAAACACAGGTGCTCAGAATCCTTAGTCCAGACTTAAGCTCAGACAGACACAGACCACTGAATACATAACATTCCCTGTGCCGCCCCCCATGCCATGCCACTGGAGAGCGGACTGTCCTCCCTAAAGTAAGACACACATACCCGCCAACATTTCTCTGATGAAAATAGGGACGTCCTAAGGAAGAGAGGGACACTCTGGGATCAAATCAGAAACCAGTACTGCTTTTGCAAATCCAGGACGGTCCCTGAAAACGTTGTTTTTATATGCAATGACGGCAGCAAGAATATTATTGGCACAAAAATGGAAGCAAGAAGAATTACCGCCGAAAGAAGAATGGTGGATGAAATTGATGGACTATGCAGAACTGGATAAATTAACGGGAAGGATACGAAACCTGCGGGACTAGAGATTCTTAGAAGACTGGAGTAAATATACAAACTATTTGAAAAGCAATTGTAATGAACAGATTACGTTAGTAGGACTGCAAGAAGTTTTGTAAGGAGGACTATCTGAAATATTGCAAGAAAGACTATGAGGAGAATTATTAGTTAATGATAATTAAGAGTAATAGAGAAATTAAGAAATGCAGAATAAGTGATAAAGTACGAAAAATCATCAGAGGTGTCGACAGAAGTCGAAAACATTGTAGAAGATAAGTTATGTTACCGTATTTTTCGCCCTATAGGATGCACCGTCCCATAAGGCGCACCTAGTTTTTTTGGGGGGAAATAAAGGGGGGAAATAATTATTTTTTTTCCCCCAGGCACGGGCCTGGGGCGGGGGAGAGGTCCGCGAAGCCTGGACGCGCTGAGCTCAGCGTGCGCAGGCTTCGGCATGCAGGCAACTCTCCGCAGCAGCGGGAGTGCTCCCGCTGGTTGCGGAGAGGTCCGCGAAGCCTGGAGAGCGAGAGGGGTCAGTGCGTACCGACCCCTCTCGCTCTCCAGGCTTCAGTGAAAGCCTGCATTCGCCCCATAGGATGCACACACATTTCCCCTTCATTTTTTGGGGGGAAATAGTGCGTCCTATAGGGCGAAAAATACGGTATATGACTGTTGGAAATGATATATTTAAAAAACCAATAAAAGTGTGTGTGTATATATAAATATAAAAGGAAAACGGGGGCACTTGGAGGGTCTGGTCAATCCTGCACCTTTTGCCAATGCAGCTACCCGGTAGAAGGAAAGGCAGCAGAAGGGATCTCGCAATCGCACTGCTTTCGAAACCAAAAAATGCTCAGGAATTGGGGGCACCCCGTGGCCGCACCTGTCCAGAACGAGCCAAGAGGGCTCCCGCATACAAAAAGTGCGCCCGCGGTTCCACAAATGCGAGTTCCGGCAAGCTGCCTGCAGCACTGGAACGAGGCTTCAATCCTCATTAAAAACTCCTCATCAGATTCTCAGCTGGCCTGCTTCATTTTGTTTCAACATCCCTTCAGAACAAAACCCTGCTTTTCCCATTCAAAGCGCTCCGCCTTTCTGCAAATTTCACATTCCCTGGGAAGTTGGCATCTGAGGCGCTGCTGCAATAGATTTTATACACACACATATATATGCCTGTGTACATTTAAAGCAGGGCCCATAGAATAGCATGTATTTATACTTCAAAACAGCTTGTTTGTATAATTGCCCATTTCCTTCCCCCACCCCCTTTTATTACAATGGCTAATTAGTCGGTTTCTTGCTTGGTACCCTGTAAACAAAAAACTGTTTTTGTTGCCAATTTGCAAAGCACTTTTGCAGAAGCCTCCAGAACACTCAGGCCTGTTTGATGCGTTTGACATTAATTTGATAATAGCGGCTTAGCAAGAAACCCGGTCTCCATGCCTATAAATGCAGTGCTTTCAGTACTTCCTTTTATCTGCACTGTGAAATAATGCGTCCCCCCCCCGCCCCGCCCCACAGTAATAACAAGCACCCAGGTCCTTTTTTCATAAATGCCCTGCATGTCCTCTTTTCAAAGCATTTGTTCAGCAGGTGGGGTTTTGTTTTTTTTGTTTTGTTCTGTTTTTAAAGGATTTTTTTAAAACATAGCTTTTCTTTATTTATTTTATCTGACAGTAAAAAGCCATTTGACAGTGGGAACGGTGGTGGACTCTCCTTCGTTTTAAGCAGAGGTTGGATGGCCATCTGTCAAGGATGATCTAGTTGAGATTCCTGCGTTGCAGGGGGTTGGACTAGAGTACCCCAGGGGGTAACAACTTCTTCTTCCTCCTCCTCATCTTCTTCTTCCTCTTCTTCTTCTTCTTTGGCGATCCCTCGTAGCTGAGTATGATCGTCTTCCATGAACACGGTTTTAACAATGAGTCTGTAAGTGACTGTGGAGGCCAATTCTGGATCCACACTCCTTCCACAGTGGGGACATTGGTTTCCAGGTGGCAGTTGATCACGGTGTGGATTTGCCAAGTGTGCCTCCCTCTTAGCATGTTTCTCTCTTGCGTCCTGAGTTCAAGTATCTTCAAAGTCCATGACGCCTTTGGTAAAGGCTGCTCTCCAACTGGAGCGCTCGCAGGACAGTGTTTCCCAATTGTTGGTGTTTATACTACATTTTTTAAAAAATTGCCTTGAGACAGTCTTTAAGCCTCTTTTGTTGACCACCAGCATTACACTTTCCATTTTTAAGTTTAGGAATAGAGTAGTTGCTTTGGAAGATGATCATCTGGCATCTGCACAACAGGACCAGTCCAACAAAGTTGACATTGACGAATAATTGCTTCAACACTGGTGAACTTTGCTTCTTCCATTACACTGGCATTAGTTCGCCTGTCTTCCCAAATGATGTGTAGAATTTTTGGAGACACCGTTGCTGGAATCTTTCAAGGAGTTGGAGATGGCGTTTTTAAGTGGTCCATGTTTCACAAGCAGACAGTAAGGTTGGTAGTACAATAGCTTTGTAAACAAGCATTTTGGTTTCCCTGCAAATGTCCCAGTCCTCAAACACTCTGCACTTCAATTGGGAAAAAGCCGCACTCAAAGACCTCAGGCAATGCTGGATTTCGGCATCAGTGTTGGCCCTTGTGGAAAGATAACTGCCCAGGTAGGAGAAGTGATCGACATTTTCCAATGTTACACCACTGAGTTGGATTTGTGGCGCTGCAGAGGGGTTATTTCGTACTTGTTGGTGCAGCACTTTTGTTTTTTGGATGTTGACTGACAGACCAAGCTCTTTGTAAGCTTCTGCGAAGATATTTAGGATGGTTTGGAGGTCATCCTCTGAGCATGCACACACTACGCTGTGGTTTTATGAAGGTGTGAAGGGGAAGTTAAGGGACAATGGCGATGACGGAGGTACTTTGAAGCTTGCATAGATTTGCTTAAAGGTGAGTGATGAGTGAGCGATAATAGGATACGAAGTGCCCATGCATCTCCTGGTCCAACCTCATCCCTTTTCTCCCAATATTTCATTATTAAACCATCTACCAGCTCCCTCTCCTTTGCTCACACAAGCAGTAAATGTCAATTTGATGACATTTAACTTTTAAGTCATTTTGGTTTTTAAACAAAGCTATAATTCCAAAGTTGCCACGCAGGCCTAGAACCATGTTCCGCTGGGTAACAAATTAAACTATGCCGGGTTGGTTGAAAAGGAGGGGTTGCTTGTTTTGTTCGACTCTCAGACCCAGCTTGTCACTTTGACCATGGATATTAAGTCCCAGAGTGGTAAGATCCAGATCTCAAAAATGTCTGAACCATCTTCATTGATCTACACCAGCGAGACTTGAACGGGGGGGGGGGGGGGCACGTCACACAGCAATTGCTGGAATGCTTGGGCGAGACTTGATTGACAACCACAAACCTAGGCAGGTCTACTCAGAAGTGAGCCCCTTCCCCAATCCTAGTGCCTTCCAGATCCGTTGGGCTACAATTCCCATTGTTATGAGAATTATACGGTCTAAGATATAAAATAAATGTTCATAAATGGACCAGGCAAACACATACACAAATATATAAACCACATGTCTGAAACAGTACAGGAAAACAGTCCTAAAGCCATTTTGACTCTTTCAGTGACCTCAAATATTCCTCTGCAGTTTGGATGCAAATGAGGGAAACCTCCTCATTGTCTCTGTGCTCACAAATCCTGCCTCAAGGGCACATTTGGGTATGACTAGGGTGAGCCTAAGGGACGCAGGTGGCGCTGTGGGTTAAAGCCTCAGCACCTAGGACGGCGGTTCGAATCCCTGCGGCGGGGTGCGCTCCCGCTGCTCGGTCCCAGCGCCTGCCAACCTAGCAGTTCGAAAGCACCTCCGGGTGCAAGTAGATAAATAGGGACCGCTTTCTAGCGGGAAGGTAAACGGCGTTTCCGTGTGCGGCTCTGGCTCGCCAGAGCAGCGATGTCACGCTGGCCACGTGACCCGGAAGTGTCTCCGGACAGCGCTGGCCCCTGGCCTCTTGAGTGAGATGGGCGCACAACCCCAGAGTCTGGCAAGACTGGCCCGTACGGGCAGGGGTACCTTTACCTTTACCTTAGGGTGAGCCTATGACCCTGACTCAGGAATTAAATATTTATCATCTCAAAAGAATGGCCAGGCTCTCAAGGTAAACCCATTAACAGCCAGGTAAACCCATCAACAGGTTTATTGCCAGACAGGATTTCTGCTGTAGACCACCTCCTTCTGTGATGTATGTATGATGTTTTGGGAGGTGGTCTTGGACTACAGTGGAGGCAATTTCAAAAGTCTATATAAGGGCTTTCACACCATTGTTTGGGGTTCCTCCTCCCTCCTGCGTGGGGTGAGTGGGGGACCCTGTTGCAACAGTTTAATAAAGATCAGGCTTACTAGCTGCTTTGCTTCTCAATATTCTCTGGTTGGCCTCTGTTATTTTCTCCTACTGATAGAGAACCTACATAAGGACTCTAAACGGATACCCCATAAGGGAAAAGGAGCAGTTTTTTTTCTTATAACAATTTAACACCATCATGCCTGACCAATGAACCTGCTGGCTGGAGCTGATGGGCACCAGAGGCCAAAGCATCAGAAGGACATGGGGTTGCCGGGTCAGGAGCACCTAGGGGAGGGCCCTGGTGATGCCATATTTCAAAAAGTGAAAACACGGAAACAAAAGTTGTTGAGCTTTTTTTCTTGCTAAATCTCAACAACAAAAAATGAGTTTTTGAGCTAATGATTTTCATCATATCCTACATTTCTGACGTGGGCTGCCATATGTCTTGATTTCCACCCGCTGTTCACGAAGGTCAAATACTGGCTTTGTCAGAGAAATTCCGGACGTATGGCAGCCCTACACAGCAGCAGGCCTTGGAGATGGAGGTTAATTGGGAGAAGAAGAAGAAGAAGAAGAAGAAGAAGAAGAAGAAGAAGAAGAAGAAGAAGAAGAAGAAGAAGAAGAAGAAGAAGAAGAAGAAGAAGAAGAAGAAGAATTTATACCCTGCCCATCTGGCAGGGGTTCCCCAGCCACTGTGGGTGGCTTCCAACAAAATATTAAAATACAATAGTCCTTCAGATATTAAAAGCTTCCCTAAACAGGGCTGCCTTCAGATGTCTTCTAAAAGTCTGGTAGTTGTTTTTTCCTTTGACGGATAAGAGGGCGTTCCACAGGGTGGGCACCACCACCGAGAAGGCCCTCTGCCTGGTTCCCTGTAACTTGGCTTCTTGCAGGGAGGGAACCATGAGAAGGCCCTCGGAGCTGGACCTCAGGGTCTGGGAAGAACGATGGGGGTGGAGACGCTCCTTCAGGTATACAGGACCGAGGCCATTTAGGGCTTTAAAGCTCAGCACCAACACTTTGAATTTTGCTCGGAAACGTACTGGGAGCCAGTGTAGGTCTTTCAAGACTGGTGTTATGTGGTCTCGGCGGCTGCTACCAGTCACCAGTCTAGCTGCCGCGTTCTGGATTAGTTGAAGTTTCCGGGTCACCCTCAAAGGAAGCCCCACGTAGAGCGCATGGCAGTAGTCCAAGCGGGAGATAACCAGAGCATGCACCACTCTGGCGAAGGAAGAAGGGAGCAGAGGAGGGCAGACCCTCTGCTGGTTGTGTATGCTATAATTTGCAGCCAGGGCTGAAGCTTGCAAGCTGCCTGCACAGTGTTCCATACATATATAACAAATTTTAGCTACTAAAAAGTGAAAGGGGGGAAAGGAAGCCCTCCCTGCGCAGACCAGCTATCCCTTTCACTACTTTAGTAAAAATCCACTGTTTTTATCAAATACTCCCATTTATGAGCATTATGGCTTACAAATTTAATAAAATTGCTTCCTACACACTCACACACAGTTTTTAAATCTCTCACAGCAGTTTTTAAAGTTTTCACAAGGAATTTTTTTTTTTTTAAAGGACACATTTATCCCACAGCCACGGGCAAGAACTGAGCGCAGCTTTTACTTCAAAGGGAGCACATGGGGTGGAGGAGAACTTCACAAATACATAAAGAAAGCAAAAAAAACCCAAACCCCAATGTCCTAATGGTGTTTTTTTTTTGCTCCATGTTCCTTAATTGTCAAATGGCTAATTAGCAATGCCCAATTTAACATTCTCAGTGTGTAGAGATGGGAGTTCAGGAGCCCCCCTTCCCCTCCCTTTTTAAGGCAAAAAAATGGGATTAACTAAAATAAATAATTTAAGACAAAGGCATGCCGGCTTCCGCAGAATTAGCATAAAAACGCTACACTCGTGAGCATTTTGAAAGCTAAAAGAGAAAAGTGGGAGGAGGGAGGACGCACAGCAATTAAACTGAAATCCCTCTGCCTGCCTTCAGATCTAGCCATACGGAATATTTTCATGGGGCTTAAATGTGACTTTGGAAGGAGACGCACTGCAAATCTTTCTCTCTCTCTTTGGCTAGGGAACATCAGAAGCAAACGCGGACACCTCTGCTCTATCTCTTCAAGGCCGGCTCTGCTGTTAGGCAGGAGGAGGAAGCTGGCTCGGCCAGCTGAATACTGGAGATTCTTTCCTTTAAAATATAAAGCAATACTGAAAATGACGAGCATAGCAATAAATTCATGGGAAACAAATGGGCATCTAGACATTTTGTTTCGGCAACCATAACCTTGGTTTAAGGTGCCTTTTGGTTGTTAGCTGAGAGATTTGAGTTCAAGGCTGCTGGGAAAAAATACCCATCCCTAACCCTCTTTTTTGGGACGTGGGTGGTGCTGTGGGTTAAACCACAGAGGCTAGGGCTTGCTGATCAGAAGGTCAGCGGTTCAAATCCCCGCGACGGGGTGAGCTCCCGTTGCTCGGTCCCTGCTCTTGCCAACCTAGCAGTTGGAAAGCACGTCAAAGTGCAAGTAGATAAATAGGTACCATTTTGGCAGGAAGGTAAACGGCATTTCCGTGCGGTGCTCGGGTTCACCAGAAGCAGCTTAGTCATGCTGGCCACATGACCCAGAAGCTGTACGCCGGCTCCCGCGGCCAGTAAAACGAGATGAGCGCCGCAACCCCAGAGTCGGCCTCAACTGGACCTAATGGTCAGGGGGGTCCCTTTACCTTTTTAACCCTCTTTTAGCTCAAACGGCAAATGTCGGGGTCTCCCCTTATTGCTAGACGACCAGCCTATCCTACCCCACCCCCCGCTACTAACCAGCGACAGCGGCGAGGACTTTTCTTGTCCTTTTAGAAACCCTTATTAATTTGAGCCATGGGGGTCGCTGCTGGGAGGGCCAGGAAACCTTCAGAAGAGAGCTAGTTGCTTTGCTAAAAAGAGGAGGGTGAAGCAGGATGGAAAACGTGCTAGGGAATAGGCTGCCTGTGGAATTCGCAGGCAAAATGGTTTTCATTAGCTTTATGGGCACCTGCCTCTCCCCTCCCCCCCCCATGTCTGCCTCTGGCCCTCTCTGCCCCCTAAAAAATTGAAGAGGGCCCGAGGCAGCCTCCCTCGGCTATTAATCACAGCCCCTTCTCCCGCATCCTGTCCAGTTTCTATGGAAATGAGGCTTTTGCCGGAGAGCCGGTGGGGTGCGCCTACGGCATCCAATTGAGCATCTCGTGGACCTCGCGATGGAGGGCAGCTTCCCCAGGAGGCGCCGAGAATATTGCTCCTTTGACAGGCTTCAGGGAGGGGTGGAAAGGTGTCAGCGGGCAGCCGCCCTGACCTGCGGACGGTGCGCGATGAATATGGATCGGTGAGAGTGGGAAAGGCAAACCCCTGCCCTCCCTCCAGAGCTCAGCACCAATGAGCCCACCACTTTTATGACAAGACCTCCTCAGGGCCGGGAAGAGCCCTGGAAACTGGCCAGAGGCAGAAGGGGGGCCAGTGGCTCTGAAGCAGAGGCAAGGCTACCGGTCACTGTCCCCCGGTCATGGCCGCACTGCTTCTGAGTAGCAGGCACTGGGAACCACAGAAGGGGGAAAGGGCTTTTGCGCGCAAATCCTGCTTGCGAGTTTCCCATCATGGGCATCTGGCTGGACATCTATGAGAACAGGATCCTGGGCTGCTGGCTTGATCCAGAGGGATCCAGTGAGGAGATTCGGATTAAACATCAGGAAGAACTTTGGGTTAGTGTCGTACCTTAGATCTCAAACGCTTTGGCTCCCGAACAAATTGGCTCCCAAACGATCATAACCCGGAAGTGGCTGCTCCGGTTTCCGGAAGCCGAACGTCCGGCGCACCTTCCAATTGGCTGCAGGAGCTTCCCGCAGCCAATCAGAAGTCACACTTTGGTTTCCGAACATTTTGGAAGTCGAACGGACTTCTGGAACGGATTATTATTACCTGGGGCGAGAGGGTCACTGGTCCTCCATTCCACCTCTGGAAGGCTATGGCCTCCCACCCAAACGACCTGGAACACGCTCAGGGACCTCATGGAAACAGCTCCTTCCTTCTCCCAGGTCCTGTGATAAGGCTGTTCTGGTCACCCTGGGTTTGCTCCTGCTGGGCTGGGCTGGGCTTGGGGTTCAGGCCCTTAAAACTGCCAGAAGCAGTGAAGAGCTCCCTGGCTTTGTGTGTAGAAGGGATCGGGCCCTGGGTGGAGCAAGGCGGTCGTGGGCCTGACCTCACTGGGGCCAGGCCTCTCTTGCAAGGGCTGGGCACTCCACACGCAAGAACGCCGCTTAGATTTCAGACACTGAGTGGTTCAGAAACCCTTTCAAACAAACCAAACGGGTAAAAGGGAGCCTGGGGCTGCCCCGTGCTCTGGGGGTGGATGTTCAAAGGGATTGTGGGAGAGGTGGATGGAGAATTCAATGAGAATGCACTCAACGCTCATTAGACTGGGGGGGGGGGGTTTGGGGGGAGACTCTTAGGTCCCCACCCCTGAGCCATTCCTTTCTCTTCCAAAAGGTGATGCTAAAAGCAGTTCCATGTATTAAATATGAACTCATTCAAGCCGTCCGCAGGGAGCATGTGAAGCCGCTGAGCGTCGGCGGATGAAGGGGAGGAGGTCACAGAATTGTAAAGTTGAGCAGGACCCCCCAGCGGTCATCTAGTCCAGCCCCCTGGAATTACAACAAATGCATCTCTGACAGATGGCCACCCAACCTCTGTATAGAAACCTCCAGAGTTGCTCTGGGCTGAAATGAAACCTGGAAGGAAAGGAGAGAGAGTCCAGGGACACACCTCCTTGCCTGGCACCCCATCAAACATATGGAGCTCCGTTTAACAGCCCTTTGCCCACCCCCACCCCCGTCAGTTGGGGACCATTAAGGTGGGTTTCTTTTCCCAACATAAGCGCTGCCAAATATAAATTGTAATTAACACCAATGCCAAAATGGCACTTAGAGAGAAAATAAGCACATTATTAACATCTGCTGCATCCTGTTTGGAGCAGCGGCGGCAGCAGCAACAACAACTCAAATGCAGCTTCGCGTTAGGAGGATTTGTGGCCGGGATTTGGGTTGCAGAGCCAGAGAGCAGATGTGGAGTAATGGCCAGAGCTTCGGACTCAGGCCTGGGAGGAGATCAGGGTTCGAATCCCATTTAACCGCAGAGAAACCTTTCTTCCCTGCATAGGGCTGCAGCTCCAGATTCCACCTGCCGTGAAGAGGTGATTAAACCGCTCTGGGAATTGTAGCTCTGGGAGAGGAAGAGGCGGCGGCGGCTCATAACCACCGGCAGCGCCCTTAACAAGCGACAGCTTCTCTGCGGGAAGGCTTGGCTCTTCAATGCGGCATCACAGGGTTCTCGCTGTTTGGGGCGGATGTGGCCTTTGTAGCTCCTCAGCACCAGGGGACAGCAAAGATCTGCCCCAGTCCTCAGAGAAGGCTGCAAACGAGAACCTAGGCAAAGCCGTTGGGCTTCTCTCCCCACCTTTCCATCGTTCCGGGGTGCGGAGTCTCTGCTTTGCCTGCAGGTTTCCTGGTTCAATCCCTGGAAGCAGCTCCAGATAGAGAGAGGTGGAGGGGTAGGTCCTAGAGAACCGTATATTTGGGAGGGAACCCCAGAGGTCCTCTAGTCCAACCCCCTGCAATGCAAGAATCACAGCTGAAGCATCCCTGACAGATTGTCCCCCCACACCTTTCTTTAACAGCCTCCAATGAATTTAATGATATTTGGAATGTATTTGTCTAAACCATAATGATACATGGATTAGCATACGCTTGAGGGAGACAAGTTTATCCATCTACTAACATACTATATAGTTTTGTAGCCTTAATTATATTTTATGATTATTTTGTTATTGCTGTTTCCCTCTGCTTTTTAAACTGCTTTTTAATGTACTCTCCTCACCCTCTTTTTCTAATTTTTTTCTTCCTTCCAATTCACTTAAACGTACTCTAATAATCTCTATAAATTCTAAATTTATAAAAGAAGAGCCCACCACCTTCTGAAGGGGTCCGTTCCGCTGTCGAACAGCTCTCAATGGTCAGAAATTTCTTCCTGATGTTGAGTCGGAATCTCCTTCCTAGTAATGGGAAGCCCTGGGTTCGAGTCCCACCCTCCAGAGCAGGAGAAAACGAGCTTGCTCCCTCTTTCGCATGACAACTTTTTAGATATTTGAAGATGGCTCTCACACCACCTCTTGGTCCCCTCTTCTCCAGACTAAACATACCGTGGAGACCCAGTGCCAGGGGAGAGGAGACTGGTTTAAGCTGGCTGAGGCTGATGGAAGTTGCAGTCAATAACCTTTGAAGCTGGACAAAAGAGAGAGAGAGTCTGATCTGATAGAAGGCAGTTTTTTTTGTCATCATCCCCCCCTGCACACACAAAAAGAGCATACTAAGATAGCAAAGGTGAGTACAGAAGTGTTTATATGCCATATTTGACAGGTAAATCCACTGTTGATCCAATTAACACAGATACCAGCATCACATTGGAACAGACACATTGCTACGGATACTCAAGCTGGCCCACGACTTCAAGCGAAGAGCAGCAGAAGCTGAGAAACAGTGACTGAGGGAGATGGGGGCTTCTTCTACCCCCTCCTTCCATGCCCCCCATTGCAAACAATGCAGCGTTGCTAACACCTAAATCTGCACCCAGGAGAAGCTGCAGCGTTGCCACTGTCGTCCCCCCAAGTGGAAAGCGAAGGGCCTTTTAATAAAGGAGTGTGGAACCCTCTGCGCCCCCCTCCAAGATGTTTGTGGCCTTGCAGCTCCCATCGCCCCCCTGCCCAATGCGACCAAGCTGGCTCTCGGGGAGCTGGGGGTCCCAACGACGTCTGGAGGGGGCACCGGGCTCCCCACTCGTGTTTTAGGAGAATGCAAAAATGGGAGTGGGAAGGGCCCTGTGGTACGATGGAGGGAAGGACCAGGGTCAGGTTACCCCCATGGCAAAACAGTTGCATGCCCCCCCCCCCGGAAGAGGGCCTTGGCAAAGGAGCATTTTGGCACGGTTTTGATAAAATTATGTCAGTCCAAGCTAGCACCTCCAGCAGAACTAGCCTGATAAAGGCAAAGCCTGCTTTCAAAAAAGCTGTTAGGAAGGGTTGGTTATTTGGGGAGCTGTAAAGAGAGGTGTGTGTGTGTGTGTGTGTGTGTGTGTGTGTGTGTGTGTTTTTATGCTCACAATGGCAATTTGGGATTGGAGCTCAATGCCAGCCCCTGCTTACAAGGTGTGCTTGCTTTTCTTTAGCGCCATAAACGGCTACAAGGTTGTAAAAGCTGAAGGACACAAGACTTTGTGCTGTGGGCCTTTCAGAGCAGCTCCCAGCTCAATGAGGGTGACCTGTGCAGTGACCCGGGAGTGTTCCTGCACAGCATCCACTCATTTCATTGGGGCTTGTGCAGGAGAACTTCCTGGCACTTGGCAGCCATGCTTGAGACGGAACAGTGAGCTGGAGAGGGGAAGCAGGAGACTTCCACCAGAAGACATGGAAATCCTGTAAATTTTGTGTGGGATATTTTTATTTAGATGTAAATGAAACTTGGAGGATACTCTGGCCTGGCAACTGGCTGCACCCCAGCAGGCAAGTGTATAAACATCCCAGGTGTCTCTGGCTAAAAAGATGGAAACTGGAATTGTATCCAGCACAGCAGGTCCTAGCGGCACAAACTATCCCCCCTCAAGGTAAGAGGGCAGGATCAGCTGTACGACATATGCACACCAACCCCCCCCAATAAATAAAAGCTCAGGCACGCCCACTCTCTGCGTCAGCCTACAAAGTCCCTTAAGACATTTGAGTGAAGACACCCCCCCCCAAAAAAGCACAAGAGCCAACCGTCTCCAAGAATAAGTAACGGGAGGAGGAAGAAAAGGGAGCACATTCTTTCAAGTTAAATTCCTCTCCCCTTTTAACTACATTTAAAGCTGCATGAGAATTCATGTATTAAATAGCAAGGAATCACCAGCTCCATGTGGCCCAGCCTGAGTCCCTCAGGGGTGGGGCGGGCTGTTAATTAAAACCAATAAATATTAAGATTTTTCTTCGGGGGCAAATTTTGCCCAAACGGGATACGCAAGGCCTGCCTGGCACCCTGGCAAGCTTGCCCTCGAAGCGGCATCTGAGTTGCAGAACACTGGAATACGGTGGCCCCGCGAGGCTCAAGGGCCGGACCACCTGGCAAAGGAGAAGTAGCAGCAGCAGCAGCAGCTGTTTTGCGCTCATACCGAGGCTCCCACTCTGCTGCGCCGACGCCGCCATCACCCCCACAGGTTGGGCGGCTCCTCGGCCACCCGGCTTTTGAACAAGGTGATTTCGTCCAAGTGCATCATGGGAACGTCCCGGATGACCTCCGTCAAGTCCTCGTGCAGGAGAGGGAAAATGACAACGTTCAAGGCGGGTCGGCTGGCCTGAAAGCTAAACCAGACACAGAAGAGGTTAGGGGGTCAGGGCGGAAGGAAGAGGAGCTGGGGTGGGTGTCAGAGTCCACAGCACGGGAGAGCAGCCGCCTTACGTGACGTGGGGCCCCCAATGCTCTCCCCAAAGCCACCCCCATCTCCCTTCCTTAGCCAGAAAGGAATCCCTTTCCCTTGCAAATCCATACCGTGACCAACTCCCGCCCGAAACCAATGTCCCCACTGTGGAAGGACGTGTGGATCCAGAATTGGCCTCCACAGTCACTTACGGACTCATTGTTAAAACCGTGTTTATGGAAGACAATCTTACTGGGCTAGGAGGGATCGCCAAAGAAGAAAAGCCATTCACTTGCTTTCCAGAAGAGCGTTGGTCTTTCAGGCTAAGAAATCATCCCCTGGTACAGTGGTACCTCGGGTTACATATGCCTCAGGTTACATACGCTTCAGGTTACAGACTCTGCTAACCCAGAAATAGTACCTCAGGTTAAGAACTTTGCTTCAGGGTGAGAACAGAAATCAAACAGCAGCAGGAGGGCCCATTAGCTAAAGTGGTGCTTCAGGTTAAGAACAGTTTCAGGTTAAGAACGGACCTCTGGAACGAATTAAGTTCTTAACCCAAGGTACCACTGTATTTATTTCAGAGTTTGTCCATCAAGTCCAGAGAATCTTGCTTCTGATTAAACCTGCCTATGATTTGGAATTCCGATCCGAGACAGGCATGGTGGAAATGGAAGAAGGGGGCAGTCTAAATGAGAGCGCTGGCAGTGCCCATCCTGGAACCCTTGACAAAATCACCCCGGAGGGAATGGGACCCTCAACATGTAAGAAGCGCTTCCAATATGCTAGGGCAGACTTCTCAGCTTTTGTAACAGGGACAAGGAACCTGAAACCTACCAGCTCCAAATTCCCACCCAGCTCTGAGGTCGGGGATGGTAACAGCTGGAGTTTAGCAACATCTGGAGGGCCACAGGTTCCCCAACCCCCTCCTAGAACCTGTGAAATAAGAAGTGGCCTCTCAGAGGAGTCCTCCCTGTGGCTTTATTGCAAGAGCCGCGGTTCCAAGTGCGGCTACAGTGGGGCCCATATACAGTGGTACCTCGGGTTAAGTACTTAATTCGTTCCGGAGGTCCGTTCTTAACCTGAAACTGTCCTTAACCTGAAGCACCACTTTAGCTAATGGGGCCGCCTGCTGCTGCCGCGCCGCTGGAGCACGATTTCTGTTCTCATCCTGAAGCAAAGTTCTTAACCTGAAGCACTATTTCTGGGTTAGAGGAGTCTGTAACCTCAAGCGTATGTAACCTGAAGCGTATGTAACCCGAGGTACCATTGTACAGAGAATACTTCCACTCCTAAGCATAGAAAGTTAGGGGTCAAACCAGATGCTCTACCTCTCAGCCTTTGCCTCTCTGCTTGGATCCTGGCCTCGGCTTGTGGCTCCCGCCCCCCCTTTCTGACACTTCATTCACTGCCCCTCAACTCTGGCTCACTTCCACAACTCTAATACCTCCTGTCCTTGATTTTCTGCCACGCCGCTAATTTTGCTGCATTGGAAAAAGGGGGGGGGGAAGTAGACCGCCATAAATCTCCCCTCCCCTGGACTTTGGAAGTGGAATTAATGCACGGAGAGAAAGGACTGCGCCAGCAGGGCTGTAATTGCAGAGAAAAGGGCTGCTGCAGCTAAGCCCCCTACACAATGTTTACCAAAAGGGGTGGAGGGAGAAATCATTTAAAGCTGGCTTAGGCAGAAAGCCCTATATGATGATAGCCACATAGGGAGGCAATAGGACTCACAGCAGGAGGGGAAAGATAAGGCATGCTGGGAAACCGGGGAGGGAGGGAGGAAGCCCACACACTCACGCACAGAGCAAGTTAAAATATTTGGCATTGATTGCCAGAGGGGAGAAGCACGGGTCATGGCTGTCTCCGCGCGGGAAGGGAAGGGGGGACAACCGGAGCCTTAAGCCGAGGCCACGGAATCAATTGAGGGGGCCCAGGACCCTTTTGCCCTTGCCCAGGGTTTGATCCTTGAACCCTGCACTTTTCAAACCCCAGGAGAGCTGGCTGCACGGTCCTTCTCCCCCCAAAATCAATCCTGGGAATGTGGGCAGTTCTACAAAAGGGGGGCTCTCGGGGAACGCAGCAGAAAGGGGAAACGGCCTGCTCAGAAAAGAGGCGCCTTCAGAGGAGCTGCTCATGCAGGGACACGGCGGGCAGCCTCCTCCTCTGAGAGCAGGTCATTCCGCTGCAACAGGAGCCATCAAAAGGTCGGGTTGTGGGGGAGATGACATTTTCCACCCCCAGTTTGCGGGCAACTGGGAGGCACGGCTGCCCCTTGGCTCAAAAAAAAGGTGAGCCCCCAGAGGTGTGGAGGTGGGTATTTGACCACAGGGCTGCAAGTGAAGGATGTCCACACCTTAACTGGAATTACTGCCGCCCGTACTGGTCCTTGCCCTGTGATGTGGGGAGCTGTCCTTGCCACCCCCCCAGCCACCGATGGGATGGTCGCAGGCAGTTCTGTTCAACAGTCTCCGGAAAAGGTACGCTGTCACTCTTTAAATTCCATGCCCACCTTAACGCAAGGCAAGGAGGTGGTTTATTTCTACTCTGTCGCGGCGCCTGGCAGGGTGTGGAATGAGGACTCTCTCAAATCCGACTCGGTGACTGCAAGGACAGAATCCAGCTGTGCAGTTACTTGGGATTAATGCACACAGAATAACAATGGCCAAAAGACACCATAAACTTGCTGGGAAATACAGAGGTGACAGGAGCCAGGAAACGCCAGCACCCAAGGCCTGGTCCTTCTTTCTGAGCATGCTTTCAAGGGTGGCTTCCGTTTCGTTTTCACCCTTGTTCTTTTACTTATATGCATAACCGCTCTCAAAGCAGCTCACGGGAAGAGGAAAGGACAAAAATCAATATAGAGACAGAACAGAGACAGAGGCGTAGAATTGCAGAGTTGGAAGGGAACCCAGAGGTTCTCTAGTCCAACCCCCTGCAATGCAGGAATCACAACAAAAGAATCCTTGACAGATGGCCACATACATGGATAAATATGCCAGATTCATTAAACATATTCAACAAACTCATGTTTATGAGTATCAGAGGGAAGGTTCTTTGTACCAAAATGTCTGCTGCATACAGACATGTAGCACGTCAAGGACAAAACCTCTAGCCTGGCCTTCTCCCTTAATACAGTAGTTTTCTATACGCGGGGACTATTTGTCTTTATTGGGTAAGGAGGAGAACGAGATCATATCACCTCCAGCAAGTACAAGCCCTAAAACTGAAGGTATGTCCTAATCAAGACTTGCAAATATGTCCACAAAAGTACCCAGCTTTGGTTGGCACCTGTCTGTCTCGAGAGACAATGGAGTGCACCTCCGGAGGTGAAGTTAAACAGCTGTGTTTGCAGCACCCACAAAGTGGCCTCCTTGGGGCGCAAGCCTGGGCCGTGTGTCTGGAGGTCCTGAGCTGCCCAGACGACAAGAGGGCCCCCCCCAGCCTCCAAAGGAAAGCACAGCCATTTGTTTAGCACCAGCTTGGAGTTGTCAGAGGGAGGCATACAAAATGCCATCCAACTGCCTTAGGGACTCCATATTTCTGTAGGGCTTACTCCTTAGCCTTTTCTTCTCCCAAATATGTCCTGCAAGGCAGTGGAGGTTTAGGATCAGAGTTTTCTTTCTCCCAGTTGGGCTACCTTCCCACGTGGAAAAGCACCATCTTGCCAGGCAGGGAGTATTTTCCAAACCTTACTGTCTGCTTGTGAAACATGGACCACTTAAAAACGCCATCTCCAACTTATCGAAAGATTCCATCATCGGTGTCTCTGAAAAGTTTTATACATCACTTGGGAAGGAAGGCGAACTAATACCAGTGTAGTGGAAGAAGCAAAGATCACCAGTGTCGAAGTACTGATTCTTCAACATCAACTTCGTTGGACTGGTCCTGTTGTGCAGATGCCTGATGATCGTCTTCCAAAGCAGCTACTCTATTCCGAACTTAAAAATGGAAAGCACAATGCTGGTGGTCCACAAAAGAGGTTTAAAGACTAACTCAAGGCAAATCTTAAAAAATGTAGTATAAACACCAACAACTGGGAAACCCTGGCCTGTGAGCGCTCCAGTTGGAGAACAGCTTTTACCAACGGTGTCCTGGGCTTTGAAGACACTCAAACTCAGGACGCAAGGAAGAAACATGCTAAGAGGAAGGCACACTTGGCAAATCCACACCGTGATCAACTGCCACCTGGAAACCAATGTCCCCACTGTGGAAGGAGTGTGGATCCAGAACTGGTCTCCACAGTCACTTACGGACTCATTGTTAAAACCGTGTTTATGGAAGACAATCTTACTCAGCTACGAGGGATCGCCAAAGAGAGAGAAGGTTTTCCAAACCTCCCTGGAGATGCCGGGGATCAAACAGGTCCCGGGCACAAGAGCAACTCTCCCCTCCTGTGGTTTCCAGAGACTGGTACTCAGAAGCAAAGCAGAGCCATCATATCAAGTAGCCTTATCCTCCACAAATTTGTCTAATCTTCCTCATAAATATATCTCTAGAACTAAACATATAAGAACAGATTTCCATACCCAAATCAAATACAATAAATTAATATCACAAGAGTTCCAAGCGACACAAGCGGGTTCTCCCGCATCTTATTACTCTAGCACATTATTGTAATCCTCCTTTCTGGCCCCCAGAGTCAACTTAAAAGCTCATGCAATCAAATTGACCGATTTCCCTAGCCAGGTGACAGCACCTTTTAAAACCCTTTCCAAGGATTCTCTCTATCAAGTGATTTATCAACAGCAGCAGAAAGAAGAACAGACACCACTAAAAGATACGAGGACAGACGTAAACGTGCGCATTGCCCAAACCAATAAGATCAGCCCGGCTGGTCAAGAAATTGAAGTGGCAGCAGCAGGATCTTCGGAGCACGACAAGCACACTCGACTCACCCCAGTGCTGCTTCTGGGCATCAGGGGGCAGAGAAATGGGAGCCGGCCCTGGGTGCAGAGATGACTAGATAGGGCACCTGTTTGGCGCATAGGTGCCAAGCCTCCAAGCATGGGGAGCTGCCACCTGGGCACACATGAAAGCCCACAGCTGCAAGGCGGCCTCTGTGGATGCAGAAGTGCATTGTTCTCTTTCTTTTTCTCTCTCTCTCTCTCTTTCTCTCTCTCTCTCCTCCCACAACTCTCCTCTGACAGTGAGCTATGCTGTCGAGGTGAATTCTTACATTCAGAAAGCTTTGTGGTCTCAGAATAGATGGCGTTGGACGTGCGCCAAGAATGATACCCAAGAAGCCACTTCCTAAAAAAGGGAAATGGGAGCGGGCAGCTGGGGGTGGGCAGGGATCAAAGGGAAGCAGCCAGAGCAACCTTATCAAATCTCAAGGCCGGGCGCTGCCACAACAAGCTCAAACAGACTGGGAAGTTGTTTTCCAACATCTTCCGCAAATTAAGAAGTTATTTCAATAATTGGCCAATTAAGCTTAATTTCTACTTGGGAAACACATTACGGCGACGGTTGATGCCTCTTGTTCTGCCTTCCCCCTCCTGCATACATAGTGGGGAACGTTAACAAAAACAGGGTGCCGTGGCAAAGCTCCCGGGCACAGAGGGGCTGCCCTGACCCAGACTTCAGAAAGAGAGGGGGAGGGGAGAGGAACTAGCAAATGCCCGCTGTGCCCTGCAACTGGCACCACCCAAAATATCACCCCCCGAGCATATGGCAGGGGATGGGGGCTTTGGGCTGACCACAGAGAAGCTAAGGGGAGGAGGGTGGGGATTTGGAAGTGCCCTTGGCATGTTTCTGAGGACAGCACAGATGCAGTGCTTTGAGAACTGCATCAAGTTTTGATCTCTCATTCCTGTTGGGGTTTTTCAAAGGCATCTGCATCACTTTCGCAACACTCTCTATGCAACGGTTGTGGAGAAAAGCTTGCTAACAGGTTGGTGTCATGTGCAGAGGGCTCAGAAACACCCAGGAGCAGACTAGAGGCCTGGCAAGGCTGCACACTTAACCAAGCATCCCAGATCCCCCCCCCCCCAATTTCTGAATTATGAAGACGGCCTCCCCTCTGCTAATCTTAACATCCAAGAAGGTCTGCAGGGAAGGAGGAGGCAGTTGTCTTCAAGGGCAGCCCCACACAGAGCACGTTGCAATAATCCAGTCTGGAAGTCAGCAGTGTGGGCGAACCATAGCCAAGCCATCTGTGCCCCAAAGGAGTCAGTCTGACAGGGCCAAGACAGGACACGAGGCAGGAAACCAGGCAAGGACAAGGACAGGATCTCAGGCAGGATCTAGCAAATAGCAACGTTGCTCCCGCAACCTAGGGCAGGGTCCGAAAGCCTTTTATCTTTGTCGGGGTAGCGGCCGGTCCTGATCCCCCGGCAACTCACCTCCCTGTCTCACCCAAAGATGAGCACTCCTCCTGTAAGCGCTCAGGTCTCTCCTTCTCTCAGACCTCAGTCTCTGCAGCTCGGGAGATGTCGGTGGGTTACTAGACCCAGAGGCCGCCTCAGCCTCCCCTGACCCAATTGGTAGTGGAGCAGCTGCATGTGAAAAAGGTAGTCCCCGCATCTGAAGCCAGGGCAGGCTCAGGCCCCTGACTCGGCCCAGCTGGTGTTTGTTGCAGGGGGACCTGGGCAGACTGGGACTCCTCAGGATCAGGCTCCAGATTTGGTTCAGATGATGCCTGAGGCAAAGGATCCGGTGCAGACTGAGTCTCCTCTGGTTCTGAGTCTGAGCCTGAGTCCCAGGCCATCACACAGAGCTGGATGTCATCTTGGCGACAGCTCCCGGAGGCTTCTTGTAGATGTTAAATAGCGTGGGGAGCAAGAAGGAATTCTGTGGCACACCATGGAGAAGCTCCCATGGCGTCAAGTAGTGGCTTCCCACATCTACTGCAAGGGAACAGCCCTGAAGGTGGGGGAAAGACCACAGAAGCACAAACAGCAAACTCCTTGAGCTGCTCCAAGAGGACGCCATAGTCAACGGTATCAAAAGCCGTTGAAAGGCCAAGCCGAAAGGGCAGGACCATTCTCTAACTATCTCACTTCCAACAAAAGCCACGAACCAGGGCAACTAAGGCAGTTTCATTGCCTGAAGTCAGATTGCATTGGAGCCAGACATTCAGTTTCTTCAAAGTATGTCTGAAGCCGGACTGCCCCATCCTCTCAAGCCCCTTGCCCCAAGAGGGGGATATCTGCCACTGCGTGGAAGCTGTTTGATGCTTCTGGGTCCAGGGAGGTCCTCTTAAGGAGGGGGTGCAGCACCCCCTCTTCAAGGCGGATGACACACATTTAAAAACAAACACTGCGCTTCTTCACGCAGCTTGTCTACGCCCTTGGATCACAACAACCGAAACCGATACAGTACAAACGGCAGAGGTCACTCTCTAAAACACTTCCTGTCGTCCGCCACAGTCTCGATCAGAAGTATTTGCAAAAACCTGAAATGCAGCTTCAAGGCATCGGTTGCAGAATCTGGGTTTCTGTACACCAGTGTGAAATTTGAGGGTTTTCCTTTAAAAAAGCTACCTACCTGCCCTTCTTGCAAGAGATGCACACGGCTTTCCCCCTGCAACTTTGCAGTTTATCCTCAAAGCCGCCCCACTGGCTAGTGTACACAAGACTGGCCCCCAATGAGCTGCTACACTTCATGGCCAAACTGGGATTGGAACGCAAATCATGGCAACCCTTGGCCACGACACAGCGCAGGCATATGCGTAGAGCAAGGGGGTGCTAGACCTTTTGGAGACGCCTTCCAGTCAAGGGAGCTGCAGCAGCTGCTCTCTTCAGCAGTCCTTAAAAGTGGAGCTGTGGATGAGGGATGGAGCCAGGGGTGGCTCTTTAACCATTCACACTCACCTGCTCCAGCAAATGTTTTGCCCTGCTAGAGGCAGGCACCTTGTGCCCCCTTTCGGACCACAATTCAAAGTGTTGGTGCTGACATTTAAAGCCCTAAATGGCCTCGGCCCAGTATACCTGAAGGAGCATCTTCACCCCCATCGTTCAGCCCAGACATTAAGGTCCAGCGCCAAGGGCCTTCTGGCAGTTCCCTCCCTGCAAGAAGTGAGGCTACAGGGAACCAGGCAGAGGGTCTTCTCGGTGGTGGCACCCGCCCTGTGGAACGCCCTCTTGTCAGATGTCAAGGAAATAAACAATCTGACTTTTAGAAGACATCTGAAGGCATCCCTGTTTAGGGAAACTTTTAATGTTTGATGCATTACTGTACTTTAATATTGTGCTGAAGCATTGGAAAACTCAAGATCTACCCACACTGGAAGAATAGCAGATGCAACTGATGGACTATATGCAACTGGCTGAGATGACCGGCAGAATCCGAGATCTGGGAAAGGAGACGGTAGAAGAAGATTGGAAGAAATTTAAGATTTACTTGCAAAAGCATTGTAAACTGTATGAATGTTAAGCAGGATGCTTGATTATAAACAATTTGGCACCATCAAAATAGATGAAGCGAAGTAGGAAGATAAGTTAAAATGTAAGAAAAAACAATTTTTATTTTGGATAAACAATTGTCTAAATTTAATTGATAATTAGACAGTAAGGATGGAAGTAAGGCGATAATTTGCTGGATTAATTTTTTTCAACGTGGAAGGTAGGGGCGGGAGATGTGAGGAGGTCACAAGAAGATAAGAAAGTATGTTATGTTTTGTTATAACTTTGTTTGTTTATTATATTGTAACTTAAAAATTTCAATAAATATTTATTTAAAAAAAATATATAATATTGTGCTGGAAGCTGCCCAGAGTGGCTGGGGAAACCCAGCCACATGGGTGGAGTATAAATAATAAAGTATTATTATTATTATTATTATTATTATTATTATTATTATTAGATGAAAACAAGGGCCATACATGAGAGCATGATGAATACAGAAGCTTTAGACCAGGCATAGGCAAACTCGGCCCTCCAGCTGTTTTGGGACTACAACTCCCATCATCCCTGACGACTAGTCCTGTTAGCTAGGGAAGATGGGCGTTGTAGTCCCAAAACATCTGGAGGGCTGAGTTTGCCTATGCCTGCTTTAGAAACACACCTGAATAGATAAGCCCTCGGTGGTGAAGTGGTTTGAGTGCCAGCCTAGGACCTGGGAGAGACCAGGGTTCAAATCCCAACTTGGCCATGAAATGCGCTAGGGTGACCTTGGGCCACTCACTGCCTCTCGTTTTTTTTCTTGTAAAATGTTTCAATTTCAATTTACATAAAACAGAGAGAACAGTTATAACAACAAATGAAAACAAAAATATGAAATTGGGTCTGCTCCTGTTTTTATTATGCATTTGTTTCTTTTTTTTATCCTAGTTACATGCCAACAGTGCCCTTCAGCTCTCTATATTGGACCAACAGGCCAGACCTTACGCCAAAGAATAAACAGACATAAATCGGACATCAGGAATCACAAGACAGAGAAACCAGTAGGAGAACACTTCAATCTCCCAGGGCATTCTATACAAGATCTCAAAGTAGCTGTCTTACTACAAAAGAATTTCAGAAATAGACTGGAAAGAGAAGCTGCTGAATTGCAACTTATTACCAAACTTAAAACCATGGAGAGAACTGGTCTGAATAGAGACATTTTTAGCCATCTCACCCCTTGCTTTTTCCTGTAAGACCAATTGCAGTCATTAACAGTCATCAACAGGTTTACCACACCTATCAGCCAATCACCCATCTCCCCACCTTCTCACTATATAGAAGGGTCTGGTGACTTCTGTTTCAGTGTATCTGAAGAAGTGTGAATGCACATGAAAGCTCACACCAAGAACAAACTTAGCTGGTCTCTAAGGTGCTACTGGAAGGAATTTTAATTTTTTTTTATCCTTTATTTTTATGTTGTGAACTGCCCTGAGACCTACGGATGAAGGGCGGCATACAAATTTAATACATAATAAGATAATAATAATAACAACCCTAAAATAGGTACACAGAACGAGTGCCGTCAAATGTGGGTTAAAATAACAAAAGTCCAAGTGAAGGATATTAGCGCTATCCGGTTATCAGGCATCGTTCCAGATCTGCCAGGCTTGTGGCACGGCATGTCATGAACATGACTGTTCCGTTGTGTATGTAATAAAGGAATGCCAAAATGATATAAAAAGTGTTTGGAGGCTCCCGCCCTTGTCGAAATCTCAAATTATGCGCAGTTTCCGCCCCCCATTGCGGCTATATTCTGGAGCGGTGAACCCCTTGCACCACCCTGGAGCTCTCTGGAGATGAGCGGCAGGGTAAAAATCAAATAAATAAATGAGCCAAGCAAATTAAATAAGGCAGGAGACTCCTCTGCAGGACCCTTGGATTACCTAACAACCTGCTGTGTGTGTGTGTGTGTGTGTGTGTGTGTGTGTGGCCCTCCCCACTACTGAAAGTGGAAGTTAGCAAGTACAGGCCCCCACCGCACCCCCAACAGCCGCAGTTCAACAAGTGCCTGTCTGCGCTCTCGAGTAACGCAAGCCAAGGAGGAGCCCTCTCCCCCCCCCCCGCCGCCAGCCTTTATTATTAATTCAAAGTGACAGCCTTACTGGAGGGTTCCAAGAGAGCAGGAAGCCAAACAGACAATGAAAGCTGGAACGAGATCTTAAATGATTCACTACGCCAGCCATACATTAAGCCTTCCGCAATCGGAGGCGGGGACCCAGCCAGCAGACATGCTTAGGCTAGCAAAGAGGGGTTTGGCAGCCGCACCAGCCGCTGGCCCACGGCAGGCAAGCAAACAGCGACCGAGGAGGAGGAGGAGGAGGAGGGCAGGAGCCTTCTCAAGGTCAGGAAGGGGGGGGAGGGGGGAGGCAGGCAGGGAAGGGGGGGCACAGCAGAAAAGTAAGTTTTAAATGAAATACCGTTCAAGGACCATTGTTTACACTGGAAGAACACAAGGTGCTCCTGCGTTACACAAACCTTTGGTCCACCTAGTGCAGCCCCACCTGGGGCTTCAGGCAGAGGGTCTGTCCCGGCCCTACCTGGTCGGGTTTTGAACCCGGGACCCTCAGCTTGCAAGGCAGATGCTCTGCAGCTGAGCTACGGCTGCTCTCAGGCCTCGCAGTGATGCAGCTGCAAGCCTGGCGGGCCAGGATCCTTTCCCTGCTCCCTGGGTGAAAACAGAACAGCCGGCTCCCCTGCGAAGGCTGCGCTGCATCCCAGAATCCTCTTGGCCCTGGGAATCAGGTGAGTCCAAAGAGCAGCAGCCTGCTCTGATGCTGAAGGATGTGCCGCAGTTCCTCTCCGTCTGGGAAGCTGGTTGTTGAGGGGGGGCGCCAAGGCTGATGCTGCACCCCCAAACTGCCGGCCTCCCCCGAGTGGCAGGAAGGCACCCCTTTCATCCCCCCAACACCACCCTTAAAAACACAACACTTAGAATCATAGAATCATAGAGTTGGAAGAGACCACAAGGGCCATCGAGTCCAACCCCCTGCCAAGCAGGAAGCACCATCAGAGCACTCCTGACATATGGTTGTCAAGCCTCTGCTTAAAGACCTCCAAAGAAGGAGACTCCACCACACTCCTTGGCAGCAAATTCCACTGTCAAACAGCTCTTACTGTCAGGAAGTTCTTCCTAATGTTTAGGGGGAATCTTCTTTCTTGTAGTTTGGATCCATTGCTCCGTGTCCGCTTCTCTGGAGCAGCAGAAAACAACCTTTCTCCCTCCTCTATGTGACATCCTTTTATATATTTGAACATGGCTATCATATCACCCCTTAACCTCCTCTTCTCCAGGCTAAACTTATTTCATCTAACACAAGGCACGCATGTTCCAAACAGAACCGGCGCAAGGTCTGCCACTGGATAGAAAAGGGATTGAAAACCTGCCTCCTGGCAAGATGTTAAATTGTTTTTATATGCAACAACAGCAGCAAGAGTATTGGTAGCCCAGAAATGGAAGCAAGAAGAAATTCTGATGAAAGAAGAATGGCAGATGAAAATAATGGACTATGCAGAATTGGACAAAATGACAGGTAGGATTCGAAACCTGCGGGACCAGAGATTTACAGAAGATTGGAAGAAGTATATGAACTATTTGAAGAACAACTGTAACCAACAAATTACGCTAGTGGGACTACAAGAAGTTTTGTAAGGAGAAATATATGAAGTGCTACAAAGTAGATAAAGAACAGAGATATTAGTTATGGGTTTTAAATATAACAGGGAAAATAAGAAATGCATACTAAGAGATTAGATTGGAAAATTTTCAGACAGGACTGATGGAAGTAAAAAAAAAATTGAATAAGATGTAAAAATATGTTGAATTACTGCTGAAAATGTCATGTTAAAAAAACTAATAAAAATTTATATACAGTGGTACCTCAGGTTACATACACTTCAAGTTACATACACTTCAGGTTACAGACTCTGCTAATCCAGAAATAGTGCTTCAGGTTACGAACTTTGCTTCAGGATGAGAACAGAAATCGTGCAGCAGTGGTGCAGCGGCAGCGGAAGGCCCCATTAGCTAAAGTGGTGCTTCAGGTTAAGAACAGTTTGAGGTTAAGAACGGACCTCCGGAACGAATTAAGTACTTAACCTGAGGTAAGGTAAAGGTAAAGGTACCCCTGCCCGTACGGGCCAGTCTTGACAGACCCTGGGGTTGTGCGCCCATCTCACTTAAGAGGCCAGGGGCCAGCGCTGTCCGGAGACACTTCCGGGTCACGTGGCCAGTGTGACATCGCTGCTCTGGCGAGCCAGAGCCACACACGGAAACGCCGTTTACCTTCCCGCTAGAAAGCGGTCCCTATTTATCTACTTGCACCCGGAGGTGCTTTCGAACTGCTAGGTTGGCAGGCGCTGGGACCGAGCAGCGGGAGCGCACCCCGCCGCAGGGATTCGAACCGCCGACCTTTCGATCGGCAAGTCCTAGGTGCTGAGGCTTTAACCCACAGCGCCACCTGCGTCCCCCTAACCTGAGGTACCACTGTATATAAAAAAGGAAACTTGTCTCCTTTTGGATACTGCTGGACCCCAACCTCCACCAGTCAAAGTGGAGAGGGAACAGGGTGATGGGAGAAGGAGTCTGACAACATCCCTAAGACCACAGGCACAGTGTCAAGTTTCAGACATGGGACTCACACCAAGCCTTGTCTGGCTCTGTCCAGGACTGAGGAGCCAGGATCCTGCAAAAAGGCTTAGGAGAGGCTTCCCACACCCAGAGCAAGCCTCTAGCATCGAGGCTACCCAAGCTGGTGCTGTAAATGCCAGCTGGGAATCCAGCCCATCTAGAGAAGGGCTCTCCAGGCAAGGGGGCAGAGGAAGGAGGGTGTGGCAGGTGCGGTCTGCCCCGGGTGTCACCACCGAAAAGGGTGACAAAATGCCGGGTGGCACTCACCGTGGCACCTGCACCAAGCCATGCATCTCTCCTGGGAGAGACGTGGTGGATTGTGCGTGCGCAGGCTCCGTGCTGCCCAAATGGTCCACCCGCTGCCTCCCCCCCCCCCCCAAGCTGTAGGGCGGCAGAGCGGGAGGAGGCAAGCAGACTCCAGAGGCCCCGCAGTGCACCCTGTTAGGATATAGTTCCGTTCCCCCTTTAGAACAGGCATGTGGAGTTGTTGTATGTCACGTGTCTGTTTCCTTCCAGCACAGTCTGCTGGGGACTTCGGTTGTGTACAGCTTTTGCCTATGCTGCTGTTTGCTTGGACACGAAGGGAAGCAGACATGTTTTTCCTTTGTCCTGATGCTGAATAAATGCCTGTAAATACGCTTACATATGCCTCTGTCCGCTACTTCTGTTGCAAAGCGTTCTTATCTCTGCTGGCTTGCGTGCTCAGTCCCTAAAGGTCTCTGAGGCTTTAGTCGCAGTTTAGATGCTCCTCCAAGAACCGGAGTTCGCCCGGCTGCCGGCCGGTGGGCTGGAGCCACCTGGGGGCCTGCCAATTGCCCCCGTCTTCCAGACACATCATAACAATAAGGTCATGGGCCCAGATCCACGTTGTCCCAGAAGCCCGAGCTTCTTTTGCCACTGCAAGGATGCCTCAGGAGTAAGACCCTCCTCTCAAGGAGACCTCCGGGGGGGGGGGATCAGCTGGGGTGTGGCTCCATCAATTCCCACTCAAAATCCCCCCAAAGAGCGGCTGGAGCGAAGCCTAGGCTCTGGGCACTTCCTCTGCCAACCTTAACCCTGGACTGCTCTGACTGGCCTCTCTCCTCACCCAGCCTGCTTGGACTCTGACCTTGGCCAGCCCTGGATCCTTCTCTGGATGCTGGCATGACTTCTGGCAAATCCTATGGTGGCCAAGAATGGTCAGCAAAAAACACAGAACTAACAAGACTCCCAGGAAGTGAGCATGGACCTCTTGCTCCCCTCCTCCCCACTCAACCACCCGCCAACTCCAGCAAATGCCAGATGCCCGCTGACTTCAGCTGCAGCCACACTTGGACCTACTCAGGAGCAAGCAGCGAGGAATGCACAAGTCCCGGCGCATGTTTTGCGTGAGAGCAATCCTACCATCCAGTTTTCCCCAGGATCTGCAGAGAAGAGGCTGAAGTCCTCCTCTGCCTGCTCGGATTGGAAACCGCGGCAAACCCAGAGACTCTCACACCTGTGCTCTGGAGTTCAAGGCCAAATGCCACAGAATAAAAGTCCGACTTGCACACACGCTTCCCTGCAGGACAAGAGGGGGCATTTCAGAGAAGAGGAGGAGGAGAGGATGGCGATGCTTAATGAGCTGCAGGGCCGTCTGGGGGTGGGGGGGAGAGAGATGGGAATTAAATATTTACAGCTTGACTAAACGACAATTAAAGGGAGTGGGGGACAGAAGAGAGAAGATAAATATTTTAAGGGTGCGATCACCGGAGCAGGGAGGGGAGGGAAGAGATGCCGAGGGCAAGCGAAGGAGCTGGAGCTGGGAGAGAACCTGGGGAGGCAGGAGGGAGCCCCCCCACCACCACTCTGCACTCTGCAGGCCAGTGCGCCCACATTGCAAAGGCTAACGGGCAGAACCTGCACGTCTAGAAAATGTAAGCACATAAGCAAAGCCTTCTGGATCAGGCCCATCTAATCCAGGATCCTGTTCTCACTGTGACCAACCAGGTACCCCAAGCAGGATCCGAGCGCAAGAGCCCTCTCATTTCCTGTGGCTTCCAGAAACTGGTATTTCCATCATAATAAGAATAAGAATAAATTTTATTTATACCCCGCCCTCCCCAGCCAAGACTGGGCTCAGGGCGGCTAACACCCGATATAAAACAAATTGAATGAAATGCAACTTAAAAACAAGATTAAAACACAACATTAAAATGCAGCCTCATTTCAGTAGAAACTCAAATCAAAAACTTTTTGGGGATGAAAATGTCAAATCTTCAAACAAGGCCAACTATCCAAACTGGTCCTATGAGGGCCAGAAAAAAGCCAGGGAAGTCCCCAAATAGGAGTTCCATCACAGAAGGAGAAAGGAAAAAAGAAAGAGGGGAAGGGAATCAAATTGGCTCCAAGCCAAAGGCCAGGCGGAACAACTCTGTCTTACAGGCCCTGCGGAAAGAAATCAGATCCCGCAGGCCCCTGGTCTCATGAGACACAGCATTCCACCAGGCCGGGGCCAGTGTTGAAAAGGCCCTGGCTCTGGTTGAAGCTAATCTGACTTCCTTAGGGCCCGGGACCACTAGGGTGTTGTTATTTATGGACCTTAAGGTCCTCCACAGGGCACACCGGGAGAGGCGGTCCCGTAGGTACGAGGGTCCTAGGAAATATCCTTCACCAGATTTGGGCGGTTCTCATGACTGACCTAGCAATGGAGGAACTGCACTCTGCACCTGCCCCAGAGGCACTTTCCATCTATTCTTTGGGACAGAGTCCGGACCCAAAGTCCGCCCTGCTTCTAGAGCTCTCTTGAAAGAGACTGCCATGGCTGGAGTGGGCAAACTTAGTGCTGCGCTCAGCTACTGGGCAGTGCATCTCCCTGGGCTGCAAAGAGTTCCCCCTTCCTTTGGAGAGGGAGCGTTACTCCATGGTAGAACACACCACTTTGTATGCATGATATCCCAGGTCCAATCTCTGGTGTTTCCCAGTCGGGCTGAGAAAGATCCTACCCTGGAGGCGTCCCTGCCAATCAGGGTCAACCTTCTGGCTGGGGCTGATGGGAGTTGTAGTCCAAAACATCTAGAAGGCTGGTGCGGACAATGAGTGAGGTGGACCAGTGGTCTGGCTCAGTGTAAAGTAGCCTCCCATGGCCACGTCAGGACTTGGCCGGTGGAAAAATAGACCTTCCTCTAGCTTGAGCTTCACTTCCAGGCTCTTCATGCAGCATGTAAACTGTGGAACTCCCTCCACAGAGACGGAGACAGTGATGGTCATCAACTTGTTGTTGTTTAGTAGATTAGTCATGTCCGACTCTTCGTGACCCCCTGGACCAGAGCATGCCAGGCACTCCTGTCTTCCGCTGCCTTCCGCAGTTTGGTCAAACTCATGCTGGTAGCTTCGAGAACACTGTCCAACCATCTCGTCCTCTGTCATCCCCTTCTCCTTATGCCCTCCATCTTCCCCAACATCAGGGTCTTTTCCAGGGAGTCTTTTCTTCTCATGAGGTGGCCAAAGTCTTGGAGCCTCAGCTTCAGGATCTGTCCTTCCAGTGAGCACTCAGAGCTGATTTCCTTCAGAATGGAGAGGTTTGATCTTCTTGCAGTCCATGGGACTCTCAAGAGTCTCCTCCAGCACCAGAATTCAAAAGCATCAATTCTTTGGCGATCAGCCTTCTTTATGGTCCAGCGCTCACTTCCATACATCACTACTAGGAAAACCATGGCTTTAACTATATGGGCCTTTGTTGGCAAGGTGATGTCTCTGCTTTTTGAGATGCCGACTCAAAAACTCCATGGACAATAACAACAGGTCACCAACTTAGATGGGCCGGTCCACTGTCTCTCAGACCATGTGGTGGCCCCGACTATATTTTGGAAAAGAAAAAAATGAACGGATTCCTATGCCCCACAAATAACCCACAAATGCATTTTAAATAAAAGTACACATTCTACTCATGTAAAACATCAGGCAGGCCCCACAAATAACCCAGACATGCATTTTAAATAAACGGACACATTGTACTCTTGTAAAAAGACACTGATTCCTGGACCGTCCGTGGGCCGCATTGAGAAGGCGATTGGGCCGCATCCGGCCCCCGGGCCTCAGGTTGCCTACCCATGGCCTAAAGCAAGGGTCAGCAACCTTTTTCAGCCGTGGGCCGGTCCACAGTCCCTCAGACCATGCGGTGGGCTGAACTATATTTGGGGGGGGGGGATGAACAAATTCCTATGCCGCACAAATAACCCAGAGATGCATTTTAAATAAAAGCACAGATTCAACTCATGCAAAAACAAACTGATTCCCGGACCGTCTGAGGGCCGGATTGAGAAGGCGATTGGGCCACATCTGGCCTCCAGGCCTCAGGTTGCCTACCCCTGGTCTAGGCTCTTGGCTCTCCTTTGGCAGGTTCCCGTATCTCAGCTCTGACAGACACCAGGAAGCAGCAGGACTTTGACCATCCTAGAGTTCATCAGTGACAGGGATGGGCCTGGAAACCGGAAGATCTTGGTTCTTGTGCTGAGGCAAGAGCAGACAGCTTTCCACCTTGGGTTCTCGGATGCCATGGCAAAAATAATCTCTCTCTCTCTCTCTCTCCAGTGCAGGGGAACTGCAGAATGAGCTCGCCAAGCATGCTGGGACTCAGACCAGGGAAGCCCCAAAGATGGCACTACTGGGCACACAAAGGGCAGCCGTGTCAGGGGAAAGCAAAAAGACCCGAAGGCAATTCCACTCCGCTCTTACCCAGCAGCTCCCTCGGCCGCCCTTGAGCAAGGAAAGCCACATGACCGTGCAGTCTGAAGGGCCCTGCGGCTTGCCCAAGGCATCCAACCGAAGGGCAAGGCAGAATAATTGCTCAGAGAGGAAGGCTCAGGCCAACCCCGGGAGAACAGGAGGCGAGCCAAGCACAAGCAGGGAGAACTTGGCTCCAGGGCAGAGCGCCTGGTTTTGCAGCCAGGAGTTTCCAGGTCTGGTGTCCGGCATCTCCAGTTTGGCAGGCGATGAGAAAGGTTCTTCTCTTCCTGAAACCCAGGAAAGCCTCTGCCTCTGGTCAGAGTGGGCAAGGCAGAGAAATAGGCTGTCCTGATATAAGCCACAAAGAGGTGGATTAGCATCCTGTCCTCACAGGAGCTGACCAGATGCCTGTGGGGAACCTGCAAGCAACCTTTGAGCACAAGGGTATTGCTCTCCCCTCTGCAGTTTCCAGCAACTGGTCTTCAGACGCATCACTGCCACCAAATATGGAGACAGAACACAGCCATCCTGGCTAATAGCCATCAATAGGTCTCTCCTCCATTGTCTAATTCTCTTTAAGGCCACCCAAGTTGGTGGCTGTCACAGCCTCCGGTGGCAGTGAGTTCCACAGGACAAGGGACCAATCACAACAGAGCAAAGCAAGGAGCCCTTCAACCTCCTGGGAACGTACCAAGACCAACTTCCTTTAGTGATCTGTTTATTCTGGCTGACGTTTCCTCAAATCCGTACAAAACAGGCCCCAAGACAGCCCAAAGTCTTTCTCTCTTACACACATGCACACACACCAGCTATGTGTTGCCAGGCCAGCAAATGCAAGGAATGATGGCAGGCAGCAATAGGGAAATGATGGGCAGGCCGCAAAAGCCTGGAGGGGATGCCCTGTGAGTGTTATATGTTCCTGGAACAAGCACACTGGATCTGGCTTGGCGAGATTTCAGCCCTTGTTTATTTGAATCACGGGGCTGGGCTGCAATCCTCTGGGGTTGGGCTCAGATTCTCTTGCTTCCGTCATGCCAAGGAACACTCGTTGACTCTCTGGTTAAAATCCCAGTGCAAGTTGTGGAATCTGATTTCCAACGAGGTTAAAATGGCACATCCAGCAGTTCCCTGGCAAAGATTTCATTTTGAAAACGGCCAAGTTCTTCGCTCTCTTGGTTTCAGGGAGAAGCTTGAAAAACGAAGGCGGCGCCTGCTGCTGGTTTTGGGGTACTTAGGGATACTCCAGGTTTCTAAGGCCCACATTTAATTCCTTCTGTCTCAGCTTCTGCCTTCTCTTAAAACAAAAGTCATAAAGGGGAAAAAGGCGGAGGTGTTTGTGAGTGTGCTTGTGTGACTCCACCTTTAAGTATGTGAAAGACTGGCCTCAACCCACCAGCTGAGGATAAATATTCCTGAAAACAGGACTGAAGGAAACCTTTTGCACCATGTGGTAGGAATACGAAGGAAATTCAAGGCATGGAGAAAGTTTTTCTTCTTCTCTCATAATCTCTCCTGCGAGGGAAAGCCAAGATGTTTAGGGGCTTGGAGAGAGGTGACAGAGGGATCCGACAGAGGTGCAGGAGAATAATGCATGGAGATAAATACATTCCCTCCCTCCCTCCCTTAGGAATGGGAAGCTGCCTGGTACAGAGTCACCATTTACGTCAGTCTTGTCTACACTGTCTGGCAGTGGTCCACCAGGATTCCAGGCAAATTCTCCAGGATTGGCGATCATCCTGCCCTACCTACAGGTTGCCCCCCCTCTCTGCCGAGGGTCTGGGGTCATGGATAGCGGCTTTATTTTAGGTGGGGCTTTTCCGGGCGGGAGAAGCAGGAATGTGTTTTGCTATTGAAGGTTTCGCTTGTGCATGATAATTCAGATTGTGTCATTGCGCTTTTAATATTTCATGATGGAAACCGTCTTGAGAGAGCGTGCTCTTAAAGGCAGCCTATAAATCTTTCCCAGACAAATAACAACAAAAAGAAATAAAAACAAATATTTTCCTCTGCTCCAACAGGGGCTCTGATGACATCCTTCTGACACCCCACTCTTCCCAATTCCCTATCCTTTTTCCAAGCCCCACAGCACCCCCCCCCCACGTCCTAGACCTCCCTGCTTATCCACATCCGGTCCCAGCCAGCCAGCCAGCCCCCCACCCCACCCCCAGGTCTCCAGCCATTTACAACAGAAAACCTCGTCGTCCGCGCTGGCTGCCCCCCTTTCTGCTGATGCTGAATGAAGCGCAAGTCTCAATAATGAGATCAGGTTGTTAAATCGAACCGGGCACACCATTCGGACTGCTGATCCCGCTCGCCCTCTCAGCGCTCCTGCCTTCCCTTCTCTGCAGAATGCGCACGTATGACTTGCCACGAGTCAACACTCACACGGCCGGCGTTTGGCATGTCAGAGCCGCCCCCCCTCCAGCTTCTCCTGCGTCAGCTGCTTCTTAAAGGCATGCCTGCTGCGGTTGCTAATTGTTCATGGGTGTAACTAGCTTGCACGCTCCCTTTCTCCCACATACACCCTGCCCTTGAAAAGACAAGTCTCTGCAGTGCTTATGCTGAATAAAACAGGTACCTGGGGGCGGGGGGTGGGGGGGTGGCAGGGGGTCCAAAAGGACACTTGCTGCAACACAAACGTTTCTTTTAACGCCGCCCTCCAGCTCCCAGCAGGTTTGGCGGGAGGGGCGGGGGGAGGGCCGCCTCTGCAAACACTTGTGCTCAAGGCACCGTGCAGCAAGTGCCGTTATCGCAAGTCATTGGGATTCTTTGCTTGGCGTGACTTCTGCAGTGGAGAACGAGCGGCGACGACAGGGGCTGCTGGTGGTGGTGGAGAAAAATACTTAGCCTGCAGAATTAGCGGGTGGGGGGCGGAGAGGCGTTCCGGAGTTTTTAACACGAAGCCACAGCTCCATCTAGGGGGAAATTAATGGAGAGCCCCTCAAGCGTCCAGGAGGAAGGTGTGCAGGGCCACGCTCCGCTCTCTGGGTCTGTGAGGTTGTGCTCCAGGAGGTTCCCCGCAGAGCCAGGGCCTCTGTCCAAGGAGGTAAAAGCGTTTATCCAGGAGAGTGGGACCCAAGGTGTAGCAGAGCCCCAGTGAACCGTTCTGCACCTGGTTATCGGCCACTTGCGACCAGGTGAAGATGCCTGGGGATCTGCGGGTCTTGCCTGTTTTCACAATATAACAACACATCCTGTAGAATTCTATCCGCTCTATTGTATCTGCACAATCAGAATGAAATTCAAGAACCAGAAATTGCATTGGAAAACGCTACTTTCGAGCCCCCAAATTGCAGCTAGGCATTCCATTGTGGCCACTGTAACCCTGGTTTAAGGAGGGTTTGGCACCTAGCTTACATATCTGAGTTTCTAACACTGCTCACAACAACGGGATGCGGAAGCAAGGTCAGGAAACTCTCCAGGGTCTGCATCGCAGGGAGTTCTGCAAGGAGAAGGAGCCAGAGGCCGGTGCTGTTTCCAGCAACTAAAAGGCTCAAGAGCCCTCTATGCCACACCCTAAGCCCAGCTGCTGGTAGGAAAGGAATTCCAGGGATCGCTTACTCGGGAGTAGATCCCTTACGCACAAGCAGCGCAAGGACTCTGGGTCTCTGGACATTTGCCATGCCTTTGCTCTTTGGCCTGGGCGCTCTTGGAGCCAGCAGGGTTATTGAGGAGCGGAGGTAAGGCTCCACCTTCTCCTCTGACAGCTCCAAGGGTCTTCAGAAGGTCTCATGCCAGAGGACCCTCAGCCCAGGTTCTGGAAGACAACCACCTGCATCTCAAGGTCCTTGAGGACCTGTGGGGTCTCTCTTCCGAGGACTCAGTCAGGGCACCAAGTCAGCACAAGGCAGGACCACTGCAGGAGTCCTACCAGCTCAGACCATAAGGCCTTCCTCCTCCAGTATCCTGATTCCCACATCATGCACTACAGAAAACTGACCCACACAAAAACCAACAAATGAAATTAATTCCTAAAACAACTACCTAGAGCAGCACTGACATGACAAAGACTCAGCCAAACACCTTCCTTGTTCTATCCAGTTGCCTAACAGCACAGTGCCAAAGCCTGGCAGATCTCACAAGGAAGGGCGTTGGCCAAGGGGGAGGCCACCGCAGAAAAGGCCCCGCCCCTGGGAGCTGCCAGTTGTTTCTCATGGTGCTGATCAGAATACAGAAGGAGGAACCTTTGGAAGGGGGCGAGTGAGCCGTTTCCCTCTCTTTAGGGCTTTGCCCCCTGAATATTTCTGACGCTTCAGCAAACCTGAGGGTTCCCTGAAGGCTGCGGATACCTGCCTCTTGTGAATAGGTGGTGCCATTTTGGAAACACAAGCAAGGGAGAATTGGTGTTGTAATTAGTACTGATGAGGAAAAGGAGGATGTCAGCAAAGCCTCAGAAGACCAAACACACACAAGGGCAGCTAGCATCACCATCACACCCCGTCCGTGAGCTCCCTAGAGGAGGGCTTTCCAAAATGTGTGTCACGACACGTTAGTGTGTCGGCTGCAGTGTGTAGGTGTGTCGCACAAATTCTCCCCGTGCTCCGCAGGCTGGAAAGGCGTTCATTTAACCTTCGGTTTGCTAGTAAAACTGAATTACTGTGTCGCGAAATGATGCATGTCTAAAAAGTGTGTCACCAACACTGAAAGTTTTGAAAGCTCAGAGAGATCTGGGTGGCTGCATTTGGGAGACAGAATACAGGGCAAGTGGATCGGTTTGATCTAGCAAGGCTCTCTCTCTCTCTTTGAGAACAGAATGGCAAAAAGTGAAGGGGAATAAAGTAAGGCCGACAGGGAAATTGTTGTGTTGTTTGTATTGGTGCTGTAAATAATAAAAATTTAAAAAAGAAGAAGTCTGCATGAAATGGAAGAAAACAGCTGCCATCTGGTTGCTGGGCAGTATAAGCCAGCACAGGAAAAAGGATATTAAAGTTTAGATCAGCTCTGCTATGAGCTATAGGACAGGCAAAGAACGATAAGACTGGAGAAAGAATTTCTGGTTCTTACAGGGAGAGAGAGAAAATCCCCATAGATGAATTCAATTAAGACACAGGAGAGGGTTCTGTTGAAAAGAAACCCTCGACACCACGGGGAATTTAACAGCCCACGTCTTGGCTGGCTTCCCAAAAGCCGCACTGCCAAAAGCAGAATGGTTGTGAAGGCAGCAGCTCTACAGAGAAAAGTCTCCTCTGAAGCTGATTTAAGACACCCCACAGTTCTTTCTGGGTGTAATAGAAAAGTTCCAAAGTTGTGCAGCACTTTTCCTGACGGTTCAAAGCGCTGTGAATTCAAGGCTGAAGCTATTCTTCAACGGCAGGGATGGGGAATGTGTGGCCCTCCAGGTGTTACCAAGGCTACATATGCGGTTAGGCAATTCCAGGTGTTGTTGGAGAATAACTGGGGATGACTGGCGATGCTGGGGGGGCTGGAGTATGTCAGCATCTGGAGCTGCACCTCAACCTACAACAACTCTGCATGTGAAATTGGCAAAGTAAGGCTGAAATGTGGCCAAGACCGGCCACGGGAGACACTTGCTGAGAAGCTATTGCATCGTCTGCTTTTCGTGTTACAAGATGCATTGTGGGTTTGGGAAGGCCAAAAGACGAGACACCAACTACATGAATGATCTCACCACCCCAATATTGCCGCCACTGTGGAGCTGAGCCTCTCACCCTCTAGCCACTGACAGAATTCACAGCAGAGGAAAAGCCTTCTTGGTCCCCAGCTCTGGCTGCCGTCTTCGACACATTTACCCGGGAGTAAGTCGTACTGAACTCAATAGGGCTTACAGTACTTCAAAGCAGTTGGGTATGGGGTGGTCAGTCTACTAGCTATGCTACAGGAGTTATTGCAGCCCCAGGAATTGTAGCCTACAATGACAGCTTGCTAGGGCGGCAACTTTTCAAGAGTGAATCTGTGAATAGATTAAAATGCCACTTTCAGTTACCTGGGAAAGTTTTTAAATAAAACCAAGCACCTGCAAAAACAGAAGGTGAGCGCAATCTTGGAAGAGAACGGGGACAGCTTCTCCCGTACAACATGCCTGCATCATCCAAGCCAGTTCTGATTTAAGGGGCAACAGCACAGTCTTCTGCATGCCTACTGAGAAGTGGGTCCCACATAATTCGACCATGTGGCCTTCATGGCCTATTTTCCCCTATAAAAATACTGTGGGTTTTATATGCAAAACTTTGCGAATGCTTTTAATCAATCAATTAAATGATGAAACTCACTCAACTAAGATATCTTTTAAATCAAGCCATAGCCCTATTCCCTCTGTCAAGGCTGCAAACTTCACCTTCTTCTCATAGCCGACGCCGTTTCTATTCTGCCACTGGGATGAGCAGGGATTAAATCCAAAGTGTTGCGATATGTACGGGGGCAATATGGTGGTTTCCTTATAAAACTATAAAGAGGGGAGGGTGAAGCGAGCAAAAAAGCACACGAGTTTGACTAACACACATGTAAATGCATTCAAAACTCAGCTATTGAAGGATCAAGAATATAGATCAGGAAATTGAGATGAGCTACAAGATGTCAACTCTCCCTGACGTAGGAAGCCCAGCACTGTTATTATCTCCTGTGCTGATACCTGAGCTATACACCCAGGCACATTTTCAAATTTCTCTCTTTGTCATCAGGGCTGGAAAGTTGTCGCTTCAAAGAAAAACCAAGTAAAATTCAGACATTTCCAGCTATAATGATGTGCATGCATAGCTATACTGGAAAATAACACAGAAAAATGCTTGAGTTAATCTCCTAACCACTTAGCCGAGACATCGGCCTGCCCCAAATCAGAGCCCATTCCACAAGCCCCAGGAGCTCTGGTCAGGATGAGGCCGATCTGGAGGGAGGCAACTTGGGAGAGGCTGCAAGTGATGGTCAACTAGCAGCCTGAGGGCGGAAGCAGGTCCACCAACACGGTTCTGCTCACCCGCTGAAAAAACTGTTTAAGATTTCGTTTATCAAAAAGCCAGAGGCTCTTCTGTTAGGCCCAATATCTAATGACATCCCCAGGGATAAGAAAAAATGATTCTTTTATGCAACAGCAGCGGCCAGAATATTGATCGCAAAGAATTGGAAGGGGGAGAAAAGACCATCAGTATTAGAATGGCAACGCAAGCCCTGTGAGTTTGTGGAAATGGCAAAATTGACGGCAATCATTAGAGGCCATTCAAATCAGAGAATAATTAAAGAGTGGGATGGAGAGAAGGAATACATGAAAAAATATGGTTCCGGAACTGGAATATTAATAGATAATGTGTAAAACGTGCAGGGGTAAGCAAGGAAATAATAAAAGAATCAACTGAATAATTATTAAACTACAACAACGCAACAAGATGGAAGAAGTTAAAAAAATATTGAGATCACACATGGGTGAAGGGGAGTGGGGGGTATAGGAGAATTTATAAAAAATTCTAATATACAGTGGTACCTCGGGTTAAGTACTTAATTCGTTCCAGAGGTCCGTTCTGAACCTGAAACTGTTCTTAACCTGAAGCACCACTTTAGCTAATGGGGCCTCCTGCTGCTGCTGCGCCGCTGCTGCATGATTTCTGTTCTCATCCTGAAGCAAAGTTCTTAACCCAAGGTACTATTTCTGGGTTAGCAGAGTCTGTAACCTGAAGCGTATGTAACCCGAGGTACCACTGTAGTATTTCTAATTGCGTTGCATTTATATATAGCAAAGGGAAGTCTATAGCAATTAGGTATATTTTAATCTAGTCAACTATGTAAATGGCTTATGTTACAAAACGAATATGGATTCTGAATTTCATGTTTGTAATTCTTTTTCAGTTTTGGAATAAAGTTTAGAAATAAAACAAAAAAACACTGTTCTGCTCACCCTCCTGCAAACCTGCGGGAGGTTTTCAGCTGCCCTGCCAAGCTTGGAAGACAGGGGAGCCCTTGATGGCAGACGTGTCACAGCACGTAACTCTTGGCACCTTTTGAGAGCAGCTCAGGCAAAGGCAATGAGGATGCACTTATGCCGTCACACAGCGCACTTCCAGCCTCACATGTCTTTACTCTGCAGCCTGAGCCACGATGCCAAGGAGCCAAGGAGGGAGAGCCTGGGGTTCCCTGTTTAAGCCTCAAAAACATAGGACTGCCCAGAGTAACGGTATGGTCTGAACACTCACCTCTTTATCAAGGACTGCTGCAAGGTTTTGCAAACGGTGAGAGACTCCCCGGTAAACATGTGGCACATGATGACCTCGAGGCAAGCGGTCATGAAGGCCATCACGGCGTCCGGCTGCAGGGATCCGCTCCGGGAGATGATGCAGAGGCGCTGGAGGGACAAGCAGTGGCTCAGGGCCTGGAAGAACTGGGCGTTGGCGTTGAAGTAGGGCTGCTCCAGCCTGCGGAGGCAAAACAAGGGTCAACCAAATGACACGCCTCGGAGAGACGACACTTGCAAAGGGGGGGGCTCTACATCTGAAGGCAGCACTGTTTAGGGGAAGTTTTTAATGTTTGATGCATTACTGTATTTTAATATTTTGTTGGGAGCTGCCCAGAGTGGCTGGGGAGGCCCAGCCAGACAGGCAGGATATAAACAATAAATTATTATTATTATTATTATTATTGACATTTTGTTGTGCTTTTAATATTCCATTGAGAGCCACCCAGAGCGGCTGGGGAAACCCAGCCAGATGGGTGAGGTATAAATTATTATTATTATTATTATTATTATTATTATTATTATTATTCCAGGAGGGGAAGGGTTTGCAAAGCCAGTGGGGACGAGGAAAGAACACCCCTGCTTTTAGCAGAGTGGAGCTCAGTGCAGAGCTTTTGGGAAGGCAGAATCCATTTGATTTTAGTTGAAACCTCTGATGTAACCTCTATGAAGGAACTAGCTGGAGAGTTAACTCATCGGTGGGTTTTAAAGGAGAAAGACAATTCCCCAACAAAAAGCTCCAGTTAAGAGGCTGGGTGTTTTGTAAACTGGGCTGCATCTGCTCCTGCCTCACTCCTCTCCCTTTTGTGACTCTTGGACAGGTGAAACCTGTGACAACGCCCTGACTTCTGAGCTTTTATCTATTTACAGGGCAACCTGAGATGGTCTCATCATTGCCATAGCTTGTAAACTGCTGTTTTCCCAGTTGCCTGGAGTGAGTGGGATCAGCTCCAGGAATCCAAAGGAGGAAAACACTATTGAAAATGATCTGCTGGCAGGGTGTGTGTGTGTGTCTTCCTCCACCCTCCCCTCAGGACATCTCTCTACCACAGGGATAAGAATTCCTTTATTTGATACTCAGCATTGTGTCTCAGGTGTCAAACACTGATCTTCCATTTTCTCCACTGAGATCCAAAGAAAGGAAACCCGCTTTGAGGTTTTCTACAAACAAGCGGCAAACAAGTTTTATGAAATAAATCAAATAAATAAAAGGGAAGCAAAGGAAGGACTCCTTGTGTGATAACTACCATGGAAATGTAGGGGAGGGGCGAATAAACAGTTTTCACTGTTGCTCCGTGATCAAAGCAACATGTGAGCAAGCAAAGCTCAGCTGGTTAGAACAGCAAGGTGACAGATTCAATCCCTATATGGGACAGCTGCATGTTCCTGCACCTCAGGGGGTTCGACTAGAAGATTTTCAGGGTCCCTTCCAACTCTACCATTCTATGACATTAAGTTACTCACAACAGTAAGTGGTCAGAAAATATTTTTGCAATACAGCATCCCGTCCACCAGGTGACACTGTTGCCATATTATTAACATCAGAATATACTTTTTTGTTTTCAAGCCCTGACAATGTTTAAATGTGCAGAGTTAGAAAATGGTTGAGAATCAGGGTGAATCACAGGCAGACACCACCCCCAGGGAGTTGCTTTGAAACTATCCTCTTTTGTATCAAAATATTTTTTTTTCTGTTTAGAACGCTGAGTCCATTGGCTCTGTGGTGTATTAATCAGCGAAGGCCAACTATTATCAATGGGCCTGGGAGTTAAGTCGGTTTCCTTTGAGGCTATTTCAGTTTTACTGTTTCATTAGGTTGGGGGAGGGAAGCAGGGGGGGAAATAAAACAAGGAATGGCCTTTGCTACGAACAATGCAGGGATGCTTTGATCATTGAACTCCTTTCCTTGTCTCCGGAAGGCACCCACCTTGCAGTTTTGGTGACAAGCAAACTCACCAGCATTTTAATCAATTGGCCAACCAACTACAAATTCATCAATGAGCTGACAGCCTTTTATGTTAACTGTAAATTGAATAGTGTACGCCCATTGCTTCCTTCTCTAGCCTTCCCCCTTGATACTGCAAACACACGAAGCTGCTTTCTACTTATACCAAGTGAGCCGGTTGCTCTCTTCACTCCTCCAGATGTTCACAGGCTGCATATCCCATCGCAATGTCCAACGACTAGCTGTGTTGAGTTGGGCAACAACATCTGGAGGGCCACTGCATCCTTCACCCATGATCTAGCGCAGCAATGTCTAACCGGTCGACCGTGATCAACAGGTAGATCGTGAGGGGTCTCCATGTCGATCGCGGGAGTTAAAAAAGAGCTCGCCCGGTTCTTCATGAGCAGGGGTAGGCAACCTAAGGCCCGGGGGCTGGATATGGACCAAACGCCTTTTCAATCTGGCCGGCAGAAGGTCCGGGAATCAGCATGTTTTTACATGAGTAGAATGTGTCCTTTTATTTAAAATGCATCTCTGGGTTATTTGTGGGGCATAGGAATTCATCCGTGTGTTTTTTCAAAATATAGTCTGGCCCAGCACATGGTCTGAGGAACAGTGGACTGGCCCATGGCTGGAAAAGGCTGATGACCCCTGTTCATGAGCGATCGCTACCCACCCCAATCGCTGCTGCCGGCGTCTGAGTGGGGGAAAGAGGGAGGGCTACGGATTGGTGAGTGAATTAATGCAACCCTTCCCAAAAAAAGCTCAACTATGGGCAATGACAATGGGTAGATCACTGCCAGTTTTATTACACTGGGAGTAGATTGTAGTCTCTGTAGAGTTGGATATGATATGCCTGATCTAGCGCATACCAATCTAGCCCAAACGAACGACTCTGCCTGGCCGTGGTTTCCTAGGGCGTCAGGCAAAGGTAATCCCCAGGACTAATGACCAAGAGCCTTTAGAGTCAATGTACCAGGGAGGGAACGTGCAGCTTCTACCCGAGTCCAGTGCTAGAAATTCCCCAGGTGCCAGGCATGTTTTGTGTCCAACTGCAACCACACAGAGATCTCCAGCTTTCTTAAGCAGGTAAGCAGAAGGGCTTATTCACTGCCTTTGAAGCCCACCTTTATCTCCAAGTAGTACACCACCCCACTCATCAGTTAATCCTTACGACGACCCTGTGAGGTAGGCTAAAAGCCTGTGACTGACTCCAAAGTCACCCAGTAACCTTCCTGACTTAGTTGGGATTTGAACCCTGATCTCCCAGGTCCTAGTCCAACACTCTACACCACGCTGGCTTCCTAGAATACTTCTGCTGTATAAATTAAGTAGGTAAATACATACATTTGGCTTTATTGCTGTTAAATAAATCATGACATGGTGTAATATGTCATGTGTTGTTGTTCCTCTGAGGTTGAATCTACCAAATTTTAAGACCTGCTAAGGAACAGAGAAGGTCCGTATAGTTAAAGCCATGGTTTTCCCAGTAGTAATGTATGGAAGTGAGAGCTGGACCATAAAGAAGGCTGATAGCCGAAGAATTGATGCTTTTGAATTCTGGTGCTGGAGGAGACTCTTGAGAGTCCCATGGACTGCGAGAAGATCAAACCTCTCCATTCTGAAGGAAATCAGCCCTGAGTGCTCACTGGAAGGGCACATCCTGAAGCTGAGGCTCCAATACTTTGGCCACCTCATGAGAAGAGAAGACTCCCTGGAAAAGACCCTGATGTTGGGAAAGATGGAGGGCCCAAGGAGAAGGGGACGACAGAGGATGAGATGGTTGGACAGTGTTCTCGAAGCTACAAACATGAGTTTGACAAAACTGCGGGAGGCAGTGGAAGACAGGAGTGCTGGCGTGCTCTGGTCCAGGGGGTCACAAAGAGTTGGACACGACTAAACGACTCAACAACAACAACAACAACAAAGGAACAGAGGATTGTTACGATGCCTGATATGTAAAACCACAGAATTCAAAGGCTTTCTTTTTCACATGACTGTGTATCTGAGTTTCTAACGCTGCCTGAGTCGTATGCCCTCTGCCTCTTTAGGAGTTCCGCCTAGCTAAAAACCAAAATGACCCAGCACACAACCTCATTTGCCAGGAAGCAAAGAAACCCCAGGTGCCAGAGATCTCTCCCTGCTGCGACGGGATGGGAAGGCAACAGTGTGGGGCTAATTCAGGAGCTGGCCCACCTCTGCTTCACCTGAGGCCCTCACCTGAGATCTCGCAAACACCTGCAGTGCTTCAACATGTCCACGAGGGCTGGCATGTACATCACTTTGCCCATCATGCCCAGGTTGGCCAGGGAAAGAGTCCGCAGGTGCTGGCACTGGGCCCCAATGTGAACGAGCCCGGAGCCTGTGAGGATATTGGGCAGCTGGGCCAGCGTGAGGCTCTGCAGGAAGGCCAGCTGGGCAATGGCGGCCACTTCGGCATCCCCCACGTGCTGGGCCCGCCCGCAGGGAGGCAGCGAGTTCCGAATGGCCGGCTCGTTCCGCGGCATGGCGGAGGAAAAGCTGGACCCAATCAGCTCCAGCTGCTGCAGAAAGGGAAGGCTTTCTAGCAGGGTCCAAAACACGGAGGGCTGGGGTCTGGAATTCCCCTGCTCCAAGCAGTTCCGCGGATACGTCTGCACCCCGATCCGGACTTTCTTCCCAAAACTCGGGGAGGTGGCGTTGGTCGCCGGCTGCACGGACGGCTTGTCGGCGGGCACAGGGCTCACGTCGGCGATGGAGCAGACGGGCAAAGCCAGCGAGAGGAGGCACTTCAGGTGAGCAAGGAGCTGGCACAGGTGCCTGCCCAAGTCTTCGGAGCTGTGGTGGTGGGCGCACGACAAGTTCAGGTGCCTCAGGTGGCAGCAGGAGGCGACGAGGGTCTCAGCGATGCTGCTGTCAATTTCGTCTTCCGCTTTCCGCAGCGTGGAGTCGGGAGACAGGCAGTGGACGCAGCCGCTCAGGTTCAGGCTGACTAAGCTGCGGAGGTCTTTGCTGCCGTTGAGGACCCTCTGGACCAGCTGGCTGCCGGACAAGCTGCAGCGGCTGAAGCTGAAGTAGACAGGGTTGCTGAACTTCAAGTGCTGGAGGAGGCTGGAGCCATTCATCCAAGACCCGGGCAGCTGCAAGGCATCCAGCGTCACGTTCCGAGCCATGGAGTCCAAGAGGTTTTTCACAGCACAGCTCTGGGGGAAGCCACCGGGGGCAGAAATGAGGAAGGCGTGGAGTTTCTCGGGTGTGCGGTCGCTCAGCACTGCCAAGTACAGCCTCACCACCTCCTGGTTGACCGGCCCGGGCGCCAGCCTAGCGTAGAAGACCCGAAGGTTCTGGTAGTGAGGCACGTTGCTCTCGCCAACCATGAGCTGGCCAGAGATAATCAAGCCCTCCCGCGACCGATCCAGGATCTCAAAGTACAGGAGCAGCTTCTCGAGGCTGGTGCAGCAAGGAACCACCCCGTAGGAGGGCGTGTACAGGGTCTGCTTGAGCTCCAGCACGCGACTCAGCGTGGCTTTGCACTCGCTGCTCAAGTGGGAGGCGTCAAAGCCCGGGTTCACGTCGATGGCCAGGGAGCGCAGGTGCTGCAGGGCAGACAGCATCTTGGAGAGGCGGAGGGAGGTGAGGTTGCAGCCGGACAGGTTCAGCTTCACCAGGTTCCTGCAGCGGGTCACCTGGTCGATGGTGGAGCCGGGCAGCCAATAGCAGCCGCTCATATTCAGCTCCTGAATCTCCTTGCCAATCTCCCGCATGAGCTGCTTCACCTTGTCCTTGTCCACCTGTGTGCAACAGGCAGAAACAAAAATACACGTTAGCGATCCGTAAAAGGAGCCAGCACCACTTTCGATGTGAAGGAAGAGACACTCCAGAGACCTCTTTCTTTACAGGGCTCTCTTTGAAAGCAGCTGAGGGTTAGGGTTAGCTTCCAGTGTTTTCAGCACGGAAGGCCAGATCACCCTGCACTGTGTTCAGAGAGCTAGGCTAACCTTCAGACTGAAGAAACAGCCAGAGGGAAAGAAAGGTTGGGAGAGAGACTGATGGTGAAGTTAAGGACAGTCCTGAAAAGTGTCAGACTCAGACTGAGCCTGTTCCCTCACTCTCTCTGCTAGAGAGAGCCATATAGCAAACCCCGTACCCTGTTTGAGGCCAGAATAAAGACAAGTGAAAGCATTTTCTTACACTAAACCCAGGAAGCACCTTCTCCATGGGGCCTTTTCACTTAAAATACTAATCACCTTCTCCACCCTGATGTACAATCCCTTAACTGAAACCCAGTATCCTTGAGAAGAAGTATCCCTCCCAGCTCTATCCACATCCTGTGATTCCCTCAAGGCTCTTCCTCACCTGATAGTCCTTATGCAGGGTCACAGCGTGGGTAAGGCTTTTGTCGAGACTAAGAATAGAAAGCTTCCGGCAGACTCTTCGGACATTCAGGACAAGGTCTGAAACCGGAGTGTACCTCAGGATGTGCAAAAGGATCTCATCCGAGAACTCCATCAAGTTCATAGCATTGCTCTCCTCTCCACTCTCATCGCTCGTCACTTCCTGAAGAGAGAGAGACAGAGAGAAAGCAAAAGAGCTCAGGACACAGAAATGAGATTCCTTTGGGGACCGTTGGGGAAGAGAATGTGTCTGAAGGAGAGCATATGGAATGACGGGTTTTCCGGTGAAGAAACCTGCAAGCCGGTTAACAAAGAAAAGCGGGGATTTTGGAGAGAGGAAGAGAGTAAAGAACAAAATCGAGAAAAGAGCAATACAGGAAGCAACTTGGAAATGCTGGAAACTTGTTCACACATGCATGTTTATCACCTGATGACTACAATGTGTGAACGTTATCTTTTAAGTTTTCTCTGCTGCAATATTTGGTGACTTACGGTTGAGTGGATAAATATGAATGAAAGGTCGTCAAGTTAACATCTTGTACATGTGAATGGAATACAACAGTTCCCAAGGGAGTGAAGATCACAGGCCCACTGTGAGCCAGCAGGCCTCGAGATGCCAAATGACACATAGGGATGCTTGAACCAGGCCTGAATTAGGGCCCTTGGGGATTGTGTCCTCCAGTTCCTCCCGGGTGCAAAACCACACCTGACTCAAGGCACTGAAAAACTGGTCTGTGAGAGAATGGTGGGCTATGAACTAAAAGTGGTGAGGGTCTGCTGTGTGGAGGGTGGATAGAAGGAAAGGCGCCATAGGAAGGAGATGGATGGAGACCAGAAGCTGGGGAAGAGGGGGAAAGGCTCAAAATTGAAGTAGAGGGGTGAGGAAGGAAGTTAGGGCAAGACCACAGCTGTGGATGAAGAGAAAGTAGAATGAAATATAAGTGGTGGGGGGAGAGAGAGGTGGGAATTGGTCAACTACCACAAATTTGAGCAGGGGATGATGGATGGGTGTGCAGGCTGCACCTCTTAGTTCCAAGATCTCAAGTTACAATGCTGGGAGAGACCGGGGAGGGGGGGCACCTTAACCCAGAGGGTGGTGCAGCTGCTCTGCATAGAAGAGGCCCCATTTTGAATGACCATTAGAATTGCCTCAGGAAGCAGAGCTGCAGAAGCCTCAGCCTTGGAACAGGGGTAGGGGAACATTTGTGGGGGACCCCCCCCCCAAGATATTGCTGAATTGCAACTCTCCCACCCCTCCCATGCGCAGCTGGGGCTGATGGGAGTCCCAATAACATCTGGAGATCACCCACTCGTGCTGGAAAGTAGCTGCCTGTCAGAGCGAAACAGAGGTGCTCAGGCCCAGCTGCCCCCAACTTTCGACACCAGGTTAAGGCCCATGCAATTGTCTTGGGCGGGGGGTATGAACTCTGCAGCCTTACCTTATAGCAGCTGCTGCCCTGCACTTTGAGATTCAAGAGGCTGAAACCTCTGTCCTACCTGCTCTCACTTTAATTCATGGAAATGCTAATAAGTGATACTAATCAGACCCGAAAGGCAGCAAGGCAGGGAAAAGCCAGCAGTGACGAGCAGGCACCTCGGGGCGGGGGATCAGCCCAGCCTGGCACCACATCGGACGCCGTGGAGAGCTGCAAACGTGCTAATAAAGGTCAACCACCCGCATATAGACGCTTCCCCTTTGGGAACCTGCCATGCTTTCTGGATTTTTATGAAATAGATGAAATACATAAATAAGTGCAGCCTCTCCGGCTTGGGGGGGGCGGTTAGCAAGCGCCGAGGAGCCGAACCCTCCCCTTCCCTCCCTGCCAAGCAGCAGGCAGCACTGACTGGGCCGCTTCCGCCCCTGACACGCGACCGGCCCGCTTCAGACGTTCGCCCCCGGGAGGAGCTGCTGGGAGCGGTTGCCATGGACACGCGAGGGGCGGGGGAGCCGGGGTTGCCATGGACACCCAGGCCTGGCTGCTGCTGCCGCGCCTCGTTCCGCGGGGTTACCTCTCCCGGGGAGGCCATGGTCGGCGGGCCTCGGCTCCGAAAGCGCCTCCGCCTCTGCCGCCCCGGCCGCCGGCCCTTCCTCACGCGCAGCCTCCCAGCCGGCGGAGACGAGGACGGAGCAGCTTCCGGCGCGCTCCTGACCTCACTTCCGCTCCCCGGCCGCCTCAGAGGCGCCATTTGGGGAGAGGCGGAAGAAAGCGGAGGCGCCATCTTGAGAAGGTCCGCCCCCCCCCCCTCAGAGCCGTCTCTTCTCCAGCTTCTCCGCCTCCGTCCGGCGCTGGCGCGGGAATAGAGTTTCTGCCTCTGTGTTCCTCGTTATGTCTCCGTCTATTTCTCTCTCTCTCCGCCTCCCTGTCTTTTCGTGTGTGTACCATCGTGTCCCGGACGCCATCTTGGGAGTGGCATTGGCAGGCCCTCAGATTTCTTGCTTTTAGGCTGCTATCCAAAACAGGCCTGCTTTTATTTGCATAGTGACTGAGGGCATACCTGTCCCACCTTCCTCCCGAGGCGGCGTCCATAGCTCTCCTCCCTCTCCCCCTGTTTGTCCTCACAACAACCCTGCGAGGTAGGCCTGACTTGGTATAAAGCAGCTTCCTAACTGCAGAGTCGGGAGGGACCCCGCGGGGTCATCTAGCCCAACCCTCTGCAATGCGGGAATTGCAGCTCAAGAATTGCAGCTGATTGACAGCGGAATGGATTCCCTCTCCTTCCTGGGAGGTTTTTAAGCAGAGCTTGGAGGGCCATCTGTCCTGGACGTTTTAGCTGAGATTCCTGCATTGCAGGGGGTCGGACTAGATGACCCTCGAGAGCCCTTCCACCTCTACTGACCTAGGAATCCCCTGGCAGACGGCCACCTGTCCTCTGCTTAAAAACTCCCAAGGAAAGAAAGAGCCTGTGCCGGACCTCAATGGCTTTAAAAGGAGGACTTGGCAGATTCTTTGGGAAGGCTGCAAGTCATGATGGCTGTGTTTGCTACCTCCAGATGAGAGACTGTGGGCCTCCAAACACCAGCTGCTGTGGGGCAACAGCAAGAGTGCAATTGTACTTGTGGGCTCTGGTTGGCCACTGCATTGCACACCTTTCACTTGTTCCAGCAGGGCTCTTAAATTCCTTGCAGCAAATATGGATTATTAAGGACAGCAGAGGCTGAAATCCCAATTCAGCAGGGTTGACTTCTTCTGAGCAGACATGGCTAGGGCTGTGCTTCATGCCTCTCCCAGAGGGATGGGAACTGTAGTGTGGCGGCCAAGTGCATCCCTCCTCTAGGCTTATATGGTCATAGGATCCTAGAGTTTGAAGGGACCCTCAGGATCATGTAGTCCAAACCCTTGCAATGCAGGAATAGGCAGCTCTCCCATATAGGAATCGAACCCGCAACTTTGGAGTTAACGGCACCATGCGCTAATCAACTGAGCTGTCTGTATTCAGAGGCATATCGGCCTTTGACGGTAGACATAGGCATCGTAGCCCTCTCCTCCATGATTTTGTCTAAACCTCTCTTAAAGCCATCCAGGTTGATCAAGGGTCTGGAAGCCAAGCCTTAGGAGGAACAGTGGAGTTGAGCGTGTTTAGTCTGGAGAAAAGCAGACTCGGGGAGCTACAATAGCCATCTTCACATGGAAGCCACATGGTAGAGGGAGCAAGCTTGCCTTCTCCTGCTCTGGAGGGTACGACCTGAACCCATGGCTTCAAGTTACAAGAAAGGAGATTCTGACTAAACATCAGGAAGACTCCCCCAGGAAATTGTGGCCTCTCCTTCTTTGGAGGTTTTTAAGCAGATGCTAGACAGTCATTTGTCATGGATGCTTTAGTTGAAATCCCTGCATTGGACTACAGGATCCTGGGAGTCGCTTCCAGTGGTACGATTCTGATTCTAAGTTGGTGGCCATCCCTGTCTCCTGAGGGAGGGAGTTCCAAAGTTTTAACTCTGCTCTAGGCAAAAAATGACTTTCTTTTCTCTGCCCTGAACCTTCTAATATCCATCTTCTTTGGGTGCCCATCAGTTCTAGCGTTACATTAAGGGAGAAACACTCTGCTCGCTTTAAAGAACCATCTGTACTGTAATTCCTTTTCGCAGAACTGCTAGTGAGAAAGACACACACCCCATTTCCTCGGTTCAATTCATTCAGGTAAACGCTACTGGAAGTTTTCAGGAACACACGATCAGCCCTGCTAGAACAAAGGTCCGTCTCCTCTTCCAGCACCCCATCGCTCACAGGAGCCTATCTGCAAAACCCATTACTGTATCAGGTACCTTGCCCAGAGATCCACTGCTTCTGATCCTGGAGATCTCTAGAGCGCCATCCTCACTAGTAACCATCAACGGACCTCCTCTCCTCTATGAATCCACTGGATCCCTTTTAAATAGCACCTGCTATTCAAAACACCTTGACTGAAAACAGCCCCACGTCTCTAAGGAAGGAGGAACAGGATTCCAGCAAAAGGTGCACGTAAAGTGGGAAAGCCTCCTTCAAGACAGCTAGAAAGGAATCGGATCAATGGCTGTCCATTAATTTCTTCAACTCCCGTTAGAAGCAGTTCACCCTGGATTCCAGGCATTGCATATTGCCAGGCTGGCACTGTTTGCCAAGCTTCCCTAAGGTTGCTCAGCTGCATCTCAAAATGACATATCTTTAAGGGAAGGACTAAGGGACACAGGTGGAGCTGTGGGTTAAACCACAGAGCCTTGGGCTTGCCGATCAGAAGTTTGGCCATTCGACGGGGTGAGCTCCCGTTGCTCAGTCCCAGCTCCTGCCAACCTAGCAGTTTGAAAGCACGTCAAAGTGCAAGTAGATAAATAGGTACAGGTAAATGGCATTTCCATACGCTGCTCTGGTTCGTCAGAAGCAGCTTAGTCATGCTGGCCACATGACCCGGAAGCTCCCTTGGCCAATAAGGCGAGATGAGCACCGCAACCCAAATCATCAGGGGTCCCTTTTAAGTGGCCACACATACGACCAACATCTGAAGGAACCAGCAAATTCTCCTTCTGACCAAACTGGATAGGGTTGCAGACCCCCGTTCCTGTTGCAAGGCCAACTTGGGCAAGCAGATGGAATCCAAAAGTCTCAGAAGAGGAATCTCTGGCTAGGGGATTAATACATATTTGCTTGTGTTTGCAACTAAAAAGGTTCTGCATAAGGAGACAGTAATATTAAGAGCTTTGGTCAGTTCTAGACTTATTTTCACCAGTTCTAACTCAGTACAGTATCAGGGGTTGCAGGCTGCCATCTGAGAGCTGAATGGCTTTTTCTAATTAGAAATGCTTCTAAATACTCAAGGTGCCAAACTGAAGAAGCTACTTTTCTTTGGTTTCTACCATCCTGTGCATCATCCCAGCCCCTCAGCTCAGTAGAACCTCCAGTACCAAGAGGACTACTTCAGCACAAACCAGAGCAAAGTGCCTGGGTCATGCTCCCAAGGCTTCTGGCTGCTTTGAATTGCCACCCCAATTGTCCTTGAATGCACCTAGAAGCAGATCTTAGTAGATCAAAAGGCAGAACTCACCCTGAAGTGGAACCATGTTCATATACTTTATATACCTGCCCTCAAGCCCATACAGAAAATGAAGTCCAAAGGAAAAAGGGCAGGCATTGTCCAGTTAATCCTGCCCCTGCACGTTATTAGTATTCAGCACCATAGTCTGCCTGCATGAATGAAACTATGCCAAGAGCTTTTGCTTGAAGCTTAGGGCAAGAAGGCTGCCTCCAAGTCTGCTCAGCCCTTAGGCTTCACGAGTTGTTTCTGCAGCAGTGGTTCAAAGCCCAGGCCTGTAAGCAGGCAGAACTTGCACCCCAGGAGCGCTTTTGAGGCACAAGGCCAGGTCTTTCCAAATGGTGCCAGGCTGCTCATCCCCAACCACAGATCCTACAGGCTACGGCTGATAGGAATTGGGATGGCCCCAGGTTCCCCATTCTTGTACTAGTTTCATGCTTGTTCCAAGTTGTAGTCAGACCGCTTTGTACCTCGGCAAGGGAAGGAAGTTCATGTATGGAAGCCTGTGGCTGACTTGGACCATGCATTACTCCAACTAGACTAGCAGCTTGGTTTGGCAACACTTCCCAGATTGGCAATTGATCTTGCCGGTATCAGAACCAGCCCTGGGGACAAACTCCCCCCACCTTCCCCTGGGGTTCCTTCCACCTCTGCAGTTCTGTTTGTATGACCCTCTTCTTTGCCCCAACCAAACCCAGGCTGCGCCGACCAGAGACTTGACACGAAGAGGCAAAAGTCTATCATGTGCATCTTTATTGGAACTGTTTATTTTAAAGTCAGTGTACAGTTTTCACCCCCACCGTTATCCCCGTATACATACTGGCACCAAATTTGGGTAAGGGCTCCCCCAGCTCTGGGAGGGGGAAGGGGGGTACACTGTAAACCTTCACATCTAGAGATTGGGAAGAAGATAAACCTACACAGCCCGTTTCTATTTCATTATTGGTTTTTTGCATGGCCAAAAGTAAACAAAAATTGGAAGAGGACCAAGTGTTTTTTTCGTTTTAAGGCGCAAGATACAGAAAAGACACTTGTTGGATTACATTTGGGAGGGGGGAGGTTTCCAAGTACAAGCAATACTTTCCTGCAACACCAGAAAGCACTCCTGCTCCTTCAAAAAGTGGGCTGCTGCCTCCGCAGAGGCCGGTTTAACTTCCTCTCAATGCATGGTACAATATTTGGAATGACTATTTAAAAAAAAAAAAAAGGAAGGAAGAGGAAGAACACAAATGTACAATCAAAGTCCTCAGATGCATTGCAGAACTTTGGGGGGGGATGTTCGCTCCAACACAATTATTATTTTTCTAAAAGACTGTTGCCGTCAACTTTTCATCGTTCCAGTTTTATATCCTGAGTCAAGCGCCAAAACAAAGAAAGCCATGCCAATCTCAACTCTCACTTTTTTTAAACGCGCAGTAATGGGGTTTTTTGTCAAAAAAAGGGGGGGTAATTGTTATCATGGTAACTAAGTCCTGTTTTAGAAGCATTTGCGGTGGACGATGGAGGGCCCAGATTCGTCGTACTCCTGCTTGCTGATCCACATCTGCTGGAAGGTCGACAGGGAGGCAAGGATGGAACCGCCAATCCAGACAGAGTATTTGCGCTCTGGTGGAGCAATGATCTGTTGGGAGAAAGCGTTGCAGAACTTGTTAAGACTCCACAGGCAGGGAGTGAAAAGGTTTCAGCCATGAAAAAGGCTACAGAAGCTCAGCTGAGTGCTCAGGTGTTGCCCATTCACAAAATCTAACAATGACTATACCTTGCAGTTGCTGAACTAAAACTCCCAACCACTGGCCACTCCTCCCAACCCCTGCCAGAGATCATGGCAGCTCTTTGTAGAGTTGGTAGGATTCCTTCGCAGGCCCCAAATGCCAAGGATGTGATTTATGCACACAGCTTCACGACAAGGAGATGGGCCAAACGCAATCTTTCAGTGGCTGCAAAGGACACTTTTAAACCAGAGTCCTCCAGGCAGCAGAGTTAGCTACAGAAGGACCTGCTTAAAAGCAACGCCGAGTCTCCTGTGGCTCCACTGGCTGAAGAGAGTGTCCGCTGAAAACAGAAAGCTCACCTTGATTTTCATTGTGCTGGGTGCCAGGGCTGTGATCTCCTTCTGCATTCTGTCAGCGATGCCTGGGTACATGGTGGTGCCGCCAGACAGGACGGTGTTGGCATACAGGTCTTTACGGATGTCCACGTCGCACTTCATGATGGAGTTGAAGGTGGTTTCGTGGATGCCGCAGGATTCCATACCTGCCGGAAGGTAAAAAAAAAAAAAAGCTTTTAATGCCTCGGACCCAGGACAAAGTTCCCCGACCACACAACCGAAACCTTGATTTTACCCACAGCCTCCACATTCTGCTAGACTACAGCTACCACTCTTGGAGGCTATGTTTTGAGGGAACAGCTTTGCAAAAAAAAATTACCCAGGAAAGAGGGCTGGAAGAGGGCTTCTGGGCATCTGAACCTCTCGTTGCCGATGGTGATCACTTGGCCGTCAGGCAGCTCATAGCTCTTCTCCAGGGAGGAACTGGACGCTGCGGTCGCCATCTCCTGCTCGAAGTCCAGCGCAACGTAGCAGAGCTTCTCTTTGATGTCGCGCACGATTTCCCTCTCGGCCGTGGTGGTGAAGCTGTAGCCTCTCTCGGTCAAGATCTTCATGAGGTAGTCGGTCAAGTCGCGGCCCGCCAGGTCCAGACGGAGGATGGCGTGGGGCAGGGCGTAGCCTTCATAGATGGGCACAGTGTGGGTGACGCCGTCGCCAGAGTCCATCACGATGCCTGTCGTGCGGCCGGAGGCGTACAGGGACAGCACGGCCTGGATGGCTACGTACATGGCTGGGGTGTTGAAAGTCTCGAACATGATCTGGAAGAGCACAGGGGAGACTGTCAAAACCTGGAAGCCCCAGGGGCACCCAAAACTCATGCTCAACAGGTCACAGCCTGTACCACCCAGATGGTCAGCCCATGCTTAGGCAGCCATGGGCCCCCACACAATTGATGCAACCAGCTTGCATAGTGGCAAACTCTGCCCGCGCCACCCCGATTTCACAACACAGGAAATGTTACAGAAGTCACTCAAAAACAAAGTCAAAAGGGTTAGTGGAAAAGAGCAGCGGCTTTTAAGTGGTGCGAGCAAGTCGGGAGGAGAAAAGAAAAGCCAATTCAGGAGAGATAAAAACCTTTCAAGATCCAGCAAGAGAAATTCAGACCCGGAAAGGAAACCCCTGCAGAGATGGGCAAAAGAGGAGAAAGATGAGCAAAAAGAAAATGGGAATGTTGACAGGTAGCCTTCTTGCACGTTGGCAGGGGAGGGGGAAGAAAGGTGTGCGGAAGCGGGGCTCTGCCGGCACGTACCTGCGTCATCTTTTCTCTGTTGGCTTTGGGGTTCAGGGGAGCTTCTGTCAGCAACACAGGATGCTCTTCTGGGGCGACTCTCAGCTCGTTGTAGAAGGTGTGGTGCCAGATCTTCTCCATGTCATCCCAGTTGGTGACAATGCCGTGTTCAATGGGGTACTTCAGGGTCAGAATGCCTCTTTTACTCTGTGCCTCGTCACCAACATAGCTGTCCTTCTGGCCCATGCCAACCATCACACCCTGGGAGGAGAGACAAGAGGCATCAGAACACAAGCAGGCACCAGAGCCAGCCTTTAGCAGAAGCCCAGCACCGGGCACAAAAAGCAGCCAGGCGTGGCTTGTCTTTCAAGTTCCTGGTGCTCAAGGAGACTCGATTGTGAAGGAGCCCAGGGTGGGGTGCCATTTCCACACCTGGGGCAGCCCCTTCATCACTGCCTCTTTTCTGTATAAAGGCTTTGGAAAGCCCCAAGCGAGGAAGGGACTTTTAAATTTCACTTGCTGGCACAGAGGAGAAAAACTCCCAGCTAAAAGTGCTATCTAGAGGGAGCCGTCCACTGCTGAAATTTATTTCAAGGCTACTAATTTATTCCAAGCTTTTTCAAAAGGGGGCAGAGCTCATTGTGAGGAAGGGCCCTGGTTTGCTTTTGTACACACTTGGCCCCTGGGTTCAACCCCTCCTTGTACCTCCAGCTGCAAGGCTGGGGGGGGGGGGAGAGAAATTAGCAGATGACTTGGATCGAAGTGGACCTGGTGTTGGTAGTGAAAGGGCACTTAAAACTATCAGTGTCAGGCACAAGTTGGCAGCAGCATCCAATTTAGAGATCTATACTTTGTTAAGAGACCTGCAATGCGTTTAAACTCACTTTTGAGCCTAGGAGGCCCCGGCAAGCGACATACCTGGTGTCTGGGGCGACCAACGATGGAGGGGAACACTGCGCGAGGGGCGTCGTCCCCGGCAAAACCGGCTTTGCACATTCCGGAGCCGTTGTCAACCACGAGGGCAGCGATATCATCATCCATGGCGATCTTTAAAAGGAGGAAACAAAAAGGAAGAGTTGGCAATCAGGCAACTGGATCAGAGCACCGTCTCTTCCGCAGGGTGCTGGTTTCGCACTCGGCGCCACCTGCCGCTGCTAAGCGCAACCACCCCACCCACTTCTCCTTCTGGGGATTTAATGGCGCAGGCAGGCCCCCGCCCACCCCTACTTCCTCCCCAGCTTCCTGTTTTGTCATCGTGCGGCGCTTGCCACCCGCCGCCGCCAGGGGGCCCCGCCTCCTCTGTGCAGATTTGGGACAAAGGAAGTCCTCTGCTCCCCGTCTCGCATTATTACCATAAAAGGCAATGGTTTAGAGAAAGGCGAGCTGTGCAGCCAGATTTCGGAGGGCTGGATGGGGAGGGAGGCCACGCCTCCCCCCACCCTCTCCAGAGAGGAGCATATGTCTGAGGGCCACTCCCAGGAGTGGCGCAGGCAGCTCATCTCAACACCCCTTTCAGGCAAGATAAGACCCTTAACGGTCTTGCCCTGAAACTAGGGCAAGTTACACACCCTATAGGTTATTTTTCAAAAAGCGCAAGGGCCCTGGCGTCCGCACCCAGCTCAGAACAGAGGCTCGCCAACCTGTTCGTCCTGCTAGTCTCGCAAGCCAAGATGCGGCTAAAAAGCGAGGAAGGAGCAAGAATATTCCTCCCCGTGATTTTTAAGGGAAGCGGGGCACCGTCTGCCTCGCCTTCCTGCAAGGGGAGGCAGGCATGACCAGGGCCCTTTGTCCCCGGCCGAAGATTAAGATGCTATTTCTGCTGCTGGGCTGGGAGGGAAGGGCGACTCTCCCGGGCATTAACTCCAAGAGCAAATTCTGCTTCCCCACCCGCAAAAAAAGCAGCAGCTCCTCAACTCCCGCTTGTTTCGGAGTAAGCCGCAAATAATTCAGCAGTGCTTTAAAAAATGGGGAATTTCCATCCAGGAGCTGCGTGCCCTGTTCTACTTCCCCACTTGGCCGTAGCAGGACCCCACCCCTCTCCAGAGCGGCCGGCCGCTGAAGTCTTATTATAAAGATAAAACACAATGGAAGGTTCTCAATGAGGACTAGCGCCATGCCACTCTGCGCCAGGAAGCTTAAAAGAAAAAGGCCAAAGAGCTGAAAGAAGGGAGAGGGGACTTTTTGGTACTTGAGCAAAGAAGTAAATGTTCTTTACTGGGGGGGGAGAGCCCTCTAGGGCAGCCAGTGACCCCCCAAAGTAACACACAGACAAGGCTTCCTGCTCCTCCTTCCCCCACCGAAGGATCTAGAGCTGCTCCAAGGAGACAAAAGAGTGCCCATCACCCACATGGGTGGGGCAGCCCCTCCGTGAATGATTGATCGGCTTCCCCTCCCCAAAAGGCACCTCCCTCCCCCCCCATGTGCTCCACCAATACAATAGACATGCCGGCTCCCCCCACCGGAAACAACCCCCCCTCCTTCTGGAGGCACACCCTGGCACGTTTGGGTGCTGCCCCCACCTCCCCTCTTGGGGGGGCGGCTCAGGAGAAAGGGTGGGGGAACAGCACTCCAACAACCCCCCTCCCTTAAAGCCAACTGCCTGCCAGCATGGCCAATCTTACCCATGCAAGTCAAGCCCACCATCTTTCCATTTTGCAATAAATCCCACTTTTTTGGGGGGGCGGGGGAGAAAAAGGCCCCACGAATAACCGACCACCAGCCCGGAAACGGAGCCTACCAGGCCCGGGAATGCCTAGGAAGAGTCGCCAAGCTGCGACCGGCTCTCCCCGGGCCGGGCCGTTGGCTGGCGCAAGGCGAGACTCGCGTCAACGCGTTCCCACGAACAGGGGAAAACCCCGCGCAAGCCCAGCTGCCTTCTTTTCAGCTCCGGGGAGAGGAGATCCGTCTCTCTCCTTCGTTAACAAAAGCTGGGCGAAAGACCTCCCGTTTCTCGGCACCCCCCCCCCCAGCGCTTTACTCCGGAGTTGTAAATCCCGGGCGCGCCGCGGCTTAGGCGCGCAGCCCATTGCGCAGCCCGGAACGCCGAGTCCAAAGGCCCCCGCGCAAAGGGCTGGGGAAAAGGGGCGCGCGATCCTACCAGGAAGCTTCCAAACCCCCCCCCACACCCACCCAACCCAAACTCCGTGCAAAGAGACCCTCGCGGCTTCTCCGCGGAAGGCTGACGCACATGCGATTAATCCAAGCCCTTTGCAACTCCTAGAGATGCAAACCCGGCTCCCCTTTTACAGAGCGAGCCTCCATCTCCGAGAACCCAGACCCCCCCCCAAAAAAGGTCTTCCTTCCCAAGAAAAGCAACCCAAACCCGGCGCGCGCGAGCCCCCAACAACGCGCAACTTTACGCAACCGGGTGCCAAAGCCCCCCGAAGCGCACCACGAAGCGTTTTCACCCGTGCACGTTCACTTACTCTTTGCAAACGCCAAGATCCCACCCCACCCCACCCCCTTGCTTCTTTAGATTTCAATTTTTTGCAAATGCAATAAAATAAAATCAACCAGAGGCGCTTACCTTTTTGCTAGTGGCAAGGCCGCTTGCTGGAGAACAGGGGGGCAGATGGCCTTTTCAAAAGGAGCGGCGGGGGCGGCAAAAAAGGGAGCTTGGCGGCGGCGGAGCACCCACACCCAGCGCGCAAGAGAGATCCGCACGGCAGAAAGAGCGCTTAACGGCTGCCCGGCCGGCGCCGCGTCGCCGGGTTTTATACGGGCAGCGCGGCGGCGCTCTCGCCATAAAAGGCAACTTTCGGAGCGGGCGCCTCGGATTGGCTGCGCCGCCCTCACTCACTCACGAGGCTCCTCGGTGCACATTGCAGCAATTCTCTCTCTCTCTCTCTCTTGCAAAGCGAAAAGGAGAAGGGGGGGGGGGAATGCAAGCCGGGGAGGGGGCAGAGATGCGCGGCTTCTGCACGGGCCGCTTGCACGCCTGCTTCCCTGGCGAAGGGGCTCCCCCGCAGCATTGCACCGCCGAGCCTCCCTCTGCAAGCGCGCCCTTTGGCGCAGCGGGTCTTGCAAAAGGCTTCGCTGCAACGGGGTGGCGGCACGGGGAGGCCTCTGGCTTCGGAAAGAGCGAGCGGCGCGCGTGCACACCCTTTGCCGGGTCTGCCGGCCACCCCAGCTCCGGCCTCCGGAGAAGCGGACCCCCACCCCAAAGGGACGCGCGGGTTATTGGGGACCCCAGCTTGGCACTGGGAGGTTGCAGAACCCGAACCGGGGACCCTGTGCGCCTCCTTGGGGAGCAAAGCCTGCGTGGCGTGGAGTCTTTGTATTTGTTGCCATAATAGATCCCACGTTTTTGTCTCCCAAGGGGCTCGAGGTGGCAGGCGTGGTTCATCTCCCCCTGCTAATCCATCCCCACAACAGCCCTGTGAGGTAGGCTAGGCCGGGAGAGGCAGCTAATAAGGTCACCCGGTGAGTTTTATGGCTGAGCAGCATTTCAACCCTGGCCTTTCCAAGGTCCTAAGCTTCATTTGACCCCCACAACAACGGGGCCAGGTAGGTTAGGTTGAGAGGTGATGCCTGTCATTGCTACCAGCTTCTGGACCCAGCCGGGGGATTTGAACTCGGGTCTCTCCCAGGCCCTAGTTTGGCTCTCTGACCTGTACACCACCCTGCTTCTCACATATTCCCATACACACAGAATAGGATTGACTTCCCAGTAAAAATCCATCAAACTGACCCACAAACGTCTCGGGTGCCCACTCAGAGATCAGGCCAATGGGTCAAAACTTCGCAAGGAAGGCCATGAACCTCGCTGGACCCACAGCAGGGTCCACATTTTAAGGACGGTGCAAGAAGTGCTGTATCTATGCATGCTGGGGCAGAAGCAACTGCTAAATTTAATGGAAACCACACATACACACACCGGCTAGGTTGTAGGCAGGGGCCGCCTTAAAGACACTCCTTTGAACTGTACAGGGCACCTGGATCCCCTGCCCAAATATCCACACAGCATAAAGTTAACCTACGGAACTGGCTGCCACAAGATGTAGGAATGAAAGAGGCTGGGAGGGTGATGCTATTGGCTACCAGCTACGATAATGGCCTGTGGGCTCCTTCAGCCCCTGTGAGAACAGGATGTGGACGAGATCCAGCCACTGGCCTTATCCAGCAGGCTCCTTTCTTAGGTGGTTACAACCCTCCTTTGCCCTGGCCTGCCCAGGATGTGAACTCTGATAATATTATGATCCCTCTGGCCTGCATGAAGGGCTCTGTGCATGGCATGAGCCTCTGGCATTTTTGCATGGGCCGGCTAAAGAAAGGGAAGTTTCCTCCATCCCTCGCTCTGACGCTGGTCCCGCCCACCTCTGGCATGCGGCCAAAGGCTGCTCGTGAGTAGGGGGCCAGTTTCACTGCTCCCAGTTTCTGGTTTTTCCAATCTTAAAATTCAGTTCTCCACATTTTTCAAGCAGCATGTGGGTATTATCATTTTTTTAACATCCTCGTGAAGATTCGTCAGACCTTGTGCACCTAATAAACACATTTCTGCATGCAGTTTTGACGAAGGCCCACATTTCTGCAAGCGGGTTTCCGTAAGACAATGCGGTTTGGTATGTTACTTTCGACGATATATTTCATGTGCATCCCCCCCCCCCCGGACATACACAATTTTGCATTGCGAAATCCGAAATCTCGAAGGGCGACTGTATCTTGGTTCTTGTTTGGGAATGTGTAGATTTGATGCATTTGGCTATAAACAGGAACTGAATCTACCCCATCCCAACTCGAGAAACTAGCTTCGAGATAGATGGTCCTTTGGGTTGACCTAGGCAGGGCCTTTCCTAGATTCCTAGATTCAGCTAGGGGACATACATTACGAAGCCTAAAATGAATGAATTCTGAAAATATTTTCCAGTACGTTTTCCCTTCTCCCATTCAGAGTTGCTTAGATGTGCCAAACACAGCTGGCATAGGATTTGAGGCTCATGGTCGGGGGTTTGCAGACACCTGTGGGAAACCTGCAAGTAGGATCCTGCCCGCCTCCTGCGATTTCCAGCCCCTGCCTCAAATGATGGAGGAATAATAATAATAATAAATAAATAAATTTATACCCCGCCCTCCTCAGTCAAGACCGGGCTCAGGGTGGCTAAAACCAAGTATAACAACAATTGATTAAAATACAACTTAAAACATTAAAGTGCAGCCTCATTTCAGTAGAAACTCAAATCAAACTCAAATCAAAAAACTTTTTGGGGATGAAAACATCGAATCTTCTCCAAGGTCAACTATCCAGACTGGTCCTGCGTGGGCCAGAAAAAAGCCAGGGAAGTCCCCAAATAGGAGTTCCATCACAGCAGGAGAAAGGAAAGGGGAAGGGAATCAAGTTGATTCCAAGCCAAAGGCCAGGCGGAACAACTCTGTCTTACAGCCCCTGCAGAAAGAAATCAGATCCTGCAGGGTCCTGGTCTCATGAAGCAGAGCGTTCCACCAGGCCGGAGCCAGTGTTGAAAAGGCCCTGGCTCTGGTTGAGGCTAATCTGACTTCCTTAGGGCCCGGGACCTCTAGGTTGTTGCTATTTATGGACCTTGAGGCTCTCCGTGGGGCATACTGGGTGAGGCAGTCCCATAGGTACGAGGGTCCTAGGCAGTATAGGGCTTTAAAGGTCAAAATCAGCACCTGATCCTGTACTCCACCGTGTGCCAGTGCAGCTGGAAAAGCACTGGGTGAATATGCTCCCATGGCAGGAACCCCGTAAGGAACCTCACTGCAGCATTTTGCACCCGCTGGAGTTCCTGGGACAGCTTCAAGGGCAGCCCCGCGTAGAGCAAATTACAGTAATCAAGCCTGGAGGTGACCGTCGCGTGGATCACAATGGCCAGGTCGGGGCAGGAAAGGTAAGGGACCAATCCCCTTTCAAAGTCATCCAACCTGAGCATCGCTACCTCTTCTGGAAGTGAATTGCATTGTTTACACTGTGAATAAATACTTCCTTGTGTCCGTCCAACATGCAACTCCATTGGAGGCCTACAAGTTCCAGTGTTATGACACAAGGAGGGGGGATATCCCAAATGCTGCAGCCTTCCTTCACAGGGAGTCGCTAGATCTCATTGCTGAATTCTGATGCCCTTTTCTCAACAGGGCAGTTCAGTACTTCCTGTAATCCTGGGGTGCTAGAAGCAAAAGCATGCTTACAGATCAGGCGGTTTCCAGGAAGTCTTTGGCACAACCTGTTAATCCTCATCCCCTAGGGAAGTTGGGGGCCAAATTAGACTTGGCCTGACTTTCCAAGGCATCTTTGCATCAAACCTGCACATTTGTTTAAATGCAAATTGCATCAGCTCCGCTCAGATAATTAACAGGATCAGGCACCAGCGGGGGATTTCCTCCCAGTGCAAACAGCAGGTTCAGAGGAAGGATCTTTCTCAGGTAGGGGAAAGGTTACGCCCCCATCTCCATGTTTACCAAGCCCGCCCCACCCATCAGCTGATGCAATTTGCATTTAAACAAATCAGCACCAAGGTATGCTCAGTCCTGAGCCAAAATACCTGTAAATCCGCCAGCGTATCTGCCAGCTGTTTACTTTCACCTGTATCTCTGTCCCTTCTTGTTGCTTTCCCTGGGTGGAATCTTAGATTGTAGGCTCCTTCGGGCAGAGGCTGGTCCCCCTGCACTACGCAAAACAGCAGCAGCATTCATTTGAGAACAAGCATTAGGTGATATCTCCCTGTCAAGGCAATAATGACAGGTAGTTTTACACAGGATGCTTTTCTGCAAGGTAGATCCCAACACCTCATCCCTCCCTCTCGTCGCAAACCCAAGCGCTGAGAGCTCTGCAGAAACAAGAGGAACTGCGTTTGAGAGATGCAGGCTGCTGGAAGTTCTCCTAGAATGAGGGGGTGAAAAGCAGTCAAGAGATTGACTCTCTACTCCATCACGCACCATGACTAGGAATTTCACCTTTGCGGAGAACTCACTAGGCAGCCTTAAAGCAGGCCACTCCCTGTCAGCCTCGTCACCTGCTCCCCAGCGGAGCCAGTTCAGGAGCATCCCAGATCCTGCCATTTCAGGGCCCAAACCTGAGACCTGGGGGCAGGCCCTGGTGATGGATGTCAACTAGGAGAGGGGAGCGCAGGAGGGAAGACCCCTACCTCAGTGTCTATGCTATAATTTACAACACGCTGAAGTTTGGAAGTGCATGCACAGTCTTCTAAATATTATCAGCAGCAGCAGGTTTCCCATGCAGGAATCTCAGGTAGAGAACCCCTGGCAGGCTGTCATCTAACCTCTGCTTAAAAATCTCCCAAGAAGGAGAGTCCATCGTCTAGGGAGACCGTCCCACTGTCTAACACCTCTTCTTACCATCATAAAGGTCTTCCTGATGTTGAGTCGGAATCTCCTTCCTTGTAACCTTCCATGATGATGTTATGGACAGGGAACCAGGTAGCTGGCTAAAGGTAAAGGGACCCCTGACCATTAGGTCCAGTCGTGGCCAACTCTGGGGTTGCGGCGCTCATCTTGCTTTACTGGCCGAGGGAGCCGGTGTACAGCTTCCGGGTCATGTGGCCGGCATGACTGAGCCGCCTCTGGCGAACCAGAGCAGCGCACGGAAACGCCGTTTACCTTCCTGCCGGAGTGGTACCTATTTATCTACTTGCACTTTGAAGTGCTTTCAAACTGCTAGGTTGGCAGGAGCAGGGACCGAGCAACAGGAGCTCACCCCGTTGCGGGGATTCGAACCACCAACCTTCTGATGGGCAAGTCCTAGGCTCTGTGGTTTAACCCACAGCGCCACCCACGTCCCAGGTAGCTGGCTAATTGAGAGCAAATGAAACCCTGGCTTGCTTCATGGCACTCTGGTGATATCTTTCCCTGGCCTCGTTCCTCTGCCATCTTGGAGGAACACACCCAGCATCAGTCGCCTTGCCTTGGTGAAAGAGGCCCCCACCATGACACCTGTTTCGAAGGAATGCTTCCACCCCGTTTTCAAGGAAACCGCCCCAAGGGAGAGGCGCACCTGCTGTCTGCGTAAACTAGGCATAAATAGCAGTTTTTCAGGTGTCCTTGTTTGGAAAGTCATGATAAAGGATTCTGCTAATTAGGGGAGGGAGGGAGAGGCTTCGCTCTGAGCAAGAAGCCTGATATTCCTGCTGCCGCCACCCACTCCATCTCTCATGCGGCCTGTCGGAAGTGGAGTTGGGCAGCACCAGTGGCTCTGCCAGAAGTGGCAACGTCGACAACAGCGGAGCGAGCCAGGGTGGAATCCTTGCACGCAGGAGGAAAGCGGCTGTCAACACCACCTCTCAACGGCCAGCGCATTACTTGTCATGGATGATTTGCAAGGAAGAATGGCGCCCACAGAACAGCACTTCAGCCAGAGAGAGAGAAGGGCCCTTGTGGACAACTCTGATCCTAATTCTTACTTGTAGCACCTTTTTCTGTTCCTCCGGGGTTAGCAGCAAGGTAAGCAACACAGCACACAGGGTCCAGTTATGTGGGATTTTGACATTTTATTGCAGACAGCCTGATGGGAGATGGGCTGTGACAACAGGGCCCCCCCACACACACACATGCTGCCCCCTCAAGAGTCATGCACCGGCCATGGTCCCATGGGAAGGATTCCCAGAGAGAGAGGGCAAGGCTGGTCCCCTTGCCCCCCCTTTCCTTCTGAGCAGCTGCCCCATGGCAAGGGTAACGGAGCTGAATGCTGGAAGATTTGTGGCCGGTTGAAAGAAAGCACTTCTTCCATAGATGGTACATCACACCAGTGAAATTAGCTAAAATGTACAAAATAAGTAATAAAATGTTGGAAATGTAAAGAAAAAGAAGGAACTTTTTATCACATGTGGTGGGAATGTAAGAAAGTAAAAAACTTACGGGAAATGATATATAATGAGATGAAAAAGATGTTGAAATATACATTTATTTAAAAAAACCAGAAGCATTTTTACTTGGCATTGTAGGGGAGGATATTAATAGACAGGATTGTAGATTGTTTTTATATGCAACAATGGCAGCAAAAATATTATTGGGAGAAAAATGGAAACAAGAAGAATTACCGACGAAAGAAGAGTGGCAAATGAAATTAATGGGCTATGCAGAATTAGACAAACTGACAGGAAGGATTCGAAACCTCCGGGACCAGAGATTCTTAGAGGACTGGAGTAAATATTTGAACTATTTGGAAAGCAATTGTAATAAACAGATTACACTAGTAGGGCTGCAAGAAGTTTTGTAAGGAGGATTATGCAAAATATTGCAAGGAAGACTACAAAGAGAATTATTAGTTAAGGACAATTAAAAGTAATAGAGAAATTAAGAAATGCAGATTAAGTGATAAAGAATGGAAAAATCTTCAGAGGTAGTTGACGGAAGTCTAAAATATGATACAAGATAAGAATGTATGTTAAATGATTGTTGGAAATGATATGGAGCCAATTTGATTCCCTCCCCCTCTTTCTTTTTTCTTTTTTCTTTCTCCTCCTGTGATGAGGCTGCATTTTAATATTTCAGTATTTTAATTGTTGTATTTTAATCTTGTTTTTAAGTTGTATTCATTCAACTTATTATTGCTTGTTAGCCGCCCTGAGCCTGGTCTTGGCTGGGGAGGGCGGGGTATAAATAAAAATTATTATTATTCTGTATTACCTATGTTCTTAAGGGTCCTCATTGTTCTTTATAAGCCAAGGCAGGCATAGTTTGCAAAAGAAAAAAAGTTGCATAATGTGTTTCTTATAAGCTTGTATCCTGCAAGGTGCGGTGTGAATAATATTAGTTTAAAAATAAGTAAGGTATATGGAGGGCCACATGTTCCACACCCCTGTGGCAGATTCTTGCAGAGCATTGGGAATATATTGCATGTGCACGGCTCTCGAGAAGGAAATCCCATGGATTTTTTAAGTCCCAAGAAAACAGTGCTCTCGCCACCTTCGAAACGGCACGGCTCGGTGCTACTTCCTGCGAACAGATGTTTGGATTACCATGCAGGGAAGCTGGATGGAATCAGGTTGTGGAAAACCTTTTAACATCCCTCCACAAAGGCACTGTTTATTGCTCATACGCAACAACAGCGGCAAGAGAATTGTTGGCCCAGAGATGGAAGCAAGAAGAAATACCGACGAAAGATGAATGGCAGGCAAAATTAATGGACTACGCAGAATTGGACAAAATGACTGGAAGCATTCGAAATCTGCGGGACCCGATATTTACAGAAGATTGGAAGAAACATAAGAATTATTTGAAGAGCAACTGTAATCAGCAAATTACGCTAGTGGGACTACAAGAAGTTTTGTAAGGAGGAATATATGAAATATTGCAAAGAAGAGAGATGTTAGTTATGATATTTAAATGTAATAGTGAAAGTAAGAAATGTAAATTAAGTGGAAAAGATTGGAAAATTTTCAGATGTGATTGATGGAAGTAAAAAAAAAATTGAATAAGATATAAAAGTATGTTTAATAATTGTTGAAAATGATATGTTAAAAAAATGATATTTTTTTTTAAAGGAACTGTTTATTGTGGCACCTCAAGGTACCCCAACTTACCTTTTGGCTCCCATCATGCATTTCTGGTGAGACCGTAGGATTGCAGAGATGAAAGGTGGCTTAGCCTGGCAATACCCCGTATGAATCTCACCTGAGCCACGAAGCCACAGGGCGGGGGCTTGGCCTTCCATTCCTGCCACAGTGTGTGTGGGGGGGGGTAATAATAATACCATTTAGGGTGGAAGAATTACTCAAGAGAATCTCTGCGAATTGCCTAGGGCACCTCAGAAGGCATTAAATAAACGCAGCGCCATTTTCATTGCAATCGTATTTTTTGCATCCCCACCCCCCCTCCAATAATCTAAGGCGAAACCTCCCTTGAATCCGGAGCTTAAGTTTAATAAGGTCTGAAAGATATTTGTCCAAAGTCCAAAAGATAATTGGGGAATAAAATAAACCTCTGTGGCTAGACATCAAGATCTGGGAGCTGACCAAAGCGCCATGACTGACCTCTAGCACTATTTGGGATGCTCAGTTTATGCCTCACCCCCCCCCCCCCACGATAAGATCTCAGCAGAAAAATTAAACAATACCAGTTACTGTATGGGACTAGTTGCCAGCTCCATTAACCATTAACCTTTCATGTCCTACTGTTTACCCATGATGCATCTGCCTCTATTATCACAGCCAAAGTAGTGCGCGTCCCTTCGCGATCAGATAAGGGCGGCTTTATAAATAAGCGCTATTTCTATTGGGGTGGAAGTCATCCTTAATCCTGGCAGGTTTGATAGTTGGTTTCCAGAAACTCCAGTGCAGAGTTGGTGTGCGTTGTTATTTATCAGTTTCTGATTGATTGATTGATCCCATTCATATTCTGACTTTTCCTCCAAGGGCTTCGAGGTGGTGTACGGGACACACACACAGCCCTCAGTGATGACACCCGGGGTGGACCACACCCCACACCCCTTCCTCCCCCACTGCCTGGCCGAACCCTTGAAAATTCAGTCTATTTTATGTGTGTGTGTGTATATATATATATATATATGCAGGTTTTGGTGTCCTCGGGTGTCTTCCCGTGTAAAAGTTGGGGTGTCTAGGCGACGTTTCGACGAGGTCTCACTCGTCATCTTCAGGCTGGTGCTTTCGGCTTCTTGTTACTGGAACAGAGCAGGATCTCAGTGTTTGAGTTCCTATAAATACTGTTGAGGGGGTGTGGTGTATAGCCTCCAATGTTCTGGGCAGAGAGGAAGTTCACCACAAGAGAATAATCATGGAAGCCATCGAGATAGAGAAACACCCTCACAACATGAACAAGCGTGACGACACATCCCGCTTGCCAGACATCTGGAAATTAGCCCTCCCCACAAAAACTGACACCAGATCCAGAGGCACACAGAACGCCATCACCAATCAACCACACCAGACCCAAACCCAGACCCTCTCCACAGATAAATTACAGACACCATCCAGTAGCCAAACCATGGTGGCACCTCCGGATGCTGCACCCCCCTGCAATCCCTACACAGATCTGGCTGACACAGGCCACAAAACCACAGCTCGCCCCTATACACGAAGCCAAGCCAGAGCACAACTAAGTGCAGTACAGCCATCTTCTCAGAAAAACTCTTCACAAAGTTCAAGAGGTCAAGACACAAAGACTTTAGCAACTAATCCACACCTAATGACCCACCTAAGTGGTACTCAGGATATCACCCAAGAAATCACTCAAGATATCCCTCAAGTAATTAAGGAACAAAAGAAGAAAAGGCACACTAGCCTGGGAACTTCCTCTCTGCCCAGAACATTGGAGGCTATACACCACACCCCCTCAACAGTATTTATAGGAACTCAAACACTGAGATCCTGCTCTGTTCCAGTAACAAGAAGCCGAAAGCACCAGCCTGAAGATGACGAGTGAGACCTCGTCGAAACGTCGCATAGACACCCCAACTTTTACACGGGAAGACACCCGAGGACACCAAAACCTGCATTCCTGTACCCGTGAAAATCTACGAAAGCATATATGAAAATGTTTTTTAACATACCATTTTCAACAATAATTAAACATAATTTTACATCTTCTTCAATTTCTTTTTACTTCCACCAGTCCTGTCTGAACATTTTCCAATCTAATCTCTTAGTATGCATTTCTTATTTTCCCTGTTACATTTCAAACTCATAACCAATATCTCTATCTTTTCCTACTTTGTAACACTTTGAATATTTCTCCAAAACTTCTTGTAGTCCTACTAGCATAATTTGTTGATTACAGTTGCTCTTCAAATAATTCATATACTTCTTCCAATCTTCCGTAAATCTCTGTTCCCGCAGGTTTTGAATCCTTCCTGTCATTTTGTCCAATTCTGCTTAGTCCATTAATTTCGTCTGCCATTCTTCTTTCGTCGGAATTTCTTCTTGCTTCCATTTCTGGGCTAACAATACTCTTGCCGCTGTTGTTGCTTATAAGAACAATTTAACATCTTGCCTATTAATGTCTTGGCCTATAATACCAAGTAAAAAGTGCTTCTGGTTTTTTAAAGAATGTATATTTCAAGATCTTTTTCATCTCATTATATATCATTTCCCAGAAGTTCTTTACTTTCTTACATTCCCACCACGTATAATAATATGTTCCTTCTTTTTCTTTACATTTCCAAAATTTATTATTTGTTCTTATACATTTTAGCTAATTTCACTGGTGTAATATACCATCTAGACATCATTTTCATCATATTCTCTTTCAAAGCATTACAGGCTGTAAATTTTATCCTTTCATTCCGCAACCTTTCCCATTCTTTAAGCTGGATATTCTATCCAAAGTCTTTTGCCCAGCGTTAAAACTTCAGTCGAAACCCTGTGAGTGGGCAAGCCCATATAGGAATGTACATCATTTGTACATTCCACGCAGCCAGTTCCCCAACTGATGCATAGCGAAGGTTGCGCCTCTCAATTCCTGATGGCACTTCCTCAACCCCTCACATAACCCCCACCCCTGCCGCCTTACGAAAGACTCTCAAAAGCCCTTCCCTTGTTCTGCTTCAACCGGAGGGCAGATTGCTGCCGTCAGCAGCTCCCTGGCCGGGCCGAGGGCAGAGGAAACGGCATAAACGGACAAGAAGGAAAAGAATCGTAGGAATCAACTCCCATCAGTCCTAACTGCTGTCCATGCCGGCTGGGACTATTGGGATATATAGATTGGATCAGTGGTTCCCAAACTTTTTGGGGGCTCTTCGATTCCACAAACTCATCCCCAGTGCCCTCTACCCTTTAAAATGCATGATCCAGAATAGTGTTTTGCACGACCCACTAAGGAAGATAGTGACACAACAGAATTCAGAATAGTAACACTTAATTGCGCATGCATTCCAAATCCAATTAAAACTCTGTCGTTTGATTAATTAGAATGAATGCATGAACCTGATCCCGTGAGGCTAGCTTCTCAATGCCTGATAGTCATTTCCAATTCCTGCTCTCCTCCTTGACATCCTCTTGCCTCTTGGTGCTCCCCTAGGCAATCCACCACCGGGGGGGGGGTACTACCCACTTTGGGAACCCGTGGCCTAGAGGGCACCAGGTTGGGCAAGGCAGGTGCAAATCAATGCAGGGAAAACCCAGCGCATCGGGAGCTCTTAAATCACCCTTGTAAATAAGGCCATGAAAGTTACTAGCCTGCAAAAAAAGGGGGGGTGGGGAAAAGAAGGGGAAGGAGATTTCAGCCCCTCCTGCGGTTCCTTTTTCCTTGTATGCTGGGTTCAAGGGGGGCGGGTAGCAGAGAAATTTCCATGTTTCCTTCTACATTGCAGTGGGGAATCCTTAAATACAAGCCTGTCCTAAATAAGCCTTTCTTCAGATTTAGTGCTCCTTCTGAATCAGGCTTGAAGGCAAACGGTCTCCCCCAAAAAGTTTACTTAGAGATTATTTAAGGGTGTAATATCTCTGCCCTCGGGGTAGCCAGCCACCCTCTTTGCATCTCTGACTCAAAACCAGTGAAGGCGGTGAAGGTCCTGTGTGAGTGCCTGGAGGCAGTTGGAGGATGGATGGCAGCTAACAGATTGAGGTTGAATCCTGACAAGACAGAAGTACTGTTTCTGGGGGACAGGAGGCGGGCAGGTGTGGAGGATTCCCTGGTCCTGAATGGGGCAACTGTGCCCCCGAAGGACCAGGTGCGCAGCCTGGGAGTCATTTTGGACTCGCAGCTGTCCATGGAGGCGCAGGTCAGTTCTGTGTCCAGGGCAGCTGTTTACCAGCTCCATCTGGTATGCAGGATGAGACCCTCCCTGTTCGCGGACTGTCTCGCCAGAGTGGTGCATGCTCTGGTTATCTCCCGCATGGACTACTGCAATGCGCTGTATGTGGGGCTACCTTTGAAGGTGACTCAGAAACTACAACTAATCAAGAATGCAGCAGCTAAACTGGGGACTGGGAGCAGCTGCAGAGACCATATAACACCAGTCCTGCAAGAGGTACATTGGCTCCCAGTACGTTTCCGAACACAATTCAAAGTGTTGGTGTTGACCTTTAAAGCCCTAAATGGCCTTGGCCCAGTATCCCTGAAGGAGCGTCTCCACCTCCATCATTCTGCCTGGACATTCAGGTCCAGCTCCGAGGGCCTTCTGGTGGTTCCTTCACTGTGAGAAGCTAAGTTACAGGGAACCAGACAGAGGGCCTTCTCGGTAGTGGCGCCCGCCCTGTGGAACACCCTCCCATCAGATGTCAAGGAAATAAACAACTATATGACATTTAGAAGACATCTGAAGGCAGCCCTGTTTAGGGAAGTTTTACTGTATTTTTGGTTTTTATGGAAGCCACCCAGAGTGGCTGGGGAGGCCCAGCCAGATGGGTGGGGTATAAATAAATTATTATTATTATTATTATTATTATTATTATTAATGACTGATGTTTTAATGTATTTTTAATCTTTTGTTGGAAGCCACCCAGAGTGGCTGGGGAAACCCAGCCAGATGGGCAGGGTAGAAATAATAGCAAATTATTATTAATTATCATCATCATCATCAAACTAATTATTCAGGTGTTGATCCTCTTGGAGCCAAAATGGCCTGATCCATGCACAAAGAGCAGGTTCAGGGGAACCTCTGAGGTTTTCAGAAGTGCATTTGCTGATTTAATATAGAGCTTTTTATTCTTGGTCTCCTTGTGCCTCCGACGGCTTCAGTTATAGACTTGTGATTCTGTCCATCTTGAGTCACATGGGCCTCTCGCTCTCTCACTTCTGGCAACACCTATCTGTATCTTATCTCAAACACCCGGATAACCAGCTTCATCATTTATTTGATGAAATCTGTGCAACTCTTGCTATGTACAAAGGGCCACTGTGCTCTTGCACAACAACAATCTTGCGCTCACTGTTGTAAACCTCTTTGAGATTATTCTCTTTAAACAGATGCTACTTGCCCAAAGATGGAAGGAGGACAATTTACCTACAAAAGAAGAATGGCTGATAAAGACGATGGACTAAGCCGAATTGGCGAAAATGACTAGGGAAATCAGGGATCGAGAGGACAACGGAATTAATAAAGAATGGGGAAAATTTATAAGTTACTTGAAAAAACATTGCAAACGGCTGAAAACATTGACAGGGTTTTAGAAACACTTGCAGTGAAGCGAGAAGTATGATAAATATTGAGATTTAAGAAAATATGGGGAAATGATAGGATGCAGTTTGAAAATAATATCTGGGGAAACCACGTAGGGGTGGAAGGATGTGCGATGATTCTGAGAATCCTACTTGTAAAATGATTTGTGTACGATGCTAAATGTCAAAAGTGAAAATGAATAAAACTTTAAAAAAGCAAAAATGAAAATGCCGAGAATCCTACTTGTAAAATGATTAAGATTTGCGTACGATGATAAACATCAAAAGTGAAAATGAATAAAACTTTATAAAAAGAGAGAGAGAGATTTCTTTAAAAATATAAAGCAGGATAGAAATGCAGAGAATGATAACAATGAGAGCAATTTCTTCTTATGAATGTGATATCAGAGGCCTGGCCTGGTCTAGTTTACATGTGTCTTGTCTCATGAAGCTCTGCTTTGTCATTTGGGTTAGAGAGATAAAATTCCATAAAAGCATTAAAAAATATTTAGGAACAAAAACTGAAATCATGATTACTGTTCGTTGGAGAGGCTGCCTGAGTATCCCAGAGCAAAGTGTAGCTGGCTCCTTACGCGCCGCAACAATTTGTTGCAGACCCCACTTGTAGTCCCAGGTCCCAGAGATCCTGTTGCTTGAGTTGCTTGCATGGCGTTTACAAGGAGGTTACATGATGCCCACTCTTTACTGAGGGGTCAACTGTGATTTACTCAGAGTAGACCCAATGAAATTAAAAGGGTGCCTAAGTCAGGTCCATTAATTTCAGCAGATCTGTGCTGTGTGAAGCTAAGTTGAATGCCACCATTTGGATTTGTTTTTGGCGAGGCTGTATTACATCACGTCAAGCAATTGGTTTGTTGGGTTTTCTGTTTTGGTTTTTTGAAATATTTCGTTTCGCTTCATTTGCAATGCATATAAAAGAGAGAGACCACTTATAACAATAGATGAAAACAAAAAGATGAGAAACAGAAGGAAAAATTGGCACGTAGAATAACTACAGTTGCACATGAGTTGAAAGAACCAAGTCATGAAAGAAAAAGGTGAGAATAAATGTTGTCTTCACATAAAGAAAATTTGCACTAGCTGATTAAGAACAGTTCCAGATTTGCCAGACTTGTGACCTGAATTGTATTGAAAATGTTGGTTCCACTGTGTATGTAATAAAGGAATGCCAAATGATATTAAAAGTGTCTTTTAGTCCTTGTCAAACTCCCCATGTTTTTCATAATTGTATCCACTGTAGCTATATTCGCCAGTGAGCAGTACAAAACGGGTGGTGCTGTGGGTTAAACCACAGAGCCTAGGGCTTGCCAATCAGAAGGTCAGCGGTTCGAATCCCTGCGACAGGGTGAGCCCGTTGCTCTATCCCTGCTCCTGCCCACCTAGCAGTTCGAAAGCACATCAAAGTGCAAGTAGATAAATAGGTACCGCTCTGGTGGGAAGGTAAACAGTGTTTCCGTGCGCTGCTCTGGTTCGCCAGAAGCAGCTTAGTCATGCTGGCCACATGACCCGGAAGCTGTACGCCGGCTCCCTCAGCCAATAAAGCGAGATGAGCGCCGCAACCCCAGAGTCGGCCACGACTGGACCTAATGGTCAGGGGTCCCTTTACCTAGTACAAAGAGTCCAGATTTTGGGCTGTTTCCCACTGAGTTTACAATGACCCTCCAGGCTGCCAGTCATACACAAGACCAATTCTTTTTGACAATATATCCACACTGGCATCATCGAATTGATTTTTGGGACAGCGGCCAACACCTTCTTTAGCAACATTTACCATTTCTGTCAGGACCAAAATCCCCAGAACCTGACAGTGACGCGCACCGAGCCTTTTTCTCACCAACTTTTATTTTTGAGAAAGAAGTTTGAAAGTCAAAACGGCACAACCTGCCTGTTAGAAGAGCATCGCGCGGTGCAAATTCTGCCCGCGATTGAACCCAAACTGCAGAATAGCCGCAGGGTTGCAGAGACATCATCTTGGGCGACGAAGGCCCAAAAGGGAACTCTCACCATCGCCATCAGTTTCTGAGAGGGGGAAGCCAAGGGGTGGGGTGCGCTGGGGGCCTGATGCAGATTCCAGGCAAGGCTCCCCTCTGCTTGCCACAGACCTCTCTCTCTGCCCCGCGGTTTCCTGTTTCCTTTTTTCTCATTCTCTGCAAGAGCAGACCTTCATTGGCCAATCTCCCCGACGGCTGTTTTGTTGCCATTTAAGGCTCACTTCCCGGATGAAAGGGGAAATGGGCCGCGCTCAGAGCTGCCAATCGGCCCCTTCCCCAACATGTTGTTGGCCTGCGAACATATTTGGCAATGGGGTAACCACGGATCAACAGTCTTGATCCCTCGGCCTCCGGTCAGCTGCCGTCGATTCTGAGGCCGGACCTGCCCTAGGGAGCTGGTTTTAAAAGGGGGGGCATGGGGAGCCTGGCAGGACCCCGGGAAGAGTGGGGAGACTACATCTCCCGTCAACCATGAAATATACTCGGAGTCGAGTGTGGATTTCATGCTCTTTATTCAGCTCATAGTAGTGAGGAATGGAAGTTCCCCCGAAATGTCTGCTTTATATACATCATTTACACAATGGGCCCCACGTGATTGGCTAATTCCGGGATTCTCCTGTAGGCCAATCAGGTTGCGGATTCATTTCCACCTGGAGTTGGATTGGGTGGCTCCTGCGGACCAATCAGAGTACTGCTTTCTGGATCCTATTGTTCTAGGACCAATCAGACTGCTGCATTCTGCATCCTATTGTTCTAGGACCAATCAGACTGCTGCATTCTGGATCCTATTGTTCTAGGACCAATCAGACTGCTACTATTTGGATCCTATTCAGCTCAGTACATAACAAACCAGCATAGCCAATGGTCAGTGGGGTGATGGGACTTGGGATACAGGAACATCTGGAGGGGTAGCCAGATGTTAGGGAAGACTGCTTTGGGAGAAGATGCGGTTGATGAACTGGTCAAACACTGCAGAACTGGAACTGCTCCAAATGCCACATTTGCAGGAATTCAGTCTTTTTGTGTGGCAGAGCCTATGGAACTCCCTGCCTATTGACATCAGCCAAGCGCTTTTGCCATACTCTTTTTGGCACCTGCTAGAAACCCTTCTGTTTCAGCAAGTTTACCCAGAAGGTGTAGAATGTCAACATGTTTTCCAGTCTGCACTTACCTTACTGCTGATTTATTTCTGATGGAATGTTTTCAATAGATAACTGTTTTCACTGGTATTTCTCTCTCTCTCTTTTCCTAATCCGCTTTGAGCTTTGTTTGGTATTGCAATCAAGCGGGATGTAAATTTTATGAAATTAAATAAATGACCTACAGCAGTTGCAAAAGTCTTGTAGATATGAAGAAGGAGTGTTTGCTGCTGAGAATTAAAGGCTCTCTGCTCCTGAGAGCGAAGGCAGGGGGGTTAGTAGTCGCTGGGGAAACTGAGCACAGGGACTTTCCAGACTGCATGCTCAGCCGCTCATACAATGCTACTCTCATTTGCTGGGTAGAGCAGATAAAGCGAGCATTTTCATCCTCCTTCACATCCTGCAGTTCCCAGCATAACCAGGCCAAGAGCTGAAGGTGCTCCTAGCACCGCCAAGCCAAGGTGGAAAATAATAATAATAATAATAATAATAATAATAATAATAATAGTAATAATAATAATAAAATAATTTTATTTATACCCCGCTCTCCCCAGCCAAGACCGGGCTCAGGGCAGCAAACACCAGATATAAAACAATTGATTGAAATACAACTTAAAAAACAAATTTAAAATACAACATTAAAATGCAGCCTCATTTCAGTAGAAACTCAAAAACGTTTTTGGGGATGAAAACGTCAAGTCTTCACCAAGGCTAACTATCCAGACTGGTCCTACGCGGGCCAGAAAAAAAGCCAGGGAAGTCCCTAAGTAGGAGTTCCATCACAGAAGGAAAAAGGATAGAGGGGAAAGGGATCAAGTTGATTCCAAGCCAAAAGCCAGGCGGAACAACTCTGTCTTACAGGCCCTGCGGAAAGAAATCAGAATGCAAGAGTACCCAGCTTGGGCCAACTCATTTTGGCAAAGAATCCCACAAGCACCTCTCTTTCTTTCTCTCTCTCTCTCTCTCTCTCTCTCTCTCTCCACACATGCACACACCGCCCCCAGCAGTAAAAACGCAACCAGTCTAAACGAAACATGGCGCTGCCCTTTCATATAACACCTAGAACTAGCTGCCTGTGGCAGGCAGACCTCCTTCTGCCTAACAGGGAAGCTGGCTTGCTCGGGGCGCACCCTATTCCGAGTTTGTCATCAATCACAAAAATGGGATGTGAGGGAAACCTGCCCAATCTGCATTTTTTCAAAGACGGGCCATTAGGAAAGCCCGCTGAATCAGGCCCATGGCCCATCTAGTCCAGCACCCTCCAGCCAGATGCCCGTGGGAAATCAGGAAACAGGATCCTTTGCACAAGAGCAGCTCTCCCCTCCGGTGGTTTCCAGCAAGGGAGAGTCACAAAGTGCAAGTAGATAAATAGGTACCACTCTGGCGGGAAATTAAACAGCATTTCCGTGCGCTGCTCTGGTTTGCCAGAAGCGGCTTAGTCCTGCTGGCCACATGACCCAGAAGTTGTACGCCGGCTCCCTTGGCCAATAAAGCGAGATGAGCACCGCAACCCCAGAGTCGTCCATGACTGGACTTAACTGTTATGGGTCCTTTACCTTTACCTTTATATGCTTTACAGTGGTGCCTCGCAAGACGAAATTAATCCGTTCCGTGAGGCTCTTCGTATAGCGGTTTTTTCGTCTTGCGAAGCAAGCCCATTGACAGCTTAGCGGATTAGCGGCTTTTAGCGGCTTTTAGCGGCTTTTAGCGGCTTATCAGCTTAGCGGATCAGCTGATAAGCGGCTTAGCTGCTTAGAAAAAGGGGGGGGGAAACCCCGCAGGAACTCGCAAGACATTTTCGTCTTGCGAAGCAAGCCCATAGGGAAATTCGTTTTGCGAAGCGCCTCCAAAACGGAAAACCCTTTCGTCTAGCGGGTTTTCCGTCTTGCGAGGCGTTCGTCTTGCGGGGCACCACTGTATATGTAAAGGGACCCCTGACCAAAAAACAGCAACAATTGTTGTTGACAAAGGACAGCAGGACATATAAAGGGCCCCAATAGCTTCAGTAGCTGAGGGCCTCATCAAACCTAAATCCGGCCCTGGATGCAAGTGTTTTGCAAGGTCACCATCCAGCACTCTGCAGAAGGTGTTCAGGAAGTAAGGAGTAGTCTATATGAAAATATTATACTGATGGTATCTAACACCAAGTACATTGGCAAAGATGTATAAATCAAAATCAAAAAAGTGTAGGAAATGTAAAGAGAAAGAAGGTTCTTTTTATCATATGTGGTGGTCTTGTAGTTAGGTTAAAGCTTACTGGGAAGTGATATATAATGCATCGAAAAAGATGTTTAAAATAACATTTGTAAAAAAAAGCTTTCCTTTTGGGAATTCTAGGGACAGAACTACCCAAACCATATAGAAATTTATTCATGTATGCAAGTACAGGGGCAAGAATGTTATTTGCCCAAAAATGGAGAGAAGTCCCGACAAAAGAAGAATGGATACAAAAACTTGTGCAATATGCAGAAATGGTGAAACTTGCCGGGAAAATAATTTAAAAAAGATAAACTTTTTTTTAATAAAAGAATGGAAATGGTTTATGGAATATTTACAAACAAACTGTAGACAGATAAGAACATTGACAGGATTATTGTAATAACCTGCAGTTTTATAAGAGTATGCATTTAAAGTAGATGAATAAATGCTTAAGTTAATTTGGAATTTGCGGAAAATATAAAAATAAATAAATTTAAGGAACCGCAGAAAGAGGGGAAAGGAAGATGAGTTTTGAAATTTTAAAATGATGGCAAAGTTATTGAAATGTATAAAATTGGAAATTATAAATATATTTTATTTATTTTTTTAAAAAGGGAGAGAGGGAGGGAGGAATAGTGGGTATAAGAAGCTACCGTTTTCTCAGGATTCGGTGCTTTTCCTGATCCTTTATTCATGCTCCAAGGAAGAAGAGTTGGCAGAATCTGGCAGGCAAGAGCAGTCCTGATCCCCTCTAGAAAGGGATCTGGCTTCAGTCCCTGCAAAATGCAATCAGTTTCTGACTAAGGTGAGGCTTCAGATGTCAGTTTCACAGTTTCAAATGGCCCTATTAGCGCTGAGCTAAGGTTTCACCTGTCCATCCTGGCAGGTAGCCACCTGGCTCGTTTCTGAAACGCTTTTTAAACCATCTGCTGGGCTGCTGCCTTTGAAAAGACTGTACAGTGGTCCCTTGGTTCTCAAACTTAATCCGTTCCAGAAGTCCTTTCCAAAACCAAAGCGTTCCAAAACCAAGGCGCGCTTTCCCATAGAAAGTAATGCAAAATAGATTGATCCGTTCCGGGCTTTTAAAAACAACCCCTAAATCATGAATTTGACTATCTAATGATCCATAAAATGATCCATAAAATGAAAGCAATGAACAATGTACTGCAGTCACACTATCATCTATCTGTCTATCTATCAGTAGCTAAACTTGGTTCCACACAGTCACAAAACAAAAAAGAGCCACAAAAACAAAAACCCAAAATAAATAGCAAAAACCTCAGCATAAGACTCAGATCGGAAGCGTGACACTCAGCATAAGACTCAGATCGTAACACTCCAAACAGAAGTGTGGCACTCAAATCGGAAGCATAACACTCAAAACGGAGCACGTTCGGCTTCCAAAAAAAAGTTCTCAAACCGGAACACTTACTTCCGAGTTTGCAGTGTTTGGGTTCCAAGTTGTTTGAGTACCAAGGCGTTTGAGAACCAAGGTACCACTGTACTTGCTAAGCATCACAAGATGAACCACTGCCTCAGTGTTGTTTTCTGGGGCCTGCTTCTCCTCCCCCAGCAAATGTCTCCAAAAGAAAGACATGTGGATACTGTTGGCAGATTGATCCAGGACGGTCGCTTGGTTAAAGATGATTCCAGGGAGACGCTGAGGCAATCTGCACCAACGGGGTTGCTGGAGAGCTGAAGCGTTCACAATTTAATTAATTTGCAACCCCCAGGCCCTCCCAGAACGGACACAGCACTTTGCAGGGAGGTTTATAGTTTAAATTTCAACAGAGGAGAAAAGCAAATGTCTAAAAAGGGGGAGACTGGTATGCCTTGTTCTCTTTGCCAAAAGTTTGGGACTTTTTAGTTTACAGAAAAGGCAACTAAGAGGCAACATTGTAGAAGTTTATACTAGAATGCACTGCCATGAAGAAAGTAGATAGAGATAACTTCCCCCCCTCACCCCCCTCTCATTACAAAAGAACTTCTGGACATCCAATAAAACTGAGTGTTGAAGAGTTTCTGGGATGACAAATCACAGCATTTCACCATCAGAAAACCCTTTTAAAAACCCCTTATCAGATCAGTACCATCTCTGTGAAGGCAGCAGGGCACAGGGAAAGAATAGGGGAAGGACAAGTGTTGGTGAAATTGTGTTAGCAACATCCATCTGCCACGGGAAACGGGCGGAAATAAAGCTGACGGCAGGATTGTTTCAGTGGCAAGAGAGTCCATTTAAGCCCAAATTTTGCAATTGCCCCAGATGATGCAAACCAGAAAGAGGGAGGCCTACATCTGCTCGCACGACTTTGCCTCGCTCATCCTTCTGGAAGGATGTGATCTCTTCCTAACGTCAGTGGCGTAGCGTGGGGGGTGCTAGGGGGGCCGGCCGCACCGGGCGCAACATCTGGGGGTTAGGGTTAGGGGGCGCAAATCCATGGGTTAGGGGGCGCAAATTACTTGCCTTGCCCCGGGTGCTGACAACCCACGCTACGCCACTGCCTAACGTTCAAGCACAGTGTGACTTTCTGTTTATACAGTGGTACTTTGGTTCGCAAACGCCTTGGTACTCAAACAACTTGGAACCCAAACACTGCAAACCCAGAAATAAGTGTTCCGGTTTGCGAACTTTTTCGGAAGCCAAACATGCTCTGTTTTGAGTGTTACGCTTCCGATTTGAGTGTTACGCTGAGGTTTTTGCTATTTATTTTGGGTTTTTGTTTTTGTGGCTCTTCTTTGTTTTTGTGACTGTGTGGAACCCGGTTCAGCTACTGATGGATTGATTGTGTGACTGCAGTACATTGTTTATTGCTTTCATTTTATGAATCAGTGGTCTCGTTAGATAGTAAAATTCATGTCAAATGATTACGTTTGGGAACCAAGGTACACTGTAGATAAAACTTTGTGCAACTCTGTATCCTGGGCTTGTGTCTGAGCCAAACCCCTGTTCTGTATGATGACTCCAGGTCATACAATAATAGAATTGTCTTTTAAATGTGTATTCTGTATCGGACCTTCTTTAGTGATGTTTTATTTTCAACTGTTGTAATAATATGGGGGGGGCAGGTTAACTTTGCTGCCTTAAATGTGTATTTTATACTTGACCTTACTGTGCAAAATGTCTTATTTGGAAATCTTTGAGATAATGTTTTCGTTTCCTGCTAATTCTGTTGCTTTGAATGCATATTGCATGTTTGATCTTCTTCAGGAATGTTTTATTTTGGAATGTCTTATTTTATTTTGATTTTTAATGTGGGTTGTAAACGGCTTCGAGCTTTAAAAGAATATTATTACAGTGGAACCTCAGTTCTCGACCATCTCCGCTGATGAACGTTTTGGAACCGGAACGCCGAAAACCCGGAAATGAAGGCTTCCGTTTTCGAACGCGCCTTGGAAGTCGAATGGCTTTCGAGGTGCGTTTTTCAATCTTCACCATTGAAATTTACATTCTCCCTTTGCGCCTCAGTTGTTGAATGTTTCGTAAGTTGAACAGTCTTACATTCGACAACTGAAATTCCACTGTACTAATAGTAAAGGGGCAAAGGAATTAAAATAATAATAATAATAATAATAATAATAATAATAATAATAATAATAATGTTGTTTAGTCATTTAGTCGTGTCCGACTCTTCGTGACCCCCTGGACCAGAGCACGCCAGGCACTTCTGTCTTCCACTGCCCCCACAGTTTGGTCAAACTCATGCTGGTAGCTTCGAGAACACTATCCAACCATCTGTCCAACCATCACTGTCCAACCAATAATAATAATAATAATAATAATAATAATAATAATAATAGGGTTTGTAAGGAACCCTGGGTGGTGCTGTGGGTTAAACCACAGAGCCTAGGACTTGCCGATCAGAAGGTTGGTGGTTCAAATCCCCATGACGGGGTGAGCTCCCGTTGCTCGGTCCCTGCTCCTGCCAACCTAGCAGTTCGAAAGCACATCAAAGTGCAAGTAGATAAGTAGGTACTGCTCCAGCGGGAAGGTAAACAGTGTTTCCGTGTGCTGCTCTGGTTCGCCAGAAGCGGCTTAGTCCTCCTGGCCACATGACCCGGAAGCTGTACTCCGGCTCCCTCGGCCAATAAAGCGAGATGAGCGCTGCAACCCCAGAGTCGGCCATGACTGGATCTAATGGTCAGGGGTCCCTTTACCTTTAAGGAAGCCCAAGGGACATCTAGTTCAACGCTTTGCAATTCAGGTCCCCTTTGCCCACCTTTGCCTGCCTTCCATGTGTCCACTGAGCCCTCCCTTGTCAGATGACACCTCCCTCCTCCGCCACAACCCAGGGTGCCTGCCTGCTTGGACAGGATCCGTCCTGATGAGTCTCTGTCATCTTACTCCTCCTGGCTCCCCCAGGCTTGCTTGCCCCCTCTGATCCTCCTCTCCATACATGGAGGCAACCCTGAGCATCTTCCCCCAGGGCGGAAAAACAAGTGGGGAAGGAGCAGGAGGAGGAGAAGGAGGAGGAGACGGGAATGCAAAGAATGTCAGGCACACACAGCGCACAGGCCTTGCATTCCCCGCTGTGTTCTGGGGGTGGGGAGAGCAGAAGACAGCAAAGGACAGAGAGAGAGAGAGAGAGAGAGAGAGAGAGAGAGAGAGAGAGAGAGAGAGAGAGCTCCTAGCCACATGGGCTATACCCTGCCCTCTGCAGTCGGAGGCAGAGATGCTTCTGAATGCCAGTGTAATAAACGAAAATCTGCCCTTATTCCCTTATGGAGGACACAAGAGCCCTTATAGAGTCCTTTGCAGGTTCTCCATCGGTCGGAGAAAAGAACAGAGGCCAACCAGAGAATATTGAGAAGCAAAGCAGCTGGTAAGCCTGATCTTTATTGAACTGTTGCAACAGGGTGCTCCCACCAGACGCAGGAAAGGAGGAGGACCCCAAACCAAGGTGTGTCCGCCCTTATATAGACATTTTAAATTGCCCACCCTGGAGTCCAAGACCACCCCCAGAAACATCATACCTGCATCACAGAAAGGGTCATCGACAGCAGAAATCTGAGTGCGTTAACTCCTGTCTGCCAGGTTATCTGTTAATGCTCACTTGATTGGATACCAGGGAGAGCCTGACCAGTATTTTGTAATGATAAATACTTAGTTCCTGAGCCAGGTCACAGACTCACCCCATTCATACACAGACATACCCTTAAGACAGCATTTGTGAAGCAAAAGACAATGGGGAGGCTTTTCCGTTTTCCTTTGACCTTGCAGAGAACATTTGGTCAGTTTGGGAGTCAAAATGGTTCCAGGGCTGTTTCCCTGTGCTGCTTCAGACATGTGGTTTATGTATTTATGTACGCGTTTGCTTAGTACATTTATGAACATTTATTATATATATATAAGACCTTATTTTTTTTTTCATTTCACCAGATGCTGGAAGCCGCTGGTGTCCTGCTTGCAGAAATCCCAAAACAGACACCTGGTTGGCGTCCGTAAGAACAGAATGCCAGCCTGGACCACATGGCTTGATCCAGCAGAATCTTCTTACGTTCCTATGGAACCTCCAGGTCCAGGGGCAGTCTATCTCCATTCCTAGGGTGCTGGACTGGGGGGGGCAGTGGTCTGATCCAACAGGCTCCTCTTATGTTCTTATGACTCTTCCCCAATCTGGGAGGAAGAGGAAGAGGAAGAGGAAGAGGAAGAGGAAGAGGAAGAGGAAGAAGTCAGGGCAAAGGCCAGCAGGGGAAGCGTAACTGAGGCTGGTTTTTCTCGGTGCCCAAAGGGACCTCTCTCTTTCTCTTCTCCCAGGGACCTTCCAGCTGAGCTGCTCTCCTTTTCCGCTTCATAAGCCCCCCACCCCTTCCCCTCTCCTGCCCAGGCAGGCAGCCTCTCACTAGTGCAAAAGGGCACAGTTCCCCCCCCCCTTTCTGAACACTCCCTCTCTCTGGAATGATGATTATTCCTCATTGACCTTCTACCGGGATGGCGAAGGTGCGATTGCATCCATTTTTGGAGAAAAGGGGGAGGCAACTGGGATCTCAGGTTTTATCTCTGTTGGCCAGAGGTGCTAAATCAGCAAAACAACAAGCGGAGGAAGATTCTGTTACTGCAAGCGACTGTGGCGTAAATAGGGAGTCAGAGAAACAGATAGATAGAAAGAAAGGATATCTCATTCATACGCACTGCAAAAAAGGTCACTAGCTGTAGTTTCTCCATTTAATCACCCTTTAGCTGCTTCACTGTCTAGTTTTCCCCTTCTGTTTGTCCTCCAGGCAGAATACCATCCATTGAAAGCACACCACTTCTTTCCCCAAAGAATCACGGGAACTGTACTTTCCAACTCTTTATTTCTTACACGTATACCCCACCTTTCCCCCAACGAGCTCAAGGCGGCGTACAGGATTCTGAAGGAGTTTGTTTTGCAAAAGCACAAAGAGCAGCTGGGACCAGTTCCTCCTCAAAATGAACTTTTCAACACTGGGTGGATCTTAGTTTGCCTCACTCTACTTCTCAGCTGCCCATTTCCAGAAATCTCTCTCAGTTTCTGCAAACCAGCTACAATTTTTAACACACGTATGACTCATCGAGGCTGAGCGAGGCCGTCAGACCACATCTTCCCTGATCACAGTATTTTTCCGAGCTTTCGACTCTTCGTCTCTGCCGTCCGCGGCCATGAAGGCTAGAAACTTAGTTTTTAAAATGAAGGGAAGCTGAGACGCTCAGGGCTCTGCATTTTGAGGTGGCATATCGGGAGCTTCCCCTGTTGCGGATAAAGTGTGTATATCAGCAGCACACACTGCAGCTGTGGCGACTCAGAGAAACAAGTGCATGTTTTGAAAATGCACGTCCTGTTGTTAAAAGGTGGGCCTCTGCATCAGACAGCCCATAACTCGCTTGACGCTCCCCTGTTTAATAGACTATTGATTTTAATATTCTGCTGGAAGCCGCCCAGAGTGGCTGGGGAAATAATAAATTATTATTATTACAGTGGTACCTCGGGTTACATACGCTTCAGGTTACAGACTCCGCTAACCCAGAAATAGTGCTTCAGGTTAAGAACTTTGCTTCAGGATGAGAACAGAAATCGTGCTCTGGCAGCGCGACAGCAGCAGGAAGCCCCAATAGCTAAAGTGGTGCTTCAGGTTAAGAACAGTTTCAGGTTAAGAACGGACCTCCGGAACGAATTAAGTACTTAACCCGAGGTACCACTGTATTTAAAGTGACCCTCAGAACAACGGAATACAACGTACAATTTAAAAACCATTTTTAATTGATGCAATTTTTTTATATCAGGGATCGGCAACCTAAGGCCCATGGACCACAAGCAGCCCACGGGGGTCGTTTAACCGGCCCATGAGCCGCCCACTAGGAGAGTCCCCATACACTGCACTAAACTGGCACAGCACAGCGAGGGGACTTGCTTCCATGGTGCCGGAAATCGTGTCTGCGCATGCTCAGACACTGGAAATCGCGTCTATGCAGACGCCAGAAATTGTGTCTGCACAGACGCAGGCGCCAGCACCGGAAATTGTGGCCGCATGCACTCACACGCGGGCGCAATCCGGCCCACGGAGGGATCTCTGCTGGAGTGAACCGGCCCAGGCAAGGTATACCTTGCCGATCCCTGTTTTATATTGACAAGCTGGAAGGTGTGTGAGGAGGGCGAGCGAAATGACCAAGGGTCTGGAAACCAGGCCTGATGAGGAACGGTCGAGGGATTTGGGTATGTTTACCCTGGCAAAGAGGAGACCGAGAGGAGATCTGGTAGCCCTCTACAACTATCTCAAGGGCTGTCAAAGGGAAGAGGTAGCAAGCTTGGACCTGAACCAAGGGATTCAAATGACAAGAAAGGAGATTCCAATGCAATGTTTGGAAGAGGTTTCTGATGGCAAAAGCTGTTAGGACAGGGGAACAAACGCCCTCAGAAGGTGATGGACTGTCATTCATTGGAGGCTTTTAAGCAGAGGTCGAACAGCCATCTGTCAGGGATTCTTTAACTGGTTCCTGCACTGCAGCGGGTTGGACTAGATGAGCTTTGGGGGCCCCTTCCCACCCTACAATTCTACGATTCCGTGTCTGCCTCATGCCATTGTGAAACTGAGATGCTTCCTAGGTAGAGATTCATAAATAAACTAAATGCGTTTTTGTTTGTTATGCTTTAATTTGACTTTTCAGAGAAGCATCGACTGGAAAGAAGGGAAGGATAGAGGAGGGCGAAAGCAGAGGAGGAATAGGCCGTTGAAAGGGGCATCTCTGCCCATCAGGGCTAGACTTCTGGCAAGGGCAGAAAGCGGTGCCACCACCCTGTGGCCGGCTGGGGGCGGCTGAGGCCAAACCAGCCTCTGCTTCCCCCCACCCCCATAGGAAAGCTTTCACTTTCCTTCATTCAGCAATTCCCACACACCATTAATCAGCTGCACACAACCCCTGGCACTCAGCCAGTTTAGCCTGGAAAATCCTACGGGCACATAAGCACAATTGAACTCAATGGGACTGACTTCATTGCCATCCTGCGTTTATTTCGACGCCACTTTCCCCAGATGCTGTTTCCAACGTGGCTCACAACACACAAAACGCTTGCAACGATTTATGTTATCCAAACAAAAGTATGAGAAGCGATCATGATATCAATAGATGCAAAAAGAACCAATCCCTATTTGCATTTTAAAAAACCACACACATGCTGGCATAGTTCAACAAGCTTAAACAAAACACTGTATAGGATAATGCAAACATGCTAATGATGCCCACCTAAAGCTTAAACAGAAAAGAGAATAATGTCAGTGCCAAAATGAGACACTGCCCTGTTTCAAACCATGTAGCCGCAGCCAATGGTTTGGCTCAGAAGCTCATTTGTCTTCCGGGCAAATTTGCTTCTTTATCCCCAAAACAACCCTGCAGAGTAGGTTAATGAGTGAGACTGGAACATTTCTAGAAAAGACACCCAGTGAGAATTTGAAGCCAGGCTCTCTATATGATACTTGGCCAGTCGCTCATCTTCCTCACAGTCTTCTTGTGAGAATAAATTAAGACACCCCACAGTGTGCTAACTTGAATTGTGAAGGGGGAAAGAGGCAAAAGCTATTGTTAATATTGCATCTTAAATGTTTGTGTTGTGCTTTAACTGTTGCAACCTGCCCTGTGGGCCTTCGGGTGGCAGGCAGGTAATAAATGGAAATAATAACAACTCTAATTAATTCATTCTCCCGCTTGCTTCCTCATGCACCCATTCATACACATCCCTGATCGCCGATTGGCAAATCAGCCTGAAGCATAAAATATGTGCTGTGTGCCTCGGAAGCACCCCAAAGCGGTGTGCAATGAAAGGCAAACTTATGTCTTCTTGTACAGGGAGACACACACGCCCACAGCTGGAACATGCTCCTCGCCACATGGAAAGCTTTGTGAGCGCAAGGGAGAGCAGCAGCTCCACCCCAGGGCTGCTTCCTCTTGCGTAGCACACGGCCGGGTCAGGGTGGATCCCTGCAGATCCTCCTTCCGCTTAGGCCACACAAATCCACCATAAAAGGAAAACCAGCCAGCAGGTAGCACTGCCAAACTTAGTCATTTCGGAGCCGGCCAGGGCGCCAAGCTCAGTCACTCAGCAGCCATTTCCTCCCAGCGCTTCCCCTTTCGAGAGCAGGAGGAGGAGAAGAGGGGGCTGGAAATCTGCATTCCTTTCTTCCTCCTCCTCCTCCTCCTCCAGCCAAGCCAGGCATTTCTCCAGCTCTGCACCTTGGCTGGCCTCCGAAGTGGCAAGGCGCACGCCCCAGAACATGAGGATAAATCAATACAGCATCCTCTTTTCGCAGTGGCTGGATGGCCCTGGAGCTGGAGGTTCCATCAGAATCTGTAAGGAGGAGCCTGGCTGCTGGGTCAGGCTAAAGGGGACCTGTCAACCCAGCATCATGTTCCCTCCCTCCCTTTTTTTTTATAAAAATAATTTTTATTGAATGATTTTATGTTACAAAAAACATTACAACCATACTACCACTAAATACAATTGAGAAATAAAAATTACATACATCAATATTTAGTTTGTTATTTGTTATTTACCGTCTTATTTCCTCCCAAACATTCCAGACACCCCCCCAAAAAAATGATAATAATGAAAGTAAATATTTCCCCCCTTTTATCTTGCAAAATCTTTTCTTCAGTTTTGACTTCCTGTCAAGTCCCTTCACATATGTTTTATATTACAATCAAATGTACACAAAACAATAAACCTTTCTATATAAATTTTCCAATGCATTCTGAAAACATAATAAATCCTTAATTGTTATCCACCTCCTTTTACTTACTTTGTCCCTCAAATGCTAGCACAGAGTCAAAACTATTATTGTATTTTTGAACATATCTTCTATAACCATATTATATTCTCTGCCTTCCTGTGGTCTCTGGCAAGCAGCATGTGGAAGCAGTGCTAGCTCTGAGCGCAGAGGCATCGTGGCAAGTAGCCGTCGACTGCCCTCTCCCCCATGAATTTGTCTAATCCTCTTTTAAAGCCAGCCAAGTTGGCGGCCATCACTGTGGCAGGGAGTTCCACAGTTTAACTCTGTGCTGCATGAAGAAGGACTTTCTTTTTCTCCAGCATCCCGCTTCCTTGGAAGCCCACGAAGTCAAGTGTTATCAGAGAGGGAGAAAAACTTTCCCGACCTGCTTTCCCCATGCCATACATTAGGTTATAAACTTCTGTCACGTCACCCCTTCCTTGGCTTTTGCCTAAACCAAGGAGCCCCAAATGCTGCCGCTTTTCTTCACAGGGGGAGTCCACCCACCCCCTGAATCAATTTGTCGGCCCTTTTCTGAACCTCATAATCAATATCAGACCCTCCAAGTGTCCCTCTTTTCCAGGGACAGTCCCGGATTTTCAGAAGCTTTCCCGGTTTCTGACTTGATCCCGTAATGTCCCGCTTTTCCTTAGGACGTCTTTATTTTCATTGGAGAAATGCTGGAGGGTATGAAAGCTATTTAGGGAAGTTTTTAATGTTTGATGTTTTCTTGTGCTTTTAATTCTGCTGGGAGCCGCCCAGAGTGGCTGGGGAAACCCAGTCAGACGGGTGGGGTATAAATAGAATACTGTAATGATAATGATGATGATGATGGAATAGGACGTCTCTATTTTCATTGGAGAAATGTTGGATATATATATATAGCCATTCAGCCTGGGCCAAAGGAGTAAAACTGCAAAATGTCTTGAGGCACCTTAAAGACTAGCCCTAACCCTAACCCTTTTATTACAACATCAGGTTCTGTGAGTGACGGCTCACAGGCTGTAGTCCGCAAAAGTCGTTAAAAAATGTGCTGGTCTTCAAGGCACAACAAGACTCCTTGCTCTTTTTTGCTGCCAGAGATAAAAAGCAAAAAACTCTGGGTGCCTTTCTCTGAAGCTGCTACAGTGTCGCTGGCGGTGCCCGAGGCGATGGCCATGTTCCCTTGGCCAAGGTCAGGCCGTGTGGGGGTGGGCAGGGGGCAGGGACCGGCTCCCTGCGGAGACTGATCTCCTTATTTGTATCCTGGAACAGCTTAGCCTTGGCGCCGCTCTGCTGACGTGCAGATGCCCTCCTGTGGCATCCTAGAAACCCCCGCCTATCCCTTAAGAAGTTGAAACTCTCCTGCGGCGCAACAGATAAGGTGTGATTCACCGGCAAGAGGCAGCCTTGGCTGGCGACACAACGGTGTGGGATAACCCTGGGCACCTTCTCTAGGGGGTGTCATCCAGGAAGCCTGGGATGTGGGGCCTCCAGGGGGAGGCGTGGCTGGCATGGGTCTGCTTCCAAGGAAGGGGTTGAGTCACTGAACTCGTTGCGACACCACTGCCAGAGACTCCGATATGCCACATTCCCACTCGTGAGGTCATCGCCAGAGCAGCTGCAGTGAGGTTGCTCCTTAATAATAAAAATAATAATACAGCAGTACCTCGGGTTAAGAACTTGATTCCTTCCGGAGGTCCGTTCTTAACCCGAAACTGTTCTTAACCTGAAGCACCACTTTAGCTAATGGGGCCTCCCGCTGCCACTGCGCGATTTCTGTTCTCATCCTGAAGCAAAATTCTTAACCCGAGGTAATATTTCTGTAACCTGAAGCGTCTGTAACCTGAAGCGTCTGTAACCCGAAGTACCACTGCAATAAAATAACTGACGTGGACCTGAGTGAAAACTATCTACAGACCTGAGTGAAAACTATGTACAGTATCCCCCTGCTGGCCCAGGGTGAACTTCACTACATAACACTGCCATCTGGCTGGGTTTCCCCAGCCACTCTGGGCAGCTGCCTACAGAATATTAAAAACACAATCAAACATTGAAAACATCCCTAAACAGGGCTGCCGTCAGATGTCTTCTAAAAGTCAGATAGTTGTTGATTTCCTTGACATCTGATGGGAGGACATTCCACTGGGTGGGCACCACGACTGAGAAGGCCCTCTGTCTGGTTCCCTGTAACCTCACATCTCGAAGCAACCGCTAGAAGGCCCTTGGAGCTGGACCTCAGTGTCCAGGCTGAACGATGGGGGTGGAGATGCTCCTTCAGGAATACTGGACCAAGGCCATTTAGGGCTTTCAAGGTCAGCACCAACACTTTGAATTGTGCTCGGAAACGTACTGGGAGCCAATGTAGGTCTTTCAGGACTGGTGTTATATGGTCCCGGCTGCTGCTCCCAGTCACCAGTCTAGCTGCCAGTGGCACCACAGTCATTAAATGTGTTTAAAAGGTAAAGGGACCCCTGACCATTAGGTCCAGTCGTGGCCGACTCTGGGGTTGTGGCGCTCATCTCGCTTTACTGGCCGAGGGAGCCGGCGTACAGCTTCCGGGTCATGTGGCCAGCATGACTAAGCCACTTCTGGTGAACCAGAGCAGCGCACAGAAACGCCGTTTACCTTCCCGCCAGAGCGGTACCTATTTATCTACTTGCACTGGCATGCTTTCGAACTGTTAGGTTGGCAGGAGCTGGGACAGAGCAATGGGAGCTCACCCCGTCACCAGGATTCGAGCTGCTGATCTTCTGATCGGCAAGCCCAAGAGGCTCTGTGGTTTAGACCACAGCGCCACCCGTGTTCCAAGTATTAAATGTGTTTACTTTGCTTCAAAGCTGGGATTCGAATCAGCTCATTCATTCATTCATTGCCTTCCTATGCCATCTTCTTCTCCAAACATCTCAAGATGGCGCATGTCCTTCCCTCCGTGTCCTCAGTTAGCCCCCACAACAACCCTGTGAGGTAGAGCTTTGGGTCCATAGGAATAGTCCTCTTTCTCTCTCTAATATTCAGGGATTCAGGGGAAGCGTTCAGAGGCTTATGAGCTCAAATGGCACCTGCTCACATCCCCAGATCAGAGGGACCCACGATGCATCTCTGCGCCCAGATGCCAAATATCCGCCTGGCACAAACCTCCTGCTTCCTAGGCTGCTTCTGCTGTCGGACAACGTGGCTCCAAGTCTCCTGTGTTTCCATCTCCTCAGCTGCAAAACCTAGTTACCTACTTTGGGGGAGAACTGCTGAGCAAAATCCCGAGTAATGGAAACGCGCCAAGTGCTCTTGGCAAGCATCATTCATTATTATTTTTGCCTCCCGCTCCTGACTCCTTGACCCGGATTATGGCAAGAGGAAGACATCACACCAACATCCTCTTCCAGCAATAGCTCTTCAGACTCAGAAAACCAGGTTAGGTGACAGTCAGAGCGGAGAGCGGCTGTCAGACCCGCAGGGAGCAGCTCTGATGCTTGGAGACGTCTGTGATTCCAGAGGGCAGGCTCAGAATTCTTACTCTTATTCTTATTCTTACCAGGCCCGTTGGCAGACCAAAGATGTCTACACGACACGAAGGCTGGCAACTTCAACCCCGCTGTGTGGGACTCCCTTGCAGATGACCGCAGTTCCTGGAGACACTCAGGTTGTGCATCCGTAGCAGTGACCAGAGGAGAGAGGAGCACAGAGACAAGAAACGCCTTGGTGCATCTGAAGCAGTACAACTGGACCCCTCCATCTGCCCCGGCTGCAACAAAACATGTCTCTCCCCTATCGGTCTTTACAGCAGGGGTCAGCAGCCTAAGGCCCATGGGCCAGAAGCAGCCCGCAGAGGTTGTTTGACCGGTCCCACGAGCTGCCCCCAAACCAAGCAGCCCGCTTGCACGCTGCGCTAAACTGATGTGGTGCAGCGTGGGGACTCGCTTCTGCAGCGCCGGAAATCGCGCCTGCACATGCACAGACGCTGGAAATCACCCACAGAGGGATCTCCACAGGACCCATCCGGCCCAGGCAAGACAAACCTTGCTGACCCCTTCTCTACGGCCACAGCAGGCGCTGCAACCTCCCGACGGTTTGACGTCACCCCCAAAGGCGCCCTCCTCCATTGCGATTTACACTATAAAATCACAAAATGCAGAGCCCGATAACAAAAGGAACGAAAGGAAAGCAAAACAAAGAACAATACCCTCCTATGGGGAGACGAAGCAGCTTCGTCTGGCCTCCCCTGACTAGTTGGCTGTGGAAGGACAGTTTTCTGCCGCGCTGAAATATTTCTCTGCAGGAGGAGCCACACTCGGACTAGTGTGTCACTTCCAAACTTTGTTTTAAAAAACTTGATGCAAACTTTTTTTGGGGGGGGTGGCTGGTGACCAGTGAGGTTTGGTTGTTAGAGTGTTAGGCTAGGAGCTGAGAGACCAGGGTTCAAAACCCCACTTGTCTCTGAAGCTCACTGGGTGACCTGCAGCCAGTCGCTGCCTCTCAGTCTAGCCTACCTCACAGGGTTGTTGTGGGGATTAAACTAAAGGAGGAAGAACCACGTGTGCCACTTTGAGCTCCTTGAGTGAAAAGCCGGGGTCCCTCCCAGCTCTCCAATTCTATCATTCGGCAAATGCAATAAATAAAACAAAGGATAAAATGACTTTCAAAGTGGTGGCCTTTATAGTCCTCTTTCCACTTTCAAGGTAAGGGGAGCAGGAGGGAAACCTGCAGCACATTGCAAACGTTTTTTAAAGAAAATTAAATGGTGTCCTAATACCTTCAATCCCTTTTAGGTTGGAGGCTGGGAGGCAGAACTCTGGACTGGGACTGCAACAATCCCCTGGAAGCAGCAGATGGAGGGTGGCAAATTCCAGCCATCTGCCCTAGAAAACACCAGGCATTTACTCGATGGCTGCTTGGCAATTAACCGCCAGATGAACTGGGGTCAGGGGGCTGTAATTCATTCCGGGGTGGAGGAAGAGGACAGGGGTGCTGTTTTCCCCCCTGGGATGTTTCCCTTTGAAGTCACAATTTTGAGTGTGGCAGAGCTGCTGTCGCCTCTGGCCAGCCCATCTGCTTTAACAAGGCAGCGGAACACAGATTCTTCCTTTCATTTCTTTATTTGTTGTGTTTCTGTCCTCACTCGTTCTCCAAGGAGTTTGAGGCGGCATTCGTAGTTCTCGGACCCCTCCCCATGCGGTCCCCACCACAGCCGGACCTGAGCATTCGACCCATCGCAGGAGGGTTTAAAGAGGGATACGAAACAGGACCGGTTTTGATGTGGGATGGCTTCCATTCACACACACACACGCACACACACACACACACACACACACTATCTATCTATCATCCATCATCTATCTATCTATCTATCTATCTATCTATCTATCTATCTATCTATCTATCTATCTCTATCATCATCTATCATCTATCTATCTATCATCTATCTATCTATCTATCTATCTATATCTATCTATATCTATCTATCTATATCATCTATCTATCTATCATCTATCTATCTATCATCTATCTATCTATCTATCTATCATCTATCATCTATCTATCTATTTATCTATCATCTATCATCTATCTATCATCTATCTATCTATTTATCTATCTATCATCTATCATCTATCTATCTATCTATCTATCTATCTATCTATCTATCTATCATCTATCTATCTATCTATCTATCTATCTATCTATCTATCTATCTATCATCTCTCTCTCTCTCTCTCTCTCTCTCTCTCTGAAGAGCCAACAACTTGGATGTTTTATTCCTGCTGCAATAATGCGCTCCACACAGTTGCTGTCCTTTGTTTCTTTATTGCTTGTCTTGTTTTGCACGCTTTGTGTTTTGTCTTCCACATGCGCTGCGTCAGGAGGATTTTGGGTGTCACACGACAGGACAGAATTTCAAGGAAAGATGTGCTCTCCCAAGGCCACATTCCCAGCGTGTTTGCACTCCTGTCTCAGCGACGTCTACGCTGGCTTGGTCTGGTCCACAGAATGGAAGACGGCAAAATCCCCAAGGATGTGCTCTGTGGGGCGCTGGCTTCAGGGACCAGGCCCACTGGCAGACCAACTCTGTTACAAAGATGTCTACAAACATGACATGAAGGCCGGCGACATCAACCCTGCTGTGTGGGATTCCCTTGTAGACAATCACAGCGCCTGGAGACAGATAGTCAGGTTGTGCGTCCACAGAAGTGACCAGGGGAGGAATGACCACTGGGAGGAGCACAGAGAGAAGAAACGCCCTGGCGCATCTGCAGCAGCACAACCAGGCGCATCCATCTGCCCCGACTGCAACAAAACATGTCTCTCCTATATCTAAATATAGAGATTAGATATAGATAGATAGATGATAGATAGATAGATTAGATAGATAGATAGATAGATAGATAGATAGATAGATAGATAGATAGATAGATAGATATAGATAGATAGATAGATTAGATAGATAGATGATAGATAGATAGATAGATGATAGATAGATAGATAGATAGATAGATGATAGATAGATAGATATAGATAGATAGATATAGATAGATAGATATAGATAGATGATAGATGATAGATGATCTAGATAGATAGATGATAGATAGATGATAGATATAGATAGATTAGATAGATAGATAGATGATAGATAGATAGATAGATAGATAGATAGATAGATAGATGATAGATAGATGATAGATAGATAGATAGATATAGATAGATGATAGACAGATGATAGATAGAGATGGATAGATAGATGATAGATAGATAGACAGATAGATGATAGATAGATAGATGATAGATAGATAGATAGATAGATAGATAGATAGATGATAGAGAGAGAGAGAGAGATGATAGATGATAGATAGAGATAGATTTTACAATTTAGTTTTACACTCACAAAAAAGAAAAATACAATCCAAAAATATAGAATCCTCTGATTCTCAGACTTCCATCCTCCCTTTCGTGGGGTCTAGTAGTAATCATTTTCACTGCATATCATATTATCCTCCATATATCCATGAATCTCTATTTTCTCCTATAGTTCTTTTCACATTGTGAGCGTTATTTCAATCCTGCTAATGCTTTTATCTGTTTACAGTGTTCTGTCAAATATATTACAAATCCCCCCCCCCCCCCCCCGTCTTTGTTGAAGTTTTTATCACCCTGATTTTTCCGGTCATTTTGACCATCTCAGCACAGTCCATCAGTTTTACTGTTCACTCTTCTCTTGTAGGTACTGTGTTGTCCTTCCATCTTTGGGCTGAGAGCATCCTGGCCGCCCCTGGTGGCCATGTCTCTCCCATATCGGCCTCTACAGCCACAGCAGGCGCTGTGACCATCCAGCAGTGTGACCTCACCCCAAAGTTGCACTCCATCACTGCCAGCAATATTTTTTGCGTTGCTGCTTTTGAAAACTTAATAAGCACAGTTGAGAGAGAGAGAGAGAGAGAGAGAGAGAGAGAGAGAGAGAGAGAGAGAGAGAGAGAGCGCGCACTAAAACAGAGGTGCCCAAATGAAGCTAAGCAGAGACAAGCCTGTTCTGGCGCAATGGTGCCAGCTGCCTCAAGAAGGGATTCGTAGAAGGACGGGTGCCAGTCACTGCGCCAAGGCCCTGTCCTGCCCTTTGAACGCAGCTGTGAAAACACAGAGCCGGCAGCTCAGCCGCCACAAGGCAAAAAACCAGCCTCCAGGAACCTGCCAGCTAATACCTCATGACACACATAGCAACCAGAATGAGTCAGGAGAGGATCCCAGGCTGCTGCGTTGCCAAGCCCTGGAGGGGAGGAAGACAGCTGAAATTTAGCAGGTCAAGCCCAGGTTCCTTGCCAACCCAGGGAGAGGGATGGCAGCCACGCCCTGTCAAAAAAACAACAACCCAACCACCCGAAACAAAACAGTGAGCTCTCATGGAGCATGACGTCTGTCCTGGGGGGGGGGGGGGGTTGCCCAGCCTGGCTGACAGCATCACAGCTCATTAGTCAGGTTTCCATACGGGAAGGCAGTTGGGGGAAGAGAGAGGAGAGGAAAAGATGGCTCTGCACTTCATTTTTAATTTTATTTTATTTTTACCAACAACCAGACACAAACAGTGAAAACAAACAGTGAAACCCCCCAGGCGGCTGATACAATCAATGATACCATATTCAAATCAACCATATGTACAATTCTATATAGCTTAACGCTCCTCCCTCCACAAGATTTATTTAACTTTTGACATTTTAATTGCCCCAAATTGTTCAAACCTGCCCAAATAATTCAGTATCTTCTCAGACCAATCCTCCTCCTTCTCACTGACCTTAAACCCTTTCATTTTATGTATCTTCACAGTTAGATATTCTAAGTTTCTGCTATTTTTTTATTTTTTCCTTCCTAGCTCTTCTGCATTTTTCCAATTACTCGCTATAACCTGCCTGCACTTCATAACCGGGTTCTGCACTTCGTAAGACTGTAGCAAGAGCCCTGCTGGATCAGGGCCTAGCAAGTCCAGCATCCTGTTCTCTTAGGATACCCAGGATGAGAAGCCTGCATGCAGAATCTGAGCACAAGGGCATTTCCCAGCCCTGTGGCTTCCAGAAACTCGTATTCAGAAGCTTTTCTTCCTCCAGCGCCGGAGACAGACCAAAGCCATCCTGGCTAGGCTAGCAGCCATCTCCACCTTCATGAATTTGTCTGAATCTCTTCTAAAGCCATCCAAGTCGGTGGCTGTCACTGCCTCCTGTGGCAGGGAGTTCCACAGTCTAACTACGTGCCGCGTGAAGAAGGACTTTTTGTCCTGCCGCCTGCCTCTGGCTGGTCACACAAGCGTGAGAGGTCCTCACACGATCCCGCAATTTGCCATCACTGTCAGTCCAGACGCCCAGTGTGAAGGTGTGCTGGAAAATGCAACCCGCTGGTTGGCTACCCGAGCTTCGGAAAGGAGCATCTCCCTGGGTACCAAAGTATTTATGTTCAGGCTTTGGCTGGGCTCCACCCACCCAAGCTGCCCATTGGTCCCTTCCTAGCCAGGAAGTCCTATAAAGGGCTTCCTGTTCCGACTCAGGCGTTGGTCTTTCCTGGCACAGCTGCACAGACTCCTGGCATCGTTCCGGACTCCTGTTTCCTGCCTTCAACAGCCATTCTGCGGGCCATTAAAAACAAGAGAGTAAAATCAAACGGCTGTTCTGGCCGCATTTGTCCAGCAAGAGAGTGCAGCTTCCTCCTTCCCCCACAAAAAATAAAAAAAGGAATTCTGAAAGGAATTGGATGCATCAGATCTCCAGGGCACCCAAGACCCCGGCATTATTGGCAGCTGATGTGCTTTATTCTTCAACTGTTATCTTCTTCTTCTTCTTCTTCTTTGGCGATCCCTCGTAGCCGAGTATGATCGTCTTCCATAAACACGGTTTAAACAATGAGTCCGTAAGTGACTGTGGAGACCAGTTCTGGATCCACACGTCCTTCCACAGTGGGGACATTGGTTTCCAGGCAGGAGTTGATCACTGTGTGGATTTGCCAAGTGTGCCTTCCTCTTAGCACATTTCTCCCTTGCGTCCTGAGTTCGAGTGTCTTCAAAGCCCAGGACACCTTTGGTAAAAGCTGTTCTCCAACTGGAGCGCTCGCAGGCCAGGGTTTCCCAGTTGTCAGTGTTTATGCTACATTTTTAAAGATTTGCCTTGAGACAGTCCATAGGACAAGTGTGTTTTGGGACATCTCTGATCAAATTTGTTGTCCATGCGCTGGATTACTGCAATGCGCTCCATGTGGGGCTGCCCTGGGGCCTGGTTCAGACGTTCCAGATGGTCAGAATGTGGCAGCCACATGGCTGACGGGAGCGGCTGGTCGAGAGCATGGGGCGGCAATTGCAGCCCGATGCCTGATACTACTGAGCCGGGTTCAAGATCCTCATATTCATTTACAAATCCCCAAACAACTTTGGTCCAGGGTTCCTCAGGGATCACTTGATCCCTTCTATCCCAGCTGGATCATCGGCAGGAGCATCGCTGGTTGTTCCCCAAACTGGTGAGGCTCATTTGGCAGCGACGAGACAATGAGCCTTTAGTGTTGTCAGCCGAGTGCTTTTCCCCTCTGAATGCATGACTACAGTATTAATTATCAGAGCCAAATGGAATATGCCTGGCAATAACATTTCATTACATTTATCCCAAATTTTAATAGCTGCATCCTGAATCTTCCTGCTTTCGCTCTTTCTTGTTTACTGAACCACTTCCAGTCTCTCCCCACACATCTATAGTTAATCCCCTGCTCACACATCCATGGGGTCTACCCATGGGAATATTTCTGTGTCAAAGTGTTGCCATTAACTTCACGGGCATTTTCTCACTTTTTGGGGAACTTGTGTTTGGGTGGGTGCCTAAACAAGGCTACTTGGCTGCACTGAGGCCAAGAGGCCACCTAGTGGTTTTGCAGCAGAGGCGATGTTCAAATCTGGGATTTTTGTCTCAGCTCGGAAAAGGCAGAACTTCATCCTCCTAACAGACAGGGCTCAGCACCAGTAATCCTGGGGCATTTGGTTCCAGAATCCACATGCCAGGCTCTGGAATGGCTTCCGAAACAGAAAGAGATCCATTTCCCATGGGCCTATACTGCAGTGAAATTTACTTGGCTGGTTGTATATTTTAATTTTCCCGACTTAAGGAGCATGTCAGGACTTTCCCGGGCAGCCTCCCTTTGCTCATCCAGAACAAAATGTTTCTGGAAGGCATTCAGAGCACTCATTTTCTCCCACCAGCCTGGTAAGGAGAGAGCTGGCTCCGGTGGCACTTTCCCATCAACGGCAGCTGAGTGTCACAGCCAGCATGCGAGGAGGGAGGGGGGTAGCAAATGGGGCAGCCGCCAGGACCTGTCTCTTGGGCCCAGGAAGCAAGCTGAGCGGCAGTCCAGCAGACATACACCTGGCTGAGCCCTCGGATGGGGCTCTGCACTGGATCTGGCACAGAGATCTTGCATAGACCTCTCCAATAAAAGACAGGAGGTCATAATAGCCCAAGGGGCTGGTGACGTCCAAGCCATGTGTGCTCTTCAGGTCTTCTTTTTGACCTTTAAAGCCCTTTGTGGCTTAGGGCCCTCGTATTTCCTGTAAAATACCCCGCAGAGGACCTTAAGGTCCATGAATATCCATAGTTTAGAGGTCCCGGGCCCTAAAGAAGTAAGATTATCCTCCACCAGAGCCAGGGCCTTCTCAGTGATGGCTCCAACCTGGTGGAACGCTCTGTCCCATGAGACCAGGGCCCTGCAGGATTTAACCTCCTTCTGCAGGACCTGTAAGACAGAGCTATTCCGCCTGGCTTTCAATTTCAACATAGCCTGATCGTTTATTCCCCTTCCTTCCCTCCCCCTCCCCTTTTTATGAAGATTACCCGCTCTGGGATCCCACAGCTAATTCTCCCCTGGCCTCCCCACGGCCCAAATAGGACTAATTCAGCCAGCTAGCCCTGGTGATCATCTAATGTTTATTGGATGGATTTCCCCCCTAAATATGATTTTTGAATTCTGAATTTATTGTTATTCACGTTTTATACTGTATTTTATGCTGTTTTTTGTTGTATCAATTAAGTGTTTTAAATTTGTTGTTAGCTGCCCTGAGCCCAGTTTTCTGAACTGGGAAGGGCGGGGTATAAATAAAATTATTATTATTATTATTATTATTATTATTATTATTATTATTATTATTATTATTATCTTCTTTCTCCTCCTTCATTCCCTCTTCCATCATGGCTCACTGTCACCCCAAGCTCCTTCACCACCTCTTTCCCAAGGTCTCACTGTATTTATCCGGAAGATATTTATATTTTGAGGAGACCGTGCTCTAATGTGGTTTCCTTTCCTGCCTCTGTTTGCTTCCCCCTCTCTAAGCTCTTTGATGGCTGAAGAACAGCCTTGAGTTTCCTAGTCCTAATCTGTTGGAAGGAAGTGATAATACTTGGCATCTTTTGATGTGGGACATTGTTTTAAGAAAGTGAGGCACTGGGAGAGGTAGCTAATGAATAATCTGTACGCAGCTAGTAGCACGGAGGCAGTCAGGCAAGCCACACAGGTTGTTGTTGTTGAGTTGCGTCCGCCTCTTCGTGACCCCCTGGACCAGAGCACACCAGGCCCTCCTGTCTTCCACTGCCTCCCGCAGTTTGGTCAAACTCATGCTGGTAGCTTCGAGAACACTGTCCAACCATCTCATCCTCTGTCGTCCCCTTCTCCTTGCGCCCTCCATCTTTCCCAACATCAGGGTCTTTTCCAGGGAGGCTTCTCTTCTCATGAGGTGGCCAAAGGATTGGAGCCTCAGTTTCAGGATCTGTCCTTCCAGTGAGCACTCAGGGCTGATTTCCTTCAGAATGGAGAGGTTTGATCTTGCAGTCCATGGGACTCTCCAGAGTCTCCTCCAGCACCACAATTCAAAAGCATCCATTCTTTGGCGATCAGCCTTCTTTATGGTCCAGCTCTCACTTCCATACATCACTACTGGGAAAACCATAGCTTTAACTATACGGACCTTTGTTGGCAAGGTGATGTCTCTGCTTTTTAAGATGCTGTCTAGGTTTGTCATTGCTTTTCTCCCAAGAAGCAGGCATCTTTTAATTTTGTGACTGCTGTCACCATCTGCAGTGATCATGGAGCCCAAGAAAGTAAAATCTCTCACTACCTCCATTTCTTCCCCTTCTATTTGCCAGGAGGTGATGGGACCAGTGGCCATGATCTTCGTTTTTTGAGGTTGAGCTTCAGACCATATTTTGCCCTCTCCTCTTTCACCCTCATTAAGCGTTTCTTTAATTCCTCCTCACTTTCTGCCATCAAAGTTGTGTCTTCTGCATATCTGAGGTTGTTGATATTTCTTCTCTCGTGCCGCTAGATGGCAGCTTTGAGGCACAAAGGCACCCGCAAATCCGCCCTCCGGGCAGCGTGGAGGCGAACAAAGGATTGCTCTCCTGGAGCCAAGCGATGCTGTGGGGGGGGGCATGTATGGAATCTCCCCTAGGACACCTGCTTCGGATGCAGAAGGTTCAGTCCCAGCAGCATCTCCAAGCAGGGCTGGGACGGGCCTTCTTTCTAGCCGAGACTTGAGGAGAGTCGCTGCCAATCAGTGTGGGGCATATGGAGCTTAGCTGGTCCAGGGGTGACTCCAGCGGACAGAGAATCATAGCATCATAGAACTGTAGAGTTAGAAGAGAATCCTAGAATCATAGAGTTGGAAGAGACCACAAGGGCCATCGAGTCCAACCCCCTGCCAAGCAGGAAACCCCATCAGAGCACTCCTGACATATGGTTGTCAAGCCTCTGCTTAAAGACCTCCAAAGAAGGAGACTCCACCACACTCCTTGGCAGCAAATTCCACTGTCGAACAGCTCTTACTGTCAGGAAGTTCTTCCTAATGTTTAGGTGGAATCTTCTTTCTTGTAGTTTGGATCCATTGCTCCGTGTCTGCTTCTCTGGAGCAGCAGAAAACAACCTTTCTCCCTCCTCTATGTGACATCCTTTTATATATCATATCACCCCTTAACCTCCTCTTCTCCAGGCTAAACATACCCAGCCCCCTAGCCGTTCCTCATAAGGCATCGTTTCCAGGCCTTTGACCATTTTAGTTGCCCTCCTCTGGACACGTTCCAGTTTGTCAGTGTCCTTCTTGAACTGTGGTGCCCAGAACTGGACACAGTACTCCAGGTGAGGTCTGACCAGAGCAGAATACAGTGGCACTATTACTTCCCTTGATCTAGATGCTATACTCCTATTGATGCAGCCCAGAATTGCATTGGCTTTTTTAGCTGCCGCGTCACACTGTTGACCACATATGTGGTGTTGGACCTGTAAAAGGGTAAAAGAGCATTGGGAAATGATTTATAATGAATTGGGGGGGAAATGTTTAAAATTACTTTTCCCAAAAACAATAACACAGAGTCCTTTTTGTTGGGGATAATTCAGATGGAAATGCCCAGGTGTCAAAAAATGATATTTATGTATGCTGCTACTGCGGCCCGTGTTTTGTTAGCCCCAAAATGGAAAATGAGCGAGGTCCCGACTAAAGAAGAATGGCAACTTAAGTTGACGGAATATGCGCAGCTTGCGGACCAAACATAGAGAATAAGAGAACAAGAAGAACATACGTTTAGAGAAGATTGGAAGATGTTTATTGAATATATGGGGGGAAACTGTGCACACTTGAAAACGCGGACAGCAATCAGATATATTCAACAGTGTAAACAAGTCTTGATGCATGTATTAATGGAATACTGAATGTAAAATAGGCAGGGATTTATGATATGCAGATTGAACCATGGAAAGAGAAGAAAGGAAGTCATTGATATTTTAAGGTTGTTTAAATGAATATTTTAAATTGTAAAATGGAAAACTGAAAATTGTAAAATAGAAAATTATGTACAAATTATTGTTTTTAGAGGGGTTCCTGAGGGTCATCTAGTCCAACCCCCTGTCCTGCGTGAGGCTCAAACCCGTGACCCTGAGATTAAAAGCCTCATGCTCTACCGAAGCTGCGTTACATTGAGTCAGACCATGTGGTCCATCTAGCTCAGTATTGCCTGCACTGACTGGCAGCAGCGGCTTTCATAGAATCATAGAATTGGAAGGGACCCCCGAGGGTCATCTAGTCCAAACCCCCATCCGCAATGTGGGGGTCACAACTCTCCAGGGTTTTTGGCAAGAGCCTGACCTGCAGATGCCGTTGAGGACTGCACCTAGGAAATGTCTGCATGCAAAACAGATGCTCTACCCACTAAGCTACAGACCGTTCTTCCCCCACAGCCAGGGTCCTGTGTGTGGTGTGACAGGATTTGAACTCAGAGCCTGGTCCTGCAGGAGGGGGAGGGGGTCATCCTGTTCTCCTGCTGCAGCATTTTCTCAATTAAAATTCCATGTGCGCCCCCCCTCTGCCCCCTTCTTTTCTTCAAAGCCCAGGACACCTTTGGTCGAGGCTGTTCTCCAACTGGAGCGCTCGCAGGACAGTGTTTCCCAGTTGTCGGTGTTTATACTACATTTTTTAGATTTGCCTTGAGACAGTCTTTCAACCTCTTTTGTTGACCATGACAGGCAGAAGAAATTATGTTACAGCTACATAAGCAAAGCTTGCTAGTACATTCCTGTATTTTAAACTGAGGCCTAAGAAGCAAACTCCAGCCGTGACACAGAAATAAGATGAGCTGCCATGTTGACACTGGGCCATGCACATAATATAATCCCATACGCTTTTAAATTGTGGCTCTTGGGGGCGGTTTTTGATTTTGTTTTTATTTTATATACTATGATCTTTTTATGTGAATCGCCCTGAGACCTCCGGGTATAAAAGGTAAAGGGTAAAGGGACCATTAGGTCCAGTCGTGACCGACTCTGGGGTTGCAGCGCTCATCTCGCTTTATTGGCCGAGGGAGCCGGCATACAGCTTCCGGGTCATGTGGCCAGCAGGACTAAGCCCCTTCTGGTGAACCAGAGCAGCACAAGGAAACACCGTTTACCCTTCTGCCAGAGGGGTACCTATTTATCTACTTGCACTTTGACGTGTTTTTCCAACTGCTAGGTAGGCAGGAGCAGGGACCGAGCAACGGGAGCTCACCCCGTTGCGGGGATTCGAACCGCTGACCTTCTGATCGGCAAGCCCTAGGCTCTGTGGTCTAACCTACAGCGCCACCCGTGTCCGGGTATAGGGCGGTATATAAATTCAATAAAGAAGAAGGAGAAGGAGAAGAAGAAGAAGCTGATGTACACTTCAAGAAATCATGACGCAGAGATTCAAGCCGGAACTCTAGGTTTGTGCAAGTACAATGAATCGCATACTAAAAACATTTTCGTTCTAAGCAAGCCTACCCAGATCCCTAGAAAGCTTAAGTTTATTGCTGGTTTCAATTTTTTGAATGTTTTACATCCATGGTTCTCAAAGTCGGTGGTTGCACCCTTCCTGGGGAGGGGGACATGGGGTTGCTACAAGGCAAGGGGCAACTGAAGGTGTAAATTAGGTGTAAATTCCCTGTTCAGGGAAGTTTTTTATGTTGGATGTTTTATCCTGCTTTTAATATTCTGTTGCGAGCCATCCAGAGTGGCTGGGGAAACCCAGCCAGATGGGCAGGGTATAAATAATAAATTATTATTATTATTAATTACTATCAGAATTTGAAGAGCTAACATGGCGGGATCACGTCTGTCAGTGTTGTCAAATTAATTAAACTAAATAGCTTTACTTGGTTTTGAAGACTCTAAAAGTGCAATTGACTGTCACTGTTTTGCATTTTATTGTCTAATAAAATGGAGTCGTGCAAACTGCAATTGTGAATGATGTTTTTTATAGCGTAGGGTGGGGAGCACTGGGGATGAGTTTATGGAACCAAGAAGGCAGAGGTCCGAAAAAGTTTGGGAACTACTATTAATATTTTTATTTATTACATTTTTATACCACCCTTCATCCGAGGATGACAGGGCGGTTGACAGTATAAAAACACAAAGATACGTAACGTAATAACAAACAAAATAATAACCTCCCAACACGAAGATTGTTTTCAGTCAAAGGCCTGGGAGAAGAGGGATGTTTTCACCTGGTTCCAAAAGCAATGAAGGCACCAGGCAAGCCTCCCTGGGGAGAGCGTTCCACAAATGGGACGCCACTACAGAAAAGGCCCTTTCTCATGTTGCTTCCCTCCAGACCTCTTGTGGAGGAGGCACACAAAGAAGTTTTATAGTTGTTTTCATTGTTTTTACCAAACATTTTAATGTTTTATACTTTTCACAAACTGCTTTGAGGGTTTGTGTTTTTCTTCAAAATCAAGCAGCATGAAATAAAAATACCGTAAAAAGCCTGAAGCTTTCTTGTTAGGGATTGTAGGAAAAGACCTGCCAAGGAAATTAAAAAACATTTTCATATACGCGACAACGGCAGCAAGAGTCTTAATAGCACAAGAATGGAAGAATGAGGAAACCCCGACCAAAGAACTGTGGCAAGAGAAGCTGATGGATTATGCGGAATTGGCAAAACTGACACCTGAACTACGGGATAAGGACAACTGTGACTTTAAAGAAGAAATGGGAACCTTTTACAAAGTACTTAAAGAAACAACAAAATGAACTGGACTCTCAACTGTTTTGAATAAACATTCACAAACTCTTTACTGGTAATATACTGATAGGTAAATTGAGGATCTTTACAACTCTATAACATGCAGAGAATAATATGTGCTGAAAAACCAGAGAGAGGAGCTGAGGGAAGTCTGGGTTGGGTGGGATCTTTTTAGGGGAGAGGGAAATGGGGAGGAAAAAAATTAGGATGATGTATTTTTGATAAATTGTTAATTCTTGAAATTCCTAATTAAAAATATTTTTAAAAAGAAATAAAAATACTGTAAAAGAAATAAAAATACTGTAAAGGAAATATTTTTTTTAAAGCTCTCTGCCCCCCCTAGCACAACGAACCCACTTAAAAGCAGCAGCATGCTTTTTGCAGTTAGGAAAGTGATGGGGAATTCCGTTGGGAAGCATGAGATGAGCCAAGAATGTGAAGCTGTATAAATATCCCACAAGGAAACTGGGATGGAAGCAGGATGAAGGCTCGCGGTAATAAAACCGCCCCGTAAAACAAATGGGAGAATATATATATATCCTTTGGAGTGCAACAGAAATTTTGTTTCCCTTTGACAGAAGCACTTCCTGGGGGGAAATCATCTGGGCCTCTCAGCTCGTTCCTGTTTTGCACAACCTCATTCCACAGATGTGGCAGGAATCAGGATGCTCAGGTCTCCCAACATTTCCATGCAGGAGAGAGAGGGAGTGAGATCAGCAGGCTGAAGGGAAGTTGCAGAAGGAGAAATGAAATATTTTGCGGAGGGGGGTGTGGAGAACCTTCCAAAATAATTCTGTACCACATTTAAAAGTTTGGGGCTCTGGAAAAGCTACATGCAGGTGATAAGAAGATTTTGTTGAGGAAAGAAACAGGGAGAATAAAAATAGTGGGAGGCTCTGGAAACCCCCCCATGGGCTTGATGGGAAGGGAAGGGACAGAATTTGGAGATGCTCACTCGGACGTCCTTGCAAGCGTGTTGGCAAAGGAAAGTCCTTGATTTCTTAACACAAATTAACACCACCTGCTTATGATTTTGTAGCAAATGTGTGTAACTTGTTGCTTTCAGATAGTCATTCCAGTTGCCCCTTTAAGTGAAAGAGTGATAACAATTAACAGAGATCTCTGCAGATTTTGAGCCGGTATATGCGGACTTATATACAATTTGTACATATACAGTGGTACCTCAGGTTAAGGACTTAATTCGTTCCAGAGGTCTGTACTTAACCTGAAACCGTTCTTAACCTGAAGCACCACTTTAGCTAATGGGGCCTCCCGCTGCTGCCACACCACCAGAGCACGATTTCTGTTTTCATTCTGAAGCAAAGTTCTTAACCTGAAGCACTATTTCTGGGTTAGCGGAGTGTGTGACCTGAAGCGTCTGTAACCTGAGGTACCACTGGAATTGATTTAAATGTTGACTGTCTCTGGGATGTATTGTCCTTTTTTACAGTCCCTGAGGAAGGCCCCCTCAGCAACAGGCTGAAATGCATTGGGCTTTAAACAAAACAAAACAACTCTCCTTTTGTCAGCATCTTGAGATACTGGGTGTGTTCCCATGACCATTTCAGCCGCTTCCACCCACTGCTAAATTTTGAAGCTATGTTCGCACAACCGTCCCTGTCGATCCTGCCCTTTCTTGACAATTACTGCCACTGGGTGCATCCCCCAACCTCAAACCAGCTGGTGGGTTTCCCTATGGGGCATCTGTTTGGCCACAGTGGGGACAGGATGCTGTGTTAGATGCCCCCCCCCTTTGGCCTGATCCAGGAGAGCTATTCTTAAAGTCATTTGCAGCTGCAAAAGTCTTTGGGGAGGAAGCAGTGCTTCCTTTCCATTTGGCACACCTCCCTAGCCCCCCCCCCTCCTTGAAATCCTGCAATTTTCCACACCGCAAATGTCCCGGGCTTCTTTTCAACCTGCTTTTGCTGCACCATAGCACCAGAGTTCCCCTTCAGGCACACGAAACCCATAACATTGGAGATGCATCAGAGAATTAGCAGGATAACTGGACTCCTTGGCAGGTTTTGAATAAACATTCACAAACTTTTTAATCAGCAAAATAGTTTGAGGAGCTATACAACTTTGTAACATGCAGAAAACAGCATTCTTGGAGAAACCAAAGACTGGAAAGACTTGAGGGAAGTCGGGGTGGGGGGGTTGTGGGGGGGAGGGGGAAAAATGGGGGGGACAAGGATGATATGTTTTTGGATAATATGTCTTGTTATAATTTTGAATAAAATAAAAAATAAAAAAGAGAATTAGCAGGCTAAACCCACCGCTAAAGCGCGTTCTTGTAGCCTCTGCCCTCCCCCCTGCAAACCCCACCCCTTTGGGGGGTCCCATCAGGCTACAGCGGCAGGCAGAGGGTGCTCTGGTCTGTCCTGGGAAAAGCTGCAAGTCAGTTCAGAGGCTTATGAGCAAATGCAGGGGAACCTTAATAGCCTGAAATTCCTCCGGGGATATCAAGTCACTTCAGGTCATCACACGTGCAGAGTGGCCCATAAAAGCCTTTTTGTTCTGCAGTCCTGGCTGGGTTGGTTCCCTGTTTGAGACTGTTTTTGTCACTGGGGGGGGGGGCAAGAAATTCCCCTGCAATATATCTGCAATCCCAATAACTATAGAAAAGGAGAGAAAAGGATTTGCTGATTCGTGCCTACTCAAAAGCAGGCCCCGTTGGCACAAGATATTTGTGGGCATAACATACAATTGGAGGATCGGGGAAAACTGTGGAAAACAGATTTAAAATTTACAGACTGTTCTCTTTTGAAAGAAAACTATATGAAAATGATGAGTAGATGGTATATAACACCAGTACAGATAGCAAAAATGTACAAAACCGGGCCAAACATATGTTGGAAATGTAAAGAAAAGGAGGGGACCTTTTATTATATGTTGTGGGAATGTAGAGAATTAAAAATTTTTGGGAAATGATATATAATGAATTGAAGAAAATGTTGAAAATGACATCTGTAAAAAAACCAGAAGCATTTTTGTTAGGGATTGTAGGACAAGACCTGCCAAGAAAAATGAATAATTTATTTATGTATGTGACAACAGCGGCAAGAGTCTTGATAGCACAAGGATGGAAGAATGAGGAAATCCCGACAAAAGAACAAAAGAGAAATGGATGAACTATGCAGAACTGGCTAAACTGACATGCAAATTGCAAGACAAGGACAACTGTGACTTTAAAGAATAATGGGAACTTTTTACATATTACTTAAAAAGACAACAAAATGAATTGGACTCCTTGGCAGGTTTTGAATAAACATAACAAATTTATTGATTGTTAATGTAGTAGATAGACATTATAAGGATTTATACAATTTTACAGTATTCAAAGAACAATATGAGTTGAGAAATCATAGAGAGGAGCTGAGGGAAGTCTGGGGGGAGGGGGGGTATGATGGGGAGGGGGGGAAATGATGAATATGAGATGTTTTGATATTTTGTTATGTTGAAATTGTTATTATTATTATTTTTAAAGCAGGTCCCAGGTAAGGATGGCAGCCTAAAAAGGTTTCCTGCCACAACCCAAATACGAGAGTTGAAAAAGAGGACAGTGTGGCAGATCATCGTGAGACCCCCAAGTTACCGCAGCACTCAGATACTGGAATCCCCTGACAGAGCGCTTTTGAGAACAACACTGCTTTGGAGCATGTGCAGAGTGCCTTCACTGCAAAGGGTAGGGAAGCTTTATCCCATGAATGGCTGATACGTTTGGCAACATTGGTCTGCTGTGGCGGGAGGTGAAGTCAAAACAAGCATCCTTTGTTCCTGGGCAAGAAGGGTTGCCGGGTCAGGAGCATTCCAGACCCTGAGATTTCAGAGCCCAAAGGTGATATGAGACCTCGGGGCAGGCCCTGGTGAAGGGCAGCCCCCCCAGAATGCCTGTGCTATAATTTTCAACCAGCTGCTGGAGGGCTGAAGCTTGCAAGCTGTATGCACAGCCTTCTTAATTGTTTATTATTGTTATCTGCCACCACAATCTCCGAGCGGTGAGAGAATCCAGCACTTCTATTCAGGGTTTGATTTCCTTGGAATGAAGGCTGGCGGAGACTGTAGTGTCTTCAGGATATATGGCTTATTTTCACATACAGTAGATACAGCCTGAGCATAAGATGGAGGGGCGGGCAGCATTAACACCACAAAAGGTGCTGCTTCTCTACCCAGCTCTACCTCTCTTTCAAATCAGAACCAGTGAAGGCGCTGAAGGTCCTGTGTGAGTGTCTGGAGGTGGTTGGAGGATGGATGGCAGCTAATGGATTGAAGTTGAATCCTGACAAGTCAGAAGTACTGTTTTTGGGGGGACAGGGGTGGGCAGCTGTGGAGGACTCCCTGGTCCTGAATGGGGTAACTGTGCCCCTGAAGGACCAGGTGCGCAGCCTGGGAGTCATTCTGGACTCACAGCTGTCCATGGAGGTGCAGGTCAGTTCTGTGTCCAGGGCAGCTGTCTACCAGCTCCATCTGGTATACAGGATGAGACCCTTCCTGCCCGCAGACAGAGTGGTGCATGCTCTGGTTATCTCCCACATGGACAACTGCCATGCGCTCTATGTGGGGCTACCTTTGAAGGTGGGGGCCTGGGAGTGGCCTCCGAAACTCCCAGTACGTTTCCAAGCACAATTCAAAGTGTTAGTGCTGACCTTGAAAGCCTGAAACGGCCTCGGCCCTGTATACCTGAAGGAGCGTTCTGCCTGGACACTGAGATCTAGCGCCAAGGGCCTTCTGGCGGTTCCCTCACTGCGGGAAGAGAAATTACAGGGAACCAGGCAGAGGGCCTTCTCGGTAGTGGCGCCCGCCCTGTGGAACGCCCTCCCACCAGATGTCAAAGAAATAAACAACTATCTGACTTTTAGAAGACATCTAACTATCTGACTTTCAGAAGACCCTTGAGACATCACTTAGGGGCAGCTCTTGCAACCCAGATCATTATTTTGGGGTGCTGAGGAGGCCACAAGTGGTCAGCTAAGGCCACTGTCCTACAAAGAAACTCATCTGACTAGTCCAGCAATAGAATCTTCTATTAGAGCCTCACCCTCGCTGGGTACAGGACCCCCAAGAATTGGATGGGGCTCAGGCCATCATCCAGACTGACCCCCCAAACTTACAATCTGATTACTCCATCCCACTCTCCAAGCAGTGAGTCCAGGCGTTCCAGGAGCCGACCAATGGTTTGGTTTCCTCAGAATGAGGGACAGCAGAGACTGTGGTGTCTTTATGATCTATGGTTTTATTTACACCTAGATGCAAACTGAGCCCAAGATGGAGGGGCTCAGAGGATTTTCACCCCAAAAGGTATTGCTTCTCCCATAGATTCAGCCTTGGCGTCAAGCATGAACCAAACATGGCTTTCACTTCTGCTTAATAACAATAATAATAATAATTCATTGCTTATATCCTGCCCATCTGGCCGGGCCTCCCCAGCCACTCTGGGCGGCTTCCAACAGGATATTAAGAACACAATAAAACATCAAACATAAAAAACTTCCCTAATCAGGGCTGCCTTCAGATGCTTATCTGCCTGCAGCCTGTTTCCAGCTCAGCTCTCGCACAACTGCCCTGGCTGTTGTTTCTCTCGAGCGTAACAGCCCAATGAGGGCCACCCATTTGCCCTCTGGCACACAGCAACTTATTTAGTGATATTAATGGTGATACTAACTAAGATCACAGCCACTGGTCCCATCACCTCCTGGCAAATAGAATGGGAAGAAATGGAGGCGGTGAGAGATTTTACTTTCTTGGGCTCCGTGATCACTGCAGATGGTGACAGCAGCCACGAAATTAAAAGACGCCTGCTTCTTGGGAGAAAAGCGATGACAAACCTAGACAGCATCCTAAAAAGCAGAGACATCACCTTGCCAACAAAGGTCCATATAGTTCAAGCTATGGTTTTCCCAGTAGTGATGTATGGAAGTGAGAGCTGGACCATCAAAAAGGCTGATCGCCGAAGTATTGATGCTTTTAGATTCAAGTGCTGGAGGAGACTCTTGAGAAGACTCTTGCAAGAAGATCAAACCTCTCCATTCTGAAGTAAATCAGCCCTGAATGCTCACTGGAAGGACAGATCCTGAAGCTTCATGAGAAGTGAAGACTCCCTGGAAAAAAACCTGATGCTGAGAAAGATGGAGGGCACAAGGAGAAGGGGACGACGGAGGACGAGATGGTGGGACAGTGTTCTTGAAGCTACCAGCATGAGTTTGACCAAACTGCGGGAGGCAGTGGAAGACAGGAGGGCCTGGCGTGCTCTGGTCCAGGGGGTCACGAAGAGGCGGACACGACTAAACAACTAAACAGCAACAACAACTTACATGGTTGCTACAGCTGTTCCTGCACAATGAAACCCGGTTCCATTGGATTTGAACCCTTGCTGGACCCAGGACCCCAGGAATTAGAAGGGACTCAGGCAGGAATTATGAGGACCAACATCCCCCCAAACCATCAGCATCATCAGCCCTCTTGCCCACCTGGAGACCCACACCTTCCCCCTGCCTACCTGGCGGTCTGGCTACCCTCTGAGTCCGATACAACCTCACTGCAGAGAAGGGTCCCAGGTGTGTCCCTTCCTCAAGCCCTTTCCAACTTTTGCATTTTCTGGAAGGGCTGGGGCTGGTGGGAGGAGAGACCGTTTGCTGCAGGCGAGGAAGAGGACGAAGAGGAGGAGGCTGGCTGCGGAACTGACAAACGGTCTCCTTTCACCAGAGACGACAAAGGGCCATCCAGGTGGAACCTGAGATAAAAAAAAAAGTGGGGTTGCTGGGAGGGGAGAGACAAGGAGGGGAGGAAGGCTTCCTTTCAGCCAGCAGCTGGAGTTTGGACAAGGCCACCTCTATAGATCACACCAAGTGGCCTTGGCTAGATTTTGTGATATGCAGAGGCAGCGAGAGAGGAGAGGAGATCGAGGCAGCAGCTGCCTCAGGAGCAGGGAGGTTTTGCAGCTCCACTTGGTTTTTTGGTTTTTAAATAATTTTATTAAAGATTTAAACAAAGCATATTATCCAAAAACATGTCATCCTTAACCCCCCCCCCATTTTCCTCCCTCCCCCACCCTCCCACACAAAAATAAATAGCAAAATAAATAGCAAAACCAAAAGTGCCAAATACAGTGGTACCTTGGTTCTTGAACTTAATCCATTCCAGAAGTCCGTTTAACTTCCAAAATGTTCGAAAACCAAGGCACAGCTTCTGATTGGTGCAGGCGCCCCGGAAACAATAGCTGACAGCCGCATCAGGATTTTGGTGTTTGGGAACCAAGGTACCGCTGTATTATTCTCAGGAACTTTGGAGTACTTTCTGTTTGAGGAAAAGCTGAAACGTGTCATAAAAGCGTCACACTGGAGAGTCACCCAAACCACCCTCTTGCTCAACACAAGACCTACAACACTGTTATACTAGAAGGAACATTGTTATGGGTGCCACATAATCTCTGTTCCACATTTGTAAGAATTCAATTGTTTCATGTGGCGGCATCTACCCTTTGGAACTCCCTGCCTATTGACATCAGGCAGGCGCTTTCAGTGTACTCTGCGAAAAACATTTTTGTTTAGGGAACCCTACTCAGATATGTAGAATGTTGATGTGTTTTCTAATCTGTTTTTAGTTTATTCCTGAGTTTTAAAAAATGCTTTAAATAGTTGTTTTTCACTGATCATTTTATTGTTCTCCTATACAGTGGTCCCTTGGGTTACAGACGCTTCAGGTTACAGGCGCTTCAGGTTACAGTCTCTGCTAACCTAGAAATAGTACCTCGGGTTAAGAACTTTGCTTCAGGATGAGAACAGAAATCAATCTCCGGCGGCAGCGGGAGGCCCCATTAGCTAAAGTGCTGCTTCAGGTTAAGAACAGTTTCAGGTTAAGAACAGACCTCCAGAATGAACTAAGTTCTTAACCCGAGGTACCACTGTATTTGTAAACAGCTTTAAAAAAAACACAAAAAAACCAATCAAGCCGTGTACAGATTTTATGAAATAAATGATAAATAAATGCAATGTATGGTTTTGCAGCTATGAGCCGACAACACAAGGCATATTTGTTAGCCCGTACAAATTATTGGTGAGTTTCTCCATCTATTAGTACCCCAATTGGGGCAATTTTTGAGGTGGTTTATTTAAGACCTCTCTTTGCCTTAAATATAATAAAAAGAAAATACATCTACCACTTTCAATTTTAGCTACTGGAGAGGCACGGTATAGATTGGCTTGAAGGCTACCATTTTGTCCATTTGCTCATGCTAAATTATCTTTATTGGGTAATCCAGATCTGACGACAGAGAGGCAGTCTTTCTTGTGTGTGAAATTGGTGGAATGTGGGATATATGGATTAGAGAGCATGGCAGCTTTGACAGGCAACACAAATGGCTACCGGTATTTCCGCCCTGGCAAGCGAAGTATGTTTGTGAATTTGGGGTTTTTTGTTTTTTAGAAAATTGCAATCCACTCTGGAATTGCTTTGAAATTAAGGGTGAGCATGGGATGTTTTAAGAATAAGCAAACAAGGGAGATAAACGGAGGGAACTAGAGCAAATATTTGGGTGTGCCCAGCGCCTGTCTCAGCGCAAACATGCATCTGTCTGTTTTTATACCACCTCCATTGTTGTGGTTCCCTCTAAAAGATCCCAAGAATTTTCATCTGATGAGACTGCTGGGAATTATCTGTCAGCTGCCGATAGAGTTATCTACTGTATCTTTCCCTGTCCTCTTGATGGGCAAGGACAAGGGACAGCTATCAAAATCTGTTAAAAGGCTGCTTCTTCTGCGATCCCTCGCAGCTGAGTAGGATTGTCTTCCATAAACACAGTTTTAACAATGAGTCTGTAAGTGACTGTGGAGGCCAATTCTGGATCCACACGTTCTTCCACAGTGGGGACATTGGTTTCTGGGGAGAGTTGATCACAGTGTGGATTTGCCAAGCGTGCCTTCCTCTTAGCACATTTCTCCCTTGCGTCCTGAGTTTGATTGTCTTCAAAGCCCAGGACACCTTTGGTAAAAGCTGTTCTCCAACTGGAGCGCTCGCAGGCCAGGGTTTCCCAGTTGTCAGTGTTTATGCTACATTTTTAAAGATTTGCCTTGAGACAGTCCATAGGACAAGTGTGTTTTAGGACATCTCTGATCAAATTTGTTGTCCATGTGCTGGATTACTGCAATGCGCTCCATGTGGGGCTGCCCTGGGGCCTGGTTCGGACGTTCCAGATGGTGCAGAATGTGGCAGCCACATGGCTGATGGGAGCGGCTGGTCGAGAGCAGGGGCGGCAATTGCAGCCCGATGCCTGATACTACTGAGCCGGGTTCAAGATCCTCATATTCATTTACAAATCCCCGAACAACTTTGGTCCAGGGTTCCTCAGGGATCATTTGTACTACATTTTTTTAGATTTGCCTTGAGACAGTCTTTAAACCTCTTTTGTGGACCACCAGCATTGTGCTTTCCATTTTTAAGTTTGGAATAGAGTAGTTGCTTTGGAAGACGATAATCAGGCATCTGCACAACAGGACCAGTCCAACGAAGTTGATGTTGAAGAATCATTGCTTCAACACTGGTGATCTTTGCTTCGTCCAGTACACTGGTATTAGTTCGCCTGTCTTCCCAAGTGATGTGTAAACGTTTTCGGAGACACCATTGATGGAATCTTTTGTGGAGTTGGAGATGGCATTTACAAGTGGTCCACGTTTCACAAGCATACAGTAAGGTTGCAATCTAATGCACACTTACCTAGGAATAACTAGTTCCTGAATTCAATGCAGTCGACTTCTGAGCAGGCAGGCATAGCGTGTCATTGCATGCCATACCAAATATATACACGATTAGGGATTTGTTAAGAAATCCACATTTAGTTCATTTGTGGGATTAGTTTGTGTTGGTCTAGGACCTGGTAGAAACCAGGATTCAAATCTCCACTCAGCCAGGAAGCTCACCTTGCCCAGTTGCAGTCTCTCAGCCTAATCTGCCTCACAGGGTTGGTGTGAGGATTAAATAGAACGCTGTACGTCACCTTGAGCTCCTTGGAGGAAAAAAGGGAAATCAATGCAATTAAAATTAGTGCGGCGGCAGCACCAACACTTTGGAACTCCCTGCCTGTTGATATCAAGCAGACGCCTTCACTTTTTTCTTTTCAGCACTTGCTGAAGACAGGGCAGTGCTGTTTAGGGAAGTTTTTAATGTTTGATGTTTTACTGTGTTTTTAATATTCTGTTGGGAGCCCCCCAGAGTGGCTAGGGAAACATGACCAGATGAGCGGGATATAAGTAATAAATTATTCTTATTCTTATTTTTATTCTTATTCTTATTCTTTTTATCCAGATGCTTTGAAAGTTTCTATGAGTTTCAGTATATTCTATCGTGGCTTTAACTTTCTGTACGTTTTACATTGTGACTGTAATTATTTTTTAGTGATCGTTTTATTGCTTTAGCTTTTCGTAAACCACTTTGAGGGGTTTTTTCCTGCGCTCAAGCTGTATTTTATGAAACAAACAAACAGCAAAATGGGCTGCTAGACTGAGGTGGTGGAATTCGACTTGCAGGATCAACTTGCAGGTGGGTGTATTTTTGAAACCTTCCTTCCTCAAGCAAGACGGCATCCTGTATCTTGTAAAATCATAGAATAGTAAAGTTGGAATGAGTCCACAGGGTCATCTAGCCCAACCCTTGCGACACAGGAATCCCAGGTTAGAAGCGGCCCACTTTTTTCAGCTCAAGGGCAATGTCAGGGCTGTCTTAAGCATATGCGGCACCGGGGTGCAAAGATCCACCTGGCGCCCCCCCCCAGGTTGCCCAGTCCCAGGCGCGAAGGAGGGTGGAGCTGGCCAGCTGCCTCAGTTTCTCGCTGGCTCTGTCGCCCCCGAACTGGCGGCAAAGAGCTGCCCGCGGCAGAAGAGCCCAACGCGGTGCTGTGATCAACGGGCAAGCTCTTCCCCGGACTCAACTCTCAGGACCCAGACTCTTAGTTTGGCGCCCCTGAGAGCCCTGCGCCCGGGTGCCCCGCCCCCCTAGCACCTATGGGTAAGACGGCCCTGGGCAACATTGAAGGTTGGCCAGTCCTCAGAAGATGGTGCGCCGGAGGTGGGAGTGGACATTCAGCCATTTATGTGCACACCTAGATATGCTTGCGACCCACGTCCGGATCCTAGGATCCCCCCACATTGTTATCAGTGGGGAAACTGCCATGATTCAGACCAGTCACACTCCAGTCGCTAATCAAGGACACCTCTGGACCCAACCACGGGGGGAAACCCTTGTCTGATTCATCATTTTCCTTCAGATAAAGGAAACAAACTTTCAGGAGGGTCTCCTGGCGCCTTCGTTGCACATCTTTAGGCACCAGGCAGAAACATTTCTCTCCAACTAGGAGTTCGGCTGATTAACATTCTATAGCTTTTTAAATATGTCTGTGGGAGGAGGAGCTGGTTTGTTTGTTCTTGTACTTGTTCTTGTCTTTATTATGTATCGTACCTTTCCATGTATAAAACTATGTTTTTTCCTTTAAAAATCATGCTATAAAGTTGGGGTCATCTTATACATGGATAGTGCCGTAGGGTGGACGTTTGATTGGTTGCTGCCGCAGCTGTCAACAACTATTGTGCGTGCATAGGTGCCGACTCCATGGGGCCTGAGGGGGCCCGAGCCCCCTCAAAAATTCGTTTGGGGGGGCTCTGCCCCCCCAATAATTTAAGAAAATTATTTTTTATTTTCCTTGTTTGACGATAGTTACCTTTTAAAATACATTCAGGAATGAGTTAAAACAAAGCCACTCCCGATCTAGAGAGGGGGTGGGGTTGCGGGCTCTCGACCCATCAACAATCTCGCGGGGCTGGTGTCAGCCCCGTGAGAAGAGGGGATTCCCCCTAGCTCATTAATATTCACCGCCCACGGCGGCAGACAATCGGCTGCCGCAAAGGGCGGGCCCTCACAGGTTTACTTAAGGTCGGGGCAGCCCGGGGCTCGCCCCTTTCGTTCCCCCAGCAGCAGCGGTTTGGAGGTCTTGGGCCCCCCCAATATTTTTTATAAGTCGGTATGGCCCCCCCCAATATTTTTTATAAGTCGGCGCCCCTGTGTGCGTGTTATTGGTTTTTGCATCAATGGGTGGTGTTGATTGGCTGACGCTTTGGCAGTTGGGCAGGTGCCCAACTCTGTGCGATCTCCCCTCATTTTCTTAAATTTGAGTCCCCCAAAATAGGGGGCGTCTTATACATGGAGGTGTCTTATAGACAGAAAAGTACGGTATTTTGTGTTCTCATTTTGTATTTTTCTGTTGTGTACCGACCTGGGAGCTTCAGATGAAGGGCGATATACAAATTTGATAAATATTACTACTAATAATAATAAACATGGATTTCATTTCAGTGATCATTCTACTCAAAATATATCCTGACCTCATTCAGCCCTCCCAATGCTACTTTGATATAGATTGACATATTTCCATTTTACCATTGACACGTCCAGAATGGGACATAGCAAACTCGCAGTGCACATGTTCACTGCCAATTAATGCATGCAGCCAATTAGCACGCCAGAAGGGTAGGCTGAGCATTGTTCAGCTGTCAATCCCCTTCCCTGAGTGGTCCCTGCACATATATTAATTTGTACATGAGAAGCAAATTGAACCTTTCCCAATCTCTCCAGCAGAAGCTCGCAGGCATGTTGACAAAAGAGGGGGCTGAATGTGCCCCGATTCCTCACTCCACCCCCCAAAAAATAAAATAATAATACAGATCCCAAATCAAAATTATTTACCTCATTTTATTTCATAAAATGTATACATTGCTTGACTGTAAAGGGAAAAAAACCATCACAGCAGTTTACATGAAAAGATAAAACAATAAAATTAGCAAGAAAAAAAATAGGAAGAATTTAAGACATTTGAAAGGTTAAAGTAACGGAAGACTAGAGGTAAAGGTAAAGGGACCCCTGACCATTAGGTCCAGTCGTGACCGACTCTGGGGTTGCGGTGCTCATCTTGCTTTATTGGCCGAGGGAGCCGGCGTACAGCTTCCGGGTCATGTGGCCAGCATGACTAAGCCGCTTCTGGCGAACCAGAGCAGCGCACGGAAAAGCTATTTACCTTCCCGCTGGAGCGGTACCTATTTATCTACTTGCACCGACGCGCTTTTTGAACTGCTAGGTTGGCAGGAGAAGGGACCAAGCAACGGGAGCACAACCCGTCGCAGGGATTCGAACCACCGACCTTCTGATCAGCAAGTCCTAGGCTCTGTGGTTTAACCCACAGCACCACCCGCGTCCCTTTTAACAGAAGACTAAGAACAGAGTAAAACCTGCATCGAATTTCTAAGCATCTGGGTGGGTTTGTCTGAACAAAAATGTTTTCAGCATGTGCTAAAAAGGATACAGTGGCGGCGTCAAGAGGCAGGGAGTTCCAAAGTGTAAATGCTGCTACACTAAAGTATTGATTTCTCACAAAGAGGGATGGATGCTTGTGATGGAGGCCCCTTTCCAAGTCCACAACTTTTGTTTGTATGTTTGTATATTACGTGGTCAATGACTCTTTTGCTCCCCCCATAGATGCTTGACCACTCGCAGGCCTTGGAGGGTGTCTGAGGAGCAGCTCCAAGATATCACGAAGCCGCCTAGTCTCCTTACTCATGAGGAGAGCTGGAGGGTGACTTGCTAGCCTTCTACTGACAAAAAAAATGCAGTCAAATTTCAAATGTCTGTTCTCCAAATCCGTTGGATTTATTCCATCCACTCCTGGCAGCCATCCTAGTCCAATTAAGATTTTATTTGCAAAAGAGGGGTTGAGAGGGAGGATAAACAAAACTAAAACAAAGGATGTCCTGTGAACGCGGCCATGTGGAGACAGAGAGAGGCCCAGAGTGAGCCTGGAGAATCAAAACTCTCTGGTTCCTGCATCTTTACAAGGGAAGAGTCCCTCGCCAGAGTTGCCAACTGCTCCTGTGCCTTTAACAGCACCTTAATCTGCAAGAAGCACCACCAGCTGATGCTTGTTATGGTGTTGAAAACTCAAGCAGCTGTGTGGGGGGTGATGCGTTTGTTTTAAGTGCTCTGGCAGAACCCAACATTCACGACTGCAGATAAGAAAACTCTATGTGCTTCAGAGCAACACATTCCTGGCTCTCCCTCTCAAAGAGCCAGGAATCAAGGCCAGGAGTCTGGTTTGGGCATCGATGCCCGGGGTCTCTTTCCAGCATCTGGAGACAGGACTGTGTCAGGTTCGGGACAGTCCAGGTTCACAAAGGTGTAGGCAAACTGAGACGGGCCCAGGGGAGGGCCACAAAGGTGTGCAGAGGTCCAGAAATGAGTCTTAGGAGAAGGGATGGGGCTTAAAGGCCCCATATACTTTCTTGGGCATCTTCAGGAATGGCTGAGTCTGAAACTGTGGAGAGCTGCGTCAGTGTGGGCGACACTGAGCTGGATGGCACAATGCTTGCACTTCTATAAGGCAGCTTCTGTTTTCCTAAATGGGTATGTTTAGTCTAAAGAAGAAAAAGGGGGTGAAAGCCCTCTCCAAATTCCTGGAGGAGTCACCTAGAAGGGGGCTATTGGTGGCTACTGAACACGGTGACTATGCTCCCTAATAATAATAATAATAATAATAATAATAATATTTATACTCCACCCACCTGGCTGGGTTTCCCCAGCTACTCTGGCCAGCTCCCAACAGAATATTAAAAACACGATAAAACATCAAACATTAAAAACTTCCCTAAACAGATGCCTTCAGGTGTCTTCTAAAAGTCAGGTGTTGGGAAAGATGGAGGGCACAAGGAGAAGGGGATGACAGAGGATGAGATGGTTGGACAGTATTCTCAAAGCTACCAGCATGATTTTGACCAAACTGCGGGAGGCAGTGGAAGACAGGATTGCCTGGCGTGCTCTGGTCCAGGGGGTCACGAAGAGTCGGACACGACTAAACAACTAAACAACAACAACAGTTGTTTATTTCCTTGACATCTGATGGGAGGGCGTTCCACAGGGCGGGTGCCACCACTGAAAAGGCCCTCTGCCTAGTTTCCTGTAACTTCAATTTTCACAGGGAGGGAACCGCCAGAAGGCCCTCAGAGCTGGACCTCAGTGTCCGGGCTGAACGATGGGGGTGGAGACGCTCCTTCAGGTATACTGGACTGAGGCTGTTTAGGGCTTTCAAGGTCAGCACCAACACTTTGAATTGTGCAAAACATACTGGGAGCCAATGCAGGTCTTTAAAGGACTGGTGTTATATGGTCTCGGCATATTGGAGGCACCAATGTTTCTGTATCCCAGTTGCTGGAAACTGCAGGAGGGGGAAGAGTTGCTCACGTGCTCAATTCTGCGGCCGCTTTGAGAATAGGACACTGAACTAGATGGGTCACTGGCTTGATCTAGCAGGCTGTTCTTATCTTATCTACTTACTTGTTCACTGCTGCCTCAGAGGACGGGATGAGAGCTGATAGACTGAGGTTAAAGGAGGAGCGGACCAAGGATGATGACTAACAGTCAGGGATCATAGAATTGTACTGCTAGAAGGAACCCTGAAGGTTCTCTAGTCCAACCCCCTGCAATGCAGGATTTTTTTTGGCCAATGTGGGGCTGGAACCCACGACATTTGGATTAAGTGACTACTCCTCAAACGACTGAGCTCATGGGAGCTGGAGTCCTGCCACCCCCAGAGGGCCGTGACAGGCTTCCCAGCCCCCCACAAATTCTAGCCAGTTCCACTGAAAACAAGGAGACCCAAGAGCTCAGGAAGAGACCTCACGCCACTGGTCAAGGACCCCTGGACGGTTAAGCCCAGTCAAAGGTGACTATGGGGGAGCCGGCGTTTGTCCACATACAGCTTTCTGGGTCATGTAGCCAGCCTCAGAGGTGTAGGGAGGTCAGGTGGTACCCGGTGCGGAGAATTTCTTGTGTCACCTCCCCCATTGATTCCCCCCCCCTGCAAAAATGGTTTTACAGTATTTCATATTTTCTAACAAAGGAATGTGGATTCTAGGCCTCTAATAATAACAAGTAGGTGACTGTGGACAGATACTTAAATCTACAGGATGGATTGTGTTTTGACTTGTGTTGTTTTATTTATATTTATTGTTTATTTATTTAATAAAATTTATTTTTTAAAAAACGTGAAAAGTGAACTTTTTTTTTTTGAAAATGCCTGCTCCACTGAATTGAAATTTCAGCCTTCACAACATAGGGAAACAGCCAATTAAACAGCTGTTTTTGTAGAGTGAAGATATTAACTGATATGCATGAAATTTCATATATAGCTATATAATCCCTAGTGTAGTAAGATAAGACCTTTGGAGCAGGCATTTTTTTTTAAAAAAAATGTTTTTTATGAACTGTCCTAGTAGCGCAGTAATTGTTCCTTGATAATTTGTCACACACACCCCTTCATGATAGCACCTGTCGCGATATGCCCACCGCCCCTTTTCCTATGCCCCTGGCCAGCATGACTAAACTACTTCTGGTGCAACGGGAAACCGTGATGGAAGCCAGAGCGCACAGAAATGCCGTTTACCTTGCCGCCACAGCAGTACCTATTTATCTACTTGCCCTGGTGTGCTTTTGAACTGCTAGGTGGCAGGAGCTGGGACAGAGCAATGGGAGCTCAGCACGTCGCAGGGTTTCGAACCGCCAATCTTCTGATCGGCAAAGTATGATATGAGTAGTATGAGCTACACCAGGTGGGGGGGGGCCCTCTGGCCCTCCAGATGTTGTCGGACTACAACTCCCAGTACCCTTGGCCACTAGCCCATGCTTGCTGGTGCCGATGGGAGTTGTAGGGCAGCAACATCTGGAGAACCAAAGGGTCTCCATCCTTGGTCTGCATCCCCTGGGGTGGGAAGCTGGGTGGAGGATGATGGGAGTTGGAAGACCATGGGACCCTCTCCAGGGTTTTCGGGAGGTCCTGGAGAAGAACCCTTCTGCCTGCAAATGGTGGGCTCTGGCTCTGACTAATCTGCGTAGGATTGCACCGCGCAACTGCAGTCATTTAATACATATACCGTAACCAAGACTGCAGCAAGCCAGCGCGCGCTTCGTTAGCCTAAGCCTAAGAAACGCTGAGGATGTGCTCTCCCCCGGGGAAAGCAGACGCGCGCTTCATTCTGATGCGCTTCGCCCTAGACATCTCCCTCTCTAAAAAGCCCCATTGTTTCCCACGCGGCTTACTCCCAGGTAACAGCGTGCCTCGCCAGCGGCACGCTCCTACTCAGAAGCAAGCCTCGGTGCCTCCAAGCGGGACTTACTCCCGGGAAAGCAGCTCCCACCATCGCCCTTTGCGCAGCGTCGGGTCTGCAAGCAGACGTAGCTCCCCTCGGCGCGCCCAGATGCGCTTGGGGATGGGCGCGCGCGTGTGCGGCTGCTTTCCTCTTTGCTGGGGGGTGGGGTGGGGGTGGGTCAGCCTTTTGCATTGTGGGTGGAAAAGGGCCCGGTAGCTCCGGATGAGGCCCCCTCCGTGCGCGGACTCCACCCCCTCTCGTCTGAGGCGCCTCGGAGGCGGGGTCGCCTTTTCTCTCCGTCTCTTATTAAAGAGGGGACCTGACATCACCCGCGCGCTAGAGAGAGGCGGCGGCGAGGGTGGCAGCAGCGGCAGCAGCAGCAGCTGGGCTTTGTGAATCGGCCTTTGTGAATCGGGCAGGGGGGAGGCGAGGCCAGGCAAGGAGAAGGGGGGGCAGCAGCAGCAGCTGGTCCGCCAGCCAGCCAGACAAAGGCAAGCCGAGGAAGGGGCCCCGCCAGCCAGCCAGGCAGCCTCCCGACGCCGTTTCCCCCTCTCGCCCGGCTTTTGCGCGCCCCGCCATGACGGCCAACGGCACTTCGGAGTCGCTCCAGATCCAATTCGGCCTCATCAACTGCGGCAACAAGTACCTGACGGCCGAGGCGTTCGGCTTCAAGCTCAACGCGTCGGCGCCCAGCCTGAAGAAGAAGCAGATCTGGACGCTGGAGCAGGCGGCCGAGGACTCGACGGCCGTGTACCTGCGCAGCCACCTGGGCCGCTACCTGGCGGCCGACAAGGACGGGCACGTCAGCTGCGACAGCGAGGCGCCCGCCTCGGCCGACTGCCGCTTCGTCATCCTGGCGCACGACGACGGGCGCTGGTCGCTGCAGTCGGAGCCGCACCGTCGCTTCTTCGGCGGCACCGAGGACCGCCTGTCGTGCTTCGCGCAGAGCATCTCGGCGGCCGAGAAGTGGAGCGTGCACCTGGCGCTGCACCCGCAGGTGAACATCTTCAGCGTCACGCGCAAGCGCTACGCGCACCTGGCGGCCGCCCGCGACGAGATCGCCGTGGACCGCGACGTGCCGTGGGGCCTGGACGCGCTGGTCACGCTGGTCTTCCAGGAGCAGCGCTACAGCCTGCAGACGGCCGACCACCGCTTCCTGCGCCGCGACGGGCAGCTGGTGGCGCGGCCCGAGCCCGACGCCGGCTTCACGCTGGAGTTCCGCGCCGGCAAGGTGGCCTTCCGCGACGCCGACGGCAAGTACCTGGCGCCCTCGGGCCCCAGCGGCACCCTCAAGGCCGGCAAGAGCGCCAAGGTGGGCAAGGACGAGCTCTTCGTGCTCGAGCAGAGCAGCCCCCAGGTCGTGCTGCGCGCCGCCAACGACAGGAACGTCTCCATCCGGCAAGGTGAGGCAGCCCAGGAGGCCGTTCACACGGGCGGCGGGCGGGCTCCGGGCGCGCGCGTTCCCTTGGTCAGCCGGGTTGGCTCCCCTCCTCCTCTTTCCCCGCTCATATGCTGATTCACACGTGCGTTACGTCGCACGTGTAGGTGGCTTGCCCCGGGATGCGCTTTCCCTCGCGGGAAGGGAAGAGCAGAACGCGTTCTCATGGGCGGCTTGGGCTCTCCTCCTTTGTTTCCCCCGCGTAGATGCTGATTCACACGTGCCGGGAGGGGGCAGGCTCCAAGTTCGTTCTTTCGTTCGCGGCTGCAAGTGGGAAACGTGTTCCCTTAGGCGTCATTGTCTCCCTTTCCCCACTCTGTTTATGCTGATTCACACGTGCGTAACTCCACGCGTGCATAACTTTGCGCTCTCCCGATGCCGGTACAATTAATGCCTCGCGGCCGGAGCGCCTCTCTTTGCAAGAAGTTGTTTCTAAGGAGATCCCCCCTTTTTTGCTGGAGGGGGGGCAATTCAGACGTGGAAATTGCAGGATTAGGCCCTCGAATGGTGAGCGCATGGGCGGAGCGGCCCTTGGGGAGCGGCAAGGGAAATGGAACTTTGTTCCCCAGGCGGAGGGGGCGTTTTCCTGCCGGGGGGGGGGAGCAGCAAAGGGGATCTTGTTGCAGGATTTCCCCCCTGTGCGACGGGATGGGCGGGAAATCCTTTCCCCAAAAACGTGGCACTCCGCGAAGTGGGAGGGGGGGCCTCCTTCCTGCCCTTCCGAAATGCCTTTGATCCAAACCAAGCCCTTTGTGAATGGGAAACAGGGAGCGGAAGGGAACAGTGAGTGGCGGAGATCCTGGCTTTGCAAGATGGGCACTCCCCCCCCCCCCCAGATACAGAATTGCTTTGTCTCCTTCGCCAACCCGTCTTCTGAGGAAGAGCCTGGTGGATCAGGCCCACCTAGTCCCACATCATAGTAGCCCAAATACCCTATAGAGCATAGGAACCTAGATAGACTGCTCCTGAACCAGGAGGTTCTGTGAGAACACCTGAAGGGTCCTGCTGAATCAGGTCAAAGGGGGCTCATCCAGATCAGCATCTTGCTCTCTCAGTGGCCAGCCAGGTGGCTCAATTGGGAAGCCCCTAGCCAGACGCCCCTCTCTCCTCCCCCAGAGCCCTGGGGGCCAGTCTGTAGCCCTGGAAGAGCATAGGGTGGGAACATAGAAGGCCATTGCTGGTTAGGGTCCTCCTCCAGATGGACTGGTCTTGAATGGAGGTCTTTCCAATGGAGATTGGCCGCCACTGGGCCCCCCTGGGCTAGCAACTAGGAGGGGAGGGCAAGCACAGGGCTCTCATTCTTCAGGTAGCCCTGCAGCAGCCCCCTCTCTTTCCTTTCTCGCCCCCCCCTTCTAGAAGTCTTTGCTTTCTCTCCCCCACTTCCATGTCTCATCAATTTAAGGGGGGGGGGGTATTTGCAAAATCCAAACCCAAAAAAGCAGGTCTACCAGTTGGTGTGGAAGCATCTCTGTGCACAAGGGGAGGTGGGCATCCTTTCAAGTTGACAACAGCATAAAAAACCTAATAATCCAGTTAATATTATTAGTTATTTGTTTGTAATAGTAATAGCTTATAGTTTATTATTTATACCCCGCCCATCTGGCTGAGTTTCCCCAGCCACTCTGGGCAGCTCCCAATCGAGTGTTAAAAACAACACAGCATTAAATATTAAAAGCTTCCCAAAACAGGGCTGCCTTCAGATGTCTTTTAAAGATAGGATAGCTGCTTATTTCCTTCACATCTGATGGGAGGGTGTTCCACAGGGCAGGCGCCACCACCGAGAAGGCCCTTTGCCTGGTTCCCTGTAGCTTGGCTTCTCGCAGGGAGGGAACCGCCAGAAGGCCCTCGGAGCTGGACCTCAGTGTCCGGGCAGAACGATGCGGGTGGAGACGCTCCTTCAGGTAGCTCAAGGTGACTGGTGCACATAGTTCTTCCCTGCTTTTTGTTGAATGCCCACAGTGACCCTGTGAGGTAGGTTAGGCTGAGAATCAGTGGCAGATCCCCAAGGTCACACATACACATGAATGGGGGGATTGGTAACCTGGTCTCTCTCAGACACTCGTCCGACTGTGTTCCCCCCCCCCAACTGGCCGTCTTAATCTTGTGCAATGCAGGGAAGCAGAGCATCATCTGGTCTGTGAGCAGCTGGAGTGAGCAAGCAAGTCTGTGCACATGCGCACCTGGTCACAGGCCCCCGCCCCACACGTGGTCCTCAGCCAGCAGCATCACTGTTCCTGCCTCTCCTCCCTGCATGCTGCCCCCTTCCCCTATGCTTTTACCACCCCCTCCCCCCTCTCTCTACCCACCCCCCACTCCAGGCCTGCCTTCTGCCTCTTCCTCAGCTGTCCTCTTCCACCTGCTGCTCAATTGCCTAAATGGGGGAGGGGGATGCTCCTCCCACCCGCATAGCACTGCCGGATCAAATTCCCTAAATCATCCCTAAATTGAGGGGACTTTGTGTTGGTGGTGCTAGGTTGGTTCTTGGGCGCATTGCGCACAAAGCATGGGCACCTTTTTCTGTGCATGACTTGTGAGTGGAGAAAACCTCACCAGGAAGCCTCATGGGACAGATGTGATTTTCTTTGGGGGGAGGATTGAGTTTGATTGCAACGCAAGCCACTAGTCCCTCTGATCTCCTCTTCCAAATGTGTTCTTTCCCCCCCTCTTTCTTCTCCTTTACAGCACCCCGATTTGTGCAGCTGTATCCCAGCTTTTTGTTTATCCCTCAAAGTGTGTTTCCTCCCCCCCCCCCACTGCCTGCTGGGTTTGTAGCATCTATTTTTCACAAGGAGCGAAATGGAGGAGGGGGTCTTTCACTGACCTCTACTCTGATAGCCCCCTCCCTTCAAATTCATGCTGTGTCTGATTTCTGTTCTGGGATGGGTACAGAGGCACCATAAGGTCAAAAATCCCCCCCCCAGCCCCTAGGCTTCTCTGAAGAAGAGAGCAAACTCTGCCTCCTGCTTAGTTTTAAATTTGGGGTGGGCAGTTGTGGCTATTGATGGTCTTCCTTGGGGCAAAACAGATCTTTTTCTTTTTCCTTTTCACTAATTGCATCGCTGCTGTCTGGGTTTTCCTAAACCTAGAAATCTCTGGCTCATTTTCCCTTTAAAAAGCTGACTCAACAGGAGATCAAAGGCGGCTAATTCCACCAAGAAAACCTTCCATCAGAGCTCGCACCCCGCCTCCCTTTTCTTTCTTTTTTAGAAAGCCAGTGATTACGTTCTGGAAGCAATTCACTCCTCTCCACCCCCCTTAAAAAAATTACAGAATCTCATTAAACAGCCTGTCTTTGTGGTGGAAGGAGCCATGAGAGGGTCTTAGCAGTTCCGTTTTGTTTGGTTTTTACTTTGGCCACTGAAAATTAAAGCAAACCCTTAAAATTCTGCGCCTGGGCAGTCTGAATTCTGCAATATGTATGAATCATGAGGCCTAGGAACTTGATTTTTAAAAGGGCAAAGGAAGCTGAATTCTGTAGCCCAAACAGCAGCATCATTCCCCCCCTGCCCCCACCCCATAACCACCTGAAGAATTGTGGCATGGATCCATAACTGATTTTGGGGGTTACAGATAGGTAGCCGTGTTGGTCTGCCATAGTCAAAACAAAAAAAATTCCTTCCAGTAGCACCTTAAAGACCAACTAAGTTAGTTCTTGGTATGAGCTTTCGTGTGCATGCACACTTCTTCAGATACACTGAGTGTGCATGCACACGAAAGCTCATACCAAGAACTAACTTAGTTGGTCTTTAAGGTGCTACTGGAAGGAATTTTTTTGTTTTGATTTTGGGGGGGGTGCAGAGGGGTAGGCAGAGTGCAGTGCAGAACGCAGTGTATATGCAAGCCATAGTCAATGCCCGCTTAAAGCGCACAACTTTGCTCCAAAGAATCCTGGGAGTTGTAGTTGGAAAGGGTAGCTCCATGCGGCTGGAACTACAGTTCCCAGGATTCCTTGGGGGCAAAGCCACAGACATTGAATGTGCTTCAGAGTCTTGTGCTGTGAATCCTTTTGCCTAGCTGGGCTTTGCTGGAGGAGCCTGAAACTGACACAGTTCCGTGAATGGGTTTTAGCTGAAAATCTGAGCTGAGTGGCCGACTTCTTAGCTGACCTACATTGAAGTAGCACAAAGGGAGCTTTGCGCCTGCTGGCCGGCCCTTCGGCTGAGTCAGCTGCATGCCAAGCCTGTCCTTTGCCCCCCCCCCCCGTCTCTGGGCTTGCATGCCTGCAGCCGAGTGACCGCCTCAGAGTCCTGGCACAAGGGGGGGGGACAACAGAGCCCCTGAGGATTTATGGGGGCACAGCCTGGCTGGCTGCAGAAAGTATGTGTGCAGGCACATGCAAGATTGATGGTGGCAGCCTGCTGCTTAGGAACAGCCCTGGGTACCATTTTAACGAAAAAGAAAGCAGTTTGCTGGAGAGTTCTTAAAAATTACAGATAACTTTGGCTGGACCGGGGGGGCGGGGCGGCGGTTAAGACTAGGACTGGGGAGTTGTTGTTTAGTCGTGTCCGCCTCTTCGTGACCCCCTGGACCAGAGCACGCCAGGCACTTCTGTCTTCCACTGCCTCCCACAGTTTAGTCAAACTTATGCTGGTAGCTTCAAGAACACTGTCCCACCATCTCGCCCTCTCTCGTCCCCTTCTCCTTGTGCCCTCCGTCTTTCCCAGCATCAGGGTCTTTCCCAGGGAGTCTTCTCTTCTCCTGAGGTGGCCAAAGTCTTGGAGCCTCAGCTTCAGGATCTGTCCTTCCAGTGAGCACTCAGGGCTGATTTCCTCCAGAATGGAGAGGTTTGATCTTCTTGCAGTCCATGGGACTCTCACGAGTCTCCTCCAGCACCAGAATTCAAAAGCAGGTTCAAATCCTCGCTTAGCCACAAAGCACCCCTGTCTTTCAGCCTACCTCACAGGGCTCTTGGGAGGATAAAAGCGGAAGTGCTTTGTACAGGACTCTAGAAACTACTCAGAGTAAGGGGAGAAGAGAAGAATGCACAATGCTGTGCGTGACAGATGTTTGCCTTGATGCATCAGTGCTAGCGAGCTATCGGATTATCCCAGTTTGTAGAGTGGCCGTGAAGAGAGATGTGTGGTCAGAGCCCCTTTCCAGATCAGGCTGCAGCAGGGATCTCTCAGATCAAGCACCGGCCTCGGGTTCAGGAGGCGACTGCTGGCAAACCGCTTCTTCAGTCTCAAACCCCACCCTGCAATCCGGAGGTAACACTGGCCTACTTTGCAGGGTTCCTGTAAGGGCCACCAGTGCAGAAGACATGCTCTAAATCAGCCTTTCTCAACCTGTGGCTCCCCAGATGTTGTTGAACTACAACTCCCATCACCCCTAGCTAGCAAGGCCAGAGCTCAGGGATGATGGGAGTTGTAGTCCAACAGCATTTGGGGACTCGCAGGTTGAGAACCGCTGCTCTAAATGCTTGACAAGGTGCTGAGTTCTGTGGGGCTTCTGAGCTTCTCCTGAGAATCCCAAAGGAGGGGTGTCCGCCATCCCATAATGGGGTGAACTCTGGCGCCCTGTCCCTTTGCTGTACACCCTCTTCCAGTTGCTCCTCCCATTTTGGAAAATGCCAGGATCTTCTCAAGCGAAAGTTAGATAGAAGGTGACTTGGGCTCCTTTCAAGATGTCCCTTTCCCCTGTTGGGGTGGCAGTAAGGCTTGAAGTGCCTGTATATTTATTTTATTGCATCAATATCCCACCTTTTCCTGCAAGTTGGCGCACATGGTTCTTCCCCATCTCATTTAAGCCCTCACGACAACCCTGTGAGGTAGTTTGGGCTGGAGGGACAGAGACTGGCTCCTGAGTTCACACCCTGTGAGCTTTGTGGCCAGTTGATGGGGATTCGAACTCTGGTCTCCCAGGTCCTAGCCCGAGGCTCTTAACTGCTGCACTGCGCTGCCTCTCCCATGCAGGCACACAGCAAAGAGCAGCAGGCCAAAGCATAGTTCTCAACTTAGTAGGCTCACCATGACTGCTATCCTGTGAACAGCTTCCTGTGAACAGCTTCTGACTGCATAGCTTCAAGCTTTAAGACACAATGAGCCTTAGCAGATGAAATGCAACTGTTAGCTTTCAGTTAGATATGCAAACCATCTTGCAAATAAGTGTTAGCTTTTAAAGTGCTAGGGTGAAGTAGGAACTCTATCAAAGAAAAAGCAAGCAGTATCCAGCCTTTGCCTGGTTTGTTTTTCCGGCTTCCTCCATGCTAAACCAGCACAAACAAACTTGAAAGCCTCCTTATCTCCTCACTTGCCAGGGCACGGAAGATTCACCAGTGATCCTGGCCCCTCTTGACCACTGGCCACGTGGACTGGGGCTGATGGGAGTGGAGTCCTTTTGGCAAGGATAGCCTCGTGACTCAGGCTCTGGTAACTGCCAATGGAGCTGCCCTTGAAAATTACCCAGAAGCTGCAATTAGTGCAAATTACAGCTGCCGGATCATTAACTGTTTCAAAGCTGGATAGAATTGTGTGTTTAACACAGAGAGTCTAAAGAAGGTCCATTGGTTGCCTGTTTGCTGCCTGTTCAGTGCCAGGCCAAATGCCAGGTGTTGGCATAGGGCCAGAAAGCCTTAAAAGCAGGAGCCTAATATCTGTAGGCAGGTCTCTCTGTGTCCTGCCCTGCCTGTGCCAGGAGATGAGACCAGTCAGTGGGTGGGCCAAGGATTGTAAAATGCACACCGTGTGTCCTTTGTCACGCAGGGATCACCGGGTGAGTCGCAAAATGTAAAGCCACACAAAAACAACCACAGAAATATTGAAAGCACCTAGGACCACAGGAAGCTGCCTTAGACTGAGTCAGCCCATTGCATTCACCTAGCTTAGTTGTGTCTGCACTGACTGGCAGCAGCAGCTCTCCAGAATTTCAGGCAGGGAGTCGCTCCCTCCCTGGAGATGCCAGCAGGATTGAACCTGCGACATTCTGCATTCAAGGCGGTTGCTTTGCTACTGAGCTAAATCACTTCCTCTCAAATTCACAGTCCAGTTTTGTATTCAAAACCACTCTATCCACCAGGAAGACTTACCTTATTAAGAGTCCTGGTACAGCCCAGGCTTTGGACTAGATGACCCTGGGTACCCCTTCCCACTGCAGTTTTGTGATTCTATGAGATCAGCCTTGCCATCCCTGAGTCCAGGGTTCCAGTCAGGGGTGTTACCTGGAGACTGAACGCAGAACATTCTGCAGGCCAAGCAGTTGCTCTGCCTTTGTGCAATGGCCCTTTTCTAGGTCGCAGGCAGGATAGGGCAGCAAGAGGCGCTATGATGGGAAGCCGGATCCTGGGCTGTTCAGGGCTCTACATAGTGATGGGACTGGTTGCCAATAAGCAGCCAGGGGAGGGCAAAGGACCCTCCTAGTGGTGGTATCCTGCCTGCAGAACGCCCTCTCCTTGGAAGCATGTGCGGTGTTGGCACTTAGAATTTCAGCACCAAGACTGAGTTGTTTGCATTGGTCTTGGAGCATTCCTTTGCTTGGGGTGTGTAACTCACGCTAGGTATTACTGGGGGGTTTTAGCAGCTGTGATTTAAACTGGCAATGTGGTTTGAGATGTTTCTTGTCATCTATATATTTTGGAGCAAGGCTTACCGGGCATGGGCCAGATAACTCCCGCGGAGATACTCTTTGGGCCGGGCCAGCACAGCGCAACACCGGAAATTGCGTCTGCGCATGCCCAGACGCCGGAAATTGTGCCTGTGCAGAAGCAATTTTTGCGTCTGGGCATGCACAGAAGCGATTTCCGGTGCCACAGACATGCACAGAAGTGATTTCCGGCATCTGGGTGTGCGCAGAAGTGATTGCCAGAGTCCCCGTGCTGTGCTGTGCTGGTTTAGCACAGTGCGCGGGGACTTGCCAAGCAGGTGGCTTGGTTCGGGGGTGGCTCATGGGCTGTCTAAGTGACCCTCCCCATAGGCCTTAGGTTGCTGACCTCTGTTTTGGAGAAGGGTGTGCCTCTCTATTCTCTATGCATCTGGGCGCTTCTTGAGATGCCACCGCCAAATTTAGCACCAAGGTTCTCAAGATGGAGGAGCCAGTTTTTTGTCTGTATTTGGATGCCATTGGCTGGAAGAGCAGGTGCCGGTGTGCCTTTTTGGACACCATGGGTCGCCATTTTGAAACAAGATGGCAGACCGTACCCTTCCAAACTGCACGGGATGCCTTTGAAGATAATGCCACCCAATTTTGTGTGGCAGTTCCCAAGATCGGAGAGCGGGTTTTATTGAACATTTGGATACCTTTGGGTGCCATTTTGAAACCAAATGGCGGACCAAAATATTTTTTAAAAAGATTTCATAAAATTTACAAGCATGGCCAGCTACTTTCTGCAAGAGTAGCTTTGATTCTGTTCCACGGCTGGGGTTCCACTGTGAGGAACATCTGGAGGGCCACAGGCCTTTAGAAAAAGGGGCCCTTGGCAGCCATCTTTGTTTGCTGTGATGCTTCAGTGGCGCAGATTTAAGCTGCATTGCGCAATATGGATGGCCTTTGTGGACAAGCACAGGGGTGAAAGTCATTTTTTTAAGCAGTGGTCTGGCTTACAAGCTTTCTGGGCTAGCAAAGCGATTGGCAGAATTGGGGTGTGGTTTTATTTTTTTAATAAAAAAAAATGCTGCTGCAGTTTCCCTCCGGTTACGTTTTTCCTTGCAGGGCTTTTGCCAACCAGAGGCCATGGCGGGCGGCTGCCTCAACGCCACCCATTTGCCCTCCACCCTCTTGACATGAGCTGTTGGGCTCTCAGATTCTGGCAGATGTTAAATATTTGTCTGATGGGAGGGGGAGGAGAGAGGTTGGGAGAACAAGGGCTGGATTGTGATGGTGGGAAGAGAGGCGATTTCGGAGCTTAGTTGCAGAGGGGGCTCGGTGGGGCGGGAGGTGGGGCGGGAGACGAGGCTCCTGTTTCAGTCCTTTGTCACTTTGGAAAACCAGATGTGATGGAGGATGGGGAGAGAGGGAGGGAGAGGTTGGTGGGTTTGACTGGGTGGAGAAATGTGGCTGTTCTCAGCTCTGCCTTCTTGTGAGCTGCTTGACAAACCTCTCTGCAGATGCAAAGGGGGGGCAGCATTCTTCCACCCCCCCCATTCCGTTGGAGGAGGAGGAGGGCTGTCAACAGCTGCTAACCATAATGACTGTGCTGTACACCCCCAGTTGGAGACAGCCATGCTTTTGCATTCAAGTGTCTGGAAACCAAAGGAGGGGAGAGGACTTTTGCAGTCACTATGAGAATTGGATGCTGGACTAAATGGGCCATTGCTTCTCCCAGGGAGGGAGGCCCTTTAAGTCTGGGCTACCAGTCCTCTTAATAAGGTAGACATCTCCCAGTTAGGCAGGTACTGGCAATGGTTAGCTTTGGATGCAAGGTGTGAAAGTAGTAAAGGTAAAGGGACCCCTGACCATTAGGTCCAGTCGTGGCCGACTCTGGGGTTGCGGCGCTCATCTTGCTTTGTTGGCCAAGGGAGCCGGCGTACAGCTTCCGGGTCATGTGGCCAGCATGACTAAGCCGCTTCTGGCGAACCGGAGCAGTGCACGGAAACGGCGTTTACCTTCGCGCCGGAGCGGTACCTATTTATCTACTTGCACTTTGACGTGCTTTCGAACTGCTAGGTTGGCAGGAGCAGGGACCGAGCAACGGGAGCTCACCCCATTGCAGGGATTTGAACCACCAACCTTCTGATCGGCAAGTCCTAGGCTCTGTGGTTTAACCCACAGAGCCACCTGCATCCCTTGTGAAAGCATTGGTCTCTCTCTGTTTATTGCATTTATCTCCCCCTTTTTCTCCCAAGGAGCTCACAGTGGGGTACATAGTTCTCGTCCTCCCCATTTGTCCTCACATACAACCCTGTGAAGTAGGCTAGGTTAAGCGTGTCTGGCTGGCTGTCTTGCCAAATGCAAGGCGGTTCTTTTCATGAGATTCAGAAGCAATACAAACACAAATGAGTGAGAAGGTTAAAGATGTTGTTTTCTAAACAGCAAATCTTATATGCATTACCAAGCAAGCACTTCAATATGCCACTGGGAAGCCCCCATGAAGTGGCCAAGTGACCCCTAGGTAGAGATCAGTCCATGCACGAGTTTCTCAGAACTATGCCCAAAAACCATCCGACTTATAGATACTAACTTGTTAGCCTACGTGCCTTGCCCGACTAGCTAGTGCAGATTATTAATTAGCTAGCCCCCTCTTCCAATACGGCACGTTCCTCCAAACAATGTCTAACATCAAAGAAGGTCTGAACATCATTATCACTTCTTCCTTCCACCAGATTATACATTAAAGGTTGCTCTCAGCCATCAAAGAACTTTAACAAGAGAGAGAGGGGCAGTAAACAGAGGCAGGAAGGAGATTACCATGTCAGATCACTAAACAACTGGAAATACAAATGTCTTCCAGATAGATTACCCCTACACTGGCTTCCAAGGTCCTCCAGTGACCTTCATGGCAGAGTAGGAGATTGGGACCCTTGGTCTCCTGGGTCCCAGTCTAGCACTAACCACTACACTACACTACTGCTCTCCCTCCCTCTCACTGTGTGTGTGTGTGTGTGTGTGTGTGTGTGTGGAGAGAGAGAGAGAGATGCACAGATGAAGCAATGTTGAATACAAAATTGTATTGTGAATTTTAGGGAAATTTGGTTTGAATCTAGGGGTTTCAAAATCATCTCTTAAAAACAGGCCTGGGCGCGTCATCTTTCCCAAGGCAGATAAAGCAGCATACCAGCTATCTAGAAGAGATAGCACAGACCTCAGACATCATGTTTGGCCTGTGATGAAGGAAACCCTCCCTGCTTCTCCATCTGTCTCATGTTGTTCCAAGGCATAATCTGAGCCACTGGTCTTCAGCTGGGGGTTCAAGACTTTGGGAGTGTGGCCTGAGCCAAGATGGGTCACAACAGGAGCACTGCCGTGCAAGGATGTAGCAAAAGATGAAGAAACGTGTCTCCAAAAATACACGTTTGGGTTAAAAGTGGGTTTTGGGTCTGAAGAAGCTACTTGATCTAAGCCTTTTTGGAGCTCTGGAATTTTCCTCCCCCCTGTCTGTGGCAGCCAATGTGTTGGGCTCCCAACTCCCACTTCTCTGGCCATTAGCTCATCTGGCCAGGGTTGATGGGAGATGTTGAGGGGCGCCTTGTTGGCTCTCACCACTCTGGCACAGAGGACATACCCAGTTTGCGAGATGTGTTCCAAAGGGGTGAGAATTGAGTTGCACTTCGGCATGTGAACATCGGAAGAGCCCATTGCTGGATCAGGCCACAGGCCCACCTAGTTCAGTGCCCTGTTCTCACAGTGGTCCACCAAGCATAGCTGTCAACATTTCTCTTTTCTTTCAAGGAATCCTATTTGGAATAAGGGAATTTCGCTTAAAAGGGAAAAGTTGACAGATATGCCACCAGGTGCCCCAACGGGAAACCCTCAAGGAGGATTCAGCTGGGCTTCAGAGCACAAACATCATGGCTGGCAGCTTCTCCTCCTTGAATTTGTCTCATCTCCTTTTAAAGACATCCAAGTTGGTCACCATCGCTGCCTCCAGAATGTGGCAGCTAGACTGGTGACTGGGAGCGGCCTCCGGGACCACATAACACCGGTCCTGAGAGATCTGCATTGGCTCCCAGTATGTTTCAGAGCACAATTCAAAGTGTTGGTGCTGACCTTCAAAGCCTTAAACGGCCTTGGCCCAGTTTACCTGAAGGAGCGTCTCCTCCCCCATCGTTCTGCCCGGACACTGAGGTCCAGCTCTGAGGGCCTTCTGGCGGTTCCCTCCCTGCAAGAAGTGAGGCTACAGGGAACCAGGCAGAGGGCCTTCTCAGTGGTGGCTCCTGCCCTGTGGAACGCCCTCCCGCCAGATGTAAAGGAAATAAACAACTATCTGACTTTTAGAAGACACCTGAAGGCAGCCCTGTTTAGGGAAGTTTTTAATGTTTGATGTTCTATTGTGCTTTTAATTCTGTTGGGAGCCACCCAGAGTGGCTGGGGAAACCCAGCCAGATGGGCGAGGTACAAATAATAAATTATTATTATTATTATTATTATTATTATTATTATTATTATTATTATTATTATTACTCCTGTTGGAAGGAGTTCTGCAGTTTCACTCTGCCCTTTGTGAAGAAGTCCATTATTTTTATCTGCCCGGAATCTTCCAACATTCAGCTTCGTTGAGTGATTAGCTGCTTCAGAAGGCTGCAGGGGGTGGGTGGGTGTTTGCTTTTGGGAGCAAACGGGGAATGATTCCAGTAGATTGTGCAGTACAGCAATACAGAAGCTGTGACGCCCCTGCAGGTCTGTTGGACTACAACTCCCATCAGCCCCTGCCAGCGCGGGCAATGGCTTAGAATGGCCGGGGGGGGTTGCCCCCTCCACCTCCTCCTGGACCACTGGTGTTGGGGAGGGACTTGTGCTGTTTTGTTTTTTTTTTCATATAAGATATTTATTAAAGATTTTCTTAATATAATGAAAAAAAACAAACAAAGTAACATATAACATTATAATAACCATATTTTCTTCGCTTCTTTGGACTTCCTCGCATCTCTCGTTCCTGCGTTCCAAGTTTATCAAACTTTAACCAGCAATTTATCACCTTGTTTCAGTTCTTGTTTTATAATTTTCCAATATTGTGTCTCTAATTTTAGATATTTTTACCCAAACCTTAAAAGCTTAATTTTAACATAATATTTATCCAAAATTTATCTTTTCTTAGATTTTCACTTATCTTCATATTCCTTTCAACTAACTTAATGGTGCCATATTATTTATAATCTTACATCTTTCTTAACACTCATACAATTTACAATATTTTTGTAAATAGTCCTTAAATTTCTTCCAGTCCTCCTCCACAGCCTCTTCTCCCAGGTCTCGGATTCTGCCGGTCATTTCTGCTAGTTCCATATAGTCTATCAGTTGCATCTGCCATTCTTCCAGTGTGGGCAAATCTTGGGTTTTCCAGTGCTTGGCGACAAGTATCCTTGCTGCTGTTGTTGCATACATAAAAAATGTTCGGGGGACTTGTGCTGTTTGGCTTCTCCCTAAGCAGCTTGCTGGGAGTTAATTAACTTAATGGCTAGGAAGCTATCAGTGCCAGCCTATGATGGCAGCGGGCCTCTCCTCACATGGGAGGGGGTTGTTCTCCAGCTGAGCGGTGTGTGAGGCTGATGGGAGAATAATGGGACCATAAGAGTGTAGAGTTGGAGGGGATACCAAGAGTCATCTAGTCCCTACCCCCTGCAATTCCGAAACATCCCTGATGGGAAGAAGATTTGGGGTGGGAATGTCAAATATTTGGCTGCTGTCTCACGGACCCCAATAGACATGAATGAGAGACTTTTCTGTCCCTGTGTATTTGTGTGTGAGAATCTGACTTGGACTGTGATGGCTGCAGTTGGTTGAATTTCCCTGACACCCTCTCCATGCCATCAAGTCCCGCACCTCATTTATTAAAATAAACCCTCTATGCCATGGGTAGGCAAACTAAGGCCTGGGGGCTGGATCCGGCCCAGTCGCCTTCTCAATCTGGCCCACGGACGGTTTGGAAATCAGCGTGTTTTTACATGAGTAGAATGTGTCCTTTTATTTAAAATGTATCTCTGGGTTATTTGTGGGGCATAGGAATTCATTTATTCCCCACCCCCAAGCATAGTCCGGCCCCCCACAAGGTCTGAGGGACAGTGGAGCAGCCCCCTGCTGAAAAAGTTTGCTGACCCCTGCTCTACGCAAGAGGAGGAGGCACAAGGAGGTCTGGCTGTTTGTCCTGAGCTGCCAGGGCAGATAAGACAAGCCCTGGTCCCTCTCCCTGTTGCAATGTTGTAAATACCTGAGGCCCATAAAGTGTGGCCTTTCCTCTCCCCCATCCCACCCCAAAACTCACTTCTCAACTTGGGTGAACCTTTGCTCTCTGGAGCAAGCATCCCGACCTTAAAAAGGAGTTGCCTTCTTTAAGCCATTTGCCTGGCAATGCTGCACCTCAGTTTGAAAGCCCTGTGATGGGAAGAAGGAGGATTGGATATGCTGACTGACTGCGCCCCCCCCTTCCCCCCTTTTCCTGTTGTGATTTGAGGATTGATTCCTTTGTCCTCCCCCCTCCCCTTTCCTCCCAAAGGTAGGCAGAAGAAAGGGCAAGAGAAAAGCAATAACCCACAGCTCCGCCATGGCCAGTAAATAGCAGTTAGCAATTCCTTGCAACGCAATCTCTGCTCCCTCTCTCTCTCTCAGAAACCAGAGAGTTTGTTTCCCTCCAGCTCATCTTACCCAGCAGTGAATCAACAGTGGCGGCTTGTACTCTGAGCTTGCAGCTGGGACCCATTTGTTCTTCTGACTGGGTTTCCCCTCCTCCCCTCCCACAAGAAGGGGGGGGGGGGAAATAATTTTGTTCTGTACTTTGATTGAAGGCAAACCTGAAAACTCTCTTGCCCAAACCATCCCCGCTCACCTCTCTTGTCGCTAGTAGGGTTGTGCATTGTGGTTCACTCTAATTCAGCCATTCCTGAACTTGGGGGGGGGAGCATTGCCCCCCTTGGATCCATGAATTTATCCCCAGTGCCCCCAACTCTGTAAAATAAAGCATTATTCAATATCATGGTCTGCAGGAAGGTGATAGCACAATAAAATTCAAGGCAGTGACAGTTAATTGCACACTTGTTCAAAATCCAATTAAAAGTATTTAGTTTAATGAAATCGAAGGAACTCTATCCATGATGCCAGCTATTGCCAATATTTGTTTTAAAAATATTTGTATACCACTGTATTAAAACAGGAAAAGAGTTTCAAAAATCGCTATCTTGTGACAACTCAGCGTTGTAAATATGAACAAATGAGATCCCAAAGGAAGTGGCCTTGAAAGCGAGAACAACAGTAAAAAATTTAAATATGAGGCTAGAGGTGTTTTGCTCTAGGTTTCAGTTTGGTCAATTTTAAATAAGCGATCAATGCATCATCTCCCACATTGCCTCTTAACACCCCCTGGGGTATGATCCTGCCCACCTTGAGATCCTCTGCTTTATTCATGAAAAGCCTTTTGTGCCTCTGGGAAGCAATGACCAATTCATTGGTGATGGAATGACTAATATTCAAATGGTTACACTCTGAATACTGGAAAATTGGGATTTTGTTCTGCATGCATAAGAGGTGAATGTTCTTCCATTCTGTGCCTGCTGGTCCCTCTTCTCAGTGTGAGATGAACTCTGTGATCTACATCAGGGGTGACGACAGGAGCTCTTTTCGCCAAAAGGCCAGAGTGGGTGTGGCCACGCCAAAACCAAATTATGCACGGCCACCTCATTCCAGCTCTCTGGCTAGCGTAGACGTATCATAACCATTTGGGTTGCACAACATGCCCCTTATTGTAGTGGTTGTGGTTCCTTGGACTGGGAGCTGGGAGATAAGCACGCCTTGGGATTCTTTGTGGCTGGAAGTTACCCTAGGCGAGAGGGAATTCCATGCAAGTGATGTCTCAGCTGGTGAAAAAAAGATGGGTCTTTGCATCCTCTTGAAGTAGATCAGATGACCTGGCAGGTGATGGAAAGTTCACAGGAGAAACGTGTGCAGAGGGGCAGTCTTGCGATCCCTGCATTTTGCTATTGCAGATATGTAGTTTTCAGAATGCAATTGCATTTCGAAGCTGGAAGTTTTCAATAGCCATAAAGCAAGGCCTGCAGTTCAGCAGTGCACTGGCCTCTATTATCTCTCTCTCTCTTTTTTTTTTTTTTGCATTTTTGTACAAAAACAACGGCGTTCTCTTTGTCTTTCACACAGTTGGGACAAAGGGGTTTGGGAGAGCCTTAAGCCTCTGATTGGCTGCTGCTGGGAATGAGATGATGGGCTCCTGATCTTAATCCAGAAAGGCTGGTCTGTTGCCATATTGTTGGGCTTTCTTTAGACTGCATCTCTGTGTGTGTGCCTGCCTGGGGAGTGGGATGCATATTGGAACATGAACTTGGGAATGATTAAGGACCCTCTGGTTTCCTTACAGATTTTACATTCCTGTGCAGTTGGGTGGTTGCTAGCACAGGCAGGGCTTCACTTTCCTTGCCACACCCCACCCTGCAAATTAATTCCATGTCATGTAATGTATGGACCCTTTATTCAGTTGTTGGTGGTGCACCGTAATAGGAATGACATGGATTTGCGGTGGGATCCTGCTTTCAGCTGCGTTGGATTACCCTGAGGTTCTTCATCGCCTTTCAGAAATATCAAGCATTGCAAAAAGAATTTCAGAAGTGTGTGTGTGGATACCATGCCTTTTCAACAGATCAAAGCTCTAATATGATCCAGGATTGTGGGGGCAGCGGTGGACCATTTGGAGGGACTGGCCAGGAAGAACACAAGACACACACGCACACGGGCGCCAGGACACACATGCAATTGTGTCTCCGATGCGCACACCCAAACATCGCCCGAGCATGCATGCAATTTCTTCACCCTGGGTTCCCCAGCGCAGTTCCAAAGGACGCTGTTGGTGGGTGGCCTTTGTCTGGAGCAGAAAAGGGGATGAGATACTTGCCCATCATCTCTCCTAATTAGGAGCGGAGCCTGGCAGATGGCGAAGGTCCTTGGAGCATCTGCCCCTCATTACGGCCAAGCCCCCTCCCCTTTAATGGGACGCCACTTAGAATGGAAGAAGGATGGACTTTGGGGAGAAAACAGAAACAGGTTCCGGGGGGGGGGAGCGGCTCTGGGGTGGGCTGCTCCTCCCCACAGGAAGTGGGGAGGCTGTTCAGCATGCTGGGATGAGCTTGTGGCAGCAGCTGGCTGCCATTCAAGGCTGGTGGCTCTGGGAACGATGCTGGTGTCAATGGCTGTGTGAAGAAAGGGCTGATTCAGCAGGAGGGCGTGTGGGGTGGGGGCCCTCTGAAGTGGCTCTCTTTGGGGCCCAGAACCGCCTCCTAGCTTTCAGCAGCAAGGGAAGACGAAGTGGGTTCTGCAACAGGGTTCCAGGACGGAGAGCTTCCATTCAGAATTATCCCCGAGAACAGCCTGGAGGAGATTTTTGTGGCCATTGAGGACGCTCTGTTCTCCATGGGCTGTTTGGGGAGTTTTTCTTCTCCCTGGGATTTTTAAAGAAAGAAATACCACAGGTGCTTCTGAAAACTGAAGCTCCTCCTGAGCAGTGTCAGAAACTCAGATATATAAGAGAATCACCAAATGGCACCTTCAACCCAGGCTGTGGTCATCTAGGCACCCTACTGGCACAACACATCAAATAAAATAATTCAGAACAAAACAGATTCAAGCTTCAAGGGAAATCACTCAGATCCTTTAAGTGACATCGTGCTTTCCACATATTTATTTTGTAAAACATATGCAGTGGTGCCTCTGGCTACGTACTTAATTCATTCTGGAGGTCCGTTCTTAACCTGAAACTGTTCTTAACCTGAAGCACCACTTTAGCTAATGGGGCCTCCTGCTGCTGCTGCGCTGCCGGAGCACGATTTCTGTTCTCATCCTGAAGCAAAGTTCTTAGCCCAAGGAAATATTTCTGGGTTAGCGGAGTCTGTAACCTGAAGCAGATGTAACCCGAGGTACCACTGTACACCACTCGATTGTAAACAAACAACAACAACGCCAGCAATCTCAGAGTGATTCGCAAAGAGAACGAAACAATAAAATCATCAGTAAATATAGTTCAGAGCAACTATTTAAAACATTTTTAGAAAAAGAAGCAGCAAGAGACTAGAAACAGATTAAAACTTGCGCCACGATTCCAGATCTCTGGGTTTGTGGGCACTGCTTGCAGTTTCTGGTTGAGAGGAAAGTGTTAACTGGAAGTTTGGCTCTCCTTCCTGGCTGGCTGTTGGGGGTTGATGCAGCAAGGCACCTTCTCCTGTGTGAGCCCCTCAGGCGGAAAGCCTTGGCTGCCGTTCCTGTCTGAGTCCGTTTGCCAGATGTTCACCTTCCTCTGCCCCCGCCCTTCCCTCCCCAGCGCTTCCTGTGCGGAGCAGGGCTCTCCCCAAAGCGGCTCCTTTCCTCTCCCCCCTTCCCATCCAGCCTTCCTCCGCTCCTCGGGTCCCCATGACGCAGAGGGTGTTGCACGCTTCTCCCTCTTTCCGCACCAGCCGGTTTCCACCCGGCGCAGCTGAGCGTGACTCTGCAACCGCCCAGCCCCTTTCCCTGAAGCTACAGGGGAGCACATCCAGGAATACACCTCGGTCCCTTTGCAAAATGTGGGAGGTGAGTCTTAGAATCAGAATTGCAGAGTTAGAAGGGACCTCCAAGAATCTCAGCTCAAGCATCCATGGCAGATGGCCATCTAACCTCTGCTTAAAAACCTCCAAGGAAGTGGAGCCACAACCTCCCAAAGGGAGTCTGCTCTATTGTCAGAAAGTTCTTTGTGATATTGAGCCAAAATCTCCTATCTTGTCATTGGAAGCTATTGGTTCGTGTCCTACCCTCCAGAGCAGGAGAAAACAAGTTGATTCTATCTGTCATAGCCCTTAAGATCTTTGAAGATGGCTCTCGTATCATCCTCCATCTTCTTTTCTCCAGGCTACACAAACACAACATATCCAGCTCCTTCAACCATTCCTCATCAGGCACGGTTTCCAGACCCGTAATCATCTTGTTCATCCTCCTCTGCAAACCTTCCAGCTCATCAACGTCCTTCTTAAATTGTGGTGTCCAGAAGTGGACACAGTATCCCAGGTGTGGTTTGACTAGATTCGAGTGGTGCCCTGACTTCCCTTGACCTGGACACTAGACTTCTCTTGATGCAGCCTAGAATAGCATTAGCCTTTTTTGCTGCTGCATCACACTGTGGACTCATGTTCAGTTTGTGGTCCACCCCCAGATCCTTTTCACTAGTAAGCCAGGTGTCCCCCATCTTGTATTTGTATAGCTGTTTCTTCCTGCCTTACACTTGTCTGGAGTCTGTCAGGTTGCCCAAGACCTCGATTCTATGTTGAGCAGATGGAAGGCTACAAGAACAGCCCTGAGCAGGATCAGACCACTAACGCAGCATCCCAAGGCAAGGCAGCAAGAACTCTTGCTAGAATCCTGCCTTCTGGGTTTCCCATAATAGGCACCTGGCTAGATGGGTCATTGGCCTGATCCTGTAGCCAGGTTCCTATGTTCCCTGAAGGGGGTGGCATTCAGGAGCATGCTAGCTCTGAACAGGGGAAAATTCCTTCCAGTAGCACCTTAAAGACCAACTAAGTTAGTTCTTGGTATGAGCTTTCGTGTGCATGCACACTTCTTCAGATGCACACGAAAGCTCATACCAAGAACTAACTTAGTTGGTCTTTAAGGTGCTACTGGAAGGAATTTTTTTGTTTTGACTATGGCAGACCAACACGGCTACCTATCTGTATCTGAACAGGGGAAGTTCCTTTTAGCCTAGGGTGACATTGGCAACCATCTTTCTCTTCCATGACTTAGCTCTGCATTGGAAGCCACCTGAGCCAGCACCCGTCTTCCATCTCATGTGGCAGTGAGTTTGCTTAATTATTATTTTTTTGTCTGCCTGTCAGCTGGAAGACCCCAAACTCCTCCATTTGGCTACTCTAAGAGGCAAGCAGGCACAGACTACTTGCTTGCTCTGGGGGCCTTGCTTGAGCAAGACGCCAGGACTGTGGCTTGGACGAGGAAGGCGGGAACAGAGGCCTCCAGAGGCTCTTGGACTTGAGAGCCCATCATCCCTAGCTTGTGTGGTCAAGGGTGATGGGCGTTGTAGTTTGCTTTGCTAGAAACCACAGGTAGGGAGAGTACTGTTGTGTCCGAATCCTACTTGCTACTTTGCCATTGTTCAGCCACTTAGAGATCAAGATGCTGGACTAGGTGGGCCATGGGCCTGATCCTGCAGGTACTTATGATGTTGTGGATATCTAGAGGGCACATGTTCCTCATCCTTGACCTATGAAGGGTGGCTGTGTGAGATGCATGTCTTAAAAAGCTTTGCCTCTTAAAAGCGTGGAATGCGGAAAGCGTGCTGTGTGTGTGTGTGTTTTGAAAATCACAATGTGCCCAACTTGGACTAGAACCCCATTTCCTGCCGCGGCTGTTCTCCCAGCTCCTGGGGAGCAGCAGGTGGCAAGCAGGCCACAAGCTGTTGTCCGGTTAATTTCGGCTGAGCTGCAAATCTGGGAATGAGCCTCGTGAATTATCATATTATCCACCTGATCGCACAGCTGGCTCATGCTGGCATTGGTGGAGATGCCAGCCCTGCGGGGGCTGCCAACACTCTTGATGAGGGTGAACTTAGCTGGAATGCGAGGCCTTGGGAAAAGGGGGAAGCAGCCGACTTCGCTTGAGGACCTGGGGGCTGGCAGGCCCAGGAGAATCGCTCGGAATTTTCTCAGAATTGCAGTTGCTTCTACATCGTTACCAGCAAACTGTTGAAAATCCTTAAAATCCTGCAAGCTGATCCAGGGCATCAAAGTAGTCTGTCTTGGGAGCCTTTGGTGAAACAAAAGATTTCTGAAAGTGCAAGTTTTCAATGCCAGCTGGATCACCTCTTTGTGTAGGTCAGGCTTCCTCAACCTCTGCCCTCCAGGTGTTTTGAAACTACAATTCCCTGCATCCCTGACCACTGGTCCTGCTAGCTAGGGGTCATGGGAGTTGTAGGCCAAAAACATCTGGAGGGCTGAGGCTGAGGAAGCCTGCTGGAGGTTGCTGACCCTCTCAAATAACTCTTAATAGGTTCACGAGGAAGGACTTCTTGTGAAGATGTGCTTTCCCAGGTGAGGCTCACCCAGTGCACTCCAGGTGTGGTGATCTCTGCATTTCCCCCAAATCCCGGAAACTAGACTGCAGGATTTGTGCTTGTGATGGGAGTGGGCGCCCCTGTCTCCAGGGAAGGCCAGAAAGCCCTCTGCCAATGTTGTTCTAGACTTGGTACTATGGGCACAGTGGTACAAACTTAGATATATAAGCTAGGCATCAAATGGCTTCTTGAACCAAGGTTACAGTTGTCAAAACAGAAGGCCTAGTTGCCATTTTAGGGCCAGTCGTATTTTCCCATGCAGCTTTTTGGTTCCTGAAATTCGTTCTGTTTGGGCAGACAAAATTTCACAGAGAGAGTTCTGCAGGATGTGCTGTTAGTGTGTGGAAACAGGCAAGATACAGATGGTGGAGATGTCAGGCATCATCCTGGCACCCGGGCATCCTCACTTGGTTGCAAGTGGCTGATAGATTTCGAATGCTGCATAGGTAGGACCAGAAGCGCAGAGCCCCCAACTCCCAATCCACAGAACTGGCCCAGGAGGACACCATCGTCAATGGTATTAAAAGCTACAGAGAAGCAGGAGCCCGGTTGCACTCCCACCACCCTGCTCTCTGCAGAGGTCGTCTGTTAGGGGCGGCCAATAGCAACTCAGTCGCGCAGCCAGGCCTGAACCCAGATTAGGACAGATCTAAATAATCTGTGGCACAATAATAATCTTTCCCCATTTGCACCTGCAAGACTGTTGCTCCAGTCCAAGGGGTCCAGAGCTGGTTTCTTTCGGAGTAGCCAGACAAGGGGGGTCTCTTCTCGCTGTATATAAAAATGCATGAGGTTAAAGTTCCTGCTTAATCAACTTTTGGGAACTTTGAGCCGGTTTGACTCTGGAGAGGCGGCTGAGCTTGTTTTCTCTCATAAGTCCTCCTTGCTTTAAGGAGTAACCAGCAGGGATTCCTCAGCTGGGCTTGTAATTGTTCTGTTCCCCCATGGCATGCAAATGCACGATTGCGTCCTTGTGCTCCCTCCAGGATATGATTATATGGCCCCAAGGAGCCATTCCTGGCTGCCAGAGACTTGCCACGACTTGCCCCAGAGAGTTGTACTCAGGAGGAAATCTGGGGCGCCGATTCGGACCTAGTAGCAAAGCAGAGAGCTCTGAGCCCGGAGGGCTTGTTGCTCTTGCGAGTCGCGTTCCTGAGAGACTTGTTCCATTTCTGCACAGTTCTGCATCTCGCCCCTGCGGGGTTTGTTTTCTAGCCTACACTGGGGAAATCTTAGAACGGTGGCCAGGCCAGGCCAGGCCAGCTTCCCTGCAATGCAGGAATCACAACCAAAGTATCCATGAGCTCTTTCCGGGTCTGCTGAAAACACTCTGCATGTTTGTGGCATTGCATGTCAGGAAGATCTTTGAGATGCCTGTAGGTGCTGACCTTTAAAGTCCTAAACTGTGTTGGTCCAGTATACCTGAAGAAGCGTCTCCACCCCCATCGTTCTGCTCAGACACTGAGTTCCAGCTCCGAGGGCCTTCTGGAGGTTCCCTCCCTGTGAGAAGCCAAGTTACAGGAAACCAGGCAGAGGGCCTTCTTGGTGGTGGCACCTGCCCTGTGGAACGCCCTCCCACCAGATGCCAAAGAGAACAACAACTACCAGACTTTTAGAAGACATCTGAAAGCAGCCCTGTTTAGGGAAGCTTTTAATGTTTGATGCATTGCTGTATTTTAATATTTTGTTGGAAGCTGCCCAGAGTGGCTGGGGAAACCCAGCCAGATGGGCGGAGTAGAAATAATAACATTATTATGCCTGCTTCTCCACTCCAGACCAATGAGATCTCGCTGCTGCTCCCATTTGAACAAAGGACACCGTCCCCAGGTGTCACTTGCTGTGCATGTGGCTTGGTCTTCGTTGGAGATGTCCAACCAGCTGGTCCAGGGAGCTTGTCTTCCAATCCCTCACCTTGTTGAAAAACTCGGGACGGTCTCCTGTTGCTCCCGGAGCCCGACTGCCAGAAGAAGCCCCAGTTTGGGCCTTGAAGCTTCTTCCTTCTGCAGTTCCCATTTCTTGTGTTGACGCTCGACCTTTCTTCCAGCCTCCTCCAACCTGGTGCCCTCGAGGGCAGGTGCTTGAGGAGCCATTCTCAAGAGGGGGTCCAGTCACTGAGCAAGCCTACTTTTCCCACATAAATTTTGATGTATTGCTTAAAGATAGCCCACTCCTTATTCACTTTTTGTACCAGATCTCCTCTTATCCTCCCTGTTAGTTCGGCAATATGGAAGTATTCCATCATTTTAGATTACCAGTCTGTTTTACTTGGGACGCTGCTGCTTTTCCAATTTCTGGCAATCAATAACCTTGCCGTCGTAATTGCATACATAAATATTGCTCTGACCGTTCTTTTTATCTCCTCTGTCATGGTACCTAGGAGAAAGGATTCTGGGTTTTTTTCAAATGAAAACCTAAACATCTTTTTCAGTTCATTATAGATATTTTCCCAGAATCCCACTATCTCTTTGCACTCCCACCACATATGTAGAAAGGTTCCTGCCCTATTGTTGCATCTCCAACAAACATCACTACAGTTTTTGTTACAGAATTGTACAGAATTGTAGTGTTGGAAGGTAACCCCAGGGCCATCTAGTCCACTCCCCTGCAATGAGTGCCATATGCACATCTGGCAGGGATGCCCTTAACAGGTATTTGGGGCAGAGCAGCTGGATCCTCAGCCCTTCCCTCCAGGATCCAGCCCAATATGGTTTCTGGTTTGGAATTCCTGTGTCGCTGTGAATACGGCAGACAAACATCCTGCGCTACGGGGGGAGACCAGAGGATCCTGTGGCCGTTAGATGCCCCAGCCTGCCCCTTCTCTGCAAGTCTCCCTTCCCACAACTTCCTCCAGCCCTTTCAGGAACTGGTAAAGACAAGTTAAGTGTCTTATCTCTCCCTTTTCTTAATTGCCACTCTTGCGTGGATACCAGACGGGAAATCACCCGACTTCTCTGGAGGCTCCGCCTGACCTTGGCAAGATGGGTAATTAAAAGTCTAACTCTGCCATTATCGGCAGATGTGCTCCAACTTGGAGAGGCATCACAGGGAAATAAAAACAATGCTCTTCTGGTTCTGGAGGAGGTCTGTAGGGAAAGAGGGCTGCAGGCTGAGTCCCCAGAAACTACAGGCAAGGGGGAGGGGTTTCCCCCTGCCCCCCGAAATGGTGGAGAGAGCCGCTGCCAGTCTCCAGACAATACTATTTATCAATTATTATTTTTAATTGTTGCATTATTCTATCCCACCTTTCCTTCTAAGGAGCTCACGGTGGAGTACCTCCTTCTCCCCCTCCTCATTTTATTTTCACAACAACCCTGTGAGGTAGGTTAGGCTGAGAGGCAGCAACCCAGCCACCAAGGTCACCCCCGGTGAGCTTCGTGACTGAGCAGGGATTCGAATCCAACACTCTAACCACTATACCCCACTTCTAGATAGGGCAAAGGTCTGACACCTCCCTGTGTGCATTAAAAAAATCTTTTAATTTCCTCGGAGGAACCCCACCCCCACCCTAAGAAAACCCCGACACATTTATACTAACTAGTGAATCACTTAAGAGGAACGTGTTTTGCAGATGTGCACTGTTGTTTTCCATATTTTATTACATTTCAATATCACAAATACATTTTTTTTGCTTAAATAAAGCATCGGCCTCCTTCCTTCCCTCTAGCAGACTTCCATATCTCATGACCAATTTCTCCACATTCCTAAATTCACTTTTTTACCTTAAGTCAATCTTTTAACAATCACCTACTTATAAGTAAATCAGCTCCTTAATTTCCCATTACCAAACATTTCAGCTTAAACCTACAAACATATTCAACTGTTTGCAATTTTCTTTCATACAGAGTATAAATTTGCCCCAGTCCTTTTGGAACAAATCATCACAGCGATTCCGAATCTTCCCCGTCAGCTTCGCCAGCTCCACGTATTTGACCATCTTTACTTGCCAGTCTTCCAATGTGGGGAGTTCTTGTTGGGCGTGTCAAGGTTTTCTGTCTGTCTTCCTGCTGGTTTTCTGGTGCTCCAAAGGCAGCGACAGGAAATGCGTCTCCCGTCCTCATGGAAAGGTGGATGGTGCAAACACAGGCTGGAGGTGCTGCGAAATGTCTGATGTGCAAAATTGGTTTGCCAGGGCAAGGAAGGAAGGGAGGGAGTGAAGCTGTATGCTGCTGTGTAAGGGAAATGGAGGAGAAACTCGGGAGCGAGTGTGGCGCTGTGGTCTAAACCACTTAGCCTAGGGATTGCTGATCAGAAGGTTGGTGGTTCGAATCCCCACGACAGGGCGAGCTCCCGTTGCTCAGTCCCTGCTCCTGCCAACCTAGCAGTTCGAAAGCACATCAAAGTGCAAGTAGATAAATAGGTACCATTCTGGCGGGAAGGTAAAACGGCGTTTCCATGCACTGCTCTGGTTCGGACCTAATGGTCAGGGGTCCCTTTACCTTTACCTAAGGCATGTATGTCCGAATATTTCTCACTGTCCGATTTCTATGACCATTCACCGAACTTTCCGGTCACACCTTGTACATAATAAAAATTAGAACAAAAACACCACCATGCTTAGGTTTGCCTGCTGGCAAAATGCTGGGGTTTGAGGCAGCTGGGCTGCAGGATGAGGTCCATCTAGTCCAGCCTCCTGTCCTCCCAGCCAGATGCCCCCAAAGGGAAGCAAACTTGCTCTCTCTGCTATTCTAAGGTAGACTGGCCCTTTCCATGGAGGTTCTCATAAGGAATTTAAAGGAGCCCTGCAGCAGCTGGATCAGGCCAAAGTGGGGTGGGGGAAGCCGACAGTGCAGACTTGCTGGTCCATGGAAGGCCGGCAAGCCAGCAGAGTCGGGTTTTTGCCTGATTTTTTTGACCCTCCTGCACAGTTTCAAGTTTCAGCCTCCTTCGAAAGAAGGCTCGCTGCAGTTCTGGCAGCATTCCTTTCCAATGAATCCATGTAACCCAACTCCCCGGCTGGCTTTTGGGGCAGGGGCTCGGGAAATTCTTGGCGAGTCCCGAAGCCTTTCTCTCTGCCGCCCCGGTCCCGAGTCCTATTTCTCAGCTACTCGCTAAAGTGGTGCATCCCTTGAAATCTTGGTTGCAAAAACTTCTTCCCTAAACAGCACTAAACGGAAAAATCTTTAGTGCCTTTTTCCGTCCTATCTATTGCTAGGGAAATTGTTTTTACCAATAATGATATTCATGGCATTCATATCCCAGATATAAAACGAGGCAGAAATATACCCTCAAAGCACTTTCTAAGATGGAACCAGCCGATGCACAGGGAAGTCAAAAGAAAGAAGTGCTTGTTTGGGGCAGCTATATCTCCTTGTTTAGCTGGGGCAACTCAGTCTGCAGAGCACCAGACTCTTAATCTCAGGGTTGTGGGTCTGAGCCCCACCTTGGGCAAAAAGATTCCTGCATTGCAGGGGGTTGGACCAGATGACCCTCAGGGTCCCTTCCAACTTTGCAATTCCGTGAACCCTTGGTCATTGAAGGGAGCTGCCAGACCTGTGGTTTACTGAGCTGCCTGGCAGATATATTTGCACACACAAAAAAAAGGTTACCTTGCGCTTTTGTTCTCTCAGAGGTTATGTGACCTTGCCAGTAATCTTGTTCTTTCCATCTGTCCTTTTCTGTGGGGACTTTTTACAGTTAAAAAAAGCAACGGTGCAGGATAATGGCCAAATTTTGTCCAAATAAACAGTCCCCATGGAAGGGCCTTAAACCTGCTATTGTTATGCAGCCTGTCCTAGTGTAAAAGTGTGTGTGTGTGGAACAACACAATGTCAGTTGTCTGAGAATCTGGCATCTCTGGGTGGTACTGGCTTGGTGGACAAATGGCCATATGCCAAATTGGTCTATGGGATGACCAATATGACGGGCAGTAAATAAAAACCTCGAAAAGAGCAGAACAATAAACGATCTTCTTGCATGTGGGTGAACATCGGAAGCTGCTCTGCCTAGCTCCATGTTTTCTCCGCCAAGGAGGTGCAGCAGAGGGGCTTCTGGATTATATGCACTACAACTCCCATCAGGCCTAGCGGCCAGCATGACCAATGGTCAGGGGTGATGATAGGAATTGCAGTCCATATGGATGGCCGCCAGGTCCCCAGCCCTGGTCTCCCATGGTGGGCTGGTTTTGGGAAGAGAGTCTTCTGCAGCCCTACCTGAAGACGCCAGAGCTGCTTGCAGGGCAGACGCTCAGCTGCAGCCCTTTCTATCCGCTGGGTGCTGCTAACAGCTCAGCCCAGCCATAGCAGCTTTGCCGCTTCATACAAACCAATAGCCAAGGATGGAGACTTGTTGAGTCAGTGACATTGTCCTCCTCTTCTCTTGCTGGAACAGAGAGGAGCAACCTTCCCATTCCTTAAAGCTGCCTCTTATTCCCAAGGCAACCCAGCAGCTGCCTTTGTGCTGTGGAAACGGCTCAGGTCTTCTTCTCCCCCCTCCATTGCAGCTGTCTTCCCTTTCCCAAAGCTGTTCTTGGCCGCCTCTCTCCTGCATCCCAGAAGGGAGATCTCCTTACTCCCCTCTCCTTCCCCCTTAGATGAGCCTGCTAGGTCAGCCTCCCCTTCTCTCAGGGGCCAACCAGATGCTATTTCGGAAACCCACAAGGCAGGTTTTGAGCACATGAGCAGCGCACTCTCCTCCTGGGGTTTCCACAACTGAGCTTCCTCTAGCTGTGGAGCCAGGGCAGAGATATCCTGGCCAGTAGCCATCAATTGCCCTCTCATCCTCCATGCATTTATCTAATCTTCTAAAGCCGTCCAAGTTGGTGTCCATCATGTGGGAGGGAGTTCCACAGTCTAACACTGCACTGCATGAAGAAGGACTTTATCAGCCCTGAAGCTTTGTTGGGTGTCCCCGAGTTAGAGTGTGAGGAGGGAGGGAGGAAAATATCACTTTCTCGGGGCCGTGCATCAATGTACAGTCATAGACACTTCAGGTTGTGTTTTTGCGGGTTACGCCGAAACCTGGAAGTACCGGAACGGGTTACTTCTGGGTTTCGGCAGCCACGCATGCGCAGAAGCACTAAAATCACGCTTTGCACATGTGCAGAAGTGCTGAATCGCAACCCACGGGTTGCAAACGTACGTCCTGCACGGATCACGTTCACAACCCGAGTGCCCACTGTATAAAGTTCTTCCTTGTCACCTCATCCTTGCCTTTTCTCTAAATTATAAAATGCTTCAAATTTCACAGGGAATTTGCCAGCAGGGGCACTTAGGAAATATTCAGCCATTCACCTGATTGGTGAAGCAAAATGATTGGAATCTGGCCATGGTTTTTAATATGATTTGCACAAATGGGCCCCTCCTGGCCATGACTGCATTTTCAGTTTTGAGAAATCTCTCTGCTGTGCCCCAGGCTTCTAGCCATGTGCCTTTTAGAAAGACAAGCCCCTTTGCTGCCCCCTCGCTTGAGAAGGCAAGCTCAGGCGCATCTGCCTTAAGGGGCCGGGGGTCCCCATCTCAGAAGAACTTTGTCGTGGCCTCAACCGCAGACCTCCCTGAGCGAGCCTTGCAAATAGGAACTAGCTGCAAGCGTGAGGGGGGCACCCTGCTAGGGCGAAACATGTTTCTTTTCTGAATTGATAGTAATTATTCCCAAATTTGCACCTCTTATGTACAAATTAGAAGATGTGAATCTGTTTGCTCTTTTTGTCTAAGTGGCCACCCAGTGAAATCTAGGGACATCATTCTCCTGGCTTTGCTGGCAGAGAGATGCAGAGCAGATGACCAGCTTCCCCATCTCTGCAGTGGGCATCGTTTTCAGCAGTGTTGCTTTTTGGGAAGCCCTTTTGGAAAAAGCTCCCCCGGTCCGGGTTGCGTGGAGCCCCTGACAGCGCAGTCTCCTCGACCCTCACATCCCATTTACATGAGACACCCGGCAGAACCAGCCTCCCCCCCCCCTTCTACATGACTTCTGCATTCTTTGACTGGCCTATTCAGCTTCGAAATTCCAGCTCCCAGATGTGAATGAGCCCCAGCTGTGGAGAGGAACTTGAAAGGCAGCTTGGGGCTGCCTTGGGGGATGGGAGAGGAGCTCGGGTCCACAGGATGGGGGGCCACATGCAGACACAGAGGGGGGGACTGCTGTCTGTGCAGCCCCAGGAAGAGCAGATTTGGGGGGCCTCCAGCTGTTCTGGTTGAGAGTGGATTCTCCCATTTGGCAGATGAAAAGGTTCCTACGTTCTTTAGGCTTGCCAGACCTCCAGCTCTGACCTGAAGTCTGCAGGTGGGTGAGAAAGCCCTTAGTAAGAATTTAAAAATCGCCAAGAAGACTGTGCATTGCAGCTTGCAGGCCTTCAGAACAGGAGCTGGCTGCAAATTCTAACGCAGAGTCATAGAATCAGAGTTGGAAAGGCCCCTTTATCACCTAACCCAGGCACCCCCAACCTTCAGCTCTCCAGATGTTTTGGACTACAATTCCCATCATCCCTGGCCACTGGTCCTGTTAGCTCGGGATTATGGGAGTTGTAGGCCAAAACATCTGGAGGGGCGCAGGTTGGGGCTACCAGGTCTAATCCCTTGCAATGCAGGAATTGCAGCACTCAGCAAGATCTGCGCTCCTCTGCTTCCTTCTCCCAATTAACCTCCGTCTCCAGGGTCTGTCCTGTGACATCACTTGGGGCCACTCCTAGGTATCAGGAGTGAAAATCTCAGGGGCTAGAATGCTCCTTACCTGGCAACCCTACACCGTAGGCTCCACTTCTTTCAGGGTTGCATTCTCAGCCACAAAACGGATTTTCACAGTTGCTGTCCTGTTCCGTTGCTTTCAAAATGAGGCTCGGGACTTTCAGTGTCTTGTGTGAAACTTTGTGGTTTTGCTGACTTCGATGTTGAAAATGCCAAAGCATCAGGAAGGCTCCCAAATTAATTCCAGGCGTGTGTTTGTGGAGGTGCGGTGGTTCAATGTGGGAATGATGCAAAGAACTAATGTGGCGTTTGGCCTGATGGGAATCTGTGTCACCAGTGACTAACAGCAAGGAATGTGAGGGAACTGGATCCTGCACTTGAAAGCTCCAGGGCCAGTGGAATCCAAGGTGGCTCCACAGCAGGGGCTGCCAGCGTGGCGCCCAGGGGCACACTGCTACCCCCGATGCTTGCACAACCCCCACCCCTTGGTCAGGTAGGGGATAGCCTTTTTCCTCACTCAGAAATCCCAGGGGCCCCAAGAAGGCTGGTTCCTGTGGGAGGGAGTTCCGCAGTTTTAACCATGGGCTGAATTTTCCAACGCTCATCTTCACTGCATGTGCTCTAGAACAGGGTGTTTGCATTGCAACTCTGGAAAACATGTGTGGAGGTGGAGACTTGCCCAGCTCTGGAAAGCTGTTTTATTTCTCTCTCTCTCTCTTTCTGTTTCTTTTGCTTTTTTTGGAGCCTGCATCTGCTGACGAAGCAAATTTTGCCTTGGCTTCCTCTCTCCTGGGAGCCCTGCTTGTTATGTCTAGCTCTCGCAGCAAACAAGAACCTCCAAGGCTACTCCTGACTGCGCCAAGGACTTGAATTTTTGGAAAGCCAGAGCCCCTCTAGGCTGGGGTCTTCATTTTTATGTATCTTTGGATTTCGAGGCCCCTGGAGCTCCCAGACCAAGTCTTCTCTGAGTCAGCTTGGCTGCAAACACAGCCCCAAGTGGGTGGTAAGGGAACGTTGAAAATAACAGCTGAGGTTTCATTTTGCAAGGCATCCTTAAGGCGGCTCCAGGCTCCTCTTAAATCCTCTTTACAGCAAACTATAGTTGCGCCTGGGTGTACCACAATTCATAGCAAGTGTGCACAGTTCCACTTAGTACATGAAGCAGAGTGCAGGGATCTAGGCCTCCCAATATGTTTCATGATTCACTGAGGCCATTTCTCTCTCTCTTTCTGTCTTACTCCCTTCCCTCCTTTCTTAGGAATGGACCTTTCTGCCAATCAGGATGAGGAGAGCGATCAGGAAACCTTCCAACTGGAAATCAACAAAGATACTAAGAAATGCACCTTCCGGACCTATACTGGGAAATACTGGACCCTGACCTCCAATGGGGGGGTGCAGTCCACTGCCTCCACTAAGTGAGTCCTCTTTTAGGCAAATGTGTCTGAATGAGCTTTGGGGGCATCCTTCTCATCCTGTGAATAGTTTAGAATAAGAGATTTTTCGGGGGTTTTAAAGGTTGCTGGTTTTTTTATTTAACTTATCGAGTGCCATAATTTCTATACCCCATTTCTTTTTAAAAAAGAAAATAAATTGTAGTGGTGAACAACACAAAATCAACCACAACATTATGTCAATAAAACAAATATGGAATGCATCATAAATCCATAGAGGAGAGTAGGGCAGCAGCAGAACCGGATCACTCTTCCAGGAAAGATGGAGTGAGCAGGTGAATTTCAAGCAATACAGTAGGTTCTTGCCTGGTGTTTGCTGGAAGCGCATTCGAAGGAGGCAGGTGCCACCACACTAAAAGCCCTGGTCTCAATGAGCATAAGACAAACCACGGGACGAGGAGAGCCTTTGAATTCAATCCCATTCCCAGTTTATGAATAGGGAATGTGGGTCTCTCTCTCTCTCTCTCTCTCACTCACACTCACACACACACACACACACACACAAGCAAACACACACACACACAGAGTCTTGTGGCACCTTAGAGAATTATCATCCTTATGGCATAATCTTTTCTTGATTACAGTCTACTTAATCAAATGCAAGTAAACAAAAGCAAAGTCCAAGAAAGCTTATGCCATAATAAGTTAGTATTTGAAGCTGCCACAAAACTCTCTTGCTGGTGTCACTGCGAGAGGCTAAAGAGAAATCTAAGCTTCCTTGAAATTGTCATCTGAGTCTGAAAACCTCATCACCAGGGAAGAGCCAGGTGGCTTATAAAATTCCAGTTGCTGCCATACAATGCTGTCTTGCCCGTGTGCCGGCCAACCACTTACTTTCCTCTGTGTGGATTGAGGCCGGCTGCATATTGCTGCACAAAGCACAGGGGGCCCCACTTCTCCCCGTGGGAATGTTCAGGGAGGCAGGAGAGGATATATTGTTTATTAATAGCCTTCCTAACTTGTGCTAGCAAGTTCCTTTACTTAGCAATTTTACTTTGCCCTTTTCAACACACAGCGGGTAGCTGGTTGCAGGCTCGTGTAAGCTTCTCACTGTTAGGTTCCTGGTAAGTTCCCTTATATCTCTCTTAAAATAAAAAACACACCATAATCTTGGTTAAAGTATATAAAACAAGTTTACTCACATCAGTTCACAGTTGGATCCCTGAAGGCAGACTTAGTTACAAAGTATATACATGTGAATCTATACCATGTGGGGATAACCCCAGTGTCTCTAGCTAAAAAGCTGCTCCAATGATAGAGGAAGTCAAAGAGAGAGATAGTTCTGCTTGCCTTGTCCCTTTTGTTACCTGCACAGGTAAGGTCACGCCCACCTCTGGTCACATGCAAGGGGAAGGATGCTCCAGGCCAGGAGGAAACGGGAAGTTTTCGACTGGCTGGACCAAACATTCCCCTGCATCTCCACTCTAGGAAAACAAGGAATGTTGTACTTGGCTGCTACTTACGTATCACACCCCACACTCCCTGTATGGAAAGCGAACCCCAGAGCAGCTGAGTCAGGGGATCCAAGCTGTGTGCATACCCTTCCCCACCCCAAAAGAATAAAACCTTAATGGCCGGGCTGTTGCTTCTCAGGCTCATGCGCTCTCTCTGCCACAGCAGGAATGCCAACTGTTACTTCGACATCGAGTGGTGCGATCGGCGCATCACCCTGAAAGCGGCAAACGGCAAATACGTCACAGCGAAGAAGAACGGGCAGCTGGCCGCCACGGTGGAGACAGCCAGTAAGGATTCTTTGGCTATGGAAGTGGGGGGAGTTGGGGGGGGGATGCCCAGACAGACAAGACCTTATTGCCCTAGACCAGAGATGGGGAGCCTGCAGGACTCCTCCAAATGAGGCTGGATCCCAGCCCCCCCCCCATCATCCCTGCCCATTCACCCATTTCCAATTCCTATATAAGGATCCAATGTCTCTATTCAGACCAAGTCTCTCCATGGTTTTAAGTTTGGTAATAAGTTGCAATACCTGGAGCCGAGGGGGTTGGGGGCCCAGCAGCAAGAGCCCCCACCTACAGGTGCCCCTCCCCTGCCTCCAACCACAGTCCTTTGAAGCAGGTGAGGTTCACCATCAGCCTTGCATGCTCTCCCTGAAAAGCTACAACCTCTGCCATCTTCTGGCTGAGTATTACTATTTTTAAAAAGCTTGTATCAATCAAGCCTGCAATAAACCCAGAGGCCAACTTTACTGCCACATACTCCCGGATGTGGGTGGCACTGTGGGTTAAAACCACAGAGCCTAGGGCTTGCCGATCAGAAGGTCGCGGTTCAAATCGCCGCAGTGGGGTGAGCTCCTGTTGCTCAGTCCCTGCTCCTGCCAACCTAGCAGTTTGAAAGCAAGTACAAGTAGATAAATAGGTACCGCTCCGGCAGGAAGGTAAACAGTGTTCCCATGCGCTGCTCTGGTTTCGCCAGAAGTGGCTTAGTCATGCTGGCCACATGACCCGGAAGCTGTACGCCGGCTCCCTCGGCCAATAAAGCGAGATGAGCGCCGCAACCCCAGAGTCGTCTGCAACTGGACCTAACAGTCAGGGGTCTCTTTACCTTTACACCCGGACAACACCATTACTGGCCCCAACAACATCAAACATACCATCTCAGGACTATTTAATTGCTCATCTTCTAACATTGTGTATGCCATCAAATGCCAACAGTGCCCTTCAGCTCTCTCTATTGGACAAATAGGACAAACCCTATGCCAAAGGATAAATGAACATAAATCTGACATTAGGAATCACAAGACAGAGAAACCAGTAGGAGAACACTTCAGTCTCCCAGGGCATTCTATACAAGATCTCAAAGCAACTGCCTTATTACAAAAGAATTTCAGAAATAGACTGGAAAGAGAAGTTGGTGAATTGCAACTTATTGCCAAACTTAAAACCATGGAGAGACCTGGTCTGAATAGAGACATTGGATTCTTATCTCATTATACATGATTAAGCTATTTTTGGCCATCTCATCCCTTGCTTTTTCCTGTAAGACCAATTGCAGTCGTCAAGTGGTTTACCACACCTATCAGCCAATCACCCATTCCCACCACCCTTCTGAGTAATCCCCCTCCCCACCCTCTCACTATATAGAAGGGTCTGGTGACTTCTGTTTCAGTGTATCTGAAGAAGTGTGCATGCACACAAAAGCTCATACCAAGAACAAACTTAGTTGGTCTCTAAGGTGCTGCTGGAAGGAATTATTTTTATTTTTTATTAATCAAATCTTTAATACGGTCATAGACCTGCATAAGTAGAGGGGGGTGGTACAATCATTTAGAATCTGTAAAACGTTTTGGAAAGTTCAAAAGTATTAAAACAGAAGGTATACTGTATCTAAAAGACCATAAGAATGTAAAAGAAGGGTTAGGAACATTAAACGGATATGAAAGAGGATAAAAGGTGAGTATATAAAAGACTACAACTATCAGTTTAGAGAGCACTCTGATGTGAGTGTTCATTAAATCTAGTTTGTGGCACAGGTCATCATCCGTCAGATCTTGAGCACTGCTGTGCAGAATCCAGAAACGTATGTTGTAGCAGGATTGGTATCTGACAGCAAGCAGGGAGATACAAAATTGTCCTGTGCGCCCTGGCTACTTTGAGTCGTGGGGAGATGAGGCTAATACGAATATGAAGAGCTTGTATACAGTGGACACTCGGGTTGCGAACGTGAACTGTATGGAATGCACGTTTGCAACCTGTAGCGTTCACAACCCATGTATGCGCACGCACGGGTTGCAATTCAGCGCTTCTGCACATGTGCAAAGTGTGATTTAGCACTTCTGCACATGCGCGACCGCTGAAACCCAGAAGTAACCCGTTCCGGTACTTTCGGCTTTCGGCGGTTCATAACCCAAAAAAATGCAACCTGAAGCGTCTGTAACCCAAGGTATGACTGTATTTCTATCCGCAAAGGTATCAAGGCTGTGTGTGGTGATTAAAAAGCCAGAGTAAAAATGATGTCGTGATAACAGTAAGTGGGGGATTTCCGAGCAGCAGAATCGAAGGCCAGGAAATGCCCCGAGAAAGAAGAATGCCTTCTTCTTTTTAATCGCTGGCAAAACTTAAGAGGGGAAGCTCTTCCCTGGCATAACTGAATCCCGTTTTCCCGAGTCTTCTTCCTTCCTCTAAGACAATAACAGAGTCTTGACTGAGCCCAGCCAAGAGCGTCCGCCTGGTCTAGGACTGCTCTGGCGTCTGCAAGAGTTGGCCTTTCCCAACTGGTACTCTGCAGCTGTTTGGGGACTACAGATTCCATCAGCGCCTGCCAGCATAGCCCTGCTCCCCATCATGGCTGTTAAGGAGGGGGCTGCTGCTTAGAAGGAAGGTAACCACCCTCTGGACTTCTCTCGAAAGAGAGCCTCTAAGGGTCCAAGCGTCTGGGTAGGATCTCATGGGAAGAGGTATATTGAGGCCCCAAGCTATGCAAGGCCTTGGAGGTGAAAACTGAGCGCTCAAAAGCAGTGCAATGCCCTCCGTCAAGTCTCATTCCTGCCAGGAGCTGGGCCTCTGAATTCTGCACCAGCTGAAGTTTCCCAACAGTCTCTATAGAGTCGTAAGGGACCCTGCGGGTCATCTAGCCCAACCCGCCCTGCAGTGTAGAAATCGCAACTCAAGCATCCCTGACAGAGGAGCATCCAGCCTCTGCTAAAGAACCTCCAAGAAAGGAGAGTTCCCCGCTGTCCAAGATCTTTTGCCGCCAGGAAGTCCTTCCTGCTGTTTAGTTAGAATCTCCTTGGCCTGCAATTCGAACCCGTCTCCCGGCCCATGACCCTCCTTCTGTCTTCTCTGACGGACAGGTGAGACGGAACACTTCCTCATGAAGCTGATCAACCGGCCCATCATCGTTCTGCGGGGGGAGCATGGCTTCATCGGCTGCCGGAAAGTGACAGGAACCCTGGATTCCAACCGCTCCTCCTACGACGTCTTCCAGCTGGAGTTCAACGACGGGGCCTACAACATCAAAGGTAGGGAACTCCTCTTTGGGGTGAGGGGCTTGGCCTTGGTTCTGCTAGCCCAGGGTTTCCCAAACGTGGGCCTCCAGCTATTTGTGGACTACAATTCCCATCATCCATGTCCACTGCGCCTGCTAGTTAGGGATGATGGGAGTTGTAGTCCAAAAAAAAAAAAGGTAGAGACCCATGTTTGGGAAACTCTGGGCTCTAGGCAGGGCTGCATTGACGTTCCACAAGAATGTCTGCTTTCCTTCTGAAAAGAGGAGCCACGTTTCTAGCCCTCCGTGTCCCCCAAGGTCCCTCTGCTACAGGCATGGCCAAACCTGGCCCTCCAGCTGTTTTGGGACTACAGTTCCCATCATCCATGACCATTGGTCCTGTTAGCTAGGGATGATGGGAGTTGTAGTCCCAAAACAGCTGGAGGGCGGAGTTTGGCCATGCCTGCTCTGGTACCATGTTGCTGGACTACAACTCCCGGCAGCCTGACGCTTGGCTCCGCTGGGCACTGGAGTTCCTCTCGGCCCCCTCTGCCATGTGAGCAACCCCTGGCGCTCCGTGTTTCAGGGAGATTCTTCCTCCGCGGAGCAGCCTGACCCCCTTTCCCTTCTCTGCTTCCAGATTCCACTGGGAAGTACTGGACGGTGGGCAACGAGGCCTCCGTCTCCAGCAGCAGCGACACGCCGGTGGACTTCTTTTTCGAGTTCTGCGACTACAACAAGGTGGCCATCCGAGTGAATGGGAAATACTTGAAGGGCGACCACGCCGGCGTCCTCAAAGCCTCTGCCGACACAATCGACCCCTCCACCCTCTGGGAGTATTAAATGCACTTTAGCACTTCCCTTTCTCGGTTCCAAGCCCTCCATCCACCCCTCCCTTTCCTCTCCCCTCTCTCTGTGTCTCCCCTCTTCACTTTCAGTTGCCAATTTCTCTTCTTTTCCCTGTTCGGTTGCCTCCCTTCCTAAAACAGAGAGGCTCCCTTCCCCGGCTGTCCTGCTGCTTTTCTCCCACCGTAGAGGTTTTGGGTTGATCTTGTCTCTTTGAAACTGGAAAAATGTAATTAACCTGCAGAAAACGGTGCACTTCTTGCGGGGTGTGTGTGTGTGTGTGTTGCTTTGTTGGAATACCAAACTCGGTCCTCTGAATTTGAAAGGGAATAAATCCTGCTAAAGTAGAGCAGCCTCTTTCGCCCCCTTTATTGGCATCTCCCCTGATGCCATTGATGTGGGGCGAATCTAGCATTGACCTAAGCCAGGAAACTAGTTTAGCGAAGCCTCTGCTGTTTCTGCTTTCTTGGTTCAATGCTGGCCATGTGGATAAGCCTGAAAAGGGCTTCTCCCTTCTTCTGTAGGATCTGTCCGTCTCTCTTTCCTCCTTGGCTTTTTCATAAACACTTCCTTTTCCTTACTCAGGCAGAGGAGTCTTCTCCTGGCACCCCTTCTCCCTCCATGAAGTGTCAGGGGGGACAGCCAGATGGACAGTGTGTGGGTGAAGTCCGAGAGTCAGTTTAGAGACCGACTTTGGCCAGCGAATTAAGTACAGTTACTGAGGACTAGGAGCTTTGCCCATGTTTTTAAAAATCAGCGAGCTGCTTTTGGTGGACCACTGCTAAATCATTCATCTCATCGGGGGCTGAGCTTGAGGAAGAGCTCACCCTCCGCTGCTCTTAGGTGCCCAGGGAGCATCTCTTGAGTAAAAAGGCTTGAAACAACCGCACTGACAAAGCTGTGCCACTGCCTTACTCTCCCTCTCTGTGTCCCTCTGGGGCTGCAAGTTGCTGTTAGAAAGCCCCTTTCCTCCCCTCTTTTATATCACTGTCTTTGATATCTCGAAATAATAGAAGGGATCACAGCTACCTGTGAAATTACTGCCTGTCCATGACGGCATCCGATAGATGCCAAACTGCACACCTGATCTGCACCAGTCCCTCTTCCTTGCCTCCCATAGGGGGTGGGGGCCGTGAAAGACCTTTATTTTACTCCTCCGTGCCTCCCAACAAGGAGTGGTTGGCCCCAGGGCCACGGACGGTGTTGTTTCCCTCTTCCTAAGTGACCCTCTTCTGGCTGGGGCTTTGTGTCTCAAGGAGAGTCTTCTCTGTCTTGTTTGTGGCTGCAGAAGCAGAGCTCTGGGCTGAGGAAGAGGCCAGGGAAGGTGGTGAAAGGGGGGGTGACACCCACGTTGCAGAGGTCTTTGAGAAGGGGGCTCTCTACGCTTTTCAACCGCTTCCTGGACTCTGTGGGGGAAGTGAGTTGCCGCTCTCAGTTCACAGGAATAGACAGCCTTTTTAAAAATTAGCAGCCTTTGCACAGTAATAGCACAGCACATCCCCCCCCCAATATAACTGGAATCTCTGCCCTACCCCTTAAGCGTTCTTCACCAAGTGGTTTTTCGGAATTGAGGCATCGCTCTCCCATCTTGGGGGCTACCTCTCCTCTGCCCCCCCGCAGCCCCTCACGTGCCTCTTCCAGGGTTCCCCCCCCCCCAAGGCTGCTCTGAACCCCCTCTTGCCCCCCAGCCGATTGCTTGTGGGGTTCCTGTGTTTCTTGTCTATTTATATATGCTCTCTCCGAAGCGCCCACCTCCACTGTCTGTACTAGATTTGCAGTATTGTATAATCCATTTGTAGCGTGTTGCTTAACTGTTCGGGAGTTTGGAAAAAGTCCTGTGTACCTTGGTTTCTTCTTCTGGGCTGCCTTTTTGGGGGTCCCCTCCTTTCCCTCGGCCAACCCGGGGCCCTCCAGAGGTTTGGCACCCCAGCTTCCATCTGCCGCAACATCATTCAACCACGTTGGCTGGGGCAAGTGGTCCAAAAACATCTGGATGGCGCCAGCTGTGGCTCTTTGCTTGGGCAGCCTCTGCCTGTTCCAGCACCCCAATTTCCCATGCACTGCAGAGGGAGGAAAAGATTTCCTTTGTGACTGAACTCCACCTGACCATCAGCCCCCCTGCAGCCACGGCTGGAGCACGCCTGGGTTTTCCTGTTGCCAAAATTCAAAGCACCAGCCCTCCTTTTGCTCCAGGCAGGAGGACGCGACAAGCCTTAAACGTGCCACGCACCCTTTGCCACCTTCAGGGGCCTTTTCCGCACTTGGTGCTAAATTCTGAAGCAACTGGAATGATTTGCCTTACTAGGAAAGGAGGGTCACTTCTGGGGTGGCCCAAGAGCTCGGCGTGGATTTATCCAGACATTTTGGGAGTGGTGAAGTCCAGGGAATTCTCAAGGGAAACACACAGAGCTTTGGGAAAGGGGGGGCTGCCGGGGGGCTGAGTGTCTGCCACCCCCCCAATCCTTCAGTACTTGCTGGCCTTCATCCTTCATGCTGCACCCCCACCCAAAACCCCTTATTTCATGGATGACTGTTTGAAAGTTGTAACCCCAGCTGGCTTCTCCCATGTAACGATTTTTTAAAAGCCGAGAATCCTCCTTGCCTTTCTTCCTTGGCTGTTGTGGCTCTGAAAAAAACAACTACTCACGTTCTGGTATATTTGGTTCAAGTTTTTTTTCCTTGATATTTTTTTTTTTTGTAAGTGCCATTTGTATAACAAGCTTCAAATGGAGAAGTGACAAAATTAAAAACCTGCATTCAGATAAGGAACAAAGATGTGTTGTTTCTCTTCTTTTCCCCACCCCCAAAAAACACACACACACACCCATAAGTGTTTCTGGTTTGACTAAGCACACTTCAGAAATCCTACAAAGCTGGTGCTGGTCAGTACAGACCAGGGTTTCCCAAACTTGGGTCTTCAACTGCTTTTGGACTAGAATTCCCATCATCCCTGACCCAGACTGGTCTTGCTAGCTAGGGATGATGGGAGTTGTAGTCCAACAACTGCTGGGTTAAGACAGTACTGAGGAGATGGATCCACAGCCTGGCTCTTGTTTGAGACACCTTTTCCACGGGACAAGTCCTGTTGAAGCGCAAGTCCAAGCGCTCCATTGCCCTGGCTTTCCGTTTCGGTCAGTGAGCGCTGAACATGCTCAGTTCCCATTGCGATGTGTTTGGGCCTTTCTCCCTTCAGGTCCCTTAAAATAAAAATGCCAAATCCCTGAGTTCCTCAAAGCCTGCGGATCACTTCCCTCATGCACGACTCGTGCTATTTTGACCCCGTAAGCATAGATGTGAACTCCTAAACACCTGAGGCAGAACATTCAGGGGCATTGCGGACCCTACCTGTTTGTGGTTTGACTAAGCACACCTGCATGATAAAATATGGACACCAGGGATCACCATCCCAGAATGCAAGAGCCACCCTGGCCGGCTGCTGCCAGGACTCCTCCAGTGCATACGCATCCCCTGTCAACCGATGTCAGCGACTGGGCTCAATAACTGGTTCTGCCCCGACTGGGCTAGACGACTGGAGGACTTTCAGAGACCTTCCAATCTTGGGAAACAGGTCCCTGTGCATGGACTCACAACTGTGCATTGTGAGCACCAGACTCAGCAGAGTATAAATAACGCGGTAGCTAGCTGTGAAGCATAACTTCTTTTATTTCTAATAGCTACTACAAACTAAAGAACTACTGGCTTGCTCAAGTGTGTTACACCTCCCACTCAGCCATCTAGTCACTACATAGATAAGACTCTCTCCACACACAGAGTGAGGCACTCCTCCTTTCTCAAAACATCAGATCAGGATATACTTGCAATGGGAGGGGGTGAAAATATCAACATCCCCTGCCCCCAGTCTCTCTCAGGAGGAAGCGCTCAGCCCCCTCACGTCTTTGATCCAAGAAGAACATAATTGCATGGTGGGTCAAGCCAAAGCCCCCCCCCCAAGTCCATCATCCTGCTCTTAAAGGTGCCAATTTTGGAAAATCTTGGAAGCAGGACCACAGCTCAATAGCCCACTCCCCTACTGCGGTTTCCAGCAACAGATATCACCCTCGTCATTGAGTAAATTGGTATACTGCTCTTCATCCACAAATCTGAGGGTGGTCTACAACATAAAATTGCAGGATTAAAACCACAAAAGCCATAGCAAAAATAAAAACAACAAACCAATACTTGTCCGTCCCTCTCAAAAAAACCCCCACATTTAAAAGGGCATCAGCTGCCAATCACCCAAAGGCCTGGGAGAAGAGGCACGCTTTCATCTAGTGCCTAAAAACATACATAGTGAAGGTGCCAGCCGAAACTCCCTAGGGCCACCACAGAAAAGGCCCCGTTCTCGTATTGCCACCCTCTGGCAGCTACCATGGCTCTGCTCGGCTTCCACAGTCGGAGGCAGCGATTTTTCTGAATCCCAGGTTGCTGGAAACTGCAGGAGGGGAGAGTTGCTTTTGTGCCGTGATCCCGCTTGCGGGTTTCCCATTGGAGCGTCTGGTCAGCTACTCTGGAGGACTAGAAGGCTCACCTTGTACTATGGTGCAGCAGGTCTCAGTGCACTCACAATCTTGTACTATGGTGCAGCAAATAACAATATTCAGATTAAAGTCTTTTGTAAGACCACAGCATCCACACGCAGAGAGGAGGTTAGCCGCTGCATCTCTGCATGATTTACTGTTCTTGATTTGCCTCCTTCCAGCAGGTGGTGGTGAGAAGCCCTGGTCTCAGCAATGGAATGTGGTGGGTCATTTAATAGCTCCTCATGCAGAAAGCAATGCTTAGCACCACAGAACCATAGCATTGCAGAGTTGGGAGGTACCCGGAGGGTCATCTAGTCCAGCCCCCTGCCATTTGGGAATCCTAACTAAAGCATCCCTGATGGATGGCCATCCAGCCTCTGCTAAGAACATCTGCCTAGGAGGGAAGCCTCAGGAAAACACCAGAGAGCTGCTGGTCAGTTTCAGCAATACTGAGCTAGGTGGACCAGGGGGCTGACTCTAAGGCAGTTCCAACACTCTGCACGAATCCTGAGGAACCCCTACATTTGCCCAGTGCAGAGCGAGTATGATCAGAGCAGCCTGTTAGGAGTTATGTGTGCAGCAGCTTGTGAAAAGTGGGGCACGGATCCCCCAGGGTGGGGGGTCTCCTATAATGCTGTTCTGCAGCAGCTTTCCAGACTGCGGCTGGTGTGTGAAAACGGTTGGTCCAGAGGTGTCTGAAAATAAGAAGCTGCAGCCGGGTGCTCCAGTCCTCGTTGCCAGTAGCAACTTGCTGGAGGTTCTTTTATTTGTGGCAGAATCCGTTCTGCAGCCAGGCTCTGCTTCTCCCTGCACAGCAGGGCTTGAGGGCAAGGGGAGTGGGGTCGCCTCTCCATCACCCTTTGGGAAAGAAGGGGCAGCCTTGCTCTGATTTGTTGTCTGAGAGAAACAGGGGGCTTCGCCTTTGGGAGGGGAAAGCCGCCCTCCTTGCAGGCCTCCTGGCTAACAGGCATTTGGTCAGCCTGCTTTGGACCGCAATGCTGCTGAATCTGGTTGGCCACCATGAGGACAGGAGGCTGGCTAAGTAATGGGGCTGATCCTGCAGGCTCTGTTATGCTCCAGTGTTGCTAAGCAAAGCATTTGGTCCCCTTTTGCTGGCAGCACTGTGAGATCCAAAGCAGTTCAGTGTTACCTGCAAATGCATGGAATGCAAGGAAACCTTGTCTCAGGGGTAGCCTGAAAACAAACTCTGCTCAAACCCAGCTGAGCTCAACAGGGCTTGCTTGAGAGTAGACCCCGGGAGTCTCCCATTGGAGACTAACAAACTGGTTCCATAAGCAATTCCAGCCATCTCAGCTGCTGCACGAATTAACATTCATTGACGGCCCTTCCACTGGGCTGAGGCAGCCTTCCCAGATGCTGCCTTTATGTTCTAAATGTGCAGCTGGACAAATGTTTTGCGCAGTGTCAGAAAAGTGCAGCGTGAAGCAAGTTTTTTTTTGCAGTTGGGCATGTGGAGTTTCTAAGGAACTGGGTTGTGTCGATAACAGAAATAAAGTGAGGAAAAGAATGTTCAAAATGAAGATGAAGGCTGGTTCCTTTCACATCTCCCTAACCTGCCCTCTTCCCCTCTCCTCTGTCCCCAGCACTCAGTTCATGGAGTTTGCATCTCACCCCCACCCCACCCCCTTTTCCAAGGCAGCCAAGCTGAACTCTGGCCCTCTTGAAGAGGGGAAGGGTCTCTGACCATGGAGGGGCCGCCTGACGCTTTGATGCTGCACGGAAGGAGGGAGGGGGACACCTTGGCTCTGAATAGCAGCTGGGGGGGGGGGCTTGGCTTGTCCTCCCTCCTCTTTTCCCTTCACCTCCCCCACCTCCTTTATTTGAAGAGGTCAGGGAGAGAAAGGCAGGAAGAAAGACAAGAGCCCCCAACCCCCTGCCCTGCTTGGGCCCAGACAGGCCTTTCTCCTCCACACAAAGGAAAGGCTTTCTGCAGTGGTGGAAGCTCCAGCAACCCACAGATCAGGCTAAAACTGACATGTGGGGGGGGGGGAGGATGTGTGCCACTCCTGTTTAGAGGAAGGAGCAACAGAGCTGTCCATTTTCAAATCAATTTGCAAATAAAACACAAAAGTCTCCATGAAAATTCATCTAGTTTCTCCTGATACTCAGATCTGTTTGCAACTGTCATTTTTGCTTATTTGAACAAACCTGGTGAAGCTGGGGTCTTGCTTCCTAGTTCGAAGAGACGCTCGAGGAAATCAAAACAGGGCTGATGGAGGAGAGACCCTGAAATAAGCTCTCTCCAGTCGCATTATGCAGAGGATCAGGCTGTCAAAGAGTTGAAAGCAAGGTGGGGTTGGGGGTGGGGTGGCTGACGGGGTGGGGGGGAGAGGGACGCAGGATGCTCCTGCCCTTTGAGCTAATCTTGCTGGATGTGCCTGTCACTCATCCACACACACAGCTGCACATCCATTTAATGGGGGCAGATCTCTTCCTCGTGGGGAAGGAAAGGCTACTGTACAACCTATTGCTCTTTACCCTACACTGGCAAACCAAGGCGAGGGAGCAGATCCCCGGCCCTCTCCAATTCTTGCAAAGGAGGGTGCGTCAGAATTCCCCACCTGGTGAGGCAGGGGAGAAAGAGATTTGCCTTTAAAAATGAATAATCTAACCCTCCAAATGACATGAATTGCATCCACATGGAGAGATTTCAGTGCTGGGAGCTGGGGATTTAGGACTGGTGTTTAGGGGTGGAATCAGAAGAACTCTACTCTGCAAACACCCTGCTTATTATGGTTCTATTATGGGTATATTCTGCAACACATTGGCACAATGATAGTGCATCCATGGCAGATTTATCCTGCTTTAGCTTGTTCCACTACGGCACTGTTGCTCTCCAGAGGAGTCATGGCAAGAGGAAATCAGGACGAAAATAACCCAGAACATTTCCCGTATAAGAAGCTACAGGATTTCAGAGGAAGAGTCTCCTGGCTCAGACCAACGGCCCACCTTGTCCAGCGTCTTGGTCTTGCAGCGGCTGTTCAGATGTTTTGCCACCTATAACCACAAACAACAAAAGGTGTGGAGAAACCAGAAGCCAGGTTGGGGGGGGGGGAGAGAAACAGCCACGCAATGAGAGTGCACAAGGTTGTTGTTTTAATTACAAAAAATTCAAATTACAATATAATACAGAGACTTTTTACACACAGAATATTAGAACGGTTTCCTACCAGAAGGTAAAGAAAAAAATATTCTTTTTTCCTTTCTTTATTAATAAACCACTTATTCGTTTTTAAGCTATTGTTATACAAAGTTGCAGGACATGCACAATTTCCCCTCAACAGGGTTTGCTCTTATTTTTCCATTTCTTTTCTTTTCTTGCGAAGTGCAAATACAAGATTTCTCTCTCCACCTTTTAAGGCAAGTTAAATGCGACACTGCAAATTTGATAATAGAAAGTACCTGTTAAAATGTCAAGCTTGGGGTGTACAAAATACACACTTCCCTGTGTCTACCCGTAAAGAGAGATGAACTTTTCTTTAATTAAAAAAAAAAAGCCACAAAGGAAAATGCAAATACAAAAGGAGAGAGGAGGTCGTAAGAACCTGGAGCCCACAGGGGCACGTTTACAACAGCCTTTGCACTACAATGCGCAGCCAGGAGGGCCATATTGTATACTCATCACAGCTGTACTAGCTGGGGCTGATGGGAGCTGTAGTGCAGAACAACTGGAGGGCGCCCTGTCCAGGAAGCCTGGCTCAAGCTCAAGGGACTTCAATGTTCCCCATGCTAAACCGTCCTGGTTCGAAGTGAAGCAGTTGTTTCCAGGCTGGACATCTTCAGGCTAATTTTTTTTAAATCCCCCTATGCAGGAAAATAACACGGCAGGGGGAAGTGGCCAGACCAGAATCCTTGAGCTTGCTAGCTTTATGCGTGCAAGGATTTTTTTAAAAAAAAAATGAGCAGAGAAGCGTTCTGTCATGAGAGGCCTCACCTGCATGGCCAGGTGGAGTGGCCTGGACAGAAGCACACCACTGCAGTGAGAAGCCGGCCTTCACGCTACGTCACAGCACGGGGGCAATGCTCTCCCATGTCAGACGCTCAAGTTTGGTAAAGTTTCCCTGGCCGAAGTTCAGAAAACCCCTCGCAAAGAGACGATGCTCTCCCCGTGCGAAACTTGGAAAAGGCAACCGACATATAACCAAAGTTAAGATTCATCGTGGAATACCTGCCAGAAAGGAAATCCTGGCCACCTACGGGCCCCTTCCCTGCAGATGGCTGCCCTTTCTCCCCAATGTGGTGTTCTTAACACGGGAAGGGACCGAGGACCAAAATCTGCTTCAAGGGATGTGGGGGGCTCATTGTTTAGGACAAAGTCGCAGTTGCAAGGAGAAAGGCGAAATGCTCAAGGGGAGGGGGGGGAGGGAGGCAATTGAACAAGGCTGTTCAAGAAGTGTCAGGAGCTGGACCTTGGCATCTCTGTTCACGATCATAGGCTAAGGAGGTCTTTGCTTCAGGCTTACACATCAAAATGAGCAAGGCCAAAAATCATGTTTTAAGTCAGTATGGACCCCAGGAGGTTTTCTCCATTGCTCGTGGTCAGGCAAAGAATGAGGAAAGAGTGTTTCAGTTTCAGATGCAGTAAAAAAGGCACCGTCCTTGCAGTCAAAATGCCTCGATTTCCCAAGAGGTGGATTATCCCCGCTTAAAGAATTATTTTACTCAGAGCACCAGAATGATGGGAGGCAGAGGCTAAGGAGCCATTCAGCTTGGGTGGGTATCTTTCTTCAGTATTTTGTCTATGCAAAGAGGAGGACCCCTGGCCAAATAAAAAACCTCATTGAAAGGGGCACCAAGTGGGGGTGGGGTGGGGTGGGGGGTGGAGGAATAGGCCATCCCATCAATGCTAAATGGCTTTTGAAATCCACTGGATATGAAGAACAGCAACAGCTGAGCTTCCAATCTCTGGCTTACAGGAGCTGCCGCCACCCAAGTCTCCATCTCTACAGGAAGCAGCCTGAAATGAATGGAGGCTATGAACTAGAGTCAGCACAGAAAATGGGGAGGTGGTCAAGAGCCAAGGGCCTCACGGGTCCAGCAAACTGCAATGAAAGGTCTCCAGTCGTACTAAGGCAACAGCAGCCAGCTTTAACTGCACCTCTGCCTGCTCCCAACTACCTTCACTCAAGTACAAACATCCACAAAGACCTTCCAAAATGCTACGGTTTAGAGATAACAAACGGTAAACTTCATGTAAGCTGGTGAAAGCAAAGGGGAAGAGAGCACAGTAGCCTAGCAATAGGGAAACGCCATTCTTAGGACCTGCTTTTGGCGTGCAAGGATCTGCTCGGTCGGCATTAGGAAGGCTCTAAATATCTTGGTAAAGGCACCCAGGGCCCCTGCACATGCCAGGGCGATTCTGCAGCCTGTTGGCAAAAACGTCAAGCTCCTTGCCAGAAGTTGAGCTTTGCCTCTGAGCACTGGCCACTCTGGGGAGCCCCCCACTCTGCACAGCCAACACAACCACTGTGAGCGCATCAGAATTCCCCAAGACAAAATGGGGTGCAAGGTCCTCACCCGCATCTTTCAAGACACATGGACACAGCATCAGGATGTCCCGGCACAACTGTCCATGGGCACATGAATGGGCTGGTAGGCAGGAAGGCCACCCGCGCTTTGTCTGCAACCTGGGGAACGCTGCCTCCCCAGGGAAATTGTGCCTGCTGCATAGAATGTGGACCTGGCCCAGAGCTCCGAGCGCGCAGGGGGTTCTCCTCCCAGCGAGGCCCACGGAAGGGGAGCCAAAGTGACTGGGGGAAGATTCAATGCCGCTGGGCTTTAGTCTGCATGCACGCTGCAGAAGCAATCCTGGAAAGGCAGTGCCAACGGACAAACTGGGAGCGATGCACCAACACCAAGTGCTTTCAGAAGCAGCTTCTCTTTATCAATTAAACCGCAGGATGGCACCCACAGGCCACCTCTTTGTCTACAGCTGTGATACAAGAGGGGTTTATTTCATACATAGCTGGTTGCTGCATGCACTCACACACGCCCAACACTTTCAAAAAATATCGCCAGCGGCCCTCCCATCCTTTGTTTCCTGACAGCTAGCCCTGTTGATGTCGCTTTTCTCCAAACACAGCACCACCTGCATGTCCGGCAATTGCTACATCAAATAATCTTTTGTTTTAAAGTTAAGGTGCTAATGTCAAAACCTGAAGAGAAATCAACCAAAGAGCACTTGGCCAGCTGTATCGTGACCCCTTTTAAGAATCACTGAACAGGAGCAGCAGTGTCGACAAACAGCATGATTTTAAACTACGGCAAACATGGAACAGTCAACGCAATGGAACTTTTAAGCCAACAGGTTACACAGAACGAACTTGGAATGCAGGTATTGCCAGATTCATCCGCAGCGCGCGCACACATACACCCCTCCCTGCACACCTGCCCCACAGGCAGTTGTTCTCTCTCTGCAGCAAAGGAGTCATTGTTTCACTTTTGTTACACACTCCCTCAGCTATTCCCAACCTGGTGCCCTCCAGATGTTATAGACTCAGCCCCCCAGCCAGCCTGGCCAATGATCAGGTGAGACGGGAGTTGCAGTCCAGGAGAGCACCAAATAAAATGAGTGGGAGGGACTGAAACAGATCGGTTTCCAAATAAATAGGTGGTGGTGCTTGGGTACGTATTGCAAGGGAAGAGGGGAGGGCAGGAGGCAACAGCATCCATCCCCACGGCTATTGGGAGAATTGTTTTGGTTGCCTCTCAGGCTTTAAGGTTTGCCTGTTTTCAGTGCCCTGAGCACTCTTCCATTCAAGGGGGAGGGGGGCCAACATCGGAAGAGAGGGGAAAGGGGGGAGCTGCCATATCTGGCTTTGTCTGTGGCCCATAGTCCCAGGACTACGAAGGTCAAAGGGGAAGGTCGGGGGAGAGAAGAGCCCAACTCAGAACTGGTTCCACGCCCCCACTCCACCCCAAAAATGCTTTATCGTAATACTTCTAAAAGGAAAAGAGACCCAGAATTTCAAAGAGTAAGTGCGAAATGTATTTATTATTAAGCAAAAGGGTGGTTGGAAATTCTTCTCCATTGGAGTTATTTTCTGTAAGTTGCTCATAATCCTAGCAAATGAGAGCATCCATGTTCACAGCTTTGCGGGGAAAAACTGTTTCAAATGGCTGGCGTTAAGTCAGGCGGACAGGATGTGATCCAGTGCTCATTCCTGCCGCACTCGCCGCACAGAAGCCTTAAAGTGTGGACGGACCTGACGTGTCGTTGTGCGAGAAGTGGTCCGTATCTGGCACCAGAGACCCCTCCTTGAAGCAGAGGCAGGACTACAGAGCTCTGTCTGGAGTTCCGCAAGTCATGCAGAAGATCAGTGCTCAGCTACATGGGAGCCTTTGAAGGAGAGGCTGCAACCGGCTGTGCATTTGCCGGCGTTGGTACAAAACAGCCCTTAAGCCAAGGGTGGGGAATCCATGGTAGTCCTCCGGAGGCTGCTGGACTACAACTCCCATCATCCCTCTGGGCATGGGAGCTGGAGACCAACAAACCCTCTTCCAGCCCTGCCTGGAATAATCCAAGTGGAAAGCTTCAGGCTGAAGGTTTCCACAGCCGAGTGTGGTGGGTCAGTGGCTCAAGAGTCCAAGGAAGCCTTTGCACATACGCCGAGCACCCAGGACTGCTTGGGTCATGACTGCCCTGTCCCAATTAACGAGGGCTCCACTGGCCTCGTGGAGCTCCCATGTATGCAGGAGCAACGTTGCGATCTTCTGGGAGCTGGAAATGCCTTTCAAGTGTGCAGGGGGGAATTCCTTGACCTCCAAGCCTGCAAGATGCCCCAGAGTGCTTCAGACCACAACTAGACAAGTCAACGAGAGGTACTCCCAACATGCTGAAGACCCCGAACACCGACCACAACACCAGAGGAGGCAGAAGCTCGCCTGTGAAGCCAGCCGACGCTCACCCGGTTCCTTCCAAGGATTCCAGACACGTCACCACCCACACCGCCCTCCCTGCAGCTGTACCAGGATTCAACCCACAAGGCTTTCCATGTGCAATGCAAAGCCCAGCAGGAACCAGTCGCAGGGGCAACGCACACCAAAGCCATAGCACTGCTAAGTCAGGGGCCCAGCACCAGAGGTTTGGCTCACACACTTGAGAACTGTTCCAGCCACGGAAGCTGCATTTATTTTAAACAGATGTGGTCTCACGTTACACTGAGCTGCGCTGAGTGACAGCAAGTCTTCAGTTTGGCACCTCGGAAGAATCAGAGGCCTCTGATATCTCTTTGAAAAGCCAGACCCACCAACACACCGAGTCTGGGAAGGCTGGGTTGCAGCCAATGCGAGTCCTGCTCAAAGTGGAGCCATTGAACTTCATGGACACGGCCAACTTAGGCTCACTGGTTTCAATGGGTCTACTCTTGAGTAGGACTTAGTTGGCTGCACCCCGCCGCCTGACTCCTGTGCCAAAGGCACAAGATGGTTGTGGTGGGAGGAGCTCTCCTGGGGTTTCTTCCTGACCTGAGGGCCACAGAAGCTGCCAATCTGGTGTTTGCAACGGCCTCTGCCAACGTCTGCTTGCCTCGGTGGTTTCCCATCAATGGTTTAATTTGCCCGTCAACCACACCGCTCAAAATCTGTCGCTGGCCAGAGCTGAACCTCCTACCTGATTCTTTCCCACTCTTGGCACTGTTCGGACAGGCAAGAGAACTGTGGTTTTGGCACGTGGGTCCGAGTCGTCGCTGCCTCTTGCCAGACAAGCACCCTGCACCCCCTGCCTACCTCACTGAGCGGAGAACTTCTTCCTAGACGAGCGGCGGAAGCAAAAGGGTGCCAGGGCGAGCCTCCCGTCCCTTCCGCTTCCCGCAACAGAGACTGGGCAGCAAAGGTGCTGATCTTGCCTTGGGGGACGAGAAGAGCGGAGGGTCGCCCAGGAGCGTGTTCAGCGCTTGCAGTTTACTGGGAAAGTGGAGAAGAGAGGAAGGGGCGGGCTGCGTCAGCCAGTGTGTGGACTTTCCCTGCAGAGACTTCCCAAAGTCCTGGCGCCGCCCTGAGCTGGGTCAGAACCGGTGCCGCGGCTGTGGGCCAAAGTGCATTGGGAGGTTGTGCTCCAGCGGCAGGTTCACCTGGGGGAAGTCGTAGTTCACCCGCATGTTGGGCAGGGGGGGCACATAAGGGGCAGGGATGGGCCCCATGTTGATGTGGCCAATGTTGTTGTAGAGCGGGCGGACGGGGGGCATGTTCAGCGGGTAGGCGGGGTGCACAAACGGGTAAGGGGGCATTTGGTGGTGAAGGTTCTGCGGAACCGGCCTGGGGATGGCTTCGATTCGCGGGATTTTCTCTGCAGGCTTCTCTGCCGGGGGCCCAATCCGCTTGAAACTGTTTTCTAGAGGAGGAAAGAAAGACAACAATGTGGAGGGCAGGTAAACAGCAGAATCAGCAGTTCAGCTTCAACCTTTAAAGCGATGGGGGCAGGGAAGGGCCAGCCTGACTCCCCCAGATGTTTATGGACCCCTGGGCCAAAGGCGGTCAGAAGAATCGAGGGGTCCGGCAGCAGCTAGAGGAGAACCAGGCAGGCTTGGATTGAAATCTGTTTGGAAAAATCTTTCTGAGTTATCTAAAAAGTGCAATGATTAACCGAGCAGCAGATTTAAAACTGTATAAATCCTACAGAACTTAAAAAAAACACTACACGAGATATTCTCCATTTTCTAATACCGCTGCTATAAGAGATGCAGGCAACCCCCATGCTTCCTGCTTTAGGTCTATGGCTTTTGTGCATGATGGATTTTAGTCCATCAACTCATGCAATGAGCCAACTTTTTTTAAAAAACAACAAACCAGTTTCCCCCTATGTCACATATATAATTAAAAAAAAGTAATTTCGGTGAACAGCAAACATACTCAAACTTATTACAGTGGTACCTTGGTTTGTATACGTCTTGGTTTGCATATGTTTTGGATTACAAGCATGTCAAACCCAGAAGTGCATGTCCCGGTTTGCAACCTTTTTTGGATTACAACCCTTTTTTTTGGATTACAAACAAAAAAAATCTGGAGGCCCCATTGGCAAAAGCACGCCTTGGGTTGCAACCTGTTTTGGTTTACAAACAGACCTCCAGAACGGATTATGGTTGTAAACCAAGGTACCACTGTAAACTTGCCTTTGGAATTCCCCCTTCACACTCCTTTTCTCCAAATGTAACCTTCGGCTAAAACCCCACGGTGGTTGTAATACTCTGCTTTTTCTGCAGAAGACCTGCATGCCCCGTACACAGGCCTGGCTGAAACCTGCCTGCCAAAACTCAGGCAGTGCAGCTGAGGTTATCCCAGGGTTATTATGTTATGTATTCGTGTGTTTCTATACTCTAAACTGCTCTGCGATCCTCAGATGAAGGGCAGTATAGAAGTTAAATAAGTGATGATAAAGATGATGATGATGAAGATGATGATGATGATGATGATGATGATGATGATGATGATGACTACAGACCCCTTGAGGCTACAGAATACCCCTAGGATGCTGAATTGTGCAAACTCTACCAGCTCATTTTCATTTAAAGTTTGCAAGATCAACCAATAGGCAGACAAACAACCAGCCAGCCAAGTGTGTCTTGTGTGGGTAAATCATGGGGCATTGGCAGAAAGTGCTTTTTGGAATTGGGGCTGCTCCATTCTCCAGGGACCCCCATCGAGCTCTGCCTGTTAAGGGGGGAGGGGGAGGCACCACCCACCTCCGTTTTTCCTCTTTTGCTCCTCTTCAGCTTCCTTCTGAATCTCCTGGATTATCTTCTCGTCATCCTCCTAGAAAGGACAGAAACAAACAAAAGCATCAGCGTAGCTGTTTTCTCTCAACACCCAAAAGAAGGAAAAGAAGAAGGAAAATCGAATTTCTGTGCCGAAATCAGCAGTGAGAAAATCTGCACAATTCTGCAAATTGTGCAGAAATATGCAAACCCAAGAGACTTCTGCCAATTTTGCACACATTTATTCTGCAAAAGTGTGTTGCTGTTTATGTATTTTCGCTGGCTATTATTAGAAATCTTGCTCGGCGACCGCACCTGGTTCTCGAGATCACCCCGGACACTTTGAGGCCTGAGGGCCAGGGCCTTATTCGAAGAAAAGGAGATGGAGGAGGAGGTTTGCAGGACTCTGAATTTGGTACGCAGCGAATAACCACTTCCTGTGGAAACTGAGCACCCTTTCAGCCAGCCGGGTCGCTCTAAGCCCCGGCTGCCACGAAAAAGAGGTTCGGGCGGACGCCTCTCCAGCGCTGCGGGTGCAGACGGCCGGCTGTGCAGCCGAATATCTTCAGCAACATCTTGCACTGCATTTGAAATGGGGGGGGGGCAAGCAGCAGGTGCACGGCCACACTGCTGACAACTTGCTGTGCGCTTGCACGAATCCTCACCCACACCGTGGAGCGTGACTAAGCCGCTTACAGGCAGAACACTGATCCTGCCGCAAAGCTTGCAAGACTGACGAAGCAGATGGCAACAAGCGGCGCCTCCCCCCAGCCCTGCCAAGGAGCAGCTGGAGCGATGCTAATCCTTTAAATGGCATCCGAGCGTGCAATGTTCAGGGGGCAGCTCCAGAGAGCCCCACAGCCGGGCTGCCTGGGAGAGGCTGCCTGCCATGGAGGAGGAGGCAGGCCTTGAATAATCAGATTAAGAGGCTCAATAGGAGCAGAGCTAGAAACTCAGGTCTATAAACTAGGCGCCAAATGGCTCCTGAATTCAAGATTGCGGTCGCCAAAATGGAATGTCTGGCTGCCATTTGGGGGCAAGATGGCTTGAAAGCCTCGTTTTTCAAATGATGGACTGACTGATGGATTCTCAGTTACAACATCTGGCTAGTTCAGATGACAACCTTGCGCTAGGTTAAGAAATTAAAAGAAGAAAAGTCACTTGATCTAGGGACATTCCACATCTATACTGGCCTCTTCCAACCTCTTTTTTTTAATGGCCACATGGAACATTCATAACGGAGGAATATTCTTCACAACTGTGAGCAGGGCAGTGGGGGAAGTGAAGACAAGTGACAACGATTCACTGTGATGTTGTTTGCTGCTCCTGCTCCTGCCACACAAAATTTCTCTGCCTGCTTGCTCATCCGCAACGCCTACGACATATGCTGGGAGAAGGGGATTAACCAAGGCAGGCAGGAAACAAAGAGTCCCCACCCTCACTCTGTCCAACGACAGGGCCGGCCACAATCGCCAACACTGCTTGCCAGCCTAGACCGCACGCTCTCTCCAAAACAGGGCCATCCTTACTCCATTTTCCTTTCTCTCCATTCCTCTACCTCACCCCTCTGCATGTCCCCACATTCCAAAGTTCTCAAAAAACCTCAATTTTGGAAGCATGCCTAAAGTTACATCTTAAAAATTTATGCAGGGCATAGGATCAGGGGGACAGAAAGTGAGAGAGAGAGATGTAGACTGCAGAACTAGTTGGAGGGAGAGTCTGGCTGTCTTGCGAGATGCAAAGAACTTCAGCACAGCTTGTTTTCATTTCCCCCTTTTAATCTCTTCCTGTATTCCACCCCCCCCACCCCCCATCCAATGTGGAAAATGCTCTGGATTTGGAGAGCGCCCTGGGACACTCCTGCAAAATGTGCTGTCTTTGCATAACACATGGATGGGTTCAGGAGGCTTGCCAGCTTCCAGATTTGAATCTGGTGAAGCCCAGCACATCTCGATACTCGGCCAAGTTTCCCCGTTCTGCTTTCTGGCGGGAGGAGCTCAGCATCCCACCAGCGAGGAGAAGTCTTCTTTCCAGCAAGGCTGGTCCCTCACTCCAATTTCTTTCCTGAGTCAGCAGGCTGCCTCCAAAAGGCTTTCCAAAACAGAGACCCTACGGATCATCGTTAGCAGACGGCCACTCCAGTAAAGCCTTTGCAGTCACAACTCTGACCCAGTCATATCGCGCATCTGCTTTACAAGTGGGTAGGTGGCGAACTTCCCGCTTTGGGCCACGTGGCCTGATCCTGGATGTGAGAAGGTGCCCCTGAGGCACTAATCCCAGCTGAGAACCATAATCAAGTTTGGTATTTAAAGGACAGAGATTTTTTCTCCCACTACAAGCGAACACAGCAAAAGCTGAGAACAAGAGGGCAGCAAAATCGCCAATGACTGTGCTTGTGAAATATCACAGCCCACAGCTCTTCCTTCTTCAAAGCCTTTGGCTGTGCTGTTACGGCAGAGGTGCCACAGAAAACTACATTATTTTTGTTGTTGCTGCTTCAACAGACTAATGTTGGTGCTACTCTGGAATTAATCCCATCAGTGCCATTGGAAGAACGACAACACAGGACATTTCTCTCTCATACACACACACACACACACACACACACAGAGAGAGAGAGAGAGAGAGAGAGAGAGAGAGAGAGAGAGAGAGAGAGAGAGTGCCGAGCCAGGCAGCTGCTTTCCTCAAATTCCCCTTCCCCCCAAATCAGAGAGTAGGATAAGCCCTGCTGGATCTGACTGACTGACTACAAGCCCTAGAAAGATTTTTGTGAGGATAAACCGTGTGGCTCCCTCCTGCCCCTGACCTGCCATTCTGAATTCCTTAGAGAAAGGGTGTGATGCAGTGGTGACAGGTAGGAGGCCTGCATCTTGTCAGGTTCTGCTGGAGCAGCGCAGAGCATGTCACCTGGGATTGCGCAGGTGTGACTGGGAGCCAGCTGCAGGCTCAGAGTGGGCGGGGGGGACGGACTCTGTCAGCTCCCCACTGAAGCCACCATGGGGAGAATCCCCAGCTGCAGCCACACTGTATGGTTTTCCTGGAAGCTTGTGGATTTGCTTATTATTATTATTATTATTATTATTATTATTATTATTATTATTATTATTTTTATTTTTATTATTATTATTATTTATACCCTGCCCTCCCTGGCCAGAGGGAGGCTAACACCAGTAAAATTACAGTAAAAACATAATAGGGGGGGGGAACCCAATTTAAAATACAGGTTAAAATGCAATTTAAAATGCAGCCTCATTTTAAAAATAGCCCATAGATCAAAACCATAAGGGGAGGGAAACATGAGGGTCAGACTGAGTCCAAAGCAAAGGCCAGGCGGAAAAGTTATCTCTTGCAGGTCCTGCGGAAAGATGTCAAGTCCCGCAGGGCCCTGGTCTCTTGTGACAAAGTGTTCCACCAAGTCGGGGCCAGTACTGAAAAGGCCCTGGCCCTAGTTGAGACCAATCTAACCACCTTGCGACTTTTGACCTCCAAAATGTTGTCATTTGTGGACCTTAAGGTCCTCCGTGGGGCATACCAGGAGAGGTGGTCCCGTAGGACCACCGTGCTTGACCAGCAGCACGGAGGCCAAGTCTGCACCTCCCCACATCATTTCTTAATTCTGCAAACTGCTACGCCTCTGCCCAAATGCTGCTGAAATGTGCCACTTTTCAGTGCATATTTTCACTTCACATTGCACACTTTCCTGCTCAGCTATCCGTTCTTTTGGCACGTGATTAATGTACAATATGGATTTGCATACTTTAAAGAGAAATTGGGGGAAGCCTGGGAGGGGACAAAGGAGCAAAGCAGCTGCACACATGGTGGTATTAACGCCTGACACACATATATATAGGGGGCACAGTGAAAGTGCCAATGTTTCTGCCTGCTGAGGGTGCAGAATGAAGGACAGCAGCATTCCTGCAGAGCTTTATCCCAGCCCAGAAACTGTAACTTAAGAATTCACACAAGTTTTCTTCCCCCTGTAAATTGCCTCTGCCTGAGCATGCCAAAATATAATTGGGTCCCAAGATAGCAGTGCATAAACAAGACTCAAAAATATGAAAATAGTACTGTATTGTATTCAAAGAACATGGCTAGCAAAAGCTCATGTTTACCATACTCAAGTGGTGTTTATTCTGCTTTGCCCTGGGAATCGGAGCAAAATATTCCATTCTCACCCTTGTTAAGTGTATATTTATTGCACACTGTTTGGACATTTTGTATAATTTACGGCATAAAAAACAGGTTGTGCTTACAGCTAACACTCTGCCAGCAAAAATAGGTGACATAACTTCTACCAGCCAGTTATGCACATGAAGGTTGTGAGTAAATTTCCAGGGGGTGGGGGCTGCAATTGCTTTCCCCAAGAACGCAAAAAGGTTGTTTCCTGCTGCTCCAGAGAAGCGGACACGGAGCAATGGATTCAAACTACAAGAAAGAAGATTCCACCTAAACATTAGGAAGAACTTCCTGACAGTAAGAGCTGTTTGACAGTGGAATTTGCTGCCTAGGAGTGTGGTGGAGTCTCCTTCTTTGGAGGTCTTTAAGCAGAGGCTTGACAACCATATGTCAGGAGTGTTCTGATGGCGTTTCCTGCTTGGCAGGGGGTTGGACTCCATGGCCCTTGTGGTCTCTTCCAACTCTATGATTCTAGGATTCTAACGCTGAATTCAGTGGGCGGGATTGGAAAAGGCCAATAGACTGAAAGAGATTTTCAACCCGTGTTCTATCTTCTGCTATCACACACACAAATGCATTACAGTTTGGGGCCTAACTGTATCTTCATTTCCTCCCTCTGTTCTTTGGGTCTTCCTGTTCTTTCTGCACTGCAACGGGGACCATGCAGAGAAGCTGCACCAACGATTAACATTCTGCACAGAGTTCAACCCAATCCAGCCCTTGCGGAGAGAAAAGGAGGGACTCTGCACCTTGCATAAATCACGGAAATCAAGCAAATCTGCATGTGTTTGCTAATGTTCTGTAGTTTAGCCTGGTGTTGCTAGCTATATATTAGCCCTGCTCCTAAGCAACAGGAATTTCATTTAGCAACTGTCTGTCTGCTGAGATGCCATTAAGTGTTGCCCACAATGAAAATGGAAGGAATCCTGAATGCCGAGTCAGCCTCCCCTCCCGCCATTTACGGAACAACTGCACAGCTGATGGAAACGTTTTATCGTTTTTAGAACTTGTAAATATGGTTGCATTGTTTTTAGAGCTGACGGGAACCATTTTATTGGTTTTAGAACTTGTGCTTTATTCTGCTTTTACCTTCTCCACCGCTTCAGTGGCTTTATGCTACTTAAAGATCCCTTTAAATCGGTTAAATAATCTGTTCACCGAAATGCATTACCACCATTCTATTGATTATCTCCTTTTAACCAACTCGGCAGCGGAAGCTACTGGAATGAGGGACGTGGTTGGTGTCTTGGTGGTGTCATGAGGGCTGGCCTCTTCTCAGAGCTGCATCTGGAACTGGGATGCTACAACACCCCCCCCCCCTTGCAAAGCTCACCCCAGAGGGTGGGGCATGGGATGTGCTTCCCCCCTTGCAGGAAATTGGGTGCAGGCTGCTGGATCACTGCACTCCTTTCCGCTGGAGTGGAAGGGAAACAAAACGCATCTATTTTTGTTTCCCTGCTTCAGTAGTTCCAGGCGTGCGCCTCTACACACAGGCAGAGCACAGCTAAGCGAAAGAAAACGTGGAGTGTTGGGAAAGGGGAAAAGGGCCAGACAGGAAGGAGACATTATCAACCAGCACAGAGTTCAAAAAATAAAATAAAAAATGCAATCACAGAATATTTCTATAGGGGATTTTTGTCCAGTGCAGCAACATCACCAAAAGATGGGAGGGAGGAGGGAGAGACTGGCTAATTATTTCAGGGTGGAGAAATATTTTTTTGGCATTTTAAAAAGAGTTACTGGGAGCTGGTTTCTCCATTTGCAATGCATTCTCTCCCCCCCCCTCATTTTTGAAGAAATATTAATAAAAGGGCTTCCTTTTTCATGCATGTGCAGGCACAGCCGTTCCCAATAAGCTCTGAAATGATTTCATGAGGCAGACACTTCCAGGAGGGGGAAGGGAGGGAGAAGAGCTCCTTTCAAATCATTCCCAGCTTAGTCAGGGAGTGCTTGAGTAACAAGAGGCAAGGCAGGAGGAGGGAGAGAATACAGGGCTGGAATGGAGTCAGCAAGCAGGGCGGGTGGGAAGGGGGGGGGATGACGCCCCCCCGGAGAAGGGAGAGCTCCTACACGGAGGCCCAGGCAGCCTGCTCATGGCTGAGAACTAGCAGGGAGATGGACTGCAACCTATGGAAGGCAAGGCAAGCCACTTTGGGGAAGGAGCTGGCTTAAGTGGCGTGTGGAAACGCATTAGTACGTAGCTCTGTGGACTCTTGTGCAGGGCAATGGAAGCCTTCCTGCTGTGCCTTGGACATTGTGCCACTGTGAGAGAAACAAGGAATAAGGAAGGTGCTTGTGGAAGAGAGGTCCAGAGGGTGGCAACACGAGAACGGGGCCTTCTCTGCAGTGGCTCCCCGTCTGTGGAATGCTCTCCCTAGGGAAGTTTGCCTGGCGCCTTCATTACACACCTTTAGGCGCCAGGCAAAAACGTTCCTTTTTATCCAGGAGTCTGGTTGATCCAATTTACATCCTATGCCCTTTTAAAATGTGGCTCTTTTGTGGGGGGCACTATTGGATTATTGTTTTTATTTTATATATTATTATATTTTTTGTGAACCGCCCTGATACCAAGCAGATGGATAACACTGTATTCAGGACTGGGAGTTTCAGCAGGTGTGAGACAGCGCTCTCTGCAAACAGTGTAGCCCAGACAACTCTCTCCAGAATCCTTAATCGGCCATTGAGGTTCTATGGCAGAAAAACTAAAGAGCTCTATGAAGAGTTAGAAAACTCGCCACCTTAGTCAATGAATGGGCGATGCTGGGATGCTGAGGTGGACTCTGCTTGTTCTCAGAGGCTACTTTGGTTCCAACACATCACTGCAGCAGGAAAAGGAAGGTGTTAAAAGGGCCTCTCCTTCCAGTACTGAGAGCTGGCAGCATGCAAGTGCATTTAAGTGTTCACTGGTTATTAAGCTATAAGCTGGATAATATAACCAAGCTGCCACTCTTGACTTTTATGCACATATTGCCACAGGAAGCTCCGCCATGGAGGCAAAGGCACGGCACATCCAAAGGACAGGGCCAGAGGTCACTTGTGATTGTACCGCAAGCTGCTCCCAGAATGTTCCGCTCCCAGATCTGCGCAGGAGAGCAGTCGGGGAAGCGGAGCCACTGGTGTCTATTGGAGTCACTTACCGTGGGGTCTGTCCAGAGGGAACACTTGGCGCAGTCTTGACAAGGGGCCCCTGGGGATCGGGGGTGTTGGCAGAAGTGGTCGTACCCATTAATGGCGGCTCGGCAGAGGTAGCACATCTGGGCGCCACAGCGGCACGACATGCGGTTGCAGCCTTCGGATTTGATCAGGCCGGTGGCGCACTTGTGGCACTTTCTGATTCGGGCTGCTGTCATCTTCTCTTCTCTGCAATGAGGCAATTGGGAAAGGGTTAAACAAAAACCAGGTGAAAAGAATGTGGCAGCCCCTTAGATATTTGAAGATGGCTAGTGTATCCCCTCTCAACCTCCTCTTTCCCAGGCTCCTTCAACCGCTCCTCATAAGGCTCGCTTTCCAGACCCTGGATCACCTTGGACACCCTCCTCTGCACACCGTCCAGCCTGCCAATATCCTTAATGAATTATGGCACCAGCTTTTGTGTTTGGTGGGCTGGAGAACACTTCATCCACTGCACATGATTTTTAAATAAGGATTTTCTTACAGAAGGTGGCAGGTGTCATTTCAGATGAGGTGTTTCCCGTCACTGTCATGCAGGTGGCTGCTGAGATACACACACACACACACACACACACACACACACACTCCTCTAAGAAGAAAACGTCGCTCCCTTCAAAGCTATGATGTTTGGTCATATGCAAACTAAATCCCAATGAATTCTGAGCAGGCATGTAGAGAATTGCATCGTTCATTGATCCAGACTTCATCAGCTAACATTTCTTCAAATGGTGACAGCCCAAAGTATTATCAAATCACAATAATATAATTATTCATGTATTTGTTTAGATGTGTGTTAGTGAGTGCTCTTGTTCTTTGGCTGATGAGAGATCTATGGGCCTGGGTGTCACACTCTTGCCTTCAGAGTCTCCACATAGATGAACCCCCCCCCCCAATTATTTAGCAACCATGTCAATAGCAACCCTGCCATCTCGAACAGGCTCTTTCCCAGGAAGGGGGGGGTATGAAGCCCACCCCTCCCATGCTGTTTCCAAGGAGGTCTTTGTGGCTGTCTATTTAGAATTACCTTATGATGAGTTGGAGACAAATTAAGTGAAAGGAGGTTCATTGCCGGCTGGCATTCTGCAGGCTTAAATCTGGTTTCCCAGAGCGTCAAAGAGGTGGGGGAGCTAAACGTTAATGCAGAAATAATTTAACCCAGGAGTCAAAGCACACACAGACCCTCACCTCTGACAAGCAGAAAATATATGGCTGAGGCAATGAAAGAAGCAGGAAATGCAAACTCTGCACTGTTGCTTGAGGCCTTTTATAAATCAGAGCCTGTTGCTTTGGTTACAGAGATGCTGCAAAAGGATTGCTAACTATTCTGTTCTGCAAACAGGAGATGTTTAGGGCCTGACAATAGTTTTAAGCTTTCCCCACGCAAGTTAAAGCATTGCACCAACATTTTAATCACTCTGTGCTTCTGCTGATGTTTACAAGTTATATAACAGAGCACCTACATTTTGTTTTCCTTCCCACAACACAGCCCAGTATCCAAGGATGCTTTCTGAAGATCCTTAGTTTACATCGCACGGTTTCAACTGCAGACTTTTCCCTCCCACCAGACAAATATTACATTTTATACCTCGGCGCCTCTCTCAATATGGTGCTCAAGACAGCAACTGCTCTATTCTGAACTTACAAAATGGAAAGCGTAATGCTGGTGGTCAACAAAAGAGGTTTAAAGACTCCCTCAAGGCAAATCTTTAAAAATGTAGTATAAACACCAACAACTGGGAAACACTGGCCTGCGGGCGCTCCAATTGGAGAACAGCCTTTCCCAAAGGTGTCCTGGGCCTTGAAGACACTCGAACTCAGAATGCAAGGGAGAAACGTGCTAAGAGGAAGGCATGCCTGGCAAATCCACACCGTGATCAATCCCTGCCCAGAAAGCAATGTCCCCACTGTGGAAGGACGTGTGGATCCAGAATTGGCCTCCACAGTCACTTACGGACTCATTGTTAAAACCGTGTTTATGGAAGACAATCTTACTCGGCTACGAGGGATCGCCAAAGAAGACGACGACGACTCAAGACAGCACAGGGAGGCTTTGCAGTCCTGTCCAGGCACTGACCAGACTGACCTTCACTTCAGGAAGATGATTCTATGTCTGCATCATGTGCCTTTGGACCTTGGCTCTGTGACTGAAAGAGGTGAAACCCATCCTGCTATTCCTAGATCTCTGCCAAGAGCCTCTCACACCCGTGTCTTAGTTTGGTGGCTCCAAACTCCCACATCCCCAGACCACTTGAAAATCACTGAGGGTCTTGGGCAGCTCTCTTAATGATTTTCCTGCCTGTTGTTGCAACCGTAATGCGCTGTGCTAGATGATGCAGGGTGTAACACTGTATTTCCATCGCCTCTTTTATTTCCCAGTTTCCCCATTTCAAGTTCCTCTTTGGGAACTGTGCTTGCCCTTAGGGCAGAGCCTGCTCCCTCTCATCCTCCCAGCAGGAAGCGCCAAGCAGAGCAGGAAGCTGGGCCTGAACTCCAGCTGCGCTTCCCCTTCCCAAGACTCAAACGGGACCTTTTATTGTCTGCAACAAGAGTAGAATTTCAGCTGCTCAAGGATAAGAAACCATATTAAAACTATATATGCAAAGCAGCTCTCCCTTGGCTGTCCTGCACCCAGAGCGCATAAAAGCAGATACCTCGAGGGAGCTGGGCAGGTTTAGCCTGGAAAAGAGGAGATGTGAGAGCCATCTTCAAATATCTCAAGGGCTGTCACATGGAAGATGGAGCAAGCTTGTTTTCTCCTGCTCTGGAGTGCAGGACTCGAACGCATGGCTTCAAGTTACAAGAGAGGAGATTTCAGCTCAATATCACGAAGAACATTTTGACAGTAAGAGCTGCTCCACAGTGGAACAGTCTCCCCCAGGAAGTTGTGGCCTCTCCTTCCTTGGAGGTTTTTAAGCAGAGCTTGGATGGCCATCTGTCCTGGATGCTTTAGCTGAGATTCCTGCATCGCAGGGGGCTGGACTAGATGACCCTTGGGGATCCCTTCCAACTCCACCATTCTATGATTCTAGGATATATCCTGAAGCACAAAAGCCCTCTTGCGGAGGAGGCTCAGTAGCAGGTACTTTCTCGGCTGGCTTAAATAAGAAACTAGAAAAAAAGGCTTCCTGGTTCCCCCTGCCCCCCTTCACAAAGTTACTTACATAGATGTTCGGTATTTTATGTCATCCTTCTCGGCCAGCTGCTCACAGGTGAGGTTCATATGCTCCTTCCAGAGGCCCTGGCATTTCCTGCAGGTTTCCTGGAGAGTGAGATCACCACATTAAGCAGCAGGAAGACACCAGAGGTACCAGACAAATAAGCAGCGCTGCAGGCATTTTGCAGGCAGCACAGATATACAAAACACAAAAGGAACACCTGGGGAGGGGGAATGGCACTGGGTACAGAGGCCGGCAGCATGAAACGGATGGAAAACACGGATAAACACACCAATCTTCCCCTGGGTACTAGGGTGACACTAGACTCAATGCCATAGGGGCCTCTCTAGGGAAATAATTGCACAAAGAGGGTGCCACCACCGAGAAGGCTCAATCCTTGGTCACGACCCACGTTCCCTCCAAAGGTAGGGGCACCAGCAAGGACATATGAAGACAGAATCGGTTCACAGGGCAGCCCTTTAGATGCTGGGCATCAGCCACAATTGGAGAAAGCATGAAGGCGCTCAATCTTCATTTAAGCTCCACCCGTGTATTTCTCCGCCACCCCGTGCCTTGGAAAGGTTTTGCCTGTACAGCAGGGACGGAGAACCTCCAGCCCATAAGGTGAATTTGGCCGTCTAGGCTTCCCCATTTGGTCCACCAGGCTGTTTCCCCAAATCCACAGCCAGGCCCCCCTTTCTCGTGCATCCGATTCCTGCAGAAAGCATGGCCGAGCTCCCCAACAGCAGCTGGTGGTGCTTAGTCCCTGTCTGCCTTGCCCCCACGGCAGGTCAGTGGGGGAAGAGAAAGATCTGGCCTGCTGAGCCAAAAAGGCTCCCCCCATCCCTGGTGTGTCTGTGGACTGGGGTGGGGGATCCTACCACACACAGCCAGCCCAGTGGGCCCCTTCCTTGCCACCTGTGGGCTCCTCGTGCAGAATCAAGGCCGCCCACCCAGAGGTTTGCATCGGTTTGGTGGGCGATGGGAAAGGGCTGCTTGCTGTTCCAGAGCGGGGGGGGGGGGAGGCGGGGAGGCAGCCTTAATGAGCAAACCCACATGGAAACGAGAGGCTGGTTTCCCAGCCAACGCGCTAACTTGAACCACCAGGCCTCCCCAGGCGGCTGCAGGAGAGAGACAATGGCCGGACTCAGCACCACAAGACGGTATCGGGATTTGTGACGGAGGGCCCTGCGAGAGCCATGCTGTGGGCTTTCGGGGGCTGCTGGCGCTCGCTGCTCTAGGGCTCAATGCCCCAGAGCCTGGGTGGCTGAGCTCAGCGTGGTGCAGCGGTTAGAGGGCTGGGCCAGGACCTGAGCAGCCAGGGTTCAAATCTCCACTCAGCTATCAAGCCAGGCTAGTCGCTCTCTCCCTCAAAGGGTTGTTGTGAGGATGGGGAGGGGAGAACCCTGAGCTCTTTGCAGGAAAGGGTAGGATAGCAATGAAACATTTGCTGAGCTGGGCCAGGTGGGGGACTCTATCAGTCAGTTCCACTGAGCTGTGAGGGGCATCAAAGCATAGGAACAGCTGTACGGCATCAAGCACAGCATGCCCTAATCTTTTGCAACTTTTGAAAACATTATGCTTTCCCTCATGAGGGAAGCCAACCTCAATTTTTGGAGGAAGAAGAAGAACTCCACACAGATAAGGACTTGGTAGGGTTGCAGGGCTGATTAAATTGCTTTGGGAACCCCATGTTTGACCTGTGTCTGGAAAGGGATGACATGGATTTTTCCACCGCAAGCACCCCAAAACACAATGGATCAGCCTCATGGACTGTGTGCGCGCAGTTTTATGAAACTGAACATGATTCTGTTCTGAGATTTTTACAGGAAGCACACAACGTCGTCTTCTTCTCATTCCCCTGTTCAGCTTCCAGCCCATCCCCGTAAACGTACTTCTTGCTTCCATGCTGGATATCTAATATGGCTTCCACAGCTATGGTGCAGAAGTAGAATGCCAGCTAAGCCTTCCTTTAAAAAATGCATTTTGAGCCCCTCACTGTCGGAGGAAGGGAGAGGGAGCCCTCACACATCATTCTCCCTAATTTTCCAATTTTCTCTAAAGGCGGAGGGGAGCTATTTGCATTCAAAGTTCCTTGCAAAAATGCAAAGCTGCCTCCTCCTTTTTAATAAAGTGCAGCTGTTCCAAGCAGGAGCTCATCCAGCAGCAGACAGTGCCGCCCAGTGGTTGGAAGCAGCGCCCGCCAGGCGCAGCAGCAAGGCTGCCACAGCCATCAAGGTGCTCAGAGTCTAAAGAGGAGGAGACCTGCTGTCAACAGCTGCTGAGCCAAGGAACATGGCAGCCAGGCCTCCTTAGCACTGCTAAGTGCTTTGGGAAACTGTAGCGGGTTGATAGGAATCAGGAAGCGGCCTGGCTCCCACCTCCTGGTAATCCATGGGGATTATGCAAAACGCAGCTCAGAGCAAGCCAAGGATACTGGGAGATTATTGCAAATCTCACAGCATTTGGAAGAGAGACAAGAGCTTTTATTGGGCCAGCTAGTCACTTAAAACACAGTGAGATCTCAAGGTATGTATGTATTCGGCCTGCAAAGGAAAATGTCACCTGGGCCAAGAACAAAGGAGGCTGGAACAGCAATGCTAGAGTGACGGAATCACACACGCCGCCGTCAGCCTTGCTCTGTGAAAAGTGAAGCTGCTGGCAAGATTTGCGTTGCTTCAAGTCCTGTATCTCTGCTCTCCTTGCACAAGAATAAGGCAAGGCTTTCTGGAACTGTCACAAACCCTGAAAAGGGAAGGCAGTCGAAGCACATGGAAAGAAATCTATATGGAAGCTACTCATTTCAGTATGGGGGTGGGACTGTGCTGCTGCTTATGCAAATCTGTCTTTGAAAGGCAAGCTGCTGAACAGATAAGGGAGTACTAGAAATATCAGGGAAAGAAAACCAGGTATAATCCAGTCCCAGAACTCAGGGCCCCCACGGGCACTGCAACCCTAATCCCACTCACCTGGCAGGAAACCCCACGGAACTCAACTTCTGAGCAGACACGGTCAGGATTAGGGTGAAGTAAGTTAACACAAAAGGAATATCTCACCAAGCTAGTAAGAGTTCCTGGGGCTGATCTTGTTGGGGGACTGCCATCCCATAACGGCTGGCTTTTGCTTAGCCACTGGCAATCCCCACCCCAAACACACCTTGTTGTTGCCACCACCTTTCTACCCAAATTGGCTCATGAAGGGCAAGGCAGGCCGCCCTCCTGGGAGGCTTTCCCCACCTGGCAGTCTGCTCTGGAGGTCGGCTTTGATAATATTTCAGTAATTTTGGGTGAGCTGCTCGCTTTATTAGTAGCTGGCCTCCTCCTCCTTGTTTTAAATGTACAGGTATTTTTCACTGCATTCTGTGTTCTATAGTAAGCTGCCTTTATAAGGTTTACTGCCAAAGGCAGCAGATAAATATTTGAAAAACTGCATTTGAGTTTTGCTCCTGGGGCACCCAGGAGATCTCTTTGGCATCTCCCTAGGTTGGCAATTCTTAGAATTATAGAATTGAAGTTGGGAGGGACCCTGAGGATCCTCTAATCCAGCCTTTCTCAACCTGTGGGTCCCTAGTTGTTGCTGAACTACAACTCCCATCACCCCTAGCTAGCAAGGCCAGAGCTGGAGATGATGGGAGTTGTAGTCCAACAACATCTGGGGACCCACAGGTTGAGAACCGCTGTGCCTAGTCCAACCCCCTGCAAGGCAGGAATATGCAGCTGTCCCATACAGAGATCGAACCTGCAACCTTGGCGTCATCAGCACCAGGCTCTCACCAGGTGAGCTATCCAGGCTGACCATTGTTCCTGCCACCAGCCCTATGCAGGCACAAGCCCTTGTGAGAATAGTGCCCTCCCAACACTGGTGAGCACACCAAACACCTGTGATCTTCAAGCAGTTTATGCCAGTAACATGCAACACAACAGACGAGTTTCAATTATCATCTCTTGGCTCAGTGGAGATGCAGACGAGCCTTTTGGCTACACAAACAAAGGCACATTTTGCAAGGTTTTTGCATAAACTACGGTTCCCTGCTTTATCCAAACCAGGAAACCATGGTTAACTGCTTTGGAATAAAGCCCGGGTGCCAATTCAACCGGTGCGATAGGATCACAATTGCTGGGCCATATTCTGGACAAGCTACAAGTTTCTAAGCAGGCTCAGAGAGCAGCATATAATGCAGTAACCTAACCTGGATGTCACCCAGACACAGAGAACTACGACAATATTATTTTAGTCAACAAGCCACAAAAGGTCGCAGCTTGCTTGGTTTTGCTCGGTATATACCCGGGGCTCGGTTTGTGACTCTTCAGGCACTTCAGGTTATTTGGTTAGACTTATATAGCCGAGATAAATATAGCTGTGACCTCACACTGCTAAATTAGCATACACAGGGCAGGAAGTCCGAGTTGCGATTCCAGTCACTTGATACTGGGAGCGCTCTGCGACTATCGCCAGAGGACATCTCAAGCTTGCAGCAGCTCAGAGCCTCCCTGAGCCAAAGTAAATAACGCTAATCAGACACAAATGTTGGCTCATGCAAAGTCTCCAAAGTCTAGACCTCCTGCAGCTATGCCAACTGTGCAAGGCTAAGAGCCACAGCGGAGAGTTCTGGGAAACTGGCACCCAGCAGATGCTGGGGACTTGCAGGGAAGGAAGCAATGTCCCTCTTGTGTAAACTCCCAGATAGATTTCAGGAAGCCCAACAGGGCCTGATGGGAAGTGTGGTCCAAAACACACAGAGAACACCTCAGAACTGAACCAGCAGAGCTAAAGTGGTCTCTTCCACTGACCAGAAGGCCAAGGGGCCACGGCACACACACACACAACCATCACAGCACTGGAGTCCGCGTCCTGGCTCCATCCATCAGCCAGTGCAAGAACAGCTGCTCCAATGCTTGCCTTCCTCTTCCCTCCCCATTCCTTTTTCCTTCTCTGCTGTGCCTATTTGACTGTGAGCCGGCAGCCATGAGCTGGCTTGTCTTTTAATACAGTCGTACCTTGGAAGTCGAACGGAATCCAGTCCGGAAGTCTGTTCAACTTCCAAAATGTTCAGAAACAAAAGTGCAGCTTCTGATGGGCTGCATGAAGCCCCGTCGGACGTTCGGGTTCCAAAGAATGTTTGCAAATCGGAACGCTCACTTGCGGGTTTGCGGCGTTCGGGAGCCAAAACGTCCAAGAACCAAAGCATTCAGGATCCAAGGTACAACTGTATATGAAAAGTGCTTGGAAAATGTTGTGTGTGTTTTAAGTGTTTAAGCCTCAGGAGAGGCTGGCAAGGATACAGTGGTTCACAAACCATTTTTAAGTTACAGGTAGGTAGCCGTGTTAAGCTCATACCAAGAACTAACTTAGTTGGTCTTTAAGGTGCTACTGGAAGGAATTTTTTTGTTTAAACCATTTTTATTTTTGAGATGGGCAGGAGGATCCACAAAGTCACAAGCTCATGCAGTGCTTGACACTCCCATTGTTCCAGGCGCATTTTGCGACAGGGAATTTCATTAGCAAAAGCAGTTTCTGAGCTCTGGGCGCAGTACTGCACCTAAGATTTCATACCAAAACTTCAGAGTGGAAGGAGGACCGTTTTCTGCCTCCCCACTCTTTAAAGACTGGAGAAGAGACCCTCTTCAGAATATTAGGGGGGCAGGCAGGGGGAGGACTAGACCATGTGAAAAATGAACACAATAGTTTAGCTGCAGTTCATTCATTTTCAGCTTTGTATTCTTGTGATTAAAAAGTGCACAGAGACATTCCAATGTTGCTCCCATAGCCCACGATTAAGGTGCTATTTTGCTCCTAGCTTTCATATCTCAGTTTCTAACATTGAGCTCATGGCGGAGACATACTCACCAGATGACCAGCTATGAACTCTTCAGCCCCCTCCACCTCCGAAAGGAAACATGTGGGTGGAGGAAGACTCAATCTTTCCAGCATGCTCTGTGAAAACTACCATCTAGAACTGCAGAGTTTAAACTTACCCCCTGGGGTCATCTATTCCCCCCCACCGCAATGCAGGAATCTCAACTGAGACATCCATGACAGGTGGCCATCCAAAGTCTGCTTCAAAACCTCCAAGGCAGGAGGTTTTTGTTCTTCTAGGGTGTCTGCCCTGCTACCCTTCATTTTCCCAACTTTGTTGCCACCCCAGAAGCCCACTTCTACACTTCACCATATAAGGGGATCTTTCCAGGGACCAGAAAGCTGGTATGACTGGCAGACAAAGACCTATGAACCCGTATTTGCTTTTGCTCCCCACCCAGGGGGCGGAGGGAAAGATCGCACATACACACCATTGTTCAAACGCTGCAATAAAAGTTCCATGTTTATCCGCAGCTCACTTTTATGGCCCTGTTGCGGGAAAGCAGGTTGTGCAAGGAGGCCTCTGCCTCCTGCCCCACACGTGGCTTGAACTTTCGGTTTCCACAGCTGACTGGTGCAACAGAAGAAGTTACCTCCTGACGACCAACCCCTCTGCGGATACTGCTCACAAGTGACCTGGGCAGCAGACTCTGCCCTCGGAGTCAGATTTAAAGGCAGGGGGCTCGGTGGGTCCCCTTAACCATCCACTCAACCACCAAGAGAACAGAAGAGTTGGTTTTGATTTGTACACCTGGCAAATCAACCTGGCAGTGCTGCAGTAAACTGCTATCATCCACAAAAGAAATGACAACACCAGAGCTTAGTCAGCAAATTGTGGGTGCAGCAAGATTGAATCTGTGCCTACAAACTTGCTGTCCGATATGAGAGAGGGAAGTCGCGCATGGAAATCATATATCAGCATTGTGAAATGGGCTGCAGAGGCAATGAAATATGAAGCATTCAAAAGATGAACCATCAGAACGTGGCTGGTCCAAAGGTGACACCTAGTCAGATGGGTGGGGTGCAAACAATAAAATGATGATTATTATGATGCCTCTCACTTAGGATCCCATTTGGTTTACGTCCAACCCTGCTCTGAGTCTTTGCTACGGGAAGCCTTCCTGCGTGGACTGAAAGGGGAAAGGTCGGTTCAGATTCCCCAGCACAAAGCCAGGCTATAGTGGGGGGTTTTCAGGGAAATCAAGACCAGCATTGCTACCACTGCTGTGCCCCCAAAGGGCAGTCGATAGCCTGCCAAAGACTTGCTGAAGTCTAAGCCGAAGGAACTTTTCAGCTGAGCTGCCAAATCTTATCTTTCCACGCTTGTCCTTGGTTTGGCTCAAGGCTAAGACAGGAAGAGTGGGGAAATTTCACGGAACTAGACGAAATCTTATTCTCTTGTTTGCTTCCGCAACTGACCCTGAGCCTTGGAGATGGTGTGGATGAAGTCTAAATAAATCTACTATCTGCTATACTGTTTCGTGAAGCATGCTGTCTGCCACGGGGATGGGGACTGAGTACCTTGTTTATGTGCTTAGATTTATAATCGCCTCTGTCCCACTGCAAGGGGTTGCGTAAGTTGACCCTCAAGGTCCCTTCCAACTCTACAGTTCTGTGAATCCTGAGCGATGTTTGAAATGCAAAATCCTGCATCCTGTGTCCATTCTTTCAGCCATGCTGAAGAGATCAGGAGGCAACCGAATGTGAGAAACAAGTCTCGGCTTTGGAGCCAGAGAGCGCTTGATCCTGGCCCTCTCCACTGACCCTCAACCCTTTGCTCTACCTGCCCAGAGGATGTGGTTCTGGTTGCTCTGCTGTGCTGAGGCAGAGGGGAAGGAGAAGACAGAGGAGGTGGCCAGAAAGCACTAAATCAGGCTATACTTCAAGCCCCATGAAGCAGCTGAAAGAGAACAGAAGATGCGAATCGAATCATTTATGGATGGCTCTGAAGCTGCCTCCAAGGGCCGTTCTGGCAGAATCATGAGCTGGGTGCAGCCTCTTGGATCCCTGGCGTCAGGCTGGTCAGGGCAGCACAGCATGAAGGTGAACCATGGGCGGTTCAGTTGCCCACAGAGCCCATTAATAAAGAGGAGGGCAGTGAAAGCAAAACCCTGAAGTGCCCCAGGACTAAAAATCGATGTTCACTTTCTCAGAATGAGAACAATAAGCAGCCTCCGGTACAAAATGGGTTAGTCTTCAAGGTGCCACAAGACTACTTTTTACCTGGCACACAGCCGGAAACTAATCTATAGCTTTCATAATATAAAAATTTCCCGGTTTTCTCTGTGCTCCTGATTCTACCTACCAAGAAACCTGTGTGTTTCACCTAAGAAAGGAGACATATCTGGCTAACAGCTGGATTTTACATTTTAAAACTGGGAGATCAGCCGTGGTGAGTTATTCATCCCAGCAGTCCTGGTGCAACCTGAAACCCGCCCAGCACCCAGGAGAGCCTCATTTGCTCCCGCCCACATTCCTTCCGGATTCAGACCCCAAGGCTTCACCTGACCAACTCCCTTGAGCACAGTTTTATTTGCAAGATCAATCAATATGAAGTGACAGGTTGAGAACAGTATGCAGTTAACATCTGTAAATATATAACCAGTATCTATAATTGGTACACACACACCCATCTAAAATCCATCCTTCAGTTTTCAATCTGTGTATGCAGCTTTTCCCAAGCTTGGTAAAGGTAAAGGACCCCTGGATGGCTATGTCCACTCAAAGGCAACTATGGGGGGTGGCGCTCATCTCGCTTTTCAGGCCGTTTTCAGGCCGCGTCTCTGTTTGTTCACAGAAAGTTTTGCAAGTTTGATATACAAGCCCACTGTAATAAGATAAAACGATCATCTCAAGGGTCCTCTAGGGGCGACCCCTCGTTGACATCACCAAACAATATTATAAATTCATAACCAATGATTTCTGCTTTTTCTGACAATACTCGTTCTCTGTATATCCTGATTTTGAGGGCACCACCACAATATGCGAAAAGTGTACAGTGGTACCTCGGGTTAAGTATTTAATTCGTTCCGGAGGTCCTTTCTTAACCTGAAACTGTTCTTAACCTGAAGCACCACTTTAGCTAATGGGGCCTCCTGCTGCTCCCGCGCCGCCGGAGCACGATTTCTGTTCTCATCCTGAAGCAAAGTTCTTAACGTGAAGCACTATTTCTGGGTTAGCGGAGTCTGCAACCTGAAGCGTATGTAACCTGAGGCGTATGTAACCCGAGGTACCACTGTATTTGAAACTTGCCCCCCACCCCAAGCTTACAATCTTATTCCAGGCTCCTGGTGGTCAGAGATTCCTGGTGAGAGAAGAGGCCCTGGGGGATTTTAGCAGGCAGCCAGAACCAATAGCCAGAGACATGGTCTCACTTTAACACCACTGCTCCCCCCCCCCCAGTATTGATTTTATTTTGCCTCCGTTTGTGGTTTTCCTGTTGTTTCAAGCCAGCTGATTTTAATGATTTCATCTGCATTTCCAATGCTTTCTTATATCCTTGCTCCAAATTGGACCGTGACCTGCTTTGGCAGCTTGTCTCATTGCTGAAAAGCAGGCAGTGCATTTGCTAAATAAGTAGACGGCAGCTGGTCACATCCAAGCAGATGGAGAGACCTGGCTGCCTTGCCTCCCTCTGCTCCCAGCACAACCACACTGGCTGCCCATGGACTAGGAAGCAAGGTTCTTTGCATTCATCTACAAGGCCCTGAAAAACTTGGGCCTAGGGTACCTTAGGAACCAACTAGACCCTTACAATCCCCAGGTCAGTCGCCGAAATCATCTGTAAGAGCATCCCTGGTTTTGACTCCTGAACTGGTGAGGCTCATTGGACACAGCTGAGTGTCTCTGGCCCACTCCAGATGCAATGCTCTTCCAGCAGAGATCCAGTAGTCTTCTATATGAACTTTTAAACGTTTGCTGAAAACTCTTCTCTGCTGCCAGGCTCATGCAGACAATTAAGGAATGTAATAGTTAAAACTGCATTGATTTTTTTTAAAAATGAAACTGCGGTATGCAAGTATTTTACAGCTAAAAACACCCACCCTCCTTGAAGCAGCCAGATTCAGATGGCCAACGACACTCCCTCCCTCCATAGCGTCTGGGCCTTCTCAGTGGTGGCACCTGGTTTGTGGAATGCGCCATCCTCTGCAGGGTGGGTGGCACAAACTCTGTTTGCCTTTTGGCACCAACTGAAAGCACATCTCTGCACCTGAGCGTTTGTGGGAGTTAAATAGGATAAGCGTATTAACACAGCTTTTAATTTTTGAATGGTATGGTTGCCTTAATTACGTTACTGTCTGCTCCCATTCCTTTCATGAATACGCTTTAAGTGTTTTCTGTTTTTAGGATTTTCATATCTAACTTGCTGTGTGCTTGTGAATCAATGAAGTGTGGACAGGAAATGTAATAATGATAATAATTATTTGCAATAACAACTTATGCAGTGTTTTTCAAGAGCCCAAAGTGCTTTACAGCAAGTTGACGCTCAGCTGAAACCGGAGAGCTGACACTTCTTCAGGTTTCAGGGTCAGAAAAGTCAAGATTAAAGACCGAACAAAACAGGAGATGGGCTGAGTAAGCAACACAGCAATTTGCCCAATTTACAAGCCAACAGCACTAGATAAGCTGAATTCCAACAATTCCAATCAAGTTTCAGCCAAAGCTTCCATGCAGAGAAAATTAACGGCTTGTTTATTTAACCCAGCCCCAAAGCAACTCTCCCCAACATGCAATTTGCTATGAATCCACAAGACACAACCTGAATTGGGGGGGGGGGTGTCACCCCCTACAGTCAAAGACATTTTTCCACTCCTTTACACAGAAGAGCAGCATTCCACTTTGAACAATCCCACCCTCCTGTAGCAGAAGCACTGAGCGCCAAACCTAGTTACGTTACACATTTAAGTAATTTCGATTTTTAACCAAAGCTATTGTCCCACAAGCTGCCGTATGTTGTTGTGGTCAAAGGCATTTTGAAGACTTGCAGGGCCACAGGTTCCCGTAAGAGCTATTTAGAGAGATGGGGGTCACTGGCCTGTGCATAAGCCTGGCCCATCACCCAAAACCAGCAGCGCTGCCCCACCAGAAATGGGCAGAAAACCACCAAGATCATTCCCATCGCTTGACGCATGGCGAGGGCTTCATGGGCTCTTCATGCTTCTGACCTGCCCTTTGCCGCTTGGTTGACAGCCAGCCAACGGGGCACCAGCACCATCAGGATTTCTGGTACACCTGAAAGTGATGAGGGAAGCCCAGGGCTGCCCAAGCAAGGCAAAGGCAGAAGCCTGGTTCTCCAGGGCCATGCCAACCCCTGCCCTAAGAGGCAAAGCTCCTTGCGGGCGGTTCTGCTGCACTTCCTGCTGCAGGCAAACGGTTCAGTGAGCCATTGCAGGCATGCAGGGGAGGCAATTGCACTGATGAGTGCTCCCCAGTGTGTGTGTGGGGGGGGGAGAGAACACTAAGCCACAGTCCCCGCAAGCAGAAAGCTAGTTAGACAGGGCGCAGACTGGGCCACACCACCGACAGCCTGAAGCTTTCTCCCACCTCTTTCTGCTGCATGGCCGCAAGTCAGATTTGCCCAAAGATTTCATAGAAGTAGGAAGGGAACCCAAGAGTCATCTAGTCCAACCCCCTGCAATGCTTCGAGCCGAGGCCACCCTCTATGTTACATCCAATTCCTGGGATGTGGGGAAGCTTGGACCGAAAAGACCACCCCAAGGCCTACTCCCTGCTTAGGGGGGGGCAATTTCCAAACTCCGCCAAGCAGTGGGCAGCTGACACTTGGTGCCTGGCAGGGTTTTTAAATTATTATTCCACAGGAGGAGCCACACAAGGAGTGTGCGCACCCTCAGCGTGCGGTGTGGGGCAGGGAGCAAAATGCTGCATCTTCCATCAGATCCTGCCCACCCCAAAGTGTCTCAAGTGCCCAACTGGCTCTGCAAAGGCATTATTGACTCCACAAGCTTAGATTAAATGCATCGCTGATCCACTTTCATCTGGCTCCTTCTCAAGAAAACCATTAAGATGGAATGCTTTGGGGCATTCCAAGCAACAGGAGTGACAGGCGGAGAATTATCAAAAAGCAAGCAACGGTTTCTCAGAAAAATATTATTTGTAGGGTTTCTCAGGCCCTCTTCACCCTACGGTCCCAGGGCAGGCGGAAACAGAATGATAACAATCGAAAACCAGCCAAGGCCCAATACTTTAAATGTATTTTTTGTGCTGTATTAACTCGAAGAATAAAAGTTGGTCCAAAAATATCTATCTCAGATGTCAAAGAACAGGGTTAAAAGGTGCTTACGATGAAAGCTGTACAATGAGGGTTCCAGGCACACCTCCGTGGGGAGGGAATTCGCAGCCGAGGGGCTGCCACAGAGAATCCCCCCTTCTCACAGAGCTGCTCCAGGAGGATGCTATATGGCCAAAGGTGCCAAGAAGTCATGGAGAATGGACAGGTTCACACCTCTCCCCATCTCTCTCCTGGCAAATGTCATCAACCAAGACAGGACACTTCCAACGTTCAGCTTCATTCGAGGCCCACAAATTCTAGAGTTACGAGAGGGGGAGAAAAGCTTTTCTCTGTCTCTTTTCTCCACGCAGCGCATAATTTTATGGTGTCGCCATTGAGCTGCCCACTCTAGCCCACGAGGCCTTGTGCCACGTCCGTCACTCCCATGTGGGATTCCTTGCTTAAAAATGGTGCTACTTGGGACTCCTTCCAGTCCTCCGTTACAGAGGCTGGAGGTGGCAATTTCAGGTTATCTTTGTGGAGCATGTCAGGATGAGAGCATGAATGAGCTAAACATCAGTGAACTTCACGGCTGAGAAAGGATCTGGGGCCTCCCTCAAGAACAAAAATTTCTGCTGCACAACAGGAAATTTTACAAATGATTTTAGGATTGCTGTTCATCTCAAGAGCCTGCAGCTTGTTTTGCAAGAGTCAACACCCACCATGAAGCTTGAACCGCCAGTCCTTATTTTGACAGCCCCTTATCTAACGGCACAAAGCCCATCCCATATGCTTCTGAGGTGGTGCTGGTGGGGTTTGTATGTGGCAGAGCCCTGCCAGGATTGCAGCAACTCACAATGCAGAGGCGGCCAAGGAGAGCGCATAGCCAGGAGCCAGGAACAGGCTCCTGCAGCAGCTTGCTCTGAGCTAGGGGAAAGCCTGGCCCACATGGAGCTGCTGACTTGCCCCACAGGACAAACTCCCCACCCCTTTCAAAAATGGCTGGCCATGCAGGATCCGTTCAGCAGCAGAGCGCATGCTTTGAGTGCAAAAACGTCTCCGTTGCAGTCCCAGCATCTCCAGAAGGGCTGCGAAGGGCCCCTCTCCAAAATCCTGGAGAGCAGCTGCCAGTCAGTGCTCTGAGCTAAAAGGACCAATGGTCTGGCCTGGCGTATGGCAGCTTCCAGGTTCCTATTGGGGGTGGGTGCAAGGGGAGAGGAAGTGAAGACACAGCCAGCCAGGGCATCCCACTGCCTGCCTTCTGCAGTGGAAGAGCCCCTCCACGTGCTTTTCTTGGAGACTCGATTCTCCTCCGAGGACCATTACGAAAACAATGGAGGAAACACACTGCTGCTCATAAAAATACAAGAATCGCCCATTGTGCATTGTGCTGAGAGGTTATTCTAAGAGTGGCCTTGAGCATGCTACAGCTGTGTTGCCTGAAATACATGGCCAGGTGTTAAGAGACACCACTTTTCCAAAAAAGGAGAAAAGAGGGCAGAGAGCAAGGCACTTTCCGTCTGTACCTTGAAAGGGCAAGATGCACAATAACACCAAGCCCTGCGTTGTCCCCATTTGCCCCTGACACTGTGGAAAAGGTGGCAGTTGTGTTTTGCACAATCCCAGGAGCAGGAGAGAGAAGCCTTGGCAGTCTGGGATAAATACTTTCCAAATGAAAAGTAATATCCAGATACACTGATCCTAATTAGGTATCCTCACATCGGCCATGTTTGCAAGCTGCTTTAAGGCACAGAATTTAAACCGTGGCTTCCTGTGCATGAGAGTATGGCCCTTGCTTCACCCACACAGACCTCAACTCAGGCTGGCAGGAAACCCCTCAGCTACTAACCCAAAGCCTGAGAACAGGATGCCAGGCTAGGTGGGCGACTGGCCTAATCCAACCAGACTTTTCTTATCTTCTCATATTCTTACCAGCAGGCTGGTGGGATTTGTTGTAGACCATGGCTTACTGTTACATTGCAAACGTGGACATTTTTGCTTGTCTATGTATATATATGTAATGTCTTTTACGGACATGAACACAGAATTATGAGAGCAGAGTCAATCTTGAAACAATTAGGATGGGATGGAAGCAATTAGGATTCATCAGGATGTTTTACTGGATGTGTTTTATAAAAATGGAAGGAACGGTAATGTTTTTTTAAAACCCGATTGCAGCTAATCCAACAGGTCGCAAGGGAAAGCAGTTGAACAGCAGCTTCAAGGTGTGCAGCTATTTAAAGTATGAACAGCTGGGCCTGCGTTTCGCCCAAACATGGAGAATGACTGGCAATCTCAAGAACTATGGGAGGGAAGAAGCCACAATTCAGCAGCAGGGCACACACTTAATGCAAGGAAGACCCCAGTTTCAATCCCGGGACCCTCTGGTTAAAAAGCTCTCCCCTTGTGAGAATCATCTAATAAGAGTGCCATAGAGCCAGAGGACTGGTTCAATATAAAAGGCAGCTTCACTCACAATATGTGTTTGCGTGTATATTTATGGAGGAAGGCACGCTAGGCACACTTGGTGAATCCACACCGTGATCAGCTCCCGCCTGGAAACCAATTTCCCCACTGTGGAAGGATGTGTGGATCCAGAATTGGTCTCCACAGTCACTTACGGACTCATTGTTAAAACCGTGTTTATGGAAGACAATCTTACTCGGCTACGAGGGATCGCCAAAGAAGAAGATATTTATGGAGTGTCATGTCCGCTGCAGAGAAGGACGGCACCTTCACTTTCCACCTGGGACTACGGCCTCTCTAGTCACAGCTGGCACTGACATAGAGGTGGGGAGTGGGGAGCCACCCCACAACTCTGCATGACCACCACCAGCAGCAGCAGTAATAATAATAGTACCCCACCCAACTGACTCTGGGTGGAACATGGGAGTTGGGGCTCCTAGCAGGGAATTTAAGAGCACAAGAGTGTTTAAAGGCGAGGCAGGTGTAGGAAATCGAGCAACGTGAAAGCAGCTTTTGCGACCTGATTTATTACTTCATTTATTTAATAAATTTATACACTGCTTGATTGGGAAGGAAAAAAACCCTCAATGCAGTTTACAAAAGCAGAGAGCAGCTTTCCCCAAAACTTAACACAATTGCACGCCTCTTTTGAGAGTTCAGTCTTACCAGCGTGCCCTTTCTCTGGCAAAGATAATTTGGGGGTAATTTTGATAGCATCGTTTTATCATTGAATTCTTTTCTGCAACTAAAAACCTATGATGAAATAAGATAAAAGCTTCTGCTGAATACTCCTTGAAACCCTTTTCTGTAGCCCCACACTTCGGGAAGTGTGTAAGTGACAAATGAGGATACACACACATACATAAACTCTAAATTCAAGCTTAGGCTGCCCCCTTATGGCAGTCTGTTTCAAGGCCTTTACAGCTGCAGGACAGCTTTTACGAACCCTCCCAGATCCTGCAGGAAGACCTTGGGCTGACCAAGAAACACAGCCAAAATAAATAGGGCCTGGAAGCCCTACTGTGATCCACTATTTCAGAGACTGGATTTACAGTAAGTCAGTGCTAGTTTTAGTGCGTAGCAGCTCACCTTCTGGAAGGAAAGAACAATAGCTCCATCTCCCACACAAGGTATACTGAGGACCTAGAGAGGTAACTCTCAAAGGGTGGGGCAGGAGAGGAAGATTCAAAGACAACCAAAGAAACATTTAAACAGTTCATTGTAGTGTAGCTGAATGTTTTATACCTTCCGTGTGCCCCACGAACATATTATTGTTACAGGAATTTTTATAATGATGGAGGGGGGTTGCCCCTCCAGGACGCAGTTGTTCACACACAATGTCTCCTCAAAGCACAACATAACACACGACACCACACTACTCCCAATGTTGTTCTGCTCAGGGAAAAGATGGCTACCGAAGGGGGGCTTGGGAAACTGGTAAAAGACAACCGTAATCCCCGAAACCTGGGATCAGCCTCTTGCATAAGAGATAATCGCTGGCATCCTGGCAAATGGGCGCAAAAACAGGCAGTCATCCTGTGGACAGTAGCAAACCATCCAGGAATGGATGAGGTTCTTGGTCAGGACAAAGAGGTGTGATCCACCAGGAACTTGTCAATATTTCTTTTGTCTTGCTTGATGGGTGTGAGGTAGAGGTCGAGGGAAGGATTTCCATTCTGAGAGTGTGGCCCAGAGAAGAACGTTTGTGACTAGAGAAAAAGGCAGCTGACAAAATATTGGCATTGCCCCTGCCCCGGCCGGCACCCAGTCTAGTTCCCATTTCCTTAACATAGTCTATGGGGTGGTGGGTTCACCTCAACAGAGATCTCTCTCAACCCCTTCTCCTTTCGGACAAAGTGCCCATTAGCAAACACTTCCTACACACGGCCCAGCATTACGGTGCCTTGCAGTTGCGTAGGGAACTGAAAGGGAGCTCCCCAGGGTGGAATTGCCTCTTCGAACAAGCGCATGAACCAGCTGTGTGTGGACCCATTGAGGGATCACATGGGAGGTGTGTGAACAATTTGTGCTTGGAAAATGCTAACACATGCAAGAAGGAGGACTCTGCTAGGTTCACAGTCACACACACGCTGGCCATAGCCAAGTCACGGGGAGGGCACATGGTTTGAATGTGGGGGATGCGCAAAACCAGGCGCCTGGCCTTAGCAACCAACTGGAGGAGGGCCAACCAACTGAAGCTCAGACAGCCTGGCGGTGGGTGGTTCCTCAATCCCTCGCTGGCGATCTCTAGGTCTGACTGCTGCAATGCAACGTACCCTGGGCTGCCTTGGAAGAATGTTTGGGGAAACCCAGCTGACCCAGAATGCAGTGGTCAGAGAACTGACTGGGACCAGGAGGTCTGAACATCTGACTACAGTTTTGGCTCAGCTGCACTGGCTGCAAATTTGTCTCTAAGCCCATTTCAAAAGGGTTGGTTTTGACCTTCTGGCACCTTGCATGGATCGGGACCTCAGTACCTCAAGGGCTGCCTTTTCCTGAATAAACCTGCTCAAACCCTGAGAACAGCACCTGAGATGATTTGTTCAGAGTCTTCTCCCCTGGAGAACAAGTATATTAGGACGAATATATATATCCTGCCTTCTTCCCTTCGGCCTAAGCTACCTCGCAGGGTTGTTGGGAGGATAAAATGAAAGGGGTTTGAGAACATAATTAGGAATGCTGCCCCATGGAGGAAGAAAGTGGGGGGGGGCGTAATCATAGGAAGAGTGTTATGTACTTATGAGGTTAAAACAAAAACAAAGAAGGTTGAATCTGCTTGGCTATACCTAGATGGCCTGGAAATTAATGTGGAACACATGTGAAGAGGCTATTCTGCTCTCACTCTTGCCTCAGCAAATACATCGTGAAACAAATGGCGGATGTGCAGCCCCACAGCTCGCCCCTTTAGTGCTTTGGCTCTGGCTCAGAGCCGGCACTCCTGCGCTCCCCATTCAGCGCCCTCTTCTCAGCTGACTTCTTGGCATTCAAAAGGCACGTCCAGCATTAAACTCCCATCCGCTTTCGAGTGCGTCTGACTTCATTCTGAAAAACTGCAGCCATGCTTGCGCTTGGCCAGGCAGACGCATTCCATTAATGCTCCCCTCTTGGAAACGTCTGCTCTGTTTACCCTGGGTCACCAAGCGGGGGGTGGGTGGGGTGGAGAAACAGCTACGGGCTTCAGCGCCACCCTTGGCTCCCTCGCGCATCGCAGGGGTTGGGAGACATCTCAACCATGCACACTGCTAGAAAGGCCGCGCGGTGGGGCCCCGACATCGCTGTAGGACTATGCAGCTGGGTGGGGGTACAGGGGCAATACAAGCAACTTCCTATCTGAGCAAGGACTTCTTGGTTAACAGCGACTCAACAAGCCACTTGCAACGACTGAAACATAACACAAAAGATAACAAATATTCAGGGGGAGGGATGTACATAGGCATGTTATAAATACAGTGGTACCTCCAGTTGCGGACAAGATCCGTTCTGGAGGTCCGGTCAGATCCCGAGGTTTCCGCAACCTGAGGACCGCTTCTGCTCATGCACGCACAGCACAACCCGGTAAAATACTTCTGGGTTTGCCGTTTTCGCATCCCGAAGTTTACAAGGGGTTACGTAGCTGGAGGTGCTACTGCACACAGTCCCAGCAGTCAGTGAACAAACTGAACCAGAGATTCTCTGCGTGCGAAACATCTCCACTCTCCCGGGGAGGCTCTTCCCTGCAGAAGGAGCTGTGGACTCAGACAAGGGCCTGCTGGGGGCCACAGGAAGCTTTTAAAGAACCATCGGGGAAATTCATTGGAGAGGAGGCTGTCAGTGGCTGCTAGTCGTTATGGCTACATGCTCCCTTTCAGAGCAGAAGGAGCATGCTGGGAATAGCAGCAGCAGCAGCAGGAGGAGGAGGAGGAGGAGGAAAGGGCTCGTTGGACAGAAAGGCCTTTGGTCTCCTCCTCCACCAGCCAAGCTCTTCTTAGGACTCGGCCACTAAGCGTTGGTAGGCTTTAAAAGGGGGTGTGACAAATGCATGGGGGCAACATTGATCCAAGGCTACTTACTGGGCACGATGGCATTCCAGGTTCAGAGGCCCCAGCCTCTTCATGCCCGTTGTCAGGGAGCAACAACAGTCTGCTTGGAGAGAGCTGGGGTTTCCTCTGAAGCCATCAATGTGTCACAACCTAGGGCCATATATGAGCAGAGAGGCACGCAACTTTTCGTGTGTGGACTAGTAGCTACCTTGGACTTCTACAGGGTCAAAACAGCCAAGGTTAGGCAAATAGGTACTAAAATAGAAGACACTTTGGTTTTGTAGTTTAACATAGGCATCAAAGTACTTAACTTAACTCACTCTACGTGGGGCTGCCCTTGAGACTGTCCCAGAAACTCCAGCGGGTGCAGAATGCCGCAGCGAGACTCCTTACGGGGTCCTTGCCACGGGATCACATTCACCCGGTGCTATACCAGCTGCACTGGCTCCCGGTGGAGTACAGGATCAGGTTCAAGGTGCTGGTTTTAACCTTCAAAGCCCTATACGGCCTAGGACCCTTGTACCTACGGGACTGCCTCTCCTGGTATGCCCCACAGAGGAACTTACGGTCTTCAGATAAAAACATCTTGAAGGTCCGAGGCCACAGAGAGGTTAGGCTGGCCTCAACCAGAGCCAGGGCTTTTTCGGCTGTGGCTCCAACCTGGTGGAACGCTCTGTCAGAAGAGACTAGGGCCCTGTGGGACCTGACATCTTTCCGCAGGGCCTGCAAGACAGAGCTGTTCCACCAGGCCTTTGGTCAGTGCGCAGCCTGACTCCCTCCTTTGGCAATCTTTACAAAACTTTAGTTTATGGTTGCCATCAATTTTGATTTTAATTAATTTTTATAATGTTTTTATAATGTTGCACTGTTTTAGTGTTGTTAGCCGCCCTGAGCCCGGCTTCGGCTGGGGAGGGCGGGATATAAATAAAAATTTTTATTATTATTATTATTATTATTATTATTATTATTAGGAAACAATGACATCTTCTTTTAAAAATGTACTTAACTGTACTGTCTATTCTCTTGCTGGAGGCTGAGCGGCAGAACACTCTTAGAGACACCTGTTCACCCTGGCTTTCGACATTTAATATGTCTGTCTATCTATCTATCTATCTATCTATCTATCTATCTATCTATCTATCTATCATCTATCTAATTTATACACTGCCCTTCATCCAAGGATCACAGAGCAGTTCACAGTATTAAAACACACAAAGACATCACATAATAACAAACAGAACAATAATCCCTACACAGTTTAAAAGATCACTGATCATTTTCCTCTAGCGCCTAAATATATCTGAGGAATACGCCAGGCAAGCCTCCCTGGGGGGAGCATTGCACAAGCAGGGTACCACCACAGAAAGGGCCTCATTCCTGTGCTGCCCCCCTCCAGGCCTCTCCTTTCCATTTTTAGGACTCACCTTAATTTTGTATTTTTAAGCTGCGCTAAACTGTTTTGAATATAGTGCAATGCTGTGTTTTAACATTAATGTTGCGTTTTAATTGTTGTAACCCACCCTGGGAACTTAGCGTGAAGGATGGGCAACCAACAACAGCACAGAAGGTTCCTGCCTCCGTGCAAAGGCTTAACTCAAACGACAACCCAATACCCCAACCCTCATTGTGTCAGACAACCGTCTGCCTTTCAGCTGTAGTTGCTTCGCTTCCACATTAAAGATTCTCCCTGCACAAGAGCCAGGCAGGAACAAAGAACCTCAATACCACACAAACTGACACACACAGCTAAGAGAAAGCAGGAACACACACAAATAAGTGACTGTGGTTGCCTCCCCCCATGAAGCTACAGAGCAATTGTTTCGGATTTCTTAAATTAAAATCCAGTGCACTCTAAACACCAAAAGCTAAAAGGATCTTTAAAATAATTTACAATTCTTGCATTATGCCACGAAGCAACTAGTGCGTTATCCAAGCATACATTTAATTAAGAACATAAAGTCTTCAAAGCTCTCTTAAACTTGGAAGATATCCCTCCCAGAGGTAGTTTTAACACAGCTGCATTGAGATGAATGTTCCCAGCTGCAGCTGCCCTCTGGCGGTTCAGGAGTAGAAAGGGATCCGCAGAGCTGCGAGGCCCTTTTCAAACATGGTAAAAGTCCCTCAGTCCCACTCCCATTCTGGGTGCTGAGGGTAATACAGTCATACCTTGGCTTACAGACGCTTCAGGTTGCGTTTTTTTGTGTTACGGACCGCCGAAACCCGGAAGTACCAGAATGGGCTACTTCCAGGTTTCGGCAGTCATGCATGCGCAGAAGGTCCGAATCGCAACCAGCGTGAGCGCAGACGCGCCACTGCAGGTTGCGAACGCTGTGGGTTGCAAGCATACATCCTGCACGGATCACGTTTGCAACCCGAGCGTCCGCTGTACCCCTGCCTTCCGGCCCCTCTCAGGCAGCGCCAAAAGCATACTGCCACCTGCTGCGCAATATATTTCCGTGGTTTTAATAGTCAAAGGACATTCTTTTGATCAGGCTGCCCTAGAAACAACCAATTTTATTCAGAGTTCCCAATGTTCCTCTGGTGCAATGCACACCCCCAGCCCAGACTCCTCCACTTCCCACTCAGATGCCCAGGGGGCTCCCTCCAGCAAAGTGGGGCCAATCCTGTCTCCTGCAACTCTGCAACACTGCCTCAAACAGGAGAACTTCCCAGCTGTACTCAAGAGACGCCAGGAAGTGAAACTAGCACCTTCTGCACACGAAAACACATGAACCTCTGCTGAGCAGCTTCCCTAAGTATTCCAGTTTTGACGTTTTCATGGAATCGTAGAATTGCAGAGTTGGGAGGGACCCTGAGGGTCACGCAGTCCGGCCCCCTGCAAGGCAGGAGTGTGCAGCTGCCCCATGCAGGAACTGAACCTGCAATCTTGGCATTATCAGCCCCGTGTTCCCCCAACTGAACTATCCATACTACTGTTTGTATAAGGCAATTGTCATCCACTCCAGAGTCTCAGATCAAGAGACCAAATATTCCTCTCCAAGGACAATTTGAACATACGGAAGACATACTCATCTCTGACAGACAGCCATCCAAACTCTGCTTAGAAACCTCCAAGGAAGGAGAGTTTGCCACCTCTCACGAGAGTCAAACAGCTCTTACTGTCAGAAAGCTCTTCCTGATGATTAGTCAGAATCTCCTTTTCACATCTTATGAGAGGGCAAAAGCAGACGTTTGCATTGCAGAACCCTGAAGCCAGCTCACACTCCCCAAATGCTAACATGGCCCACCCCAAAGAGGGAAAGAGAGGGAGAGCAAGAAGAGTGGGCTGCACAGCGCACAAGAATGGCCATGCTCACACGCTGAACGGCTTTGAGCAGGCTTGTCTCAAAAGGGCTGGTGCCACAGGGCATGTGGTAACACGGTCTCCTAAAAGGCCTGACTCTCTGGCCATTTAGACCAGTTCTGCCTGCTCTGACTCCAGGGTCCCAGGTCCTGATCCCTTTTAAGCGGAGCTGCCAGGGATTGAACCTGGGAACTTCTGCGTAGGAAGGCAAGCGCTCAGCCAAGGAAATAGGAGTCCCAGCCCTAGTCCACCAGGTCTGCGGCAGGGCCTGGCAGACTGCCCTGCAAGGAAGGAATACCTACTGAGAGTCTGAGGGTCCTGCTCCTGCCTCTCTCCACCGGGCCTAGGGTCAGACAGAGAGTCCTGTTTACATTCAATTTAAAAAATCATTTTTAATTATGTTTTTTATTTGTTGGGGGTGTTTCTGTTTATAGTTTGATTATGTATTTTGTGTTTTTATCTTGTAATGTTATCTTGTGAACCGCCCTGAACCTGTGGGTATAGAGCGGTATATAATTTTTAATAAATGATAATAAATACTACAAACACACATTAAAAGTAGACGCATGAGCCGAGGCAGCATTGATTTCAAGCAGCAAGTATAAGCTGCTCCCAGAAGCCCCTTTGGGCGCTCTAGTTCCACATTCCCACTGTGCTTTCATCCGGGCTCAGCAGCTGATTCCAGCAGCATTGCTCCCCCAGCTTGGCTGATCCGTCCTCCGTTACAAACAGCAAATCTGAAAAGTCAGCATTACAGCCAGACGGCTACAACTCCATTAATAATGCAATAGCTGCCTTGGCTTGAATGACTAGCAAGGTTGGGGGGCGGAGGGGCTTCAAGGTTAAAAGCTGCCAGGGGCAGACTGCTGCGGGGGGGGGGGGGGAGAGTCTAATGGGCACGGATTTTGGTGCTTCCCTGGGAGGGACAATCTGAAGGAAGGCACATGCTGAAAATTAGCAGAGTTTGGAGGATGTCTCTAGCCCACCCCTCTCTCTGTTGTCCTAGCTTTCTACTTGCAGTTTTGTGGTTTAAAAAATAAATAATTTGAAAAGTTATTACTAATAGGGTCCCCAGCCTGTATTCTGAAGTAATAGGCTAGGCAACCACCGTATTTTTTGCTCTATAAGACTCACTTTTCCCCTCCTAAAAAGTAAGGGGAAATGTGTGTGCGTCTTATGGAGCGAATGCAGGCTGTGCAGCTATCCCAGAAGCAATCCCTCTTGCTGTTCTGGCTTCTGAGATTCAGAATTTATTTTTTTCTTGTTTTCCTCCTCCAAAAACTAGATGCGTCTTGTGGTCTGGTGCGTTTTATAGAGCGAAAAATACGGCAAATCTTCCTGCTGCCTATGTAGAAATGGTCGAATGATTTATTAAACAGCAGGTGAGTGACTTGCCTGAAACCATCTTGCTCCCTAATAAGCCAAGGCCCTGACTCAACTATTCAGACTTTTAAAAGGTCAAAATCAAGGCTTTTACCTGGTTCCTGGAAATGAAATGGAGGCAGGTGCAGTTCAACTGATGTGCTGTGTGCTTTGTGGGGCAAGCTCCAGTCAACCATCCAATTTTAGAGTTCGAAATGCTCTTCAAATGAACACTGAATGTCTTCCTACAAGTATAAGCTAAATCTTAACCAATTTACCTACCCACTGTGAGTCTTACCCACTACACTCTGGCTGCTGAAAAGCTCCTCTGACCTCCAGAATTGGTCCAGCTGCCTCCCCACCCCTGTCCCCAGGCAACTTCTGTGTTTTTTGCAGAACTGGAGGGTGAGGTGCTGAGCATGCAGATGGCTTTGAGCTGCAGCCTCTGCACAAGGCATTTGAGTTGCAAAAAGCACCTCCTAAGAGTTAATTCCACTCGGAGCAAGACCGAACCTTGAGGTCCTCTCCCATGAGTAACATTTCCTCTTGTCCTCCCCAGTGTTAAAGGGAGGCTTTCTCCTCCCTGCACAAACACACCCACCCGCTGCCCTAAGGGAAGAGGTTAGGCAAGATCGCCTGGCTCATGATGTGACCAAATTAGGAAACAAACTCCAAAAGGCTCCAAGATGGACATCAGGCACGGTGGCCTGGACTTAGCCTCTGACCAGCGCTGCATTGAGGCTGCACGTACAAGTCCAAGTGCCCCAAAGGCAGACACAGAGGCCCTCTCCCAGAGGCTTCACACGTTACGTTTCTAGGTGTAGACCAAGGGTGTGCCAAAACACTCGTGCCATGCAAGATAGGTTCGTTGAGGGTGCGGCAAATAGCTTGGAGCTCCTTGCCAAGCATATTGTGGTGAACTTGCTCTGCCTCTGCGTGATGTGCATGTGGCGTGGCCCTGATCCTCACGTCTTCCTTGTGGGTTTCCCAGAAGCATGTGGAGGGCCAGAGGGAAGCAGGATCGTGGACCAGAAGGACTGCTGTCTGGCTATCAAGCCATCAAACAGCCCCAGCCTAAGCTGCCCATTCCACGAAGTCTGTGGACAAGGTCTGCTAACTTCCTGCCCCCAACGGAAATGGCTCTGCTCTAGGTCAAGCCTGGGCCACCAGACGCTGGACCCCAACCGCCCTGGCCAAAGAGAGGGAAGGTGGGAGTTGTTGTCCAGAGACACCTGGAGGGCCATGGGGACGCCATGCCTCTGCCCAGAGCAGAGCGGTTGCTGGCGACTCTGCAGATGCTCCTCACTCTGCTCTGGAAACAATCTCTAGGCCACAGGTCGGGCTCAACATGCTACTCAAACAAAGATTGTACAGACTAGCATGGCAGGCCATGAGGAAATGGTGCACCTGTCAACGAGCTGGATCATAGAATAAGAAGCTGTAGAGTTGGAAGGGACCCCAAGAGTCATCTAGTCCAGCCCCCTGCAATGCAGGAATCTCAACTGAAAAGGCACGTTCCAGCCGCTATAGAAGAGACGGGACTAAGCAGCTTTCCCTGCATCCGACAGACTGAGTGCATCTTCCAGCCAACAGCAATCTGGGGCATTGCAGAAGGTAGTCTCAAAAGCCAGACCCCAACACTTAACCCATTGCCCAGCCAATAAAAAGGCTAGAGAGGTTGGAAAGGGTCAGGTGTCCACCTCTTTCCAACACCTCCCCCCTTATCTGGGAATCTGGTTTTATGTAAACCCAAAGCCTCATGATGAACAGAGGCCTTGTGACCAGGGGTGGGGGACTTTTACGTCAAGGGCAGCCTAGACGGGCCATAGGTGGGGCCAAAGCATTACCCTCCCCTCCCACTCACCCGCATCCACCCTCCCACCCCATTCACAGCCTCTGACTGATTAGCCTGCAACAAAAGAATTTCCGCCTGATTTCTGTTCTAACTTGCCTGGGGGGGGGGGGGGGTTCAAGCTGGAAAGACAGACATGGCCTCTTATGGATATATTTCCAGGCTGACAGGCATAACGCAGCAGCATCTTCTGACTGAAGGGTATGGCTATATATGGCAGGGGCACAAGGCCAGGAAAGGGGGGGGGGGAGAGAACAGGGAGCTGGATTCCCAAACTTGCATCGTCTATTTTTACACCAGTGGTTTGAGAATTCCTGCTTTTGGAAGCTGTGGGTAAACAAAGACCCACAGATAATTGGGGGCGGGGGGGTAGTGAGGAGAGAGGAAAAAGACAAGAGTCAAGGGAGACATCTGCCTTCTTGCAGAGAAGCCAATTCCCAAATGTGTTTTACTTTATTACTGCACATTTCGGAGAGAGCCCGTTTATCAAACATTTCTGGGCTTCCAATGCAACCTGGATTCAAAAGCAGCTCCATTGTGGAAGAATCCAAATAGACTTTTCCCTTGTCCTTTGAAGTGAGTCGGAAGAGGAGAACGGCATGGTGCAGAGACTGTACCATATCAGAAGGAAGCAGAATGGGATGCAGGGGGAAAAGGAGGACAGAGCATCATTAAACGCTCCTTTAAGTGAAGCGTTCAGTCACCGCGTTTGGGCTAGAAAGGAGTGGATTCCAAGGAAGGTGGCACCAGGTAATTGCTCTGAGCAGGTAGCTCAGCTCTTGGAAGGCGGCGATGGGTGAGAGCGCCTGCCTTTCAACTCAAGCCTTCCACTCGCAAAACACTCAGTGAAGGTCTCCCTCTACAAACACTTCCCCTCCCACTCCATGGACTCCTTTGTGCTGATTCAGCACCTCCAATTCCCTGCGGACGGGATTGATCTGGTTCCCCAGCAGCTGACAGGAGCCACAAGATGAACCCAAGAGGCACATTTCAGAGAGGAAACCCGGTTTTAGGGGACCGCGTTTTGCTCAGGCACAGCAAACAACCACTGCTCACTGCCCGACTCTGCAAGGCAGAGAAGTCTCATCACTGCTTATGGGGGTGGCCCTGAAGCAGACAGGGAGAATGTGGCTTGCCTAGGACTACGTCATGAGCTCATAGCAAAGGCTAGAAGCAAACTTGGGACTTCCTGTAGACCTGGGCGCTACGCTCACCAACTCTGCATGTGTAGGAAACGTTAAGATGCCTTCAGAAGTCGGAGGGGAGCTCCACAGGTCTCCCAGGGGCTTAACAGCGAGTCCTCAACAACTGCACAGTCCCTGGTGCCCATCTGCCTCTTCCCACCCTTTCCTCCTCCATACTCTTTGAAACCTGGATCTTGGAAGCAGAACAAGCTCTGCCACCCAAAACAGGAAATGCACCTCATTTGCCAGGGTTATCCTGCCTGCAGAACCCATTTCCTTGGGGCAGGCCTGGGACTTTCCCTGCTTCAGGAAACCCACGGATTTCAACGCAGCGTCTCTCTGGAGCTCAGCACTCCTCTCATGCCATCCTTGGCAAGCCGCGTGCAGAGGGGCACAGGCCTGCACCAGCCCCAGCGGCACAGTTGCCCCCCTCTGCCCGGTCTCCTCTCTGCCTTCGTTTCTTCACCCGCCGTGCTGAAAAACACAGAGGCAGCAGCAGCAGCAGCTGAGTTTTCACTGCCCTTTTATGGTAGAAAAATGAAAACTGCCTACACAGCAGCAGCAAGAGCAGCAGCAAGAGCAGAGAGACACGGCTGCGGAAACTTGCCATTTGTTGTGGTTTTGGCAAAGAGTCAATGGAGCATGTTCCTCGCTACCCAATTCAGAAGGGCGACCACCGCTTGGGCGTTGAAAGAGGAAGTCGGAGGGGGCAGAAGAGAGCGGAGGCATCGCACGCTGGACACCCTTGGCTTGCATCTGAAAACGCCTACTAAGCTACTGGCGGGAGCTGAATAAACACCGCAAGCAGCACATGGATCGATGCCTATTTCCAATGCTGCCGGCGTGATGCCTACAGCCCTGCCCCCGCCCCAAGACTGTGTCACACTCTCGTGTGACCAAGGGAGAGAATCGAGGGAGTAGCTACCTGCAAATGGTTTCCATTGAGCTCTATGGAACAAGATGAATGGGCTGCCGTAAGGGACGCAGAAAAGGGGGAGAGAAGAGCCTGCCCCTGCTGGATCGGCTCAGTGTCCCTTCTGGCCAAGCAGATGCCTCAATGGGAAAACCCACAAGGAGGACCAGAGCGCAAGAGAACTCTCCTCTCCTGGCATTCAGAAGCAGTACAGCCTCCGACTTCACCCCCTTTGTTAGGCTGGGGGCACCATCAGCACACACACACACATGCAGACACACAACCCAAATGGCTGCCTACATGCCCATGCAAGAAGGGAAAACAAGGCATGGCACCCAGGGACCCTGATGCACTGCAGAAAGAACTTGCCCTCTTCCCCCCAGAGAACGGGTCTGCGGACAGCACAAGAGACTCTCATGGGGGTCCCTTCTAGGTGCCACTGAAGATAAGTCCACCGGCTTATCAGAACAACTTTCCCCCTCCCAACCTCAGGATGTTCACTTTCCTCCGAAAAGCCAGAGACGGGGGAACTGTCATGCACCACGCCTGCATGCGAAGCTGCACAGAGCCATGAAGGAGGAATGAGGGCCATGTCAAGGGTCTACCAGACTCATCACCGCCCAGAGGATGGCCAGGATGCAAGCGGCAGCCAAGCCCCTTGATCAACACACAGCTCTTATTGGAAACCAGCTGGCGACAGAGCATGTCCATTCATTCTTGCCCCATCAGCAAAGCTTTCGGGGAAGAGGGCAAGCCGGACTGGGGGGAGGTGCTCAAAAATGTGTCGCCAGAAAGCCAGAGGGGAAGAGGAGAGCAAGAATGGGCAGATGCCTCTAAGGCCACGGGAGGAAGAGGGGAATTGCAAAACGGGTATTGAGCAATGGCCCCTGTGCTCAGAACTGGGAGGGGATGATCTGGCCAAGGAAGACTGCTGAGTAATGCTTGTAATGTACGAAAAACTGTGGGAAAATGGACTATTATTTTTAACAATTTAAGAGAAAATAAGACAAGCAGAGGAAAAAATAAGAATGACAATGGTAACCATGGAAGGGTGGAGGGAAGACAAGGGATTCATAGAATCCTAAATGAGGAGGTGAATGACGTGTTTAAATATGTTATGCAAAAATTAATAAAAATATATTTTTTAAAAAGACTGCTGACAGGAAGGTACAGGCCAGCCCTGTTTGAGACTCCACTGCTGCCTCCACCAACCTCCTGCTGTTCTGGAATACAGCTCCCATAAACGCCAACTTGTGGGAAGTGCAGGACAAAACCTCTGAAGGGTAGCAGAGGCTGTCACACTGTCTGGCCTGCCCTTATCAGAGGAACAAGAGAGAACTATCCACACCTGAGGACATCTCCAAAGTGGATGTTTTGCTTTGCCCTTCGCTCCATGCCAGTTATCTGCTGCATTATGTAGGTGTCTATCTCAGGGAGCTGGGCAGCAGCCCCAGGTTGGGGGCAGAGAGGGCAATTTGCCCAGAGATGGCCCCGGGCTCAGTTCCCTGGCATCTTCCCAGCTACAAGGAACATGGGGCAGGAGGATCTTGCTGAAAGGCCCACCGGAGACCCCGAGGGAGGCGGACCCCCAGCCCGACTCAGCAAGAGGCAGCTTCATGCGCTCATGCTTCCGGGCAGCAAGCGAAGGTCACACTGTCCTGCCAAGCTATTCCCTTTGTGAGCCGTTAATCTGAGAGTTCTGGCTGCGAGTTGCTCCTCCCAGGCTCTCTGCGTGTTTCAGTAACATTATCATTTACAGAGACAATTCAGACATTTACAGCTGGGAGGACAGCTGCTTTCTGCTTTCAGTGCTGTGGCCACCTTGAGACCTGGTCAGGAGCTGGAGTCAAGCCTAGGTCAGCAATAAAACAAAGCACCCAGTGCCAGTGACGTTAACCCTTTATTCAAAGAAACAAAACAGTGCAGGCCTAGTGATCATAGCAACCAATGCGAGGACTTCCCACTGCTCCCTAAGACTTCTCCCCCAGCAGCCTAAGGCTCTGTCTCTCGTCTCTCATTGCTTCTCCCTTTTCATACCTCTTCTGGTTCTGGGAGACTGGGGGAGGGAGGGAGCAGGTAGTAGCGGTAGGGAGATCTCCCTGGCTTCTTCAGCAGCCTGCCTCCTCTCTGCCTCAGCCCCTCTGCTTCGGTCTTTGATTCTGGACTTCTCTCTGCCCCAGCCTCTCTCAGCTCACTAAGCCCTGCGGCCTCTTCAGCTTCCGACACCCCCTTCTCCCAGTCTGCTCCCTCTGGCCACTCAACATCTCCATTTCATTTATTGAATTTATATACAGGAGAACCTCTGATTACAAACTTAATTCATTCCAGAGGTCGATTCTTAAGCTGAAACCGTTCTTATCTTGAGGCACGCTTTCGCTAATGGGGCCTCTGGCGTGCAATTTCCATTCGCATCCTGGGGCAAAGTTTGCAACCAGGAGCTGCTACTTCCGGGTTAGCAGAGTTTGTAAGCCAAAGCGTTCGTAACCAGAAGTGCTCATAACCAGAGGTACCACTGTACTGCCCTATACCCAGAGGTCTCAGGGCGGTTCACAGTAAAAATCACATATATATAAAACATCAAAAATAAAAATAATCCAATACACCCCCCAAAAAAAGAGCCAACTTTAAAAGGGTATAGGATCTTGATTGGTTAAGCAAAGGCCTGTTTAAAAAGGAACATCTTCACCTGGCGCCTAAAGGTGTATAATGAAGGTGCCAGGCGAACCTCCCTGGGGAGAGCATTCCACAGACAGGGAGTCACTGCAGAGAAGGCCCTGTTCATCCCCACCACCACCACCCCCAAGCTCTGAGCTTTCTTCCCTTAGAGGTTCTCTTGGGGGTTTTCCAGCTGGTGCCTCCCCTCACCCTTCTGCATCCAACCAGTCCATGACAGGTAACATAGAAACCTCTCAAGCAAATCAATCATGATACCAGCCATCTTTTCTTTTATTGAAATGGAGAACTGGGGGGGGCTGCTGGGCACCCCAACTCCCATCATCCCCAACAGGTGTCCAGCCTGCCTCTATTCTAAGCAAGGAGGACATTCAGACTCCCTTCCTGGCAGGACACAACCGCGGCATCACAAGCATTAGAAAGCAGAGGGAGCAGAAGAGGCACAAACATGGCACTTGTTCCTTGTTGCTCCGAATGGACGGGAAGGACCCGAAAGAACTGGTTCAAATGGCAATAACGGGGTTTTGAGAAACTTTAGGAAGAGCTTCCCGATGGCATGAGCTAATCAGCCTTGGAAGGCGTGCCTAAGAAGCAGGGGGTGGAAGGACCATTCGTCCAGAGGTTTCTCAACAGAAGCTGGGTGGTCACCCGCCGGGGTGCCTAGCGCAGCTGATTTCGTGCAACGCCAAGGGATTGGGCTAGAGGTCCCTTCCAACACTCGCATCCTGAGAAGACGTGCAGCTTAGAGGCTGGCATGACGACACTGTGGAGGAGCAGAGAAGCATTTCTCCATCTCTTCGGAAGCATCTACCACCCACCTAGGTGATTATATGTAGAATGTCTATTCCCCCGCCCATTTTTTATTTTGGTTTATATAGAGGGAATGCAAGGAGGCAGGATTGAGAGTGGGAGAGAGATTGTGCAGGTAGGTGGAAATAGCATCAAGATTTCAGAGACGAAAAGAGGGAAAGTATTAATCTCTGAGGATCTCTGTTCTGGTTAGGGGCCAAGAGGAAAGGGGAGCTCATTGCGCTCGGCTGCCAAAAAGGGAGCTGGCAGAAGCAGGCAGCCAAGCCTCTCACCCTTCTGACCTGCCTCTGTTCCGCCTGCACCCAAAGGGATGCTGTGCACTCCTTCAAGGATGGGTTGTTACCATGGCAACAGGATCTTTCACCTCCCGACCATCCAGCTTGCTGGAATTGCTGCAGCGTCCTGTGCTGAGACTGCAAAGGAGAGTAGACAGCTGCCTCTGCCCATAATATACAAGGGGATAGACAATCCTGGCAAAGAAACCGCCACCGTCAGCAAGTTACACCGCCTGTTTAAGAAACAAGCAGGCGTGTGTGTGCCCTGTGTCCAAGCCAATCATCTGGGGCAGCCAATGTGGGGAGGGGGTAGCCAAGCTGCTTAACCGCTAGCATCCATAGGGGGTGAGAAACAAGAGGTTAAACGGCTTCTAAATTTACCAGGGGGTTGGAAGAGGGTTGCAGCTGTCAAGCAAGGAAGTGGGTGGGTGGGTGGGTGGGGGAGAAAAACAGTATCTAGAAATTCCCTTGAAAGCCAAGTTCTGACTTCAGCTTTGAAGTGTGGACAACCAGAAGGCGGTCTTTCTTTTTGGCAAATACGTAAGGCACGAAGGCAACTGACTTAAGAGAGTAAGAACATAGGGAGAGCCCTGCTGGATCAGGCCCATGGCCCTTCTAGTCTAGCATTTTGCAAAGCAGGAGCCCTTCCTGCACTTTCCAGCAACTGGTACTCAGAAGCAAAACTGCCTTCTCCCATGGAGGCAGAGAAAAGCCATTGTAGCTAGTAGCCATTGATAGCTGTCTCCTCTTCCATGAATTTGACTCTTTTAAAGCCATCCAAGTTGGTGGCCATCCCTGTCTCCTGTGGGAGAGAGTTCCACAGTTTAACCATGTGCTGCATGAAGAAGTCCTTCCTTTTGTCTGTCCTGACTCTTCCAATATTCAGCTTCCCAGGACGTCCACAAGTTCCAGTATTAGCAGAGAGGAAGAAAAACTTTTCTCTATCCCCTCGTTTTATAATGCCAACTCTTCGCTAATCTAAGAAATCCCAGATGTTGGAGCCTTCCTGTTTTCCTGAAACAGGCATTTAAGCCTACAGGCCTGCGATTTCCAGGGTCCTCTCTTGATCCCATTTCAAAAAAATTGGTGTTGCATCGTCCACTTTCCAGTCCTCAGGCTTATCAGAACCTCAGAGAAGGTTCTATTTAACTACCGTGGTTGATAGTGTTGCAGGATCCCACCCCCCAATCATTCAGTTTGTACAAACCTGACACACACACACTCACTCACTCACTCACACACACACTACATACGCTACGCTTCTGTTATAAATTCATAGAAAATCAACCATGCATCAGATTTGCACTGTTCCACTTTTATTTTACTCCATGAAGGAAGGACTACAAAATGGGGAAGGTTTGATACAGGGCAGCCATAATCCCTTCAGCATACCAGCACATCCACAGGAGCCCTGCCCAGTTGCTATGCCAACCCTGATGGTCCTAGACAGAAGACCATCAAGGTCACAAAAGAACTTGGATATAGGAGTGGATTCAGAACGGACTGGAACTAAGGACAATGATCAGCTCTTCCCTCTGGGGGCAGGAAACTGCAAACTCTCCTCTGTCACCTGGAAAGTACTCATGGGGAGGGGGAAAGGAGGAACCAGCCAGGTGACAGGACACTCAGGTTACCACCACAACTCCTCCCTCAATACCTCCTTTTGGTGATGTAGCTGTGATGTAGTCTTAGGGGTGTAGTTTGGGGAATTAGTAACCAATAAAAGTTGGGGTCTTCTTTTGTTCTAGGCTTCCATTTTGCTTCATCTTGTTGCGGGTGGGAGTCCTGTCGCGACAGTTTCCAATAAAGGCCAAGCCTACAGGCTGCTGTTTTGCTCCAAATTGTCCTGGTTGGTGTCTTTGTTTTTGCCCAAGGGAGCCCTCAGATTCCTCCATTAACAACAGGACTTGGTGGAATTTGATTTGAACATGTCGCAAATCAAAACGCCGCAAGCCACTGGTGCCAGACGGAGCCACTCCTGCCTGGAAAGTTCTGACATGGCTGCAACCACTGGTACAATTGCAACTCCTGCCCATGGCCACAGCATTTTTGCCTTTTGTGGGGCTGGCAACCACCAGCTCTGCTGAGCAGCCAGGCTCCTCCCTCCTGGCAACAGCCATTCGCAGCATCAAGCAGCAGGGGAGGAGAGGAGACCAACCACATTTTGGTGCCACGTCACCTTGAACTTTACCACTCCACCTGGTCATTAGAACTTGTACTCTATTTTCCTTCTCCCTCCCAATCTGTTTTCCTTTTGTGACATGCCTAATGGCAGGGATTGTCTCTCCTCTCTCTCTCTCTCTGGGACCTGTAAACTGCTGCAGGATTCTTCTTTGGCAGAAGAGAGGGACAAAATTAAACAAGCAAGCAAGGAGCGGGGAGGGGGAGTTCCAGTCTTCAGCTACCTGCCATTAGATCTGTTATTATTGATGCAAAACAGTAAATGCATTTGAAGAATGCAAGCCGGCAGGAGGCAATTCTTTTGGAGTCTAAAGCCGTCCATGTACAGCACGAGACATTAAGTAGCATGTGCATGACTGTTGGTGTTTGATGAATGAAGCTTTTAACCACCACTCCCCCCACCCACCCACTCCAGCAACCAACAGGATTATAATGAAAGGCCCGGCTGAATATCTAGGGGTCCATTCAGACTTCACAACATGAGCCCCAGGTAGACAACCCAGGATGTAACCGCAACACTGCTTTTGCCGCTTGCTAAGAGAGGAGTGAGTGGCAGACAGCCTCTGGCTCCACCTTCTTCCAGGAAGTCCCCAGGGAAGGCAGCTTCTTCTGCAAAGACTTGCTTGCCTTGCACTGCTGCATCAGGGCTTTTCAGCTGCCCACTACCTCCCCCCCCCCACACACACTGCATGTCCTCTTGTCATGGGTCAGGCTACACAGCGGCCACGTGGGTTTTCTGGAGAATTCTGAATGGGATTTCTTCCCCCTACTTAATTTTCAGATGCCCTAAATATCAACTGGTAGAAGGCAATGCTTCCTCCCGCTCTGCCAGAGCAGGAGGATATTGGAAACGTTTACTTCCCAGTTTAATCCGAGTTTGCTATGTCCAAACTGTGCCAAAAATCATGTTTCAATCCTCGCTCATTTCAGTAGCTTTGGATGTAAAAGCAAACCGCGGTTACAAATTCTGTAACACAATGCATTTTTAGAAACCGAATTTTCCACACCAGATAAGAAAGTAATTGCAATAGTTCACAGCCATTTCCCCACCTTTTTGGCCAAAGAAATTAAAGAACACAGACACTATGCCAGAGACAGGTAAGCCGAAGAAAAAGATGGTCACCACAACGAATTTCTAGCAAGGCCGCCAAGCCCACTCTGTGCGTGAAACTCCACATTGCTGAAAATACAGTTCCTCATGTGGCAACAGGTATGCCCAAGATCATGAGCCTTGGGGCATTCCAGGAACTGAGAGACCTCAGCAGACACCCATACATTTAGGAGTTCAACTGATGATCTCTTGCACACTGCGCTCTCTCCAGGGCTGCAAGGGGAACTCCTTGGATGAAGGCTTGCAGGAGTAATGCCTGAATGTGACAGGCAGCTAAACAAAAGGCTCTGAAGGTGTCAGGCTCAGCAGAGCCCCATGGATTCTGTCTCGCTTTTAGGAAGAGAGAGACTTACATAGGATTAACTCTGGCCTTGCACAGACCAATGGCACCACCTAGTGGTTCTCACCCTCCAATATTCCAATTCTCATATTTTCTCAGTTTCAAGCAATTTTCTGTTGCTGTTCATTGAGATGGGCTCCTCCTATGCCAGTGGCTGCAGCTATCAGTTATGTCCGCACACGCAGACCCACATCGTCCAGTATGCTGCCTGCTCGGCACTCTGTGCCTCTGCAGAGAAGCAGAATTCAGCCAGAAAACAGGAGCAGCACCAGGCTGGCTCAAAATCTAGCCTCGTGGGAACAGGCCAGGGTGCACTGCGTAGCACACAGACTGCACCCACCAGTTAAGAGCACCTGAAGGGCTATTTCTGCAAAATAGACAGAAGACACTGCACACGAAGCTGCCCCTTGGGTTATTGTGACTTCAGCCACGCCAAGAACCCCCAATCCCTCTTCCAACAGTTTGCTTCCTCAGGCAGCTGTTGCCACCTCAAAAGCTCAGCTTGGCACGCACCCTTCTTGGCCAAGACCCCTCGCAAGAGACCTTGTGGCCTGAAACAAGGGCCCTGCAAGGAACTCCATCCCAAGCTCTCCTTCCCACTCAATACACCGCTGAACCAGGCAGCAGAGGACAGAGCCTTGTTTCTTCAAATACCGCCTGCCTTGTTGCATTGCCAGCCAACCGCAAAATTAGAAATCCACCTCTTACCTTCCGGCATCGAGGGTTGGGGCAGCTGAACCGCTTCACATCCTTGTCCAGCAGAGCTGGGAAGCTGCAGAAGGGACACCTGTGGGCCAAGGAAGAGTGGAGTTGAGGGTTTTGTACTAACTTCTCACTCAAAGGTCTGCTGCCAGTCTCCCTCACTCTCCTGATCTTCTGTTTCCTTTCCTGCAGAACTTCGAAGGAGAGTAGACCACACACACCTTTTACCGCAAGGCAGACATGGGATCAACCTGGTTTTCCACAGGGCTGCAGCAGGGAGCCAGGACTGTGTGTGCATGTGATCCTAAGCTAGCATCTGCTGCTGGTGAGTAATGTGTGAATTGGCCAAAGGCGGCTGGGAACCTCAGAATGCCCCACGAGGCTCAGACCAAAGGAGCTAGACTCACCTGACTAACTCATCTGCACAGGCAGCAGCCACCTCCTCCTCTGCTTTCCGCTCGTAGTATTTACACAGGATGTTTTCGGGAAGGACTTTCTCCAGTTCACTGGTTGGAAATGAGCACGTACAACTCCCTTCCATGCAGCTGAGCTCCGACTAGACACCGGAGAAAGACAGAGAAAGGCTAAGATTACAGCAAGTTCAGCGCTGTTTAATTGTCAGTCGTTTGTACAGCACCATTCCAACATACAGAGCTGTTTTGCAACATTTAGCATATAGAACGGGGACAGGCGGTTATTTTGTCATCATTTTCTTATGGGAGGCTGAACATGCACCACGGTGGAACTTTCTGCTAAGCTACAACAAAATGTTTTCATCCTCCAGGAGTCATCATCGGCTGGAGGATGTCACCCAGCCAGGACTGTCTAACTCACACCAACACAAGACACTTGACCAAAAAAAGTAGCAGCAGTTGAAACAGCTCGCAATGAACGATGCCGTGTGGACAGAGCTGAAAACCAGGAGTGGGATGAGACAAGAGTAAACCGGCAGTGGATGACATGAAGGAAGACAAAGTCAGAAGGCCTGAAAATCTCAACCTTTTCATGCAACCAGGCGATCTCTTTCCTTACCTTGCCAGAGCCAAAGACTGCTTCCTGAGCATACTTGATTAGGCACTCCTTGCAAAACAAATGTCCATCGGCGCACTGAGTCAGCTCCTCAAACGCAAAGTCCCCGTAGCAACAGCAACACACGATCATCTGGCCATTCTGCAAGTCAATGCCTCAAGGTTAATTGCCACTTCCAAGCCGTCAATGAAGGTGTCCTGCACACGAAGGCCACTTTTCCATAATATGATCCTGCATGGAAAACCCTGCAGGCCAGGGAAATGGCTTGGGTCTTGATGCGGAGAAGGGAGGGACGCCACGCAAGCGGGGCCCCCTCCTGGCTGCACTGCTCACTCGCCCCCTGCATGGAAGTGCATCACGGAAAAGCACTTTGCGCTTGGTGGTATGAGAAACATACCAATGGCCTCAAACCAATAGCTCAGGCACTATTTTGCACCCCAGATGCTTCTAGGAGAAAGCCACACACTGGCTTTATACATGAGGTATGAAATTTGATCGGATCAAAGAGCTCTGCGCAGCAAAACAACCTCACAGCTGATTGACGTAAGAATAGCTTGCTGGGTCAGACCAGTGGCTTATACAGTCCAGTATCCTGTTCTCACAGTGTAAAACTCAAGCAGTCAGATTCAGCAAATTTCCTCCACTGAAAATCAAATTGTAGCACATAGCACTATCGTTACACAGAAAGCCGACTGACGTGTATTCCAGATGCCAAACATCAGTGTCACACAGGCATCTGTACCACCTGAGGGCCCCACACTCTTAAGACAGCCTTCCTCAACCTGGCACCTTCCATGTGTGGAACTACAGTTTCCACGTGATCTAGAAGATCTGGAGAGCATCTCACTGGGGAAAGCCCCTCTAAGGCATATCTGATTGCGTGAGCAGCTTCTATTAGCATGTGCCCACTCAGCTGCCTTGATCGGTAGGAGTGGCACTTCTACAGGGGCCACGTAATCCCCATTCTGCCTTTGTAAGAAGTCAATCACTTAAGAGTGGCAGTGCCTACACTTTGGAACTCCCTGCCTATTGAGATCAAGCAGGCCCCTTCCCCACACTCCTTTGGGCGCCTAATAAAAACATTCCTCTTTAGACAAGCCTACCCAGATGCTTAGAAAGTTGAGGCAATTTTATTCTGTTTTAGTATTTTAACTTTTGTATGTTTTAAAATAGAGTTGCAATTTTTTCTTCATCTTACTGTTTTGTATTTGCAAACCGCTTTGAGGTTGTTGGGTTGTTGCGTGTGTGTGTGTGTGTGTGTGTGTGTGTTTTTTGGGGGGGGGTTGCAATCAAGCCGTGAATAAATTCTATGAAATAAAATAATTAAATAGGACTAAAATTAACAGTACAAGTTTGGCATGACATTTCTCTCTGTGTCTCTGTGTGTAACGGAGCTACTTACTTTTTGATACTGCTCCTCGTTTACCTGCAGGGCGAGCAGAAAATCTGCATGCTGGCAAGAGAAAAAGGAAACACACTCAGGGCTATGAACACAGAACCTCCAGAATGGATGAGCTGCTCACCATTTTCTAATGCGATGGGACGACTACCACTACTGAACCTTCTCACTGGGAAATCCCTGATAAAGTTTCAGAGGACTCTCAGGCTACTCTCAGTTTTCAAGCAATGTGATGAGACTATTAAGGATGGCTCCATGTCAGACACAGCCAAGGTAATTCCCAGGTGTATTCTCGTGAGCTTTTAAAGAGGGTTGTCCACACCTTGTGGCTTTTGTGTTAGGTGACCCTCCTGGCACCCCCAGAGCACATTCAGTAAGCTTGCTTGCTAGATGAAGCATGGGGCCACCACAACACTTTCTTTGTTAGATTTACAAAGCTGTCCACCAATAAACTCCTCCTGGGCAGCTTACAACAAAATATTTAAGAAGCAACCCAATAATTTTAAAAAATAAGACAACAAGGAGAAGCTTCTTTGCATACAGGCAGCATAAAATAGTTTTGTAGCTTGGATTCCAAAAAGCTTGAGTGAACAGGAAGGTATTCCCCTGGCACTGGAAAGCTCCTAAAGAAGCCCCTCTGGGGAGGAGATTCCTTAGCTGAGGTGCCACTACCAAAAAGGCCCTCTCTCCATGGCAGCCCCCCCAACTAGGTAGGGGCACCTGGAGCAGGGCCTCTGAAGAGGATCTTAAGGTTCAGGGAGGCATATGCAAATGGTGAAGATATTTCAGGAATTGAGGGCTTGCAGGTTAAATCCACCACTTTAAAAAATTGGGCCCAGGTCCAGTTGGAAGCCCAACCAGGGCGTAACTCAAAAGCCCAGTCCAGTAAACTTGCAGCTCTGTTTCAAACCTACTACAGTGTCCGGGTTAGTTTTAAAGGCAGCCCTACATACAACACATTGCAGCAGTCTAAGTGGGAAATTGCCAGAGCATAGTTAACTGTGGCTGTACTATTTCCATACAAGTAAGGCTGCAGATGATGTTTTTAACAGAAACTGATAAAAGATGCTTTCAATCAGGCATCCCTAAACTTGGCCCTCCAGATTTTTTGGGACGACAACTCCCATCATCCCTAGCTAACAGGACCAGTGGTCAGGGATGATGGGACTTGTAGTCCCAAATCATCTGGAGGACTGAGTTTGGGGATGCCTGCTTTAAATTACAGAAGCTATATAGCTTCGAATGAAAATGTTGGACCTGAAAGTGCTTACCATACTTCAAACCTAATCCTTCACGGGGAGAGCAGCCCTCTCCAGGACAGACTGAACACCATTCACCCATGTGGATGAACACCCCACCCACAGCACCTCTGTCTTGTCTGGACTGAACCCTATCCAGGCCATCGCCATGCCCAAATCCCCAGGCTAAATATTCGTGGTTGGTGCCCAAGAAGGAAGAATTCGTCTTCGCATTGTTTCTCAAACCTGGGTCCCCAACTTTTGTCAGACTATAACTCCTATCATCCCTAGCTAGCAGGACCAGTGGTCAGGGATGACGGGAGTTGTAGTCTAAGGACAGCTGGGGGTCCAAATTTGAGAAACACTGTTTGGTGTCTTGGCCGCCAAGAGAGCCCCGAGTCCCTTGCACGGGACACTCTGCTCACCTCTGCCATTTCCTTGATCTTCTGCTCGTAGAACTCCTGCTCCAGCTGCACGGCCGGCAGGAGAGCGCATGGGTCGTAGCTCCTGTAGTGCCTCCTCTTGTTCTCCAAGAAGAACATGCGCTTCTCTATTTTCATGTCGCCTGAAGTGCCATTGGAAAAGCCGAACAAAGCAACAAATGGCCCTTAATGAGGAGGAAACAGGAGAGCAAGGAGCCCACCCACGAAAACAGGGCCCTCTGCAATGCACCATCCCTCATCTGTTTCTTATCTCATCCCCTCCGACTAAACTCCAGCAGTGTCCAACAACTGTGCCAACAACTGGGATCACAGAGAGGAGCAGGAGGAGAGGCGCCATGGAAGCAGCACCCCACTCTTGCAATTACCACGTCACAATCCAGCCACCCTCAAGATTAACAGCTGCAGTTAAGAGGTTTCCATGACACCAATGGAGCCATGAACTAGGCTGCCAGCCATGTTCTTTTCAGGCAGTTGATTGGTGTGATCACTGAACCCAATGATGTGAAAAGAAGGAATTAAGCTCCTGGGGGCTTAATTCTGCAACCCACTCAGGGGAAGTTCACAGGGATGGGGCACACTTTGCCTTTTCTGACTTACAAAGAATTTCAGCTGCGCCTTTTCATGGAAAGGACCTGTCCCTGAATTCTGGGTGCACCGGAACCTCCCAATCCTCCATGTGCAGCTTAAAATCTGCCTCCAGGCACAATTCACAGAGCACAGCCTACATGAAGGACTGGTGTCCTCTGAATGGAGGCAATCATCAGAGACTGTGGGCAGATATCATGTACCAGAGGCCCTCATCATTGGAACGTCAGTGGCTGGCTACCAGGGACAGGGCCTTCTCTGTTGTGGCACCCGGACTGTGGAATGCTCTCCCAAGCACATATACCTGGCACTATCTCTAAAGCATCAGATAAGGACTATTTTACATAGCAAAGCTTTTGCTGAGTTGACAGCTTCTGGGTGCTCTACTGCTGCTGTTTGTATGTCTTTCTTTAAGTCTTGTCTATTCATGTGCCTTTTTTATTGTTTCATAGGGAATACAACGCAGAAAACAAAAATCCCCCAACAATCATATCTGCAATGATGAATCCCTCCCTTCCTTCCTTCCTTCCCCAACAACATGATCATCTCCACAAAGAGAAATGATTTAGTCTTCTGAAAGTTCTTTTCAACATTGCACCTGGCAGGCAAAAGCCACGTTCCTTTGTTATAGCAAATGAAATAAACCCAACCAAATTACATAAGTGTGCTCATTACGTCTGCCGTGAGGTTTTCCCTTTTGTGAGATGGCTTGAGCATCAGCCGAGGCGGAGGGGTAAAGGCCATCCCTTTGCGAAAGAACAGAGACACATTCCCGGCACTCAGTGCTCCTGTTTCATGGGAGCTGGGGGGCTGCAGAAAGGGGCAGGGGGCTGACAGGCCTGCCAAGACAGGAGGCTCCCTGGGTGAAGGAGCAGGAAGAGGCGGCAGCAGCAGCAAGGAGAAATAGTAGTCAAATGGAGCCAACCTGAACACAGTATAGAGCTACCTCCTGGTCTCCTGCTCCTCCCTCCCTCCTTCCCACTTGTTGTCCCCAGCGTGGGTGTGCATGAGCAAAACCCCATTCCTCTCCCAGCCATCTTGGTGCTGCTGCTCATTTCTTCCCACACACCTTGACTCTTGACACACAGTGACTGCAGCAAGAAGCACTTTGAATGGAGCCTGGGTGGCCACTGAGAGCCAGCGCAGACCCTGCTCAAACACCAGCTACCAACCTTGCTCAAATTTGAAGTCTATGTAGGAATACTGGTTCATTTCTTTCCTCCTTTTCCGCTTCCCGCTGGTTTCAGGAGACAGTTCTTGCCATTTTTTGATGGCATCCGAAAAGGCCTGAAGGAAAAGGCAGCGAGTCAAGATGGAAACACAAATATGCAGGGAGAATGATGATGGTGGTGGTTACTAATACTAATAATGCCTTGGTGCCTCAGTGGGCTTGACGTCTTACACGCTCAGGCTGTACATCTCCCTTCCAACACTGAGTCAAGTAAATTGTTGCAACAGTTTGGGGTGGGGGGAAAGAGGGAGAAGAAACGAAGGGAAGGAACCTTTCGTGTGATTGCATAGTGTCCCTTGAGCTCATGCAGCGCCCACTTGATGTCCTGGCTACTCAACATTTTGAAGTCGGCCATGAGGAGATCAGCCGCTTGGATAAAGCAGCGCTGATCAAGTGGTTCAAGTTTGGAGAAGTCAAAGTAGTCCACTTTAGGCACCTAAGAAAGAAGAAAAAGGGAAACGGGGAGGGAGGCAAGGGGAAAGAGTCAGCGCACACTCGGCAGGCCTTGGAAGTTTACCGTGATTATTACTCAAGCTTCACTCCACTTTTCCTCCAGCAAGCTCAAGATTCTCCCCTACCCACATTTATTCTCAAAGCAACCTTGCAATGGAGGTGAGGTTAAAAGGTAGTGAACTGGGCATTTTCTATTCTTGACCTATGAGCCCTTCAGATCCAAGGCTGACAGTGGATGAGTATGCCGATAATCTGCACTTGCTACCTTCCAATGAAATGACCTCAGAGAAAGGGAATTGTAGTCTAGAAAAGGCAACTTGAGAGGAAGGAGCAGGAAGCTCTTGAGCCATAAGACTCCTGCCCCTGTAACCTATCCTCATAATATATATCCAGACAAGCTCCAACAGGCTAGAAGGGAAGATTCATTATACTGGCCCAAATGCAGGGACTGGAAGATATATGTCCAGGTTAGAGGCCCAAAACTCCTACCCTGCCAGCAATCTGGTTCTGGGCCAGAGGAGCAAGAGCAGCAGTTGCAGACCTTAGAACACTCCCAAGGTGGCTTTGGAAGGGACGGCATACAGAACGATTCCTGCCACTCTCCAGAGGAGGGTGAGATGTGTGGGGCTGGTAGGGGACTCCCTACTGAGGAGGACAGAGGCAGCAGTGTGAGGAGGTAACAGGATGTCATGGGAAGTGTGCTGTCTTCCAGGTGCAAAGATTCACGATGTGACAAAGAAGTTGCTAAGCCTTATAAAGCCCACTGACCACAGTCCCTTCCTTCTGATTCACGTGGGTACACATGATACGGCCACACACAGCCTTCGACATATAGAAAGGGACTATGAGACTCTGGGCAGGAAGCTGAAGAGGCTTGGGGCACAGGTGGGTTTTTCATCCCTCCTTCCTGAAAGCCGCGGCCCGGAAGAGAGGGAAAAGAATTGGAAGTACAGCACTGGCTGCACAGGTGGTGCCGTCAGGAGGGGTTAGGCCTCTTGGACCATGGTCTCCGCTCCCTTGAGGAAGGACTTCTGGCAAGAGATGGATTGAGCCTCACAGCTGGCAATAATGTGTGTGCTAGGAGTTCAACCTTTTAACCTCTGCCCCTTCCCTGAAGTCCCTTGAACCCTGCCTAACATACATCAAATAGCCTCCTTGCAGGGACTTCATAATTTCTGATTAACCTTACAACTTGCCACTTACCTTTGTCTCATCTGGGCTGGAGAGGAGGCTGCTATTGGGATTTAAAACCACTCTGCCTTCCTTCTTTGGATAATCTGGATTTTCCAGAAGAAAATTACAAAGTCTGCAAAAGCAAGAGGAGACCATTGCTTGGCCAGGGCTGTCAACTTACTTGGCTCAGCTTTTCCCAAGACATTCGTGCTTCCTTCCCCGGCCTGACACCCTCCAGATGCTTTGGGCTGCAGCTGCCCCCATGCCTGGTTGTGCTGGCTCAGGGGCTTGGTGGGAGTTAGAATCCAACAACATCTAGATGGCACCAGGATGGGGAAAGCTGGCCTAGGGGGCTTGGCAGGCGGATATAGCCCTCCCCACCCGCCCTCAGAACAGCAGCAGCAGCAAATGAAAGAAACAGAGAGCTGGATGCAAGAGGGTGCAGGCAAGAGTCAGAGGGCAAGAAAGATCAAGCAGCAGCAGCAGGGGGAAAGGAACTCCAAAGGAGGCAAGCATTTTTATGTACTCAAGAGTTTTTCCAAACGGGGAAGGAGTACCCAGCTGTACATCAGAAGAACAACTTGCGAGTTTAAACCCATTCTCACAAATGTAAAACACAAAAGAGCCAATCCTAGCTTCCTCTGCTGCCATGTCTAACTTTGCCCCCTGGTAACCAAGAAGCAAAATAAGCCTGGAATACAGAGGAGGCTATCAAGAAGCAGGACCTGTTTTGCTGCTGACTCTTTTCGCAAAAGATAGCCGAATGAGGACGGGATTGGCAAGTGGCCATGTGCCATGCTGACCCATAGAGCCTGGGTAGGCTGAGCCATAATGGTTGCTCCAGTTAATGTGACCAGTTAATAAGAGCAGGGCACACCCACAAGTTTTTGGGTATCGCTACTAGCTGGTTTGTAAGTGTGCCACAAAAGCTTCCATACTTACATGTTTAAGTCACAGCAGTTTTTATTCTGTATTAGATCCTCAATGTACTCTCTGGTTGCATCTGGGAATCTTGCTTCCTGGATTTGGGGTGGGGGGGGGAGAGACAAAACACACACATTTTGGTTGAGAAGCAGTTCAAGAAAAGCTTCACCTTTAGGGTGACGAGAGCTGGAAATATTTCCATGCAAACAGAGTGGCGGTTTTAGACTGAAATGTTCCCACTGTGTTACCTATACACCAGCAAAGGAGAATCAGTTGTGTGAATATGCCAAGAAAGCAGCATTACTGTAAAAATGTAATTTATCAGAAACCTTTAGACTAGATGCAATGAAATTCTTATTATTTATTAAATTTGTATACCACCCTTCACCCGAAGATCACAGGGTGGTTCACAACATAGAAGTACAAAACGAAAACACAAAATACATTACCGCATGTAATGCGGTAAAAGAAAATGTGATGAAAATGATGTGTAGATGGTACATTACACCAGTAAAGTTAGCAAAAATGTATAAAGTAAGAAATAAATGTTGGAAATGTAAGGAAAGAGAGGGAACATTTTATCACATGTGGTGGGAATGTAAACAGGTGAAATGCTTCTGGGAGATGATAAAAATGTTGGAATATACATTTATAAAGAAACCAGAAGCATTTCTCTTGGGTATTGTTGGAAATGACATAAATAAAAAAGAATGTAAGCTTTTTTTATATGCAGTAACAGCAGCAAGAATACTATTGGCCCCAAAATGGAAGCAGGAAGCAAGAAGAACTACCAACGATGGAAGAATGGAGGATGAAATTAATGGACTATGCGGAACTTGATAAACTAACAGGAAGGATCCGAAACCGGCGGAACCAGAAGTTTACCGAGGACTGGAGTAAATTTACGGATTATTTGAAAAGTATTTGTGATGATCAGATGACATTTGAGGGTTTGCAAGAAGCTCTGGGAGGAATAATATTAGAAATATTGCAAAAATGAAAAAGGAGATGGGATAGGTTAAGAATGTAAAGGCAATATTAAGTTAGGAAATGCGTAAGAAGTGAATAAGACGGAGGATTATCAGAGGTGCTGATGGAAGTCCAATAAGAATGTATCTGTGATAAATTGTGTGGTATGTTTTATAATTTTGTATTTTAAAACATACATATATATATATATATATATATATATATATATATATATATAACAAAACACATGATAAAACAAAAGCAAAACAAACCTATAACCCTCCTCCCACAGATGTATTTAAATATCCATAGAATGTTAATCAGCCAAATGCCTCGTTGAAGAGAAACCTTTGTGCCTGGCGCCTAAAGATATGCCATAAATGTTGTGCATGAAGCTATAAATTTTAGTTGATCCGTTAGTTTAATGCATTAAAGGCCCAATTAGGCAGCTACGTCATCAATTAGCCAAAAAAGAAGAAAGTACCAATCAACCAGAACCAGGAAGCAACACCAGTTTCACTTCACAAAACTGATGTTTTTTTGTAAAAAAAAAAAAGTGTGTTGCAAGGAAGCATCCTTCTTAAGGAGTCACTTTAGGAGTGCCCGCCCTGTGGTGCTGGGTTCGTTCCCGACACCTCCCAGAGATCAGAGATGCTCTCCAACAACATCTGGCCACAGGCCCCCAACTCCTGGCCTACACTCTGGCAAAGTGTGTTGCAACACACAAGAGTTATTAATCCAGACTTTTAATTTTTTTTATTAATTAGTGTGCCTGCCCATGGGAGACCCCACTCTACCACTGTCTGTAAAGCTACGATTCTGTAAGCCAGAGGATGCAAAACCCCACAAACACGGATCTTGTGGCAAAAACTCAAAGGATTCGCTGAAGGAAGGAAGCTTGAACACTGCCCAACTGAGGCAAGATTTATACAAGATGTGGCCCACATGGGCTTTCCATGTGCACCTGGTCTCACGCATTTGCTCACATCTGTTGCCCACCTGCTCAGTGCACCAATCCCTGGCACACAGACAAGGGCAGCACATGGAAAGCTGACATGGGCAAGAGCTTTCCACATGAAAGACGAAGAAGTGGAATCAGTTACGATACATTGGGCTAAAGATATAGGACACAATATACCAATAGATGATTGGGGGAGACTATGGAAAGAAGGAATAAATTTTACTGCCTGCAGTGCTTTAAAAGAAAATGTAATGAAAATGATGTACAGATGGTATATAACACCGGTAAAACTAGCCAAAATGTATAAAACAAATAACAAATGTTGAATATGTAAAGAAAAGGAGGGCACATTTTACCGTTTGTGGTGGGAATGTAAAAAAGTAAAAGACTTATGGGAAATGGTTTATAATGAGATTTTTAAAAGTTGAACTATACATTTTTTAAAAAAATCAGAAGCGCTTTTACTTGGAATGGTAGGTACAGAAATTCATAAGAATGATAAAAAAATGTTTTTATATGCGACCACTGCAGCAAGAATACTATTAGCCCAATGATGGAAGCAGGAGGCAATGCCAACAAAAGAAGAGGGGCGAATGAAAGTGATGGACTATGCCGAGCTGGCAAAACTAACAGGGAAAATTTGAAACCAGCAGGACCAGATTTTACTAAAGGGCTAGACCAAATTTATGTTGTATTTGAAAGACAATTGTAATTATTTAATATTGCTTGTAGGGTTACAAGAAGTTTTGTAGGAAGATTTTAACAAATTATTGTGAAAAGGATTGTTTAATTGATGTAAGATTTGATTTATAACAATAAGTATTGTAACAAAATGCAAAACCAGAAAAGGATTTAGAAAACCATTAGAAGGAGTTGAGGGAAGTCAAAGGCTGTGACAGCCAAAGATTTGTCATGATTTTTTCTCTTTTTTTGGAGTTGTTATGCTGGAAAATGTGTAAAAACCAATAAAAGAGCTTTTCACATGATGTGCATCCCATTCAGTGAAGACAAAGTGATCACAGTGGGGAGAAATGAGTGTGCTGTCATTACCTCTTCTTGAAGAGTGCCACACTTATGAAGGATCCCCCACAACGACACTCACCGTTTCCCTGATGAGAAGAGCAAAGAGGTCCTTGTCGAGCTGAGGACCAGTGCCTTGCTTGGGAACGTCGCTGGAACCAGGATCTGGGGGGCCTCGGGCCGGCGAAGAGGGGCCCGCCTGCTCATTGACCGTTGCCTGCTGCCCACCTCCCTCTTCTTCCGGTGGGTGAGCCAGCTGGGGGGAGGCGGGGCCGGGGATACCGTCCTGCGGCGGCTCCGGCCTGGGAAAGGCAGGCCCAGGGATCTCCTCCTGGTACGCCCTGGGCAGCAGGCCCAGGTCCATGTCCCTCTGTCCTTGCTGGGGAGAAATGAGGTTGACCACGGGGCCTGCGTCCTTCTCAGCGGGCTGGAAATACGGGTGGTCCAGCCGCATGTTCTCCTGGATGCACCGGACAGTCCCTCCGAGCGGCGGTGCTAGCCTCGGTTGCAGCTCTCGCTCCCTCTGCTCCTGCCCTTCCTCATCAGCGGGCAAGACCTCCTCCAAGTTGATGACCTCCTTCTCGCCGCCGGGTCTCGCCTCTCTCGTCCGAGACACGCTGGGACCAGGCTCCGGAACAGCCCCATCGCCGTCCCCCCTCGGCCCAACAGGCTCCGGGGTTTCTGGCAGTTCCAAGACCTCGTTCTCGCTTTCCTGCCGTCCCAGCACCACGCCAGCGGCCTTCGCGCAGTTCCGCCAAGCGCCAGGCGGCCTCGGGGAAGGAGGGGTCCTCGCCTTCTGTCCATCGTGGGGCCCTGGCAACACGTCGCCCTTGGATCCTCCTTCCCCTGACTTGCTCGCACTCTGCCAAGGAGCCGCTGGTCTGATCACGTTGGAGCGCAGAAGCTTCTTCGCTCCTGTCTTTAAAAGGATATTAAGCCGTAGTTAGGCTAGCCGTTTCTTTGGAAGGTTGATTCAGGTTGCAAGTACAGTGGTCCCTTGGTTTACAAACTTAATCCGTTCCGGAAGTCTGTTCTTAAGCTGAGGCGCACTTTCCCTAATGAGGCCTCCCACTGCCAGTGCCCTTCCACCGTTCGGCTTCCGTTCTTAGACTGAGGTAAAGTTCACAAACCAGAACATTACTTCTGGTTTTGTGGAGTTCGTAAACAGGGATGTTCTTAAACCGAGGTACCACTGTATATAGCAGCGATGGCCAAGCTGTTTTGGGACTACAATTCCCATCATCCCTGACCACTGGTCCTGTTAGCTAGGGATGATGGGAGTTGTAGTCCCAAAACAGCTGGAGTGCCAAGTGTGGCCCTCACTGCTATATAGGATTTAGAGTAAGCATTTCTTGCTTTTGCTCCTGCTAAGGTGGGCTCACATTAAAAGAAAAATAACAAGCAGGATTCTAAGAAGTGGATTTTCTCCCTTTCAGGGAGGAATTTGGCAGCTGGTGTTAAGGGTATTTAAAAGCATATTTTGCTGTTCAAAAAATGTTGTGTTTCCTCAAGGTAGTAGCAGAATGAAGCTGCTACCTGAAATAGCTGAAATATTCTAGGATGAGCTGTCAGAAGGCAGCCCACCATTCTCACATTTTAAGATGCCCTGCAAAGCTAAGCTCACTTGGGCAAAGTTTTGGAAGCCAAGTGAGAACAACTCCAGAACATGAGATGGGGGCTTGATTTGTGTCATACTGCGGGGGAAGATTCATGCATTTGTTACAAGAGTCAAGCTAACTAAATCAGTGCCGGATTTAAAAAGGTTTCAAATAATAAACATATAACTATTCCATTTTAAACATACATGTGGGATGGGGAGACCATACTTGTTGTATACTAAGCCTAACACAAATTTCAATTTTTGCTATATTGGAGGATGGCCAGGGCCAAAGAGTTACCTCCATCAGTATGACTACATCGTCGTCTTCCTCATCCTCCCACTGCCGGCGAACAGGAATGTCCAGCATCACAGGCAATTCTTCATCCGAGGAGTCGGATATGGTGATAAGCCCCTCGTCTCTGTGGTTTATTCTATCTGAAAGAAGGAAGGAGAGAAAGGAGAGACAACTTATCTATCAGCTGAAGGTTCGCAACAGAACACTAAGACAGTCGTATCTTGGTTCTCAAATTAAACCGTTCTGGGAGTCTGTTTGACTCCCAAAATGGTTCAAAAACCAAGGCACGGCTTCCAATTGGCTGCAGGAACATCCTGCAGCCATTCAGAAGCCGCGGAAGCTGCGTCAGATGTTTGGCTTCCAAAAATCATTCACAAACCAGAACACTCACTGCTGGGTTTGCGACGTTCAGGAGCCGATTTGTTCGACAACTAAGGTGTTTGACTACCAAGGTACAACTGTAGTTATTTCTAGTTGTTATAACTTCAATCTGAAATATGTTACCCGAGTTTGCCTTATAATAAAATGGAAGAAGAATTCAAGGGCTCTGACTAAGGCCGCTCACCACTGGAACAGTCTTGGCCGGGGCAGAGGCATGCCACAGTCTCAAACAAACCAACAGAGAACTGCTGCAGGTGGCAGAAGATAGCCTAGGGATAAGTTAACTACTGAATTAAATCCTCTCCTAGGAATGGGAGGGAGAAGGCGAGATGCAACTGGTTCCTGAAGCAGTATCGCTTTAGAGAAGGGATGGGGAATCTCTCGGGCCCAGAGGCTGAAGGGAATGCAATTGAGAAAAAGACTCTTTTCAGATCAAAGTGGTTGCAACTGGCATTCCACACTGCACCAGCCTCATATGCTGCACCTGGAAGAACCAGGAATATTTTCCTTACCTTTCCCTCGGTGGCTCCGGAAACTGTTCAAGTCAATCACTTCTTCGTTGCCACCTCCCTCTGCCATGTTAGAAAGCTAAGAGCTCCAGAGCATGGCACTCACTCTGCCAACAGCACCTGCAAAGGACAAGGTGAGCAGTTGGATCACACTTCTGGTTTTACCACGTGGTAGAGGTTGCTCCAGACAGAGTTTACACAAGGTTCATTTTCTTATTAAGCTGAGCAGCTGGGTTTTAATTGAGAGATGGGCAACTGCTGGGAGAAATCCAGGAAATCCTTGTACAAATATGCAGAAATCCCATCTGCAGTTATTAATCCATCCACAAACAGGACTTCCGTTTACCTGAAGATCCACCAGGCAAGCACAGAATCTATTACTGGCTACAGAATTTGCCCAGCGGTAAGCGATGGAAGGCTGACTGCCAAGCAAGCATGTGCAGGACTAGGCAGCTCTGGCTGTAAATTAGAAACAAATTTCTAGTCCTCATGCTGCAAAAAACACAAACTGAAAGCCCATCTTATAATCACATTTGCAAACCTAGGAGAGCGGCCTGCTGCCAGCCTCCCACACACAGGCATACCAGGAACGCCAAGTATGATTATCTCCTGTTTCCCACCTGGAGCGGCTAAGTTAGAAAAACTCAGGGTTAGAGTTGCTCTCAAGCGACAAAAGTGCTAATTCAGGGTCCAAAATCAAATTATGATTGATTGTAACAAAAATTCCAGAGAAACCATTTGGCCAGATTGCATGTTTCAACCCCTTAACCAAAGACCACCCAAAAAGCACCATACATACTTCACAGAAAGAGGGCAGTCTCCTATAGAAATGTTGATTCTGGCTTCTCTCCTGTCTGCCAAGGTACCTAATAATGCTTTACTGATTGCATTACCTGGGCAGCCTGGCCACTGAGATGGTAAATACTTTATCCTGGATCCAGGTCACAGGCCCACCCCCTATTCATACCCAAATTATGCCCTTAAGACAGGATTTGTAAGTAACTGCTGGGAAAGGTTTCTCCAAGATATCTCCTTCTGTAGAAGAAATATTCAGAGTAATTAAGAGAGCCAAGAGGGCTTTTTGGGGACTGCTCTGTGTGCTAAAATAATGTGTATTGTTCTCAGGGAATATTTCCTAAATTTTGAAGGATGAAGGAGAGGTTTTCTGTGGAGTGTGTGTCAGCTATGTGTGTGTACCCTAAAATTCTAAAACAGGAGCATCTGAAGGACCGTCCTTTTATAACTTTTAGAAAATTGGATGCTTGGTGTTATAATGATATGCAAACTGCTTTTTGAGCTCCGCTTGAGCAGCGGAATATAAATGCTATTAAAAAATGAATAAAATAGCTGTTCTTCATTTAAAAAGTGTATTTGATCAATAAGTTAGAACTAAATATCACAGTCCAACAACAGTCCCCTGTGCTAATGTGACTGCGCTTTCCTGTTCTAGATACAGTGGGGCTTCCAGTTACGAATTTAATTCATTCTGGAGGTCTGTTCTCAACCCTAAACCACTCGTAACACGAGGCGCCCTTTCGCTAATGGCACCTCCCGCTGCCGACACATGACTTCCGCTCGCATCCCAGGGCAAAGATCGCAACCAGGAGCATCTACTTCCGGGTTAGCGGAGCTCGTATCCCGCAACATTCGCAAGGGCGATGGTAGGCAACACGAGGTTGCACTGTACTGCTGTGCATGCTCCTTATGCCAGAGACAACACTGCAAACTCCTGTTTTCTGGCACAAGAACAGCCCACCCTCCAGTTAGACAGGGGTCGGCAACCTAAGGCCCATGGGCCACAAGCAGCCCACGGGGGTTGTTTAACCGGCCCATGGACCCCCGCCGCCCGCTCAGGGACTCCCGCCACCCGCTCAGCTCCCGTGCGCCACACTAAACCAGCGCGGAGCAGAACGGGGACCGTCTTCCGCGGCGCCGGAAGCTCCTGCAGCCAGTGGGAAGCTGCACACGCCTCCTCTGCGCTGGAAGGAGCACCAGAAATAGCATTTGCACATGCATGTGCACATGCGCACTCCAGCCCACCGCAGGGTCTGTGGGACCATGAACCAGCCCAAGCCACAAAAACTTTGCCAACCCCTGGGCTAGAGGTTGGATGGCAATCTGCCATGGATGCTTTAGCTGAGATTTGTGCACTGCGGGTGGGCCGGACTAGATGACCCTGGGGATCCCTTCCAACTCTACAACTTCTGGGATTCTATGACCAGCAATTGCTAAAATCTCCCTCCTTGCAAATCCAGCTCCACCTTGGAATGGCTGGCAAGCCAAATCACAGACCGGGCAAAGCACTGGGTTGCGGAAGTTCTGCTGCCTCCTCAGAGCAAGGAAGAAATTGTTCTGAGCAGCAGCCAGGAACGCAAGCCTGAACAGCCAAACAGGTTCATTAGCTTTTGCTTTCCCGATGGACGTGGGGGCCTGGGATCAGCGGCAGCCAGGAAAAAGAGCAACCTGCTCTTCACCAGAAAGGCCGCAGTGTGATAGGAATTTTGAGGTCTTAGATATATGGTAATGTTCATAAGCGTACCAACCAAGCACGTACATAGATCAGCACAGGAAGACCGACCTGGAACCATTTTGATTCCCAAACTGTCCCAAACTGACCAAATGTTTTCTCTGCAAGGTCAAACTGGAAAAGCCTCCCCATTGTCTTTTCCTTCACAAATCCTGTCTTAAGGGTATGTCTGTGTTTGAATAGGGTGTGAGCCTGTGACCTGGCCCAGGAAAGAAGTATTTATCACTACAAAAGACTAGCCAGGCTCCCCAGGAAATACAATCAATTAACCTGCCAGACAGGATATAAACAACATTCAAAATTTCTGTTTTAGACTGCCTTTTTATGATGTAGGTGGAATGTATCTGAGGGGTGGTCTTAGGTTACACCCCTTCTGTGATGTATGTATGATGTTTCTGGGGGTGGTCTTGATCTACAGCATGGCAATTCCAAAAGTCTTTATAAGGCCTTGCGTGCCATTTTTCTGGGTTCCTCCTCTCTCCTGCGGGTGAGGGGAACACCCTGTTGCAACAGATCAATAAAGATCAAGCTTACTAGCTGCTTTGCTTCTCAATATTCTCTGGTTGGCCTCTGTTATTCTCTCCTACCAATAGGGAACCTATGTAAGGACTCTATACGGGCTCTTGGATACCCCATAAGGGAAAAGGGCAATTTTTGTTTACAACAGCAGCGTTTAACCAGCTATGGCAAGGGCAGCCAATGGGGGGCAATCCCATCACCCCTGACCCCTGGCATGCTGGTTGGGACTGGCAGAAGCTGTCTGCTCCCCCTGAGTTATTGATTAAATGCCTTTGAATTATCCTCCTCCTGGAAGCACCGTATTAAAAGAACAAGAACATAAGATGCGTCCGTGAGGAGTCCGGAGGTTGGCAACACCAGAACGGGACTTTTCTGCAGTGGAATGCTCCCCCCCCCCCCCGGAAGCTCGCTTGGCACTTTTGTTGCATCTCTTTAGGCACCAGGCAAAAACATTCCTCTTCTCCCAGGCCTTTGGTTAATTAAATAATCTATGCCTATGGCCTTTTAAACTGGGTGTGGGGTATTGTTCTTGTCTGTTACTAGGTTATATATTTTTGTGCTTTTATATTGTCAACAACCCTGTGATCCTAGGATGAAGGGCAGTATAGAAATTTGACAACGACCACCACCAGATGCCCATGGAGAGCTCAAAAGCAGGAATTTGAAAAGTGGGAGAGTCACCTCAGCTCCCTGGAAATGGGAAGCGAACAATAAGTGTTGATTCCATGGGGAGTTAAATGGGGATTAACATCCAAATGAAAAGGCCTCCCTTCCTATTTAATAACATTTAATAATAACAGGTGTAGTAAACTAAGTTAATTTTTATTTGCTTCATTTTCTCACAGGCTGGAAGGAACGTCTCTGAGATGAGGAATGTCACAGCACACATTCATCTTAACAGAAGCGTCTCTCTTTTCGAATGTTTCAGAAACACTATTCTTACTCATATGCAAGCATAATCAATCACAATAGGCTACGACTCAAATGATTAAACAGACTAAGGGCTTTTTAATGCAGCCTACAGCTTCATTTGCTAGTATGACCTTGAAGGGCCTAAAGCCAGGCTGGCTCACCTCGCCAGATGTTCTGCATTAAGTCTCTTCCACCCACCCACACTCAAGGAGAGCTGGGGCCCAGCAGCATCTCTCCCCGCCCCCCACCCCAAGGTTACCCACTCCTGGTCTAAATCCACTACAGTCGTAGCTTGGAAGTTGAATGGAATCCATTCCTGAAGTCCGTTCGACTTCCAAAACGTTCAGAAACCAAAGCGCGGCTTCTGATTGGCTGCAGGAAGCTCCTGCAGACAATCAGAAGCCGCGGAAGCTCCGTCGGATGTTTTGGGTTCCAAAGAACATTCACAAACCAGAACACTCACTTCCGGGTTTGCGGCGTTCAGAAGCCAAAACGTCCGAGTCCCAAGTTACGACTGTAAATGTATCTCCTTAACAGATAACCATTAGCAGTCTCAGCACTGCCCTGGGTGCCAAAATTGCCAGATAATGCTAAAGCCAAATGCCTGGAGGGGAAAATGAGGAGTCAAGTTTTTCAAAAAGCGAAAGTGGTCAAGTTTTTTAAAAAGCGAAACTAATAATCTAACGGGAGCCCGAAGCCGTATCTTCCACAACACCCTAATTAATTGGTTCACCATTACCCCTCGCTACTTCCAGAAATTGGATAACAGGAAAACTCTGTTGTGACAAGTTTTCAATAGCTAAGGAATGCTTCTTCTCTTAATTAAAACTGAAGGTGTGACTTCACTCTGCTACCTGAAAGAGTCCGTTTTAACGGCGTGAAGGAGTACCAATACCCCTCCTCCACGTGTCCCTGAGCAAATTACTGTTCCGAGCATCTCTCCCGGGATCTCATCCAAAGATGCGCTGTGCAGCAGCCACCAAGGACAATTCTATATTGAGATACAATCAAATGATGCATCACACCCCTGACACAAAGATAACAGAATTAGCAACCCCCAAATGAGGCTGATTGGAAAAAAGGGGAGAATGTAGCACGAAAGCCTCCTCTGCCTCCCAGCTTTCTGTCTCCTGCCAAAGGTTCAGGAAAGGCTGAATATGCTCAATAAACTCCCAAGCAGCCTGCTCAGATGCTGCTGCCTTTTCTCCAACCCAGGCCCACCTAGACAAGCCCCGGGGGTTTGGGGAACAAATATCACAACTGGAGAGAGATCTGTTGGAATTTAAAAGTGCTGCCAAAAAAGTATATTATTGGATTGGGAGACAAAGGATGAGCAAGTCTTCAATGATACGTTGGGCAATAGATATTGGTTATAATATAGTTATGGAAGTGTGGGAACGATTGTGGAATACGGATATAAAATTTACAGCATGCTATGGTTTAAGAGAAAGCTATATGAAAATGTTATATACATGGTATCTAACACTGAGTAAACTGGCAAAAAATGTATAAATCAAAATTGAATAAGTGTTGGAAATGTGAAGAGAAAAAAGGTACTTTCTATCATATGTGGTCTCGCAGTATGTTTAAAGCTTACTGATACATAATGAATTGAGAAAGATGTTTAAAATAACATTTGTTTTTAAAAAATCAGCATTTTTAAACAAATTTTCTTTTGGGAATTACAGGGCCAGAATTACCTAAACAGTATAGAAATTTATTCATGTATGCTACTACAGCGGCAAGAATGTTATTTGCCCAAAAATAGAAAGAAAAAGTCCCGATGAAAGAAGAATGGATACAAAAACTTATGGACTACGCAGAAATGGCAAAACTTACTGCGGGGCGGGGAGAGAGAGAGAAATCAAGATAACATTAAAAAATGGAAATGGTTTATTGAATATTTACAAACAAATTGTAAACAAATTGGCAGGGTTATTGTAATAACCTGCAGTTTCATAAGAGAAACAATTAAAGTAGATGAATGAAAAAATAAGTTAATTTAGAATATGCAGGAAATGGAAAAAAAATATTAATGTAAGGAACCGCAGAAAGAGGAGGAAGTCAAGTTTTGATATGTTTAAGTTACTGTAAAACTATTGAAATGTATATAACTTAAAACCTCAAATCTTTTTTTCAAAAAAGCCTTTTGCAACCAGAAGATGCTGAAGGGAAAGTGATCCTGCTGCAAGAGTTAAGGACCAGTGAAAGCTGGGGAAGAACTGAGCACCCGAACCATTTCTTCTTTATCAGCAACACACAGGACTGGGCAAGCGCCACTGGCTAGCACTCAGCTGTCCATGTGTCTAAGAATCTGACGACTGCATGTAGGAATTTGGATTCCCGCCCCCCGCCCTCCCAGTCCAAGAATGTTGAAGCATTGGATTTTATTAAGCCTCTTGTCTTTCTAAACGCTTCCTACAACTAAATTTCAGAGCGAGAGAGAAATCTCTGTAATATGGTACAAAGGGGGGCAAACCTCCAGGTTATACAGTTGAGGACACCTCCAATCAATGCTGAATTTAAGTTTTGAAAGTCCTCTCCCTGGTGCAGCAAAGCAATGTCTACAGCAGCAAAGCAATGTCTTCTGGCCAGGGGGCCAGATCTTCACCTTCCAATCCCTGATGGACTGAATTTATCAGGAAGACCCTGTCAATCACGTGACACCACTATGACACCAGGTGATGCTGTGCTTAGAAGCCCCGATTGTCGGGACTCCAAAGCACAAAACAGGGCTGTTTGAAAGCCCTTTTACATGCAGCCTCACACTGTTCTTTGTGCACCCAGTTTTCAGAAGTTCAAGGAGCAGCACTGGGTGGGAGAAGCAGTTTCTGTTCAATTGTTTCCGGCTCCTGGAGCAAGGCCCACTCTCATTGTCCATCAGCAGAAGGGCAGTGGGAGCATGCCTTGTTCCAGTAAAAGGAATGTTGGGAGCTCACTCTAATCTCCTGATTCTTCCTTTGAAGCCCTACCAATATATGACATCAGGTGTAACGATGGAAGAGTGTCTGGCTTGCCCAAAATGGCCTTGCAGGCTAGATGGGGAGGGTTGGCGGGAGAAGTTTGGTTCGTGGACCAGCGGTTCCCCACCACTGTCTTACAACAAATTTCTGGAGGACACTGAGTTGGCAAACACACATTCCATAAGGGAAAGACTTTTTACAAGTTGGTAAACAGACACACCCCCTTCAGAAACAGATCTCCACAGTTGCATGTACTAATCTTCCACAACCATTTCCTTTATGAAAGCGATTTCTGCAGATTAATAGACCACCTCTTCCTTCTTGCATGCCCTCACCCCGAAGATTTGGCTTGGAGAAACTGCAACAGCCAGAGGACAATAGGTTACCTATCCCTGCTGCAAAAGTGTTAAAATAGTTTTAAAACAAAAACAAAAAACTGCTGCAAAAGTGTTAAAATAGTTTTAAAACAAAAACAAAAAACTGGAGGAGGTGGCTGTGAATAACACAGCCCCCAAGTGTTCAAAGCACATCATACTAGTCATTTTGGTGCAACTCTTACCCTGCGCAAAGAACTCTCAACTACCCAGCACTCCTCATGAAACAAACCCTCACGTCACATTCCAGGGAAGATTCCACATGTGCTTTTTCCTCCTGTAGCAAGGGGATCTCAATACAGTATAAGAAAAGGCTCCAACAGTCTAAAAAGAGCCTGGCTGCTGAATCAGAACACCGAACATCTCATACGGGGTCCCCACTCCCACTGTGGCCATTCACATGGCTCCAGTCAACCCACAGTATGAAAATATGCTGTGGTAAAAACTAAACATGAAAAAGGCCAGCAGCCCTTCCTCCTTGTCCCATTGCATTCCCCAGACTGCTGCCCCTGAACATGAAGGCCCCGTTGCGATATTGTGGCTCTGGGGAGCAATGCCATGCGCGGAACAGCCCTAAGACTCAGACGCTGTCTGCCATGACACTTACAATGCTCCCTGCATGCTGGGCATGGCAGTTAGTATCTTATCTGTACATCTCAAATGGGGGAAAACCAATTGTTGAAATGTAGGGTAAAGAAGGGAGTTGGGCTGCTCAGCAACCACACCTCTTTTAAAACTCAGTACACATTGCAACACGATTAAGCAACATCAAACACAATCTCAATCTGGCCTGTGGACAGTCCGGGAATCAGCGTGTTTTTACATGAGTCGAATGTGTCCTTTTATTTAAAATGCATTGTGGGGCCTGCCGGGTGTTTTTACATGAGTCGAATGTGTCCTTTTATTTAAAATGCATCTCTGGGTTATTTTTGGCCATAGAAATTTGTTCTTTTCTCCCCGCCCCCCCCCCAATACAGTTTGGCCCACCGCATGGTCTGAGGGACGGTGGACCGGCCCATGGCTGAAAAAGGTTGCTGACCCCTGGTTTGGGCCATGGATAGGCAAACTAAGGCCCAGGGGCCGGATCGGGCCCAATCGCCTTCTAAATCTGGCTTGTGGACGGTCTGCAAATCAGCGGGTTTTTACAGAGTTGAATGTGTGGTTTTATTTCAAATGCATCTCTGGGTTATTTGTGGGGCATAGGAATTCGTTCTTTTTTCTTCTTCTTCACAATATAGTCTGGCCCACCACATAGTCTGAGGAACAGTGGACCGGCCCCCTGCTGAAAAGGTTTGCTGACCCCTGGCTTAGGCACACAACCCAACCATGTTGGTTTTGCAGAGGCAAGATGCATGTTTGTATTCTCTCAGCATAGAGTGTAAATAAAATTAAGAATGTAGCACATACTGCTTATCCTTCTGAAGATGAGCCTGTATCAGCTTCAGATGGGCCAAAGCTGGTCAAAATCTCACAAACCACTCCTCTCAGATTTGTGCGCTTTGGGGGGGGGGGGAGTGTGACCCGGCACCACCACACATGCGCCTGCCTGGAAATAAACCTTCTGCCAAATCCAAACGTTCAAAGCTGGCCATAAGAGGCTCCCACACGCAACACAGAGCAGGACATAAGGAGAGTTTGCTGGATTAGGCCCAGGACCCATCTAGTCCAGCATCCTGTTTTCACAGCGGCCAACCAGGTGTCCCCACGCAGGAGCAGAGGGCGGCGGCAGCAGCAGCAACTCTCCCCTCCCTGGACCACGGAAGACCTCCAAATCCACCACGGCATCCCCGCCCCCTCCCCCCCCCCCAAAGTTCAGACGAGGGTGCTGCTGCCTTTGCTTTTCCTTTATTAACCCTTGCAAAGCAGGGAGGGGACGCCATCCCGGCCGCGATCAGGAGGAGCTGCTTCCCGAGGAGAAACGAGACTGGCGAGGCCGGGGGAGCAGCTGGCCCTGGCCAAGGAGGATGAGGAGAGCAGGGGGAGGAGAAGGCAGCTGCTGCTGCAAGAGGGGGAAGCGGGGGCCCGGGGGCCCGGCGAGAGGGAGACCCGAGGCGGAGTCGCCCCGCAGCAAGAAGCCAGCAAGAAGTTTGGGCCGGTGGGGAGGAGAAGGGGGAGCCGCGTCCTCCTCTCTCCGCCGGGAAGGCGAAACGAAGCCGGAGGGGCTGCCTCGGGGACGCCCACACGGGCTGGCAGCAGCAGCAGCACGGGGGGGGAGCGGGGCCGGCCTCCGGGGGGCTGGAGGGGCCGCCCAGGCCCGGCAGGTGTCTCGGGGGGGGGCGGTTGCCAGGCAACCGAGGCAGGTGCGGGCGGGGCGGCCCCTGGGGGAGCGGGCGGGGAGACCCCGGAGGCCCCCCGGCCGGCCTCTCGCTCGGTCCCTCCCGCGCCCCCTCACTCACCTCGCTCCGTCTCCCGCTCGGCCCTCCCGGCGGCGCTTCCTGCTTCCTGCCCGCCCGCCTCCTCCTCGCCGCGCTCGGCCTCCGCCTCCGGCCTGTCAGGCCTCCTTCCGGCCTGCGCGAGGGCGCCACGTGACCGCGAGGGGGGGCGGGCCGGGGGCCAAGAGACCATGGAGACGAGGGGAGGGCTCGGGGCAGAGCGGCTCGCGACTCTCCGCTCCAGGCGCGGATCAGAGAGTTTCTCGAAAAGGGGGGGGGCGAAATCCCGCAACTGCCAACCAGCTGTCTTCGGGTCACGTGACGGCCGGCTCTCCGAGCGGGAGGGGGCGGAGAGGAGTTTCCGGTGCCCGAGAGTGCGCATGCGCGTTTGCGAAAAGGGAGGAAGACGTGGAATCCGCCTGTTTTCTGGGGATCTGGAGAGATGCGCGTGTTTTATGGGAGGAGGAAGGAGAGTCCTGCCTTTGGCCGGGATGGGTGGCATTTGTTGCTCACGGCGACTTCGGCTCTGTTTCCAGGCTCTTATTTATTATTTTTATTAATATTATTATTACAGTTATTATTAATCTTTATTGCATTTTTAAAATTTATAAAAAAATGAAAATAAATTCATCCTTACACCAGCATGAAAAAGAAATACGGGACCTAAAGGAAAATATGAAAATAAAAATAAAAAGATATTTGTCAAATATGAAATATGAACAAGATATTTGTCAAATGTGTTTCCGGCTCTTAATCCGCCTCGATGCTCTAACGGTGGAAAGGCGGCAGGCGAGGAAGACGGTGGCGCTGCTCTTGCAACCGGCGTCGCTTCTCCTCCAGTTTTGGTTCTTATTATTCCCGTTAATTACCTTTAGACACCGCCCTCCACCCGAGGATCGCGGGCCGGTTTTTTTATATATATGTATATATGATATATGTGTGTATGTATGTGTGTGTGTGTATGTGTGTGTATATATATATATATGTGTGTGTGTGTGTGTGTGTGTGTTTTTATTACTTTTAAAACATATTTCCAACAGTAATTAAACATACTTTTACATCTTATTCAACTTTCCCGGCCGAGGCTGCACCCGACGGATTTCTGCCTGGCGCCACTGCCCTCTTCTGTCCCGGCCCGCACTTTCGCCGGACTCCCTCTTCCCGCCGCATTGTGCGCGCATCCCTCCGCGGGGACCCGATCCTGCCCGCTGGACTGAAGCAGCCACGCATCCTTCTCCCTCCGAGTTTCGAGCGCACTTCGTCGCCCCCCACCCGCAAGATCACACCAGCTCCCCTCCGGAGAAGCGGATCCCACGGAATCCAAGCAGCGCTGCCTTGCTTCCAAGTAAACGAGCATAGGATCAGCAGCTGGGGCGGGCCAGGATCGCGTGCAAGCGCCCGGACTGTCGTACTTTCCCCCTACTAATAATTAGGCACCAGCTCTGCGTGGCCACCAGGTGGGGCTATGAGATCAAACCAACCGCGTTTGCTTTGCGTTGGATGTTGGGTCGCAGAAGCAGCGATCCTCTCTCTGGAGAGCTGTGAAAAACACTCTTAAATGCACTGATGGATTCAACTATAGGATTATTAGTTTATTTATACCCCGCCTTTGCTGCTGACACGAACTCAAGGCATCTTGGAGCTAAAACAAAAAACAGCTAAAAGAAACCAATAAAATTGGAATAACTTTTTTAAAAAGACCAGAGGCATTTCTGTTAAGCATTGTTGGCAGGGACATCCCGAAGGCCTTTAGGGAGGTATTCCTATATGCAACGGCTGCAGCCCGGACTTTGGTGGCAAAGGGGTGGAAGGAAGAAGAAGTCACGACAATAACGGACTGGAAATATTAAGCTATAAGAATTTGCTGAGATGGCGCAGCTGACAAATAGCCTGAGAGGCAATTCAAATTTTAAAAATATGGGAAAATGGAATAGATATAAAACATATGGTCAAAAATAATGTAAAGGTCCGTTATCTATGCTAGCATTTGATTGATGTTGGAGAGAGACGGAGTTGAGAAATAAGAACAAGGGCACATATTGTTATAGGAATGTATTAGATAAAATGTAAAAGAAAGGTGCGATAATATGAGTACATTCATTTGTTAAAAAAAGGAATATACAATGGGATAGACAGGAAGTTGAATGTGTTGGTACGTATATGATTTTTTTGGGGGGTTGTTTTTGTTTTTTCTCTTTGTTTTTCTTTTTTCTTTCTTTTTAGGTATATGAAGTGTGTATATAATCTTGGTATACATGTTGGAAAATATGATAAGCTCTGTAATGTAATATGACAATGTTTGCCAATGTAATATAAGAATGCAAAAAAAAAGAAACCATTAAAAAAATTTAAACCTTAATTGAAGTAAAACCAGCTACACAAGCACCAGTATGTGCAGCTTCCCTCACAGGGTTAGGGTTTTGTTAGCGCACATCCGTGTGGATGCGGAAGCACACTTTCCAGCATCACCTTCGAAAGGCGACTGAGAGTCATCCTGTTTGTGGGTTGCAGGGCAACCTCAGCGCCTTTGCACAGCCCTGCAGGCAGGGAAGGAGGCAGCTGGAAAGAAAATCCACCCTGTTGCTCCAAGATACAAAAGTCTGCTGCTGACTGTGCCTCCTCCTTCCTGAGCAGCACAGGATGAAGCCCCACCTCAAGGGGACTGTCAGAAAGAATCCCAGGCCCTTCCCACCTCTTTCAGCAGTGAATAGACTTCCCAGCCCAGAGATAGAGAAAGCATAAGCATCTGTCACAATAGATCCAATTATTTGCAAGGTCCGGCCCTGGCAGGCGGCACAGAATCCGCCCACAAAACCATGTCCTGCTCAGGGATTCTTTGCCATTTGCATTCTTGCATCGACAAGGCAAGCAGCTTGTTCTCTCCCTCCGAACGAAGCAGCATCCTTTGCCCAGCTCACCTGTGGCCAAACATCGTGCCTGGAAAGCAACTTCTGGGAGATCTGCACAGGCGGGGCCACCGCAAAACCTTCAAAGAAAACACCTGTATGCTTACGGCGTGATAAAGTTGATGTGGAGAGCCAGCCCTGCACTCTCAAAGGGTGGCTCGCTGGATGTTTGCCCAGAGGGATTAAAGGCAAGAAGACAGGCAGTCACAAGGAGGTTGCTTTGAACCAAGCCACTCTCGTCTCCCTTCACCTGCCTGCTGGAACGTGGTAAGATTTGGACTTGGGAGCTCTGAAACTTTAACCTGCAGCCTTTCCTTCCTGTCCTCTTACAGCTGCCTCATTGGGGGGGTTCCTTTCCTGCTCAGCAAAATTATGCGCGGACTCTGATCATACCAAACTGTTTTAAAGGCTGTCGAGTCAGCAGCAAAAGCAGAGCGGTGGCAGCTGGTTGGCAAATATATTAGAGCAGAGCCGCCGCGCTCAAGGAGGGGGATTATTTGCACTGTGCATTGGGCAAGAATCCGGCATGCCATTTGGGTGGAACATGTTGACCCAGTGCAAGGGTCAGATATAATGGACCTGGGCCCATGTGCCAACCTGTCCTGCCTGCTTGAGAATGGCAGCGGTCCCTCCAACACCACTGGCAGCGCCAGCGACGTCTTGGCCACCTCCTTCCTGGGATGCGCTCTGTCCGTCATGTGCGTCATCGGGGTGGTTGGAAACATCTACACGTTGGTGGTTGTCAACCTCTCCGTACGGCTGTCTGCCTCCATGTACGTTTACGTGGTCAACTTGGCCTTGGCTGATCTCCTCTACCTGGCCACCATCCCCTTTGTCGTCTGCACCTACTTTGTGAAGGACTGGTACTTTGGCGACGTGGGCTGCAGGGTCCTCTTCAGCCTGGACCTGCTCACCATGCATGCCAGCATCTTCACTCTCACCATCATGAGCACAGAGAGGTACCTGGCGGTCGTCAAGCCCTTGGACTCACTCCGGAGGCCTGGAGACTACCGGAGGACCATCACCTGCTCGGTCTGGCTCCTCTCCTTCCTCCTTGCCTTGCCCACCATGGTTCTCATCGACCTCCGGACGAGCAGCCAGGGAGGAGTGACCAAGCGCATGTGCCACCCTACTTGGCAGATGGGGGCCTACAAAGTCTACCTCACTGTCCTCTTCATCACCAGCATCTTGGCCCCTGGCCTAGTCATCTGCTACTTGTACATCAACTTGGCCAGGACCTACTGGAGGTCTCAGGGAGCCGTCTTCAGTGCCAAGGCGATGAAGAGGTGCTCTCGGCAGAAGGTCCTGTACATGATATTTAGCATCATCCTTGCCTACTGGGCTTGCTTCATTCCCTTTTGGCTCTGGCAGCTGCTCAGCGTCTATCGCCGCCAGCCGGGCAGCCTTGCAAACGCCACAGTGGCCTGCATCAATTTTTTCGTGACCTGCCTAGCTTACAGCAACAGCTGCATCAACCCTTTCCTCTACACTCTGCTCTCCAAGAACTACAAGGAGTACTTAAGGGGTCGGCAGAGGAACGCCCTTGTTCTCATCAAGGTCAAGCCCAAGAGGGGTTCCTCGGGAGAATCAGTCTGGTCTGGAAGCCACACGTACACAGAGAGCTTGGCTGTGGCTCAGATGCAGGGAATTGGCAACAAGGAAGTCTTCTTGTGAAAAAGTGAGTAGGAGGCAGGCCAGGCAGGGGGACAAGCGTTCAGCCACTCGACCAGCCTTGAGGGAAGAAGTGCCAAATTTCCTTACTTGACTGGCTGCTGGGAGCTACAGAAACCCACACAAAATACCTGTCCAGATCAGGCAACCCCCAGTTCTGGAACATTTGTACAGTGATGTGTGAACCGTTGTTTGTGCAAAAGGCCTTCATACTCATAGAATTAGACAATAGTTTTGAAAATGTGCCTAGGAAAATCCAAGAGGAGAATGGTGTGTGTGTGTGTGTCTGAATAATCATGGGTCAAAACCTCAGCCCCACCATGGTCTATTATGGGATTTACCGTACCTCCAAATAAGATTGCACAAGGCCACATCCTTTATAAAGGTAAAGGTACCGCTGCCCATAAGGGCCAGTCGTGACCGACTCTGGGGTTGTGCGCCCATCTCGCTTAAGAGGCCGGGGGCCGGCGCTGTCCGAAGACACTTCCGGGTCATGTGGCCAGCGTGACGAAGCTGCTCTGGCGAGCCTGCACCAGCACAACACACGGAAACGCCTTTTACCTTCCCGCTAGAAAGCGGTACCTATTTATCTACTTGCACTTAAGGGTGCTTTCGAACTGCTAGGTGGGCAGGAGCTGGGACCGAACGACGGGAGCTCACCCCGCCGCGGGGATTCGAACCGCCGACCATACGATCGGCAAGTCCTAGGCGCTGAGGTTTTTACCCACAGCGCCACCCACGTCCCTACATCCTTTATAGGCAGAAGCAAATTGAGCACCTGTGTGCAAGCCCAAATACATGCAAGTTTCCATGATCTGAAGTTGCTGAATTGTGTTTTCCTTGGTGCGTCAGATTTTCATCCCATACTTCATCCAAGAAGCAGTGTCGTCATGGTCCTCCCCTTGCCCATTTAAGCTTTGCAACCACCCTGTCAGGTAGGCCAGGCTCAGAAATAGGAACTGGCGTCACACTGCAGCCAGTCCACTCAGAAACTTATCAGGAGCTGTTGAATTGGAAGATCACAAAGGGAGGAACATGCATTCCTCTACGACCCACACACTGCATGGGGCTACGGGAGCGCATTATAACTGTTTGAAGACAGGGATGGGGAGCCTGTGCTGCCCCTCCACCAGCTGCTGTCAGGCTACAAACTCCCATCAGCACCAGCCAATGATCAGGGCTGATGGGAGCTGTAGTCCAACAGCAGCTGGAGCGGGGGCACAGTGTCCCCTCATCTCCGAGGCTTCAGGCAGGTGATCAGTTCAGTCAGGGAAACGATGCACGTTCAGCAGCAATGTGCACTGTTTGATGGAAAGGGATCCCAGACAGGTTTGGTGACATGTGGCAGAATACGATCAGAAGCTGCTGCTCTTTCTCCTTCGCTGTCTGGTACTGTCTCCCTCCCAGTCCCCGAGATGCCACCACGCAGGTCCTTCAAAACCATGTAGTTCAGTGAAGTCTCTGGCTCAGCGCCCAAGTTCCCATGGCCTATTGTGCCTTGGCTATACAGTCAGTCTAAGCACGTGTAACTGAAACAATCGCACTGTGTTTACATGCCCTGGGGAAACTCCGCTTGCCTGAGAACCTGCAGTGCAAAGCCTCTGCCTATTCTTTCCTGCTTCCATTCCCCGTGGCTCATTTCAGATGGCCTGACCCCTTGAACTCTGAAAATCACCATGCCCAATGACAGCCTGGTGTCAATACAAAAGCCAAGATGCACCTTACCCCATATAAAAAGCAGTTGTTTTGCATACCCGCTATAAAGAAAGGTTGCAGCGTTTGGGATTTTCTCGCTTAGAGAAAAGGCAAGAGGCAGTAAAGACTTTTAATGTCAGGGTTGTGGATTCAAGTCCCTTGCTGTTCAAAAAGATTCGTGCATTGGAGGGGGTTGGACTAGATGACCCCGTGGTCCCTTCCAACTCTACAATTCTATGATCCTAAGTTCAAAAAATTATACATGCCATGGAGAGAGTAGATAGAGACAAGACAGGCCCAGGGTGGGGAATAGAATCAGATCTGCTGCCTTGAGCTCCTTGGAGGAAGGTGGGGGTACAAATGAAATGAAAGAAAATGGAATCCAGCTTCTGTGTTTTGGGTTTGCATGGCCAGCATGCAGGGGAGCCCACTTTCCTCTTTCCTAGAAAGAATGATCGGTTCTTATTCTTTGCATGCACCAATTCCTTATCTGAGAAAAGCAGAAATTCCCAAGTCTTCACCTGCTGCGGTCTCCTGCAGAGTCAAGTGTTTTTCTGAATCAGCTCAGCCGGGTGACGCAGATGCCCACTGCGCACATGGATTTAATAATTTATTATTTTGTTGTTCCTATTTATTTCTGTTCTTCTCTTTCTGCTGAAAACTCCAATAAAGCTTTTTAAAATTAAATTATTATTATCACTGGGAGGTTTTTTAAAGAAAAAAAGGTGCAAGTACCTAGCATGAAGTTGTAACAGTAAGTGCCACACTTTTAACATGGGGGGGGGGGGAGGTTTTGATACTACGTACCCTTGAGTACCCCCAAAAAGAAGAACTGAATATTAATAATATCCCACCTTTCCTCCAACACATGGAAGCTAACACAGATAAAATACAGCAAGCTAAAAACGTAAGAGAAGGCAATCATTAAAGTGTAATTAAGGCACTAATAGAATTAAAACACAGCACCAGCCCTTTCCTCAAAAGCAGTCAGTTCCCAAAGGCCTGTTGGAATAGAAAAATCTTCACCTGCCGGCAGGAGGAAAGCAAGGAGATTGCTAGTGAAGCCCAACCTCCAGGCCTGGTGTCAGTCACCAGAAGGAATAAGCTGCTGGGGTCCCAGTAAGGCCCACCAACACTGATGCATGCCGTGACTTCCCTGGTGATGGGAGCAGCGTGTGGCCGTTCTACTGTCCTGCAATGGCCCCAATATCACATTGCAACAGGCCACTGTAAGAAATTAAAAACAGCCACAATCCACTACAGACCCACCAAGGGTCCCTGTTTTCCAGGGACAGTCCCAGATTTACAGAAGCCAATTTCTGATTTGATCTCGGAAAGTCCCACTTTTCCTTAGGGCATCCCTGTTTTCATCGGAGATATGTTGGAGTGTATGACTAGTTAAACCTGTGGCTGGGCACCATCACAGCAAGAGGGGTCCCTGCTAAGGTCACTTGCTAAGCCCCCCACCCGCCTTGAGCCAGCCCTGCCAACAAGCTGAGCTGATGCCCTGAGCAAGCATTTTTGTAATCTCCCCAAGATCCTCTGCAATTCACAGGGGTTATGGGACCAGCACAAAGGCAAGTCAACGTGAGGGAAATTGCCGGAGCTGGCAGGTTGGAGACTGTGCTCTTAGGAAAAGACACGTGCAACCCATCCAGCTCACGTGTCCAGTGTGCAAGCACAAACCTTCCAGGAGAGCACATGTGGAGTCAGGGAAGGGAAAGTAATGGTTACAGGCAAGCAGCCGGACAGGCGAGCTTTGTCCAAGTCGATCCATCAGCACGCCACTGTCATGCAAGTGCTTCTGCTCAGGACAAGCTTTGCCAGGGCCTGCAGTCTCAACCTGGGCACAATGACACGCTTTGTTCTATATCCAAGGAAGGAGGAGAGCCAGCAAGAAGGCAGGCCAAGACCTTCTGTTCCTCCAAGCCCAAAAGAAAAAGAGAACATCCATCAGGAGTATTAATGACTCTGCCATCCAGGAAGGAGCACCATCATTACTCTGCATGTGCCCATAAGTCAGGTTTTGGAAGAGCACGTGGCTCTGGTGCATCTCGATTATAAGTCCGCATACCCCTTTGCTTCCAAGCAGGGAGGAAATGTTCAGGGCAGCCATCATGTGGCAGATTGCAAATCTATCCACAGTTTCTTTTCTAAAAAACGAAACAAAACTGGCTTTCCTGACCCCACACACTTCTTCTCGTGGCTCAGCACCATCATTTTACAAGGATGTTCCTTCTCACAGGTGAGCAGGCAAGATGCTATATAAAAAGGGGCCAGACTTAAAGGACAAAGAAAAATGCTTTGCATGCTAGAGGTCCCGTATTCAGTGCCAGGCACCTCTGGTTAAAAAGGATCTGCAGGGCAGGTGGTGGGAAAGAGTGGACAATACTATCCTAGATCAGGGGAAGCCATCATGGTACCTTCCAGATGTTGTGGGGATCCAGTTCCCACCAGCCCCAGTCACCACACCCAGTGACAAAGGACGATGCAGGTGAGAGCTGCAGAGCTCTAGGTGAGTTGCCCTGGTCAAAAGGAACAAATAATCTTACCTGGCCTAAGGGAGCCTCCTATTCACAATGAAAGCTAAAATGATTAGTATTGCATTTCTGGTGCATCTAACACACCAGTGGAAACATTTTTAAAGATTTTACACAAATTTAAAGTTGTGAGAGTTTATTGCATATGTAACAAAAATGAACATGACCTCCTGGGCCCAGCCTGCTATACAATCACGGTTTATTCCAGCTGGCTCCATAACCACGTTAAATAGAACTAGTATTTCTTTAAATACTTTGATTTAGACATAAAATGAAGAACATTAGTGTACAACTTTTTCACAAAATAAAATTTGCAATAAAAATGGTGAGAAGAGTAACAAGGAGTAGCAGCAATACTTAAAAACAAGACGTTACAAAATAATAAGTTAAAAAATACATTATAAAGTGGTTGAGGAACAAAAAAAAAAGTTAACTGAGTAGGAACAAATATGTACTGCATTTCTGGAAATCTTTCTGTGCTCTACAGTGTAGTATACTGGGCAATGGACTAAGGAAGTGGGGGAAAGAGGCGTCTGAATGATAGTTGAGGTTTCATAAACCACACCCCATGCTGAACAAGCAGCCTCTTCAGAAACAAAAAGTTGCTCCAATATGTCACGGTTAGACCTTGGGCTACTCACTCATACCTTTCCAATTGGTAACACAAAAGGAGTGGCAATCTCCTACATCCCTGAGTGCATAAACAAAGGATGATGCATTTCAGGGCAACTAAACAAAAGAGCAAACAAACAAACAAACAAAACAGATTTGCATCACTGACCTACACTGCTAGACATACTGGAGATTTTAGATTAAAGGAGACTTTGGATGTGATAAGCTGCTTGGGGGAAGAGGAAGCACGTAGCCCTGCTCTTGTGCCTCTGTCTCAACTGAAACAGCCCTTTCACCACCTCCTGCATGGGGGAGAGGGGAAAGGTGTACTGCCGGCAAGTCAGTTGTGTAAGAGCAGGAAGCTTCCTGTTCCCTTCACCACCTCCATCTGCCTTAGGGTAGACTTCCATGGACTTGCTGCAAGCCCGGAGGGCCTGAATCTACCAAGAGGCCACTGCAGGGAAAATATAAAACCATCAAGTCTGTTGTGTGTCCTTTGGATGGTTTGACTGCTGAAAAGCTTTCAGCAAAGACTGTGCTGAAGCTCAGCAGATTGTAGCAGCAAGAATCCCACTTTCCCACTTATATTTTATACCCTCTCTTGTTCAGGGAGGAAATGTGGAAGTTTCAGCCTGAGCAGAAGCAAGTGGTCTGTGCCGCTCTAGCCAGCACCCTGGGGGGAAAAACCTTTGGTCTACTTTTTTCCTTTGATCCCTGCTGCTGCTGCTGCCGCCTCAAGCTAAGATGCAGCAAACAGTCTGTTTGGGCTCTTGGGTGTTGGAACAGTGACACAAAATGGGAAATGTAAAGAATACCCTGGAGATAGAAGTCCCCCCAATCTTCTGCACTATTATCACAGAGGCGCCATGTGCTCAGGGCCTGAACACGGACTCGGGGCCAATGCTCATGCTGCCCTTGGAGCATGCCTGCCACATCTGTGGCCACCTGCTCGCTTACTTCTCCATCTCAAATGTCGTTGGCATGGTGTGGGCTCCAACCGTACAGAAGCTGAAACCACATGGCAAGAGTCACATTAAGATTCACCTCCAGGTGAAGAGTCGCCATTGCTAACTGTTGCTATTCTCACATGGGCAACCTGTTCAGCCTCTGTGCTCAAGGAAGACCTTTCGCTTCCACCACCTCAGATTTGCATGGAAATGACTTGTGAAAACCTTTTCGTGTGACGTTCCTATCTCTACGAAACCTTGTGCATTCAAATTCCACTGACAAGGCTAATGGGTCCAATAACAACATCTGATCTCCACAGACATTTGGCAAGATCATGAGATTTCTATTATCCAGAGTACTACAAAGATGCTTATCCAAATATGTGAATCCAAAATCCCTCAAACCTCCTTGATACACTTCCCTTCCTAAATAACTTAGCTGTAGCTAACTGGTCCCTTAAGTGCGCCTGGATTCAAAAGGCAATTTCAAGTTAAACCTTAGCTCACCTAAAAAAATCCAACACTTAGCCACATGGTGCAAAAAACACAAAATAAAAAGAATTCCTTTCTCAAATATAATCCTCATGTGTCCATCACAAAAAAAAATACGGTTAACAACAGGAAAGAAAGATTTTAGGACTCTGACAGGTATCTACCTTAAATCTGTCATATCACAGTTTAAAGCTATTGTCAAATTCAATGTTTTAAAAATAAAAATAAAAATGAACAACAGAAATATCCTTGTAGGTAAAAGAACCATTTGACCCATGGCTGAACCCCAATGTCCTTACTTGTCCAAAGTAACGGTTAATATGCATCTTTGCTTAAAACAATTTTAAGATATATATTGGGGGGGGAGTCTTATGAACTGAATCACAATTGATTACTAGTTGACCTTTTTGCCAAGAAAATGTTATGTTGTTAAAAACACTGCCTTGTTTCTTGTTGTGGAAACTGAAAAACCTGTTTGATGTGGTTAACCCGACAGGGTTGATTCTCCTGCATCTGAGAAGCTGTGTGAAACCAATGACTTGACACCAACCTTGAACATTAGCCTCAGATATATGAAAGTCAGGGTGGAGAAGAGTTTGAAAGCAGTACTCTGGGTTACTCAGTATCTGTAGGCTTAAAACCCCTGTGTTAGATCTTTATTATATATTCATCTTTCAACAGAGCCATTTTCCACTCCCAGTGGCTCAACGACGGAACTTGGTTCCATTAGTTTTGCTTTTAGCTATTTCCTCTTAAAAGAATTTCTGCAGTTTCAAGTAAAAAAAAAAAAAGAATCTGAAAAAACAATGCCAGGAAAAAACTTTTTCAGGCTGCTGACAATGTGGCCCATTCCCCACTGCCACATTCTCTAACACAAGCCTTCAATCACACACAGAAAGGGAAGCAAGTCCACAGAACAAATCTGCCTCATGTACAAAGCATCCAGAATGAAAACTTACCTCCCAATTCAAGATGGCTTGGACTCTTCTGGGTTCCTCTCTCTTAAGAGCCAAGCCACCACACTTGGACAAAAAGCTCCCTCTCAAGGAATAACCTTCAGCTGTCTGCACCTACGGAGCCGTTTCCTGCTAACTGTTCTTTAATGGGTATTCTGAAATGTGCAATTTGGAATCCCGGTGCCAGTCTCGTTTCCATAGGATGCTTCCGGATGCTACAAGGGCTCAGGACTGCATTAAGACAAAACATCCAGATACACCTACCAGTTGAAAAGTCCTCAGCAAACCAATCTCAAGATACTCAACTACAGTTTGATACTCCTATAAAAAAAGACCACAGGTCATTGACCTTATCACAATATGTGTTACGAGTCTAGCAGAATATCTTGGGTAACCAAAACCAAATGCTGAACCTGGCTGCCTTTTGTTTCATGGGACATGGGGAAAAAATGGGGAGGGGGAATTTTTTGTAACAAAGGGGAGAAAAGTATGGTTGGGAACCCCCAACAAAAGCCCCCCCCCCCAACACCACCACAGGAAGTAAGGAGAGGAAGCAGCCTCCACTCCCCCAGTTGTCAAGCGTCGCAATGCTTTGGACAAAAGAAGTTCACAGCAAGCTTCTTCTTACAGCTTTTTGATTTGGTGGTCCATGAGCTAGTAGTATCTGTTTCCTTTGGTTGCCCAATCACTCCACTGCAAACCCACATGTCTCTTCCACAGCTGTCAGCAGCTTCTCATAAAGCTTCTCGTAGGACTCATAAGGCGGAATGTCAATTCGGTTAAAGCTGCAGAAGGCAAGAGATTGGCGTTAGGGCCCTGCTGCTGACACCAACTCAAAATGCAACTCTTCACCCGGCCCTTGGAAAAGGCTGGTGTTTTGGTTGGGCCATTTGCATCTGCTGTATCGCTATGAGGGATTGTAACAGAATTCTGGCTTTTCCTAATGTTTAGCTGTTAATAGTTTGCTAGGAAAGATGCCAACCTTCACTAATACATTATTTCAAAGCCTTTCCGGGATCACAGAAATTGAAACAGCTGATGGCCCAGTGAGAAGCCAGCCAGCAGTAAACAGGGCAGGATGTTTGCTTCCAATGGGAGCTTGCTGTTTTCTCTACAGCGTGGCTGCCTCCCCCAACCTGGTGCCAATGGGGAGTTTGGGACTACAAGTCCCACGGGTGCAAAGCAGGGGGGGGGGGGGAGAGGAGAGGTGGCTTTGGAGCAGAAAGGCGGACAGTGAGGTGAAAGCGAGGCACCCTTTCTAGCACCTGGCTGCTTCTCCATTCTAAATTGGGCTTGTTCAAAGCAGCCTATTTTTTATTAAAGATTAGCTGCCACAAGCATTAACACGCATCATTTACTTAGGCCCTTACATCTGCAAACTGTTAGTCAAAACATGGGTGTAATTAGCTGAATGGGGTCTTTGCTCATACAGCTTCCAACATTAATTGATTCTTTTTCTACTGTGCCATATAAAACATGGAATTAAAAACATTTAGAATCCATAGACTGCTGCCTCCACCATTCATGAATGTTTTAACAGTACTTTGCTGTATTTGAGTATGATTAAACTTTGACCAAAATAGCTCTAATCACTCTTTAACTTTCATTCCAACCACCTAATAATAAGGGAAGGTTTTCCCTTAAGTTTCTAGACGTACACCAAACATCACTACAACACCATTTACTTTTGGTAAAGCTTTGCTGTTTCATCTGGGCAGACTTGAGGGCACATTCGCACAGGCACACTTCACCACAGCAGGGTGGGCAGAAAAGCAGCCTTACCAAGTATGAGCTTTTGGAAGGTTGTCTGTATTTGCATCTATCAGGTGGATAGTGAAGAGCCTGGGTCCTGCGGCGCCTGTAGAACCTTGCAAACAGACATTCTAGTTAAGGCCCTTCAAAAACACAACTATGAGCACACTGGTCATTTCTGACACGTATAAACCCTGACAGCAGCGAGGCAGAGATTGGGAAGTCACAGATCCTAAGCACAGAGGTGCGCATGTGCACACACACACACACAGGCCAACGAGTCTAGAGAGAAACAAAATGGGAGTGAGCACACACACCCTTTGCCCAAGACCCTGGAAGGTTGCTGCCTGTTATGAGCAGACAGTATTGGACTAGAGGTACCAACGGACTGGCTCCAATATAAGGCAATTCCATGTGGCACAGATGGAACAATTCATGGTATAGCTAACAAAGGGCAGAATCACCAAGGAGGAACTGGTGGCAGGTTAACTGGGTGCGCCATGGGCAGCCCTCTGCACAAGCGTGCTAACTCAGCACCCCTATCAGTCACCTTGCAAAGCCTTGAAACCCTGGAGGGGAACCCGCGTGGAGCCCGTCACAAACTGCAGCAGCCTGGCCCTTCTCTCCTCATCAAAGGCTTCCACCGCTTGCCAGAACCACTTGACAATATTGCTGTCTCCCATGCAGTGCTTCAGGCGTGTGTTGGACTTCCAGTCATTCAAGTCGATCTTATCCAAGCCACCTATGATGAGCTGATGGATCAGAAATACACAATGTAAGGGGCAGAACGTTTATAGATTTGAAATATGGGTGGGTGGGTGAGTTGTATGCTGTTTTACTGGCTACTGTGTTGCTCTTTTATTATTTCTGTTATTGTGAAACTGTCATGCGACTGTTGATTTTGTGATATACTGTTCTCTCTGTGTGTGGAAAGACGCCGTACAAATCAGGAGCCACACATTCACACCTTCTGCCGCAGAGTGCACAAGTATTTACAACTTGGACGCGGGTGGTGCTGCTGGTTAAACCATAGAGCCTAGGACTTGCTGATCAGAAGGTTGGCGGTTCGAATCCCCAAGACGGGGTGAACTCCCGTTGCTCGGTCCCTGCTTCTGCCAACCTAGCAGTTCAAAAGCACATCAAAGTGCAAGTAGATAAATAGGAACAGCTCCAGAGAGAGGGTAAATGCCATTTCCGTGCGCTGCTCTGGTTTGCCAGAAGCGGCTGAGTCATGTTGGCCACATGACCCGAAAAAACTGTCTGCGGATAAACGGCGGCTCCTGGGCCTGTAGAGCGAGATGAGCGCCGCAACCCCAGAGTTGTTTGCGACTGGACCTAACGGTCAGGGGTACCCTTACCTTTTACACACAAACAGAACTCTCTGTATCCGCTATGCACACCATTTAATTCCACAGTTAAGTGTCTTTCCTAGGTTTTTGAATTTCATTTCCTCCTGGATATAGGACTGGCCAAACCTTTTATGTGCTGATTACTTGTTGTTGTATTGTTGTTGACATCCATTTGTCTCGAGAGAGAATAGGGGCACTTTGGGGGTTGACGTCAAACCACTGTATTAGCAGCCCCTAAGCAACTTTCCCAGGGCACAAGCTTGGGCAGCGTGTCTGGGGATCCTGGCACCAGCTTGGCTGCAGGAGTTGCTGGAAGGAGGCGGACAAGGCACCATCCAACTATTACTAAAATACAAGTAATACCACCAATCTACGATAATAAATGAACATCAAACTGCTGTGGGAAATGAAAAATAGATACTGCCTTGAGATCAGAAGCGTTTTGACCCAGTGGATCTTCCTAAGTGATCGAGAATTTTTTAACAAAGATTTGATCACAAAAAATAGCTGTTTGGTTAATCTGTATTGTGAGTCGACCACTCAAAGCCATCAAATTGCTATGCACACCTGGAGATCATGAAGGTATGTCAGCCAATACAAAAAGGTTCCACTTTCCTAATGGTGCCCAAACCTCTGGTTTTGGGGGCATTTTATTATCCTGGGGAGATAGTTTTGTCCTCACCCAGCTCAGTATTTTTGTCTAGCTTTGGAGGTTGGAGTTTGCATATCCTTTCCCTGCATTTTGTTGATGTGCAAAAGCAGCCACTCAACAATCTTTTCTGATGGGTGCACGTAGAACACCAGTGTTCTTTAAGCAGCAGTGAGGAGCAAAGAGCAGGCTTAGCATGCCCAGCAGCTTCAGGCAAAACTGTCCCATTCAATATGAAAAGGAGGATTCCTCCCCCCTCCCCCAGGGCACTTAACAGAACCCACGAACCACACCGTCATTTGAATGGAGAAAAGGATGCAATACCTCAAGCTCCTTCTGGTCAAAAGGCTTCAGTAGGTGTTGAGGAATAAGTTCATTAAAGCCTTTCTGAAGAGCCAGGAACTGGGCCTCAATTCCTCTCATGAACCGCCAGTTAACGTACAACCTGGGGACAGGGAGCGAATCAAAAGTGAGAACTGAATGCAGAAGCCTTCAAGTGAAATATAACTTGCAGCAAAATAGGTACACTCAAGATTTTGCTTTTTCCCCCCAGGAACTCCCAAACGAGGAATACTTTGGGAGGAGCAAACAATATTTTTTGCAGGGATCTCATCCCTGTGCATGGTGGGCAGCATGCCTGCCCAATCTCCAGCACCACTGGGGTCCATGTGTCAGTGCAGCTTTCTTAAAACATGTAAATGGGGAAGATGCATGGCACTGCAGGCCCCAATTATGCTGCCAATTCCCACCACCTAAAGGAGGCAGATCTGAGTAAAGTCATCATCCAATGTGTACATCCGTGACCAGTTACAAATTCTGTGTTGATCATAGCAACAAGCTGCATACAATTATAGGGAGAAAGAGGCAGAGCAGATGAAAGTCACAGCCACAAAGAAGAACACCGAGTGGTACAAGATGAGAAATGTATTCTGCAAAATACACTGCAAGACCCATCAAGACCACCTCTGGCCTACAGCTTCAGCAGCAACTGTGTGGCAGAAGAAGAAGAAGAAGAAGAAGAAGAAGAAGAAGAAGAAGAAGAAGAAGAAGAAGAAGAGGAGGAGGAGGAGGAGTTTGGATTTGATATCCCGCTTTATCACTACCCTCAGGAGTCTCAAAGCGGCTAACATTCTCCTTTCCCTTCCTCCCCCACAACAAACACTCTGTGAGGTGAGTGGGGCTGAGAGACTTCAAAGAAGTGTGACTGGCCCAAGGTCACCCAGCAGCTGCATGTGGAGGAGCAGAGACGCGAACCCGGTTCCCCAGATTACGAGTCTACCGCTCTTAACCACTACACCACACTGGCAGTCAAGGCTATCGTAAGAATGAGATTCCGAAGCCAAATAGAAGACACGAGGTGGCAAAAATTAAGGTGTCTCCAGCAACTAGAAGCGCACAGAGATCACTGGATAACTTTGACCCACAGTTGCACTACAGAACTGAAATGTTCTGAACACACAAACTGGTGCAAGTCAAGGAGTGGGGAGAGAGACAGAGAAACTGAGACTGACCACCACCTCTGCATTATGAGAGGATAACATTTAACCTCCTCTGGTGGTACCTCACATATTCTTTCTTGTTCTCCTCTGTAACAGAAACATTTCTTCCATTTGGTTTGAGCTCATGTTGCAGAATCCTGCCAAAAGCGTTGTGCTCCACGCAGAAAGTATGGTCCAGAACCGGAGTGATGTCATTCTCTCTGTCAACAAGGCAAAGACTGCAAGTCATTTCTGTACTCTCCAGGACACACAAAACATTCTTCTTAAGTAAACATTATGGCAGGAAGAATCCAAACTATTTATTAGGAGTTGATTTAGCGTCTTTTACAATCAAACTCTACCTTTGTTTTGCTGGACAGCACTAGAGATTCTGATGGATCTACACACCCAAGCGATGGTAGAGGACTATGCAGACGAACAGTGACTTTGAGGGGCTGCAAAGTCCTACTATGTGGAGCTGCTTCCGCTCACCCTAGTCTTTTTAAAAAGCTTTCAACTGTGTATGCAATACTTACAGAATCCAAACTAAACTCTTGTGTAGTTCTGGGTCGACTGATTCCAGATCAGATAACTGGATGGGTTTGCCCAGCAGCTGCTTGTAGAAAGGAACGGTGAAACCTCCGTTGATGTAGTGTCCATGGAACACAGCCAGACCCATTATCCGACCAACAAAGTGGAAGTAAGACAGATGATCCTACGAGAAACATCGAAGAGACTCATTATATCTGGAAGAGAAGCCCAATGCTGACATCTTGTGGCTAGACTTATGCCTTCAGCCATTTCCTAGTTCAATGAAAGTTTCGCTTAATGATCTCAAGCCCTCTGGATGAGAAATTAATCAATTTGCACAGAATTCAATGTTACATATACTTCACACAGCTGACTAAATGCATTCGGTCTCCAGACCACAGTCCTAACATACTGCACTACAGGCTTGTGACCATCAGATCATTAGCCACAAACATGGTGATTCATGTTAAAAGCCAATCTACTTGAGCCAATGCAGTTAAAAGCAGGCACTTAGGCCCAATCAACGTTTGCTTGAGAAGGCTATTGTACATTCTCTCTCCATGCAAAACAACAGAGACCTGAAACAAAATGTTGCAGCATAGCATATGCTTGTGTCATTCAAGGTTCAACAAAACCAACTAGGCCCTTTTCTAAGATACTCCATGTCACTCTCCTCCCCAAGCTTTCCATTCTCCCTACAACAGATATGGAGCCTTCTGCAGCCACGGAGATGACTCACTCCTCTGTATGGGCCTTCTTATTCCCCTTCGAAGGTTTTCTTAAAGTTTTTGTACATATGCTAATCTTGCTAACCCCAAGGTTTTCAATACACGTGTGCTGCTTGGGCTAGAGGAAGACAGGCTGTTTGTCATCAGTATATATGAGGTCATTTCTACCAGTCCCATTAACACATGATGCATTCATAATGCATAATGTTGTATTTTAAATTGTTGCAACCTACCCTGGGACCTTAGGGTGTACAAGGGAATAATAATAATAAAAAAATTAAATTAATAATAATAATAATACTCAAGCTACAACTACCCTCCTTTAGTGTGAAATCAAATATGGGTAAAACTGTTGTAATTTGCCAAATTCTTTCCAGGCAACCAACTGTTTACCAACCAATCTGCTCCAAATACCACCCTGAACTTTGTGAGGCTGAAAAATAATATGGGTTTTGGACAGAATGGAGATGTAATCAGTTCTGCAAGGCGTGTGTGGGTATGTGTGTTTGAAGTTGTTAACATGCAGTGGATCTTCTAAGGGGCAAAACTATGCAATGAGGGTTTAGTGTGGAACTGACAAGGTAATTAACAAACAAAGTTTTAATTATTCCTTTAATGGGTAAGTTGAGGTTCTACAAAATTAGTCCATTACAAGCCACCGGCGCTTCTCCTCGGTTATTATAGGCACACTTACCTTCACTTGTCTATTTGGTGTTAACTGAAAAAGTAACAGAGATAGGTAGACTCACATAATACCACAAGTAAGGGAAATCTCAGGACTGTGCAAGGGTGGTTCAAACTGCATGTGCACTGGGAAATTAGAATCAAGCCAGCCCACCCTACTGTTTGCACATTCAACTTGATGCATAAAGGCTCCTATTTAAACACTGAGCAAAGTGCATTTTGTATACCACAAAACCAAGCATGCAGCATGCAAAGGTTGGACCCATGTGCTCTAAACATGAAATCGAAAGTGCAAACAGCAGGTGAGGGTGTGAGGGATAGTGAGAGGCTGGATCCCTCTGTGAATATATAGTGAACATCTGCAAAGGGCTTATGGTTGGGATCCAAGGAGCTACTTGAATATACCCAAGAGTCTGCATGCCGCAGCTGTGAACATTTTCATCTCCCTTCCTGAATGGGAGAGTCGACGCCACATCAAAATACTTCTGAAACTCCCACATTACAAAAGTGATTTGCCACATGGCATGGGAGTGGCTGTTTGAATCTAAAGCCACACTGGTCTTATGGAAGAAGATTGGCTGCTGTTTGGACCCTATACCACTACCAGGGTTTCAGAGAATTAGCCTGTATTTAAGCCGCATACACACACCTGCTTTGCTTCTAGAATACTTACAGGATTGATAGAGGAATCTGGATTTATTTGCAGCATATAAATGTTATCCGTGGAGTACTGGAAGAGTCCATAATAAGGGTTCAGCATTTCATGGCACAGAAGGTACAACCACTCCCTGCCAGACAAGAGACATATGTTAGGGAAGAGGCTGGATGGTGGAGTTAAAGCTTACCCCACCCAGTAACGTGTGGATCCATTACTCATTTGATACAGATTGTGACTTCTACAAAAAAGAGGGTCGGGGGTGGGAGAGAATCTAGACTCGGTGCAATGTAAGGAGGCAAATTAGGACAAGCCTGTTCCTTTGATCAACCTCTACTGGGAAAGAAAAGAGTACAAGCACTCATTTGTTTCACAGAACTCTTTGGTTAACACTCAATGCGACTACAGCGGACAGAAAATTGGGTCACTTTCCATAACCAAGTATTCTTTTATTAATGCACCATTAGACACAACCAGGCATTCTTTTCAAGCTGGCTTCATTGGCTCTGTCAAGCTGTGTCGTTTGCTTAAACCATAATGACCGTGAGCTGCATGCTGGTGCAGACAGCTTGAGAGACCTTGCTGTGTACTTCTGCTAGTCTGTGGGGAAACAACCATGGACCAGCTAGCTCAGTGTTATGCTCAAAGTAGCACTCATGGTTTCTTCCCAAATGAGTCATGACCGGAAAGCCAAGAACAAACCTTGGCTCCAGATAATGATAGTGATTTGTTTTGGAATGAAACCACAAGTGCCGGTTTGGACGTAAGACCGTCAAGGATGCTTGAGTTGAGATTCCTGCATTGCAGGGGGTTGGACTAGAGGACCCTCGAGATCCCTTCCAACTCTAAAACCTCACATAAGTTTATATAGGAAGTAAGGTAAGAGTTTGTTTTCTATTCTGTAAATTAACACGTTTCTAAAATATTGTTTTGCCAGCAAGATGAGAGCAAGCGCCTAAAAAACAATAGAAGGATGGTTGCCTAATATGATTAAGCAAAATAATCTTGATTAGAGCTGAAGACAGTAATATAATGGTAGTGCATATCTTTTTGTACTTTTGTGTGTCTGTCTCTAGATTTTTTAATTGTCTGTAGCCAGCGATCACTACAAAGCAACTTGCAAACAACACCTCCAAGATAATCCAAATGTAAGTTCTGTTTAACATGTAATTTTCAGAAATGCAAGTTATCAAAACTTAACAATGTAAACATTACCAAATCATTGTATCTCTCTCTCTCCACACACAAAATAAAATCTTATTCCCAATAAAGCACATCTACAATTTTCTTCAATATGACTTTTATCCAGCGGTGTGTATTTGTTCTTGTAAACACAACTAAAACGATACAAAAGGACACTCCAGATAGTTTTGGTCATGTGACTGGTGAAGAGGAAGCTGCTAAACAAAGGGAATTCTACAGGAACTTAGTTTCTGGAAATGCTTTGGTGACTGCCTGATTTCTGTGATGATATATTAAGAGTTTCTACCTGGGGTAACACTGTATGTGGGTTTATTGCACAACATGGGTCCCCCTGAAGCTAAATGGCAGCATTTGAATAGGCTGTGCTAGAGCATTCAGCAGCTGTCTAGACAGATATAAAGCACAGACAAGATAAACTCTTGCAACACGCCAGTGATGACAAGGGAGAGGTCAAACGGGAAGCGCTCCAGACAACAAGAATTTTGTCTAGAGAATTTAAGATCAGAGAATGTATCACTGGAGTTAGACAAAAGAAAAGTCTTACTCAGGGCAATTTTAGTCACTGGCACACTCAGCCCTTCGAAGAGCTTCCCAACTCAGTTGCAAGAGAGGAATCAGCATTACAATCAGATCCCTGGATCAGACACAGACCTATCACCAGGAGCAGCGCAATGCAAGAGATTGTGTCCAAGCTCTACTCACAGTAGCCCCATTGAAATTAATGGACCTACATTAATTATGTCCATTTCACTGGGTCTACTCTCAGTAAAACTAACATTGACTGCAACCCTCAGGTGCCAGAGGGTTATATCCAAGTTAGATAAAGAGAATGCAAAACATCTTCAAAAACTATTATAGCAATTTAGAGAAGTAGATATATTATGTTGTCCTTTCTCAACTTGGGGTTCCCAGATGTTGTTGGGCTACCACTCCCCTCATCCCTAACTGCTGCCCCTGCTGGCTATGGATGATAGGAGTTGTAATTCAACATCTGGGGCCAGAGATTGAGAAAGTCTCCCTTAAAGGCTAACATTGTGGCATATACTTTTATAGGAACACATAGGACTATTGATTTCTGGCATCTTTCCGAAAATTATTTTTAATTTAGAAGGAAGGAAATGATTGTTGTGTGTCTAGTTATTCAGAAGACAGTTTCATAAAGCACTGGATTCTAGAGCCACTGGGTATTTCATAAAAAAACCATACCATTAAAAGCACAACTTCCAAATGTGAGGGCAAAATTGAGAAGTACTAAACTTTAAAACCTTTAATTCTGTGTTGATCTGAAGAGCGATGGCATTAAAATATGACATATGGAGGAGAGAAAGAACGTACAAGCTTTCAAACACCACAGAACCTGTCTTAAAGGCAGAAGCTGTCAATGTTCACATCTCCATAGCTTTTAATCTTTCTGAATCCCTGGAAATTCAAAAACCTGATTTGTTACTATTTCAATATTTTCAATATTTCAATATTTTTTCAATATTTTTTAAAACAATGCTTACATTTATTAACACCCCACCTTTCTGTCTCAGTAGGCTTCCTTTTCTGCCAGACATTGCACATTAGCTACTAAGAGGCCATCTCTCCTGGGTGGAATGAGGCCACCACTATTTTAAGCAGGGCAGGGGGCAGAAGGGGTCACTTTCTGTTTCAGCCTGTTGAGGGGACAAGGTGCAGAGGCACAGCCCCCTACCCAACTTGGGGAAAGGGGGCAAATAGGACCATGCTGCTGGATCAAGCCCAAGGCCTGTAAAGGCTTGCCCTTGTAATGCCAAACCTTGGTAAATTGTAGCATTACATGCTAAGGTTGCCATCATTCGTGGGTTTGATAAAATGTTCCTTTGAATTTTTATCTGCAATATTTGGAGGTCTCTGCAAAGGGCTTCCTTTGCCCAGTACATGTCATTTTAAGAACTTGTCTTTCACCTTGCCACTCCACCATAATCCAAGCCTTCTTCTCCTCGAAATTTCACCATCAGTCTCTTCTTTAGATCTTTTGGCCTCATCTTCATTATCTGCCGGTATGATTCCTGTAGTAAGAAACAGAAATATACTCTCAGGAAATGAACACTTTTTCAACAGTAGCTACTCTTCACATATCTAGGGAATATCTAGAGGTGCCCTTCTTGCACCACTGCTTAAGTCATAGCCCTCAGGAAATTTTAGCTGTGTTTGAATGGCAAACCTTCCTTATAGCTGCTGAAGAGTGATTTTTTTATCTCAAATCTAACATCATTTGACATTAGGTTCGTTTTGTGATTCATTCTAATGGCTTTCATTATATCTTTAGGCCTCACAGGGGCAGCATTTATGATAAGCTGCATCTGCAGAAATCCATAGTCATTACCTAGATGCACTGGAAAGGCTAAACCTCCTGCGATCTTAGACACAGATCAACATACCTCAAATATTTCTTCCCTCGATACTTCGATGCGGCAGTGGCCAGCTTGGGGTTGCTGGAGGGAGAGCTCATGCCTGAGGATCTTTAGCTTCTGCACCAAGTCTCGCTCGTATCTCTGGGCAGGCAACTCCTCGCTGTCTTCCAATGATCCCTCACTCGGCACTGGCAAAGGCTGGTTGGGTTCTTTTAGTTGGCATTGGTGACTGAAGGGAAAGATGAGAAGATTACTCTCAAAAGGGAATGAAGAAGGAAGGATTGCCACTATAGTGGGAAGCCACGTAGTCTCTTGACATCAGTATCTAGAGTGTTGGTGCGTGTTTTGATCTGTTTTTAGTTACTGCTGGCTTTAATTCTTTGAATTTTTGTTTATTAACTTTTTTTACTGACTGTTTTATTCTTTTTGTAAACCATTTTGAAGGTTGTTTTTTGTTTTTTTTACAATAAGTGATGTATAAATTTTATGAAATAAAAGAAATCAGTATCAGGAAACAAGATTAGAAAAACTTTTCATAGCTTATAAAGAACTAGATAAGGAAATTGATTACACAAAGGTATAGTCTGTTGCAGCAAATAAAACAGTGTCTCCTGTGGTAGCTTTAACTCATTTATGCTACCATATATTGGCTTTCAAGACCATAGCAACATGCATCAAATATTTTTATACTTCCATACTACTAGCATTCGTACTTCTTTACTTGTAGTAGTGGAAATCTGCTTCTCCAGGCCCATTTTTAGAGCTATAGTTACACTACAAAAGCCCTCATGTAACATGATGAACAACTGGAGCCAACAAACTCAACAAATCTTACTTCATTATGTGACATGCAGTTTTGTACTTATTTCAAAAGCACAAATACTCCCATGTCCACTGTGGAAGACAGAAGCAGGCAGTTAAATTAAACTTCAGATCAGCTATTCAGAAATCAAAAACTAAAATGAAAATGAAGCAATGGTTTTCATCAGACCAATGTATGTCTGAGACCATGGAAGCAAGCGTTTGCATTAAACAAACTTTCCCTTCATCATAGGTGTTCATAATGTAGATCAAATGAGCCCCCCACCCACCAACACGAGTTCAGTTGCAGAGCACATTTTTATGTATATAGGAAGATACAGGTAAGGGTGTGTTTGTTTGTGTGTGTGTGTAAGGCTGTTGTCATGTAGCAGTTCGGGTGACCACCAACAGGCAGCCACACCAATCCAGTTTGAGGCACGTCTGGCAGGCAGGTGAGCGAGCAAGCAATAAGCATGGGTGGAAGGCGGCCCTGGAGAACTGTTTAACAGAAGCAGGGGCACCTCACTGGCAAAGGGATATATAAGGTTTGAAGGGTTGTTGTTTTTTTACAATTGAGCAGTATATAAATCTTATGAAATAAAGGCCTGGGCGGGGTTGGCTAGCAAAGCCTGGAACCTTCAAATTAAACAGGATGGGAAAGAGACCCAAACAGCCACTGCCAGTCAAGAGCAGGCAGCAGGCGGCTATATTATTACATATCAGCACATATCAAAGCCCTCTCGGTTTCAAAAGTAAATTGGAATGTAGTGCAGTGGGGGAGGGGCACAGTGAAACTCATTTGCATGTTGCGTTGTTCTTTGGATTCTACTCTACATTCATCAAGCATTTGGCCTTGCTGGAAGGAATCAGCTTGCAACATCCCTCTCTGGGGGAAAAGACATTCTTTTAGTACTGACATTTTCTTTGCCCATGCAGCCCCACTGCGCTTGCTCCGCTTGTGCTGCTGGGTCAGCTGCTACGATTCTGAGCCACAGAAGCACATGGCAAGACATTGGTTTCTTACTTCATGATGTGATGCAGTCTTGGGTCTGTGAATTGTGTGGTTCTGTTATTATGATCTACAAAATATATTCTTCCCGACACTGTACTTCTAACTTCCCAACCTGGTGGTAGAGGTCCAAGTTCATCACAATTCACACTGTTAAGGTCTCTATGAAAAGCAAAAGAACAATTAAAACATACATATTTAAGCTTAACACTAACATTTATCTTAGAAAAAACATGAGGAACTCTGAGGTGCTGGGGGGGGGGAACGATAAAGGGCAGCAATTTTTGGTTAACAAACCCTAACTAACATTTATAGAAAGAACATTTTCCCCCTAAGTATGAGGCTTTATAAGGAACTACCTGAAGTGTATTTTTCCCCCCAAACACAGGTACAGCTACCTGCCCAAACCCAGATGAACTCAAGACTGCCATACATACCTTGGTATCCTGGGGTCGTGCCATGTGCTAACACCAGTTTGTGTATGTAAAAAGTAAACTTGTCCCTGTACTGTTGTCCTTTGTTCTACAAAGATAGGGAAAAGATGCTACAGTGAGCAGTCCAAAGGAAAAACTGCGCATCAACAAAGTATCTGCGAAAGCTCAGCTAATGCTTAAAAGCAGCTGTATATAGCATTACTTAAAATGTACTATTTGCCCTAGTTATGAGTACAAAGAAACAGCAATACCAAGAACTGCATCAGATACTTGATACAGCTTACATGTTCACAAAAAGAGCTTATAGTTACCAGTGAATGTGTGTATGCCCTGGGTAAGCATCTGACACTCTGGGGAGCAACTGCTACATCAGTTTTGTACAACCTGGTGCCCTCCAAATGTTGCTGGACTACAACTCCCAGCAACCCCAGCAAGTATGGCCAGTGGAGCAACAACTGGGGGGCACCAGGCTGGGGAAAAACTGCCCATCTACTAAAATGATTTCATTTGTCTTGGAACATGCAAAGCATCCACACTCCCTTTCTGCTTCCCACTAGTTATCCCAGCCCCTTGATCCAAATATATACCGTATTTTTTGCACCATAACACTCACTTTTTTCCTCCTAGAAAGTAAGGGAAAATGTCTGTGCGTGTTATGGAGGGAATGCCTATGGGTGGCGGGGGGGATCTGCTGCAGTTGTGAGCAGAGGATCCATGGTTCCCCTTCCTTCCCTCCTCCATGGCTCGCATTGAAACAGCAAAGCGGGAGAAGAGCTGCTAAGTGGGGAGGAGAGAGGGACAGAGAGCCTGCTGCTTTAAAGGAGCAAAGCGGGAGAGGAGAGGAGCCGCTTACACGAGTGTAAGCGGCTCCTGTCTGGTTGGTTCCTTTAAAGCAAGCAGGCTCTCTGTCCCTCTCTCCTCCCCACTCAGCTCGCTAAATAGCAGCAAAGTTTTTCAGCTCGCTAAGCTGGGGATGAGCGGGGAGGAGGGAGAAAAGCAGAGCCTGCTTGCTTTAAAGGAGCAAAGTGGGAGAGGAGAGGAGCCTTCTCCCCTTAAACCCCTCTTCTTCATTATTAGCAGCATCCTTCTCCACCCACCCCACGCGTGCTTCTTCTCCCCTTAAATCCCTCTTCTGCATTATTAGCAGCATCCTTCTCCACACACCCCACGCGTGTTCCTTCTCCCCTTAAATCCCTCTTCTGCATTATTAGCAGCATCCTTCTCCACACACCCCACGCGTGTTCCTTCTCCCCTTAAATCCCTCTTCTGCATTATTAACAGCATCCTTCTCCACACACCCCACATGTGCTCCTTGTCCCTTGAGTGCTTTTCCTCCCCTCCCCACTTAAAACGTGGTTACAAAACACGGATCCACATGGATCCTCAGGATTTTTGCATTGGGCTACTCCAAACTCACTGTCAGATCACATGTCTGTGGCCACAGCATGAACCACAAAAATCATACACCCACTGTTTCGTTTAGAATATTTTTTTTCTTGTTTTCCTCCTCTAAAAACTACGTGCGTGTTATGGTCGGGTGCGTGTTATAGAGCGAAAAATACGGTATATACTTGCCAGCAGGCAGTAAATGACAGAATATAACACCAACAGTGCTGTCATAATACCTGTTGACTACAGACCAGTATATAATGAAACCCACTCACTCACCCCGCCACCTCAAAAAGTCCTCAAAAAGAAAAACCAAGGAAAACAAACCACACCTTCATGAAGAAATCAGAAAATGTGCTTAAAAGGGAAACTTACAACTAGCAAGACAGACCTGGGGAGTTCCAAGAAAAAAACTGAATATAGTTGACAGGGTAGTTTTAAACCTCGGGCAGGCTTGGGGAGGCATGAGGCTGTGCCACTTCAGCAATACATACTCCCTGAACCCCTTGGTCTGGCTGGCTAAGCTGGGGAGCAGAAAGCAGCACTGCACAGGAGACAGGCAGGAGTTCAGGTTGCTATGCCCTTGGGACCTTCTGCACTTGTCCAGTGTAAAACTGCTTCGGCCTTTGCTACTTGGGCAACCACATGGCAGATTGCCCACAGACGCTTGAAGCACGCAAGATAATACAGCTGCCCAAGCCGGTCAATTAAAAGCTGTATGCACTTTAGTAACCTAGACATAATATTGTAATGTATTTAGGCTAAACTGTGTCACTTGGACAAGTGTCCCAGTTTCACATGGAATGAAAGAGGTACAAAAATAAAGAGTGATGGTTAAGAGTTCACCAGACCCTACTTTCTCTCCTAACTTCCTTTACTGTGTGTATATGTACTTGTGTCTGAGGGTGGGGGTCAGTTACCTTGCACAATCAAGGTAGAATCGTTCAAGAAATCTATGTTCTCTCAAATGACCTAATTTGGAATATAATGGCAGCAGATGAGATCCAAAGTGTTGCGCAGAAACTCCTTGCTGCAAATAAGTTATGGAGACTAAGGGCAAGAAGGGAAATTAGATTGGGGGGGGAGGACTGGGAGATGGAGCTCTACAGATACTGAACACCCCAACCCCACAACCACTTGAACTCTCCACTGCATACCAAAGATTTAAATGCAGTCAACAACATTTCAGAGCTACCCTCTCTGCAGACCAGATGAGTTTTCTGAAAACCCAATCTTAACTTTGCTTTCCTGCACTGGATGAAAATGTCTCCTCTGGCCTGAAGAGCATGCAAATGCATGCAAATAGAATTTCTTAGGACACGTATCAGAGATTGCTCCTCTTACCATAGCCTTCAGGCAGGTCAGGCGATGGGGACTGATGACCATGTGGCCTATTTTGGGGGGTTTGTACATGGCCTCTCACATCAGGAGTCCGTAAACGCTGCACCTGGAGTGTCTGGTCCTGACTGGGGGATTCCACAAATCTACAATTCCCTCCTCCAGCAGCTCCAGTGCTGTCTGTGTATGGCGCTGGCTCCTCCATGTAACAGCTCAGTGGCCTTCCAGGTCCTGAGTCTTCATAAACCGTTCTGAAATAAGGGAGGCTCATAAAGTTAGAAAATTTCACACAAGCCTAAGAGAATGTTAGGGGAATTTCATTCAGGGAAATAACTGGACTTCAAGCATAGATCATCACTGAAAAAGACAGTCTCAGAAGGCTTATGTCAAGGTAAGAGTGCCTTGAAGGCACTAAGCAGATCTCCTCTAACAAGGGGCTGGAAAAAGTTCCTACACTTGTCTTCCAGCTTTCTGTGCCACAATACTCTTCTGTCAGGAGTCAGCCATGAAACCTCTGTTCTGGATTCAATATTGTGACAAGGGGAGACAGTCACTTGTGAGCAGAGCAGGATGAGTTATACCAGGATGAAGGCAAAGATGCAGCCCTTCCAGAGTGAACCTTCCCTGCTTTTCACAGTTGACCAAGGTTGATTAGGTTGGCATGATTGCTAGTCCCCATTTTGTGTTTCACTTGCAGACCTTAAGAATGAACTCCTAGCTAACAAAATCAATGAGATTTTGACTCCTTCCATTTTTTAAAAAAAGTTTACTTAACAATTAACAGGCTCCAGAACAAAAATACAGATCTTATTCATTCATTTAACTGAGTAAGATGAATCAGGAGATCCAGGGGATTCCACTAGGAAATGAAATACCTACCCTTCATTCTCCAGCAGCCCCCTGCAATCTACAACAGACCCTCCTGTGCCTATCCTGTCCCGTGTCTGCAAGCTGACTGGAATGAGAAAAAGAAATGAAAGCCATGATTAAAATCCATAGATGCAAAAACCTATTCAACCCCCGTTAAAATGCAAGGAACACAATGGAGAGGCTTCATTCAATTTGGCAAGCATTCCTACACCTTTTAATAACCCACGTGCATATTCAAGATTTCACCTCTCCTTACAACAGTAAACACCCCAAATATTTTGATTGGTGTTTTTAGAGTTATTATGGATAATACACAGACTCAGAGCAGACCCACTGAAATCAGTAGACTTAAATTACGTCAGTTGACTTCAGTGAGTCCACCCAGGGTATGACTTAGTTGGCTATTGCCTTATACTTTTATATTGTGATGATACAATGTCATTCATAAATCATAATATGACACTCCTTAAGAAAACAGCCGTTTAAGGCTACAATCCTTAAATGAGACTAAGTCTCACTGAATTCACTGTGGTTTACTCCTGAGTATACATACATAGGATTGTGCTCTAATTCTGCTATTCAAAATGTGCTAAATGTGCAAATAATTATTTCTACTTCTACAAATTAAAAATAACACATAACCTAGGCTTTGATATTTTTCTAGTAAGAAATACTCTACTTTGGATAAAAATGTGAAGGATTCTGCATAAACAGATACTGTTGGAAAGCAGAACATTTGCCACTAGGCGGCATTCTAAAATGGAGCATCTTTTTTTTTGCCTGTTATGCTTTTCTTCTTTCAGAAAAAGACAGTTTCTCACACCCGTGGTTTTCCAAACATGCTTCCCAGACAGCAAGACAGAGCAGCAGCCTACAGAATGCTGAGCATGCAATCCAAGTCAGAATGCAGCAACTTCACTTGCACGTTAAACACCATACTAAGATTGGACAAAGCAAATCCCGCCCAGGGGCAAAGCCAGTTGCCAATCACTGCCCCCCCCCAAATTTACATGCTTCTCACTGAAAGAAGTTTCCTGTCTCAGAGCAGCTTTTGGCCTACAACTCCCATGATCCCTAGCTAGCAGGACCAGTGGTCAGGGATGATGGGAATTGTAGTCTCAAAATATCTGGAGGGCCGAGGTTGAAGAAGCCTGCAGTAGACTATCAATTATAAAGCTTTATAGCTGCCGCTGAACATTCTCACAATACTACAACATTTCATATGTTAAAAAGCCCCAAGGTGACTTTAAAAGTTTTGTTTTCTAAAAACTGCAAGTGAATGGGCTATGCAAGTCTCCTATGGGAGTGAATTCATGAGCAAGTGCACTCTCCATATATTTGATTAGGTTTGAGTCTCCAACAAAGGAGACATTCCAACAAAAAGATCTTAAGATGGGAAGGTTCTGTGGGGAAGAAGACACTTTTAAAGTCCCTAGCACTTGAGCTTAGAGTAACGCCTACACCTTGCAGCTTGCTCAGAACCTAGAAACCAGCAACTCTTAGGTTTTGCACATGCCAAGGGACTAAGCCCATCAGCACCAGGCAGACCCAGTTAGAACTGGGTGAAGCTGCCAATCCTGAAGAGAGCATCACATAAAGTACTTTTGAACTTGAGAACCTCTCTATATCCAAGGCTCTGAAGGAAAGAGATACTATTTTTGTTATCTATGCAGACAGGAATGTTTTCCTCTTACCCACTATCTGGCCTCGTACTGCATCGGTATCTGTGGGGTTTAGTTTGCATAGATCCAAACGCTGGTCTGCAAATGAACAATTGGAAAAAAAACTTGACCCAAGAGTGTACTCAGCTGGCAATCGACATTCAGTACTCAGACACAAGTCACTGTCAATCACAGCAAACACTGAGTAAGTATTACATGCTTACATCCAGTATCTTTTAGCCTACTGATGGCATTGGAAAGGAGTCGAACACACCCCAGGAAGCCAGCTCCCTGCTTTTTGTGTATTTTCTTGTGGTTCCAGACACTGATGGTGATAGAATCCGATTTCCCAACATATCTAGGATAATCAGTTTGAGAAAGATACTTGGTTGAGGTTTATTATTTGCTATGGCATAGCATTTATGTCCATGAAAACCGAGCTCATTTTAATAATTCATTGGTCACGTTGCAACTTTATCAAATATAGAAACGTAATTATTCATTAGATGGCTATAATTTTACACAGCGTGCTAAAGTGATAATGCAGCAGCTCTTGTTAATTACAGACAACCTTATTACAAACTGGGGAGCGCCGAGCTCATTAGGGTATGGAGACAGAATTCAAGGAGGGAGGCAGAGTGACTCCATCAATACACTGTGGGTTTAAATCTTACTAGACAGGACAAGTGAAGCTATCAGTATATAGATAGGCTCCAAAGAGTCACTCACTCTGTGCACCCAAGAGCAATCGGGTTTCTAAAAATTAAAGTAAAAACCCTTATGGCAAGCCGTTTCTGAAACAGAAGGGACTTTCAATAATATATTCCAAAATGACATATGGCTCTTTTCCTTCAAGAAGAGTAAAAACAAAAACAAAACAAAAATCCACCAGGCATGTGCAAGCCCTTAGGCACACTTAAAACAGTCCTTTGGGCCCTGGCTGGAGTATTTAGATTTCAATGCATGCCTGGGAGAGTGAATACTTGCAAGTTATCAACAGAGCCATGACTCCATAGCACTCATGCCTGGGGAGCAGACATGCACTCTTCCCCTGCAACAGCTGCTAGGAAAAGCCAGGAGTCATATAGACTATATCCTGCTGGTTCCCAAGAGGAAGTGCTCCAGCACCAGGAACAAAATCTTATGTGGGAGGGGATACTTTCTCATGCAGTCACTGCAGAACCTTGTAAGAGCAGCAGTTGGAGCACCATACCTGTTTCAGTAACCACTGCCTTCTTACTTGCTGTTTCAGAAACCTCTTGTTTATGGCAAGATGGTTAACGACAAAGAAAATTACCTTGACGCCCAGCCACAAGGCAGAAAGGTGAGATATAAAGTTTCAAAATTAATAAACAGATGAACATAAGGCTGGGCATAAGATAGTCTCTCTTTTTTTCAGACTGGACACCCATTCTGTGATTTACCCTTCACAGAACAGATAACTCACAGATCATAGTGTTGGTTCCACTTGGGATCTAGCGTGTTCTTCACAGTGTCAGTTGAGTGGCACTGACCAGAACCGTCCACCACCACCTTTGCAAATGGGTCAGGAAGCCCTGGGAAGAATCGAAAGAAAAAAATCACCATGAAGACCCTTTCAGGAGGAACAATGCTACCCAACAGCTAGACTGCTTTCACTGGGCGGTGGGGGAATGAAACTATAGGCACTGGCAGCAGTGTTTAGAACATAAGCTTTCCCCCGCAAAAGATTTTGTCCACTTGGAAGTAGGGGGAAAGAATCCCCCCAAAGCATGATGTGTAAACAGTTCCATAGAGTAGCACTTCATTAGTAAACTGAAATTTCGGGACAAGAGCACAGAGTCTGTGGCCTACAACTCTCATCATTTCTGATCATTGACTATTCTAGCTGGGACTGATAGAAGATGGAGGGCTGTTAAACTCCCCATCTCTGCTCCATGAAATGTGAGGGATTGTTACAGCTAAGGCAACATTCCCAAGTCCTCATTGTATGAGTTTCCACCTGTCACACCAAGCTCCTTCAAGGAAAGAGGCTGTTTGACCATGTGCATTTGAAACAGCAAGCCAATTCTCATGTTAATTCACTGTGACTTGATACTGCCATGTCACAAGAGCAGATATTTACCAGGCCTTACACTGCCATTCCTGAGTTAGAAGAATAAGAAGGGAAGAGTGGACGGAAATTAAATTATTTGTCCATGGTTGTCGGGGTCAAGATCCAATTTTAGGAAACTAGCTCACCGGAGAAGGAGCAGCACATGGCACACTGCTACAGTCTGTACAAAATAACTTTCAGACAGTTATGGCTCTGGCTCCTGAGAAACTATCCTTAAATGACACCCAAAGAGTAAAAAAAATATATAATAGCTTAAGGTGCATACAAAAAAAAGGAAAATTGTATAAGAACTACTTACTGAAGAAATCTTTTTTTGCAAGGTTCTTGGCACAAAGCACTACAAAAAAAGAAGAGGAAAACTTATCAAATTCTACCCATATCTTACTACAAACCACTTAAGCAGGGGAAAAGTGTATACAATGGTACCCCTCAGGTTATAGATGCTTCAGGTTACAGACTCTGCTAACCCAGAAATAGTACCTCGGGTTAAAAACTTTGCTTCAGGATGAGAACAGAAATCGTGTGGCGGCAGTGGGAGGCCCAATTAGCTAAAGTGGTACCTCAGGTTAAGAACAGACCTCCAAAACGAATGAAGTTCTTAACCCGAGGTACCACTGTAGTGTACAACTGAGGAAAATATACAATGTGATTAGCAACTAGCAGGATCAAACATGAAGATTATTTTTCATGGACTCTCACAATGCATAGCTTGGGTCCCCATTCCCCCAAACCTCATCTAATTTATTACTATGAAGATACCAGGATAGCTTGTCTTTTGTGTTAGGGCTATTTTTCTTAGTTGGCCACTTCTGAGACATGAGGAATCTGTGCCCCACCATCCAACCCTAGGAAACTGGGTGGATATCTTTTAAAGACAGTTTTGTTGGCGTTTTCATGATTTCTCATTATGGTGAGGTGTTTGTCAACAAAGGCAATAAATAATGTATACAGACACATTACAATGCCACTTAAAAGCAAACTGATGAAAGGACCTTCCTTAAGATTTGGTGCCGACTATTTTCTTCCTGAGCACAGGTGCACTTTGGGAGGGATATTTCTTACAAGTAAAAGAAGAGCACACTAAAAGATTTGGCTTTAAGCTGCACTAAGTCCAGCATACAGAAAGCTCAACATCTGCTGCTTTCACCAGGAACACAATGTGATTACTGCAAATTCATTAGCAGTAGCATTACCACTACTATTTTACTATCACATTTATATCACACCTTTTCTCCGAAGAAAGCAAGGTGGTGTACCCACTTCTCCATCTCTACATTTTATCCTCACAACTCTGTGAAGTAGGTTAGGCTGAGAGAGCACAACTGACCCAATGTCACCCAGAGGGCTTCATGGCCGAGTGGTGATTTGAACCCGGGTCTCCCAGCTCCTAGTCCAGCACTGTCCACACAACAGGGAGGGGAAGCCAATGTGGGATTTGACATTTTTCCGCAGGGCCTGCAAGACGGAGCTGTTCTGCCAGGCCTTTGGTCTGGGCCCAGTCTGACCCCCTTCTTTCTATGGGACCCTGGTAGTAAGTGGTCTCCTTGGTTCTTTCTATCGGCCCGTATGGGACCAGCAAGAGTGGCTGGGCCTGGTGAACTTTTAATTCCTTACCCCTACAGTTATGATTTGTGGGCTCCCACTTAATTTTATTTTGATTTTAAAAGTGATTTGAATTGTATTTAAAACTAATTGTTTGATTTTGTGTTTTTAATGTATTATATATTTGGTGTTAGTCACCCTGAACCTGGTTTCAGCCGGGGAGGGCAGCGTATTAAGAATATTGTTATTATTATTATTATTATTATTATTATTATTATTACTACTACTACTAAATGTAAGGTTCTACACTTAGGCAGGAAGAACCAGCTCCACAAATCTAAGATGAGGGACACTAGTCTTGCCAGTAGTGCATGTGAAAAGTGAATCATTTGATGCAGCAGCAGCAAAAAGGGGGGAAGGGGGGAAGCAGCTAATGCTATTCTAGGCTGCATCAACAGAAGTCTAGTGATCAAGGTAAGTCATAGTACCGCTCTATTCTGCTTTGGTCAGACCACACCTGGAGTACCGTATCAAGTTCTGGGCACCACCATTTAAAAAGGATATTGACAGGTTGGGAACGTATGCCCGGGAGGGCGGCCAAGACAATCAAAGATCTGAAAACCAAACCTTATGAAGAACTGTTGAGGGAGTTGGGTATGTCTGGCCTGGTAGAGAGGCTGAGAGGAGACAGGACAGCCATCTTCAAATATCTAAATATCATATGGAGGATGGAGCAGGTTTGTTTTCCTCTGCTCCAGAGGCTGGGATCCAAACCAATGTGTCCAAGTAAAAGAAATGAGATTCTGAATAAACCTCAGTAAGAACTTTCTGACAGTAAGAGCTGTTCAACAGTGGAACAGACTCTCACGAAAGATGGTGGATTCTCCTTCCTTGGAGGTTTTTAAGCAGAGGTTGGATGGTCATCTGTCATGTATGATCTATTTGAGATACCTGCATTGCAGGGAGTTGGGCTTACTTCCAACTCTTTAAATCTATGGCCCCAGGTGGAAGACATTCTGCCCATACAAAGCTAGAATGTCAGGAAGGTTTACCTAGTTTCAACAAGCAAGGAATTTAACACGGGGGACATGCTTTCAGAACTGTTCCAGAAGAGTCACATGATGAGCTTTCCCCAAAAGTGTAAATTGGTTTTTAGCATGGCACAACACCTCTCCTTTTAGATCAGAACATGTTAATCACATGTAAAGTTGCCCTAGGACTGCATTCATTCAGAGGCTCCCTGTATATATACACTGAAAGAAACTTCTCTTATAATGCTATTATTTTCCCTCTGGATGCTGACATATCTTAATATTCATATTTCCACTGTTTCTGCTTGACTGATTTAATTAGATTTCCACAACCTCAACAGCTGCTGCTGGAAATGTAAGCTCTATGTCAGCAAGCTGAAGACTTAAGAGTAGAGTACTTTCTGTGCAGTACACAGGCACAGCCATTCTACTAGTACTAAACAAGTAATCCTAGCATAGACTACTGAGTTACGTGTCCAAGAAGCAATGCAAGATACATAAAAAGAAACGAATTCAGAACACACTGAACAAGAGTTCTAAAACAAGTATCCTTGAATACATATTACATGCAATATGGATTCCAGAATTCTGGACTACATTGAGCAAAATGACATTGTAATATTTATTTCCACAGTTTTCATATGCTCTTCAAAGGTCCAGTGCCAAGGGCCTTCTGGCGGTTCCCTCACTGCGAGAAGCCAAGTTACAGGGAACCAGGCAGAGGGTCTTCTCGGTGGTGGCACCCACCCTGTGGAACACCCTCCCACCAGATGTCAAAGAGAAAAACAATAACTACCAGACTTTTAGGAGACATCTGAAGGCAGCCTTGTTTAGGGAAGCTTTTAATGTTTGACAGACTATTGTATTTTAATATTTTGTTGGAAGCCACGCAGAGTGGCTGGGGAAGCCCAGCCAGATGGGCGGGCTATAAATAATATATTATTATTAATGCATTCCACAAGTATTTTAAAATTCTAAACAAAAATAATACAAACATGTCAATAGCAAATCCCATTAAAAAATTCTGAAGCATCAATTCACTCCTAATGCCATTCCCCATTGATAGTAGTGTGATACAGAATTACTGAGAAACGAAAAGGGGATATGAGCATTCAGTAGTCGGCAGCATTGGTTAAAAATGCAGAAGATCTGTTCATTATATTTCCATCCTGTTGATCATGATCTTAGTGCTCATCCTCATGGCTTCTCAAAACACAGTTTTTCTTTGATGGCTCTGGGTTGTTTTCCCTTATCTCTAAAAAAAAAAACCTGGGCATGCACAATCACCTTCATGAAACAGCCATGAACCAACAGACAGACATTTGCACAAAAGTCAGCTAAAAATATTTTTGTATGAAAATACAATAAAAGGGAGTACAGGATTTTTGTTGGAATAGTTAACTAGATGGTTATGAAAGGTCAGGAACACAATTACAAAACACAACTTCTTGCATTAATTAATGTGTACCGTATATAAAAAAGAGTGTGCATGTGCAAATGGGAAAGTGTAAGTTTGAGATTAATATGAATATAATGGAAAATTTGAACATATTAGCATGATGAACAGAAAATGGTATACATTGTCCAATACATTTAACTTCCGGTTATTGGAGGGACACAATTATTTTCGCACAGCAACCATTAAAAATGTGTGCTAACTGGGCAATATACAAAACTATATGATGCCACTTGTACGTGCACTCTATGGTGCCTCGTGAATTGGTACAATGGTTGCTGCCATGCACAGTCTCCATTCAATGCATTATTTTACTTATATATTGCACACGTGTGTTGTGGTTAAAAGAAAGAGTAAGGATGAAGTAGAAGTGGAGGATAATGCTTAGCGAGAGCATAGTGGCAAGACTTTAATCCAGAAAAAGATTTGCATCCAATTGCAAATGAAGTACCAAGAAACAAAGTGCTTGCATGCAGCCCTTAGCTTCTGAGACTACTTTCAGTTAACAATACTGTATTAAAACAAAAAGACAGCAATTTAGTAGTAGACAAGCAGAAGGAAGTGAACAGAATTTCTCCTTACAATGGTTGGCCGGATTTTTAAAAATGCAAATACAAAACATACACCAATCTCTGCAGTACACACACACACACACACAAAAATACACCACACCCTGTCTCCTGACCCAATAACTTGTACACTATTACATTAGTCTTAATAGTGAAACTTGCATAACTGGACACAACTTGAGAGAATCTAAAATAGCTTCCACTTAAGAATTCTCTCTTCACATTTAAAAAGATATGTTAGTAAGACATTGTACAAAACACAGTATTATTAATTCTCTGACCTATGAAGTGTATTATGAACTTTTACATTTTCCTTTCCTTGATAGTTTAGAATTAGATATAATCTTAGTCCTCAGTGAGCCTTCAATTAAATGACTTTAGAGGGGTGCATGTACACAGAAGCCTTAACATGAAGCTTTCATACACAAGCAATTTTCTCCAGATTAGCCTAGTCAGACAAATATTTTTAAAGTTGCTGATGTTTTATCAACATTACTGGGTCTTGGGTAATGCACACCATGTCAGCACTCTCATCCACAATCAAGTTGTGGGTCAGTATTGTTTTATTGTGGGTTGATCTGGCATTCAACAACCAAGTCAGACTTGCTTGATGGGAAAAGGGCCTTTAAGTATCTACTGCCTCTTCTCCTTATTAAAAGTGATGACACATTTCTGCTGTCTGGTCCTGCCTCTTTGTGTGCAGAGGAGAGCATTTTAAAGAAATGGGATGCAGGGTTGAGGGGAACTGAAATTCCTCCCTGCTTGTCACTTACTTCCTCATAGATGCCCACAAAATAGTTATCTTCAACTGAGTTCACCAGAGCTTGGAAAAACAGCAAGACTAGCAAACTGCAGAGAGCCAAATTGTGAGCAGGGAAGCATTTAGCATGCACACAGCATTATACAACTTAGGACAGATCTTTAAACAAATAAGACTGCTGCCATCATCTTTCTTTGATCTCAGCTGGTCACAAACCATAGCTTTTGCCCTAGTTATCAGAACATATTCAAGTACCACAAAACTATCTTTTAAAGCAAAATCTGGGGTCTTCTCTTAGTTTTACAGAAAATAGCATTTTTGGAAGAAATGGCAATATATTATAATATTTGGATACTTTCAGGTTCAATTGTGGTACTGCACAATAATAATTGTACAGTGGAACCTTGTGTTATATACTGTCTCCCTTGCAAACGCTTAGGGTTACGAGCTCCACTAACCTGGAAGTAGATGCTCTCGGTTGCGACCTTTGCCCCGGGATGCGAGCAGAAGTCGTGCGGCAGCAGGAGGTGCCATTAGCAAAACCGCATCTCATGTTATGAGCGGTTTCGGGTTGAGAACGGACCTCTGGAACAAATTAAGTTCGTAACCAGAGGTACCACTCTACTGTCAATTATTTTGTTCAGATTCTCTCAACAACTGACCAAGAGTTAGCCAATTTTATTTATTGGTTTTATGAATTTACTTTCATATAAATTTCAAGGTGATTTACAAGCATACAACAAAAACAAAATAGTTTTAAATGGGATACAAACCCAAGTCACAAATTTACACTTCCACCTCCTACCCACCCCCATATGGCTAGAAAAGCTTGTTGAAACAAAAATGTTTCCAATTTTCTCCAGGAACTACAAATAGTGGCTTCCTGTTGCGTTTCAACAGGGACGCCATTCCCTAATCACACGGAAAGCCCTGATCCAAGGAGAGAGTCGCTTGAAGAACACAAGTGAGAAATTGGGACTGAATCTGCCTTGGTCACTGCTCAATCTCAGGTCTGCAACCCCACTGGAATCAGCCATAATCAGCTTCTGCAGCTACACTGCCATGGCCCTCTCAAGTAGCTTTCATGCCTGCTTGCATTTCTTTTGCCAAAATTTGTGCTCCTTTTCACTCTCCTCATATGGACAACCTTCCATTTTCTAAAAGAGGCCTTCTTGCCTATAATGGCTTCTTTGACTCTGCTCGTTAACTATGCTGGCATTCTCTTGGCTCTGGTGGTACCTTCCCTGATATGGTGATTTGCAAAATGTTCTGAGGTTGCTCAACAGCTTAAAGGATTTTTCAAGAAGACTAGTAATGGAAAGCCATCTTCTCTGCAATGCCTTCCCCAACAGGAGCATATTCTGGGGCAGCAGTCTGTTCAGAACCAGACTCACCTTTAACACAAACATGCATTTGTGGACCCATTTGTCTGGTGATAGTGATGCTGTTGTGGCACAAATTAGGGTGACCACACCTGACCCACCAGTTGAAGGTAAAGATTCATCCAGGTTGTACTGTCTACTCTGCATAAAGTGCTGATGAAACACCATGACACAAGAAATCTCTGCAATGCACAGTGCATCTCTGACAGGCAATTAGAAAGGGAAGTTTGAAAATCACTGATAGCTGAATGCGACAGAGGGGAGTGGCTGCCTGGAGCTATGGGGAGGAGGAGAAGACCCAAGTCAAAACAGGTGGCCTCCGAAAGTGACTTTAAAATGTTTAAAGGAAGTAATGGCCACTACAGCCACTATGCAAAGAAGCTTTTATAAGATGGGAGAACACTTCTTCCTTTTTAACCATCCAAGCACCAAACAAGTTGTGTGATCCAACACATGTTGTGGATTTATTTGCTTATTTGCATTGCTAAGACAATAAAAGATAAAAGGCGCTAGATTTTTTTAAATAAACAAAAGCTGGAAGGTCCTGTGGTCAATGGAAGAATAGGAAGAGAGAATTTTTGGAAAGGACAATTAAGAGTTTTGTTCTGGAACTGGAGTGGCACAGCCATCACCAACAAGATTATTAAATCAATGGGAAGAAATTAACAGAATTTAAAGCACTTTGTGACACAGGAAATCTAGTAAACAGACTTAAATGGTTTTTTTTAACAGTGAGCACATAAGGGTAATTTTATTTGTCCCACTGCTTTGGAAGTAAACAGCAATGAGAGGAGAGAAGCAAGAGCTTTTCTAGACGATGTCAATATTCCTGGGTTTGCGCTGGCCAGCCACTCACCACCCCCACCCCAGTTCTTAAAGTTTACAGGAAATATAAAGCCGTGGGTGGAATATTTCAAGATGCAAATTAAATCCTATTCTCTTCATTAATTTTGCTGATAGATTCATACATTTCTGAATATTTCTCCTGCAGCATCTTCCATCTTGGTGAAACTGCACTGGCTTTCTCAAGTTACTAGTACAGTCAAGCTTCAGTTGCCGAATGTAATCTGTTCCAGAAGACCATTCGACTTTCAAAACGTTTGACAACCGAGGCGCGGCTCCCAACTGGTTGCAGGAGCTTCTTGCACTCAAGTGGAAGCCGTGTTGGATCTTCGTGTTCTGAAAAATGTTCAAAAACTGGAGCATTTAATTCCAGGTTTTCTGAGTTCAGGAGCCAAAACGTTCAAAAATAGAGACATTCCCCTTTTGCAGGAGCCTTAAGGCCAGCTAAATACCTCTTCAATAGTACGTCCTAAATACACACTTAATATCCAAGTTTGATAAATGTTTTTTCAAGAACTAGAGATCGCATGTGAAAGTAATACTATTTCCACAAAATAGATCCTTAAAGCATTCTGTGTGAGAATTCAGTAGCAGCTTCATATGCTTCTGTAAGGACTCAGCTATACAGCTGCAAATAAAACATTTTAAGAGTATTTTAGGTGCAATATAAAATGTGACACTAGATAGCGATGGTGAGCCTCATAGAAAATTCAATGCATTTTTTAAAACACCTTTAAAAAAAGCATTTTCAGAACAGTTTTCATATGTATGTAGATTCCACCAGCATCTATTTTGTGTCAAGTCATAAGCTACATACAGATAGGTAGCCGCGTTGGTCTGCCATAGTGTGCATGCACACGAAATGTGCATGCACACGAAAGCTCATACCAAGAACTAACTTAGTTGGTCTTTAAGGTGCTACTGAAAGAATTTTTTTTTGTCATAAGCTACTTGTTTGCCATGTGGCTTCTTTGGGTGGGGGGTCATTGTAATGTGGGGAAAATCCTTAGATGCATGGAAATAGCTGTGGTACCATGAATATATCAAGCAGATGATAGACTCTATCTCAAATTACTCTCCCCCACTTTCTTAGCCACTGAAATTTCACTACCTAGTATATGCTTACAACTCCAAATTCAAAGAGATATTTGAAAGTTGCCACAGCATTAGGTATGCTTACCATGCTTCATTTATATTTACAGTGGTGCCTCGCAAGACGAAATTAATTCGTTCCGCAAGTCTTTTCGTCTTGCGAGTTTTTCGTCTTGCGAAGTACGGTTTCCCATAGGAATGCATTGAAAATCAATCAATGTGTTCCTATGGAAACCACTTTCAGACCAGGTCCGGGGACAGTCTGTCCCCCGACCTCTTCTGAAGGCCGGCGGGGGGCGAAAGTCTTTGCTTCCACCCCGCCTGCCTTCCCGGGACAGCGGAGACTTCTCCACTGTCCCAGGCGATCTTAAAATGCTGGTGGGCGGCCAAAGTTTTTGCTCCCCCCCGTCTGCCTTCAAAAGCCGTCCGGGATAGCGGGAAGCGCTTCCCTGCTATCCCGGACCGCTTTTAAAATGCTGGCGGTGGAGAGTAAAGCCTTTCGGCCCCCACCGGCCTTCCTGGACCTCTTCTGAAGGCCGGGGGGGGGGGAAATGCTTTGCTCCCCACCGCCAGCATTTAAAAGAGGTCCCCGGAGATTTCCCTATGCGCTTTCTTCTTGCGAAGCAAGCCCATAGGGAAAATCGTCTAGCGAAGCGACGCAAAAACCGAAAAACCCTTTCGTCTTGCGGGTTTTTCGTCTTGCGAGGCATTTGTCTTGTGGGGCACCACTGTACTAGGTGGAAGTTCGATATTAGAAAATTTGGAAGTTAACATTAAATTACTTCAAGAAAAAATTAATATATGGGAAACTCAAAACAGAAAAATCACCTATTCGTACTTTCAAAAGAGAAAACTAAGGAATATACTGAAAATACTTCAGCATTTTTTTTATCCTCTTTGCAATCTTTCACCTAAAGATGTTTTATTTGTTGCACTTCCTCATTACATTCCAAGAAATGTTTATTTTTAGTTTTTCCTAAGTCTCTTGCTCCTTAATCTCAGTTGAAGCTATCTCAGTACATCAAAACTTCCTTTAATGGCTTTCAAATCTGCATAACATACAATTCCCCCAACTCAGGGATCATCAGTGACCTATTTAGGAGGAAAAATCTTTTCTAGCAGCAAAAATCTTTTCACAACAAAAAGCTATATTCCCAAAGCTATTTCTGTGTTCTGAGTCAAAAATCTGTACAGTAGCACTGTACAGCTCAAAGTGGTGGTCACAAACACTTGCTTAAATAGCAAGTACAATGAATACAACTGAGCTACTTCTCCAAAACAGTTGAATATTATTTAGAGAAAACCCGGAGACTGAAGCTGCATGCCATATGCTGCATTAAATCCCATGGCACACTGCCCCAAGTTCAAGCTTTAGCAGAAATCTGATAAACAGTCCCTTCTCAGTCACATGATTTTGTATGATATATATGTACTCTGAATGCCCTAGCACCATTGCAACAACAGTAATTATTTCAGTCATGAACATATATGACTGTGTATACAACATTCCACTACAGGTAAAATACTCATATGTTTGCAACACAGGATTTATTTATTTTTAACAGCTCCCCTTCTGCAAATAAAACAAGCAGCAGCAGTTGCTGCATAAAATTATTTCATCCTAACTGCATTTCCCATCAGCTCACTTGCAAACCAATGTCAATGTTTTGCCACAAAACCCAACCGGTAGAGTAGGTCAAGATAAAGAAAATATGATTTATTAGGTGCATTCCTGACAAAGATAAAGTTGTCAGGAATGCACCTATTAAATCCTAATTTCTGCCTTTTTTGCTGCAAGAAATTAATACAAACCACACGGATATGACTAGGGCTGGGAGATATAACAATATACCACCCAAAACTGGTTTGAAGTCAATATTGTGATATCGGTTTCATAATTTTTGACCTGGCAATATATTGTGAATCATGATGTGTGTGTGCTATGCAAAAATTGCAACGTGGGAAAAACAGTGAAACCAGCCAATGCCTCTACCTAGCTCCATCCTTATTTCAGAAATTGTCATATATTAGCAGAGGTAAAGGGGACCCGGGTGGTGCTGTGGTCTAAACCACTGGGCCTCTTGCACCTGCCAGTTGGAAGACTGGCGGTTCAAATCCACGCGACGGAGTGAGCTCCTGTTGCTCTGTCCCAGCTTCTGAAAACCTAGCAGTTTGAAAGCACACCAGTAGATAAATAGGTACTGCTGCTGCGGGAAGGTAAACAGCGTTTCCGTGCGCTCTGGCACTCATCACAGTCCTCTGTGTGCCAGTAGCGATTCAGTCATGCTGGCCACATGACCTGGAAAGCCGTCTGTGCACAAACACCAGCTCCCTTGGCCTGAAAAGCAAGATGAGGCCTGCATTTAACCGTCCAGGGGTCCTTTACCTTTACCTATTGGTATATTACAATGTTTATATGGTGATATATCACTATGTTGAAAGCCAAATGTCGCCCTAGATATGACCTTACTGTCTATGTAATGCCAGACAGTGGCTAGGCTGTAGCCCAAAGGCAGTTTGTCACATTATACCTAGATTTGGTTTCTTCAAGGCCAGCAGTCTTTCTGCTACATCTTTACCTCTCCAACTATCAACCTAAGTCCTAAGCCATTGAAAGCATCCTGCTAACCTAAAAGATGCTGCTTTTGTTTCTCGCTACCCCCATGCCTCTCATCGGTGGGACTAGAATAAATGTTTCACTTTCAAATTTCAAACAGCTAGGGGGGAAAAATCAGTCAACAGATACCCATGAGTCCCTGAGTACAGTCTGAAGTTACATAAGGCTGAAGCTAAAAAGATGTCTACTAAGTTGTTTGTGCCTAAATGGGTGGTGCCTGAGAGCCACATGTATGCTATATGGGGATCTGCAACAGAATAAAAGCCAGGATACAAAGGTGAATAAATAGGAAAACCTACAACAGCCTTAAGTTCAGGTTGTTTTTGTAATTTAACAAAATTTATATACCACTTGATGATGGTGACATCAGATGTCAAAGAGATAAACTATCTTACGTTTAGAAGACATCTGAAGACAGCCCTGCTTAGGGAAGTTTGACATTTTAGTGTATTTTTAATCTTTTGTTGGAAAACGCCCAGAGTGGCTGGGGAAACCCAGCCAGATGGGCTGGATAAAATAATAATAATAATAATAATAATAATAATAATAATAATAATAATAATTACTACTACTACTACGCCCTATACCCATAGATCTCAGGGTGATTCACAACATAAGATCACAATAAAAAAACAGCAAAATACATAATAAAAACAAAAATGACGACAACCCAATAAAGTAGCAAAACCTCTGTGGTTTCATGAGATGCTTGGATGACCAGGTCTACAGTGTCCCATCCCCCAACCCCCACTGGTCATTTGCACTATTCCTATTTGATCTTTGTCCCTTAACAGTGTCTGATTGAACTGCCTATATCATTTTTTTAAAAAAACCTAGACCATGAAATAAGGGCAGAAGTTGTTATGGTCCGATTTGATGATATATTTTTCCAATTTTTATAACCTAATCTATTGTCCCTTTTAATGAAATGAAGCGATCTTTAGAGTGCAATGAAGTTAGGCAGCAAAGAAATGCATCAGAAATACAAACTGAACCCAGACTTCTAAAGTGCTCTCCTCCTGGGCTTCCTCAGAGCACTACTGAGAGGACCTTCCCTGCGGAACAGTTTATTTCACATGCAGCTAGGGATATACTTGTTAATTATTCACTTTCTTCAACTGCCTGAGAGCAACCCCTTTGTTATTCAATAAACCATGTTAGAGTTTAGGGAAAGATCCATGGAATCATTTTTTAAGAGCAAGCTGCTTTAAATGCTTGCACAACAAAGAAGCAAACTCCAAGTATGGAGAATTGTGTCCTTCCTCCCACGAGCACGCATAACTGAGATTCCATGCTGAATTTCACCTGCCAAAAATGTTTTTGCATGTCTAACGCTTCCAGCTTACTGAAAGCTGTAATTCAATGCAATGCTGCACAACCACCCATACAGGCCAATGAAATTAAGGATCGGCATGCACTGCCCAAGGTCACAGACAAAATCTGGGACAGAGTTGAAATCTGATTGCTTCCCAAGTCCTAGTTCTACACTATTACCACATCATTAACTTTGGTCAGCATTTTAAGCCTGACACCAACAAGCACTTTCTACTATATGAAAACGACTGAAGTGAAAATGCCTTCTGAGGTCTACACATTGAATAATCAACAGCTATGCAGTTCAAGAAACTCTTTAACCTTCCAATTTCCCCCCTATATCAATTTCAGATATACTTCATATCAGATTCCACAAACTGCAGCAGCTGGGCTAATAGCTTCATTTAGCTGTCCAATATGACCCTATGGTCAGAATGAGGGTAGCTGCAACCATCCAACAGCTTGACACCACACACACACACATCAGTGCATTCCTCCATTGTCTCCCAAGACAGACCGATGCCAGCAGCAGCAGCAGCAGCAATGTGAAATTACACTTCTTTGCATTTTACTCGGCACCTGTAAACCCAGTCCCAATATGGATCCTTGGGGGACTCCACTTTCTACCTCTCTCCACTGGGAGAAACATTGTGAAAGAAAAGACTTCCAAACTGTTATGCTATTAAACTGATTGATCAAAAACAATTCCCAACAGTTGCTCCACAAAGATATAGCACAACTGAAGTGTATTGTTCTTCATCTTGAACAGTGGTTCCGAACTGGTGGTCCGTGGACACAGGGGGTCTGTGGCACCATTAACATAACAAAAACTACCACAAAGAAAATTTCAAAATAGGGGGTCTATGGCTTGGCTTTTGAAAAACAGGGGGGTATGGACAAAACAAAAAAATCCTTCCAGTAGCACCTTAAAGACCAACTAAGTTAGTTCTTGGTATGAGCTTTAGTGTGCATGCACACTTCAGATACCACTGAGTACTTAGCTAATTAAGAGTGAATGTCCAAGTCAGTGGGTGGCAAATGGTTCTACCAATACAACCTGTAACAGGGTTATCCTGCCCATTCAAAAGATATTCTACAAGTTCTATGCTAGAACAAACGGAATATTTCTGTCCTTAAACAATTGTTCTTTACAGTCTGCATTTCAACTATATTTTACAACTTTACACCTAAAGAAACACTATTCCAAGGAGTTTTAAATCTCAGGCAAAATCAACTACACAGATTATAAGGTAGCAGAGTTAACAGCACACACTATTATGAAAGAGGGCTTTTATTCAAACTGAAGCTGTGTCAGTCTATGTGTTGTACTTTTGTTCCTCAAATATGACAGCATTATTTCAACAGCCAAGTTAATGACTTCAAATTTGAATTAATACTCTGTTTACACAGGCCTACACTGACAGACACCAGAGCTGACTGACAAAACACACAGACATATATATGCAGGCATATTATCCAAGCTATAAGAAAGCATACAAAATGTTGGACTGTGTTTGGAACATTCCCAGTGGAAAAGATTTTTGGCTACTACCATAGATAGTTATCCACTAGGATTATAGTCTGCCAATATTCACTTGCTGGTTTTGAACTATTTGATCTATAATATTTGTGCCCATTCTTCTTGCTCACAACCAAACTGAAGATTTAGGACACTCAGGCATAACACAATAGCACTGATAAAATCCCAAGCTTTATCTTGTATCACCATGAAATGTTAAAATATTTAATGCCTTCTCAGCTCATTTATTATGAGAGTTGACAATTCCCTGGCTTGGAGTGCAACCTTAAGCTGCAGGTTGTCATTTTACTCACAGAGACAACTGAAAGAGGCCATTTAAGGCTATTAGGCTACATTCTATAATGAAACCTGGAAAGGCTATAGAGTAATCATTTTAGGAGGGAAGAGCAATGCGTAACGACAAAAAAAAACAGCCCTACCTTGGTTGATAAACACCTTGCGACTCGAACACTTTGGTTCCCAAACACTGCAAACCCAGAAGTGAGTGTTCCGGTTTACGAACGTTCTTTGGAACCCGAACGTCTGACATAGCTTCTGATTGGCTGCAGGAGCTTCCTGCAGCCATTTGGAAGCCGCACCTTGATTCCCAAACGTTTTTTAAGTCAAACAGACTTCCGGAACAGATTCTGTTTGACTTCTGAGGTACGACTGTACTTAGAATTTTCTGGAATCGACTATGTTTAGGAAAGGGCTATTTAAGACATCTAACTGATGGAGATGTAATAGGGATGAACAATGCTTCTTTAAAACACATGTTCATACAATGTCCGACATTGGTAATTTTTGGAGAGAGGGTAATCGAAACAATTACTGTGACTGTACAGAAAAATCTCAAATTTGGAGAGGAAATTCCTTTGGAATTTTATTCCCAATCTAACTAAGGGACAGTATGAATGGGTTTTCCAAGCCCTTACTATGACAAAAAGACTGGTATTGATGAACTTGCATTTATCATCTGAGAACTTCTAAATTCATTCTCATTAAGATAAAAATCAAAATGTTGCTTTCTCTGTAATTTTTTTTTAATTCATTCTCCCTCGTCTCTTCTTTCGCAATCATCTTGGAATAGTTTTCAGATCTGCTCTGGTTTAGTTTGGAAGTGAAGTGCTCCAATTTGATCAGACTTCTACTCAGGAAATGCTTCGGATTCCAGGCTGTTTGGTGAATATCATGGTTTCTCCAGTGGCATACACACACACACACACACACACACACACGTGTCAGGGACCAGGAGCACTGGCAGAGGAAGGAGGGTGCGGTCTGTCCTAGGTGTCATCCCTGAGGGGGGGTGACATCGCCCCCCCTGGACGCTCACCACGGGCAGCACCCCCCCAGGACACTCGCCACTCACCGTGGGCGATTAACCTGCCCTGCAGGCACAGCATGTGCGCCACTCTGGGTGCCGGAGCCGCTAACTCCGCCTCTGACCAGGAGTCTGATTCTTCTTAATCAGGTGGTGGTGGCAAGGACTCCAAACCTGAAGGAGAAGGGCATGTAGAAGTGCTTCTATGCAAGGAAGCTGCAGAACCAGCACCCCGTGCCTCTAGACAGAGGATGTGGCACTGGCATCCTCTGGCTCTAAGGACTTCACTATAGAAGACCCATGACAACTTGTGCCACCACTTCTGTATCACAGTTAGAAACTACTGGAGGAGGCTGGACCCCTTTACATCAAGCAGCAACTTGCCACATAGGGGTTGCTAACAATCATGCTGCACCAGCTGCTATTGCTATACAAGGGCTCAGTTTCAGCCTGTTCATTGCTGCAGCAACCTCAGAGTTCTGTGTTTCCCAGAGTACAGCCTGAACCTCACCTTTTCTTACATTTCAGTCAAGAATTGCTGCACCACAGAGCAGGACAAACAGAGGAGTAATTCTCTATGGTTAATCTCAATTAAATATATAAACATGATGGCTTGACAAAAGAAACAAACGAACAAAAATCTTCTGTTGACAGCAAAAGTTCAACAACCCAAGAGACTGAAAAGAGACACATTTGATACTATCTTAAGCACGCCTCTGCTAAAGTGGGTAATAATAATTTTGTTTAGTTATTAGCCATAACAGAACAAAAAGCAGAAAAAACATTCTGAGTTGAGCAACAAATTTAGGTCTTAAATTCCTGGCCATTTATGCTAACTAGAGTATGTCTCACTGAGCTCAGTAAATGCACTTAGGACTGCAATAATTTTTTAAAAATGAAGTAGTTCTGGTTTCCATCAACAATCTTTTGCATCAGTTTTCATCCAAATTGATAGCCATTGTTACCAGCTTCAAAACAATCCAAAATCTCCTTCAAACAGTGAATTAGGATTCTGGCTTGTTCTGAAGCTGATTAACTATAGTTTACTGGCTCTGATGACATGGGAAATTGGTTAAATTCCTTCCTGGTTTGACTGCTCACACTGTATCAGACATTGTATCAGACTAGACAATAATAATAATAATAATAATAATAATAATAATAATAATAATAATAATAATAATATCTTTATTGTCATTGCCCCCTCTCAGGGACAACGAAATTACTTGGCTGCTCCATCCACCCAGATATAGCCACCTTGCACAACTACAATACTGAGAAGACCAGGTAGAATTCATTTAAGTCACAGATGTCTACGCAAGATTGGTCTCCACACCTGCCATAAATCAGAGTTGTACATATATGCATCTTCCTAACTATAATAAAGCATATACGTTTATGCTGTAACATGTGGGTTGAAGAACTAAATTATAATTAAAGCCTAGGTGCGACATAAATTTCCTTAAATATTTCAGTCACAAATTGTTATGAATCGGGGATATTATTATAGCGCACTGAACAGATGGCTATTTGTGGTCATCACCAAGCACTACCTAGGCACATGCAGTTTAGGCTTTTTCACAGATCTTCCTGGACTCCATCATTCCATGAACACATATGAAAGACCAGAGCCACATTCTCATTTTGACAGCTATAAAGCCACAGGCATCACTTGAACCTATCTAGAACTAGAGAAAGGGACAAATAGCTCATGGCCTCAGATGAGGGTGCATATTCCCATGTACCACCAAAAGACTCACGCAGACCCTTTGGTAGAGCCCATACAAATCTGTCTCATGGGCTTCCCAATTTCAGGACTGATAAACTGTCTCTCTTAAAACTTTGCAAATCACTCTTGGGTAGATACTTTCATTGACCACTAAAAGAAAAGAAGTATACATACTCATCAGTCATCTAAAGTTAATCTCTATCTTGGCTAATGTAAGAACTATCATACAGTATTTTTCTTTACTTCTGCTCTTTATCTTTCAAAGGATGAATCCATGAGTTAGTGCTATAGGTACATTCAGAAAACTGCTGAGATTTGCATTTTCAGAGAGAGAATGGGCACAGCTTATTTGTCATGGGGCTTTGAGGCAATTTGGGATAAGTTAGATTGCAAACGTACACACACTCATTTGGGAATAAGTCCCACTGAATGCGCTGGGACTTAGCTCCATATAGACATGGACTGCATTGTCAGTCAGTCTGCAAAGAGCTTCCTGAATTACCATATTAAGGACTATCAGACAGGTTTCCCACTTGCTGTCAAAGCTTTTTCAGCCCGAAGTCCACATTCTTCCAAGGCCAACTTTCTGGGAGACAAATGCCAGTGGTAGGCAAGGCCAGAGAAGTGGGAAGAGCAATAGATGAAACTCTTACCTAACCTGCAGTCATTCAAAAGCCAGAGTTTGTACACACACCCTTCTTCACTCATGCAAGCAATATCCTACATTCCAGTCAGGGAAAAACACTCAGAGAAGGCATGGAGCAGGGCTGGTGAAGGGTGGGGCCTTGGGACAGAGTCCCAGGGAGCTACATTTGGCCCCCAGGTCTGAGGTTCCCTACCTGTGTTTTATAATACTTTTCACCAGTCATTTCTCCCCCATCCTAACATTTTGCTATGAGTTATTTGAAACTTAAGAGGTAGTCCATTTAATAAAACAAATTACACTGTTCCTGTATGCAGTTGTACATGGGTGCCAGTATCTCTCTGCTATAGCCTATACACTAAATAATTTCCCCTTAAATAATTCCACTTATTGCAGGAGTATTACCATTTCTCTTTGTCACTTAATATAGGTTTTACTTCTATTTGATATTATCTAATTTGAATGACATCATTACCAGAGAATACAAAAACACAAGCAACATCACACTAGTCCTGAGAATTCACAGATCAGGTTCTACAATAATATAGTCTTGGAATATCATTCATCATGGCATTTTGCAACAAATTTGAGACCAAGAATAGTGAAAGATTATCACATCAAAGTTACAGGAACCTTCATAGCTTTAGTACAACAAGTTCTCCATCTGAACTGCAAGACAACAGCCAGAAAAAGGTATTTCTAGTTCATGGCACAAGATGCTACAGGCACGCCTGATCCAGAGAGAATTCCTTTCAGCTGCAACCGAGGTGAACACAGCTGTTACCACCACACCCTTTGTGTATTATTTCAGTATCTGTAACAATAATGGATTTGTTTATGCACATTACAAATAAGTGCATAAATCAATCTGCATTAGTTAATCTAGCAGTTGGGATCCAACATGGTTATTTTTATGTGCAGTGGGTTCTGAACAATAGATTCCTATGCCTTATCACAAACTACACTTTCAAAAGTGGTTTCCTATGTGACCTGGAGAAAGAGGCTGCTGTTTGAGAAACATAAACCCTTAGTTAATGCCCCATCCGAACACATGAATTTGTGCCGTAGCATTTTGGATCCCAACCAGTATCTTACAAAACGGAAAGCTTTCTCTTAATGCCACTCGGTCAGCTATGAATCAAACAGCCTGAAGGATTTGTGTCTGCTGCACTTGCTTTGCCCTTGACATAAGCCAACATACCGTAAATTCTGGCCTCTAACGCGATTAAACATTAGTGGGCAAAGGTAACACAGAACTATTCTACTCTATAGAGTTCAACAGATTCTCAAACAAAGTCACTAACCATCTGATCCAGGTATTACTCCTGTATTACTCCTATCAGTATTCTCTTATACAGAGAACACAAATACAGCATGTGGTATTTAAAACATTTCCTTATTAGTTCCGCATGTGGGAAATTACTGTACTTTCTTCCTTGTTTCCATATAATACTATCAAGTGTTTTGTTACTCAAAGCTAAGATACTATGCTCATTAACTTTGGAAACAAAGTTAATGAACATAGTAGATAGCATTTATAGCATTTATTACTGTAGTAATAGCATTTATTACTGTATATAATAATTTGTTTTTAGACATTTCAACACATAAAAGTAGTACACTTCCACATTTCCTATCAAAGGAATAAAGTAACATTTTAGGCAACTACCATCCAAATACTAGTAATATACACAGCAAGGCTGTGCCCTCTTACTCTACCAGTCAGTAAGCCACCTGAGGGAAGGGAACGGAATTCTGCAAGTTTAAGCAAAGCTATTTCCACTGTGCATATGTAATTAAGAAATAAAATGATTTGGTGAAGTCAAAACTTATCTGTTCAGAATGTTTTTCAGTTTTAGCAAAATACACTAACTACAGTGTGTCTACACATAACGAAAAGGCGAAAAACAAATATATCTCCCAGACCTATTTCCTTGTACCACCTTATTGTAATGACCTTGTCCATACATCAATGATCCTGATTTCTTGCTACTTTCTATCAGAATGATCCGTTATGTTTACTGTTTGTATGTTTATAAAAGAAGAAGTATATTTTTTAAAGAAAGAAATTTATTATGCATGTAACATTTTAGATAAGATGAATAGCCTGTTGTCACTGTGTTGTTACTGAAAAAGACACACAAAGTTGTCTGGGCCAATCAATGTTAGTGTCATTGATCAGTGAATTAACTTTTCAGCATTGGCTTTACTCATCAAAAGTAAACAGTGGATAGCACACAGGCCACAGCCCTTTCTTTAAATAAAAAAGCTGCCCTTGATTACCTTTTTAAAAAATGATAAGAGCTATTTTTCTGCACAAGAAAAGCAGACAATTTCTACAAGTTCAAACATACTAGGAAGGAATTGTGTTTTTGTTTGTTTGGATAATTAATGAATACTTCAGATGCTTCTAATTATCCAAACACCCCACCCTCTCTCTCAATACAGGTTATAATCTTTGAGAAACACAGAATTGCCAATCTAGTTATTTTTATTCCTCCTTTCCATTTGATTACTTAGGGCAGATCTACATAGTTTACCCTTCATGACTCGTATCTTCTCATGTCAACACAGTATACATTACTGAGAGGAACACAAACACACATACATACATACGCCCTAATAATGCTTAAATCTTATCTACTGAAAGAGAAAATATGTAAGCGGGGGGAAAGATATATAAGCCAATGATTTCTTGGCATGCATAATAGGAACAAAAAATACAGGGTGGCAAGGAGAGAATCACCTTTAATTTGCAATGTGATATTTCAATCTCTGTATCTTCATCATAAAAAAAAATTGCACATTGATTTAGTTTAATGCATATCCAGATGGTTCATCTCCAGTTAAGCTATGAAATTAGTCATAGGGGCAATACTATATTTAACACTTTGCTTTAACAGTCAGATCACAGAATTCCACAGAAGACATCAACCATGAGTATCTGAATAAATGTTGGAAATTTGCTTCTACTGTAATCAAAAGGGAGCAACAGCTATTTTAAACCATTCTGCAGCATGCTAAACACTTAAGTTGTAGCATATTATACCATGACAATGTTTTGTTTTATAAAAGTTTAAAGTGTTGGATTTGCTTTACCAAGACTGAGAAGCCTGAAAGTCTCAATAAATTATTGCTGCTGCGTTTACACAAGCCATAGAATTCTATTAACCACAGTCTCTCCAATCACATCTGCATAATTATGGTGACAGAGAAGACTACCACTGAAAGCAAAGACACAAGTATCAGCACACAACTGGTTTCATAAAAAAACTTAAGCACCTTTCAAAAGAAAAGTGTCCTAGATCTCAGTGAGCAAAACCCAACGTGAAAGGCAGTGCTTGTAAAGATTCATTCATTAACATACTTCAATAAGGAAATGCTTTGAAAATATTTAAAAATCCAGGCGTCAACCCCACTGTAGTCATATTAATTTATAAGCAACTAGTTGGGCCCTTAAGTGGAATTAGGAGCAGCAATAGCTGAGGTGGAGCATATGCTTTGCACGAAGATCCCAAATTCAGTCTCTGGCACCTCCAGTTGACAAGGGGTGGGGAACTATTTTCAGCCCAAGGGTCTCATTCTCTCATGGGGAACCTTCACAGGACCACATATCAGTGGTGTCCACGTCTGAAGACAAAAGTGGGTGAAAGCAATGGATGCACCTCTTTCCTCTATACAACAAGCAACATCACAGTTCTAGGATACACTCTAGCCTGGCAAAAGCACCTGAGGAGTGCTTAGGAGGGATGAGGCCTGGAGAGGGGACCTGGCTCAGAAAGAATGCTGAGGGCCAGAAAGCCAAAGGGTCTGAGATTCTTCACCACTTGGCTAAAGGGGTTTCTTGTGGTGGAACACCACCTCCTAACCTACCCTGCCAGGCTATGAGACACACTTCCTTGCATTCTGGCTGAGATCCTAGAACGCCATGGCTTGTTAAGTATGCAGTACTCAGTAAGTAGTCCAATGGTCCAAATGTTTTGGCAACGTCAAATTTTCATGTGAGTGATATCACCAATTTCAAGCGTAAGCACATGTAAATACTCATATTGTGACCCTTGACTCCTGCTTTCCCTTGCTAGATTCACTTTGACTGTAAGCTCCTTATGGCACAACCCTCTCTGTCTACGTGAGTCTGCATACTATACCCAATATTTATAATACCCACAATTCTATTTTTTTAAAAAAACTTCAGCTTTACTGTTTGTGTACATTATGGGCAAGATCCAATTGTTGCAGCCCAGAAGCAAAAATAGCCATTCTGCTACTTAGAACCCCATTCTTAACACAGTGCAACAGTCAAATTCAATGGGTAGCCTGGGCCAGTAGAAGTGATGCAGAAGTGATGAATCATATACCAGTACTTTTTTGCCCTGTTCTGCTACTTCTGCAACAATGCTACTTCTCTCACTTCATACACTAACATTACATTGGCTCTCACCCAAAGTGTTTTGTATAATCACAACTCTTATTTGACTTCAGAATGCAATCCTAAATACGATATCTAAGAGACTGTAAAACAGAAAAAAGCCATATAACAGCAGGACAGGAAGTAGAGAAAAGCAAAGGATACATGAGAACATAATGACTTCTACGTATTTTGAAAGTTTTTATCATTTTCTCTCCCTTCGGAGAAGCAATTTTCATTTGCAATATGGTTTTACTTTTGAAAAAGAATGTGTTAAAAGATTATTAGATAATTGAGACAAAGAAAAGTCACAAAGCAAATAGTATGTCACATATTTGTGCAATCATTATCTGAGCTATAAAAATGAATAAAAATGTTAACATGTAGTTCACTAAAAGAAAGCAAAACAGGCAAAAAATACAATAAATCACTGCCAGATACTGAACAATTTTCTTCAAAATGTACACTGGTGTTACCATTGCAGCTACCACTGCTGCTGCCACCATGGGAGAGAGGTAGTAGGGTACTGGGAGGGCTAGGGAGGCCACAAGAAATCACACCCCGAGCCTACCGGGCCCAGGCTAGCATGAAAAGAGCAGGCCCTGGGGCCTGGGGGGAACCATGCACCAGAGACCACTCCAGAAAAAACAAACGCAGCGGAGGACCTCCCCTACTGGATGATTACTACTACTACTACTACTACTACTACAATGTATATTGGCACATAGGAAGATTAATTTTCTGACAGGAGTGGATTCACTACTAGGCAGAACACACAAATAAGGAGAAGCTGATTTCTGAACTACCGGTACATTTGGCAAGACTCTCTAGGATACAGGGCTTGGAGGCAGGCAATTCCCCACAGGAACAATCTATCAAGGCCGTTGCCAGTCATCTTTTGATAGGTTCAGTAGACACTCTCTTGGGGAATTTTAAGTTTTGTTGGAAAGGGGGGGGGAGGTGACAGACAGGAAGTTGAACACTGTCTGGATTCCAATGGCTAGTTCACGCATTTCACATATGTGTATTACATCTGTGCAGAAAACTGCATGAACTCTGAAAACTACAGAGGACACACACCCTGCCATGGTTACATGCAGCATTTATTTATTAATAAGTAATTACATAAAAGCATTTCACATACGTTGTCAGTAATCCTTGCAATAATTCTTTAAGGTATTGTCAGTGTTATCATTTCTATATTGCAGAAACAAACAGAACAACTGAAAGAGAGTAGTTTGCCTACAGTGAGCAAAGATGAAGAATTTGAGGTCCTCCAGTAGGGATGTCAAAAAAAAAGGAAACAGGAGCGGAAATTGCCAATGGCCACTTATTCATCCCACGTCTGGAACAGAAATCAAACCAGCGAACACGATCAGTATTCACTGCTGTTGCTGGGTTGAGTCTGCAAATGCTACATAATTGATTACTTCCTCTCCCCCTCCCCAATTTGCATTGTTTCTTTTGCATTGAAAGAACCAAATAACAGTGAGATTAACTACATAAATTAAATAAGCTACATAATTTCATCACAACAGACACTGGGTTTTGGGAGACTCAGATGAACTGCAGCGAAACAGAAGCAGTGGTACAAGCACCAAATGCAGCGAAGAATGGAAAACAATGCCTTCTTACATCCCATCTATCCTCCAGGCGATATTCCACCCCATCAGCCCCAGCAAGAATGAGCAATGGTTAGGAATTGTAGGAGTTATAGTACACTCTGTGAGATCAACAGGTTCCCATGCCTGACCTAATGCCACATAGGAAATTCATAGATGAATAAATATATTAACCAGAGACCTGGTTCACAGTTCTTAGTCACTGTATACCAGCTCTCAAAATAGCCACAGCAGACAAAGTTTCAACTGGAGATTACAACATATTGAAGAAAATACACAAGTTCAACACAGATACAGTAGCCTTATAGAAAAGGTGTGGGCATAGTGGCTCTAATGGTTAGAACTCAGAGCTCGACACAAAGGCTGTCTTTGAGGAACACTAGAGTAAAAAAATCAAATTATGCAATGCAACAAGTGCGAAACAAAAAACGGAACAAGAGTTGCTGTTAAGACAAGATAGGTTTTTTTTAAAAAAAATGTATACCGCCATATAACCACAGGTCTCAGGACAGTTCACAAGATTAACAACAAGAAAACAAATGAAAGGGAAGGAATTTCTAACTTTCACCTGTATCTTATTCAAACCATGGAATTTCTGTTTCAGTAAATAACTTCTTAATATTTAGACCTTTTTCTCCACCAGATATTTCTATTTTGAAATACATACTTGCCTCCCAGTGTTAGAAACTGGGATAGAAAAGCCCTGGGTTGTGGGTGCCAAAACAGAATGTCTAGTTGCCATTTGGAGGGGTCAGTAACACATTTTATTTATTAGCATGACTAATACGCAATTCACATAAGTGACATTGTTAATATCACATTTTAACAGAAATTGTTAATACATCTTTAATTTGGTGTTTGCAATAAAAATATTGGTACCATACTTGGATTTTCAAAATACTCTACTCTTTACTGTTACACTCCTTAACATATTGTCTATCCTTAACATATACATCGAGACTTCAAAGCACATACATTTCCTGAATCCTTGAGTGTCAACCAGGCACAAAAAATGGCACCCAGACTTTTTGAGGTGCTCACAAATGGAGAAACTTTAGGTGCGAAATGCACCTGGCGACCTGCTGATTTTGAACCCTGTTGCCTCCTCATGATATGAGAAGCAGCTCTCAGTAGGAAAACCCAAAGCTGCAATCCCTTGCAAATACAGCTTGCAAATCCACATTAAGAATCACTTTAACTATTTTAAGCAACACAATTCTTGAGGTGCCCATCCCAACATGTCTTTAATGAAACCCAACCTTCCCTTCAGGCCCCCCAAAAGTCTGGCTGGCCAAATCCAATTTTCAAAAGGAGACTCTCTTTGGTGTCTGCACGTAATAGCTGGGTATAAATTGATTCTGTCAGACACTAAGAAAACAGAAGCATTCTGAAATAAGGAACTGCAGCTACATCCAACACTGCTATGCAATAACCTTTCGAAAGAGGAATGGCTTCCAAAGCACTCCAGTTCTACAGAATCCCAAGAAAAAAGCACCTAATCCTTAATATGCCTTATTGACTCAACAGAAACCAAAACAAGTTTACCTGCTTCCTATAAACTGCAAGAGGTTTAGGCTAGAATTCTGCCTTTCCCCCTAAGAGTCAACCTGCAAAGCTCCAATGGGGAGAACCGTGAAGGAATGAAGTGGAGAAGAGGGAAGGAAGCACAGCAAACCCAGCTTAGTTGAGCTTTCTTGCAGGGCTGGGATGCCCATCTGTAGTGTACAGTCCCATATCCTGTACTCACAGTGGGCAAGCAGACGTCGGTGGACAGCCCAGAAGCAGGACCTGTGCATAACAGCACTTGTCAGTCCCAGCAAGGGGCATTCGGCATCCATACCCAAAATGGAGGGGGGGGGAGAGGAATGGAGAAGAATCAAGAGTCCCCCTGTGTGCACACCCCTTTTCTTCTTCCCAAAATAAAATTAGGGGCGATGGGAGAGAAACAAGAGAAGGACGGAGCAATCCCTAACCTACTTACTATTATAAGGTGTGTGTGTGTTCTTTGTCGCTCCTGTTTTGGTGCTGTAAGCCGCCTTGTGTACAGTAGAGGGGACGTATAGGAATTAGAAGTGAAAAATGGAAAAGTGAAAGATGGGGGGTGGGGGGAGAGAGATAATGGCCATCACTGCCATGTGAACATTCAATCCAAACCTATTTCCCCATGACATATTGGATACCATTAGTGTACTTAAGCGTTTGGGTCTTTTTGGCAATGGGCTCTGGCTCTTCTCAATCCCAGCACAAAACAAGTTCGAGAGAGGATTTCCAGGTGGTGGCAGAGCAGCCCGGAGCCGCCACAAAAAGGCTGCTGCTCTGAAAAGAGCCCGAGGCTCCCCGCTCTCTGGAGTCTCGCCTTCTTCCCCCGGCCTCGCATTGCAGGGCTTCTCCCCTTGCCCGCCCGAGAGAAGCGGGGGGCTGACCCGCAGCGGGGCGGGATGGCGGCGTCTCCCAGGCCGGAGGAGGAGGACGAGGAGCGCCTCCGCCCGCCCGCCGCCTTCCCTCCTTACCTGTGAGGCGAACTTTGATGCTGGATCCGGCCCTCCGGCTCCCCGCGTTCGACATGGCTCCCCTCAGGCGGGCGCCGGGCCCACCGGCCCAAAGGCGAGAGGCCGGGTCAGCCGACGGACCCCGCCGCCGCCGCCATCGCGGGCCTCCTCTCGCCCTCGCGGGTCTCGCCGGCGGCCTCCCTTCCCTGCTTCTCCTCAGGCGGCGGCGCCGCCTCACCGAGCTCGACGCCCGCCGCCCCCCCTCCCGCCGCCGGACGCGAACGGCGACTGCGCGAGCTCGCGCCGCCTCAGAGCGGCGGCTGAGGCTCAGGCTGAGGAGGCTGGTGGTGCTGCTGCGCAGGCGCGCTCCCCAGCCCCGGCCCCACCCCTCCCTAGCCGCTTCTTTTAGCGCGCCTGCGCACACGCGCCCGCACTCGGCCTGCCTGCCTGCCTGCCTGCCTGCCTGGTCCCAGGGCCAACCAGCTCGCGGCTCCTTTTCCCGTCGTGCGTCGGGAGGGAAACAGACGCCGCGCCGCTTGGCGTGACGTGCGCGACGGTTCGCCTTCGGCGGCCATCTTGGGGAGGTCTGGGGCGTCCAGGTTCGGGCAGCGGAATGCCACGCTTCGAACAGATATATATATATAGTATTATTTCTATGTATTCTTTCTATAGTATTCTTTCTATATAGTATTCTTTCTATGTCGTCGTGTTAGTTACCTGTCTATTCCACCTTTCCTCCAAGCAGCTCAGGGTGCCGCCGCACACGGTTCCCCTGCAGCTCTCCATTTCACAACAGCCCTGCGAGGTAGGCTAGGCTGAGAGACAGTGAGTGGCCCAAGCTCTCCCGGGATAGTTAATCAGGATTTGAACCCTGAACTCTCCGACGGCCGAGTCCAGCACTCTAACCCCTGCGCCACCACAGGCCGATGGAAGGGGCGTTGCAGCAACTCCCATATCTTCACTGGAAGCTTCTGTGTGTGACTTGGTGGACCCCTAACCCTAACCCCTAAGGCGCCCTTTTTAAATTGCACGTTTGCAGTGATTTGTGCTCATTATGTTATTGGGGCAGTCATACCTGATGCCACTTTCAACACTTTCAACACAATTCAAAGTGTTGGTGTTGACCTTGAAAGCCCTAAACAGCCTCGGCTCTGTATACCTGAAGGAGCGTCTCCACCCCCATCGTTCTGCCCGGACACTGAGGTCCAGCGCCGAGGGCCTTCTGGTGGTTCCCTCATTGCGAGAAGTGAGGTTACAGGGAACCAGGCAGAGGGCCTTCTCGGTAGTGGCACCCGCCCTGTGGAACACCCTCCCATCAGATGTCAAAGAGATAAACAACTACCTGACTTTCAGAAGACATCTTAAGGCACCCTGTTCAGGGAAGTTTTTAATGTATGACATATTAGTGTATTTTTGGTCTTTGTGGAAGCCACCCAGAATGGCTGGGGAGCCCCAGCCAGATGGGCAGGGTACAAATAATAAATTATTATTATTATTATTATTATTACTTGTTTGCAGCTGCATTTTTATTTATTTATATTATTATTATTATTATTATTATTATTATTATGAGAGGTCACAGTGCTTCATTTCCACCATGCAACTTTCTGCTGGAATCCCACAAGTTTTTATACCACAAAAATTCCACTTTATTTTTCTCCCGTTCTGCTACAGTCCCTTTGGACAACAATCAGTTGGACAGCAGAACAAACGAACTGGCTAAACCCGTCGCTACATGTTGCAGAATACACCCACACCAATCTGGAGGGGCCCTGTGTAGTTTGTGTTGTTGCTAAAGACTTACAAAGCACCTAAAATGTTGTAAGTTCTGTCTGACAGCCGCTGCCCATAGGCTTCCGATCTAAAAGACATGATATAAAAGGAAAACGGGTTGGGGAGGGAAGAGGGGGGAACAAACATTGTCTTTCACTGTTCAGCAGAAGGGACCAGGCAGACCTCCGCCATTTCACAATGTTCTGCCCTGGAGGCAAAGGATGGGCAGCTCGCCCCCATGGCCCAGGGTCACTTGGCAGAGGGCAACGTGTGCATCTCCTCAGCTCCTGGGCTTTAAAGTCTTGTAAATGACCCTCTGAGGGCCGCGTGGCCTGAAAAGTGGGGCAAATGAATATTAAAATACCGGTATACACAGGGCAGGGCAAGGCAAGACACAAGTCAGCACCCTGAGGGAAGGCAGAGCTCTGAAGTTGCTCCAGCAATGAACAAGCTCCAACTGAGCCCGCAAGTCAGGGTTGAATAACTTTTGTGGCTCCAATGGCCAGATCTTTGTGGAGATAAGAAAATAAGCAGAGCCTGCTGGATCAGCTAGGCCGGCATCCTGTTTTTTACATCAGCCTATGAAAAAGCCCCCAAGCAGGATTTGAACACAAGCCCGCTCCCTCCTGCAGTTTCCAGCAACTGGGATTCAGAAGCATTGCTGTCTCTGACTGTGGAGCCATGGATAGCTCACTCCGTGAATGACAACCACTGCCTCCTGCGGTGGGAGGGAGTTCCACCGTTTGCGCTGCGTGAAGAAGGCCTTCGTTTTGCCAGTCCTGAAGCTTCCAGCATTCAGCTTCATCGGATATTAATGAGTCTGGAGAGAGGGAGGAAAACTTGTCTCCATCCACTTTCTTCATAGCATGTATAACTTTCAAAACTTCTATCTGACTCACCATTTCTCTAAACTCTGTTGTTGTTCTTTAGTCGTTTAGTCGTGTCCGCCTCTTCGTGACCCCCTGGACCAGAGCACGCCAGGCCCTCCTGTCTTCCACTGCCTCCCGCAGTTTGGTCAAACTCATGTTCGCAGCTTCAAGAACACTGTCCAACCATCTCGTCCTCCGTCGTCCCCTTCTCCTTGGGCCCTCCATCTTCCCCAGATCAGGGTCTTTTCCAGGGAGTCTTCTCTTCTCGTGAGGTGGCCAAAGTATTGGAGCCTCAGCTTCAGGATCTGTCCTTCCAGTGAGCACTCAGGGCTGATTTCCTTCAGAACGGAGAGGTTTGATCTTCTTGCAGTCCATGGGACTCTCAAGAGTCTCCTCCAGCACCAGAATTCAAAAGCATCAATTCTTCGGCGATCAGCCTTTTTTATGGTCCAGCTCTCACTTCCATACATCACTACTGGGAAAACCAGAGCTTTTACTATATGGACCTTTGTTGGCAAGGTGATGTCTCTACTTTTTAATATGCTATCTAGGTTTATCATTGCTTCTCTAAACTAAAAACGCCCAAACGCTTCAACCTTTCCTCATACAGGAGTCCCTGCATCCCCTCAATCACTCAGCCTGCTTCTCAGGATCAATTTGACAGGTCATCATTTGACATGACATCATTATGACATCCTGTGATTTCTAAGTGGGCAGCCACCTGTCAAAATCCTTTGCAAAATAAAGCAGAGAAATCATTCTTGGCTCATTCCTCTACTATTTACCACTGGGATAAGTTTACCCCACAAGCAATGGTGGGGGGACGGGGGACAAAAGGGAGAAATGATTATTTTCTTTGCCCTCCCCCTGCTACTGCCACTGCTAGAGGACTGTCTTCATTCTCCGCTGAAACTGCTCGGCTTCCTTTATCATAAACCTGCACTTCGGATATTTCCGCCCTCTTCCCTGCCGCCTTTTCCAAACCGTGAAAAGAATTGAAGGAGAACCATATGCCAGCTCTGGCGCACTGAGCAACTTAACTTCAAAGGCTTTGAAACGAAATTGCAAAATGTGTACACCATTAGGAAAACAAAATGCAGAAAATGAAAACATAAACAAACAAAATATGCCGAAAAAAGGAAGAAAACGAAACCCTGGGGAAACTGTTCAATCGTTTCAAGGTGGCTTTCCCGGAAATGCCACCAGTTCCATGCACAGGGCCGGCCAACCAGGTGAGACTGATGATATCAGGAGGAGGAGGATTTGGGGCCAAGCTCTTTCAGCATCCTGTTCTGAGAGGAGCCAACCAGGTGCCTTTGGGAAACCCCCAAGCAGGATCGGAGCACAAGAGCCCTCTCTCCTCTGGTGGTCTCCAGCAACTGCCACTCAGAAGCATGGTTGCCTCTGACTGTGGAGGCAGAGAAGAGCCATCTTGGCTGGAAGGCCTCAATAGCCCTCTCCTCCTCCATGAATTTGGCCAGTCCTCTTTTAAAGCCACCCACATTGTTTGGCTGTCACTGCCTCTTGTGGGAGCGAGTTCCGTACTTTAATCACCTCCAACAATTCTGTGGAGGAGTCTGCTCCTTTGGGAATTTCTAACTCTGGGGATTTCTCACAGCTGTCCATGGACTGGTGCAGGTCAATTCTGTGTCTAGGGCAGCTGTTTACCAGCTCCATCTGATATGCAGGCTGAGACCCTCCCTATCCGCGGACTGTCTCGCCAGAGTGGTGCATGCTCTGGTTATCTCCCACTTGGACTACCACCATGCGCTCTACGTGGGGCTACCTTTGAAGGTGACCCGGAAACTACAACTAATCCAGAATGCGGCAGCTAGACTGGGGACTGGGAGCGGCCGCCGAGACCATATGAAAGACCTACATTGGCTCCCAATAAGAAGAAGAAGAAGAAGAGTTTGGATTTGATATCCCGCATTTCACTCCCCTTCAGGAGTCTCAAAGCGGCTAACATTCTCCTTTCCCTTCCTCCCCCACAACAAACACTCTGTGAGGTAAGTGGGGCTGAGAGACTTCAAAGAAGTGTGACTAGCCCAAGGTCACCCAGCAGCTGCATGTGGGGGAGCGGAGACTCGAACCCGGTTCCCCAGATTACAAGACTACCGCTCTTAACCACTACACCACACTGGCTCTCCGAGCACAATACGTTTCCGAGCACAATTCAAAGTGTTGGGGCTGACCTTGAAAGCCCTAAATGGCCTCGGCCCAGTAGACCTGAAGGAGCGTCTCCACCCCCATCGCTCAGCCCGGACACTGAGGTCCAGCTTCAAGGGCCTTCTGGCAGTACCCTCCCTGCAAGAAGGGAGGTTACAGGGAACCAGGCAGAGGGCCTTTTCGGTAGTGGCGCCCACCCTGTAGAACGCCCTCCCATCAAGGAAATAAACAACTATCTGACTTTTAGAAGACACCTGAAGGCAGACCTGTTTATGGACGTTTTTAATGTTTGATGTTCTATTGTGCTTTTAATTCTGTTGGGAGCCACCCAGACTGGTTGGGGAAGCCCAGCCAGATGGTCGGGGTATAAATAGGGTAATAAATTGTTGTTGTTGTTGTTCTTAACTGTTGTTCTTAACAGACGCTTCAGGTTACAGACTCTGCTAACCCAGAAATAGTACCTTGGGTTAAGAACTTTGCTTCAGGATGAGAACAGAAATTGCGCAGCAATGGCGTGGCAGCAGTGGGAGGCCCCATTAGCTAAAGTGGTACCTCAGGTTAAGAACAGTTTCAGGTTAAGAACGGACCTCCGGAACGAATTAAGTTCTTAACCCGAGGTACCACTGTCCAGAGTGACACTACCAGTACTTTCTGTTCCATCAGGTTTCTGTTGTGTTTACAATAGCAATGCCATCCTCTAAGACCAAGTACTCCAGGTCTCCCATCTTGTCTTGGTGGCTTCTGACATTAGTAGATAAAGACTTGCGAACAGAGCTTCTCTCTTATTTCCGTCTCTGCTGCTTTGGCCTCTTCAAATGTCTATTCCGCGCCCACGCACTCTCGATGCCTAGTTCTACAGGCAAGAAGGCTTCCTTCGGAAAAGGGGTGGCGAACCTTATCAAGCTGTGGAGCCAGACCGTTATCTCCTCACTCCCCGGTGGGCCAAATTGGACAGGTGCGTACCACTGCCCACCTGGCGCCAAGTGCACTTTGAAGTCAGGGTTCCCAGTGTTTTGGTGGGAGTGGTCAGAGAGGGAGGAGGATCAGGAAGAGATCAGGGAGGTTAGACCCAGAGACAGCCTCCAGGTTTCTGTTACACCCACTACAGGTAGGTACACAGGGGTTACGTTCTTGTGCATAAGCAAAATTGTATAAAGCCAGGATGACCCCTGGAACGGCCCGCCTGACCATCTGTACCTGTCTGAAGGTGGCACTGAGTGGGCCTTGCCCCTGTACAGAAGACAGAGGGCCACCTGAGATCTTGCAGGAGCCCTTGCCCCTTGCAAGACCTTCCCAGACCCTGCCAAGTGTGCAAGGAAGCCTAGGTATGCCTCCGGTTGCATTTGATTATAAACAGTGTTTTGGCCTGTGTTGCTGGGCCTCCCTGAATTGCCACCCTGTGCCCCTGCATTCACAGGTCTTAGTTCTATACTACCTCCCCCATTTAAAATGCTCGTCATTTTTTTCATCTTCATCCCAGCAGGGAGATTTGGGCCAAACTAGCTGTGGGTTAAACCACAGAGCCTAGGGCTTGCTGATCAGAAGGTCGGCGGTTCAAATCCCCGCGATGGGATGAGCTCCCATTGTTCTGTCCCTGCTCCTGCCAACCTAGCAGTTTGAAAGCACATCAAAGTGCAAGTAGATAAATAGGTACCGCTCCGGCGGGATGGTAAACGGCATTTCCGTGTGCTGCTCTGGTTCACCAGAAGCAGCTTAGTCCTGCTGGCCACATGACCCGGAAGCTGTACGCCGGCTCCCTCAGCCAATAAAGTGAGATGAGCGCCGCAACCCCAGAGTCGGCCACAACTGGATCTAATGGTCAGGGGTCCCTTTACCTTTACTAGACCCTCCTCAGCTCCTGACAGTCTCCTTGAGCCCACTGCAATCCATCTAAAAGGTCTTCTGCCGCTTTCCTGATTTTAAGCGCCAACATTCTGGTTCAATCCCAGTCCAAGGGGATTGGACCGTCCCTTTTGCAAAAACCCAGCTTGCCCCAGCACCTAAAAGATCTCTCCTCCAGACACCATCACCACATCTGGGCATTGAAACTGCAGAGCTGTGTCTGTCTGACTAGCCCTCTGCATGGAACTGGTAGCAGTTTCACCAAGAGATAGATAGATACCTTTGAGAGGTCCTAGCTTTCAGCATCCTAACCAGCTCCCTAAATTTGGCTTCCAGGACCTCATTAGGACATTTCCCCATGTCATTGGTGCCACTGACTTACGAATTTCCAGGCTATGTAGACAATGAACAGCATCTGCAACCTTCGTACCTGGCCAGCAATTCGCCCTGCGGTGAATTTACCACTGCATCGTTTAAAAAGTAAAAAAGCTAAAGCCCGAATGAGCTATTTTTAACAATTAAACAACTAACAATATGCTGCCTTTTCATGGCACCAAACTTGCGCTGCCTGAGGCATTGACCTCACTCTGACTAACAGCTGGGCTGGCCCATCTGCGGAGTGCAGTATTGAAAAGATGAAATAAATAATAAGCATTAATTGAACCCATAGTCATATGTTGCTGACCACTGAGGGCGAGGGATTTCTCAGTGGTGCATTATGAAGCTTTCTGGCGGAACGAGGGAGACTTTTTGCAGACAAAGGCATATCCCGCCTCCGCTACTCCACAGAGCAACCATGTTGGGGGCTTTTTGTCCGTGAAACGTGCTTGTGTACATGTTCCGGGCTCATCTCTCCTGTCAACGCTTACTGTCACCACCCTCGACATTCTTGTCGCACCAAATGTCCGTCCGCGCTTTGAATCCTGAGATGGCTTTGATCACGAGGACGTCCCAAGACAGTGTGACAGCCCGGTGGAAGGAACTCAGACGAGATCCCGTACGACACTTGCCAAAAATAGCATCCTTTTAAAGCCGGTTGGGCGATGTGTGTTGTTTTTTAAGCCCAAATGCTATAAATCACACAGAGAGATAATGCCCCCCACAAGATCCCTGCCAGGAGAAAAAGATGGAGAATTGTAAGGGTTTGGCCACAGGCAAGCGAGCATGGCTTACCGTGCCAAAGCCAACGGAGGTCTACACAGACGTAAGACCCATTGAGTTAAACAGTAAGCCTGGGGAGCCTCACTTTACCATCCGTCAAAGCGAAATCTTATTGTCACTGCACAGTGTGGTGTAGTGGTTAGAGCGTCAGAAGAGGCCTGTAGAGACCTGGTTTCCCATCCTCGCGTGGCCGTTAAGTTTCAGCCAGTCACCAACCCTCAACACAATCTCCTACCTCATAGGACTCTTGGGAGAAAAGAGAGAAAGACTGTAATTGTCACCTTGAGCCGCCCGGTGGAAAAGTAAGGTATAAATGAAAACAAATAAAATGTAATATTGTTACATCCATAGCATCCATTTCATAGAATCATAAACTTGGAGGCATCTTGAGGACCATTTAATCCAGGGGTCAGCAACATAAGGCCTGTGGCCCGTGGAGGTCGTTTGACCGGCCCACGACCCGCCCCCGAACTGAGCTGCCCACTCGCTGCGCTAAACCGGCACAGCACGGGGATTCGCTTCTGTGGTGCCAGAAATTGCATCTGGAAATTGCAGGTGCACGCGCTCACACACACACGCGCAATCCAGCCCACAGAGGGATCTCCACAGGACTGATCCAGCCCAGGCAAGATAAACCTTGCCGACCCCTGATCTAATCGAACCCCCTACATTGCAGGAATATGCAGCTGTCCCTTACGGGGATCAAACCTGCAACCTTGGCGTTATCAGCACCATCCTGACCACGCCCCCAAGGATCCTGGAAACTGTAGTTTACTCCTCAGGGAGCTACAATTCCCAGCCCACTTGGGAGATTACAGTTCCGGGATCCTCTGGGGAAACCCATGCGCTTTAAATGTGTGGTGTGGATGAATAAGATTGGGTTCTGCACGGGCCTGACAGAGGACCGCAGTGTACGCTCAACTTGGAGGGAGGAGAGGGAATCGAGAAACAAGGCTTTAAATCCTTGCGGACTTCCTCGCAGGGTTGTTGTAAGGCCCCAACAACCCCTTCCAGAGACACCACCCTGAGCTCTTTGGAGGAAAGGAGACAGAGGTTATAAATAAGAAAGTATGAAGGAAACAGCTGTTTGGCAGTGGAACAGTGGAACTCCACTGCCTTCCAATGGAATCTCCTTCCTTGGAGGTTTTTAAGCAGCGGTCAGACGGTTATCTGTCAGGAATTCCTTAGCAGCGATTCATGAGAGAGCCAGCGTGGTGTAGTGGTTAAGAGCGGTGGACTCGTAATCTGGTGAACTGGGTTCGTTTCCCCGCTCCTCCACCTGCAGCTGCTGGGTGACCTTGGGCCAGTCACACTTCTCTGAAGTCTCTCAGCCCCACTCACCTCACAGAGTGTTTGTTGTGGGGGAGGAAGGGAAAGGAGAATGTTAGCTGCTTTGAGACTCCTTCAGGTAGGGATAAAGCGGGATATCAAATCCAAACACTTCCTGCCTTTCAGGAGGTTTGGCTGGATGACCCTAGCAGTGGCGTAGCGTGGGGGGTGCAGGGGGGCCCGTCCGCACCGGGTGCAACATCTGGGGGTTAGGGTTAGGGGGCGCAAATCCACGGGTGAGGGGGCACAAATTACTTGCCTTGCCCCGGGTGCTGACAACCCACGCTACGCCACTGGACCCTTGGGGTCCCTTGCAACCCTCTTGTTCTGTGGTTCTATGAATCACACACATTTGACCTGCAAGGTCAGTGTCGTGTGGTCTTGCCATTCACAGGGAGGCAGAGAGAGAGAGGAGGCCAGCTGAGGCTGTGAGCACCCAGAGAGAGGGAGAACATGGCAGCATGTAGCAAATAGCATGGCAATTTTTCTACAGGCGCGGAATTGACCTAGTTCCCCGATCCTGTTGATTTATCGAACTGGAAGCCGGAATCAAGATGATGTGCAGTTGGATTATGCGCTGCTCTGGAGAGCACTTCAGTTCATGCCATCAGCTACAGATTTCAGATTAAACCAGTGGGGTTGCCTCCTCCTAAAGGCTTCAGAAGACAATAGCGTTTTTTTGTTTTTACAAAACTTGCATTTCAGGCAAAGTCGTGTGTGTGTGTAAGAGAGAGAGAGGAGAGAGAAATTGACACATCTGATGGGTCTTTGGCTCAGTGGCAGATCACACAGTGCGCAACATTTTCACCCTTGTGACCTCATATCTGGGTCATAGCAATTTCTCCTGTGGACAGCCTGCTCATTATAAAGCTGACTTTGAAACAGGGTCAGAACCGTCTGGTTTTATTATTTGAATAGTGAGTATTTTGTTATTTGAGAGCACAGAAGGCTTGGGCAGCGGTCATGTGCAGAATCGTTTAGGAGCCGGCCCCTGCAACCGAACTCAGGGCTCATCCACACTCCTGGTTGCCCTGTGCCTAGAAATCAGGTGTCCAAGCAGTTTCCTCCTTGTCTCTTGCTTTCTAGGCACAGGTCTGAGTGGTTTTGCCTTTGCCCTACCACCTTCCCACTCTTTAGTGCTGAATCGGAACAAACAGCAATCCACAGAAAATCTTATTGCTGTTTGTTCCAATTCTCTGGGCAGGGAAAATGCTGTTGTTCAATGCCTTCATATGAAGGAACTGAGGGGACATTCATTCAATTTGCAGATGACACCGAGAGGGGTAGCAAATGCCGCAGAAAGCAAATTCGCGATTAAAGATGATCTTAATAGGTTGGGGAATTGGGCCCTAACTAGCAGAATGAACTTCAGCAGGGACAAACGGCAGGTTCTGCACTTAAGCAGAAAGAACCAGCTGCACGAAGAGGAGATGGGGGACCTGGCTTGCCAGTAGTACATGAGAAAAGGACCTCAGTGTGTGGTTTCACAGTGTGTCCACAGTGTGATGTGGCAGCAAAAAAGGCTAATGCTAGTCTAGGCTGCATCAACAGAAGTCTAGTCTGTAGATCAAGTACAACTCTGCCTTGGTCAGACCCCACCTGGAGTCCTGTGTCCAGTTCTAGGTGCCACAGTTTAAGAAGGATGTTGGCAATCTAGAACGTGTGCAGAGGAGGGGCAACCAAGATGATCAAGGGTCTGGAAACCAAGCCTTATGATGAGAGCTTGAAAGAGCTGGGCATGTTTAGCCTGGAAAAGGAGAGTGTGAGAGGAGATATAATAATAATAATAATAATAATAATAATAATAATAATAATAATAATAATAATAATTTATTATTTATACCCCACCCATCTGGCTGGGTTTCCCCAGCCACTCTTTGCAGCTTTCAATAAAATATTAAAATACAATAGTCTATTAAACATTGAAAGCTTCCCTAAACAAGGCTGCCTTCAGGTGTCTTCTAAAAGTCTTATAGTTGTTTCTCTCTTTGACATTTAGAGGGAGGGTGTTCCACAGGGCGGGTGCCACTACCAAGAAGGCCCTCTGACTGGTTCCCTGTAACCTCACTTCTCGCAGGAAGGGAACCCCCAGAAGGCCTTCAGCGCTGAACCTCCGTGTCCGGGCAGAACGATGGGGGTGGAGACGCTCCTTCAGGTATACTGGACTGAGGCCGTTTCGGGCTTTCAAGGTCAGTACCAACACTTTGAATTTTGCTTGGAAACGTATTGGGAGCCATTGTACCTCTTTCAGGACTGGTGTTATACGGTCTCTGCAGCTGCTCCCAGTCACCAGTCTAGCTGCCGCATTCTGGATTAGTTGTAGTTTCTGGGTCACCTTCAAAGATGGCCCCACATAGAGCGCATTGCAGTAGTCCAAGCGGGAGATAACCAGAGCATGCACCATTCTGGCAAGACAGTCTGCAGGCAGGGAGGGTCTCATCCTGCATACCAGATTGAGCTAATAAACAGCCCTGGGCACAGAATTGACCTGCGCCTCCATGGACAGCTGTGAGTCCAAAATGACTCCCAGGCTGCGCACCTGGTCCTTCAGGGGCACAGTTACCCCATTCAGGACCAGGGACTCCTACACACCTGCCCGTCTCCTGTCCCCCAAAAACAGTACTTCTGTCTTGTCAGGATTCAATCTCAATCTGTTAGCCGCCATCCATCCTCCAACCGCTTCCAGACACTCACACAGGACCGTCACCGCCTTCGCTCGTTCTGATTTGAAAGAGAGGTAGAGCTGGGTATCATCCGCATACTGATGGACACCCAGCCCAAACCTCCTGATGATCTCTCCCAGCGTCTGCATGTAGATGTTGAAAAGCATGGGGGAGAGGACAGAACCCTGAGGCACCCCACAAGTGAGAGCCCAGGGGTCTGAACACTCATCCCCCACCACCACTTTCTGAACACGGCCCAGGAGGAAGGAGCGGAACCACTGTATAACAGTGCCCCCAGATATGATAGCCCTCTTCAAATATCTCAAGGGTTGTCACATGGCAGAGGGCACAAGCTTCTGCTCTGGAGGGCAGGACTCAAAACAATGTCTTAAAGTAATAAGAAAGGAGATTCCAACTGAATATCAGGAAGATCTTTCTGATGGTAAGAGCTGTCCAAAAGAGAATTGGACTCCCTAGGGAGGTAGTGGACTCTCCTTCCCTGGGGGTTTCTAAGCAGAGGTTGGATCGCCATCTGTCAGAGATGCTTTAGCTGAGAGTCCTGCATTGCAGGGGGTTGGTCTAGATGAACCTTGGGGTTCCTTCCAACCCTATGATTCTATGATCTGGATAAGGGGTGTTCCACTGGTTTGGGGTGGGGTTGCCCTCCCCATGAAAGAGCTGGCCTTGAGCTTGGAGGAGCTCCTAGATCTACATTTGTCAAGAGTCAGGGAGCTACACCCAAGAACTTGGGTATAACCTTCGACGCCTCCCTTTCCATGCAGGTGCAGGTTGCAGCCACAGCAAAGGTGGCATTATTCCATCTCCGCCGTATCAAACAGTTGGTCCCTTACCTTTACCTGCCCCGATCTGGCCACAGTGATCCACGCGACGGTCGCCTCCAGACTTGATTATTGTAACTCACTCTACGTGGGGCTGCCCTTGAGACTGACACAGAAACTCCAGCGGGTGCAGAATGCTGCAGCGAGACTCCTGGCGGGGTCCTTGCCACGGGATCACATTCACCCAGTGCTTTACCAACTGCACTGGCTCCCGGTGGAGTACAGGGTCAGGTTTAAGGTGCTGGTTTTGACATTTAAAGCCCTAGGACCCACGTACCTACAGGACCGCCTCTCCTGGTATGTCCCAAGGAGGACCTTAAGGTCCACAAATGACAACACTTTGGTGGTTAGATTGGTCTCAACTAGGGCCAGGGCCATTTCAGTACTGGCCCCAACTTGGTGGAACGCTCTGTCACAAGAGACCAGGGCCCTGCAGGACTTGACATCTTTCCGCAGGGCCTGCAAGACAGAGCTGTTCCGCCTGGCCTTTGGTTTGGACTCAGTCTGACCCTTAGGTTTCCCTCCCCTTACAGTTTTGATCTATGGGCTACTATTAAAATGAGGCTGAATTTTAAATTATATTTTAACCTGTATTTTATTTTATTTTTTTATTGTAATTTTACTGGTGTTAGCCGCCCTGAGCCTGGCTCTGGCCGGGGAGGGCGGGGTATAAATAAAAATTTATTATTATACAGTGGTACCTCAGGTTAAGTACTTAATTCGTTCCGAAGGTCCGTACTTAACCTGAAACTGTTTTTAACCTGAAGCACCACTTTCGTTAATGGGGCCTCCCACTGCTGCCGTGCCGCCGGAGCACGATTTCTGTTCTCATCCTGAAGCAAAGTTCTTAACCCGAGGTACTATTTCTGGGTTAATGGAGTCTGTAACCTGAAGCGTATGTAACCTGAAGTGTTTGTAACCCGAGGTACCACTGTATTATTATTATATTACATGGGCATAGAGTGCCACCTTTTCCCGGTGTTGGCTGGTTCATCGGCTGTGGCCATTCCTGGACAGCAAGACTCTGGCCACAGTGGTATCCCAGTTGAATTATTGCCATGCTTTGTTTCTCAGACTTTGACTTGGCTGTGGTTGATCTTTGACCTGAGGCCATTGCAAGGCCAAATGGCTCAAACTACCCCAAGTGACCTGGATGTGCTGGGACTGGACAGAGCCTCTCCGACTCCTGGGCCTGGAGAAGGGTCTAAGAGAGGCTCCCAGACCTCGAGGGTTTGGTCTGCCAGAGCTGCAGGACAGCCTAGCGCACTGATTGTGCCATGCCTTGTTTCCCAACACGCCACATTTTCTCATTCTAGTTTGTTTTCATCTTCCATATTGCCAACTCGAGCTGCAAAAGCTTCAGACATCTGCTTGCCAAGAGACGTCTTCATGAAATGTATCATAAGTTCAGCTGGTTCTGGCGAAGACAGTTCTAGCAGGGAGAGGAGGGGAAATGGCTTTAATAAAAACTGGGGAAACTACAGATGGCGTGGGGGGTGAGAGAGAGAGATTCACGCACACTTGGTTAGCTCTAGCAGACGGTAAAGGTGGATCTGGGGAGGAGGGTAGGTCTGATCTACAATGCTAGAAAACATCAATTTCAATACCGATGGTTTCAAACATTTTAAGGGCACTTCAGACGTCCTTTTCATGATGTGTGTGTGTGTGTGTGTGTGTTTGTGATGCTATCAGGGCAATCATGAGTCGCCATATGCACCAGTCACACCTGGTCTGGAAGTCACCAGGTTAGGGAAGACCCACATTCTAATTCCTCTGTTGGGTTGAATCAATATATGTGTGTGAGTGTGTGTGATATCTGTCTGTCTGTCTATGCAAACACAACAAAAAAATTTCCTTCCAGTAGCACCTTAAAGACCAACTAAGTTAGTTCTTGGTACGAGCTTTCGTGTGCATGCACACTTCTTCAGATACACATTAAGTGTGCATGCACACAAAAGCTCATACCAAGAACTAACTTAGTTGGTCTTTAAAGTGCTACTGGAAGGAATTTTTTTTGTTTTGACTATGGCAGACCAACACGGCTACCTATCTGTATGCAGACACAGAGAGAGACTGAGATTCATTTCAGTTCCCTTGTTTCTACATTAAAAAAACATGTCTGCAATCATTTCTTTCCTTTTGGCCCCCCTGCTTATTGCCTCCCACCCCCAGCCACTGGATTTCCTGAGGCTGTGAGCCCCAAGGGGACAGAGATATTAAAAGCTGCTCTGAGTCCAGGCTGCAGAGCCAGATTTAAAATCAAATAAGCAAGCAGGCAGCCTCCTTCTGCCTTCTAGTGCTCACACGGAAGAATGCAGGGAGACACGACAAGGACGCAAGTCGGTGCCCGGCTGCTGCTTCTCGCTTGAAATAAAAAAAATTCCTTCCAATAGCACCTTAAAGACCAACTAAGTATTTAAGGTGCTACTGGAAGGAATTTTTTTTGTTTTGACTATGGCAGACCAACACGGCTACCTATCTGTCGCTTGAAATAGTTCTTGGAATGTTTGTGTTTTACAATGGAGCAGCGTTGAAACATTTGATTGCTGGTCATTTGGAATTCTGTCTCGATTTAGAGGATTCACAGGGAAACTCCGGCACAGAAGTGCTCAGTTAGATCTACAACAGGCATAGGCAAACTCCTGCCCTCCAAAGGTTTGGGACTACAATTCCCATCATCCCTAGCTAACAGGACCAGTGGTAAGGGATGATGGGAATTGTAGTCCCAAATATCTGGAGGGCAGGAGTTTGCCTATGCCTGATCTAGAAGTTCATTTATATCTCCTGCGTCCTGAATCGAGACGACTTGGGAATCAAGGGGGGGGGAGAGGAGGAAAGTGCTGTTTCCCCTGGTCCTGCCTGAGAGCTTCCTGGGGTGCCTGGTTGGTAACAGGGCACTGGATTTGAAGGACCTTTGGGTGCTCATAGGATTTCATCTGGCTGTGCAAGTTTGGGCAGCCCTGTCCTCAACTCACCAAAACTTTTGAGTAGCCTTCAAGGGCAGTTTCTGATTTGATCCCAGAATGTTCTGCTTTTCCTTACGATGTCCCTATTTTCATTGGAAAAATGTTGGAGAGCATGGAGTTATGAGCCGTCTGAAGGCAATCCTGGAAGGTTGTGTTTTTTTAATGTTTTATGTTTTATTATGTTTTTATATATGTTGGAAGCTACCCAGAATGGCTGGGGCAATCCACGAAGGTGGGTTGTTTACTATTAAAAAACTATTACTATTTACTATTAAAAAACTATCTGACATTTAGATGACAGCTGAAGGCAGCCCTGTATTGGGAAGTTTTTAATGTTAGTATGCTCTGATATTTGACCAAACTGCGGGAGGCAGTGGAAGACAGGAGTGCCTGGCATGCTCTGGTCCAGGGGGTCAGGAAGAGTCGGACACGACTAAATGACTAAACAACAACAGCATGCTCTGATGTATGCTGTGAGCTGCCCAGAGTGGCTGGGAAAACCCAACCAGATGGGTGGGGTATAAATAATAAAATTGTTGTTCTTAAAATTATCGTTATGGTTATGGAATGGGATGTCCCTGTTTTCATCAGATAAATGTTGGCGGGTTTGTTGTGTCTTTCTGCCTGACACATTGTAAACCACATGGGGCAGATGGCGTTTAAGACGCCCCGGTTAAGTATTCCCCCCCACACACATCTGTTCCGTGCAGGCAAGGAACAGAACCCTAAAAGCAGCTACTCCTGGTCTGCTACTCCCATCTTGCAAAAACCGAGCAGAGCTAAGGAGCAACACAGGAGACAGCGATGACGCTGTTGTAAATAAAAATATGCCCTTTTCCCTTATGGAGTATCCAAGAGCCCATATAGAGTCCTTACATAGGTTCCCTATTGGTAGGAGAGAATAACAGAGGCCAACCAGAGAATATTGAGAAGCAAAGCAACTAGTAAGCTTGATCTTTATTGATCTCTTACAACAGGGTGCTCCCCTTACATGCAGGAAAAGAGGAGGACCCACAAAAATGCTGTGCAAGGCCTTATAAAGACTTTTGAAATTCCCATCCTGTAGATCAAGACCACCCCCAGAAACATTATACATACATCACAGAAGGGGTGTAACCTAAGACCACCCCTCAGATACATCACACCTACATCACAGAAAAGGTGGTCTACAACAGAACATTTGCATGTTGTTTTTCTCCTGTCGCTTGTTTATTTCCTGTCTGGCAGGTTACTTGATTGGATTGCCTGAGGAGCCTGGCCATTCTTGTAAGGACTCTATATGGGCTCTTGGATACCCCATAAGGGAAAAGGGCATGTTTTTATTTACAACAACGCGTCACACCTTCTAATTACTTCTACACCACAAACTGTTGCAGAAGCAGCACTAAGCAGGCAAGACACCTTTCTGCCGGTCTGAAGCTTTAAAACGGTGCATTATTCTTGGAACTGGGACTTTTACCTGTAGCAGCACATTCAGAAAGTGTAGAAGCAGAGGGCATCCTAAGGAAGCAGGCTTGCTTTACCCATAAAATCAAAGATATCTTGTTCAGTGTCGCAAAATCCTCCATTTTGATTTGCCATATGTAATATTCTATATTATTTTGATGAATGTTATTTTATTTGCATAGTGTATATTGTATTATGCAAATTGTCTGATTTATATGATGTTTGCCGCTGTGAGTCTGGCTTTGGCCGGGGAGGGAGGGATACAAATAAAAAATATATATTATTATTTTTTATTATTATCTTGCTGAGTTTCCATTTGTCAGATCCATCAGCCCTTGCATAATCCATGATTTTTGGCAATTTGGCAGTTCGTCTTTAGCATCATCATTCACAGCAGCTGGGAAAACATTTGGGTGGAATTAATCCTCTTTTGTTTTGAAGAGTGCTTGGATTTCACGTGCACCAGGAAGGCCTGCTTGGAGCCTGGCGTCCTGGACGTCCAAAAGCCAGAGGGACCTGTGGGCTTCTCCCAAAACTAAAGCGTGGCCTTTGAATCTGCCCATTTCCTACCCCTGCAGCCAGAGGGCAGAGTTCTGCAGCCCCCTGGGGGGTCTACGCTGGAGGTGACGCTACACGGCGGTGGAGGAAATGCCGAGAGATTTCAGCGTCACTTCTACGGGGAAATGGTCACTAACAGCCAAGGCCTGGAAAAGAAAGGAAGAAACAGCGGAGTTAGGGGGAAGAGGAGGCTGTCTTGGGGGGGGGGCACGCAGAATTAGAGAGTTGGAAGGAACCCCAGCGGTCATCTAGTCCAACCCGCTGTGACGCAGGAGTCACGGTCAAAGCATTCCTGAGAGAGGGCCATCTAACCTCTGCTTAAAAACCTCCAAGGAAGGAGAGTTCAGCACCGTCCAAGGGAGTCCATTCCACTGCTGAACGCTCTTGCTATCAGAATGTTTCTCCTGATGTTGAGTTGGAATCTCCTTTCTGGTAACTTGAAGACATGGGTTCGAGTCCTACCCTCCAGAGCAGGAGAAAACAAGCTTGCTCCATCCTCCATGTGACAGCCCTTGAGTCATTTGAAGATGGCACATCTCCTCTCACCCTCCTCTTTTCCAGGCTGCCAGGTCACTTCTCTGTCTCTTCTGCTCCAGGCTAAACATCCCCAACTCCCTGAACATTCCCCGCTGTTTGGGGTGAATTCGTTTCTTCTAATGCACACACCCTTCTCAACTGCCCTGTTTCAAATGGGACATCCCTAGAAGAACAGAAGCCAGACCTGGCTTCTGGTTGGATCCTGGAATGTCCTGGTTTTTTGGTCCAACAAAAGTCCTTGTCCCAGAGCACTGGGCCAGCAACACTCCTTTTTTCAGTCTGGCACTCTGGCGTGTGTCAGTCGAGTTGTGCCCAAGCACTGGAAGGAAAGTTGCTCATTTGGGGGGGTCTCATGACGGTGGAAAAGACTCCCATCTGTCATCGCTGGTTTAGCTGAGATTCCTGCACTGCAGCAGGTTAGACTAGAGCATTCTTGGGGGTCTCTTCCAACTCGAAGATTACATTATTCTAAGACCAGAGCTCCCCATGCCCAGCCTGGTCGGCAGTCACCATCCCTCCCTCCCCCCCCCACTGGGAAACCCATGAGACTTTTGAAACAGCTGCTCACGTCCTTCTGTTGAAGCTTGAAGGTCTGCTGGAAGTTGTTGACTTTGGCTGAGCCGGGCAGGATGCCGCTTCCGAGTCTGGGGCCCGACGCCACAATCCTGCAAGGCGCCACAAGGGCACAGTTACATTTGGGAACCTGCTCCATAGGATGCGAGGGCAGCCCCCACCCCCACCCCACCCTTAAAGGTAAAGGGACCCCTGACCATTAGGTCCAGTCGTGGCCGACTCTAGGGTTGCGGTGCTCATCTCGCTTTATTGGCTGAGGGAGCCGGCATACAGCTTCTGGGTCATGTGGCCAGCACGACTAAGCCGCTTCTTGCAAACCAGAGCAACGCACGGAAATGCCATTTGGCTTCCCACCAGAGCGGTACCTATTTATCTACTTGCACTTTGACATGCTTTCGAACTGCTAGGTTGGCAGGAGCAGGGACCGAGCAACAGGAGCTCACCCCGTCGCGGGGATTCGAACCACCGACCTTCTGATCGGCAAGCCCAAGAGGCTCAGTGGTTTAGACCACAGCGCCACCTGCATTAACTTTCAGTTAAATATCAGCAAATAATAAAAAAGAACAATGGGATGAATCTGATTGTTGTCGGCGTCCTCCTGTCTCGAGAGACAATGGAGTATGCCTCCGGGGGTGAAGTCGGTAGAGTATGAGACGGTTAATCTCAGGGTTGTGGGTTCAAATTGGGCAAAAGATTCCTGCATTGCAGGGGGTTGGAACTGATGACCCTGGTGGTCCCTTCCATCTCTATGTTTCTATGAGAATCGCAGTGTCTGTTGTGGGTGCAGAGACCAGTCACTCAATACTGCTGTGTTGTTTGTGGCTCTGGGGGGCGGGGGGGAGAGAGAGAAAGAACCTCCGGGCCCTGGCCTCCCGCCACTCACCTGTCGTAGGCACAGTGGGTGCTGGTCACCGTGGTGTCTGCTGTGTCTGGGATGAGCCACTGGAAGGCGCTGTTGGTGCGCAGGCGGATGCGGGGCCAGTCCTCAGGCCGGACGTAGGAGCAGCCAGCGTTGAAGTCTCCCAGGAACAGCATGTCCTGCCAGGAGGAAGAGACAAGCTCAGGAGGCGGTTATGGACCCCAGGAAAGACACGGCTCAGAGTTGAAGCTGACCCATGGGCAAACACACACACACGCATGCCCAATATGAACTGGTCCAGACCCTGCAATCGTCATCTGAGGCCCATCTCCATGTGCCCCTCTCCACAAAAGGTCTGGAGGGTTGGCAACGTAAGAGCAGGCCTTCTCTGTGGTGGCCCCTTGTTGATGCAATGCTCTCCCCAGGGTATTATACACCAGTAAGGTTATATCATCTTATAAAATCTGGAAGTAAGAATTGCTGAAGGAAATGTGGAGTGATGGGAACATACGGTCATATGTGCTGGGATTGTCTGTTAGTTAATGAATTTTGGAAACAGATTGCTATAGAAATATTGGGAATTGTGGGAAGGAACGTGGAAATAACTAAATTAATCGTTCTTATTACCCTGAGTAGTACCGAGTTAAAAACAAAAGAGGAATGCAAATGGGTAAAGTTGATGGTAATTGCAGCCAGACAGGTTATAGCGGTAATTGGAAAAATGCAGAAGAGCTAGGGGTGACCCAATGGAGTAAAAAACTGAATAATATTATAATTTTAGAATACCTAACTGTGAAGATACATAGAATGAAAGGGTTTAAGGTCAGTGCGAAAGAGGAGGATTGGTTTGAGAAGATATTGAATTATTTGAGTAGGTTTGAACAATTTGGGGCAATTAAAATGTTAAAAGTTAAATAAATCTTGTGGAAGGAGGAGTGTTAAGGTATATAGAAGTGTACATATGGTTGATTTGAATATGTTATTGAATATTATTGAACATGTATATTATTGAATATGTATTTTATTGAATATTGTATACCCAATGTATCAGCCGCCTGGTGGGTTTCACTGTTCGTGTTTTGGTGGTTGGTAAAAAATAAAATTAATTTTTTAAAAAAAATGCTCTCCCCAGGGAGGCTTGCCTGAAATGTCTTTAGGCACCAGGCAAAAACATTCCTCTACTCCCAGGCCTTTGGCTAATTAAACCATTTACGGTGGACAGTTCATTACTCTTATGTGTTTGTGCGCTGCCAACAGACAAAAAAAAAATATTATTATACACACACACACATGTCCATGTCCGTTTGTCATGGATGCCTTAGTTGAGATTTCTGCATTGCAGGCGTTTGGACTACATGACCCTCAGGGATCCTTCCAACTGTACAGTTCTATGATTCTATTATTCCTTGATACACTCACACACACATAATTAATTGCCTGCCACCCCAATTTCTGAGGGATGCGAGATCCCAGGGGTTCCAGGCGCTCTCCCAGGGTCCATGGGAATGAGGCACAGTGCAGCCTGTGGTTTCTTTATGATATATGACTTATTTACATATAAGAACCACACCTGAGCCTATGATGGAGGGGTTTGCAGCATTAACATCTCAAGAGGGTCTTGTTTCTCCTATAGCCGCCCACAGACATCAGCCGCCGTGCTCTGACCCTCTGTCCAGCCTGCCGCCTTTACCAGACTGCAACCTTTTTTCTCCAGGTCACATCCCAGCCAATTCTAAAACTCAAAACCCCAGCTTTTGTTCTTTTCACTAACTAACTATGTAATTGCTGGAGGAAGGGGCCCACCCACCAGCCCATCTGCTGTCTGACAGAGCTCTCTTAATGGGCCATTGCCTTCCTTTTCCTCTCCCAGGCTTACGTTTTAACATTTCCCTTCATTAAATTCTAACTCCTACTGGACTGAGGAATTTAGAGGAGTCTGGTACAATGGGAGCCAACTCCTAGGGGCCGAGGTAACTTTGACACCCCCCCCCCCAATAAGATGTCATGATTGATTAATATCTGAAGAAACTTCATAATTAGAACACAACCCAAACTGTACATTTTACAATCACATTCTATTTGTAAACAGTTAAAAAGCCACTAGCGAATTTTGCATCTCCAGACACAACAGCTAGAATCATGAAAATGAAATGAAAGCATCTTTCAGGGCAGTTAAAAAAAATTGGTTTCTTTTCTTTTTCCTATCCGTGTTTAGTCTTTCATCCTCAAACTAAACAAGCTTCAGGTGGGAGGGGGCAAAGTTGCAAAGTTGATGGGCACTGCCATTCAAATGGTGTGCGTGCTCCATGTCATGTGATCAGTTATGTGGGACAGGGCTTACCTGCCCCCCCAAATATTTTATTCAAGTTGGCACCCCTGTCTGCTACCCACAAAATCTTATACCGCATTTTTCACTCCATAAGACGCACCTAGTTATTAGAGGAGGAAAACAAGGAAAAAAATATTCTGAATCACAGCCTCCTCGGGAGGAGAGCGAACCCCGCGGAGGCATGGAAGGCTTTCTTTATCCCCACTTTTTTCTCCCCCTCCCCAAACAGCACAGGCCCCTTTTCCAGCCTCCTCCTCTCCGTCCTTTTCACCCAAACTCCTCAGGCAATGCCTGCAATTTCTCCCTTCACTGCTGCCTCTCCTTTGCCCTTTGCCATGACTCTCCACTTGCGGCAACCTACCTCCTCTCCCTTCGCCCCGCTTCTTGGTCCCCCTCCTCTCCATCCTCTTCCTCCCCTCTTTCGGCAGCTGCCTCTTCTCGCCATCCTCCAGCCAACATCCCCGGAGACATCAGGGGAAAGGGGAGGCCGTTGGCAAAGCCCCTCTCAAAGAGAGCTGCCCAGGAGCGCCAGGCAACGTCACACAGCCTGCCCGCCGCTCCCAAACCTTCTCGGGGCTTCAGGGGAAAGGGGAGGCCGCCGGCACCCTGGAAGGGCGGGGCAACAGCATGTGCCGCACTCGGGCAATTCGGCTCCAGGGACCACACATTTGCTCCATAAGACGCACAGGCATTTCCCCTTACTTTTTAGGAGGGAAAAAGTGTGTCTTATGGAGCGAAAAATACGGTACATATAAGTGGGACTGGGGTCTAATCTCCACAATGCCCCGGATATTTCTCAAGCAACCACCGGTGGCAAGCAAAAGTCACCGCTTTGTGGGGGGGCACTTACATCTGTCCCCCACTTATCTCTCACATCCAGGAAGACGTCGTAGAGGGCGTCTATCTCGGCCACAGCTTCTTCGGGAGCGGCATGCAGAGGCACCAGGATCAGTTCCCCCACCTCTGAGGGAGAAGTCACAGTTAAGAACATCCAAGGAGCATCGCCTGGGTCAGACCCACGGCCCACCCCCTCCAGCATCCCATTCTCCCGGAGGCCAACCACACCCACACCCGGGAAACCAGCAAACAGGATTCGAGCGCCAAAACCCTGTTCCATGGTTTCCAGCAATCGGGATTCAGAAGAATTGCTGCCTCCATCTGGGGACACAGAGTATGGCTTCTCTCCCACCCCCCAGCCTTCTCCTCCCTTCCCCTGGCTGTGCCAGACCTCTTGCCCCTGTTATAAGAAATTTTAAGGTCTTACCTTCCCGCCAGAGTGGTCCCTATTTATCTACTTGCACTTTGACGTGCTTTCGAACTGCTAGGTTGGCAGGAGCAGGGACCGAGCAACGGGAGCTCACCCCGTCACAGGGATTCAAACCTCCGACCTTCCGATCGGCAAGTCCTAGGCTCCGTGGTTTAACCCACAGTGCCACCCCTGTCCCATAGGTCTTAGGTGTATAATAAATGTACCAAGCAAGCAGGTGCATAGATCAGCACAGGAAGACCGACCTGAAACCATTTTGACTCCCAAACTGACCAAATGTTTTCTCTGCAAGGAGGGAGGGGGTCAGGGAGCCTTCCCATTGTCTCAGGAATTTAGTAATCACCATCTCAAAGGGTGACAGACTACCAGGAAAGGCAATCAGATAAGGCATTATCAGATAACCAGGCAGACAGGAAAAACAACAACATTCAAATTTCTGTTTTAGACCACCTTTTCTGTGATGTATGTATGATGTTTCTGGGGGTGGTCTTGGACCCCAGGGCAGGCAATTTAAAATGTCCATATAAGGACGGGCACACCTTTGTTTGGGGTTCCTCCTCCTTTCCTGTGTGTGAGGGGAGCACCTTGTTGCAACAGATCAATAAAGATCAGGCTAACAAGCTGCTTTGCTTCTCAATATTCTCTGCTTGGCCTCTGTTATTTTCTCCTACCAATAGGGAACTCTATATGGGCTCTATATGGGCTCTTGGATACCCCATAAAGGGAAAAGGGCAGATTTTTATTGTTTACAACACCCCAAAGCCACAATCGGAGTGTGGGATGTAATCCACCGAGAGCAGTCAAATGCAACATTCCTTATTTTCCTAGAGTGGACATGCAAGGGGATGTTTGGTCCAGACAGTCGAAACTTCCTGTTCCACCTGGCCTGAAGCATCCTTTTTGCATGCAACTAGTGAATGGGCATGACCTTTCCAGATCTGGGAAAAGGCCAAGGCATGCTGCCACTCTCTCTCTCTTTTCCATCTTCTTTTCGTCCTGCAAACTTCCTGGAATGAACTCCTGGCTGCCAGCCAAGCAGTCCTCCAGGTCATCTCCATTATGGGATAAACCTGTTTATATACGTTTGAAACTTTAAGCCTTAATCCTGCCTTCAGGGATCACCCTGTGCTCTGCTGATCGTAAGCAAACTTTCTTCTTATTGCTTCTTTATTGCTTTTGGACAAGCCATAAAATTATTAGCAGGGGAAAAAAATTATTAGCAGGGAATAAAAATTATAATGAATGATTTTAGAGTATTGTGTTGTGTTGTACTGTTGTACTGTTTTATTGTTGTTAGCTGCCCTGAGCCCAGCTTCGGCTGGGGAGGGCGGGATATAAATAAAATTTATTATTATTATTATTATTATTATTATTATTAATAATAATAATAATAATAATAATAATAATAATAATAAAATTAAAGCATTCAAAAAACCAAAAAACCACAAATAAACTAAAAATACATTAGCATGCTGGATATCTTGGCAGACTTGCCAAGAACATAAAGTCCCGACCAGAGAAGAATGGCAGATCAAGTTGATGGATTATGCCGAAATGGCAAAAATTACCAGAACAATCAAAAATCAGGAAGACCAAAATTTTAACAAAGAATGGGGAAATTTTATAATTTATCTTAAAAACCATTGTAAACAGTTAAAATTGTTAGTAGGATTGGAATAACACTTGTAGTTTAATGGTGAATTTTGGATATAATGGAGATGTGCAAGATTTGGATTATTATAAAGGATGCAGGAGGGGATGATTAATAATAGGACCCACAAAAAGAAGGAGGGAAGTCCAGGAGATTCTATGGAATCTTCTCTATATGTTGCAAGTTGGATATGTGATCGTAGAACTGTAATTTGAAAAACCAAATGAATAAATTTTTAAAAAACAAAAAAAGTTTTCAGCAGGTGCTGAAAAGAGTGCAGCAAAGCCGCCTGCCTGATATCAAGAGGCAAGGAGTTCCAAAGGGTAGATTCCACCTCATTGAAAGACTGATTTCTTGCAGATGAGGAACGAGCGTTATGTGGCAGGGCCAGTTTCTCCTCTCCCTGGGTTGCCCTGTCGCCTGCATCAGCTGAGAGGGGGAGGCGGGGGCTGCTTACGCGTCTGAGGTGCCCCAAATTTCACAATGAAGGGCTCCCGACTGAAGGTGTCGTTCCCGCAGGGCTCACAGCCGTCGTCATAATAGTAGCTGTCCAGGAGAATGACGTTGTCCTCCCTGTGTGGAGAGAAGGAGGAGGAGAGAGGCAGAGCCTTGCTTGGGTCCCTTGCAAGTGATGGGTCAGAGACTGTGGACACCAAGGGCAGAAGGTGACAGTTTGCAACAAAGTCTGGGAGAGGCACCCAAGGCATTTCCACGTCCTGGGAGACCTGTGCCAACTTAAGGGCGAACAAATACATCATGGCACGAGAGTTCACGCATTACAGCAGCTAACGAGGGTGGAAGTGAAACATCTCAATGGTGGGCTGGGAAGTCATTTTCAAATTAGAATTAAAGTGATGTTGAATTCGTTTAAAAAACTGAAAAGCAATAAAAATTAATTGGCAAAAAAGAGAGATTTCACACTCCACTGCACCAGAGTCCTAGTTATCCCGGGTTCCTGGTACACACACAGTTGGGGCTGGAGGTGGGTGTTATTTTTATTATTAATTTGTTCCCTCCCTTCACCCTAAGGTCCCAGGGTGCGTTACAACATTGCAAGGCAACATCACACCAAAATGTTAGAAAACAGGTTAAAACTTTATGTTGCAGCCTTTTAAGTTCATTTGCTCCCAGATGGGTACCAGCCAGTTGCAAAGTGTTCTGGGAGGCAAACACAAAATATGTAATTACAGTGCAATTCCACCTCATGTGGGGATTCGGTTCTATGGGTTCCACATATATGCAAAAGTTTGCACATTCAAGCATCCTCATGCGAGCGCCCTGTGGCTTCTGGAGGCGGCAGGTGAGAGTTTCTCACCCCACCCTGGCCAAGCGAGGCAGAGAGCTAAAAAGGTATTCTTCCACAGGGAAAGCCCGCTACGAAAATAACTTTTGAGCTCTCTTCCTTGCTTGCATTTAACGTGTGGGATTTAAACCAGACGGCCTTCAACCACGTATGGTTGAAAATGTGTGAGTTAAATGCACATTAATAGCCATCGTGCTTTGTAACTGCCTGTATTTTCCTGCAATGCCTTTCCTTATCTTTTCAGTTCCTCACCACCCGCAATGTAAAGCTATCTACCTGCCACTCAGGACCCCACGTCCTGCATCTGATGCAAGTTTCTGCCATAACACTTTAGTTGTTGTTAAGGTGCTGCACAGGACTGTTTTGCTGCTAAAGTTGTGGGTTGCTGTTAAGTTGTGGGTGAATGTATCAGACGACACAGCAATTCTTCAAACATCTCTTGTTTATTCACAGACCCAGAACAGAACTGAGCTGAAGGGTTCAGCCAGCCTGCTTATATAGAGCTCCACTACCACACAACAGTCACCACTTTCTGTAACTATCCAATCACTGAGCGTCACTTTCAATCCCTTATTTGCATATGTGGACCTGAGTGAAAACTATCTACAGTATCCCCCTGCTGGCCCAGGGTGGGAACTTCACTACATAACAGTTGCTGCTGCCCCTCTGGAAATCTCCCCTCCAGTGATGCTGCTGCCCCCCTCACATTACATCCTGGGCTCTGCTTGAGGCTCTCACCTGTAAACAAAGAGGTATTGCTCCTTGTAGCTGTTGCGACCCAAAGGCTTGCTGACCACATAGCTGTATGGATGCGGTGAGGCCCTAAAAGGGAAGATTAGCAATGAAATATATTCAATTTGCCTGACTCTAGACAAATGCAGGAAGAATGGAGAAAGTGGGTTGGTAATCTGTGGTGTTGCCTCTTGCTCCAAGAGCTGCCATCTCACTCATCCCAACAGCTGCTGTAATGTCTCCCTTTTAGGGTGTGCGGTTGCTGTGGCAAAATTCCTAGGGTTTTTCTTTTCCCGGAGAAAAAGGGACTTTGCCAGGACTTGTCATCCTTACCACCCTCCCAGTCTCCCCCAACCCTGGAGTGCTTTGATCGAATAAGTTTTGATTGCACCTAAAAGCCACCCAATTTCCAGATACCCTTTTTTCAAAAAACCTCACTGGTTCAGTTGGTTCATCAGCTTTTTCACTGCGCTCAGGTCAGCATCTCGGACCTCCTGGATGAGGGTGATGTCATACAAGAACAAAATCTGTAAGGAGGCAGAGCAGAGAGAATTTCACCAGCTTCAGGACTCCGGCTTGGATGAATGTGAGGAGCTGGATGCGGAAAAAGAGAAGGTGAGCAGCGAGGAAAGGTGGGAATGTTCTGGTATGTTGTGGGTTTGTGGCGGGTCAGTCTAGATGATGCCCTGAGTCCCTTCTAGTTCTGTACCCAGTGAGGTTAAAAGCTGACAAGAAGAGTTTGATGAACTAGTTAGACCAGTTGCTTTGTAAGACAGTGGCCTTAGCATCCCAAAAAGAGTGAGCTGGATTGCAAGAGCTACGTACAAGTAAATGATGGTGCCCTCCAGGAGGCTTCCCCCTCCCTCACCTAAATGGTAGATACAAGGTAAAAGGTGAAGGACCCCTGGATGGTTAAGCCCAGTCAAAGGCGACTGGGGGGTTGTGGCGCTCATCTTGCTTTCAGGCCTAGGGAGCCGGCGTTTGTCCACAGACAGCTTTCCAGGTCATGTGGCCAGCATGACTAAACCACTTCTGTTGCAAAGGGACACAGTGACGGAAACCAGAGCGCACAGAAACGCCATTTACCTTCTCACCACAGCAGTACCTATTTATCTACTTGCACTAATGTGCTTTCAAACTGCTAACTTGGCAGGAGCTGGGACTGAGCAATGGGAGCTCACTCCGTCTCGGGGATTCAAACTGCTGACCTTCCGATCAGCAAGCCCAAGAGGCTCAGTGGTTTAGAGCACAGCGCCACCCACGTCCCTTTCAGGCTGAGCAAGCTGGCGTTTGTCAACAGACAGCTTTCCGGGTTGTAGATAGAGGAACAATAGCCAGGTAAGTGTGAGCAGAAAGCAGGCTGACTTGTTTGCCCTGTGCTGGATCCAAAGCTGTGATTAATGGAGAAGCAAGATCTGTTGGGGTGTTAATGCTGCGATCCCCTATACTCAAGCTCAAATAAAACCATACAGTATGTCCTAAAGACACCACCATCTCCACTGACTTTCGTTCCAAGGAAAGGGAACCCTGAATAAGTGCCAGGAGCCCCTGGATTCTTTCACTGCCAAGAGATTGGGGTGGCAAGTGACAGCTATCTTCTATGAACATAGAAAATGAGATTGTTGGGGACCATAAACCCCAGCCTGATTGCTAACAGTGAGTGCGGAAAGTTTCCAAGGGTCCATGGAGCATGTCTGCACAATGTGAAGCTGTTAAGATTGCTTCTTTGGAGGAGCTCAGCCGAAAGCGTTTGAACGAGGACCCCTGGAATAATTGTCTCCCCTTGGAGGTCAGATGGACTCACGCTGACGATGAAGTCTGTGACGGTCTGATTGGACAGCTTGCTGTCTCCAAAGGTTCTGATGTTGAAAGCACCGACCCTCAAGCAGAGGGTGGGCTGCAGGAGGTGGGCGGCCATGCTAAGGAAGACCAGCAGAGGCACTGATGTCATGGTCCTTCTCCTGCGCAGAGAGAGATGCAATCCTGCGGGTTAGAACCTTTGGTAGGAGGAGAAGCAGATCTCCCTTCCTTCAACTCCTGCCTTCTGCCAGAACTTTGCTGTGCCTCAAAATTCTAAATTAATTCCGGAACCGGAGTGTATGCGGTTGGCCACAGCTGCCAGTGCCTTCACAGTTCACTGAGGTCTTCCCTCTCCCCCAACACCCCATATTCCTGATATTCTGCACGCCCTACAAAAAAAGAAATCTGGGTGTGATTGTACATTCTGGAGACACCTTGGGTCTTTCACTGTGGAGCCTTCACAGCTCCAGAGCAGGTGCTCTTGCACATCAGCAGAACGCAAACGGAATCTCGATTTACCTGCCCATACATTTGGACCGCTGTTGCTTCTACAGTGCTTTGCTAAATCGCATGGTGTGTGTGCACTGATAATGATGAGGGAAGGAAAAGGCAGAGATGAACAGCTGGTGCCAAACTGCACAGCCTGAGCACTCAATGAAAAATTGGGGAGGTGGGGAATTAAATGGAGGGCTCCTAGTGTGTTGGCACTGGTTTGGGAATGAGACAGACTGATGAAGATGATGGACTATGCCAAAATGGCGAAATTGACCGGGAGAGACCAGGATGAGAAGAAGTTTAGGAGAAAATGGGGGGGGGAATGTATAGTTCATTTAAAAGAACATTGTAAACAGTTAAAAACTTTGGCAGGATTAGAGTAATACTTGTAAAAGACAAAATATAACAGAAAAGTTAATAATAGATACAATAAATTGGAAGAAAAGGGATAAGTTGAATAAAAGGGGATGGACAAGGGAAACCAGAAAGGGGAAGGGAGGAGTCAAGGGATTCTGAGAATCCTAAATGTAAAGGTAATTGAAATTTCTTATGTAAAATTTAATAAAAAATATTTTTTTATCTTTCTTTTTAAAAGGGAATGAGACTGACTGGGGAATTGGGAATGCCAAAATCCAGGGAGAAAGGCAGGTGATAAATTTGAATGCATCCCTCCTTATACACACAGCACACACAAACCCAGGTATCTGTCAGAGGAAAACAATTCTGCCTGCTTGGAGTGAGGCACAGACACAAAGACAATAAGCAGAGTGAGCCATTTTCATGGGGATCACAGGCAGGTCATCCACCCCCCCCCCCCAGTATGTCTGAAACACTAAGCTTAGAAATAGATATACCCTCCCTAGATCCTAGAATGAAGACGTTCACATTGCACTATGCCACCAACCTGTACCTGTTTCTTTATCACAGGGCATCTGTGGAAATGGAAGGGAAACTGCCAAAATACAATAGAAGCAGAAACCGCAAGGTCCGGTTTCTGTGTCAACTGGCTCCCAAAGGCCGGCGAAAGAGCTCCAAGAGGCAGGAGAGTGGCTACAAATTCTGTTCCCACCAAAACTTTAGAGAGGAAACTGGGCAGGTGCAAAAGGAGGGAGCCCTCCCGCTGCCCTGACCCTCCGACAGGACCCTGCTCTCAGCCCCCCAGACCCTTCCAAGCTGGATGCTCTTACATGTTTCCGGAAGGTTGTGGCCCGTTTTCCAACCTGCTGGAGCTGACTTGGGTCTCTGCGTTCTTCCTCCTGGCTCACTTCAGCGAAGGTCACCTTTTCCTGGTGAAAGACATTATTGTTTCTTGGCTGGGGGCGGGGGAAGGCTTCGGCTAATTCCTCTTTCTCCCCTTGGGTCCCTTGTGTTTTCCACGGGACCAGAGCCACTCCTGGGCCAGGGCCATAAATTGTGAGGTGGGGGGGCACTCTTGCACAGAACCTTTCCTTTTTCCTTCCTTCTTTGTCCCCTCTGAATAAAGGGGTCGTAAACCCCTGTGTCAGACAGAATAGGGAGAGGCAGACGTGGTTGCGATCCAGGAAGGCAGGAAGGTCAAGACGATGCCCAAAAAATCAAGGACTTTGCTTGCAAGCCCCGAGCCTTTTGTGCTGGGCCCCACATCTTCTGCCCCAAATTTTCTTGTCCCCTTACAACACACACACACCCCCTTGTACTTTTCTCACAGGGCAGTTGGGCTATGAAGCGCTGTGCCAGTGAGCTACCCCACCCAGCCGCCCACTGACTTAATTTTCTCAGAAAGCTAAATTTGCACAAACTGTAAGCAGGTGTGCACCATATGCCCAGAGCTTTGCCCCCAAAGGACTTAGCAATGTCCCTGATGCTGGGAATGGCTGGCTCTCATCCACAGCCATGGTGTGTCCTTCTGTTGCTGTATATTATCTGCATCAAGGAAGTCTTGCCCTCAAAGAAAACTGAAATCCAAGTGGATGACAGATTGCATTGGGTCTCTTTACCTTTGCCATTCCCGATCGTTTGGAGATGGTCCATGCACCCGCGCTTTCTTAAAACACTTCACAGCCGCGACCTTGCCAGCTGTTTACTTAGTATTATATTTGTACAGGTGTATGGGAGACATATGGCCACTTTCCGAGGAGGAAAAGTAGTAGCTGGGGACAGTGTGGGGCTTTTATTGTTGTTTCTCAAAATCGCTCTTCTTGAAGCAGATAAGAGTCACAATGGAAGTTTCCACAAACACAGCCAGCATTCCGTCTGGCTGCAGAAACATCACCCAGCTGATACTGGACACCAAGAATAGCCCAAATAAATTGGTTTGCACTTCAAAAACTAGCATTCAAGTAGACCTGCACAAAGGTGAACGCCCCTGGAAGGGTGTGTTCAGGGAAATAAAAGCAATAATGGGCAAAATGTGATCAAATGTCCAAAGTTGGCATTACTTACCCTTTATTCGGGAGATAATACTGTTATGAATTTGGGAGTGCCAGACTCCTCTAATCCCTGGATCTAGCAAGTTTTAAAATCTAATTAAAGCTAATAAAGCTAGGGAACCAGGCAGAGGGCCTTCTCAGTAGTGATGCCCACACTGTGGAATGCCCTCCCATCAGATATCAAGGTGATACAGTCGTACCTTGGTTGTTGAATGCCTTGGTACTCATACATTTCGGCTCTCAAACGATCGAAACCCAGAAGTGAGTGTTCTGGTTTTTAACGTTCTTTTGGAATCTGAACGTCCGATGCGGCTTCTGCTATTGTTTCTGGCATGCCTGCACAATTGGAAGCCAATTGGAAGCTGTGCCTTGGTTTCCGAACGTTTCAGAAGTTGAATGGACTTCCAGAACACATTCTGTTTGAAAATCAAGGTATGACTGTATAACCTTAGAAGACATCTGAAGGCAGCCCTGTATAGGGAAGCTTTTTAAGGGTTAATGTTTTATATATGTTGGAAGCCCGGTCAAGAGTGGCTGGGGCACCCTAGTCAGATGGGCAGGGTACAAACAAACAAACAAACAAACAAACAAACATTATTTCTTCTTCCTGCGTTGGGGTGATTGCCTGGGTGATGGGCCATTAGGAGAACAAAGGATCAAGGGGGATCGGGGCGAGACCGCAAATGGGTGGCCCCCTCCCCCAACAGATAAAGTCAGGGTTCAATATCAGTTCAGGCTTCAGGGCGCCCCAGATGAAGGTCTGCCACTGGACAGTTCTGGGCTTGAAGCCCAGCCGCACAGCTGTATCAAACGCAGCAAAGTGACCCTTACCTGTGTGGAGCTTGAGAAAGCAGCAGGATTCTCATGCCACGCATTGTAATGTGCAAGCGGGCTAAATGCACAGGCTTTGCCATGCTGTATGCAGAGCTCGAGTCCCTCCAACGTGACCTGCTGCATCCAGGGCCCAGGGGCTGCCAACTTGGCACCCTCCAGAGGCCGTTGGGTTTTTTGACTACCTGCCATTCTGTGCAGCTTCACACAGAGTCAATTAAGCGTTGGCCAAAAGCTAAGGTGACTGAGCAGAGAGGAGTTATTCTGCCTGGAGATATGAGACCTTGGATACAGCTCTACCATTGTGATTGAGGTCTCACACAGGCATGATGACTTATGACCTTACTGAATGGAGTGTGTGTTGGTCAGTGTGGTGTTGTACTGTGGAGAGTGTATTAAGTTATGGTCTGTGTGTGGGGTGTAGGAACTGCACGGCCGGGGGGGGGGGAAACAATGCTGTCCAGGGTTGTAAAGACTGCAGAGAGAATAACTGGGTGCACTCTTCCCACCTTGGATCAAATCTATGCTTCCAGGTGCCGTAAGAAAGCTGCAGATATAGTGCAGGATAGTACGCACCCCGGAAATGATCTCTTTCAGCTTCTGCCTTCTGGAAGAAGGTACAGGGGTATAAAGACCAGGACTAGCCACCTGAGAAACAGTTTCTACCCAAATGCAATTCTGGTTTTAAATGCAGTATAAGGAGTCTCTATAGTATATTGTATTTTAAAATGGGGTTTCAGAGCTTTTAGGGGTTTTTGAATGTCTTATGTAGATTTTTCAATTTCATTGTTCTGTATGGGACAATGACAATAAAGATATCGTATCGTATCGTACTGAGAGTTGCTTGGAGTTTGTTAAGAGAGAGCTGTTCTTGTATATAGTAACTTGAGGAAGTCTGCTGTAAATAATAAACACCTCTAAGTAACCAAGTTACTGGTAGCAGCGTTTTGTTCCTACTTCGTCCATCCTGCCTGCAACTGATTGCTTTCTGGAACTCTGTGTATGCTCTGCTAAGGTCCCGCAACAGGTCAAAGTTGGTGCAACACCAATAGCTCGAGTCCCTCCAACGTGGCCTGTTTGCAAGGAGCACAGAGCTGCCCCAGAAGTGTGCCTGGGTTTGCATCTGTTCCATCCACCCCTAATGCATCCAGGGCCCAGGGGCTGCCAACTTGGCACCCTCCAGAGGCCGTTGGGACTCCCATCAGCCCAGGGCAGGGCCAACAGTCAGGGATGAGGAGAGTTGTAGTTCAGCAACAGCTGGAGAGCACCGCATTGGCCACCTCTGTGACCTAGGACCCGTGCAGAAGGCTTCTTCCCAGGCCCAGCTGGGCTGTTGGCTGCAGCATTTTATTTGCATCCCTTTATCGCCAAGGATTTATTCTGGCCTTGAAAGGCACCTGTGCAGCTTTTGAGCTGGCGCTGCAAAGCACGAAGGGTGGACCTGAACGTGTCTCTGTGCCCCTGCATGCAGCTCTGGCCTGTTATTTTGGCAAGGCTGAAAGGCCAAACAGCCACAAAGGGATCCTTTGACGGACTGTACCCCCTTGAGTCAGATCTGCGCCCCCCTCATTCCTACTGCCCTGGTCAGTGCTATCATCTCTCCTCAGTCTTGTGTCCTCCAACATCAGGGTTCAAACAAGGTACCAATGATCTCCACTGGATTTTTTTTTTTGCTTCTGTTTGAGAGGCAACGGAGGGCGCCTCAAACTGCTGCATTAGCAGCACCAGTGATTTCTCGGGGGTGCAGACCTGGACCGTGTGTCTAGAGGTCCTGGACTGCCCATATGACAAGACCCCCCCCCCAGCCTCGCTGATGTGGTCCAAAGGAAAGCAGAGCATGACGCTTGGCACCTGCTGAGCAGCAAGAGTTGATGGAAGGAGGCATAGCGGGCACCATCCAACTGTCTTAGGGACCCTGGATTTGTGAGAGACTTACTCCTTAGTCTTTCCCCCCTTCTTATCACACTGGATTATTTTACCAACGTGATAATAAGAGAGAGAGCAAATAAAAAGTAAAGACGGTCATGTTAGTCCATATGAAGAAGGGGGGAAATATGCCAAAATCCAGAATTGGGCAACTCGGTTGTCATAAAATCCCAACCCAAATGCTACAAAAGAGTGACAAACTTTCAGGTTATGTAGATCTCCTCATCAGGGCAAAATGTTACAGCTCCTACCTTAAGTAATATCTGGCCTGGAAAAAAACCCTTGCCATTATTTTGAGATATCGTGGTTTGGTCCACATAAAGGGGCAGTACTGTATTGATCAATTGTGAATTTCTGGAGCAAAAACAATAGGCATGAAGATAAAGCTCTCTGAGCCTGCTCACCGAAAGCTCGTTTTGCATGACACTGAACGGGTGACGCAAAGACTACAAATGAGTGTTGCCTTTCTGGAGAATATAAAACAGTGCTGAAACAGATGGGAGGTGAACAGGGAGGCTTAAAATAAAACAATTAAACAAACAAATGAGAGATGTGGTGAAGGGAACCCTGGCCCTACATAAAAGCAAGTTGTATAAGGTTACCAGATGTCCCTGTTTCCCAGGGACAGTTCCCGGATTTACTAATCAGTCCCCATACAAAATCCACTGAAGTTGAAAAGTGTCCCCGGATTCATTGAAAAAAATCTGGTAACCTTAAATTTGTAGGTTCTGCTCTGGGATGGGGAATGGACTTCCTTTGCTTAACCCCCACACACCTCATTCATCCTGCAGTGTAGCTCATATTTCAATCCCAGCACTGGCTAGGTAGCCTGGAGATGGTTGCTTCATACCTTACAGGGCCCTTGTGATTGTCAAAAATGAGGGCAACTCCCCCCTCATCTCTATGAACCTGGCTTGAAACTCCTAAGAGCCTACTGGATCAGACCAATGGCCCATCTATTCAGCATCCTGGTTAGCCTCAGTGGCCAGCAGGGTCATAGCTAGGGGGTGGTGAGGTGGGGCCCCACCAATGGGCGCAGGTGAGGGGTGCGCAAAATTGGCTCATAAATATGTCTATAAATAAAATTATTGATTGTTGCCTCATAAGAAAAGGCTTTTAATAGAGGGTGAATTGAATGAAGGAGAGGCAGAAAGAAGAGCTACGTAATTTGTCCATGGCTAGGGGGCGTGATCTAGACGGTTCTGCCAGGGGTGCAAGATCACCTGGCTACGGCTCTGGTAGCCAGGCAGATGCCACAATGGGAAGCCCACAAGCAGAATCTGAGCACAAGAACAATTCTTCCCTCCTGTGGTTTCCAGCAACTGGTATTCAGAAACATTCCTCTGGCTAACCATGGAGGCAGAGCGAAGGCATCTGGCATGAATTTGCCCAATCCTCCTTTAAAGCCTTCCAAGTTAGTGGCCATCTCTGCCTCATGTGGGAGGGAGTTCCACAGTTTAACTGTTTGCAGGAAATGGTAGGAAAAAACCTGTAATTTCAAAAGCTGTGCATCGGTAGCTATTGGGGGCTGCGCCAAAGAACACCGGAACAGCCTGGATGACATTGCTGGATGAGCCCAGCATCCCGTTCCTCGCAGTGCCAAAGGGAAACAATTGCCCCCACTCCCCACAAGTGGGATCCGGGCATCTATTGCCCCTTCTCCTGGAGAAAGAATGTACAAGTGGCCACGTGGACAGTTTCGCGAGCAGAGAAACAGCAACTCGGGAGCCCCTTTTAAAGCCATCGACGTCGATGCTCGCCAATGCCACGTCTTCCGGCAGCGAATCCCACGGCTTCACGATGTGCTGCTGCAGGAATTAGTCCCCTGCGCGACCATTCAGCTTCACGCATCTTCAGGCATTCCGACGAGACGGGGACGGGAGACGCGGGCTCGGAAACGTGCCTGCAGCAGCAGCTGCTCCCGAGGGGCGTGGCTCGGACACCAGAACGCGGCGCTGCGCTCGGATTGGGCAGCTTCTGAGCCGCCCCGGCGAATGGCGACCGCCGCCCCGCCCCGAGCCGCCTGAGGGGGCGTGGCCGAAGTGACTGCCACGCCCCCTCCTGCACCGCCCCGGGCAGCCAGTAGGCAGCGCTGCGCTCGGATTGGTCAGTTTCTGAGCCGAGCCTGCCAATGGCCGCCGCAGCCGCCGCCGCGTTAGGCCGTCCTTCTTGGCCCTCACCGGCCGCCGTCCCTGTCCTGCCTCGGCGGCAGCAGCGGCCCGAAGATGGCGGCCTGAGGCGCCTGCGGAGGAGCTGCTCCTGGGGCGGGAGGCGGGCGAAGAGGTGAGGCCGCTGCCGCCCGGGACGGCGCGACCCTTCCCGCCGCCCTAGCCGCTGGGGTGGCGTGTCAGGACGGGTCCTGTGCACGTGTGAACAGAACACCCGTGTTGGGCGGGGTCGAGTCAGGGCAGAAAGTCCCGCGTTCCGGTTCTCGAGCATCTCCGGTCAGGGCTGTCAGGAGGGAAACCAGTCGGGCCGCGTAGGCCAGACTGCCCAGTTTAGCGTCCTGCTGGCGGGGCTTGTGGTCCAGCAACGTCTGGCAGTTGCCCGGTGGGAGAAGATAGAAGGGGGGCAGTGAGGGAGAAATAAGGGCGACGACCGGGCTGCATTTAATGCAGTTTTCTGGATGTGCTTCATAGATCTTTCATTCTATGTATATGGCTTTAATTTTATTAATTTTTAATTATTATTATTTTATTCCCCAAGCTCTGTGTTTTAGATGTTCCTATTTTATCTGCAAGCTGCCTTGAATCCCTGTCAGGGGAAAATGCATAAATAAATATAATGATAATAAATAAGGTCCCTGTAATCCTCTGCGCTGGTGGATTTATAGGGTTCCCCTGCATTGTTAACTGAGAAGGGTACTTTTGAACATGCTTACAAACAATGAATTGGTGGTGTTGAATTCTCGTATAGGTCTGTGGTGTTTCTTCCTTTCTCCTGCTCCCCAGTTAAAGTCAGTGGAGGCCTGGCCCATTAGAGAGGGGGCCATCAACCTCTGAAGACCTTAATTGGCAGTACCCTCAAAAAGCAGTAGCAGACTCTGAGCCTTCATTAAAAATATAAAAAAGTCTCTAGCCCTTCTAGAAAGTTATGAAGCATAATGTGCACTTTTTAAAGCAGGTTATGTTAAATGACCAGCCTGGCTGTTCCTGTCAGTGATTTTTGCCAATAAGTGAAGTCAGAGCTGTGATAGATAAGTAAGTTGTTTGGACACTACATAATGGGAATTGCTGGGATTCCAACAGGGCCGTATTTATAAAGAAGTAGTTGGAGCAATTGCACCAACGAAAGGCCCCAGACTCTGAGCGTTCATTTCAAAAAAGGAAGTCTCTAGCTCTTCGAGAAAGAAAGTTGTGAAGCATAACGTGTGGACCTCCTCTTGCAGGAAAACCATGAGTGACATCCGCCACTCGCTGCTCCGCCGGGATGCCCTGAGCGCCGCCAAGGAAGTGCTCTACCACTTGGACATCTACTTCAGCAGCCAGCTGCAGAACGTGCCGCTCCCCATTGTGGACAAAGGCCCCATCGAGCTACTGGAGGAGTTCATCTTCCAGGTTCCCAAGGAGCGCAACTCCCCACCTAAAGTAGGTCGTCTGACATCAAGCCCCATCAAGTCCCACGTAGCCAACATTGCTCCTCTCCATCTGGGGCCTCGTATTTGCCTTTGGGAGCCACCCTTGAGGAAATCTCTCTGCCCTCCCATGTGGGGCTGGAGTCTGATTAGAAAAGTGGTGGGGAACATCTAGGCCTGCAAACTCTGCTTGAGGTCAAGCAGGGTCACAAAGGTGAAATCAGGTGATTGACAGGTGTGCAACCTGCTCATCTGTCAAAGTGCCTTGCAGGGGATGGGGATGAGGGAGAACAACATCTGTCCTGCTGGCTGGATCCTGTTTCTTTAAAATTTATTTATAAAAATAATTGTATAGTGCTATATCATAAAAAGATAGCGAGTGCCATTGCTGAGGGGGGCCTCATTGAGATGGAGGGGGCACCATTAGTTACTCTTCAAGGTTTCTTGATTGTCAGTCAGACTAGGTAGGTCATTGATCTGACTGAGTAGCTCCAAGGTTATTGTGTGAAAATAAGATAGGGAAGATTTCAAGCTGTGGCCCTCCAGGTATTTTGGATGACATCTTCCATAATCCCTGGCCATCCAGAGAGATCCTGGAATTACTGGCCGGCTATCTTAACATTTGTCCCAGGAAAACTGGTGGGTAGTATTTTTAAAACATGAAATAGCCAAACAAATGTCTTTGGTCAAGATACACATATGAAAACAGTCTTCTTGTTTTCTTTGATGCTATAATGCCAGCCTGGGTGATGAATGGGATGTGGTTGGAAAGGACCCTCCTGCGGAGGGGGGGGATTATTTGGCCTTGGCTCATAGATGGCCCCTCTTTTCTTTCTCTTTCTTTCAGAGGCTGAACTCACTGCAGGAGCTTCAGTTACTGGAGATCATGTGCAATTATTTCCAGGAGCAAAGCAAGGACTCTGTCCGGCAGATCCTTTTCTCCTCCCTTTTCAGCCCGCAAGGGAATAAGACAGATGACAGCAGAATGGCCTTGCTGGGGAAACTTGTCTCGATGGCGGTAGCTGTGTGTAGAGTGCCTGTCCTGGAATGTGCAGCTTCATGGCTGCAGGTGAGAGTTTACCCCAGGTGCAGGGACCTTGCCTTCCCTCCCAGAGGAGCTTCCAGGCAGTGACCAGACCTAGACCTGCTTCACTTCAGCAAGGGGGCTGCTTTTCCACCTGCTGGGGGTGGGGGCGGCATCAGATTGGGCAGGGCTGAATTTTACCCCACCCTGCTGGTGAATATGCAGAAACAGGAGATAGAATAGCCTGCTTGTCCAGGTCACATCTTGCTCAGCATTCCTCATACAGTGGTACCTCGGGTTAAGTACTTAATTCGTTCCGGAGGTCCGTTCTTAACCTGAAGCACCACTTTAGCTAATGGGGCCTCCTGTTGCTGCTGCGCCGCTGGAGCACAATTTCTGTTCTCATCCTGAAGCAAAGTTCTTAAGCCGACGTACTATTTCTGGGTTAGCGGAGTCTGTAACCTAAAGCGTATGTAACCTGAAGCGTATGTAACCCGAGGTACCACTGTATTGCTCTTGTAAAGCTACAAAACCAGTGCTCTTATTCCGTGATAGGTAGGCTCATTCAGGAGGCTTTGGGGGCCGTGGGTCCTTTAGCTCTTCATCTTCAAGGCTATCAACAAGCTCGGGTCGCCGCCTGCATCACTCCCACTGGCGCCTTCGTGCAGCATCCTATGCTTTGCTGGAGCCAGGCTGTGTGTGGCTTCGTCGGTGCTGCTCCCCAACCCCCCAGTTTCTCATGGTGGCTAATCATGTGTCTCTTTTGCAGCGGACGCCAGCAATCTACTGCGTGCGGCTGGCCCAAGCCTTGGTTGATGACTACTGCAGTCTAGTGCCAGGCTCCGTCCAGACCCTGAAGCAGATCTTCAGTGCCAGCCCTCGCTTCTGCTGCCAGTTCATCACATCGGTCACCATGCTGTACGACATGTCCTCAGGTAGGTTCCTCCAAGTGAAGCTCCTGAAGCTGCCCAGTGCCATTTGGAAAAGCACAAGAACGCTACACAAAGATGTGTCATGTTCCACACATCCGGGTGTTAAGGTTGCAACAGATTGTGGTGGCCTGAATCGGTGTGTGTGCAACTTTACTCCAGGGCAGGGCCAGAGTCGGAGACTACGATGTGTATGATTGACTCTCCAGGTATTTTCAGTGCTGCTTTGTAGTCATCTTCCTCTTCCCCTTTGCTTGGTATGTTTGATGGATTCTTGTCATAGCACTTGTTTTTAAGCTCTGTGTCATTTAGATTTTATCTCCTTGACTTTTGTTCTTGGTAGTGCAGTTGCTGTGTTTATGGGTCCTAAATGTTGTGAGCTGCCTTGGCCCTTTTGTCGAAAGGAGGGATACAGATGTTTTAAACAATCTGCTATATATTTTGGAAAGCTGTTTCTTTGTTTGTTCACAGTGCATTCGGATGTTTCTTTAGACATCGGAACCAAATTTTACATGAGACCAAGGGGCAGGTTTTTGTGTCTGTTTGGATACAATGAGACATCATTTTGAATCCAGATGGCAGACTGAACCTTTGAAAGCTGCATATTTTGGGTTCCTTTGAATTCCCAGCCTATGTTGGGAGGCTGCTGGTTCTAAAATAAACATGAAAACACTTGAGCAACTATGTTGGGAAGAGACAGAGACAGGAAGTCCTGGCTGCCTGGCCCCCCTGCCCTTGATCTGCTGCACCCCCTCTCCAAGCAGCCTGCAGCCCACTCTTGGGTGTGGGAGGCTCTGGTTCCAGGGCCAAGCATTGGCAAGCCCCAGCTGCTATTTCCAGTCCCGCCATTTCTATGGTCTCCAAAGCGGGCTTCCCCTTCTTTTCCAGATGACCTCATCCCGCCTCCGGACCTGCTGGAAATGGTCGTGTCTTGGATCTTTGAGGACCCCCGCTTGATCCTCATCACCTTCCTAAACACGCCGATCGCAGCCAGCCTGCCCATTGGGTTCTTGGAGCTCACCCCACTCAGTGGCCTAATCCGCTGGTGCGTGAAAGCTCCGCTGGCTTACAAACGGAGGAAGCCCCCCGTCTCCAACGGCCACCCGGGGGGAAAGCTTGCCAAGGACCCGGCTGCCGCCTTGGACAAGGGCTGCCAGCCCTTGTACTCCAAGCTGCACCTCAGCGTCCTCCAGGTCCTGATAATGCTGCAGGGGCACCTGACGGAGAAGAACCTGTACGGGCGCCTGGGGCTGGTGCCCTTCGACCACGTGGTGGCTCTCGTGGAGGAAATGAGCAGGCTCTCCGATGAACTCAACCCCCTCAATGCCACCAAGGAGACGGAGCTGGCTCTTGACCGGCTGGCCCAGGCCTTGCAAGTGGCCATGGCGTCTGGAGCGCTGCTGTGCACGAGAGGTAGGCGCTGGGGGCAACCACCAGTGAGCCCATGCAAGCCGGGAGAAGACTGTGCCGAGGCAAGGTGGGGGGTGCGGGGAAGTAGCAGGGAGGTGGGGAGGAGACTTTGGGCATGAGAGGAGCTGAACAGAGAGATAATAGAAGCTGCCTAGGCTGGGTCAGAGTGTTTGTCCATCTGGGCCAGAATTGCCTACTACAGACTTTCCCAGGGTGGTTCCTTCCAGATATTGCTGGGCTCCAACTTCTTCCTCTGCCACCATCCCTTATCATTGGCCAAGGTGGCTCGGAATCTAAATAACCAGAGGGGAAGCAGCACACGGTGGGGAAGCCTGCTCCCAATTTTCAGGATCTTCCCCAATGCTGCCTGCTACTTGATCCTTTCAACTGCAGACGGCGGGGATTGACCCTGGCACTTGTGCAGCGGCTAAGCCCCTGTTCTCTGGCTGTTGCCCACTGTAGCATGAATCCAGCTAAGGTGGAGAGGCTGTTGGCCAGAGGTCACGCTGTCTGCAGTCTGGGGCCTGTGCAGATAAACCGCTGAGCTGGGCTGCCTCCCCCTTTTGCATCAGCCCTGGTTCTCTGTGTGTGATGGTGGGCAACATTTGGGGCACACTTGACCATCTCTCAGCTCCCTGCCCCAATCCCTCCCAAGTGCCCAGGGAGCAGAATGCCATCTGGCTGGGACTCACTCCTGCCGGAGGAAAGGAAGAACCATCCCCTCCCCTCACCCTTTGAAGAGGTTTTTAATTGCCTGGGCGCTCAGAAGTGGGTAGGAACGTGCAGGCACTGTCATTTTTACAGCTGGCATTTTAACAATTGCATCCTGTGTGTGGTTTTGGTGGGTTTTATGTTGTTAGCTGCCCTGGACAACAATTGGGGAGGAAGGGCAGGCTACACGCTTTGATAGTAAAGAAATACAGTGGACCCTCCGGATACGAACTTAATTCGTTCCGGGGGTCTATACGTACCCCGAAAAGTCCGCATCTAGAGGCACTGCTTCTGCACACACACGCGGGACTCAGCCTGGAAGTATACACTTCCAGGTTTCCCGCATTCGCAACCCGAAAGTTACGTTACCCGAAGGTAACATAATCCGAGGGTCCACTGTACTGTAAAAGTGGATCCCAGCCAGCAACACACCTGCTTCCTCTCCTGCTGATTTATCAGGATTGGGACCAAACATCAGGGGGTCCTGCTCGCTGTTTGACAGCTGACCGGCCTCTGTGGCTCTCCCTAGTGCTCTTGCTCCCCAGTTCTCCTAATCTCTCCACCTCCTCGCTCAGGACAGGAATGTGAATTTCCAGACATGCCTCTCCTGACAGTGGAATCAGACTCCCATGGAAGGACTTCTTTCCTGGAGGTTTTTAAACAGAGGTCGGACCTACCGGGGATTCTTTAGTTGTGATTCTGCTTTGCCTAGGGTTGGAAGAGGTGATCTTTTGGGTCCCTCTCAACCCTATGATTCTGCCACAACAGTTCCACAAAGCGCTTCTCCAGGGTTGCTGTGTTACTGAAGAGCAGCTCTCCACATGAGTCTGGGATGGAGAAGCTGAATGGGAGTTCAGGGCCTCCCCAGGAGAGAGCTTTCTGCTTTGTCTTGCTGTTTCCACCTCCATTTTTTTTCTGTTCTCTCCTTCCAGAGGATCTGCGGACGGTGTGCGCCAGACTGCCACACAACAAGTAAGTCAGTGCTTGTGTTTACAACGGAACTGAAACCGCTGTGCCCATCCTAGAAGTATTGTCCAAGAGACACCCACAAAAGCAGAAAGGTGTAGATTGGCAAGCTGTGCTTCCACAGGAAAGTGAAAATGACAAAAGTGCGGTGGAGCCAACTCTTTCTCCCCCCACCTTACTGTCTGTCTGTGACAAGGACAGCCAGGACTCCGTGCTGCCCTGCTGGCCTTCCATATCAACCCCTGCTTTGCAAATGGCTTGCTTCATTCTAATGGTTCAAGGACACCCCTGTGGGTGCTTGAGTCTTATCTCTGTACATGAAAACCGGGCCATTTTTAGCTGCTTACATAGCCATGGACTGGGTGGAAGTCCTTCCGCTGTGCCCAGTGGTACGTTTGCCAGGAGATTCAAAGGTTTTTCTCCCTCCTAAATTAACACTGGAACTCAGGGACATCCAGTGAAGCTGAATGTTGGAATGTTCAGGGCAGATCAAAGGAGAGCCCTCCTTCACGCAGCACAGATTTAAACTGCGGAACTCCCTCCCACAGGAAGTAGTGATGGCTGCCAACCTTGCTGGCTTTAAAAGAGGATTAGGCAAATTCCTAGAGAACAGGGCTCTCGTTGGCTACTAGTCACAATGGCTTGGCTCTGCCTCCGCAGCTGGAGATAGCAGGGCTTCTGAATTCTGGAAACCTGGGGTTGTGTCTTGTGCACAAATCCTGCTTACCGGGTTTCCCATCTGGTTGGCCACAGTGAGATCAGGATGCTGGACTAGAGGGGCCATGGGCCTGATCCAGTAGGTGCTGCTTCATGTCGCTGTAGAATCCTGTTTCTCAGCAGGTCAGCTGCCTTCACCCACAATTGTCTCTCTGCTTCTTCTTCCTGCAGCCTGCTCCAGCTGGTGATCTCGGGTCCAGTCCAGCAGCCCACCCACGCTGCTTTGCCCCCTGGGTTTTACCCCCCCATCCACACACCCCCTCTGGGGTATCCCACCCATGCAGCCCACCCAGCAATGCCAGCTCACCCAGCTCTCCCAGCTCACCCCGTACAGACATTCATTCCAGGCATGGCGTTTCCTTATCGGCCGATCCGCTAAAGAAACTGGACTTCTCCTTTCTTCAGGGAAAGAGTGTTTTCCACCCATTACAGAGAGAACCAACCATTACTTTTTGCAGGGGGTGGGCAGGGTAGGGCTGTGCAATTCCTCCTCCAAGAGAGACCTTGAAGGCCCTGGGCATTAAGATGCACAGGGGGCTGGTAGTTTTTTTTTAAAAGAAATAATATTGTATGAATGAGGAGGAGACGCAAATCTGACTGGAACAAATGGGATCTTTCTTTTTTACTGTCAACCCAGTATGACGGTTTTATGCAGGAGGGTAAATGTCATGATCTGGTATTCCACTCAGAACATCTGTTTGCAACTCCTTCCTCCCACTCACCCCCTCAAGTGACAAAGTTTGACTGGTTCTTATGCAAGAGAGCCTGGAGAGAACACTTTTGTAAGCTATTTTCTTGGGGTCCTTTTTATGTGAATATGTATGATTTCAGTGCAAGTACATTTTTTTTAAAAAAAAAAGAATTGCAGAATTTTTTTGCTTCAAAGTTAGCAGTCTGTGGCATTTTCTGTAAAAGCAACAACAAAAAAGCAATGATAACTGGCCTTCAATTTCTTTCTCTTACATTATTCAACATGTCTGCAGCTGGCTAGGTGAAACTTGAACCTTCATTGCTCTGTTGCTCTGGTTGGTATCTTTCACTGGGTGAATTTGGGTGAAATGTTTTTTTCAGAAATATTGGTGTCCATCTAACAAATTTCACATGTTTTAAAGCAGAAACTAAATCACATCTTAATACTGTGTGATATTTAATCTTAAATTAACTTCAGACGTTGCTGTTAAGGGGATGTTCAAATCAAGGCAGGTAGGAATGCATTTTTATTTAAAGCATTTTTATCCTGCTCTTCAGCAGAAAAAGACTCAGAGCAACTTACAAATGTCAGTGACGAGACAGTCCCTGGCCTCAGGCTTGCGATCTAAAACACATGGCACAAAAGGAGAAGGTATTGGTTGGGTGGAGGAAAAAAGAAAACTCAGGGGCTAATTTTTTGTTATAGATTTCTTGTAATGACAAGCTGGAATAGAAATACATCAAAGAGAAGAGCCGAAAGTTGCTGGTCTTTCAGCAGAGCTGATGAAGAGGCTCTGCAGCCCTGTTTCCCTCCCTCCCTCAAAGCTGCTGATCGTGGGGGGGGGGGTGTCTTGGTCTAGTCCACTATGAATTGGGGGTGGGGATGGGAGTTGTCTCCTGGGGTTTACAGAAGACATACACAGACCTGCTTTGGACCCTAGGAACTACACACAAGTGCCAATATGTTAATGAGGATGTATTTGAGGAGCTGAATGGTCTTGGCTCAAACAAGGTCTATTTCTTTCTCTTTCAAGCCCTTCTAACTTTCAGAGGAGGATGTAGAGAGGCCTGATGCTTTGACAATCTTCAAAATGTTGCCATTGGCCCGTTTGGTAATGGAGAGCTATAGCGCCACATGTTCCCCAGTGCCTTGTCCACAGACTTCAAGCCAAAAGGCTTGTAACTCTCTTAAATTAACAATGAAGGATCCTGGTGTTTGTGTCCGCCTCCATATTGCCTGCGGCAGAGGGCAGAAAGTCTCTTGTCAAGCCCTCTAATGAGAAATAATCTCTGTCTTAATTTCAAGACACATGAATGATTCAGACTGGCCTTGGTAAGTCTTCCTTGCATTTTGAAAGGGAAGGAACTGATTACTCTGAAATGCAAAATATCTTCTCTAGTTACACATATTTTCCAGTATTTGTCCCTTGGGCCATGTTACTTCTGATTTCCCCGATTTCATCTCAAGGTCATCTTGCCCCTATTTTCTTCTTTGAATTTGGTGTTATTTATTTAGTATTTTATTCTGTTGGAACAAGTTGGACCTCTTGAGCCTCAGTCAGGCAAACAGCAGGCAGATCTACCTTGATTTCTGCAGCTGAGACCCATCTCTGGCTACAAATGCCAAACTGGCTCTAGAAAGCTGAAAGTTCCCCCGAGCTGAAGCGCAGCTGTACTATTGACAATCTTCTCTTCATTTTTGTGGACAGCAGTGATACAGGGCTGCTGAATATGCACCAAGGGGTGTGGACTTCTAAACTGAACAACTAGATTGGTGGCTGCCCTGAATCTTGCCATCTTTTTGTGTAGATAAGCAGCCTAATTCTGTGCAGAAGTAGGGAATTTCAGGAGACTTAGCTATGCTTAATTCTGCATGGGAAGGGGTTGTAACAAATATAGGTGGGGGCATGTGCGTGTCTACTCACAACCAAACACCCGCCCAGACCCAAGCGTGCCCCCCATGCTGGGCAACACTATTGACTTGCATAGCTCTAGAGAAACAGGCACAGGCTGACTTTTCCAAACCCTCAAATTAGTCTCACAGCTTTACTTAACATTCAGTTAACATTTAGAGGGGTCCATTTATCCCCCGGTATGGGTTAAACCACAGAGCCTAGGGCTTGCCAATCAGAAGGTCGGCGGTTCGAATCCACGCAACGGGGTGAGCTCCCGTTGCTCAGTCCCTGCTCCTGCCAACCTAGCAGTTTGAAAGCACATCAAAGTGCAAGTAGATAAATAGGTACTGCTCCAGCGGGAAGGTAAACGGCGTTTCCGTGTGCTGCTCTGGTTCGCCAGAAGCGGCTTAGTCCTGCTGGCCACATGACCTGGAAGCTGTACGCCGGCTCCCTTGGCCAGTAAAGCAAGATGAGTGCCACAACCCCAGAGTTGTCCGCAACTGGTCAGGTGTCCCTTTACCTTTACGGCTTTTCTTAACATTCTCTTATAATCGAAAGAAGCTCTTTAAGAATCTGTCAGGACAAGTTTTTGCAGGTTCACTGTCAGGGAGAGCTCTGCTGGATCTGCCTTGAGGCCCCTTTCAGCCTCCCCTCCCCTGCCTGGCAAACAAGGCAGTCAGTTGCCCTTTGCTGCAACTGGCTTTCAGGGGCACACTTCTTGTGGGTGTGAGAGAGGGCCTCCTTGGTGGTGGCTGCTCCCACACAAGTCAGAAACTCCCCCCCCCCCGGAAGTTAGACTGGCTCTCTCCTTGCTGTCCTTCCGCCAGTTGCCGTTCCAACAGGTTCTTGGTCATGGACTACTTTTACTGAAAGGGCTGGTGCCATGCTAGATTTGGGGGCAGTTATTTGTATGGTCTTAAATAGATTTGATATGTTTGTATATATAGTTTGAATTCAATCAGTGTTCTTTAATTGTCTTTTTAATTATTCCCTGTAGGGGGGGGCACGTGTTTATCTGCCTCCATTTTATCTGTAACCCTCCCTGAGTCCCTTCAGGGGAAAAGGCGGGGTTTAAATAAATATATTATGATGGTGATGCTGCCTGCGGCATGGGAAGTCATCTATATGGGAACTCCCTCCTCCTCCTCTTTCTTTTTTCCTTTCTCCTCCTGTGTTGTATTTTAATCAACTTGTTTTTATTATTGGTTGTTATCCGCCCTGAGCCCGGTCTTGGCTGGGGAGGGCGGGGTATAAATAATTTTTTTTTATTTATTATTACTATACTCCCCCTACCCCTAAGGCCAGCCTGACACCTTTTATGGAAAGCACATAAAACAGGAGAAGATTCCTGCATTGCAGGGGGGTTGGACCAGGTGACCCTCAGGGGGTCTCTCTGTGCTTCCAAGAGGGCAATCTAGGGGTAGACTGCGCCTGAGCAGGGAGGCTCCATCTGGCTAGTAGGCAGCCAAGGACGAGGAGCGGGTGGGGAGGGAGGAGCGCAACTGGGCATGCGCAGAGCGGCCGGCGGGCGGAGCTTCCTTTCCGGCGATGTTTACAGGCAGCCCGACTCCGCTGCCTCGGTGTGCGCGTGCGCGGCCGCAGCGCCTGCCCTCGATGGTGACGGGCAGCCACGTGACGCCGTCCTCCCGCCGCGCGGCCAATGGGGCGCCGCCTTCTTGCGAGGTGGGCCTGACGCCGCTGCCGCTGAGGTATCCGCGCTCGGTCTCCGCCGCCCGCGCCCTCCTCCGGACTCCCTCCCCGGGATGAATTAAGCGAGCCGCGGGCCGACGCCGACGCCGCCTCCGGCCTGGAGCTGGGGCAGCCGCCGCCCCTCCTCAGGTACGCCGCGCCGCCTCGGGGCCCGACCGCGGGGCGGAACTGGGGCCGGGGGAGAAGCGGCGCCGGAGGCCCCGGCCAGGAGGAGGAGGAGGCGGCGGCAGCAGCAGCCCGGCCTTCCCTTCGTGGGAGCCGCCTCCGCGCCCCTGAGAGCAAGGCCCCGCCGCCCGCCCCGGGATTGGGCCCGCGAATGGGCCCTCGGGGGTTACAGGAGAGCAGAAGGGCGCCTGAGGTTAACGATGACCCGCCCTTCGCCCGAAGGTCGCAGCAGCATCGAAGCGAAGTCTTGTAAGCAGCGCGCGCTCGCTCGCGCGCTCACGACACACACAGTATTATTATTATTGTTGCTGTTACTCACTTTCTCGCCAAAGGCAACTCGGAGTAACTTGCAATAATAAAATAATACATTAAATGCACGCCCGATCTCGCCGACACCACTCCACCTCTTCCCCGCTTGTCTTCCTAAGGTGACACTTAAATGTCTCAACAAATGAAACTGATCTGTAGAAAATGTAACTTGAAAAAAGAGGCATTGCACGTGCTTTTGTAAGCCAAGGAATCTTTAATAAAAATACATTAAAATAAAAGCACACCCATTCTAAGAAGAATATGCAACCTGCTTAGTGGGAGGCATTAATGCCGAAGATACTGCCCAGGCCCCCCTGTCAGGACAGAGCAAGCAGTTGCCAGGATTGCAAAGGAAACCCTCCCTACCCCTGACGGGTCCTGTGCCAGCCACTTCCTCTCGGGTTAACACTGGTCTGGCATTCCCGAGGAGGCATCTCACTTCCCTCTCTCTTGACCTTGCCCCCTCGCAAAAGTCACCATGAGATAAGAAGTTTAATTTATTTGTTTGAAAGAGTTCCATGCCGCTTTTTCAAACATTCACAGCAGCCAAGGCAATGCAACAAACATTCAGTGAGCCACAACAGTCACCATAAAAAACTAACCATCCTGAAAACATAATTTACTTGTGGCTCCTGGGGAAGCTTGTTGCTTCCATTTGATTCTGCCATAAGACCTAATTGTGTGTTTCCTGTGAACTCTGATCTCCCAGGTCCTTGTCCATTGCTCTTAACCATTACATCATAGGGCTGTACTTACTGTTTTAGCTTGTTGAGTAGTTTTGGTCTGTTAACTCTCAGGATTTTTTTGAATATAGTCTTTTTATTGTTGGTTTTAATACTCTATTGATATTTAGATTTTTTTTCTGTTTACTGCTCTGGAATCCATATTTGAATAAAGGTATGGTTTTGATTCTTTCAAAGTAGTAAGAAGAAGAGGGAGGTGAGATGTGTGTAATAGTGTCTTCACCACTTTTTACAGGATTTCTTGACCCTGGATTCTTAGCAGTTGGACTTTACAGCAGCCCAAAAGTAAGATCAAGTCAAGACTAGTCCTAATATTGCTGCAGGTGAGCCAGGGCAGGGGCTGCATCTATCCTGGGTTGCTCCTCATTGCCTCTTTGGAATATGTTGATATTTTAAAGCTGAAAATAGCATTTAGGTTTGCTTTTGTTTGTGTGTGAGAGAGAGACAGAATGTGTCGGATGTTTTGCATTCCAATGAAAGATCCAAGTCACAGTTCCGATAGGCCCTCCCCTTCTTTAAAAGGATGGGTATAGGAACCACGAGTGTTTTGTTTCACAGGCAGATGTCTTTGGGTGAAGACATCATCTTCAACCTTTACATTTTTCATTGCAAGGGAGCCTGAAACAGGCAGGCCTCCTGTGAAGTGCATCAGAAGAGAAAAATGGGAACATTTGCCATTTGGGATGACAACAAGCAGGCAGAGAGGAAACAAAGGACTTTATGTGAGAGTCGCATAAAGTGTGATGGGGAGCATAACTGGGACTATGCTGGGGGTGGTAAGGGTCATGGCTGCACTAGGCTCAGCAGGTGAAGCAGGTTGCCAAGTCTTCTCTGGCTTTTGAAAGTGTCCTTGAAGAGCTTGAATGGCAAGTGGTTGATTGCTAGCAAAGTTTTCTGCGTCCTCCTAAGACTGGTGGCACTTGCATCAACATGGCACACACTGGGGTTGAGCTGATGCTCCCATTTCCTTTTTAGAGTATGAGGTGCAGCATTAATCCTCCAGGGCTATACTGAAGTCACCCCCTGACCTTGGGCTCTGTTGCTCACACACAGAATGAAGGTCCGCAGGATTGCCTCTTCCCCTTTAATGGTGTGGAATTGTCCACCCCATTAATGCTGCTTGAACCCTTTCAAGAGCCTAGATGAGCAAGATGCTGAAGATGAAAGCTACCAAGGGCATGTACATTTAAGCCTGTTGAATGGTTGTAGCATCTTCCAAAGAATCGCAAGAACAGAAGTCTTTGATGGAGCTGATAATTCTGCATTGGAGTCCTGAAATGTAACAGTTTCCCAGAATTGCTTTTATTGGTTTTTTTTTTTTATTGGGAAATTCTTAAACTCAGTTTAAGCTCTGTGTATACTCTGAAATAGGCATTTCTGACCTCAGAGCTTGTCTTGACGGCAAACTTTGTCATTTTGTTGGTTCATGTTGAGATAACTTTTTAAAAATTTAATATTAGATGAACAAACGCTTGGATGGATCTGAAATTTGTAAGAACATGGTTGAGTGGCAGGAAGTGGGAAGGCCCTTGCGTAAAGAGGATGTGTGTTCTCTAAATGAGACCACCTTGTTCTTCCATTGGTCTTTTTAAAAATATGTGTATTTTTCTCCATTGCTCTGTTTGATCAGTTACGTTTTTACTAATAAGGGGGAAACTAGACTCCTGTTGTCCACTGAAGGCACCAGAGGAATGGGTAGCAGCAGGAGTTATTTAGTCACATGCTAGAACAATGGGCTGTTGGTATGGCGGAGGTGATAACCTATAAGTCTCCCTTTTAGTGGGAGGGGAGAGGCCCTTGATCTAGTCTTGATTCCCCACACAGGCCTCTAGCTGGTACTGCTCACAACAATGAAGCTGTTTTTCGGTACAGTGGTACCTTGGTTCCCGAATGGCTTGGCTCCTGAACGCTGCAAACCCAGAAGTGTGTGTTCTGGTTTGCAAATGTTTTTCAGAAGCCGAACGTCCGATGCGGCTTCCAATTGAGTGCAGCTCCTGTAGCCAGTCGGAAGCCATCCCTTGGTTTTCTAACTGTTCCGGGAGTCAAAGAGACTCCCGGAATGGATTAAGTTCGAGAACCAAGGTTCTGCTGTATTTCATTGGATTTATGCTGCTTCTGTCTGGGTTCACTGATTTGTGTTATTCCTCTCCCAAGGAAGCCATTACGTTTTGACAGGGAGATGCTAATGTGATAATAGTTTTGCTGTACCTGCTGGTATTCTATCCTTGTGATTAATTGCCATCTCCGTTTTAAATAATTAAAAACCTGGTTCTTATTTCTAACTTGAACTTTGGACCTTGAATAATTTGTATGCCTGTCACCAAAAAGCTATTTTGCATCTCTTATCAGGTATTCATTTTTTCTTTAAAAAAAACTGGGTTGTGCATGTTGATAGCAAGAGAGTTTCCAAACCTCTGCCTTGGTTGCTGGTTGGAAGGACCCTATGCTGCTGGGGGGAGAGCTTTCTAAGGGTAGAAGGAAATATAAAATGCGTATACAGTTATACCCCATGTTACGGACGCTTCAGGTTATGTGTTTTCAGTTTGTGGACCGCGGGAAACCCGGAAGTACCGGAATGGGTTACTTCCGGGTTTCGCCACTCGCGCATGTGCAGAAGCACCAAATCGCGCAGACGCGGCGCTTCAGGATGCAAACGCTGTGGGTTGCAGACATGCCTGTGCCACGGATTACGTCTGCAACCCAAGGTTCCACTGTATATCAAAGACTTTGCTTTTGTACATAGTTAACCTTTACAGTTCGTGGTCATGAGATGTAGTAGCAAGCAACAATGGAATGAGCCTCACAGGGGGGATGCAAACATACCATTCTGAATGGAAATAGCAACAGGCGCTTTACCTGAAATGCTGAGAGTGAAGCTTGTTGGGTGAGTGTTTTTCCATGTGCTGGAGACTTGCCTTTGCCCCCCACTGTTTCCCCCTAGGGAAACCTGATATCTACTGGGTTTTCTCCAAATTGACCTTTGCTAAAGAGCAGGTTTCGAGGAGAAAGCAGAGCAAGGGCAAAACCACTGGGACCAATGCTTTCTAGGCATGGGAGAAGCACGAGTCTGAATGAGCCATAAGAGTTTAAAACAGGCAAACGATAAGAAATATTCGTCATTTTCAAACAGCCCACTGGAAATTCTGAAGGAAGCTCTTCAAAAGCTTTTTAGGAAGTCAGTTTAAAGCTTGACCTCTTCCAAGACTGGAAAGCTGCAAAATGTGAGATTAAAGGAATGGTTGTTTTATTCTGGGAAGTGAAGACAGGATGACAGTAGACGTTGTTCTGGACATGGGAAGAGGGCATTCGCAAGTGCAGCACGAATCAGCAGGACTTACTTTGGATGGCCGAAGAGCGCATCTGCTCAGGGAGGAGTTACCACATAATCCTAATCCGTAATTCTGAAGTACTGTGTATGGTCCAAAAATATCCAGTGTTATCAAAATGTCTTCTCATACTGGTGGTGATTTTCTTCCCTTTGTGTCTGGTAGCCATCAGAGCTGCTGTGACGAGACCCCTAAAGACTCAGCCGTCTTGCAGGAAGCAAAGTCCCCATGGTGATATTTTCCATCTGCTGTGTTAAAGCGTTTTCTTTGCAAAATGCAAAGCACATGGTGTTTTGACCCAGTTTTAGAGCAACACTAATAATAAACTGTCGTGAGCCTGCCTCCTTTGTGTTATTAAGAGGACCTAGAAGCTACTGAAAGGAGGTTTGGGGTGGTAGCTGGCTTAATCGGGAGTGCTGGATTCCACTTCTGCAGGGGTCATCTCTGAGGATTCTTAAGAAAGGTGTGCATGAGTAGGGGCTGCAACCATAGGGCTGCTGTGGTCCTGCTGTTAGGAGGCAATTTGGTCAAGGAAGAGAGAGTCTGCTTGACATTGCACTAGTTCTGTCCCCTCTGGCTTTTGGCCTCTTCTGGAAGGTAAGCTGGCAGTTTGTGCCTCTTTGCTTCCTGCTGCTTTGAGTCTGGGTCGTCTTCCTACTTCCCAGACAAAGGTTTTAGCCAGAATTCTTGCTGCAGCAGAGGAAGTAATCTGACAGGTGAGAGGGAGAGGTGGGTACCAGGGCCATCTCCTTCAGCTCAGCTGCATTCGGTGCTTTACCTGCCTGAACTATTTCCTTCCGTTAAAGTCTGTCATTATAAGAACTCTAACTTTAACAACTGGTGACTGGGTTTTGCATTTGCCTTTCCCTCCTCATCTCTTTTTCCTTCTGTGTTGTGTTTCTCAGGTTGTAAATCTTTAGGCTGGGACTGTCTTTGTTTTTAATCTGTGCACTACATTTTGGAATTGTTAGGCAATTTATAAATCTGGATGGTGATAATAATAATAATAATAATAATAATAATAATAATAATAATAAGTCCTTTGGCACTTTTAAAAAGGCCAATGTTATCAAGTTGGGCTGATCTTCTACTCATCAACTCCCCTACCCACTTACTAATTGGATAGGAGGAGGGTTTGAGCCAGATGTTCCTCTCAAACCACATTATGGATGCCTGTCAGTCTGATTTACCTCTGCCATGGAGTGTGATCCTGTGCATGAAAGTAGCCCCACTAAAGTCATATGAGAACTATATTTTCTGACCCTACACATGTTTACTTGGAAGTAAGTTCTGCTGAATTCAGTACACAGAATTGTTGTTTGTATTACATTTACACTGGTAGAGGGCTTAAAAAAGGTAAAGGTAAAGGACCCCTGACAGTTAAGTCCAGTTGTAGACGACTCTGGGGTTGCGGCACTCATCTCGCTTTCAGGCCAAGGGAGCCGGCATTGCTCCACAGACAGGTCATGTGGGCAGCATGACTAAGCCGCTTCTGGTGCAATGGAACACCAAAACCAGAGCAGCACATGGAAATACCGTTTACCTTCCCGCCGGAGCGGTACCTATTTATCTACTTGCACTTTTTGGGGCGTGCTTTTGAACTGCTAGGTTGGCGGGAGCTGACCCCGTTGTGGGGATTCAAACCGCCGACCTTTTGATTGGGAAGCCCAAGAGGCTCAGTGGTTTAAACCACAGCACCACCCACGTCCCCAGTAGAGGGCTTTAGATTAAAATAAATAGATAACAGATGGTCCAGCAGTTGAGTTAATATCAAAGATGTTCCTGGAACTGAATAAAGATTAGCAGCACTGACATTTCCCTTCTTATGTCTATGTAGAGCTGGCAGTAGTAGCATTTGCCAAGGCAATTTCCCACAGTCAGGGTCATTGGATTTGGCTTGTCTGCAACATACACATGGCAAAGAGAGAATGCTTTGCTCTTCCTGTTTGGTGTTGGGAACATCTAGGTTGCCTTTGGGGTACACAGTGCATTACAGTGCTTAATGCAGCAGCAAGATACGCACCCACCCCCAGTTTAGCCCCAACAGAAGCTTTCATTTTATCATGTGAAGAATGCATACACACAGACCTGTCCTTTGTACCTTGGTCGCCGAGGGAAAATCTCTGCCTGCTGCTCAGGCAGACTGTTTGTTTTTTTAGTTATCTGATCATGTTCTTCTCCAGGTTTGGGGAACTCCCACCATCCCATGCCATTTGCCATGCTTTCTGGGGCTAATGGAAGTTGTGGTTCAGCAACATCTGGAAGGTCAAAAGTTCCCTGCACCTGCTGTATTCAAACCAAGCAAACTTGTTTGCTTTTCAGTTTAATTTCCTGGAGTGCAGAGTTTGGCAAAGCAGCTCATAGGAAGTGAATAGGAAGCAGACAGCTCAGGACCAGTTGCAGGCCTCCTTCCGGTGGGGGGGTGGAGGCGGACATTGCAAGGTGAGCTTAGATCAATAGCATCAGGATGTCAGAGGTGCTTGCAGTGGTAGGATAAATTTTCAGATGCTTATTGAACATCTTTTTATGCTGACAGTTTGAATATTTTCAAGGCGAGCCAGTTATTTTGATGATTATATTACAGTGGACCCTCTGGATACAAATGTAATTCGTTCCAGGGTTCCGTACGGGCCCCGAAAATTCCGTAAGAGGCGCTGCTTCTGCGCACGCAGCACGATAAAGCGCTTCTGTGCATGTACACTTCCAGGTTTGCCGAATTCACAACCCGAAAGTTACATTACCCAAAGGTAACATAACCCGAGGGTCCACTGTATTTTTATAGGATGTGATCATATAATTGTAGAATTGCTGAGGTGGAAGGGACTCCCAAGGGTCAACCAGTCCAACCCCCTGCTATGCAGGAACCTCAGCTAAAGCATCCATGGCAGTTGGTCATCCGACCTCTGCTTAAAAACCTTTTCTTTCTTTTCTTTTCCAGGTGTGAATGACAGAGGAGGTGCCTCCAACTGCACTGAGTGAGATATACCTTCGTCTTCTGTGCCATGATGACATAGACACAGTCAAGCAGCTCTGCGGTGATTGGTTCCCAATAGAGTATGTTGCAGCCTGGACTCTTGCAACTGATTTGCTTGGGGGGGGGGGAGGGAGGAAGAGGAATGGAATCTGCCTCCTTGAATTTCGTGAACTGGCAGGTGTAACCACAGCCAGAGCTGAAACTGACAACTCAGACATCCTGTTGTTATGCTGGGGCAGTTGATCATAAAATGAGAAAAGTGTCAACCAAAGGCCATCTAGACCAGGGGTAGGGAACCTCGGGCTTTGGGCCTGGATGTTGATCCGCCAGGCTTCACTATCTTGCCCACAAGGCTTTCCCCAGAAATGACTGTTAATAGCAGACACTTCCTCACATCACTGCCCCCCTTTAAATTATAAACAAACTCTGAATGCTATTAACATCCTATTTATATTAATGCGTGCTTTCTAGGAAAAGTCACTAGAAAACAAGTTAAATACAACTTTGCAGCTACCCAGCTTGACTGGTATTGTATCCATCTATCTGTATGTTACAGTTGTTGCTTTTTAATGAAATTTGGGGTCCCTTCAAACTGTACAATTCTATGTTTAGAAAGGGGAAATGTGAAGAAACAGCAGGGGAAATCTTTCCACTCCACATGTGCTGCAGCTGGTAGGAGATCTGTTGGGTTCTTCCCTCACCTCTGTCTGTACCTTTCTTCCCAGGTACCCTGACTCATGGTATCTGGACATCACCTCGAACAAGAAGTTTTTTTCCCTGGCAGCCACTTACCGAGGCTCCATTGTGGGAATGATAGTAGCTGAGATCAAGAGTCGAACAAAAGTGCACAAAGAGGTATGAGAGAGGGCCCCGCTCCAGGAAAAGGTGCACAACCCTTGCCTACCCACGAGCCATTGAGCAATTGAGGCTTGCATCATGGAGTTCATGTTTGTCTTTATAATGGGACAGCAAGCTAGCTGCCTTTCATGGTTTCAGTTGTTTGCTTGTGAAGGCAGCATCTGCTAAAGGATGGGTGGGGAACCTATGGCTCTCCAAATGTCTGACTGTCGTTTCCGTCATCCCCAGCCATTGGCCATGCTTGGGGGGCTGATTGGAGTTGCAGTCCATTAACATCTGGAGGGCCACAGGCTCCTCAACCGTGTGCTAGAGATCCTGGGCTTGAAAGGGATTTCCAGTAGGGACTTTCTCAATTTTGACTGTTCTCTGCCCCTCTCCATAGACTCCAGTTTCAACTCCCATGTTCTTATTTACCATCTGCCAATTTCCATTTGGCTCCCCTCCCCTGCACACGTGTGTGTGTGTGTGTGTGTGTGTGTGTGTGTGTGTGTGTGTCTGCTCCAAATCTTCCTTGCCTCCATCCAACATCCAAACAGAAAGTTGCCAAGTGAAGGAGGAGGCTGGATTGGCAAAGAGGCTGCTTGGCAAAAAGCACGAAGCATGCCAGAAAAATGGGTTCTGTATCTTTGTGTGTTGAGTAAATGCCTTTCTGTTGTGGTTTTTTTCTCCCCTTTAGGATGGTGACATTTTAGCTTCCAGTTTCCCGGTGGATACTCAGGTTGCTTACATTTTAAGCTTAGGAGTGGTAAAAGAATTTCGAAAGCATGGCATAGGTAAGAGTATCTTAGCTTGCAATCTCATGTGCATAGTTGCCTTGGAAGTAAGCCCTATTGAACACAGTGGGACCTGATTCTGAGTAGACATACATAGGATAGGATTGCACTTTAAATACTTTGCACTTTAAATACTAGTCAGTCAAACAACACCCCAAAAAAGGCTGTGTAATTGCATCACAAGCACAAGAGCTGATTGCACATCTGTGTATACCCCTCTGCACTTGAAAAAGATGGGAATTCACATTTCTGGACTAGAAGAGTGGTGCTACTTTGTGCTCTCAATGTCTAGGGGCAAGGAATCCCATGTATCCCCTCTGAGGCAGGAGCCCCAGCTACTACCTGCCTCCCTGTGGCTTCCGAGAGCTTGTCATTCTTTGCCTCCATGCTTTCAAGCCTATCCTCACAATCATGGGAGCTGGAAATGTGCCTTTCCTCTTAACTAAAAACTGAGGTGCTTGTGACGCTTTCATACTGCAAACAACCCCCCCCCCCAGCCTTAGCTGAAGATGCCAGGAAATGTGGTGTGGAAGCCTTGTCAGGCAGAGGGGGCAGAGCCCTTGTGGTGCAGCACCTTCACTGCAGCACAGCTCCAAGCCTGTGTTTTAAAACTGCAGAAAGCCTTCCCCCTTAATGGACATAAGTGGTCATTCATCCTCACCCCAGAGTATATGTTTCAAGCTGTAATTAACCTGACAAGCCCCTTGCCAGGCTACCCGTGTCCACTGGCCAGGGTCACACTTGGCAACATTGTGCAATGTGTTGCTTCTGCTAAGTAGTCCAAAAATTAAGAGATGGGAGCATTCTTGTTCCAGTGCTAGCGGGGAGGGGGTACAAGGTAGGGGGGAACCCTTGCTTCAGAGTAAGGGCATGTTACTGCAGCTAAAACTCAGTCACAGCAAAGCAGCAGCGAAAACTGCCTGGATAGTGGGTTGGCCGCCTTTGTTGCTTCTAACGCTTTCTCTCCTGTGCTAGGTTCTCTCTTACTTGAAAGCTTGAAAGATCACATATCAACAACTGCCCAGGATCACTGCAAAGCCATCTACCTGCATGTCCTCACCACTAACAACACTGCTATAAACTTCTATGAAAACAGAGACTTTAAGCAGCACCATTACCTGCCCTACTATTATTCCATAAGAGGCGTCCTCAAAGATGGCTTCACTTACGTTTTGTACATCAATGGTGGGCACCCTCCATGGACAATCTTATATCCTTTGTTGGTGGTCTGGCAAGCTGTGGGATGCTGCTCATGATCTGGTCTGTGGTGTTTTGAGAAGCCATGCACCACGTTGCAGGAGCAGAGGTCAGGGACTGGTGCTTGGCAGCTCAGGGCAGGGCGAGAGCCCCTTCATCCTACTAAGGCCCAGGCTGGCACTGCTGGGGAGGCGGGTCTGGCCACTGCTGCAACCAAATAGGACTCTCCTAGTATAGACATTGTACCTGAGACAAAATGTCCAGTGCAATGCAAGATGCAATATATTGAAATAAGTTAAATTACTGCATATTTGCTTACTCTCCTGGGCCTTGCACCCCTTCCAGAATAGACTTCGTTCTCATATTTTGATAATCTGCAGGGGAAAGAATTCCTACCCTTGTGGAGCTGCCACCTTTCTGTGTCTAGTTCTTCCTCCTGGTGCACAAAAGTAATAATTGCCAGGTGTGCTCATGTTTGACTTTTAAGACTGTGGTTATGGATTGCCTCTTTAGTAGGGCCCAAGTGTCTTGGCCTTGAGAGGCACAAAGTCCAAATTATAATCATGATGCACATTACATGGAAATGTTCATGCTGCTCCCCTGAGGGACCCTGAGCAACCCCAGTGTCCTGGGGTGGGGACCTAGAGCACATTAGAGTTTGCAGGTGATGGACCCTCTTTCCATGGGAAGCAATATTTCCCAAAGAACTTGCCCTGCCGCCAAAGTGTCTTGCTCTAACATGCAAGTTAGAGCTTGCTCATACTGGTGCTCTGTGGGCCTGAGTCTGCTGTGCCACTGAGCTGACGCCTGCCGCGCTGTCCAGCCGCTTCCCTCTTCGTAAAATGGAATGCTGAGACTCCTCCCAGAGGGAGCAACAGCGATGGCACTTGCTGCCGCCGCCGCCACTTCTTCTTTGGCTTGGCCAATTCAGCTGTCTCAGTCTTCATTGTTGGGGCTCCTTAACGGCAGTGCACTGACTATCTTCAGCACATCGGATCGACCTTGGCCAGTCTGAGCCCCTGTACAATTCCCCAGCGGATCTACCGCCAAGCCCAGAGCCTCCTCTGCAGTCTCTTGCCATGGTCGGGCATTTCAGCAAAGAGCGGCATTGAATATAGCCGGACAATGTGATTCTAAGGTAAGTTGCAGACTGGTCATGCCATTTTCCTGTCCTGTGGGTGCTCTTTGTGCTGGGAGCACGAAGTGGAGGCCACCCCGGCACCCACTGTTGTATGCTCTGTTTAGTAAAATTTAAATTTAAGATGCAAGTGCATTAGAACTAGTGCAGGCTCCACCTTGAATGTGGCATGATACTTGTTCTTTGATGGTTCTGAACAGTGGTTCTCTTGTAGGCAGGTCCTTCTCTACGTGATGAAACAGACAACGGTTTTGCTCGCTGATCCATCCCATGAACCTGGGTGCCCCTCTGTGAACTAGCCAAGACTTGGCAGATCTTCTCATCTTGCTGGGCTCTCGTTTCCCGTGTTGCCCCAGGGCTTAAGGAAGAGTTTGCAAGTTGAAAGTCATGGTTCTCCCGTAGATGCTCCTCCTCCTCCTGCGCTGTAGGTGAGCGGCTGTTCATCCTCCAGCCAGTCGTTCAGCAGCTGCCCGAGGGACACCAGGTGTGCTCCAAGCCCTCTGCTTGGGGTGAGGATGGACCTTGCACAAAAGAGAGGAAGACTGTGTTGATTTTTTTCCTGATGCTGTGACTAGGAGCAGAGAAGGCCGATGCGGTTTTTCACTCCTTTGGTGTAAAAGTTTTGGCTTCATAAGCTGCACTTCTATTTTTGTCGGCTGCTGGGAAGCCCAGAGCTCCAGCGCCTCCCCTCTCACGCGGGCTTCCTTTGCCTGGGGGTGGTTTTAAATGAAGCAGCTTGGATTGGCTGTTTTATAGTGAAATGGGTGAGTGGGTGTGTATTTCTCAACATACACTGTGTATATAGAATTCTGCCTGTAGTCTCAGCTAGAACTCAAGTCCTGTGGATGCTGTGAAGGTGTGGGAAGATCTGACTTGAGGAATTCACCTTGCTGTGGAAACTCAGGGGCCCTTCCCTTCCTCCTTTGCTGAATCTTCCGGTGGGAGCCTGAGTGCTTGCCTGTCAGTTTCCCCAGCGTCCCAAGGTAGAATTGTGGAAATGGGTCTCCCAACGAGGTTGCAGCCAGGGTTGAGGACGTGCAGAGGAGACACTTGCTTTGCTGCAAGGCAGAAGTCTCACCTTTGGTTCCTGCTGTCTGTTGAGGCACCTTGGGGGCCTTCAATGGATGCTTTTGGTTTGCCACGTTTTGCACACGACACCCGTTCCCCATTTAGCTATTAACCCCTGGCTCTGCTGCCCAAAGGTGCATGGTGTAGCCCTCTGGTCCCTCAAGCGTGGGGTGGGGCACAACTGCCCTGCCCTGCCCCATCTGGGCTTTGCGCCACAGCTATCCACTATGGCTGCCCTAAAGGCCAGTAGGATAAGGTGCTTGGCTCTTGTGCACAGCACCTCTCCGGAGAAGGAGTGCTTTGCAGAGAGCAGCACCGACAGGGTTATGACTTGTCTGATTCTCAGGAGGCATCTCCCCACTATATGACTGCAATGAAGTCAAGGTGTGCTGGATGCAGGGCAAACAGCCTGTCCCTCTGCTGTCGTCTTCTGGGAAGAGTTGCCAGCATCTGAGTGGACCCTTGGAACAGTGCCAGCGAGCTCGTCTTCTTAACTATGCTGCTCTGTGAGCCCAGAACTCTGAGCTAGGAGGCCCCTGCATGACCAGATGCCTCTTCCCTCCCTTCCAGAATGCCCTTTTGTTTGCAACCTAGTTGAGATTATACAAAGGGGTCCCTTCCCCCAATATTGGCTTAATCTGACTGCATGCTCAGCTCTGTTCTGAGACTTGCACTTTTCGATTTTAAGGAGTAAAACAGCTCTTAGGTTTCCTCTTCCATCATGTTGCTGTTGGTCTAATTGGAAGGAGGATTCAGAAGCCTAGGCAGGTGCTCCCTATCTATGTATGGCTTCCGGGGAAAGAGCTGCCTCTTTAAGAGGAAGGGTAGACACAGAACCCCTCCACTGTGTCTGGTCACCTGGCTCATGAGGGACTGTGATGGTCCAGTTTCCCAAGCTCAACAGGTTAGCCATAGTGGTGCTGGCTTTGGCAAGGCTTCAGTGTACATCCTGCCATTTAGGGCTTGATAAAATGTTACCTGCCTTCTAGTAACGATCAAGAACCCCCATTATGCTGCAGAGGGCAGAAATCTTCCAGAGCTTTGGCTCTCAAATTAAGAGGCACATCCTCCCTGGCAGGCTGAGGTGACACTTGGGGTGCCTCCTTGCCCCATGGATTGATTGCACCGGCAATGCTGCCCTTTGCATAAAAGGCAGGGAGGGTGTCACGTCCTCCAAGGGCCCCCAAGCTTGGATTTAGGAAAGTCCATTTAAATAACAATCATTGTGTGTGATTTTCTTTTAAGTGTGTGTTGTGGTGGGTTTTTGTTTCGTTCTGAAACTTTCCTTTTGCCTGAGAATGTCCTGAGCTGTTATTGTTTCCATGTGTATTTTGGTTTTCTTTTCATGCTTTTGTATACTCCTTGTCTGAGCTCTTTGTGGCTCTTGTATGCCTGCCTGCCTGCTTGCCTGTTGTCTGTGCACACACTACTCCTAAACAGATGGCTTCAGGAAAAGGAAACAAAAGGCCTCAGCTGTGGGCCTGCCCCCTTTGAGAAGACGGTGGTGTTTGCCACAACCCTTATTTATTGAAGAGCAAAGGCCAGCCAGTCACTTTAAATGTCTTTGATTAAAAGAGTTTGTTTTGTTTGCGACTCTCCTGTCTTGTTTTTAAGCATTGCACAACAGTGTGGTCTCCTGCCTTTGTTCCTCAGGGCTCTGGCCCATGAAGCCAGACCGTTGGGGTGGAAGAGCTTTTTCAGAAGCACACACCAAAGGCAGCTGTCCCTGCCAAGACTTGTGCTACTCTGTGCTACTGCCACCCCCGGCACCCTGTGGCATTTGCCTATGTCTCCCTGTGCACAGGGCAAGGCCAGGCAACACAGCAGCAGAAAGGGGGGAAATTAACAGCAAGAGTCTGTTGCTGGAGCTGGTCTGTGCTTAGGGTGGAGAAGGATCCACCCGTAGCCTTAGTGCTTTGCACAGCTAAGATCACAGATCCAGGCCCCAGCCAAGACTCTGAGCCACTGCTAGTCACAGTAAGCAGCTGTGAAGTAGACTGACTGACTGGTGGGCTAACAAAGTCAAACAGCTTTGTATGAAAGGGAGCCCTTTCGGAATGAGCTGAAGTCATTTCCTTCTGAAGCAAACGTTAATACTTGGGCTTTTCCGGATGATGCTCTGGTTTTCCAGAGGAGGGCTGGTGCAGGGGAAAGGAATTCCATACCTTTGAGCTAGTACAGTCTAGAAAAAGCTTTGCTGGTGGATTCTACCCCACGTGTAAACAGGCCCTGAGCAATCCTTACTGCAAAGCTCCTTTCATGGTAGGGCAGTGCTGTTGCTGCCCTACGACGGATGGCTGTGTGACTAAGGACTAAGACTTAGCCCACCCGCTGAGCTTTGCGCCTAGCTTGTGCTCCTGACTCCTATGCTGCCATCTGTGTCCCTTTTGAGTACATCTTTCGTAAGGGGCGGGCTAGGTTTAGAGAACTCTTAATGCATTTCAGATTTTTGCTGTTTTGCCCTTTCGCTTGTGTAGATACCTGAAATAAATCACATGAGAGGTAGAAGCTTTCAGATTAAATGGGCAGCTTGGACTAATCTTGGAAATTTATGGAAAGCCTGACTGTGCCACTTGGAGATAGGAAGAGAGTTAGCTGTATACCCCTGTGGGAGAGAAGCAGCATTCTGGAGCATCCCTGTGTTAAGCTATGTAGGTTCAAACAAAAGGTCAGCTATGCAGTTTTAACAGCTGGGTAGAAACACAAGCCTAGTCTTCTGTAGGTGCAACAAAAAAGTTTTTTATTCTTCTGGTCTCCACTTTCAGCACAGCAACAAAATTGACTCCTCTGGTGCTCAAAGCTATCACATTAAAAAATAAATTTCCTGAAGTGCAGTGTTAAAAGTAGGAACCGGTTGTGGGGGTGGCTGAGGCTGCTTCTGAGGAAGGCCTTTGGGGTTTCTGCGTGGCAGCCACAGCTTCTGCCAGCTTCTCCACAGGTACCATGTTCAAGACTTTCAAGACATAAAGGAGCTGGAATTTGGCTGTGCTGACGAAGGAATTCCCCAGGAAGGAAGGCAGCCCCGCCTGTGCGATCTTCCTGGGTGTACAGGGGCTCTCAAACCATTCCCATCACCTGCAACAGCGCGGGCAAATGCTCTGTGACCAGAAAATAACACCATGCTGCAGCCCACCATCACCCACAGTCAAAGGGCTCTTTCTCCTCTGCACTAGGAAAACTGGTATGCTGCACTGCAGTCTGGAGCCTCACTGCTTGGGAAATTAAGGAATGCCTTTTGCCCTGAGGTTAAGGCCACCAAATGAAAGCCCCCACCCAGGGGAAGCCCTGTCAAGCTCTCCCACCCCATTAACCCTTTGTCCCCTCCAATATTCTTGGCCAGGTGTGGCCAGCAGCCCTCCTAAGCAGCCTTTCCACAGAACCTCCATCTGCCCTCTGTGCTGCTGTCGGCCCCTGGAGCCCCACCTCCTGTCCATGGTCCCGCGAGTGCACGGCGCTGATTTCAACAGCATGTAGCTCCAGCAAGGTCAGATGCTTGGCATACAGGTGGGCCACCATGCGCTGGGGGCCCCCCGTGGTGTGTGAAGCCAGGTAGTTGGCTTCCGTCAGACGCACACCGCCCAAGCCCAGCACCCAGTTCAGGCCATTCTCCAGCGACCAGAACTGCCGGTCCACGAACCCTCCAGGGAAGCCCAGCTGGCAACTGAATCACATCTGCATCTGCAACACAAGAGGAGGGAAAGGAGGAGCATGTTAATAGTTGCATCCATTTTCTGCAGCGGCTCCCTTTTTTGGGTAAGGCTTTTCCCTTGGAGGCTTGCCTGACACCTTTGTTGTGTATCTTGGTAAGTGCCAGGCGAAAATGTTCCTCTTCAACCAGGCCTTCGGTTTCTGATCAATCCATGGCCTTGGGTTGGTTGGTTAATTACTTTAATCAATCCATGGCCTTTGGTTGGTTGTTTATTTACTTATTAGATTTATATACCAACCTTCCTCAAAAGAACTCGGGGCAGTTCACAAGGAAAAACACAAGATAAAAGCTCAAACAGATAGTCAAATCAAGAAACAACAAAACAAAAAATCCCCTTCCCACAGACACATTTACAAGGCTGTAGAATATTAATCAGCCAATAAAGGACTCCTGGACAGTTACGTCCAGTCGAAGGTGACATGGGGGTGTGGTGCTCATTTCGCTTTCAGGCCAAGGGAGCTGGCATTTGTCCACAGACAGCTTTTCCAGGTCACATGGCTAGCATGATGAAACTGCTTCCGGTGTACAGAAGACCACGATGAGTGCCAGAGCCCACAGAAACACAAGCAGCCCAAGTCCTGGCTGAAGAGAAACGTGTTTGCCTGGCGCCTAAAAACAGGCAATGAAGGCGCCAGGCGAGCCTCCCTGGGCAGAGTGTCCCACAATTGGGGAGCCACCGCAAAGAAGACGCGTTCTTGTGTTGCCACCCTCCAGACCACACACAGGAACATGAAGAAGGGCCTCAGATGGAAATCACAGCGTTGGTTTATATAGGGAGAGGCGGTTCTTTGGGTATTGTGGTCCTGAGCTGCTTAATAGGCTTTATAGCTCAAAAGCTGCACTTTGAATTGGGCTCCGTGCAGATGGGCCAACATTATGCTCTGACTGTCTCACCCGAGTTCTGCACACAGTGATGTGTGTCTGTGATTTGTCTTTCCGTCCTCATTTACTATGATTTAATTATGTATTTTTGTGTTCTGTTTTTATCTGTAGGCTGCCTTGAGTTCCTGTTGGCGGAGTGTAAATATATAATAATAAATATCTAATAATAATAATAATCCGCCCTGTGGTCTCTTGATGAAGGGAATTATCAGTGCTTTTTTTTCTTTCTAAAAAAATGTTCTTATTTTCCTACTCATATTGAAATGCTGCCCCTCAATGAGGCCAAACTTAGATACACAAAATGTTTAGGGGTACACGTTCCCCTGGGTCCCCAAAGGAAAAAAGCCCTTGGAATAAATAAATAATAATTATTAATAATAATAATAACAACAGCGCTCGGCCGACCTCCCACGTGGGCTGCTGAGCACGTGGCATCCCTACGTGGGCGGAGCCATGGCTCCCATATGCCACGCCCCATCCCCTCAAGCCACGCCCCTCGCCAGGACGGCGCAGCGAGATGCGGCCGAAGAGCATGCCGGGATGCGGGGCGTGGGGCAGGGCGTGGCTCCATCCGGGGCCCAGGCGGAGCGCCTCAGGGGCCTCAGCTCGGCCACGCCCAGCGGCTCCAGGCCCGAGGCGGAGGAGGAGCCGTGGGTCCCCTCAGCTCTGGCGCCGCCATCGCCGCGGACACGACGACCACTGGAGCGCGCGGGGAGAGGTGGCGGCGTCCAATGGGGGCGCCGCCTGGCGGACTGGCAGCCGCCCGGCCCAATGGAGAGGCTGCTCGCCTCACAGCGGCTCCGCCTCGAGACTCGATGGGGCGGAGCTAGCCGGGGATCCGCCCTGCCGCTGCGCGTCTTGGGAAATGTGGTCCGTTGGGCGGCGGGCGAGGATGCTCTGGGCATGCGCCGAGTGCTGCCTTCCCCTGGCTGGCCGCGCGGCTGAGCGGAGGGAGCAGCTTCGCTCCGGACCAGTTTTTGCTATTTTTAATAAAGCATCTAAACATTATTTTTAAGGGACACAAGATGGTGAATAAAGAGTGTGATTATTCTGCTTAGGGACCCTTTGGGTGACAAGTTTTCTCCCTTTTAATTTAATTTTTCCATTTTACAATATTAAACAATAAATATAAATCACACACAAACCCAGTGATGTTTTCTGCTACTTCCCTCCCTCCTGTGGTTTCTGATTTTTCTAGCAAATTCTTACTGCATATCTTAATTTAATCATTTTACCCATTTATCCTTTTTAATTCCCTTATAATCCTTATGGCTCCTGTTTATATCAATCCTGCTAATGTTTTTAGTTGTTTACATTTTGTTTTCAAAGGTCCAATACATTTCCCCCATTCTGCTACAAAGAGTTTATCATCCTGATATCTTAGTCTTCCAGTAAGTTTCTCCATCTCCGCGTATTTCATCAGTTTTAGTTGCCAATCGTCTCTTTTTGGGATCAGCTCCTCTTTCCAGTTTTGTGCGTATATCATTCCGGCAGCCCTGATAGCATACATAGTTTTTTCCTGATATTTGGCACCCCTTCTCCAAGTATACCTAAAAGGAAAGCTTCTGGTTTTTTAACAAAAGTTATTTTAAACATGTTTTCAATTCATTACAGTATAAACAAATTTCCAGAAGGCCTTTGCAACCTTTCAGAATCACCACATGTGAAAAAAGTACCCTCTTTCTCTTTACACTTCCAGCATATATTGGATTTATATTTGTCAGCTTGCTAGGCGTCAAATAGCATCTATACAACATCTTCATGTAGTTTTAATGCGCAGCATGCTGTAAATTTAAAATCTCCTTTCCAAAGTCTTCCCCACGTTGCCATATCAATATTATAATTGGGTGACAAGTTGAATTAATTAATGGAATGAACTCGCAGAGAGGAAAGAGGAAGGAGTTGACTGTGCGCAGGAGCCCTGGTTTAAGGTCCACGGGGTCCTGGCTGGAAAATTAACTTTTAAGAACATCAGAAAAGTCCTGAATCAGGCCAGTGGCCCTTCCGGCGCAGTGGCGTCTGCTCTCACAATGGCCAGGGAGATGCCATGGTGTACAATGGGAAACCTGCAAGCAGAATCGCAGCACATGAGCCCTCTTCCCTCCTGTGGTTTCCAGCAACTGGGATTCAGGAGCCACCCACAGCCCTATCCTCCACGAGTTTGCCCCATCCTCTTTTAAAGCCATCCAAGTTGGCCTCCTGTGGCAGTGAGTTCCATAGTTGAACCGTGTGGTGTGGTTTACATGTGCAATCTGCTTTTACGTACCCAGGACAGCTGCCATGGAGGCCCCGCGGGGGAGACCCGCGCAGTCAAAAAGGCTGCCTCTGCTGTGCGCGCGCCATGCCCCATGGGCACCTCTGTCCCACCTCCGGAGCTGCTGCCCTCCCGATGTTCCGACCTCCCCTTGGCCCCAGAGGTGCCACGAAGGGCCCTTTGGGGCCGGACTCGGGCCAGGCAGCCAAGAGGCGGCGTCACAAGGCAGACGGGCTGCCAGCAGCTGCTTCTTAAGCCTCCGGGAGCCACTTTTGGAACCCCCAAAACTTTCCAGCACCTGGTGATATTGCGCGTAACTGCCTCCTTTTTCCCCCGCAGCGCAGCAGCTTTCACAAGGTGGCGGCGTGTGAGACAAAAGGTGCCTCGACAGCCAATGAAATGTGGGGCTGGCGGGGGGGGGGGGCTGGCGGGTGGCAGCCTGAACAGGTTGCTTCTCTCCATCGCCTGCAAAGAGCCAGCCGGACGCGCCACTCTCCCCTGGCACTCGCAGAAGGCGGCCCGCACCTCGCCTGTTGCTGCGGGGCAGAAGGTAGGCGCTTGGAGGGGAGGGGGGCACCTGGAACTGGAGGGGGGCTTTGTTTCTTTTCAGAGTTTTGCACGAGACCCTTGCACAGGGGATGCACCCCAAAATTGGGGGTGGGCGGGCTAGAGAGGAACGTAGAAACCTCATGGCTGATAAGGATGCCCCCCCTCCATCCTCCCATCGGCTGCCCTCCTCCACCTCTCTTCTGATTTTCCGGCCAGCCCGATGCTCCTTCCACTCATCCCGGCCACCTCCTTGGCAAGAGCCCCCCTTCCTGACCTTGCTCCCCCGCCCCAACTTCTGGCTGCTCCCTGGTTTCTCGCGCGTGGGTGGCAGCTGTCTGGGTGCCCCCGCGCAAGGGTGCTCGCTTCTCAGAAGCAGAGACTGGTGGAGGAAGGAGTAAGGGGGGCACTGCCCCACGCAGGTGGCACCAGAGGACGCGGCGGATTTAAACCCAGCTTCCTGCGATCCGCCGCGCCCGAGTTTGTGCCCCGCAGGTGGGCGCAAGGAGGGCAGAGAGAGGCGGCAGCCTTCGCGGGCCGGGCTGGCCAGCCGCCTGGGGTCTCCTGGCGCAGCGTGGCGGCGGAGGAGAGGCCGTGTCGGGTTACAGCCGAGCTGTGCACTCCCCTAATGAGTGTAAAGACGAAGCCTCGGCGGCTGCCACCTGCGCACCCTCCGAAACCGGATCGCTGGTCCCCAGGGAGCCGCTTCCCCAAGCCACAGGCGGGCTGGCGAGGCCCCGGCGAATGGAGCCCGTGTAACCAAATGCGCCTGCGGGGGACCTGGCGGAGCAACAGCTTGTCCTTTGTCTCTGGCCCTGCAGGAGAATTTCCCGTCCGACGCCCCCGTCGCCTTGCCTCTCCCTGGCCCTGCAGGAGAAAAGGACGGCATCTGACTCGGGCCGGGGAGAATGTCCCTCGCAAGGCCGAAGACGGGGCGGCAGCAGCAGCAGCAGCTGGGCGCAGAGCCCTGGGGCGCATCCTGCGGGGCTGGCGCCGTGGACGACAGCCTCACCAACCTGCAGTGGCTGCAGGGCTTCTCCTTCCTCCCCGCCAGCCCGGAGAAGCCTTCCTCGGCCAGCCTCCTGCAGCAGGGCTCCTACGCGCCAGCCAGCCCGCCCGCGGGCGACACGGCGGCCATGGGGGCGCCCACGGGGATGGGCAAACCCGCCAGCTCCAGCTCCTCCCTGCAGCCCCTCGCCCCCGCCCCAGAGGCGCTCGACTACCGGACCAACGGGCAGGTGAAGCCGCCCTACTCCTACGCCACCCTCATCAGCATGGCTATGCGGGCCAGCCCAGAAGCCAAGCTCACGCTCTCGGCCATCTACGCCTGGATCACCGAGAACTTCTGCTACTACCGCCACGCAGAGCCCAGCTGGCAGGTGAGGCGGGGCCTGAGCAGCAGGTGGTCTTGCAAGCAGATGCCTTGCGAGCAGGTTCAGTCCCCAGGGGCAGAGCAGGGAAGAGACTCTGGCCTGAAACCCTGGAGAGCCATTGCTGATGGTAGACAATACTGAGCTAAATGGACCAAGGACACACACAAGGCAGAATGTTGTGTTCCAATGACATAAGGCAGGAAGGGCCAGGCCCAGAGGGAAGGGGGAGACTGAGCTGGCCTCCCATCAATATTGTGGACTTGAAAAAATGGGAAGTGAGTTGTTTCTCCCCCTGCCCCAGAGGTGCCCTTCCCCATTCTGCTGGGCAGGAGGGGCTGCTGCAACCAGGGGCAGGTGGGAGCAGAACATTCCTCAGATGGGCACTAATAACTTCTGCCAGGGCAAGAGACAAAGGGCACCTCAAATGATCCAGGGGGGCTCCCTCCAGGAAGAAAGGTTGCAGCGTTTGGGACTTTTTAGTTTGAGGGAAATCAAGGAAGAGGCAGGTGTTGGGAACGTTAGCGTGGCTTGGAGAAAGTGGATGTATCGAGAAAGGTTTTCCTCCCTCTCCTGCAAAGGCTAGAACTTGTGGACATGCAACAAAACTGAAGACGGGGAGGTTCAGGACAAAGAGAAGAGAAGGCAATTCTCCATGGGGTACAAAGTTACTATGGAACTCCCTGCCACAAGAGGCAGTGATGGCCACCAACTTGGATGGCTTTAAAAGAGGTTGGGCAAATCCATGGAGGTCAATCGGTGGCTACAAGGCACAAGGCCAGTCACTGGCTCTAGTTTGCAGCAGGTCCTGCTTGCAAGTTTCTCACAACAGGGATCTGGCTAGCCCCTGTGAGAGCAGGATGAGGGGCCAGTGGGATTGCCCTGGCCTGATCCCGTAGGGCTGTCTGCGTCCCGTAGGGCTGTCTGCTCACCCCTCCCTCTCTTCCCTTTCTTCCCCTCCTCCCCATGGGCCTTTTGTCTCCTCCGCAGAACTCCATCCGCCACAACCTGTCCTTGAACAAGTGCTTTCAGAAGGTGGCGCGGCAGAAAGACGAGCCTGGCAAGGGGGGCTTCTGGCGGATCAACCCCCAGCACGCAGACAGGTTTGTCGACGGGATATTCCGGCGGAGGCGGGTGCCAACCTTTCCCTGCATTTCGGCCACTCAGGCAACACCCCCCTTGCCTGCCTCCGGTGCAGAGCTGGGCTGCTTCCGAGGGAGGGGACGAGGCCCCCTGCAAGAGGACCAGACGCCCCGGCTTCCTGGGGGGCAGCGCCACCCTGGTAAGTGCAAGCAGCAGCCAGGCCAGGGCACCAGCAAGGCTGCTTGGACCAGTGCCCGCTCGCCTCTGGCCTCTGTGGGCAGAGAGGGGGTGGCTCTGCCGGGGGACCTCAGCTGGGCGTCTGTGTTGGAGGACACCTTCGTTGGCAGCGGGAGCAGCATTGAGGACCTGGAGCTGACGGCAGCCCTTGGCTCCCTGGCCGCAGAGGAGGTGGTCCTGGCCTCCTCTGACCAGCCAGTCAGTCCTCTGAGCCAAGAGGGTCGCCCTCACCCTGTCCCAGCCCTGGTGGAAGACCTGACGCTGTATGCCGAGCCCCTGGGCCAACCGTGGGGGGAGGAGGAAGCAGCCACGGAGCCGCCGCTGGGACCCCCCTGGGCCTTCGAGGAGGAGGGCGGCACCTGCTTTGTCGAGGGCTTCCTAGCCGAGATGCAGCCGTGGGAAGCATGAGCTCTGCAGGCCCCCAAGAGGCAACGAGAAGACGCAGCAGAAGCGGAAGTGGCCTTGGTTTGCAGCTGACCTCTGCCCGGGGTGGGCAGCCCTGCCCCAGAGCAGAGAGGCTGGGGGTGTCCGCCCTAGTCGTAGCCTTGCTTGATGCAAGTCATGCTGTGGTGTGTATGGCAGCAGGTCGCAGAGCGCCTGTATTCCCAAATCTCAAAAGGCACAACAGAGCTCCGTTAGCTCGGGATGTACAGCTTTTTCTGAAACCGGTGAGCACACTCTCAGAGGTGCAAGGACGGGCAAAGCGGGTCTGCCAAAGGGCTGGGGGCCAAGAAACCAGGGGAAAGGGGGCACTTCTCGTCCTCTAACTATTCAGAAGACTTCAAGGCCTCCCCCTCCTTCCCTTCCTGTGCACGCAAAACCAATATCCTTTTTCCAAATCAACTTTGGCAGCACAATGTTTGTAAGTAAATACATGCAAATAATTTTGTCTGAGAGCAGAGTCTCGTTTCTGCTTCCTTGAGCAGCCTCGACAGACCATGGAAGGAAAGGGGTTCAGCTAAGGCTGGCAGCTAAAAGGAAGGCCAGGAAGAGCACTGGAGCACCCTTGGCAAACTCCCTGAAGGTGCTGGTGGGAGGTGGGCATTCCCATGCTACGCATGTGCTAAGGCATGTGCCAGCTGCTCCTCTGTGCCTGGGCAGGGAAGAAGGCAAACAGACTCTCCTTCCTGTCCTTTGGTGAGGAGATGGACACCGGGCAGCAGACAGGCCTGGACCTGCCTGGGGCAGTTGGGCAAGCGCTCTGGAGACAAAGAGTGGCAGCCTGAGCCAAGACAGACAGGCGCATTGGCTGGCTCATTGTTCCTCCAAACGGCCAGCCTCCTCAGAGGAACAAACTGTCCTGCTCACCTGCCAGGGTGGGAGAGAGATCTGCGAGGGCAGGGGCCAGCGAGGCCTGGCTGAGAGCACAGCACCACCCCCTACCCTCCCTGGAGCACCCACCCAAGGCAGCTGCCGCCCCTGAAGGGTGAAAGGCGGATCTCTCCTCCACCAGCCTCACTGAATAGTCCACTGGCCTGGCTTGAGAGGGCACTGGCGTCTGGGTCAAAAGCGTTTTGCCAATGGATTTGGCTGCAGTGCCAAGGGGTGAGTGGCAGATATGGGCCTCGTGCCAAGGCTGCTGCAGACCCACACCTGACTGGGGGGAAAGAAGGGCTAGGGGGGCGGTGGCTTGTTCGGCAGGCAAGGAAGGGGCAGAAGGCAAACCCAGAGCACTGCCACTCCCAACATTTATGTCACTCCTCTCAAGGTACCAGCAGCCTGACTTGGCACAAGGCCCATAAAGGCAGGTCAGTGAAGAGACTGGAACTGCGTGTGGCCCCGTCCACATGGTCAGTGTGCCCCACCAGACACCAGGAAGGAAGAAACCAACAAGAAAAAGCCAGTCACCAGCATCAACCAGACTGACACAGGAGGGGTTTATTACTATAAATATAGAAACACATTGGCCCAGCTCTGCCCTCTGGGCCTGGAAAGAGAGTGGCCCCCTCAAAGGCGGCAGTTGGGGGGCCAAGGAAGCAGCTGGCAGCCCCTCAGGCAGCTAGTCCACAAGGACACCCCTCACCCCACTGCCTTCTGGGTGAAGCAGTTGGGAGGGAGGAAGAGGAGGAGGAGAGGGAGAAGGCACACCTGGGCACAGCCCCAAACCGTGGAGCTCAAGGTGGGGGGTGAACAGGCTCCTGCTCGGTGGCACAGGCAGCACAAGGGGGCGCCCACCAGATGCCCCGGCCTCAGGGCAAGAGAGGAAGCAGCAGGTTCTGCGTCACCCTCCAGCAAAAGTGCCCCCCAGGTTGGCTCTGCTGCTCTGCCCCCAAATCCTGCAGCAAAGCAGCAGGTCGTGGTGGTGGAGGAGGGGTAGCTATGGGGCAGAAGACGCAGGTCCCAGTGGGGAGCCTCAAGCCACTTCCAGCTGAGTCCCTCCCGCCCCTCGCAGGCTTCCTCTCTGGAGTCCAGCCACCCCCCTGGCAGGAAGTCCATGGAGGGGGGGAGGCAGCAAGTGCCTTGTGCCTGACCCACTTTCCCTTTCTGCAGGAGCAGGAAGAAGCCCCCCCGCCCCATGTGCTTAGATGGGGGGTTCTGCCAGGAGCCCCAAGTGCCGGCCAGGAGCAGAGCAGGCAGGCTGGAAAGCAGGAGGGGGGAAATCAGAGGCAGGGGGTTAAAAAGGCCAAGGCGCCAAGAGATATGTCCAAAAGAGGGCGGGGGAGAGGAAGAGAGCACAGCAAGGCAGGAGGAAATCTTTTCCATCACACCAGCCTCACGGCCAATGCGGGGGGGGGGGCACTGAATATCATGCATTTCTGTACAAAGACACAGAAGAGTCCTTTGGAGGGGCGGGGAGAGAGTCCTGGTCCGAGGCTGAGCCCCACAGAGGGGGAATGTCTGTCTCGTGCCGCAGCATCGGAACCCGTGTCCCGTAAAGGATCCTTCGCTGGTGGAAGAGGAAGGGAGGCAGAGGGGGCTGCTTCCCCACAGGCAGGCAGGAAGAGGAGCTGCCCCAGAGGATGCGCCCGGGCGTTTGGCATTGTGAGCACCTCGGTGGCGGTGGCTTTCGAACCCCGAGCCAGGCGCTCAGGACGGGCTCTGCCCACTTTCCACGCAGAGGCGGGGATTGTTGAACAGGAAGGGCTGCCCGGATTGACTGGTCCCACGGCCAGGGAGGGTGCCAGCGAAGTCAGAAGATCCTGCGGTTTGGGGGGGGGGGAGAGAAAGAGGCCGGCTCAGGAGCCCTGGTGGTGGGGACCCTCTCAGCCCTCCTGCCCCCCAGGCATAGGGTGGGAGCAAGAAGAAGGCAGGGCGCCCGACTCCAGCACCCCGAGGTGGGTGCCTGTCCGCTGAAAGAGACCGCCAACAGCAGGGCGGAAGCTGCCCTGCGCACCTCAGCCCCCTCCCCACTGCAGCCCCCCTCTCTCCTCTTCCCCCTTGCCCCACTTCTGGCTGCCCTTCCCCACCCGCCCTCCCAAGAGGCCCCCGCCAGCGTATAGGGAGGAAAGACGAGACGTACCAGCTTACTCCTCTATCCCAACAGAGCAGGAGTCCAGGCCGAGGGCTGCCCAGGCGGGGCAGACAGAAAGGGGGGAGACGTTAGAAAAAGCGGTCAGAAAAGACGGACAGACGCCCCCCTTGCTGTGGGCATCGGGTGGTGCCCGAGAGCGGGGCGGAGGCCTCTTCTGCAACCCACCACGAGCCTCACCCTCTGCCTCTGAGCCTCTTCTGGCCCCCTATGCATCTGCTTCCCGGCCCCCGCCCCCGCCGTTCCAAATTGCCCTCCTCCCTGTGCCACACGGATGGGGCCTCTGTGGCATGGACGTACAGAACAGGGCCATGGCTGCCACACAGAGGGCAGCAGCAATGCAAAGGCAGCCCGGCCATGGGTGCAGGAGCAGGAAAAGCCAGGACGGCGCATGACGCTGGGGGACGGGGGACAGGTGGGTCAGGGCCCTTCCTTCTTGGCCGAGCGAGGGCATCATCCCCCTCTCAGCGGAGGGAAAGGAAGCGCCAGTCCCCACCGAGGGCTCCTTTCGACGTTACCTGGCAGGTAGACGTCCGCTGGCAGGTCGCTCTCCAGGATGGGGAGGCTGCTGGGGCCACAGGTGCTGCTGCTGCTGCTGCTCTCCTGGACAAGGGCCTCCACAGAGGGAGGCTGGGCACCTGCGAGAGGGAGAAAGAAGGGGAAGCCTCAGCGCCTCGGCATGCTGCCACTCCCTCGCCTTGGCCGGGGGCCCCCAGATCAAGGGTTTACCAAAGGCATTTCTGCATTTCTTTGTCGAATGGTCTCTTTAAATTTGAAGGTTCATTATTGTTCCACAAGATGTGTATTTCTTTAAAGGCAAGAGCAAATAATGTGACCTGGTTTTACAGCTGTGAAGCAGTATAGCAGGTGCTGTTAAGTTGTGGTAATCAAGCTGTTGGGTATGGTATATAAAGAGCAGTATGTAGCTCTCTCAGTACCCTGGTGGATGGGTCAAGCTTATGGATATATTGTAATTTAGTGTAAAAGGAGTTTTTGTTATTAAAACCTAGCAAACGTTACTTTTGCGTTTCTTGAATGTGTGGTCTTCCCAGCACGCCTTCTGCAGCCCAACTCATCTGTGAAATAGCCAACGTTCTTATCTATTAGTTCTCCTGCCCTTCTCGTTTAATTCCCACAACCCTGAAAGGTAGGTAAAGCCGAAAGAGACGGTGACAGTCCCAAGGTCGCAGCCAGTGAGCTTCGTGGAGCGTGGTCTCTCCCAGGTCCCAGTACAGCACTCCAACCCCCACACGTTGCTCTCGTGCCTGCTCCACTTTGCCCAAGCTGCCCCTCCAGGGGGCCAGTCCTAGCAGTGGGGTTCTTTCCAGGCCCATGTTCAAGAGCACAGACACGACATATACCCAGGAGGGGATCAGGCCAGAGGGTAAGGATACTCCCCCCTCCCACCAGTTCTCACCCATCACAGGCCCAGCCAGAGCTCACCTTGCTGCAGGGGGCTGCCTGCCTCTGCTTCTTCCGCTGTCAGGCTCTTGAAAGACGGGAGGAGGAGGAGGAGAAAAAGAAAAGGGTCTCATTTCTGCAAAGGAGGAAGGTCGCCATACAGCCCCCTGCTTTGCGTTCCAATGGGCAGAAACCAGCACCATTCCAGAGTGGGGAGTTTTGTTTTCGTGAAGGTTTGCTCCGGATCCCATTGAAAGAGACACTTGGGGCTCTCAAGGGGGAAAGGGGCAATTTTTTGGTTTATTAAAATGTATGACCACCCATGGGAGCGTCCAGCTCTGGCAACTCATGGTGGGTGGCCCAAACAGCCCACCTGCTGTTTACTGGCCACCTCCCAGTGCCAGTAAAAACTACAACTTACTGCAAGACGACACAGAACCAGACACCTCCACTTGTCAGTTTGCGGATGCACACAAACACACACACACACACACACACACACACACACACACACACACACAGTCCAACTTGGCCAAGGAGCTCTTGCGGTTGCTCAGCTGTCAGGCAGGAACAGGCAGCAGGCAGGCACCTTTCTGAGGCTGACAACTCAGCAAGGCTCATGGCAGTGCTAAGCCTGACCCCACCAGCAGGCCACTCCAGGCTTAGCAAAGAGGCAGGAGCCAGACAGACAGAGAGTGAGAGAGATTCACCTCTGGGGAGCTGCCCTCCTGCAGCACGAGCTCCGTCCCGCTGAGTGGCAAGTCTGAGTCCTCCGAAAGCTTCTCCTCATCCTCTTCGTGGATGGGTGACGAGGGAGACCGGAGGGTGCTGCAGAGAACAAGAGACACAGCTGGATTGGCAGCGGCTCGCATGGCAGGGGGGTTGACTCTGGGGCAAGAGGCAAAGGCACTAGGAGCCCTGAGCTTCAGGCGTTGGGCAGAGGAGAAGCAGAGGAAGGTGTGGACTGGGAAACGGAGCGAGGATGGACTTGGCGTAGGGGAGGGCGAGAGGGAGCGATCCACAGAGGCTTCTCCACAAGATTTCACCTGTCTGGAGACTTGCTGCGCTTGCTCTTCTGATGGCTGGTCTCCACAGCTCGGTCCAGCCCCACCAGGGGTCTTCCAGAGAGGGGAAGCCCGTCCAGGACCCCCGTGTAGGTGATCTCGTCGTAGAGGGGAGCCGAGGGGATGGAGGGGGAGATGGAGCGCAGGCCGTTCAGGGCTTCCAGCAAAGAAATGGGCTCATAGCCTGGAGGGATGTTGTCCGAACACTGCGGAGGGAGGAGAGGAAGACAAAAGCTCAGCCACTGCCAGCCGTCGTTGCAGTTTGACCCCTACAGCACTGAAGCCTCTTTAGCTCTGCCCTCACAGAACTGCAGGACTGGAAGGGAGTCACAGGATCACCCAGTCCAACCCCCACTGCAGGAATTGCAGCTAAACACACTGCCTGGCATTAGAAGACACCCATGGAGACATTTATACGCCACCTTTTAAGATTAATGCTTTACAAGGCAGCTTACAACATTTAAGGATTACAAAAACACCAGAGAGAAAAATAACAAGAACCACAATAAGTAGTTTGAAATCTTCCCAAAATCTCCTTATCAGGATAGGAGAGAAACATCTTATGGCCACCAACTTGGAAGGCTTTAAAAGAGGGCTGGACAAATTCATGGAGGAAGAGAGGGCTCTCAGTGGCTGCTAGCTAGCATGGCTGGGCAATTCCTCAAAAGTTGGAGGCAGCAAGACTTCTGAACCCATTGCTGGAAACCACAGGAGGCCGAGGGCTCTGGAGCCGATGATCTGCTTGCAGGTTCCCCACAAGGGACACCTGGTTGGCCATTGGGAGAACAGGAGGCAGGACTGGATGGGCCCCCTTGTTATGGTCTTATGTTTAGCAATGAGTTGATCTCCCTAAGTTGCATCAAGTCACTTTTGTGAGGAATGATCATTCTTGTTGCTGTTCTTTGTCTTCAGAAGGGCATCTCAGGTTCTCTTTCTCTGGCCAACTGAGCTGGGGACTCTCAGGGTTGTGCAACAGTCCCAGGGGAGAGTCTGGAGCCATAAGAAGCAGCCATCACCCCAGGCAAAAGCTCAGCAGGCCTGGGGCTGATCAGAGCCCAGGTGGGAGGCTGCCTGGGAATCCCCTATAAGCCACTGCCATGGGCACCCAGATGGAGGGAAGGGGGGATACTGTGTTTTAAATGTTTGGAAGCTGCCCAGAGTGGCTGGGGCAACTCAGTTTGATGGGCAGCATATAAATTAGTAGTACTAGTAGTAAGAAAACAAAAGGAAACAGCTATTCCCATCCACCGGGATAGCAAGTGAACCTTCTCTTCCTCCTTCCCTGTCTCTCTCCTTTGCTATTTTTATGGCCTCCTGTCCTTCTACGAGGCAGGCTGACCCCATCCCCCTATTACCTGAGGGGGACAGCCAAGGCTCAGCAGAAAAGGCCACCTGGAACCCCCAGCAAAAGTGGGGATGAGCCCGTGTCTGCCCAGAACCCAAACCAACTCCCCCCCACCCCACACAGAGAGATGCATCCTCCCCACCCCCAGTGCTTAAAGTGTGCTTTGGGGGTGAAACCACCCCTTCTGCTGACCCCTCCCGGATGCCTGAGGCTGCTTCTCACCGAATGCTCGTCGTGGTCCAGGGTCTGTGCCAGGACGGGGCTGAAGGAGAGCGGAGACAGGGCCCCGGGCTTCTTCCTCACGGCTCGAATCTGCAGCAGGGCTCGGAAGGCTATGGGGGAAAGGCAAGAGGAGCCCAGTCTCATCTCTTGCGCCCGAAATCTGCCAGGGGCAAGGCACATCATCTCTGCCTCCTACGGGTTGGGCTGTGGGTAGAGTCCTCTGGGAGTTGGGACCCCAAAGCCACCTGCTAGCCACGTTGACTGGGGAATACAGCAACTGCTCTTGCGAAGGGAGACAGGCGGCTTTGACTTAAGCAACCTTTCCAGGTGCCAAGGCAGATCAGCTGCTGCCCCAGCAGAGCCCCTTAGAGGGATGGGCCTCAGAAATGGGCATGGGCACCGAACCTGGAATCCTGCAATGCTCCTCCTGCGCTCGTGTGGCAAGGCATGTGCACCTTGCTATACCACAGAAACGGAGTCCACAGAGCTCATGTTTCCCTGCTCCATCCCTGCCCATCAGCAAAGGACTTCCTATGAGAGTTTCACTGAACAGGGGGAACAAATGTGCCCCCCCCCCCGGGCATCATAGGACTGTAGAGTGGGAAGGGATCCAGAGATCATCTACCCCCTGCAATGCAGGAATCGCAGTTGAAGAATCCCTGACAAATGGCCATCGGACCTCCACTTAGAAACCTCCAATGGAAGAGACTGCCACCTTCCAGGGGAGTTGAGTCCTTCCCACTGTCAAACGCCTCTTCCCTCCAGAAATTCTTCCTAATGCTTAGTCGGAATCTCCTTTCTTGAGACCTGAATCCACTGGCAGCAGAAAACAAGCTTGCTCCGTGCAATGAGACTGGCAGCCCCCAGAGGAAAAGCTGCCCAGTGTGATCAAAGGTGAAGAAGAGTCTCTGTGCTTCAAGCTCCGGGTTTTCTGGCCTCCTCCTGGCCTGCAAAGGGCTTCTTCCCTTGCCTCTGCCCCACCCTGCCCCCCTGCTACTCACGCAAGCGGCAGATGGGGCAGTTGTTGGCCTGGTAGCGCAGGGTGTCGGCACACGAGTTGCAGAGGCAAAGGTGCCTGCAGGGCAGGATGAGGGTGTCCCGCAGGTCGGAGAGGCACACCACGCACTCGTTGCTGTTGTCGCTGTTCTCATCGTCACAGGGCTGCAGCGGGGGGAGAGGGAGACAAAGAACTCACTGGATGCTCCTGTGGCCCAGCTCAGTGTTCAGAACCCTCACTGTAGCGCAGAAATCCAGGGGTCCCTTTCCGGACTCTGACGGACAAAACCACCCAACCCAACACTACTGGCAGCAGGTGGCAAGATCAACCCCACCCAGAACAGGCAAAGCCCCTAAATTTCAGACTTGGGAGGCACACACTCACAAGCAGAATTTGGCTTAAGCAGATGCCAGAAGAAAGCCACAGCTCTGAGCTGTTGCTGTGGGTCAATAGACAACTTCTCTCCCTCCGGGGAGCGAAAGCCTCGAAAGGGAACGTTCAAGGGAGAACCTCCACTTACTCCCCTTTTAGACAGAGGGATGCACTCCTCTCATGGCCTCCCCTCCCTCACTCCCTCCTCACCTTAGTCTCCTGATTGTTCTTGTTCTCAATGCCATAGATCTCCTGAAGCAGGTAACTGACCCGGTCCACCTGTGGGGAAGCAGGAAATGCTGATTGCTTCTTTTTTAATCATTACTCTTAACTATTATTATTAATTATTATTATTATTATTATTATTATTATTATTATTATTATTATTATTATTATTATTTCCACTAGGATATTCTAGGTGGCTTGAAATGGAAGTTAAACACAACACAATACAGATACACAGCTGAAAACGAAACATGAAGAAACAACCATCTAAGGCAAATGAGAAAAAAGGATGGAAACAGGTTGGAAACCAAAACCAGAATAATAAAAGGGCAGCAATGTGCTCTTCATTGAGCATAAGCACAAGTCAGAAGAACCTGGCAGCTGCTGGCTAAGCCAAAGGAAGCGCATGTGGCCAATCAGACCACTCTAGGAACCCCACAGGCAGTGCAGGGGAGGAACAACACATCCATGGCTACTTGCCACAATGGCCATGTTGCACCCCCACTGTCAGAAGCCCCATGCACCTGAACATTGGTTGCTTGAAAGGGGAGGGGGAGAGCTCAGGTCCTGCCTTTGGGAGAGCTCGGAGCGCCAGTGTGGTGTAGTGGTTAAGAGCGGTGGACTCGTAATCTGGTGAACCGGGTTCGCTTCCCTGCTCCTCCACATGCAGCTGCTGGGTGACCTTGGGCCAGTCCCACTTCTCTGAAGTCTCTCAGCAGCCCCACTCACCTCACAGAGTGCTTGTTGTGGGGGAGGAAGGGAAAGGAGAATGTTAGCCACTTTGAGACTCCTTAAAGGGAGTGAAAGGTGGGATATCAAATCCAAACTCTTCTTCTTCCAGAACAGGCATCTGGTTGGCCACTGTGAGAACAGGGTGCTGGACCAGATGGGCCATTGGCCTGATCCAGAACACAGGCTCTTCTGATGTTCTTATTTGGGAGTCGCAACAAATGGTATTGATTCAGAGGCACATTGCCTTCAATCCTGTGGACATCATGCCTAGTACCCACGGAGAACTTTATCGTCTGTGAATCTGCCTAAACTGCCTTTTTAAAAAATCTGTTTAAATATTTGTATTACACGTTCTCAGTGCAGTAAATCCAATGGGCCCTGCTAAATTGGGTAGTGGGAAAGGGGTCAGGCCTCTCTGGGATGTCAGCCAGCACCTCTGCCAATAATAATAATAATAATAATAAATTTTATTTATACCCTGCCCTCCCCAGCCAAGACCGGGGCTCAGGACGGCTTACACCAAATATAAAAACAACTGATTGAAATACAGCTTAAAAACCAAGATTAAGCCACATCCTTGCAGACAGACAAAGACTTACGATCTGCTTCTGCTTCAAAGGCTTCACCGAGAAACTGCCATCCACATGCTGATGAGGGGAAAAGACACGGGAGAGAGAGGTTGGCACATTTAATATGAAAAGTCTTCAGCCGCTTGCTAAGCAAACCCTCCTTCCATGCACAGACCCACTTGCATTTTCAGGATTTATTCTGATTACACAATCCAAGCTCTCAGATTCTGCTGATTTCCCTATTCAAAGCACCAAACAGAACAGGGCAAGAGAGGAGCGGAAAGGGGCCTTGCAAGAGAGGCTGGAACCACGGAGAAGGCAAGGCAATGTCTCGCCCCTCTGCCAGCGCTGTTAGTCCAGCAACCACCCAAAGCCATCTCCTGCTCAGATGGGACAAAGGGGGGCTTCTTACCTTTTCAAAGGCAGCCAGCAGGATGTGGGCATGGCCAGTCACTTCCACGACAACTGCGGGGAAAGCAGAAGGCCCATGAGATCAGGGGCAAGGCAACAGGCAGCCCAAACACCCCATCAGGCCAGGCTCCAAGGGAGGAGGATTGGGGCCTGAGTCCTCCAGCGGTAGGACTCTCAAGAGTCGGGATTTCCCAGCTGCACAGGCTACCCAAATGGTCACATGGGCAGCCGAGCTTTCAAGATGTCCAAGGAAGAAGTTGTGCGCAATCAAAGTATACGATGGAGGTCAACAGGCAGTTCTGAACCAAGCCCTTTTCTGAACCCTTTTCCCTCCTGGTAATTTCCTTTTTGAGGCGAGGCAACCAGAACTGTACCCAGCATTCCAAACATGGCATCGTGCTATAGACCGTTTTTGTTCCGACTCTTTTCCTAATGCTCCCTGGCGGCATGGAATTCGCCTTTCTCACAGCTGCTGCCCCCTGGGCTGACCTCTTCATCAAACTGTCATGTGACCACAGGCGGGGGGAGGCGGCTTTCTTGACCCAGGCTACCAGTTACACAAACAGAAGATAATATTTTCATTTTCTCTCCCACGGCATGATGGGAAAAGCTAAGAGGGAGAGGCAATGGCTCCTTCAAACAACATTGCTATTGTCTCCAGCTTTATTGACACACAGTCCTTGGCTGAAGACGTCCAGCACAAGAGATCCCACTATGGAGGCGAAGGAGAGAAGGCTCCAGTTGTTGTTTCCCTCCCAGGGATATCTCTCTGAAGTGTCACAGATGAAATCAGAGCAGTGTTTCCCAAAGTGTGGTCTGTGTATCCGCAGAGGCACACAAAAGGGTTTCAAAGAATTCACAGCAGAATTTGCTCTCAGCTAGATAAATCAGCTGAGAAAGCTCTTGCAGCCAATCGGAAACCACAGAAGCCCTGTCAGACATTTGGCTTCCAAAAATAGTTCACAAACCAGAACAGTCACTTCTGGATTTGCAGTGTCCGGGAGCCAAAACGTTTGAGAACTAAGCTGCTCGAAAACCAAGGTTCGACTGTATTATTAAAACTACTCAATTTTTATTAATAATAATAATGATAATAATAAGGGGGTAGCTTTAATAATTCTTTATAAATAGCTTTAGAGTATATGTTTGTTTGTTTTAAAATAGCTTTATAATTCTTTTATATAAAAAAACTTTAATTTTATTATTTATGTGCTGTTCATCTGACTGGGTTGCCCCAGCCACTCTGGGCGGCTTCCAGCAAAATGTAAAAAATACTTCTCCTGAGAAAGGGCACATCAGTAAGACTAAATTCTCAAAAAGGGAGACGCAATTATTCTAAGAACAGGAAATACTGAAGTTAATCTGCTAACACTGCTGGCGATCCAAATCTCTTGGGCAAGGTGGGTCTTTTGCTTGGCTTAAAGAACAGGCCTTCTTTAGCACAGAGCCTCTCCTGCGTCCCAGAAGACGCATATGAACAAGGAGACCGTCCCAGATGGGAACAGAAGGTGGAGGTGGCATGAGCCATATCCTGCCCAAGAGCCAGCAAACCAGTTCCCCTCCTGCCCCCTGCTCAGCCCCAGCACAGAAAACTTAGCAGGGTGGAGACCTTTCCCAGGATTGTCTGATTCCAGCGCAGCCTGGCCCCTTGGAAAGGCCACTCCAGCCTCTGGGCCAAACCCTGCTGTGTCCCTGAGCCAGCCTGATTGATTCCCAGGGACACAAAGGCAAAGAGGGGAAGCGGGTGTCTTACCATCGCCTTCATCCACCACAGCCTGGATGACGACGGGGAAGATGCCGCGGTCCAGATCAAAGTTCAGCTGGAAGGAAGGAGCAAAGAGAGGGATTAGTCTGGCTGGTAGGGAGTCCTGTGGCTTTCCATATGGAACTCCTCCAAGGAAAAGGTGTCAAAAGACCCTCCTTTTGTGTGTGTGGGGAGGAGATACAGGAAGGGAAGGAAGGACAAGCAGCCACTCAGCTTCCTTCTCTGCTTCCAGCCCCTCCCCTTGGAAGATCTTTAGTTCATTTCCCAGCACCTTTATAAATTTGTTCTTGTTCTGATGACACCACAACTGCTTTGCTTTCAACCCCCCAAACCCCCAGGAGGAAAATCATTAAGACGGGGGAGGCAGGAGGGAGAGACACAAGCCTATGTGACTCTGCTAAGCTAAAAGACCCACATCTGGGAGGCACTAAGAGGCCAGGAACGTCACCTCGTCGTCTTTCCAGTCCGAAAAGTCTATCTTGAAGGACGGCAGCGAGAACTGCTGGCTGACTCCTCGCTTGTAATGCACCGTTTCCGACTGCAGAGAAGGGTTCTTTGTGCTGTAGCTGCAGGCAGGGAGAAGAGGAGAGGCTCAGCATCGCACCCAGAGGCAGCTCCTGGGCTCTCCCAGGCCACATCCAGCACCCTTCCGTGTTATGGCGAAGCACAGGCCAAAAGCAACAGAAGCCGCAGCAAACCATGCCATGTGCATGTGGACCTGCCTGATGCACCCACCTGCTGGCACCACCAAGCTAAGCTAGCACATTTCTGGACATAAAGAAAAGAAGGGCGTCTCCAAACTACCCCAGTGGTGCAGGGATGCCAGACCTTGGGGATGGCAATATATTTTTCTGCTGAGCCAAGCTGGTGAATTTAAGAGCTAAGGTCCCCGTGCCTTCACCTGGTTCACCAGCAACAACCGTTCCAGAACAGGGATAGCCTGACCAATGTAGTCCATGCGCTGGTAACTCAAGGTTGAACTACTGCAATGTGCTCTTTGTGGGACTGCCCCTGGACCTGCTTCAGCAGCTCCAGCTGGTGCAGAATGTCTAGTCAACAACATGGGGCTCCATTGCTAAAGCTACTACTGCGCCAGGTTCAAGGTCCTTGTATTCGCTTACAAAGCCCTGAACATCTTAGGTCAAGGGTACCTCAGGGATCACCTAATCCCTTATAGCCCAGCTCAATCGAGGAGATTATGTGCAGGAGTGTCACTGGTCATTCTCCAAACTGGCAAGGCTCATCTGACAACAACACGAAACTGAGCCTTCAGTGTCATCGGCCCAGTCCTGTGAAACTCTCTGCCACTGGAGATCAAGCAGGCGTCTTCTGTTCCAACTTTTAAATGCCTGCTGAATACTCTTCAATTCTGCCAGGCTGATGCTGGCAATTAAAAGTACATCTTTCCACAAGAGTTATCTGATGTCTGATTTTAACTTTTCTATATGGCTTTTATTGTACAGCTTTATGTGTTCTATATGGCTTTTATTGTACGGCTTTATGTGCTACTGTTGTAAACTGCTTTAAAAAACAAACAGCTGTGTGTAAATACTTCTATAAATAAAATAATACAGAACTATGGGTGGGTGAAGACGATGACTCCAAAAGACACATGATCCCTTTGACGGGCTCCCCACAAGGCCCCCTGCTTGCTAACCCTAACCCAGCACTCACACAGCCATGCCGCTAATGAACTCCTCCGTCGCTTGGCAGTAGATGGTTATTGCAACGCGTGCGTCGGCATCAAAGGTGAATTCCAGGCTGTACAAGGCCTTCTGCTTCCCGTTCTCCTCAGTGGGGCTGTCAGCGTCCTCTTTGTACCTGGTGTAAAGGGAGGCTGAGTCACGGCAGGTGAGCTCAGACATTAAGCTGGCTGCAATCTCTCACCTGGCGCAGAAACTCAATCCTTGAGCCGTCTCTGTTTCTTTATTACCACCCACCCACTCGAACTATCTTCACAACTATCACATTTCCAGCTCTCCTGATGGGACTGTCTAAAATGCTTTCTAAGATACACACAATATTTATTACATTAATGGTTTTATTATATTAATGGTTACCATTATTATTATTAGATGGTCTCAGAAGCCACATATGCCACGAAACCAAATTATCACAATAAGATTACACATACTAAACACCTGATCTTCAGGAGACAGACTCCTCTGCCTTCTTGCCTCTATTCATGTTCCCCTGCCCAGATTCCTCAAGCCCCTCAACCCACCCCTCTCAATCCCTCCATTTTGGCCAGAATTAGAAACAAGCAAAGGCAAGGTTTCAAACCACCTGCTTCCTAGATCTTGCGTATCTCCAGATTTTCACAATTCACTGCAAGTGTGGAATGTGATACTAAGCGCAACCTTTGTTGTAACTCAAAACACCCCCATGCTCTGTTCAGCAGCACACGAAGACCAGGACAGACAAAGGAAGCCTCCCTCTTCAGCTCACAATCAAAAATAAAAAAGGAAGCCTCTGAATGTCAGAAAATCAAGCAACCTGCTCAGACGGAAAGAAGGCAAGTTAAGGACCTTCTTTGCAAAAAGACACAATTTCAAACCTCCCCCCCCCCCCGTGCCAACTCATCACAGAGCCTGCATTTTAAGCTCCTTGGCCTCAGCAGAGCATAGGCTAAGGCAGCTGTGGTTCCACCCTGGCCCCCTGAAAAGTCTCAGCCCACAGGGGCTTGGGTCTGCAGTACCTGACCAGGCGGAGGGAATCTTTGCGGATATTCACCAAGCTGCGCAAAGTCTTCACTGGCTCATGAGGTGCTGGGGTCACATAGGGAAACTGGAATGAAAAACCAGGAGCCTCTTGAGAAAGCACACAGGAAGAAAGGGGGACGTGAGGGGGGCAGGCCACTCTCCACCCCCACCACTGGCACAAGCTGGCTCTCTCTAGCTGCACACACAGGAGGAAAACTCCACTTAGGGTCATCTGCTATCCCTGGAAGGGTTTGAGCCAAAACAAAAAAGGGAGAGCTGTACACATTCAGCAATCAGGGGTCCGTCCGCCTGTACCCCAATTGAAATCCACCAGTATTTCTCACTTTGTTTTTCTGAACCCCATTCAACCTCAGGGAAAAGTTGTTTAAGAACACACACCTGCAACCCTTCGAATTGAGAGGTCATAATTCAGGTGAGATCCTGTGAGGAGAGCCTGCTCTGACCTGGCAGGCTCCAGCTGTTTGGGACAACAGCTGTGATGGGGGCTGTGCTCTGAAACAGCTGGCTGGCTGGTGCTCCCCTCTCCCCCCGGTTCATTTTGGTGCACCAAAATCATGAGTACTTGCCTGGACTGGCCTGTTGCCAAGGAAGTTCAAGTCCATGTTCTCCCCAAAAAGGTAGCCCTCAGGGTGTGGCGTGTCAAACTTTTCGCCTCCCATGAAAAAATGACTGGCAAAGTAGTTCCCTGAAGAGAAGGCAAAGATCTGGTTTTACGTGTTTCTTTATTACATTTTTAACCACCATCGTCCGCACAAGGATCTCAAGGTCATCGTATAGAGTTCTTCCCACACCCACCTACCCATTTTATCCTCACAACAACCCTGTAGGGTAGGGCAGGGCAGCCCAAAGTCACACAGTGAGCCTCACAGTTGAGAAAGGACCTGCACCGCAGATCGGGCACAGATGCCAAGGGCACTGGCAGGACTTTGGCACAAGGCGGGGCTCAGCAGCCTCTCTCTGGAGTGGGAGAGGGCAGACATCCACACCAGCTGGCAGCCAAAAGCTTCACTTGCCCCCCACCCCAAGATTTGTGGAAGGATCCCCTTTTGTGGGCTGTGAAATGCAGGCATACAACCACCCACCTTGCTATTTGGCAGGTGCCTGGAAGAAGAGAGCTGGCAGGCAGGTGATATGTGGGGAGGGAGAGAAGAGGAGGGGGCAGCCCACTGCTGCTGCCTAGCAATGGCTCAGAGGAGGGAGGGGCACGCCATGATAAAAACATTAGAGGAGCCCGGCTGCAGTTGGATCTGTTCCGGAATCCTGCTCTCCGAGTGGCCAACCAAAGGGAAGCCTGCAAGCAGGATCCGAGGGCAACAGCTCTCAGGGCGTCCACGACAGCTGTACGTGGGGCGGAGACACCCATGTACCCTGGTTTCCATCAGTGAGCAGTTCTGAGAAGCTCACAAGCTGGGCATGAAGGTGGCCCCCTGACCAGAGACTCAGAGGTAGGCTGCCACTGAGCACAGAGGCTCCCTTCTCAGCTGTTCTGGAGGGGGGGTGGGGGTGTCACAAGCACACTGGAGCAAAACTCTGCAAACATCCCTGTTCAACCAGAAAGCAGACAAGCGAGACATGAAATCGACAACCCTCTCTTTGCCTCCAAGACCAAGGGGCATTGAGGAGCCCTTGGGACCAGTGGCTATTTATTTATTTTATTTCACAAAATTCATACGCCGCTTGATTATAAAAGAACTCCAAAAACTCTACATGGCTCACACAGAAAATAATAATACATTACAATCATCCGGGGAAAGCCAATCTTTCACCCGGGGGGGAGGGAGGCTATGCTCAGGTGGTCTCCTGGCTTCTCAGAAGAGGCACCTGCCACCAGGCTCCTCTGATGGGGGGGGGGCTTCTGGTCACGTTTTGGGGTGGGGATCAGGATGGCAGAGTTGGGAGGGAAAGCCAAGGGTCCTGTTGTCCTGGATGCCCCTCTGTTTCCAGGCCCCGTTCAACCTGCTGCTGTGGACCCTTCAAAGGCCCAAGACCCCAATCCCTCCAGGTGAACTGGCGGCAGCAGCAGCAGCAGGGGCCTTTCTGGTAGTGGCTCCCATTTCCAGGGAGGCTCAGCAGGCGCCTTCCTCACCTGCATCTTCAGGTGCCAGGCAAAAAGGCTCTTTTTCTCGTGGGCCTTTTAAACTGCGCTATCGCACAATGGACATGCAGTATATTGAAAAATAATGGAACCAAGGAAGGGACTAGACTGCAGGGGTCAGCAAACCTTTTCAGCAGGGGGCCGGTCCACTGTCCCTGAGACCTTGTGGGGGCCGGACTATAATTTTTTTTTGGGGGGGGGGGAGAATGAACGAATTCCCATGCCCCACAAATAACCCAGAGATGCACTTTAAATAAAAGGACACATTCTACTCATGTAAAAACACGCTGATTCCTGAACTGCCCGCAGGCCGGATTGAGAAGGCGATTGGGCCCGATCCGGCCCCCGGGCCTTAGTTTGCCTCCCCATGGACTGTCAACGTTTCCCTTCTTTTAAAGGGAAATTCCCTTATTCCGAATAGGATTCCTCGCAAGAAAAGGGAAATGCTGACAGCTATGGGACTAGAGGGAAGTCAATTTGTTTTGTTTTGGTATTGTTACTGTTATTTCTGGAAAACCAATAAATCGTTATCAAAAAATTCAACTGCGCTGTTGCTTTGCGATGCCCTTCCGCGACGCCAAACGCCCGTGCCATCCTCGGGGGGGATGAGCAGCGGCAGCAGCCCCAGCCCCTGCAATGCAGGAATGGCGGCCAGAGGGGCCCCCAGGGGTCATCTAGCCCAACCCCCCGCGACCCAGGAAGAGCCTCGGCGGCCGCTCCGAGAAACGAAGCCGCTTTTCCTCTCAGGCTGCTGGGAATAATAGGGACCCCCCTGTGGGTTGGGGGAGGGGGAGAAGCCCCCACAAAAATTGGGGAGGGGAAGCTGAGGAGCTACTACCAAAATCACTAATAATAATAATAATAATAATAATAATAATAATAATAATAATAATAATTCCTCCTTTCGCGGGGCTCTGGCCCCCCCAGGGGCGGGGGCGGCGGGCCCGGGCCTCACCGGACTTGGGCGGGTACCGGTAGGCCGAGTTGGCCTGGATGTCGATGTCCTCCACGCCGGCGATGCGGCGGCTGAGCAGGGAGCCCATGGCGGTCGGCGGGTCTCGTCGGCGAAGCCTCTTCTTCTCCTCCCTCAGCGAAGCCCCCTCAGACACTCCGTCAAGGTGCCGAGGCCTGCAGGCCGCTCCCGCGCGGGGCACCACGGGAAAGAGAGTCCTCGCGCCCAGGCTCTTCGCGTGGTTCGCCGCGGAAGGGGAGACGGGCCGCGGACTACAACCCCCAGGAGGCGCCGCGCCGCGCGGGGAGAAGAGAAAAACACAACAATGGGAGGGCGTGGGAGGCGCGGGGCGGGGCCTGACCCTCAGCCAATGGCAGCGCGGGACGGTAGAGATAGGAAAAGGTAGAGCTTCCACTCTGTACGTGGCGAGCGGGGGGAGGTGAAGTGAGTTTATTTAGCTCAGATTCCTCGCGCTGGGTTTTTAGGTCAACATGAAAACTCAATAAGAATGTATTTGCTTTTTTAAAATGTGGTTTAAAGTGACGATTCAGCTATTTATGGAGGAATGTAGAGTTTCCACCCTGTATTGAGGGGGAGACAGCCTGGTATTAATTACTCTGGAGAGTCCCATGGACTGCCAAAAGATCAAACCTATCCATTCTGAAGGAAATCAGGGTCAATTTTTATGGTAGCCCAAATATCAGTTGTACGGGTGTATGCATATATCTTAATTTTACCTCATGAGCTATTGCTGCAATCTGCTCTGATTGTATATTTTATCTTTAGGAACGCTGTTTTTATTGTGTTATGCGAACTGGTCTTTGACCGTAATAAATTATCTATCACCCTGATGTTGGGAAAGATGGAGGGCGCAAGGAGAAGGGGACGACGGAGAACGAGATGGTGGGACAGTGTTCTCAAAGGTACCAGCATGAGTTTGACCAAAGTGCGGGAGGCAGTGGAAGACAGGAGTGACTGGCATGCTCTGGTCCAGGGGGTCACGAAAAGGCGGACACGACTAAACAACAACCATTTCTGTCCTGTTTTTATAGCCAACCTGACATATACTCAGAGCTGAGTGTGGATTTCATGCTCTTTATTCAGCTCATAGTAGAGAGGAAGGAATGGAAGTTCTCCCATGATGTCTGCGTTATATACATTATTTACACAATGGCCCCCATGTGATTGGCTAATTCTGGGATTCTCCTGTAGGCCAATCAGGTTGCGGATTCACTTCCACCTGGAGCTGGATTGGGTGGCTCCTGTGGACCAATCAGACTGGTCCTAGAACAATAGGATCCAGAATGCAGTAATCAGACTGCTGCATTCTGATTCCTATTATTCTAGGACTAATCAGACTGCTGCATTCTGGATCCTATTGTTCTAGGACCAATCAGACTGCTGCATTCTGGATCCTATTGTTCTAGGACCAATCAGACTGCTGCATTTTGGATCCTATTCAACTCAGTACATAACACAACCTGATAACTCAACTCAATAATTATAAACGGTTAAACAGAACTTAAAACTTTTCCATACAATATATATATATATTGTTACAGGCCACCCGTGTCTCCACCAAGCGGTGTGTGAGATTGCAGGGGCTCCAGGCGCTGGTCCTCGGTTCGTATCACCAGGCTGGATGACAGTTGACAGAGAGCAGGACACGTGATCCCTGCACTGCGAGGGGTTGGGCTAGATGGCCCCTGGGGGCCCCTTCCAAGTCGCCAGTTCTATCCTTCTGTGAAAGTCCTGCGCAAGAGTCCAGAAATGCAGCCTCGGCCGAGGACCCTCCTCACTCGCCGCCCTTTGCCCGACTGAGCCGCCACGTGACGGGGACCCTCCCTGCGCCCGCCTCCTCTGCAAGCTCATTGGTTCTTCCGGATCTCCTTTTACCTAATATGGCAAGGTTGCCCGCGCAGGATCTTTGCTCACTGGTTGGCTCCACCTGTCAGTCCAGCTGCATCAGCGCCCGCCCAGCAACAAGTAGGACAACAAAGCAAAGGCTTCTGGGTAATGTAGTCGACGCAGCGCTGGAGAAAGCGGCGGGGCGAAGAATTGGGACCCTCAGGGGTCATCTGGTCCAACCCCCTGCAATGCAGGAATCACAGAGCAGAGATCTCCTTTGTCTGTGCTCGCCTGGATCTCTCTAAATCAAGTGAAGCGGCTGAATTAATGCCTCTTATTGATTTCCTCCTGCAGCACCATTATTCGTCATCATTAACGTTAATAGTGACTCTGTGTTCCTTGCACAGATTCATATTATTTTATTTTGTATATAGATATACATAAGTAGTATAATGAGAATTATTGGAAGTTACATATTTTAATTTGTTATGTAAGTGTAATATATTGTATTTGTTTGTTTTTCTAACTTTTCTTACTTTATTGTTTTTAGTCATTTGTATCGTCTTTTGTATTATATGTTATGTATATTTGTCTTTGTGAAAATTAATAAAGATTTTCTTTTTTAAAAAAGCATTAATAGTGTGACTCTCCTGCCCATCCTCTCGGAGGAGAGCCCAGGATGCCACCACAAAGGAGGCTCCGCAAAGGAGGCTGTGGAAGAATGGCGTGGCATAGCAGGGGCAGCAAAGGGCCATGAACGGGACCCATCCATCCTGTTATAAGAAAAAACTGCTCCTTTTCCCTTATGTGGCACCCAAGAGCCCATATAGGGTCCTTATGTAGGTTCTCTATCAGTCGGAGAAAATAACACGGGCCAAGGAGAGAATATTGAGAAGCAAAGCAGCTAGTAAGCCTGATCTTTATTAAACTGTTGCAACAGGGTCCCCTGCTCGCCCCATGCAGGAGGGAGTAGAGGAACCCAGAACAATAGTGCACAAGCTCTGATATAGACTTTTGAAATTGCCCACACTGTAGGCCAAGACCACCCCCCAAAACACCATTCATACATACACTGCAGAAAGAGGTGGTCCCCAGCAGAAATTTGAGAGTGTTGCTTCTCTCCTGTCTGCCAAGATACCTGATCATGCCTTATCTCAGGGGTGTCCAAACTTTTTTCAAAGAAGGCCAGATTTGGTGAAGTGGTCATGCGTGAGGACCGACCAGAGGGCCAACCAAAGCTTTTGAGATTTTTGTAGGATTTTACACCAGGAAGTAAACTGCCACAGGGGCCGGATTGAATTGACCGGCGGGCCGGATTAGTCCCCCGAAACAGACTTTGGACATGCCTGCCTTATCTGATTGCATTTTCTGGGTAGTCTGGCAATTCCTTTGGGATGGTAAATACTTGCTGAATCTCTTATGCCCGGGGTGCCCAAACTTTTTTCAAAGAGGGCCAGATTTGATGAAGTGAACAGGAGCCGACCAAAGTTGTAGAGCTTTTTTAAGATGGAAATTTTTACCCTGCAGGGGCCGCATTAAACCGACCAGTGGTCCGGATTAGGCCCCCGAAATGGACTTTGGACATGCCTGTCTTACACAAATTGATAGCGTGCTCAGTTTAACAGGTACTTGCAGACTGTATTTACAGTAAGCCCCTACAGTCCAAAGACCATTCGAAAGCTTTCCCCATTTCCTTCCACCTTGCAGAGAAATATTTGAGGTCAATTTGGAAGAGTCAAAATGCCTTTAGGATTGCTCTCCTGTACTATTTCATACACGTAGTTTATATACCTATGTATGTTATTGCCTTGTACATTTATTATTAATAATAATAATAATAAATTTTATTTATATCCCGCCCTCCCCAGCTGAAGCCGGGCTCAGGGCGGCTAACAACAATAAACCAATACAAAAGTACAGCACAAACAACACTCTAAAATCATTCATTATAAAATTGATTCAAATCAAGCCACTGGCAACCATTGTGCCAGAGCTCCACGAAGATTGCCGAGGGAGCATTAACATTTATTCTATATATATCAGACCTTAGAATTCCTGTCAGTGGCATAGGGTGGGTGGTGCAGGGGGGGCCGGCTGCACCGGGCGCAACATCTGGGGGTTAGGGTTAGGGGGCGCAAATTACTTGCCTTGCCCCGGGTGCTGACAATCCACGCTACGCCACTGATTCCTGTAACACTGGACTATGTTGTGCTGGTCGACTGGCCATGCACTCTGCGTAGGTTCAGGAACACGCCACTGGGGGAAACGTCAGCATCCCAAGCGGCCCTGGGGGCTGAGCCTTGTCCGCCTAAGCCATGGGTAGGCAAACTAATGCCCGGGGGCCGGATGCGGCCCAATCGCCTTCTCAATCCGGCCCTCGGATGGTCCGGGAATCAGAGTGTTTTTACATGAGTCGAATGTGTGCTTTTATTTCAAATGCATCTCTGGGTTATTTGTGGGGCATAGGAATTCATTCATTTTTTTCCTTCAAAATATTATCCGGCCCCCCACAAGGTCTGAGGGACAGTGGACCGGCCCCCTGCTGAAAAAGGTTGCTGACCCCTGCCTAAGTAAAGAAGGGCAGACGGCTTTCGCGTGCCAGCGCGGAGTGCGCGCCTCCAGAGGCGCAGGAGAAGCCGAGCCCCCGTCCTCTTCCCTGTGGCATCTCCGCTGCAACCCCCCCCCCTCGAGGCACTCTGTACATGCTCAGAGGGCGGCCCGTCGCGCCCAGAGAGGCTTCTTCTCGGGGAGCCGGCGGCGCGGCAGGATTCCCTGGACGGCAGCGCCGCGCGCAGCCGCTTGGCCGAGCAGGCGGAGGCGGACCCCAGCTGGCAGCGTCCCCGCCCGCGGGCCGCCCCCTCCGGCTGCCCCGCCGCGCCCGGCCCGGCCCTGCCCGGCGGAGCGCGAGTCCGGCGTCGCCGGTCCTGCCGCGGTGGGCGAGAAGCCGAAGGCGCGCCATGGCCTGGGCGTCGGGGGGCAGCGGCGCCTCGGAGGAGCTGAAGCAGCAGCTGCTGATCGGCCAGTTCGTGGTGGCTGCCGGCTGCGCCGCCGACCAAGCCCGGCAGCTCCTGCAGGCCGCCCACTGGCAGTACGAGGTGGGCCGCGGAGGCGCCCGGGGGAAGGGCTGAGCCGCCTCTCGGCTTGGGAAAGGTCTAATATTGGGGGGTGGGGGGGGGAGAGAAAGCAAGAGGCGTCTGGGGTTGGGAGGATCGGAGCGGGATTCCGCCCTCGGGGCATGGGCAGAGTGCCTGCCCTTCGCGCTCTTGCGTGCGCCACTTTGCGCATCTCAGAGCTGGGTTCAATGGTTGCGCCTAGCCGGGGAGGGAGTGGGGTCCTTCCTCCTCCCCAGCCAGCCGGGCCTGATCCATGCCCCAACCGGTTCCCGTGGCCTCGTGGAGTAGCAGGTGTCCGAGGCCGGTCCGGGATGGGGGAGATGCAAGAGAAAGGAGAGGGGAAAGTTCCGACCAGAAAAGCCCGGTGTTTCCGACGAATGCACAATAACGTGTCATAAAATGCAGCTCACATTCCAGGAGCGCCCTGCAGGATTCCAGGCATCTGGACCCAGCAACCCTGATGGACTACAACTCCCATCCTCCCTGGCCGCTGGTCCTGGTAGCTGGGGACGATGGGAGTTGTAGTCCAACAACAGCTGGGGACCCGGGTTCGAGGAAGACCAGCGCTGATCAGTGTCTGGATGGGGGACCAGCTGGAGACCTCAAATGTAGCTGCTGCCTCAGGTTCCATGGAAGAAAGATGGGATATGAATAAATGCACCTGTACATCTCCCTCCCCCTAGAAAAAAAAAATGCCTTGCAAACCCCACCAACAGAACTTCCAAATGCTCATGAACTTTTTCCTGGCTTCTGCTAGAAGCTACTTGATTCTGGAGGAAGTGTGTTTGTTTGCTGGGAGGGAAGGAAGGAAGGGAATTCAAATATTGAGTCTTCGGTTTGCTCAGTCAAAGAGCAAAGGACACATTCTAGCACATGGGGATCCTATTAAAGGTCTATCCTCCCATTAAAATCCTGCTCTAACCGGGACTGAGATTATCCCCCTCCCCACCTTGTGGGGTGGGGGCTCCCTTGTGTTCCACCACACCTCCCTTCTGTGCACATCCTCCTGCCCCGGAGTCCCTTCATTCATTCTTTCATTTATATCCCACCTTTTACTTCCAAGAAGCTCAAGATGGCGTACATGACTCTCCCCTTCCTCCTTTAATCCCCACAACAGCCCTGTGAGGTCGCCTAGGCTGAGAGAGACAGTGACTGGCTCAAGACCCGAGAGCTTCCCAACCTAAGTGGGGATTTGAACCCTGGTCTCTGCTGGGTCTTGGTCCCCCCGCTCTAACCACTACACCACGCCGGCTCTTTCCCCAGCTATCTAGCTGCCTCTAGAGCAGGGTTTCCCAAACCTGGGTCTCCAGCTGTTTTTGGACTACAATTCCCATCATCCCTGACCATTGGTCCTGCTAGCTAGGGATGATGGGAGCTGTAGTTCAAAAACAGATAGACCCAAGTTTTGGCAACTCTGTAATCTAAACCTTGACTGGAATTGCCTTTGGCCCTTTAATTGTGTGCATGTGCGCATCTGTGCATCAGTCTTAACAGCATCTAAGGCGTAGGACTGCAGGCCAGCCAGCAACACTCTGGTTACCTCTTCTTCCCGTTTCCCCGCTTTCTACAGACAGCCCTCAGCGCGTTCTTCCAAGAATCCGGCATCCCCTACAGCCATCCCCCTCACCAGATGGTAAGTGGCCTGCAAAACGTTTCCTCCTTGAGATGTTTATGGGATGAACAGGGCTTCCAGAACCTGGGGGGCAGGCAGGAGAGAGGAGTGCTTGCTTACCCCCCTTGGTCTGCAGAGAACCTAAGAAGAGCCTGTGTCCAGCAACCAGAGGCAGGATTGAGGGGAACACGACCGGTTTGTCCGCATTGGGCAACAAGGGGCGCCACAACAAGGACTTAGAAGGCAAGAGGTGGGATGGGGGCTGCCTTTTGGCAACATGCAGGGCCCTGGTGAAAGCCAGCATCCTGTTCTCCCAGTGGCCAGCTGGACTCCCCCGGGGGAATGCACCCACAAGACCTGGGCACAGAGCAACTTTTGCCGCCTGTAGTTTCCAGCAACGGACCTTCAGAAGCATGGCTGACCATCGAGGCCCAGCATGGCCGTCCTGGCTAAGAGCCATCTTCTCTGTGAATGGGGCTCATCTTCTTCTAAAGCAGGGCTCAGCAAACATTTGCAGCAGAGTGCCAGTCCACTGACCCTGAGTCCTTGTGGGGGACCGGACTATATTTTTTGGGGGGAAATGAACGAATTCCTATGCCCCACAAATAAGCCAGAAATGCTTTTTAAATAAAAGGACACATTCTTCTCATGTAAAAACAAGCTGATTCTCGGACCATCCGCAGGCCGGATTTAGAAGGCGATTGGGCCGCATCCGGCTCCCGGGCCTTAGGTTGCCTCCCCATGTTCTAAAGCCATCTAGGTTGGCCTTCAGGAGTTTAGTTATGTCTTGTGTGAAGGACCTTCTTTTCTCTGTCCTGATTCTTCCAACTTTCAGCCTCGTTGGGTCTCCCTCTCTCAACCCCCCCTCCCAACCCCCCGGGGCTGCTGCAATTGGGGACAGGACTGAGGACCTTCTTCCTTCTGCATGCCTAGCAGATGCTCAGCCTCCTTTGTGACAGGCTTTGCCCAACATCCTCTGCCTCGTTTTTCTCTGGCGACAAACAAGATGAGCCAAAGGGATGCAGAGACCGGGATTTTGTCACGATTGTGACCCTGCCGCGGGAAGGACGGCTCTGTGGTAATGCTGGGGGGCACCCCCTCTGACCCCCCCTCTTGTCTTCTTTCCCCACAGATGTGCACGCCTGCCAACACGCCCGCCACCCCGCCCAGCTTTCCCGAGGCCCTCGCCATGTTCTCCCGCCTCAAGGCCTCGGAGCCAGCCGCCTCTCCTCCCCTTCCGCCACCCCCACTGCCCCAGCCCGGAGCCTTTCCCTGGCCGGCCTGCTCCCTGCCTGGGCAGCCGGGTGCATGGACTGCCAGCCACCCTCTGCAACCGACAGGCTGGCCTGGCAGCCTCTCCCAGCAAGGTGGCTCCGAGCCAAAGACCAGTGCCACGCTGGAGGCCGAGCGATGAGGAGACAAGGGCCACGCAGCAGATACGTGGTGAGACCCACAACGCTTCAGAGACACAGACAGAGAAGCCCCTGACAGCTCCCGGGGCGTTGCTTGACTCTGGAGGTGGGTGGCACTAGGCCTAGCTGCAAAGGGGAGGCTGGTGCCAAGGTCTCTGTGCAGGTGTTGTGTTTGGGATGCCCTCAGAGCTAGGTGGGCACGAGAGAGTTCTGCTTCCCCACTCCAGTGCCTTTCCTGTATGCGGGGGTGGGCGGGGGGCTGTTGCCGGCTTTTCCTGGAGGAACCCACCCCTGTTGGGCTCCCAGCGATTCACTTCCCTGCTGTCTCTGGCACCTCAGCTCTGCCCAAGGTGGGCGTTGCCACCCATGGACCAAACCGCATGCTCAGATTTCAACTGCCCCCCATGGAAAAGTGGTGGCGGTGGTTGGGGTTTTGGTTTTGTTCTGGTTTAATAACTTGCCATTTTTTAAAAAGGATTAAATTTCTTTTCTGGATGTGTTGTTTGTGTCATGGCTTGGGAGGAGCGATGGGGGGGGGGGGAGAGTGGATGCTGCCGCACTCCAACCCTCAACTCACTGCAAAGGAGCCTTGGGGCGGGGGTGGGGCAAAAGGGGCGGTCCGACCCAGGTGCCACTTGGGGGGGGGGTGACAAGATGGCCCCTGCCTCCCCCCAGCTGTAGAGCGGCCGGGGGCACATGCCATCCATACAGGCGTCTGGATGGGCTGCCTCTCGCACAGCAACCATAAGGGATGCCGCACATGCACAGTTTGTACGGGATGCTCTTCCCCGGGTGCTGGAGAGGGTTCTTCCGCCACTGCTTGGAGCAAGGCTGCGCAGAATGCCGGGGGGGGGCTGCCCCCTTGTGCCCCAGGCCAGGTTCCCATGCTCTCTCCAGGCAGGGAGGGCTGAGTTCAGCTTTGCCCCCCCCCCCGGGCTGCTCATCCTCTTCTGCTGCCCGAGGTGAAATGGGAGGGTGTGGAAGGTGTTGCCAAAGCCATGCTTAGCGGGGTTTTGTACCTGCGGCTCCCAGCGAGATCTTGCAGGGCTCTTGTGAGATTTCCCTGGAAGCCACCCCAATGGAGTCTGCCACCTAAGGCAGCCACCTCAGTTGCCTCATGGATGGGCCGGCTGTGGCCCGAACTCTGCTCCAGGCAACCTCCACTCCAGAGTTTCCTCCTAGGCCAGGATCCAGCCACATCTCCTTAGTCACATGGGGACGGGGAGGCCGTCATGCGCCTTCCGTGATGTGAACAGAGGCTTCGCTGCTCTGCCCGACACGTCCAAAAGGAAAAGGGGCCGTGTCAGAGACCCCCACAGCAAAGGATAAGAGAAGGGTCTGCGTGTATCTGCTGTGTGCTTGGGGCTGGCTCGCGGCTAAGGGGGTCCTTCAAAGGTTGCCCCAGCCTTCCCACCCACCCCAAAATACCCGCAAAGAAGGCCCAGTGGTTCTAACCCCCCATGCTCCAACGTCTGTGACCCTTGCCTAATGCAACAGGAGGAATGGCTGGCAGCAAATTAAGAAAGCAGACAAAAACTTTATGGGTTCTGTTTCTTCTTCACTCAACAAACTCTTAAGTCACATCCACCCAAGGACAGAATTGGGAGTAGCTCCAGGGGTCTCATAGGGGGGCATTTGGGGGTTTGTGGCCCTCCCTGGGAAGAACTGGGGGGGAGAGACTGGCAGGCGGCAAGAGCTGGAGAGGAGTTGGTGCCAGCTTTTGCCCCAGGGTATAATTCACATGCCCACAGATAAAGTAGGGAGGGGTCTTTGCATGCACAGCTCACCTCCTTGCAAACTCCAGGAAATGCCCCCATAATCTTTCTCTCTCTGGCATCTAAAGCTCACCTTTCCCATTAAAGTAAGACTCATTCGGACAACCTCCAGCTTCCACTTTGTATGTGGGCATGAGTGGACCCATGGGGAGAGGGACGAGCTGCGTTGACTGCGCCCCCCGGGCAGGGGACAGGGTCTTCCAAAAGGGGCATTCTGGCAACTGGGTGGGGAGAGGCCCGGGGGCACCTGGCCGGACCCCCTCCCGCTCCTGGCTGGGGGCAAACTCTGCCCCTCCCCTGCCAGCACCCAGCTGCTCACCAACTGCTGCTGCTAAGGCCCCCCCCCAATCTCCCAGGGGCAACTGGGCCTCTATAGGCAGCAGCTGGTGGCAGGTGGTGCCAGGGTTGGTTTTGCCTGAAATTACCCTCTCAGTTGGGTGGCAAAAGGGAAGGGGGGAGGCCCAGCAGGGCAGCCCTGGAGCTACTCCTGAGTCGCAGCCCCATCTGCTGGGGGAGGGGGGCACCTGCAATTAACACAAGGGAGGGGCGGGTGCTGCCTGGCAGAGCCGCCCAAGGGGCAAGCCACTGGCGCAGCTCACATGCCCGCCAACCTTCCACCGCTCTTGAAGTTGCTCTGGCTGAAGGTGGAGGCCACCGTCCCATCCACCGTCTCAAAGGTGATCTCCTGCTGCACCTGCAGCTGCTGCTGGCGTCCTGGCGCTATCCTTCGGACAGAAGGCACTGAGAAAGAGAGAGAAATCATATGAAAAAGATGTATCTAACCCCGAGGAAAATGGCTAAAGTGTACAAAACAAATTCTGAAATGCGTTGGAAATGCAAAGAGAAAAATGGGCACTTTCTGTCATATGTGGTGGGCATGTACCAGTACATTGGTAAAGGCTTTCTGGGAAATGATATATAATGAGTTAAAGAAAATGTTTAAAAATACATTTGTCCAAAAACCAGAAGCCTTTTTACTAGGTATAATAAGTGAAGAGGTCCCAAGAGAAGATAAAAGACTTTTTATGTATGCAACGACGGCAGCAAGAATGATAGTAGCCCAGAAATGGAAGGATGGAGGAGTATCAACAAAAGAAGAATGGCAGGTAAGACTGACGGGAGTATGTGGAGATGGCGAAATTGATGGGGAAAATCCAAAACCAGGAAGATCAAGTCTTTTCTAAAGACTGGAGTAAATTTGTAATTTATTTAAAAGACCACTGTAAACGGTTAAAATCTTTGGCAGGGATGTAAAGACACTTGTAATGTGGCATTTTTTATGGTAATTATGGTTATATAATAGATAGAAAATGGTAAAAGATGCAGTAATATTAATTTAATCTTAATGATGGAACCCATGCAGGGAGGGAAGGAGGTCTGAGGGTTCGAAAGAACTCTGTTTTTTAATGTTTGAAATGGTTTTGTTTTATATGCATACAATTTTTCAAAAAATTATTAAAAAGAGAGAGAAAGAAGCAACAGCCGTTTGTGCTTTCTGCTGCCATACGATTTAGCAACTGCAATACAGCCTTTGCTGGATCCAAGCTCAAAGCACCTCTGCAGAGGAGGGATTCTCTTATTTGGTCCATTCTGCAGCTCCCGGCTGGTACCGCCCCCCCCCCGGATCACGGCCCCCAAGTCTGATTCCAGCCCCTCTTCCCTGGTGCCCAGTTGCCAGTGTTTCCCCCAGCCCAGGCGTGCTTAGAAGACTCACATGCATAGGGCGAGGCGCTGAAGTCGGCATAGGCAGAGCGGACTCTCTCCATCCTGTTCCCCAGGGGGGGCCGGGGACACTTCAGGACTGGCAGGGGAGGGAAGCGAGAAGGCCGGTCAGCCCACCACCGGAAGCCCCTGAACCTGCTCCTCCTCCTCCCCTTCCCCAATGGCTGCCTGCTTGCTCACTCATCTGTCTCTTGCTCCAGCAGGAGAGGCAGTGTGGTGTAGTGGGTAGAGTTGGCACACTAGACCGGGGAGACCAGGGGGAGAGATGAGATACGCTGCTCGGAGTCCCTGTTTTAATTCTGCTTCAAGCCAGTCGTGGAAAAAACCCATCAACAGAGAGAGAGAGAGAGCTAGAGGCCAGGTCTTTGTGCGGGTGAAGCCCCAGGCAGAAGAGCAACTGGACCCCAAAGAGGACTGCCATAGACCTGCCCACTGCCCTCAAAGTGCCGCACCTGTGAATTCCCTCTGGAGGGCGAGGGAGCGCTCGACTGCTTGGGAGTCCACCCGGCCTTTGTAGAGGACGCCGTTGACGCCAAGGATGTCCACCTCGGTCTGAAAGGGGGACAAAGGCTGTGAGAGATGAGCTGAGCCAAGGCCCAGTAAGGACAGAGTGGCAAAATGAAACAAATGGAGGCAGGGCCTTTCCAGCGTTGGCCCCTCCAGAGAGGTCGGCCTACACAACAATGGCAGTCATAAATATTTCTTTCCTCTGCTTTTTGATGGTTTAAGTTTTTAGTTTCAAGTTGCATTTTATATTTTTTTTCTTTAGTTTTTACTCGTAAGCCCCCAACAGGGCATTTATCACTTGGTGGCATATGAATATTGGGAATCATGAAACAAACAGACCCAGCCCAGGCCCAGTGGCGTAGCGTGGGTTATCAGCACCCGGGGCAAGGCAAGTAATTTGTGCCCCCTAACCCATGGATTTGCGCCCCCTAACCCTAACCCCCAGATGTTGCACCCGGTGCGGCTGGCCCCCCCTGCACCCCCCACGCTACGCCACTGCCCAGGCCCACTACCAGCTCAGATATCTTGAAGAAAGCGTTATCACCAAATGCCTTCACAGAGGACCAGCAGTCGAATCTACCTCCCAGCAGTTTTGGGGGCTGGGCTTGCCGGCTTCTTGGCCAGCCCTGCCTGGCCACCAGCAGAAGGCTGGACTAGATGGGCTTTGGGTGCCCCAGATCCAGCAGGGCCACCCTTAGCTGCTGTGGTCCTTCAGGCAGATCTCCCACCCCGCACCCAGCACTCTCCCCCCGGCAGGCGGCTCGAGGTGGCCCAGCGGCCGCTCACGTTGTCGTAAGTGATGGCTGTCGGGTCTCCGTAGGGGTAGATGGTGGTGAGGTCCTGGGATCGGGTCAGGCGTTTGATGCTGCATGCTTGGTGGTGGGCCTGGCACTGCCAGCAGGTCTGCGGGGGCTGGGCGCCACTGGCCTCGCTCACCTCCCCGTCCCTGAGGAAAGAAGACCAGGCCAGGGGGCTCAGCATCAAGGGCTGAATGATGCCTTAACGGGATGCTGGCTACAAACCTCGTTTCACTGAACTATTCAGTTTCCTCAGAAGGAAATAGAAAAATTATAAACCTTAAATGACCAAAATTCACGGGAAGGGGGTAAAACTCCCCAAAATTCTGAAGTATTATAGTCCTAGCTCAACCTAGGTGAAGCAAAAGGAAACAATAAAGGATTAAGGACTCGATTTCTAATACTGAATTTTCAAAAAAGGTTTGAAAACCTAAATGGCAAGTTTTAGACAAAGCCCAACTTAGAGGAAGCAAAGCACAGTAATTAAGAGTTGAGGACTCAACTATCAAAATTCTAGTGTTGCCTTTACAAAAAAGGTTTAAAAAACCTAAATGGCACAAATTCAAAAAAAGGAATACAAGATAAGCTGTTTTAGATTTTAAACAAACTCAAGAACAGGGCTGAAACGTTCCCATGGTCTAGATGTTACTGTTGGTGTTAAATAGTCATTTAAGGTTTATGATTTTTCTATTTCCTTCTGAGGAAACTGAATAGTTCAGTGAAATGAGATTTGTAGCCAGCATCCTGTTAAGGCTTTGTTCAATTTTAGGTTTTTCTAATTTTCCCCATAAACTCTTGGATTTGTATTATTTAGTTTATTTTCATAAGATAATATTTCCAGTCGATTACTTCTCGTTTCTGGGATTTTCACAATATTTCATTTGTTTTGTGCAATTTCTCGGTTCCGTGACTGTCTTTTTTCTACTAGCCCCCTGGACAATGGCACTCACCAGAGAGGTGCCGGAACTGAGTTCCTGTGAGTTCCCCCTGAGAGAGAAAAAGCCCTGGCCCTGGGGACAAAAGGGACGTTGGAGAGAGGCTGGCCACCAGAAACAGGAAGGTAAAATACATTGAACCAGAGAGAATGAGGCTTCTCCAAACTTCCTCTTGTCTCACTGCCTTTCCTCCAGAGAAAACTGCTCTTTAGGGCTCAATGGGACGGAGCACATGGCAGCTGGGCTTTCCGAAGGTTGCTGTTTGTCCTGGTTTAAAGGGAGAGGACGAGGGGGAAGCTGCTCCGACCCATGTCTAGAAATCACAGATGAAGCGGAAAACTGCCCAGACGAGGGTTGCCGCATTTCAAGAAGCATCCAGATACAAAAAATTGATGAGCTATTTTTTTTTGGGGGGGGGAGACATTTTGCCGATTTTTAGAAATTTCCCCCAAATGGTAATTTTGCCATTGGAGTCCTGGATATGTCCCAGGGAAACTGGACGTATGACCTGGGAGAAGTGGGTGTCTGCAGCTCTAGATCTGGGATGGCGGTGGGGTTCCCCTGCACAGGGCGCCAAGCCGAGGGGGTGCAAAATTGAGAACATCCTTCATTGAGAAGATCCATTTGAGGGAGCCAAATCTTGGCCTTGCGCAGGGAGCCATATCGTGAAAGATTCCCCTTAAGTTTGGTTGAGCCCCGATTCTGCCTGCCCCTGATTTCAGATGCAGAAAGGGCCCAGGGCTCCTGTCCCTCCCCGCTTAGCATCTCTCTGAGTGGGGTGATCAGCAGAGCCCCCCAACTGCAACTCCCACCCTCCATCACAGTGCCCCCTCCTCACTTCCTCTGCAGCCGTGTCAGGTGTTCGTAGCCACTGGCACTAGCCGGACGACGGCGTGCACTGCCCTTCCGCATGGTCACCATGTGTCTGCAAAGAAGAAAAGAGAGGGGGGTGAGACGGGGTGTGTGTGTTAGAATTCCTGCTCCGTGTCTGCAGTCATGGGATTGTTGTCTATCACATGACGGTGTACATTTTGACTCCACAGAGTGGGAAGTGATGGAGACAGGATGTTTGTGTTATTGTGTTCCATGAAGTGGGACTATTGTCCTTTGTTCTTTTTCTCTTTGCTGTCTGATGCTAGAGAGAGGGGGAGCCATGTTGCAGTGCTCCGTGGGTGTTTATATGTAAATAAAGTAGATTAGCCAAAATGCTGAGTTGCTGAGGTCTGTCACACAAACTGTGAACACTCTGCGGATCCCAAAGTGTGCCGGTGTCTGTTGCCATCGGTCGCTGTGATGTTCGGGTTGAAGAAAACTTTTGAAGCTCCCGAACTATCGACCAGGAGGCAGGGAACATGCCAGTCAGGCATGTGTCCCTACCAGGGTTCTACTCGAGTGTAGGTTGAACTCCTGACAGGCCCAGGGCTGCCTCCCCCACAAAGCAGCCACCCTCCTCCCGCCCTGCAAGGTACCAAGGGGGTCTGTACTCACGGCCCGGTCATCATGGTCACTGGCCGGTCGCAGGAGATGCACTTCACTCTCTCAAACAGCTGTCTAAAAAGCACAAAGAGACCCGAGTTGAGGAAGGATGTCCTTTTACCATCCATCTTCCATGGAATAACCCTGAAGATGTCTCACGTGGCAGGTTGGGTGGGGGTCAGCACCCGCCTGCAGAACAAGCCAGCCCCCTTGGAGGTGAGCCTTTAATATGTCATTATATTTGTACTTCAAGTTCGATTTGGTAAATCTCCCCTGGAAAGGCTAATGTTTGATGCAACCGATCTGGGAAAATTAATGAGCAGATGCCTAGAATTTCATCGGAACTGAGGGAAGATGGCGGCTGCCAGCAGCGAAAAGACTTTTGGGTTGATTCGGCAGAAATACCAGCTTGTGAGGCGATACTGCAAACGGACGGGGAATCATACACATAAAATTCACACAGAAATGTATCATTGTTTACGTCATCTCGCTTGTGGGAACAACTCAGAGGCCGTGAAAGAAGGAATGTGAACAACAGGAAGATTTAAAGGAACTATTGGAAATGACAATCAAAAGCAGGAGATATGAGACGATCAGAACTTGAAGCATGGGAAGTCCCAATAAAAAAATTATAATTCGGCAGAATATTTGGATTATTTGATATGTATATGTATAACTTGGAATATTTAATGTGATTTGATTGGGTTGTTAAAATGGAAAACTTAATAAGAATGATTTTTTAAAAAAAGAACAAGCCAGTCCTCTTGCCAGCCTGTGCTCTGCCACTCGGGCATCTGTGCCAAGCCCTGTTTCAGGAAAGCCCCTTCCCAGAGTGACAGCGAGGGCTCCGAGGACCAAGGGAGTGGCAGGCAGAAAGTGACAAAGGTTTGCTTTCTTCATATGCAGAGTGAGGCAAGCCCCTCTCATCCTGGAAGGCAAGTTGTAAATTCCCAGGACAGCAAAAGGCAGACAGAAGGGCAGCAGCTTTCAGACGCACAGAGGAGGAGAGGCAACCTGGAGAATCTGCTCATGAGTTTCCTCAGACTAGGAGGATGAGCAGAGTTTGGGCTTGGCGTCAGGCCAACAGAAGGCGGAGCAGAAGGCGTATATCCTGCTGGAAAAGAGTCCACCCTCCAGTGGGCTCAACTGACCCATCGAGTGAGGAAGATTGAGCTGTGTGCTCGGACTGAACTACTGTGTAAATACCAATAAATCTGAAAGTTATAAAACCACCAGCCTGCTGTTTCTTGGTGTGAGGGAGATCATAAATCCTGACCCCCTGCAAGCCTTGAGGCAGATTTGCAGCGGTGCTGCAATAATAAACAAAAAATACTTACACAAATGTATAAATTATTAAATAATATACAAATAGATCAAGGAATTAAAAGTAAGAACATGTTAAGGTGGGAACAAGATTTAGGTTATGAAATTGAATAGCAAGATTGGGATAAATTTGGGACAAAAAATATAAATTTTACGGCTTCTTATCAATTGAAAGAAAATTTCATGAAGATGCATCATAGATGGTATATGTCGCCAGATAGGTTGGCAAAAATGAAAAAATCGGGTGATAATAAGTGTTGGAGGTGTAGTAGAATGATTGGAACATTATACCATATGTGGTGGTCATGTCTGGAAATTAAGAAATATTGGAATATGATACATGAGGAAATTAAAAAGCTAATAAAAACATCACATAATAAAAGAGCAGAATCATATTTATTTGGAATTTTGAATGGTGACATCCCGAATGACAAAATTAATATTTTCTTGCACGCGACAACAGCAGCGAGAATGTTAATAGCCAATAATTGGAAAGGGAATTACGTTCCAATCAAAGAAGAACGACTGAATAAATTATGCAAATACTTGGAATTAGCAAAGCTGACTGATTTGATAAGACAAAATGATTAAATGATTAAATGATGTTTAAATTATTATTTATGTAGACAAAGATTAAGTGTAAGGTATTGTTTGCGTTTAGAATAGATTTATGAAAGATTTAGAAAACTTATTGATTAGAATATTTGTATGAGATTGTATGGGAAAAATATGGAATAACAGATACAATTTTGCTTAAAATGTATATAGGAGGTGCAGGGTAAACAATGGAAGTCAATCAATAAAATTTTATTATTGAGCTATTTGTAGAATAAATTTGGAAGAAATTCTTCAAATTTTTCTTCTTCTTTTTCTCCTTATTTTTTCTTTTTCTTTTCTTCCTTTTTTTGTTCTTTTTTATGTGTGTGTGCTTATCTGAAACATATATGTATGTATGTATTCGCAGTATTTTGCTTGTATTTTGTAATAATTATGTTAAATAAAATTTATTTATTTTTTAAAAATGAAAGTTATAAAACCGCCAACCTGCTGTCTCTTGGTGTGAGAGGGAGATCATAAATCCTGACACGCTGCAAGCCTTGAGGCAGATTTGCAGCGGTGCTGCAAAAATTAGTGGCTGCTGGCGCTGCAGAGGGGGTGCCCTTGCCCTGCCTCTCACGACGATGGAGAGAAGATGCTCAGCCCCAGCTTCCCTGCCAACCCCCCCCCCCCACTCACTTCTTAAAGCCAGCGGCACTGTCTGCGTCAAAGCGGGGGCCCTCGCTCAGGTACTTCTTGACGACCTGCCACACCTGCTCCAGCTGCCGGCTCAGAGGGTCCAGGGCCATGCGGTCCAGCTGTGGGGAGGTGTCAAGAGTGAGCCAGTGGTCAGTCGCACTGTGCACGTTGGAGTTAACGCTTTATTAGCCAGGCCAGGATCCGCACAGACTTGCCGGAGTGTCTGGCCAAATGAGCACAGCAGCTCATCCACAGTAGGTCTTGCCCCTCCCCACGGATCAGTGGCCCAGACTAAAGGTCGAGATGATATACGCATTTTAATAACAATGTCCCCACATCTGGCTATGTCTCCTCCTCTCCAGGGTTTTCCCCCAAGCAATCTGGGACTATGCCTATGTGAAGCTAACTTCTCCACCGCCCTCTTCATGCCTCTCCTGGTTCTGGGAGACCAGCAGGAGTTGCAGCAGGAGAGGGAGACCCCTGTGCCTCTTCACCAGCCGGACTCATCTCTGCCTCTTGGCCTCCCTCCTCTCCTGTTTCAGCTTCTGCCTCTGATTCTGCCACTGACTCTCCCAGCTCACACAGCCCTGCTCCTTCATCTGACACCTCCTCCCAGTCTTCTCCCTCTGACCCTTCAGCATCATCCCACTGCCACTCCCTGGGCTCTGAGCCTTCGTCCCTTGGGGGTTGCCCAGCTACTCCCTCCCACCATTCCTCTGCGTCCAACCAGCCCATGACACCAGGCAAGGAACGCCAGGAGGTTTTGAGCCCCGAGAATGCAGGCTGGGAACTTTGCCCACTGCTAAGGATGTCTGCCAGGGCTGGGCCACCCAGGAGGCAGACAGAGACATTCGCCTCAGGTGGCGGATTCCAGGGAGCACTTCCATGGGCACCCCTCCACTGCCAGAGAAGCCACTGCAGTGGTTTCTGGGTGCAAAATCACACGGAGGCCTCCGCTCTCGCAAGGTCTTGCTGGAACCCGGAAACCACATGATCCCAGTAAGCGAGGCTTCAGCCGGGCTGCCCCTGATGCCCGCCTGCGCTGGGTGGCTCTGCCGGGAGGGCGTCACCTTGCAGTCCATGTCGGTGAAGAGCTTCTCCAGGGCCTTCTGCCAGTCCTTGTCCTGCAGGGACATCTTTTGCAGCAGGTCCTGCATCATCTCGCTCAGCTGGGCGGTGGCCGACTGCAGCTCCACATGGTTCACCTTGGCCTCCAGCTGGCTCTTGTCGGCTTTCTGTGGGGAGAAGCAGCAAGGCCCTCCCCAGTGCCCTCCAGCAGCAGGGGGGCCAAGGAGACAACCCTCCCCTAGAGGCTAAGCTCTCAGAGTGGGAAGGGCCCCGTCACTCAGACCATGCGCCTCCCCTGGAGGCATGAGCCCCCTCCCAGCTCCAAGCGGTCCACTTACCACGTTCATCTCTTCCTGGATCAGGGCTTTGTCTGCCTTTGTGATATCCAGCTGCTCCAACATGATGCGCATGGTCTGTGCACAGGAACAGAAGCCGCACTTGAAACCAGCATTTATGCCCCGAGATTATTCAGAACACACACGTGTGTGTCCAGGCACACAATGATATTTTTCATTATACAATATAATAAAAAACCCAATCTAAGCAAGAGTAAAACAAAAAGAGAGAATAGAAGGTAAAAAAAAATGCAAAGCCCTCTCTCAGGGGTAAATTTTAACCTTTGCCTCACCCAAAAGGGGTGGACCCTTTCAGCTCTTCCCTTTATTCTCCCAGCTTCCCACCCTGGGAGATCTTCCCTGCCTCTCACACAGGCATTGGCTGGCAGCAGGGTAGTTGATCCCGTGTATGTTGGCCGTGAAAAAGGCAAATTCCAGCTCAGACCGCATGGCTTTTACAAGCCATTCTTGCGTTTGTATATAAATATACAAACATTCTTGCGTTTGTATATAAATATAGGAACTTTCACTACTGAACTAAACCAAGTTGTACTGCCTGTGTTTTCTGGCTGATGTATGGAAAGGTGCATGAAATAGACCTTTGGAGAGTATGTAAGTAAACCATTTTCAACTCACCCAATGTGTGGTCTTTTTCTACGCTAGGCGAAGAGGGGAACTTCAGAAGAGACTTAGAAGGGCATATTGTAACAGCCTATATAATATCTCCAAACTTTGCTGTATATTTTGTGGTTTTAAAACTCTGCTGGTGCTCTCTTACCAAAGAGTACTTGCCCCAAATTTGGATCCTGGCATCCAGGAATTCTCCTTTTATACCCTATATTCCCCTTGCCATCAGCAGTGACGGCTATCGATAGCTACTAGCTAGACGGACCCCCTTCTGATTTTCTTACAGAGTTTCCCAGGTGAGTGACGCTGCTCACCTGGATGTCTGACGTGCTCTTCATCAGCCTCTCCATGCCCGTCTGCAGCTTCTCACACTGATCCTTCAGTCTCTGCATCTGATCCATGGTGCCCTTCAGCGATTCCTTGCCCTGGGGAAAGCAAGCAAAGGAGTTGGGAGACTCAGCAGGTTCACCCTTGGGTGCTACCGGGTGCACACCCACCTGGCAGGCAACAGCTGGGTGGTGTGGAGGACCTTCTTGAGCGCCCCCTTCCCCTCCTGCCCCGTGCTCCAAAAGTCACCTTCTCAGCCTGACTTTGGATCCAATTTATTCGCTCTAGCAGAGACTCCATTTCAGGTGGTTCTCCAGAAAGGCCTGCAAGCAGAGAGAAGGCTCACAGCCGGGCTGCCTCATCCTCCAAATTTCTGGAGGAGAGAGCAAGTGATGGCTCCTAGTCACCCTGCCCTCCACAGTCAGAGGCAGCCACATTCTGAATCCCAGGGGCTGGAAACTGCAGGAAGGAAAAGTTGCTCTTCTATGTGGGGTGTGATACATAAGTAGCAGTCAAGTACAACATTCCTGGTTTTCCTAGAGTGGACATGCAGGGGAGTGTTTGGTCCAGCCAGTCGAAAACTTCCTGTTTCCTCCTGACTGGGACATACTTCCTTTGCATGTGACTAGAGGTGGGTGTGACCTTACCTGTCCAGGTAACAAAAGGAAAAGGCACACAGCACCCTCTCTCTCTTTGACTTCCTCTGTCGTTGGAGCAGCTTTTTAGCTAGAGATGCTCTCTTGGCTTCCAGCCAACAAAGGACACTGGGATTATCCCCACATTGGATAGATCCACATGTATATACTTTGTAACTAAGTCTGTCTTCAGGGATCCAACTGTGAACTGATGTGAGTAAACTTCTTTCATATACTTTAACCAAGATTATGGCGTGTTCATTCTTTTAAGAGGGATATAAGGGGACTTACCAGGAACCTAACAGTGAGAGGCTTAAACAAACCTGCAACCAGCTATCTGCTGTGTGTTTAACAGGGGAATGTAAAACTCTGCTAAGTTATAGAACTTGCTAGCACAAGTTAGGAAGGATATTAATGAACAATATATCCTCTCCTGCCTCCCTGAACATCCCACACTGCTCAAGTCCTGCTGACTGGTTCCCATTTGGGGCACCTGGTTGGCAACTGGGAGAACAGGAGGCTGGGCTGGGTGGGCCATTGCTCTGACTCTGGAGGAGCCAAGGTAACTGTAACAGAGGGTGCCTCTGGGCATGCAGAGAGCGCATCTCCGCACTTGGTCCCTGAGCTCGGCTCCCGACCAGCCCACCAGCTGATGATGAGAAGAAGAAGAGGAGTTTGGATTTGATATCCCACTTTATCACTACCCTAAGGAGTCTCAAAGCGGCTCACATTCTCCTTTCCCTTCCTCCCCCACAACAAACACTCTGTGAGGTGAGTGGGGCTGAGAGACTTCAGAGAAGTGGGACTGGCCCAAGGTCACCCAGCAGCTGCAGGTGGAGGAGCAGAGACGCGAACCCGGTTCACCAGATTACGAGTCCACCGCTCTGAACCACTACACCACACTGGCTCTCTGGGGTGGGTGGGTGTGCCTTGCAATTCCGCCCCGGATGTGTTGGTGGGGCCTCTGGGTCAGACGGTGTCAGCCCCACCCCCAGTGTATGGCTCTTCCTTCCCACTGCCACGCTTGGGGTGGGTGTGGGGCCGCCCAAGGACTCACCCCGAAGGCCGGCTTGCTTCATCTGCTCCTCCAGCTGAGTGATTTGGGCCAGGAGCACTTCGTGCTTCCCGGGCAGCTGTCCCAGGGTAGCCAGCACTTCCCGGGACGACTTCTCCAAGCCCTCTGGGTCGGTGTAGCTCTGCAACACAAGCACATGTGTGGGAGGGAGAGGAAACCGGGGTGGGTGAGAGGAGAACGCCTGCCTTGCATGCAGAACGTCCTGAGTTCAATCCCTAGGCTGGGAGAGACCCAGAGGGCCACTGCTGCCCGCCAGAGCAGACAAAACTGGGCTGGGTGGAGCGAGGGTCTGACTGTTTGAGCCTTGAGTGAGAGCCGTTTGACAGTGAGCCAAACTCATGGAATCAGAGTTGGAAGGGGGTCCCCAAGGGTCATCCAGTCCAACCCGCTGCAATGCAGGAATCTCAGCTAAGCATCCATGGCAGATGGCCATCCAACCTCTGCTTAAAAACATCCCGAGGGAGACCGTTCCACTGTCAAAGGGCTCTCACTGTCAGAAAATTCTAGTTTAAGGGCTACTCAGATGTGGTGGTCAAGGAGAAGCAGGCTTCTGCAGAATAGCATGGCCTTTGCATGAAGACCAGAGACATGGCTGCCTCCATGATGCTATGGGTGGCAGTGGCAATGGGAAGAGGCTTGGCCAGCCTTCCATGGACTGACCAGGGGGAGGTGTTAGGATATTTCCGTTCCACCTTAAAAGGGAGCAGGATGTTTGTGTCACAACCTGCGTATTTCCTGTCCGCAGGATGTTTCTGTTGTGTCTTTGCTTTCGTTCTCTCTCTCTGTGCCTGAACACGCAAGCAGGCAGTCATGTTTTTTTTTGTTCTGACCAACGCTGAATAAACTGCTAAATAATGCTCTCCTGCATGTATCTTTCGCTGTGTGAATTCTGCTGATAGAGCGTGCATCAGCTCTGGAATGTGGCAAGCTATTTTCTGGAGCTTGTGTCGCTAATTGCTGATACTGTATCTATGGGAGATCGATGATCGTCCGGAGGCGACATGGGGGCCATGATGGGCTTTATCTCCCTGGCGGTATCCCAACAGGAGGGACCGAAGGAAAGGCCCCCTGCCTCTGGAGGCAGCTACATGAGCTGGCAGAGTTTCTTGACCTCCTGTGGCAAACGCAGACTCAAGTGGCACAGGGTTGCCATATTTCAAACAGTGAAAACCCAGAGAGAAAAGTGGTTGAGCTTCCCACACCCCCGCCTGGAAACTCCTAGAGACAGCCTATATTTTAAAATGTGGCTCTTTTTTGGGGGGGGGGGTGTTATTGGGTTATTGTTTTGATTTTGCTCTTATATATTGTGGTCTTTTCTGTGAACCGCCCTGAGACCTCCGGGTACAGGGCGGTATATAAATGAAATAATAAATAAATATTCCAGATATGTCTGGGAAATTCGGGACGTGTGGCAACCCTGGACTGGCAGGAGATCTCAGGGCTGGTGGGCAGGGATGGGTCTTCTCTGCCACTCCTTTCTAGTGGAGGTGTGCCAAGGATTGAAGGGGGTACCTTCTCCATGCCCAACAGGGATCCTGCTGCCTCTGCACTGATGTTCTCCTCCCCACTCCCTTTTCTGCAGGGCTGCAGGATCTCATGCGAGGGCCGCCAGGGTGTGGGGGCTGGGAACCTGCCCTCCTGCCCCCCTCCTCTGTCCCCCACACTCACCTTTCCCGTGAGCATCTCGCAGAGGGAGCTCCAGCGCACCAGGTCCGAAGCGTCTGCCAAGGAGCCCAACCTCCCCTGCGTTGGGAAAGGAGCAGGTGAGAACCTGCGTGGGAAAGGCCATCGCTCACGGCCCAGCCTGGGAGCAATAAAGAAACCAGGGGACTGCCCCCGCCCCACCCCACGCAGACGGGCTCAGCTTGGCTAAGCGGTCCTCCCGTATCGCCAGCCTCTGTGCCTGAGCCGCACTGAGCCACTTGTCTTGGTAGGGAAACTGGGCTCAGGGAGGGGCAGCAACAGTCGCCTCTCCGCCCCCCACTGCTGCCTGTCCTGCTGAGCCGCTTTGTGGAAGGGTCTCTGATTAATAATAATAATAATAATAATAAATTTTATTTATACTCCACCCTTCCCGGCCAGAGCAGGGCTCAGGGTAGCTAATACCGGTAAAATTACAATAAAAACAGGGGGCAGAAACAATTTAAAATGCAAGTTAGAATGCAATTTAAAATGCAGCCTCATTTTAAAAGTAGCCCATAGATCAAAACCATAAGGGGAGGGAAACATAAGGGTCAGACTGAGTCCGAACCAAAGGCCAGGCGGAAAAGTTCTCTCTTGCAGGTCCTGCGGAAAGATGTCAAGTCCCGCAGAGCCCTGGTCTCTTGGGACAGAGCCTTCCACCAAGTTGGGGCCAGTACTGAAAAGGCCCTGGCCCTAGTTGAGACCAATCTAACCGCCTTGCGGCTCGGGACCTCCAAAGTGTTGTCATTTGTGGACCTTAAGGTCCTCCGTGGGGCATACCAGGAGAGGCGGTCCCGTAGGTATGAGGGTCCTAGATCGCATAGGGCTTTAAAGGTCAAAACCTGGGACAACAGCCACCTCCTGCATTCCTCACCTTCATTGCGCTGCTGGAAGCCCCCCCCCCCTGACTGCTATGATTTGGTACAGGTGCTTATTATTAAATTTATATCCCTCCCACCCTCTCCAAGCGGACCAGGGCGGACGCCTGACGTTCCCCTCGCCTGCATCGATGCCCCTGCAGAGAGCTGGGCCAGGAAGAAGCAGGGCAGTGGCAACAAGAGGCGGGGGGGGGGGGTCAAGAGAGAGGCAAGGATAGCACAAGGATGGAAGAAATCCCAACAAAAGAACAGTGGCAAGAGAAATTGATGAACTATGCAGAAATGGCTAAACTGACATACAAGCTGCCAGATAAGGACAACTGTGACTTCAATGAAGAATGGGAGCTTTTCCCCCAAAGTATTTAAAGAGACAACAAAATGAATTGGAGTCCTTGGCAGGTTTTGAATAAACATACAGAAATTTAGTGATTGATAACATGGTGGATAGATAATGTAAGAACTGAAATAATTTTATAATATGCAGAGAATAACACGTGCTGAGAAATCAGAGAGAGGAGCTAAGGGAAGTCTGGGGGGGAGGGAGGGTTTGATGGGGAATGGGAAAAAGGGGGGAAAATAATGAATATGATATGTTTTGATATAGTGTTATGTTGAAATTGTTAATAAAAAATTTAAGAAGAGAGAGAGACAGAGGTGTATTGTGCTCAGAGTGAGCTGTGGGTGTCCTGGGCTCACATGCAAGGCTGGCTGGTCCCCCATCTAAAACAGGGACAAATCCTGCCTCTGGGGAAGGAAGTGGGTCTGCCTGGAAACCGCAGGAGGGGAGAGGCTGCTGTGCTTGTGGCTTTCCCAAAAGAGGCCCCTGGCTGGCCCCTGTGAGAAGAGGACGCTGGACGAGATGGGCCACTGGCTTAATTCAGCAGGTCCTTTTTACGCTCTTAGGCTCAGAGCCAGCTTTGAGAAGAGCCGCCTGGTCCCAGGAAGGTAGATCAGGAGGCTGGAAGGAAGGCATCGCTCTTGTCCCACGTTTCTTCTTCTCGGCTCCAAACACACAAGCAACATTTAAGGCTCCTGTCCAGCCTCAGCACAGAGCAAGAGCATCTTCTCCACTGTTATGTACTGAGTTGAATAGGATCCAAAATGCTGCAGTCTGATTGGTCCTAGAACAATAGGATTCAGAATGCAGCAGTCTGATTGGTCCACAGGAGCCACCCAATCCAGCTCCAGGTGGAAGTGAATCCACAACCTGATTGGCCTACAGGAGAATCCCGGAATTAGCCAATCACATGGGCCCATTGTGTAAATAATGTATATAAACCAGACATTCTGGGGGAACTTCCATTCCTCACTACTATGAGCTGAATAAAGAGCATGCAATCCACTCTCGACTCCGAGTATATTTCATCCGCTTTCGTGATGTAGGGCAGGGCGGGTGGGAGTCAGGGAAGTTGCACTCACCAGTTGCTCCCTGATCCCGTCCATCTTTCTGGACTGCTCATCTAATCGGGTGAGCTGCTCCCTCATTTCGTCAACGTTGAGCTGTTTATTTATCACATGGTTATTATGTAATAATAGTAAGTGGTATCAACTTTGGTCTCTAAGCATCTTACATAAAAGCCGCGAGCCAAACAATGGCATTGAGAATTCCACATCCACACTCTCCCACCATAACGCTCCGGAAGGGCAGTGTGGGTTAGGAGGACTCAAGCCCCAAAACCAGACCTTGGCTGAAATGGGTCCTGGGAATGAGCTTCATCCAACAGCATCTGCAGCTGAACTGCTGCCACTTCTTTGCCTCACCCCCCAAAAAGCGTATTGGTGATCCGGGCAGCACTTGGAGCTGCACAGAGGTGGGCGATTTTGCCCTCATAGTACCTTGCAAAATTGGCTCTGGGGGTTCCAGAGTTAGGCTCTCCAAGGCAGATGAAAGCAACCATTGCATAGCTTGGAATACCTCCATTGGGTGGATAGTTGAAGATGCAATGAAGGTGACAAAGCAGGCCACGTTTGCGGCCTCCCCTGCCAAGAATTACGTGCTCTTAGGCATGTCTGGTGGCCCTTGCAAGACTTGCGCCCCAGCCATCTTTGGGCCTGATCATGACCTCATAAACCAGGGGGCTGCCCCTGCTCTGGAGGGCTGGAGAGGCGACTCGGGTGCATCTGTGCCAGTGGCCCACTGTGCCTTGCCATTAAAACAGAATAGGTGGACTTGCTAATAAAACAAGAGTAGAAAGAGGGGCTCTGAGCATGTCCAGAGTGCCTCCCCTTGCCAGCTGAGTAACCACAGTTGAGCTGTATATCTCTGAGAGGCACCTCTGGGGGCCTAGCCCAGGCAGGCTTCATTCACAGGGACCCCCTTGTTTTGAAAGAAAAATGCCCTCTGCCGCACTGCAAGATGCCCCTTTCTGATGTCATCTCCATCTTCTGGGGATACTCACTTTGGTGAAGTGCTCCTTCAGCTGCCCCAGCTCTCCTTGAAAGCCCTCTGTGGCTGTTTGCAGGGTGCAGATGTTGTTCAGCAGCTCCTGCAAGGTAGTCATGGCCTGGACAGGACAGAGAGGGAGTTAGTGACGGCTGGAACCAGAAGAAGACACCTAGGGAGATCATCGACAGGAGGACTGGGCAGAGCTGGCCATTGATAGGAACTATGGAAAGTGTGCTCAGTCTACCTACACACACACACACACACACACACACACACACACACACACACCTTTTCTGCAAAGCTCAGGCCCTCTCCTGTTCTGCACAAGCCACCCGTTTCTGCTCTTGGTCCTTGTCTGACTGCAGACCTTTGAGTTCAGAAGTTGTATATGGACCAGGAATGGGGAGCCTAGGACCCTCCAGATGTTCTTGGGCCACAACGTCCCTGGAATGTGGCCTATGCTGGCTGGCGCTGATGGGAACCAGAGTCCAGCAGCCTCAGGAGGCCTCACCCATCCCTGCCCTCAAGCGCTGATGGGAACCAGAGTCCAGCAGCCTCAGGAGGCCTCACCCATCCCTGCCCTCAAGGCCTTGGCTACACCTTCCACAGGCTGCAGGGCCATTTCCAGACCACCATCTGATCATGAATGGTGGCCCATTGCAAACATCATGGTCCCTTTTCTTTTGCAGGTAGTGGGGCAGGGGGCCACATCCAGGTGTGCTGCGCCAGCTGCCCAGGAAAAAGAGGAAGAAAAGAAGGCGCCTTTCTTCTTTCGGGGAGACTCACCTTGGTCATCCCGGCCTCATTCATTTCCATCTTCTTCTTCAGCTGCATAATCTGCCACATGTCCTGGGCTGGCTGGGCAGCTCCTTGGCTGCGGGCCAGCAGCTCGGCGGTGGTGGGAGCCTCGTTCAGGAAATTCAGCTGCTTCTCGAGCGCCACAACCCTGTCGTGCAGCTGGTGGAAGATGGAGCTGGATTTCTTGGCTGGCTGGACCACTTCGGAGGTCGCCACGCTTGTGGCCAGGTCTTTCGGGGGCTTGATGAAGTCCAGCTCGTCGTCGGTGATTTCCTTCTTCATGTCTTTCAAGTGGAGGTGATCCAAGAGGCTGTGCAGGAATAAATGGAGGGCGTTGAAGTTGACATTGCCCAGTTCTGGTGTCCCAATGGCCAGGTTGATCAGCTCTGCAAAGGAGATGCTGTGGGTCATGATTCTTCCGGCAGCCGGCCTCCAAAGAGCCGGGTATCGAGATTTCCACTCCGAGGTTAGCTAGTTGTCTTGGGGACGGGACAGCAACACAGCCCAGTAGGTTCTGAGTTAATCAGTCACTGACAATGTGCGCATGGGATTTATCTGGGGAAAACACCGTCAGGCTTGCTGCTCGGAGTTCTGCTCAGCGCGGAAAGTTTCTGCTGGTTGCTAGGAGATGCCGGAACACGGGGAGATCTGGAAGATGGGCAGCGCAGGCAGGGAACCAGCCGAGCCTGTCGTGAATCACGGCGGTGCTTGGATAGGAGCCAGATTAGCCACATACTCAAACAGCATTTGGTGCCAAGGGAAGGTGCTCTTGGAAATGAGGGAGGGACGGGGCTGGAAGACTGTGCCTTGGCACCCTGGGAGCTGGGCAGAGGCTGGCAAGTCGCACTCCTTCCCCTGGTGCCCACCAAACTAGAGCCACTGGCAAGTTCCAACCCAGCTGCTGCTCCCGGCAGAGCCAGGAAACCTTTTCCTTAATGTCTTTTTTTGTTTTAATTATACTTTTCAGGTTTATACATTTCATTAATTTTACAATCATTTTAAGATTTCAAAGCTTGACTTCTTTCTCCCTCTTTCTGCGGTTCCTTAAATTTATTTTTGAATATCTTCTGCATATCCAAATTCATTTAATTTGCTCATTTAATTATCTACTTAAAATATATACTCATATGAAACTTCAGGTTGTTACAATAATCCTGCCAGTCTGTTTATCTGTTTGCAATTTATATGTAAATATTAAATAAACAATTTCCATTCTTTTATTAAAAGTTTGTTATCTTGATTTCTTATTCTTCAGGTAAGTTTTGCCATTTCTGCATATTGCCTAAGTTTTTGTATCCATTCTTCCTTTGCTGGAACTTCTTCTTCTTTCCATTTTGGGGCGAGTAGCATTCTTGCTGCTGTAGTCGCATACATGAATAAGTTTCTATACAATTTAGGTAGTTCTGTCCCTATAATTCTCAAGAGAAAAGCTTCTGTTTTCTGTTTTGTTTATTACAAAGGTTATTTTAAACATCCTTTTCAGTTCCATTATATATCATTTTCTTTAATGTCTTCAGAACTGTTTGGTTGACGAACTGCTCACCTTGCAATTGATTAGACCAGAAAAAAAATTAAAATAATATACCCATTTAAGAAGCTGCTGGATGAGGACAATGGCAGGATGTGAACACAAGAGCCCTCCCCAAGCCTGTGGTCTCCAGCCTCGCTGCCTCTAACTGTGGAGGCGACAGAGGCATTGTGACTAGTAGTAGCCATCGACAGCCCTCTCCTCCATTAATTTGCCCAGTCCTTTAAAAAAAGGACGCGGATGGCACTGTGGGTTAAACCACAGAGCCTAGGGCTTGCCGATCAGAAGGTCGATGTGAGCTCCCGTTGCTCGGTCCCTGCTCCTGCCAACCTAGCCGTTTGAATGCATGCCAGTGCAAGTAGATCAATAGGTATTGCTCTGGCAGGAAGGTAAAGGGTGTTTCCATGCGCTGCTCTGGTTCGCCAAAAGCGGCTTAGTCATGCTGTCTACGGAAAAACAGCCTCCCTCCGCCTATAAAGCGAGATGAGCGCCGCAACCCCAGTCGTCCGTGACTGGACCTAACGGTCAGGGGTCCCTTTACCTTTTAAAAAGCCATCCAAGTTGGTCATCGCCACTTCCTGTGTCAGAGAGTTCCACAGACTCAGGAGAGATAAAGAAAGTCCTTCTTCATGCAGCACAGAGTTAAAACTACGGAACTCCCTGCCACAGGAAGCAGCCTTTAAAAGACGATTGGGCAACTAACCAGGATGGCTACTAACCAGGATGCAGAGGTGCTGCCTGGCCGGACCCTAGGACAACCCGGTGCAGTGCAGGAATCTTCTGCCTGAGATGGGGCTTCCTGGAATTAAGAGTCTCTCCCGACGGAGCCATCCCAGTTTTTGCTGCAGTTCTGCATTGCAGGGGGTGGAAATGTGTGTGTGTGCGTGTGTGTGTATATATAAAAAGCATAAATGTATATATATACATGAAAGCATAAATGTATATATATACACACTATATATATTTGCTTTCGTAGATTTTCACGGGTACAGGAATGCAGGTTTTGGTGTCCTCGGGTGTCTTCCCGTGTAAAAGTTGGGGTGTCTAGGCGACGTTTCGACGAGGTCTCACTCGTCATCTTCAGGCTGGTGCTTTCGGCTTCTTGTTACTGGAACAGAGCAGGATCTCAGTGTTTGAGTTCCTATAAATACTGTTGAGGGGGTGTGGTGTATAGCCTCCAATGTTCTGGGCAGAGAGGAAGTTCCCAGGCTAGTGTGCCTTTTCTTCTTTTGTTCCTTAATTAAGGAACTTCCGTAATTTACACACACACACACACACACAAAATACATTGTACTATATATATATAATTTTACCAGCCACCAAAACACAGTGAAACCCTGCAGGCGGCTGATACGTTAGGTATACAATATTCAATAATATACATTTTCAATAATATTCAATAACAACACATTCAAATTAACCATATGTACCCTTCTATACACCTTAACGCTCCTCCTTCCACAAGCTTTATTTAACTTTTAACATTTTAATTGCCCCAAATGGAGTAGCTTTGAACAACTTTTTCATTTTCTTTTACCAGCAGAGCATTGCATAATTTCGGGGGGTGAACGGGTTTTGCACAAACAGGCGAGAGGCGCGTCTCCTGCACCCGCCTCCGTCATTCCCAGGTATTTGCTCGCCGCACCGGCTGGCCACGCCCCCTGCCTGCCGGCCCCGCCCCTCCCCGTGGAGATCTCTCGGGAGGACCCTGCGCGGCCGCCGCGCGGGGCATGCTGGGGGGTGTGGTTTGCGCCCCCGCCGGGGAACTACAACTCCCACCGGCCCCCGCGCCGCCCTTGCAGAGAGGAGGCGGAGCGGGGGGAGGAAACAGCTGGTGCAACGGCGGCGGCGGCGGCGGCGACAGCGGCTTCGTGAGTCGGAGGGCAGCAGGCGAGCGCAGAGACCCAGGTGCGGATGCCAGCGTGGCTGAGCAGCCCCGGAGGGGGAGGCCGGGGGGGGGGAGGCCGACTGCGAGGAACCCCCCCGCCAGGCCCTGGGAGGGGGGCTCCGGCCTCTCGTTGCCCAGGGGTGCCAGCCTGGTGCCAGAGGGGGGCACCAAGGTGCTCGGAGGTAGACTGCTCCTGCGCGTGGAGGCTCTGCAAAGAGGCTGCCTCAGGCCGAGCCCCCCTCGCTCCGCGCTGCCCGGATTTCGGGTGATAATAATACGGTGGTACCTCGGGTTACAGACGCTTCAGGTTACAGACTCCGCTAACCCAGAAATAGGACCTCGGGTTAAGAACTTTGCTTCAGGATGAGAACAGAAATCGTGCTGCGGCGGCAGCAGGAGGCCCCATTAGCTAAAGTGGTGCTTCAGGTTAAGAAGAGTTTCAGGTTAAGTACGGACCTCCGGAACACATTAAGTACTTAACCTGAGGTACCACTCTAATAATAATTTATTATTTATACCCTGCCCATCCAGCTGGGTTTCCCCAGCCACTCTGGGTGGCTTCCAACAAAACACCAAAATGCAATAACATATTAAACATTAAAAGCTTCCCTAAATAGGGCTGCCTTCAGATGTCTTCTAAAAGTTTGGTGGTAGTTGTTCTCTTTGACATCTGGTGGGAGGGTGTTCCACAGGGCAGGTGCCAACACCGAGAAGGCCCTCTGCCTGGTTCCCTGTAACTTCGCTTCTCACCGCCAGAAGGCCCTCGGAGCTGGACCTCAGTGTCCAGGCAGAATGATGGGGGTGGAGACGCTCCTTCAGGTCTACTGTACTGAGGCCATTTAGGGCTTTCAAGGCCAGCACCAACACTTTGAATTGTGCTCAAAAACGTACTGGGAGCCAATGTAGGTCTTTCAGAACCGGTGTTATATGGTCTCAGCAGCCACTCCCAGTCACCAGTCTGGCTGCCACATTCTGGATTAGTTGTAGTTTCTGGGTCACCTTCAAAGATGGCCCCACATAGAGTGCATTGCAGTAGTCCAAGCGGGAGATAACCAGAGCATGCACCACTCTGGTGAGACAGTCTGCGGGCAGGTAGGGTCTCATCCTGCGTACCAGATGGAGCTTTGTCTTCTGCCAGCTGGGGCCTTTGGCATGCATGACAGGTTCTTGCCTGTCAGAAATTTCTCCAGGTCAGCCTCTCTCAACCTTGGGTCCCCAGATTTTTTGGGACTACAACTCCCATCATCTCTAGCTAGCAAGGCCAGAGCTCAGGGATGATGGGAGTTGTAGTCCAAAAACCTCTGGGGACCCGAGGCTGAGAAACACTGCTCTGGGTGCTTCTGTGTGGTGGAACCTAAGGGAAAGCCCAGAAGCAGCTTGCGAAGGCAGCAGCCCTGCCACCATTTGCGCCCCATCAGCGCCCACTGGGAGGTAGACTGCCTCGGAATGAGGAGGCTCTCTCTGGCTGGCACAGCTTAATGGGCTGCTTATCCTTTCTACATTTTTTAAAGCTCCTCCTGAGGCACTAGAGTAGGCGTCCTCAACCTCGGCCCTCCATAGGTTTTGAGGCTACAATTCCCATCATCCCTGACCACTGGGCCTGCTAGCTAGGGATCATGGGAATTGTAGGTCAAAAACATCTGGAGGGCCGAGGTTGAGGAAGCCTGTATTAGAGACCCTGGCGTAAATTAATCTTGCGCTTGTTAGCCCTGCACCTAATTGCTTAGCAAAACATGTTTTTAATTGTTTATGAGAAGGGGAATGTTGGTCTCTGCATACCCCACATATATATATAATTTTTACACATCATTTGGGAAGACAGGTACACTAATGACAGTTTCCTGGAAGAAGCAAAGATCACCAGTGTTGAAGCAATTATTCTTCAACATCGGCTTCATTGGACTGGTCAGATTATTATCTTCCCAAGCAACTACTCTATTCCAAACTTAAAAATGGAAAGCGTAATGCTGGTGGTCAACAAAAGAGGTTTAAAGACTGTCTCAAGGCAAATCTTTAAAAATGAAGTATAAACACCACCCTTGCCTGTGAGTGCTCCGATTGGAGAGCAGCCTTGACCAAAGGTGTCCTGGGCTTTGAAGACACTCAAACGCAGGACGCAAGGGATCAACTCCCACCCGGAAACCAATGTCCCCACTGTGGAAAGACGTGTGGATTCAGAATTGGCTTCCACAGTCACTTACGGACTCATTGTTAAAACCGTGTTTATGGAAGACAATCTTACTTGCCTACGAGGGATTGCCAAAGAAGAAGAAGACCCCACACAACATTTAATTATTTAAGCCTCTCTCCTCAATTGTCTTTCTCTCCCCCCACCCTTAAAAAACCCCCTCAAAGGCTCTTTTCCTTCTCTTCTGCCTTTTTGAAATTTGATCTCCCCGGCCACAAGGTCCTTGGAGGAAGGAAGGGAAGGGCACTCATGGGGCAAACGGAAGCAAATAGCCGAGGATCTTCTAGTGTGTCAAATCAGTTCTCAGCTCTGGAGTGTGTAGGAATAAAGGGAGTGTGGCAGAGCATGGGCAGAGTGCCTTTCCAGCATTTCCACTAGGTGATCCCATGGCTGACTTCTTGGCGTCTGGCGCAGGTGTTGCCTGTTCGCCGCTTTGCCTGGGCGCTGCCTGCTTCTGGAAAAAAGCACTTAAGGCAGGCTTGCCTGGGTTGTTGCAGAAATCGCTACTGGGCAGCTGTTGTTATGAAGGCAAAGGATGTGCTTCACAGAAAGCCATCTGCTGGTGGTTGTGAATAGAGGCTGGAGGGGAGAAAAGGAAAGGAAGGCCTATTGCATGGGTAGGCAAAGTAAGGCCCGGGGGCCAGATCCGGCCCAATCGCCTTCTGAATCCGGCCCACGGGCAGTCCAGGAATCAGCGTGTTTTTGCATTAGTAGAATGTGTCCTTTTATTTAAAATGCACCTCTGGATTATTTGTGGGGCATAGGAATTCATTCATTTTTTCTTCTTCCAAAATATAGTCCGGCCCCCCACAAGGTCTGAGGGACAGTGGACCAGCCCCCTGCTGAAAAAGTTTGCTGACCCCTGGCCTATTGCAATGGTTCTGCCAGGGACAGGGGCTGAGCTGTGGTGGCCCCTGAGCATGCGAGGGGTGTGCCCTGCTGCACGGACTGGCAAATGACTCAAAGGGGCACAGCTGGAGATGGGAAAGCGTTCAGGATGCGAGTCTGCGTGCACATTGCCTGGTGCTGATTTTGCCCCATCTGAAGGTGCAAGTCTGTGGGGTGAGGCCATCTGCCCTGCTGGAGGGGGAAGAGGGGAATGAGCTGGCAACCAGCCTGCGATGGAGGAAAACATGTTGGGGAAGAGAAGGCTTGAAGGGAAGGGGCTGTTCTCCCTCTTGCCCCAAGCCTCACTTGCTTATCATAGGATTGTAGAGTTGGAAGGGACCCCAGGGGTCATCTAGTCCAACCCATGGCAATGCAGGAATCTCAGCTAAAGCATCCCTGACAGGCGACCGTCCAGCTTCCCATGGAGTCCACAACCTCCCAAGGGAGACCGTTCCACTGTCAAGCTGCTCTTACTGTCAGAAAGTTCTTCCTGATGTTGAGTCGGAATCTCCTCCCTTGTAACTTGATGTCATGGGTTCGAGTCTTACCCCCAGCCCCCTGAAGCAGGAGAATAGAGGCTGGCTCCATCTTTTTAAACTTACCGGTATATGTTGAAACTTATTCAAAGTAATAGAGATATATATACTCATTAAAAAGTATATTTTTATAATATACTGAGATAACACAGCTACTTCAGCTAAAAAAGATCAAAGTCAGAAGGAAGAAAATACAAGAAAAGGAGAAATCTAAGGAAGGAGAAAACAAGAGAGAAGGAAAAGAAAGGAAAAAACTAAAACTGTAGAATAAAAGGACTGTCTGCTCTCTGCAGCTACATGTGATATTCACTCTTTAAAATCCAACCATTCTATCTTCTATAAGCCAGTATTTTTTCGGTCTTCAAACCCAGATATTACAAGTTTGTTTTCTTTCTTGCAAAAGGGCCATAAGAAATTTCAAATCCTTAACAAATGTTAGTAATGGTTTTTTCTGCAATTAAACATGTGAGCTTAGCTGTCTCAATTAAGTCCCAAAATTTTATCAGCCATTCTTCTCTCGTGTGCAGGGCTGTGCCTTTCCATCTCCTTCTTCCGTGGGACAGCCCTTCAGAAGATGGCTCTCATCTCCTCTTCTCCAGGCTAAACATCCCCGGCTCCCTCAACCGTTCCTCATCAGGCTTGGGTTCCCAGACCTTGTAACATCTTGGTTGCCCTCCTCTGCACCCCTTCCAGCTTGTCAATATCCCTCTTCAACTGGGGAGCCCAGAACTAGACCCAGGACTCCAGGTGGGCTCTGACCAAGGCAGAATCAAGTGGGACTATCACTTCCCTTGATCTGGACATTAGCTTGGGGTCTGCTAAGACCCCTGGTTCCTTTTCACATGCTTCTGGCAAGCCAGGTGTCCCTTCTCCCCCCACTTATAGGGACACCCCCAGAAGGTCCTTTAGTCAGAAACCGGCTGCCCCCGCCTTCTCCCTCTTGCAGCTGATCTTTGGGATGGGTGTGTGAAAGAGTTCTCACAACTCGAGTGTCACCGATCTCAGGTTCCTCAGCTTGCAGGCACCTTGGAGTCTGTTTCAGGCTCATATTTCTCTTCTTGAATGTTACTTCTGGAACCTGGCGGATGGTAACAGATATAACTTTGCAGCTGCAAGCAGCATTTTCGCTCCTGGCCAGTCCGAGTGAACTCTTTCCTGTCTGCCCTTTCATAGCCAAAGCCCCTGTAATTTCGCTTTCCATTCGTCCCACGTTTGCTGCTTTTACCAAGTGTTGGGTCGGTGCCAGGGGCTCTTGCTTGTGGGGCACAATCTCGATCTTTCCTGTCTTACGTGGAAGAAGCTGGTGGCAGTTGTGTGTCTTAAGGCAGACCTCAGGCTATAACCAGCAAGAGCCACCAACTGCAGCCTGGCAGTCGGAGACCTCATACCCTATTCTGGGTATGTATATATTTTGAGTGCCACAAATGAAAGGGGCTTGCTTTTGGTTACCCCACACATACTTCATTTCCACAGTGCAGGGGTGGAGCTGCTTTTGTTCAGTAACCGAGAGTCGGAAATGCTTGCAGATCAGTTGCAAAGGACCCGGTTGAGCCAGATTCTGCCCACTCCTGGCCTGAGGGGGGAAACTGAACGGGCGGAAGTGTTGTGGCTTTGCAGCTTTGTTCCTCCTACCCCAGTGAGATGCTGTTGGTGGCAGCGGGGGCCATGCCACTCGGCGGCTGCCTCCGGGCCTCTTCCACTGCCACCTGCCAGGCCCAGAGGAGTTGACTGTTTACTCTGGCAAGCTCTCTTCGTATTCCTTGAGGCGCCCACGGCCGATGTGGGAACGGGCAAAAGGCAGCCTTGGCAGGGACTGTCTCCATGCAGAGCCCGTTCAGCCTCGGAGCCTCTGGCAGGTGGGCGAATGTGGGGCTTCCAGAGTGATCTCCGTAGCCGTGAGGACTAGAATCTCCCTCAAGAAAGATCTTAGGGAGGGCTCAAAGCTGAAAAGACTGCTGGGGGCGGAGGCCTTATTTTGCAGGTCTGTTTAAAGCAGCCCCCCTGCTTTTTAAGTTTGTTTCTGATGATTTTGAAAGGAGAAGGTGCTGTGCTGCCTCAGACAGCGCTGTCAGGTGTTTTCCTAAGTGTTTCTGAATTTGGCAGGTGGACAGGGATCCTGTAAATCATGTGACATAATGATGTCACAGGATAAACAGGTGAATTTGCCCAGTCCGCTTGTCAAAACTGTTTCATGTGGAGGGCGCAGGGCGGAATACTTTCATTTATTTACTTATTCACATGATACCCTTGAAATTTTCCTCCAGACATGTGCCAGGTTCTTCCCAGCACCATGGAAACCTGTTTGTTTGCATTTAAACTACGTATGAGCCGCACTTTCGTATCACAAGGTGTGGAGTGAAAACCATGGAACTGCTGGGGGGTGGCTCCTGGCTGATGGGGCGGCCTGCCCCAAAGGGCCCCCTCCCTCCTCCTTGCCCCTGGACCAGCCGCCAGTTTTTGCTTAGGCCGCTTGGAAGACCTGGGCTGGATCTCTTGCAAGGCTCCCCCGGCTCCGCTCCAGCTGCTTGCGAGGAGTCTGGCAAGTGCTGTGCGATGCAGGAAATAACTTGGGATTCAGGGCCTGCTTGCTGCAGGATGGTCTCCATGGTGCTCGGCTGCTGGCAGAGGAGCCCAAAGGCTCCTGGCGTTTGGCGAGGTTTTTGGCTCCCGTCCGGTAGCAGAAATCCTGGGAGCCTCTCTGCACAAAGAGGGGCTTTGTTCCGGGGCACTGGAAACAGCACCGCAGTCCAAGGCGGCTCTTGGTGTGTGTCAGTGTGTTTAGGTCCAGCGGTTTTAAAAAAACAGCTCATCTCGGGCTGCAGGCAGTGCTGGAGGAGAACCTCCCTCCACTTTCCTGAATCGTTTCCTTAATGGAAGCTGCAACAAGGAAGTTGAGCTATTTGTTGTTGGTAGAATCAGAGTTGGAAGGGACTGCGAGGGTCATCTACAGGGCCGTCTTTAGCAGATGCGGCGCCGGGGTGCAAATATCCGCTCAGCGCCCCCAAATTACCACGGATGGGGGCAAAGCTGCGCACTGCCAGCCATGGGGGGGGTGCAACTCTCCCCCATGTTGCTGCAGGAGAGCAATCCCCGCAGAGGCTTGGGAGGGAAGCTGCGTGCCCGCTGGCCATATGGTTGGCGGGGTGCAGTTTGCATCCTAAGCCTCTGCAGGGACCACTCTCCTCCCGAGGAGGCTTGGGAGGCAGGCTGCACACCCGCCAGCCATATGGTTGGTGGGGCGCAGCTGGCGGGCGTAGAGGAAAAGGGGAGGCCACCAGCAAAGCCGTGCAGCACCCCCACTCGCTGGGGTGCCCCCGAGAGCCTGGTGCCCTGGCGTGACGCACCACTAAGCCCTATGGGAAAGACGGTTCTGGATCTAGTCCAACCCCCTGCAGTGCAAAAATATTTTGCCCAACATGGGATTAAGAGTCTCCTGCTCTACCCTAATACAGTGGACGCTCGGGTTGCGAACGTGATCCGTGCAGAATGCACATTTGCAACCCGCAGCGTTCACAGCCTGCAGCAGTGAATCTGCACACGTGTGTGTTGCGATTCAGTGCTTCTGCGCATGGGCAAAGCGCAATTTACCGCTTCTGCACATGTGTTACCGCCGAAACCTGGAAGTAATCCGCTCCAGTACTTCCGGGTTTCGACGGTCCATAACCTGAAGAAATGCAACCTGAAGCGTCTGTAACCTGAGGTATGACTGTACAGTACAATGGTACCTCGGGTTAAGTACTTAATTCGTTCTGGAGGTCTGTTCTTAACCTGAAACTGTTCTTAACCTGAAGACCACTTTAGCTAATGGGGCCTCCTGCTGCTGCCGCGCCGCCGGAACACGATTTCTGTTCTCATCCTGAAGCAAAGTTCTTAACCTGAAGCACTATTTCTGGGTTAGCGGAGGCTGTAACCTGAAGCGTATGTAACCTGAAGCGTATGTAACCCGAGGTACCACTGTATGTTGTAAGGCGGCTTACAGATACAAATAGGAACAGCTCAAAGCATGGGGGGGTGTCATTAAAAAATAATTAAACGTGGCTAGAATTAAAACCGTAGGTCGATATAGAGGATCTATTAAAACTAATGACAATAGCAACGGCACAGTGCCAGCCCTTTCCTTCACAGCCATCAGCTCCCCAAAGCCTTCCCCTGCTGGAGAAAGGAGCTCAAGGAAAGAGGCAGACTTTGGTTCTTTTTCCAGGGATCCAGCAGAAAAGCAGGCGGAGAAACTGGAGCCGCGAAGCCCTGGCTCTCCCCTGCCTGCTTGGTTCCCAGCGAGGCTGGCCTGCTTTCCCGGCTGCATCACGTGGCGCCGCTGAGATCACGCAGTGGAAGGAGCCGCGCTTGTGGCCAGTGACCCTCTGGCTGCCCTTCTGCGGCTGCCGGGCCTTGTGCAGCCGAGGGGGGGCAGGGGGCCCTTCTCTGACTCCGGCTGACCAGGCCGGGAGAGAGCCTGGCCTCCTCCTCTCCATCTCCGGATCGGCCAGCGCATCCTCCCTGTGTGCGCCAGCTCTGCATCTGCAGCTGGGGGGGTGGTGGAAGCATCCCAGTGCATTCAGGAGGCGCCTCTTCAGGCCGACTTGTGGCCCCGGATGCGGCAGAGGGCAGGATTCCAGCAGGTTTGTCTCACGGCAGCTGCTCACGGTTGCCTTGCTCCTCTGCAAAGGTGGGGTGCTGCAGATGGGGCGGTTACTGGACTTTTAGAAGGCATCTGAAGGCAGCCCTGTTTAGGGAAGCTTTTAATGTTTAAGAGATTATTGTAATTTAATATTTTGTTGGAAGCCGCCCAGAGTGGGGCTGGGGAGACCCAGCCAGATGGGCGGGGTATAAATTATTATTAATATTATTGTTATTGTTATTATTATTATTTATTTCTGGGATCCTGTCGCCTTGGAAGGAGCCCTTTTTGCGGCACCGCTGGGTTTTCAGCGTGGTCCAGGTGTGTGCACAGGAAGCTTTGAGGATGATGCTTGGGCGACCTGAGTTGTGGCCATAGCTGTCAACTTTTCCCTTTTCTTGCGAGGAATCCTATTCAGAATAAGGGAATTTCCCTTTAAAAAAGGGAAACGTTGATAGCTATGGCCGTGGCTACTGGTCAAGAACGGCCGCTCTCTGCAATCAGTGGCTGGAGGGGTTTTTTGTTTTGCTGTGTTTGTGGGTTTCTCTATCGGGCCGCTGCTCTCTGTCCTGGGCGCAGGGCAGGGCAGGAGGCAGCCGCAACTGGATCCTGGATCCTGGCACATGAGCCTGGGAAACGAAACCAGATTGCGCAGGTCATTGGGTGGCAACTGCCTCTTACCAAGGGAGGGGAGGTCTCCTTATACCACCACCCTGGGCCAGTCTCCCCCACCCCCCAGCCTCTGTTTTATTATAACTTCTAAACTGAGATGTGTGGACAGTAGATCCCACTGTAAAATGTGTCAATGGGAACTCTAGCAAAAAGCCTGAGTCTTGTTTTGTTTTTTAAAGCAGTGTTAATTTGGGGGGGTGTTCAGGATGGTGGGGGGATAGGCATATGGGACCCCCCTGCCTATTGATATCAATCAGGAGCCTGCACTGTACTTTTAAAGGCAAGGCTTGTTTGGACAGACTGACCTGGATGCCAAGAAAGCTGATGCAAATTTCCATCTGTTTTACTATTTTAGCTTTTTGTATGCTTTAATCTGTTCCCTTTTTATTTGTCCTCCCCCCCCCCTTTTGTAAATCACGTCGAGGTTTGTTTGTTTGCAGCCAAGCGGTGTATAAATGTTATAAAATAATTAAATATGGGGGGCAGGGGGCGGGGGCAGGCTTCATAGTCACAGGGAAGGCAGAGTAATTGCTCTTGGCCCTCCCTCCCTCCCTGCAGACTTCTCTGCTCTTCTCTGAGGCTGAGCCAGGACAGGGAATCGGGGCCCTTGATTCCCAGGACACACAACCTGCCTGGTTCTGCCTGTGGGACTGATTTTCCTCGCTCGCCCCCCCCCATGGCATGGTTGCAGCAACCCACCCGCCGACCCCTGTCCTCCCTCTCCATCACTGTACAGTTCTGGCCACCTCTCCCCCCAAATGGGTATGGTAGAACTTGAAAAGTTTCAGAGAAGGGCACCCAAGAGGACCGACAGGCGTGGAGTGACTTCCCAGTGAAAAAAGGTTGCGGGGTTTGGGACCTTTTAGTTTAGAGAAAAGGCGAGTCACCGGCAACAGGGCAGAAGTTTAAAAAATGATGGACTATGTGGATAGAGAAAAGTTTTTCTCCTTCTCTCAAAAACCCAGAACTTGTGCTTGTTTCCCCCCCGAATTTTTTTTATTCATTTTATAACACAAATAAACAATACAAACAGAAATACAAACAACACAAATTATTGTCTTATCCTTATTTTTTTCTAAACATTGTTAGGTGAGCTTCCCCAAGTCCCCCCCATCTGATTTTCATTTTACCTCATCTTTAGCAGCTTCATATATCATAATTTTTAACCATTTTTTAAATCACACTTACTTTTACCATAAAAATCTTCACATTTTATCACTTACAAATAATACTATTTTAAAATACACTATCTTCTACTTCTAACCCTACAGCCTATATCCACTTCCAATGCTAGTCTAAGATTTAAATATTAACATATTTTTTTCAAATATTCTTTAAACTTCTTCCAGTCTTCTTCCACCTCTGGTCTTGGAGTCTCCCGGTCAGTTCGGCAAATTCCATATAGTCCATCATCTTCATCTAAAACCCCAGAACTTGGGGACACCCAGTGAAGCTGATGGTTGGGAGATTCATGAGAAACAAAATTAAGTCCTCCTCCTTGCAGCACATAGTTAACCTTGGGAACTCGCTGCCACAAGAGGCAGTGACAGCCACCAACTTGGATGGCTGTAAAAGAGGAGGATAAGGCAAATTCATGGGAAAGAGGCCTGTCGGAGGTGTCTAACAGCCCCAATGGCTTTGCTGGTAGCGGTGCTTCTGAATGCCAGCAGCTGGGCATTGCAGGTGTGGAGAGTGTGGCTCTGGTGCTTTTTGGGCATCTGTTTGGGCACTGCGAGGACAGGATGTGTGGTCAGAATGAGCCAGTCTTCTTATGTCCTCCCTCTCTCTCTCTCTCTCTCTCTCTCTCTCTCTCTCTCTCTCTCTCTCCCTCCAGGCCAGCCGTGAAGCATGTCGAGTGACCCACCTCCACCCTACCCGGGGGGACCTTCTGCCCCACTCATAGAAGAGAAGGATGGCTACCCTTTCCCAGCAGGTAAGGGCATGGGGAGGGAGGGAGAAGAGTGGGGAGCGCTGCTTAGGCCAAGAATCACCTCCCCTTCTGCGTCCAGAGAGGAGCTTCCTGGAGACTTTCTTGGACATCCTCCAGAGAGTTTTGGATGGTCTTGTCCAGCTGAGATTGAGCCGGGGGGGGGGTAGGGGGGCTGTTCCTTGCACTCCCCACAGTCCTGGGAAAGGGTTTGCCTTACGCTCCGCAGATGCAGGCAGTCCCCTTTCTTTTAATTAATTTTGGGTTGATTTTCCCTTGTGTCGAAATACACAGTTGCAAAACATTTTGCTTCATATAAGCGTATTTACATAAAAATAAAAAATTAAACTGGTTCTCAAGGGGATATGGTCATAATTACATGGCTTAACAAGCCAAAGTGCAAGTCCGCCCCTCTTTTGGCGCCCTTGTCCTCCTGCAGGCAGAGTCTCGCCCTCAATGGTGCAGCCACAAGGAGCCCCGCAGCCCCCGATGGACATCGGACCCCCGCCGTACGAACCTCCACCGCAGCCGGGGTTCATCCCCCCGCACATGGGCACCGATGGCTCCGTGCCCTACATGCCACCTGGTGAGTTGGGGGTGGGTGGGCAGAGGAGGGGCGTGCAGGAGAACGACCCCTTGATGGGTACACCTCCCTTGGGCAGGGCAGGGCTGTGTGTGTCCTGCCACAAGGCATCATCTCAGGAGCTGCCTGGTGGCCAGGAGGGTGAGCATCATGGGCTGGCGGGTTGCCGAGAAGTGGGGGGCCTACAAAAGCAGACGGCTCAGAGGACGGGGATTGGTGGCAGGATGACAGTGAGTGGCCAGAGGGAGAAGAGGAAGCAAGAAGTGTGGGAAACAGAAAAGGCAACAGGGTTTAGCGAGCGGGAAGAGGCTGGGGCAGAGAGCAGTCCAGACGCAGAGGCAACAGTGGAGGCGGGAGAAGAGCGGCCAAGGGGCAGAGAGGAATCAGGCTGCTGAAGAACCCAGTGAGCCCCTCCTGCTACGACCAGCTCCCCTTCTTGCTGGTCTCCAAAAACACACAGAGAAATGAAAAGAGAAGAGCAGAGATTGGTTGTGTGCAGGCGCAGTCTCTGATTACCTGGGGGGGGGGGACACCTGGAGAGGAAGGGAGTTGGGCAGCTGTGGGAAGGCGGAGACCTTCAGTCTTGGCCACTGCCTCATAGGAGCAAGGCCTACTGGGAAGAGTTGCTGTGACCACTAGGCTTGCGCTGCTTTGGTTTCCTTGAATAAAGCGTTAAGTATTGCTGACCGTTCCCTGTTTGGAGTTGCAGGGAGGCGGGCAGCTATGCTGGCACTGGTCCCGTGCCCATCTGGGAGCAAGTGGTGTCCATGCCCGGGGGGAGGTAGGCAGCAAGAGGGTCTCTCTTTTTTTAAGTGCCCCCCCTTTTGTGTGCTTTCCTTCCAGGAGGCTACTACATGCCCCCAGGACCACATCCCCCTATGGGCTACTACCCTCCGGCCGGCCCCTATGCCCCTGCGGGGGGCCAGACGGCCACGGTGCTGGTGCCCTCGGGGGCCGCGGCCACCGTGACAGTCCTGCAGGGTGAGATCTTCCAGGCTGCCCCCGTCCCGACCGTCTGCCCGCACTGTCAGCAGGCCATCACCACCAAGATCACGCACGAGATCGGCCTCATGAACTTCCTGCTGGGGTTCTTCTGCTGCTTTGTGGGGTAAGTGAGGGAGAGAGGCGGGCGGGCAGGGGCTGGGTCTCATCCTGCGGCTCCTTCTCACTCGCTTGCAGTTCTACGTCGCTTTCCAGAGTGGCTTACAAACAGCAAATAACAGCAATGGAGTAGAACATCGCAAGTACCACATAAATCATACAGTATAATTAGCAAATCCTCAGCCACACAGTTATCATGTGTGTGACACTATTAGCCTAACCAGCAACTAAAAAATAAGGTAGGCACTATGAAGTTCGCCCACCCACCCCATGACTCATAATCTTTCGCTTTATCTAGCGGTTCCCAATTAGCTAAGTATTGCAGAACAAGGTGTATGAACAAGGTGGTCATATTAGTGTTTAAAGCCCTAAGTGACTCAGGCCCCAAATACCTGAGGACCAGCTCCTTCCTCACAGACCCTCTCAGGTGCTAGATGGGCACAGGGGGCCCTCTTGGTAGTTCCTCCAGCCTCCGTGGCCCCCGCTGAGCTGTGGGACTTTCTCCCCGCAGAGGCGCACCTGGTGCCTTCAAGGTACAGGTATTCTTGCATGCTGAAGTCGCTCCTCTTTTCGCCCTCTGACACGCGATACCCATATATTTCAGAAGCCACCCTATTCTTGCGACTGCAATTTGTTTTAAACCGTTCTAATTGTGATATTCAATTCTGGTCACCTGCCCTGGGATAATCAATTCAATTAATAATAAAAGGAATATATTAGGATAATTGTTAACATCAGCTGACCATGTTTTTGTTTTCTCTCCCCACCCCCCAATAAATTTGCAAATAAGGAATAGGGGGAAAGGGAGGGCAGTTGTGGTGCCAGTGCTTGTAGGTGTTTGATCTGGCTGAAATGGAAGAAGGCTGGCAGAGTTTGCAATAAGCTCAGCATCTGCCTTCTGTGCCAGCATTTAAATGCCTGCTGAAATCTTATCTATTCCTCCAGGCCTGGGCAGGCCATTAAGAACACACCCTCCCACAATGGTCTACTGCTGCCTGGTTTTTCTTTTGCTTTCAACGTGCTTCTGTTTTTTAGGATTTTACTGTATGATATTATGGCTCTTGCATTGTTGTCAACCGCTGTGATGTATTTCTCCGACACAGCGGTATAGATATATTTTTATAAATGAGTTTTCCTGCTGTGGTCTGGCTAGCTCCTGCTCCCTGCAGGAGCATGGAAATGGGGCGTTTGGACTGGGCGAGGAGGTGGGTGTGCCATTGGCGCTGCTTGGGGTTTTCCAGCCTGCCTGTTGGCCTCACGGCGGGCGCCTCCTCTCCCCCCTTCCAGGTGCGACTTGGGCTGCTGCCTGATCCCCTGCCTGATAGACGAGTTCAAGGACGTGACGCACACCTGCCCCAACTGCAAGGCCTACATCTACACGTACAAGCGCATGTGCTAGCAGTGCCCGCTGGGCCAGGAGATGTCCACTCCCCTCCTCGTGCCACTGGCCCGACTCACCTGTGCCCAACGCTCCCCCCGCTTGTGTCTTCCCTCCTCCCTCTTGCCCAGAGAGCTTTGAAGGCCTCAGGACCGCGGGGTCCCTGGGGAAGCTGCAGGGCGGGCGCCACAACCGCCAGGCAGACAAGCTATGGCCGGCCTCTTTTGCCCCCTTCCCCTCTCTCTATGTGCATGTGGGGGCTCCCTGCCTCCAGCACCTCCCAGTTAGGATCTGGCCACATGATTCCCACGGGCATCTTGTTGGCCAGTGAGACCGGGATGCTGGATTAGAGGGGCCACGGGCTGTCCTTACGTGCGAGGAAACCTCATCGCTGTGGGGCTCCTCCCGGGGAGGGTGAGGAAGGGGGCCAAGACCTGGCATGGTTGCTTTCCTGACCTCTCCTTGGAGTGGTAGGCAAGGTGCCGCAAGACCTCCATTGTCCCCACAGGCGTGGCATGAATCATGGGGCATGTTGGGTGGTTTTCTTTTAAAGCAAAACCTTGGCCATTGTGTTTGGGGGGCTGCTGCTGCCCCCCCCTTTCCTTTTGCACCCTGCCAAAAGCTGCTCTACTTCTTTGGTCTGGGGCGGCAGAGGAGAGGGCAACAGGAGCCAGGGTGTCTCCTGCCTGCTGCTGCTGCGTGACCCGTGCCAGGCTCAGGGGCAGCTGGGGGGAGGGCAGAGGCCGGCTTGGGCCCCAGAGGAAGTAGTCCCTTCCTCTCCTCATTCCCCCATGAGCTTAGCTGCCTCCGCAAGGCTCTTCTGCACCTCTTGCCCAGCTCTCTTCCCCATCGTTGGTGGTGGGGGGCTGTGCCCTGGGCCATGTCCTTACGCCAGTCTTCTTTGCCGCTCCTTGGCATATTGAGGCCAAGAGGCGGCCCGGGAGGCCCCTGTATCCAGACCCCTCTCCCCACATGTAAATACCTTGTCTAATCGGAGTCTGCTTGTCCGAGTTCTGTTCTGTGATGTGGTTTGTTTTCCCCCCGTTTGTATTGAAGCTCTTAACTGTGACTTAACAGAAATGTGAAGGCCCTGTGCACACCTCCGCCCCCCCCACCCCCTTGGTTTTGCACTAATTCCTCCAGAAAAGCCACGACGTTGCATGGGTGAGCAACAGGAAAAGCAGGGCCAAGAGGGCTTGTCCCGAGATTCCACACAGAGGGGGCTCGTCCATTGCCAAATGCTCCGTTTCGATGGCGGGTATCACCTTAGTTTGGCATGTGCCCCCCCCTTCCTGATGCTGTGGCCTCCCACCCCCTTAAGACACAAGTCCACGCCCTCTGGCGCCCTGCCCTGGGTGCCCCGTCCGTCCCAAGGGCTGCTGCATAGGAAGACATGAGGAATGCAAAAAGGCTCTTAGCTCTGAACACTACGGATGCATCTGTGAAGTATTTTGACCCAGCAGGGAGTTTCATGCTCTTTCTCAGAGGCAACCTGTTGATGCTTTTCCATGTTTCTATATAATAAAAATACAGACCCACAAGACTCTCTGTGTTTTTGTGTGAGAGAGACCGGTTGTGATTACAGGTGGGGTACCAGGCAGAGGTCATTGGGTGGGTATACTTCTTGGTTTTAGCAGGAAGAACGAGACACGAGATGTATTTGGCGGAGGTGGGGAGGGAAAGGAAGGCAAGCTGGAACCCCCTTGGGCCTTCCCTGGGCCACACTGACCATTCCCAAGAAACGCAGAGAGAGGGAGGCTCCCTCTTCTCCCCTGTATGTGCCAATGCGCATGCACAAGCATGAGATCACACTTCTCAGTGTACCTGCAACCAGACACGAATGTGCTTGCATACATGCTGGAGAAGGTTCTGTCTGCTTTTGGAAGTCAGGAAACTGCCTTAGACTAAATAAAAAGAATTCCTTCCAGCAGCACCTTAGAGACCAACAAAGTTTGTTATTGGTATGAGCTTTCGTGTGCATGCACACTTCTTCAGAAAGCTTATACCAGTAACAAACTTTGTTGGTCTCTAAGGTGCTACTGGAAGGAATGCTTTTTATTTTGTTTCGACTACGGCAGACCAACACGGCTACCTACCTGTAACTGCCTTAGACTAAGACCACTGGTCCATCTAGCTCAGGAGTGTTGACACCGATTGGCAGCTGCTCTCCCAGCCCTGCTTGGAGACGCCGAGGAATGGACCTGAGACCACTTGCATCGAGGCAACAGGCCATCGGCCCTTCCCTGCACGCTTGCTGCTGGCACATTCATTTTGCCCCCTTACTCCGACTTCCCTGAACTTTGGGAAGGCTGGTGTCTGCTCATCCGTTTTACTCTGCCCTGTTGAAATTCTCTAGCAGGAGTCTCCACAGCCAAGGCCAGTTTCATCAATGCATCCCTCCATTTATGATGCATTTTACCACGACAGCCCCCATCTTCCCACCTCCATCTACTTGGGAGGCTTTTGGCTGGAACTGCTAGATGCTGGTAGGAAGGGGAAACCTTGTGGAAGGGACATCTCAGTCACCCAAGGAGCACTGCCCTTTGACCCAGGGGCCCCCTCCCAAAAGGAAAAGGACGACTCAGCTGCTGAAATGCTGCTGCTGTGGGACAGCTATGAATTCAGGGGGATTAAACTAATGGTGAGCATTTGGAGAGGGGGAGGGAAATCTGGCAATGGCTAAATGGTGGTAGTTTCCAGGCAGCCAGCATGGGAGGGGAGGGGCCCTGCTTGTGATCTTCCTCAGCATCTGCTTGGAAAGCAGCAAGTTAGATTAAGTGGGCTGACTTAATAGAGCTGTCCTTAATCCTCCGCTGGATAGGAGAGTTCAGTGCTCTGCTGCCTCCTCAAGGAGGCGGGGGGGGGGCGGAGGGGGAGGGAAATGGCCAGAAAGACTGCCCTCGGCAGACCTCGAAATCTTGAGAAAGCTGCTACTCCAAGCCCCAACGTAAATGAGCCACCAAACCTTGAATGGGCTAGGACAAATCTGAGCTGGCAAGTTGGCCCGAATGTTGACTTTAAAAGTCTCCGTTTCCACAGCAGTGAAAGCCAGCCACTTGCCAAGGAGTTAGCCAAAAAGAGGACTTGAAAAACCAAGTGGGAGTTGTCTGCCAGACACTAAAAGCCTCACCAGGAAGTCACCCATGCAGGGCTTTGGGGCAACTGCCAAGTGTTGAGTGGAAGCAGCTGATGCAGCACAAGAGGGAGAGAGGAAGGGGGGGGGGAATAGGGGAACACCAGGATTCCTGGCTCTGGGGGCAGTTGAGCCTCTCGCAGGCTCTGCAGGGCACACTCAGCTGGGCCTCACTCTCACAAATCCGGCAAGGAGAGCTGCCTGCAGTCAGGCTGCTTCCTCTTCCTCCCCAAGTCACACACCAGTTTTAAGACACCGAAATATAAATTTTATTATTTCCGAGTCGTTAACACAGTCCATAAGTCACATGGAAACTAAACCGTTAGCATTTCTCTTATGTACAAGAGGGTAACTGAAAGTATGCAGTTCGCCTACTACGTACCTGGAATGCCACAAAGTCGGAGACCACCATGAGCGGAAGCGGAAGGGGCAGGGCGCTTCCTGCCCCCTCCCTGCCTCCCCTTGCAAGGAGGCAAACTGTTTGGTCCCACCCATGGTAGTGACCAGACCTCCCTCTCCACCAGGCAAAGGCGGGCAGGGAGTTGTGGGTCTGGGAACGAGCTGCCAGGCTCCACCCAGGGCTTTGGTATTCAACAAAGCCCAGTGCCAAGCAAGCAGCCCGGGGGTGTGTGTCTCTAGTGCCATCTTGCTAGCTAACCCACCGAAACACCGCTCATGTACAGACAGGCAGGAGGGCATCTCCCCCATTCGCTCATTCCTTGTGCATTTGGGTTTAATGGTTTCTTAATTAAATCGTTCCACCTCTGAGTCGGTTGGAAACAGTCAGAGTCCCGCCAAGTAAGTGCCACTGTCACCAGGAAGCAGCAGCAGAGTGCGCTGCCTCCTCACATCACGTACCAGGCCACAACTCCTGCGGCGACAGCGACGCAGGCCGCCAGGACCAGCTGGACGGTGGGCAATTTCAGCAGAGCCAAGGCCACGTGGCAGGGGCAGCTGGAGACTTCGGCAGCGCCTGGGGAGAAGGAGGGGGAGAGAAGGGCGGAATCAGAGACCGGCAGGGGCGCAGGCCAGGCACCCAAAGAGGGAGGGGGAGGTGAAAGAAGGAGACCCACCTAGCTTGGTGGCGTAGTAGGGGCACTTGCGCACGTCTCCTTTCCCATCGTGCACAGGGAGGCCCCCCTCTTGGGTTTCTTCTGCTAACAAAGCCCCAATCTTGTCCAGTTCCTCAAACACCTGCAGAGAAGGGGCAAGGAGAAGCCATGAGCCAGAGCAACCACCCCCGGAGTCCTGGTGCACTCTAATAATAATTTATTATTATTATTATTATTATTATTATTATTATTATTATTATTATTAATCATTTATACCCGCTGTCCGGATTTTGGGGGAGAGTCTAATAATAATAATAATAATAATAATAATAATAATAATAATAATAATAATAATAATACAGTGGTACCTCAGGTTACATACACTTCAGGTTACAGACTCCGCTAACCCAGAAATAGTGCTTCAGGTTAAGAACTTTGCTTCAGGATGAGAACAGAAATCGCGCAGCGGCAGGCCCCATTAGCTACAGTGGTACCTCAGGTTAGGAAGAGTTTTAGGTTAAGAACGGACCTCCAGAACGAATTAAGTACTTAACCTAAGGTACCACTGCAAAAATAATTTATTATTTGTACCCCACCCATCTGGCTGGGTTTCCCCAGACACTCTGGGCGGCTTCCAACAAAACACTAAAATACAATAACCTATAAAATATTAAAAGCTTCCCTAAAGAGGGCTGCCTTCAGATGTCTTCTAAAAGTCTGGTGGTTGTTCTTCTCTTTGACATCTGGTGGGAGGGCGTTCCACAGGGCGGGTGCCACCACCCAGAAGGCCCTCTGCCTGGTTGCCTATAACTTGGCTTCTCACAGGGAGGGAACTGCCAGAAGCCCCTCGGCACTGGACCTCAGTGTCTGGGCAGAACAATAGAGACGGAGACGCATGCTGGTCAAGGGCTGGCTCTGAAGTGCCACCTGCGCCAAGCCTGGGGTTCTAGTCAAAGGAGGTCCAAAAGTGGCAGGCAGCAGGAAAATCCCAGCCCAGGCCTTGGCAGCCTCGCAGGCCGCAGTTGCCTGGGCAGTGCAGAGATTTCAGCAAGGCCTGCTCATCCCTTAGTGGGACCTCTTCAGCGGGAAGACACATCTTGCCCCTGGGTCTGCCCCTTTGGGCAACGCCTTACTGAGACTCTGTGTGTGTGCACATGCTGCTGACAGGGGGCTAGAAACTTGTTTCACAACAACACTCAACCTCCTGCGCCAGGTTCAGTCGCAACCCTGGCAATGGATGCCACAGATTTGTGACCTTTGCACAAAGACCAGGAGCCAGCGCTGCTGACTGCTCCCTCGAGGATGCGGGCCAAGGAGGGCAAAAGGTAGGGGGAGGGAGGTCTCACGGAACCCGGTCCAGAGCAGAGACCGGAGGCACCACCCTGCCCGGGAGAGAGCACCAAGGGGCCAGCCTCAAAGGCAGACTGAGAACGATAGGGAGGGCAAAGGCTGGCTCAATGACAGGGGGATTCCCACAAGCACCCCCCACCCCAGTAGGCAGCAGGTCAGGGTTTGTAGCTCCTCCTGTCAGCAGAAGCTGCTTCCTCCTCCTGAGCTCCAGGTGAGGTCTTCTCCGCAGCTGAAACAGCCTTCCCCTGCCCCCCCCCCCCCCGGCTCCCTACCTGCATGTTGAATTCGAAGGCCTTGTTGGCCTCTTCGACGATCCTCTCCTTGGTCCCCTTGTCCAAGTCCAGGGCGTTGAGCCGGGCTCTGTAGAACTGCTTGAACTGCTGGGGGTTGGAAATGTTGTCGAAGATGTAGAACTGGACCCCCTCGCCGGTGCTGGGCAGCTTCAGCGCCCGCTGGGCCACCTTCTTCAGCACCTGGCCCCCTGACAGGTCCCCCATGTAGCGGGTGTAGGCATGAGCCACCAGCAGCTCCGGCTCCTGCTGCCCCACATGCCGGATGCGGTCGATGTAGCGCTGGGTGGCCTCTGAGCACTGGACCTTCTCCCGCCAGCCTTCCCCGTAGAAATACTCCAGGTCTTTCATCAGGGCCTCCTTCCGGTGCAGCTCCAGGGGGAAGTAGAGAGGAGTGAAGGCCGGCTGGTCCTTGTTCCGCTCCATCTCCTCCTCCAGGGCAGAGTAGGTGAAGTACAGGGCCACGGTGCCCAGCTGCAAGAGAGAAGAGGAGCCATGTGGGGAAAGGAGGCAGCACGGGACCCCGGCTTCCCCTCCAGAGATCCTCACCTGCTCAGGAATTATGGGGCCTGGCAGAGGTGGGGGGCACAGCTTGCCCACCTCTAGCCTGACTGGCAGAAGCTCTCCTGGGTCCCAGGCAGAGAAGAGTCTTCCCAGGCACTGTTGCCCGAACCATTTTTAAGGCGAGATGCGGAGGGCATGGAAGCAGGGGCTCTGCTAGGCACTCGGCTGCACTCTCAGGCTGGCCTCCTTTGCCCCAGGCCATGCTGCTTGGGAACCCTCCGGTGGGCACCTAACTGGCTGGGCAACACATCAGTAACTCCTTTCAAATGAGGGGTTTGGAGCCTATAGCGTGGCTGCTTGAATTTCACTGATCTGCCACCACGATCTGAAGAGTTCAAGGTGGACTATGGAGGGCAGCAGGTTTGAGGCAAAAGACTAGAGACTGGAACAGTCCTGGGTGCTGTGGATTAAAACGTTGCCTCCCTGGATGGTCCCCCCGAAGGAGTTGCTTCTGGATCCAGTGCTGTCACTGGGGGCTCACACAGCCTCAGTGGCTAGAAGGGCTTTTTACCAGCTGCAACTGATTCAACAGTTACGGCTATTCCTGGCACAGGAAAGCCTGGCCCCTATAGTTCATGCATTAAGTGACAGCTGTCCATGAAGTCGCAGGTCAATTCTGTGTCCAGGGCAGCTGTCTACCAGCTCTATCTGGTTTGCAGGATGAGACCCTCCCTGTCCGCCGACTGTCTCGCCAGAGTGGTGCATGCTCTGGTTATCTCTCACTTGGACTACTGCTCTACATGTGCTCTACATGGGGCTACCTTTGAAGGTTGGTGACTGGGAGCAGCCGCCAAGACCATGTAACACCAGTCCTGAAAGACCTACACTGGCTCCCAGTACGTTTCTGAGCACAATAAAGTGTTGGTGCTGACCTTGAAAGCCCTAAACGGCCTCAGCCCAGTATACCTGAAGGAGCATCTCCACCCCCATTGTTCAGCTCAGACACTGAGGTCCAGCTCAGAGGGCCTTCTGGCGGTTCCATCACTGCAAGAAGCGAAGTTACAGGGAACCAGGCAGAGGGCCTTCTTGGTAGTGGCACCTGCCCTGTGGAACACCCTCCTATCCGATGTCAAAGAGAACAACTACTACCAGACTTTTAGAAGACATCTGAAAGCAGCCCTGTTTCAGGATGTTTTTTAATGCTTGAAGTTTTATTCTGTTTTTAATGTTCTGTTGAAAGCCGCCCAGAGTGGCTGGGGAAACCATGTCAGATAGGCGGGGTATAAATAATAATTTATTATTATTATTATTATTTGTCAGGGGTTCAGGAGCAGAGACACAGGAGGGGGAGCAAATGGAGAGCGAGGAGGAGGAATCCGAGGGGGGAGTAGGCAGTGACAGTGGTCAGAGAGATTCCACGAGTCTCACCAGCGAATCGGAAGACTCACAGAAGGGAGCGCCCATGGCCAGGGCGAGGGGGGTGCCAAAGGGGAAGCCCCAGAAGGAAGGGGCCAGCGGGGACTCCTTGAGCAGCAGCTGGAAATCAGGACCAGCTTCCCCACCAGAGCACAGTAGGGGGGAGGAGTCCCAGGAATCGGGAACAGAGTTCTCGCCACCAGCGAGAGGAGATGAGTCAGGGTTGACCACGCCCACATCGGAGAGCGGGGGAACGGTCAGGAGGAAGGTTACCGGCTGGGCGCGCACGCCAAGTTCAAATGTACAGGCGAGCGGCACAGCAGGTAGCCCGGATGGGGAGCCAGGTCCTAAAGCCCGCCGGAAGGAAGGGCAAGACTCAGGAGGGTCAGCGTCAGAAGAGTCCAGGAAGGAGGAAACCCCAGGGGGCAGAAGGACCCAGCGGAGGAAGGAACAGCGCAGGAGGTGGAGCCGGGCTAGGATCTTAAACTGGTGCGGAAGGGGTAGTGATTCAGAGGGGACTTCGCCGATCTGAAGTCAAGACGTAGGGCTGCACGCTCTGGGGTTTGAAATGGAAACTAAACTTCAATAAAGACTTTTGTATATTAAATCAACTGGGCGTTGGTCCTCTGTGAGCTGGGACCTGGAGGCAGTCCTGACATTATTATTATTATTATTATTATTATTATTATTATTATTATTATTGGTGCGGCTTATATTTGGGCCAATACGGTATCTTTTATAAACACTTTGTGTTTTTTAAAAAAATAATCAAGTGGTGTATTAAGTGTTATGAAACAACATATAAGTAAGATCTCCAGCCCCTGACTAGTGAGCAGGGAAGGCTGAGCAGCTGCTGCTAAACCCACTTCTGACCAGTCACAGGGGGACTATTCAGCAGAGCCAGAAGCACCTCCGCCCAGCAGCTGGGCTAAGTTCTTTGCTGGGGGGAGAGCTCCCTACAGGCCACACAGCACATATGAATCGCAACCCCCATCTGCTAAAACGGGGTGCGGCAACCTCTGCTGCCGCCCCCCAACTACAACTCCCATCAGCCCCTGCAAGCATGGTCAATGGCCAGGGCTGATGGGAGGTGCAGTTCAGCAACACCTGGAAGGCTAAAGGTTGCTTACACGTGTTCTAAAGAGGGATCATAGCCAGCACGCTGCAAGACGCACCTTGAAGAGCTCCCTCTTGATGCGCCCTTTCAGGAAATCCTTGACAAACTGAGTGTTTTCAGCCCGGTCATGTGATTCCTTGGTCCCTTCCTTGAGCAGCTCAGACAAGTCTGTGGCGCTGTGGAGAGACAGAAGTGCCCAAGGGGAAGAGGTCTTACATGCGCAGCCCAAGATCGGAAGCCGCTGGCATGTGCTTGATTCAGCCTCCCAGCACCCAAAAACAACCAGCCCAGAACTCGCAGGCTCCATGAAACCATCACAAACACTGCTGTGCTTTTCTGCACTCCAGGACAAGAGAAGGCATTACACTCACCCCCTCCATGCAATGTGCCATCAGCACCCCAAGCCTCACCAATCTGTCCTCCAAGAGCCTTGTACATGCCTGGAAAACAGCCCAGGACGCCTCCTGCTGCCTACAGGCCGCCTGTGCCCTTGCTGTTCACCACCTTGGCCAGTGTTATTGGCCTTACCTGGATGAGTCCTCTAATCTGGGAGACTCCCCCCAGCCTACCTGCTTCCGTTTGGTTCCATCAATGAGCTCCATAATACCTTCAGAGAGAGCTGAGCTAGGTGCCATTTTCCTAGAGGGGCTTTTTGGCAGCACAGATACTGAACTCTGAAAGCACTCTCTGGATACGGCAGACTGAGGACTCTGAAGACCCCCAACTAAGAATCTCTCAGGGAGGAGTGGGTTTCATTACCAAAGAAACTTCCCTTCATTCAGCACCTGGCTTAGCAGGGAAGGGGTTTCACCCAGCATGACAAACACCCGAGGCTGAAACACCAGCGTTCCTTCTTCAAGTTCCCACATGTGAGGCAGCAGCAGGAACATCAATATGCAGAAAGTTAATTGTGTCGAAGCTGTATTTTTGATCACTGTATTCTGTCTACTTGTTGTTAAAGTGTGTTGCTTTTTTCCAGTTGATAACCACTATTTTATGTAGATCTCTTAACAGATTTTATTTTATTAAGCCGCCTATAAATTTTGTTAAGATGAATCAAATAAGTCTCCTTTGGGGACATTTTCACTCCGTTTTGTTGCTCCAGGCCTACTCACATTCATGCAGTCGAAATAAATAAAATTGTCCAGTAGCATCTTAGATGGATGCACATGAAAGCTTATACCCAGAACAAACTTACTTGGTCTCTAAGGTGCTAGCGGACAATTTTAAAATTTATTTATTTATTTCAACTGCCTCAGACCAACCCGGCTACCTACCTGAATCTAGAGCCACATTCATGCAGTACTACTACATCAAACCACAAGGACAAGATCTCCCAGCCTGCCATTGGGGCCTCTGCCAATACTTCCTTCTCCTTCTCCTCACCTCACATTGTCATCCTCCTCCAGCTCCTCATAGGAGAGATTTTCAGGCTCCTCCAGCGCCTCTGTTACATCAGACGACATTCTGCAACCAGTGGATCTTGGCTGGGCTGCAGGACACTTTGCTCAATCCTCAATTACCTGTTCAGAAAGAGCAAGAGTCAGTTACACAGCCTCAAGTCTGCAGCATCCTTAACAGTCAAATAAGATTCATGCAGCTGGAGCTGAAAACCAAGCTTTGCAGATCAAAGGCTAACAACGTGGTGGTGCGAAGCATGAACCTGATCCGTTTGTGACCAAGCCAACTTAGAAGTGCAGGATTTTAAGCCTACCACCCCAAATGGAAGTCCTTGTCACCAGCAACTTTCACTGTGCAGTCCAATAAACTGCCCACTCTTCAGTAAGAACAGCCTCCAACTAAGCTCCGTGGTCAGCCTGAGAACTGAGGAGAGCAAAGAGCCCAGTTTGATGTGCAACTGCTGAGCAAACCATTGTCTGGGCTGCAGCTGCCCCGGCAGCAGAAGGAGTAGCAAAGAAGTCCTTCAATGCCTGCCTTTCATTTCTAGGATTTGGGCTGCAGCAGCAGCAACCACCTCTACTTGGTGAGCCATTGAAACTGCTCCAGAGGAACAAAGGGAGGGAGCAGCCAAAGCTGAATGGGAGCCAGCTCTGCCAGCCATGCCATGAAGGACATGCAGGGGACGAGACAGATGATACCTATGGCCAAGAACAACAAGATAGTCAGAAACACTGCAGGGCTTGCAGGCAGATATGGGAAAGAGAGACAGAGAGGCAGACAGACAGATACAGCAAGACACAGGGAGACATGCAGAAAGAGAGAGAGGCGATATGGGAACTGCATCTCCTCAAGTTAGTGGGGACAAAGTAACAGCAGGTACGGTGCCAGTGCTTTAAAAAGGATGCCACAAGCTACCCATCAGCACCATTACACCCTGTCGAGCTGCAGCAGCCCCTGCCTCGTGCCACCTCACCCAGCCCCCTCAGGGAAATCCCGGGCTTAACTAATGCATTTCTGATTTGGTGCCTTGGTGGAAAAGTGCAAATGAGCAACTCAAGCAGGATTTAAAAGAGTCAGCCCTCACAACACCTCATCAGGTCCGGGCCTAGAGATTTTGCAATACATTATAACCCTATTTCAATTTGGCTACACAAGCCTGGTGATGCATCAAGTACCGGCCGCAGACATGCCCTCCATCGAAATGCCACCAGAGGACACTGGTTGCTCAGAAACCTGCTCCAAATCATGCACTCTGCTGCCAGTTCATTTCCTAGACCACAGGGAACATGGAGACGTTTTGCAAATCACTGCTAGTTAGCTCTTCAGTTCCTTTCTGAGTGGCCACTGCCCCAAAGGACACCACATACCAGTCACAAAGGCACCTTATTATAAGCAAGTGATGGATAGGGGCAAAAGTTATTCCCATCCCAGAGCACAGGAACCAGCTGAGTGCTGCTGCAGATGTGCACACTTCCAGGCAATCCGTCAGCCAAATTACAGTTCGAGAGACAAAACTTCCTTCTCTAAAATGTCCCAGGAGGAGGCCGCACCCCAGGCACCTCCTGCCACAGGATTCCAGTCGCCACCATGCCAACTAGGCAAGGACTTGACGTCAGGAGGCTGTTGATACCAGGAAACCTCCCACTGCCTTTGCCTTCGTTTCAGGAAAACCTCTACATCATACCACCAGAGGGCTGGCAGAATGATCCACTTACAAGCTGCTCAGGCACAGCTCACTTCCAGAGACTGGGAATTTATTCTTTCTTTCTCAGAGGCCAACAGTTCCAAAGGAACTTGAGAAAGGATCTGTTAGGAACTTATATGAGTGCCCCACTCCCCCCCCCCAAAAAAACGAATTCCCTCTAACATTGCTTCTAATATTTTCAGCTGGACCAGTACAGTTCCAAAGGAAAATCACAAGTTGCTTACTCAAAAAATGCAACTGAAGTATACAGGACAATGAAATGTTAATAAGTTAACACAGTTAGAAGCTTAACCATATTTCCAGAACTTTTGACACTCATTTTCGAAGCTGATTGAGTCTTGGACCCAAGGGGCTAGCACTCTGTGCCAATCCTTCCTCCGGTACAGGAGTGGGATGCTCAGGATAGTGCCAGGTCCCATTCAAGAGGGAGCAGCAACAGCACGACCTTCAGGTGCTCAGGCAGGACAACTAAGCACCCTCCACTTCACCACACGGAAGAAGCCATGGCAGGTAGTGGAACCTCCAAGTCCAGAAGCAGCAGGCTGCAGATTACCAACTGCTTGGGCCGGGAGAGGTGGTGGTAAAATGACGGAGGGCTGCAATCTTCATGCGCCACATGGATGCTTCCGGGCAGCATCCTGCTGGCTGGAAACAGGATGCCAGAACAGTTGGGCCGCCTGGTCTGACCCACTAGGGCTCTTCCACGGTATTAGCTGTGGTAGCTAAACTACAGGCTCCACATCCAGAGCCAGCTTGCCTCTGGGTAAATCCCAGAACCATAGTTAAAGAACAGGAAGCTGAGAGTAGGAATAGATAAGACACGCCCCCCCCCCCAGAATGGAGGGGTGCAAGAAGTGGGGTCCCCCAGGAAACCTGTTCATAAATCAGGTAATTTAAATGGACCCTCTTCACAAGGGAGGGAGGGAAGAACTAAATCCAAATATACGGTAGTTCTTGCATCCCTCCATGATGGAGTCTGTCCGCTTCTTCCAACTCTCAGCCTCCTGCTTTTTAACCAATAAATAACACATGGGGCTTTTTAGTTGGGTGGGAGTAGAGAGTAAAGTGATGCAGGGGCAAAAAACTATTCACATTTGTGAAGAAAGTCCTTCCTTTTCTCCTAATCCAGTGAGGCTGAATAGTGGACATTGGGGGTGGGCAGAAGCAAACCCCCCCCCCTCCATGCAGCTAAGCGACTGGAATTAAGCGCGTGTCAGACTAGAAGGTGGTTTCCGATCCCCTCCTTGGCCACAAAGCTCATTGGATGTGACATTGGGAGCCAAGCACCGCCTCTCTGAGTCTACCTCATAGGGTTGTTGTGGGGATCAGAGGAGGACCAGGGCCCAGCAAAGACCAGGGTTCAAATTCCCCCCTCAACTCGGCCGTCACCAGCTTCACTGGGCATGACCTTGAGCCACTCGCCATCTCTCTCATCCCTGAGGAGATTTCACCCCTCCCATATCCAAGAATCTCCTGAGGAGTCTGCTGATTCTCCAGAGAGGAGGGGCAGTGTTCTGCTCTCTAGTTATTCTGCTCCAGCACCAAGTCAGTCAGTCAGTCAGTCAGTGTGTCGGAGAGAGAGACTGAGTGTTAGAGATTGTGTGTAGAGATAAGGTTGCTGCTAAGAGCAGCTGCAGACACTCAGTGCAGCATTCATTTATGCTTAGATCTCATTAAGCTCTGTAAATAGTTGTATTATAGTTGTAGATAGAATAAAGAAGATATTCCACAGAGCTGCTCTCCGAGTCGTTTATATACTCTGCTATACTCTGCTGTGTGACGACTGTCTTCTTGTGGAAGTGAATCCGGTGCTCACAACTCTAAGCTGTGAGTCCACAGCACTTTGACCTGTTCCTGTCCAGAAGGTGGTCTCTGGAAGTGCCACCCAGCTCGCCTGGCCCAGTCAGGCTGAAGTGCATGAGTCCAGTTGGTGGCACTGGCTCAAGGGCGATGCTGACAATCCCGACCTACCTCACAGGGTTGTGGTGGGGGGGGGGAGTCTGACTTAGTTATGTACTGTCATTGCACCCCCCCCTCTCTCTCTCTCCAGGCACCTCAAGGGGGGGGTGAGTGGTTCTTCTCCCTCCTCCTCCTCCTCTCTGAATCCCCAACAACCCCCCTGCGAGGCAGGCCAGCCTGAGGGAGGCGCTTCCAGGATGGGGGGGGGGTGCAAGAGAGATTCAACGAGCCCTGATCCCCCCAAGTTCCTAGTCCTCACTAGGAACCCCCCCCTCCCCAACAGCCCCCTGCGAGGGAGGCGCGGCGGCAGCTGGCCGGCCTGGGGAGAGGGGCTGGGAGGCGGGCCTCTGCGCATGCCCGGGGGAAGCCCGGCCAACGGCCGCCGCGGAGCCGTTACCTCAGCCGGCCGCCGCTCCTGCCGCTTCCTCCGGGTCTCCTCACGGTCTAGAGGCACTTCCGGCCAAGCGCCTCCGCCCCCTCGCGCACAAAGGGCCGCTTCCGAGGCGCGGCGGGCGGCCTATCGGCGGGCGAGCAGCGCGTTTGTGACGGCGGCAGGGCCCGCCCCCTCGGAGGAGGGGCCGAGGCTGGCCCGGAAATGGGCGGGGAATAAGCCCCGCTGCGCCACGCCCCCTCCCCTGCTCGGCCAGAGAGAGGAGGGCGGCGGGAAGGGAGGCCGAGAGGCGCGCCTCTCCTCCGCCCCCGCGCGGCGCCTGCGTGGCACTGCAGGGAGGGAGGCGGATGGGGACTTGGTTGTACAGCGTTATCTTTATTGCCAGCCAGTAAAATAATAATAATAAAATAACACAGCCATGCCGCTGCTGCAGTGAAGCCCCTGCGGGGGAGAGAGTGCCTCCGAACATGTGCAGAGTTCCTTTCCCTCCCGCGGGCTGGACTGCGTGACGACATCGCCGTGCCTTTCGGAGTCACGCGCTGCTCACGAGGCTCCCTCGCACCCGGACGCCTTTTTCCTGCGGATCATCGTGATCACCAAGTGTCGTGAGTCTCTGGCCAGGCGCATTCAGGGCGTTACCCTTAACACGTGTATTGACCAGGGGATGAAGAAATCCCACCCCCCCGTCATTCCAGATTGTGCCAGGTGGGGTCTCCAATCCGTTCCAGGGACTAACTGGTGGCTCAGCCAGAGTGAAATGGGGACCCGATCCGTGATCCTTCCATTGCAATTCCTGCATTGCAGGGGGTTGGGCTGGATGACCTTTGGGGATCCCCCTCCAAGTCCTGCCTGGTGTCAGTGTAGCAGGAACCCCCCCACCCCAATCATTCTGTTTGTACAAACTTCACTCACACTCACACACTACATACGCCACACTTCTGTTATAAATTCATAAGGAAATCAACCATACATCGGATTTGCACTGTTCCATTTTTATTTTACTACATGAAGGAAGGACTACAAAATGGGGAAGGTTTGATACAGGGCAGCCATAATACCTTCACCATCCCAGCACATCTACAGGAGCCCTGCCCAGTTGCTATGCCAACCCTGATGGTCCTAGACAGAAGACAATCAAGATCACAAAGAACTTGCATATGGGAGTGGATTCAGCATGGACTGAAACAAAGGACACTGATCAGATCTTCCCTCAGGGGGCAGGAAACTGCAAACTCCCCTTTGTCTCCTGGAAGTGACTCATGGGGAGGGGGAGAGAAGGGAACCAGCCAGGTGACAGGACACTCAGGTTACCACCACAACTCCTCCCTCAACCCCTCCTCTCCGTAATGTATGCATGATGTTTCTGGGGGTGGGCTTGACCTACAGGGTTAGGGTTAGGGTTAGGGTTAGGGTTTTTATAAGGCCTTGCACACCATTTTTCTGTGTCTTTCCTCTCTCCTGCAAGTGAGGGGAACACCCTGTTGCAACAGTTCAATAAAGGCCAAGCCTACAGGCTGCTGATTTGCTCCAATTTAGTCTGGTTGGTGTCTTTACTTTTCGTCCAAGGGAGCCCTCGGATTTTTCCGGTAACATCAGGAAAGCAGCGGCAAGGCGGGAGCAATCTCTCCCTCGAGACCTTTGCAAAAGTTCTTTCTTCCTTTCTCCAAGGCAGCCAAAGTACCCTCAGCTCCTCCGAGAATGTCGGAGAAGAAACGTGTGGTGGTTTTTGGAGCTACAGGTAGGTAACCTTCCAAAATGGAGACTAGGAAACATGTCGCGCATTCTTGCATCTCGGCGGGAAGTAGGTGCATCTCTCAGGTAGGTTGCCTGTGGGCACAGCTGGGAGGCGGGAGATTTATCTCGCACAGAGAGGGGCTGATCTGCGTCCCCGGGGGCAATTCGGGAATGTCAGGCTCTGGACCTCGGGGGGGGGGGCTATAGATGGCCTTAATGTTCCTTGCTTTGCCTTCTTCAAAACGTGTTTAGGCAGTACCCCCCCCCCCTCTTAGGGAGTATAGCCCAGTGGCAGGGCATTGAATCATAGAACTTACAGTTGGAAGGGGCCACAAGAGTCATCTAGTCCCACCCCCTGCAATGCAGGAATCTTTTGCCCAACCTGGGGCTCGAACCCATAACCCTGAGATTCTTTAGTTTTGCTCCCCCTTCAGTCTCTGGCCATATCCAGCTCTCCTGCCTGAAACCCCAGAAGAGCTGCTGCCAGTCAAGAGAAGTTAGCTCTCCCAAACTTGCTGTCCCCTAGCTAGTGTGGTTCCTCACCAATTCCCCCGTCCCTTGAAAATTAGGGTCCTGGTGGGCCATTTAATGACATTCCGCCGCCTGCTGTAGCAACTTTAACACACTGTTCTAGATGCTGCGTTGATTTTAATTGTATTATTTTTAATTCCTTCAAATTACAGTACTGTGCAATGAAATGCAGCGTGAGAAATAAAAGCAGCAACGCAGTTAAAATGAACACGAGCATTTAGTGTGACGAATGGGCTGTCTCCACACATCGGAAGCTGGCGGGCTCTCCTTCCTGGGAGGCTTTTATAGGCAGAGGTTGGGGGGGGCACCTGTCAGGGATGCCTGAGTTGCGACTCCTGCATTGCAGGGGGTGGGACTAGATGACCCTCGGGTCCCTTCCAACTCTACCATTCCATGGTTCTGTGATCCACAGAGGCATTACAGGCAACCTGAGTGAAGTTCACAAGCCCACCATGCCCTTGACTACAATTCTCATCAGCTTCTGCCCTCGTCCCCTCTGGAGGACACCATGTTTGGGAAGGGTGGTTTAGACAGTGTCCAACTAGATGACCTGAGGAACTGACCTTGCCTAAGGCAGGGCCTTGTCCTTTGCGATGCATCTGTGATGCATGCTGCCGACTGCAGAGACAGCTGAAGAATCCAGGGAGTCTCCCCTCTCTCCTGGTCTCCCAAGAACGTGGAGAATAATGAGGGGAGCAGAACAGAGGCCAGAGGTATGCAGACGCTGTTTGAGACGGCTTGGGAGACGAGCATCTTAGGAGGGGTGGAAGGCAGGGACCTTCAGCCCTGGCAACTGCTCCATAAGGGCAAGACCTGCTGGGAAGGGTTGCTGAGACCACTAGGCCAAGAAGGATTCCATTCCCTTGAATAAAGAATTCACGTCACCGGCATCAGATATTTCCTTCCTTTCTCGCTGACCTGCTTCCGATTCTCCCCCTCCCCTTGCGTTCCCGCAGGGCTCCAGGGAGGCTCGGTGGCCAGGGCCCTGCTGGACGATGGCACCTTCCAGGTGTGTGCTATCACCCGCAACCCGCAGCAGAAGGCTGCCCAGGAGCTGGAGAAGAAGGGCGCTGAAGTGGTGAAGGCAGACCTGGAGGACGTGCAAAGCCTGGAGCAAGTCCTGCGAGGGGCGTACGGAGTCTTCCTCGTGACTGATTTCTGGGGACATCTCAGCAAAGAGCGGGAGGTTGCCCAGGTGGAGCTAAGCCCAAAGACGGGGCAACCCGCAGTGCAGTGTGAGGGGTTCCCAACAGGCATGGGGGGGGGGATTCTCTTTCAGAACTGGCTGCTGAGGCTGCATCTGCAGCAGTTTGATATGCTATTAAGAGCATCACATGTCAATAATAAGCCTGGCAACCAATTAGCAGCTAAGTCTGATCTTGGTAGAAAAATGCAGCCTGTGTTGCTGATAGAATCATAGAGTTGGAAGAGACCACAAGGGCCATGCAACACGTTGGTGATTAATATACACAGAACAATAATTGTACATACTTTGCCAACCTTCTGAGAAAAATACAAAACATTAAGCAAAGCCATAAAGACTAGCAAACTGCCCAGCCTAAAATGAACTTATAATGTCTGGTTTCAATAGATTTTTCAAATGCTTAACTTCATTGTCTACAACTTTATTAACATCTATCTACAACTCTACTAGCATCTCTCGGTATTGTGAATATCACCGAACTTCCCTTTCGTTGGTATCTTCATGAACTTATCTAAAAGACTGAGTTAAGCATTTGAAAAATCTATTGAAACCAGACTTTCCAGATCAGCCGCAAAGATATCCTCACATGGCATGGATTGCAGCAAATCCAGTCTTGAAGTAACTAACACACAAACTCTGGTGGCTAAACTATCCTGCTCTCGGAATGGTCACAGCTGTTGCACCAGCCAAAGTTGGCCAGAGCTACTCCTCGCCCCAAGGCCACCGGGGTGACAGCTGTACATTAAGCTGCTGCTGAAGGCAGAAGGGCAACTTGGGTGGCCCACAGGGGCCTCTGCAACCCACAGCCCCGCAAGCCACCCCTTTGCCAAAGTTCTTCCACTGCTGCCGGGAGCGCAGGCGAGGACAATCCCCTGCCTGGGAGGGAGCCACCTTCTTCCTTGGGGGATAAATTTGGGCAAGACCACTGCTTCCTGCCTCTCATTCCGTGTCCGGTTTTGCACCCAGGGGAAGAATATGGCAGACTTAGCCAAGCGACTGGCCTTGGGCTACGTGGTTTACAGCGGCCTGGAAAACGTGAAGAAGCTAACGGAGGGGCAGCTGGAGGTGCCGCACTTTGACGGCAAAGGCGAAGTGGAGGAATACTTTCGGGCTGTCGGGGTGCCCATGACCAGCCTTCGGCTGCCCTGGTACTTTGAGAACTTCATCACCATGTTCCGACCCCAGAAAGCCCCAGATGGAGACAGCTATGAGCTAGGTAACAGCATCCCTCCTTCTGCCCTTAAGAGATGCCTCACCTGCTGCCCAGATTGGCAGGGAGTCTGATGCCACTGGCGTGCCTCTCTCTTGCGGAGGAGGGAAGGGCAGGGGGGCCTCAAGCCTCACCTTGGGCAGCAAAAAAGATGGGCAGGTGCTTTCCTTAGTCTGGCACTGCCCTCCTCACCCCATTCCAAAGGGTTCATTGGACACACTTTCATACTTTATTTTCATATATTAAATGTGTATACCGACCTTTATCCATAGATCTCAGGGCAGCACATAGCAGCATGGGCATAGCTCATAGTTAGGAGGGGCAGGCTTCAGTTAAGTTTTCTTATTGATTTACGTGATCGAGGGGGGGGCATGTGTCCCCTTGGCTATGCACGTGCACAGCAGAGGGAAGTGCCTGCAGGAGAAGTAGCAAAGACCTCCTTCCACAAGCCTCCCAATAAATTTGGGGAACTGATTGAATTAATTATTATTGTTATTATTATTATTTACTATAGAGCTTTGTATTCTAGGTGCCCCTTGTGCTTCTGATGGTTTCAGTCATAGGTTTGTGGGTCTGTCTATCTTGCAAGTCCTGCGTGCCACACCTTTTGCTCTCTCATTTCTTAAAGCGGTACCTTCCCCTTACTTGTCTACGTTGCTTATTGCAAATATCCAGATAACCAGCTTTATTTAATTTCTTCTTGTGAATGTAACATCCCATGACAGCCTTGGTTTGGTTTTTAGGTGTTTCTCTCATGAGGTTCTATTTTGTGGTTTGGGATGCATCGATAATATTCAATAAAAATATGCCCCCTCCCTAAAAAAATAATATCATCCCCCTTTGTGCATCCGGGTTGCAATTGATGGTCACCTGCACTTGCTCTGCCTGTGCTGTTTTCTCCTTCCCCTGAGAGGCCTTGGCTCCTGATCAAACCTCCCTCCTCTTCTCTCTTTTGCAGTCATTCCCATGGGAGAAGTGCCCTTAGATGGGATGGCCGTGGCTGATCTCGGGCCAGTTGTGGTTCAGCTGATGAAAGAGCCAGAGAAATACATAGGCCAGGACATCGGGCTGAGCAGCTGCAAGCACACCGTGGCAGAGTACGCAGCCCTGATAGAAAAGTACACCGGGAAGCCTGTGAGAGATGCCAAGGTAAAGCAGGTGCATGGACAGCCCTCCAGGGAGGGGGTGGGGAGGACCACCGAGCTGGCACTCGCTGGAAGGAACAGGCCACACCCATCTGTACCTAAATGCCACAGCCAGAGCGCCAGATGCTGCGGAAAGCTCCCAGGCCCCCGTTTGTTTCCAGGTCAGCATTATCTGCAAGTTGGACCAATGCAGTTTCTCCCGCTCTTTCTGCAGGTGTTGCTTGAATCCTATGAGAAGCTGGACTTTCCTGGTGCCCAAGGGTTAGCCAACATGTTCCGCTTCAACATCCTGGGCCCAGTCCGAGATCCTGTCTTGACCCTGAAGCTCAACCCAAAGGCCAGGAAGTTTGAGGAGTGGGTGGCAGAGGAAAAAGCTGCTTTCAAGGACCTGTAGCAGGGGAGGGGCCTCCCTGGGATCACCTGCTTTGTTCTCCCCTCTTAAATAAAAAAAGATGGCTTGGACCGTTATTCCATTCTCCTTGCAGGGTTGAATTCATGGGAGGGGTGGCGGTTTTGAGGCTCACTTGCTTCAAGTCAAACCACAAAAAGGGGGGGGGGAGGCCTGGCAGCTCCAACCACAGATCACACAAGTCTTGGGTAGTTATTTGCTTTGGACAAAGCTACAAAGCCCAAGGATAACTACAAAGCTACAAAGCCCAAGCATAACACCTTGCATGACCCAAAGAAGGGGAGAAGTCACACTTGGGAATTGGCCTGGGCCAGGAAGTGCTTTTGAGCCTGTGTCCTGGTGGAACCTGTAGCAAGGCAGCCTGCCTCCACTCCAAGGGCTGCTGGCCAGCTCTGCCCCACCCCTTCAGGAACCCTGAAGAATGGGAGGTGAGCAGCGTAGCAGCAAAGCCTCAGGCTCTCTCGCCAGATAAAAGGTCATAGAGTAGACAGCCCGGTGTATGACTACAGGACCAGGAAATAGAGACTTGCCTTGTTGCTTTGGATCTAACAGCTGGATGTAGGAAGCCACGTCGGAATATGTGGGGTCAAGCAGGCAAACTAGGGAAAGGTGCTAGTTCAATAGGACGGCTTTCCTTTCTCAATCACCCCCTAGCAGCAGGGTTCAAGGATACAATTTCCCCTCCCCTCCCTCACCCACAAAAAAGTTCCAGGTTGCTGTGACATTTGAAAGAGAGAACAACAAACGGATGGATTCTAAAGATCTTTTTTACAGAGTGTATTTTACATTGATACAGAATCACCTTGCAGGCCAAATGGCTCAGGAGGCTGAACGTGCCGTCTGTTAGCAAGTGAAGGGAGAGAGCTCCAGTCCGGGTGGATTTTATTGCAGGGTGGGGTGGGAATCTTAAAGCGGCCAAATAAGTAACAGCGACTGGATGCAGCAGCCACCTTCACACCCCCAGCAGTCCTGATTGCTTTGTGGCTCAGCTGTGCCCAGCCTCATGGCCAGCTCTTTCAGAGGCCAACGGGGTGCAGTCTGCTCTTGCTTCCCCCACCAATATGTCCTCTTGGGCCAAAAGTGCAGAGGGATGCTTCACACACAGCAAATTCTATGGGACACGCCTTCTGGGTGCAGGTAAATGGGAAGAGGAACGTTGTTCTATTTGACTGCTGCTGTCCTACAAAAAAATGTTGCTGCACGAAGGAGCTTCTCCCAGCACCCCACTGCAACCTCACGAGCTAGCAGCAGAGCAAAGGGGCAACTAATTCAGATGTGTTTCAGACCTACACGAGAAACGCAACAGATCTCCCTGCCTGCCCACATGCAATGGAAGAATCCCCGGCTGTTTACTTACAGCTGCTGCAGTCAAGAGAAGCCGCTTTCCTGAGGCCAGGCTGTGCCACAAAACTCTGAAGCTAAATTCTCCTGGCGGCCAAAAGAACTCGGGGTGCAGGGAACTCGTGGGCTCTCCACTGCCTCTCTGCTTTTTGGAGCGGGCTGGTGATCTCAGGAGCTCTCTGCGGGGCTTTTCAAAACCTCGGGAGAGCAGGACTGTTTGCTAAACTAGACAGGTGCCTGATTTTTACTGTCCAGGTTCCCACTCGGTGGTCTGCATCTGTCTGGAAAAGGAGGAGGGTTTTGTCCTCTCCAGGGAACCCGAAACCTTTTGCAGCTCCCGTAGGTGACATGGCAGAGGCCGCCCCTCCCAAGTCCTGCTTCCAGAGGCGAAAGCCTTCCACCTGCACAGACGTCCTGCCAAGCAAGTTCCAGTGTGTCTGTCTAGGATTCTTCTTGCCAGGCTCCTGCGGTCGCTTCACCTCCAAGGAGGACGACACAGCCGCTCGACCGCTGCCACACATCACCCTAGTTTCCGGCAGAACGTTTCCCTGGAGCCAAAAGGAAAAGGGAAGTCTTGTGAAGCTTCCCCTGCCATGCACTTCGACTGCAAAGAGCAGCTTGCTGGCAAGGGCTGCCCTCTCCCCATGGAAGTCAACAGACAACCAGCCGTAGCCACAGAGAAGCCTCATCGCCCCTGCGACTACTGGCAGCTGTGGGCCTGCAGGTCAACCCCTCCAACCCTGACATCCTGGGTGCAGAGTGGGCCTCTGCCTGGTCCCAGTTTAAGTGTCGACTCCAGTCTTTTGAGACGCTTTGCCAGCATCCAGTGGCAGGCAGTTCCAAGGGTTCAGGGCCTCAAGTGGCAAACCTTTCCAGAAGGATTGCACCTATGCAATTCACAAATGGATCTGATGCATTCTACCGACAGCCAAAGCCTTATGCCCTCGCGCAGCACCGTCACACGTGGCTTGCAGTAGATGCAGCACCCAGTCTCTTGTGCCCCCACCATCTATTTGCGTGGCTGTTGGGTCGCCGTTGCAACCAAAAGCTGGTGGGGTGGGACAGCAGAGAGGAGAGGAGGGCCCAGTGGGTCAAGGAAGGAAGCAGCGCAACAGGCAGAGCTGGCACCAGACCAGCTGCTGCTCTTTACGGGATTCCAGGGAGGGAAGAAGGGTCTCCCACCCTAAGGGAAGGGTCTCCCCTACCTTGTCCCCCTCAGCCAGAAAGGCTGCCCCACCCAGCTGCAAACAATTCTGTGTCTGCTCAGCAGCAGTGAGCACAGAAGAACACAAGAGGCCTCCTACCTCTGGCGGGGCAAATCAGGAGCTAAACATTTTCTTAAGTTTAGCTAGGAATCCCTCCTTGTCGTCCCCCTGGGCCTCAGGCCTCTCCTCGCCTGCCCCCGATCTAGTCGTCCCCCTGCCACCTAGACACAAACAGCAGAGAGCTGCGTCAGGATATGCAATTGTGAGATGGCGGTGCTGCTGCTGCCGCTGCCACCCATTGGCTCACCACACCTGGAAACATTTCCTGGCCTCGTGCCCAAGGAGAGGCAAGGCGGGGGTGTGGGGGAGGCCATGCTGGGGCTGGAAGGCCTAACAATCTCATTTCGCTTCAGCTTGTGTTCCATGTATTGGAAGTGCCCTGGGATCAACCAAGAGGGACCTTCCCATTATACTGCTTTGCCAAGTGATGCTTCTTGTATTCTTCCTTCTTGTTCTCATGCCCAGCTCTCATCTCCAGGCAGTATCTTTGCTGCAGCATCTGTTTGCAATTCCAATTCTATCTCCTAGATGGCAACTCCTCCAGCCATTCTGGACTGCCAACCCCATGAACTCCAGGGTCCTGTGGCTGTGCTCCCAGGGGCCGACCGACAATACAGACCAAAGTATCTGGGGGCCACCTGCTTGGTAACGGCTGCCTGGCTCTTTGGTCTCCTTTCTGTCACTCAGTTGTGTCAGGAAAGACAGTCCAGCTCCTTTAAACCCAGACATGAGAAATTTGTGGTCCCCTAAATCTTGCTGGACTATGGTTTCTATCAGCCCTGACCGCTGGCTATGCTGGCCTGATGGGAACTGAAGTCCAACATCTGGATGCCAGATCTTTACAAGGCAGTTGTACAAGGAAGGGCATAAACAGCCTCTCCAAGGGCCCCACCCCTTTCCTTTATAGCCTAGGCCTTCAAATCCAAATCATACTGTACCCCCTATCAGGCAAAATGTCACAAGGAGACCAAGAATGTGAAGATAACTACTTAAAAAAAAATCCTGGCTGTCTGAAATGCCTCTTACTACATCCTATGTCCTCTGGTCCCAAAATCAATACCTCCCTCTTCCTTTTTAAGGGAGAATCGCAATCCTTTAGCTTAGGATGACAGCTGGCAGGTAATGCGACGCTAAGAGATGCCTCCAGATCCCTCCCCCAAGTGAGGACCACAACACAACCAGACTCGTTCCTTGTGGCATCTACCAATGCAAAGAGACCTCCATTCCAGCAGGGGCTCAGGTCACACCGCTGCCGTTGCAACTCGGCCACGTAAGTCCCATGCTGCCCAGCTCAGTAACATCGTAAGCACCACACTGCAGAGCGGGCCATTTAATGAGGTGGTGGGAGGGTCCCCTGCCGCCTCCAAGCGCCCAAAGACACCTCGCAGGGCTCCACTTACCAGTGGCTGTATTGGTGACGCCATTCACGGTCCCTTCCACTTCGCTTTCGTCTTCTGCATAGCTCAGCATCAAGGCTCGCTGGCGGTCTGTCAGCCTCCTGCAGCACAAAGGGGGGAAAGGGCGACCTTGGAGGCATCCACTCGGCAGGAAGGCTCACGATCCTGGGAAAAACCTGAACCGCCTAATGAACATGCCTACAAGCTAAAGGCAGCCTCTTTTCCCCGGTGTCTGCTAGGCTCCCCAAAGCCACCGTCCTGCAGCGCTGAATCCTCTCTTTGAAACCCAGGTTTCAGGTCCCAATGAGGGCTCGCTAATAACCCATTATATACTGTTTAATACAAAAAGGGGTGTGGCCTGAGGAGAGGTGGACGTCCTCCCCTGTATCCATCATTCCCCGCTACATCTCCCAAAACAAAGGCCACTTTGCATTTTGCACCATTGCGTGTCTAACATGCTCCTGCTGAACGCCACCATCCCCCCCAGGCCCCCAAAGCCTCCCCCCACTTACTTGGGAACTTTGATCTTTATGTGAATATAGTGGTCGCCATAACCGTAACTGTTAACTCTGGGAATGCCTTTCCCACTCATCCGAATCTTCTGGTCAGCTTGAATGCCTGGGGGGATCTGGCAGAGAGGTGGAGGAACAGGGTTTATTCAGCATTTTTCATACAACCATATGTATCCGGTTCTATTTATTTCTCCAGGGAAGGGCCCCCCCAACCAGACAAAGATAATTTAATTTAAAATAAGAACGGCTCCCACAGGAGTGTGTGAACAGCCAGTCAGACACAGGAGAGGTAAAGGGGAAAGGCTAACAGCTGACACACATTCAGGATGAAATTCTAAATACGCTTATACAAGTGATGCCATTCTAAATACGCTTACACAAGGAAGCACAAGTGATCACAGTGGGATTTACCGAGTAACACGTGCAGGATTGTGCTGTAAGAGTCAGAGGAGCCTAGGAAGGGGAGGGACACTGTGGCAACATGCGCACCACATGCAGAGTCCTGCAGCAGAAGACGAGGGCAGTGAGAGCATACTGTGTCCATTTCCATTTGGACACAGTAAACATAGTAAGATGAACAGGGCGCCCTATTCCATAGGCTGGGAGATCCTGGCCATCCAGGCTGAGCTCCATGGAGGGAGACACCTGAGCCGTATCACCAACTGACAAGGACCAGAAGGCGCAGCCATACAGACCACCCGCATGCTCCCTGTCATCAAGGGTCCTGCTGCTACATACCGCAATGCTGATTGTCTCGTACAGACCAGGAGACCTGGCTGTGCCGCCGAGGACAGCCTGTGCTATGGAGACATAGAGGTCCGAGTGGATGTCTGCACCGTCCCTCCGGAACGTAGAGCTCTTCTGAACCTGAATCCAGAAAGAGGGTAGAGTTCATGGAGGAGGCGGCAGCAGACAGGTGCTGTTTACAAACAGGGCAGAGAACCATGGGAGCCCAGACAAATACGCACCCGGAAGGTAATGAAGATTTCCCTCTTTCCTACAGGCATCCGAACCGTCTGTCCATCCTCCACACCTGAAGCCAGAGCAAGGGCGTAGTAAACAAGGGCATTCCCCTGGTACTTCCTGCTTGTCTCTCATATGCTATAAGATTTTTAAATCTTCAGCAGCCCACCTTTGCAAAGGCCCACTCCACCCCGCCCTCCCTTGATCCATTCTGCAGGAAGCAGCTGTTGTTCCTCTGCTCTGACCCAACCAAGCTTCAGGAAAGCATGGCAGCAGCCGCCCCATCTAATGAAGAACCCAAACAAGGCAGAGCATGCGGACCTGCGGGAACTGGGACCATCACCACCTTCTTCTGCTTGGTCTGCCCAGAGCCGCGACACATCGCACAGGGGGTCGTCATGACCGAGCCACGCCCGCCACATCGCCGGCACGTAGAACGCATGACAAAGGGACCTGTGTTGATCGTCTCCTATGGGGCAGGGGGAAAGAGAAGATGCAGAGAGAGAGGTGATGCCTTTCTGGGCATTTTTGCAAGCGGGGGTTATTTCTTTGGCATTTTCTAGGTGTGGGAGTCTTCAGTGGCTGATGATTCCCAATGAATCTAAATCAAGCAAGCGAAGGGGGAAAGCTCTCTGCCCTCCTCGGAAAAGCAAAGTTGTCCAGATGGCACAGGCAGGAGGCTCCGCACAGCAGCGAGGTGAGCGGAGCCTGCTTTCCTCTGCGTTGTGACCCATCGATACACTTACCATGCCAGTGCCATTGCAGTAGTGGCAGTGTTGCACTTTGGTGCCCGGCTCGTGCCCTTTGCCATCACAGCGCTGGCAGGTGTCGTTGATGTTCACTTGAATCTCCTTGTTGACGCCCTTGGCGGCCTGGTTGAATGTCAGTTCCATGATATACTAAAGAGAGAGAGGGAGCAAAGGCAGCCATCACTCAATGCCCAGGCAAAGATCAGGGCCAGATATTTTGACTCGCCATTTTGCACACGGCAGAAGACAGTGATGTGGGGCTAAACATTTCCCTGTTTTAGGAATGGCCCTGTCTCATAAATAGCGCAATTGTAAATATTAAATCAGGCATTTAATGAATTACTACTTAGAAATCAAATTGGACAACCGGGTAGTCAAAACTAGTATCCCAGTCATAACAAACTTTTTCCAAGTGACTTTCCCTTAAAAGCTGCACATGCAGACAGATTGTTTTGCTCACTTCCTGGGGCTGGTCAAAGGCAGTGTGGAAGTCTCCAAAAGGGGACCCTGAAAACTCCCCAAAGATCTTCCTGAACAGCTCCTCTGGATCCACAGACGGGCCGCCACGCCAATATTGTTGCCCGGATCCTGCTGAGCTTGCATCGAAACCGGCTGTCCCGTAAGTATCAAACTGTTTCCGTTTCACTTCATCGCCTAAGACCTACAAGGAAGGAAGATGAGGGCTTTATTTTTGCCTCGCAGAGCTAAAATGGCTAGATTGTGAAGTCATTATGCCATTCTGAGCAATGGGACCACTCCAGAAGGAGCCCACCGTCACCCCCTTGAAAAAACAGCCCCCACGTTACCTCGTAGGCTTCAGCCAGTTGCGAGAACTTCTCCTTCGCTTTAGGGTCATCTTTGTTTGTGTCCGGGTGGTATTTCTTGGCAAGCTAAGCAAAAAGACCCAAATGTGAAAATGAAGCACAAGAGAATCACTGTCATCGCTGCTTCTTTTTGTTACGGATTACAAGATTGTATTTCAAATCAACTGCATTATGCTCAAGTTAGAAGAGTATGGCATCACTCAAATTTGATACCATGCGACAAGGAGGGTTTCTCTGCCAGAGTAACAAGAGCAATAAGAGTAACAAATAGCAAGAGCATCATAAATCCAAACCAAAGTAATTCCCAAAATACAGTGGTACCTCGGGTTACATACGCTTCAGGTTACAGACTCCGCTAACCCAGAAATAGTACCTCAGGTTAAGAACTTTGCTTCAGGATGAGAACAGAAATCGTGCTCCAGCGGCATGGCGGCAGCAGGAGGCCCCATTAGCTAAAGTGGTCCTTCAGGTTAAGAACAGTTTCAGGTTAAGTATGGACCTCCGGAACGAATTAAGTACTTAACCCGAGGGACCACTGTAATATAGTAACACATACCGTGTTAAAGGTGAAAACTTTCAAAATAAGCTGGTTGGTGTAAAGGAAAAGAATTTTTTTGGCTTCTATTGTAACATGGAAACACAGTGGCCTTTCAAAAATAATCACTATTTCTAGCTGTGGTCAGATGATGCAATCTGATGAAATATCTGTGAAAATGGGAGGTTATAGGTCTATTAGCACTATGGCTTAAATCTCAAAAGCATACATAGGATAAATAGGACTACAGCTGCATTAGAAAAATATTTACAATTTCACTGGAAGCAAAGAATCACTACCCAAAATCATTATCAATTAATGAAAGGTGATGCCCTCCCTCTTGAGATACAATTGGTACTGATCAGTGAGCTTCGATGCAAGCTCAGCAGGATCCGGGCAACAATATTGGCACGGTGGCCCGTCTGTGGATCCAGAGGAGCTGTTCAGGAAGATCTTTGGGGAGTTTTCAGGGTCCCCAAATGAAAAAGAAAAACCCTATTCCAGCAGGTCTTTATGCTTTAGGTTTTGCCTGCAGGTCTGTTGCTACTGATGCTCTTGTTGCAGTTTTATCTGCTCTTTTCACTTTTCAGTGTTATTGGTACATTTAGAAGAGCTCATCAGCCTGACTCCCCACCTGTCCACAGGCTGAGACACATGGTCCACAGCTGAAGTGTATGAAGCCTTTCTCTAACCTTGAGATGTCAGGATTCCACCAATCTCAAGTGTGGAGAGGTTCTGTCCCCCCCCCCCCCCCCGGGGAATGGATATGCCCACAGAATTTCTTTTAAACAAAACCTGAGAAAGAGCTGTTCATAAAAGATGTACCCCTACTTGGAGGAGTCTTGTTTCCTAGGCATCAAAACACAAAGCTATCCTCAGCCAGTTCTTTTTACATAAAATAATTCAGACACTAATCATTCTCTTTCCTTTTTCACCTTCAAAAGTGGACTTCCTTTGTCTATTCTAATCAAGAGGAAAACCAAAAGCAGCAGTTAAGAAAGCAGATGCCTGTGACAGACAAGCTGAAAAAGTACCGGTAAATGGGGAACAGATGCTGAAGACAAAAGGCTGGAAATATCCTGACAAGAGTGTGACACAGAGTGCTGTGTAGGCAAAGCTCTACCATTTCCATTCCGAGAAATACATACCTGCATGTGGACTTCTAATAAGAAGGCACCCTTGATTTTAAAAAAATAGAAAAATCTGGGACCCTTTGCTTCAAAGCAACAAAGCTGGTTGCTCTTTCAACCACTATGGGCCAGTTTGCTTCTCTCAAACTGGTCAATCACATTAAAATGTCCTTCTCCACCATTTCCTAATACTTTAAAAAACCTCCTCCTCTCCACTCGCCCATCCCATCCTAAAGGCTACTCAAAAATTATCATGATTATTATATGCTTATTTGTACCCCACCTTTTCCCCTGAGGGGGCTCAGAAAGCATAAGGCACTGCAGTTAAACATTTGTACGCTGATGCCCTGCGGAAGAGGACAAACGGAACATGCCGGCACCCTGTAACTCCAATGCTACCTTCCTGTTTTGAGAAACACATTTTCTCAAAGACATTTCTGTTCAGCAAACATGCCTGGTAATAGGCCTTCTTGATCTCCTTCTGGCTGGCGTTTCGAGGCACCCCCAGGATCTGGTAATAGTCCTCTTTGGCACAGCTTGCGGGGCTGGTATGAAACGAGGCAGCGCAGGCAAGAGGATGATGTCTCACTCCTGCAAAAGAACAAAATGGGGTTTTAGGACAACAGACTGTCTCGTTCTTAGCTCTGTGGTCTGTGCAAAAAGCGCCACGAGTCCTTTGGAATTCAGGACACCAATCGGAACAATCCCCCTATCCTAGTCAGCCAGAACTTGAGCACCGTACCTGCCTAACCAAAGTCCATAGGTAAATGAGTAACGGGTGTGTTTTAAACCTGCTTTTTCTCCTTCGGCTAACCCAACAAGCAAGGATACTGGCCTCATGTCTGTTTAAAACTGGACGGCAATAATTACATGCCAAGGATCCTAGGACCTGTAAGGCACCGGCTGCCACAAGTCACACAGTTGGCTGTGTCCTTGGAGATAAAGGTCTGATTTCTCTAGGAGAGCTGCATTCCCACAACACCCGGAGGACATGGGGGTTGCAGAAGGGTGTCCTAGAGCAGTGATGGCCAAACTTGGCCCTCCAGCTGTTTGAGGACTACAATTCCCATCATCCCTGACAACTGGTCCTGTTAGCTAGGGATGATGGGAGTTGTAGTCCAAAAACAGCTGGAGAGCCAAGTTTGACCATCACTGTCCTAGAGGGAAAGGGTCGCTGGCCAGGAGGTTGCAGGATAGGGTCCTGCTCTCACCGCGGCCGACCAGCTGCCCCTTGTGGGGGGAGCCAAGAAGCGGGAGCCCAAGAGCTCCGGCAACCCCCATGCAGAAGCACCGACTGCCTCCTCCGTGAATCTCCCCCCCTTCTAAAGCCCCCCCATGCCTCCGCTTCTCTCCAGTGGCAGGGAGTTCCACCGGCGGCGCCCCGTGACGTCACGCGCCCCTCACCGGAGCCTCCTCCGAGCCGCCGGGGGGCGGGGGGCCAGGCGGGGCCCGCGCTCAGCCAGCGCGCCACGCGCAGCGCCAGCAGCCTCCGCCGGGCCTCGGCGCTGCCCAGCCGGCTTCCCCCGCCAACGGCCGCCGAGAGCCGCAGCGAGGCGCGCACCGCCGCCGCCATCTTGGGCCGCCGGGAGACACCGCGCAGGCGCGGCAGAGGCCGCCGGGCAGGAGAGCGCCGTTTGCGCAGGCGCAGGGGGGCGGGAGGCGGGGCGGCCCTACTGCGCCTGCGCTCCGTCGCTCGCCCGCCGCCCGAGACCTTCCTTAGCGGTCACCCTCGCCTCCGGGCTGCTCCTGGGTCCTAGCGCCCGCCTTGCTCCAGGCTTCGCGTTGCAAGCGCGAAGGAAACGAAGAGCTCTGTGGCGTCGGGAAGACGAGCGCGTTGGTGCCGGCGGGAAGAGCTTTCGTTGGTGGTTCTTTCCTTTGCAGCTTAGGAGAAAGAGCCAGCGGCTACGCGGATACATACATACATGTTGTTGTTATTGTTGTTAAGTTGTTGAGTCGTGTCCGCCTCTTCGTGACCCCTGGACCAGAGCACGCCAGGCACTTCTGTCTTCCACTGCCTCCCGCAGTTTGGTCAAACTCATGCTGGTCACTTCGAGAACACTGCCCCACCATCTCGTACTCTGTCGTCCCCTTCTCCTTGTGCCCTCCATCTTTCAGGATCTGTCCTTCCAGTGAGCACTCAGGGCTGATTTCCTTCAGAATGGAGAGGTTGGATCTTCTTGCAGTCCATGGGACTCTCAAGAGTCTCCTCCAACACCATAATTCAAAAGCATCAATTCTTTGGCGATCAGCCTTCTTGATGGTCCAGCTCTCACTTCCATACATCACTACTGGAAAAACAGAGCTTTTACTATACGGACCTTTGTTGGCAAGGTGATGTCTCTGCTTTTAAGATGCATGCATACATACAAGCATCTATCTGGCCGAGGGAAGCTGCAGGAAGAGGAGCCGGCGAGATCAGGCGCGTGTGTCTCCCCTGGGTCTGGATCTCGCCCCGTCCCCCTTGGAGCTACCAACCGGGAGGGCCGGGTGCCCGGCGGAAGGGAGTCGGGGCGGCTGACTTTTGCGCGCGATGAGCGCCGGCTGGAGGGGACGCTTGCCCGGGCGGAGGCTCTCTGAAGGGGAGGGGAGGGGTGGGGGGCGTGCCGTGGCTCCAACGGAGGCCGCCCTGCTGGGTCAGCGATGGGGACGGAACTGGGGGCATTTGGGGAGGGGTCGGAGGTGCGAGGAAGAGGGTACCTGGCGAGAGGGAGCAGGCAGCTGCGCTAGGCTGTGTCCTGCCCGCCCCGTCTAAGGTTACTGGCCACGGCTTCAGAATCGCCCCGTTCCCCTACTGGTGTTTCTCAAAATTGAGTCCCCACTAGCTATTCCGAATGGAAAGCGTAATGCTGGTGGTCTGCAAAAGAGGTTTAAAGACTGTCTCAAGGCAAATCTAAAACAAAAATAGCATAAATACCGACAGCTGGGGAACAGTGGCCTGCAGCGCTCCAGTTGGAGAACATCCTTTACCAAAGGTGTTGAACTGCCATAGTCAAAACAAAAAAAAATAATCTTCCAGTAGCACCTTAAAGACCAACTAAGTTAGTTCTTGGTATGAGCTTTCCTGTGCATGCACACTTCTTCAGATACACATTAAGTGTGCATGCACACGAAAGCTCATACCAAGAACTAACTTAGTTGGTCTTTAAGGTGCTACTGGAAGGAATTTTTTTTGTTTTGACTATGGCAGACCAACACGGCTACCTATCTGCAAAGGTGTTGAAGACATTCGAACTCAGGACGCAAGGGAGAGAGATGCTAAGAGGAAGGCACGCTTGGCAAATCCACACTGTGATTAACTCCCAGCCAGAAACCAATGTCCCCACTGTGGAAGAACGTGTGGGTCCAGAATTGGCCTCCACAGTCATTTACAGACTCATTGTTAAGACCGTGTTGATGGAAGAGTCTTCCAGGAAGACCATCTTACTCGGCTAGGAGGGATCGCCAAAGAAGCAGGACTACAACTCCCATCAACCCTAGCTAGCAGGACCAGAGGTCAGGGATGATGGGAATTGTAGTCCGACAACAGCTGGAAACCCCAGTTTGACGGACGATTTGGCCTTCAGACGGAGGCGATGGCGGGTTGCTGCTGTGGGGCGAGAGGAGCTGCCCCTCGGCTTTCTATGGGCTCCTTGGACGACGCCCTCCTGGCTTCCATCTCCAACCTCTGACCTCCTTGGACGACGCCCTCCTGGCTTCCATCTCCAACCTCTGACCTCCGGACCCAGCAGCAGCCCGCACAAGACCCTCCTGTCCCGCCCAGCGCCCTCTCGTGGGGTGAGGGGCAGAGGGGGACTCTTCCCCCCCCAGCTGATTTCGGGGAAGAAGTTCTGCGCCCCAATGAGCCCCACTCCATGCCCTGGCGGGGGGCGGGGGTGTATATTCGCTTAGTGAAAGGACCCCGCCCTTCTGTCAGCGGCTGTATTCCCATATGTTGCCCAGTTCCAGGGATCCCTCAGTGGTCATCATTCCCACCCCACCTGGGTTCACTTTCCGCGGGGGCAACAGTCCTATGGGGTGGGGAGAGACGACGACGCAGGCAGGCCAGGTCTCCCGTCACCCTCCCTCCCTCCCTCCGGTCAGGAGAGTCGTTGGTGGGAGCCTTATACCCAGGGGAGAAAAAAGGGTCTTACTGAAGGCCTGGCCGCCCCTCACTAAAGCCCCCCTCGCTCGAGGAACAACGCTCGCTGCCCCATTTGAAGAGAAGGTCTGAAGGCTCCTGCGCGCCCCCTTCCCGATCTCCAAGGGAATACAGCGAAGAGTCTGCTCCAAGGCTTATTAGGAAGGAGCCTGAGGCTCGCGCCCTGAAGATGGACAGCAAGAGGGCTATCATCCCTTCTTTGGACTCCCTCATCACCTTTGAGCTCTTCTCCAGAATACAAGTTCACAGTGCTGAGTCCGGAGCCCCCCCCTTCAACCCTGCCCTCCCCCCAAAAAGTGAGGCGCAGCAGAGAGTGGTTCATGCGTTTTATTGCTCAGTAACACAGCGGAAGCGGAGCGCTCTAGATCCAGAGCCAAATGGCAGCTCCGAGGGGGCGGGCAGCGGGGGGCTCATCTGTACTTCTCGGTCAGCACCTCGCCCACCAGGCAGAAGAACTTGTCAAAGGCCATGTAGGCCAGGGCGTTGTAGTCTCCGCGGAGGCTGGTAGCCAGTGTCACGTGGAGGCATCTGGTCAGAAACTGCAAAGGAGAGAAAGAGAGAGACGGGGGTCAGGTGGGGGAGGGTCGAGGGAAGACCCAAGGCGCGCCCTCCTGGCCCTGTCCGCCCCGTCGGCGCGCTTGCCTTGAAGTTGACGGGGTCCACGCGGAGGTTGTAGGCGTGCAGGTCGCTGAGGTCGGACAGGCAGCCGCGGATGTTGTCAATGCTCTTGATGGCGCTGTCGAGGGCCTTGATGACCTTCTGGCCGTGGTGGTGAATGTCGTTGGAGCCGGGGCACAGGTCGTAGTGCGGGAAGTAGATCTTGGCCTGCACGTAGACCTGGAACATCCTGCGGGAAGGGAAGGGGGCCGTCAGGAAAAGGGACGGGGCGGGAGGAACCAGACGGGGCTTCTCTCCCTTGGCCGCCCCGTCGAGCCTACCTGGTCAGCGCTTCGCCGCCTATATCCTCGTGCTCGGGGGCCAGTTTGGCCCAGCAGCTCTTGATCAGCTTGCACTCGTCAGCAGTCAGCCCCATCTTGGCAGCAGGCAGGAGGTCGAGTTGCTCTGTAAGTCCCAGGAGGCGGCGGAGCTGGGAGCCCTGCAGGGGCCGCCGCTTTTATAGCCTCCGCCCGCCCCTTCGAGCCGAGGCTCCAGCCGCCGCCCTCTTATCGCGCAGAGCCGGGTTGCGGGAGAGGTCGCCTGCGCTCGGGCGGAGAGCTAAACTCTCCCCATGCGCTCCTGGAGGGGCTCCGGGCTCTGGCTGCTCCGGGAGGGAGGGGTGCTTACCTTTTTACGACGACACCCCGTTCCAAAGAGCCCCCTCCCTCCAGGCTGCCCCCTACACTCCCCCTTCCGAAACCAACTGGGACATGAAATTACACATGTGATAGCTTATTTTTGTAAAAGAATATATTTTATCGTCGTCGTCCCCCCACATATAGTGGACATATGGAAGTGAGAGCTGGAAGTGAGTATGGAAGTGAGAGCTGGACCATCAAGAAGGCTGATCTGATCTCCGATGAATTGATGCTTTTGAATTCTGGTGCTGGAGGAGACTCTTGAGAGTCCCATGGACTGCAAGAAGATCAAACCGTTCCATTCTTAAGGAAATCAGCCCTGAGTGCTCCCTGGAAGGACAGATCCTGAAGCTGAGGCTCCAAGACTTTGGCCATCTCATGAGAAGAGAAGACTCCCTGGAAAGACCCTGATGTTGGGGAAAATGGAGGGCACAAGGAGAAGGGGACGACAGAGGACGAGATGGTGGGACAGTGTTCTCGAAGCTACTAGCATGGGTTTGGCCAAACTGCGGGAGGCAGTGGAAGACAGAAGTGCCTGGCGTGCTCTGGTCCAGGGGGTCACGAAGAGGCGGACACGACTAAATGACTAAACAACAACAACAAATAGTGGACATAATTTTAAGCATACCATAGGCAGCATTTCTAGGGAAAAGGTATAACAGCAGCATAAAGTTGGAAGCATTGCTTAGAACCAGTTTCTAATGCCTATCTAAGTCTCTAGTCCAATGTGTCTCTCCAGATGTTTTGGTTGGTCTGGGGAACTTGTCTCAGCTGATGGTCCCATCTCATGTGAGGGATAGATGCCAAGTCTTTGGTGTGGGTGTGTTTTAACAATCAAGCTGTAAATTAAATGAAATAATTTAATTAAACCTCAAAAACTGTCTTCAAACCTCCTGACTCACACAGCCTGGTCTAGAGCAGGTTTCCTCAAACTCAGCCCTCCAGATGTTTTGAGACTACAATTCTCAGCATCCCTGACCACTGGTCCTGCTAGCTAGGGATCATGGGAGTTGTAGGCCAACAACATCTGGAGGGCCGAGTTTGAGGAAGCCTGATCTAGAGGGGGAGTAACTGGCCTCCCTGACCCCACTGGGGCCCTCTCCCCAGTCTCCTTCATCCTTGACTTCCCTTCCCTCATTCTATCATCTATCCATCCTAAGTCACAAACAACCTCCACAACTCCCCTTGGTTTGCAGGTCGCAATGCACACCTAGGGACAGGTGCTGCAAGTGTGCAAGTGATTAAGAGCTCCTTGTTTATTTTTGCGCGGCCGAGAGAAAATCTCGCAAGCCTGAGCCCCCCCAAGAGCACAGAAATGCCTAGATGTCTCTTGTCCTCCAAGCCCCCTGATCCCCCTCTGCACGACCCCCTTAGACAGCAGGCCAGGGGGCAAGGAAGGGCCCTTCCCTTTCCCCTTCTAGGGCAGCCCCTTTGGGAGTCCTCATCCCCATCCATTCTGCTGCTGATTTTCTTCCCAGTGAAGAACTGGACTCTCTGGCCGGCAGAAAGAGCCAGAGGCGCTGGAGGCCTGAAGGAGGGAGCTGCCCCCAAAGTCCCCTCCCCTCAGCTATCTCCTCAGAGACACAGCCTGCCTTATCCTCCAGCTGGCAGGGGGTGGCCAGGCTGATAGGAGGAGGAGGAGGAGGAGGAGGCGGAGAATGGGCTCTCAGCTCACCCCCATCTCTGCACAGAAAGCCACCCTGGCCTCATCCTGAGGGATGCTCCTGCCTTCTCACCCAACTGGCAGGCACGGACTCTGCGCTCCCTGCTGCTTCGGGTGCAGAGAGATGTCTTTCGTGGAGGCAGCGGAGCTCTGCTTCAGGGCAGAACCCAGGAGGGCAGGATCCGTTCCGCAGTCTGTCCAGTGCTGTTCTGACTGCCTCTTAAGCAGACTGGAGAATACATCGCAGGGAAAGAATTAATTAAAAATCCACCAGAGTCCATTCTTGCTAACTGTGCATTGCAGTTCCTTGTTTTTCTGACCACACTATTATTATTATCATCAAATTATTTATTTATTTATTTATTTATTTATTATACCCCGCCCATCTGGCTGGGTTTTCCCAGCCACTTTGGGCGGCTTCCAACAGAATATTAAAATACAATACGCTATTAAACATTAAAAGCTTCCCTAAACAGGGCTGCCTTCAGATGTCTTCTAAAAGTCTGGTACAGTGGTACCTCGGGTTACATACGCTTCAGGTTACAGATTCCGCTAACCCAGAAATATTACCTCGGGTTAAGAACTTTGCTTCAGGATGAGAACATAAACCGCATGCTGGTGGCACAGCGGCAGCAGGAGGCCCCATTAGCTAAAGTGGTGCTTCAGGTTAAGGACAGACCTACGGAACTAATTAAGTTCTTAACCTGAAATACCACTGTAGTTATTTTTCTCTTTGACATCTGGTGGGAGGGTGTTCTACAGGGTGGGTGCCACCACCAAGAAGGCCCTCTGCCTGGTTCACTGTAAGTTGGCTTCTCGCAGGGAGGGAACCGCCAGAAGGCCCTCGGAGCTGGACCTCAGTGTCTGGGCAGAATGACTTCTCTGAGGATCTCAGAGGGTAATTTCTCTTCGGGGGGGGGGGGGCTCTGCAGTTGGGGATTCTCTCCCTCCCTCCCTTAACACTTGCATAAGAATCACTGCTCCCTCCTGCAAACTGACTTCTCCCTTCATTACAATATTCCAGTTTCTTTAGCCTGGGGAGCTGAGCTTGGGCCGCCTCCCCACACCCTCCTTGGGGCCTCTTGAGCTGATACTTTCAAGGATAACTTCCCAGACTTGGCCTGCTGATGGGATTGTTATTCCTGAGCCAGATGATGACATTTGGGGTTCAGAGCAAGCAGGCGGAGGCCAGGGGCTGAGTGAGTCCCTTGCCAGGGCCAGGAGGGGGAGCAGAGGAATATATGAGATGTCCCTCTGTCCAGAGTGGAGACAAACACTGCAGGTGGCAAGAGGGACCCCGCCTCTTCCAGTGTCCTGTTCTCAATCAAAGGCTTCAGGGGGAAGCTTACAGGCATGACCTGAACGCCAGACTTTGCTCTTGTGATTCTCAGCAACTGGAATAATTATCATTCCAGTATTAATTTTCCCAGTAGTGATGTATGGAAGTGAGAGCTGGACCATAAAGAAGGCTGATCGCCGAAGAATTGATGCTTTTGAATTCTGGTGCTGGAGGAGACGCTTGAGAGTCCCATGGACTGCAAGAAGATCAAATCTCTCCATTCTTCAGGAAATGAGCCCTGAGTGCTCACTGGAAGGATGGATCCCGAAGCTGAGGCTCCAAGACTTGGGCCACCTCATGAGAAGAGAAGATTCCCTGGAAAAGACCCTGATGTTGGGAAAGATGGAGGGCACAAGGAGAAGGGGACGACGGAGGACGAGATGGTGGGACAGTGTTCTCGAAGCTACAAACATGAGCCTGACCAAACTGCGGGAGGCAGTGGAAGACAGGAGGGCCTGGCGTGCTCTGGTCCATGGGATCATGAAGAGTCGGACACGACTAAACAACTAAACAACAACATCATCATTAATTAAATGTCATGCTTCCTCCCCCCCCATTTTAAAACCAAGTTACTTCCAATATATGAATGAACACTTACAGTGAAATCTGCATGAAAGGGGGGGGGGGAGGAATATGAAACACAGTTTTTAAAATTCAGGTAGGTAGCCGTGTTGGTTTGACGCAGTAGAAATATATATTTTTTTAAATAAAAAATTGTCCAGTAGCACCTTAGAGACCAACTAAGTTTGTTCTTGGTATGAGCTTTCGTGTGCATGCATCTTATCTGAAGAAGCGTGCATACTTTTATTAATTAAACTGATTTTATGTTGCATTTTGTGTGTATTCACGATGTCATTTGTGGACCCAGTAGGTGGCGCTGTGGTGCTTGAAGGTATTTTGACAGTATCCGCCCTTCCTTCCCCACAGGTGGGCAGGGCATGCGGCACCGAGCAGGGCTCACCTGGGCAGGTGCCACCCACCTGCTTGGGCCGGCCTTTGACCTGCCCTCGGCCAGGGGTGGGCCTAAGGCCAAAAGAAAAGAGGCTGACTCCATTGCCCATGCCTCTTTCGCTGTTCTTCCTTCCAGTTTGTGAAGGGCAGAATATTGACAGATCAAGTATACGCCAATGGAAAGTCACACAGAATATAAAATCTTTTGGCTACATTCTTCCAGTTACATTTTTCTATTCCAGTTACATTTTCTAGTGTAAGAAAACACTTTTTAGAAAGATAAAAAAGGCGATACATTTGATAAGTCAACAGTTACATTCTTTAGTGGTATTACAGCGATACAGAAGTAAAAGATACAAGTAAAAAGATACATTCTTTTGTTAGCATAGAAATATGTAACACTGAGAGGTTAATTTATTAAGTCCCCTCTCTGATCATGGCTTCTCTTGTGACGCTACACAACACAAAACATGGTTGCTGTATGGAGGTTTTACTTTATTTGTTTTTTATCTTATATTTTGGAAATGTACATTCAGTGGGGCCCAAAGTTAGAGCTTGTTTAGCTTATACATAAATCCGGCACTGCCTGTATCTTCTTGCATGCCGCTTTGAAATGTTCTATGTATGATGATGACATGGCGTGTAATTACTGTAAATAATAGAGACTGCAGTTTACCATTTTATTCCACATGTGTGTGCATGCAATCTGTCAATTGTGTCCGCCACCGTGGTTTTTAATCTAGGAAAGTCCCTCTTACAATAAACCAATTAACCTTAAAAGTACTCTTCCTTAGTTCTATTTTCAGGATCGATCCCTTTTCCCAATATACCGGTAGCTTTAACTTGCGTGTGTGGAGTTTTACTGCTAGGTATGGGCTGGGGTACCATGGAGACAGAGGCACCATAGCAACACTTGCAGCAGCAAAACCAAACCAAACTTTTACTGGGGTGGGGGCAGAAAGAAGTTCCAGCACCAAGAAACTGCTGCAGATTTTATACATAGAATCACAGAACTGCAGAGTTCGAAGGGCTCACAAGGATCAGTTAGTCCCACAACCTGCAATTCAGGACACCTTTGCCCAACATGGGGCTGGAACCCACAACTCTGAGATTAAGAGTCTCATGCTCTCTGCCCATAAAGGGCGAATAGTTTCAAAAGTTTACATCCAGCCTTACCCTTTCAGTTTCACAAGAAATCCTTGATAGCGTTACCATCATTCCATACATGGTATGTTTTTATTACATTTTTCTAATTTGCATTTCAAGGTACAGACAACCTTAAATCAATGTCTTCCCTTCTTCTCTTTCAGTTGTTCGTTTTGCATACCATGCATCCCTGCATATTTTACCTTCAGTAATCCATTTTTACACCATCAGAGTTTATTTACACCGTTGAATTTATCTTAATGCTACCAGTGTTTTTTAAAGGTACCACAATTTTCACCCAAATAATCTGTAAACATTTTCCAGTCTTCTTTAAACGTATGTTCTACTTGTTCTATTTATTCTGTATGTTAAATCTGCAAGCTGCACGTATTCCATCAGTTTAAGTTGCCATTCTTCTTTGGCTGGGACCTCACTCGTTTTCCATTTGGGGGCTAACAAAACACGGGCCGCAGTTGTGGCATACATAAATAACCTTTCTTTGACACCTGGGAATTCCCTCTGAATTATCCCCAACAAAAAGAACTCTGTTTTTTGGGGGGGAAGGCACTTTAAAACATTTTTTTCCCAATTCATTATATATCATTTCCCAATATCCTTTTACCCTATTACAAGTCTACCACATATGATAAAACGTGCCCTCTAACTCATCACATCTCCAGCACTTGTCTGATTCGGACTTAGACATTTTTGCAAGTCGGCTTGGGGTTAGAGACCATCTATAAATCATTTTCAGATAGTTCTGCTTGAAAGGAGAACCTTGGAAGGTTTGGTTCACAATCTAGTGCCTGGATGGAATAACTAAACTGAGGAGTGGCTCTGGCATTCTGTACTAAAACTCAAACTTTTCCATTCATCACACTGCCGAATTGATTGTGTGCGTGTCACATTATGCCTGTTTGCCTGCTTTTTGGCTTCTAGGGAGATCAGCCAACATAGAGTCAGGCTTCACCTCTGCAGCTGAGATCTAGAAACCTGGGGCGTTCTCCAAGGAAGCAGTTTTGCTAGCCCTAGGACTTTTGCCAGCGCAGTGGAACTTCCCTTCCCCGCTTCCTCCACTGGACGGTGCAGGGAGAGGAAGTTCTGTTGTGCAAGCGGAAATCCTTGCGCCAGCGGCCTTGTTTTTGTGACACAGGAGTCCAAAGCGGTTGGGAGATGTTGCTGAACCCTGCGTTGCACGGCGCTGTCACAGCCATTCAGTCTCTGGGCATAACGCTCTCCTTGGAACTGTGCCAATACCAACAAATATTTTTCCTCCCTGAAGTGCACAGGAGAGGCGAGGTCAGCCGGGGTGTTGCAGAGACTTGCACCACAGCTGCTTGTTACAAAGTGCAAGTCAGAGGCGAGGATCGTGGGGCCCAGCCTCCACAGTCCTTGGGCCTTCCTTAATAAAATGTTGCAAGCGTGGGGACAAAACCGCTGCACAAAAGCTTCCAGTCAGCTAATGGCTTGTTTTTGCTATGCACCATCTTAATAGGAATTCTAACGTCTCATATATATAAATCCTATGCTCATAAATTTACAAGGCAAACATATGCATAAGTATATACAGTAAACCACGTTTCTGAAATAGTACAGGAAAGCAACCCTGAAGCCATTTTGACTCTTCCAGTGACCTCAGATATTCTCTGCAATGAGGAAGGAAATGGGGAAACCTCCCCATTGTCTCTTTGCTCACAACTCCTGTCTTAAGGGCGTATTTGTGTATGAATAGGGTGAGCCTGTGACCTGGACTCAGGAACTGTGTATTTAGCATCTCAAAAGGAATGGCCAGGCTGCCCAGGTGAAGCAATCAGTGACCATGATCAGGTATCCTGACAGACAGGTTTTCTGCTGTATTTCTGCTGGGGACCACCTCTTTCTGTAATGTATGTAGGATGTTTTGGGGGGTGGTCTTGGGCTGCAGGGTGGGCAATTTCAAAAGTCTATATAAGAGATTGCACACCAATGTTCTGGGTTCCTCTCCTCCTTCCCTGCGTGGGGTGAGTGGGGGACCCTGTTGCAACAGTTTAATAAAGATCAGGCTTACTAGCTGCTTTGCTTCTCAATATTCTCTGGTTGGCCTCTGTTATTTTCTCCTACCGATAGGGAACCCACTTCAGGACTCTATATGGGCTCATGGATACCCCATAGGGGATATAGGAGCAGATTTTTCTTATAACACTCCACCTGAACAAATGTCTCCTGGCTTGCTACCAGGCTTGTCCCCTGAGAAAAGGCAGCAGCAGCGTAACGGCCTGAGCAACCTGAACAACATTTCGTTTCCTCCCTTCCGGAAACCCAACTGTGTGAACTGAGTTTCCTGCATTGCAGAGGGCTGGGCTAGATGACCACTGGAGATCCCTTCCAACTGTACAATTCTGACTCTCTGAACTGTGTTATGAAGACCACGGGATCGCCCTGCCCAACAGCACGAGGATGAGTGAACTAATCTCCACGTTCACCTTCCACAAAATACAGAGCACCTTGAATGGACAACAGACAAAACCGTAACAAACCAAGTGGTCAGGAGTCGAGGAAATACAGGAAGAGATGCGGCTAGGCTGTTGGAATGACAGCTTGCACCCATATGATCCTGATCAGCTCCAGACACCCTGTGCACCTGCTCTCTCCTGGTAAATTCAAGCAGGCTGGCGAGCACAAGAAACGGTACCTTCTTAGTACTGGCCCCAGGGTTGTGGAACTCCCATACAGCTGGACTACACATGACCCCTGCAGTGCAAGCCACCTTTGTTGTTGTTGTTTAGGGTTAGGGTTTGTCGTGTCCGCCTCTTCGTGACCCCCTGGACCAGAGCACGCCAGGCCCTCCTGTCTTCCACTGCCTCCTGCAGTTTGGTCAAACTCATGCTGGTCTCTTCGAGAACACTGTCCAACCATCTCGTCCTCTGCCGTCCCCTTCTCCTTGTGCCCTCCATCTTTCCCAACATCAGGGTCTTTTCCAGGGAGTCTTCTCTTCTCATGAGTTGGCCAAAGTCTTGGAGCCTCAGCTTCAGGATCTGTCCTTCCAGTGAGCACTCAGGGCTGATTTCCTTCAGAATGGAGAGGTTGGGTCTTCTTGCAGTCCATGGGACTCTCCAGAGTCTCCTCCAGCACCATAATTCAAAAGCATCAATTCTTCGGCGATCAGCCTTCTTTATGGTCCAGCGCTCACTTCCATACATCACTACTGGGAAAACCATGGCTTTAACTGTACGGACCTTTGCTGGCAAGGTGATGTCTCTGCTTTTTAAGATGCTGCATGTGCCACTCTATTCTGCTTGGTCTCCCAGCGGTCACTCCTCCTCTGGTCACTGCTGTGGGTGCAGGACCTGACCACCTGTCTCCAGGCACTGCCATCTTCCATTCTGTGGACATCACCAAGCCAGAGTAGGACGTCGCTGAGGCTTGAGAGAGCACATCTTTCTTTGAGACTCTGTCTTGCCACACATGATGCCCAAAATATTCCCGATGCACCACATGTGGAAAGTGTTGAGGCAGTCGCTGCTGATGGCTGCCAGTGGCCCACAACTCGCTTCCATAAAGAAGGGTGCTCAACATACCAGCCTGGGAGACCACCCTCATGGCTCTCCTCCTATTTGAATGGAGGACTTTCCAGTCCACCCACCTCAGATCCTTAAGAAACTCTTGCTCATGGGTAGGCAAACTAAGGCCCAGGGGCTGGATCCGGCCCAATCGCCTTCTAAATCTGGCCTGCATATGGTCTGGGAATCAGCGTGTTTTTACATGAGTAGATTTTAAAATGCATCTCTGGGTTATTTGTGGGGCATAGGAATTCGTTCATCCCCCCAAAACATATAGTCCGGCCCCCCACAAGTTCTGAGGGACAGTGGGCCGCCCCCCTGCTGAAAAAGCTTGCTGACCTATGCTCTTGCTGCGAGACACCCTGTGTTCCACAGAGGGAGAGAGGTATATAAAATTTAATAAGTAAATAAAATGATGGCTTTAAAATTGAGCGTCAGGTTCTAGGACACAAAGGCGGTGCCTAATCTTTCCGTTCATAAACAAATCCCTTCTCAGCTGTAAAGCTCGCCAGGGCATCCTCTCGCGGGTGGGTTGGCTTCTTTTGCCTCGCCTACCTGGCAAGGTTGTTGTCAGGCTCAAACTGGGGCGCGTGGGAAGGGCGAGAGCCCCGTGTGCTGGCCTGGGCGGCAGGACTTTCTCCCCAAACCTTCCAGGTGGAAGCGCCGCCGTCTCACCTGCGCGGCGCCGCCCCGGGCGAAAGCGCCCCTCCGCCCGGCTCCTCCTTCCTCCTGGGCGCCGGATGGTGCTCAGTCCCCGGAGCAGCGGCAGAGGAGGAGGAGGCGGCGGAGGAGGAGGCGGGGACGGCCGGGCGGGGCTTGGCGGCGATTCGGATCGGAGCCCGGGCGGCGGCGGCGGCGGCGGGAGGCTGAGCATGAATCGCTTCAAGGTGTCGAAGTTCCGCCACGCGGAGGCCCGGGTGGCCCGCAAGGAGGTGGGTGCCGGCGCCCCGACGGGAAGGGCCCCGATCCCCGCCCGGAGAGCAACCCTAGGCGCCCTCCCTGCCCTCCGCCCGCACCTGCCTCCGGGGTCTTGGCTCCGCTGCCCCCGATCTCCCCACCCACCCCCGGGATGCCCTGCTCCCGATTGGCACCCTCTGCCCGGGGGCGCCCCCGGGGACTCCCGCTGCCCACCCGCCGGCGCGCGCCCGGGCACTCCTTCCTTCCCTTGCCCAGGGCGGCGGCGGCGGCAGCAGCAGCAGCAGCAGCGGGGGCGCCCTCGGGGTTAACCCCTTCGGAGCCGCGGCCGCCGAAGAGGTGGGGCGCCTTCGGGGCGTCGGCAGCCGCGCTCTGGGCGTGGGTCACAAGACGCGCCTTGCGGCTTCCGCGGCTTCCGCTCTCCCTTCCCCATCCTGTGCACAGCGCAGCTGCTCTCCGGGCTTGCAGCCGGCTTCCTCCTCGGGGGCCAAGGGGGAAGGTGGCGCCTGCAGAATCGGGGGGCGGGGGGAGGAGCTTGCCTTGGGCTGAAGCCCGCCTCCTTCCCCTCCTATGGAATGATGATCATCATCATAGAATTGTAGAGTTGGGAGGGACCTCCCGGGGTCATCTAGTCCGACCCGTGGCAAAGCAGGAATCTCAGCGGAAGCATCCGTGGCAGAGTCCCATAAATCATGGCATTGTACAGTTGGGGAGTTGTAGTCCAAAAACAGCTGGAGGCCCAAGGTTGGGGAACACTGATCTAGTCCAACTCCTTGCAATGCAGGGGGGGGGGGGCAGAAAACCCCCTCAGGAGCTGCTACTTTGCCTGTGATCTGGGGAGTGCCGCAGCCTTGCGCCCAGTGGCGTAGCGTGGGTTGTCGGCACCTGGGGCAAGGCAAGTAATTTGCACCCTCTAACCCATGGATTCGCGCCCCCTAACCCTAACCCCCAGATGTTGCACCCGGTGCGGCCGGCCTCCCCTGCACCCCCCACACTACGCCACTGCTTGCGCCCTCTCTCATCTGCTTTGGGCAACCCTGGGCAACCCGTTTCCATTTGCCCTCATCCTGAGTGGGGGGGGGGTCTGGATCCTGAGCCTCAGGCCTTGGCTCAGCTAGTCCAGGGGGGTCTCTAAGACAGGCGGTCGTCTTGGGCTTCTTCCTCCGTCCCCTGCTGCTCTTAGACCGGAGCTTAGAGGCTGGAAAAGTGGACGTGAAAAGGCTCAAACAGCTTTGAAATTCTGTGCTTATTTTAATAGGAAGTGGTGTGCCTGCAACAGGGTGCTGAGCCCAGCATCTTCTGCATGCAGAGCAGGTGTCCTCCCACTGGGCTGCGCCCCTCCCTTAAGGGGAAGCATTTTGGGGTGGCCTCCAGGGCACCGCCCACAAACCAGACAGATGTTTGTGATGTGCCCAGGAGGCCCCCAAAATTGTGTCACTTTTTAGTTTGCGCAGAGCAAAGTGGCTGGCTGTGAAGAACACAGGCCTTGGGAGGGAACCCCCTGACAGCCTTGGGGGGGGAGCCTGAGCCCCCTGCCCCCTTCCCTCTGCCCCCTCTTGCGGGTCTGAGCAGCGACCCTTTTCCATGTGCTGCCTCATGCGGTTCGGACTGTGAGCTCTCAGCAGGGCCCCCTGTGTGGTGGCACCACCAATGCAGCATGGATGACTTCTCAGGCCTAAAGGCCAGAATCGGATGAATGCCCTGAAATTTCAATGATTGCAGGAATTATTATTATTAATAGAATAGAATAGAATATTGCAGAACCAGGGAGATGTCAGGCTTTCTGTTGCCTGGGCAACCTCCTCTGCCTGCTGGAAGTGTGAGAACTGCTTTGCTGGTGTGTGTAGCAGAAGTTGCATGAAAGAGCCTATTTTTAAGCGGAATAAAACCAGGCAGCCAACAAGCCTCCCTTTGTGTTGCCGCTGTGCAGTTTTTGAGGGCTGCTGCTGGAGACTGAGCGCCAAAGGGCAGGTGGGCAGAGCTGGGGCATGCGGAGAATTCCCGCGCATAATCTCAGGGTCATTTTTTTAACCCACTTTTTGTCTTGAAGAAGCCAGCCCCCCCCCCGCCTTCTCAAGCAGCTTCCCGCAGGTCTTCCTGGTCCTTTCTTCATAGGAAGGGAGAACTTTGGGAGCTGCAGCTTCTCCCACCACTCAGATCCAGTGAGGGGAGAAGCTGCGTTTGCTACAATTCTTCCACGTCAGAGTTTGAGGCTTTGGAATTTGGCCACAGAAGCTGCGCACACGTCAACCTTGACTTGGTTCCCCTCTGCTCTAGGAACATATAATGTCAGGCTTTAGCCCTCCCTGTTGAGCATCTGCCTGGAGCACCATCCACCAGGGAGCTGCAGGGAGGGATGTGGGTGGAGGAAGAAGAAGTGCTGGGAGCTCCGTTGCCTGGCAGTTTGTCTTCCTCCCGTGCGGTTTGGGGTGGAGGAGACCACAGGCAAAGGGGAGGGAGGGAGGGAGAAGGGAGGGCTACCTTCAGATGTCTTCTAAAAGTCAGATAGGTGTTTATTTCCTTGACATCTGATGGGAGGCTGTTCTACAGAGTGGGTGCCACCACCGAAAATGTCCTCTCCCTGGTTCCCTGTAGCCTCATTTCTCTTAGGGAGGGAACCGCCAGAAGGCCCTCAGAGCTGGACCTCAGTGTCTGGGCAGAACAATGGGGGTGGAGACACTCCTTCAGGTCTACTGGGCCGAGGGCGTTTAGGGCTTTCAAGGTTAGCAGCAACAAGTTGAATTGTGCATGGAAACATACTGGGAGCCAATGCAGGTCTCTCAGGACCAGTGTTCTATGGTCTTGGCGGCCGCTCCCAGTCACCAGTCTAGCTGCCGCATTCTGGATTAGTTGTAGTTTCCGAGTCACCTTCAAAGGTAGCCCCACGGAGAGTGCATGGTAGTAGTCTAAGCAGGAGATAACCAGAGCATGCACCACTCTGGCAAGACACTGTGCAGGCAGGGAGGGTTTCATCCTGCGTACCAGATCGATCTGAGAGACAGCTGCCCTGGACACAGAATTAACCTGCGCCTCCATGGACAGCTGTGAGTCCAGAATGACTCCCAGGCTGCACACCTGGTCCTTCAGGGGCACAGTTACCCCATTCAGGACCAGGGAGTCCTCCACACCTGCTCACCCTCTGTCCCCCCAAAACAGTACTTCTATCTTGTCAGGATTCAACCTCAACCTGTTAGCCCCCATCCATCCTCCAAAAATGGGCCGCACAGTGCACACATGTGTTGGAATGTACACACTGTCTCTCTTCCCAGCTGGGATAAGGACAGAAGGAGTCACGGATTGCGCTAAGCGCATGGGGAGGTGCCTCACTCCGTTGGGCATGTCCTTTCCACTTTTGGGTGCCCGGTAATAGTTGGCAACCCCTTTGCAAAAGCTCACAGTCTTTTCTCTACTTCCCTGTGGGGGGCGGCCCTCTGCTTTGTAATAATAATAATAATAATAATAATAATAATAATAATAATAATAATAATAATATATTTATACCATGCCCATCTGGCTGTGTTTCCCCAGCCACTCTGGGCGGCCCCCAACAGAATATTAAAAACATGATAAAACATCAAACATTAAAAGTTTCCCTATACAGGGTTGCCTTCAGATGTCCTCTAAAAGTCGGATAGTTGTTCATTTCCATGACATCTGATGGGCTCCTTTGGGTCTTTGATTTGGGACGGGCGCAGGACCCCTCTGTGCCCCCTGGGCTTGGGGTGCAGATGCTTCTCCTCCTCTGAGTCTGCAAGAAGATCCCTGCTGCTCTGCAGGAACTAGAGAAAAAGCTGCAGTGTCTCTTTCCCTCTCTCTCTCCCAGCTTTGGTTTGGGGGAGAAGGATGTGGCAAAGCTGCAGGTGGTTCCCTTTCCTTGTTGCGCTGTGGGGCAGGGAACGGTTCTCCCCCTCCCTTCACCTGCGTCTTCTGTCTCTCCTGTGTTGCAGGCTTGGATTGGAGACCTCCGAGCCGGCTTCCCAGCTGCTTCGGCGAACCACATCAAGGCTGGCAGCCGCTGGATCGCCTTCCACACAGACTCGGCAGGTAAGCTGTGGGAGAGGCCGGGCCCTGCCCTGCCCTGCCCTGCAGTGGGTGGCTCTGCTACTCTCCGTGGGGCACACTTGCACGGTGCACTTCGACAGGGCAGAGAGGTTGCGCCAACCTGTGTAGGCATGTGGGAACTGTTGGGAACTGGCACCTGGCAGTAGGGAGAGTCCCAGTTGCACGAAGATGGGAAACTCCTTGGGAGGTCCAGTTGCCAGGGGAAGAGGCAACCCCAGGAGGCTCGTGAAAAGGAGGAAGAAGAGGAGGAGGAAGGGACAGGTGTGCCACCTTGCCATTCCTGCTTCCTGCCGCTGCTGATGGGCTTGGGCCTTCCTTCATGCCCTACCCTCTCCCATAGGTTCCTGCTTGCACCTCCCGGCGTTTCCAGGCCTTAGAAACTCTTGGGAAGAGCAGGGGAGATGCCTGCCCCCTTCACCTGAGGGGCAGGGGTTGGAGAACGCTTGTTCCAAGGGGACTCACCTGGACTGGGCACTGTTGTAAGGCCGGGGTGCAGAACCTCTTTTCTGGGGCACTGAATGAGGCCTTGCTGGCCTCTCATTCTGGAGCTCATGGCACCTGCTGTACCCCCAACCCCCAAGAACACAGCCTTGAATTGAGAAAGTTCCTCTTCCTTGCCTGGGTGCAGCCGGTGTGTAGAAACCTCTGGCTTTCTCTGCAGCCAGAAGTTACACACAGGTCTGATTTGTGCCAGTTGCTTTGCCCAGTGCTTTTTTCCCCTAGGGGTACGCATACCCCTAAACATTTTGCGAATCTAACTTTGGCCTCACTGAGGGGCAGTATTTCAATATGAATAGGAAAATGAGAGTACCCCTAAACATTACTTCCGGGTTTCGCCACTCGCACATGTGCAGACGGTCAAAATGACGTCACACACATGTGCGGAAGCGGCGAATCACGACCCGCACAAACGCAGATGCACAGGCGTGGGTTACGTTTGCTTCAGGATGCGAATGTATCCAGAGGTACCACTGCGAGAAAGAAAATTCAGTGTAAACACAATACATAGCTGATACTGTTGTGTTGACACAGATATAGCCACATGTCTTACCAAGACAGGAGTCTCGCTAAGTTGCCTGTAAGTTGCAATGTGCCAACACAGAGCATGTGTGTGTATTTCTAGAACATCGGGTTGGAGAACTTCCCCATGGGCAGGCCTTGAATCTTCCCGGTTCTGTCCCATACAATGACTTTGTTTCTGGTGACGATGGCTGTTTCCTGCAGGACATTTGTGCAGCTTCTAGCACAGGCTTCCTCAACCTCGGCCCTCCAGATGTTTTTGGCCTACAACTCCCATGATCCCTAGCTAGCAGGACCAGTGGTCAGGGATGATGGGAATTGTAGTCCCAAAACATCTGGAGGGCTGTGGTTGAGGAAGCCTGTTCTAGTATCATGCCAAAGGTTATTAGTGAAACTGAAAAAGAACTAAAAGGTGTTGAATGTTCTCTTTAAATTTGAAGGTTCATTATTGTTCCACATGATGTGTATTTCTTTAAAGGCCAGAGCAAATAACGTGACCTAGTTTTACAGCTGTGAAGCAGTATAGCAGGTGCTGTTAAGTTGTGGTAATTAAGCTGTTGGGTATGGTATATAAAGAGCAGCACCTCGCTGTCTCAGTACCCTGGCAGATGGGTTGGTGGTTGGGTCATGCTTACTGATATTTTGTAAAAGGAGTTTTTGTTTTTGTTATGCAAACCTAGCAAAAGTTATTTTACCGTTCCTTGTAATGTGTGGTCACCCCAGCACTCCTTCTGCAGCGCAACTAATCTGCAAATAGCCAACAAAAGTGAAATTCTGTTTATTGGGGATGTGTTAAAACCCAGTTTACTGTAGTCTTACCCTGCATAGAAAAAACTAGCGATGTTTGTTGCCTCAACGTCTCCCATTAGGACTGGGAGAGTTCCCTGTTTGAGAATCCCACCCCCTTCATGTATTGCACCCATCTGCCCCCCCCCCAATGCATGTATCTGGTCTCCCTGTGACTTGTCTCGTTCCTTCCCCTTCCAGGTGTGCTGGGCCTTGTGCCCTTGGAGAGCCAGAAGAGATCCCAGAGGGTCGTTTCACAGCTGGGCTGCCACTCAGGTGAGCTTGGCACCTGGGCAGGGCTGGAGGCTGCCAAGGTGGGACGATGGAGTGGGGTTGGCGTAGGCGAGGCACCAGCTTCCTTTTCAGAAACTTTGTTAAATTCACGCCACCATTACAAAATGGAAACGTCAAGGTGCCGTCAGAGATTTACAGCAAACGTAAAGAGTTTACCAAACGTTACGCTTGTGATGATAAATATACAGTGGATTTGATTGTATTTCTGTGCTGCTTCCATTTCACATGAATCCCAAAGCGGCTTAATAAATAACAGCAACAAAACAAAACATCACAAGCATAAATCATGTAATATAAATAATGAAACATCGGTGAAACAATTACGATCTGCTATCAGCAAACCAGCAACTAAAAGAACAGGCTCAACGTCACAAATACGGCGTAAGTCATAGAACTGTAGAGTCGTAAGGGACCACAGGGCTCATCTGCAATTATATAGTAAATTCTGCCAGTTTATAAGCACCTGAGATTCATATTTCCTGCCCTGAAATCCCCACCTCCTCCTAGCTCGTGTGTTCCCCTTGTTCTTGGCTTCTCCAATTCCCTCCTTTAAGCCTGGCTGTTGTTTTGAGACAGTTCAGTCCCTGTTAAGCCCCAGTCGAGAGAGGGGCACAAGCAGGGAAGAGGCTCTTGGTCCCTGCCTGCCTGCCTGGGCGCAGGATGAGCCCTGCTCTCCCGAGGCAGCTGGCACGAGTCTCCCGTTGCCGGCTTGCATCTGCTGCAGGCCTGTGGAAACGGAAAATGACGCAGCGACCTACTTTTCCCGGGCAGGCCAGATGCCTCAGCCAGGCGGCCGATTTCTGTGCCAGGTCCACCCCCCCAACACCACTTGCCCTCGAGATGGAGGTGGTTATTATTATTATTATTATTATTATCATTTTATACCCCGCCTTTCCCTCTGACAGTCGGCTTACAGATAAAAATGAGAACAGCTCAAAACATTGGAATAAAATGTTTTTTAAAAATTAAATATTGAGAGAATAAAAATTATGCGTGCATTTCTGGGGTGTGAGCCTGGGCAGTGTGCCTGGAGGTCCTGGGCTGGCCAGACGACAAGGCCCTGCTCCCGGCTGCACTGATGTGGTTGCCAGAAGGAGGTGTAAAGGGCATCATGCAACTGTCTTAGGGACTCCAGATTTGTGTAGGGTTTAATCCTGAGCCTTTTGTTTTCCCAAATATGTGCCACATATGTTTGTTTATCTGTAAATCTCCCTCAGCCAATAAAGTGAGATGAGTGCCGCAACCCCAGAGTCATCAGCGACTGGACCTAATGGTCAGGGGTCCTTTTCTCTTTACCTTTAAATCTATTAAAAGCATGCCAATAATTGCAATAAAAGCAGCACGGCACTAGTCCTTTCGGTAAGAGCAGTCAGTTCCCAAAAGCCTGTTGGAACAAGAAGGCTTTCACCTGCCGGCAGAAGGATAAGGAGGGAGCCAGTCTGGCTTCCCTAGGCAGGGAGTTGCCTGGGAGCAGCCACCGAGAAGGCCCTGTCCTGTATCACTACCAGGCATGCCTGGAAGGGGAGAGGGATGGAGACAAGGGTCTTCCTCAAAGATCTCACAGCCTGGGTTGATTTGTATGATGGAATATGGTCTTTCAAGTCACTTGGACTTAAGCCATGGAGGGTTTTATAGGTCATAAACCAATACAGCCGTACCTTGGTTTTCAAACAGCTTAGTTCTCAAACGTTTTGGCTCCCGAACACCACAACCCTGGAAGTGACTGTTCCGGTTTGGGACTATTTTTGGAAGCTGAACGTCCGGCGGGGCTTCCTGCAGCCAATCAGAAGCCGTGCTTTGGTTTCTGAACGTTTTGGAAGTCGAACTGACTTCCGGAACGGATTCCGCTTGACTTCCAAAGTACGACTGTACTTAGAATTGTGCCTGGAAACAGACTGGTAGCCAGTGCAGCTGTTGCAACAAGGGGGCTGGCTGTTTGTTCCCTATAAGGCAGCTCTGCTGTAGGGATGCCATATTGCATAAAGTAAAAAGCAGGGCACCCCAAAAGTTGTTGACAAAGTCCTGCCTTTTGGAAATTCCCCCCTTTGAAATCCCTATAATGTCTGGGAAAATCCAGGTGTGTGGCAACCCTATCCTATGATAGGGCATCTGAAAAGGTGGGGGGTTTTGTTTGTTTTTTAAATACCTGTGTTTCTGCATGTAGTCCTGAGAGTGTGCCTGCCGCTTCTTGCAGAAGTGGGCCTGAACTGTGCTCTGCAGATGCAAGATTATTATTATTAATAATAATAATAAATTTTATTTATACTCCGCCCTCCCTGGCCAGAGCTGGGCACAGGATGGCTAACACCAGTAAAATTACAGTAAAAACATAATAGGGGGGGAAAAAACCCAATTTAAAATACAGGTTAAAATGCAATTTAAAATGTAGCCTCATTTTAAAAGTAGCCCATAGATCAAAACCATAAGGGGAGGGAAACACAGTGGTACCTCGCAAGACGAATGCCTCGTAAGACAAAAAACTCGCAAGATGAAAGAGTTTTTCATTTTTTGAGTTGCTTCGCAAGATGAATTTCCCTATGGGCTTGCTTCACAAGACGAAAATGTCTTGCAAGTTTGTTTCCTTTTTCTTAAAACCGTTAATACCCAGGGAATCCGTGCTTCGCAAGACGAAAAATACGCAAGACACAAAAACTCGCAGAACGAATTAATTTCGTCTTGCGAGGCACCACTGCATAAGGGTCAGGCTGAGTCCAAACCAAAGGCCAGGCGGAACAGTTCTGTCTTGCAGGCCCTGCGGAAAGATGTCAAGTCCCGCAGAGCTCTGGTCTCTTGGGACAGAGCGTTCCACCAATTCGGGGCCAGTGCTGAAAAGGCCCTGGCCCTAGTTGAGACCAATCTAACCACCTTGTGACTTGGGACCTCCAAAGTGTTGTCATTTGTGGACCGTAAGGTCCTCCGTGGGGCATACCAGGAGAGGCGGTCCTGTAGGTACGAGGGTCCTAGGCTGGGTCTTACTGCCTCCCCCTGCAAAATAATGTGCCCTCCTTGGGAGGGATAAAGAGGCTTGCATACAGTTCCTCTTCCTAAATTTCTCCTTCCGCTCTGGCATAAAACGTTGACCTGCAAACAGGGAGCTTTTGCCCTCAATGCCTAGAAGCCTCTAGAGAGGGAACGTTCCCACCCACCCCCACCATTTATCTGCTGGGCATAAACCCTCCCACCTCACGTGGCTCTGTCCTGCGTGCCAGTGTGGTTTAGTGGTTAGAGTGTCGGACTTGGGTTCGAATCCCTGTTCAGCCACGAAGCGCAGCTGGGCGACCTTTGACCAGTCGCTGCCTCTCAGCCTAACCTACCTGGCAGGGTTGGGATAAAATGAGGAGGGAGAGATCCGTGTGTGCCGCCTTGAGCTCCTTGGAGAAAGAGGCGGGAGGTGCATTCTCTAATTAAATGAATGCTGTGTGGCATGCAGTCTTGAACCTTGTTGTTGCAGGCTGCTTTCTTCAATCGACCATTTCAGCCGGGATATTTAGGGCCACTTTTAATGGTTCAGAACATCGGCAGCTGCCGGAGAACCCACAGGCCCATCCGTTACACAGGCTTTATAGAGAGGCATCCCCTCTCCTCAGCTTTGCACCTCCGTAGAAATTAAGTGATGTTCTCAGAGGCAAAGCAGGCCTCTGTTATCAGAGCTGTCTCAGCAAGGGCAGAAGGTCTACTTTCTATCCGTGTGGCTCAAGGCTGAATTCTTCCCGTGCAAACGTCCTTGGCGCACTCTTAATGCATTCGGAGGAAGCAGATTCTCCTAACAATGTCCTCTCAAACTCTTTTCACATCTCTTCTTCATCTGTAGGGATCGCAGTGTGTATGCGTCAATATGTTGACCAGTGTCTTAAAAGAAACACGATTTTAAACAGTTTCCCTGGCCTGATTTATCTCCCTTGTCTCCCACTTGTAATAAAGTTTTGCTAAAATGGCATTCTGCAGGATGAACTATGTGTGGACAATATATCAATATATATATATCAATCTCTCTCTCTCTCTCTCTCTCTCTCTCTCTCTCTCTCTCTCTCTCTCTCTATATATATATATATTGTTGTAAGTATTTATTTATTTATTAATTATTGAATTTATATACCACCTTATACCCGGGGGTCTCAGTGCAGTTCACAGAATAAAATCAAATTATAAAACCACAAAATACATAATAAAAATAAAAACAGCAACCCAATAGCCCCCTCTCCAAATACATTTTGTTGTGTGTTGTTACTTGATGTATTACATTCATCAACCTTTGCAAGGTTGCTGACCAACATCTGTAGTACTGAAGACCTTTTTCTTATTCTGTACCTAGATACTATTTTGAAAATAGTTAACAATATGCAAAGAAGAAACATGATCTCTCTCTCTCTCTCTCTCTTGCCCAGATGTGGTGACAGATTTTGACTTCTCTCCCTTTGATGAGCAGCTCTTGGCCACATGTTCGGCCGATGAAGTGGTGAGTGCTCAGTGAAGGGGTCCTCCTTTGGCAGACCCCCCCCAAGACCCTGGGAGGTCGCAGAGCAGATCCTGCCAGACTCCATCTGTGAGTGGGGGGCTGAGAGAGGAAATAGCCCCCAAGACCTTTGCCCCATTGCTGCTGCTTCTGGAGAGGGCTGTGGGCCTGGAGGGGGGGCTCACTTGGGGGCAAGTCTGGATTAAGGGGTTGGGCACCTTGACAATTCCCACAGTAGGGCCCCCCCTCCCCTTCCCCAGAAAAGGAATGCATGGAGTCAGGTGCCAGTAAAAACATATTGAGGTGGTAGTATTACCGTTTTATTAGATATAGAGTTCCCTGGGACATACAATTGACTGTTAAACCACTCTGGGAATTGTAGCGCCATGATGGGAGCCTCCTAACAACACCCAGAAGCCATAACAAACTAAAGTTCCCAGGATTCAAGTCAGGGCCGGATTTAGGTTTGATGCGGCCCTAAGCTGCTGAAAGTAAAGGGCCCTTTTTATGTCCAGCTGTCCTTTGTCAACAACAAATTGCCATTGTTTTTTGTGTGTTGAATATATGCTAGATGGTAATTCACAGGAGCCTACACAACACAAAACACTGTTGCTGTATGTAGGTTTTATTTTATTTCTTTTTTATCTTATATTTTGGAAATGTACATCCAGTTTTCCTTTTCCTTTAAATTCTTTTGAGGCCCCCCAAGAGAGTGGGGCCCGAAGCTATAGCTTGTTTAGCTTATACGTAAATCCGGCACTGATTCAAGCCATGACCGTTTAGAGGAGTATTAATACCACTTTATAAGCGAAGATGGGGCATTTGTTTTCTCCATCTCTTGACTGGAGGGGTCTGCTTGGCTTTGCTGTGGTTCCCCCACTTTGCTGTCCCCCCCACTTGTGGGTCGGGGTTCATCTTCTCCCAGGGTGATGGACAGACCTTTGCTCTCGGCCTCTTTCTCTGCAGGTGAAGGTGTGGCGTCTCCTGGACTCCGGCCAGGACCTCTCGTCTTCCCCCCACATTGCCCTGGGGCCGGAGGGCCGGCCGGTGGATGTGGTCCTCTTCCACCCCACAGCAGACAGCATCCTGGCCAGTGGGGCCCAGAAGGCAGTGAAGGTTTGGGATGTGGGGCATCAGCAGACCCTTGCAGGTGAGCTTCGTGGTGGGGGGTGTTTCAGGTTGCGGGTGTTATAAGAAAAAACTGCTCCTTTTCCCCTTATGGGGTACCCAGGAGCCTGTATGGAGTCCTTATGTAGGTTCCCTCCATGGACAGCTGTGAGTCCAAAATGACTCCCAGGCTGTGCACCTGGTCCTTCAGAGGCATGGTTGCCCCATTCAGGACCAGGGAGTCCTCCACACCTGCCCGTCCCCTGTCCCCCCAAAACAGTACCGTATTTTCCGCTCTATAGGACGCACCTGACCATAGGACGCACCTTGTTTTAGAGGGGGAGAACAAGAAAAAAGAATCCCCCCTCTCTGCTCAGCACCCCTTCAGCGAAGCGGCAGGAGAAACGGAGCCCCTTCCATTTCTCCTCCCGCTTGGCTGAAGGGGCGCTGCGCAGCTCTCCCTCTCTGCTGAAGCCAGGAGAGTCTTGCTCTCCTGGCTTCAGCAAAAGGAACCCGAAGCCTCCGGAGCACGGTGGGAGCGCTCCCACTGCGCTTCAGAGGCTTTGCGTTGCTATCATTGAAGCTATGGAGCCTGCATTCGCTCCATAAGATGCACACACGTTTCCCCTTAGTTTTTGGAGGGGAAAATGTGTCTTATAGAGCGAAAAATACAGTACCTTTGCCTTGTCAGGAGTCAACCTCAATTTGTTAGCTGCCATCCATCCTCCAGCTGCCTCCAGGCACTCACACAGGACCTTCACTGGTTCTGATTTGAAAGATACTTAGTTCCTGAATCTCTTGCACATATTGATAACTTTGCTCAGCTTAACAGATACCTGCCAGACTCTATTTGCAGAGAGGTGCAAGCCCCTACAGTCCAAAGACCATTGGAAAGCTTTTCCCATTTCCTTCCTCCTTGCAGAGAAATATTTGAGGTCAATTTGGGAGAGTCAAAATGGCTTCAGGATTGTTCTCCTGTACTATTTCAGAAATGTGGTTTATATTCTGACGTATGTGTTTGCTTTTTACATTTATGAACATTATATATATATAATATATAAAACAGCCTTTTGCACCAACCAAAAAATAGCCAATATCCTCAGAAACCCCAAGGATAAAATCCAGTTGGAAAACCAAGGGGTCTATGAAATACCCTGCAAAGTCTGCCCAGCCACGTACATTGGACAAACAAACAGACGAATAAATGCACGTATCGCAGAACACAAGAATGCCGTCAAAAAAGAAGAAAAAAACTTCCTCTCTTTTCCAACACATGAAAGAAACAGGACACGAAATTAATTTTGCAGATTCCAAATTGCTCTTTAACATGGAACATCACCACAAGAGAATAATCATGGAAGCCATCGAGATAGAGAAACACCCTCACAACATGAACAAGCGTGACGACACATCCCGCTTGCCAGACATCTGGAAATTAGCCCTCCCCACAAAAACTGACACCAGATCCAGAGGCACACAGAACGCCATCACCAATCAACCACACCAGACCCAAACCCAGACCCTCTCCACAGATAAATTACAGACACCATCCAGTAGCCAAACCATGGAGGCACCTCCGGATGCTGCACCCCCCTGCAATCCCTACACAGATCTGGCTGACACAAGCCACAAAACCACAGCTCGCCCCTATACACGAAGCCAAGCCAGAGCAAAACTAAGTGCAGTACAGCCATCTTCTCAGAAAAACTCTTCACAAAGTTCAAGAGGTCAAGACACAAAGACTTTAGCAACTAATCCACACCTAATGACCCACCTAAGTGGTACTCAGGATATCACTCAAGAAATCACTCAGGATATCCCTCAAGTAATTAAGGAACAAAAGAAGAAAAGGCACACTAGCCTGGGAACTTCCTCTCTGCCCAGAACATTGGAGGCTATACACCACACCCCCTCAACAGTATTTATAGGAACTCAAACACTGAGATCCTGCTCTGTTCCAGTAACAAGAAGCCGAAAACACCAGCCTGAAGATGACGAGTGAGACCTCGTCGAAACGTCGCCTAGACACCCCAACTTTTACACGGGAAGACACCCGAGGACACCAAAACCTGCATTCCTGTACCCGTGAAAATCTACGAAAGCATATATATATATACATACACCTACATACCTTAGAATTCCTATAATGGGACTGGGAAGGGCAGGAGGGCAAATGGCCCGAGTTCCCCCCTCTGCCCGGGATGGCTTGCCTCCATCAGCTGCTTTGCGCCAACTTGGGCTGTTTGCCCCTCTAGCCCAAAACTGCCCACCCAAGCCGGTGGCTCTCTGGGGTTGCCTCAGGCTGCCTTTCGCACCCGCCCCCACTGGTCTCTTTCAGCTGAAGAGGGGCACTCTGCGCTTCCCAACAAGTCTTCTGCTAAATATTCTGTATTTATTCCCAATATTCTATCTGGGATTGTGGGGGGTTGGGCCTGATGACCTCTGGAGGTCCCTTCCAACTCTGCTTGGAAGCAGAATAAAGGTAAAGGGAGCTACAGGTGCATTGTGGCAGGCTAGCTGAGCACTGCCCTTTGCTCCCCTGGCAAAAGGGGGTGGTGTGGGGCGTCACAGGGAGCTCTGGGGTGGGGTTAAAAGCCCCTTGTGTCCCCCCTCCCCCTCTGTTTCTCTGAGCAAACAGATGTTGGTGGAAGAGGTCAAGGATGAGCCTTTCCCAACGGTTGCCTTCCAGCTGTTTGGAAGTACACCTCCCATCAGCCTCAGCAAGCCCTGGTTGGGGCTGCTGGGAGTTGTAGTTCCTAAACAGCTGGCAGGCACCAGATCTGCATTTCCGATGAGTTGCTGGGAAGAAGGGCAGGCGGTGTTTGTCGCCCCCCCAGGCCAGGAATGTTGTGTGAACAGGAAACGGGAACCTCAAGGAGGCCCTGTTGCCTAGCAACCGGCCACAAGGTCTGCAAGCTCCAAGGGGAGGCAGCCCGACTCTGGGATGGAATTACTGTTCCCGAGTAGCAATTCCTCCTTCTCAGCACAATGCAAAGCCTTGTCCTCCTCTCCTTGCAGCCGGGGAGCCAGATGAGTTCCTTCAGGACAGAAAAGGATCCCACAGGAGGAGATGGCCTCTGACCGGATTATTATTATTATTATTATTATTATTATTATTATTATTATTATTATTATTTATACCCCGCCCATCTGGCTGAGTTTCCCCCAATCGAGTGGTAAAAACGATACAGCACTAAATATTAAAAACTTCCCTAAACAGGGCTGCCTTCAGGTGTCTTTTAAAGTTAAGATAGCTGCTTATTTCCTTCACATCTGAAGGGAGGGCGTTCCACAGGGCGGGCGCCACTACTGAGAAGGCCCTTTGTCTGACTAACTGAAACATGCTAATAATAATAATAATAATTAATAATAATTTTTATTAAAACAATTCTTTATTGCAAAATAGCATTTTATGCTGTTTTTTGTTGCATCAATTAAGTGTTTTAAATTTGTTGTTAGCCACCCTGAGCCTGGTTTTCTGAACCGGGAAGGGCGGGGTATTAAAAAAAAGTATTATTATTTATTATTACTCCAGAGGAAGCTGACAGCAGCGAAGGCAGATGTCGGGGAGGGCAGTGATCTTCCTCAGCCTCCTGGAAGCATCATCTGCAGGTGTCGGTCGCATTACACTTTGCTGCCCTGTTATTCTGCCCGCTCTCAGGCCGGGCGATCAGGTTGCTCCATGAGTGTCGCCTGCCAGGAACTTTATCTCATCTCTTATCTGTCCCTGCAGAGCTGGAGCCTCACGATGACCAGGTCCAGAGTTTGGCTTGGAAACCCGATGGCTGTCTGCTGGGCACGTCCTGCAAGGTGCGTAGTAGACCAGGTGCTGGGGCTCAAGGGGCCGGTGTGTGTGAAGCTGCCCTTCAGGTCAGCAGGTGGTGGTCAAGTGATCCTCCTTGGGCTCCAGCCGCTGCGCCATGACCCACTTTGCTCCTGCTGCGATGCCAGCCATGTTGCTGCTGCTTCTGTGGCCGGAAGGAGCAGCTGGAAGAAATAAGTGGAGCCACAAAAGGGACTCTGCTGCATCCACAGATCTCTGGGGTGTTCTGCCCCCTCTTTGCTCCTGCCCTATAGAGTGTGGCACAGTGGGAGAGCCCACTCAGCCATGCAGCTCCCTGGGTGTAAATGTAAAGGGACCCCTGACCATTAGGTCCAGTCGTGGCCGACTCTGGGGTTGCAGCACTCATCTCGCTTTGTTAGCCAAGGGAGCCGGCGTACAGCTTCCGGGTCATGTGGCCAGCATGACTAAGCCGCTCCTGGCGAACCAGAGCAGTGCATGGAAATGCCGTTTACCTTCCCGCCGGAGTGGTACCTATTTATCTACTTGCACTTTGATGTGCTTTCGAACTGCTAGGTTGGCAGGAGCAGGGACTGAGCAACGGGATCTCACCCCGTCGCGGGGATTCGAACCACCGACCTTCTGATCAGCAAGTCCTAGGCTCTGTGGTTTAGCCCACAGCACCACCCGCATGCCACCAGTGGTTTAACCCACAGTGCCACCCACAGCGCCACCAGTGGGAGAGCCCACTCAGCCATGCAGCTCCCTGGGTGACTCTGGGCCAAATCACCGTCTCTCAGCTGAGCCTACCTCACAGGGCTGTTGTGAGGATGACCCGGGGAGGGCTATAAATTTAGTAAATAAACAAGTAGCATCATGTCACTTTAGGCAACCACGGCTCCCCCCCCCCAAGAATCCTGGGAACTCTAGTTTTTTAAAGGATCTGAGAGTTGTTAGGAAACTCCTGTTCCTCTCACAGAGCTACAGTTCCCAGAGTTGCGTGGGAAGAGAGATTGGTTGTTAAATCCATCTGAGAATCATAGGTCTGCGAGGGGAACAGGGGTCTCCTAACAACTATCATCACCCTTTGAAGACTACTGTTCCCAGAATTCTTAGGGGGAAGCCAGAACTGCTTAAGGTGATACCGCTTTAAATGGCCTACACCACAAGTGACCACTGGGTGGCACAACACACTCACATAATGCGCCTCCCAAGGACTCATGCTTGGTGCAAAAAGGCGCATTGAAAAGCCTGTGGCTGCAATCTGGCCTCTGGCTTCTCTCAGCTTGGAAACAAAACGAAGAGCCCCTCCTCAAATGTCTTTATTTCATAAAATCTATGCGGCGCTTGATTGTAAAACAAAACAAACCCAAAGCGGTTTGCAAAGAGATGAAATGATGAAATCGAGAAAAATCCGCAGCTGTACTTTAGAACATACGAAAAGTTAAAAAGACGAAAGCGGATTAAAATTCGCCTCAACTTTCTGAGCATCCAGCATTGCAGAGGGTGGGGCTGTTCCGTGATCTGGGTCGGCTTGCAGACCCTCCTGTTTTCAGCAGGCACCGAAAAGAGTACAGTGAAGGCCTGGGCTTGGTATCGATAGGCAGGGAGTTCCAAAGTGTAGGTGCTGCCACATGGAACGACTCGGTTCTTACAAAGGTGGCACCTGTAGCGGACCCATGCCCATTCCACCACCTGGAGGAGACGCATGTGGAGTAAGGGAATATTGTAGATAAACTGGTCCCAAGTTGTTAAAGGCTTTATCTACTAATAGTAACCTGCATGAACCACTGCAGCAAGTGTTGTGGTATCTGCTAGCATAGAAACCATTGCCTAGGAAGCTCTGCAACCTTTTCCAGGTGTGTTTAGGAATGCCTAACCAGAATCAATCTTGCAGGTGAGCAAAGGGACCATGTGTAGTTTCACTTAAGGTTCTGGTTATTCTGGCTTTTTGGGGGTTTTGCCTCTGTAGACCGGCAAGCATCGAGGGCTGGGCACTGAAGCAAACCAGAATTAAGCCAGAGAATGTGTTTCAGAGCATTCATGCAAGCAGAGATTCCTAAGTCAGCTTCAAACTATGGTTTCACATTCTGGTCTGCTGGTAGTCAGCTGACCAGAGTTGATTAGGGTTGCCATATTCCTGACACCTGCAAAATTTTTTGGAAACAAACCCGAATTGTCCAGCTTTTTAGGAGAAACCTAACCCCCCAAAAGTGATTTTAAGCTTTTTGAGCTGTTTCTGCTGCTTTTTCCATCACATTGCCATACATCCAGGTTTTCCCTGACATTTTGTCAATTCAACAAAATCCCCCCATGCCATTTTTGCACCCCAAACCAGGTCATGTCAGGAATTTTCCTAACGTATGGCAAGCCTATAGCTGGTGGCCGTTGTGTGTTTGGACAAACAAACCAGAGTTTGTTGAGCTTAACAAACCATGGCTTAGCAAAGTGTGCGAACCAGGCTACTGTTGATTATACCTTTTATTTATGCTTTGGCTGGTACTCCCTGTACCAGGTCGGGGTGCCAGGAGGTCACTGGATCATGGCTAAGTTCTGCCTTCCTCTCCATGCTCTCTTGCAAGGATACTGTGGACGCTTAAGCATTATAGTTCTACATATAGCGCCTGAGTAAATTGAAAATGGGCTGCTGCGTTTGTGGCAAACACCAAGTCCCTCATGACCTCCCTTTCTTTCTCTGTCCTCAGGATAAAAAGCTGCGGATCTTTGACCCACGTGCCAAACCTACGGCTTGCCAGGTATCTGGGCCTCTTTGGTTTGGGGGCAGGGTGGGGTTGGGGAGAGGGCACTGCCAAGGCTAGGTTTTGCAGAGACACCCTGTCTAAAGCTGGTTGCTCTTCCTCCAGAGCAACTTCCTTGGGTGCCAGGACCCCAGGATTCCTGCCCCTCTTAACAGCTCACAGTGTCAACTTGAGAAAATGCCAGGCGGCTGGTCTGTTATCTGGCGTTGGGCTAGTGAGAGCCACAGTGGCGGTGTGGCTAGCCCAGCCTTGGCCAACCAGGTGCCCTCCAGATATTTTGGACCCCAGCTCCATCGGCATTGTATCATGTGTGGAGGCACCCGCACTGAGCCCTCAAATGCCCCTTATTGCTTTGACAAAGCTCCGGGAGGGGAGTCCTTGATGCCCCGCAAACTGTGGAACTCACTACACAAATTCATGGATCCTCTCTTTCCATTGGAGGGGCCCTAATTTCACAGGCGTGGGACCTGGCAAGGCTGGTGCCAGGCCAGCCACGGGAAGGGCTGGTGTTCCTTGTGGCTGCCAGCCTGGGCAGGTTCCTCAGAGTCAAGTGGCAAAACATTTCCTCTCCTGTACCATGTCCACCTCCAGTTGGAGGGGCCGGAGTCCATGTCTGGATGCCCACGTCGAAAACAAAACACATTTAATTGTTTTAGTTCATGCAGGAAAGCAGCGTCTTAGCAAGAGGGGCTTGGCCTGTGCCCTGCCCTGCTGTTCTTCTGCACTCAGCAAACTTTTCTTTTCAAAACAATCTGCTGCCCTTTGCGGCTCCTGGTCATCCTGAAAGGGGCTGTCTTGGTGCAGACTTTGTCCTCCGCCTGATTTTCCCGTCCATCTCAATGGGTCCTCTTGGCTTGCCTTGTGCTGGCAGCTGCTGCTGGTGTTTTGTTTCTGTGCCCCCTTCTCCTCTGACCGTGCCACCCCCCGCACCTTGGGGGGCTGCCCCCAGAGCAAGCCATGTCTGCTCTGCTCTGCATCTCTCTTACCTGGCGTGGCTCCTGGGAAGATGGAGGAGAAGGAGGAGGAAAAGGAAGAGCTCCCCTTTTCCCACCCCTTCCCCACCGCGTGGGAGCCAGCTGTGCGCACCTCTCATGCTCCAGATCCAGCTGTGGGATTGTTTGGGGGGGGGTGGGAGGCTCGGGGGGCGTTCATTCTCCCTCTCCCAACCCCCCACTTCCCTCCCGCAGAGGTCACCCCGGGGGTACCTGGCTCCCACCCTCGGCAGCCAAGTGTCCTTCCCGCTTGGGGGGACGTCCTCAGCCTTCCCTCTTCCCAAGAAGGCCGTGGGAAGCTCTGGAAGGGAGCTGGCCTAGGTTTTGGGAAGGCCTATTTATAGCAGCGTGCGGCCGGCGCTCTCAGGCTCCTGCTCCCCAGCGGAGCAGGGGGGGCGGCCTCAGGGCTTCCGCTTCTCTTCTCACCCTCCCCACCCCCTCTGAATCGCTGCTCCTCCGTCCCGAAATGAGGAAGCCGCGGGGAGGCTGAGCAGGGAGAAGGATGGGGGCCCAAGGCAGGGGTCCCTGCAGGAGCTCCGGCTCCCCGTTCCAGGGTGCCCCAACAGCAATGCTTGTGCAGCTGCTGGCAGCAAGGATTGGGGCCTTTGTATTGCATCTCTGCTGGGATGGCCCCACTCTGCAGAAACGGGCGGTTGTGGAAGTGGCACCTGTGGGGCTGCAGAGCCCACTGTTGACTTTGGGGGGGGGAGCCAGTCCTGGAAGAGCCACAGAGAGCAGCAGGGGCCCAGCCTTTGTTTCTGGGGCCCTCAGGAGCCCAGTGGGGCCCCTGGCCCAGCTGTGGAAGGAGAGAAACTGGTCCCTGTTCCTCTGCCCTGTGAGTCTTGCACTTGGCCATCTGGGCTGCCCGTGGGGTTCAAGAAGCTGTGTTGTGTGTTTGTGTGTGTGTGTGTGAGAGAGAGAGAGAGAGAGAAAGAGAGAGAAAGAGAGAGAGAGAGAGAGAGAGAGAGAGAGAGAGAGAAGGTGACGCACACTCTGAGCTGTTACTTGTGGAGGTGGAGGAATCTGTGTCTGGAAGGAGGCGGAGGAAGTGAGCAAAAGTCTGGGAAGGAGATTCTGGCACAAGGTCTTGCTTATAGGGCAGCTTTTGAAGTTCTCCGGGAGGCTGTGACCCAGAGCTGCAGGCTGCGGCTTTGGTGTGTTTGTGTGTGTAAGGCAATTGTTCCCCCCTCTTGCCAATGCTGATGTGGCTGAATGCTCCCTCCCTAGACTTTGCCTTTGAACGGCTGCACCCTCTTCCTTCTCTTCCAGCTCTCGGGCAGTTTCCTTGGAAATCTGAAGGGGGCTGGGGGGCGTTATTTGGCCTCAGGCGCCAGGGCTTCCGGCTGCTGAGATGTGTGAACTGGGTTTTGCAGGGATTTCGCTCTGCCTGGTGCAACCCAGACATTTGCTGAACCATTACTCCCAGTAACCCTATCAACTCGCAACTGTTACGGAAATTACGGGGCTGGGGGCACATCTTTAAAGTTGTTAAATGTTACAAATATTATGCCTAAATGTATCCTTTCGACGACAGCTCAGGGAAGTTTCCTAGCCTTAACAATCATATAAATTCCGTAACACCATGTTGAGGGGAACTGCCAGATGGAGCCCCACAACATCTGCATCTGGAGCTCTTGTGCCAAGGCCAGTTCCACTCTGGTCTGGATACCACTCTGGCACCTAGAAGGGCCTGAACATGCAACATGTGCCAACCCCCCAGTCTTGGTTTCCCGCATGCTCAGCGTTCTTGCTGGGCTATGGTTTCCTGGGCATGCAAAGAAATGAGTTGAGGGCTCAAGTAGACCCAGAGGCCTCCCTTGTGTGACCCTCCATGGGCAGAAACTTTTCTTTTGGATAGGGTTGTTGTTCTTTTAAATCACATGATCAGGAGACCGTACGGTCACCCTGACTGTATTCATTCCAGCCCAATGGCACAGTTCTATAAATTACAATACAGCCAAACTCCGAAAACCCAGAAGTGAATGTTTCTGTTTTTGAATGTGCCTCGGAAGTCGAATGGCTTCTGAGGTGCGTCTCTCCATTTTCTCCATTGAAATTGCCGCCCGTCCATTGCGCCCCGGTTGTTGAATGTTTCGGAAGTCGAACGGTCTTCCGGAATGGATTACTTCTGACAACCAAGGTTCCGCTGTACAAGAACCAGTAGATATGTTAAGAACCATCCATGATATCAAAGTTCTCTGGCTGACGAGGCGGGTTCTTGAAGGTGTTGCAAAAAAGGACATGTGAAAATAGAGAGTTTGAAATCCAATCTCATCAGAGAGTTCTTTCCATCTGTTGGGTGAAATAAATAAGGCTATACCATTCTTATCACTTATTATGCATTTCTTAATTTCATATTACATTTAATTATCTTTAACTACCGTATTTTTCGCCCTATAGGACGCACTTTCCCCCCTCCAAAAATGAAGGGGAAATGTGTGTGCGTCCTATGGGGCGAATGCAGGCTTTCGCTGAAGCCTGGAGAGCGAGAGGGGTTGATGCGCACCGACCCCTCTCACTCTCCAGGCTTCAGGAAGCTCTCCGCAAGCCGTGGGAGCCCTGGGGAGCTCCTTAGGCTTGCGGATAGCGGGGGTAATTTTTTTCCTTTATCCCCCCCCAAAAAACTAGGTGTGCCCTATGGGCCGGTGCGCCCTATAGGGCGAAAAATACGGTAATAATTCTCCTCATTGTCTTTTTTACAATATTTCAAATAATTTGCCTTACAAAACTTCTTGCAAGCCTACTAGCGTAATCTGTTCATCACAATTACTTTTCATCACAATTTACTTATCCGTAAATTTACTCCAGTCTTTCTTCTGAGAATCTCTGGTCCCGCAGGTTTCGAATTCTTCCTGTTAGTTTATCTAATTCTGCATAGTCCATCATTTTCATCCTCCATTCTTCTTTCATCGGTAATTCTTCTTGCTTCCAATTTTGTGCCATGTATCAGTTGCTGTTTTATGGCATCTGGGTCTCTTGGGAAAAGCCTTTTTTAATGTCTGTGCTGATCTCCGACTCGAAGTCTCGCTGCCGAACCGATGAATGAAAAGTGGCCAAACCTGCCCAAAGGAAGGCGCCTCTTCTGCCCCCCCACCCCCCAGAATAACTTCTGCCCTCTGGACTGGGGTGCATGGATTGCAGCAGGACTGCAAAAAAAAAAAATGCCTTCTGAGGCCAAGGGCTGATTTTGGGGGGGGTGTCTTTCCCTCCAACCTGAACATGGGGCTGGGAGCAGTGGGGCGTGAGACTCTGGAGCTGGAGCTGGGGGTGGGGTGTCCCCCTTGCTCCCGAGGTCATTTAAAGCAGTTAAAGGTAAAGGGGCCCCTGACTGTTAGGTCCAGTCGCAGACAACTCTGGGGTTGCGGTGCTGATCTCACTTTATTGGCTGAGGGAGTCGGTGTACAGCTTCCGGGTCATGTGGCCAGCATGACTAAGCCGCTTCTGGCGAACCAGAGCAGCGCATGGAAATGCCGTTTACGTTCCCGCTGGAGTGGTACCTATTTATCTACTTGCACTTTGACCTGCTTTTGAACTGCTAGCTTGGCAGGAGCAGGGACTGAGCAACGAGAGCTCACCCCGTCATGGGGATTCGAACCGCCAACCTTCTGATCAGCAAGTCCTAGGCTCTGTGGTTTAACCCACAGCACCATAAAACCACAAAGAACAAAACCAGCATCATGACCAACACTTTGGAGGTTTTTAAACAGAGGTTGTCAGGGATTCCTGCATAGCAGCGGGTTGGACTTGGGGTTCCCTTCCAACCTTGTGATTCTGAGATTGGATTCCATGATGTTTTCACCCTTTGGGGTCTCTTTGCCCCACTTTCCCCCCTTAGCTTAGCTGCAGCGGTTCTCCACTGGTGGGTCCCCAGATGTTGTTGGACTACAACTCCCATCACCCCTGAGCTCTGGCCTTGCTAGCCAGGAGTGATGGGAGTTGTAGTTCAACAACATCTGGGGACCCACAGTTTGAGAAAGGCTGGCTTAGAGGGACCCTGCGTCATCCTCTCTCAGCTGTTCTCCTGTTTTTAAGCCCGGGGGCCTTCTCTCGTTCGTTTCTTCTCTGTGCATGCTCCCATCGCTTCACACAGGCCCAAGGGACCCGTGCCAAACCCGCAGCTGAGAGAGAGGGAGATGGGGCAGAGACAGCGGGTGGGAGTCAGTTTTCCAGGCGAGGCACCTGTGAAATGGGCAGTTTCTTCTCCCAGCCCGGCTCTTGACGGCCTTTCGCCCTCCTTCCTTTCAGAGCGTCCTGGCGCACGCGAACGGCAAGGACTCACGGCTGATCTGGGTGGACGCTGAAGGCTGCCTCCTGTCCGTCGGATTCAACCTGGTACGGTACCTGCCTTCATCCCCTTTATAATAGAGCCGAAGAGTTGGAAGGGGTCCCGGGGGTCATCTAGTCCAACCCCTTGCAGTGAAGGAATCTTTGGCCCAAGGTGGGGCTCAAACCCGCGACTCTGAGATTTCGGTGCATCTCGGGGCCCCTTTGAGCCTCCTTACTTGATCAGCAATGCATTGGCAACCCAAAGAATTGATATTTTTAATGTATTTTTAATCTTTCTTGGAAGCTGCCCAGAGTGGCTGGGGAAACAAATAATAAATTTTGTTGTTGTTGTTGTTTTGTTATTATTATTATTAAAACACAGAACATAGCTCTTTTGATATTTTGATTTTTGATCAAAAGCATTTAACGGCTGATCCCCCCACACCAATATTTTTCATTGCTGATTTCCCTTTATTTTTCCATGGGTAATTTTCAGCTTCGTGTTTCCGGGCTTAGCTTTCCATCATTCCCCCCACTAGAGTTTCAATATTTTTTTGGAAGCCGCCCAGAGTGGCTGGGGAAACCCAGCCAGATGGGTGGGGTATAAATAATATTATTATTATTATTATTATTATTATTATTATTATTATTATTATTATTATTATTATCTCTTGCTCTACCAACTGAGCTCTCCCACCTTTAGGAAATCACGAAGAGGAAAATTAGTGCTGGCCTATGAGCTGAGGTGGGAGAAAATACTTTTTGGCTTTGGAGCAGACAGGAACTGAGATGCGTGCTCTACCTGGCGGTTCTGGCGCAGAGCTGACACACAGGGCCTGAGGACTAGCCTCTTGGTCAGCACAGCCAATTGAAATGAAGCCAAAGGCCAACCTCCCCAAACTTGGTACCCTCCAGATGTTTCAGTCTACAGGGCGGTGCTGGCCGGGCGTTGTGGGCCAGAACATCTGCAGGGAACCAACCCCTGGGTGGAGGAGCTGCCTCTTTCTTGTTAGCTTTCATAGAACTGTAAAGGGACCCAAGGGTCATCCAGCCTGACCCCCTGCAATGCAGGAATCGCCACTTAGCAAGGAGCCAATTGGGGAGGTTTTGGTTGACAGAGACCATCATCCTGCTTGTTTTCCAGGTGCGGGAGCGCGAAGTCAGGCTTTGGGACACACGGAGATTCGACACCTCTCTGGCCTCCATCACCCTAGATGCATCTCCCAGGTAAGACCAGTGAGGCAGAGGGGGAAGGCGGGGGGCTGGGAATGGGCGTGGCCTTTGGGGTGCTGTTCGGCTGGAGTTGCCACTGTGGGGGTGAGGGGGGTTGTTGTTTAGCCTTGGAGGTAGAACAGGGGTGCGCTTAAGCCAGTGGTAACCCTAAGTGTCAATATGACCCCTCCAGGGAGGAAGTGGGGTGACCTGGGGATGACAAGAGGCAAGGGATTGGGGGGGGGCACACTGGCAGCGCAAATACCGTATTTTTCACTCTATAAGATGCACCCGACCACAAGACACACCTAGTTTCAGCGAAAGCTGCGCAGCCTGCATTCGCTCCATAAGACGCACACACATTTCCCCTTACTTTTTAGGAGGGAAAAAGTGTGTCTTATGGAGTGAAAAATACGGTAAATGCTCATCAGATTTCCAATAGCTGGTGCCCTTCAATCCACCCATTTTGTTGAACTCATCAAACTAAATCGTCTCAACATGATTTGGAATAAACGTGCAACCGGCTGTTACCGTTCCGAATTTGATTCTGCTGCTATCTTCCTTTGTGGGTTGTGCAAACCGCCGTTCTGAATAAGGCTTTTTATGGGGCAGAGGAGCCAAGGGGGCGGTGGCCCAAAAGAATTTGGGAACCTCTGGCTTTAACCCGTCAGAGCTTTCTAGGCTTTGAATGCAACAACCCATGGGACTCTTTGCGGTTGCTTTGTCCCTGCATGTTGGGCGAATGCATCTGTTGGCTGCCTGGAAGGCAGAAGGTGAGGACCTTTTCCTGGGATAGAAGGGGGCCAACCCCGCAGGTCTCTCCAGTTTCAGCACTTGCCACTGACCCCAGGCCAGGCCAGGCGTGTTTCCTTCAGATATGAAACGCATGAGGCTGGCTACTCCAGAGAAGGGCCTTTCCAGTGTTGGCACCCCCAGGGATGTCTGGCTAGCACCTGCACAATGACCTCTTTTAGGTGCCAGATGAAGGCATTTTTCGTCAGAATTTCCCCCCACTGCTTTTTGCGTTTGTTGTACTGATGCCCTCCTCTGCTTGTGGGCTTTATTCTGTGCAAGAGTTTAGTTTCCTAGAGTATTTTATGGCTTTCGATCTTTTACTTGCAAACCACCCACAGGACATTTGCCATTAGGTGGTGTATAAATATTGGGAAAGAACGAACAAACAAACGAATGAATGAATGAATGAATGAGTGCTGTCTCTGCATGATGCCCGGCAGGAAGTCAGGAGGTGGGGTGTCTCCCCCTCCCCACTTTGAATAACGCTCCGGCCTTCCGCGATCTTTCCACGCGTCTCTGAGGTGGCTGGTCGCCTGCGGAGAGTCAGAATCGCCTCCGGCCTCTTTTCTCCCACTCTCTCTGGGCAAATGAGTCAGTCCATGTGGACTTGCAGCTTCTTGGGGGTGCTGCAGGATGCCTCCTTTGGCGAGAGAGGCAGAGAGAGCCCCCCCTCCGCACAGACCCCCCCTTCCTGGCTGCAGCAGGGCCTGCGAGGATCTTGCCAAGGTGGGCGGCTGCTCTTCCTTTCTTCCTCCTCGCAAGCAGCCCCGAGCGAGGGAGTAAATTGATTCCAGGCGGCTGGCTTGTTTTGGCTGGGGGACTCTATCTGCACCGCCGCCGCTGGGGGAGGAATGTGGTTGGCGGCTGCTGTGAGCCTCTCTTATCGGCCTGCCTTGCTGCATCGGGTGACCCCCGCGTATCATTGGGACCCAGCCTGATAAGGAGGGGAACGGGAGAGGATCTGAGGGACTTGGGGGGGGGGGGGTGACGAGGAGCCCTTTTGCTCCTGCGCTGCTTTCTGCCTCCTCTGCGCAAGGGGGGCTTTTCCTGAGCAAGCAACACGATCCAGCAGGCGTATTGTTCCACGTCCAGATTCCATTCCTTCAAGCTCTTGGAAACGAGATGAGTCGCTCAGAGGGCTTTGGGCTGCTTAGTTGGACTTGTGATATGCAAAATATGGATCAACACACACACACACACACACACACACACACACTTTCTGTGTGAGCAGAAGCGAGCCCCTAAGGGGGGGGAAACCAATTTGCCCCGTTTCTGGGCAACCACAGGCCCTGGATTAGCTGCTGCTACTGTTCCTGCAGTCCTGGGGCATAGGAAGGGCAGTGTGGGGGGTGGGGGTTGCCCCGGGTGTCACCCTCGAGGGGGTGACAAAATGGTACACCGCGGGGGGCGGCACTTAACCCGGGTCCTGGCCTGCAGCTTGCCTGAGTCTCCACCCCCTTCGTTCTGCCTGGACACTGAGGTCCAGCTCCAAGGGCCTTCTGGTAGTTCCCTCCCTGCGAGAAGCCAAGTTACAGGGAACCAGGCAGAGGGCTTTCTCTGTGGTGGCTCCCGCCCTGTGGAACACCCTCCCACCAGATGTCAAGGCAATAAACAACTACCTAACAGTTAGAAGACATCTGAAGGCAGCCCTGTTCAGGGAAGTTTTTAATGTGTGACACTTTAATTTATTTTTAATTTTTGTTGGAAGCTGCCTAGAGTGGCTGGGGAAACCCAGCCAGATGGGCGGGGTACAAATAATAAGTTGTTGTTGTTTTTAGTCTCTCCTGAGAGTGATGTGGTGGCTCAGGGCCCAGCGCTGCCCAAAATGGCAGCGTGGGGCTTGCGTCCGCCAGGCGGACTATGTGGGCCGTTCGCTGCGTGCCCCCCTGGGTGGCTCACCCCAAACCTGCCTTCCCGGGTGCCAGAGCAGCTAGCAGCCTGCCTGCAGTGCTGGAAGGTGGGCTGAGCTCTGCTGTCTCCCCGGGCAAATTACTGGGGTGCCCCTTCCCTCCCAGCCTGGAGCTCCTTGTGCCCAGGAAGGGCCTCCTTTGCCCTCCTCCTGCTGTGCTGGGGCGGCGGAAGAAAAGAAAGTAAGATGTGACATGATGGATTGTTGTGAAATTATTCGTGACATGGAGAAAGTAGATGGAGAACGATTTTTCTCCTAACTCTGGAAGTCGTGGATATTTGAAGAAGCTGAATGTGGGAAGATTCAGGGCAGGCGAAGGAAAGTCCTTCTTCACACAGGGCAGGGTTAAACTGTGGAACTCAAACACGCCCCCCAGGAGGCAAGGATGTCACCAACTTGGATGGTTTTAGAACAGGCACAAGGCAAACTCGGCCCTCTAGCTCTTTTGGGACTACAATTCCAATCATTCCTAGCTAACAGGACCAGTGGTCGGGGATGATGGGAGTTGTAGTCCCAATACATCTGGAGGGCCGAGTTTGCCTTGTGCCTGTTGTAGAAGATGATTAGACCAATTCATGGAGGAGGAGGAGGAGGCTGAGGAGAAGGCTATTGATGGCTTGGCTTGGCTTCCAACAGTCGGAATCAGCAGTGCTTCTGAAGCCCAGTTTCTGGAAACTGCAGGAGTGGAGAAGAGGGATCTTGTGCTGGGATCCTGCTTGCAGCATCTGGTTAGTGCCTGTGAGAAGAGGATGCCAGACCAGATGGGCCCTGGGCCTGATCCAGTAGGGCTCTTACTAGGTTCTTACATGAGGCTTGGGGATGTGTGCAGAATGGTTGCCCTGGCTCTGAAGACAAATGCCTCTCTCTCTCTCTCTCTCTCTCTCTCTCTCTCTCTCTCTCCCTCTCCCTCGCCCCCCCCCCACTGGTTGCCAAGCCCTGTTCCAAAGCCCCCCTCCCATCCTCCGTCTTGCCAAGCACACCGCATGAATGGCCCTTGAGTCCTCTGGGGGGCTGTTTGCAGAGCAAACTGTGGGGCTGAAAGCCTTTCATTCTGTGCTTCTGTGCTCCGCGGCCGCCGGGGGTCAGCGAAACTGCTGAAGCAGCTGGTGTGGCGCAGGAGTGCGCAGTGTCCCGTCCCTCCATGCTCATCGGCCCGTGTGGGGCAGCAGCAGAGGCCTGTGTGGCGACCGGGACCTGGCCGAGGGGTCCAAGCGCAGGCGTGCTTTGTCCTCCAGACACACAGGAGCCTCTCTCGGGGCTGGGGGAGGCAGAGGGCAGGGGGCAGTCCTGGGCTGCATCACTGCTTCCCGGCAAGGGCGGGGGTCCGCTCTCATGATCTCATCTGAGATGGATTTTGAAAGCCTGGTGGGCAAGCAGAGAGCAGAGACCCCTGCCTCGTGGACCGAAGCAAACAGGGAGCCAGTTTCCCTTCTTCTTGGTTAATTAGTAGCAGATGCTGGGGGAGGGGGGCTGGCTGTGGTTGCAAGAGGGGCCAAGGGCAGGTGGGGAGGCTGCTCATGAAGGGACACGTGTGTGTGTGTGTGTGTGTGTGTGTGTGTGTGTGTGTGTTGCAGCCCACAGCTGGTGCAAACGGCCAAGTTGTGCAAGAAGGGCTGAGCCATTCGCTTTGGGGAGCGTCCTTCCCCAGCGGTGCTTTGCTGGCCCCCCTCCTCCTGGCACGCCCTGGACTCTGGAGCTGCCTCAGCACACGGAGGGGACTGTTTGCAAGGAATGGGTTGGAGCGGGGTTGAGAGGAAGGAGGGCTGTGATAGGAATTTTGAGGTCTTAGATATATGTTAAATGTTCATAAGTGTACCAACCAAGCATGTACATAGATCAGCACAGGAAGACCAACCTGGAACCATTTTGATTCCCAAACTAACCTCAATTACTTCTCTGTAAGGTCAGAGTGGGAAACCTCCCCATTGTCTCTTGCCTCACAAATCCTGTCTTAAGGGCACATTTAAGATATGAATAGGGTGTAAGCCTGTCCTGGCTCAGGAACTAAGTATTTATCATAACAAAAGACTGGCCAGGCTCCCCAGGCAATCCAATCAAGTGACCATTAAACAGGTAACCTGGCAGACAGGAGGTAAACAAAGCACTCAGATTTCTGCTGTAGACCTCCCCTTCTGTGATGTATGTATGATGTTTCTGGGGTGGTGGTCTTGATGTACAGGGTGGCAGTTTCAAAAGTCTGTATAAGGGCTTGCACACCATTGTTCTGGGTTCCTCCTCTCTCCTGCGTGGGGTGAGGGGAGCACCCTCTTGCAACAGATCAATAAAGATCAGGCTTACTAGCTGCTTTGCTTCTCAATATTCTCTGGTTGGCCTCTGTTGTTTTCTCCTACTGAGAGGGAACCTATATAAGGACTCTATATGGGCTCTTGGATACCCCATAAGGGAAAGAGGACAGATTTTTGTTTACAGCAGGGCACAGCACTGGTCTGGCCTTGACTCTTCCTAGAGCTGGAAGGGACCCCAACCCTCGGAAATGCAGGAATGGCAACCAGAGAATCCCTGTCGGCTGGCTCCCCAACCTCTGTTGAAAAGCCTCCTGTTATCATCTGAAATGGCACGAAGGAGAGACCATCATCTCCCGTGGAAGTCCAGTCCGCTGTCCAACAGCTCTTTCCATCAGAAAGTTTTTTTTTCTTCTTTTTTTAGATTTGGTCATGTTTATTTTAGGTGGATGAATATTAAGTGAGGAAAGATTTACATGAGATTTCTCCACACCCAGATTTTCTCAGTAGACCCCTACCTGAACAAAATAATTTAAAACTTAAAAGAAAACATTTTTCTGAAGTGCATTGCAGCAGCAGCTATTTCTTTTCCCACTCTTCTCTTTCAAAAATGGCTCAAGATCCTGTTTGTCCTCTTCATATTTTACCCACTGTTCTTTCGGAAGTATTTGTTGCCTCATGGACAAGTCCAACGCTCTCTTGATGCGAAATAATCTCTCATTGTGTGCATCTTCAGGAAGTCTCCTTATCGCTTCTTTCACATTTTCATACATTGTATCATCTGGCATAAGTCCCAGTGCCCTCGCCGCCATCTTGACAACCTCTGAGGAAATGCACACGGGCACAGGCGTTTGGGAAAAGCCAACATTCCTAGAGTCCGATTGCCTGGACGTTTCTGGGGCCCCTTCGGGTCTTTCTAAGGGGTTAGAGCCTTCTAGGGTAGCATTCTGTACTTCCCTGGCTAAGGAGTTGATGTTCTCTGAGATAGCATTCTGTATCTCTCTTGCTCGTGCTAAGGGGCTAATGTTTTCTGAGGTAGCACCCTGTATCTCCCTGGCTCTTGGTAGGGAGCTAAAGTTTTCCGAGGTAGCATTTTGCATCTCTCTGGCTCGTTGCCTGGTCATTCTTTGATTCCCCCCCCCCCCCCGTGCCCCTTGTTCCTCTGTCTCTTCGCCGCTATCGTTATCTGGGTCATTGTTTGGGGCGGGTGGAGCATTTTGTCTATAGTAGAAGAGAATGAGCGCTTGTTCCACGGAGTCATCTATAGGGTGCCCTTCATAAGGGGGGGGGCAGAGGCGGCCTTCCATGATTTAAGATAGGCAGTTGGTAGGTCGTAGCTCCCTTTGTAACTTGGAGCAGTCCTCTGACTGTTTCAAAAGCGGCTAGGTACTCTAATTGACGGGGCTTTTCCTCCATCAAGTATTTCCTTAGATGTTTCAGGCGGTCTTCATTAAAAGAGCCTCCTGTTGGCCAATGTAACTCGGGTTTCGCAGAGGCAGTTCCGGCCGGCCAGGTTTCTCTACATAGATCTTCTAATTTCTGCCTCGATAGCAAGTTGTGCCCCGGAATAGACTTCCAATAAGAGATGACAAATTCAAGAGGGGGTCGGGGTCTCTCTGGGATTCAGATGGCTTTCTAGAAGCCTTCCTCCCGGAGCGAGCCCGCTCATGCTTGGAAGCTTGGGTACCCATTTTATTCACGCGTGTCTGGGTAAAGAGAAGGGAGAGGGGAGGTCGTTAGGGTTTATTGGGGTTTTGGGGAATTTTTCTTCAACAATTTCCTAACGGGGTTTTAGAGAGCTCTTCCTACCTATTTCCTATTTTCTTCCTTTCCTACTTTTCAATTTCCTGGGGTTCCCTTTCCACTCTGCCAAGTCCCGCCCAATCCTCCCTGGGCTATCCCTCCTGGCAACCTCCTACCTATCGTCACAATCTTAGGAAGAGGGGCCCTACTGAACGCCCGCGCCGTGCGGTGCCAGATCGGGTGATCCCTTGATAGAGTTCTCGAACGGAAAATCCCCCTTGCTTTCGGAAGTGGGCTCACGCACGATTCACGTGTTACGTGGCCCGACCGGTGCGGCTGGGATTAATTGATAGAAAGCCAGACCCCTTCCTGCCCCCTCCGTAACGGCGCTCGGGAAGTTCGGAAAAGAATTCCAGCCCCTTGCTCTCAACTGAGATGTCCGTTGCGGGGAGTCGGCTATCTTTTCAAGCCGGGTCTCTCCGTCTTATTTTCGGACCCCCAATTGGTGCGGCTGACTGGAGAGTTTGAGAGGAGAAAGAGATAGAGCTCAGAACCCCCCTTTTGGGTCGAGCGGTGGTCCACGTTCTCTCTCGCCAAACGGACCAAGAGGAGAAGGGTAAGAAGGATCAATAGAGAGGAGGGCAGAGAATTCAGTTGCCAGGAGATTCCAACCCCTTTCCACCAGTGCACTGGGTTTCTCTACTATACTCACGCGTCTTCAACGTTGATCCCGGGATCGATGAATATGCTGGCCGGATTCCCTTTGCTCCCCGGCTGAACCCTTGGGACGTTTGATTACCGCCCGGAAGATGGCCGGGGGTCCTAAGGATCTTCCCAGGCAAATGGCCCGGCGCTGGCTGAAGATTTTGGGGCCCCCGGTCAGCAACACGGGAGAACTGCCCGGCCCACGTTGGGCGCCAAATGTTACAGAAAAATTCCGGGTGCGGAGTTACCCTTGCCACCCGGCTCGTCGGACGAAGTCCGCGGGTCCTAGCGGAAGAAATGAGCTCAGCCGGAGACAGGAGCAATAAACGGAGATCCAAAGTTTATTGCGCAACAGGTTCAAAATGGAATTGAACCCCGAGAATGGGGCGACATAAACTTTTAAAAGTTCCCTCCAAGTCCCAGAATACAATGCAACAAACGTCATGAATACATTATAAGAAGGTTGGGTTTCACAGGTTACATCATGAATATATTACAGGAAGGTGGGATTACATGGATTAGCATTTTAGGAAGGGAGGGGGGAAATATGCAGAGTAAGAGATATGCACAGATAAACACAGATAAACGTTTCCTGAGTACAGGTGATGGCAAGACAATGGCACAGATATGCATCGTCTGCCACCTGGCATTGCCCGGAGGAAGGGTTTGGCAGAACGATCCGACAGGATTAGGGTCTTCCTGAGTACGTGACTTGCCGCTCTGGGGATTATGGAGGTAGGGGCAGCATCATGGAGTCCACAGGGAACCGAGTAGAATGACGTCAAGATGGAGAAAATCGGAGCTTTGGTTGATTTTATATTATTTTCCAAAGTTTCGGCACTTTGCCGGTCAAGTGTATATTGAATATCAAAAGCGGAAACAAAATGGGTACATTGTAACAAGACTTTGACAGTTTTACAAGGTCGCTGGTTTCGGTTCCATTGTTCTCGCAGCGGGGGGCTGTCAACAGCTTGTCAGGAGGTTAAATGAGGCGTGCAAGAGCTCCCTGAGCTAGCTCCTGCAGGAGAATGCACGGTCCTGATTGGCTGAGGCGTGGCCATTATAGTCAATGGAGAATACAGTTCGATACGGTCTACCCATGTTAGAAATAGGGCGAAAGGAAGGCTTAAGAAAGAAGGGCTTATTTCGCCCGTATATAGAAGGAAAGGATATTATTTTATAAGGCCAAGGGGTATAGTGTGGTGCTTGTGTGACAGTGTGGGGGCTGAGGAGTCACGGCAGAGTTGGGCGCTGTTGAGGTCATCGCCTCGGGCCCCTTATCAGGAGGAGGAGGGGTGAGGAAAGGTATCCCCTCCTCCTTCCGTATCACCCCTTTCAGATCACGTGCTCGCAACCCGCCTACCCACCCACCGCGCTCCCTGTGCTGTCACGTGATCATCAGAAATTTATTTCTGATGTTTGGTCAGAACCTCCTTTCCATCGGTTTGGGGTCCTCACCGCTGGAGCAGAGGGAAAACCAGCTCGCTCCATTCTCCATGTGACAGCCCTTTCAGGATGTGAAGGTGGCTCTCCTCTTCTCCCATTGTTCCTCACAAGGCTGGGCTCCCAGACCCTGGACCAGCTCGGTCACCCTCCATCTTGCCAATGTGCAGAGTGCTGTGCTGCGTTCCTCGGGGAGAGTGGATGGTAGGAGAAGGGGGACAGTGTGGTGGGGTTTGGCAGTGGGGAAGGGCCTTGGTAATAGCCAGAACGGAACAGCCACATTTATAAACTTCCAGTGAAGGGGCTTGGAGACTTTGGGCTCACCTGGAAATCTAAAATTTCTGGGGGGTTTCCAGTGTGTGCATGGATGGGAATTTTGTGGGTGGGGGAATTGAAACACTTCATTCCGAATATTTACTTCCCGCCTTTGTGCTTTTATTGAGCCAGGCTGGCTATCACAAACCCAGCTGCAATCCAGACAGACTTCTCTTAGCAACGCTGCCTTGGCTGCCTCTAGCCTTGTTGCAGCATTCTGAGTCCCCTTGGCCAATATTGCTCTGAACCGTTGCTTTTAAAAATACTTGGCTTGTTCTTAAAAACAAGAGGTTTCCGCATTTCTTCTCAAACTGCATTGCTTCCCCCATTCTCAATTCCATTTTTTTTTTGTAGTTTACCCCCAGCCCAAACAAAAAAAAATAACCATGATGTTGGTGTCCTATTTGCGGTCTCCGTGGGGAAGAAAACCCTCTTTGATGGGAGAGTGTGTGGAGGTTCATATCTCGATGGCTCCCGCCTGCAGATGCAAAGAAAATGGAGAAAATCAGTGCATCAGGGGGATAGATTACAACTGGTCCCTGTCCTGTATTTGAAGGAGGGACTCAGAGAGGAGTTTTCCCCAGGCCTACCTAGAGATGAGAGAGATTCTCCATGAGACCCCACAGCCCTTCCCTGAGTCCTTCCGGAGCTGTCACACTACAACTCCCACCAGGCTGTTATTTGGGGCTGGTGGGACTTGCAGCCCACAATGCCTGAGGAGCCAGCCTGGGTTGGGGAAAGGTGCCCGGCTGTCTTCCACGAGGGCCAGCCAGCTGCCTCCTTGGCGCCCACAAGCAGGGCCTTCGCTGGGTCTCATCTGAATGCAGAGATTCCCATTTCCGGCTGCCGCACCCCCTGGGCGTCCTCCGGCACCTTGTCCTCCTCGAATTGGCCTCGCCCTTGAGGGGCCTCCTGCAATTAACGGGCATCAGCGCGGCATCAGGTGGCGGCTTCGGCAGCTAAGTGCTTCCAGCTGGTTGGCGGCTGCTTCTTAGCCAAGCGGTGGGGAGGTCAGGCCCACCCCACTGAGCCCCAGGCAGCGCAGGAAGCGGCACAAATGCTTCCAGGACGTGGTCTGGGGAGGGGCGCACATCACTCCTTCGGCTGGCCGCCACAGGAAGCGAAACAGCTGGTGCCCTCAAGCTCTCCAGCAACTTTCTGGGGTTGGGATTTGGGGTGCTGAGGAGAGTTGCTGGGAGGAGGTTTGATGCCACCAGCCTCGGATGCTCTTGTGCCAAAAGCCAACAATCCCAGTTACGATACGATCATCTCTATTGTCATTGTCCCACACAGAACAACAAAATTAAAAAAAACTACATCAGACATTCAAAAACCCACAAGCCTGCTATCCCAGCCTGGTTAGCCCCCTAAAAACTCTGATACCCCATAATTAAATAGAGTATACTCCCATAGAGAATACCTTACACTTCATTTAAAACCCAAATCGCATTTGGGTAGAAACTGTTTCTCAGGTGGCTAATCCTGGTCTTTATACCCCTGGACCTTCTTCCAGAAGGCAGAAGCTGAAAGAGATAATTTCTGGGGTGCGCCCTATCCTGCACTATCTCTGCTGCTTTTTTATGAGACTTGGAAGAATAGATTTGATCCAAGGTGGGAAGAGTGCATCAAATTATTCTCTCCACAGTCTTTACAACCCTGGACAGCATTGTCTTTTCCCTGACTGTGCAGCTCCCAAACCACAAGTTAACACACTCTCAGCAGTACCATGGTAAAATGCCATCAGTTGCCCCCCTTGGGGCTCTGCCTGCTTTCCCAGCACATGGCGATAGCAGAGGGGAAGCCGTAACGTGGCCCCATGGACAGAAGCAACCGCTTTGTGTTGTTTCACGATGAGGCCTGCCTGAGAAGGGCGCCTCTTCTTGCATAAAGTTCTGTAGCCCCAACGGAGCCTTTTTTGGGCCTGGGCGATATATTGTCCCAAACCGGTATTGTGATATTGGTTCCATAGTTTTTGACCTGACAATATATTGTGAATGATGATGTGTGTTCGAGTTGGGTGATGTATCATCCAAAACCGGTTTGAAGTCCATACAGTCGTACCTTGGTTCTCGAATTTAATCTGTTCCGGAAGTCCACTTGACTCCCGAAACCATTTAAAAACCAAGGTGCAGCTCCGATTGGCTGCAGGAGCTTCCTGCACTCATTCAGAAGCTGTGGAAGCCAGCACTGGACATTACAAAAAATGTTCACAAACCAAAACACTTAGCCAAGCCATTCAAGTACCAAGGTACCACTGTATTGTGATATTGGTTCCATAGTTTTTGACCGAACGATATATCATGAAGTGTGTTAGAGTTGGGTGATATATCGTCCAAAATCGGTTTGAAGTGCATATTGTGATAACAGTTTCACAATGCTCTCCCTTGGAATGCCCTCCTTCAGATGTCAAGATTAAAAACTACATAACTTTTAGAAGACATCTGAAGGCAGCCCTGGATCAGGTAGTTTTTAATCTTTGATATTTTGCTATGTTTTACATATGCTGTAAGCCGCCGGAAGTGGCGGGGGAAACCTAGCCAGGTGGTAAAAGGTAAAGGTAAAGGTACCCCTGCCCATACGGGCCAGTCTTGCCAGACTCTGGGGTTGTGCGCCCATCTCACTTAAGAGGCCAGGGGCCAGCGCTGTCCGAAGACACTTCCGGGTCACGTGGCCAGCGTGCCAAAGCTGCATCTGGCGAGCCAGCTCAGCACACGGAACACCGTTTACCTTCCCGCTGGTAAGCGGTCCCTATTTATCTACTTGCACCCGGGGGTGCTTTCGAACTGCTAGGTTGGCAGGCGCTGGGACCGAGCAGCGGGAGCGCACCCCGCCGTGGGGATTCGAACCGCCGACCTTTCAATCGGCAAGCCCTAGGTGCTGAGGCTTTTACCCACAGCGCCACCCACGTCCCCAAGCCAGGTGGGTGGGGTATTAATAATAAAAATAATTTTTTTTTTATTACTGACCGGGCAATATATTGTAAATCATGGGTGTGTGGGTGCATGCTATGTCAAAATCACGATGCAGGAAAAACCATGGAGCCAGCCAGTTCCTCTCCATAGCTCCATCTTTATTTCAGACATGGTGCTATATCAGTAAATTGCGATGTTTAGCTGGTGATACATCGCAATGTTGAAAAGCAGATCTCACTCATCCCTTGTGCCCAGATGCCTGCAGTCCTGGCCAGTGGGACTAAACCCTGGGCTCTTGAGTTTCCTTGCGCCCCCCCCCACCTTACCCCCTTTGATTGCAAGTGCTGTTAATCATCTGCAGGCTATTAGTGCAGATGCCAGACCGGCTGGTGATAAGGATCTGATTTAGGCTAAGCTGGAAAGGCCACTTCTGGCTGTTGCCTGCCCTGCCCCAAAAACAGAGGAGGGCAAGTGGAGTTGAGGAGGTTGCAGCAAGTTTTGCTCAAAGTCTGCTACTTGAGGGCTAAGGGCTTCCTTTGCAATGGACAGAGAAGGGAGGTGGCTGTCTGCCACAGACCAGAGACTGGGCGTGTTCAGAAGGACTTGCAAAAAACAAAATAAAGGCAAATAAGAGGTTTGCAGAACCTCCGTCCTTCAGAGATGTTGCTTTTTAACAACCGGTGCTGGCCGGATTCAACTGCACCATGGCAACGCGTTTCGGGAGAGGGGGTGCACGATCACCAAGGCCACTGGAAAGAAAACACTTGGTTTTACTTTAAAAAGAAATGTTAAAAGTTCACAAAGTGGTTCAGGCAGGCATCTAGGGGGTGTGAGAGGGGTGCTGTGTTGAAGAAGAAGAAGAAGAAGAAGAGGAAGGTCACCATCACAACCAGCCACCCCATAATATCCTGGGGGGTCCCTGTGAGGTTGCAGCTTTCGTGCTTGGGAAACTCACTTTTCCTGCCCACGTGTGTGGGCTCCATAGAAGCAGTGTGGCCTAGCGGCTAGAGTGCTGAACTAGGACCAAGAAGGGTTCATGTGAGAGTGAAAAGCAGGGAGGATAATCACTTTGAGCGCTTTGGAAGAAAAGGTGGTATATAAATGTAATAGATATCTTCTTTAAAAAGGGACAAATATCCATACATTTTGCTAGCCCCGCTCCCTGGGTTGCGCAGACGGGCCCTGATTGAGAGGAAACGTGTTTGTGGCAGCAAAAGAGAATCATTTAGCTCAGTTGGCGAGGGCACAGTGCTGATAAGGCTAAGGTTGCAGGTTTGGTCCCTGCGTGGGACACCTGAATATTCCTGGACTGCAAGGGGGTTGGACTAGATGACCCCAGGGTCCCTTCCAGCAATAGTTCTACATTTCACCAGGACTGCTCCTCCTGGTGGCTGCTAAGAATACCCAGCAGAGATGGCAGCCGGTGTCAAAGGGGGGTGAGGATGCAGTGCGGAATAAACCAGGGAGGACCCTTCTAGTTCTGCAGCAGCGCACCTTTCCCGCAGGCAGAAGGTCTTGGGTTCGATCCCCGGTGTTTCCTGGGACAGGAATCCTGGCCGAACCCCAGAGAGTGGCTGCCTGTCCGTGCCCTTTGCTCGGTGGAACCTGGCACCCGCTGCTTTGCTGCTGGGGCTGCTCTGCGTCTCAGGCCAGGCCTTTGGGGCTGAGCCTGGCAGCTCCTTGCCCTGAGTGCAGAGCTCCTCGGTCGTGTGGGACTTGGCAGGCGCCTCCGGAAACCCAGCCTCCATCTCCTCCGTTGCCTCTGCGCTCGGAGGCCCCGGCAGTCGCCCCCCCACCCCTTTGGCTCTGACATCAAGTGGGATTTGGGTTTCATTTGGGGTTGAGGAAGCCTTTTCCTGGCGCAGAGTCAGGCTCCTGGAACCAGTAGCCGCCGCTTCCGTTTTTGCCCTGTCTTTCGCTCTGTGGGGAGTGTGTGTGTGTGTGTTGGGGGTGTGTGGAGGCTCCCTCCCTCCCTCTCATGTGAGAGCCTGGCTGGTTTATCGCCCCCCAATGCCTCTGAGCCTTGTGGGTCATTCTAAGCTGCCAAGTCTCATCCTTTGGGGGGGCTGCAGATCGAGCCCCCCGTCCCCCCAGCCCTTTCCCTGCCGGATTTTCTCGTGCAAGAGGGCATAAGAAGGGTCGCCCTGTTTTAAAATGTGGGTTTATTTTAATTCCATTATTTTAATATAGATATAGAGTTGTGATTTGTTATGATGTAAACCACTCAGACTTCTTGGGAGCAGTATATAAATTGCATTTTGATAAGCAGTCTCTCCAGATGTTGCGGGTGGACTCCCAAATCTGACCCTCCTCCCTGACCATTGGCTGGAGTCCTTGTCAACACTTCAGGGCTGTCATTCAGTCTCAAGTTGGCCGGCAAAGTCTCCTGGCAATGTGAGGGTGCAGGTCTGTCCAGAAATAATCTCCTCCTCCTCCTCCTCCTCCTCCTCCTCCTCTTCCTCCTCCTCCTCTTCTTCTCCTCCTCCTCCTCCTCCTCCTCCTCCTCCTCCTCCTCTTCTTCTTCTTCTTCCTCCTCCTCCTCCACCTCCTTCCTTGTCCACCACCCTTCACTGGGTAACAGCAGCGCTTTTATCTCCCTCCCTGTTGCGGTCGGAAAATCCACATGGCTCTTAAGGAAAATATTTGCTCAGCAGCACTTTTTGCAGGAATTTGGGAAGCTAATTTGAAAAATCTGCTGGGAAGCCGACAATGGGCCCTTTCAGCCTGTCACCGAGACCCCGCGGGGAGCAGTGCCTGCCTGCCCACTGAGCCCCAGCCCTTCCTGGCTCCCCCCAACCGAGGAAACCTTCGCCTTGTGCCAGTCCCAGAGGTGAGGGCAGGCAGGGCGGGGGCAGGCAGAGAGAGCACCCTGCTAGGCTTTGGTCCTGCAAGGGGGGTCAGGGCAAAGGGCCCACACTGGAAAGCGGCTGGTGGCTTTGGGGAAACAGGAGCTGGGCTTGCAACGCCTCTCGTGTTAGAGTCATAGTTGGGAGGGATCCGAGGGTCATCCAGTCTAGCCCCCTGCAATGCAGGCATCTCAGCAAAAGCACCCCTGAGAGACGGCCATTCAATCTCTGCTTAAAAACCGCCAAGGAAGGAGAGTCCACAACTTCCCACAGCTCTTACTGTCAGAAAGGTCTTCCTTTCTTCTTGCAGTTTCTTCCTGCCAAGGAAAGGCGCTTGTGAGGTTTTCGGCCTCAGGCACTGCAATAGCCAGGCTGGCTTTGGGTACACCCCAGACCCTCCTCGGAGCCCTTCCTCTGAGGCTGATGGCAGCAGAGAGCAGGGCCTTTTCGCTGGTAGCTCCTCACCTGTCAAACGCTCTCAGAGTGAGGGCTGCTGGGCGCCTCCACTGACGTCTTTTTGGTACCAGGGGAAAGCTTGCCTTAGAGCGACTGAGACGATTATGTTTTACTGTTAGCTGTTGCGTGTATTGTAAAAGTCAGTGTTGTACATGGCTTTTCTCTCTTTTTTAATGACATGTTTATGTTTTTAAATGTAAGCTGCTTGGAGGCCTCCTTAGGCAACAACTGATGAGTCATAATAGTAATAATATTGATAATAAGGAAGAGCATAAGAGCTGGCTGGATCAGGCTAGGTGGAGCCAGGGGCGTAGGAAGGGGGGTGCGGGGTGTGTGGACCGCCCCAGGTGCCACCCTGATGGGGTGTGACAAAATGGCAGGCTGCACTCGTCACCACGGAGCTGGCAACGTGCACGAGCCACGCATCTTGGCACCCACAGGCTCCGCATTGTCTGCCTGCCGCCCTCCCCCCACAGCTGTAGGGCGACTGAGGCCCTGCTGTGCGTCTCATCCCTATGGGCATCAGGTGGCAGCACGGCACGGAGCATGCAGCGCCCATAGGGATAGGGCATGCAGCGGGGCCTCAGCCGCCCTACAACTGGGGGGGGCGAGGCAGCGGGCAGGCAGTGTGGAGCCTTATGGGCGGTTCGCCCCACCCCTGGGCACTCTGCCCCCAGGTGCCCGAGAAGCTTCCTCCTCTGCTGGGTGGAGCCCATCCTTAATGGCATCCTGTTCTCACAGTGGTTAACTAGAGGCCTCTATTGGGAAACCCACGAGCAGGATTCGAACACAAGATCCCCATCTCCTGGGGTTTCCAGTGACTGGGATCTGGGGCAGGGAGTTCCTCAGTTGGTGCTGCATGAAGGATTTCCTTTCATTCAGGGGTCAGCAAACTTTTCCACCAGGGGGTCAGTCCACTGTCCCTCAGACCTTGGGGGGGGCTATATTTTTTGGGGGGTATGCACGAATTCCTATGCCCCACAAATAACCCAGAGATGCATTTTAAATAAAAGGACACATTCTACTCCTGTAAAAACACACTGATTCCTGGACTGTCTGCCGGCCGGATTGAGAAGGCAATTAGTTTGCCTCCCGATGCTTTTATCTGTCCAACATTGGATGTCTACGAGTTTGAGTGATATGAGAGAGGGAGAAAAACTTTCCTCTGTCCTCCTTTCCTGTGCCAGACAAACTCCTATCATGTTGCCTTTTGCTCCCCTTTTCTCTAAACCAAAAAACCCCCAAACGCCGCATCCTTTCCTCCCATCATCCCCTTGATTGTATTGTGAACCTTTCCCGGCTCTTCCGTATCCGTTTGGAGGTGGGGTGCCCAGAACAGGGTCCATAATTCACAACTCTGCTGCTTGACAGGGCTGGGGATGTTGTTTTCCGCTCTGCCTCGGGCAGCAAAATACCTTGAACTGATGCTCCTGTGGCACAGCCGGTCCTCTTAACAAGAGCGTGGCAGAGGCACGATTTGTGCATTAAGATGCCCCTGCCCAGCGCTCAGCACCCCAGGCTGTGCCTGGAACCAGGAGAGAAGGAAAGTTCCCCCCCCCCACAGCCTTGAGTATCTGCTGTGCCCCCCCCCCCCAGCCACAGGGAAAGAGCTGCGTTCCTGCTAAGTGGGGCCGCGGCCATGCAATCCAGCCTCGGAAAGCCCCTCCGTCTAATCAGATCCATCTGGTGCTCGCCCGGTCCATGCGCAGCCGGCCGCGGGTGGGGAGAGGGAAGCCGCCCTGGACTCTTGGCCGGCGAGAGGAGTCTGGAATGGGAGGCAGCTGTGTCAACAGGACCTGGGCTTGGCTCTGGCGGAAAAGAAGCCGAGGCGTTTTGGCGCACCTTGCTCTGCCCAAGGGTGCCCCCCCTCTCCCTGTGTGGGCACAGGCAGGCAGCAGTGCCCACTCCAGTTGCTGTATCAGGCCTGAGAGGTTGGCTTCCCAGTAGTGCCTACTCTGACTGGAAGCAGCTGCCCCGAGTCTCTGGGGTGGAGGTCCTTCCCAGCCTTGCCCTACAGCAGCCTTTCTCAACCTGTGGGTCCCCAGATGTTGTTGAACTACAACTCCCATCACCCCTGACCGGAGCTCAGGGATGATGGGAGTTATAGTCCAACAACCTCTGGGGACCCACAGATTGAGAACCACTGCCTTAGAGCATGGGTAGGCAAGCTAAGGCCCGGGGGCCAAATCCGGCCCAATCACCCTCTAAATCTGGCCCACGGACGGTCCGGGATTCAGCGTGTTTTTACATGAGTAGAATGTGTCCTTTTATATAAAATGCATCTCTGGGTTATTTGTGGGGCATAGGAATTCGTTCATTTTTTTAATGTAGTCTGGCCCCCCACAAGGTCTGAGGGACAGTGGACCGGCCCCCTGCTGAAAAGGTTTGCTGACCCCTGCCCTAGAGACTCTGGCAAGGGGTTGAAACAGGAAGGCTCCCTCTTGAGCTCAGCATCTCCTTCTCAGCATCCTCAAGGAAGGGACCGGCAGAAACCGCTGGCTCCCCTTCAGCGGATCGGTCCTTGCAGCCTCCGGAGGGGAACGGCCATTGTGGCTCCATGGCAGATCAGAAGGCCTCAAGTTCAGTCTCCAGGCATTGGCTGCTGGGAATGTGCCCTGTCTGACACCAGAGCCATTGCTGCCAGCCAGTGTGGACAGTATTGAGCGAGATAGAATCCATACCCGCTGACATTTCTCTGATAAAATAGGGACGTCCTGTTCTCCCATCAGGAAGCTTCTCCAGCGTTTGATCTTGCGCCACAGACAGATGTCATCTGCACGTCGTCATCAGTCACCTCCGGCCAATGGCAACCTCTCTGCCTCACCTACCGCGCAGGCTTGTTGTAAAGGAAAAATGTGCGGGGAAAGGAATGGGGTGCACCTTCCACAATAAATGGAAGCAATAGTAATAAATACTAAATGGAAGCTGTGAGATTGATCAGGAACATACCAGAGAGCAAATCCTATTGAAGTCAGTGGGACTTCGTTCTGAGCAAAAATGCTTCAGACTGCAGGCTGCCCAGTCTTGACCCAGTTACCTGGGAGTAAGCTCCATGGACTACAGTGGGATTTGCTTCTGAGTAGACAGTGTGACTCTCTATTTACAATAAAAGAATCAGCACTCGCTGCTTTTCCTAAGAAATGGCTGGCTGCGGAAGCATTGCAATGAAAGAATTTCAAGTGGTTTGGTGGCCTTTTTCTTCAAAATTACAGGAAGGGCTCTGTATGGAAGCTTCACCATTTCCTTCATTTGGTGCAGGGATTTTATTTTCAACAGAAACAGGACTCTCTCCTCTCCTCTCCTCTCCTCTCCTCTCCTCTCCTCTCCTCTCCTCTCCTCTCTCTCTCTCCCCACTTTTAATTGTTCTCCGAGATGTGGAGGAAAGGAAAAAAGTGAAACCATGACATTCATGGATTTAATCATGAACCAGGACAGCTTCTGTAATTTCGCGAGTGTCCCGGGAAAACCTTGGGGGTATGAGAATCACCAGATCTTAAGAGTTGGAAGGGACCCCCAAGAGTCATCTAGCTGTGCCCCCCCTGCCGCAATGCAGGAATCTCAACTAAAGCACCTTGGACACAGTATAAGTCTCCCTGGCTTGGAGGGGGGGTCTCCCTTGCTGTGCGGGAGGTTCATGTGTAAGTGGTCTTTGCCCCTGTCCCTGAGTGAAGGGGGGGTCCTTAGCCTCCCGCCCAGCCTCCCCAGGCGCAAGACCCCCCACTTCCCCCTTACAGCCACCGGGCGAGGACCCCACCCCAGCCACACACAACCCTTGAGCCCCCCTTCTACCCACTCATCACTCTCCAGAAACACCTCTTTCCTTTTGAAATTTTTATTTTTTGTACAAAAACGCTTACACAGCCCGGTTTTTACAAAAAGGCTCCGTCCGTGTTAGAAAAGAGAGTTGTTCCCAGAAGAAATGGGACATAATCCTGTCTTATAAATATTCTCTAAGCGTCCATAAAGCTTTGTTTCCCGATAAGCTCCCCCAGAGAGCTCCGTCTCGTGCCCCCTCCCCCACCCCGACTTCAAGGCCCCCCCCCCAGCAGAAGGGGCTGCTGGTCTTTCCTTCATCTGCTTGCCCCCGGCTCGGCAAAAGGATCCTTCGTTGCCAGAACATGGAGCCCTTTTGCCTTGCTCCACGGCCCCGGCCACGCTCCGGGCATCCCTGGGGCAGCCACGGCTAAGCGGCCGCCTAGTCCCACGGCATCGGGTCCACCCCTGGGGATGCTTTGCTCGGAACGCCTTAGGGGACTTCCGTGTTGCTACGAGGCAACCCCCCTAGGCAGGCTGGGACCCGATTTTTCACCCCCGGCTGCCAGCTTCTCTGGGCTCCTTCTTTGGCTCTAGAAGTAGGAAGGCCGCAGGGTCCTGGGTGCCGGGCGGCTGGCCGTCTGCGGCTGCATGAGCGGCACCTCGTACTCCAGGCCGTTGGGGGCCGCTTTCTGGCCGTGGCCCCCCAGGTCCCCGTTCTCCTTCACCCCCTCCAGCTCCAGCGGGCCGGCAGCTCCAGAGGCGGCGTGCGCCTGTCTCCTCCTCCTCCTCCTCCGGCGCACGTAGTAGGAAGCGGCGGCCACGGCAGCAGCAAGCAGCACCGCAGAAGCCACGGCGGGCACCACCACGAGTGCCAGGCTGGTGCCCTTGCCCTGGGTGACAGGCGCATGCTGCTGGTGAGTCAGGTGCAACGTGCGGGCCTCCACACACAGGTCGTCCTCGTGCGCCTTGGCCCCCAGCGGCCCCACACAGATGTGGTAGGAGGAGTTGGGCGCCAGGCCTCGCACGGTGTACTCGGGCAGAGAGGCCGGCAGGCGGAGGGTGACAGGGCGCTTGTCCGGCCCGGAGAGACTCCAATAGGTCAGGCGAATCCCTTTCAGCTCCAAGGACGACCAGGCCTCATTCTGCAGGTCCACCTTCAGCGAGGTGCCCCCCACGTGCTTGATGGCCAGCTGCTCGGGAGCGGTGGGTACCCGGGCGGGAGTGGGCACGGCTGTTGCCCAGGCCCTAGTCTCGCAGTAGGGGCCGGTGAAGCCCACAGGGCAGGCACACTCCAGGTGGTGCCGGGCATCCAGCTGGCACATGCCTCCGTTGAGGCAGGTGCCCGGTGGGCATAGGCGAGGCTCCGCGCTGGGCAGGCCTTCTGGCGTCGTGGGCGAGGTGGCCGATGTCGGCTCCGTGGGGCCGGCCGTGCTGGGTGCACCCGGGCGGCTGGGCGCAGGTTCGGCCACAGCTGGGCCGGTGGTCTTCTGCGTGCCCACGCTGCTGGTGGTGGTGGTGGCCGGGCAGCCGAAGTCTGCATATTCCAGGCTCTGGAGCAGCCGGCCGGCGTTCCTGGGCGGGAAGTGGCAGCGAGTCTCCTCAGGCCTCCGCAGCAGAGCTTTGCCGCTGGCGGCCCAGCTGACGAACCAGCTCATCGGGCAGACGCAGTTGAAGGGGTTGGCAGCGGCCGCCACGGCCCGCAGCCGGGGGAAGGAGGCGAGGAACCCCCCCGGGAGGCTGCTGAGGTTCAGGTTGCTAATGTCCAGCTCCTGCAGGTTGCGCAGTTCGCGGAAGTCCTCGGGGCACAGGTGCGAGATCTGTGCGTTGCCGGCTAGGCTGAGCTTGGTGAGGCCCCGCAGGAGCTGCAGAGCTGCGGGCACCGCGGGCAGCAGGTTGTCGGAGACGTCCAGCTCGTGCAGGGAGGCCACGCTCCTCAGTAGCTCCTCCTCCACCTCGCCCAGGCCCAGCCCGGCGATCTTCAGCGACTCGAGGTTGGGGACATGGAAGGTGCCCGGATTGAGGGCGGTCACCTTGTTCCGGCTGACGTCCAGGAGGAGCAGGGCGGGCAGCTGGAGGGGCGGCAGTGTCCGCAGCTGGTTGTCTTGCAGCTTCAGCTCCAGAAGGTTTTCCAGCGAGTCGAAGGCGGCCGGGTGGATGTGCTGCAGGTGGTTGTGCTCCAGGTAGAGCCGCTCAAGAAGGCGCAGGCCGTGGAAACTCTCGTTGGTGACCTCCCGCAGCTGGTTGGAGGAGAGGTCCAGGTTGCGGAGGCCGGCCAGCGGGCGGAAGACGTTCTTTGGGAGGCTGGCAATGAGGTTCTGGGACAGGTCCAGCAGCTGGAGGGCCGGCAGCCCCGCAAAACTGTCCTCGCCCAGGGACCGGATGCCATTCTCAAAGACGTACAGGTTGACCGTGTCTGGGGGGAGACCCTGCGGGACGGCGTGGCTCCTTCGGGAAATGCAGAAGACCGTCTGGGGCTGGCTGCACTGGCATTCGGAGGGGCAGGCCCGGGACAGGATCCCGGCGGGGAGGACCAGCAGCGCCCAGAGCGCCAGCTGCCACATGGCGTGGCTCCTGCGGGGGAAAGAGAGAGACGGGTTGGACAGGGGCACTTCTGACCGTTCTGCTGCAAGCCCCCCCCCCAAGTTCCTGCCCTTCCGGAAATCTGGTTCGCAGCTCAGCTGGATTCTGCTGGCAGAGCCCGACTGGGTTTGTTCCCGGGGAAGGAGGCATGGCGAAGGTTTAGCGCCGGAGAGGATTGTGGTAGCTCCTGGAAGGGAGGGGCAGGGCCATGTTTCTGGTGAGACACCCCCCCCCCCATTCCAAGCAATAGTGTACAATTCTTACCCCCCTGCCTTTACTGTTCCTAAGGAACTGGGAGGTTACCGTATTTTTCACTCTATAAGACACACTATTTGTCTATGGGCGCAACGTGGGGGTTTCATCATAAAAACTACACCGGGGCAAGGGGGGGGTCCCACCTGTCCTTGGCCAGTCCCCCCCACCAGCTTCGCCTGGTGCTGCCTAACTTCCTGCTTTTTGGACACCGAGGGGTCACATGGGAATCAGAGGATCACAGGATTGCACCGTCGGAAGGGACCACAAAGGTTCTCTAGTCCAACCCCTGCAAGGCAGGAATCTTTGGCCAAACGTGAGACTCGAACTCACAATCCTGAGATTAACATGAATCGGTGCCGACACCACTAGTTAAACAATTCTTAAGAGAATTTTTATGGATTCTCCTTCCCAGTTGTTTGTTGATATCCAGTAGTGGAGATTGTTTAGAGAGGGGTTTTTTTTGGAAGTCAAAAGCCATTACTGGGGCAAACCTAATCGAAAGCTTAATTATGGTTCGAATGAAGTCTGTGGTTTGGGCATGCCAGAAACGACAAAGCTTATATTTTGCGATAATTGGGCAAAACCAGAATCAGAAACTCTGGCACGAGGTGGATTTGCAAACTATATTTTTTAACCCCCTGTTGGAAAGGACAGGCCATCGTTCCGGCTCTTGCCACAGCTCTGGAGGCTGTTGCACCAGGGAGTCAGCTTACGAAACGGAGAGGGAGGAAAATGAAAACGGACCAAGAGCTCAAAGACCCGCATCTGTTTCTCTTCCCCACTTCCGCCCACCCCTGGCATGTGGTGTCTCTGCCAGGCTCACCAGGGAGGGAATAGGGGGCATCCCTGCCTGGGACATTCTACATGCCAAGCAGGCATCCTTCCTCGGAGCTACGGATAAAGGCACGCAGCCCCATGCAGTCGTCGCAGAGCCGCTCTCCCTAAAGCTGCTGGGGGGGGGTGCCTGCCCCAGATTGCCGCCCCTGCGCCGAACCTTGGCTGCCCCTGCCCCCAAATGTCTATCGCTTGAGTCAGGCAAGTGAGGTAGAGCCATCTGGCCGAGTCAAGGGAGCCCCACCCAGCCTCCTTCTGCGCTGCGTCTCCTGCCTACTACCCAGGGCTGCTCCCCACCACCAGCAGCACACTGGACGCCCTGCAGCCCGGGGAGGGGGGAGCCCTTGCCCTGCCAGCCCCCCAGCTGCATTTGGCTCTGGGCAGGAGCATTCAGGAGGAAGCCCTTGTGGCCTCAGTCCGGCAGAGGCATCTTCAGGGCTCTGCATACGGCAAGTTCTTACTACCCAAACTGCATCCAAGGCTGGAAAAGGGAAGAGGGGGTGGGAGAGACGTCTGAAGGGCTGCCCCCTGCAAGAAGGAAGCTTGTTTTCTGCTGCTCCAGAGGGGAGGACCCAATCCTATGAATCCAAATGGCAAGGAGCGTCTCCACCCCCATCATTTAGCCCAGACATGGAGGTCCAGCTCCGAGGGCCTTCGGGCAGTTCCCTCACTGCGAGAAGCAAAGTTGCAGGGAACCAGGCAGAGGGCCTTCTCGGTGGTGTCGCCCGCACTTTCCCTTCAGATTTCAAGGAAATAAACAACTCTCTGACTTTTAGAAGACATCTGAAGGCAGCCCTGTTTAACGAAGTTTTTAATGCTGATACTTTATTGTATTTTTAATATTTTGTTGCGAGATGGGCAGTGTATAAATAATAAATTATTATTAATATTACTACTACTACTAGGTAAAGGTAAAGGGACCCCTGACCATTAGGTCCAGCCGTGGCCGACTCTGGGGTTGCGGTGCTCATCTCGCTTTATTGGCCGAGGGAGCTGGCATATAGCTTCCAGGTCATGTGGCCAGCAGGACTAAGCCACTTCTGGCGAACCAGAGCAGCGCACGGAAACGCCGTTTACCTTCCCGCCGGAGCGGTACCTATTTATCTACTTGCACTTTGACATGCTTTCGAACTGCTAGGTTGGCAGGAGCAGGGATGGAGCAAAGGGAGCTCACCCCATTGCGGGGATTCGAACTGCCAACCTTCTGATCGGCAAGTCCTAGGCTCTGTGGTTTAACCCACAGCGCCACCCGTGTCCTCATTTATTACTACTACTACTACTACTACTACTACTACTACTACTACTACTGTGATTCAGTACTGGGAAGGGCTTTCTGGTGGTATGCGCAATGCAATGCACTTAACCTCCAAAGGACTCTCCTTCGTTTGAGGTTTTCAAGCAGAGGTTGGATGGCCACGTGCCAGGGATTCTTCTGTTGTGATTCTTGCACCCCCAGGGGTTGGACTAGATGACCCCGGGGTCCCTTCCAACACTACAATTCTATGACTTACATTTATTGCTCCCTGTGATGGGCAGAAATGGCTCCCACCTGGGGGGGGGGAGAGGGGAGAAGAGCAGCTCCATGCGCTCCCCCCCCAAAGGGAGTGGCGCATGTCTCACTGCAGCCACGTCTCCCTGGTTGCACAGAGGCGTCTTGTGACTAGCCGGGAAAACCCATCTTGCTCCCTTGCTGCCAAGCCCCTGGGAAGTCACAGAGCGTTTTTCTGCGCATTGTAAGGCGGGCAGCCGTGGGTCAAAACACTCCAGTGTCATTCCGCCTCTCTCACTCCAGTTGATGATTTCATTCTGCGTAACCGGTCTCTCCTCCTTGTATATATTAGCAATGTCTCAGAGGGAGGGGGGTCGGCCTAGCCTGTCATCAGTTCATGTCTCCAAAGGTCACCGGAAAAGAGCAGAGGAACAGACTTGTGCAAGAGAGCCCCCCAGCATGGAAACAAAGGGAAATGGAGCAAACCTTTGGAAACCCCTGGCCTTTGGGTGCTGCTGACGGACACCCGTGGGTGGGAGGCAGAGAAAGGGGGGGAGAGATCTGGAAGGAAAACACGCACTCCCCTCTCTCCATGAGGATCTGCCCCCCCAAAACTGTCAAAAGCCCAGGAGGAACTCTGCCCTCTCCAGAGGGGTGACAAAATAATAATAACAATGATAAATTTTATTTATACCCTGCCCTCCCCAGCCATGACCAGGCTCAGGACGGCTAACTCCAGATAGAAAACAATTGATTGAAATACAGCTTAAAAACAAGATTAAAACACAACATTAAAATGCAGCCTCATTTCAGCAGAAACTCAAAAACTTTTTGGGGGATGAAAACGTCAAGTCTTCACCAAGGCTAACTATCCAAACTGGTCCAGAAAAAAGCCAGGGAACTCCCCAAATAGGAGTTCCATCACAGAAGGAAAAAGGGAGAAAAGAAACTCCTGTCTGGCTTCTTCCCGTATCTCAAGAGCAGCCCTTGTCTTGGGTTAAGAGTTTTCAAGGCTCCTGAATCCCACAGACTCCCAAAGAGTTGCAGCGGATGTCTCTCTCTGCCCCTGCCCACCATGTAATTCCCTCTCCGGCAAGTAGACCAAGAGCCAGGAGCTGGATCTGGTTTGCTGGACATATCTAGATCTGGACAGGTGGATCATGGTGGGTACCTGCCAATCACCCAAGGCCAGGTGAGGTCAGAGCCAGCAGCCGGACTGTAGAGGTGCTTCACGCCCCTCGCTCACATGCAGTTCCACTGCAGGGCCAATCCCAGCAGGGCTGGTGCTGAGTGTCGGGTTTAAAGGTGCTGAATACCAGGCCTGCATGCAGAGTGCCCTGGAAGGGACTGAATCAAGAGCCCTGGTGGATTGGAGATTCAGAGAACCATAGAATTGTAGAGTTGGAAGGGACCCCGAGGGTCATCTAGTCGAACCCCCTGAAATGCAGGAATCGAAGAGAGTTGCATCATGGGTGGGGCTCAGTCCTGCAAGTGGACCCTGTGACAGGACCTTTGAGGTCTTAGATATATGTTAAATGTTCATAAGTGTACCAACCAAGCACGTACATAGATCAGCACAGGAAGACCGACCTGAAACCATTTTTTATTCCCAAACCGACCTCAATTATTTCTCTGCAAGGTCAAAGTGGGAAACCTCCCCACTGTCTCTTTCCTCAGAAAACCTGTCTTAAGGGCACATTTAAGATATGAATAAGGTGTGAGCCTGACCTGGCTCAGGAACTAAGTATTTATCATCACAAAAGACTGGCCAGGCTCCCCAGGCAATCCAGTCAAGTGACCATTAAACAGGTAACCTGGCAGACAGGAGGTAAACAAAGCACTCAGATTTCTGCTGTAGACCGCCCCTTCTGTGATGTCGGTATGATGTATCTGGGGGTGGACTTCATCTACAGGGTGGCAACTTCAAATGTCTATATAAGAGCTTTCACCCCATTGTTCTGGGTTCCTCCTCCCTCCTGCATGGGGTGAGGGGGGCACCCTGTTGCAACAGATCAATAAAGATCAGGCTTACTAGCTGCTTTGCTTCTCAATATTCTCTGGTTGGCCTCTGTTGTTTTCTCCTACCGATAGGGAACCTATGTAAGGACTCTATATGGGATCTTGGATACCCCATAAGGGGAAAAGGGCAGATTTATTTGTTTTCAACAGCCACACATGGAAGTGCTTTAGTGTCTGGAAGAGGCGATCCTAAAACTTGCAAGCCATTCAGGGTTTGGGTTTGAACTTGGAAGGCATCTAGCCTCCCACACGTGGATTCTTCCCTCCCCCCCACTCCCCAAAAACACCTGGCATGAGCTTTGTGTTTGGATGAAATACCGGTACTTTCCAAGTGAATTCTCCCACTGGAAAAAGTGCAGGCGGGCACCCAGGGCAGGAAACGCTGCTTTTGCCCAAGTGGGAGAGTCGTGGAGACCATCAGTTGTTCTTTCCTGGCCTGGGACCCCCCCTCCCAGGGCTGCCATCCTTGCCCACCCCAGGAGGAGGGAGCAGTGAGATCCCCCAGACCCCATGATGTAGGGCAGGGCCTGTCCCCTCGACATCTTTGAGATTCCGGCTCTGCTCCTCTCTGTGTTCTTAGCAGAGCTGTTCAGCCAGGCATGGGTTTAATCCTGCTATTTTTTAGTGGGGGGGGGGGGAGCAGAGGAAGAGGAGGACTCCCCTACTTGTTCACTGAAGTGGGAGTGAGGCTGGGGTGGGTCCTGGGCAGCTCAGGAATGCCCCCAATGCATGATGGGGTCACGGGAGGGGGGCCTGCTGCTTTCTCAGCATGTCTGTCAGCCCTTTTAATAAGTGAGCTAATGAACTTCGGCAAAGGGGGGGCTCTGGAATGGTCCCCCCAAAGCTGGCACCACACAGACAGGTAACAAAGGCTAGAATGTGCAGCTGGAGGAAGGAGGGAGGGGGCAGGCCTGGGATGGGCCCCCTCCCTGGCAGGGTGACCGTCTCGCAGGGAAGAAATCTCCTGAAGGGAATGTGGAGGGGCATTTTTGCCCCCTCTTGCAATGATAGAATTTGGGGGCACCCCCTGAAAGTTGGCTGGCAGGCGAGCGAGAGAGAGATAGAAAGAGGAACAGCACATGCTTTCCTTAAGGCAGGATTCAGCGATGGTGCTCAGGGCCACAGAACCAGGCAGGCTCAGAGGCAAAGGGCACTCCTTGCTACTGCCAGTCAGTGTCGACAATTCTGACAATTGTGGAGTGGGAGGGGACCCCAAGTGTCATCCAGTCCAGCTCCCTGCTGGGCTGTTTTGGAGAGTGTGTGGTTCATAGTGTCAGAAGGGACTCACAGTGGCCATTCGTCCAACCCCCTGCAATGCAGGAATCTCAGCTAAAGCATCCATGACAGATGGCCCTCCCACCTCTGCTTAAAAACCTCCCAGGAAGGAGAGTCCACAACCTCTGGTGAGAGTCTGTTCTACTGGCAAACAGCTTTTACTGTCAACATCAACTTCATTGGACTGGTCCTGTTGTTCGGATGCCTGATGATCGTCTTCCAAAGCAACTACTCTATTCCGAACTTAAAAATAGAAAGCGTAATGCTGGTGGTCAACAAAAGAGGTTTAAAGACTCTCAAGGCAAATCTAAGAAAATGTAGTATAAACACTGACAACACTGGCCTGCGAGTGCTCCAGTTGGAGAACAGCCTTTACCAACGGTGTCATGGGCTTTGAAGACACTCAAACTCAGGACGCAAGGGAGAAAGGTGCTAGGAGGAAGGTACACTTGGCAAATCCACACCGTGATCAACTCCCGCCCAGAAACCAATGCCCCCACTGTGGAAGGACGTGTGGGTCCAGAATTGGCCTCCACAGAAACTTACAGGCTCATTGTTAAAACCATGTTTATGGAAGACAATCTTACTCGGCTACGAGGGATCGCCAAAGAAGAAGAAGAAAGAAGAAATCTGTCAGAAACGTTTTCCTGATGTTTAGTCAGAATCTTTTTCTTGTAACCTGAATCCATTGGTTCCAAACTTGCTCCCTCTTCCATGCAATGTACAGTGGTACCTCGGGTTACAGACGCTTCAGGTTACAGACTCTGCTAACCCAGAAATAGTACCTTGGGTTAAGAACCTTGCTTCAGGATGAGAACAGAAATTGTGCGGTGGCAGCGCAGCAGGAGGCCCCATTAGCTAAAGTGGTACCTCAGGCTAAGAACAGTTTCAGGTTAAGAATAGACCTCCGGAACGAATTAAGTTCTTAACCCGAGGTACCACTGCACTGAGATCCTTGAAGCTGGTTCTCGCATCCCTCTCTGTCTCCTCCAGGCTTGCTTCCCAAACCCCGCATCCTGCCCCTCCCATCGCAAGGGCAGCTCTCTACCTTCCAAGGCTGGCCAAGTTACTTTGGCACCCGAGACACAAAGTCCCAGAAGTGCGTCTCCCTGCAGGCAAAAAATACCTGGCCACTAAATTAAATAACCGTTTGCTGCCCTTTCTTGACATTCACCAGCCGCCGCCTGGGGCAACCACCTCCCTCTCTCGCCTAATGGCAGGGGCGGCCACAGGCGGAGAGGGAAGGCTTTGATGGGGAAGCCAACGTGGTGCCCCCTCTGAAGTTTGGGCTGAAGCTCTCATCACCTCTAACTTGGTGGGGGGGGGGGAGTTATAGTCCCCAATGTTGGGGGGGCGGGTGCTGGCTTAGAAGCATTTGCAGTGTGTGGGTCCCTCGGCAGCCATGAGGCTCTGTGCATATGGATGCTGAGAAGAAGGCTGGATCTCAGAATACCAGGGCACTGGGGTGAGGGGCAAACAGCAGGGGCACAGCTTCCGTGCCAACTTCTTTTCAGTTGCTGCTAGGCAGCGAGGGAGCCGGCAGTGGGAATCTTGGACTGGGCTCCCTTTAGCGAGGTGGTACTGGATCTGGTCTGCCAAATCGCTCCTTTGGAGAAGCTTAGAAGTCATCTGAGAGAGAAAGGGCTTGGGGAAAGATCTGGATGAGAAGCAGCTTTATTTTTTGCAGGGACAGGTGTGCCTGTCCTGCGTTAAAGGCTTTGGGCAGGATTTCCTGGGTTGAAATGCTTTACGTAATAAGCCAGTCTTGCCCTGGTATTGTATACAGTTATTTGTTTTGAGGTTGAGGAAAAAGATCAAATATTTAACAACGAAGCACCTTGGCGTTTGTTCCCTGCGTTTGAACTTCTCCGAGGCACCTGCCTGGCTGCTCTTGAGGCTCGCTGGGACTTGGGCTCGATCCTGCCCATGTCTCCTACCTGCCCTTTCAAGCTGGGAGCTGTGCCTGGTTGGCCGGCCTGCCTGCCTGCCCTGCTGCCCTCCTTGACTCTGCAGTCACTTTGGCTGTGTGACCCGGCTCAAGAAATGACTGACTGGCTGAGCGTACGAGTTTTTGTTGGGAGATTAATCAAGTACATTTGCGTTCAGGTGGGAATATTTCTACATATTTAAACGATGCCCACGTGTGTGTTACCTGCGTCAGGGTATCCTCTCAGTACACCTCTTCTAAAGGCAACGCGCAAATATACGAAAGCTTCAAAGAATTGTAGAGTTGGAAGGGAACCCAGGGGCCATCTATTCCAACCCCCTGCAATGCAGGAATCCCAACACATCCCTGACCAGGTGACTACCCAACCTCTGCTTAAAATCCTCCAAGGAAGCCCACTGCTTCCCCAGAGAGCTTTAAGTCCGCTGCCTGGTTAATTGGCTTTTAGTTAATTGAAATGTCTTTTTAATGGGTTCATCCAACTGATGAGCTCTTGGTCTTTGATGCTTGATGCCAGATTTTGCAGCCACAGCCGGTGTGTGTTTGTGCATGGCGGGGGCTGGGGGGCGGGTTTCCTCTCCCTTTACTACACAGGGTGGAGCAGGCAGCTGTTGCAGGGTCCTCTCCTGGCAGCCCTCCTGCACCCCCCCATGAGCTCTCCCTCCCCCTGCCTGCTTTAGGTGCCCCACAGCCTCCCTCTCTTCTGCCGCTGCCTCGCCCCCCGCCCCCCCGCCCCCTCGATCTGCCCTCTTGTTCCTTCTGCAATCTCTTAACCTGTCAGGTGAAGGCAGACCAGGGCCCCTCTGCCGGGGCGAAGGTTGGCCTGGAGCATTGTGGGTAATGGGAGCCAGCTGTGCTGGGGGGGGGTGCTGACAGGCCAGCCCAGGCCTCCTGAAGGGGCTGCTGTGTTTCGCTGGCAAGGAGATAAGTGGGGTTGACCCCGGCCTGATTGCAGGGTCAGGGCTCTCCGGTTTCTCCCGGGCATCCTGTTCGCGGTCAGGATTAGGGGTGTGGATGGGGGTGGAAGAGCCAGCAAAGGCCCCCCCCCTTCCTGGGAGCTGCCAGGCAGCCTCCTTGCCACTGTCAGGAATTCCTCATTTACCTACGGATAAGCAAGAAGGGTCAAAGAACATCCCTGATTACCCCCAGCCCTGTACATCCCTATCGCGGCTGCTGGACCTCATCCAAAAGGAACCCCAAACCCCCTTGAACCCGTTCTGCAGCAACTTGAGCAATAAACCAGTCGGCAGGGAGGCATTCTGGCTCCTGCGGCAGAACCTCCCATCTTCCTGTCCACTGCCGTCTTCCCAGTCCCAGTCAAAACGCAAGAATAAATTGAATAATGGGAAGTTTGCTGCCCTTTCATGGTGACCCAAAGCTACCACGGGAGCAGTTGCTGCCAACCTCTTCCTCCCAGGAGGGCTGTATTGGACTTGCCAATAATAATAATAATAATAATAATAATAATAATAATAATAATAATAATAATACAGCACTTATTTGTATCCCACCCTCCCCGGCCCAGGCTCAGGGCAGTTAACATCAAATATAAACAGTGATATAAAATCAAACAATAATTAAATCACCTCTTAAAAACAAGTCAGGATAAAATTAAAATCTGAATTAGATGGCTTTCCGCAGGATTTGGGTTGGGAAGAGTAAATGCTCATCAGGCCCAGCTGTGTACGCTGATCTTATATGGGCCTGTGAGAATGCTGGGAGGCCTCTTTCATACTAGTTTTTATACAAAAAGCTGTGGAAAGATGTCAAATCCCACAAGGCCCTGATCTCTTGTGGCAGAGTGTTCCACCAGGTCGGGGCCACAGCCAAAAAGGCCCTGGCCCTGGTTGAGGCCAGCCTAATCTCCCTGAGACCCGGGATCTCCAGAATGTTATTATTTGCAGAATGTAAGGTCCTCCGTGGGGCATACGAGGAAAGGTGGTCCCATAGGTACGAGGGTTCTAGGCCGTATAGGGCTTTAAAGGTTAAAACCAGCACCTTAAACCTGATCCTGTACTCCATCGGGAGCCAGTGCAATAGGGAGCAAACAATCGGGTCAACGTGTGTCTGGCAGAGTGAAGGTCTGAGAGGGGAATTCGCGAGCAAAAAGTACAGAGGGTTCTGCAAGCTGCCTGCGGCGCTGTTCCTGAACTCCTGCCCTCTGCTGAGCCCCAGAGGAAGGCAACACAAAACCAGCCCTGCAGGGTGGGATCAAAGACGCATGTTTGCAGCTGTGCCCAGGCAGATGTCCCTGAGATGCCCACAGCACCAGAACTGGGGCGCAACAGCCTCCCCTTGCTCCCCCTTCCGAGAATTTGGTACTTGGAGGAAGACGGACTCTGAGGCCAGAGATTATATCTCTTTATCTGTCCACATCTCCCGATCTGTCTTCATGATGACTAGTAGTCAGAGACAGGCTTACCCTCCAGGAATTGGTCTCAGCCCCAGTTAAAGCCCCACGAGCCAGTCCCCATCCACGCATCTTGTGGCAGTGAGTTCCACAAGGATGTGGGTTGCACTGCAAAGCCTTCTCTAGCTGGGCTTCCCAACGTTGGCACACAAACACACAAATACATGCTATGGCTGTATTGTGATGCTTTGCAGGGGGTAGGACTAGATGACCCCTGGGGTCCCTTCCAGCTCTCCAGTTCTACATTTCTGTGTCAATAAGTCCTTCCTTTTGAATCTCCTCCTGGCCTTCACTTTCACGGAGTGGAAAAGCCGTCTCTCTTTTCCACTTTCTCCATGCTGTGCACAATTCTATACTCCTCTGCCCCCCCAATACTTGGCTTTCCCCCCAAAGTAAAATGGTTTGGCCCTTGCCTAGCTTCTTGCCCCCCTATATACTATATGTGCTTCCAATCCACCTTGAATCTAGTGTAAACTAAGATGCTGTCTCTCCCCCCATCACTCCAAGGCTGCGGGCTCAACTTTCTCTCCATTCTCCTCTCTGGTGGGGGAGCAGCCCTTCTCCCCCCCCCCCCGCAGCCACTGGGCATGCGCCAAGGCGAAGGCGCTGCTGCAACTCAGAAGCTCCATCAGTGTCTCAAAATGGGCTCATTACTAATTAGGAGAGCTTGTTGTCCGGGATCTGAGACTGGAAAGTCCTCTTAATTGGTGGCAGGGCGGGGGGGGTGAGGGGGGCCTCTGCCAGGCCTGGAAGGGTCAGTGCATTGCCCAGGCTGGAGCCAGATTAGCAGAGGTGAACACACACACACACACACACACACAATTGCACACCGCTGTGGCTTTGAGGCTCATTCTTGCCCGATGAGCTCAGCGCTCAGTCGACTGGATCCTGGAGCCGGGTCCAAAAAGCTCTCAGCCGTTCCTTCCAGCTGGCCCAGGGACAGCCTTGCTCTCTGCCCCCCACCCCACTGCCCCCACCCCACAGAGGACCCTTGCTGGGCTCTACTCCCCGCAGGTCTTCTGTCTGTGCAGGTTTCATGTGTGCGTTTGTGCGGTTTTTGTGTTCGCGTTGCGAGCGAATGACAAAAAAAAAAGAGACTTTCCCAAACGCTTGCAAAGCCAGCTTTGCTCCTAATCGCCGCACGGCTTGGATTGATTAGGAAAAAGTCATTGGAAAAAGAAGGAAGTGGTTGATTGGGGCGCATTGAGTGAGAGGCCCGCTGGCTGTTGCAACAGGAGCAGGTCTGCAAGGGGAGATTTTGCTTGGGGAGGGAGTTGTTGAGGAAGGGGGCTGGTGTGGAAGGGCCCTTTCCTGCCCTGGCAAGACCCCTCCTGGTCACAGGCTGGTGGAATAAGGCAGCTTCCGCTCCCCAGATCCTGGCCAAAGCATCCTCTTTCTCTGCGCCCCCCCATGTGAATATTCACATCCGCAGGGCAGCTGCAATCGCTTCTGCCTTTGGCCGTGTTGAGAAGGGAGACTTCCAAGGCCATTCCTCCCTTGGCAGCGAGAAAGTTGCCTTATGAACTCTGTGGGGTTTGTGGCCTTCGGGGCAAAGCGCGCTGCCTCCCGCCGCCCCCAATCCTGGCTTGGGGGGGGGACTTGGGTCCCGCAGGAATGCGCAGCTCCTCTGTAGTGGCTGCGATAGATGCATCTGCTCCCAAGATGTACGGACCCGAACCAGAGGCGTCTCCTAACGCTTCCCTCCTGCGCCTGCTAAAAAAAACCCCACCACCCCAGGCTGGGAGGGGGGGCTGGCTCTGCGGTTGGCAGCACATCAGAGGCTCTGCTTGCACATGCTGGGCTCCCCCCCCCCACATTCTTTCCTTAAAGCCAGGCCCCTCCTTGACACCGTCAATGCCCCCCCCGCCCCCAGTGCAGGCGGCGTTCTTGGGCTGTCAGTAGCCCAGGCCGCATTGGAAACACCTGGGCTCTGCAGAGAGCTGCCAAGTGGGGGTCTCCTCTGCACGTGCGAGAGAGACGGGGAAGGGGGGGGAAACCGTGTTCAATGCTGCCTTTCTCCCAGTTCACTCTCCCTTTCGGCAGAGTGCGCAGGGTGTTCTGGGGCCCTCGTTGCGCTCAGCCGGGGCCATTCCGCCTGCACATGATGCATGAGCAGCAGGCAAGAAGGGCAAAGGAATTTCAGGGTTTGCATGCCTGCTTCTGGGGCCCTATTGGGACGCGGGTGGCGCTGTGGGTTAAACCACAGAGCCTAGGGCTTGCCGATCAGAAGGTCAGCGGTTCGAATCCCCGCGACGGGGTGAGCTCCCGTTGCTCAGTCCCTGCTCCTGCCAGCCTAGCAGTTTGAAAGCACGTCAAAGTGCAAGTAGATAAATAGGTACCGCTCCGGTGGGAAGGTAAACGGCGTTTCCGTGCGCTGCTCTGGTTCGCCAGAAGCGGCTTAGTCATGCTGGCCACATGACCCGGAAGCTGTACGCCGGCTCCCTCATCCAATAAAGCTAGATGAGCACCACAACCCCAGAGTCGGCCACGACTGGACCTAATGGTCCCTTTACCTTTACCTTCTGGGGCCCTGCTATATCTGGGGGGCCCTGAAGCTGGAACTCCCAAGCCTTGCCACCAGCAATGAGGTCTGGGTGACCCCCGTTATCTTTGTCAGCGGGGTTGTTCCTCTTTTGAGGTCCCTCTGGGATTAGGAGCCCTGAAACTTAAATTTCATTTGTTTCCCAGTAGATCTGCCCTTGCTAGTGGGGCTCCCCAGAGCCCTGCAGAGAGAAGCTCTGCAAAACTGGGGACGCATGGAAGCCTCTCCAATTTCAGGGGGACTTAGTGGAGCAGGTGCTGTTTGCATGCAGGCCTGGCCTGAGACATTTGGGCCCGGGGAGGAGGGTGGCCCCCCTGCCCGATTCTGCAAACAGACGCTCACGGGACCAGCACTCGAACCCCATCCTCACACACACAAAGACATGAGGCCACAGGCTAGTTTGGGGAGGGGTCTGCCCTCCCACCAAGGGGGCGGCTGCTGCTGTCTTAAGAGTAGGGTTGGCTTTCTCTGTATGTCCTTCATCTACTACACGACTTGGACCAAACTCCCCCTTTTTCCGTGAGCACGGTCTGGCTTAAGTTGCTTAGTGCTGAAAAGGCTGCTGGGCATCCCTGCTCAGCCTGGGGCTTGTGGCAACCATAGTTGGTCTGCGCTGGTCCAGGGAGAGCCAGAAAAGAGCCTCTGAGACTGGCTTTGGCCCCAGTTGGGGAATTGGATGAGGGGGGGGGAGGAAGAGCCATGCCACATAACCAGGGCAGCAGCAGCAGCAGCAGATGAGGAGGGCACTGGGAGGGCACTGGGAGGAGTGCCCAGCACCAGCCTTCGCCCGCTGGAATGCTGCTCGGAAGCGGCTGGGCTCGGGTTTCGCTGACGTGTCTGCCACATCCAGGCTGCTGAGTAACGTCTGCTGTCACTGCTGCCCCTTTAATTACGGCTCCTCCAAGCGCAGCCTCAACCCAGGTCAGGAGTGGGACACCGCAGTGCCCGGATTAAGCCTGCCGCAGGATTAATTGCAGGGCGGATCTCCACCCTCCTCCTCCTCCTCGGGGCTTGGCAGGGACAGGTTCGGCGAGCCGCCTCTGCCTTGCTGTCTCTCCTTCACAAGAGCTGCCCCATCTTTCGCACTCTGGCCATCCTCCTGGGGCTCAGCTGCTGAATTCTCTTCGGCCTCTGGGCTCTCCTCTGCTGCCCCCGGGACAGAGCCCAGTGCCCACAAGGGAAGCCGCAATGGCTCAGGGTCATTTGGGTATCAATGTCTCAGGGCCCCCTTTTGCAGCCTGCTTTGTCACCCCTCTGTGGGGCACAGAAGGTGACCAGTGGCGCCTGCCCCTCTCCCCTTCCCTCCTGGCCTTGACCGCAGCTGCCACAAGGACACCAGGCTATCCTTAGCCCGGCACACAGAGGTAACCCGTCATTAGCTCAGGGTGGCGCTGGCCGACCTGCATTCCTGCGGCCGGCTGGGTTGTCAGCGAGTCAGCTGGGTTGGCAGGGCTGCAGAGCACCTCTGCTACCAGAGAGGCCTTGGCACTGATGGCACCTGTGCCCGGCTAGGAGGCCCCTCCGCTGCGCTGCACAGGAGAGCGTTCCTTGCAGGCAGGGAGCATAAGCAGAGCCTGCCGGATGAGGCCCATGCCCACCCACTCCAGCCTCCTGTTCTCCCTGGGGCCAACCAGATGCCCACAAGCAGAATCCGAGCCCAAGAGCCCTCCTCTCCTCTCCTGAGGTTTCCAGCAACTGGCATTCGGAAGCACTTGGGGACAGAGCCATCGATAGCCCTGTCCTCCTTGAATTTGTCTCAATGCCCTCTTTTAAAGCTCTCTAAATCCTGTGGGAGGGACTTCCTTAGTCTATAGCATGGGTAGGCAAACTAAGGCCTGGGGGCCAGATTTGGCCCAATCGCCTTCTCAATCCGGCCCACGGACGGTCTGGGAATCAGCGTGTTTTTACACGAGTCGAATGTGTCCTTTTATTTAAAATTCATCTCTGGGTTATTTGTGGGGCATAGGAATTCGTTCATTCCCCCCTCCTTCAAAATATAGTCTGGCCCCCCACAAGGTCTGAGGGACAGTGGACTGGCCCCCTGCTGAAAAGGTTTGCTGACCCCTGCTCTCTCTCTCTCTCTCTCTCTCTCTCTCTCTCTCTCTCTCTCTCTCTCTCTCTCTCTCTCTCTCTCTCTGTATCTGCTGTCTGAAAAAGGACTTTCTTTAACCTGTCCTGAATTGTCCAGCACTTATCTTCACTGAATGCCCATGAATTTGAGTGTTATGAGAGGGAGGAAAACTTTCCTCTGTACACATTCTCCACGCCCTGTGTAATTTTATAAACTACAACCACGTTGCCTCTTACTCACTTTTCCTCTAAAACTGCCTTTCCTGCGACCATGTTGGCACCATCAGTTTATCTGTATGCCACAAATGGCTCTCCACACAAACCCAGAGCCAGATGTCTCAGCCCCTTGGCCCAGGGCAGGGGAGGCCACGTCAAAGGAATCTCCTGGCCTTTTTGCTGGGGGAAACATGAAGAAGAGCGGGGGCCACATGTGCGAACCCTTTCCTGGCAGGCTGGGGCTCCTTTTCCCCTGCCTCTGCCGCACACTGGGCCCCCCACAGTCTGCCACAGAGCTGCCTCTTAGGTGCCTGTTGGACACGCTTCCTGCCAGCTCACCTTCCTGGCAAGTTCCTCTCGCCAGCACAACAAACAAGGCAGCCATTGTCCGGCTCAGGCTGGCCGGCCTCTGAGCCGCCTCTGCTGGAGTTTGGTGCAAGCAGCCGCCAGACCAGGAAGAAAGGGAGGTGGCGGCGGTGGCAGGATCCACCCTGAGGAGGGCAAGTGCCAGTGCCCTCTCGGAACAGCGCCAGAGCTTCCTTGGGCAGCTGCCCACTCACAGGGCTCCCTCCCAGGTTCTCTGCGCTGGGCCTCTCGCCTGGCAAATACAGGCACTCATTTGCCATGGAGCAAGTCGATGCTCAGCTGGCTTCTCCAGTCAAACTGTTTCCAATCCCTGCACCAAGGGACAGACTGTTGGACTTCTGTCTGTGTTCACATTCTCTGACATGATCATAGAACTGTAGAGCTGGAAGGGTCCCTGAGTGTCATCTAGTCCAACCCTCTGCAATGCAGGAATCTTGATCACCTGCGACAGATGACCCCCTGGCCTCTGCTTAAAAATCCTCAAGGATCCCATCGGTTCCCTCGCAGAGTTGGCTAGATCCGCACATTGCCTTTGTTTCTCCTCCGCCGGGTTCGTTTCTGGGCATCAGTTGGGCAGCCAAGGTTGGCACTGCTCTCTGGCAATCCCTGGGCAACGCAGAGCCGCGCTGCAGCTCAGAAAGGCCCCCCCAACCCCTTGGCCCTTTGCTTCCCCTCCTCTTCTCCCCTCTCCTGTCTGCTTGGAACGGGTTTTGCAATCTTTCCAGCAGCCCAGCCTCCTGTTCCTCTCTGGCAGGCATGGGGGGACGGTTGGGGCTCCCCTCAGGTGTTCCGGAGCAGGCAAGCCAGGAAGCCCAGCCTTCCAAGAAGAAACTGATTCCAGCCGCTCCGCACGGCCAGAGCCAGTTGCGTGGGAGGAGGAGGAGGGCTGGTGCACCTCTTGCGCACCCTCCTGCCTTGCACACTCTCCTGCCTTGCACACACCGCCAGGAATGCTGCTCCTCAAGGACCAACTAATGAGAATTCCAATGTTGTGAGGCAGCTGCTGCCTTTCTGGTTTGGGATGCTTCTAAGGAAGAGGCCGGGCTGCGCATCAGGGAGGGAGGGAAGGAAGGATGGGGCACCCCCCAGGTGAGCCAGCTGGGTGCTGCCAGGTGGAAAGGGGACCTGTTTTGACTTTGGACTGGGTCACTTGGCAGATAATAATAATAAATAATTTACTTATACCCTGCCCTCCCCAGCCTCAGGGCAGCTAACACTAAGTATAAAAACAATTGATTAAAATACAACGTAAAAACAAGATTAAAACACAACATTAAAATGCAGCCTCATTTCAGTAGAAACTCAAATCAAAAACTTTTTGGGGGTGAAAACGTCAAATCTTCACCAAGGCCAACTATCCAGACTGGTCCTACGTGGGCCAGAAAGAAAAAGCCAGGGAAGTCCCCAAATAGGAGTTCCATCACAGAATGAAAAAGGATAGAGGGGAAAGGGATCAAGTTGATTCCAAGCCAAAGGCCAAGCGGAACAACTGTCTTACAGGCCCTGCAAAAAGAAATTGGCCCTGGTCTCATGAGACAGAGCATTCCACCAGGCCGGAGCCAGTGTTGAAAAGGCCCTGACTCTGGTTGAGGCTAATATGACTTCCTTAGGGCCCGGGACCACTAGGGTGTTGCTATTTATAGACCTTAAGGTCCTCCGTGGGGCATACCTGGAGAGGCGGTCCCGTACATACGAGGGTCCTAGGCCGTGAAGGGCTTTAAAGGTCAAAACCAGCACCTTAAATCTGACCCTGTACTCCACCGGGAGCCAGTGCAGCTGGAAAAGCACTGGGTGACTATGCTCCCATGGCAGGGAGTTCAGAGGCAGCGCGACAGAAATGTGTAAAATTATGCTTGGCGTAACTCATGGGCTTCCAATGAAGCTGGGCATTGGAAGATTCAGGGCAGATAAAAAGGAAATCCTTTTCATGCAGCGCGAAGTTAACGTGTGGAACTCCCTCCTGCAGGAGGCAGGGATGCCCACCAACTTGGGCGGCTTCAAAAGAGGATGAGACAAATTCATGGAGGAGGAGACGGCTATTGGTGGCACTCGCCACAGTGACTACAGAGGCAGCAATGTTTCTGAAAGAGTGTTGTGCTTGTGCTCATGTTCTGCTCTCTGGCTTCCCACGGGGGCAGCTGGTCGGCCACTAGGAGAACAGGGTGCAGGATAAGATGGGCCACGGGCCTGATCCAGCAGTCTCTTTATATATATATATATTCTTGGTGTTCTCTTTGATTAAAAACAACTCTTCATCAAACATTTTTTTCTGATTAAGCAGGCAGCAGATTTTAGAGTGTTACAGTGGTATCTCTGGATGAGAACGGGATCTGTTCCGGAGCCTCATTCGCATCCAGAAGTGAATGCAACCTGCGTCTGCATGTCTGCGGGTTGCGATTCGGCACTTCCAGGCATGCGCATGATGTCATTTTGAGCGTCTGCACATGCGCGAGCAGCGAAACCCGGAAGTAACGCACTCCGTTACTTCCAGGTCACCGTGGAGCGCAACCCGAAAATATTCATCCCGAAGCTACTTTAACCCGAGGTATGACTATACTATTAAAACTCTTCGCTTCAGAACTGCATATTTATCTCTTAAGTCAGAAGCTGTTGCCTTCTGCCGATTCAGAGTCGTGGTCCATCTTGCTTGGTGGCCCCCCCTGGAATAGCAGGGGTGGCTCCATCCCAGCCCTGACCGGGGATTTAGGAGCAGGGGCGCATACAGGTGCAAAGGAAGAGCTCTCTGCCACTGAGCCATGGCCCAAAAGTGAGGTTTATTTGGCAAGGTGACGGCTCTGCATCCTCGAGATCCCCAAGAATTAGTGCAGAGGACCTGCCAGTCTTGGAGGGGGCATTCCTCTGAGCACCAGCTGCTCGGGCAGCAGAGGTAGCAAGGACTGTTGCCTTCAAGCCTGGCTGTGAGTTTGGTAGAAGCACCTGCCTGTCCCCTCTTGGAAACAGGGTGCTGGTCTAAGTGGGCTGTCAGTGTGATTCATCAGGGCTCTTATTTTGTAATCATAAAGAGCAAGGAGAATGACTTGGGAAGGGATGGACCATCCTTCAATGGAGCTTTTTGAAAATAGGTTGGTGGCCACCTGTCAGGGATGGTTTAGTTGAGATGGCTGCGTTGCAAGGGGTTGGACTAGATGAACTTTGGGTGCCCCATTCTACTCTACAATTCTGTTGCTCTCCAGTTTTACGTCTGTCTTAACAAGGTACATAGTGGGGGCGCAAACCATCATCTTTACCTCTTTTAAACCACCCAAATGCAACTGCTGCAGGTTGTTTAGAAGTTGGGCTGGGCTTGCTAAATTATTGGATGTTAACTTACCAAGCCTCAGGTGCCCTCTGTGCCACCCTGCCTGCTCCTTCCCCTCCTCCCTGGGCATTGTGCCCCCAGCCATGGCACATGCGTGGCCTGCAGACCCCCGGCCCCCACCCCGCAGTATCTAACCTGAGCAGCTACAACAGCAACATATGCAGGGCCCCTAAGCAGCAGGGCGGCAGCTGCACATCTGTTGAGCACACAACCCATTCACTGCCACCAGCCCTGCCTCAGTTTCCCTCGTAGCAGAGAGCACAATCCAGTTCAAGCCCTGGATCCCTCAGAAATACGTTCAGAACCTGTGGCTCCGTGGAACCCTGTAGCATTTGAAAAAGCAGCTTGTTCCTTGAAGCAATCGCGCATTCTGTGCCAACTTACAGAAAAGTATGCCAAGGCCTTTATTGACTGTCCCAGGGGGTGACGGGGGGGGTAGGTGGACAGTGGAAGGGGAAATGCAGCAGGGGTTTTGTTTTGAAGAATAATTCCAAAACATAATTTGTTGTTGCGTTTTTTATCTAAACCACTTAAGATTTTTTTTTTTATTCTATTAAGGAGGTATCATTTTTTACAAACAAAATACATTTCTTCCTTAGATTCACTACTTCCGGTAAATGTGTCTCTAAACTGCAGATTTACCCAAGGAATCCTGAGAATCTTACTTTGCTCTGAGTCCTGAGAATTCTACCTCTAGAGCCACTCCTGCCCGCCCCACAAAACGACAGCTCCTAGAGAGAGAGACCGGCTGCTGGGCCAGGTTAACATTTGCAGTCTAGCTCCCCCACGCAAACCAATTCACAGGCTACCGTTTCCCTGCCACCCTCAAGGAGGGATAAGGAATTCTCTGTCTCCATAAAGTAGGAAAAAGTCTGTTCCGCCCTGCCCTTCCCACAAGCGCCCAAGGGACACATGTGGGTATAAGGAGCAGGAGGCCCCCTGCCGCACCTCTGCCTGATGCCCTGCACCAGACCCCCAAGTGGTCACTCACGAAGCTACAGCCCCAGCCTGCCCCCCCCCGGCAACACCAGGAGAGCCAGTGGAATGGAAGAAGAGACCTTTCCCTGCAATCTCTCCTGATTGGCACCACACACAGAGAGAGGAGCTGGCACCTGGCACAGTGGCCCTGGGCCTGCCCCTGCACCCCTCTCCCTCGGCCCCCGTGGGGGGCAGTCCTGCAGTAGGCCGGAAGTGACAGAGCCACCCCAGGTCGGGTCGGGGTGAGGGTGCGCTTGGATGACTTCCAGGCTTGTCATTCATTCACACAGCTCCTTCCTGCCTCTGACACTCTGTTTACAGAACCTCCCAGAATCCCACTCATAAAGTGCGGAAGAAAATAAACACAGGGGCTGGAAAAGGAAGGGGGGGGGGGAGAAGAGAGAGGAACCAGTGCGGGGGGGGGCAGGGCAAAAATGCCCAGCCAGCCCCCAAATATTGAGCGGGAAAGGGTGTTCCAACTCAAGAAGAAGGGAAGACCGCCAGACTCTTTTCCTACATGTTTGTTCCACGAGGCAACCCACATCTCTCATCCCAGCTCGGCATAGGGGGCCCCGGAGTCCATGCCTGACGCCAGCAGTGAGGGAGCTGCCAGCCCTTGCTGGCTCTCCCAAGCCTCCTTCTCCAGCTCAGCCAAGACACCCCAAAACCCCCTCCTCCTGAATCTTGGCTCAGAGTTCCTCTCCCAGACCGGCTTTGCTTGGGAAGCGGGAAGGGAAAAGGCAACTGGTACTGAGCCCATCTGGGGGGACGTGCAGCTGCCCCCCAGGAGTGAGATTTGGGGTGCCATTAAGCTCAGCAGAATAGAGGACCGCCAGGCCCCCATCCAGCTGGGAGCTGCCCTGACGGAGGACCATAAACATGATGCGCCCTTTGCTTTCGGAGGAATACTCCCTGGGAATGACAGTGAGATAAACTGGTAGTGGCAAGGGAGGAAAAGCACTCTGCACATGCTCTGTCCCAGAGCTGAACCCAGATCACTGTACAGGAGTGGCAGGCCAGGCAGGACTCCTGCTTCCCTGCAGCTGGAGGCAAAGGGGGGGGGCTTGTCTTGGGAGCCCCTTGCATTGGCCCAAGGAGAGGGAGCCTGGGCCCTGCCTGGGTTGCCAACTTACCAAGGGGAGCTGCTGCCGGGGTGCCAACTTGAATAAAATATTGGGGCCCCCGCATAATCGATCACGCACCACTTGAATGGCAATGCCCATTAACTTTGGGGGAGCCCAGGGCCCTCAAATATTTTAGGGGGGCAAAGACCCCTCGAGCCCTAGGAGTTGGCTCCCTCCCGCGTCTCCGGCAAGGCTCGCTCTCCCAGGCCGACTTGGGGACGCGACCCGGGACTTCGTCCATGCCCAGCGCTGGCTCTGTCCGTGGGGAGGCGCCACGGAATAGGCTTTCGAGCTGCCCCTCGCTGCTGGCATCGGGCCAGCGAGTCAGGCCCCACCGCTAGAGGAGGGCTTCGCCTTGCACAACAGCCCTGCGAGGTAGGCGAGGCTGATGCGCGACTAAAACGCGCGGGTCGTGCAGGAAGGAAGCGCGGACGGGCGACTCCTGGCTGCCCCGTGCTAGTGGCCAACCCTACGAGTGCGGCGCGCTTGGCAGAGTCTCCCCGCTCGCTGCCCCGCCAGCTTCTCCGGAGACACTCCGGCTGCAAGCGCGAACGCGGAGCCGGAGAAGCGAGCGAGCGAGCCGTCGAGGGAGCGGCCAGCTCGGCGGCGGACTTACCGACTGGGCCGGGCGGCGACTCGGGAGCGGGGCGTCGGGGTCTAGAGCGCGGGGCGGCGGAGGGGCGACTGCCGGGGCGCGCGCTCCATCGCCGGCTGCTGCTCCTGCGCGTCCTGGCCGTGCGCTGCTGCCTCCTTTGCGCGGCGCCCGAGCGAAGGCGAGACGGGGCGGGAGGCGGCAGGAGGCGGGTCCGGCTGGCGAAGAGGCTCCTCCGACGGGCGGCCGCGCCGGATTGGCTGCGGGGCCGCGGAGGTGGAGCCGGGGAGCTGCTCCGAGGGGCAGCCGGCGGCGGAGGGGCCAGCGGAGCGGACTGCCTCCTTGCCAGCCCCCGGGCGGGCTGCTCCTCTCCTCTCCCGCCGCCACCCCGGCACAGGTTTGCTGGCTGGCCGGGGGCAGATGCGACGCCTCCTCGACGGGCCCCGACTGTAGACGGCGCAGAGAGGACCACTTTGCCCATCCCCGCAGTGGCCTCTGGCCGGCAGCCCCGTGCCGACGCGGCCCCCCGCCATAGGCTGCCTTTGAGCCCCGGGAGGTGTTGCAGGGGCGGGGGTCTTCCTAGCCCCCTGCCTGGGGGGCATCTGGCTAGCCAGGTGGCAAGGAGGAAGGAGCCAGGACAAGGCAGTGGCCCTGTGGCCTGATCCAGGGCTCTGCTGCTGCTCTTTTGTTCATCGCCCAAGAGAATAGGACAAGTTGGGGTTAGAGACGTCTTTTCTGGGGGTGTCAGCTGAAGGCAGCAAGTCTACAGGTGATTTCATCTAGAGTGAACCCCTTTTTGGAGCTGGCAGCTCTGTGACTCCGCTCCTGTGCTTCTGCCTGGCCCACTTGGCTGGGCCTCCTTGGCACTGAGCCCTTGTGCCCCGTTCTCTTTGGGCCAGCTTTCCAACTGCTGCTCGCTGACCTTCCCTGGAAGGCCTGGGCAGTTCAGGTTGTTGTTTAGTCGTGTCCAACTCCTCGTGACCCCATGGACCAGAGCACGCCAGGCACTCCTGTCTCCCACTGCCTCCTGCAGTTTGGTCAAGCTTCGAGAACACATCCAACCATCTCGTCCTCTGTCGTCCCCTTCTCCTTGTACCCTCCATCTTTCCCAACATCAGGGAGTCTTCTCTTCTCATCAGGTGGCCTCAGCTTCAGGATCCGTCCTTCCAGGGAGCACTCAGGGCTGATTTCCTTCAGAATGGAGAGGTTGGATCTTCTTGCAGTCCATGGGACTCTCCAGAGTCTCCTCCAGCACCACAATTCAAAAGCATCCATTCTCTGGCCTTCTTTATGGTCCAGCTCTCACTTCCATACATCACTACTGGGAAAACCATAGCTTTAACTATTTGGACCTTTGTTGGCAAGGTGATGTCTCTGCTTTTTAAGATGCTGCCTAGGTTTGTCATTGCTTTTCTCCCAGGAAGCAGGCGTCTTTTAATTTTGTGACTGCTGTCACCATCTGCAGTGATCATGGAGCCCAAGAAAGTAAAATCTCTCACTGCCTCCATTTCTTCCCCTTCTATTTGCCAGGAGGTGATGGGCCCAGTGGCCATGATCTTTGTTTTTTTGATGTTGAGCTTCAGACCATATTTTGCGCTCTCCTCTTTCACCCTCGTTAAAAGGTTCTTTAATTCCTCCTCACTTTCTGCAGTGCAGAGGCCTTATCGCCTGGAGGAATGCTCATCCTCCTCCAGGTCGTCCTTGGGATTCTGCCTCTGATGCAGGGAGTTGGCCAGGGGGGGGGGCCTGGCTGCCTGCTGGGTCGGTCTCTCCAGGGGCTCAGCGAGGGCAGGAGAAGAGGGCTGGCTGCCACAATGGCCATGATCCACCCTCCAAGCTTGGAGGCAGCAATGAATATTGCAGGAGGAGAGAGAGCTCTTGTGCTCAGGTCCTGCTGGCAGGTTTCTCTTGGGGGGGGGAGTTAAGGGGGATCCAGGTGCCCTGGCTGTGTATCGCAGAGGGTTGGACTAGATGACTCTAGGTGTCCCTTCCAACTCTACAAGTCTAGCATTCTAAGATTCTGGACTAGATGGACCACTGGCCTGACTCACCTTATGAGACTCTTGGGGCTGAGGAGCCTAGCAAGCCCCCCCAGGCCCATGAGAGTCCCATGTGCCCAAGAGAATTCTCCCGGCCTGTGAGCAGGCTGCCCCCCCTGCCCAGGGGTGGGCACCAGCAGGGGAGTCTTCTTAGCCACCCCCTCCTGGCTCCCCTCTAGGGCAGCACTGAAAGGTTCCAGCAAGACACAGTGACACAGCCAGGGCACCTAGAGCACCCTGAATTCCAGGCCCCCCTGCTTGGGAAAAGCCGCAGCCACTCTCTGGGGGCAGATTCTGGGGGTGCCTGTAGGAGTTTTGAATCCAGCGCCCAGAGGGAAGCGGTGGGCTCTCCTCCCGTAGACTCCAGTGGATGTCGGATGGGGAAGAAGAGCCTTCAATAATGTCCCTTCATCTTGCAATAAAATAAACGGCCCTGTAATATGTCACATGTGTGAAATGTGGACAGCTCAGTTGGTGAGAACGTGGTGCTGATAATGCCAAGGTTGCGGGTTTGATTCTCATATGAGATAGCTGCATATTCCTGCCTTGTGGGGGTTGGACTAGATGATCCTAAGGGTCCCTTCCAACTCTACCATTCTATGAGAGAAGGGGGAGGTGTGTTCCTTCGTTCCCCCCGGGGGGGGGGCAAATTTGTCCAGAAGCAGCTGCCCAGCCTCTGGTGGGCCTGGCCTGTCCCCTTTCAATGCAGAGGATATTCCTTTTATATATATATATAACAAATTTTATTAGTTTTTTTAACATATCATTTTCAAATAATTAAACATACTTTTCCCTCTTACACAATTTTTTTTGGACTTCCATCAATCACATCTGAAAATTTTCCAATCTATTCACTTAATATACATTTCTTACTGTCACTATTACCTTTAAAATCTCATAACTAATCTCTCTTCTTTCTCTATTTTGCAATATTTCATATATTTCTCCTTACAAAACTTCTTGCAGACATACTAGCGTAATTTGTTGATTACAGTTGCTCTTCAAATAGTTCGTATATTTCTTCTGATCTTCTGTGAATCTCTGGCCCCGCCGGTTTCGAATCCTTCCAGTCATTTTGTCTAATTCTGCGTAGTCCATTAATCAACGCAGAGGATATTCCAGACCGGGAGGGCGCTGCCTGAATGCCCAGAACCAGCCAAGGACTTGATTCAGAAGGCACGGCAACACCCACAAGGGTGCTCAAGATGGCGGCTTCAGCCTCAAACAGCCCAGCGTTGCCCCTCCAAGCTTCAGCCTAGGTGCGACCCCCAAAGGCCCCTCGGCAGCAATGCCTCCTCTCCCGCCCTCGGCAAAGGGAGCCAGCGGGTCACCCCTCCCCCACCTGGGCAACCACAAAAATGTCCTCTGGAACCTAATATGCTGGCCTTTGTTCTCTCCCCAGTGAGAGGCCTGGTATTTGGCTTTCCCTGCTGCCTTTATCTTAGGTCAACAGTGGGGCCAAGGGCTGCGCCTCCCTCTCTGGTTCCTCAAGTGCTTTTCTCTTTCTGTTGCCCCGCAAAACAGCCCTCAGCTGCTGCCACCCTGGAGAAACTGGACTGCCCCCCCCATCAGATGGCAGGAACCCCATCCCTACTCAAATCGTTCTTCCATTCCTTGGGGAGGGGCTTATGGAGATCGCAGAATCACAGAGTTGGATCATCTTGTTGAACCCCCTACAATGCCCAAATCCATGGCCCTGAGATGATGGGCAGCAGGCCCCTCCCTCTGGCCGCTGCTCTGGGCAGGAGCCCCTTGTCTCCAGAGGCACAGAGGAGATGGGAGAGTGCCCCCCCGCAGGAAAGGAAAGCCCCCTTCCCTCTCCTCTTTCCATGCGCTTGGCTCAGAAGAGGCAGCCTTGAGAACATTGAGGAGCTGAAGCAGGTGGCCAAAGCCCCACACCGCATTGTTGTCCTGGGGGGTAGGCTCTGGAGGGGGCTCCTCCCTAGATGGAAGGCTCTTTCAAGGGCTGTGCAAGGCTGCAAGTGCCTGGGGACCTGCTCCTGAGTTAAACTGTTAGGCACACACTTGGCAAGATGCCCGCTGGCACAGCTCCCAACATGGCAGGGCCAAAGTGTCCGCTTTGAGAGTGACAGATCCGTCCTCCCAGCCTGGCAGGGTCTGTGAGCCTCGACAGAACCCCATGAGAGCATGCACACACAAACACACACACACACCACAAAAACGCACACACACAGTTCTGGTTGGCCCGTGCTAGCTCTTTGCACGTGCCCAGAGGGCTTCTGGCTGGCACATCCTACTGCGGCTTCTTGGCGGTTGTATCTGCAGGTGGGGTGCCCAGGTAGTTTCTCCCTATAGCTCTTCTCTGCCACGTACTGCGGTAAAGAAGAATAGGCAAAAGAGGTGCTTGAGTCACAGACGGAACAAGGAACTGGATCTTAGACAAAAGGTGTCAGGCAACTGGCTGGCACAGAAATAATCGCTCCTTCCTTCACTCACCCAGCTGGTTTTGACCTTGTGTGTTTGTGTGTGTTAGGGGGGCCCTGCTATGTCTCCCCTGCCAATAGGGTCTGCTCTTCCCAGGGCAGGTGATAATCCGCCACCTTCGTGCTGCATCCAGGGAGCAGGGCACTGTGGGGCTGGACCCTCCCTCTTGCTCCAGGCCCTACTATTCCCCCCTCCGGGCACAGCCCCTCTGCCAGCAGAGCCTGGCATAGCCGTTTCCCTGCTTGCTCTCTGGTGGGGCTGAGCACTGGGGTGTATGCTTCCCTTCTGGTCTTTTGCACCTTCTCTGCCTCCCCGCCCCCCGCTGGAAATCGAAGCCCCTGCATGGACCTGGCAGCTGAGACCACAACCATGAGGCTGGGGTGATCCTGCTCCCCCTGCCCTCCAGTCAGGTTGGGGGTCTCTGCTGTTGGTCCCAGACCAGTGGTTATTTGGGGGACTTTGGTCTAAACATCAAGAATCATCATCATCATTTATACTCCGCTCATCTGGCTGGGTTTCCCCAGCCACTCTGAGCGGCTTCCAACAAAGTATTAAAATACAGTAGTCTATTAAACATTAAAAGCTTCCCTAAACAGGGCTGGCTTCAGATGTCTTTTAAAAGTCTGGTAGTTGTTTTTCTCTTTGACATCTGTAGGGAGGGCGTTCCACAGGGCAGGTGCCACTACCAAGAAGGCCCTCTGCCTGGTTCCCTGTAACCTCACTTCTTGCAGGGAGGGAACCACCAGAAGGCCCTCAGAGCTGGACCTCAGTATCCGGATAGAACGATGGGGGTGGAAACGCTCCTTCAGGTATACTGGACCGAGGCCGTTTAGGGCTTTAAAGGTCAGCACCAACACTTTGAATTGTGCTCAGAAACGTACTGGGAGCAAATGTAGGTCTCTCAAGACCCACCACTCTCGGCGGTGCTCCCAGTCTAGCTGCTGCATTCTGGATTAGTTGTGTTTCCGGGTCACCTTCAAAGGTAGCCCTACATAGAGTGCATGGCAGTAGTCCAAGTGGGAGATAACTAGAGCATGCACCACTCTGGTGAGGCAGTCTGCGAGCAGGTAGGGTCTCATCCTGCGTACCAGATGGAGCTGGTAGACAGCTGTCCTGGACACAGAATTGACCTGCGCCTCCATGGACAGCTGTGAGTCCAAAATGACTCCCAGGCTGCGTACCTGGTCCTTCAGGGGCACGGTTACCCCTTTCAGAACCAGGGAGTCCCCCACACCTGTCTGCCTCCTGTCCCCCAAGAACAGTACTTTTGTCTTGTCAGGATTCAACGCCAATCTGTTAGCCGCCATCCATCCTCTTGATGGCAAGAGGAAGGTGGCAGACTCCTTCCTTGGAGGTTTCTAAGCAGAGTTGGGATGGCTGTCTGTCGTGGATGCTTTAGTGGCAATTTCTGCAAGGCACCAGGTCCCTTCCAGGTCCACCATTCTATGGCTCTATGGAGAAGGCAGGCGCAGTAGAAGAGGACACACCATTTCTTGGGTGCTGCTCTTCGTGGGGCAGTGCTGGGCCTTTGCCCCATTGGCAGCCCATCTCTCTCACATGTGGCCTGACCCACACGCCTCCCCCCTTTGAGGGAAGACCCCTTTCCTGACCCCTTCCTCCAAATAAAGAACCAGCCCTTCCAGCCAGCTTAGCCCAGCGGTTCCATCGACCGAGGCGTAGCTTGCATCCTGCAATCGCCCACGGCAGTTTGAAACCTGTGGGCGCTGCCTGGCTTCCCCCGCCCAGCTCAGTCACCCTCCGAGACACCCAGGCTCCTGAAGCGTCCCTGGATGCGCCCTGGTGCCAGCCGCCACACCCAGGCCTCGTGCCGGGATGGTCCTGCAGCCAGCCAGGCGTGCTGCCTCTCAGAGGCGCTTCTGCCGCCAGGTGGGAAGACCAGCTGAGCCTGTTTGTGGGGAGGAGGCCCAGCTGAGACCGGTTGAGCCGACTCCAGGGCTCTGGCCATGATCCTGAGTCATGCAGGGAGAGGACACGCAGCAACGCTCCACAGCCCGTCTTTCTTCTCCTCTCTGCCTCGCCTTTGGGTCTCCCACTTTTGGCAGAGACTTCAGGGCCTCTTCTGTTTTGGCTGCAAAGGTTCCCCCAGCAGAAGGGGGGGGTCTCCTTGTGGGTGCCGGGAGCTTCCTGGGAGGGATTCAGGCACCCCTGGCTCTGCCAGCCTGCTGGGATACTGACCGCTCTCTGCCAGCAGAGACCCCTCCTCAAGCATCTGCCTGCCTGTCGCAGGACCCTTCCCCTGCCCTGAGTCTATTGTAAACAAAACCTGCCCTTTTCCCTTATGGGGTATCCAAGAGCCCATATAGAGTCCTTACGTAGGTTCCCTATCGGTAAAAGAAAACAACAGAGGACAACCAGAGAATACTGAGAAGCAAAGCAGCTAGTAAGCTTGATCTTTATTGATCTGTTGCAACAGGGTGATCCCCTTACATGCAGGAAAAGAGGAGGAACCCCGAACAAAGGTGTGCCCATCCTTATATAGACATTTTAAATTGCCTGCCCTGGAGTCCAAGACCACCCCCAGAAACATCATACCTACATCACAGAAAGGGCGGTCTACAACAGAAATCTGAGTGCGTTGTTAACCTCCTGTCTGGCAGGTTACCTATTAATGCTCACTTGATTGGATACCCTGGGGAGCCTGGCCAGTCTTTTGTAAGGATAAATAGTTAGTTCCTGAGCCAGGTCACAGGCTCACCCTATTCATACACAGGGATTGGGAGGCTTTTCCGTTGTCCTTTGACCTTGTAGAGAAAACAGTTTGGGAGCCAAAAATGGTTTCAGGTCAGTCTTCCTGTGCTGATTTATGTATGTGCTTGCTTGGTACATTTATGAACATTTATTATATATCTAAGACCTTAAAATTCTTATCACAAGCCCTTGGCTCATTAACTGGGGCTCCCTCGACTTGTCTCCCTTTGGGGGGTGTTTTTCCCCATTTAGCTGCCTCTGGGAGTGACATGAGCAGCCTCTGGGTCTCCTGAGCCCAGCCAGGCAGCCGTGGGCCCTTAGGATTAGGAGAAGGCCATGCCCCAGGCGGCTGGAAAAGGGGTGCGGGGGGTGAGCAAGGGAGACTTCCTTGCATCCCCAAACGAGAGACAAAAATAGCCTTCCTAGGTCAGACCACAATAGCTGCTCTCTTTGGGCGAAGGCTGGCCTCCTGGGAATTTTGCCACCCCGGGTGAGGGCCTGGGCTCCACTTCCTCCTCCAGCGCCCTTGTGAGCGTGGGAAGGCCAGCTACCTGCAGAAAGGGGAGGCTGGCAGTGCCAGGGCAGCGTTGGGCCGCAGCCTCTGTCAGCCTTGGGGTTGTATATTACAGGAGGCTGACATGGGAAGCCATAAACCGGAGGCAGGAGGGGGAGCTGCTCAGAGCTGTTCTCACAGTCCCGCGGAGCAGCCAGGGCAGGGAGGGCACCATCGATCAGTACGGATTGGGGATAGCTCAGTAGAGCATGGGACTATTAATCTTGGGGTCGTGGGTTCGAGTCTCTCGCTGCACAAAAAGATTCCTGCACGGCAAGGGGTTGGACTAGATTACCCTTGGGGTCTCTTCCAACTCTGCAATCGAATCCTGTGAATCAAATCCTAATTCCCAGCAAACTAGTGTTTGGAGGTCTGTAGCCTCCAACAGTGGAGGTAGCCATCTGGACTCCGTTATAAGAATTCTAAGGTCTCATAAATAAAATGAAGGCTCATACATAAACCACAGGAGCCATCTAGACTCTTCATGACCCCAAATATTCCTCTGCAGAAGGAAATACCTTGGAAAAACCTCTCCCAATGGTTCTTTTCACTTTCAAATCCTACATTTCCTGTCTTATGGGCTTATTTGTGTATGAATAGGGTGGGCCTGTGACCTGGGTCCAAGAACCAAGGCATTGACCATCTCAAAAGAATGGCCAGACTGCCCAGTGCAGTGGACATTCAGGTTGCGAACGTGATCCGTGCGGGAGGCACGTTCGCAACCCACAGCATTCGCAACCCACAGCGCCGCATCTGCGCATGCATGGGTTGCGATTCGGCACTTCTGCGCATCTGCAAAGCGTGATTTAGTGCTTTTGTGCATGCGCGAGCGCCGAAACCCGGAAGCAGCCTGCCCCGGGTTTGGCGCAGTGCGCAACACGAAAACATACAACCTGAAGCGTCTGTAACCCGAGGTCTGACTGCAAAACATTTATCAGGTACCTTGACTGACAGGATAGAATATTGCTTACAGTATTTTGTTTATCTTTTGTAATAACTAATGTCTTTCCTCTTGCCTAACCTCTCTGTTTATTAGATTTATTTATACATCTGTCAGGAGATTTCTGTTTTCTATATAAATTTTGAGATAAGCATTGAATATTGATCAATCTTTGTTGACTCTTTGAGTGGCGTTTCCTCTTTATCTCCCAGATAATTTTGCAAGCTGGGAGTACTCAATCACTTCTTCTAACCAGTCAGTTTTCGTGGGAATGTTCTTACTTTTCCAGTTTTTGACTATTAGAATCCTAGCTGCGGTGGTTGCGTATACATAAATATAGGTTGGGCAGTTGTTTTAATTTCTCGTGACATAATACCAAGTAAAAAAGCCTCATTTGTGACTGCTGGTGGTTCTGGAGGGAGCAGAAATGAGGCTTGCAGGAAAAGTCCATCCTTCTGCCAATCTCGAATCTCCTAATGTTCAGCCTCCTTGGATGTTCGTGTTGTAAACAATAAAAATCTGCCCTTTCCCCCTTATGGGGTATCCAAGAGCCTGTATAGAGTCCTTACGTGGGTTCCCTATTGGTAGGAGAAAATAACAGAGGCCAACCAGAGAATATTGAGAAGCAAAGCACCTCATAAGACTGATCTTTATTGATCTGTTGCAAGAGGGTGCTGCCCTCACACGCAGGAAAGGAGGAGGACCTAGAACAAAGGTGTGTCCGCCCTTATATAGACATTTTAAATTGCCCGCCTTGGAGTCCAATACCACCCCCAGAAACATCATACTTACATCACAGAAGGGGCGGTCTACAACAGAAATCTGAGTGCTTTGTTCATAGCTGTCAACTTACTGATTTGAAAATAAGGGGCCAGCGGCCTTGAAAATAAGGGACCAGCAACCAAAATAAGGGACCTGCAGCCTCACCTGTTCCAGGCACTCCAGTCTTCCTGTCCTCCTGCAGTCTGGTCAAACTCATACATACATACATGCTGGTAGCTTTGAGAACACTATCCAACCAACTTTGTAACCAGAGGTTCAACTGAATAGAATCTGAATCACATGCACCACAAGGCCTATGCAGCCTCAACTTAAGATGGCTCCCCGGCCTGGCTTTGCACTGCAAAGTTTGCAGCAGTACGTGCAACAAAATGGCGTCCAGCATTCAAAAAACCCCTCAGCTTGCATTAACTAGCCACACACAAGGCATGCAAGCTCCACCCCCCCAGTCATTCTTAGATTTCTTATTGGGTGAGCAACACAGCCAAGCAACACAGTTGGAGCCTCCCTCCTCCCTGGCCAGCAGGGAGGGAGGGAGAGGAGCTACTTCCTTTGAAATTTAAGGGACATCATTTAAGGGACATCCATCAATAAGGGACAGCAGCGGGACATGGCGCTGGAATAAGGGACTGTCCCTTCAAATAAGGGACACTTGACAGCTATGGCTTTGTTTACCTCCTGTCTGCCAGGTTACCTGTTAATGCTTACTTGATTAGATACCCTGGAGAGCCTGGCCAGTCTTTTGTAATGATAAATACTTAGTGCCTGAGCCAGCTCACAGGCTCACCCTATTCAAACACAGACATACCCTTAAGAGAGGATTTGTGAAGGAAAAGACAATGGGGAGGCTTTTCCATTTTCCTTTGACCTTGCTGAGAAAACATTCGGTCAGTTTGGGAATAAAAAATGGTTTCAGGTTGGTCTTCCTGTGCTGATCTATGTACATGCTTGGTTGGTACATTTCTGAACATCTAATATATATCTAAGACCTTAAAATTCTTATCACAATAGGAAGAAGACACCTATCCGTCCACTTTCCTCCTGCCACACGTTGTTTTATGAACTGCTCCCCCATATCCTTTCGGCCTCCCTGTTCGGAATCTTCCCCAGCCCTCCAATATCCTCTGCTCTTCCTCGCCCCAAACATCCCCACTGCCAAATTCTTTTGGAGAGTCGTTGCCGCGCTACTGAAACAGGAGATAAATTGCGCTGGGCGATGCTTGCGTTGGCGAAAGGTTCTCATGGAGCCAGAGAACTAACTCTGCAGAATCATCTAGCCCAGAATGGACTGGATTCACTTGCAGGATTCAAATAAACTTTCACAATTTCACTTGAGTAACAGATATTTCAGAGGAATGATAAGGGGTTTTATTTTTGTGTGGGAAAAGCAGGATACGTTAATAACTCAGCAGAGGGGGAGTTGAGGGAAGTCCAGAGGAGGGGAGGGAGAATAATTGTAAATAACATGCTGAAGGAGATTTGTATCATTAATTGTTATAAAATTCAAAAAAAAATTCAAAATAAAATAAAATAGAATCATCTAGCCCATGGATTATTATTATTATTATTATTTAGATTTAGATACTACCCTTCATCCAAAGATCCCAGGGTGCTTCACTAGATAAAAACATGAGATAAAAGCACAAATAAATAGTTAAAACCAAAACAAAACAATACCCCGCCTTCCCATAGACACATCTAAAAGGCTGTAGAATATTGATCAGCCCAAGGGCTCCTTGAAGAGGAACGTTTTCACCTGTGGCCTAAAGATATATAATGAAGGTGTCAGGTGAGCCTCCCTGGGGAGAGCATCCCACAAGGAGGAAGCCACAAGAAGAAAAGGACTGCCCTGAAATCCATGAATGAAAGGTCGTATACTACTAAGGGACGCAGGTGGCTCTGTGGGTTAAACCACTGAGCCTAGGGCTTGCTGATCAGAAGGTCAGCAGTTCGAATCCCTGCAATGGGGTGAGCTCCCATTGCTCGGTCCCTGCTCCTGCCAACCTAGCAGTATGAAAGCACACCAGCGCAAGTAGATAAATAGGTACAGCTCCAGTGGGAAGGTAAATGGCATTTCTGTGTGCTGTTCTGGTTCGCTAGAAGCAGCTTAGTCCTGCTGGCCACATGACCCAGAAAAACTGCGGACAAACGCCGGCTCCCTTGGCCAGTAAAGCAAGATGAGCGCCGCAACCCCAGAGTCGTCCGCCACTGGACCAAACAGTCAGGGGTCCCTTTACCTTTACCTTTACTACTACTACTACTAATAATAACAACAACAAGAATAGTGCTTGTGCCCAAACCCCTGCCACTGCTCTTTGTTTGTCCTCTCCTCTCAGAGGTGACACTTTGTGTTTCTGTGTTGCAGGGCCCTGATCCCGCTCTTTGACCCCAGCACCGGCCTACTTGTCCTGGCAGGGAAGGTAAGCGCTCGCCCCTTGCCCTCCTGGGTCTGCTGCCTCTTCCCTCCCTCCCTGGGGAGGCCAAGGAAGGCAGTTTGCATCATAGTGGTAAAAAAAGTGAAATATTTAGGAATCTGGTTGACATTAAAAAATATTAATTTGTTTAAGGATAATTATGAAACCACATGGAAGAAAATCAAGAAGGATTTGGAAATATGGAACAGATTAAAGTTATCATTTTCTGGCAGAATATCAGCAGTGAAAATGAATGTACTACCCAGAATGTTATTTCTATTTCAAACTATTCCAGTGATCAAAGGGACAAAACAATTTAAAGAGTGACAAAAAGTATTATCAAGATTAATCTAGATTCATCGGGGGGGGGGGAACCTAGGATAAAATTCAAATTGTTAATAGATAAAAAAAGAAAGAGATGGATTCTCCATGCCAGATTTGAAACTCTATTATGAAGTGTCATGTTTCTGTTGGTTAAAGGAATGGATAATGTTGGAAAATACAGACCTTCTGGACTTGGAAGGTCATGATAATAGATTTAGGTGGCATTCTTACCTTTGGTTTGATAAAGTTGATAAAGTTGATAAAGTTAAAGTGATTAGAAGGTCAATTTATGAAGTGTGGGAAAGAAATAAAAATTTATTGGAAAAGAAAACACCATGGTGGATTTCACCCACTGAGGTATTGACGGTTAAAAAATTAAATATGGAGGGAAGGTAGGCTACAAATGAAGAGATATTGATGGGAACCAAGCAAGGTCTAAAACTTAAGCCATATGATCAGATTGAAGGTTTACTTACAGGTTGGTGGCAATATCATCAAGTGAATGGTATATTTAATGGAGATAAGAGGAAGGTTGGTTTTGAAAATAAAAAATCAAGATTCCAAATCGAACTGCTGGAAGGCGGCAGAAGTAAATTATTATCCAAGATGTACAATTTCTTGTTAGAATGGTTTACTAAAGATGAGGAAGTGAAAGATGTCATGATAAAATGGGCATTAGATTTTGGGTATAACATTGAGTATGATTCATGCATAAGATTGTGGAATGAAAATTTAAAATTTACGGCATGTATGGCATCAAAAGAAAAGGTAAGGAAGATGATGTACAGATGGAATTTGACACCAGTAAATTAAGCTAAAATGTATAGAATGAGAGATAAAACATGCTGGAAATGCAAAGAATCAGACGGTAACTTTTATCATATGTAGTGGACCTGTGACAAAGTAAAAACATTATGGGAAATGATCTATAATGAACTAAAAAATAATGTTTAGATACACCTTCCCCCCAAAACCGGAAGCATTTTTGCTAGGTTTGATGGGAGAGGAAATTGCAAAGATAGATCAAAGACCGTTTATGTAGACCACAGTGGCAGCGAGAACTTTATTGGCCTAAAAGTGGAAGTTACAGGAGGTACCTACGATTGCTGAGTGGCAGGTGAAGATGATGGACTTTGCAGAACTGGCCAGACTGACTTGCAGGATCTGAGCCCAGGACGATCAGGAATTCCAAAGGGATTGGAGCAAATTTACTGCATATTTGAAAAACAACTGTAAAAACTTGAAGACACTAGCAGGATTGTAATAAATCCAACAATATGGACAATAGGTTAAGGATGTAAATTGGGCGATTGGATCTGAAATGGAAAACCTGGAAGTCATATGCTCAGCAGAGCAGAGGGGTTTTGTGTTTGATATTGTTGTGTTGTAACGTTGAAAATGTTATTTAAGGAGGAAAATAATAAAAATATATTGGAGGGGGGAAAAGGAAAGCAGTTCGCAGGGAAAGGAGCCAGGATTTGCTCAGTCTGGCCCTTTTCTTCCAGGGGGAAAACGTCCTCTTCTGCTATGAGGTGCTGCCCAGCCAGCCAGCCCTGGCAGAAGGTGAGTATCTGAGACCCTCCCCAGATGTTTGGGCTCCTGCCTCAGGCGCTGCTCTTCCTGGCCCTGGAGAGAGTTGGGCATCCGGCCTGGCCCCTTGTGTGCCCTCCCTGGTCCTGCCCAGCCTGGCATTGCCTGAGAGAGAGGGGAATGCCATGGGGAAGGAAAAAACCGTGGCATGAGAACATCCCTGGCTCAACCCCCAATGGCCGCACCTCCAGCAGGGCTGAGCCCATAACCCTAGAGAGTCAGGGTTGCTGCCTGTCAGTGCCAAGCTAGGTGGGCCTTCCGTGACTGTCAGCAGAAAGCAGATCCCAATCTTCCTCCTGCCCGGGTCTGACTCTGCAGGTTCCCGGTGGTGCCCTGCTCCCCACGTCCTTCCCCACAGCTGCCGAGGGAGGGGTAGGGAGAAAAGGGGCAAGTTGGCACTGGCAGAGGGGCCACCTCCAGGGCAAAAAAAGGCTCTGCTGTTTGTAGACGTGGCACCTCCAGGGACTCAACCCCTGTTCTGCCTTTGGCTTCCACTTCTTGGGCGAGTAGCCAGCTGCCGGGCATCCCATGCGTGAGCATTGTGCCAGGGCCTGCTACTGGGCACCTGCGAGTGCCAAAGAAGAGGATTGCCAGTTTAGGGTCATGAAAGTCTCTCTCTCTCTCTCTCCACTCTCCCTTGCTGGCCGGTAGTATGATGACAAGCCCCACATTGGAGAGACGGCTGTCTCTGGGCTGCCTTCTCAGGAGCCGCCCTTGGGCACCTGTCGCCACTTTCTCTTTCTCCCAGTACATTTCTGAACACAATTCAAAGTGTTGGTGCTGACCTTGAAAGCCCTAAACGGCCTCAGTCCAGTATACCTGAAGAAGCGTCTCCACCCCCATCATTCTGCCTGGACACTGAGGTCCAGCTCCGAGGGCCTTCTGGTGGTTCCCTCCCTGTGAGAAGTGAGGTTACGGGGAACCAGGCAGAGGGCCTTCTCGGTGGTGGCACCCGCCCTGTGGAACGCCCTCCCATCAGATATCAAGGAAATAAGCAACTACCTGACTTTTAGAAGACATCTGAAGGCAGACCTGTTTAGGGAAGCTTTTAATGTTTGATGTATTACAGTATTTTAATATTTTTTTTGGAAGCCGCCCAGAATGGCTGGGGAAGCCCAGCCAGATGGGCAGGGTATAAATAATAAATTATTATTATTATTATCTCTCCCTTTTGCCCAGTCAACCAGTGCCTGACAGAGACCAAGTCCCAAGGCGTTGCCCAGGTGCCGAAACTCGCCCTGGACGTCATGGGCTGCGAGGTGATGCGGGTCCTGCAGCTGAGCGAAGCTGGCATTGCCCCCATCAGCTATGTGGTGCCCCGGAAGGTAAACAGGCAGCGTTGGGGCATGGGTGGGCAGAATAAGAAGGGACTGGTGGCCGGGCCTGGAGGTGGCCAGTCCCACGGGGCTCACTTACAACCTGTCTTTCAGTCCACACAGGAGTTCCACAAAGACTTGTTCCCTGACTGTGCAGGAAACATCCCTGCGGCCTCCGCGCAGGCCTGGTGGTCCGGAGACAACAGCCAGGTGAGAGCCCTCGTCTGCCCGCCCACCCCTTGCCCACCAGGTGACTGGCAATGGCTGCTCTGGGCTGGAAGAAAAGGCCCCCTGCCCCAAAACAACAACCCTGCAAGCCTCTCCAGCTCCTCTGGACCCGGGGAAGTCCTCTGCTGGCCTGACCGAGTCTTCCAGGTGGCACCTCAGGCTTCAGAGGGCGGGCAGTGCCCTCCGTGCCCCCCTGCCAGGCCCTGAGAGGTCTCTGCTTCTGTGCCCAGGGGCTCTTTCTGCCAAGTTCCCCCTCAGCTGTGCCTGAGACTTGGGGGGCAGTGTTAGAAAGGGGGGGGGGTAGAAAAGCTATTTGCCACCTGCCTCCTGGAACACGGCTTGCCTTTTCCACCCCCGGCAGCTGCACTTTCTAATTATTTTTCCGAAACCCATGAACTAATAAACAATTCACATCAGTAACACATTGGTGATACATCATTTTTAATAGGAATTCTTAATTGGACACCGCAAGCATAAATCGTCTCGGCCCCTGCAATTGTGGCCAAAACCATAAGTCATTTGCGTAATTAATATTTACAAATGCCGGCCTGTGTGTTTGTGTATGTATATACATGGATGCCGGTATCTGTAAATATTAATTACTCAAATGACTTATGGTTTTGGCCACAATTGCAGGGGCCAAGCCCCATGTTACTGCATATGTTATATAAAGTATTGTGCTAGATTTGAACTCACGTGTTTGGGGTGGCATTTCTCCCTCAGCGCCAGCAGCGGTCAGGTTGACCTCAGTCGCTGGATGTGGCTCCAAGACTTCTCCATCATACAATTCCCCGTCACAATATGCACCTGGGGCCCGGCTAATTTTGAACCCTTTTGGGGAGGGAGAGGGGCTTTGAGGAGCTGCTTCTCAAAACGATTAAGGTTTTAAATGATAATTTTAGGTTATATTTTAGTGATCAAGATTTAGTATATCTATTTTTTAAACTGCCGATATATCTGAATTGTCTCTGTTATACCCAATTGCAATTCAATGTACAGTGGTACGTCGGGTTAAGTACTTAATTCATTCTAGAGGTCTGTTCTTAACCTGAAACTGTTCTTAACCTGAAGCACCACTTTAGCTAATGGGGCCTCCTGCTGCCGCGCTGCCAGAGCACGATTTCTGTTCTTATCCTGAAGCAAAGTTCTTAACCCGAAGCAATATTTCTGGGTTAGCGGAGTATGTAACCTGAAGCGTATGTAACCCGAGGTACCACTGTATTCCTGTTGTGTTTTATGATTTTCCTGATATTGTAAGTGAGCCGGAACTGGTCTGTGACTGTAAATTCTTCCATTCAGGAGCTGCTTCTGAAGCCTGGCTAGGTGGCCCCCGTTGCCCCACAGCAGGGCAGCCGGGCTCTCCGTGGCCCCATCTAGGAGACAGGAGACCTTCTGCCTCTGGTTCTCTCTCCCAGCTGCTGACGCCTCCCTCTTCCTCCTCCTTCTCTTCTCAGGTGGGGAAGATCAGCCTCCATCCTGCCCAAAGGCCCAGCAAAGCCTTCATCTCTCCCTGCCTCCAGGAGCACCAAACCCCCGACCTCTCCACCCAGCCAGGGCCAGGGGACCAGAACGAGGACCCGGAGGTGAGAGTGCGTGGTGCCAGTTCAAGAGCCCCCAAACCCCCTGGCAAGACAGTCCTGCTGCTCCCCCCGACATCTCCGTCCAGAGTTACTTGTGCAGGAAGTTGTGGTTTCTCCTCTGCAAGGGGTTGAGCTAGATGACTCTATGGGTCCCCTGCAGCTCCACAGTTTGGAGGTTCTATGCCTAGATGGTTCTTCCCTGCTCTGGAAGGCTGGGCAATGCAGATGCAAAGATGCTCCCGGAAAGACAAGTCTGGTGCATTTTGGAAGGTGCCGCCTCTGCCTCCCTGGCCTCCTGGCACTTGTGCTCATGCCACCAGCAGGCTTGGAAGCCAGGGTGGGAATAATAATAATAATAATAATAATAATAATAATAATAATAATAATAATAATTTATTATTTATACCCCGCCCATCTGGCTGGGTTTCTCTAGCCACTCTGGGCGGTTTCCAATGGAATATTAAAATACTATAACCTATTAGACATTAAAAGCTTCCCTAAACAGGGCTGCCTTCAGATGTCTTCTAAAAATCTGGTAGTAGTTCTTCTCTTTGACATCTGGTGGGAGGGTGTTCCACAGGGCGGGAGCCACCACAGAGAAGGCCCTCTGCCCAGTTCCCTGTGACTTAGCTTCTCACGGTGAGGGAACCGCCAGAAGGCCTTCGCTGCTGGACCTCAGTGTTCAGGCAGAATGATGGGGGTGAAGATGCTCCTTCAGGTTTACTGGACTGAGACTGAGGGATGGGGTTGAGTCCCAGGCAAAGACCAAGGCCCTGCAGAGTCCTTTCCAGAGGGGATCCTCTGGCTTCTGGACCTCTCCAGAGCTCTCTTGACCAGCAGCTGAGCAAGCCCATCAGGCACCTGGGGCGGCATGCATGCCCTGTGCCCAGGGGTGGGGTCAACCAGGGCAGGATGCTTGCCTCCTCCCTCTCAGCCACCCTACAGCTGAGGGAGAGGCGGCGGGCAGACCGTTTAGGGCAGCACGGAACCTGTGGACGCCCAAGCCACCGCATCACTCCCAGGAGAGATGTGTGGCTTGGGCAGGCTGCAGGCCCCGCGGTGAGTGCCGCCTGGCATTTTGTCACCCCCCTCAGTGGTGACACCGGGGGCGGACCGCCCCCACCACACACCCCTTCCTCCAGCCCTGCTCCTGACAACCCTCTGCCTGGCTCCTTCTCCCCTAAGAACTTACGAAGAGTCGGGCCAGTGCCCCATCTAATTAGATTATCTAATTGATTTTTGAATTTTATTGCTATTCATGTTTTTATACTGTGTTTTATGCTGCTTTTATAATTAAGTGTTTTAAATTTGTTGTTAGCCACCCTGAGTCCGGTTTTTGAACCTGGAAGGGCGGGGTATAAATAAACAATTATCATCATCATCATCATCATCTGCTCCAGCATCCTGTTCTCACAGTGGCCAGCCAGATTTCCTGCGGGAAACCAGCAAGCAGGATTTGAGCACAAAATCCCTTCTTGGGGATTCCAGAAACTGGGGTTCAGAAGCATCGCTGCCTCCTCTGACTGGGAGGGCGGGCAGAGCGTAGCCATTGTGGCCACGAGCCATCGATAGCCATTCCCAGCATCTCCAGAGCCCAGGGCATTTGCTAGGCCAGGAGCACCGTGGATCTTATATACCGTATTTTTCGCTCCATAGGACGCACTTTTCCCCTCCTAAAAAGTAAGGGGGAATGTGTGTGTGCATCTTATGGAGCGAATGCAGGGGGGGCGCAGGCAGGAAAGCCCCCAAGAGCCGCACACAAGCTTTACGCGGCTCTTGCAGGCTTTTCCCCAGGAGGGAGAAGGGACTGACGTGGCCAGTCAGTCCCTTCTCCCTCCTCTTAGAAAAGCCCGCAGGAGCCACGCACTCCTTAAAGGGTGCGCGGCTCCTGTGGGCGGATTGCCATAGCCGCGCGCAGCCTCTCCTACCAGGAGAGGCTGCACAAGGCTAAAGAAGCCAAGGCAGCGAGTGCGATCCATCCTGCTGCGCAAGGCTAAAGAGGAAGCCAAGGCAGCGAGTGGGATGGATTGCGCTCGCTGCCTTGGCTTCTTCAGCCACGCTTCTTTAGCCACGCTGGAGAGGTTTAGCTCCTGGCTGGAGAGGTTGCGCGGCTATGGCAGAAGCCAAGACAGCCAGTGGGATGGATCCTGTTCGCTGTCTTGGCTTCTTTGCTCTTTGGGGCTGGGGGGGGGGGACCCGGGCTTCCCCCGCAGCCCCGAGAAGCTCTGGGAGAAGTGGACAGGCTCCTCTAAAAACTAGCTGTGTCTTGTGGTCCGGTGTGTCCTATAGAGCGAAAAATATGGTAACTGGAAGGGACTGCAAGGGTCCAGCCCCCTGCAGGGCTCTGAGGCTTGCTCTCTCTCCCCTCTCCCAGGCCGGCAGCCCCCTCTCGTCCCCCACCAGCTCCCTGACCTCCCCCTCTGGCGCCACAACACCCTCCCTCTCGGCCACCAGCGGCTTTGCCTCCAGCCCCAGCCAGCGGTCCCTGCAGAGCATTCTGGGTAAGCTTCCTGCCACCCCCCTCCCAGGTGGGCCCCACAACCTGTGCCGCTCGGAGGGAGTTTGGGGGGCGCTTGGCAGACTCCCTCTCCCCACCGTGCTGCCAGCGGACAGAGGTGGTTCTGCGTTTTCCACCAGGGAGGGGGGAGAGGGTGTCCCTCCCCATCTCCTGTCCCCCCCTCACCCGCCTCTTTGCCCCCAGGACCCAGCTCGGGGTTCCGCCACATCCAGGGCGCTGTGCTTCACCGCAGCACCCACATCACCAACCTCCGGGGGCTGAACCTGACCACGCCAGGGGAGTGCGACGGCTTCTGCGCCAACCGGCAACGTGTGGCCATCCCACTGCTCTCTGCCGGAGGGCAGGTGGCTGTCTTGGAGGTAAGGGGACCGTGACGGAAGGGGTGCCTTTCAGGGGCAGCTGCCCAGCCAGGTGCCCGCCTGCGTTGGCAGAGCCTCACAGGGGAAGGCCCCCCAGGCTCCACTGCCAATCGCCAGCCTCGCATGCGTGAGGCTCAGCCTCCAGGAGGGGCTGTGAAGGACCCAGGGGAGCGGCTGCCAGTCAGGGTGGGCAACACTGGGCTAGATGCCCCACTGCTCTGGCTGGGTGGCAGGCAGATACCAGTGCCTTCCATCTTTGGTCCTGGGCCCCTTGGTTCCTGGGAGCACCAGCACCCGCCAGCTTGCCCACTGTGGGAATATTGTTGGTAGTAGGAGAGGGTATTAATTTTTTATTACCAACAACCAAAACACAAACAGTGAAAACAAACAGTGAAACCCCCCAGGCGGCTGATACATTGGGTATACATAATCAATAATAGCATATTCAAATCAACCATATGTACAATTCTATATACCTTAACACTCCTCCCTCCACAAGGTTTAGTTAACTTGTAACATTTTAATTGCCCCAATTTGTTCAAACCTGCCCAAATAATTCAATATCTTCTAACACCAATCCTCCTCCTCTTCACTGATCTTAAACCCTTTCATTTTATGTATCTTCACAGTTAAGATGAAAGGGTTTAAGGTCAGTGAGGAGGAGGAGGATTGGTTTGAGAAGATATTGAATTATTTCGGCAGGTTTGAACAATATTGATTAAATATTATCCTTCCTCACGCTAGTGAGTCATACATATATATAGCAGAGCTCGTTCCCTCTTTTACACAGCAAGCAGCTAGTTGCAGATTCGTTTTAATCTCTTTAGTTAAGCAATCCAATCCGGCATGCCCAGATTGGAGTATATTCCTGGTAAGACCCCTTTGATTCCCTCCTAAAAGAAATAAAGACACAAGAGTCTTCCTTATAAGTAATGAAAAGTTTACTCACATTCAGTTCACGGTTGGATCCCTGAAGGCAGGCTTTAGCCTGTCGTTACAGATACAGTGTGGCTTAAATCCATGTAAGGATGGGCCCTTGTGCTGCTGGCCGAGAGCCAGCAGATAGCATCAGGACCAGTGGCCAAAATGGAAGAGAGGAGCATCAATAGAGGAAGAGGGCTGTGTGACTGGACCTTTTGTGGGGTCTGCAAGGGTCATGCCCACCTACCTGGTCACATGCAGGGGGAGGATGTTCCAGACCAGGTGTAACAGGAAGTCCAGCTGGCTGGATCAACACCCCCCGTCTGTGTCCACTCTAGGCAGACAAGGAATGTTGTATTTGACTGCTCCAATGGATTACATCCCATACCCACTGGGGCGGCAGAAGTGGGGTGCCCATGAAGGCTCAGTCTTGGGGGGAGGGCAGAGGAGAGCGCCCCCCGCCTGCCTTTCTCAGAGACTCACCCTGCCCTCCTCCCCAGCTCTCCAAGCCAGGCCGCCTCCCGGACACATCGCTCCCCACCATCCAGAACGGGATGCCCGTCTCCGACCTGTCCTGGGACCCCTTTGACCTGCAGCGCCTGGCGATTGGTATGTGACCCCCCCAGCCACCCGGAGAAGCCACTGGGCCCACCAAAAAGCCACCACTGATCTCCAGACTTCCTGTGGGAATTCCCGAAGCGAGACTGCTCCAGCGCCCTGTGCTCTCGTCTTGCCTTCCAGCGTTGTCTGGGCTCAGGCCCCGGGCCGGGCATCAGAGGAGAGGGTTCTCTGCAGCCAGGGTCTCCCTCAGCATGGCACAATGGGCTCTCACACTTGCCCCCTTGTTTCCTCTGGTGCAGCTGGAGAAGACGCCAGGATCCGGCTGTGGAGGGTCGAGGAGGGAGGTCTGCAGAAGACAATCCTGGAGCCTGAATTGGTTCTACAAGGTGAAACTCCCCCTGCCCCGCTTTTCTGTTTTCTTTCTTTAATTTTTTATTCATTTTTCATTTTCATTCATTACATACATCTCAAATTCTTAACGTTTACTATATATTCCTCCCTCCCTCCCCTCCAAGACTTCCCCCAACTTGCGTTTCTGGTTTGTTTCTATTTTCACCCGCTTTGCTGTCTCTCAACAGAAAAGGTTATTAATAACATAACATCAAACCTTAAAAACATAAAAATTAAATTAAATACATCATCTTATTTCACTATCTTCTAAACGTTTTCTGATGCTAAGAATGTGGATGCTTATTTAAATCCTGCCATCAAGTCTATTGCCTTTCTTTGTTTCTGCAAATATAAGATGAATGGTTCCCAATCTTTTTCAAAGCCTCTGTTGTCTTTTCCTGTCATTTTTGCCAGTTCTGCATAGTTCATCAACTTCTCTTGCCACTGTTCTTTAGCTGGTAGTTCTCCAGTCTTCCGGTTTTGTGCATTTAACATTCTTCCTGCTGTGGTGGCATACATAAATAAAGTCCTCATTTCTTTTGGTATGTTATGACCTAAAGTACCTAATAAAAAGGCTTCTGGGTTGTTGTTTTTTACAAAAGTTATTTTTAACATTTTCTTCAATTCATTGTATATCGTTTCCCTGCCTGGCTTTTCTCTCCCTTGGTCCTCTGGCTTGAGGGGGTTTGGCCAGCTTAGAGCCCAGCTAGCAGGCATCTTCTCCCCCCCCCCCAGGCCACACAGAGAAGATCTACTCCATCCAGTTCCACCCCCTGGCTGCAGACATCCTGGCTTCCTCATCCTATGACATGAGCGTCCGGATCTGGGATCTGCGTTCTGGCGGGCAGGTGCTGAGGCTGGAGGGACACAGGGACCAGGTAGGAAGGCCCAGCAAGCAGCTTGGCTCCCTCCCTTTCTGCAAGGGGGGGCAGCAGAACCAGCAGAGGGGGATCTCAGCCCCCTCCATGCGCCACCAGTTCATGCCAGACAGCCCCCCCCTTGGTGACTTTACCTCTATTTGCATACTTACAATCCACAATTTTATATATTTAAAAAGCATTTCCAGGTGGTGTTGCAGTGTATGAGAATAAAATCAGCAAAGGAGTCTGTAAAAATAATAATTCCAAGTGGCTAGAAAGGAAAGTTAATACAGCAGAACCTCGGTTTTTGAGCGTCTCGAAAGCCGAAAGATTCAGAACCCGAACGCCAAAAACCCGGAAGTGGATGCTTCCATTTTCAAACGCACCTCGGAAGTCAAACGTCTTCCGAGTTGCGTTTCTCCATTTTCCCGATGGAATTTGCCAACCGTCCGTTGCACCTTGGTCGTCAAATATTTCGGAAGTCGAACAGCCTTCCAGAACGGATTGCGTTTGACATCGAGGTTCCACTGTATTACAAAGGCCTGTCTAAAATGATGTAAATTTTTCAAAAGGCAGGGAGGGAGGGAGAGTTCCTGCCTCACCCTCTAGTGGCAGGGAGTTCCACAGGGCACAGCCTGCCATGTTAAAATGAAAGCCAGCCGAGACTGGGAGTTGTGCAGAGAGGCGCCAGAAGTGCCCTTCAGAGGATGCTGGACCTGGAGGGAGCCCCATGGTGCCCAAGGATTGGGACCGGCCCAGCCCTCCAGAGTGCAGGGACTGACCTCTTGGGGGCTTTTCAGATCTTCAGCTTGGCCTGGAGCCCCGACGGACGCCGCCTGGCCACCGTCTGCAAGGATGGCCGAGTGAGGATCTACGAGCCCCGAAAAGCTTCCCAGCCCCTGCAGGTGAGTCGAGGGGATGCTTGGCAGGAAGAGATGTGCAGAGGTGAAGAGGGGGAGAGGAGGAAGAAGGCCTCTTATTCAGGAACGGGGGTGGTGGTGGCATGCTCTCCCTGCTGCCAGTCAGTGCAGGCAATTCTGGGGTGGATGGACCGATGTTGTGACTCTAAATGAGGCAGTTTCCCAGGTTCCTACGAGGGAGGGCTTGGCGGAGAAGCAGGTAGCCTCACTCCGGGGAGAGTCCCAAGGGTCAGCTCTGGAGGGCCGTGTTGGTAGCCCCTTTTTCCTGTCTTGGGGGGGGCACCTAGAGAGAAGCCATGGCCCCTGCTCTTTGAGGCATCCGTCTCTCTTCACAGGAGGGCCCGGGGCCCGAAGGCGGACGGGGCGCTCGTATTGTCTGGGTTTGCGGAGGAAAATACCTGCTAGTGTCGGGCTTTGACAGGTAATAATAATGATAATAATAATAATTTTTTATTTATATCCTGCCCTTCCCAGCCGAAGCCGGGCTCAGAGCGGCTAACAACAATAAAAGTAACACAGCATTCTAAAATCAATTCATTCTAAAATCAATTCAAAATCAAATTAATGGCAACCATTGGGCTAGAGTTCTATGAGGATTACAGAAGGAGAGAGGGAGCCAGACTGTGCCTTGGCCAAAGGTCTGGCGGAACAGGCCCTGCGGAAAGATGTCAAGTCCCGCAGGGCCCTGGTCTCTTGTGACAGAGCGTTCCACCAGATTGGGGCCACAGCCGAAAAAGCCCTGGCTCTGGTTGAGGCCAGCCTCACCTCCCTGTGGTCTGGGACCTCCAAGATGTTTTTGTTTGAAGACCGTAAGGTCCTCCGTGGGACATACCAGGAGAGGCGGTCCCGTAGGTACGAGGGTCCTAGGCCTTATAGGGCGTTAAAGGTTAAAACCAGCACCTTAAACCTGACCCTGTACTCCACCTGGAGCTGGTATAGAACCAGGTGAATGTGATCCCGTGGCAAGGACCCCGTAAGGAGTCTCGCCACAGCATTCTGCACCCGCTGGAGTTTCTGGGACAGTCTCAAGGGCAGCCCCACGTAGAGCGAGTTACAATAATCAAGTCTGGAGGTGACCTTCGTGTGGATCACAGTGGCTAGGTCAGGGCGAGAGAGGTAAGGAGCCAACTGCTTAGCTTGGCAGAGATGGAAAAATGCTGGCTTCCCCCTCCTTCCAATGCTGCCTCCCAGAAGCCCCAGCCGGCCCCGATCCCACCAGCATCTCCTCCTCCCGCAGCCGCAGCGAGCGACAGCTCTCCCTCCACCCGGCGGAGTCTCTGGGGCCACCGGTGGCCACGGTCGGCCTCGATGTCTCGCCATCCACCCTCATCCCCTTCTACGACGCAGACACAAGTGTGGTCTTCCTCACGGGCAAGGTGAGTGAGAGGCCCTGGGCCTGATCCTCCAGGAGCAGCAGCAGCAGAAATGGCCTGCAGGGTCAGGCCGGGGGGAGAAGATGCTGAACCCCATAGTGGCAGTACAGAGGTGCTGCGTTCCACTTCCAGCGCAGGGGAATAGGGGGCCAGTCTGCAACAGGGCAGACCTCCTAGAGCATCTCTCTGGCTGACAGGAAAGGGGGAAAGGCAAGGAAGTGTGTGTGGGGGTGTTGTTTGTTGCTGAAGTCAGCAGTTGCTGCCCCCCACCAGGGGCTGGGCTGGGTGAGCAGCCTTGCTCTTTCCTTTTTCTCTTTCCTTTCCTTGCAATCGTTTTTATTTTCATTTCTAATATGCAACAAATGAGACGTGGGTGGCGCTGTGGGTTAAACCACAGAGCCTAGGACTTGCCGATCAGAAGGTCGGCGGTTCGAATCCCCACAATGGGGTGAGCTCCCGTTGCAGTTCGAAAGCACACCAAAAAGTGCAAGTAGATAAATAGGTACCGCTCCGGCGGGAAGGTAAACGGTGTTTCCATGTGCTGCTCTGGTTCCCCAGAGGCGGCTTAGTCATGCTGGCCACATGACCCGGAGGCTGTACCTGGCTCCCTCAGCCAATAAAACGAGATGAGCACTGCAACCCCAGAGTCGGCCACGACTGGACCTAATGGTCAGGGGTCCCTTTACCTTTTTAATATGCAACAAGCAATAACAACAATAAAGGGAAAAGATCAAAGCAAGAAGGGGGAAGGAAGGAAGGAAGGAAGGGAGGAAGGAAGGAAGGAAGGAAGGAAGGAAGGAAGGAAGGAAGGAAGGAAGGAAGGAAGGAAGGAAGAAGGCCGGTCTTGAAGAGAGAGGAGGGAGTGGGTGAAATTTCCAAAAACAGCATTATATTTCCAGACGGTGGTCCTTCAAAAGCACATGAGCCAAGGAGCTTTTTCCATAGGAGCCTTGACGGAAGGGTGGCTTCAACGCATTTGCTTAAATGGATGCCAAACTTTAGAAAACCCGTTCTTTGTTTTTTGGGTAGCACAGGGTCTATTTTGCTAACTTTCCAGATCTGGGGGTGGGATGAGTCATGCCAGTCTCCTGGCGCTGAGTCCCGGAGGGGCTTGGCCACCGTGAGCCCGGCTGGGTGAGCAGCCCCTTCTGACCCTGAGGCCAGCCCAGGCGCCCCCTTTCTAGGTACCTTCCCTGCCCCCATTCCTTCTGACTTGGATCCCAGACCTCCCCCCTCTTGCTCAAGGAAGGCAGGCTGCCCCCCCCCCGCCCTTCAAAGCCTCTTCTCTCTGCCACATGTTTAGGGTGACACCAGGGTGTACATCTACGAGGTGGTGCCAGAGTCACCCTTCTTCCTGGAGTGCAACAGCTTCCCGTCCAGTGATCCCCATAAGGTAAGGTGGCAGCGGTGTGGGGGGGGGATCTGGGCAGCAGTTATGTCCCTGGGAGAGATGGAGCCACGTGCAGTAAGGGAAGTCACCCCCCTTTGCCCCGGGGGAGTCTTGGTTTGATTCAGTCCACCTCTCTGGGCTTTCCTCTGCAGCCATGAGGGCTATGGCTTGGTTCCTTAAAAAGGGGGAAGAATGTGGATTTGCAAGATTTGGAGGTGAGGAGAAAATGCCCACAGAGCAGCTGTCAGTGAAACCTCCTGGCTCAAGTGGGGAGGACCCCTGAATTTGGAGTGGGGGCCAGGGAAACGCAGGGGTGGGAGACAGAATGAGCCGGAATCCAGCAGCCTCTTGAGCTGTTACTGGCAATGCCAAGGCATCAGTCCCTGTGACCAACCAGAACTGCGTCCTTTGGGGCAGGCAAGTTCCAGGGGGCTGACGACTCCTCTCTGCCCCCTTTTCCGGTCTGCAAAACCTGCTTCTGGTCTGCCCTCTTGTGGTTGTTCTGGGCAGAGCACTTGTGGAGTTACTCGAGCAACAACCCCAAGGGTTGAGTGTGAAGTGGCGGGTGCCCAGATGTGCCCCCTGCTTCGCTTCCAAAGGCCCTGGGAGGGCAGAGGGCGTTGCTGTGCCCTTGCAGCCGCACTCTCAGAAAGGTGTCCCCGCAAGGTCCTGACCTCTTGACTTCCGCAGGGCTACCAGTTCCTGCCCAAGACGGAGTGCGACGTTCGGGAAGTGGAGATTGCCAGAGCCCTGCGCCTCCGCCAGACCTCCATTGAGCCCGTGGCCTTCCGGGTGCCCCGGGTGAAGGTAGGGTACTGGGCCTCTGGGCCCTTGGTCTCTGGCAGGGGAGGAGGAGGAGGAAGGAAGGCTTGGAGTATAGAGGCAGCACCGTGAAAGGTCTCGTCACCTTCTCCGAACAATGCCATGCCCCTTTGCCCTGCCCACCCCCAGCCACAACGCCACCCCAAGCTGGCATCTCGGCAAGCTTCCCAAAGTGACCCTGCTCCTTTTTGGAACAGGCCCAGCTGGGTGAGGATTTGCAGTCAGACCTGAGTGTCTCAGCGTCCATCACTGGGCAGGGACCAAAAGGAAGAGAGACAAATTACTCCACTCCTAGCTATCCCAGCTAGGAGCCACCCAGACCCCTCTCCTCCTCCTCCAGGAATTTGCCCAATCTTTTAAAGCCATCTAACTTCCTGGGCATCCCTGCCTCTTGTGGGAGGGAGTTCCACAGATTCAGGGCAGATAAAAGGAAGTACTGCTTCACCTGGCACAAAGGTGAAGTGAAGGACATGAGGCAGGAGTTGGTAATGCAGGTGAGCTGTGCACAGGTGAGCTGCAAGCCAGCTGCCGGCCAGCTCTGTGGAGGCTCCTTTTATTGACACAATATGCAAACCCAGGCAGATACATTTTGGGCTGTGACCTTTACACATCTTCCGGTCCCGAGATTGTGGGGTGGTACAAAGCTATTTTGGCACCTGTTTCCACCGTGTCATTTTCCCCTTACACAGTGTATGATGAAGGAGACAAAGGTCACAGACAGGACACCGCAGACTATTGAGATGGCAAAAGGTTAGACAGAGGGCAAGATGTTCAGATGTTCAGACAGCTGTGGCTTTATCTGTGGGGGCAGTGTGCCCCGCACCCCAAGGTTACGCTTGCAAGCAGCTGAGGCTGCCCGCGGGTGGGGAGTGTGCTCCACACCCAGCGATCATTCCTACACACAGGGAAACTACGGAAGCAGCTGCCCCAGGAGGCATTGGTGGCCCCCCAACCTGGATGCCTTTAAGCAGCCCTCCCCTCCATTATTCTGTCTCGTCCTCTTTTAAAGTCAGGGGTCATCATCGCCTCCTCCGGTGGGAGGGAGTTCCACAGGTTAGGCTCTGCACGAATGAATCCTTTCTCTCTCCCGAACCTTCCCACCATGTGGGGTGTGCAGGCTGAGTGACCCACGGACTGATGCCCTCCGTGCTTCTTTCCTGCCCCTTCTCCCCCACAGAAAGAGTTCTTCCAGGACGACCTCTATCCTCCCACGGAGGTGTGGTGGGAACCGGCCCTGTCGGCTGCTGCCTGGCTGGGCGGCTCTGATGGTCAGCACCGCAAGGTCAGCCTCCGGCCGAAAGACATGACCCCAGGTATGTGGCAGGGGGCGAGGGGGAGTGCATCAGTGTGTGTGTGTGTTGTTGTTGTTGCAGAGAGTTCAGGATTTATAGAATCATACTGATGTAGAGTTGGAAAGGGACCCCTAGAGTCATCTAGTCCACCCCCCCAGTGCAGGAATCACAGCCAAAGCATCCCTGGCAGTTGGCCACCTGAGCTCTCCTTAAGGACCTCCAAGGAAGCTCACTGAAAGGGTGCAGGAATCCGCAGAATTGGACAAAATGACAGGAAGGATTCGAAACCTGCGGGACCAGAGATTCACAGAAGATTGGAAGAAATATACGAATTATGAATTATTTGAAGAGCAACTGTAATCAACAAATTACACTAGTAGGACTACAAGAAGTTTTGTAAGGAGAAAGATATGAAACACTGCAAAATAGGAAAAGAAGACAGATATTAGTTATGAGATTTAAATGTAATAGTGAAAGTAAGAAATGTATACTAAGTGATTCGATTGGAAAATTTTGATGGAAGTCAAAAAAATTGTATAAGATGTAAAATTATGTTTACCGTAATTATTGTTGAAAATGATATGTTAAAAAACATATATATATATATATATATATATATATATATATGCAGGTTTTGGTGTCCTCGGGTGTCTTCCCGTGTAAAAGTTGGGGTGTCTAGGCGACGTTTCGACGAGGTCTCACTCGTCATCTTCAGGCTGGTGCTTTCGGCTTCTTGTTACTGGAACAGAGCAGGATCTCAGTGTTTGAGTTCCTATAAATACTGTTGAGGGGGTGTGGTGTATAGCCTCCAATGTTCTGGGCAGAGAGGAAGTTCCCAGGCTAGTGTGCCTTTTCTTCTTTTGTTCCTTAATTACTTGAGGGATATCTTGAGTGATTTCTTGAGTGATATCCTGAGTACCACTTAGGTGGGTCATTAGGTGTGGATTAGTTGCTAAAGTCTTGTGTCTTGACCTCTTGAACTTTGTGAAGAGTTTTTCTGAGAAGATGGCTGTACTGCACTTAGTTGTGCTCTGGCTTGGCTTCGTGTATAGGGGCGAGCTGTGGTTTTGTGGCCTGTGTCAGCCAGATCTGTGTAGGGATTGCAGGGGGGTGCAGCATCCGGAGGTGCCACCATGGTTTGGCTACTGGATGGTGTCTGTAATTTATCTGTGGAGAGGGTCTGGGTTTGGGTCTGGTGTGGTTGATTGGTGATGGCGTTCTGTGTGCCTCTGGATCTGGTGTCAGTTTTTGTGGGGAGGGCTAATTTCCAGATGTCTGGCAAGCGGGATGTGTCGTCACGCTTGTTCATGTTGTGAGGGTGTTTCTCTATCTCGATGGCTTCCATGATTATTCTCTTGTGGTGATGTTCCATGTTAAAGAGCAATTTGGAATCTGCAAAATTAATTTCGTGTCCTGTTTCTTTCATGTGTTGGAAAAGAGAGGAAGTTTTTTCTTCTTTTTTGACGGCATTCTTGTGTTCTGCGATACGTGCATTTATTCGTCTGTTTGTTTGTCCAATGTACGTGGCTGGGCAGACTTTGCAGGGTATTTCATAGACCCCTTGGTTTTCCAACTGGATTTTATCCTTGGGGTTTCTGAGGATATTGGCTATTTTTTGGTTGGTGCAAAAGGCTGTTTTGATATTGTGTTTATGGAGGATTTTGCTAATTTTATCTGTAGTGCCCTTGATATAAGGAAGGAGGGCCATGCCATTGTTTTCTTCTGTGTCTTGGTTTTTGGGGGGTGTTTCTTTTTGGATTAGCTTCGTAACCCTGTTTTGCTGGTATCCATTGGCAATTAACACATTTGAGAGATTCTGTAACTCAGTTGTCAAGTGGTCTTTGTCAGCCAGGCGTTTGGTTCTGGAGATGAGGCTATACACCACACCCCCTCAACAGTATTTATAGGAACTCAAACACTGAGATCCTGCTCTGTTCCAGTAACAAGAAGCCGAAAGCACCAGCCTGAAGATGACGAGTGAGACCTCGTCGAAACGTCGCCTAGACACGCCAACTTTTACACGGGAAGACACCCGAGGACACCAAAACCTGCATATATATATATATATATATATATATATATATATGTATATGGGGTGCAGGAATCCCTTTTGGCTGCCCCTTGGCTGGTTGTGTGAAGGGGTGGCATTGAGGAAATCACAGCGGTAGGAATAGAGGACCTTTGCTGGGGGCACGGCACCTCAGCACACAGAAAGCCCCCCCCCCCCCGCTGGGTTTCCCCTCCAGCCATGGAAAGGCATTTCCTATGTTGGAGAGACCCCAGGTGGGTTTGTGGCTGAGGAAAGGGTCCCCTGGCGATCTGCCTCCATGCCCCTTCAGCCGCTGACCTGCCATGCCACCTCCTTCCGCAGTGAGCGAAGCCCCGAAGGAGGCTCCCAGCCGGAAATACGTGCCATCCTCCGTCTACCTGGAGGAGAAGTCAGACGAGCAGAAGAAGGAGGAGGTGAGGACCCTGCGGGGCTGGCAGCTCTGGCTTGGGGGGCAGGGGAAGGAGGGGAGGGGGCTGGCAAGCTCTCCCTGATGCCCACGGCCTTGTCACTGGTGGGGGGGGCAAGGCAAATGCAACCTGGGGAGGCACCTCAGACTCAGCAACTGCATTTCCCGTCCAAAAGACCATGGAGCGGGTGAGAGGCAGTGTGGCATAGTGGTTAGTGTCCGGCTAGAAGAGACGAGGTCTCAAATCCCCACTTGGTGGCGAAGATCGCAAGGTGACCTCTCAGCCGAGCCTTCCTCCCCCTGTTGGGCGGATTAGAGGGGGAGAAGGAGAAGGAGACCCACGGCCGTCCTCTTGAGCTCCTCGGGGAGAAAAAGGAGGGAGAGAAATACACGCAACAGAGGGGGCACCATGAGAAGGGGGAAGGTCTTAGGGTGGCAGATGCATTAGCCCTTCTTGTGCCCACATCCTGGCAACGGTTGGCTCCCCTGCAGCTCCTGAATGCCATGGTGGCCAAGCTGGGCAACCGAGACGACCCCCTGCCTCAGGACGCCTTCGAAGGAGTGGATGAAGAGGAGTGGGTAAGAGCTGGGCAGGAGCCCCCCAGAAGCACCATGCCCGGGGGAAGAGAGCCGTGCCCGTCCGCCTGTGCCCATCCTGGTGTCTTGGGGCTGCTTCTGCCCCAGATCTGCGCTGTAACCCACCACGGGGCTCTGCTGGAGTTGTGGCCCAAAAGGCACCTGCTAGGAGTGCTGTGGGGAAGAGGGACACTCTGATCTGATCCTCTGCAGCTTTGCCCATGTTCCCCCTCCCTATCCCAGGGCTGGGCTGGGGAGGGCTGTCAGGACCTTGTCCTACACTCAAGTAGGACCCTGGTAGAGACACATGCCCGACTGGCATGTTCCCTGCCTCCTGGTCGATCGTTCGGGAGCTTCAAAAGCTTTCTTCAGCCCGAACATCACAGCGACCAGTGCCAACAGACATCGGCACACTTAGGGATCTGCAGAGTTTGCACATCATGCGCGTGACAGACTTCAGCAACTCAGCGTTTTGGCTAATCTACTTTATCTACATATAAACATACACGGAGCACTGCAACATGGCTCCCCCTCTCTCTAGCATCAGACAGCAAAGGACAATAGTCCCACTTCACAGAACACAGTAATACAAACATCCTGCCTCCGTCACTTCTCACTTTGTGGAGTCAAAACATACACCGTCATATGAAAGACAAAAATCCCATGACTGCAATCACGGAGCTGGAATTCTAAAGGGCTGGTGGCCTCTGGGGTATATCCCGTGTCCCTTCCCCTCCCAAGTTGGCAAGGGTGGTCTTGTGGGCAAGGGTGCCCTTCCCAGCACCCCCAGCGCGAGAGACACCCCAGAGCAGTGGCCAGTTTGGCTTCTCCTATCCATCCATCCCTCCTCTCTCTCCCTTTTCTACTCCGTAGGACTAACGGCGGACGCTTCAACCAGGGACTGCATGCAGTGGCCTTACTGCCCGGATGACCCTCTCCTCCATGGACTGGAGGGTGCCCAGATCTCAGGCCCCCCTGGGAGGAGCAGGCTGACTTCCAGGCTCCTCCCCCCCCCCCGCGCCAACACTGCCACCCTGGGTTGGGCCACTGCCTGCCCACACCTCATCGAAGATGCCAAGGAGATCCTGCCTGATGAATCTTCCTTCCTTCCCCTGGACCCTCCTTTGTCTGGGCTGCTGCCCCGCTTCCTGCCCCCCAGGCAGAAGTTTGCCTCGGCTTCCACGTTGATCGTCTGACTGGCATTCCTGGCTGCTGAGCCCAGGTCGACTTTTGGACCTGCCGTGTGCCTGCCAGGCCCCCAGCCCCTCTGGAGGGCCCATCCACGAGGGACGTGTGGCTTTGGGGGTCTCCAAACTCATTCGGGAGCGGAGGAAGGCTGCTTGGGGGGCTCCTTCTGCCCCCTGCAGCTCTAGGGTTGTCTTTCCGTCACAACCGCGCCCCGAATTGTCTCGCCAGGCTTTTCCTCGGAGCAAAGCTCGCCTTTTGTGTCTGCCCTGCCAGTGTAACTTGAAAGAATGTCAATTTCAGCTCTTTTGCCTCTTGTGTCTGTTATTCAAAACACCAGCCTTCTCCCCAAAGCGACTCTTCTCCTCCCCTCTTAGAGGGATGGAGAGCACCTGTCCCAGCCTGGTAGACCTTTCTGCACCCCAGAACGGGTGCTGGTGTCACACAGGCCCCTGCAGGCCCCCTGCGGCCCCCACTTGCCTTACAGACCCTGGTTCTGCCTTGCAGACTTTTGGGCTGGTGGGCTGTGGCTTCTGTGCCTGGGAAAAGGGTTGCCACTCTCCCAGGGGAAAACTCCTCACTTCCTCCTCCATGACAGCAAATGCCTGCCTTCCTTAGTTCCTGCGCGCTGCTGCCCTTGGGCCTGATCCAGCAGGGCTTTGCTTATGATCCAAGTCCCGAAGCAGCTGGGTCAGGGCAAGAAAGAAGTTGGGCTCGGGAATCCTGGGTTTTTCCAGTGACAAATCCTGGGCTCGTCCACGCAGGAGATTTCTGTGGGTTTGAATCCCCTCGTGCCTCAATTCCTTTTGGGGTTGCCCCATGATCTCCTCCTCCAACAACTGGCAGCTGCTCTTCGCCCCCATTAAATTCAGGTTTATCCCAATCCAGGAATAATCGGACAAGAGATTTAAATCCACTATAAATGTGCATGTAAGAGGACTGCACACGCACTGGAGCACATTGTAAGCAAGGGGTTTCTCCACCTGGGGACCGTCCTCACCTGTCTGTACTTTCTGAACTTTCATTTTGCTGCTGTCCTTCCAAAACATGGGTAGGCAAACTAAGGCCAGGGGGCCGGATCCAGCTGAATCACCTTCTCAATCCAGCCCGCAGATGTTCCAGGAATCAGCATGTTTTTACATGAGTAAAATGTGTCCTTTTATTTAAAATGCATCTCTGGGTTATTTGTGGGGCATAGGAATTCATTCATATTTTTTTCCAAAAAATAGCCTGGCCCTCCACAAGGTCTGAGGGACAGTGGACCGGCCCCCTGCTGAAAAAGTGTGCTGACCCCTGTTCCAAAGGGTGCAGCGTTTGCATCCAAACAGCTCTTTTTCTGCTTTTGCTTTAGTGCAAAGCAGCCGTATTAAACATAAACTTTGCCCTTGTGGTTAGAGGAGTCAGGAAAGGAAAAACCATAATAAAAGAAAAGGCTTTCCCAAGACAAAGCAGAGCCTCCTTTGTTCTCTCTTTCGGAAGTGGGCGGGGCAGCTTCCCCCTATATTCCACCCCAAAGCCTGTGTCCTCACTTGACCTTCTGGGTATGCGCTCCTGCGGGGGGGGGGGAGGGGCTGTTGGTGGGTCCAGCTGCAACACACACATTTCTAACCTGCTCTTTTGCACAAATCCCCAAACCGTGAAACACGGTTGAGACTGGTTGCGCAGTTCCTCATACAATTTTGTTTTCTTAAAGGTAAGCAAAGACCTGCAAAGGCAACAGGTGTCCAGAACTTGGGGAGGGTGGGAAAGCGCCATTCAAGAGGAGGGGACCAGTGGAACCCAGCCAGCACCACCCACGCCACGGAGGAGAGAGAAGGGTCCCAGGAAGGACTGGCTGGCCGCAGTGGGAAACTGGGCACTGGACTGCTGGACGGGGCTGCCTGCTCTGCTCCAACTGCAGCCAGGCCCCTCGGAGGGTCGGATGTTGTTCCCTGAAGAAAATGCCACCCTTTGCTGTGCCTGCTAGTCTGGCACCACCGGCAGAGTTGCCACCTTAATATTATCATTTTATTATTTCTTCTTTTTTATTATACATTTTTATTGGTTTTTTTACATATTATTTTCAACAATCATTCAACATATCTTCTCATCTTATACAATGTTTTAGACTTCCGTCAACAACCTCTGATGATTTTCCGTTCTTTATCACTTATTCTACATTTCTTAATTTCTATATTCCATTTAATTATCCTTAGCTAATTGTTCTCTTCATAGTCTTTCTTGCAGTATTTCAAATAATCCACCTTAAAAAACTTCTTGCATTCCTACTAGCATAATCTGTTCATTACAATTACTTTTCAAACAGTTCGTATATTTACTCCAGTCTTCTAAGAATCTCTGGTCCTGCAGGTTTCGAATCCTTTCTGTTAATTTTATCTAATTCTGCATAGTCCATTAATTTCATCTGCCATTCTTCTGTTGTCGGTAATTCTTCTTGCTTCCATTTTTGTGCCAATAATATTCTTGCTGCCATCACTGCATATAAAAACAACTTACAGTCCTGTCTATTAATATCATCTCCTACAATGCCAAGTAAAAATGCTTCTGGTTTCTTAATAAATGTATATTTCAACATCTTTTTCATCTCATTATATATCATTTCCCAGAGGTTTTCCACTTTTTTACATCCCCACTCTCTGCTCCTGTGCTTTTAACAGCCGGGCGTGCAGGCGCCACTTCACCCCGTCCCCGCTGCCTGCACTGCCGGGGGCGGGACTAGATGGCCTCTGGGTGCCCCTCCCAAGTCCGCACTTCCAGGGCTCCAGCTCCTCATACGGTGTGGGGGTGGACTCTCCTTCGCGGGAGGCTTTCAGAAAGAGGCCGCTTGCCGGGGATGCTTTAGCCGCGGTTCCTGCGTCGAGGGGCTGGACTAGATGACCACTGGGTGGCCCCTTCCTTCCAACTCGGCAGGGATCCCGGCATTGCGCGCGCCTCCCGGCCGCCAGGGGCCGCCCTCGCCCCCGGGGCGGCGCTCTAGGCCCCAAGGCCGCTACGGAGTCCGCTTCCGGTCGCGAAGGCGGAAGGGGCCTCTCCATCCGGCCCGGCTCGTCTCTATGGTGCCCTCCTTCCCCGGAGCCGCCGGATCATCTCGCCCTTGGGCCGCCCAAGGAGGGAGGAGGGAAGGAGGGAGGGAGAGGCATGGTGAGTCGGGGGGCGGGGAGGGGGAGGGAGGGGGGAGGGAGTCCCTCGCCCGCCCCCCCCATGGGAAAGGGACCCAGGCGTCCGAGCAGTGCGCCCCCGCCCCCGCTCAGCCCCACACGGAGGGGACCCTCGTGGCCCCCCCAGATCCCTCCCGCCTCCCTGCCCCCGCCCTCTCCCTCGGAGCCCCAGGAAGGGACCCAGGCGTCCGGGGCTCCCTTTGCCCCCCCCCCCACGCCGCCTCCGTTTTGCTTCTGTCGATTCCATTTGCTTCCCGTTGGCCAGAGAGAGACTTGGCGCCTCCCGAGTCTCTGGACCCCGGGGTCGCGGGTTCGAGCCCCACGTGGGGCGGAAAGGTGGCAGGGGGCTGGACTAGATGACCCCCGGTGCCTTCCAGCTCCACGGTCCTGAGGTTGTGTGATGCGCGTGCAGCGTGAGCCCATCTGCCTCCTTCGCCCTCAGTCCCCCCTTCCTTCCTCGCCTCCCTGGCAAGGGCTGAGCCAAGTCTCCAGCATCCGGGGCCTCCTCTCCCCCCCCCCCCGCCCCGTGCCTATGGCCTCTTCCTCTGGAGCCCACCCCCACCCTAAGGACCCCCCCCAAAGAGAGAGAGAGCTTCAGGTCCCCACTAAGCGCCCCCCTTCCCGCGGCTTCCTGGCATCCCCCTTCGGGGTTGGGGTGGGCCTTGCGCTGCCCCCTGAGCAGAGACCCAGGGAGCTGGGCGGCCATTGAAGGGGGCTGGTTCCCAAGGGCAGGAGCAACCTGGTCAAGTGAGCAGCAACAGAGCAGGAAGGGGGGGCAACTGCCTGGCGAATGCCCTGACCCTGGTGACCTTTCCCTTGGCAGGCCAAGTACCTGGCGCAGATCGTCCTCGTGGGGGTGCAGGTGGTGGGCAGAGCCTTTGCCCGGGCGCTGCGGCAGGAGTTCGCAGGTGAGTGTGTTAACGGAGAAATCTGAGGGCTCCCTTGGACAAGAAACAAGGACCCCAGCCAGGAAGACCAGAGCAAAAGAGCAGCCAGGAGGCTTGGTCTTGATGGAAGACTGTGGCGACAGGACTCCCCCCTGCCACCAGGTGGAACAAGATGGAAGCCCTGAAGAAGAGAGAACCCAAACTTTTATTAGCTGCTAATCCCCATGTTACAGCCCCCCAAACTCATACATCATGGTTACGTCATGAAAGGGGAGGTCTGGTGGCAGGAATCTGAGCATCCTGGACCCTGCCCCATGGTTCCCCTTGCCCTCCACCAAACACCCATCAAGTGGAACAAAAGAGATATTTTCATTTCCCAGCCAAGTTCATCCCACCCTTTTGTCTTCATCTGGTTTGTGATTTCTGGAATGGCTACCTGTCTGGCACTCAGGTATCAGGAGGCCAGGAATTATCACTCAGGCAGAGGGGCTGCTGAGGAGCTGAGGTCACATGTCTATATGAATTTCTGAAGTTTTCCCTGTGAGCCAGTACAAAGATACATTGATCAGGGAATTCTTACATTTGGTATCGTGCAACAGAGGCCCTTGGAATAGATAGGAAGAAACTGTGATGAAATGTTTTGTGGGGACAAATCACAAAAGTGATTGTGCTGATTTTGGTAGTGGGCTGCATGTGCATGATATCTGCTGGAAGGGCAACCCCCCCCCAAACCTATACATAAATTCCTGCAACAAGTGCCATGTGGTTGCCCCTTCTCCTCTGCCATGCTTCTTGTGGGGGGGGGAGACGCTGTGGGCTGCCTCTTTTGCTCCGAGGGCCTTCCTGTGCTTTGTTGACCTGGCGCAATGTGGCCCCTGGCTTTCCCTGTGGGGGTCCCAGGTAGCTGTCACTGACGTCTCCAAGTTCTGGGCCGGCCAACGCCAGCCTTGTGACCCTGGGCTGGGTGCTTCCCAAGGACAGAAGGACAGCCCAGCTGGCAAGGCCACCCTGAGCCCGTTTGCGTCATGAGCACTGCCAGCCCCACTGTCCAGAGTGGGGGAACCGAGAGGGTAACCGAATCCCTCTTTCCAAGCAGCCAGCCAAGCAGCGGCAGATGCGCGAGGGCGCTCAGGGCCTCAGTCGGAAGCAGCCTCCAGCACCTCTGGCCTCAGCCTGCAGGAGGCCCAGCAGATCCTCAACGTCTGCAAGCTCAACCCAGAGGACATTCAGAAGGTAAATACCAACTTTTCAGGCTTGTTGGGGAGAGTTCAAGGCTCATTCCTGGGTGATTGAGACCCACAATTCTGCTTTCAGAGCTTTTGTATAGGGATACAGGAAACTGTTCTACTGCAATGTGCTCTCTGTAGGGCTGCCTTTGAAGGTGACCCGGGAACTACAATTAATCCACAATGTGGCAGCTAGACTGGTGACTGAGAGCGGCTGCTGACCACATAATACCAGTCCTGAAAGACCTACATTGGTTCCCAGTACGTTTCCGAGCACAATTCAAAGTGTTGGTGCTGACCTTGAAAGCCCTAAATGGCCTCAGCCCAGTAGACCTGAAGGAGCGTCTCCACCCCCATTGCTCAGCCCGGATGCTGAGGTCCAGCTCTGAGGGCCTTCTGGCTGTTCCCTCCCTGCGAGAAGCCAAGCTACAGGGAACCAGGCAGAGTGCCTTCTTGGGGGTGGCACCCGCCCTGTAGAACGCCCTGTTGTCAGATGTCAAGGAAATAAACAGCTATCTGACTTTTAGAAGACATCTGAAGTCAGCCCTCTTTAGGGAAGTTTTTGATGTTTGATTGCTTTATTATTAGTAATAATATTCTGTTCGGAGCCGCCCTGGGTGGCTGTGGAAACCCAGCCAGATGGGCAGGGTATGAAGAATTAATAATAATAATAATAATAATAATAATAATAATAATAATAATAATAAAATAAAAAAAAAATACCCAGTCAGATCATTGGTCCACCGAGCTCAGAGTCAGTAGAGCATGAGACTGATTTTAATCTGAAGGTTGTGGGTTTGAGCACCACATTGAGCAGAACGATTCCTGCATCGCAAGGGGGTCGGCTTCCAACTCTACAATTCTATGAATCTGTCCCACTGACAGGCCGCAGTGGCTCTCCAGGATTTCAGGCCGGAGTCTCTCCCAGCCCGACCTGGTGATGCCAGTGAGACTGAACCAGGGACCTTGAAAGGCAGCCGCTCTGCCACCCAGTTCCAGCCTCCCATGTGGGCATTCATGTTACTTTGGGTCCCCCGGGAAGCAGTATTTCTCATAGGGCGAGAACTTAGTGGCTGATCCCAAAGCTGAGTCTCTTCACAACTGATCCATGCAGCCTTCCTGCAGATGTTGCTTGTTTATTCCTTGAATTTATATGCCAGCATTTTTATTCCAAGGAGCTGGAGGGGCCTGCATGGATCTCCCCACCCCCACCCCCATTTAGTCCTCGCATCAACCCTGTGAGGTGGGTTCGGCTGAGAGGCATTAGCTTGGCCCAAAGTCACCCAGGAGGCTTCTGTGGCCCAAACGGGGATTCGAACCCTGGTGTCCCAGGCCTGACACTCTTAAGCCCTACTCTACCCCTGGCCAGGATGGCTGCAACTGATGGGAGCCCGAGTCCAGCAACATCAAGAAGGGCTGTGGATCAGTGGAACTCCCTGCCACAAGTCACCCCCATGGCTTAGGTAGCTTCAAAAGGTATTAATTAAAACTTACAGAGGAAATGGCCATCCATGCTTATTAGCCATGACAGTTAAATGGTACCTCCACCTGCAGAGATCAGGGGGGGAGTGAATGGCGGGGCCAGGGGGCCTTGTTTGTGGGCTCTCCGGAGCCTCTGGCCAGCCAGCGAGGGGAGCAGAACGCTGGCCCTTTCCTTCCCATCCAGCCGGGCTGCTCTCCTCCTTCCCTTGGTCCACTGGTTTTCCCAGATCATGGCAGGGACGGGGCAATTAATCGTGCCGCTGGGCAGTTTGGTCATGCGCGTATTGTTTGCTTTTCCTTGGCAGAACTACGAGCATTTATTCAAGGTGAACGACAAATCCGTGGGGGGTTCTTTCTACCTGCAGTCCAAGGTGAGTTGGGGAGGTGGAACTGTGCTTGTGCCCCCCCCCCCCAGGAAGCCACAGGAAACTGCACATTCCCCTCACACTTAGACGTTTGTATGTTTTTAATAGATCATATCCATTTATTTCTATTAACGTTTATTGTTTTTAATGATTGTGATTTCCCCCTATGTTTTTAGCTGTTCTTGTTTTATCTGTAAGCTGCCATGAGTCCCTGTCAGGGATTATTATCATCTATAATAATACAATAAAATTGTGCTTTCAGGGCTGGCAGTCCCTTAGGTGGAAGGGATGCAATTAAGAGGCTTCCCTCCCTTTCTTGTAGCTTATTGGCAAGCTGAGCATCCTTTTCAGAGATCCAAACTTACCCAAATTAAATTAAAATGCAATGTGTCCCAAGTGTCAACCTGAGTGACCTCTGCCCTGTGCCCACGTCCTTCTAGCCAAGCCCCCTCATTTCCTTGGGGTTCCCAGAGATCAAAAAGGCCCCAAAGCCAGGATTTCCTCCTCCATCCCGCCCCCCCTTTCCTTGCTTGCTCCTGAGCTGTTTTGAAAGCCCTCTGGCGGATGCCCTTGGCACAGCCTATGCCCTCGCCCTCTGTGTGTGTTGGCCTCCTGCCGTCTTTTTGGAGCAGCAGCAGCAGCAGCTACTGAGTGCCAAGTCTGTGCCCTGCAGGTGGTGAGAGCCAAGGAGCGCCTGGACGAAGAGCTGCGGATCCAGTCGCAGCAACGGCGAGAACAAGACGCAGAGCGCAAGCCAGACACGTAGCAGAGCCCATTCCCACCGGCCTCCCCCTCTAAAGTATAGCTAGCCAATAAATTGCCCTTGTGTAGCTTGCTGCTCTCGGCCTCAGTCTGTTGCCAGGGGGTGACTGGGGGGGAGTGCAGAATGCAGCACCAGGATGGGACCCACGGCAGGGGCTGGAGCCTCCCTCCTTCCCAGGAGTTCCTTCTTTGGCCAAGCAACAAACCTGCAATCTGCTTCCCAAAGCTTTCAGAGAGGCATTTGCCCAGACAGCTTGTTGCCCTGTGAGCAGCAGCCCAGCCTGTGGACTGACTGCAGTCATCACCCACCTGCTAAGTCAGGGGCCCCCCAAACTTAAGCCTGAGGGACTCTTTTATCCTGCTCGTGGCAACCCCCGGCGCCCGCTCTTACCGGCGCTGCGCTGCACGGCTGCCCACTTCCGGGTCGGAGGAGCACCGGAAATAGCTGGTGCACATGCGCTAAGTGTTATTTGCACATGCGCAAGCGTTATTTCCAGTGCACATCCAGGTCGGAGGCCCGCGCACATGGACACAAGCTATTTCTGGTGCTCCTCCGACCTGGAAGTGTGCCAGAAATAGAGTGTGCGCATGCGTATGGGCACGTGCTCCCTCACCCTCCAGCCCACTGCACAATTGGCGCTGGAGACACCGGCCTGAGGCGCGGTAAGTTTGCCGACCCCTGTGCTAGGTTCTGCAGTTGCTGCTGCGTCAGAAGCATGCTGAACAGCCTGTGGGAGCCTGCAGGCAATTGCTAGGCAGCTCATCCCAACGCCCCACTTCACTCCCGCAACTCCCCGCAGGCAGAAGGCCCCAGGCTCTGTCCCTGGCCTGCCTAGGCTGAACTGGGAAAGGGCCTCCTCCTGAAACCAGCTGCTGGCAGGTAGGGTTGACTGTCGAAGGGGAGCTCCAGTCCCAATCACACCTGGCTGCTGAGGGTGCTGGGAGTCCGGGAGCTTTTTTGGGGGAGCACAGGTTCCTTATCCCTGATGCAGACAGTTCCCAGCTAGATGTGGCCAGGGCCTGGCTTCTGTGTCAGGAAGCATCTTCCCATGCGCTTCTGGCCTTCCCTGAGGTCGGCAGAGGCAGGACACAGGAAGCCATGTGCTGCTCCAGGAGACAGGACCTTCAGTGCCAGAGTTTTGGTTTGGCTGAGCATGCAGAGCCCAGGTGTGTGTGTGTGTGTGTGTGTGTGTGTGTTGGTGTGCATTTGCATGGGTGTTCAATGTTGGGAGCATATTTGTGAGACTGTGTGCAGACCAGGGTTTTCCCAAACGTGGGTCTCCGACAGTTGTGGGACTACAATTCCCATCATCCTTGGTTAGCAGCACAAGTGTTCAGGGATGATGGGAACTGTGGTCCAAAAACAGCCGGAGACCCACGTTTGGGAAACCCTGGTCTGCACACAGTCTCACAAATATGCTCCAACATTAAACGCCAGCTGTTTTGGACCACAGTTCCCATCATCCCTGACCACTTGTGCTGCTAGCCACGGATGATGGGACTTGTAGTCCCACAACTGCCGGAGACCCACGTTGGGGAAACCCTGGTGTGTGTACAGGCGTATATTTTGGTGTGGTTCCCGTCCTCCTGCCCCACGCTCCCCAAGAGACAGAGAGGAGTCAGCGCCGGGCAAAGTGTCAAGATCCACTTTTATTATTTCCGTCATAGTAGCCATCCTCTTGTCGCAGAGGCCTGGGTCGTAGCTTATCTCTTCCTGTCGTCAACTACGCTAACAGTGATGGAGGCAAGAGGGGCGGGGCAAAATCCAACAGAAACTACCATCGAAAGGCACTTAGAAACGGCTTAAAATACTGGCGGCCTGGAGTGAGCGACAACAGACGAAGGGGAAGGAAACAGACACGTTCACTGGCTCGGAGGCCTGGTCAGTCAGCAAGGCGTGCTGGGTCAGGGTCAGGCCCCGGGGCGCATGGGGCTCTGTGCATGTCCGGCCCCGGGCTCAGCCTTCTTCCACTGCGTGGCTGGGAGGCCAGCTCCCCTCGGCTGAGCGGCAGTGCGTGGTCCCAGGCGCCCCGGGCAGCGCTAGGGGGGCCTGGTGCAGGGCCTCCCCCCTGCCAGCACCTGCAGGGGGGGTGCGTCAGAAGAAGGGGCAGCAGCAGGCCCAGGGAGCCTGCCTGTGTGGAAGCCCAGAGCAGGGGTCCCGCTGAAACAGGGGCGTGGAGAGAGGTACGGGGGGACCCCCTTGTACGGGGAGACTGGAGCGAAAAGCAGAGGGACCCCTCCAAATTGGGGAGGGCAGTCGAGGTGAAGCGGGCTCCTTCAGCAAAGAAGCGGGCGCTTGGGGGGAGAAGCAGGGGGCCTTTCTGCTGCTGCTGGGACGGGCGGCAAGGGTCCCCCCCCCATCAGAAACCAAGATGCACAAACGAGAATAAGTGTGGCTTTCACAGCTGCCCCAGTCAGGGCTGGAGCAGTGCCCCATTTGCAGTGGGTCCCTCCAGCCTCTACAGAAGACCCCCTTCTGGCCCTGTGAGTCAGGCCCCTGCCCCAGCCCCAGCCAATGGGTGTGACTGGCGACCCTCAGGTCTTGCTCCTTGTGCCAATAGGACGGGTTTGTGCTGCTAATATTGGCCCCATCCCACTGCCAGACCCAACTGGGGACTGCTTGGCCTCCTGCACCCCTCCCACAAAGCAGGTATATTGTCTGAGCAATCCTTACAACAGCCCTGTTGGGTGGGACAGTTTGACGACAGACCCATTTCTGCAGGTGGAGACAGAGGCGTTAAAGGACTGGGCAGCCTTTGCTGTAGGTGAGATGCAGTCTCCATCTCTCCTGGCCTCTGCTCCTCTCCCGGCATTGGTGCCTGGACGTGGGGGTCCTGTTCCTCCGATCCTGGGGCCTTCCCAACCCCTCCTGTCTCCAAGGGAGGGAGGGGGCTCCCTGGACCCCTTGCCGTGGGGGCAGGCTGTGCCTCCAAAAGGCTTTTCCTGGAAGAAGCACAGAGCAGCCAGCCTCCCTGCTCCTTCTGGGCCCCATCTATCGACACGGATCTTGGCCAGAGGAGAGGGAGAGGTGTCCTTGCCTGCTGGGGGGGGGGGGGAGAAGAACCAAGGAAGGCTTCTCAGCTGCTGTCCCCACGCAGGGCCATCTCAGGCCGGGAGATTTGCAGGTCAGCTTTGAAACATCCGGAACGGCTAATAGGGGGAAGTGAATATTTCAGTTCCTCCACGTCAGTTGGGGGGGGGGAGGTGAGCGGCACAGCCGTTGGGTGTGCCTTGTCAGTTGGGGGGCTGAGCCAGGAAAAGGCCTGGCTGCTTTTGTTCAGTAAGAGAGATGGAGGCAGCTCAACCCTGGGGGGGGGGACGGGATGGGCAGCACCTCTAATCTCAGCTGAGGGGGGCTCTCCTTCCCTGAACAGCAGCCAAGTGCTGGAAGCGGAAGACCCCCGAGCCAACAGGCACAGAGGGGAGGCCAATAGACCGGGGGTGCGGAGGGGGTGGCAGCAGAGAAGCCGGCATGTTGGGGGCACTAAGAGGCGCTCTGGTGTGAGATGGAGAGAGAAAGAGCCAGCGCCCTCCTTTTCTGTATGCAGAGAGGGCAAAGGCCCTGGACCCGCTGCAGGGACCCCAAAGGGTCCTCTAGACCAGCCCCGCGATGCCTGTGTGGAGGTAGCTGGAGGGCAGAAGGGGGAGTCACGGCTGCTGCTCAGGGAAATGCTGCTTATTGCTTTGTTCAGGAGAGCCAGGCTCCTCCGTCGTGGGTGTCCAGGAAGCCGGGGGATTGGCCAGCCCCAGCAGCCATAGCGGGGGGGGGGGAGAGATGGAGTGTGTGGTGGGTGTGTGTGGGAAGAGCGGGGGGCACCTTTTGGCGCAGGCCAGAAGCTCTTCCGCTGGCCACGGCCGGTCCCAGATTCCTCCCACCCAGTCCCCCGTCCACGGTGTGGGTCGCCACCCCCTTCAGTTCACCACGGCCTGCTTCAGCAACACGGAGCCTGTGGGGATGACCACCCAACCGGGCGGCAGGCCGTCCGAGCTGCCCGCCGAGTTCATGCCGGTGGAGAGGTCTAGGGCGCCCCCCGCAGGCAGCAGCGAAAGGCCCTCTGCACCCGCGCGGCCTCGCTCAGTCCTCCCGCTGGCTTCCTTGCAGCTCTGCGGCAGCCCCTGCCCGCCCCCGCCGCCTTTGCCGGGCCGGGCCGCGCTCCTCTCAGGCAGGGCCTTGGCGGAGGCGGCCCCCGCCAGCAAGGAGACGACGGGCAGCCCCAGGCTGCTGGCAGTGAAGGGCGAGGCGAAGAGGGGGTTCTTGGCCAGGTTGAGGGGTGCCAGGACAGGGCTGTGGAGGCCGGCCAGCCCCCCGCAGGCCAGGGCGCTGAGGTCCAGTGGGGCGGGGGCCAGCGGGAGGGGCAGGCCGTGGCTGCCGAAGAGGGCGGCGGGGTTGGGGATGATGATCTGCGCCCCGTTGAGGTAAGGCACGTCCGCGGGGGCCGCCAGGGAGGGCTTGGGGGCCGGCTGCAGCTGCAGCAGCTCCTGCTGCTCGTGCGAGATGAAGTGGCCGTGGGCCTTGATGTGCTTGCGCAGGGAGCTGGGGTCTGTGTAGCGCTTGTGGCAGCCGGGCATCTTGCAGTAGTAGGGCTTGTCCACGTAGTGCGTGCGGGTGTGCTTGAAGCGGTCGCTCGAGTTGGAGTAGCGCTTGCTGCAGCCTTCGTAGGGGCAGATGTAGGGCTTCTCGCCTGCGGAGGAGGAAGGGACACACGGAATAGTAAGGGAAAGGCTTCCTTGAAACCAGCAATCAAAATTTGCACCTGCTGTCGGCCTCTTGAGAACAACTGAAGGTGCCAGGGTGGAGCCGGGCGAGGCCACCGTTTTGTGCCCCCTTCATGCTTCAATAGATCGCAAAGAGCTGGCCCAGAAGGCACTCTAAACTAGAGCTTTCCAAACTGTGTGTCGTGACATGTCAGTGTGTTGGTTGCAGTGTTTAGGTGTGTCACACTAACGCTCCTCACACTCCTCCCAGGGCTGGAAAGGGGTTTAACCTCCAGTTTTCTAGTACAGTCAAACCTCAGATCTCAAACATAATCCGTTCCAGAAGCCTGTTCAACTTCCGAGGCGCAACTTATTGTACTCATCTATTTGGGTTCCAAAAAAAGCATTTACTTCCAGGTTTTCGGCGTTCAGGAGCCGAAACATTCCAAAATGGAGCTGTTTGAGAACCAAGGTTTGACTGTAAAGCTGAATTGCTGTGTCGCAAAATGATGCACGTCTACAAAGCGTGTCGCCAACATTAAAAGTCTGGAAAGCTCTGCTCCAAACTGTGGCACACTGCAAACTATAGATGGCAGACTCTAGTTGACAGCCATCAGCACCTCAGATTCCCCCAAGGAAAGCGGGCAGGGAGACTCGGAAGTCAGAGGTCTAGGAACATAATTCTGCATTGCAGGAGGTTGGGCTAGATGGGGGTCCCGCCCCATGCCTCACTTCTAGGATTCTATAGCAGTGTTTCCCAACCTTTTTTGGGCAAAGGCACACTTGTTTCATGAAAAAAATCTCGAGGCACACCACCATGCCAGATGGGGAAAGGTCACTTTTTACTTATGTAAAAAAAAAAAAAAATAGTAACAGCATAGAAGGTAATGGTTATCTCTTTGATGTCTGATGGGAGGGCATTCCACAGGGCGGGCGCCACTACTGAGAAGGCCCTCTGCCTGGTTCCCTGTAACCTCACTTTTCACAGTGAGGGAATTGCCAGAAGGCCCTTGGCACTGGATCTCAGTGTCTGGGCTGAACGATGGTGGCGGAGACGCTACTTCAGGTATACTGGACCGAAACCGCTTAGGGCTTTAAAGGTCAGCACCAACACTTTGAATTGTGCTCGGAAAGGTACTGGGAGCCAATGTAGGTCTTTCAAGACTGTCATTACGTGGTCTCGGTGGCAGGTAGCAGCGCTCACAGCTTACGGACTGCACCGTGTAACAGGTGTCTGGCCCAGCAGCCTAAGGCGGACAAGCCACTGAAACAGGCATTCAGAATCCATTCATTTCATAAAACCTGCAGGGCTCAATCTCTGTGTTTGTGTATGTGTGTGTTTCTGTTTTGCCCAAGGGTCTGGGGGTGGGAGAGAGCTCTTTAGCATGATGCTTTTAAAACAATTAAATTATCAACAAACAAACAAACCTGATGATACGAATAGCAACGTCAGGTGCTACGGGGGGGGAGGGGGCCTATTCGGAAGTAAATACTGCGTCCAGGCGCAATTAGCGCTGATTTAAGGTGCACCAAGACTGCCTAAAAACCTCACCAAAGATATGCAACAAAGCGCTTCGTTGCAGAGGGGAGAGTTTGTGCACCGTGGAGGCTGGAGGGCTTCTATTCTACATGCGGGGGTTGGGGGGGCGAGGAAAATGTGCTCCGTGGGGGGGCGGGGAAGGCAAGACTCGGTGGGGCGGACCACCCTCTCTCCTGGAGGAGGAGGAGGAAGAGGAGGAGGAGATTCCCATCCACGGTGTGGCCTCCCGCGCTCCTGAACGGGAAATCTCTGCAGCCCAAGACTCTCCGCGAGGCAGCTCCTCCCTTCCTGCCTTGAGCTGCCGCGAGCCGCGCCCCCCTCCCCAGTTATCTGCTGCCTGCCAAGCCCCGCCCCTCTTCATTGTCCTCCCCTTCTGTTTATTCCCCTTCCTCCATCCCTCGCTTTTTTCCCTCTCTTTCCTTTTTTTAAAAAAATATTTTCTCTTCCCCTTCTTTTTTCCCACCCTTTCTTTTTTCTCTTTCTCCCCCCCCCCTCCCCGCCCTCCTGGGTTAAAGGATTTGAGCAATGGGTCTGGAGGTGGAGCTCGTCGGAGGATTAGCCCGACTCGCCCGCCTCCCTCCCACGGCACACTAGGCAACGTCCGGCGGCACACTAGTGTGCCGCGGAACACCGGTTGGGAAACACTGTTCTATAGGAACACGAGAGTAGGGCTTTTCTCCCAGTGGCCACCCAGGTGCCTGTGGGAAGCCAGCAATCAGGATCGGAGCAGGAGAGCAACTCTCCCCTCCTGTGGTTTCCAGCAACTGATATTCAGAAGCCTAGTTGCTGCAGCTAATAGTCTTCCATAGCCCTCTCCTCCTCCGTGAACTTTCCCAATCTTCCTGGAAAGCTTTGTCGTCCGTCTGTCCCCTGCAAGGCAGCTGCTCTGCTCAGAAGGGACACCTGGACTCTGCCCGAGGGGCTTGCAAAAGTGCGCCCACCTCCCCGGCCTCCAGACTCACCTGTGTGGGAGCGGTTGTGGATCTTCAGGTTTTCCAGCCGAGAGAAGCTCTTGTTGCAGGTGGGGCAGCGGTGGGGCTTTTCATTGGTGTGCGTGCGGATGTGGATCAGCATCTTGTACCTGGGGAGGGAAGGAAGGAGCCCGTCAAGATGGGGGGAGGAGGAGGAGAGCAGAGACGTCTTCCCAGAGTGCTTTCAACAGGGGCAAAGAATCTGCGGCTGCCACTGTCACCCCGACTGTTGGCGCTGCAGACTGCTGGGGCGAGTCCAGAGCCAAACAAAGCAGGGAGGTGCCCCAGGCTCCCCACCCCCTGCTTGGCCACTCCTGAGGCTCTGTGTCCCTCCCCACAGCCAGGGGGCTGCCAGGGGGGGGGAAAGAGAGAGAGAGCGTCCTCTAAGCAGGAGGCCCCAAACCAAGGCGGCTTCCTCCATTCTTTGGAAAGTTCCCAAAGGCTGTCCTGGAGGGAGGGGGCACCGCTGGCAGCAGCCTGGCCCTGGGGATCCATGGGGTTAATGAAGGGCTTTCCACCCCAAGCCCCATGCCAACCAAAATGGGCAGCCTGACTTGAAAATTCTCCCAAAGTCTTAAAGGGGAGCCTTGTGCTCTGCGCAAGCCAAGTGAATTTGGGGAGCTCAAACACGAGGGATTTTGCTGCCCCCCCTCTTCTGAGCCACGGGTAGCCAACGTGGTGCCCATCCAAGGCGCTGTCAGCCTGCAGCTCGCACCCGCAGCCAGCAATGCCAGAAGCTGCCTGGATGTCTGCTCAGCACAGCTCTACAGGAGATGCTGCTCTCTGCCTGCCTGCTGCGCATGGCCCCTGGGAAGCCTGCAGGCCCCTTGAGGGAGGGTCAGGGGTCTCTCCCACTCCCCAGATGCCCAGGCAGTGAGCAGTTGGCTTACCTGGCATTGAAGCCCCTTCCATGGCGAGCGCAGCCTTCCCAGTGGCAGCAGTAGCCGGCGTCCTTCTCGGGCTTCACGTGGAAGTCGTTGACGTGGTCCACGAGGTCTTGCAGCAGGTCAAAGGGCTGGTTGCACTGGAGAAGGAAGAAGCAGAGGAGCGAGGGGCTTCAGCCTCAACAGAGACCAGCAGGGCCCTGGAGGGAGAGGCGCCCCCACCCCAAAGCCACGGCTCACCTTTGACCACCGGCACACCAGCTGCTTCTGCAGGGGCATCTCTGGGGAGAGGCGCTTCTCTTTGGGGGCCCCCAGGAAGGCTGAGGCAGGCAGGTGCAAGGCACCCCCCGAGTTGAGGGGCAGGAAGAACTGGAAGGAGCTGCGGAGGCCATCGATGTAGCGCAGGGACTGGAGGTCCTGGGGGGACGAGAGGGGGGGGGCGGTTGGAAAGGAACAGAATGGTCCCCTGCATTTTTCTGGCAATGCAGAGGGCTTGATGGTCTGGCTCACGAAGCCTGGGAATGCTGGGGTGGCTGTCAATGGATTGAGGAGGAATCTTGACAAGACAGAAGTACTGTTTGGGGGACAGGCAGGTATGGAGGACTCCCTGGTCCTGAATTGGATAACTGTGCCCCTGAAGGACCAGGGGTGCAGCCTGGGAGTCATTTTGGACTCACAGCTGTCCATGGATGTGCAGGTCAATTATGTGTCCAGGGCAGCTGTCTACCAGCTCCATTTGGTACGCAGGATGAGACCCTACCTGTCCACAGACTGTCTCACCAGAGTGGTGCATGCTCTAGTTATCTCCCGCTTGGACTACTGCCATGCACTCTGCGTGGAGATACCTTTGAAGGTGACCCGGAAACTACAACTAATCCAGAATGCAGCAGTTAAACTGGTGACTGGGAGAGGCTGCCAAGACCATAGAACACCAGTCCTTTAAAGACCTACATTGGCTCCTAGTACGTTTCTGAGCACAATTCAAAGTATTGGTGCTGACCTTGAAAGCCCTAAATGGCTTCGGTCCAGTATACCTTAAGGAGCCCTACTGAAGAAGCGTCTCCACCCCCATCGTTCTGCCCGGACACTGGGGTCCAGCTCCGAGGGCCTTCTGGCGGTTCCCTCCCTGCGAGAAGTGAGGTTACAGGGAACCAGGCAGAGGGCCTTCTCGGTGGTGGCGACTGCCCTCCCATCAGATGTCAAGGAAATAAACAACTATCTGAATTTTAGAAGACTTCTGAAGGCACCCTGTTTAGGGCAGTTTTTAATGTTTGATGTTTTACTGTGCTTGATGTTTTAATTGGTTGGAAGCTGCCCAGAGTGGCTGGGGAAACCCAGTCAAATGGGTGGCATATAAATATTTAAATATAACAACAATTACTTTACGTGACAGGTTGCAGGTTCCTATTTTGGCGAGGAATGGCAAAGGTGATCAAGGCAGGAGGCTCCCCCTCCCCATCTATCCCCCCCATCTGCCACTTAGAGGATGCCCACCCCTGCAGGAGACCCATAGAACTGCAGAGTTGGACGGGACCCCGTGGGTCATCTAGCCCAACCCTCTGCCCTCCCAGCTCAGCCAGAGTCTGGCTTCCTCTCAGTGGGCTGGAGTTTCACAGGATGTGGTCCTTGAGAGTTGCCTTGGGAAGGTGCCAGCGGACATTTGCCGCTCGGCTGCCACCCTAATAATAATAATAATAATAATAATAATAATAATAATAATAATTTCTATTTATACCCTGCCCTCCCCAGCCTAGACCAGGCTCAGGGTGGCTAACACCCAATATAAAAACAAATTGATTGAAATACAACTTAAAAATACAATTAAAATACAACATTAAAACACCAAGGCTAGCTATACAAAGTGGTCTTACATGGGCCAGAAAAAAGCCAGGGAAGTCCCCAAATAGGGGCCACATCCCTTGCGCAGGACCCTGGGGCACAGCAACCTCCTCTGCCCCCCCAGCAACTCACCCGCAGGGCAGAGGAGCTCACCAACTCCCCGCCGCTCTGCCTGTCGGGGGAGAGCGAGGCGCGGCCCCCGCCGGGGGAGTCCAGGCCGGGAGGAGGAGGAGGAGAGAGGCTCAGGTCGATGGTGGGGGTGGAGGAGAAGCGGGTCTCCCTCTTGTCGTGGCATTTGGGGTGCAACTGGAGGCCTGCAAAGGAGGGGGAGAGATGCAATGAAGAAGCTCCTCCCTGCCCCACCCCAGTTCCACGACTCCAGCAGAGCCTCCCTTCGCATCTGCCCCCCACCCCTTGGCCACTCACCGTCGAGTGGGGAATGAGGCGAGTCGGGGCTGCTGTCCTCCCGGATCCGGAAGTCCTGGCGGAAGGATCGGGGCCTGGAGCCACCCAGGGTCTGGTCGCTCTTGGCTTGTGCCGCCTGGAGCTTGGAGATGCTCAGCTTGAGGTCCAGCGGCTCGTCGAGGGAATGCATGGCGAGTGGCCAGGGAGGGGGCCACTCTTGTCAATTGGGGAGCGGGGAGGAGGATGCTTTGAGGGGCTCCTCAACCTGGTATATCAGAGAGAGAGAGAGGGTAAGGAAAAGGAGGGGACATTTTACCATATGTGGTGGGAGTGTAATGAAATTAAAAAAATTTGGGAAATGATATACAATGAATTGAAGAAAATGTTCCATCTAACATTTGCTAAGAAACCTGAAGCATTTCTGTTAGGGATTGTAGGGAAAGACCTGCCAAGGAAATTGAAAAATACCTTCATGTATGCGACAACGAGCGAGAGTCTTAACAGCACAAGGATGGAAGAACGAGGAAACCCCGACTAAAGAACTATGGCAAGAGAAACTGATGGACTATGCAGAACTGGCAAAATTGACACACAAATTACGGGACAAGGATAACTGTGACTTTAAAGATGAATGCGAACCTTTTACAAAGTACTTAAAGAAACAAGAAAGTGAACTTGGCAGGCTTTGAATAAACACTCACAAACTCTATTGATAATAACTAGCCAGATAAATTTAGGATTTATACAATTTTGTAACATGCAGAGAATAGCATCTATAGAGAAACCAGAGATTGGAACTGAGGGAAGTTGGGGGGGGTGTTTATGGGGGGTGAATGGGGGGGGGACTAAGGATGATATGTTGTAAGCTAATATGTTGTATTTAAATTTCTAATAAAAACATTAAAAGAGAGAGAGAAGCTAGAGCAGCTGCACCACTCGGGATCAGGCCCTGCCCTGCGCCAGCGGTTGTACTACAGGATGGTCCCGTTGGGCATCAGGAAAGGAAACATGCAGAGTGGACTCTCAGTGGAGGTTTTTAAAGCCCAATATGTGGGAGAAAAGCAATGACAAACCTAGACAGCATCTTAAAAAGCAGAGACATCACCTTGCCAACAAAGGTCCTTATAGTAAAAGCTATGGTTTTCCCAGTAGTGATGTATGGAAGTGAGAGCTGGACCATAAAGAAGGCTGATCGCCGAAGAATTGATGCTTTTGAATTATGGAACTGGAGGAGACTCTTGAGAGTCCCATGGACTGCAAGAAGATCCAACCTGTCCATTCTGAAGGAAAACAGCCCTGAGTGCTCACTGGAAGGACAGATCCTGAAGCTGAGGCTCCAAGACTTTGGCCACCTCATGAGAAGAGAAGACTCCTGGAAAAGACCCTGAAGTTGGGAAAGATGGAGGGCACAAGGAGAAGGGGGAGACAGAGGACGAGATGGTTGGACAGTGTTCTTGAAGCTACCAGCATGAGTTTGACCAAACTGCGGGAGGCAGTGGAAGACAGGAGTGCTCTGGTCCAAGGGGTCACAAAGAGTCGGACACGACTAAACAACAACAATGTGGGTTTGTGGTTCCCCAGAACTGGCCAGCAGGGGGCAGCAGCTGTTCCAGCAAAGGCTGGCAGAGGGCATTGGTCACAGGGCTCCCCACCACCACCAGCAGAGAACAAAGTCGCTCTGCCCCTCCCCTTGAGGCTGGCAGATCAAAGAGTCACAAGGGAGCCTGCCTCCCTTGTCTTGCTCTGGGCCCCAAACTTCGCTTCTTCCTTCCCTCCCAGGTCTTTAAAAAATGTCTGCACAAAGACCTTGGCACAACCGGAGTGTTTCTGCCCCATGTGGGCACCGGGAGATGTGATGGGTGCCTCCTTTGGGTCTGGAGACCTCCTGCCAGCTGCTCACCTGGGCAGGGCAAGCCTTTCGCTCCAGATCCTGCCTGGGGCTTTCAGCAGACACAGCCAGAGCCCACCCCCACTGGTAACCAGCCACGCAAATTGTTTACTGGTGAGGCAAGGCTGGGTGTGTGTGTGGGGGGGTGCGCCTTTCATCCTCTCCCGTCCAATTTCCCTGTAACAGTTTATCCACTCACACTTGCCGGCTCTTGCCATCAATATCCATTTCAATTAGAACCGCAGGTTTCAAATTAAATAAGAAATGCTACTCTCATGGGTACTGGCAATGTCTGATTTGGGAGGGCGGCAATTTTTAACCTCGCCATTTTCATCGCAGTAGAACTTGTATAGCACTTATTTAGGAAAGAGTATCCTTACACATGTGCAGAGTGCCACTATCTCCTCACGGTGGAGGGGGGGAGACTCAGTTATTTTCTGAAAAAATTGGGGGGGGGATTGAAAAATTGGGAAACACATTTTCCAGCCCAATTTTTATGTGATTCCCCACCCCCCAACAGGCCTTCACCTCTGTAGCCGCAGTTATGCTTTTGGGCTGGGTGGTGCAGAGGATATTGACAGAAATTCTGTAAATTCGTGGGAGTGTAAACTGTATGTGGGGCAGGAAAGGGTGTGGAAATTTTTTGGGGGGGGTCTTTTAAAAAAAAATAATGCTTGACATTCTTATTGAGAGGAATGTGCCCCAGTAGCCCTGGTGGAAGACTATTGCTTCATAAAGGCAAATTATTTCCATTCAATTGAGGGTCCAATAAACACCCCAATTCCACAAAATCACATTCATATCAATTAATCAACGGCAAATAATCTGAGTTAGAAATAATAGTGTTGCCTTCAACATGGCGCTCAGGTGAATGCTCTGTGGGGTTAGGGTGCTCCCCCTCCTTCTTGCACCCCCTAAATCTGTGCCGGGTCCTGCTTGTGGGGCTCCCATTGAGGCACCCCATTGGCCACTGGCCTCATCCCTCTTGCAGGTTCTCCCCATGTCCTTCACCTGTGCTGGCTCTCCAGGTGTGGTTGGAGGCAGCTCCCATCAGCTCTGCCAAGGGCCAGAGATTACGCCCCACACCTGGGAGTGGGAGTCTCTCCCTGCTTTGAAGCGGAGGGGGCTGCCTAAGGCCCAGATGTTGTTAGACACCAACAACCATCATCTTCATCACCATCTAGCTCCCTGGGAGTCCAAACACCGGGAGGTCCACCCGTGGCTCCATCCCTGGCTTAGTCCAGATGCTTCTAGTGACACTTGTCCAGGAGACCTTCCTCACTGGGGACACAGGGCTAAAACCCATCTGGGATGCTGACGGGGGGCAGCGCACCCCACTTTCCGTTGCTGCCGCCTCCTCTTTTCACAAGGATGGAGGCTGATCCGAAGGTCCCAGGAGAAGAATCTCCGAGAACATGGATGAAAAGGGGGGCTTCGGGTGGGATTTATGAGTCCTGGCCGTCAAGGGGGGGTCTACCTGCCAGTTCCCCTGAGCCTCCTTAGGCATTGTTGTTGTTTAGTTGTGTCCGACTCTTCGTGACCCCCTGGACCAGACCACGCCAGGCCCTCCTGTCTTCCACTGCCTCCTGCAGTTTGGTCAAACTCATGCTGGTAGCTTCCAACCATCTCATCCTCTGTCGTCCCCTTCTCCTTGTGCCCTCCATCTTTCCCAACATCAGGGTCTTTCCCAGGGAGTCTTCTCTTCTCATGAGGTGGCCAAAGTATTGGAGCCTCAGCTTCAGGATCTGTCCTTCCAGTGAGCACTCAGGGCTGATTTCCTTCAGAATGGAGAGGTTGGATCTTCTTGCAGTCCATGGGACTCTCCAGAGTCTCCTCCAACACCTCCTTAGGCATAGGAGCCCTAATTCCACATGAGTCACCAGCCCTCCTGCCTTCTCCAGCAGCTGGGAGAGAGGGAGGCGCTTTTTGGGGACATCCACCCAGAGGGGAAAGGGAGGGAAGTAGCGGACAGCGGCAAGAAGGAAGCCTCCCTCCAGACCTCCAAGATTTGTCGGGCCCCGCCCTGCCCCTTCCTTGCCCGAGGGCACAACCGGAGGAGAGGGAAGACTCAGCTCGGGCGACTTGCTCAAGACCCGGCGCGGCGCATCTTCCACGCAGCTCCTGGAAGAAACTGAGCCCACGTCCAGGCCCCCCGCCCCGTCCAGAAGACCCGCCTCGCGGGGAGTTGGGTCAAGGCACTCTGCGTATGCTCAGGGGCGCCCGCCTGCCTCGTCTTTTCCCTCCCGGAGCACCGGGCCGCGGGGTCCCCACGCCCTGCGTGACCCCGGGCTGCCTCTGCCTCGACGGGGGCTGCCAAGTGCCCTGCGACGGGCTGGGCAGGGCTGCGGCTCGGTCTGTTTTCCTTCGGCTCCGGCCCCGCCTGCCTTCCCAGGCAGCCCGGGAACGCCCGGCCACTGCCGCTGCCAAGAGCGCATGAATGGAGGCGCAGGACTCGACGGGGCGCGCGGGCAGCGAGCGCAGGGAAGCCAAAGCGGCCACCGGAGGGTCGCTGGGGGTGGCGGGGCCGGGAGCCGGAGCCTTCCCCTCTCCGGCAAGCTCCAGGTGGCACCTGCTCCCTCGCCCCCCCCCCCCGGCTGGCGGAGGCCGCCTCCTGCCCTCCCTGCCTGGTTGGCACCGGGCCACGGCAGGCGGCAGCGGCTCAGACGCGCAGGAATGCGGCAGCGCCTCCCGCGGAGCCGGAGCACGGGGGGGGGGCAGGCCCAGGCAGGAGCCCCCGTCGGGCCGACGCCTGCGAGGCAGAGGGGCCCCGACGGCCTCGGTATGCGGGGGCTGCCCACCCGCGCGCTGGGAGGTCCGAGGCGGCTGCATGAAAGCGCATCCTGCCCCCACCCCCGTGTCCACCCTCGAAACAAAAGCGCCGTCGGCGGCGGAGTCGGCACACTACTTCTGGGCTATTATTATTATTATTATTATTATTATTATTATTATTATTATTATTATATATATACCGCCCTATTCCCTGGGTGTTTCAGAGCCGTTCACAAAACAAAATCAAAATATAAAACCACAAAAGACATAATCAAAATTAAAGCAACAGAATAACTCCCCCCCTGCCAAGACACCACACTTTAAAATGGCACAGAATCTCAGCATTGTGATGGAAAGGACCCTAGAGGGGATAATTTAGTTAAACTCCACTATTATATGATTCTATGAACTCCCTGCGGTGAAGGAATCTCAGCTCAAGGGTCCCTGACAGGTAGGCATCCAACCTCTGCTTAATAATAATAATAATAATAATAATAATAATAATAATAAAAAATTTTATTTATACCCCGCCCTCCCCAGCCAGAGCCGGGCTCGGGGCAGCTAACACCAATAAAATCACAGTGAACACATAATGGGGGGGGGGACACAATTTAAAATACAGTGGTACCTTGGGTTACATACTCCACTAACCCAGAAATAGTGCTTCAGGTTAAGAATTTTGCTTCAGGATGAGAACAGAAATCGTGCTCCGGCGGCGCAGCAGCAGCAGGAGGCCCCATTAGCTAAAGTGGTGCTTCAGGTTAAGAACGGACCTCCGGAACGAAGGTACCCCTGTGCAGGTAACCCGAGGTATCACTGTACAGGTTAAAATGCAATTTAAAATGCAGCCTCATTTTACAAACCACCAAGGAAGGCGAGGTTATCAGCTTCTGACATGATAGAATCCTAGAATGGTAGCTGGAAGGGTTCTCCAAGAGTCATCTAGTCCACCCCCTGCAATGCGGGAATTTCAACTAAAGCATCCCTGACAGATGGCCATCCCACCTCTGCGCCAAAACCTCCCAGGGAGGAGATGGACATTTGCTCGGAGGCTGAGCCCTCCTGCCAGCTGCCACCAACCCAGCTGAACTGAAGGAGTACAAGTTGCCCTCTCCATGCCCTCCATGGGGTTCTGCAGATGGGAACCACCTTGGGGCAGGGACCCTCCGTCTGGGCTCACTCCGCCAGGGCCCAGGAGCTGCCAGGTCAGTACAGGCCAGGTTCAAGTATATAAAGCCCTTACAGATTGGGACCAGTTTACCCTGCAAGATCACCTTAACCCATAGATGGCCACTAGACTGTTTTGATTGGCAGAATTGGCTACAGGTGCCACGTGTAACAACCCCTTCACTTGGTGTGGAGGTACCTGAACGTTGGAACTCCCTGCTGATTGATATGCTGTACCGTTTTCAGCACCAGCTAAAAACTTTGTTTAGATAAGCCCAGGTGTTTAATCTGATTTAGTAGATTTCGAAGTATTTTGTTTTAAAAAAAACAACCCACAACTTTATTGTTTTATGTAAACTTTATGAAATAAATAAATAAAACGTAGCAAAACTAGTTTCCCCATTTCAGGAACCAAGAGGACAAAAACTTTAAAAAAAAGAATGGGAGAAGTTTATAATTTACTTAGGAGACCACTGCAAGCAGATGAAAACATTAGCAGGATTTTAATTTCACTTGTAATGTAACAAACATTATGGATAATATGGATGCATATAAAATATACAGTATGCAACAATATGCAGCTGAAGATGTTGACATTAGGACCCATGGAGTCTCGAGATTCAGAGAATTCTCCATACATGGATATGTATTTATAAATTTATATTTGTAAAATCAAATAAAAATGATTTCAAAAAACAAACACACTATTTTCCCTGGGTTTTCCCTGTATTTGTCTTACATTTTAAATTTCTTGTCTCATGCTGCTTTATAATACAACTTTACTCCTTTCCCATGCCGTTTGTGTCCTTGAAGAAGACTGTGTTGAAGGAGAAGGCCAGAGGCAAATTCATGATTTGAAATAAAAATAGGAGGGGCGTGGTGCCCCCAGCCCCCCACCAGGGCTTGGGGCCAGAAGGCGGGGGATACCAACCAAGAGAGCGGGGGGGGGGGGAGGCCCTCCAGCCTCTTGTGGTGGGACTCATCCGAGGCAGCAGAGGAAGGCCGCAAAGCCAGGCAGCAAGACTCTGGTCACATCCACAGCCGTAGGGGACCTTGGGGTCTCAAAGGTCAACAGCCAAAATTAGGTGCTCTCCGCTGCTCATGCGCTGTTCTAAACCACAGTTGTGGCATCCCCTACACTACAGCACACCGGAAATCCGCCTAAAATTCCGGGCTAAAGAAAAGAGGAGACAGGAGAGCCACTTTCAAATATCTGAAGATGGAGCAAGCTTGTTTTCTCCCGCTCCGGAGGGCAGGACTCGAACCAGTGGCTTCAAGTGGCAAGGGACGAGGTTCCGACTAAGCATCAGGAAGAAGTTTCTGAAAAGCGAGAGCAGGGAAGCAAGACTCCCTTAGGCAAACTCGGCCCTCCAGATGTTTTGGGACTACAACTCCCATCATCCCTAGCTAACAGGACCAGTGGTCAGGGATGGTGGGAACTGTAGTCTCAAAACATCTGGAGGGCCGAGTTTGCCTCTGCCTGCCCTTAGGAGATGGTGGACTCTCCTTCCTTGGAGGTTTCTAAGCAGAGGTGGGATGGCCACCTGTCATGGATGCTTGAGCTGAGATTCCTGCATTGCAGGGGGTTGGAATGGATGACCTTGGGGGGCCCCTTCCAACTTGATTCTATTATTCTAGTCTGTAAGCAGTACTACACCACTTTGACAATAAGGAAGAGTGCTGGGAACTAAAGGGGTGATGTAAACCAGGGGTCAGCAAACTTTTTCAGCAGGGGGCCAGTCCAATATCCCTCAGACCTTGTGGGGTGCCAGACTACATTAAAAAAATGAACGAATTCCTATGCCCCACAAATAACCCAGAGATGCATTTTAAATAAAAGGACACGTTCTACTCATGTAAAAACACGCTGATTCCCGGATTGCCTGCGGGCCGGATTGAGAAGGTGTTTGGGCCCGATACGGCCCCCGGGCCTTAGTTTGCCTACCCAAGGTGTAAACTGTATCTCTGTGTGACCCGTCCCCTTAGCAAACTACAGTTCCCAGCATTCTCCCCGACTGTTAGAGCAGCGCAATGGGAAGTGTGGATGTGTCCCAGGAGGGCCCCTCCCTACCCCTGCTCCCCCCCCCAGAGGGGCCTGCTGGGGACTCTGCCTGGAAGGAGCAGCTGGCAGGAGGCAGCTCTGGCTGGCTGGCTGGGGCCAAGCGTGGTGGCGCCCCTCCCAGCCGGAAGAGGCCTTTCCTCTCCCTCCCGCCATGTGTCAGCTGGAGGGGTCCCACAGCTGCAACAGGAATCCATTAGAAAGGAGGCGAGGGCGGAAGCGGGTGGGGAGCTGCTGCTGCTGCAGCAAGGAGAGGGGGCCCCCTCCCGAAAGGCTGCTCCACTTCCCTGCTTAATTGCATGCAGCCAAGGGAGGGAGGCAGGATCCTGCAGGCTGTCCTTGGAAGAGGCCCAGGCGGCTGCAGGCCCTATAGGAAGACACCCCCCCGGGTGCCCCTCGCTGACCCCTCTGGAAGCAGGCTGGGGGGCAGCAAGGCTGTGCCTGATATAAGAAGGGTCCAGAGAGCAAGGAGGACCCTGTCTGGCTCCTTGGCTTTCCCCCCAAGAGCGGAGAATTGGAGCCTTGCCTCCCCTCCAAAGACAGGGCAGAGCTCCGCTGGCCACAGGAAGCCTCTGGGACCCTCTCCTTCGGCCAGAGTTACTTATTTATTTGATATGGGGACATTTCTCCTCCTCAGCCTCTCTCTCTCGAAAACGCCCCAGGGCAGATCGGGCCAGAAAAAACAAGCGGGAGTGAAAACAATTCCTCTACACAGAGGGAGAGAGGGAGAGCCTGTGCAGCTCAGTTTCCCTTGTTACATAAAGCAGCAAAGCAGATGCAGAGGGATCCCACCAGCCACACCTGGGTCTGTGTCCCACCAGGTCCTACTCAGAGGAGATGCAGTGAAATGGATGAAGCCACGTGGGCCCCGTCCCTTGGCCTCAGGCGCTGGGAGAAGCAGCCACCTTTGCTGAAAGAGCCCACTGAGCCATTGATTTATATATTGCATTTATAGCCCACCTCCAAGGATACAATCAAAGAATTGTCCGAAGGGACCCCAAGGATCATCTAGTCCAACCCGCTGCAATGCAGGGATATGCAGCTGTCCCGTATGGGGATGGCAGCAATAAAAGTGGCAGCACCTTTGCAAAGCTAAGCAGGGTCAGGTATGGTTTCAGACTGGATGGGAGACAGTGTGTTGAGTTCCATGCATCACAGGGGGTGGGACTAGATGGCCCCTGGGGTTCCTTCTAACACTAACATTCGAGGATTCAGAAAACCTACAACCTTGGCCTTGTGAGCACCATGTTTTAACCAGCTGACCTATCCAGGAGCTCAAATATTCCCCTCCTCACCTAATCCCCACAAAAGCCTCTGGGAGGCAGGTTAGTCTGAGAGAGGCAGTGACTGAAGGAGCATCTCCACTCCCATCGTTCTACCCGGACACTGAGGTCCAGCTCCAAGGGTCTTCTGGCAGTTCCCTCCCTGCGAGAAGCCAAGTTGCAGGGAACCAGGCAGAGGGCCTTCTTGGTGGTGGCACCCGCCCTGTGAAATGCCCTCCCATCAGATTTCAAGGAAATCAACAACTATCTGACTTTTAGAAGACACCTGAAGGCAGCTCTCTTTAGGGAAGCTTTTAATGTTTAATAGATTATTGCATTTTAATATTATGTTGAAACCGCCGAGAGTGGCTGGGGAAACCCAGCCAGATGGGCGGGGTATAAATACTAAATTATTATTATTATTATTATTATTATTATTATTATTATTATTATTATTATTATTATAGCAGAAGCCCCTCCAGGAGGCTTTGCTCAGACCGTCCCCTGGGCCTGTCCCTGCACTCACTCTTTAGCTCAGGAGCCAGCTCCTCCTTGACAACCAGGCCCACCTCACCCCCTCCACTTACTCCCCAATATCTCCCCCCACCACAGTTCAAAGGGATTGTGGCCTATGCCCCACACAGGAGGGGAACAAAGTTCAGCTGGGGATCAAGCCCTTAGGGGGCCAATCCCCTCACTTCCCCCTCCCCAGAAGAGCCAAGAGAGGGAGGAGAGACTTCCACAGCTGGCAGGTCACCAGGGGGTCTTCGAATGCCCCTCCCCCATTTCCACAAGGCTGTTTGCTGGGGAAGGAATGCTGGCAGCCCCAGAGGCTCTCAGAGGTGCCCTTACCGGATCATTCCCCCATTGCAAGAGGGAGGACAGAGAGGGAGGGTTCAGGGCAGCAAAGAAATGTCGGCAGGTTTGCAAGAGGGACCCACATCTGCCTCTGATTCTGGGGCCAGGCAGGAGCTGGGCGGAGGGGGGACGTCTGCCCCACCCTGGCAGAGCCTTGCAGAGAGTCTCAGGAATGAGCCAGGGTGCAGCTGCCACCGAGGTGCGAAGCAAGCCCAGAGTCTCCCAGCCCCCCCCCCAAGTCAGTGGATTCCTGAGCTGCTCCAGGGAGCCAGCTGGGGTGGGGCGCTTTGGAGGCAAAGCCGCTCTGGGAAGCAGAGGCTGCCAAACCAAACTGGCCCCCAGCACAACATTCCTGGGAACAAACCTCCCAGCCTGGAATCCAGAGGAACTGGATGGGTGAGGGCCACCTCTCTCGACTTCCAGGGGGGGCGTGCAGGCAGCCCTCACCCTGGGGCCAAAGGAGTGGGGAGGAGAAGGAGTAGGAGAAGGAGAGAGGTTCCTGGCCTGGGGAGGCTGCCTCCATCTCTGCAGCTTGTGTGACGACGCCCCTCCAGTGCTGGCCGGCAGCTGCCCCTCCTTCTCCAGACAGAGGCTGGAATGCTCTCCTTGACCCAGAAGGACCCACAGCCTCCCAGACACGGGCTCCTCTGGGCCTCCCCCCCCCCATTGCTCCAGGGATTGGGTTGCCGGGTCAGGACCTGCCTGCGAGACAGATGGGGGCTCTGGATGGGAAACTCTGAGGCTCAGGGCTGCCCCTCCTCCTGCAGCTCCCCCCCCCCAGACAGGAACAGGAAATGTGCCTGATGAACAGACCCAACACACCCTTCTCTCCACCCCCCCCCTTCAAGCCACTTCCATCCTGTCCTGACTCATATCAATCGCAGCCAGGCAAGAGCTGGATGTGGTCAGGGAGCTGCCAGGAGCTTCTGCTCCGCCAAAGAACACAATCCTTTCTTTCTCCCTCCCCTGTGGCGAGTGCGAATCTCTTCCAAGTGAGCAGGCAGAGGAGCTTCCCTTCCCCCCCCACACACACTAGGAAGAGCACTGGTGCAACCTCCTGGATGCTCTCTGGGCCTCCTGGTTCTCAGACCTGGTGCCTGACCTCCAGCTGAGACCACATAACACCGGTCCTGAGAGACCTACATTGGCTCTCAGTATGTTTCTGAGCACAATTCAAAGTGTTGGTGCTGGCCTTGAAAGCCCTAAACGGCCTTGGCCCAGTACTCCACTCCCATCATTCAGCCCGGACACTGAGGTCCAGCTCCGAGGGCCTTCTGGCGGTCCCCTCCCTGCGAGAAGTGAAGCTACAGGGAACCAGGCAGAGGGCCTTCTCAGTGGTGGTGCCCACCCTGTGGAACACCCTCCCATCAGATGTCAAGGAAACAACTATCTGATTTGTAGAATACATCTGAAGGCAACCCTGTTTAGGGAAGCTTTTAATGTTTAACAGACCACTGTATTTTAATATTTTGTTGGAAGCTGCCCAGAGTGGCTGGGGAAACCCAGCCAGAAGGGCGAGGTATAAATTTATTATTATTATTATTATTATTATTATTATTATTATTATTATTGGTGCCCATTCCGAGAAGACCCTTTCTGGCCCTCCCATCAGCTGGTCTTCCTTGGGGCAGCATCTACCTGGGGCACCGACCTGTGACACAGGCAGCGTGAGGCCATGCTGAAAGTTCAGCCATCCCTCTCAGCTTCCTTCGAGGCAGATGGGCAGCCACCTTCGCCCAGCAGAGCAAAAAGTCGGCTTCCGAATGCTGTTTGCTGGGAGCTGCAAGCGAGGAGCAGGGGAGAGAGATTGCTCTGCCATCCTGATTGCTTCTCGGCTCCGGGGAGAGTAACCCTATCGGGGACAATGAGCCACAAGGGCTCTCTCTGCAGCTGTTGGCAGCAAGCAGTGTCAGAAACTCGGAGGCATAAGCTAGGCGCCAAAAGGCTCCTTAAACCAGGGTTATGGCCGCCAAAACGGAATGTCTAGTTGCCATTTGGGAACCAAATGGCTTGGTTCCCGAATTTTTTTTCTGATCATGTGGATAAAATGCGCTGTTGATGTGTAAAAACAGTCCTGATCCGAGGATCCCCAGGCAGGCACCTCCAGAAGGTGGAGACATCAGGCATCTGGGCATCTTCACTTGGTCGCAGCTGGCCGATTGCCTGGCAAATCTTGAACCCTGGCAACAAGGCTTCTGAATCACAGCTGTGAGGCCCAGCCCCTGCTTGGGGGGCTTTGCTTTGCGGTGTCTCGTTGCCAGCGTTCAAAATTCGCCAGGCACATTTTGCACCTGGCTCTCGGCCTCTTGCAATCGAGAGAAGATGCCCAGGCAGCAGGTTGGTGCCTGACGTCTCCCCCACCTGGAGCAGCATGTCTGGGGATCCCTGGATCTTGACCATTTCCACACACCAGCAGAACGTCCTGTGGAATTCTATCCATGGTATTTTATGTCCACATTCAGAACAAATTTCAGGAACCAAAAGGTTGTATTGAAAAATACGAGCAGCCTGGCCCCAAAATGGCAACTAGGCATTCTATTTTGGTGACTGTAACCCTGGTTTAAGGAGCCATTTGGGGCCTAGCTTATATAGCTGAGTTTCTAACCTGGTTGTTGGCTTCCCAGAGAAGAGGACGCTGGTCCAGCTGGGTCCCTGGAGCTTGATCCAGCAGCAGCCAGGCTCTTCTGACTTTTGTACGTTTGAATGTCTTCCCACAACAGGGAAGAGCAAAGGACTGCCCTCCTTCTCCATCCCCAGAGGCCCCTCTGCACCTGCCTCCTGAATTCCAGACCTGAAGATGGGGCCTTGGTGTGGGCAGAGCAGACCCAAGCAGAACAGGCGACTAGTATCCCTGAAGGAGCGTCTCCACCCCCATCGTTCTGCCTGGACACTGAGGTCCAGCGCCGAGGGCCTTCTGGCGTTTCCCTCCCTGCGAGAAGCCAGGTTACAGGGAACCAGGCAGAGAGCCTTCTCGGTGGTGGCACCCACCCTGTGGAACACCCTCCCATCAGACGTCAAAGAGATAAACAACTACCAGACATTTAGAAGACATTTGAAGGCTGTTCAGGGAAGTTTTTAATGTGTGACATTTTAATGTATTTTTAATCTTTGTTGGAAGCTGCCCAGAGTGGCTGGGGAAGCCCAGCCAGATAGGTGGGTTATAAATAATAAATAATAAATAATTATTATTATTATTACTACTACTACTACTATCCTGCAAGACCCAGCAGGACCTTGGCCTTTAACATGGATCAGAGAAGCTGGCAGAGGAAATTCATCTTCTGACCCCAGGTATAATGGAACCTCCAGGGGACTGAAGGCAAACTTCTGGAGTCTGTAGCCAGGAACGTACGTGGGAAGGGTTGGGGTCAGCTGCTGAGCACCTGTTTGCATGCAAAGGTCTCAGGGCCAAGAGCCAATGGCATTTCTAGGTAGCACCGGGATGAGGCCCTGCCCAAAACGCATAAATAGAGGTGGTTATTGTTATTTATTAAAAATCAAATCCTGCCCTTCGTCTGAAGATTGCAAGGTGCTTTACAACATAAAAACACAAACTACATAATATGGTAACAAGATACAAAACAAAACAGACCCAACTATTATCCATATTAAACTCATACAAATTTGCAGCCGTATACGAAACAACAAGGAGAACTGCAAACAACTACGGATCACAGTAAAAAAAATCAGTTTCAACAAAGTCTTTCGCAGGTTGTTGACTGATTCTCCCATCCCTTTGGGCAAAAGGAATTCTGGTTCGTAGCATCTGCTGTTATTTGGGATTCTGTAGGTGGTTGCAGATTCTGGAGAGCCAGCGAGGCCCAGGCTGTGCATGATGGGCTGGAGGTGGACTCTATTTATATCCCGCGTCTCTTTGCAGCCAGTTCTTCAAAGTGCCGCCTATTCTTCCTCCTCCTCCTCCGCTCTGTCCTGGCCAGGCTATGCCTCTTGGATCCTGCCCTGGTCCATTTGGGCTCTGCCCCTCCCTGAGGCTTCCCACCCTCTACCCTTCATCCACAGACCTCCAAAGACAGGGCAGAGCCAGCCCACAGCTGCCTGGCCACACTGCCTCCCCCTCCCTGGCCTGGCATGCTGACCCCAGCTGGCCCCTTGCCACCTGCTGCGGCTGACCAGACAGGTGCTGTTCTCCTGGCACGAACACACACCCTTGAGACTGTGTGCCCCTCGCAGGGACAAGGGACAAACAAGCAACACCACATCTACGCAGCTCAAGAGACCTCCATCAGTGCTAGGCACCAAACGGCCCCTTAAAGCTAAGTTGTGGTTGCCAAAGCGGTCTATTCACCGGGGGTGGACTGGATGACCCTCGGGACCCCTTCCAATGCTGATATTTCATGACCGTATGATTCCAGCTATGTTGCTTGACTGTAGTTTGCTCTTAGAACAACACACTTGTCTCAGGGTGCAAAAGGAGAAGGAGAAGAAGAAAAAGAAGAAGAAAGAGAAGAAAAGAAGAGGAGGAGGAGGGGTTTGGATTTGATATCCCGCCTTTCACTCCCTTTAAGGAGTCTAAAAACAGCTAACATTCTCCTTTCCCTTCCTCCCCCACAACAAACAGTGGGGCTGAGAGACTTCAGAGGAGTGTGACTAGCCCAAGGTCACCCAGCAGCTGCAGGTGGAGGAGCGGAAACATGAGCCCGGTTCAGCAGCACCCGGGGCAAGGCAAGTAATTTGCGCCCCCTAACCCTAACCCCCAGATGTTGCGCCCGGTGCGGCCGCCCCCCCTACACCCCCCACGCTACGCCACTGAGTCCACCGCTCTTAACCACTACACCACACTGGAAATGGAAAAAAATACTAAGTATGGACTAAAGCAGAGGTTTTTAAACTGTGGTTGCCAACCTAAGTACCACTCAACAACAACAACAACAATAATAATAATTTATTATTTATACCCTGCCCATCTAGCTGGGTTTCCCCAGCCACTCTGGGCGGCTTCCAACCGAATATTAAAAACAATACAGTGTCAGACATTAAAAACTTCCCTAAACAGGGCCGCCTTCAGTTGTCTTTTAAAAGTAAAATAGTTGTTTATTGCCTTGACATCTCCTGGGAGGGCGTTCCACAGGGCAGGCGCCACTACCGAGAAGGCCCTGTCTGGTTCCCTGTAACTTCACTTCTCACGGGGGGGGGGGGCGCCAGAAGACCCTCGGCGCTGGATCTAAGTGTCCAGGCTGAATGATGGAGGTAGAGATGCTCCTTCAGGTATAGAGGACCGAGGCTATTTAGGTCTTTAAAGGTCAGCACCATTAGTAGCAAGATGCGCCTGGCTAATTTCTAACACAGAACTCCAGCCTTGAAGGCTGTGCAGCTGGCCGCGGGGGGGAGGGGAGGGATGCCAGAAATGACCATCTCTCCCAGCACAGCTCTCATCCAGGCCAAGCTAAGGGCCAGAAGGAGTCATGTCCCCCATGCCAGCAACCTGTGGTTTTGGCCAAGATGCTTGCAACTCCCTTGAGGTCACATTTAAGGGCTTTGCATAAGATCAAAGGACTGGCGAGTGACTCCCGGGGTAATCCAGTCCAACCCCCTGCAATGCTGGAATCCCAGCTAAAGGACCCAGGACAGGGGCCAGGACAGGTGACAGGTTTTCTGGGGAATCCCCCTTGCAAGGAGCTGTCCTAAAAGGCGGGTTATAAAGGCCACACCAGAAGTCAGGAAGATAAATTATACCACTTTCAGAAGACATCTGAAGGGAGCCTTTTCTAAGGAAGTCTTTTAATGTTTAATGCATTACTGCATTTTAATATTTTGTTGGAAGCCACCCAGAGTGGCTAGGGAAGCCCAGCCAGATGGGCGGGGTATATATAATAATAATAATAATAATAATAATAATAATAATAATAATAATAATAATAATAATAATGTTTTGATATTTTGCTGGAAACCTCCCAGAGTGGCTGGGGCATCCCATTCAGATGGGCGGCATATAAATAATATAATTATTATGATTTTTATTAAGTAAGCCGATCCATCCCAGCAGGGCTCCAAACCAAACTGGACCCTCCTCTCTCCTGACCCAGAGGCTGGGCTGCTCCCCAGGGCCGAGGAGGGGGGAGCATTGTGAGTGACAAGGAATTTTTGCCTGGCTGAAAGCAGATCCTCCTTGGCGGCCTCCGGCCTCTCTCTCCCCCCACAGCTGGGGCCCTTGGGAGAGGAGCCAAAGTTCACAAAGAGAAAGGAAGAGGGCACCGCCCACAAGGCAGCCCAGCTGTTCCCAAGGAGACATTGGTGTCGGACAGATGTTGGGGACGTGGGGTGGGCTGCTGCGTCCTGGGCTTCAAAGAGCAGCCTAGGACCATGGCTGGAGGCCGGCTCTGGTCAGGTCAGGGCCCATCTTGGAGGCTGCTGCTCAGTGGCGTAGTGTGGGGGTGCAGGGGGGGCCGGCCGCACCGGGCACAACATCTGGGGGTTAGGGGGCGCAAATCCACGGATTAGGAGGCGCAAATCCACGGGTTAGGGGGCGCAAATTACTTGCCTTGCCCCAGGTGCTGACAACCCATGCTACGCCACTGCTGCTGCTCCTGCCTGCCTTGCCCGGGCACCTGCCCTGGCACCTCTGCCCTGACCATCCTCTGCTTTAGCCAAGCAGCAGCCGCCTCTGCCACCTCAGCACACAGCCAGAGAGACAGAGAGAGAGAGAGAGCGCAGGAGGCCGGGCTCCTCCTCGCTGGATGCAAGACGTGCTGAGAAGGAGCCAGTGGTATCCCGAGCATTCCACCTGGGCAGCTGCCAAGGCGAGGCTGCCAGGCCCCAGGCTGTCTGCAGAGCCGCAGCTGTGATGCAAAGCCAGCCAGGAATTGGGGGGGAGGGAGGGAGAGGGGGTGGCGGAGGAGGAGGAGGTCAAGGGGCCACAGTCATGGGGAAAAGGAGGGAACTTTTGCCCTGGTGCGCTGGGAGAAACTGCCAGCAGGAAGGACTGGTCTGCATAAAGGGATGGCTACAGAAACAGGAGGAGGAAGAAGAAGATGGGGAAGGGGAGAGGAAGGTGGTCCAGGGAGCCCAGCCGCCCTGCAAATATCTCTCCAGGGATCCCTGCGGAAGCACAGGGCATCCATTTGTGCCAGAGCTCAAAGACAGGAGCCAGGGACCCAGGGTGGGGAGGGGCGTTGCCATGAAGCTGGATGCAGCAGATGCCCCATGAAAGGGCACCAGCTTCCTCCTTTTCCACCGTCTTCCCCAAGGGCACCCTTTGGCTCTCCTTCCCCGTCCGGAGCCAAGGGCCACCTCGGATAAAAGACACAGCTCTCATCTGCTTCCTGGAGGAAGAGCAGAGGCAAATATAGCACTGGGTGAGTGGTGGAGGCTCAGAGCAGAGCGTCCTGGGTTCAAATCTCTACTTGGTCACCAAGCGCAAAGGTTCGGCCGGTCACCAACTCTCAGCCTGAGCTTCCTCAAGAGCTGTTGTGAGGATAAAATGGAGCGGAGGGGGAAGAGACCCTCTATGGTGCCTTTTCTGCTCCTTGGGGAAATAGCAAACACCCCCAAAACAAAGACACTTGGGGGCTCATCCCAGGAAGCCCAGGCTGAGAGGCTCAGCACAGGCAAAAAGGAAGGAGGACTTTTTCATGCAGCACAGAGTGAAATGATGGAACTCTCTCCCACAGGAGACAGCAAAGGCCCCCAACTTGGGTGGCTTTGAAAGAGGACGAGGCAGATTCCTGGACGGGGAAAGGGCTACTGAGGGCTACCAGCCAGGATGGTTGGACTCTGTCTCCACAGTCGGTTAACCGCTATGAGAATCACAGACTTGTTGCGTTGCCAGGGACCCCCCAGGGTCATCTAGTCCAACCCCCTGCAATGCAGAAATATTTCACCCAACGTGGGGCTCAAACCCAGGATCCCGAGACTGAGAGGCACATGCTCAACTGACTGAGCTCTCCAGGTGGGTCCCCTTTGGCCTGATCCAGCTGCAGCCAGGTTCTCCTTAGGCCTTGGTGGCTGAGCAAGGTCTTCTGCCTCCCAGGGCATCTGCCAGCCTAGAGAGGGCAACGCATTTCTCCGGACGGAGAAAGACTGCAGGGATTGCAATCCAAATCTGCCCACTCGCCTTGCCTGTGTGCGCCAAGGTCTTCAGCAACTGGACACGCAAGTCCTGCCTCTGCCTCCATGGTTCTTTTCTAGTCTGCAAGCAACTGTTTCTACATTTGAAATAAATTTAAAAAATTCTCCAGTAGCACCTTAGAGACCAACTAAGGTATAAGCTTTCGTGCGCACGCACACTTCTTCAGATACAGTTTCTACATTTGCAAGTCTTTCTACGCCATGAGGACTACAAGCATGCTCTTTAAAATTTAATACGCACACCCAGAGAATTCTAATGCTCAAAAAGACCCAGTGCCACAGCTTGGGAAGTCCCTGCTCATGAAATCCCCCTCTTGCACAGAAATGCCAGCCCTTTGGCACAAATGCAAACAGGACACATCACCTATCAGACGCAAATGGTGCTCTGTGGTCACCTCACCCACACCCACCTGCTAGGGGAGCCCCCCAGGAGAGCTCAGCTCCAGTTTCCCTGCCTGCAGCTGGAAAGGGACCCCATCTGGGTAGGTCCTGCCCATAACACAGGACAGCCCGTTGGCGCAGCCATGTTTCGAGGAGGGAGCACATGGCCAAAGCCACGGGGAGCAGCTCTTGCGTTTAGGGAGGGGAAAGCCGGTCGCAAGGTGATCGAGGCATCTAGGAGTATGAGCTCTGACTGAGAAGACAACCCAGAAGGCAAGGATTTCTCAGCCTCCAGGTCCAATAAGGCTGGGGCTTGGGATCGCTGGGGAAATGGATCCGTGCCCCGGCTTCACTCGCTTCCAGGGCTGGCCGCAGTGGGATGCGGTGACTGCCGCTAGCTTTAAACAGCACCTCTTCCTCTTTTGAAACGTTCGCGAGGGAGGATATTTATTTTATTTAAGAAAATGTATATACCGCTTGATTGTTAAAAAAATAAAAATTTCAAAGGAGTTTACGAAAAGAACGGAACAATAAGATCGTCAGGGGAAAAAACAACTAGAACATTCAGAACATTAAAACCAGGAATAAACTAAAAACACATCCGCATTTGGAGGGGGGGCTTGTCTAAACAAAAATGTTTTCAGCGTTTTTACAAATTTAACTCATTTATTATATTGCCCAGGGTGGCAGGCTGAAGCTAAACGGACCACTCAAGTCCCAATAATGGCCAGCTGGGACCCTCCTCCTCCTCTTCTTCCTCCCCCCATCTCCCCTCTGGCCAACCCAGCGCATGCCAGTGCATGGCCGCCTTCTTCACATGCCCACTTCCTGGCTCCTCTCTGCCATGTGGCCGACTCTGGCCAGTTTGGGCCTTCAGCAAGGATGGGACTGGCAAGCAGGGTCTGTGGGGCAGGGGGCTTCTCTCGCAGGGCTGAGGGGCTGAAAGACCAGCAGCAGGCAGGCGGCGTAGACGAGTGGGCAGAGCCAGTTCAGGGGAAGGTGGGCTGAATCGAAACAGCGTGGAGTTCAAAGTTCAAAGCAAAATCCGAGGTTTCCGGAGGGGAATCCTAATATTCACATCCCAAGAGTCAGACTCTGCAAGCAACCAACTGACAGCGATGGTGGAGAGGAAGGGGAAGGGGGTCCCTTTTGGGGAGGGGAGTATGAAACTCTTGGCCTGGATCTGAGAGAGATGAAGACAAGGAGGCCGGAAGGGAAATAGAGCCAAGTATTGGGCTAGGCAAAGGGAGCCCCTCGGGAGCATCACTTTCTGCTGCTGCTGCTGCTCAGGCGAAGGAGGGCAGAGGGGAGGTACCTGCCAACAGGAGAAGTGCCCCCCCATCCCAGTGGGGAGGTCAAGCAGGAGGGCAGATGCCCAGCTTGAGATAAGCCCTCTAGACATGGAGGGCACCTCTGAGGCCACAGCGCCCCCTGGCTGCCAACCTGGGCAGTGGCATCATTCTTAACCCAGGCTATTTGTCTGCCAGGCTGTGCCCAAAGGTTGTTTGGGGGGGGCAGGGACTCCCAAGTGCCCTTTGCCATTTCCCATTTTTTGAAGTGTACCCACTTTTAAAAAAATTCTATGCAAAACTGTAGTTCCGTCAAGCAAGACTTCAAAACCAAACGTGCACCGAGATCTTGCCAAGGTCCAGGAAGACCCCTTTGCTGCTGAGACCAGGCAGGGAGGGGCATGATCCGGGGAGAAGGCCCCAACTCCTCTGTGCTCCTTACTGTCAGCAAGGTCAGAGCAGGGGGTTCCACACTACAGAGCCACTTTGTGCGCCGCCCCAGACAAACGTGGCCTCCATGGAAAGCGATCGGAACAGCGCATCAACCTCAGTCATGCAGGCTCTGACTGGCAGCAGCAGGCTCCCTGGGAAGGGTCATTTCCAAGCCTGTCTGGGGTGGCAGTGGGGAGGGAGCCAGAGACCTTCTGCATGACCCGTCTTTGTTATGCTTCTGGAAAGCCCCTGTGATGTGGGGGGAGAAATATGGGGAGTGAGTCCCCAGGGCCCTGTCTCCAGTCTGCCCCAGATCCAGACCTGCCTAACCTTATGGTGGGAGTCCCACCGGTGAAGCTCCTCTTTCAGGGCCTCCTGCCCCAGAGCCCTGCCAGGCGGGACACAGGCCCAAACCCCGCTGCAGCCGCCAGACTGCACCATCCCTGGACAAAAGAGGCTTGGAATCCGAGTTGGAAGGGCCCCCCAGAATCGCCTGGTCCAGCCCCTGCAATGCAGGAATCTCCACTACAGCCTCCCAGCTGGGGGCCTCATCCTGGCAGCTCAGAGGAGCTGGCTCCTGTCTAAACAAAGAGGTGCTGGCGAGGGACTACCTGTCCAAGGCGTCCTCTGGCCCGCTAGTCCTGCCCCAGGTCTCTGCAGACGGAGGAGCGCGCTCTGCACATCCTCAGAGGCCCCCTGGTGGCTTTGCCATCCGGCTCTGCTCCCTTTCCGCAGGTCCTCCTTCCTTAACTCTGCCTCCCTTTAATATTTGACTGGAGGGGGGGTCGAAGGGCAGGTTCACGCGAGGCAGCTCTCCCCCCCCCCCCGCCCGCTTCCCTCCCTCCCTCTCTGGGCTCGGTGCCTGTTCGCTCCGCGCAGGAAGGTGCCCCCGCCAGCTCGCTTGGCATTCTTCGCATATCTTCCTCCCACCCCCGCCGGATGGTGCAGAGACCCCCAGCGACGTCGGGGGAGGGCGGAGGGTGTAGGGTGGGGGAGCAGAAGACAGAGGACGCCGCCGCCGCCCTGCAGCTCTCTCGGTTGCGGATCAAATACACCCGGGGGGGGGGCGGCCGAGAAGGACAATAGCGCCAAGGGAGAAGCAAGCGCTCCGCCGGGCGCGCATCTCTCCCCCGCCCCGTCCCTTTGCCAGCGCCAGGGACCCCCGTCGCCCCGTCTTCGGAAGGGTCACGGGGTGGTGGAGGCCCCTCAGCTGCCAAACCCTCCGCGGGGACCGGATTCTGCCTCCCCCTCCCCACCCGCTCGCCGCCTTCTTACCTCGGCCGGGCCGGGGGCGTCTGGAGACGGCTTTGTGCGCGCCCTCGGCGGCGGGCGCAGGTCGGGTTGGGGGTCCCCGGCCTGGTCTTGTCCGCGCCCGGCTCCCCTGCGCGGGATCTCACCGGCGGGAGCAGCGACCTCCTCCTCCTCCTCCTCCGGGAGGCGATCTGCCCGGCGTCTGCCTCGGCCACCCCCACCGGCACCGACGGGGCGGGCCGCGGCAGCGCCACATCTGCGCCTGGGGAGGCGGGGAAGGGGAGGGAGGCGGCGCCGGGGGGCGAGGCGAGGCTGCGGAGCGAGGGGGTCGCCTGCTTGCGCGGAGGGAGGGGGAGGCCGGGCGCGCGGAGGGTGTTTCCCTTCCCGGCGCGCGTGATTTACGAGCGCGCGGCTGCGGAGAGGGACCCGCTTGGGGCGGCCTCCGACAAGGTCTCCATTGCGAAGGCTGGAGAGGAGGCGCCCCTCCCTCCCCCTCCCTCCCTCTCACCGCGCGGAGGGGGCGGAGAGGGACGGGGCGCATGCCCGCCCCCTCCCGGCTCCGCCCACTTCCCCGCCGAGGGGGAGGGGGCAGAGCAGAGAGGGAGACGCAGTCCCTCCCCCCTCCCCAGGAATCCAAGCGCCCCCCACCATGCAATACAGGGCACCGGTGGAGCCGCTTCTCTCTGCAGCCCGCCCCCTCCTCAAATCCCCGCTTGAGAGCGCAGGGATGCGCAGCTGCGTTTCTAGCTTGGGGGGAGGGGCTCTCGCAGGACGCCTGGGTCCTCCCGGCCCGGAGGAAGAGCGGCTCGCAGCGCCGGAGGCGAGCAGGAGGCAAGAGAGGCTTCAAAGGCGCCGGCGGCCTGAGGAGCTTCCGAGATGGGATCGCGGCCGCAGTGGGATGCGCAAAAGCAAGGCGGACCCTCCCCGGCCCCGTCGTGCGCCCGATTGCTAGGGAGGGAGAGGCGGCGCTGACCCGTCTCCCCTCCCCGCCCTCCGCTATTCCCACGATGGCTCCGCAGAGAAGCCTCCCTTGGCCAGAGGCACTCTACCTCCCGGCGAGCCAGCCTTTCAGCTGCTTGACCCCTGGCTTTTAGAAGCCGGGTGCCCCCTGCGCGCAATCTCTGCCCCATAGATAGGGCCAGTGCTTGGGGGCGCCGGCGCCGCGGGGCTCTGCAGCCCCAGAGGCTGCCAGGGCGCACGGGGGCTTGGACCTTGGAAGACTCTCGCCGCCGCCTGCTTCTCTGTCTTCGAGGGAGGCTGTCAGGCTGGCGCTGCTCAGCCTCCCCCCCCCCCCCGCCGCAGGGAGGGGGCACTGCGCGGCGCTGGCAGCAGCCCTCCTTGGCACATGTGGCCGGCCTTGCGGGGGCAGCAGCAGCTCCTTCCGGAGGCAGGATGCTGGGGAGCGGGGCCGGGGAAGGGAGCGCACGCCCCGCCCAGAGCGAGGAAGCGCAGGGACGGGGGGGGCGGAGGGGGCGCATTCTTGAAATGTGACCAAGAGGAAACGCCCGGCCGGCCGCCCTCCCGGAGGCAAAGGCGGGGAGGGGAGCCGAGGAGGTCCCGTTCTTCCCAAGGCCTCTTGGCAGCGGGGGGGGGGGCTTAGTCTGATCTGCCGCGCAGCTTCCCCATGGCAACCCAAGGGCAGTCGGTGCGGCGGAGGCAGCAGCTGCTGTTGCCCAGAGGCTTGTTTCTCCCCTTGGGGGGGGGGCTGAGCCAGGGACACCCCCTCCAAGAGCAGCTGAGCAGCAGGCCTGGGACGGAGATTTATTTGGCAATCCAGAAAAATGTCCTCTCGGGGATGGGGACGGAAGCAGAGGAGAGAAATAAAGGGAGAGTTCTGTGGGTGGAGAGATGTCGCAAGGGGATCTGTCTGGGGACCTTGTAATACGCCCCTCTTTTCTGGCCTCCTTGGTTTATCCTCACAACAACCCTGTGAGGTAGGCTAGGCTGAGAGGCAGCGACTGGCCCCAGGGTCACCCAGGGAGCTTCATAGCTGAGCCAAGGATCTGAACCCGGGGGATAAGGGAAAAATTCTGGGCTGCAGATTTACTCCACTGTCCAGTTCTTTGGGTTGCCTCTCCCCGCGGGTCTCTCCAGTCAGCAAAAGGAGTCTCCAGCCAAGTTAAGGAAGCAAAACAGCCGTCAGTAGACCCGATCTCTCCCAGGTCACGACCCAAGGCTTTAACTCCTGGGCCACACTGCCTCTGTGCTTTTCGACTTGTTGGCAGATGATCTGGACTTCGGGGTGAGCAGCGAAGGGCCCAATTTTGCCGATGATACTAAATTGTTCAGGGTGGTGAAATAAAAAAGTGTCAGTGAGGAGCTGCTAAAGGACCTCTCCTATCTGAGTGAATGGAGGTGAAATGGCAAATGCCAAGAGAAAAATAACTAAATCTTAATTTCACATATATGCTTCTTTAGTCTGAACTGGCAGTGATTAACCAGGAATGAGAGAATTTGGGGCCACAGCAGATGGCTTGATAAAGATTTTAACTCCTGCGGGAAAAGGCAAATTCTATGCTAGGGATCATTAGGAAAGGAACTGAAAATAAAACCTCAGGAATCACCGTGCGGTTAAACAAACCTCTGGTGGGGCCGCAGTCGGAGCCCTGTGCACAGTTCTGGATGCGTCCCTTGAAAGGGATGTTATAGAGTTGGAAAAGGCTCAGAAAAGAGAAACAAAAGTGATCAACTCCCTGATAAAGAAAGGTCTCAACCTTTGGGGCTTTTTAGAGAAAAGGCAAGTAAGAGGCATGGGGGGGGTGTAACCAATTGTGCATGGAATGGAGAGTGAGAAATTCTTCTTCCTCATCATACTAGAACTCAGCATTGGAAGATGCGCAGCAGACAAGAGGAAGTACTATTTTTACGCATAACTCTGGGATTCTGTTCCACAAGCAGCCATGATGGCCACCAACTGGGGTGGCCTGAAAAGAGGTCTAGCCAAACTCACAGGCAAGGGGGCTTTCGAAATCTCCTAGCTGCCCTGCCCATCATGCCCCCTGAATGCCACGTCGCTGGGAGTCACAGGGGTCCTGCTTTCAGGGATCCCTTTGGGGCAGCTGCCACTTTGCCACCATGAAAACAGCACATAGGCCTAGAAAGGCCCTTGGCCCACTGTTCCTTCAGGGCTCTTCATGCAGCTAGGAGAGCAGGATCAAAGCTTTTGAGAAAGGCACAAACGGCCAGCTACCCGAGTCCCTTTCTTGAGGAAGTGCCAATGGTTGCTCTTGCCCAATTCTGGTCCTTGCTGTGGGGGCCCACCCCCTCTCCCCAGGAGACTGCCGATTTGGGGAGATCCAGGGCCAGGAATCTCTGGGTGGGCTTCTCCTTCAGGGAATGGGAGCGGGCACATGAAGCAAAAAGCTCCCTGGGTCCTTTGGTGCCCCTGAGTGTCCTCCATCGCTCCACACTTTGGGGAAAGCTGAAACAAAGGGCTCTTTCTCTTTCTCTCCCAGTGATGACCCCCCCACACACACCCTTAGCATAGGGAGGCAGGAGGACCTTCTGGGGTTGACTGGGCACCTTGCCCAAATCCAGGATGGCTTGGCACCGTCTCAAGTGGGAAGGATGGCAGCATCACCCAGGGAAGGGGCTTTCCTCATCACTGGGCCAAGCCCAGCTGATCTGTGTGGGAGGGAGGCGCACGCCTCTCCCCAGCCACCTGTCTGTGGAGGAAGATGCCCAGAGCAGCAGCTGGCTCTGACCTCCAAGCTGCCCCCTGGGCTTCCCCCAGTGGGTTGCAGGCTGGCCAAGGGCTGGAGCACACAGCCAGCTTGCTGACTCCCTGTGTTGTGTTGCTTGCCTGCCTTCCCCATGGCATCTCCCACTGGGCAGCTGACCAGACCTCCTTAGCCCCAGCCAGGTGGCTGCTCTGGCCTTTCCAGGCTTGAGCAGAATTGGTCCCATGCCAGGACCTTGGCAACACCAGCCGGGTGGCCCCTGGGGCCTCCAGGTCCCTTGTCTGGCACCCGTCTCTTTGCTGCTAGGTACTAGGAAGCACTTTGGGCACAGGCCATGCCAGAGCGAACTCAGATTCCCCTGGGAAATTTAAGTGGTGGGCAATGGCTGAGGTTGTGCCAGCACAGTGCCGTGCAACATGCCCAGCTGCCCCATCAGCCGACTCCAAGCTCTGCTTTCTGCAAGGGGCTCGTCTCTGCTACAGAGCTCCCTGTGGGTTTTATACTAATTAAAAGTGGGGGAAGGGACAGGAGGCCGGTGCTTGGCACCCACCCCCTGCCTTGCAGAAGAGTGCCACCCCATCAACATGCTATCAGCGCTATCTGTGCCAGCACATGGCAAGTGCATAACTAATAGAGCAAAGTGGTGGTGGTTGTATCCTGTATTTATACCCTGCCCTTTCATTAAAAGCAGCCACTTCCCTAAAGCCTTTCAGATCAAGGTCTTCACCTGCTGACAGAAGGACAACAAGGAGGGAGCCAGTCTGGCTTCTTCAGGCAGGGAGTTCCAAAGTTGTCTGGGAGCAGCTGCCGCCCAGAAAGCCGTCTCCTACGTCCCCATCAAGCGTGTCAGTGAGGGTGGGGCGACCAAGAGAAGGGCCTCCCCCAAAGAGCTTAAAACCTCCAGCTTTCTACCCGCCTGGAGAGAATGGAAATTATGGAGGCCCCCCGCGCGTCACAAAAAAGGCCGTTCAGGAACGGGGCCTGGCCAAAACAGAGGGGGAATTTAACACTGTCAACAGGCAGCTTCAGATACTTTTCTATTTTTCTATTGATACAAATCTGACAATTGCTAAGTGCTTTGCTGCAGCCTTTTCCCTTGCGGCAGGGAGTCCCGCAGTTCAGTTTCTCTCAAGCTAAGTGGCCTTTTCGGCAGAACCTGCGGATGCAGAAGCTCCAGGTGGGAAAGGCTAATTTTATAGTTGCCCTTCCCATCTCTTCTCCTCCATCAGTTTTTTATGTTTCCTTATCTTCCATAATTTCTTCTCCTGTCACAAGTCATTCAAACTTTCTCTTCTCCCCACCCTGCAGTTGCCCCTCTTTCCCACCCCTCCTCCCTTTGCATCGACATCCTCTTCCTCCTCCAGCTGCTTCCCTCTCTTATTCTCCTTCCTTTCTTATTTAAAATGTTGAATCTCACCAGTTGCCTCCAGCACCTCCTCAGGCCTCAAGGAAGGACACTCCTTCACCCGCCACCTTCCACCCACACCTGGGAGTTCCTGGCCTGAATCCCATCTGAATGAACAACAACAACAATTGATTGTATTATAATAAATGAAGCCCAGAAGCATTTATTGTTTAGGGCTTCTTATGCCATAGCCAGAACCCCCTCTATGGGCAGTGGCATAACTTGGGCAGGGCCATGGGGCAGTTGCCCCGGGAGCAAAATTCAAGGGTGCAAGATTTCAAAAGAAAACATAAAAGACAGTAGTAGTGCGTCCTCCCCCTCACAAACCAACCTTCCAATGTTTCTTTGGGTGGACTGAGGGGCAGATTTGGGTGATGGGCACCCTCTGCATGGACTTTAGAAAGAGTCTCACTCCGGACCAATTCCCCGTCCTGCTCTCTGCCATGCTTGAAGCTCACAGGGCACCATGGCTGCCACTCGGGTAGGTGGCTGAGCTACTGCCCCTTTGTTCCAGCCCATCAGTGGGTGGTGCCCTGGGCCCTGGCAACCCATGCTATGCCACTGTGTATAGGAGAGGCTGCTGGGGGCAAACCACCCACCTAAGGCTTTCCACAGCTCCTTGGAAGCTAAGGAGGAAACAGGGTTGTGCTTTCCTGCCAGCTTTCTTCCTGATGTTTCAGCGCTCCTTAGAGAGCCCTGGGGCAGGGGTGTCTGACCTTGCCAACCCACCATCTTCAGGGCAAGGAGTCTTATCTCCCTTGCCTCCCAGGACAATGCCCTGTGCACATTGATAAGACCCTCCAAATATGCCCCCTGGAGGTCCTCCTCTGTGTGTGGGCACAGGAACTAGGCAACCCCCCCCACCCCCATGGCCAAAAAGGATCCCTGGCAGAAGATGCTCAGGAGGAGATGATGATGATAATAATAATGCTAAAAACTGCCCGCTGCAACTGCCTCTGTGCCATCGCGAGGGATTGAAGGAGGACCCCTCCATCTGCAAGGGGACTTCTTCATTGGTGGCCCTTAAAAGATGATGCCTGAGTACAGCTGCCTCAGCCCAGCAGCTGTATGGGGAGATTGTTCAGCATGAAGCTCCTCCGATCTCCCTCCAGAGACTGAGCGCTCCCGGCCCCTTGCCTGGCTTTTAGGCAGAGGAAGTGTTCTGTCCGGGTTTATTTATGTTTGGCTTTTTGGTCCAAAGACCTCTGGGATGGCAAATGGTGTATCAATGAAAAATAAAGTGCAATAAATCAATCAAAGCAAAAGTCCCAAAATACCCTCCAATCGATCCATGCAGTTCCCCGGGCAGAGAGCCAGGGGGCCAACTGACCTCTTCTCCAGTCTCTCGCTCAGGAACAAGCCCTTCAACAAACAATCGCCCATGCAGAAGAAAGGGTGGGTGGATTCCACGGGCCATTTTACATCTGCTTTAAGAAAACAGAGTTCATCAGCGTTTAAAAAACAAACAAATAATAAAACGGTCCACTCTCTTCTCAGCGGGCTTCCCTCTCTGCTTGCTCCTTTTTCGCAAGAGTATTCTCATTTATTCTGCGCAGTCCTGACACCCTTGCTCGATTGCATTGTGTTATTACAGTATATTTGTACCATCATCGTTAGCTGCCTGCAGCACCATTTGGGTAGAATCTGACAGCAGCAAAAAATAGGACATGGAAGAAACGGCTTCCTAAGCTGCCTGCCTCATCTCATGTCTACTTGGGCCTGCTTTTTTCTTTTCTTCCCCCCCAAAGATCTTTACTGAAACTTAACATATATACATAATAACCAAAATTCCCAATGATTCCCTCACATAAAATATAATATCTAAATTGCAACAGCTGCATAATTATACACTTAATTATAAAACCCACCCCCACCCTCTACTTCCCTCCACAGCAATTCGACTTCTTTATATTTCTTTCCACCTTTCCCCCCTTACATTCTATAATAAATTATTTTTGTTAAATTCTGATTTTTCCTTCTTTCTTTATCGGTTTTGTTATTGCTTACATTTTTTATTCTAAGCCTATTAGCATGTCATTTCTAGAACAATATTTTGGCTTATAATCTTTGAAAAACTTCCTCTCCATTCTTAACTTTTGATTGATATCTTATAATTGAAGTTAATTTTGTCAATTCTATATACTCCCTTAATTTACAAATCCACTCTTCCCTTGTTGGTGTGTCTTGAGATTTCCATTTAGTGGCAATCACTACCCTGGCAGCTCTTGTTGCATATAAAAAGACTGTTTTCCCCCCATATGTGGTATGTCTTTGCCCACCAACCCCCGGGATTTTTTATCAAGGTTTTTTTTTTAGCATTTTCTTAAACTCCCCAAAACTTCTTTATTTCCTTGCAATCCCACCATATATGAATTATCGTTCCAGGTTCTTTCTTACATTTCCAACAAAAGTTGGATTTTAATTTATAAATTTTGGCAAAACATCGCCAAAATATACTTGGGCCTTTCTGCCGTGCAGACTCAGGCTATCCCGCTTAATCCCGGCGACAACCCTGTGAGGTCGGGCCAGGCTGGCCCAGAATCGCCCAGGGAGCTCCATGCCGGAGTCCTGGAGCTGGGCTGATCCGGAAGGAGGGAGGTGCCTGGCGTCCTCATCCTCTGTGCATGGTGATGATACTGTCATTTGCACCGCGCCTATCTGACTCGGTGGCCCTGCCACTCTGGGCGGCTTCCAACAGATAGAAAAACATAATAAAACACCAACCCTTAAAAACCAAAACTTCCTTACATCTGGAATTACCAGGTGCTCCCCCTTGCCTGCTTTGGGAGGCTGCAGTGCACATTTCGGGCCACTAGGGGGACGCCAAGGCTCCTGCTCGCCTCCCTTGGCAAATTTTTCGCAATTGGTCACTTAGTTAAGTATTTCTGTTCCTTTGCTCACATCCTGGCCGGTGTGGGAGATCGAGAGGCAGATGGCGGAGAACGTGGCCTCCTTTGCCCCCCTAGGCACGTCCTCCATCCCTGGTGCCTCCAGGCGAGAGAGGCGGACGGGCTGCTCGCTCTTCCCCCCCTCCTCAGTGATGTACCCAGCCAAGGGGGTTGCATGGGGCCAGGCAGTTGGCTCCCCCCCCAACTGGAGGGTTTGCCTGTGCTGCCCCCTCAGTAGCAGGGGCTTTTAGCTGCGCCCCTCTCTCTCTCTCTCAACCCGGTCGAAAGGGCAGCCCTCCATCCTTTGGCCACAATCCCACCTGCAGGCAGTCGTTCTGGTGGTGAAAAGGCCAAGAAACGGAGAGCCCCACGAGAAACACGAGAGCCTCGCTCTGCGGGTCGTGCAAGAGCCACGCGTTTCACGGAGCGGACGCCCACGAAGCCAGGACCCTGGGGAGCTCAGCCACCGAGAACCAAGCTGCCTATCTGCATAGCCCCGCCCCTTCATCTGCATAGCCCCGCCCACGCCGTTCCTTGGTCACATTGGAGTGTGACGGAATGTTTGGGGAAGGGATCCCTCCACCTGTGTTCAATGCCAGGCACCTTGAGAACTTTTCTGAAGTGGGTGTCCTAACTGCAGAGGCAGCGTTGTCCCAGTTCGGAACCAAGATGGGGAGAACATCTGGCCATCTTAGGAACATAGAATTGTAAAGCGGAAGGGACCCTCAGAGTTTTATAATCTTGATTCACGTTTTATACTGTATCTTGTGCTGTTTTTTGTTGCATCAATAAAGTGTTTTAAATTTGTTGTTAGCCGCCCTGAGCCCGGTTTTCTGAACCGGGAAGGGCGGGGTATAAATAATAAAAAAAATTATTTATTAATTAATAAAAGTTATCTCGTCCCACCCCCTGCAATGCAGCAATCTCCACTAAAGCATCCATGGCAGGTGACCATCCAACCTCTGCTTAAAAACCTCCAAGGTAGGAGAGTCCCCCACCTCTTGAAGCCATGGGTTCGAGTCCTGCCCTCCAGAGGAGAAGAAAACAAGCTTGCTCCCTCTGGCATGTGACAAACAGCCTTTCGGATGTTTGAAGGCTAAAGGGGCAAGTGCAGTCTCCCTTCTGTGCCGCTTTGTGGGCAACTGAGCAGGCTCTTGCACTGATCCAGTCCCTCTCGGCAGGCGTGCAGCTTCCTCCAGCACCTTGCGCCCTCACTGCAGCAGCTGCGAGCTCCGCAAGGGCAGCCGAGGGACCGGCCCCCTCGTGGCACTTGCACCAGCGCCTCCGCGAGAGTTGGGCTGGCTGGCCCAGGCCTTGGCAGAGAGCAGCATCCCTGGCGGCGAGCGGAGCAGCCGAGAGGGCAGGCGGTCCGTGGCAGTGGCTCTCCACGCAGGGAACTCTTAACCAGGCAGCCAAGCAGGATTTTGTTGATGGCAGCAAGAGAAATAGTCGGGAGCCGGTGGGATCATCTCCTCCCAAGTAAACTGAACCACAGAGAAGTCGGAAAGCCAGTCGGAAAGACTCAGAGCGCAGAGACTGGGGTCGGGATGAAAGAACAATCAATCCTGCCCAAGGAGCTATTATTTTATTGGGCACCAGGTCCTGTCGCCTGGTGGATGGAGGGCGCTGCTTCGAGGGCGCTGCTGCCGCTGCTTCTTTGCATAAAGCGGGGCTGCAGGGCGGAGGCAGGCAAGCCTGAGTAGACAATTCCCCTCGGCTCGCTCTCTCTCTTCCTTGCAGCTGGGGTCAGGCAGCTCCTGCGCGTCAGCTGCAGAGCAGGAAACTGAAACCAACAAGACGAGAGCGCAAAGGCAGCGCCTGGCGTGGCAGCCGCCTTCTGCCCGCCTGGCTGGGAGAGTTTGGGCAGCAGCCTCGAGGCTGCAGCCGCAGAAGGGGCAGCGCCCCGTGGCACCTTCGAGGCCACAAAAGGGGAGAGCTTTCAGGTGCCACAAAACTCTGCGCAGAAAGAGCAGAAAGAAGGACCGCTCCTGGGGCTCTGCTCGGCCTGCGCGCACCTCCTCCCCTCCCCTCCAGCAGCCTCCCGTGCCCTTCTTGCGACACAGACTGTCATCCACATCCGATTTCTTCGGTGGCTTTTGGAAACCGCCTCCTCCTCCAACGGCTCTGGACAAGAAACGGAAGGGGGGGCCATCGAGAAGCTAAGCAAGTCAAGTCACAGCAAGAAGCAGCAGGAACGGACCCCTGTCTCTCTAGGCTGCTCAGCTTTCTTCTCTTAAATATTTGGACGCTGCCTCTCTAGACCAGGCCCACCCAAGGGGGTGAACTGTTGAAAAGACACACACAAGACACATTGCAATACAGTATTATGACAAGACAGAAGTACTGTTTTGGGGGGACAGGGGGCAGGCTGGTGTCGGGTACTCCCTGGTCCTGAATGGGGTAACTGTACACCTGAAGGACCAGGTGCGCAGTCTGGGGGTCATTTTGGACTCACAGCTGTCCATGGAGGTACAGGTCATTTCTGTGTCCAGGGCAGCTGTTTACCAGCTCCATCTGGTACGCAGGATGAGACCCTACCTGCCCGCAGACTGTCTCGCCAGAGTGGCGCATGCTCTGGTTATCTCCTGCTTGGACTACTGCAATGCGCTCTACGTGGGGCTACCTTTGAAGGTGACCCAGAAACTACAACTAATCCAGAATGTGGGAGCTAGACTGGTGACTGGGAGCGGCCGCTGAGACCACATAACACCGGTCCTGAAAGACCTACATTGGCTCCCAGTATGTTTCCGAGCACAATTCAAAGTGTTGGTGCTGACCTTGAAAGCCCTAAATGGCCTCAGTACAGTAGACCTGAAGGAGCGTCTCCTCCCTCATCGTTCTGCCCGGACACTGAGGTCCAGCTCCGAGGGCCTTCTCATGGTTCCCTCCCTGCGAGAAGCCAAGTTACAGGGAACCAGGCAAAGGGCCTTCTCGGTGTTGGCACCTGCCCTGTGGAATGCCCTTCCATCAGATGTCAAGGAAATCAACAACTATCTGAATTTTAGAAGACTTCTGAAGGCAGCCCTGTTTAGGGAAGCTTTTAATGTTTAATTTTATTGTGTTTTAATGTTCTGTTGGAAGCCGTCCAGAGTGGCTGGGGAAACCCAGTCAGATGGGCGGGGTAGAAATAATAAACAATGACGATGATGATGGAATACTCACATTCAAAACATATGCAAAAGCAGCAGCACATTCAAATGCAATAATTCAACCAGTGAAATCGACAAAATTGCAGCATGACTAACTAGAACCAATAAAATCCATTCAAAACTGGCGAGTTTTGGAGGCTGCTTTGAATACTGGAGCTCAGTGGGCTTCCCTAAGGAAGGAGTTCTGTAAGGGAGGTGCCACTAGTGAGAAGGCACCGCCTCCTGCCCATCAACCAAACTAACCTTAAAGGCAGCCAGTGAGCAACCTTCAATTGGTCCTTCAAGTGACGTGGTCACAAGCTGGTTAAAGGACAAAACCAGCACATTGAACTGGAAACGCATACATTCCCAGCACAGAACTGGTTCAGCACTGGTGTTATCTGCTCTGATCATCTGACCCTCAGTCAGCGCAGAAACAGCAACATTCCACACCACTGGCATCTCCAGATCATTTCTATTTTATTTATTAGACTGACATACCAGCCTTCATCCTAAGATCTAAAGGCAGGTCACAAGATAAAAATACAAAGTAAAAGCACAAATAAAAAGTTAAAACAAAAGCAACACAGCAATGCCCCCCCCTTCCACAAACACATTTAAAAGCCTGTAGAATATCAATCAGCCAGAGGCCTGGTTGAAGAGGAATGTTTTTGCCTGTCACCTAAGTGAAGACGCCAGGCAAGCCTTCCTGGGGAGAGCATTCCACAGACGGGGAGCCACTGCAGAAAAGGCCCTGTTCTTGTGTTGCCACCTTCTGGTTCTCTTGTGGAGGAGACACATAATGAAGGGCCTCAGAGGATGATCTCAGGGTCCGGATTGCCTTATGTGGGGAGAGGCGGTTCTTGAGGTATAATGATCCTGAGCGATTTTCAAAGGCAGCCCCACACAGAATGTGTTGCAGCTGTCTAGCCTGGGTAGCAGTGGCGTAGCGTGGGGGGTGCAGGGGGGGCCGGCCGCAGCGGGCGCAACATCTGGGGGGGCGCACGCTCGCACTCACAGCTCTCTGCCCCTACTAAAATCCACAGGTTAGGAGGCGCAAATTACTTGCCTTGCCCTGGGTGCTGACAACCCACGCTACGCCACTGCTGGGTAGAACCAATGCATGCATGGCTGAGGGCAGGCCTCCTTCCTCCTGGGGGAGCTGGCAGCTGGCACACCAGGCCACACTGGGAAAAGGAACCAACGGGCACCTCCCCTCTGCCACCCTTCTCTCCTGCGGGCTGAAAGGGAGAGGGGCAAAATGAAGAGAGATGCCGGGCACAGCAGCCGAGAGGTGGCAAGAGGGGCACCTGCAGCCTTGGCGCAGAGGCTTTTGAGGTGTGGCTGCTGCCCCTGGTCACTGGCCAGAGTGTGGGAAGAGTCTCTCTCCCCTGGGCCTGGACCAAGAGGGGTGGCGGAATGCGGGGCCTTGAGAGTTCCCTGGCAGTTGGAGCCACGTCCGTTGCGGAACAGAAGAAGGGGGGACCCCAAGTGCTCCTGCTGCCTCGGGGTCAGCTGTCTCAGGGCCACGGCAGGGGGGAGAACCAGCCCCAGCTATGCAGGAGAGTTCTCAGCAGAGAGCAGCTGCAGCAGGAGAAGTGAACCAGTCTCCAGGCTTGGCGGAAGCTGGTTCCTCCTTGGCACTGGCTTGTTTTGGGGACGGGGCGTTGGCAGACAAGCTCAGTTAGACCTCAGAGCTGGTTGGGGAAGGCCCTTGCCAAGGTGAGTGAGTGGCCAGGGCGGAGTGGAGCGTGGCCGCCTGCCAGCTGGGAGAGGGGGGCGGGAGTAGCTCACGGCCACCACCACTGCTGAGTTCTCTCCCCAGTAGGGTTAAAAGGGTGCTGGAAGGAGTTCTAGACCAGACCAGCAAGAGGCAAATGATGTGCTTGTCGTCTGGGGCGCAGACATTTGTCACCCCACCCCAAAAGGCCCCAAAGGTCCTATCCTGCTCTGGGTTGCTGCTGCTGCTGCTGCTGCACTGTTGAAACCCTCCCCACACAAAACGCCAGAGGATGTAAGGCAGAAAATACCACTTCTCCAAAATCTGCTGCTCAGAACCAGGGGTCCCTGGCACTGCCCCTCCAGCGGGCGAGTTCCTGCCTGCCTCTCCCCCAGGCAGGATAGTGTGCCTGTGCATTTATGGCGGCAGGGAGAAGAGGGTCACTGCTCAGAACCACTTCTCCCCCACCTGGTGCTGATGGGAATTCTGGGCCAGAACATCCTAAGAGCACCAAGCTGGGGGAGGCCGAGTTAGAGAAGGTTGTCCTCCCAGAAGACAAGTTGTTGGTCAGCTAAAGGATGCTCTGGCAGCCAGGCGCTAAAGGACAATAGTTGGGCTGGGCTCTAAGTGCAAAGGAGCCGACCCGCTCCCCAAGAACCACTCCGTCTTGCAGACCCAGCCTGGCTGCAGGGTGCCACCAACACTCTTCTGCTCAGGCCCTGCACAGACGAAGGAGACTTGAACCAGGCCTCTGGCCTGCCCTTCCGGTGGCCCCCCCAGGGCCTCAGTGGGGAGAGGGGCCTTGACCTGCTGCGGGGGGGGGGGGAGGGGAGAAATGGCACACACACCTGCACAGCACACGCTCCTCCCCAACCTCTTGAAAGTAGAAGGGCACCAGCTGCAAAGGGGCAGGGAACCAGTCAGCTAAGCGAGGAGGCAGCTGGAGACGAGCTGGTGAGGAAAGGGCCGGCCCAACTGTTAGGGAGAGGGGAAAGTCCATCTCAGGATGTGGGCTTTGCGTGTCCTGGAGGGGCTGCAAGTTGCTGGGGACTCCTAATATATTATTATTGTATTTTTACCCCACTTGTGGGATTTTCTGCCCCTTGACTCTTCAGAAACCATACTGGACTCAGCTTAATTTTGCAAATGTGCTAGCAGTCTTTTTGCTGCACCACTAGTTAACCTTGAGTCACCCCTTGTCACCCACAGGAGAAATTATCTTCCTTGCCTCATTTTAAGGCTTTTATTGCCAGCATGGATGTAGGGCCTTTGTAAATTTAGGCAGCCTCAGAGTGGGCATGATGTTAATATCAGTAATAAACAAATATCCCTGCATTCCAACTGCAGTTGGCACCAAAGCCACAATTAAATGCCCCAGGTCCCGGCTGGGCAGGGGGCCCTGTCCCTGCTGGCCCCGATCCAGGAGGCTTTGCCTGCCGTGTGCGCTGTGCAGATCCTGGTCCAGAAGGGCCAGGCCAGAGGTTCCCCCGAAGAGCCTCTGCCAGTGCTGCCAGGATCTTCCCCTGGGCAAGGCTGGGCTCCTGCGGGTGTTTACTAGCTAACAACTAAGCCGTTTTTCTCCAGGAAAGGCTGCTGCGCTGGAACCTCGCGGCGCGCCTCTCCCGCTCGCTCCCTTCCCTTTGCAACCAGCGCGCAGATGGGAAGCTCCTCGGGGCAGAGCCCGCGCTTGGCGGGGGGGGGGGTCCGAGCCCGCGGCGCCTGCCGCCCGAAGGCCACGCGGGTGGCTTCCCCTCGGAAGTTGGGGGGTGGCCCCTGGGGGGCCGCGTCCCCGGCGCCTGGGCTGCCTCGCCCGCCCGCCCGTGCGCTCCTGCTGGGCTGCCAAGCCGTCAGCTGATGGGCCGCATCACCCCGTAGTGGCGCAGGCAGCCGCGGGCCGGGCGGGCGGCGGGGCGGGCGGGCGCGGGGCCAGGCGCGGCGCGGGGTTGGCGGGGGCGGCGGGCGGGGCGCGCGCGGTCCGGGGCGGGCGGGGGGGCGGCGGCGGGGCGCGGGGGCCGCGGCAAATAGTCCTTTGTTTACATGGGCCGGTGGCTGGCGGAGGCGGCGCCGGCGGGGAGGGAGCGCTGCGCTCGCACCAGCTGTTTCCCGCCTTGAGGAGACGCGCACAGAGGAGCCGGAGCCGCACGGAGGAGCGAGCGAGCGAGCGAGGAGCAGCGGCGCCGCCGGGCGGGGGACGGACACGCACACGCCGCCGCCACACGCGCGCCCCCGCAGCCCCCTCGCCGCCTGCCTGCCCGGCCCCGATCCCCGCGGGCGCCGCTCCCTCCCTCCGCCTGCCGCGCGCCCCGGCCGGGCATGGAGTACTTCATGGTGCCCGCGCAGAAGGTGCCGTCGCTGCAGCACTTCAGGAAATCCGAGAAGGAGGTGATCGGCGGGCTGTGCAGGTGGGTGTGCGCCCCGCCGAGCCCGGGAAACGGGCAGCCGCGCAGGGCCGGGCCGGGGGGGGGGGGAGAGCGAGCGGCACCGAGCGACGGGCCGGCCGAGCGACGGAGCCTCGGCTGCCCGGGACCCTTGTGCGCTCGGGGCTGCGCGGGGAGGGCGGCGGGGTCTCCCTCTCCCTCGGGACGCGCCCGGTCGCCCCCCGGAGCGGCGGGAGGGCCGCTGGCGGGAGCACGTGGGTCTGTTTGCAGGCAGAGCGGGCGCCCCGGCCATGCTGCCGCCGCCGCCGCCGACCTGCTGCGCTCGCTGCGCCTGCCTGGCTGCGCGCCCGGCCCGAGCCCCGCCGAGGGAGCGCGGCGGCGGGGGGCTGCCGGGCCGGGAGGGCGAGCGGGCGGGCGGGCGCGGCGAGGGCGAAGGCGTGCAGCTGGGCGGGCGGGCGAGGGAGGGAGGGAGGAGGGCACAAGGCAGCCATGCCGCCGCCGCCGCCGCCGCGGCTCCCTCGCCTGCCCCCCGCCGCCCGCCCCGGCGGCTCGGCCGGCCTCCCCCTGGGGCGAGGGGCTTTCGGGGCTGGGCGGCCGCCCCCTCGGGGCTCCCCGGGGCGCTGGTGCCGCCGCCCGGCCGCGTGGGGAGTCCGGCGGCGGCGGCCGGGCCTAGCCTGGCGGTGACTGTGCAGCCTCCGAAGGGGCGGGCCTTTCCGCCGCGGGCTGCCGGGACATGTAGTGCTGCGCTCGGCCGGGCCACGCTGCCGCCGCCGCCGCCCCGCACAAAGGCGCCCGGGCGCTCCCGGCCAGCCGCGCACGTGGCTGGGGCTGCGGAGGCCGCGCGGGGAAGGCCTGGCCTGCTGCTTCGCAGGGCCGCGTCTTCCGCGTGGGGCCGCCGCGCTCCTCGCCCGGCGGGCCGCCTTTGTGCCCGGGCAGCGGGAAGGGAAGGGAGCCGAGCGGCTGCAGCCAGACAAAGGGAGCCCGGGACCCTTCGCCGCGCTCTTGCCGCTCTGCTCCCGGGGCGCCCTTGGACGGGAGGGCTCCGGCGGGGACGCGGGACCCCCTGCCCGTGCCGGAGGGGGCTGCTCGGTGAGGCAGCCCCGCTTCCCGCTGGTCCCCCGGCGAGCTCGGCTGAGCTCCCGCGGCCAGAGCGCGGGGCAGGGCGGGCTGGTCGGGGCAGAGGGTCCAGCGCGGCTGGGGGGGGTGATTCCGCTCCAAATTTTGGCCCTGGTCGCTGCCCGTCTGGCCGCCCCCCCCCGACTCTTTTCCCGCCACATACACCTGGCTTACCTGCCCCCCCCGCCCCTTATGCATTGGCAAACGGTGGCTTTCGGGTGCCAGCTGGAGCCCAGGGGCCGCGGGATTTGAACCCATCACAAATGGTGGTGGTGGTGGGATTCCTCTGCGCGTCCTCCCGCGACCCCTCCCTCTTGCTCCCAGGTAGCGGCCAGCTGCACATTCCTCCTCTGGGTTCCCTTAGCGCCAGCAGAGAGCACTTCTGCCTGGTCCAAGATCTCAGTCCGGAGACAGAGGAGAGTTTTTCTAAAGAGTTGGAGGAGGTCTAAAAGGCCAGCGCCTGGCGGGGTGGACTTCAACAGATGTTCAGGCTCTTGGTCCTGTGCTGGGAACCTGCTTGACCAAAGGCCCCTTGAAGGCCGGCTCCTTCAACTGATATCTGCAGTCTACACACAATGCACAAAGAAAGGAATAAAGCAATTGTGTAAAAAGCACCCCCAGTTTGTCTCTAGCCTGCCTCTCCTCCTCGGTCAAACCTGGAGCTCACCCCCCACCCCCGCCGGGTGAGGGTCTTGTGCTGGGAGACAGTCCTGCAGCTGTGAGTTGACTTTGTATTGAATAGTTGGGCATATTAAAAAACTTTTCTGTCTTAACTCTTTGGTATGCCCCAAAGTGATTTTTTGTTTATTTAAAAAAGTCATTGCTGCATATTAGTTGGCCTGAGGCCCAGCGCATCCCTGGATCCATTCAGGGGGGATAATGCATCGCTTGTTGGCTGCAGCCAGACAGGTCGCATCCTTTTCCTCCTCCCAGCTACCTGCGGGTCCCTCTAGGCAATGGTTCTGAGGCTTTGGGGCAGCTTGTGCCATTCAGGGTGGAGTTCGCCTGCCAGCCTGAGCCCTCTAAGGCGTGAACCTGCCTGGGACCGAATGGGTCCCCATCTCTCCATGGGAGCACTCGAGTTCCCAGGCTGCAGGGGCCTTTAGAGGCCAACGCGGTGTTAACGTTTCATTTAAAGGCATTAAAAGAAAATGAGCCCCTGCCCATTTCTCAGGAAAGGACCCAACCGGGCATTTCAGTGAAATTGTATGTTATTTGGGCAGGCGGACGGGATCTCACTCTGTGCCAAATCAGACCCTTTGTCCTCTTTGCGATGGTGTGTCCTGTCTTCCCCCATCCCTGGCTGTTGGCTGTGCTGACCAGAGCGGGCAGGAGCTTTAGCCCAAGACCCTCTGGGCAGCCACGGCACCCCCAGCCCTGGGGCCCGCTGGCGGGCAGCCGTTCTCCAGGGCTGCAGGGCCACAGAGGGACCGAGCCTCCCTTAAAGCCGCTCGTCTCCCCCGCAGCCTGGCCAACATCCCGCTGACCCCAGAGACGCAAAGGGACCAGGAGCGGCGGATACGCAGGGAGATCGCCAACAGCAATGAGCGGCGCCGCATGCAAAGCATCAACGCAGGGTTCCAGTCGCTGAAGACCCTCATCCCACACACGGATGGGGAGAAGCTCAGCAAGGTAAGGGTCAGGCGCACAAAGCCCTTTCCTCACCGGGGCTGCCTGCTAGTCCTTTCTGGAGACTTCTGTGCTGTGCCACGTATGACCCCACCCCCCCCAAAAAAAATTGTTGGTGGTTGTGGCAGCGGACAGGGGTTGGGATGGGGAGCAGCTGGGCTTGGCATTTTCTGTGTACCAGATGCAAGGAGCTTGGCTGGAGGCTCCTGTCTCCTAGGATTCCACTTGAGTTTAACCTTAGTACTAAGTCTAGCTGCTGCGCGATAAGAGGAGAGGTCCTCTTAGGGAGCAGGATTTGGTTAGAAACTGGAAACAGAGAGGAGGAATCAGTGGGCAGTTCTCCCAATGGAGAGAGGTAGAAAGTGGAGTCCCCCAAGGATTGGTATGGGGGCGTTTTAATTTGTTCATAAACAATCTTGTGCTCAATGTGAGCACTGAGGTGGCCAAGTCTGCCAATGGCACTAAATTGTTGAGGGTGGTTGAACCAGGAAGAGAAGAGCTTGGAAAGGAGCGAATGGGTGGTAAAATCACAAATGCAGTTCAGTGTACAATGGACCCTTGGGTTGCGAACGCGAATCGTGTGGGATGCACGTTTGCAACTCGCAGCGTTTGCAAGCCACGTCTGTGCACGCGCGGGTTGCGATTCGGCGCTTATGCGCAAAGCACAATTTAGCACTTCTGCGCATGCGTGACTCCCGAAACCCGGAAGTAACCCGTTCCAGTACTTCCAGGTTTCGGCGGTCCGCAACCTGAAAAAACGCAACCTGAAGCGGCTGTAACCCGAGGTATGACTGTATAAACAAAGGTAAAATGATGCACGTTTGGGCAAAAAATAATAATCTTAATTTCACATAGATTCTCCTGGGGTCTGAACTGATGGTTGTGGCAGCTGGCTCAAAGATGATCTGCAGCTGCAAAAAGGCAAATCCCATGCTAGGGATCTTTAGGAAAGGAATAGAAAACAAAACTGCCACTACCATAATGCCATCGTTCAAATGATGGGGCTGCATTTGGAATACTGTGTACAGTTCAGGGGATATTGTAGAGTTGGAAAAGGTTCAAAAAAGGGCCGCCAAGGGGATGGCAAGAGTCCCCTGTGCGGAAAGGTCCGAACACTGTCTTTTTAAAGCCCACCTCCAGGTCAGCCAGTCACCAGCTCTCAGCCTGAGCTTCCTCACGGAGCTGTTATGAGGATAAAATCTGGGTGGAGGGAGAAGAGACCCTCTGTGCTGCCTTTTCAGCTCCTTGGAGCAAAGGCAGGAGGAGAACCAACACCCCCATACGGAGACACTTGGGAGTCATCCCAGGAAGCCCAAGGCTGGGAGGCTCAGCACAGGCAAAAGGAAGGAGGACTTTTTCACACAGCGCAGTGAAACTGTGGAACTGGCTGTACCGCTTAATATATTCAAATCATATCTAAGCAGCATACCAAAAACTGAAGCAGCAGCAGACAACTTAAAATATTACAAAAAGCACACAGCTACTGTTATTAACATGGATAAATCAATACCAGTTCATTGTCCTCCTGGCACGCCCTCAGGGTGCTCACCCAGGGTCCAAACCAACTCTCAGCTCACCCACAAAAGTCTCACAGTGAGAAGAGTTCCTGGAAACAGCCAGCTTTGCCCTCGTCTCTCACTCCAGGCTTGGTTTTTATGGGCAGCTCAAGGTGGCTGTCCTTCCTCAGGCTGCGTCCCGTTCAGCTGCCCTCTCTTCCCCTGGGTCCAGCAGGTCGGTTGAGCTTCCCAGGGGGTCTGGGGAAAGGGCCCCACTCCACTCACAGCTCTTTCTTCACCCTCTGTCCTCTCCTCCTGCTCCGGCTCCAGCTGCTTAGGAGAAGGAGCAGCACAGTTTGCTTTCCCAGCTGACCTGAAGGAGGGCACAAGGGGCACCACGTCTCTGGCCAGCTCTCTCTGCCTGTGCCCCCCCAACCCCCCATTCTTAGGTGGTCTGCCTGCTTGTGGAAGAGCTGCATCTTCGTCTTCTCTGTGGGGACCCAGTTTAGTCTGGTCCTCCCCTTGAGCTGGAAAAGGGCTTGTTTGGGACCAGGGCTCTTGGTTGGGTGACTGCCAGGCGTTCTACATGGGGCTGCCTCTGGAGATTGATTGTAAGCTTCAGCTGGTGGAGAATTCGGCGGCCAGGTTGCTCGCTGGAGCACGGCGGTTTGAGCATCTTACACCAATCCTGGCCCAACTGCATTGACTGCCAATTAATTTCGGCGTCCAATTCCAAGTGCTGGCTTTGACCTAGAAATCCTTCAACGGCTCAGGACTGCAATACCTCAAGAACTGCCTCTTTCCACGTGAACCTACCTAGACCCTGAGATCATCTTCTGAGGCCCTTCTTGGCGTGTCTCCTTCACGGGAGGTCCGTAGGGGGACAAGATGAGAAGAGGGCCTTTTCTGTGGTGGCCCCACATTTGTGGAATGCTTTCCTCGGAGAGGTTCGCCTGGTGCCTTCATCATATGCCTTTAGCTGCCAGACCAATGTGTTTGTGGGATGAGGGTATAAATGTTTTAACTATTTATTTTGCACTTCTATTTTGCATTTTGATGGTGATGATGATGATGATAATACATGCTGGGTTTTATGTTTGACTCTGCACCCCCTCACCTTCCAATTGCCCCTCCCCAGGCAGCGATTCTCCAGCAGACAGCAGAGTACATCTTCTCTTTGGAACAGGAGAAGACACGTTTGCTGCAGCAGAACGCCCAGCTCAAGAGGTTCATCCAGGTATCTGCTGAGGCTGCTCCCTCGTGGGTGCGTGGGGGGGGGGGTGAGAGAGAAAGAGAGAGAGAGAGAGCAGGCGCACATATAATATTCCAGGCTGGCGGGGTCTCCTCTATGCATAGAGGGTGGGGGGCCTTTTCTCCTTGGAGCTGCCACAAGCCTGTGGCTTCCTTTGCGTGGCTGAGCCGTGCCCTCTTGGTCGCCGCTTGGCTGCATTGGAGGAGGAAGTGGAGGGCAGGCCTTCTCTCTCTCCCCGGCCTCCCCATCCCTGATGCTCACGCTGCGTCTGCTTGGCCAGGAGTTCAGCGGCTCCTCCCCAAAGCGGCGGAGGGCGGAGGACAAAGACGAGGGCATCGGGTCCCCAGACATCTGGGAGGACGAGAAAGCCGAGGACCTCCGCCGGGAGATGATTGAGCTGCGCCAACAGCTGGACAAGGAGCGCTCCGTCCGCCTGATGCTGGAGGAGCAGGTGAGAGGATGGGGGCATCGCCTGAGTAATGGGGTCTCCGTGGGCTTGGCTGGGAGGAGAGATTGCTTGGACCACTTCCCTGGCCCCACAGGCAGGAGGAGCAACCTCCCGGGGCCGCATCCTTCAGGGTGCTGTCAAACTAGTGAAGGCCCCAGATTGTTTCTGGAGGAACAGAGAGGGCAAAGAGTAGCAGGTTTGGCCAAGGAATTTGGTTTCCCTTGTGAATGGGGTGCAGAACAGGGTGTGCACCCGACTGGCACACTGAGTGCCTGGCCCTCTCTGTGGCCTGGGTGGGGTGTTGCCGGGCCCTCCCAGCCCATGACAGGGCCTTCTTCTCCTGTTCCCCCGGCAGGTGCGCTCCTTAGAGGCCCATATGTACCCCGAGAAGCTGAAGGTGATTGCGCAGCAGGTTCAGCTCCAGCAGCAGCAGCAGGAACAGGTGAGGCTCCTGCGCCAGGAGACACCTGAGCACCAGCAGCAGGGCCGCCCCCAGGTGAGTGCGTGGCTTGCCTCCCACTCGGCCCCCTTGGGATGCAGCTGGGGGGGCCAGCGCTCTTGCCCCAGCCCCCCAGAGTCCCCCGGGAGACTTGTGGGGGCTGAAATCCAAGGGAGTTGGGCGGCGCCTCCCGAAGGAGGGCTCAGCATTCACCTGGGGGCCTGGTGGGCCTGGCTGCTGCTGCAGCAATGCTTCCTTCCCCCCGGGGAGGGTCCTTGCACACCTGGGCAGGCAGGAGTCTCGGGGGCTCCATCCCCGGCAAACCACTGCCACTCGGCCAGGTTCCACGCATCCGTAGCTGTGGAGTGTTTGGCAAGAGGCTTTCCCTTGCAGCTCCGGCTGGAATTGGGGGGCAGGGGTCTTGCGGGAACTGCCCTCCCCTCCGTGGCACAGCCCCAGCCCCTGCAGGCCTGGCTGCCGCTTCTGCAGTGCTTCTGTGGTGCTAGGAAATCTCGGCTGCCTTTCGCAGCTCTTGACGGTGGGGCAAAACCACAGGGCGGGAGAAGGGTCTGGTGCTCATATTCTGCTCATGAGCTTCCCCATATGGGCGCCTGGGCGGCTGCTGTCAAAACAGAATGATGGACCCTAGATAGGCCAATGGCCTGATGCAATATGCCCTTCTTACCTTCTCATGCCCTGTTGCCTGCCTGCCTGGGTTGCCCATATCTTCTTGGAGGTGCCTTGCTGTCCCTAGGTCCCTCCTGGAGGATGGGGGCAGCACACCCTGTACTGTCTCTGGGCTTCCCCTGCAGGGAGAGGCCTGAAGCCATGGAGTCATTCTCCCACCTTTCACTTCCACCCCGGGGTCTGCCTCTTCCAAGCCCTTGCTCCACGAGTTCAAGCAGCAGGGGGAGCCCTGTGGGTCGGGGTTGGGGGGGCACAGCGCAGGTCACCTGCCTGCAACAAACCCCAGCCCATGCTACTGCCTTTGTTCTTGGGGGGCGGGCCTGGGAGGCCAAGGCTGCAGCCTCCGCTCTCCCCTCCAGACGTGGCCATGTGGGGCCTGAGTCCCCCTGGAGAAAGGGAGACCCCCCCGCCCCCGTCAGGAGCCAGGAGTGGCTCGCGGCTGCCTCTCTAGGCCAGAGCCAACTCCCTGCCCCAAGGTCTTATCTGCTCCAGGCTCAGCCATTCTGCCTCTGACTGCAGGACCTTCTTAGAGGTGGCCCCTGGTGACACGACCGGTCTCTTTTTCTCTCCCCCCGCAGCTCTTGTCGGCACACGGCCCCCCAGCCCCCACCCACCACCCGACTGTGATCGTGCCTGCGCCGCTGCCACCCTCTCACCACGTCACCGTGGTAACCATGGGCCCGTCCTCCGTGATCAACACTATCTCCACATCCAGGCAGAATCTGGATACCATCGTTCAGGTGAGACGGGGAGACCCGCGTCTGGGGGGGGGGCAGGGGAGCATTGGATTTGGACGCAGGAGGTCCCAGGTTCAGATCCCCAGCGGCATCCCTAGGGAGGGCACGGAAGGAACCCCTGTGTACGAGGGGATGGGCCAATGGCCTAGCTGGGCATTGGGCTGCAGAAGCGCTGCATGGCTCGAGTGAGTGAGCCAAGCCATACCCTGGAGACAACAGCCAATCACCCCAGGTGCTGAGGGTTCACTCTGACTTTGAGGTGTCCTGCACCTGCCCTGGAAGACAGAAGCTTCCACAAATGCACCAAATTTTGCACCTCTGTGTCCTGTTTCCCTGGACGAGTGTTGTTAGTTGCTGTGTGACAAGCCCCCATAAAAATAATTTATAATAATAATTCATTATTTCTACCCCGCCCACCCACCTTTTCCTCAGCTCCAGGCGAGGAAAGAGATGCTGGATCCTTCTAGAGCAGTTGGGGGGGTGCAGGGGGGCAGCTCTCCATAGAGAACCTCTAAGCCTGACGGAAGATGGAGGTGTCTCATCCGTGTGCAATTTTGGGTGTGGTTTCTCTGCTATTTTTGAGACGCACTCCTGTTAGAAAATGACGCAGGGTCTCGTGGCTCCTTTTTCGTAGCAGAAAGCTTCTGTGGAGGTGGTCTGAGGTCTGCAAAATCTTAGACCCTGCAGCGCTTTTGAGGTTTTGCTGCTCAACGGGCTCTCCTGGCGATCCCTTTGGGGTCAGGGGAAGGGAGAAGAGGGGGAAGCTCCCCTTCCCTGGGGCTGAATCCCCAGAAACTGAATCCAGGACCTTCTGCATGCAAATCAGGTGCTCTAACCACTGAGCCTTCCTTGATGCTGCTTGGTGCCATTCAGGCTCAGCGTCGATCCTCAGCCCCTGAGCGGAAAGGATTTCTGGGCGGCTCCTGTTGGCAGGCGCGGACCTGATTCTGAGCAGTCCCAGGCAACTCAAAGGCTCTGGGGTACGAAGGGGTTGGGGAAGGCCCTTCTGCAACCCCCCCACCTGGGTCTGAGACCTTGCAAGGCCCCTGATCTGGTTAGACCCCGCAGGGCCCTCCGGCTGCCGGTGGACATAGCCAAGGACTCTTCCTGGGCGCTCTCTGATCTTTGCAAATTAATTTTTTATGGATTTTCAGTAAACATACATACATTCATAAATTACACATATATAGGTTACATACTTAACTTAGGCTCTATCATGCCTCTGACTTCCCTCCATTTCTTTGGTAAGCATCAAATAAAGTTCTAATGTCACGTACTTTATATTATCAGCTACACGCTGTAAGAGTTATTCCAACCCTACCAGTGTCTTCAAAGATTTACAGTTGTTTCTTATATACATCAAATATTTACTCCAATTTTTTTGAAACTTCTGCTCGTCCTGATCTCTTAGTTTTCCTGATAGTCTGGCCAGTTCTGCGTAGTCCATCATTTTAACCTGCCAGTTCATATTCAGTATTCTGTCTGTTTTCCAATTCTGAGCGAACATATTTCTGGCTGCTGTCGTGGCAAATAGAAAGAGGTTTTTATCTTTTTCCTTTCCAATCAATCCCAGTAGAAAAGCTTCAGGTTTTTGGGGGGAAAGTGTATTTAAAGATTTTTTTAAGTTCGTTATAGATCAATTCCCAAAGGCCCTTCACTTTACTACAGGTCCACCACATATGGTAGAGGTCACCCTCCACCTCTCCACACTTCCAACATTTCTTATTTTTTGTTCTAGACATCCTTGCTAGCTTTACCGGCGTGAGATGCCATCTGCCGGGCACTCTCTTAGGCAGCTCCTGGGAGCTTCTTTTCCGCAGACAGAGTCTTGGGTGTGTGTTGGGGGGATTCAGGGGGGCCAGCTTGCTGTCTCACACTGGTGTCTCCCCCCCAAAAAAACCCAGGCAATCCAGCACATCGAGGGGACACAGGAGAAGCGGCTGCTGGAGGAGGAGGAGGAAGAGGAGGAGGAGCGCCGTCGTGCCGTCATCGTGACCCCTGCGCAGACCAGCCTGGAGCCCTCCAACTCGGACACGGCCTCCGACTCCGAGGCGGACGACAGTGACTCCATGGAGCACAGCAAGGCCGAGATGCCCTGACCCCCACCTGGCCACGGGGGGGCAGGCAGGCGGGCAGGGTGTGGGTGAGGGGACTTCGGAGAAACTTGCGCTGAATTTTTTTACAAAATACCATGGAATTCGGGTCTCTTTTATGACCTTTCGATACTGTAAACGGGAGCGTTAGAACCTGCAGGGGCCGAATCCTTGCCCTCTTCAAAGCCAACGGGGAGGGGGGCAGAGGGGAGGGGGCAGCAGCACGGGGGTTTTCAGAGTGCCTGGCCTGCGTGCGACCATGTGGGCCAGATCAGAGCCCCAAATACTCAGGGGGGAACGTTCATATAAATTGCCTGCGGCCACGCAGAGTGGCAGGTGCCCCCATCTCCTGGCACCCTCCTAGGCCCTGCTGGGTTGCCTTGCCTCCCCAGTCGTGTCCCCCCCCCCCATCTCTGCGATAGACTTCTCTGGGCCTCCTGTTTCCTCCCTGCTAGTTGGCCTTGCAAGGGCCCCTCAAGGACTGCCTCCTCACGAGCTCTGCCTGGGGCTCTTGGTTCCTCGGCATCACCCCCAGGGGAGGCAAAAAGACCCAGGGGGCAACGGAAGGTCTGCCCATAGAAGGGCCGGTGCCCACGCTGCCACCCCGGGGGCCCCTGCCTGCAGTCCCCTCCTGCATCACGGGACGGCAGGCTTCCCTCCGTTCTCGGGGGGCCAGTTCAGGTTTATGGCCTTAGCTGCAGTCTGGGTGGGGGGTGTCCCTTTTCAAAGATGGCGCCGTTTCTGGGGTGGGCCTCAGCCTGCCACGTTGGCCACTTTTGGCTCCCCCCACCCCCCGTGGCTTCTTTCCTCCTTTTTTTCAAAGCACTTAATCTGTTCCGTGGGTCCGACTGGGTCATGAGGGCGTGCGTGTTCTGTGATCGTTGCTTTTTGTTGCGTCCTTCCCCGTTCCCCCCCCCAGCTCCCCCCAATTTGGCTAGAGGCCTAGGCCAGTGTTGTTTAGGGCTGTTGGTATTTGGTAGGTTCCTCCCCAGCCGCAGCTGTTCCTCAGTTCTTTCATTTTTTTTATATGGTTTTTCTGTTTTGTTTTTGTTCTTTTTTTCTCTTTTTTTACAGTTTTCGGGTCTTCGTGTTCATTGAGATGCTATTATATTTTGTTAAGAAAGTGGGAAAAATGAGGCTTGTGCCTTTGTAAAGAAACAAAATAAAGTTTGTACTTTGTTTTTTAGATGCCTTTGTCTGGGGTGTTGGTCTTTGGGGTGCGGACTTGGGGGCTGCATCTTCTCCTCTAATTATTACAGTCATACCTCGGGTTGAAGTCGCTTCAGGTTGAGCCTTTTCAGGTTACGCTCAGCTGTGACCCGGAAGTAATGGAATGTGTTACTTCCAGGTTTCGCCACTTGCGCGTGTGCAGACGCTCAAAATGACGTTATGCGCAGAAGCGGGGAATTGTGACCTGCAGATGCAGGTTGCGTTCTGCTCTAGATGCGAACGGGGCTCTGGAACGGATCCCGTTCGCATCCAGAGGTACCACTGTATTAGAATTTATTACCCACCTTTCTCCCTAAGGCCTCAGGGCAGGCTTACAGCAAATTACTACTACTACTACTGCTACTGCTACTACTACTACAGTACTACTTTTGCCCTGATAGGGATTCAGGGTGCTTACAGATAAAAATAAGAACCTCTAAAACATAGGAAAAAAACAATAAAATAAAATAAAAAGATAGAATTATATGCAGTGGTACCTCGCCAGCGTGGTGTAGTGCTTAAGAGCAGTGGACTCGTGATCTGGTGAATTGGGTTCGCGTCTCCGCTCCTCCACCTGCAGCTGCTGGGTGACCTTGGACCAGTCACACTTCTCTGAAGTCTCTCAGCCCCACTCACCTCACAGAGTGTTTGTTGTGGGGGAGGAAGGGAAAGGAGAATGTTAGCCGCTTTGAGACTCCCTAGGGTATCGATAAAGCGGGATATCAAATCCAGACTCCTCCTCCTCCTCCTCTTCTTCTTCTTCCTGGTTTTCAAACGTAATCCATTCTGGAAGACCATTTGACTTCTGAAACGTTTGAAAACTGAAGCAGTTACTTCCGAAAGCATTTACTTAGGGAAAACTCAAAACAGAAGCTGCGTTTCCTGTTCAACTTCCGTGGCGCTTTTGAAAACCGAAGCAGGTACTTCCGGGTTTTCAGCATTTGAAAACTGAAACGTTTGACTTCCAAGACGTTCAAAAACCAAAGTACCACTGTATATTTCTGGTATCCATCTGTCTCGAGAGACAGTGGAGTGTGCCTCTGGGAGTGAAGTCAAACTGCTGGAGGATCACGGTGCCTGCTGTGGCTGGTACTCATATCGGTAATTCATATCTGCTGCCCTCTGCATTATTTTTGCTGCGTTAGGAGCACCGAAGTGACCCTCCGGGCACAAGCCTGGGCAGTGTGCATGGAGGTCCTGGGCTGCCCAGACGACAAGACCCGCCCCCCTCGGCCTCGCTGATGGGGTCCAAAGGAAAGCAGAGCAGGATGTTGGGCACCAGCTGCAGGAGTACCTGGAAGGAGGCACACAAAGCGCCACCCAGCCGTCTTAGGGACTCCACTCTGTATTTCTGTGGGATGTACCGTATTTTTCACTCTATAGGACACATTTTTTCCCTTCTAAAAAGTAAGAGAAAATGTGTGTGCATCTTATGGAGCGAATGCAGGCTGCGCAGCTAAGTCGAAAGCCAGAACAGGGAGACGGAGCGCTGCACAGCACATGCAGAACCTGCTTTCTTGACTGTTTGACCCACTCTTGGTCTCTGCTCCATCTGCCATAGTTTGTCTTTGCATGCAGGAAAAGTCCTAGGTTTTGAGACCCAGCAGCTCCCCTTACCTGGTTGAGCCAGCTAGTTGAAGCCATGGTGGGATTGTGGCCGCTGTCACATGCTGACGGCTTCTAGGAGCCGCAGGTGAGGGAGGGCAAGGTGGGGACCAAAGGTGGACAAACTACCCCAGAAGGAGCACAGTGCCCCCCCCCCCACAACATCCCATACACCCCTAAATTAAGAAACATTGATATGAAAGTACAATATTAAAAACAGTGCAAAGCATCTTACAATCACCCCAAAATAAGGTGAGCTGTAAAAACATGACAACTCAAGGGTCAAAGGCAAGAAGTTGTGCAATGAAGGTGCCAGGCATGGCACCGTGGGGAGGGAGTCCCACAGCTCAAGGGCCACCACAGAGAAGGCCTCTCCTCCTGGGCAGCCACCCCCATGCCCCAGAGGGTGGAGGAACAACCAAGAGGGCCCCCTTTACCAGTCTCGGCACCTGAGAGAGTATAGGGAAGCAGGCAGCCTTGCAGGTATTTGGGGCCTGAGTCATTTGGGGCTTTGAACACAAATGCGAGCACCTTGAATTGGGTCTGAAAACAAACAATGGCAGCACCTGTGCTTGGGAGGGGAGGGGGCTCTCGCCTGCACTGGTGCTGGTCCCCCTTGGGCTCCCGCTGTTCAAAGCAGCTCACTTGCCCCATATCTGTTTGCTACAAGAGGTCACCACACAGTCCTGGAAGGAGGGTGCAAGGCAAGTTGTGAGAACAGCCGAGAAGCAAAAAATGCACGCACAGGCAGACACCCCTACAATACCGGGCTCGCTTGAATACTTGGCTCTAATTTGGTTGTGCTTGGAATTGAGTTAATTTGTCTGCAGTTTCTGGGTTTCCCACCAGAGGGAGACATTCCAAAACGCCAACCCTGTGTAGGACACAGGCATTGAAAGATGTCTAGGTGACAACCCAGCAAGTTTTAAAGATTTTTAAGTTCTTTCATGAAACTATAGGACAAAGGAATACCCTCTGTCTCCTCCTGGGGACCTGTGACTGCCTTTTGGTCTAGTGTATGCCAGGAGAGGCCAGGAGGTTTCCTTGTCTCAAGTGCACATCTTCTTTGGCGATCCCTCGTAGCCGAGTAAGATTGTCTTCCATAAACACGGTTTTAACAATGAGTCAGTAAGTGACTGTGGAGGCCAATTCGGGGCCCACACATCCTTCCACAGTGGGGACATTGGTTTCTGGGCGGGAGTTGATCACGGTGTGGATTTGCCAAGCGTGCCTTCCTCTTAGCACGTTTCTCCCTTGCGTCCTGAGTTCAAGTGTCTTCAAAGCCCAGGACATGTTTGGTACAGGCTGTTCTCCAACTGGAGCACTCACAGGCCAGTGTTTCCCAGTTGTCAGTGTTTATACTACATTTTTTAAGATTTGCCTTGAGACAGTCTTCAAACCTCTTTTGTTGACCACCAGCATTACGCTTTCCATTTTTAAGTTCAGAATAGAGTGGTTGCTTTGGAAGACGATCATCAGGCATCCGAACAACAGGACCAGTCCAACGAAGTTGATGTTGAAGAATCATTGCTTCAACACGGGTGATCTTTGCTTCTGCCAGTACACTGGTATTAGTTGGCCTGTCTTCCCAAGGGATGTGTAAATTTTTTTGGTGACACCGTTGATGGAATCTTTTGATCACACGTCGTGACTTGCATGGGGAGCCCTGGGGTGCCTCTTCTGCTGGGGTCACTCCCTTGAAGGCTGCTCACTAGCTCAAGGGTGGCACAGGAAGGACTGGCCAGTGGCTGGGCAGAAATCCTTTGGCCCACAGTTCCAGAGGTCTTCATAGTGTGAGAAACAAAGGTAAGGAGCATTGTGCAAATGTTCAAGTGTGCATCATGCAGTGATGAGCCAAGCCTGCCAACTGGTACTGTTCTCTTTTTCTTTTGGCATGGGGGGTGGGTGGAGGGGGGCACCTGCTTCTCTCCCCACCTCCACCCCAGTTTTCCCACATGCTGTTACTTAAATCCTGGGAAGAGAGCCCAGAGAGGACTCTCTGAACGACGTCAAAGGGGCTGTGCAGCTCATGCTCTTTGTGGAAATGGATTTCTGTGCGGAGAGGACACAAACAGGCCCACCACCCAGAACGGCAGGAGGGAAATGGGAGGGGTGGCAGCGGTAGTGGGGTGTTGCACTGGAAAAGCCACACAGATGAGCCAAGGGAGAGGCAGGCATCCAGCTGGGGCTGATGGTGAGCAGCTGCTTGCTACCTGAGGGTTGCCCAGCGTGTGCCCAGGACTAAGGAAGGTGGCCAGAGTCACTCGCTTGAAGTGCCACACCTTCTCCAGGACTGTCTCAAGCTGCCTGGCCTCTTCTGCTGTTGGGTCCCAGGGTATATCATCACACATACATGTATGTATGTATTCCCTTGCATGTGAAGACAGGCTCTGCCCGATTGCGCGGATAAGACCAAGAGTGGGTCCTGTGGCCAGGAAGGCAGTGAGGGGCAGATGGGGCTCACCCACCTGAGAAGGAAAACTCTAATCCTAACCCTCTGCTGCCTTGCAGGATATCTTAGGGAGAAGAAAAGACTCAGGAGGAAAACCCACATAAATCCAGAGTTGGATGGTGCCTTGTACTCCTCCTTCTGGCAATTCCAGCAGCCAAGCAGGTGCCAAACGTCTTGCTCTGTTTTCCTTTGGATCCCATCAGTGCAGCCAAGAGGGGGGTCTTGTTGTCTGGGCAGCCCAGGACCCCCATATGCTTGCACCCCAGAGAGGTCACTTTGGTGCTGCCCCAATGCAGCAGTTTAGCTTCACCCCCCAGAGGCACACCCCTTGTCTCTTGAGAAAGACGGATGCCAACAAGAATCTATAGAGTGGGAGAACTGGCAGGTGCATCTGCTGGGGAGGCGGGTACAGGCTTGCTGCTCCTTGTCTTGAGCACACCAGGCTGAGGAGCCTCCTTGGCTCTCTCAGTGGCCACCCCCGGTTTGCTCAAACAGCCCCTTCCCCTGTCTCCTTTGCGCAGTAGGCATGAGGAGAACTGGCCACTTGTTTATTTCTTAATTGCATGAATAGACTGCCTTTTCTCTCTCCACGGAGCTCAAGGTCATGTCCAGGGTTCTCCCCTTCTGCATTTACTCCTCACAACAGCCCTGCGAGGTAGGAGAGGCTGAGAGACAGTGACTGGCCTCAAGTCACCAAAGGAGTTTCATGTTGAGATTGGAACCCTGGTCTCTCCGGGGTCCTCACTGAGTTCCCACAACAACCCTGCGAGGCAGAGAGGGAAATGGTGACTGCTGCCGCTGCCACTCCACCACACCCTGTGAGCTTCTTGGCTAAGTGGGTGCTTCAAACCTTGGTCTCTCCCAACCCATAGCCCAGGACTCCTAGCCACTGTGCCCCACTGGTGCTGGCCAGAATGGCAATGGCCTGCTTCAGCTGTAAGGATCCGTCTGCCTGCTTGCTGCTCCTCCCCTCTCCCTACTTGGGCCTGGCTGCGCCTCCTGGGTGACTGACACGGGGCCTGAAGTGGCCGGGCAGGGAGGGGCCTCGGGCAGTCCAGCTCCAGGCACCATCTGTGCAGGCCCCTCTGCAGCCCAGCCGGCCAGCTGCCTGCTCCACAGCCTCCGCGGCAGAGACAGAGGGGTGGAAGGAGAGGCAGTTCCAGGCCACCACCATGCATGGATTGAGGCTCTTCTGCTGCTGCGTGGCCCCGATCCTGCTCCTTGGGGCGCGGGCAGGTAAGAGGCTTGTCCTACCCCCTCCCGGGTCTCCCTCCTGCACCCCTGGCCTCCGCTCTGCCCTTCCCCCCTTGTAATGGGCCACAGAATCTCTGGGCTGTGGGTGGCCCTGGCAGCAGTAGGCAGGGGCCGGGTGGGTGTGCAGGAGGATGTGGGTGCCTTTCAGCCTGTCCCCCTGGGAGCCAGCCAGGCATGCTGTCTCTGGAGAGGGAGGGTTGGAGGGGGGGGGCAAAGCTGGCAGGCCTCCTTCACCACCCCCTGCCAGTGCCCAAGGAGCCACCTGAGGACAGCTGCAGTGTGGACTTGCTGCTGGACCACCTGGCCTGCACTGGTGGAAAGAGAAGGTGACTGGCTGGCTTCTCTCCGCACCAGAGTAGAAGGTTGGCTCTGGGGCGGGCATCCTGCCACTGCAGTGCTGTGCCCTCGTGGAGCTTTCAGCTGCCCCCCTCTTTTGGGGACCTGTCGGTGGAGAGAGTGTGTGCCCGCCTGCCAGCGTTCCCCTTGGTTGCCCTTGAGTTAATTTGGTCTCTCAGGCTGGACGCTATATGCCCAGCTGCCACAGGATGGCTAAGTATGGAAACAGGCGTGTAACTGGACCCCCCAAGCCCCCTCCCTGCCACGGCCAGCTCAGCTGCTGCCTCCTCGCACTGTCACGGAGGAGCCAGGGCTGCGGATTTGCCTCCTTTTAAGGACATCCTTTGTCATTCTCAAGAACAAAAGGGACTAGTGGGGGGCTGGGGATCCCCCTCCCCTCCCACTTTCTGTGGGGCACGGGGTGCCCTTGCTATGGCTCTGCTGGACCTTGTAGAACACACACACACACAAACACGTTGAGCCCCCGAATTGCACCTGCTTTGGAATCTGCTCTGGAGCTTGAGGGTAACCCTCTCTTTGCCCCCTGGCAAAGGTTCCTGCTATCTTGTGGGCTCTGGAAGTGGGCAAAGGGCACACAGAGCTTCCTGGTGACCCTGGTGTCTGCATCTGAGCCAAGACCTGAGCTGATGCTCACCTGCAGCTGGAGCCCAGGTGGAGCAGAGAAGCAAGGCCAGGCACCCATGAGGACCAGCTCTTTCAGTCTCCCCCTGGGTTTTCTGTATCCCAGATGATTCTCCCCTCGGTATCTTGGGGTGTGCCATCAGGTCACACTGGCTGAGCCCATTTTGCCCTTGTCTGTATATTGAAAACAGCTTTCAGGGCTGAGTCCTGAGTGTCCCTGGCTTGGGGGCCTGTTGAGGGGCTGGGGGCTGGCAGGAAGGCTGGCAGGGCCTCTTCCCAGGCCAGTGAAATGCTCTTGAGAGGCCCTGTCTTGCTCCCAGGAATACCCTTGGGGGGCGGAGATGGCCTTCTGGGTTGGCATCCTGGCTTTAGAATGCCCTTCTGTATGGAACTGGCTTGCCCTGCACAGGAGTGCCATTTTTTTGGGTGTCCCACGAAGACCTCCCTGTTTGCTTGGTGTTTTGGATAGTAGACGGGTGTTTTCAGAACTGTGCTTATCCTGTCTTTAGCTTTCAGGGTTGGTTTTTGTATTGCTGTATTTCGTTATGCTTAATTGTTGGCTTGAAATTGTATTTATATGCTGTGTGAATTGATTTTATTCACACTTTGTTCAGAGCCCTAGAATTGTTTGATGAGAGGCACTTAAGGAATGTTTTCAAGGAATAAACGCCTGTGGCCCTCCAGCTGCAGGGATGGAGGTGGGGGGGCTGCCCTACCTGGGCTACCTGCATTACCTGGTCTGGCGCTTCTGCAGACAGTGGGGAGGTGAGAGGGGATGAAATGGAGATGAAGGGCCAAAGCTGCCTTCTTTCCTGGTGCGACTGGGGGTGGGCTCCTGGGCTTCCCCCTCCAGCCAACAGCAGCCTCGCTTTCCCCAGTGAGTACCCAGGTGGTCCTGCTCCGTGCCTGACCCCCCTGGCAAGCCAGCTAGCCAGCCTTGCCCTTAGCTTGTCTGATGGAGCGGAGTCCCAGGTTTGCACCGTTCTCTGTTCCTAGTTGTTGTGTTTTGAGTTTCCCTTCCGAGGTAGTGTTGTGCATCGTTGGTGGAGTATTGGGAGGAGATGGGCCTGAGGTGCCCCTTGGCTCTGCCGCTTCCCAGTTCCTCTGGTGCTGAGGCAGGAAGGGCAGCGAAGACTTTGCTCTCTCCCTTGGTTCTGGCAAAACGCTCCCTGCCTGTATTTCAGAGGCTGCTGTGACTTTCAGGTTCTTGGAGGGTCTTTGTCAGCAGTTCCATCCTCCTCCGCCTCCCTGTATCCGCTCTCCCTGTTGACTCAAGGTCCTTTCTGGTCTTGTTTGACTTCATTTTCTGCTGGGAGGTCACATTCCTGGCCAAATGCAGCCCACCTGTGGTGGCAGTTGTTGGGCTGAGACTCCCACCAGCCCTGGCCAGAGCTTCTTTCATCGCCTGCCAACTTCTCTGCCCTTTTCAGCTGCTCAATTGGGTTTTACCTTCACCCAGGTGCATGGGCATAGCCAGGATTTTTGTTCGGGGGGGGGCAGAACCGAAGTGATTGGTCAGTTAGTTTAGTATTTCTATTGTTTCCTTGATCTAGGGGGGTAGCTGCCCCCCCGCCCCTCGGCTAGGCCCAAGCCCAGGTGTTGGCTGACTCATCCAGCTGAGATCTGAAGCCCTTCCCTTCATTTTATTCCCACCTCTTGCTTAAAACAGAAACAGCTGGATTTACCTTTATGGAATAATCTCAGATCCTGTAGCAATGCACAAGTTAGTAAGAGCTGGGATGTTTGCTGCGTCACTAGGCTCAGCCATGGCCCACAACCTCTAAGACTTGAGCGCAGCCCAGGAAAGATGGTGCTCTCTTTCTGCCTTTTGAGAAAGCCACAATGCCTCTGGGCTGTAAAGGCACAGCCCTCCCCCATAACAGTCATGGAGCTGCTTATATTTGGGAAGGTCTTGGCTGTTGCACCCCTAATTCAAAATGCCTCTTGCAGTGGAAGTGACCCTCCCTTCCCTTCTGCCTTCTCTTTGGAGAACTTTCGAGGCCTAATGCCAACTTGCACTTCTGACCATTGATTTCCTTGCATAGTAACTCGGAAGCCCAATGAGGTCTCAAAAGGAAAGGGGTGAGGGGGCTTGACTGGAAGGCAGTTGGAAACTGAAGTGGGAGGTGCATTTGTGATGCAGCCCAAGTCCAGGAACCTCCTGTGTTGCAGACAAGTTTGCAGCTGGCTGCCACCCTCACCCTCAAGCTGCAGAGAGGATGTCTGCAGAGACCAGTCAATGGAACCTGAGCAGCCCAGCAGGCGCAAGGGAGCTATATTTATCCCGCCTGGGGTTACCCAGCCACAGCCAGTAATAAGCGCTGGGGCCTTGGCATGGCTGCAAAGAAATCCAGGGCTCCCAGGTTTCTTTTACTGAGGTTTAGAGGCCGCACTGCAGGTGCTCAGTCAAGCCTGCCGAGTCTGCGGGAGGGAGAGCCTGTAAGGGGGGTGGCAGGCGGGCAGGGCCCTAGAGAGAGACTGGGCAGTGGGGAGCCTGGACCCTTGTCTGCTCTCTGCTGCTGCTTGTGCAGGAGCTCTTTTCCACAGCATCTGTCGTTCCCTCCCTCCCTCCGCTTGCTGGGATGGTCCAACAGTTTCCACTTAGGAGAAACAGGAGCTGTGTGACTTCATCATGAGCGCCTCGGTGTGGATTGCAGCTCCTCTTGTATGAAGCAGAAGAAGCAAGTTTCTAACTTGGGCGCTTCTCCATGCCCTTCCTCTTCATATTCTGAACCACAGGGAATGAGTGAATGTAAATAGACTTGATTGTTGCAGGATTTGGGGTTGGTAAGAACTGCTTTTTGGGTGTGTGCATGGAACAAACAAAGCCCCCCCCTTTGCCATTGATGTACCCAAGCAAGGAAGGTGGGGTCTGCGTGCAAGAATTGGGGCACTTTCTGGCACTACCTTTGTCTAGCAACCAGAGTACTTTTGGAGGGTGAGGCCTGTAAGGCAAAAGTCAAGAGAGCTGGACCTACTAGTGCAACACATGCTAACAGGATTCTGGGTAGCTGGCAATGAGAATGTGTGAACATCAGCCAGTGATCAAAGCCAGCAGCTGTGATCCCAAAGTCCCAGGAGAACAGGAGGCAGGATTTCCGCCAGGCGCCTCCTGCTTCCCCGTTCTGCATGCATCTCTTTTGCATGAGGAAGCTACTGGCCGGTGGCATCCTGGCCAACCAGTGTGCTCCCAGTGTTCTTATCTACAAGGAAAACTAAACAGGATCCCCCAGAGTTTCACTTCAAGCAATGGTTCTGCCACTGTCCATCAGCCAGCAGGCTGCATCTGGCAGAGCTGAGCTGGCTTTCCAGAGAGGAAAGTGCCACCCCCCAAACTGCAACTTGCACTGAAATACAGTATCCCCCTTTATTTCCTTCTAACTTATGGGTATTTTACACTGCTCCCAAGCAAGGGACGTTGCTGGATTTGGAGGTTCAGCCTGTGGCAGCCACCAAGAGTGCTTTTGGGAGGGTGAGGTCATTCTTCCAGACATTTGGCCCATTCTCCTCTATTCCAGAGTCAGGGAGACAAAGGCTCAGCCTCCTGGAGGAACCGAACTTTGCCCTTTCCTCACGCAAGGATCAGGGTTGCCTTGGGTCTCTTCCATCCCCAGCAACAGCTACAGGGCAGAATCACACAACCCAAGGTCTCCACCAGCTTCACTGGAACCTGAGAACACTTATTTTTCATTTGTTCTTTAGAAAACAATAAAAGGTTTCAAATATTACAAGCCAAGGAGACGTATGTGCCAATGCAGTAAGTGGTACTTACAACCTTTCTCTTCTACAGCATGAAAGAGTCTGCTTTTTTAGGGGCCATTGCCTCTTCTCTGCCCCCCTCACAATAGCTGTAGACGTGCATATGATGGGGACATTCGTTCCTTTCCTGCAGCAATACTCCAGCTGAGATAGTCATGTGGCATTTCCTTCTTGCATTGGCTTACAAATCACCCAGCGGGCCCTTTCCCTGCATATTTTCATTTTAAGATTGCCCACAGTTAGCACAGAAAAGTGAGCACCATAGAAGTAATCACTAACAGGCTTTTTTTTTTGGGGGGGGGGGTTGCATGCTTTCACAAGGTCCCTAAATTTGCACACACCATCTGCAACGCAAACCTCTCTGTTTAGTGGAGGAGCTATGCAACTTCATTTACTTTTGGAATATGAGACCATTGTGGGAACTTCATGAAAGGTGTCCTTCATTGCACTAATAGGGCCGACTGTGCCCTATTCTACAGATATATCCCCAATGTCCACTCCTCTTTCTCTCTCTCTCTATGTGTCTCTCTTTCTCCTCCTCCTTCTGCACCTTCTCTTAAATATCTCACCCAAAATCTCCAGTATTTAGCAGCCTACAGCAGCAAAGCCATCAAACAGTTATTAAAAAGGTGTGGTACCTCTTAAAAGAATTAAATCACAGAATTGTAGAGCTGGAAGGGACCCTGAGGATCATGTAGTCCAACCTCCTGCAATGCAGGAATATGCAGCTGTCCTATGTGGGGATCAAATATCTTGGATTTCAAAACAACCTCACATTTTGCCTGTGCCCAGGGGTAAGTCTTGGCAACCTGCCTGCCCCTTTGGAGGCCTAACTGCTCACCAAAGGATGTGCCAGCAGTGCAGCCGCAGCACAGAGAAGGGGTGTGTATTGCGTGTGTTCTCTCCTGGTAACTTTCTCTAGGCAAGGAAAACGCCTTTCTTGCTTGGGCAGCCAGCTGGGCATTTAACCAGGTGTGCAGTCCATCTACTCTTCAAAACGGCAGCCATTCTGGAGGACTGAAGAAAACAGGAGCGATACCAGGTTTAGAGCTGGGCTATTTTCAGAGGCTAGGAGGAACCAGGGTGGGAGCCAGGAATCTTTTCTCTTTGCCAGGCAACAGTGCAGATCTATGCTGCTCAAAAGTTTGCACCTTTGATTCGGGACTTGCGGAATCCAGCATTACATTCCTTGGCCTCCCGCCACTCTGCATTTGGCCACTAGAGGGTGCGTCTTGGCGGCTGCAGTTTCGCAGAAGTCGGCAGGACCAGGGTCTTCTTTTTAACCTGGGACATTGCTGAATGCCCGTGTGCTACGTGTGAATGCTGAAAGGGAAAGGGAAAGCACGTGCATCCCAGGCAGGTTTACACTCACTGGTTCACTATTGTTCTGAACAAGACCAGCTATTCCCACTCCCTTCGCCTCGCAGTAAAGGACCACGAGGTGCTGAGAGCCATCTTCAAATATCTTGTCCCGTGAAAGATGGAGCAAGCTTGCTTCCTGCTGCTCCAGAGAGGAGGACCCAAGTAGATGAATTCAACTTGCAAGGAAGGGCATTCCGAGTAAATATTAGGAAGAGCTTTATCAGGGGAAGAAGTCTTGGACAATGGAGTAGATTCCCTCAGAGGTTGGATGGCCATCTGATATGGATGCTTTAGCTGAGTTTCCTAAATTGAAGGGGGTTGGACTAGATGACCCTTGGGGGTCCCTTCTGACTCTACAAGTCTATGGTTCTATTATCTTGGAGAGGGAAAAAGGGGGGCTTGCAATGGCTGGCTGGTGGGCACCGAGTGCAGAGCAGAGTCCTGTCTCTTCAGTTCTCTGCAAGTGCCTCTGGGGCTGCTCTGTTCTGTTGTCCAAACCAAAACAGAAGGGTAGGAGTCCTGACCCAGAGGCTGAGTAGCTGCAGGCCTTGCCATGTTGGGACCCCCAACCAGCCAGCAACTCCAGGGGAAGGACCCCTGGGGGTCCTGGTTGCTCCTGGGGTGGCGGCTAGTGTCCCTCTTCTTGTGTGGCAGCTGGCTTCTCATCAGGGTGGATGGCACTGGCCAAAGTGGCCCAAAGCTCTGGCTTCCAGCACACATTTCAAGTCAGCCTAAAACTTGCCAGACTTGCATGGTGACTATTGCAGAGCAAAGCAGAGCTCTCTGCCAGCCAACCATGCTCCACGTGCCCAGCGGCCTCACCGCTTCTCTGGAGGGATGGGGCTTCCAGCATTCCCAGGGCTGCAGACAGCAAGCAGGGCCTCTTGCCAGAGGCAGGGTGGGAAGAGGGCCAGAGGTTTGGCTCAGAGCCTGTCAGGTGCTGGGAGTGCCCAGAAGGCAAGGGATTTCCACCTCCCTCCCATGGAGGGAGTGCGGCTTCTCTAAGAAAATGGAGGACGAGGAGGAAAGGTAACAGCCAGGCCCAGCAGGCAGGAATCACACAGGGAAGAGCAGGCACCACTTTGCGGGGCTGTCAAGACAGCAACAAGGACAGGTGGGAAACTCCCTTTTGCTTCCCCATCACAGGTGGGCCTTTGACCTTGTGAGGGTGATGGGCTGACTGCAGAGGGAGCACTGTGCTCAGATGAAGGACCCCCAAGGACCCTCCCAGGGGCCAGGTTGGCTGCTGGTCCTGACAGGAGGGGAGCAGTGGCCGGAGCAGAGTTATCCAGAAGCACCACAGAGGGCAGCTGGTGGTTGGGGGAGCAGAGGACCTCCTGGAGGGGCAGCTGCTGGTGGGGCAAGAGCTATAGCCATCCTGCTCTATTATGGGGCAAACATCATGCATTATTTCTAGCTTGCTGTGGAGGGCTGGCATCCTCTTCTCTGCCCTCTTTGTCCATCGTAGCCCTGCCTTGTGTGGGCATTATGTGGGCACCCCTCTTCCTCTCCCGTCACAGCTCTGTTGGGGATAGTCGGTTACAACGCCTGGAAAAAGTTTGCTTTCTAGGCTGAGCCACTGTTTCATTAGTTTTTAGATGTATGCTGATAAAGAGGGCCAGATTAATGCCATCATGTCAGAGAGAGCCTGTGGAGGGCTGTGGCTTGCTCTTGGGGGGGTTCTGTTTGGGCAAACCCTGGAGTCATGTGCCTGCAGCCGAAATCTTTGCATGAGGTGTCTAGGTAGCTGCCTGCCGGCTGACAGGATGTCACTCTCTGGTTCACCTGGCTGCTGCTCTGCCTGCTGCCGTTTGGTGGGATTGGTACGTGTGTCTGAGGCTTGACCCTGGACATCCTTTGCTTCCCAGGCCACAGAGACATTTTGTTGCTTGCGACTTCGCCACCCAGAAGGCTCCGTCACCACTTCCTCCTGCAGGGTCCTGGGCTGGAATCTGCCCTGCCACAGCAGACTCGGCATTCTTGACGTGCTCTCGGCGGCTCTCGGCGTCCTCGGCTCCCTTAGTGCGGCACGCATACAGTACTGTATGGCATGTCCAAGAGGCATCCCAGGGTGTCAGCTTACAACAGGCTTGTGCGATGCGTTGGAGGGGCTCCTGCCCCCACCTGCCACCCACCCACCCAGCCTGCCACCGCCTCTGCCCCTCACCCACAGGGAAAGGAATGAGGCCTCTCTCCTACATCCAAAGTCCTGCTGGGCTCCTCTCCATGGAGACACTTCCAAGACCTTTCCCTGTGTGTGCGTTTGTGTTGTGGGGGCAACGGGGAGGCAGGGGCAGGAGCCATGAAGGGAGTTTCTGTGGTTTGTAGCAGCAGCGGCAGCACCCCCCACCCAGTTGCCGGTGGTATTTTTAGCCGATGAGGGAGGCTGCTTGGGTGCTAAGCCCATAACCTTCAGCCCGTTTTGCTGCAGAGCAAACACCCCTTAACTATCTGCAGGTCAGCAGAATTCAGTGCTCGATATAGTTGGAGGCCTCCAGTTTGGGGCCAGTGAGGGCAAGGAGGGTTCTTTATATAAGGCTGTGAAGGTCACAGGAAGTGAGGGGCCAGGAGCTCCCACCTGAGTCCAGCCCCCCAAGGGAGCTCCTCAGGTCTTTCACCATTGAGATCTCCACAGGGAACCAACCACTGAGGTTCTGCCCTTTGTTTAGTTCCAGAACACCCCAGTCCACCTGTCTCTGGGCAAATGCCCCTGGTCTCTTCATGTACAGGTCTGAGCCCCATGGCTCGCCCTGCAATCATCCCCACAACCTCTTCCTGGGCAAAGCTTTGGTGGGCAGGGGGGAGGAGGAGAAAGAGGAGGAACCCCAGGCCAAGCGACACTTCCTGGGAAGAACCATGGACCTATGATGGTCAGAGGGCATCCCTTTCGCATTTGGGCGCACACTGAAGCAGCCAAGGTCTCTCTTTCTAATAAGCAAAAGCAAAGCATTGTCATTATGTTTACACCGTGGTGTTGTGCCTTTTATATTCTAATATAAGAGAGCCAGGCCTCTCCAAGGCAGGCAGGGAGGCAGCCTTCTGCCTTGGAGGTTTTTGAGCAGAGGTTGGATGGCCATCTGCCGTGGATGCTTGAGTTGAGATTCCTGCATTGCAGGGGGTTGGACTTGGGGTTCCTTCCAACTTTTCCATTCGATGATTCCAAAGCCTTTCAAAGAGGCTGGCCAATGCTTGGGGCCTTCCCCCAGGTGACAGGGGTGGGCGGCCTTCAGCTACATACCCTGCACAAAGGAAAAGCTTTGCATGAGCAAATGGGACCTGCCCCCTGCCATCCGGTGCGGAGGGAGAATTATCCCTCTAACTTGCTGCTGTTTTCAATGGAGGTCTGCTGAATTTCAGGCATCCATTTCAGGTCAATAAGAAATGGTGGTGGGTGGGAGGCTCATGGAGAGCACAAGTGACCCCTTCTCTCTCCCCCACACAACTCCTGGGATACTGGCCAGATTCACTCACCACTTTCCCTGGCGCAGGGACCCTGACTTGGAGGAGAGGGAAGTAGACTCAGTCAAAGCAGCTGGACAGTTGAGGCCTGTTATGGATGGCATAAGGGCTGTGTTCCGAATTCGGCTCATGTTTCCCTGCAATGGCAACCGAGACACAAGGAAATGATTGGCTAACCTGAACTACTGGTTCACACTGCTTACTAGGGAGGCTGCCCCAGTGTCTGGGGGCAACTGCCATTAGGAGCATAGGAAACTGCCCTGTACTGACCCACTTTGGTCCACACTGATTCCCTGGCTGTGGCTCACCAGGATGTCCACCAGCCCAGCTAGAGATGCAGCGGATAGAAACCGGAGCAGGTGACTCCCTTGTTGCAGTAGCTCCACTGGCTCCCGGTCTCTTTTCTGGCACAAGCTAACAAGGGTGGTTATGCGGCTTAAGTCCAGGTTACCTCAAATGACCCCGCCCAGGCTCTGAGATCTTCAGGAGGGTACTCTTCTCTTGCTCCTGCTAACCTCCCAGGCACACTTGGTGGGGAAGCGGGAGAAGGCCTTCTCGGTGGTAGCTGCTCCCAGTTAACTTTTGAACTCCCTCCCTGGAGAAGCCAGGCTGGCTCCCTCATGTCCTTCTGTTGGCAGGTGAAGACTGTTTTATTACAACAGGTTTTTGGGAACTGACTAAGGTTTTTAGAAGAAAGGGCTTTTAATAGTCCTGCATTTTCCTATCTGCATTTTAGAAGATTTCCTTTCTATATTATTTTAATTCTATTTGAGTTTAATTACTTTTAACAATTATCTTTCACATGTTTTTAGCTTTTTGCATTTTGTTGGTGCTGTTTTAATTGGTGTAAGCTGCCTTGAGTCCCGGATTTGGGGGAAAGGAATAATAATAATAATAATAATAATAATAATAATAATAATAACAACAACAACAGGGCTCTTCTGTATTTGGGGTGTTCTCTGTGGAGTGGGAGTGAGAAGGAAGATGCAATACCAGTAAAGAAGAACTTTCACTGCCAGCATTTGCATCCAGACATATGAAACATCCCACAAGGCTCGGGAGATTTTGTGAGTCAGTTCCCGTTTTCAGCTCTGCCTGCGCTGTTTGGAGAGAGCCCTGCCTCTCTCTGGTGTACCCCTGCCAGCATGTTCAAACAACAGAGACTGACCTGGGTTCTCACAGAGAGAGGCAGGTGGGTTTGGACTCCTTAACTGTAAACCAGCTACTCTGGAAGGATCCGTGCCATCACATCAACGCAAACGTGAGGCTGGCAAAGGAGGCAACTGAACCCCATGGCCTCTGTCTCCTTTTCCGTCCAGCTTTCCTTAGCCCCCAACAGAAGGAAAAGGAGAGCAGGAAACCTCTGGAGCACAGAAGATGAACTTTGAGAGGAAATACAAAGTGTTTGGTGATTCCTAGCCTTACGTGGTACTTTGGGATATGCTAAAACCTTCAAAAAGTATTTAAAGGCAGCTGCTTTCTCCCTCCCAAGCTGTTCCTCTCCTTCCTTGGCTTTTCTCCTTCTGTACTTGTAGCCTAGGAAGGCAGGAAGCCCAGCAGAGAGAGAGGGCCAGCCGGCCGGGGCTTAGACTTGCTAGGGTTTGCCTGTGTGTAACCCAAGCTATATTCCCTCCAACCAGCATCAGTTTGCACCCAGTTTATTGATAGGAGCAAGAAAAGCAAGCTGGATTCCAAGCCTGGTAGTTGGGACAGGGTTAAGAATGTATTTATAAAAGCCTCCTCAAAATGCGCATCGGTTTCAACATCCCTTTAATAGGAAAGGGAACAGCCTGGCTCTGCCTGTGGCTTTATGCAGAGCCACGTGTGCAAATCGTGTGCCCCGAGTGAACCACGCAGGCCGTTTTGAGGAGGGAGGCAGGCTGAGCACAGATCAAACTGACTGACCATGTTCTGACTATTTAGAACTGCAAGTCTCTGCCCCGGATGGCACAGAAGACTCTGCCACCTTTGCCGAAGGAGGCTTGTTGCCCGGAGACCCAAGCCTGGCAGAGAAGGAGAAGCTGCTCTATGGAGACTCTGCTGCTGCTGCTGCTGCCACCGCTGCCATCCCACCTGGGACAGGAATTCCCTTCCGGCCCTTAGACAGCCAGGAGGAAGCCAGCACAGGTGTGGAAGGAAGCCCTCGTGCTGATGGCTCCACTGAGGCAGCTGCTGAACTGGACACCAGCTCCTTGGAAGATGAGGGTCTGAAAGAAAAGGAAGCCCCTGTTGCTGAACCACAGAATGCCCCCGACAAAGGGCATGACACGGATGGGCAAAGGGAAGCACCTGAGCAATATCTCGCCATCAACAAGGAGGATGTTTTGGCTGGAGACGAGGCTAAAGAGAGTGAGCAGGTCCAGTCAGAGGGAGTTGCCAAAGATGCTCCCCCAGGCGGAAGTGGGGCCCCCTCCCAGAGCCTCCTTCAGCCCCCTGTCAAGACCAGAGAGGAGCCGTCCTCTGCTCAGGAGGACAACATCACTGCTGACTTGGGCAGTGAAGATGGAGCTACCTCTGTGGAAAGACACTTTAGTGATGGCTCCCCTGCAGTGAGCACCTTGGGGGCACCAGGCAGGGCACCAGAGGAGCCCCACATGTTAGAGGGGCAAGAAGAGTCTGAGGAAGAAGAGGACACCAGCCCCCGGGAGGAAGAAGCAGAGGAGGAGACAGTGGATGGTCCTGGGCAGCTTGATGCAGAGGAGGAGGAGGGAGAAGAAGGGGCTACAGTGGCCAGGGAGGGGGATACCAGCCTACAAGAAGGAGAAGGTTCTGATGAAGATGAGTCTGAGGAAAGAGAAGATTCTGAGGAAGATGAGGCTGGGGAAGAAGACAATTCTGAGGAAGAGGCGGCTGAGGAAGAAGACAGCTCTGAGGAAGATGAGGCTGAGGAAGAAGACAATTCTCAGGAAGATGCAGCTGAGGAAGGAGACAATTCTCAGAAAGATGCGGCTGAGGAAGAAGGCCCTCAGTCACAGGAAGATGACAGCACAGTGGAAGCGACAGAAGAGGGTGCTACTGCCTTGGCAGGAGAAGCAGCCATGGCCCATGGAATAGGAGGAGAAGAAGAGGGTCCTGCCCCATCAGAGAGAGAGGGGAGAGCAGAGGAGGGGGAAGAGGGGACTTCCCCAGGGAAAGGCATGGGTGAAGTGGAGCCAGGAGATCCCAGCCTGACATCTGACCCTGAGGTTGACACCCAGCTCCAGCATCAAGAGGGAGGCCCCAGTGAAGCAGAAGCAATGCCCACTCCTCCCAGCAATGAAGACACCCTCGGTGGTCACGAGGAGGCATCCTCTGAGCAAGCCCACCCAGCCCTGCCTGCCACTAGCCCAGCACCTCACAGCAACCCTCCAGCTACTTCCACCGCTGGTCAGTTCACCTGGAGAGGCTCCAGCCCTCTTCGTGCCATATTGTAGGGCTAAATAAAACAGCTCCCATACACAATATTCCCAACAGACCTACCCTGGCTGTCAAGCCACCCCCTTTGCCCCCTACCCCAATGCCACTGCTCACCAGCGCAGGACAGTGAAGGGGTGGGAGTGAGGAGAGAAGCAGCTGCCCAAGAAGCTTCAGAGAAGGATTTGGGTCGAAAGGCATTTTGCATTTTTAAGTGCAGATCTAAAGAAAGCAAGGGTGGTGGGCTCTGTCCCTCTAGGTGTTCTCACTGTTTTGCTATGTGCTTCTACATTTTCTCCCCTTTTGCTGGATGCAAAATCTACAGTGCCTTTTTTGCTAGTTTAAAGCCTCAGCTGTATGGGGTAGGTTACCAAGTGGTCCTGTATGGGTTGTGGTCTAGAGGCAACCAGTTCAGCATTGCTGCAGAAAATACCGTATTTTTCCGTATATAAAACAATATTTTCCCCCAAATTTTTAACGTTTAAAATTGGGGGTCTTCTTATACATGGAATGTTTAAAATATTAATTTCTTAATTTTGGAAAAATACGGTAATACAAAACCAGTTCAGGTTTGCTATAATGATGCAAAAATCCAAGATCTCTATTATGTCAAATGTTCTGTGGGTTTTTTTAATTCAGCAAAGCAGCAACATGAATAATAATTTTTATATAACAACAATAATAAAATGAAGCATGCAAACAAGATGCTGTACAATAATGGTTGACAGACTTGAAGTCTTGAAGTCTAAGGATAATTTTAATTCTCTGGCATGTTGCCTGAAGGCCTGTCGCTTGGAGGGAGGGGGTTCCTGAACTCAAAGGGATTTTCTCCAGCATATTGACAAATAAGCTAAATAAATTCACCACGTTGATTTTAAATCCACACAATGTTTCCCCCCCCCAACTGCACAAAGAAAGCCCCCCCCCACTCCCCCCCCCCGCAGCTTCGACCAGTAAGGTTTTGAAAAACCCTCTAGAGGCAATTAATTGCTGGCATGACTGTCAGGAGGGGGTGTTCCTTGGAATAAATTCCATGCCAGGAATGTTCATCTGATCACCTGCCCTTGAGGGAGGGGGCAGGAAGCGAGAAGGAGCTTCCCTTTGTTAATGCTGCTCTTGAACACACAGCTGATGCCAAAGTGTAACCAGAGCTGTATCCAGTGGCTATTTGGGGACCAGAAAAGTCTTCTCTGCAGCTATCGGCTGCCTTGTGGGGTAGGCTGGGCTCCGCTCCCAGCTGGCACCACAGACCTGCGCCGCGGGGCCTATTCAGTCAGGCCCAGCAACGAGGCAGGGCTCCAGTGACTCCCAGTGACATGGGAAGGAATTGGTTCAGGAGCGGAGGAGGAACTGGGACAGGCATTTTGGACCACAGAGGCATGATGGGAGGATGAGACAAAAGGGAATCTAGTCTGCAGTCACACAACTGGGTGGCAAACTTTGTGGGCTGTTTATTAACATGTGACTGGCTGCATTGTTATACTTCATGAAAGTTATATTCCACCCAGCATCTGAAAATTATGGATGCTGCCAGTTGTCTGACCATGCGGCCAAACACACTTTGTCAGGGTGGCACCAGGAAGGACCCCTTCAAGAAGCCTCTCACTGTCTGGGGGAGCAGCTGGACCCCCTGCCCCTGTTGAGGTGGAGTGTGAATTGCATCAGAGAAAGTGCATGGGCTTCCTGCCATGTAGCTGTATTTTTCTTCATATGTGTAGCTTTTTCATAATACATTACAATAAAAAACAAGCCAATCTAAATGAAAACAAAGCATAAAAAGAAAAAGAAAGTACAAAGTTCTTCCCCAAAAGTAGAGCTTAACTCAGTGCTATTTTTCTAGAAAAAGAGGTGCCAAACTCACCATGAACTCCTCCTTTGTTCTCTTATAATGTTAATGGTGCCCACCTGAGAGGTGCTATAATTGAGTTCCAGTGAGTTCCAGCCGGGAAAAAGCCCTGGCTTAACTCTTGGCTTTCACAGAAAGGGGTGGACCCTCCCAGTTCTTACCTGGGAGCATCCCTTTCTTCTCCAGTCTCCCACCCTGGGAGATCTTCCCTTCTCTGATTACTATCACCTTCATGTGTGTATAATCCCAATAGTGGCCCAGAGTAGAGGACAGAGAGAGAGAGAGAGAGAGAGAGAGAGAGAGAGAGAGAGAGAGAGAGAGAGAGAGAGAGAGAGAGAAGGGAAATAAAATAATAATAGAAAATAATAATAGATTAAAATCATAAGAAGAAGAAGAAGAAGAAGAAGAAGAAGAAAGGACTAAAAAGGATATCCAGCTGTTCTTCCTTCTGCAGCTAAGCAATGTTTTCCCAGACTTCAGACCCAAATGTCTCAAATTCATTCATTTTCCTTTTCACACAAAAAGTCTAAAAGTAGATCTCTAATTAGTTGTCTTTGTTTACCCAAGAGTCTCTCCACTGTGGTCATATGTTAAAATAATATTTTTTGGTTATTTACTTATTGTATATTCATTAATTTACACTCAGTTCCGTATCTTCTAATTCTATTTGCTATTTTCCATCCCAAAACAAAAACAAAAACCTTCCATTTCCACTTCTTTCATTCTTTTTCCAAGAGAAGCGCCAGAGGCATGGCAGCTTTTTACTCTGAATTCACTCCAAATTGTGCACAGAATCATTTCTCTCTCAATTCTATCTCTGCCAGCTCAGGATGTCTCTTGATCTCTTCATCCATGGCTTCATTTCACTCCTCCAACATCATAACTTTGCCATTTGGCTGTTTCATTCCTCTAGACACCTGTGTGAAGGATTTATCCATTTCATAATCTGCTGCCTCCAACTTTACCATTTCCCTCTCCTGTTCTGGCAATCCTTAATCGAAATCATTGTCCAAAGCTTCTGTGTTTTCTCTAATTCCATTTTCTATGTCATCCTTCTCTGGTCTATTTTCATTTACCATTTCAACAAACTCAGCTCTGATCTCTTTTAATTGTTCATCCAGTAATTGTTGTAAGATGCCAACAGTCAACAGAGTTAATGCATCGCCATCCTGAATATTCTTGGTCTTCTTAATAGCTCAGTCTTCACCGTAAGATCTTCGCTGTCTCTACCTTAAGGGCTTCAGTCTCCCATCTTCACAGCATTCCTTATTGAGCCACATTCTTTTCCCACAGTGGCATTGAAAATTTATTTTTAATTTGAAGTCAGCACTTTCATTGAGAAAACAAGGGACATGCTTAGAAGTGCGGTCCAGATGCTAAGTGTTAGGTGGGAGGCCTGCTATGCCGTCTTCTGAAAATCCCTGTTAGGCTCTCAAGTGATGAAGTTATTTTGCATTTTATAATATAAAACCTCAATCGACAGGAGTGTCAACTTGGTTTTAAAATGGTCTCTGTTCCAGTGTATCAACAAGTTCATTTGGAAAGGCCCCGAAAATGTTGCATGGCATACTGTCAGAGGTTATTCCTGTCATGAGAGACCCCCTCGCCTTGCCCATCATTGTGAAGTCAGGATGCAGCAGCATCTAAATTTAGAAGATTGCCCTCCGGCAGCTGCCAGCCCCTTAGCTCCATTTGGGAGGCAGGGTTGGGGGCGGCGGGGAAGGAATGCCTGCACAAGGGAAACCTCACCGTGTGCCAAAGGCCTGGATGAGCACCATGGAAAGCCTCTTCCTTTCCCCTTTGGGAGCTGGGACTGAGCCCTCCTCCTCCTCCTGGATACCTTCCCTGCAGGCCGTGATTCTGTTTCTGCTCTTTCTGCAGAAGAGGCGGAGGATGCCGGGGAGTCTGCCAGGAGGGACCGCACCCACATTGAAAGCACCTTGAAGCTGAAGGAAGAGAAGCCTGCAGATGACTATTCAGGTACCAGTGGAAGGGGACAGGTTGGTGGTGGGGAGGGGGAGGATGCAAAGATGTGCTGGGAGAGATGGGCACACATCCTGTGTGTGGCACATCTGCAAAGTAGCCCATGCTGCCTGACAGGGCCCCAGGCTCTTTCTCCAGAGAGGGCCCTGAGGCCCAGTCCATTCTGTTTTCCTACAGCACCCTCTCACATTGCACAGGACCCCATATCTGTGCCGCCAGGATCTCATCACTGACCATCAGGCGTCTGCTTCCCCTGAGCCTTATTCCTGGGCTTGCTCCCTACTCAGAAGCTCTTGTAGCATCACCAGCTCTCAAACCTTCCCTCTTCCAGCTTCTTGAAGGGGCCTGAGACCTCTTCTAGTGTCCTCTGGAAGAAGGACTAGCAGGCCATAGCAAGGAATGATGATACAGACGCACTTAGGAGGCTGCCTTCTACTGAGTCAGGCACTGTGGTCCATCAGGCTCCATAATGTCATCTGTGACTGGCAGCAGCTCTCAAGGTTTTCCGATGAGGGGACAGAAGGATCACTTTAGGTTCTCTTGATTTTTCATTTTTCCAGTCATTATTTTGGTTCTCTGCACTTTGCAGCAATTTTTGAATTAAATGTTTGAATTAGAATTTGTCAGATTTTTAGTACGAATTTATCCCAATGAACCCATTTTTGTGCAGTTTTGACTACCGTGTACCTTTTTGCAAGCAGCCTCTCCTAATATATGCTTTTGTGTGTGTCCTTTTTCATTAATATCTTAATCTTCATACACACTTTCCCCGTATATAATGCATTTTTGTAAACATTGCTTGATTGGAGAACCTTATCAAAAAAATTCGGGTAAGTGCAAATTTTGAAGGATAGCTGTATTTTGGTTTGCACATGGTTTCGGAAAGTGTTTATCTAATAGACCTGCTTTTAAATGCAAACTGAAACAAATTTATCTTCCATTCCTAACCTGGATATAGCAGGGACTGAACCTTCGCAGTCTTCCACAACCACCCTTCTCCAAGTGCACAAACACAGAAACACACACACACACACACACACACACACATACACACACACGGAATAAACTGATTGATTTGCCTCCTTCTGGCAGGTGCAGGAGAGTGGGAGCTGGTGGCCCTCCATTCATGGTTTCTCTGGCTCTCCTGCCCTTGCTACTCCTCACCACTGGGTGTCCTCCTCTGCAAGGGAAACCCCATTTTCAGAGCCCTCCTGGCTGGATCAGCAGTGCCATCCCCATCAGAGGAGAGCAGGGAAGGAGCCCTGGGCTGGAGGCTCCCCTTTAAACCCCACCGCATGATGTGGGTCAGCTTTTCTTTCTGAGGCTGGAGCATCTTGCAAACATGGACTGCAGAGGTCAGATTCCTTGGAGGCATGTACCCAGCCTGCCAAAGGGGAACCCAAAACTGGTGAGCTGCAGAGGCGTCCGTGTGTTCTCTTGTTTCTCTGAAGATGAATGCCAGGTGCTCCTCTGCAGAGTGAGGAAACTGCCCCATCGGACCTGGGAAGCCCCTGGAGGGAGAGCAAAGGAGGTGGAGATGGGGGAAGAAGAGCAAAGGTGTTGCCAAGTGGCATCACTTATTCCTCCTGCCAGAAGGACCACCCCAACAGCCCTGCGCACCAAAAGGAGCAGCCTCTTCCTATTTCAAGAAAACGTAAAATCCTCTCACACCTTCTTTGCAATGTTGTTGGTAAAACATGCGTGTGCAACAGGGGAAAGGCCAACTGGGAGAGCCGCCTGCCTCATATGCCTGCACATTTAGCTTCTGACTGCCAATGGCCACTTCACTGACCCGGCACTGGGTGCAAGGGGTTGTGGTGGTGGACAGGCCGGTCTGGTTTCTGCTTTGATATGTTCCTCTTGGCCTCTTCTCTCATTGCAGGCACACTGCAGCGGCTGAGGAAGATCTACCACACTTCTATCAAGCCCTTGGAGCAGTCTTACAAGTATAACGAACTACGGCAGCATGAAATCACAGGTGAGGGTTGTGTTCAGGGCACCACTTTTATGTTTTGATGGGCTGCCATGTTTCGTGGCCAATCTTGTGAGGTAGGAGGGAAGTGGAGAGGCAGAACATTCAGCCCAAAGGGGTCTCATCTTGCACTGCAGCATTTTAGAAGGCCGTGGTGCTGCTGGAATCAGAAGTAGAAACTTACTAGCAGGACCTACAACAAAATTTTGCAGTGTGGAATGCTCCTGTTCTGGACATGCCCCCCTTCTGGATACTTCATTCTATTCCCCCTTCCACAGCATTCTGTAACCACTGAGCACCTTCTCAGTAGGGTGTTCCCCCCACCATTTAGTGTCCTTTTGCCAGCCTCGGGTTTCTCCAGGACAGCCGATACATCTCTGGTCTGTGGACTGTGCTGGTCTTTCCATTCTCAATGTACTTTAAGCCCATGTGAAAAAGGCTAAGGAGAGCAGATGCCCTTTCAAAATCTCCTTTCTTGTAACCTGGACCAACGGATTGAAGTTACAAGAACGGAGATTTCAGCTAAACACTAGGAAGAACTTTCTGGCAGTAAGAGCTGTTCAACAGTAGAACAGACTCCCTGGGAAGGTGGGATCTCTTTCCTTGAAGGCTTTTAAGCAGAGGTTGGGTGACCATCTGCCAGGGATACTTTAGTTGTGATTCTTGCATTGTGAGAGGTTGGATTAGAGGTTGGGGGTACCCAACCGCTATGATTCTGTGAAATCCATCAGACTGCAGAGGGGCTGAGTATGCAAAGAAGCCCCTAGCTGATGATCCTCCCAACAAAATTGGGATAGGATTTGCATGTTAATCCCTGTGGAAAAGAGGTCTTTGATGCATGAGCTCCTTCTTGTGTTACTGTGTGGATCATGAATCATGATTCCAGCCTCTTTCATAGGGCGGGGGGAAAGATCCGTTGGTGCTGCATCCTTCCTCGGAGAATGCCAATGCCCATCTTCAGTTCTTGATTGATACCAGCCTAACCAAGCATCCCTTTTCCTTGAGCCTTTCCCTACTCACGTTGCCTTTTCTCTCCCCCTGGCCCTGTCCTCTCCTGCCTAACAGCTTACCCTGGACGCACCTTGGGCTCCTCAGCCACAGGTGGGTATGGCTTCCTGTCACTTGCATGTGAGCACGGCTCCTCTCAGGCAGCCTCTCTCTGCTGAGCAAGGAAGTGTCACAAGACATCTCCCCCACCTCCTTGCTGCGCCTAGCAGCCCCTCTTGCTGGACCAGAAGGAAAACGTACCCCTTGTGCCTCTTTGGTTGCCTAAGGTGGCTTCTGCACCATCACCAGTAGACCACCTACCTGCCTGGCTGAGCTAAACAGGCTATTGTTAAATAACAAACAACAGCAGCAGCAGCAACAACTTATTACTATCATTAAATCTGCACGTACAGAAACAAACCAAGTAAATACCAATGCAAACTTAATATGAAATATACATACTTTTGTTTAGACAGAAAAGGGAGAGAGAGATACAAGGGGAGATGGAAAGGAGTACACAATGTTATCACAGTGTTTCTAGTGATATTTGTGGCTCAGCAGCCTCCTATATTTTGTTGCACCAATGCATAATGAAAGGGCTCGCGCGCTCTCTCTCTCTCTCTCTCTCTCTCTATATATATATATCCACTTGCCTGCCTGCCTTCCCTCTTACAAGGTCCATCAACTTTACAATTAAAACATTCTTTTGTAATCCAATCATTAAGTGTCTGTGGGGGGTGTGTGTTTATTTTTCTTCGATGATAACTAATTGCCAGATCAGAAATATGTTACTATTTCTCTATTACATGATCTCTTTTATATCCCAGAAGCCTCCTGTAATGCTCTCAATGCTACTTAATACAACTGCCCAGAAGGATTTTATCCTCCAGCATGGCCAAAATATGTGCGTAAGAGCAGCATGTGCAGCTTTACATCTCCAGCACATGTAGACCTGATTTAATCTATCCAGAGTAAGATACCAACTGAAAACGTTCATTTAAAAAATCTTAATGTAACCGAAGGGCCCTGCCATGGCCACAGCAGGGGCTTGGGCAACCCTGGAGAGGATTGGCATGGCTAAGAGTTCCCATCTGCTTGGAGACTGTGGAGGGTGCTGGCAGGTGAGCAGCTTGTGTGTGCACTGTGATGCCTCACCCTACCCACTCTGTGTAGGTTGTGATGCCTTCATCCCTGGCGTGCACTGATTGCCCCAAGGAATGGCTGTTTAGGCTGGGCAATGTTCCTGTGAGCTTGGGGGCATGGGTCCAGGTAGTTATTTAAGAGGTGACTGGAAACTTTTCAAGGACACACCTGAGCTTTTCCTGCTTAAGGAGAAACAAAAAATCACCCTGTGGTATTATTGCTTTCCCCCTGCAGATGGAGAGATCACTTCCAAGCCGATGGTGCTATTCCTGGGACCATGGAGTGTTGGCAAATCCACCATGATAAACTACCTCCTGGGGCTGGATAACACTCCCTACCAGCTCTACACAGGTAGCACCTCTGCAGTCTTAGGCACCTGTATAACCTGTCCCTTTCTGCTAGGGGTGGAAGGAGCTGTCCAATTCTGTTCTCTCCGTTTCTAATTTTCTCAATCTTGAATCCCGTTCTCCACATTTTGCAGCAATATGGGAATTTCTTCTTGAAAATTCATCAGCATTTTAGTGCAAATTTCTCCTCATTAACACATTTTATATGCAGTTTTGACAAATGTTCACATTTTTACAAGCAATTTCCCCTGCTCTGATGCATTTTTGTATGTCATTTTCACTAAAGTTGTCTTTGTTAGGCACTTTCTCATATATAAGGTGTTCTTATAGACATGATTTGGTTGGAGAGGTGAGTCACAAAACTTGGATAAGTGCACATTTCAGAGGATAGCTGTGTTTGTTATCATATTGTTTTGTAAAGTGTGAATTTGATAGATTTGGCTTTAAACATGTACTGAATTGAATTTCTCATCCACCCTACGGCATAGGGGTTGTTAAAATCTCTGTAGTTAGTGTCAGAACAGACCTTTGTATGGTCAGGGTCCAGCAAAGTGAGCTCCCTGGTGTGCCCAGGCCTCACATGCAGAAAAAAGTCTCTGCCTTGGGGCCAAGCCAGGTATGAGAGAGAGAGAGAGAGAGAGAGAGAGAGAGAGAGAGAGAGAGAAGCAGCAGCAGCAGCAGCCGCAGCCGCAGCAACAGTTCCTGCTAGCTGTGCTTCAAGCTCCAGCTTTTCCAGCTCAGCCCCATTTCCTCTCTGGAGTGCACCCTGCTTAGCAGGTCGGGCTAGGCCAGGAGACTCCCCATCGGGCTGGCTTCCCTCCTCAGGTGGTTGCCTGACTGCAAGAACCACAGTTGGCAAGCACAAGGGAACTTGCAATTTTCTGCCTTCCCTGCATGGAGCCAATTAGTTTGAGCAGGAGTGACCTTTTCAGTGTTCTCTCCTCCCCACCTCCTACCACCCTCTGGGGCTTCCTTTCTCTCTGATTCCCAATGAGCAAAGCTTTCCATTTAAATGAAATTTCTAAGCAAGATGAAACAAGCTCAGCAATTTGGGGGTTCCTTTTCTGCATACGATGCTGAACAGCTTGGACCAGGTGGCAAAATGCTTCTAAGCACAGCTCTAGAAACTGCAGCAAAAATGTGGTCTCCAGAGTGGAGTCTGTTGCCTGAGCTGTACTATCTTCCTTTGTGTCAGCAGAATGAGTGGTAGTGTTATAGCTACCCAGGTTTCTGCCAAACAGAGCAGGGAATTGCCCTCTTCCTTGAGTGTGGCAGAAGTTGGGACAATGAATACTGATTTGATAGTCATTTCACATCTTCAAGAAGCTATTTATTTTAAGCCATCAGGATGTATTCTGAAGTCACGTCATCAGCCAGGAAAAAGGAATGAAACCATTTGTCTGCTTAGCATAAGCACTGATAAGAGAGTTTTGGAAGGGACAGTAGGGTTGTTTTCCTCTGCTGTGAACTTGTTGGGCTTTGAGGGAGCTGAGATTTTAACTGTTTTTTTTTTTGCCAGATGTGTGAGTGTGGCCTTTGTTTTGCTTTCTCCTTGAACAGGAGCTGAACCCACCACCTCAGAGTTCACCGTCATCATGCATGGCCCCAAGCTCAAGACCATTGAAGGCATTGTGATGGCTGCGGACAGCACACGCTCTTTCTCACCTCTTGAGAAATTTGGTCAGAACTTTCTGGAGAAGCTGATAGGGATCGAGGTCCCTCATAAGCTCTTGGAAAGGGTTACCTTTGTGGATACGCCGGGGATCATTGAAAACCGGAAGCAGCAGGAACGAGGTAAAGCCCTATTATGCCTTAATGTTCAGAGGGTCTTCAGGTGTTTCGATTTGAGTTTTTGGTCAACCACAAAATTCATATAGCATTGTCAATAGTGCAGTATGTACTGTACATCAGTTCGACTTCACAATTTGGCCAAGCTTTTGAATTGCATTCCTCCCCTTTTGAACTTTGCTTTCTCCATTCCACTCTAACTATCCACTCAAGGGATAACAGCAAATAGGATGGGGTTCTTCATGCAGCGCAGCTATACCTGCAGTCTTCCAGATGTTTCTGAACTACAGCTCCCATCATCCCTGACCACTGGTCACCCCAGGTGCTGCGGTTGGTGGGAGCTGGAGCTTGGGTTTCCAAAGATGTATCACTAAGGGTTCTGGGCAATCATTGTCATGTGCCAGATGTCAGAAAGTTCCTGGACTCTAATTTGATGTTCCTCTTCCCCCTACAGGCTACCCTTTCAATGACGTCTGCCAGTGGTTCATTGACAGAGCTGACCTCATCTTTGTAGTTTTTGACCCCACAAAGCTGGATGTGGGGCTAGAGCTGGAGATGCTTTTCCGCCAGCTAAAGGGACGGGAATCTCAGATTAGGATAATTCTGAACAAAGCTGACAGCCTGGCTACACAAGAGCTCATGCGAGTCTACGGAGCCTTGTTCTGGAGCCTGGCTCCACTGATCAACGTCACTGAGCCCCCCAGAGTCTATGTCAGCTCCTTCTGGCCCCTGGATTACGAGCCCGACACCCACAGAGAACTCTTCTTGAAAGAGGAGATTTCACTCCTAGAAGACCTGAACCAAGTGATTGAAAACAGGCTGGAGAACAAGATTGCTTTTATCCGCCAACATGCCATCCGTGTCCGCATCCATGCACTCTTAGTTGATCGCTACTTGCAGACCTACAAGGACAAAATGACCTTCTTCAGCGATGGAGAGCTCGTGTTCAAGGACATTGTGGAGGATCCAGACAAGTTTTACATCTTTAAAACAATCCTGGCCAAGACCAATGTCAGCAAGTTCGACCTCCCTAATCGTGAAGCTTACAAGGACTTCTTTGGGATCAACCCTATCAACTCCTTTAAGCTTCTTGCTCAGCAGTGTTCCTACATGGGAGGCTGTTTCCTGGAGAAGATTGAGAGGGCTATAACCCATGAGCTGCCAGAGCTCTTGGGGAGTATTGGCCTGGGGAAGAAACCCAGCGTCCTCTCCTGCGACACAACTGGCTGTGGCGAGACGCCAAAGAACCGTTACAAGAAACATTAGTAATCTGTTCAGTGTAACCACTCCTGTGTTCCTGTTGGTGAATGAGCTTATGTCTTATCTGTCCAAGAAGCCAAGGTCTGTTAACCCTTTGAGTGCCACACTGGCAAGAGCTAATATGCAATGAGGACTTGGAGTCACTGGCATCAGTGGCAGGGAAGTTGGGTGAGCCTACAGAAGAGAATAAAAACACTGTGAATTCCTGATTTTTATTATCTAACCTGTTATTCTAAGTAGGAGGCCATGTATCGAGCTGAAAGTCCAATGGAGGGGCCATTTCTTCTGAGGCGGTCATAGGCCCTTGCATGTACTGAGCAAGCAGGGAGGAGGAAGGAAGGATGAGAGTACTGAGGGCGAAAAGAGGCTGGTCTCCTGACATTAGGAGAAGCACAGGCATGGCCCTCCCTTGCACGCAATCTGTATGTAGTTTTTCCAGCTCCCTCTGCTGCACTTGGGATTGAGGACCACAGAATTCATCGCCACATGTATAACCAGCATTCTGCTTGAGACTCACAGCAGGCCACCATCTCAAACTCTTCATCAGCAAGCCCCACTTCAGCTGCATCTGAGCATTCCCCCTGTAATGCGTTCAGTGCCCCTACTGCCCCATAACTGAAAGATTACAGACTGCTGTTCCTCTGGATTCTGCCTGGTCCAAAAGAAGGCAGCTTCCTACTCTCTTGGAAACCTGGTTCAGAAACAGAAATCCTCCAGCACACATCAGAATCCAAGCGGCTCCTGCAGAGGCCATTTGAAGCCTGGAATTTGGGGAGTCTCGTTTGCAGTGGAGGCTACTTTGTATGTGTGTACATGGACACAGAAACCTGCTGCTACAAGCTTAAAATTGTGAGTCTTAGCACTTCACTCGCTAGGACTTGGCATGGTGATGGGGCTGGTATCAGAGACCCAGGATTGCCAGGCATCTCCTGGCCCTTTAGCGTCCTCTTGATGCTGCTGCCGCCGCCGCTGCCCTTACCCTTCCAGGTTTCTCACTGTGGGTTAAAAACTGGCTAGACTTTGCCTATCTTTTCTCTTTTATAGCTTCCCAGTTGTTCATTTGCCTCCCTGCACCTCAACATCAAATTTTTGTGGTTAGCTGCAAATGGTTATTTCTTAAGTTAGAACAAAGCTCAGCTTTCTTGTATGTGAAATAGGAGAAGCAGTCCTTTAGGTAGCACAGCTGATGGCAGTGCTGAGCGCAAACTGGAGACATGAGGTTAGTGAGTGGTAAGCAGAGATGTCCAGGCCTTACACCCTGATGATAATATTCTCTGAGTGTGAAGGGGGCCTGCAGCAATTATGACATCCAGCCAGTTATCAGCATTGAGATAACATGCTGGCATGCCTTATTAATCTTGCAAGGGAGGTTCAAGAAAGGTATAATTAAGCAACCTGAGAAAGACGGAAGTGAAGAAGAAAAGGTGAAGCAGATGAAGGTAGCATGATGGATTGGTTTACCTGCTTTCCCACCAAATAAAGTATTTGAAAATTGAAAGTTTTGAGGAAATGGACAGCAGGTGAAAATGCAGCTCAGCACCAGATAACAGCTAGGGGAAGAGTCAGCGCAGAGCAAAGCCCCCCACCCCACAATATCTTGGAGTTGCTGCTGCTGCTGCAACCTCCTCCTCCATTCTTCTCTTGTATGTTGGCTTCCTACCCTTCTCATATCACCAACTGCTTCCCACCCTGCAGTGCTTTTTCCCAGTCAGATGCTCTGTTCTTGTAAATGGTCCTGCATCTGTCTCTACAACTGGTGGAAGAGAAAAAAAGAAGTGTGCTGAAACTGCCTTGTTCTCTGAGGAAGCAGTGACCCCCAACAGATGGGCCCCATCGCTTCCATTACCTTTCTCATCCTCATGTGTTGAGTTTCCCCTCTTCTCCTCTTCTGCCACTTGACTTTCTTGTTTTCATTCATCTTTCTTGTCCCCTTTCTTCTTATGCATCAATATATTACAGGTCATGTCCAATGAGACAAGGTTGTTTTCTGCAAGATGCGCTTAGCTTAGCAACTTGTTCAGTGTGGGGTGCAAGTCTGAAGTGACAAGTCTGAAGTGACTCCCATGGTCTATAACCCACAGGCACACATGTCTTGTCCGCTGGCATGACTTTGAAGGCTGCTGATGGGCAGTAGGATCTGGGATGACACCAGACACCCAACACAGCAGAAATTGCAATTTGGTGGTAGCGCTGAAAGAAAAGGGAATCAAGGTGTGCAGCTGCCTGCTGCTTGCTGGAATGAGATGCTGGGAGGTGGGGAGAAACGCTGAGCGACAATCTTGCTGACCTGTGCTGAAAGGTGGCGATTCAGCCCAATGCACTGAATAAAACCTCCTGGCCCCTTGGGACTGAAACATCCCAGGGCTCCCCAGGTCCCGCCTTGCCCTCCTTCCCTTCCCCCACCCTCAAATCTACACTCAGGGTCTCTTTTGAGTAGTGCCCACTTCACAACAACATGTTCTGTTGGCACCTGACAATCACGTGGTATTTCAAGAACAGTGGAAACTCCAGCACCGAAAACTAAGTAGGTGATTTCTCTGGGGGAATTTTAGCCATTGACAGCATGGCTGAAATAGTTTGGCATCCACCTAAACTGGCACTGTCTGAGGATCAGCCAGAAAAAATGGTTCCTAGCATTACCAGTCTGTCTCTTCTCAGTCTTGAGAATATGCAACTTTGTGGGCCACTGATCGGGGGGGGGGGGAGCCTGTGGACTTCTCCATTTGGTTAAATTACCAAAACCAAATCAAATCCACTGTTGTGTGCTTCTTTTGAACAGGAATTTGGACAGATACATTTAAAGGAATTACATAGCTGTAATATATTTCCAGTTAGTGGTTCACAATAATAATCTGTATTTGGAGAGACCATGTACATCAGCTGTTCTAATAAATTCTGATCTTTTCCAATCACATTCCTTGATGCTTTGTTTCTGTTGTAGAGAAGACATCTTTGAGCTGGTAGATAAAATAATTTGGGGTCCAGCAAATTGGTGAAAGGATGCTCTCAGATGCACAAACATGGTTAGTTGCTTTATTTACAAAAGATGAGCCAAGACCTGGCTTTGAGGCAACTCTTTACTTAATGATGACATTGTAAGCACTCTTCTCATCAAACTTGCAGGCCTGAACTTTAAAAACCCAAGGAAAGTGTTTTCCTGTTATACTGCTCTCCCCTGCTTTTTGTTCATTTCAGTACTATCCTATCAGGTCTGCCAGAGGATCTGAATTAACCCTTTTGACTCCATTAAGTGTGCTGCACCCACCTATTTCCACTATAGTTCTGTCCTTATTTATTTCAGTAATGGGTGATAGTTGTCATAAATTGGGAAAATAATCTCTTAGAAGCACAAATCTCTTATTAACTGTATTTTGTTTCATTAGATTATGATTGTGGTCTGAGTTTTGGTGAGGTTACTGAAAGGGTTTCCCCTCTACAGTGAGGAAGGAGGAAGTCATTAGGGGAGAGACTTCAAGCTGCAATCAGGAAGTGGCTAAACCACAATAGGGTGCTGCAGAGATTCTTTCCTTTCACTCTGAACGGCTCACATGTTCAGCTTAAATGCCGATTCTCTGTTGCTGTCAATGATGGGGATTCCCAAAGTGGCCATCACTCTGCTTCCTAATCTTCTGAAGGCCTGGATTTAGTGTGCTTTAGGAAATGGAAGGATATCTGCAGAAGTGTCGGTTTGGATTGTTACTCACATCTCCATCATGCTTCATCCTCACAAGTAATTCCATTCTCTGAACCCTTGCAGGATCAGACTCGCTACCAACAAAACTAGCTCAGCCCCTCATGAGTGTATGTGCAAAACCACCAGGATCCTGGTATACTGTGAACTGCATGAAAATGTTTCCAGATAATTAGAAAGTACATAACATGTTCATTTTTTACATTTTATACCTCTTATACAAATCCAAGCAGCTTATATAAAAACAATAAAAATACAACATTCAATACAGTTTTATAAAAATCAGATAAAACCAAAATGCAAATGCAAATTTGCAGTTTACGAAAATATACCATTTGTATGTTACACACTGATAAAAGTGAACAGTACAGACATTTCCCCACTTATGCAAGGGTTACGTTTCCGGGTACCGCACATATACGTGATATCACATATAGTAGGGAACACCATCTAAAAAGCCTTCTAAACCTCTGGAAACCTTTGCAAAATCCTTTAAAAAACCAGAAGCACTTACCAGACTGCCATGAATTGTGGCAATGATGGCTCTTGGTCTTCCTCATCACTGGAGGGTGATGTGGAATCAACAACAAGGGCAGAGAGATTGGTGCCCCGAAGAGGCTGGCTGTGTGTCAGATTCACTTGCTGTTGCTGGTACCTTTTGGGGCCGTTTTCGCGTCTTTTTTGCAATTTAAATTGATTTATTTCCCAGCGTCACACGTATACACAGTCGTGCAAGCTGAATGCACGTAAGCAGGGAGACACCTGTATACAAAACAAAAAAAAATAAAGTTAAGAGCCAGGGTTAATGAAAGCTTGCATAAACTTTTAAGATGCATTTAAGGTCATTATTCTCTCTACCACACTAATACCTGACAGAGAATACTCCAAAGGATGGATACTATCACCAAGAAAGCCTGCTTGCAAATTGTCACACACAACATTTTATTCTAGAACAACTGGAGATTGAATACTTGTTTTCAGTCCTCACAGTTTGTTGTTTAGTCGTTTAGTCATGTCCGACTCTTCGTGACCTCATGCACCAGAGCACGCCAGGCACTCCTGTCTTCAGTCTTCACATAATCTAGATCTATTGCATATATATTTTGCCCCTGAAAAGTGTTTATTGAGAAACTGGTGATGAAATAATAATATTGAATACCCAATACATTCTTTGGTTATATATGCATGTATTAATGAGTATCTGGGCATGTGTAGAGTTTATAGTGATATGGAAGCATATTGAGGGCAACGGTGTCAATAAGTGTTCTAATTTCAAAGGTAATTCTTCTCCCCACGTAAGAATGCAACCTGAAGAGTCACTTTGTAAAAAAAGATGAAATTATCAGTGGAGTTTGTCAGGGAAGCCCCCAAATTTATGATCACATTTTAGAAATTCTTAAGGTTTGTTTTCTCTCTCCCCCCCCCCCCACTTTCTGATATAAAAATGCAGTTTCAATGCTGAGGTAAGACTGCAGAGTAGCACCAGTGAGAGGATGTACTGAAGCCTGGTAGGGAAGCAGTTTATAAATAAATAAATATAGTAAATAGCTTGCTGGCTGCAGCAGATTGATTTTTTTTTATTGCCGGGACCAAAACCCAACACTTTCTCCATCACCATATGCATGTTTGCTTCAGAGAAAGTCCTAATGAATAAACCCCCCTGCATAAGATGTAGGCCTCAGCAAGGATAGGCGTGCTGCCTGTTGATTTTCCACTCTACATAGGATCGGGATGTGAGGATGTGAGGGAAAGGAGGAGAAATGAGAAGAACACTCTGTGACAGCATCAGAGGACTCTGTGTGGGAGCCAAAGATGGTAAGCGGGAGGCAGGAAGAGATAACAGAACAGAGGGCAGAAACATGCAAAGGCAACTATGTCAGCTGCAGCTAATGAGGGCGCGGAAGGGGAGAGAGGGTGGCAGCGAGATCAGGGACAACCCGCTGCGCGCCAAGCCTTTAATTGCTCTCTGACTCAGGCCGCGCATCATAACGGTGCCACAGTGGAACCACCGGCTGACTTCTTCCCTGCTGAATAATTTACCCTTTCTACGGCAGCAATTAATTAGCTGTAATGAGAGAGGAGCAGGTCCAGGGAAAAGATATTAAGAGCAGCAAGGTATTTTGTGCAGCCTGGTGTGGGGATCTGGGCTGAGCAGGCAGCACACACTTGTGGCTCCTCAGGCGGCTCCTGGCTGCAAAAGGCCATTCCCAGGGGAAGCGAAATGCATCCAGAGCGGTGGGTGCCATGGAGGACCACAGACCTGTGGCCCAGGAGCCCCCTTGGGGAAACGACGGTGCAAAGCCGATCTCTTCGCTTATGCGCGGTGGCATTTGGAGTTGTGGCAGTGGCTTTGGGGCTCATCCTCCTGTCTTCTCAGCAACGAAGAACCATAGCTGTCAACTTTTCCCTTTTCTTGCGAGGAATCCTATTCAGAATAAGGGAATTTCCCTTTAAAAAAGGGAAAACGTTGGCAGCTATGCGAAAAACCCAAGTTCTGCGGGGCGAACCAGAGCCAGGTGGTCCTGCAGGATGAGGCCGAGACCTTTGCTGCCTGAGGCGCAACAACAGAAGAGCTCCCTTCCAGAGCCAGGCTGCCCATGATTGCGGCACTCAAGGCAGAAAATCCTGCGAGTGGAAATAAAACCACAGTAAGAAGGCATTATTAAGCCAAAGGTGATGGAGTCTCCTTTATTGGAGGTTTTTCAGCAAAGGTTGGGTGCCCACCTGGCAGGGATGATTTCGCTGCGATCCCTGCATGGCATTGGCAGGAGGTTGGACTAGATAAACCTCAGGAGTCCTTTCGACGGAATAACTAACGATTTGCACCTTTTCCTGCCTCGTGAAAAACCAGCCGCCACGTTGCTTTACTTCGCCGCAGGGCTGGCCTTGGTAACCTGCCTGGTGCTGCAGAGTTCAATGGCTGCAATTCTGGAGACAATAAATGCGGTGGGAATATGGAGAAGAGAAGCTGGGAGCTACCCTGGGGTGACCAGCTCCCTAAAATGGAGAACGGCATTCCCCAAAAGTCACTGAGAGGCTTTCAGCAGTTCTTCCCTCACACGTCACTTCTCAGTCTTCCCTCAGCAGTTTCCCAAAATGGTGCCTGTCGCTGATATTTGGGTTGGAAAGAAGAAGCTGTTTGTTGAAAAAGAAACAATGAATTGGCTTAAAAAACCTTTGACTGGAGAATATTGATTCAGCCACCTAACCATTCAGAAACTCTGAAGCAAGATGGGAAGAAGCCGCTAGGTGTCTTTATCACCTGGGGCACTTGGGCTCTGCCCAGCGGCCATTTTCTTTTTGGCCCCACTCTTCCCGACTCGCCAGCTTCGCTCGAGTTTCTCCCGCTGCGGATGCGATCTGCCCTCAAGCCCTTCAGTGCTTAGCTGGGTTTTCTTTCCAACGTCTTCGGATGGTGCTCTTGGGAGTCAAAGAGCGAGGCGTTCCATTTCGCAAGAAGACAAATTGGGAGCATTACGGGTGCAGATCCGTGTGGGAACCCTTTGCTAAAGTCGCCCTGGGTGTAAATAACTCTCTGACTAATCCTTGATCAATCAAGCCATATAGAAATTGCTTGGAGAAGTTTTGGTGGAAATGACAAGCTAACAAATGCTTTTTAAAAACAAAAAAGTTCATGAGATATCAGGGAGAGACGGGGTCTTCCTGAGGGTGGCCCCCCTTGCCTTGCTCCCGCCATCTAATTTTTCCTCACGAGAAGCCGCGGGGGGGAGGGGCGCTGAGGCGAGGGAGGAGACCAAAGGCGGGAAACTTGGCCGCGCAAGACAAGCGTGCGCCTGCGCGCCATCTCGCGGGCGCTTGCGCAGTGGGCAGCGCGGCTTCTGGTCACGGATTCTTCGCCGCGGCCGCCGCCGCCGCGCGCGCCCCGCCGGGGTCTCTCCTGTGCGCGCGCCCGCGAGTCCCCGCCTCCCTCCCTCCCTCCCTCCCGAGCGCGCCTGCGCCGCGCGCCTCAGTGACAGCCGCCTCCGCCCTCGCCCCGCTGCTGCTGCTGCTTCTTCTTCTTCCCCCGAGGGCGGCCGAGCCGGCGCCGCGGCCTGTGAGGCGCTTGCAGGGAGGCGGGCGATGCGGCCGAGCGGCCCGCCGTGAGGGAGGCGCGGCCCTGGCGCAGCGCCATGCGGCGGGGTCCGGAGCGGCCTGGCGGGAGCCCCAGCAGCGCGGTCTTCGGCGGCACCCAGAACCCCGGCAGCGGAGGCGGCGCGGGCGGCGGAGGCGGCGCGGGCGGCCGGCGCTGAGAGCCGCTGCCTAGGGAGAAGGGCGCGCTCGGAGGGCCATGGCCTCCTCGTCGGCGTCGCCGCCGCCCTCGGGCTCCTCGGCGCACCAGCAGCTCCTGCAGCAGCAGCAGCCTCAGCCTCAGCCTCCTCAGCCCCAGCGGCGCCGGCGGAGCACCGAGGTGAGCTGCGACTCGGGCGGCGGCGGCGGCGGCGGCAGCGTCACGGTGAGGATCTGCGCCCGGAGCCCCCCGGGGGCGGCCAAGGCCAAGGCCAGCATCTCCTCCTCCAGCGGCAGCAGCTCGGGAGACGCGGCGGCCAGGAGGACCCAGGCGGGCGGCGGGCGAGGCGGCCGGGGCAAGAAGAGGAGAGACCAGGGCGGCGGCGGCGGCGCCTTCGGGCTGGGCCTGGGCCTGGGGCTGGGCCTGGGCTCCCGGCGGCGCTCGACGCGGCTCCCGCAGCTGTTCGAGCGCGCCTCGGCGCAGTGGTGGAACCCCACCTTCGACTCGAGCAACCTGGAGGAGGCCTGCCGGGAGCGCTGCTTCCCGCAGACGCGGCGCCGCTTCCGCTACGCGCTCTCGTACCTGGGCGCGGCGGGGCTGCTGTGGGGCGGCTACTTCGCGCTGCGGCTGGGCCCCCCCGGCGGAGGAGGGGGGCGGCGGCGGCACCAGGCCCCCTTCGTGGCGCCCGCGCTGGCCTTCCTGGCCGCCTGCCTCGCCTTCTTCGCCTTCACCTTCACGCGCGCCTACGGGCGCCACCCGGCGCGCACCTCGCTGGCCCTCGTGCTGCTCGTCTTCGCCATCACGCTGGCGCCGCAGCTGCAGGCGCTGGGACCCCCGGACGAGTGGGGGGGTCCTCCGTCGGGGCCCTGCCTGTCGCAGGTGGGCAGCTTCTCCATGTGCATCGAGGTGCTGCTGCTGCTCTACACCGTCATGCACCTGCCCCTCTACCTGAGCTTCTTGCTGGGCCTCTCCTACTCGGTCCTCTTCGAGACTTTCGGTTACTACTTCCGCGAGGAGAGCTGCTTCTCGCCCTTTGGGGAGCGCCTCCTGGCCTGGGACCTGCTCAGCAAAGCCCTGCTGCACGTGTGCATCCACGCCACCGGCATCCACCTCTTCATCATGTCCGAAGTGCGGTCCAGAAGCACCTTCCTGAAAGTGGGGCAGTCCATCATGCACGGCAAAGACCTGGAGGTGGAAAAGGCCCTCAAGGAGAGGATGATCCATTCCGTCATGCCCAGGATTATTGCCGACGACCTGATGAAGCAGGGGGACGACGAAAGCGAGAACTCCGTGAAGCGCCACTCCACCTCCAGCCCCAAAAACAAAAAGAAAAAGCCTTCTATACAGAAAAACCCCATCATATTCCGTCCTTTTAAAATGCAGCAGATAGAACAAGTCAGTATTTTGTTTGCGGATATTGTGGGCTTCACAAAAATGAGTGCCAACAAATCTGCGCATGCTCTGGTGGGGCTTTTGAACGATCTCTTTGGTCGCTTTGACCGCCTGTGCGAGGACACAAAATGTGAGAAGATAAGCACTTTGGGGGACTGCTACTACTGTGTGGCAGGGTGCCCTGAGCCCCGAGAGGACCATGCTTATTGCTGCATCGAGATGGGGCTGGGCATGATTAAAGCCATTGAGCAGTTTTGTCAGGAAAAGAAAGAGATGGTGAACATGAGGGTTGGTGTTCACACTGGGACGGTCCTGTGTGGCATCCTGGGGATGAGAAGGTTCAAGTTCGATGTGTGGTCCAATGACGTCAACTTGGCCAACCTTATGGAGCAACTGGGCGTGGCAGGAAAGGTCCATATTTCAGAAGCTACTGCAAAATACTTAGATGACCGCTATGAAATGGAGGATGGAAAGGTGACTGAGCGTGTTGGTCAGAGTGTGGTTGTAGACCAGCTTAAAGGTATATATATATATCTACGTGTGTGTGTCTAAAATGAACTGGTATACTTCAATACTTTCCTCCCATAGCTCTTTATGCTTGTTGTGCTGACATGGGCAAGTCTGGACACATCAAGTACAACATCTGAGATTCAGAGTTTTAGTTTTGAGGTTGTCCTTGCTGATTCTTCAAGGAATGAAAGATAAGGTATTTGATGTCATATGCTTGGCGGTTGCAACGCTTTCTGATTTTAAAACTGATTATTTTAAAGGGCAGTTTTAATGTTGCATTTTAATCGTCTGCCAGATATTTTATAGTTCATATACTTTCATATAGTCTGGGTTTCAAGTGATTCATAGGCTTCTAGAAAAAAATATGACGTTCAGAAAAGAACTTTGTCTTCATGCTGAGGAGCAGACTGCAGACACCTCGTATTAAGGCAGATTTGCTTTTTGGTTTCTCCAGAAAAGTACCGCTATTTGGTGAGTTGTAATGGTTAGAACTTGACTTATAAAGCACTAACCTATTTTGTTGAAGCTACAAATAGATTTGAGGCACCCAGTTACAAATCTGTTCTTTAGAAAACCTGTGGCAGTTTGACAAATACTTTAGGGAAAAGGCATATATTTTAATGAATTTCAAATAGAAGTCAGAACTTAAAAGAATATGTGTTAGATGCTCCTCCGAAAACAGTCTAATAATGTTTTGTTTCAGGTACTTTGTACTGTATTTATGAGTCTGAAGAACAGATGAAAGAGCTGAATGTGATCCAAAATGAAGTATTTGATACTGTTTTAATTAATAGTCAGTTTTAGAAACCGTAGGCAAGAGCAGAGTGCACTGGAAGGGAGACAGCCAAGTGTGAGTAACAGATGGGGCATGGAGCATAAAATGACATAAAATATGCAAAGCTAAAGCTTCCTCAAGACAGCTTGGAAAATGTCTCCATCTTTCCTCCTCTTGAGTTTTCTTAGCATGGTGAAATTTAAAAGGCAGAAAGTTTAAATGTAGTAATGGACTCAGCCTTCCTTCCTTCACAGCAGATGAAGGGTACCAGTAATTGTTATCTGTATAAATTGTTTTGAATTTCTAACTGTCATTTGACCTCGACCAAGTCAGCTGCTGTTAGGGCAGCCTGATTTTTGAAGAAAGTCTGTGCTGTTTATTCTGTAGCTCCCAGAAGTGTACAAGATATGCTGCACCCTAGGACACCAAGGCTAATTTATATTTGTTTATTATATATCTACTTCTTTATAACATTTATAGTCTGTGTTTCCAGTACAGAATACACTCCTAGGTCAGTAGTTGCAAATACAGTATTGTAGTGAAATATCTCTCTCTTTCTCTTTTTTTTTTTAAAAGAAAAAGGGTTTCTGGCTCTTCCCGATGTGGTAGAAAGCCTTTGATGGGAATGACTACCACAAAGCGCCTACTTGCTGTTCTAGCAGTACACTTAAGCATTTAACAAAGATAAGACATAATTAGAAGATTTTCTTATGTCTATCCTGCAGAGGAGCATTGTGCTGTGTAAAGAGAAGCCTTTGTTTTCTGCAGCAACACACTTAACTGAATGGATGTTTAACTTGCATACACTGGATAAATTCGGTTAAAAACCTGCTTTTATGGGTAGTTCTAAATTGGGTTACACTTTGTATAGTGTTACATTGAAAATATAATAAACATATGCAGGTAATTAATGTGGTTATGCCACTCTCATGGCTTTTATTTAGATTCAGCTCAGTTTAGTGAAAGAGGGATTCAAGTATGCAGGAATGAGCTTTGAATACTGTTAGTATACTAGATGTACTAGATGCAGGAGTCTTTGTTGCTGCAGTTAACTATCAGGTTCCCCTCTGGAAAATGAATTCAACAGGACTTCTGTTTAAGATGTGCATAGGGTTGCAGCCTTGGAAACGTTGAAGGGGTCTTACCTTGAGTGGTGGTGGGTCAGCTTTGTGTCCTGAAGGACTTCTGTGTGTACACAAGCCATTCTGCTTACTGCTAAATGTGTTTGACACCATGTTTGCTGTAGGAAGATAATCTGCAGGCCATTAGGCTGTACCTCATTGCTAAACTGGTGGGGAGGGGGGCAGAGTCCTGCTAGCATTCCGCTAGTCGAGAAAAGTCTTACAATTATTCAGATGCTGCAGTGCAGTAGTCCTTGGTGCAGGATTCCCACTCTTCATAACATGTAAAGTGTGTGTGTGTGTGTGGTTGTTGTTTTTAAGCAAACATTCACACTTGCCAATGAAATCAAGTGCTACTGCGTGGGACAGAAATGCCTGCAGTATTCAAAAATTGTAAAATACTGCGGCCCTGTATTGTATAAGCCTATTCTTGCCTTTCTTTTTATTGTGAGGGATTGGGAAGGCAGGAAAAGGGAAACAAAAGTCTGTTAAGAGCAGTTTATGAAATGTCTTTTTGTTGCCAGAGGATGGGGCTGACTGTTCCCAAGAGGAGAAGTGAGCCACGGGAATAGCTGGCTCGCTGGCAGTAGTAGCTGGCTGCTGTGGTTTGCCTAGTCATAGTGGAGTGCACATTTGAGAGAGGGGTTCTACAAACAAGTGGGGAGGAGGGATAGTAGTGGAAGAATGGTTTCAGCTCTGTTAACTGTAATTTTCCTGTAGGTTTGAAAACATACCTGATTTCTGGTTTGAAAGTGAAGGAGCCCCCCTGCAGCTGCTCACAGATGCTGCTTCCAGGTCTAGAAGCAGGAGACAGAAGCAAGTTACAGGGAACCTCATCAGCAGAGAATGTTGGCAACTTAGCAAAAGGTTTCAGACAGTTGGAAAAAAACAAGGTTTGTCAAATGTATTCTTCAAACTTCTAAGGGTTTTTAATCAGAAACTTGTTTGAGAAGCTTTCGTTGGGGACATTAAATAGCCACTTGGGTGGTTGGAGTAGAACTAGGAACACACATCACTGAATCCTTGAAGAAGGAGAAACAGAAAGATTTCATTCTTCATTTTATTGCTTATGAAGCCCTAAAATGAGAGAGGAACCATACAGCGTGATAATAGCTAAAGTGGAGGGTTGGCTGCGAGGGACCAGTTCAAATTCCCATTCTGCCATGAATCTCCCCAGGTGGACAGTTCTCCATATCTCAGTGGTGCAACCTCCCTCACCGCAGCAGTGTTAGTGCGGAAATGCTGCTTTGAGTTCCTTGGAGCAGGTGGCAAATGGAACAAGGGGGTGGCAGGAACTCTTGTTCTCGGGTCCTGATCCTTAAGTATGATTTGTGGCTTCAGATCCCCAAATGTATGTGGGAAGAGACACTTCTTTGCTGTGCACAATGTGGTGTGCTCTTCCAAGCATTTGTTCCTAGCGCAATATTTGTTCCAGCTGACCAGTCACTTTTCAGGGTTGCTTTTCTGATATCTGCAAGGGGAAAATAACTGATTGAAATTTTTGTGTGTGTGTTGCTTACAAAGAAAAGCAGGTGACAGAGCAGAAACCTTTTGGTTTTGTTTTAACATAAAAGCGTTCTTTAGCTTAAATGCTGTGATGGTAGAGAAACAAGAGTCCATTGATTCTAATGCCTGCCTTAATCATACCACTTAAACTTCCTCATAAAATTGTCAATAAATGTATCAAAAGCTTGAAAAAGAAGGGAGGGCTCTGCCTCAAGGAGCTTGTAAGGAGGAGGAGGGGATGTCTGTTCCATTAAGCCAAAGCACATGCAAACTGAACGGAAACGTGTAAGGAACAAACTATATATTATTAATAATTTGCAATATATATTAACATTTTTAATATAAAAAATACTGGAGACTGGGTTCCCCACCCCTATGCTGTTAACTACCCTGGCACCCTTTGGAGAGAAAGGGTGGGATATAAGTTTTTTTATTTGTTGACGAAAAACAATTGTGTGTTGGCAGGAGCTGATGGGAGCTGTAATAAAAACATCTGGGGTGCACCTTGCTGGTTAAGGGTGTTCCAGAGCCATTTCAAGTGCCCTGAGAGGCTTAGCTACAAATCCCATATTCTTTGCTCTGTAGATACTTGGTTCATCTCGGCCTGTATGAGCCTTCACAGGGTGGTGGGAGGGTGAATAAATGAGATGTAAGGTTGTTATCAGCCTTGAGTTTGAGATGTAGGCAGGATGGACATGCTGTCAGTATCAACTGATGCATTTGTAGTTTGTAATTCATAGCAAGTCTGTTAAATATTTTCCTCATCCCTTTAGGCTATGGTTCTTTATGTGATTGTGTGTTTTCAGTAAAAAAAGGATATGATTATTTTCATCTGCAATTGCAGATGAAATATTAAGGATTATGGCAGCGTGGCTGTCCTTCAAATTTATAATGAATCTTGAATAAGGTGTTTCAGTATAGCCCTGGAGTGTCAGAGACAGCTGCACACCATATAGAGCTTCACCCTATATCTATGTCACATTAATGGATTTCTTCCTGGGGGTCATAATCCTCAGGAATTTAAAACATTCATAGAATTGTAGTGTTGGAAGGGATCCCAAAGGTCATCTATTTCAACCCCTGCAATGCAGGAATCTCAATGTATACATTACTACCATTAAACTTATTTCCAGAGGCTGGATTGTGCTAAAAAAGGTTTCAACCAATGGAAGTCAAATTTATCAACACAGGGAAAGTGTTTTTAATGGTTGATCTCTCAGAAATCAGCTTTTACTTCCAAATCTTATGTATTGAAATTCAAACACAAATTATTTCTGTGCGGCAAAGGGTTGCAACAAAATACATTGGCACTTTAAGTGCCAAGCCCTGACTTGGTAAAGGAAAACCCCATGAGCGTGCAAAACGGGTGGGGTGGGGGAGCCATGCTTGTTGCATTATTATGAGGCTTTTCAGTTTTTGAATGCTGCAGCCTGTGTAGACATGAGCCAGAGAACAGGCTGTGGGTAGCAGCGGAAGGGACTGAAAAAGAGAAATCTAATAATGATTTTGGGACAATCACCTATCAGAAATTTGGAGTGGGTTGATAACCCTTCCACAAAGGCAACATTGATGGTCTGGAAGAAACAGAAGTTCAAGATCATACAAATAAGGAGTTGTCTACACGAATAGAAAACCTGTGTCAGTAGAGAGGCTTGCCACTCCACATTAACTGGGTCCATTTGCACCAACTGCATTATTTTATAGCAAACCAAGTTACTAGAGAAACTGGTATAAGGGACCTCACTCATTTGAAGCATCTGATTTTGCAGAATGAGAATTCAACACAAGGCTTTGTTTCCGAAATGTGTACTTTATTGTAAGTGACCTCCTTGGCACTTTCAAACTATGGGACGAGCACGGGTGGTCGGGCCTGGTGAACTTTTAATTCCTCACCCCTATGGTTACGATTAGTGGGTTCCCACTTTATTTTATTTTGATTTTAAATGTGATTTTAATTGGATTTTAAACTATTTGTTTGATTTTGTGTTTTTAATGTATTTATTCAATGTATGTATTTAATGTATTTGGTGTTAGTCGCCCTGAGCCCGGTCTCGGCTAATGTTGTTGTTGTTGTTGTTGTTAAATGAAAAATTCATTTAGCTCATTGAAGGACTGACAGGAAGAATGGCATAGGGCAATCTATACAGAGATAGCAGGCTCTGAAGTCAACTTCTGCAATAGTTGGTGTCCTCACTGAAATAGATCACCACTGTAGGAGGTACCAGGGGTGGGTTTGAATTGTTGGAGGGGTTGAGAACTAAGAGGCTCATTCATACCTGTCTGTTGGGAGTGTCTGAAGGTTGTCCCTTATTAGACCATGGTTTTCAGAGAAGTGGTGTTGGCGCAAAGCAAAATGTAGCACTCCTGACGGCTGATACATTTAAATATTTGTGGGGGTGGGGAATGAAGTTGCAATGCACAAATTTTTACTTTCATTTATGTTAATAGCTGCACAGATCAAAAGTGCAGGAAAATGACAGATGAACTAGCATTTGAAGCATAGTTCCGCAGACTTTGGAACTTTGCCCTGGCAGAGAAATTAACATTTAACATAAAAGTGGCCAAAGTCAAGGTTAAATCAATGAATTATTATGTTACCATTTTCAGAGTACATCAGTGTGCAGGCAGGCATTAGATGTGTCAAATGCATTTCTTAAACTCTGTGATAAACTCTGTTGCCTTACCCAGAAATGAAATATTGGAGACTGGGCAATAATTGGCCACAATGTTTGGGTCCAGCAATTTTTTAAAGAAGTTGTATAATAACTGCTGCTTTAAGGGTTTCAAGGAAGTATGAGAGTATGCAATGCCACAAACATCTGGGGCCTTTCCAAACACCAGAACCAATTTGACACTCGGGTTGATTGAGGTTTTATATTATATAATGTGAAATAACTTCATCACTTGAGAGTCCATTCCTTTACTGCTTTTGAGGTTTGATGCTTCTCTAGTATTTTATATCCAAACCTTGCTTAGACAATAAATCACTTGAATAGCCTGGGGCTTCTGTAATGGTTGCCTGACTGGGCTGGTTTCTATAAACCACGGATGGTGTAACCTATGACATCCCCCTTCCCATCAAATGTTGTTGGACTCCAACTCCCTTCAGTCCCTGCCCACATGGCGAATGTTTAGGGGTGATGGGAGTTGTAGTCCAGCCATATCTGGAGGGCCACTGGTGTCCTGCCCCTGCTATAAACCATTGCAGCCATTGTGTGTGTGTGTGTGTGTGTGTTGTGCTTTTCTGAACAAGTACACCTTGTGAGGAAGGTGTGTCAACTGAGATCTTCCTCCTGGTCCCTTCTGGTGAGCTGGAAGGCGGGATATAAAAATAAGATAAATGATGAATTAGAGCTGCTTCTCTATCTTTTATGGAGCATGTTTTCAGCTTTAACATTCTGTATCTGTGGCCGTGAGAACTAGAATCTTTTTTTCTTTTTCTTTTTAAGCTGGCATTTCCATTATTCCAAACAGATTATCTAAGTACAAGTGCATTCGCTGTATTTTTGTTTAATTATAGTTAGGCTTCCATTAAGTGGTTATAGCTTTTCTCATATGTGATACTACTTTCCTTTACACTCAAGTGATTTTAATTCTATTCCCAAATATTCAAGGAAGGAAAAAGGACAACTAAGTGTGATGTGCAACCTGTTGGCAACATCCTATGGACTGCATTTGAGAAACCTTTTGCCAAGAATCCTGAAATTTATACAGATTGGACATGCTAAGATTTGCAATGTCAGTGCTATTTAAAAGAGACACATTAATCTTGCAGTGTTTTTCTCTTTTGGCTTCCAGACATGCCCTTCATGTAATACTACATTGGCATCTGCTTCTGCTGCAAGTATAGAGGAAGGAGCTATCCAAAATGGGGGCCAAGATGAACATAAAAACAGCACAAAGGTAACACTAATTTATCAGCTTGCATTCTTCTCTAGCTCCCCTGCCCCATTCATGTGGTAAGTCCAAGATTTGGAAACTCACTTAGGGTAGTCTCAAGAGAAAACTGACTTAACCACTGACATACAGAATTCCATTCTCAGAACTGATCTGTATACTTCCAGAAGTTGCACTTGGGTGCTTCAACCTGATGTGGTGTAACACATTAGAGCCAGCAACAAAGTTCCATGGCTAGCCTTATCTAGCTTCCTCCAATCCATGTTTGTAGAAGAGTATAATTTTTTTTTTTAAACCCAGTGCTGGCCCAGGTATCAGGTAAAGGGTGGCATAGGAATTGAATAAGTAAATAATAAATTGTAAAATCATGTTTGATCATGCCACTGATTTTGTGTGGAGCCAGTGTGCCTTAATTGGATAAGAGACCAATATATCTTGTACTCAAATCCCCGTGAACATCACTAGCTAGTTTGGGGCAAAAAGTGTAGGTTGCACAGTGCTGTGAAAATCTTTGATAGTATTACATAATTTTTACATAGAGATACATTGAAATTAATGAATATGGCTAAGTTAGGTCCATAAATTTCAGTAGCTCTACGCTGCATAAAATTTAGCTGAATACAATCCCTTCTGTTTCAGACAAGGGGTGTTTCGACTTGCAAAACAACAAATAATGTGCATAAAAATAATTTGCACTGTAAAAATCTCCTGAAATTTTCTTCTGTCTTAATTGTTTGGTTCTGTTTACAAACCTGAAAATTGTTGAAAAAAGAAGCTTGCAGGCTTTCTCACTCCAAATTATAAACTGTTTGAGCTGAGGCAGTTTTTCTGTCAAAATTTCTTGAGGATGAACAATGGAATGGCATGATCACTCTGTCTCTCTGTGCTTTTGCCCCTCCTTTGATCTGAATCAGGGCCCTGGAGGATGCAGTCCCAAGTCCCAGAATGGTCTTCTAAGTCCTCCACAAGAGGAGAAGCTGAGCAACAGCCAAACATCCCTTTATGAAATGTTGCAGGAGAAAGGAAGATGGGTTGGCGTGAGCTTGGACCAGTCACCACTTCTGCCACTGCGCTTCAAAAACATCAGGGAGAAAACGGACGCTCACTTTGTTGACGTGATAAAAGAAGACAGGTGAGAAAGATGGATGGGGTGGGGGGGGGAATCCCAGCTTCTCATACACACTGGTGGGGTCTAAACTAGCAGCAACTGAATAGGAAAGGGGTATTGATCTCGTGGTGGATAGCTCAGTGGAAATATGGACCCAGTGCAGTGCATGGTAGCTGTGAAAAAAGCAAAATCCATGTTGGGGATCGTTAGGAATGGGATCGAAAATTAAACTGCTGATATCTTACTGCTGTCATACAAATCTGTAGTGCAACCACACTCGGAGTGCCGTTTGTCGTTCTTGCCACCTCACCTCAGAAACAATGACTGTAGAGCTGGAAAAGAGTCAGAAAAGGGCAATCGGAGTGATCAAGGGAAAGTTTGCAACATATGGTGCTTTTTAGTTTACCATTACACAGGTACATAAGATTATGCATTGTGTAGAGAAACTGGGTAGACTTAAGTTTTCCCCAACCTCCCGTACGAAAACCCAGTAGAGTCATCACACAGCACACAGTTAAACTGGGTTTCACTACCACGTGATATTGTGGCAGAAATCCACTTAGCTGTCTTTAAAATGGGATGAGGCAAGAAAATGTACGACCTTTGGGGAAACAGGCTTTGAATACCAGTTGCTGTGAAACAACATTGGGGAGAGGGCCCTCGTGTTCTCCTCTTGGCCCCTGTGGGAAATGGGATGTTGGATTAAATAGCTCTTTGGTCTGATCCATCAGGGTTCTTCACATGCTCCTAAATAACTAGTCACAGTTTTTAAATATTTTCAGGAGGTGACTGTGAGCTTTGTCTAAGCAGCGCCTTGTGAGGTGGGCAGTTGGCCATGAGCATTCAAGCCCCAGCGAAGCAGCTGGTCTCTCCAGGGGGTTTGGCGTTTCTCCCACCCTAGTGGGCACAGCAGCATACCTGAGACCTGGTGTGATAGAGTGGCTGTGAGCAGGAGTTGGGAGCAAAGTAGTTCCCAGTTCTAAATTCATGTTCTGCATTAACTTGCTAGGTTACTCATCTCTCAGCCTTTGTCCTCCATCGGCATGTGTGGATAATAATACTGGGCTACCTTGTATGGGTGTTGCAAAGATGGTATGCAACATCTTAATCTTCCAGTAGGTTCTGCCATTTGTGCATACCCCAACAGTTTGTGCAAATTGGGTTTACATTTTGCCGCACAGGCTTGCTCCCCATCTTAGTGTAAACGGAAATTATTTTTCTGCCGCCCATCTGACTGGGTTCCCCCAGGCCCTCTGGGCAGCTTCCAACAAATTAAAACACAATAGGTCTGTGCATGAAGGAAGTAACATGCCACCTCATAACTTGCAGGACGTTCGTGCCATCCGTGGTGAGACTTTAAATCTGTAAATGGTGCAAGTCGTGTGTGCAGTCCTTGGGGACAACATGGGACCACATTTCCCATATAGAAGGGGGGTTGTCTCAGAAGTCGAGTTACCTGCAAGACATAGGTGGATCATTCTGCTGTTATGCTTCACCGTAATTGTATCTCCGCTGGAGGCTGGTAGTCCAACCACCTGCAATGCCAGAATCTCCCTCAGCCAGTCCCTGCCTGCCTGCCTGCCTGCCTGCTTTCTTACTTCACAGTCCAGCAGGTAGCACACACTGTCAGCTTCTTCCTCCTCCTCCTCTGTCTCAGTGTTGTCGTTACACAATCCAGTAGGGGGGAGGATAGGGACAAAATTAGAATTGGCTCTGTCTACCTGATGGAAATATTCTGAGCACTGCCTTCCTTCCTTGTGTGGACACAGATACCGAATAGTGAGAGACTAAGAGCAGTTGCTCAACCAAGAAGTAACCTGGAAATGGAACATTAGGAATTGTTTCTTCAAATGATAACTGTGCAGAAGTAAACTCTTTTCCATTCTTCCTCTAGCTTGATGAAAGACTATTTTTTTAAGCCGCCCATTAACAGACTGAGCCTGAACTTCCTGGATCAGGAATTGGAGATGAACTATAGGAGCAGCTATCAAGAAGAGGTGTGTTTGTGTGTGTTGTGTGTTGTGTATGTTCTGGTTGTCTCTGAGAAGCAAACTAATGAAGTGCTAATTTTTCATTTTTCACTGAAAAGTAGTCCTGGAGTGTTGCGTTTTGTGGAGGGAGGGGTGCTTTGTCGTTGTCCTCTGCCCTTAATCTCACCCAGCCTGGTTGCTTTTTCCCCAGGGTTCTGAATTCATACTTCTGAACATACATTTGGAGCTTTGTAGGAGGGGAGAGAGATGCTTAACTCCTTCATGTCTGTGGCTTTTATGAGTTGTTTTGGAGGATGTGATGGTTAGGACTCGGTTCCTTTTTGGGCAGTTACTGAACTTGATGCCAGGATGGTTTAAGGATAGAGAACCATACGCTGTTGCAGGAACCATAGAGTTGCAGAGTTGTAACGGATCCCAAGGGTCCTTTGGCCACCCCCCTGCAATGCAAGAAGCTCAACTAAAGAATCCATGACAGATGGCCATCCAACCTCTGCTTAAAAACCTCCAGTGAGTCCAAGGGAATCCATTCCACCGCTGAACAGCTCTTTACTGTCAGAAAGTTCTTCCTGATGTTGAGTCGGAATCTCCTTCCTTGTAACTGGAAGCCATGGGTTTGAGTCCTACCCTGGAGCAGGAGAAAATGAGCCTGCTCCATCTTTTGTGTGACAGCACCTGAACATCCTTTATGTAGGCAAAAGATAGGACAAAGGTCCATCACACTGTAAAGGTTCTCCATCCCTAAACCATCCTGAACATGCACTGTTACCCTGGGGGAGTTTCTCAACAGTCATGGGAGCTTTGCCTCTTCTTAAATTGTTTGTAAGGTAGTTCCTAATATCCAGTCTAAATTTGCGTCGCTGAAATCCCTCGTGTTTTGTTACACTATCACTGGTTCTGGTGAATAGTCCCCTCACAGGGCCTTTTGAAGACCCCAAAGGTGCAGCTGCCCCCTGCATTCAGCACTGCAATAAGTTGCTGTTGAGAGTGTGGGATATAAGATACTGTCCGAAGGCAACTTAGCAGCTGGCAGCTGGACTGAGTGGCCTCCTGGAAGGAGAGCTCCTAGCAATGCAGTCAGAGCTGAGGAATGCACACAGCTGAAGAATGAAAAGGCAGCTGGCTGCATTTCCCAAGCTGAGAACAAGAAAGCAGGTAAGGGTGACAGTTTGGGGCAAAGCGGAGCCTAGAGGATGGAGTGTGGAGGTGCAGTAAGAGGATGGGAGGAAAGGAAGGAAGGAAAGCAAGAAGATTGAGGACAGGAATGGGGGGGGGAAGCTTGCTGGGAAGAACAGAAATAGTACGCTTTATTTCCTTGGGTTAAAAAAACATCCTTTTTACCCTATTATACTGAAGGAAGGCCAAAGGAGGGTAAAAAAGAGAATTTTTTAACCCAAGGAAATAAAGCATACAAATGGACAGAATCAGTGATGAGTTATTTATATGTTAAAAAATTGTATTGTTTGTTTTATATCTGTGTTTTTAAAAAAATATTATATTGCTCTTTGTAAATAGCTTGGAGGTCTTCAGTTGAACAGGTGGTATATACATTTTATTAAATAATGTAACACCTTCCTTCTGTCTCCTACCCCCAAAAGCTCTGTCTGTGCCATCGTATTTGACAGAAATGCCTACAATGGATTTGACTCTCCTTAAAAGACAACCAAGAAAGAGGGCACCCACATATTGGTGCACTGTCTCATTCTGTTCTTTTTGCCTTTATCTGAAACAGGTTATGAGGAACACCCCCGTGAAGACCTTCGCCAGTGCTACCTTTAGTTCCCTTCTGGATGTTTTGCTGTCCACAACCGTCTTCCTCATCCTCTCTGTCACCTGCTTCCTGAAGCATGGGATGGCTGCAACTCCTCCCCCGCCTGCAGCAGTGGTTGTGGTGGTCATTGCCATCCTGCTAGAGGTGCTGTCCCTTATCGTCTCCATTAGGTAAATGAGGCAGACTCTGGATCACTCTCACAGGGCGCGTAGGATAGCAGCAGAGGCAGGGCCTGCTTCTTGGGTTTGAAATGGGCATAGCTAAGAATGGGACAGAGAGTTCTGTGAGGGCCTTCGTAGCTCTGCTGTATGGGAAACAGACTCCTCCTTTCACCACTTAGAGGTGAGCCAGGACTCTCAGATTTGTACTAGTGGTCCACCCTAGGCCAGGCAAAACCCACGGGTCGCTTTGGACATAATTAAACATGTAAGGCACCCTAAAGGTGAGAACGTGACAGAAAAGGGAAGAGAACAGGATCCAGCAAAATGGCGGGGCTGCCGCTGCTAGTCTGATTAAGAGGAAATCAAGCATGCCATTTCCCTGCGTAGAGGCCCGTGAAGTGGCAGCTATACAGAGAGACTTGCAAAACCATTCCCCTCCGCTCCTTTGCCTTTCTAGGCTCAGTTCTGTCATAGATAGAAGCGGCCACACTGCCTGACTTGGATGTGTGTTGTTTTCAGAATGGTGTTCTTTCTGGAGGACGTAATGGCTTGCACAAAACGGTTGTTGGAGGGGATTGCCGGCTGGTTGCCGCGACACTTCATTGGTGCCGTTTGGATCTCCCTCCCCGCTGTCGCAGTCTTCTCACACTTCAGCTTGGAATTTGAAACAAACATTTATGTAAGTCATACATTGCTGAATCCCATGACTGGACTGGTTTTTCTGTGCTCCCGCTATATCCTGGGAGGAAGCAGGTAGAGGATCGAGATTGAGAACCACAAGTTGGCTCTCTCGCTTTCCTTCTTTCTTTCAAAATTCAGTTACCAGAAACGTTGGTGGGTAGATCTTCCCTGGGGACCCAAAAGTATGCAGGTTGCTTTCTTCCCAAGAGGAGTTGGAAGCAGTGCTGAGGGAGATGGGAAAGGAAGTGCCTAGCAGGCTAGGGCCCGCCAATTCCAGTGAGCTGGCTATGGGGTGCTTCATTCTTCAAAGGAGAGAGAGTAGGCAGCAATGGAGAGGCTGACTGCATGTGAAGCCAACGTACGTTAAATGGAGTGAGCGGTGTTGTGAGCCTGAAGAGGGGAGGCAGTGCCAGATTTACATGTAAGCTAAACAAGTGATAGCTTAGGGCCCCACTCTCTTGGGGCCCCAAAAAAAATTTTACGGAAAAAACCTGGATGTACATTTCCAAAATATAAGATAAAAACAAATAAAATAAAACCTACATATAGCAGCAGTGTAGGTCCATAAATATAGCATATATTCAACACAATAAACAGTGACAATTTGTTGCTGACAAAGGACAGCTGGACATATAAAGGGCCCCATTACCTTCAGTAAGCTTAGGGCCTCATCAAACCTAAATCCGGCCCTGAGGGGAGGCATAATGACTAGTGAAATATTGGTTTCGTGGCCACAGCCATTAAAAAAAGAAAAAAGTGGATTCCTGTGCATTTACTTAGACATCCCATTCCAATAGATCATATATGACTAATAGCTGCTGTTTCTGTTTGTTGCAGTATACCATGTTTATGTGTTCTGCAATTCTCATCACTATTGTCCAGTACTGTAACTTCTGCCAGCTCAGCTCCTGGATGAGATCATCTCTGGCCACTCTTGTTGGAGGAGTCTTGCTAGTTTTGCTGTGGGTGCCTCTGTGCCCTGACAGGTGAGCCTTTGAGGAAAACTGGTGCTGCCTGCCTGTTGCCTGTGAGTTGGGACAGTGTCTTTTCCCCAGTGAGGGTCTTGGAGACCATCATCAGGAAGCTGGAGTGAAATAGGTATTCTTATGGCTCATCCACCTGGAAGCAGATTCACCAGGTGTCTTTGTTGATTAGAAGTGCTGCCACTTTAGCCATCAGATGTATACTTTGACGTTTTGTGAAGTAATGTGGTTAACCCCTGGGGGGAAGGAGGATTGAGGCTGGTGTATAACTCCGTGTCAGAATGGGTATCTAGCAGCCCAGAATGAGATTTGGAGAGTGGCAGCCAGGAGGGGTGTTTCGTTTTTCTCTTTTTGAGGGGTGTTTTTTGCAGCTGTTCTTTTTCTCCTCCATGCTTTTGATTTGTTGTTGTCTGTCTCTTGCGTTTTTTTCAGCTCTGTGGAGGAATCATATATTGAATCAGTAAAGAACTTTAGGTAAGCATTCATTGGATTTCCTTTCGTTTCTGGCTATTACTGAGCCTGGCAGCCTTTTCCCTAAGTCTTTATATCAACCAGCAGCATTTTTAGACCTTGAACAATTGCTTTCTCCTTCTCCCCCTCCCCCAGCTTATATTCACATGGTTCTGAGAAGCTCTGGAGCTCTGGATCTGAAGTCATCATGCTTTACTGCATGATAGCCATCAGGTGGATCCCTTTGCCTTTTCCTTTTTGGTTTGAGCTTGGATTTGAGGTTCCTTGCACCCTGCCCGTTATTGTTTGGTGTAAGGAAAATGGAAACGGCCAAATGGAGGATAATTATCTCCAGTTTTTACTTAGATCATTTGTAAGGTGACCAGTTTGTATTTCAGGTCAGTGGGCACTTGGAGCCTCCAGCCTGAGCTTGCCCTACCACTGTCCTGATCCACAGGCCCAAAAGAGAGCCTGTGTGAGTGGTTTGATGTAGGGATACCAAAAAAGAATGTAAAAAATGCCAGAAGGGCCAATTCCAGTGCATTTTTAGACTGCACTAGCCTACATCGCAGCCTGCAGAGCCTTTATGCCAGGCATAGGCAAACATGGCCCTCCAAATGTTTTCCAGCCTACAATCCTCATTATCCCTGACCACTGGTCCTGTTAGCTAGGGTACTATAGCATAAACATAATGTGAGCTGATTCTGGCAGCGACTGCCAATTCGTCCTGAATTTATCTTGGCTACCAAGGTGGTGTTTACAGGCCTTCCAGAACATTTCCCCCGTTTGGTTCTACACAACCTCCATCCTCATAAAACATGCACTATGCAGGTGTTAAAATGGCCTTTTCATGTCAATTGAACTAAACACATTAAGGACCATATTGTAGACCTGGTTATCCGACACGGACTAAGAAGCTGTAACATGTCAACCTTGGAGACAGCAGAGATACATGAGGCTCATTGCCCATTTCTGAAGAAATGCTTGATGCAATAACTGATGCATCAGGGCAGAGTCACATTTTGTCAAGCAGCTGTTGCTGCAGAGGGAATAGTGGCCTGTGAATTTTCTTGCTGATCCAGTGCTTCTTGCATTTCAGTTTCAGCTCCATGGAAATCTTCAACTCTACACAGAACATCAGGTAATCATTAACACCTAGCAGTCTTGCTTGCACTTTCTGCTTTCTCCTCAAAGGCTTAAATGAAGTGCTATAACAATTTTTTTTTTTTAAAAAAAGAAAGCTTTAAAAGAACTGTTATTTAAAACTATTACAGTGGTACCTTGGTTCTCAAACTTAATCCGTTCTGGAAGTCCTTTCCAAAACCAAAGCATCCCTGCACTGATGATAGTCATTGCTTGGATGGGTTTTTTTTTTTATCCATTTCCACAGTCACACAATCAATCAATCAGTAGCTGAACTGGGTTCCATATAGTCATAAAAACAAATTAACCAAAAAAGCCTCAAAGACAAAAAATGTAAAATAAATAGCAAAAACAAAAGCGCCAAACTTAATCCATTTTGGAAGTCCATTTAACTTTCAAAATGTTCAGAAACCAAGGCGCAGCTTCTGATTGGTGCAGGCGCCCCGGGAACAGTAGCCGACAGCCGCATCAGACGTTCGGCTTCTGAAAAATGTTCAAAAACCAGAACACTTACTTCCAGGTTTTCAGTGTTTGAGAACCAAGGCATTTAGGTACCAAGGCGTTTGAGAACCAAAGTACCACTGTATGCTATAAAACCTTGCTTGTGTATTGATTAGAAACACTAAAAAAGGTCAACTGTACACTGAACTCCATGTCCAAAGAGTTAGACATCAGCAGCCTGCTTCAGAATTTAGCTCGGGAACAACCAAATTGACTGTAAAAAAATACCAAATAAACTAGAGAAATACAACAGTTGCCTGGATTTTTAAAAAAGGAAAAATGCAGTGTGTGCCTACATCGGTGCTAGTTTTGAAGCCTGGTATATGTGGTGTCACAGAAGCGAAAGTGAGGAGAAGAAACGCTCACCATGTGTCTGCACCCTAAATAATGGCAAGAACAGAAGTAGCTGTTTTCAGACTTAAGCAAATGGTTTTCCATTTAAGGGCTTGATCAACATCAAACTTCATTCTTTTCATCACTTCATGGTGAATGTCTGAAGCCACCAAGCTATATATAGGTAAAACTCCAGTGGAATCCCTGGGACTAAGAAATGGAAATTCTAAATGTAGATTAAGCTCACTAAATCCTGCAATTATTACCTCTCCTATTCATTTCTGTTGATGTTTTGCTATATTTGGATTTCAGCTCCACAGAAATCTCCCATCTTCAGTTAGAACAGAACTATAGGTAAGAATTGATACCTAGTTCCCAGTTTTTTGTGTTTTTCCTTTGCTTGCTTGATCATTCATATTTCTGAAATGTAGAGAGTGGTGCTGTTAGATTAGTCAGTCATAGACATATTAATCTGCAGATAACTGTGACAGATGAAGGTTAAACAGACTCTCACATGAAAACTTGGGATGAGTCTCTGACAGAATACTTTATTTGACATCTGAGGACCAAACTGGACATGATGTGATTTACCCAAGTAGTGACTAATTGTGACACTATCCATGTATGTGTGTGAGAGAGAGAGTGGGGGGGGGTGGTAGGGAGAGGGAAAGTAAATAGCAATTGAAGAAAATCTGTATTGGAACAAAACTGGTACATCATGACTTAAGTGGTGAACCTGCAAATGAATTTTGGGATTTTTAGAGGGTTCAGAAAATTGTGAAACATGATATACTATCAGGACCCAATTGGCCCTCTTAAATCTGTATACAGTGGTACCTCAGTTTTCGAACGTCTCTGTTGACAAAAGTTTCAGTTTTCGAACGCCGTAAACCCGGAAGTAAATGCTTCATTTTTGAACCCGCCTTGAAAGTCAAACATGAAACGCGGCTTCTGTATTGAGTTTTCCATTTTGAGGCTTCTGTATTGAGTTTTCCGTTTCGGAACTCGAACGGGCTTCCAGAATGGATTACGTTCAAAAACTAAGGTACCACTGTACCAGCTAAAATAAATATTTGAAGAATAAGGATTCGATTGTTTGCCTTTTGATGGCAGCACAGAATTTTATTTGGTTTGCTCATTTTGTGTTTTGTTTGCATATATTTAGTTAAATGATTTGTATCTGAGTGATAAAACTTCAAAAGAGTTTTAGGTTTTATTCAACTATGTTTTACTTGAAATATACCCATTGAAATGAATAAAACAATAAAACATTTTTGAAAAAGAAGCTAGGCAGGGTGGGTGGGTGGGTGGTCTGGATCTTTGCTCACCACAGCAGTCCTGATCTGAATCTCCACTCCCCCCACTCCAAAATAAAGAGAGTCCCATTGTGTGAATGACACAATGTCTAGTTTGGTCCTGCGTATATGAAGTTGTCATAATTGTCTCTGTTGCCATGGGGGACTAGAAAATCATATTTTAAAATAGAATAACATTTTAAAATAGAGTAACGTTGTGTGCTTGTGATTAGAATATAGGAATATAAGAATAGAGAAAACATACAAATGCTTTTTTCTTTTCTTTTTTACATTTACTCTGTGTATGTGCGTGTGTCTATATTTTCTTTAAAAAATCAACTCCAGTTCCATAAGGAATCCATGCTACCGATCAACCTTGGAAGACTTCAGGCGGCCAGCAGACCTTATTGGCCATGAAGTGATTCTGGGCTTCTTCCTCCTCCTCCTCCTGGTTTGGTTCTTAAACCGTGAGTTTGAAGTGAGCTACCGCCTGCATTACCATGGAGACGTGGAAGCCGACCTTCACCGCACCAAGATCCAGAGCATGAGGGACCAGGCGGACTGGCTGCTGCGGAATATCATTCCCTACCACGTGGCGGAGCAGCTGAAAGTCTCACAGAGCTACTCCAAAAACCACGACAGTGGTGGCGTGATCTTTGCCAGCATCGTGAACTTCAGCGAGTTCTACGAGGAGAACTACGAAGGAGGCAAGGAGTGCTACCGAGTCCTGAACGAACTGATTGGGGACTTTGACGAGCTGCTGAGCAAGCCTGACTACAGCAACATCGAGAAGATCAAGACCATCGGGGCCACGTATATGGCCGCCTCTGGCCTGAACACGTCCCAGTGCCAAGACAGCAACAGCCCGCACGGCCACTTGCAAACCCTCTTCGAATTTGCCAAAGAAATGATGCGAGTGGTTGATGACTTTAACAACAACATGCTGTGGTTCAATTTCAAACTACGGATTGGCTTCAACCACGGCCCCTTGACTGCCGGGGTCATTGGCACCACCAAGCTCCTGTATGACATTTGGGGTGACACTGTGAACATCGCCAGCAGGATGGACACGACCGGAGTGGAGTGTCGCATCCAGGTGAGTGAAGAGAGCTACCGCATCCTGAACAAAATGGGGTATGACTTTGATTACAGGGGGACGGTGAACGTGAAGGGCAAAGGGCAGATGAAGACCTTCCTGTACCCCAAGTGCATGGACAACGGCATCGTCCCCCACCACCAGTTATCTATATCTCCAGACATCCGTGTTCAAGTGGATGGCAGCATTGGGCGGTCTCCGACGGACGAGATCACCAACCTGGTGCCTTCTGTACAGAATTTGGACAAGACGCCCCACGTCTCGGACCATAATTTGGAGCTCAAGGGCGGGCTCCCCTCTTTCAAGAATCTCCCAAAAGAGACAGTGAAGCCAGAGGATGGGCGTAGGTTTGGTAAGTCTGTTGAGAAAAACGACTGCAAAGAAGCAGGTCCCGGTGAGACCAGTGAGCTGACTAAGCTGAATAACTCGCGGAGCGTATGATGCGCTGGAGAGCTGTGTGGTCTGCTCTGTCTACAAGAGCGCAGGTGCTCTCAGCAGGCTGTGTTCTCCTGGAGGAGGGGGCAGGAGAGGGAGTGGCTGGACGGCTCTGACATCTGACTTCACTTTGGCAACGGGATCCGAGGGGGTCACTGGTGTGCCAGGGCTTTTGTGCCTCTCTCACCCCCCAGGTCCCCTTGGAACAGTTTTTCAGCTGAGATGAGACATCAAGTGCCTTCAGATAGACTCTGCTGGACTCCTTGTCTAGGAACAGAGGCACAAAGTTGACCATACGTTCGATGGATAAGCCGTGGTTATATCATTTTTATTGTTTCTCACTGGCACTACTATTTTGTTTTTGTTTTGCCTATTATGTTAAGCCTTTTGTATGTAAACACAGACAAATGCATGTTTACCTGACTGACACAAACAGCCACTAAGGGAAGATGATGTGAGGCGAGAGAGGAGTTGGCAGAGTTGCCCCCTGGGCAGCTGGAGGAGCAGCAGGGAGCTTGCCTTGGCAGTCCAGCACTTACCTGAAGTGATCCGTGGGCTGTTCTGCTTGCCATAATCAGACTCAAGTGCCCTTGTGTGTTCTGGGACGTGTGGTCTCTTGCCATTCACCCCACAGGCCTCTGCCATGTGGGGATTGGCGCTGGCTGCACAGTGCTCCAGCGGCAGAAGCGTGGCCAATCTCAGCCTCAGGTGTTTCGCTTCTGACCTCTGCCAGGAGGGACTTCTGAGCATTTGGGTGAAACGGTTTTCTCTCAATCTGGTCAGGCCTAAGAGAAAGATAATAAATGATGGGGGTTTTATCCCTTCCTTCTTATTCCTCCCTTCCCCCTTAATTCTGTATTTGTGGGGACGGTAGGGATTGTAAGCAGTGGTGCCAATTGTAAGGCAGGTGCCCATTAACCGTGTCTGCATACTCAGTCTAGCCTTTCTTTAGGCACAGTTGGTGCCAACAGCACTCAAGCTGTCAGACGTGGCTGACTTAGCAGGGTTGGGGCACATATTTCGCCCTTACTGTGTTTGCCCTTTGTGGGAGTTGGAATGAGAAGTCTGTTCAGAGCTGAAAAGCACAAGAGTAGGGAGATCATAAGCCTTCGGCGCTTTATTGTGTGGATTCAGTCAGAATGAACTCCCGTTGACAATCTTTCTTTTTTTTTTGCATTTTCACTCCTGTTGTATTACTGAATGAAGAGTCAAACGCGTTGGACTCTTAATGCAGCCAGGTTTTGTGATTCACCTAAAGGTGACGTAGCCAAGCATAAATCTGCCCAACAATACACATGCAGAATAAAGGAGGGGCTGTTCTACTTTTTTGCAAGTTTAGAAGACGTGAAAAGGGTTAAAGTACTTTAGGGTTAGGAAGTTTGTTGTTTCATAGAATACTTCCCCTTGCACTTTCTTATCCTGCAACCTAAATTGGTCCAGTAAAAAGCTAGCATCTCCTGTGTTCTGACCTTTGGAGTGAAATGGACAACTATGACCATTCTCATCAGCTGGTCGCTTCTGTTATTTTGTTGGCATGCTAATCTTCTTTAAAACTAAGCCAGTCTCTCTCTCTCTTTTGGCTCAGTTGTTAAGAGCATCCCTGGAATTTATGATCATAAAGGGGCTTTTGCTTGATAGCACATAGAATACCTTTTCTGTGGGCCACTCTCTTCTGTATGTCTCACATTCCGACACCCTCACTGAGCAGCACTGTAATACGTGCATCTTTTGATAAAAGCCTTTGGGGCTGAACCAAGACAGGGGTAGTGAATTTCCAGTGCAGGCTGGGTCCAGGAGGACAATGCTGAACGGTTCCCAGTATGTAGTTAAAAACAGTCTTACTTTCTTCAGCCCCAAGTACTGTACAGTACTAGCCTCCACTGTGGCTGCAATTCTAAGCACATTTACTCCAGCGTATGCAGTGGACTTAATTGTGAATAAAATGTGTAGGAGGAGGCTGTTCCCTGAGTTGGGCTTTCCAGAAGATTAGTATCATTTTGTAAACTTCTCTTGCCTCAGTCAAATCAAAGAAACTTCCGAAGGTAATCGCCAGGATTCTAGCTTCTGGTTTCTCGACTGAACTGCTGTTTCCCCTACTGCTGAGCTGATTTAGTCCCAAGGTGTTTCCAGGCCATCTGCAGCATACAGAACAGAGCTGGGGTTCCACAAGAGCTAAAAGTCAGAAGAGGGAAGTTTAAGGACACTGATAATAGCCAGCAAGGATGGTGGCTTGTGGCGGATCTGGCCCTGTGAGAATGAGAGGCTTTGGGGCCAACTGTCTTAATGTGTGACCTGCTTCTCTCAGTTGTGAGAATTGTTGGAAACTTGCAGATTTCTAGCCACAAGGAATTTGGGTCTTTGCTTTTGTAAAAAGACTGCAATTACCCCGTCTTGGGGGAATGTTCCTAAGACCAGTTCTTTGCAGTGTAAAAAATGCTCAAATGGTTGAAGTCTTTTATTTCATTTTTTAAAATTTGTGTAGGTGCTTCAGGCCCTTGGCAAATGTATCTTGCTCTCTGCCAGGCAGGTGATGTCTTTAGTCATAGGGCAGGGGTTGGCTTGCTCTTTCTCTGGCCGGGCACATGAAAGGTATGTTCAGCTTGAATTTTAAAGGCTCTGATTGGTGTCTGCTTCATCCTGGATGCTGAAATAGCAGCATCCCAGCTGCTCTTTGTGTGAATTCATGGGCTGCTCTCAACAACAGGGTTTCCTGCAGTGGGACGTTGCCTGCAAAGCATCTTGCATATCGTTGCTTCTTCACATACCTCCCCAAAAGCATTTTATTTGCCAGGCAAAATACTTACGCAGAGGTAGTAGGGAGCTCTTCTGCTGCTTGCCTGTGGAACGGTCCCCGAAGGCTTGTTGCCTGTACTTTAGGCCTTGGTGGATGCAGGGTGGGCAACCTGAAGGAGCCCTCCAGATGTTGCTAGGCTCCAATTCCCATCACCCCTGCGCATCGGCCAGGCTCGTTGCTGGGGCGGATGGGAATCCCAGCAGCAGCTGGAGGGCCACCGGTTCATCACACCATGCCTAAAATTATAGCAATAAAACTGGAGCGCTACATTGGTAGCAATAATGCAAGATGATTTACCTAGCGGTAAATACACACGCCTGGTGAGGGAGCAAGCAGTGGCATGCAAAGGAGGCAGTTGTTCCTTTGAAGATCGGGCTGGACATGAGCCAGGGATGTCATTTTGGGTTTTTTCAGCAGAAGCCTTATTTCCAGGGCTCTGGAACTAATGATGCTAATTGACGTGGCACTAAAAGGGCCTTGCTCACACCACAAACAGATATTTTACCTAGAGTTGGGCTGGGAAGTCGGGTGGCAGAAGGAAATATCGGAGGGCACAGGCAGGGGGAGGCGAGGTTTGCAGAAGCCTAGGTCTTCTGCTGCCAACTCCTTGGCAACGAAGTTTTGGGATGCACAAGGAAGTGCCCCAAGAGAGCAAGTTCTGTTCTCCTGCCGTGCTCCAAGGTCTCTGAAAGCAGTAAATGAGGCTTTTTATTCAGCCGCACTCATTGAGGCCTGCTTCAGTCCTACAGAAATCAATGAGACAAAGCACCTTTTAAGGACTAAATAACTACTTAATTATTTAGAACTTACTTTCCGCTGACTATATATAAATAGAAACAATGCACTTGGCTTCTTCTCCAAAGGCTCTTTTAACTTGTCACTGGAGGCTTGTTGCCATTTGGCTTCCTAGCAGAGCCACATGATGAGATGGGTGGCCTCCCTTTTTCTTCCACAGGAGCTGGAGGGGTATCTGAGGGCTGGGTGTGCAAGGTGGAGGAAAATGCGCCTGTGTGACTTTGGCTGCTCTTGGAAGGCCCACCCTCTCCTTGCCCCTCCTGTGAGCTGAAAGGCAGTGGCCACCAGCCCCTCCTCCTCCATCTGCCCCACAGAGAGGCAGCATTCTGGGCACTTATTCCCACTCAGGTCCAGTTGGTAGGAGGAGGAGCTCTTGGTGTCCTGCTGAGTGTCCCACAGAGCTCTTTACTGCCTCTTCCCCGTTCTCTCCTCCCCCCATCCCACGCTCCTCATGCCTATACCTGCAATATGCCCTGTCCCCCCACTTACCTGGGGAGAAGCATCACAAAGCAGAAAGCATTTCTTCTAGGCACTTCCTGGGTCTCTGAGGCATTAGCTTCTCCTCTTAGAAATGAGCCTAAGGCTGGTGTATCTCGCGTGTAAATACTGGTTGGTTTATGCACCGCAGCTGCACTCCTGCCTTCCTCTCTCTGACTTCAGCCGTTCTCCCGCCTGGCCGGGCCAGTGTCCTTCTTCTGCAGTAGCCATAGCCAAACATGACTTCCTGGAAATATTGCAGCAATGTAAACCAAGGGCTCCAAAGCATCCCTTTGGGGCAGCAGCTTTAAGGTTGTTGCCTCAACGTCAGGAGGACAAACAGAAGTAATAAAAAGCCCAAAGCCTTAACGAGATGGGGGAGGGGAACTCCACCTAAACAAGCAGAGTGGCAGGCCTGTGGCCGTGTCTCCGCGGGATGACTCCCCCTGCCTCTGTCCAGGGTGCCCGTTCCCTGAGGTGCTGAAGGCTTTGGTCCCTTCTAGGGCCACGGAGGCTGCATGCTCCCCTCTTCCCACCCTCCGGTTGCTGCCATGGAGAGGGAGCCTGGCTCTTCACTTCTCAGGACCTGATGATTTAAAGCCAACTCCTTATTTTGATGGCAATACCATTCAGAAACTCTTAACCGGCCTGGGCTTTGCATACTTGCGAAGAGCCACTGGAAAGAATTGGTCAGTAGGACAGGGCAAGTCCTGGGCCTGGGTCAGGTGTGACTGAGCAGGAAATGCTGGAAGCAGCTTTGCGGGTCCAAGGCCACCTCTGGCTCTCTCTTCCTGGCTGACGCAAAGCAACCCTTTTGTTTCTTTAGCCCTGGGTGGGGGGGGCTGGAGAGAGGGGCCTTCTGTCGGGCTGGTCCTTTGGAGCCTGACTTTCCCTTCTCAGAAAGCTCCTCCTGGTGGAGAACGGGAGTCCTTCCTCTGCAAACCATCCAAGACGGTTCACACTGGTGTTCTTCACCAGCAGTATCTACAGGGTTGTTTTAGACATGTACGGTTGTATTTTAATGTGTATTTATATTTTTATTTGGTTTTGAGATAATGCTGTTACTGGCCCTGAGGCTTTGTGTTGAATAAACTACTAGTTACTGGGGGGGGGGGGGGAGAAGGGTGCCAGCCTTTAGGCAGCCTATGCAACACTATTTCAGTATTTGATATGCACAAACGAGCCTCCCCTATTTTTCATCATTTTAGCCTGGTGTGCTGAGAAACTTGGGAGAGGCAAAAGATGAAAGCAACTTGAAACTCCTTTCATTTTGTGAAAAAACACACACCACAGTATTGTCCTTCAGGTGCCTATCAGCTCCTGGTCTGCCTTGAAGAAGGGCTTTCCTGGAATATTGCCTCCACGCAGTATTGGCGTCAATGGGGAAATGCCCCAAATTCTGTACTTGCGGGCGCAGGTGTGAGCAGAAAACCACCCAGCTTTCTCCTCCTTTTCTGCGTCCACTACTCTGGTTGACATTGTCTTGCCCTCCCTGCAGAAAGGAAGAGCAGGCCCCTCCCCACACCAGGTGGGGAGAAGGAGGAGGAGGAGGCAGTGGCTTCACAGAGTTTTGCTTGCTGGGAGTGCCAAAGGCCGTCCTTCACTACAGTAGCTTAACTGTAAATAGCCTGCATATGTCTGGCTCTAAAGACACACACACACACACACACACACACACACACACAAAAGTATGTGTGAAATACTATATGTATATAGAAGGTAAATATACACATTCACTTTGACTTGTTACTGCAGATCTGTAATCAATTGTATATTAAACGGTTTTCCTGTACTGGAGATTCCTTTGCGCCATCTTAAATTTGGTAGATCTGGAGAAGCGATTTTCGCGATTCACTTTGTGCCACTTTGTGGAAACGCTCTTTCTTCCGAGGGATAAGTGGGCTGGATTTACCTGCATGTGTTTCCCAAGAACTTGTGATCACTTGGCACTGCCCTCACGACAGACTCATAGGATGGTATGTATCTGTCTACTCAAGGTAGCAAAGTGGCTTGGGGGCAAGTCATATATATGATGGAGAAGTTGGAATGATAATTTTTCAGTCAGTTGCCCTAACCTTGCCTGCTCTGCTTGGGCACTGTGAATGTTTCTTGTAGCCAATTTCAGCTTCTGAAGGTGTTCCCCTTAGAATTGCACAATGCTGCTACTTGTGTAAATGCAGGCACACTTTTCACAGTAACACAAACGTGGCCTTTTCCACCAATTGCTAGGAAATACATGTCATTTCAAAGAGGAGCTGTTCTGGACAGTTCTATTCCGTTTTTCTTTTCTGGGGAGGGTAGTGATGTCATCATTCAAGATTGTTAAATCTTCTAGTTTCAACCCTTCGCCTGCACTGCTCAGCTGTTACAAACTTCTGAAAGCTAAAGGGTACCCGGGAAAGAACAGGATGCTAAAAGGCTATGCCCACCTTGCCCCAAATACCTTCTGAGCATTTTTTCTTTAGATACTTTGGCAGCGGAAGATCAGATATGGGTCAGGAAGAAATGAGATCAGAAATGGCTCTGAAACTTGCGCATCTTTCTAAAGAGGACTTTGAGCCCTTCTATGACCTTGTAAAACAATTACAGAAAGATTTAGCAGTGGAAAAAGGAATTCAGCCTTCAATGTTTTTAGAGATAAAATAAAAATGGAATTGAAAGACTTGCCTACGAAATTTACTGAACTGCCTGCTTCAGCTTTGGATTTAGGAATATGCCACAAACCCACCATTAAAAGACTCACTAGAACTGCATCAGACTTGCAACTTCATGTGGAGTCCTGGGAGGATAGGAGTAGAATGGATAATTTATGACTGAAAGGAGGAGCTCCGGAAAACAGGTATGAAAGCCCTTTTCGTTAACTTTTAAGCGTGAATGCAAACTGCATACAAAGAATGCATGAGGCTTTGGCAACACCCCCCGCCCCCCCCCCCCCAGACAGCAACCCTGTGATAAAATAGCAACAATTTTTATTATTTCAGGGCAGTTCACAGGATAAAATTGCAATATAAAAACACAAAATACATAATCAAAGTAAAGCCAAAAACAACCCAATAACACCCCCCAACACATTTTAAAAGGGCAAAGGCTTGGTTAAAGAGGAACGCTTTTGTCTGGTGCCTAAAGGTGTATAATGAAAGCGCCAGGAGAACCTTCCTGGGGAGAGCATTCCACAAGCGGAGAGCCACTGCAGAAAAGGCCCTGTTCTGGTGTTGCTACTCTCCAGACTTCATATGGAGGAGGCATATGAAGAAAATGGCACATTCCTCCTTCAAAGAAGCAATTGAGAAAGTAGCAAGAGAAGGAACGGAATTTAACATGGAAGGGAAGAAAGTCCACTACAAAAAAGAAACCTCAAAAAATACTACCCTACATGCTGCTGGGGTGGAATACAGATGGGGCTTCCCATTTAAACTTATTTTGCAGATAGCAATACTGATAGGGCTCAGCTAAAGGAAAAGTGTTGTATATGCGATATAAGACTGTGACACCAGATGGCGCTGTGGAGTCCCGTCTTTCCCTGCCTGATTTCCCTGTATGAGTTTACAACGCATTTAACTTAATCGCTTCTTTGACGTCTGTAGATCCAGCCATCGTCACCATTCTGGCTGAAGCCAAACTAGCTTTGGGAACAATTGGAGTTCCAATACACAGAACAGGTGGAGGAGAGAAACAGGCAATATGGATGGCAAGGGAGGTCAAAGAGAAATAAGAAACCCAAGAGTTTCTTAAAGAAATTAGAAACATCATTCTTCTGCAAACTGACTGGTTTGACTTTTAATTTTTATAACTATATCTCATATATTATGCTAAGTGAAGAAAATGGCAAGGAGTGAGTGAAGGAAAGCTGAAACTGGCATTCTTTTATCTTTGCAAGAGAAAATTCAATACCCTTAACATATTGAGCTGTTTGAAGTTGGGGCAGGGAGTGTGAGCTGTCTCGCCCCCTGTGCATATGCCATGCCTGTGGACTTTTAAATGTGATGCTCTGTTGCACAGGTGTATTAAATTCCATATAAATTTAAACAGTGAAATCTCCGAAATGGAACCAGCTCTCTTTGGTAGTACCAATAATGCTGAAAGATGTAACTAAAGTAATTAAGAAACTTAAACCATACAAGGGACCTTGAATCTCTTGAAAGGGTAGGTTGGATTGGTTAAAATAATATTACCACATATATATATATGTTTCAAAGCCTATCTATTTCAACAAATACTCTAAGGATATGGCAAAAAAATAAATGAATGTAAGCTTGAGTCATCACAGTAAGAGACCTGGTCTGCACCTACCGTATTTTTCACCCTATAGGACGCACTTTCCCCCCTCCAAAAATGAAGGGGAAATGTGTGTGCGTCCTATGGGGTGAATGCAGGCTTTCGCTGAAGCCTGGAGAGCGAGGGGTCCAGGCTTCAGGAAGCTAGCCGTGGGAGAGCTGCGCGAAGTCGCACAGCTCTCCCAGGGCTAGCGGAGAGCTTGCCTGCAACCAGAAGCTTGGGGCGCGCTGAGCTCAGGACGCCCCAGGCTTTGGGCTTCGCGCAGCTCTCCCACGGCTTGTGGATAGCAGCCTGTTCTGGGGTCAGGGGAAGCTCGGGCTTCCCCCGCCCCAGCCCAGCACCTGCGGGGGAAATAAAATTTTTTTTCTTTATTTCCCCCCAAAAAAACTAGGTGCGTCCTATGGGGCAAAAAATACAGTAACTGTATTAAATCAGCTTTCTCAGTGAAGGGTAAATGGGTCTACCATACCATGATGTGGCCCATATATAGAATGTCATTAGTATGATATTCAGTGTAAAAGAGAAGACTTGGATGCAACTGAAATTAGATGAACCTGTGCAACACAGAATATCAGGCATCCCATTTTCGAATAACAACAAAACTTTTGTAATGATAACAAACCCATTTGTAAAAGCAGAATTGGAGATCTGGCGATCCTGGATATAAAAATCAGCACCACCTCTACGTATTTTCTTTGCATTGCACCCCTCCTTCGACACGTCTGATAGAAAACTGATGGATATGAAATGGAAAGAAAAACGCTTGTGCAGATTGATTCACTTTTATAAAAAAGATGTTTTTCTCACAGCAAATTATGGAAAGAATTGAGGGTTGTAATGTGAATTGGCTATCAGGTGACACATATTATCTCAAGCCCAACAGCTGAATCTCAAGCAATTAGACCTTTCACATTTGAAAAAACTGATTCTGAATATCACTGAACACCCCCACCCAAAAACTAATATCGGTTTTATGCAAAATACTCACTGACATAGCCATTGAACAATGCTTGACTATTAAGCAAAATTGGGGAAAGGACCTAGGCATAGAAATTGTTCCATATGTCATGGATATGTGCATAGCTGTCACCCTTCCCTTTTGGGGGGGAAATTCCCTTATTCCAGCGCCGTTTCCTGCTGCTATCCCGGATTGTTAGATATCCCGTAGACTGTCCCCGGGACAGGTGAGGCTGCTGACCCCTTATTTCCAAATCTGAAAGTTGACAGCTATGGATATATGAATTTGTGCAACCATTTTGGGAAACTGCATTGGCAGAAATAAGCAAAATTACAAACCAGGATGTACATTGCAACCCATGTCTAGGTTTATTAATAATATTTGAATATACTCAAATTATCACAAGAGGGACTTGCCACTTTTTTCTGGTAGTGGCAAGATTGCCTATAGCATGAGACTAGAAAGGAAGCTCACCTGTAGATCACACAGTGGAAGCAGAATGTATAAACTGCTTTATCTGAGAAGCTAAGAGAATACATGCCCTGAACCGATGCTTCGGATATGGGTGGTTTTGTTGAAATATGGCACCTTTTTCTATAAAACATTCAATTGAGCTTCTCTGACGGCTGGCGCCCGCAAACTACGTGTATGGATTTATGGGAGAATTTGACACTATAATAGTCTTCTGCTCTGGGGGGGGGGGAGAAACCAATTGTTTTGATCATATTTGTGTTTATATTCTTTTCTTGAAAATGAATAAAATGCTTTAAAAACCAAACGTGTTTACCTCCCCCCCCTGCTTTTCCCTTCGGGGTGGGGTTTGGATGGTCGCCCCTGCCCCCACTCCATGGAGGTGGGGAAAGAGGAGCGGGCCCCCTCTCCTCTCTTTGCGCCAAAGCTCAAACTGGCCTTTGCACCTTCTTGGGGCAACTGGAAAGGCGGCGGCATCAGCATTCGGCCACAACTGGCCTTTGGTCCCCATCGTTCTCCTTGAGCCGCTGCTTCCTGGGGGGGTCCTGCAACCCTCGCACAAAGCCCCCCCCTGCCCCGGAACTGGAGAAGTAGTTGACACCCAGGGTTGGCCTCCTTATCTGTGTCGTCCTCGCCCCCCCCCCAAGGCCTGCTGCCCCTCCCCGAGCGGTTGTGCCTGTTGCTGCCTGGGTGGGGTCCTTCTGCCTGCCTGCTGCTGGGTGCAGATAGGGAAGGAGGCAGCGCCCCCCCCCATTGCCACGTGCCTTTCCCCATTGCTCTGGCCATCGCGATCTCGGAGGACTGGAGCCTGAGGCGCCCCCTGCCTGCGCGGAGACCTCCCTGCGCCCTTCTCGGCCTGCGGATGTTTTTGGGGGGGCTGGCCTCCCCATCATTGAGCGGAAGCAAAGAACACCTAGGATGGGGTGGTTTGAGCAGCCTCCCTTTCATGGGCGTAGCCAAGAGGGGCCAGAGAGGGGCTGCCCCCCTAAATCAATAGAAATCAACATAAATGCATAGCCAACGTGGGTTCTGCTCCCCCTAACAAAAGGCCTACCCCCCCAACAAAAATCCCATGCCCCCTTTACTGCAGTGCCTGCATTGCAGCGGGTTGGGCTTTATGACCTTTGGAGTGCCCTCCAATTCTGCGATTCTATGCTGTTCTCTCTCAGCACAGGGGTGTAGAGGGGAAAGCCGCAGGCTTGCCGGTCCTCCACTTCCCCGAGGCACGGAAAGGCTTGATGGTGAATAAACTCATTTATTACCCAGTCTTCACCATCCGGTCCCGGGGCAATGTGACATTCATTACGGACCGCCTCGAGGGGAGCGCCGTCGAGGGCCGTCCAGCCCCCCCAGCCGCCCCCCAGAGAGGTGAGGGCGCAGCGCTGCAGTTGAAAGAGCCCATAGCTTTATTAGGAGGGAGAAGACGGGGAGGGCGCCCGGGCGAGCCGGTCTTGCCCTGCCTAGCGGTGGCAGGAGGTCAGGACGCGGGTGACGCTGTCCAGGAATTTGTCCACGGAAAGGAGCAGCGCCGGGTCGAGGGAGCCGCGGCTGTGGGCACCGACGGTCACCAGGATGCAGTGGTTAAGGCACTGTGGGAGAGAGAGGAGAGGGCCAGCGTTAGAGAGAGAGAGCAGGACCCTGGGTCGCCCGACGGGGAGGGCAGCGGGCGTCCGGGGCAGCCTCGGGGAGCGCACTCACCTCGAAGCTGCTGGGCGACACCCGCAGCTGGAAGGCGTGCAGCTCGCTGAGATGGCCGAGGGCGCCGGGCAGGTCGTCCAGGTTCTCGACGGCGCAGCTGAGCGCGTCCACCACCTTCTTGCCCAGCGCCTTCAGCTGGGCCGAGTCCGGCGAGAGGTCGAGGTGGTGGAAGTAGGTCTTGGTGGTGGGGTGCGCCGCCATCAACCTGCGGGACGAGGACAGGATCAGGCCAGCGGCCTCGCCGTCGGGGTTCCAGCCTCCACCCACGGACGGCAGACCTGGGGAGGGTCCCGGAGCCGGCGGGGAGGACTTACCTGGTGAGCACCTCGACGCCCACGGCTTCGGCGTGTCTGCTCACGGGGACCCAGATGGCCCGCACGCGCTGCTTGTCTTCCTCGGTCAGCCCCATCTTGGCAGTGGGGCGTCCTGGGCTCCGCGAGCGCAGGGAACCAGCCTTTAATCGGCGCTGCGCAGGGGGCCTCCGACCCAGAGGTCCCGCCCTTCACAGCTGCGTCTGGGCGCCGCAAGGAGAGGCCTTGCTTGGGCACCCATAGCTGGCTGAAGGCCAGCAACGCGCAAGAGGCCCGGTGGGGACGTGCGTGGCGCCTGGCTCAGTTTCTTTCCCTGTTTTCTAGCGCTTAGAACTCAGCCCCCCCTTCACCCCCAAGTCGGTGAATTCGTTTATGGGTCATTTTTATCCCTCCCTTTCCAGCAGACTGCCGCTCCAGGCGGCTAAGGCTCAAAGGGAGATGCATCAGAAGGGCAAATCAGGTGGACCCACAGACCACCGTCGAGGCCACTTGGAGCCCGCGGGCGCCTGCTTCTCTCCAATGGGTTTTGGGGACCTTCTCCGGAGGGTAGTCGCTTACGGGGGCTCTTGGGTATGCCTCTGCGAAACACCCCGGCGCCCCCGTCAGCCTAGAAACTCTCCGGGTGACCCGGGCCAGTCACAGTCCACCCAATCCGCTTTGAAAGCCTTCCAAGTTGGTGGTCGTCACTGCCTCTTGTGGGAGAGAGTTCCATGTGCTGCGTGAAGAAGGACTTCTTTTTCTGTGTCCTGAATCTTCCTGCATCCTGCTTCGTTTGGTGTCCACAAGTTCTAGATTAGTGTGATAACACAGAGAGAGAAACTATTCTCTAGCCGTTTTCTTCATGCCATGCGTAATTTTATAGACTTCTATCATGTCACCTCTCCCTCGTATTTCCTGTAAAGGCGTAACCCACCCAGAGGGTCCGCGGAACAACTGTTCCGGACGTCCCGTTTTTGGGGGGTCGTGGTCTCCGGCAAGAGCACAGCGCCCCAAATGCACGCTCCCGCCCCTGCCCGCCCCCGCTGCTTCCCTCCACTGATACCTTAAAGCTTCGCAGGGCGCCCTCCCCGAGTCTCTTCCGCAGGTGCCTTCAGCCCGTCTCCCGCGGCCAAGCACCTTGGATCACCCTTCCGTGGAGAAGGGGACAAATATCCTGCAAGGGCCCCCCTTCTTTTAAATGCTGCGTTAGTTTAACCCAGGAATTCTGCTGCCACTCACCGTTCTGCATTCTCACGGACGTTTTTTGCACCCACTGTGCCGCCCACAAGCATGCACGGAAAGAGTGTGCGTGTGGATAGGAATGCAGGTGCATGCAACCCACCCTGGACGCCTGTCATAACCGCTACGGTGTTGGTGAAGGGCGTGGGGGACACACCTTGGTTTAAGTCCGCGGCAAAGGCCTCAACTTCCAGGAAAGTCTTGAGGCCTCCACTCCTCGGCACGTGGTGACTCTCCATTTGAGCTCTTCCTTGCCCGCCTTGCTCCGTAGATTATTTCCGGGAAACCCCGCCCCCCCCTTCCTTAAACCAGCTTTTTATTTCAAGTATAAAACTGGAATGAATAGAGGCTTCGTGTTTTGGTTTTGGTTTTTTCAAAAAAAATTATTGATTTTCCAAATTTATAACAAATAGAAAAAGAATATCAAACATACAAACAAAGAAACATTTATATTAACTGCAATAATTCCACTTTGTTAACCTTGTTAGATGACTTCCTCAAATCCCTCTGGCTGAGTTTCCATATAAATTATTGTAGCAGTTTTCCAAAACTATTTTCACATAAAATTTACTTAGTCAAATTAACATCTATCTTCCTTTTCATTTAAACTTTAAACATATTATTCTACAACACCACATATTTAAATCCTAGGCCTATCTGATATTCACAAGTAATTTTATTTAAATTGAAATATATTAAGAAACCAGAAGCCTTTCTACTTGGAATAAAAGGTCTGGAATTGCCCAAGAAAGAAGTCAGATTGTTTCTGTATGCCACAACTGCAACCAGAATTTTATTGGCCAAAAATTGGAAAGTACCAACAGTGGAGGATTGGCAGATGAAGATGACGGACTTTTGGGAGCTAGCTGACCTGGCCGGAAGAGTCCGCGACCAGAAGGAGGAGGAGTACCAAGAGGAATGGAAGAAATTTAAAGATCATTTAGCCAAATATGTTAGAGGCTTGGTGTTGGTTGCTGTGCTGCTGTTTGTGTTCCTTGAGACCCACCCGGAGAAATCTGGTCCCAGTACTTTGCTGTGCCGGATACCAAATACTGCATAACGAAGGACATCTGTTTAATGCCCATCTTGCCAAACTTCCAACAAAGTGAGAGTGACCCCCCCACACACAAAGGGATGTCCCAGGCAGTTGCTAGGTATGCGTCAGGGACGCATCTGGGTGGGTGACTTGGGCCACCAATTGGGAACCCCTGGTCTACAGTATTCCAAGTGTGGTCGTACCACAGATTTGTGGAATGGCATTATGATGATAGCCACAGTTTTATTTTCCAATGCCTTTCCTAAGTTTACTCGGGAGTCCTCGGAGAGCTACCTCGCGGGGAGGCCAAAGGACAAAATGTCCGCATTCAACTGAACTGACTGCTACCCTTCTCTGCCGCCCCCGCCGCCGGCTGGTTTGCTGCGCGAAGGAAAGACCCATTTGACACGGTTTGGTTCGGGCCGGAGCCCCGCGGGGGCGGACGAGGACCTCATCCTGGCTTTCTGGAAGGCACCGTCCCTCCCATTTCCTCGTGCGCCTCCGCTACGCGCGGTTCTAGGGAAAGAACAATGGCCGCAAAGGGGGTGTCAGGACTAGCAAAGGAGGCGGGTCATCGCCCAGGGAGAGCCCGACGTAGATGCCCGGCAAGGCCTGTCTGGGGGGGAGAAAGCGGGAATTGCGGGGAGGCCGTTCGTGCGCTCCCTCCCGCATCCTAGCACTAGCCGTAAGAAGCGATAACGCGGGGAGAAGGCGGAGGCCGAGGGAGAGGCCCCAGGCGGGGCGGGGCGCCCTCAATAAAAGGGCCGCGCGCGCTCCGACGGCACCGGAGACCGGAGCTGCCAAGATGGTGTTGACCGACGACGACAAGAGCCACGTGAAGAACGTTTGGAGCGAGATCCAGGCCCACGCCGGGGACATCGGCGCCGAGGCCATCACCAGGTAAGTCCGCCCCGTCGGGCAGGGACCCTCTCCCGGGGACGAGGCCGCGGGCCGGGCGGGAGCCGGACCCTCGTCTTCCTGCTCCTCTCCTCCTCCTCTTCCCGCAGGATGTTCGCTGCGCACCCCACCACTAAGACCTACTTCGCGCACATCGACGTGAGCCCCGGCTCCGCCGACATCAAGGCGCACGGCAAGAAGGTCGCGGCGGCCATCGGCGAGGCCGTGGCGCACATCGACAACATCGCCGGCGCCCTCGACAAGCTCAGCGACCTGCACGCCCAGAAGCTGCGCGTGGACCCCGTCAACTTCGCGGTGAGTCTCTCTCCTCCCCGTCGGGGCTCTGGGGCGGGCGGGATCCCTGCTTCGCTCCGTCCGGGGCCCCGTCTAACGCTCCGCCTCTCCCGCAGCTGCTGGCCCACTGCTTCCTGGTGGCCATCGCCGCCCACCACCCGGGGCTCCTCAAGGCCAGCACCCTCGTCTCCATGGACAAGTTCCTGGGCCGCGTCGGCGTCGTGCTGACCTGCAAGTACCGCTAGGCCCCACGAAGCCCAAGCCCGCCGCAGAGGAGCCGCCTCGACGCCGCCCTGCGACGCCCAAAGCCCACAATAAACCTGCTCTTGACTCTCCCTGATCTCTCGCGTCTTCTTGGGCTGAGGGGGGGGGGCGGGAAGAAGGGTGAGGGAGACCCCGGGGCCTGGACGGCTCTGGCGAGGGAGACCCTGTCCCGCGGGATAGTCCCGAACTTGGCGCTCCTTGAACCCGGGGCACTTGGACCGAGTCGCCTGCTAGGTGGGAGCCCTGAAAGAGCGCAGGCACGCGTGGCTTTTGCCCGACGGGGGCACAGAGTCAGCCCCAGGATCCCCTCCACACCCGCACTGAGAGGGCACGGAAAGAGGCCCGCAAGCAGGAACCCTGCCTGGGAGGGGGCGACTCGGGCTCTGGAACCACCGCCAGTTCCTGAGATCAGAGGACCCACCAGAGCACTGGGGAAGGGCGCATGGCGGGGGGGGGGGGGGCTCCCTCCCACCCCTCTATCTGCTCACAGCAGCCAGGAGAAGGAGCCACGCCCAGGGCGGGTCGGGAGGTCTGGGGAGCAGATAAGCAGACACACAGGGTGCCAACATCTACCCCAACTCCAGGAGGCCTACGGGGGGGGGTTAGGCCTCTGCTATCTCTACCTTGGCTGTGACGCCCCCCTCCCTCCATGTAGTGCGGCCTCCTACCTAAGGGAGCCGCGGGATTTTCCACGCATTTTCCGCCGGAGGTAGCGGCGGACACGGGGGGGGGGGTGGGCTTGAAAGAGTAGACACCTTCACGGAGGCTAAGAAGACTATCCAAAGCCACTAGCCGCGGCAGCTGTTTCCAACCTCCGGTGTCATAGAACCATAAAGAGACCCCAAGGGCCATCTAGTCCAACCCCGTCGTGGCATGCAGGTGTCCGGGGCAGGACGCCTTTGAAGAGCAGTTGCTGCGGAGCCCCCCTGGGGAGGGCATTGCTCTGGCTTCCAGATCCTGCAAGCGGATCCTTTTTCCCTGGAGAGGAATGTGGCTGTGGGAGCAGAGGCGGGACCCCTTCTTTAGCCGGGGGTCTCTTCCAAGGCTGCCCCGGCCAGACTCCTCTCTCTGGCAGGGCCTGGAGCCCCACCGAGCGAGGATTTTGCTCCAATCGGCCCAAACCTAATAGTAATTGTGATTGCCGCGTTCCTTTATTTTGCAGAACTCCTCCAATAAATGCTGCCTCGCGAGGGTGCAAGCAAGCAGCAAAGGCTTGGGCTTGAGGGGGGCGGCCGGGGGGGGGCAGCAGAGGAGGAATGAGCCACCTTCCTGGCGTCAGCTGTGTGCCAATATTGTTGCAAAGGCCGGGGCCTCTTCTTCTCTCTGCCGAGCGGGGGCAAGTGTCCAGGGGGGTCCAGGGCTTGCGCTCCTTTGGGGAAATGGCGCGAGGTGGGGGCCGTCGCAGCTTCAAGATAAGCGGTCTATCCACTTATTCACACCTTCAGTCTGCTTGGGGGGGGGGGTCCAGATCCTACAGCGCGGTCATCTCAAGCGGGGTTTGTTCCTCGCAGCAGCAGTGCAGCCGGCGAGTCCAAAGCACCTCTCCTAATTCTGAGCCTCCTTTATTCGGTTGCATCCTCACGGCTAGTTCTTTCGACGCTTTGAAGTACTGATAATTAACACCCCCCCCCAGGAGTCACCTAACAAAGGAGTTCCCCTGACTTCATCAACACTTGTTGGTTGGCTAGGATTAGAGGCTGATACACACAACCAGGACATTTACATAGTCTGAATTAACTCTTCGCATGCTAATTGCTGATGCTCAGAAGCAGGTACACACATTCCAATAAACACGGATCTTGGTTATATTCTCAAAGTCTGACACACAGTCTTCACACATGAACACTAATTAAAACACCTCAACCCCCTTGCATGATTTATTTGTTAAGAGAGAAACATATAAAGGAGAAAAGTGACCCGAGTCTGCCTGAGCATCTTCGGATATCATTATTGATCTGGAAGGTTATGTTATCTAGTCATAAAAGCGTCTCCAGAAAAGCTGCAGGCGGATGGCAATATGACTCCGCTGAAAAAGGCATTTGCTTTCTCGCACAACGGGAGGGCGGGGGAGAAGGATAATTAATGAATAAAATATACGCTCCTACGCATCTTAAACCCATCAACACTCTTCATGGAGAGACAGCTGTAGAGGCGACGTGGGGCGTGTGATGCAGGGGCGGTGCAGGATTTGGCCTCCACGAAGCTGTGCCACTGTAATTGCTGCGGCTGCCACCATGGCAACAGCAGTGGGCGGGGGGGGGGATGCAGCCCACGGAGGCTGGATCTACTGCCCCGGTGGATCTTGCTGCCCAAAGTGGTCACTTCGCTTTGCCACCTGGGTTTTCTCCCAACCCTTCCCTGCCCTCACCCCGTTGCAAGCCCACCCCGCACCCCCGGGCAGGAGCCTGGCTGCCCAGCGCTGGTGGCAAAGGACTGCCCAACGCGGAGAAGAGGGGGCCCACTGGGCTGGCAGGGGCCACCTCGGAGCTTCTGCCTGCAGTGGTGAAAGGAAGGGCGCTTAGCCAGGAAGTTTGTCCGGAGCGAAGCCTCCAGAGGGCGCCACTGAGGCTCTTAGCCCGTCAATCGTTTGACTGCCTGGGCTTCTCCATCGCCCCCTCCTCTCTTTCCCAGGCACCCTCCCCTGAAGCCCCCAAATCCCTCCTGCCCACCCCCAAGGAGATGCACGAGCCAGGGGCTCCCCTGCTGAGGCGCCTCGGTCGAAGCTGCTCTCAGTTGCGCAGCAAAGCCCCCTCCCGGCTCCCTCCAGAGCATCGGCGTGGGGGTGTCTTGCTCAGGAGTCACTCAGGAGAGGCAGGAGGTCAAGCTAAGTACGAGGGAGGTGCCTCAGTTTCCCTTTTGCTGTGGCCCTGCCCCACGGGACCCCGGTTTTGTTTCAGGCCACCCCTGCTCGGTTCCATAAACTCCTCCCCAGCGCCCCATTCCAAACCCTATAAAAAGCGTGACTCAGAACGGCGGTTTGTACGACCTACTAAGGAAAATAGGACACAAGGAAAGAATACACAATGAAATAAAATTTAAAACAGCAACAATTAATTGCACGTTCATTTGGGACCCAATTAAAACAATTTAATTCATTCAATAAAACTGATTAACTTGATCCAGTGATACCAGCTTTAAAATTATAATGCTATAAGTTGCTATACATTATATCTCCTAATATTGTAAAAAAGCATACTTAAAACAAAAAACACTTGTTGTTAACAAGTAATATTAATGTGGGCTGAATGAGGTAACTGTTAGGTGGATTTATTTGTAGCTGGAATCCAAAGACTGCTCGCTAATGGTTCCTCATCATCCTGGGGGAAAGTGAGAAGGGGGGGGCGTAGGGTTCTGTCCTGGCCCCTTGTTGTTCAGCATCTCTACAAATGACTTGGACGAAGGAATTGAGAGGGTGCAAATGTGCAGATGACAACAAACTGGGGGGGGCACCTAATGCTGCGGGAAGACCGACCTTCACAGAAGAACTGGGCCCCAACGAACACAATGAGTTTCCATAGGGACAAATGTCAGGTCCCGCACTTAGGCAGGAAGAAGCAGCTGCGCGAACAAAAGACGAGGGGGATACTGGCCGATTCTAGCAACCGAGCATCGCTGTCTCCAGCCACGAAGGCGGAGCCGAGCCAGACTGGCTATTAGCCATTAATCGCCCTTCCTCCTCCATGACTTGGTCCCACGCCCCCCTCTTCTAAAGCCGCTCAAATTGCTGGCCTCTCCTGCGGCAGCGAGTTCCCTAAGTGAACCGCGCGCCGCCGCGCGATTCCTAGCAGCCGCCTCCCGTGCGCCCCCTCTCGCCGCCTCCTCTCCGGCCTCCCTTCCCCGCGGAGCCCGCTCCGTCCGTCCCTTGCTGGCGATGGAGGGGCCGCCCCCGGCGCGGGAGAGGCGGCGCCAGGCCCTCCCTCCGGGGCGGCTCCCTCTCGGCGGGCGGGCGGGCGGGCCGGCCTCCCTGGCCCTGGCGGCGGCGTTGGCTGGCCAGTGGCGCGCCGGCTGAGCCCGAGGCGCGCGCCCCCTCCTAGCCATGGCAGGCCTCCTCGGCCGCCGGCGCCGCCTGCCTGGTGCGTGGCGCGGGCGAGCATGAAGGCGGCGGCGGCGGGCGGGAGCGGGGCCCCGTCGGGGCGCGGCGGGGCCGTCGGGGGCCGTCGGGCGCGGGCGCTGCTGGCCGTGGGGCTCAACCTGCTGGCGCTGCTTTTTTCGGCCACGGCCTTCGGGACGACGCACTGGTGCGAAGGGACGCAGCGGGTGCCCAAGCCCACCTGCGGGCCCCACAAGCGCACCAACTGCCTCGACTACGGCTACGAAGCCTCCGCCAACGAGACGGCGCGCAACGGCTCCTCGCCGCCCGCCTCCAACGTGGTGCACTACAGCTGGGAGACGGGCGACGACCGCTTCCTCTTCAGGTACTTCCACGCCGGCATCTGGTACTCGTGCGAGGAGAACATCAACACGCCCGGTGAGTACCTGCGGGCGAGGGCTGGGGGCACCGCCTCGCCCCTGGCATGCGGAGAAGCCTGCGGCGGGACAAGGGCACCGCGCGCAGCAACCTCCCCAAGGCCCCGGGCTCATCCGCCGCCCGAGAGGCTTCGCGCCCCGCCGGCAGGGGACGCCGTTGGCGGTGGGGAGGGGGCGCGCGCCAGGGCCGCTCTGTGGGACTTCTGGCCGGGCGGGAGGGCGCCTGTCCCCCTGCCCGTCTGCCGGGGACCCGGAGGGAGGCTTGGGCTGCTGCAGCAGAGGCCTCCTCGGAAGTAATCCCACCGTAGCTGAGTGGCGCTTACGCGCAGGTAAGTCTGCCCGGCCTTGCGGCATCTGCTGGCGTTGCTGTGGCGACGGCGGATGGCGCGTTGGCACGGGCAGCGTCGCAGGCAGCAGGCAAGGCGGCCTATGCCCGCTCCGGGGCCCCGGCCAGCCCCGGCTGCGAGGAGGGGGACCGGCCTCAAGCACAGCGCAGGGATGGGGGCTCCCGAGGAGCCCGGCCCAATGCCCCCCTCGAGGGCGGCGGCTTCTCTTCCGCCCCTTCCCCTTCCTTGGCTCCCTCTTCCTTGCGCCGCGCAGGAGGGTCGTTCCAGCGCTCTTGGTCGAGGGCAAAGTGCTCCGAGGCTCCGGGCTCACCCCGCCCGGGAAGAGGCATCCCGGGCCTCCATGTATTCTCCGCTGACTCCCAGGCTGCTCTCCCCCAAATCCCTGCCTTCGCACACTTTCCTCTGCCGCGGCCCGGATTTTCTCGTAGCCTCAGAATATCCCTGGTATGAGAAAACCCAGGTTGAAGGAGCCGAAAGACGGCAATATGGACAGCAGAGAATCAACGGAGGTCCGGGGAGTTTCTTGTCCATATGAGATGACAGTACGGGTGAGCCCTCTGCCTCCTCGTGGGCTTGTCCCCCTCCACGTTGAGTCCTGCCGGGGGCTGTGCCCCCGCCTTTGCTGCGAGCCACGGATGGAGCAGCCGGAGGCTCTCCTAGTCCCCCGGGACACCCCGGCTTCGTGGCCCCCCCGCAAACCAGCTGCGGCTGCTGCCCTCCTGTCTCCTAGCAAAGCATGGCGCAGTTCCCCTGCTCACTTAGAAGTGTGTCTGAGGGTCCCCCCCCCCCGCTTTAAAACACGCTGGACAATTAAGTCCTGGAGTCCCAACTTTGTTTCTGATTCTTTTTTTTATATAAGATATTTATTAAGATTTTTTAGAGAGATACATAAGAACATATAAAAAATAAAACAATACAAAACATAAAGCAAAAAAATAAAATAAAGAATACATGAAAAAAAGAAAGAATAAACATTTTCCCCATTTCTTAACCCTGTTTCTTGGCTTCCCCACACCTCCCTTCTTTGTGTTCCTGTTTACCATCAGATTCAGCAAATCCCTATCCTCTTTCAAATCTCATTATCTGTTAAAATATTTAAGTAAGTCGTATTTCCATACTTTCATCCCTATTACATTCCTTATTGCATAATCATACCTTATTCACTAATGCCATATTATTTTATATCTCACATCATTTTAACATTCATGGATTTTACAATGTGTCTGCAGGTAGTCTTTAAATTTCTTCCAGTCCTTTTCCACCACGAGAAATATTCCCCCAAACCTGCAAGTTACATCAGTGCCAAACTAGTTGTGTGGGTGAAATAAACCAGCATGGTAGTTTCTTGAAAAAGAAGTTAAATAGCAGCCTGGGCAGCTTGGGAGGGGGGTGGGAGTGGGAAGGTGGGAGAGTTTAAGCCTGCCATGGTGGAGACAGTAATCGACACCCCCGCCAGCTGCTCTTTGCATCTCAAGCAAAGCTCTTGATTTGATCTCCCCCCCCCACCTCCTTCAAACCACCCCCACTCCATCAGGGCAATCCATGGCTGCGTGACCCCCCCTTTTATAGAGGACAGACATGGAACACATGAAACTGCCTTATGAAGCCAGACCATTGGCCCACACAGCTCTGCACTGTCCGCACCGACCGGCAGCTGCTCTCCAGGGATTCTGGCAGGAGTCCCTCCCAGCCCCACCTGGAGATGGACCTGAGACCTTCTGCCTGCAAGGCACTTGCTCTGCCACTGAGCTGCCAGGACCCTTCCCCTGGGCTGTGCAAGCCTTCCAGCAAGGGAGCCACCGGGGCTGAGCTTGCAGGCAGCTGCGCAGCTTCTCTGAGGTCTGGAAGTTGCTCAGCTTGAGGGGACTGAAGCCTCTCCCTGCAGACTCAGGCGGTGTGGGGCTGCCAAGTGACCCAGGCATCTTGGCTTTCGCTTCCTGGAGCGCTGAGCTCTGTGTTAAACTGTGGCTCTCTGTGTGTCTGGGGAAACCTTGTCCTGTAGTCGAGATAAGCAGCGTTGATGCTTTGATTCATCAGCCATCAGGGAGGGAATAATTCCTCCAGTTCCTGAGCAGGGCAAAGCTCCCTAGATCCCTCCATCGTCCCCTGGGCAACTGGGCTGCAGGGGGACGGCTTGCGTAGCTAGAAGCAGGTTCTTCCAAGGCAGCTTGTAAGGCTGGATGTCTGAGAAGGATCCTTGGTCCAGCCTTGTCTCCTCAGAGGAGCAACAGCTCTCTGGGGTCTCCAGCAGGGGGAGGAGGGCCTCTTCCAGCACCTGGTGCTGCTACCCAGGGTACTAAGTGCTATAGAAGAAACCTGCTCCTTTTTCCTTATGGGGTATCCAAGAGCCTGAACAGAGTCCTTAAGAGGGTTCACTATCGGTAGGGATAACATTGAGAAGCAAAGCAGCTAGTAAGCCTAATCTTTATTAAACTGTTGCAACAGGGTCCTCACTCACCCCACTCAGGAGGGAGGAGGAACCCCAAACAATGGTGTGAAAGCCCTTATATAGACTTTTGAAATTGCCCACCTTGTAGCCCAAGACAACCCTCCAAAACATCCCTCATACAACACAGAAGGGGGCATCTGCAGCAGAAATCCTGTTGGCCAGAATATCTGTTAATGGTCACTGATTGCTTGACCTGGGCAGCCTGGCCATTCTTTTGTGATGGTCAATATTTTAATTCCTGAATCCAGGTCACAGGCTCACCATATCCATGCACATCTATGCTCCTAAGACGGGAGTAGCCTCCCTTCCTGCAGAGGAACATTTGAGGTCACTGAAAGATGGCTTCAGGATTACTCTCCTGTACTATTTCAGATATGTGGTTTATATACCGGTACTTATGTATGTGTTTGCCTTGTACATTTACAAACGTTTATGTTTGGGAACCTTAGAGTTCTTATAACATAAGGATTGGGACCCAGGGCCTCCTGCAGATGCTTGAGCCTACTCTGAGCAGCGGCTCTCAGGTAGTCTCTTTATTTGAGCCACTTAAATTTCTGAAACTCTAAAAGCCACCTTAAGTCTCAAAGCTGCTATGAGCTTTCCCTGCCGCAGTCTGGAGTGTTGGTCATAAATGCACTTGTAAGAAGTGCCTGCTGGATCTGGCCCATGGCCCCTCTTGTCCGGCACCCTCTTCTCACAGTGGCTAACCAGGTGCCTGGGGAAAACCAGCAAGCAGGATTCGAATACAGGAGCAACTCTCCCCTCCCGTGGCTTCTAGCAACAGGCATTCAGAAGCATCGCTGCCTCAGTCGCCCTCGATAGCCCTCTCCTCCATGCATTTGTCTAAATTTGACTCGGAGGAGACCTTTGAGGGAGGCCTGCTGCTCAGCGCATCGACTGTGCTGCTTCTCCCTGGGTGTGTGGGCTCCTGGTGGGGAGAGGGATTGGTTTTGCCTGTGCCTGTTGTTTGTGCCAAAACAGCCCTGCAAGCTCCATCTGTGTCTGTTTTGCAAAGATGTTTTCACTGCCATAGCCAGAAGCAGAAGAAGAGCTGCAGCCCCCCTGGACCTCACAACTCCCCCCCTCCACTCCTCCCCCCCTTGCAACCGTGGGCCAAGGGGAGCAGTGGTGGCTGTTGGGAGGGGAGGGGGACGCAGAGCATGAAGTCCTGCCAGGGTGGGGAGTACCGACTGCTTCCAAATTCTGGTGACTGGGAAAAGGCAGTGCGTCCGCCCAGCTTCCCTGCCAAGTCTGAAATTAAATCTAAAAAGCTTAGAAGAAGATCAGTTATACAATATGCTCAAAAATAGCAGGAATAAATCCTCAGCAGCAAAGAGGGAGTGATGGCACTTTGTTGTGTGGAGGGGGGGCATGGAAGTCACCTTCCCGGGCTGCTGGTTAAAGTCAAAGGTCAAGTCTCACCCCCCCATCCGCCACGGTGGGGCAGTTTTTGGTGAGGAAGCCTGGTTGGAGGTGCAGGAGCCACTGGAACACAGATTCCTGCTAGGATGTGCCTGCGGTCATGGCGGGGGGGGGGGGAGATGACCTGCTTCTCAAGGGCCCTTCAGAAAACCTGCATTTGATGAAGCTCCAAGAAGGGCTCTTAAACTGGTCATCGTCTGGGGACCCAGTAAAGGGAGTCAGCAGGGAGCCAGCAGACATTGCGGCCCAGTCAGAGGGAAGGAGGCAATTCTCCTGCAAAGGTCCCAAATAAATCAGCATGATGTGCTGTTTCTGTTGACACACTTCACTTTTAAAAATCATGGGGCTGGGGGGCGGGCTCAGCTGCTTTCAGATTAATGCAACAACAATGGGGCAAGGCTACAAGGGGGGGGGAGAGACACATTCAAAGAGCCATGGAAATGAAAGGTTTTTGAGAGAAGTGCTTTGGAACATGCATCATGCCTGCTGCAAAATGCTCTCATTTGCATCTTTATTATTATTAATTATTATTATTTCATTTCTATACCCCTTTATATTTTTAAGAAAAATCTCAAAGCGGTTTACCTCTTACTAAACATCAATAAAACAATGCAGAATCAAACGTTTCTGAAGAAAGTCAAATATAAAGCACACAGTCAAAGCAACACAATTAACAGGAAATCAAAATACCATCTCAAAGATTTCAAAATAAAACATTACAAAGGAGGTCAGCTACAGAATACATATTTAACACAAACAAAGCTAACAAAAAACCAAAATCTTCAACATTTCAAAAGAAAACATTGCCAAGTGAAGTGAAATATAAAATGCGTATTTTAAACAGCATAATTAACAAGAGAATAAAATATTACAAGCACGGCACGGCTGTTTGGCAGGCACAAAAAGATGAGGCAGAATAATCCAATAATTAGGATTTGTTGCCAGGCATAGCGATGTCCCTCTGGTCTCCCTGGAGCCTCTTTAGTAGAGCTGGTGCACCTGGGTCTCGCCCCCTCGGCCAGGAGGAAAGGGCCTTGCAGGGAGCGGCCTTCACGACTGTGGCGTCTGTAGCAGATGTGAAGAAAGTCCAGAAATAACTTGACACTTTTGCTGTTAGAAAAAGGCAGGGAGTTCTTGCTCTCCACCCCTTCCCTGCTAATGCCCAGCCCTGGATCTCTTGTGCTATTGGGAGCCGACTCCTGTGAGCCAAATGGCAGTCTGTGGGCTTCCTTTTGGCAAAGGGGCACTTTAAAAGGTGCCAAGGAAAATCGGGGCCCGTGGCATCCCAGGGTGATTCGTTTCCCTTGTGTGTGGAGCTGAGTCTTTGCTGCGGCCACTGAGCTGGGAATTAGCACTGCAGCTTTTAACGAAGGAGCTGGAGGCTTGCTGGGTTGATGAGACTTGGGGGCTGAGTCCAAGTTCAGTTCCAGCTGCTTGCTTTCAGGTTCCTTGTGAGTGAGAGTAGCTCAGTCGGGAGCATAGCTGTCAACGTTTCCCTTTTTTAAAGGGAAATTCCCTTATTCTGAATAGGATTCCTCGCAAGAAAAGGGAAAAGTTGACAGCTATGGTCGGGAGAGCATGGAAACCGCAGGAGGAGAATATGTTCCTGTGCTGATGTTCAACTTGCAGGCTTCCCTTAATGGGCAGTTGGTTGCCCACTGTGAGAACGGGATGCCGGACCAAATGTCCCTTGGCCTGATCCGGTAGGCTGTGCTTAGTCCCCTAGGACTACTTTCTGGTTGGGGATGCAGGTGGCGCTGTGGTCTAAACCACTGAGCCTCTTGGGCTTGCTGATCAGAAGGTTGGCAGTTCGAATCCTTGCGACGGGGTGAGCTCCCATTGCTCTGTCCCAGCTTCTGCCAACCTAGCAGTTCGAGAGCACACCAGTGCAAGTAGATAAATAGGTACCGCTGCGGCAGGAAAGTAAATGCCGTTTCCGTGCGCTCTGGCTTCCGTCACAGGATCCAGTTGCACCAGAAGTGGTTTAGTCATGCTGGCCAGCAAGCCATGGGTCTAGACATATCTGGGTCTGGGCGCCTTTGAGCTGTCGAGCCACCACCCTCTCTCTCACTTTGCTCCAGAAAGGAGTATTCGAGACCAAGTGACAGTTTTCTAAATCCTCTGGAAGCAGAGAGGGGCTCTTCAAGAGAGGCCACACCATTTCCCCCTTTGATCAAGGCAGCGGGCTTAACTCCCACATGCATTAACTACTCTCTGGACCCACCTGGCTGGCCTCTGCCTCCCGGGTTGTGCCAGCTGTGATGGGCAGGGATGGAGAGGGCACTTGGCCTCCCACCTTCCTGCAGGTGCCCAGCTGTGTCCTCCAGCTGTTTCAGCAACTGAAGCTGATTCCGTAAGCTGTAATGAGACTGCCATTTAACCATTTGTAGTACCTCGGAGTCAAACAGAATCTGTTCCAGAAGTCCGTTTGACCTCCAAAATGTTCAGAAACCAAGGCACGGCTTCTGATTGGCTGCAGGAAGTTCCTGCCACCAATTGGAATCCACATAAGCCAAGTTGGACATTTGGATTCCAAAGAACATTCGCAAACCGGAACACTCACTTCCGGGTTTGCTGCGTTCAGGAGCCAAAACGTTTGACTTGCAAGGAGTTCGGGATCCAAGGTATGACTGTATTGCTGAGGCCTCTCAAAATGCCCCTGGCCTTTCCTCTGCCAGATGGTTGAAGCAGTTGTGTGTGGGGTGGGGATGTGGGCGATGTGGCTCAGGCGAGGGGGTGGATCTTAATTACTGGCATAGGTACCCTTCATTAGCGGTTCAGCTTTTGCCTGCCTCTCTGGCAGCTGATGGATAGGGCTATAGCAGCAAAACACAACAGGATTCAGACTTGGGGATCGTTTGCTCTTTCCTACCCTTTCATGTGCAGACATGATGCCCCTCCCAGGGTTTCATTATTATTTTTAGGGGAAGGAGATGGAGAGAGAGAGATCCACTACACATTTCTGTTATTAGCACGCTATGAATAGTATAAGCTATTAATAGCTGCATAAATACCATTGTTACATAACTCAGCAATGTAAAATTATTCATGGTTATGCAATCTTGCATTGTGTGCCATGTTGGTGATTAAGAAGCTGAATCCCGGGGGGGGGGGAGTGTTTTGGGCTGGAGCAGAAAGACCCCCTTGGCGAGGGGCTGCCAGGAGGAAAGCGAGAGCGGCAAGGCCTGCCCGCTGGGACCTTGGGCACCAGGGTTCTCTTGCTGGCTCAGGTGGGGCAGCCTGGCATGAAGGGGAGGGCTCTGGCTTCCCAACATTGTAGTGTTCCCAAAACAAGGGAGGATTGGACTCTGATTAATAGAACACACACGAGGCTTCACCAGCAAGACTCTGGGAGGAGGTGCCAATAATAATTCCTGTCCACGTCTTGGCCCAGGTTGTTTTATTCACAAAAGAACTTTTTACACAGTGTTCGTAAGAACCAATCAGATTTCCTCTGAGCATTTCAAAAACCAGAAGAAATCCTGTTAACTACAAAGACTACTCTGAGCATGCATACATACATATCTGAGAGTGAACTCTCTTCCTGAACTCTCTTCCTGGCCCCAAGATTAACAAAACTAACAGTAGCTACATCAAAGAAGCTACCTACTATCTCTGTGACCCAGGATGCCTGATGAAGCAACTGGCCTGTGTTTCAGAATGCTTATACACGCCTGTCAGGCACAGAGAAAGCAAATGTGGGATTCAATCAGAAACGATTGTCAATGAATCAAACCCATTCAATGCAATGCTTTCATCGCGGACACAATGGCTTGATGCATATTTTATAATTCCTCATAGTAATCCCATCTGATCACTACATCCACCATTGCAGGAGGTTGGCCTACATTGCCCTTGGGAGTCTGCCCCCCCCCCGCCGTGCCACAATCCTTGTAATCCTCGGGGGGGGGGTGCTGATGCCAGGGTTTGGAAGGGGGCGGGGGCATTGGCCAGCTTTGCCCAACCTGCTTCCTCCAGGTGTTTTGGACTCCCAGAAGCCTCAGCATCATAGAATGTGATTCTATGATGAGTCATAGGATTGGAAGGCACCCCGGGGGTCATCTAGTCCAGCCCCCTGCAATGCAGGAATCTCAGCTCAAGCATCCCTGACAGAGGGCCATACAAACTCTGCTTAAAACCCTCCAAGGAAGAAGAGTTCCTACAGGGCCCTGTTGGAAAGGAAAGAAGGGAGTTGTCATCCAAAACAGTGCAGAGCTTTCAAAGCCCCCTAAACAGGCTTTCACTGAGATATGACCCAATCCCGTTCTCTTGCTTTGTCGTATTTTAAGACTGTGTTGTTATTTGTTTGTTTGTTTAATGATAAGTGGGGTGTGCAACCAGGGCCAGATTTAGATAATGGGGCCCTTTATATGTCCAGCTGTCCTTTGTCAACAACAAATTGTTGCTGTTTTTTGTGTTGAATATATGCAATGTGGCAATTTATGAACCTCATAGGTATCTCAAGCCATTTGCACATCTTGCCATGCAGCCAGTCCACGCAGAATGTAGGCACCCTATATATAGAAAGGAGCAAACCAGTGATATTTGAGGGAGCAGGCTAGCAGGCGGGGCCCAGGACTTACATCACAGGAGCTTACACAACACAAAACACCGTTGCTGTATGTAGGTTTTATTTGATTTGGGTTTTATCTTTTTTTATTTTAGAAATGTACATCCAGTTTTTTTTCTTTCAATTTTTTTGGGGCCCCCAAGAGAGTGGGGGCCCCTAAGCTGTAGCTTGTTTAGCTTATACGTAAATCCGGCACTGGGTGCAACTGTATAAATGAACGAACAAACAAATCTGGAGAGCCCTGGCTTGAGAAAGGCTGGCACAGAGCCTCGGAACTGCCCCTCCTGGGCTCCTGAGTCAGACCAGGGGTCCATCTGGCTGAAGATGAGCAGCCAGGGACTTGCCACAGCCCCAGGCAGGAAAAGCCCCCCCCCCAGCCCCCTGCAGCCTCTTAGCTGAAGCTCAAGACCACCCGTGTGCAGGATGAATCCCTTCCCAGCCACCCCTCTCTTCTTCCCTTGTCCTCTAAGCAGAGGTGGCGACTGGATTGGGGACCTTCTGCATGCAAAACAGGGGACCCACCCATTTCTCAGGTGGGGCAGCACTGGTAGAGGCCCTGTGGGCAGGCAGAAGGGGCAGGACAGGCCCGGCTGCCCCTTCCTGGGAGAATGGTCTCTGCTTGGAGAAAGGGCTGTGCGGCTCTGGGGCAGATCAGTTGCCCTGCATGCAGAAGCCCCAGGCTCAGTCCCCAACCGCCATCTCCAGGTCAGGCTGCCTGGAAGCCTGGGATGCCCCCGCTGCCCACCGGTGTAGACAGGGCAGAGCCAGAGGGAGCCAGGGGCCTGACTCTGCTCCCAGCTGCCTCTCTTCCTGCCTGAACGGGGCCTCCCAGGAGCAGCAGTTTGGGGGGCTGTGAGAGAGGGCAGGAGCGAGAGGAGCCTTGCTGGGGGTGTGGCGATGCCCACTCAGCCTCTGCCTGCCTGTCCAACCTTTCCTCTTCTCTTCAAGGTGAGAAATGCCGGAGTTTCATTGACCTTGCTCCAGCTTCTGAGAAAGGTAAGAGATGCGCATCAGCCGGGGTCACCTTTGCGCAGGTGACAGTGGCAGCGCCAGGAGAGGGAGGGAGGGAGGGAGGGAGGGAGCGTGTCTGTCTGCCTCTGTCTCTTATCCCGCCCCCCCCCTGTGTTTTGATGGTGAGATCAGCACCGCTGAATCGAGAAATCCTGTCCTTTTGCAGAGGGGAGCCAAGGCCCTTGTGCTGCCTCAGTTTGCCTGTAAGCAACAGGCATATCCTTGCTTCCTTCGCTGGGAGGGAGCCTGTTCATAACTGGGGGGCAGAACAGCTGTTCCCTGGCGACTCTTTTGCCCCTTTTGTGCCTGTGCTGGAAGTGGCAAGGTCAGAGCAACGCGAGAGCCCTGCTTTGCAGACCTCTAAAAGCCACGAACGTTGACCTGTCAACTCAGGGTCCCGTGCTGGGGGGGGTGTCTTGCCCCACCTGGGCTTTGCCCTGATAGCTCCTTCTGCTTTGGGGCCCCCTTCCTTCCTCCCGGATCCTGGAGGGATGCCACCTGGCTGCCACTCCACCTGCCAGGCCCCACGTTTGGTCCTCTTGCCTTCCTCCAGCGCTGCACAAGGGGCCGGGGGCTTCCTAGCCCACCTCCTTTGTGGCAAAGAGCCTACTTGATTGGCCCTCTCCATTACTCTTCCAGATCTCCCCAGAGATTGGGGGTGGCACAGGGCAGCTGCTGGCACTGGGTAAACATCGAGAGGAGCAGGAGGTTTGAGGCTGGCCTGAGTCCCTGAAGGGCTGCTGCTGCCTTTTCTCCTGTGAACCTGTCTTTGTGCCCCCTCCTCTTTGTGCCCCCCTCCCAGGTTTAGATGGGTGACTGCAGGTGGCAACACCCCCCACCAGCTTGTGGGGTTTTCTCCCCTGGCAAAGGTGTGCAGTGCATCCTTACTGCTGACTTCCAGTTGGCATTGCTCAAGCCTCAGCACCTCTTGTGGAGACCACCGGCTGCACGTTGCTTCCCTGCCCATCTCCTTCCCTTTCCACTGCCATTGGGCTGAATTTTGGATTGTAAGCTTCTCGGGGCTGAGACCTTGTCCTCATTTCAGCATCACCAACACTGATGGTGCTCTCTAAATAAAAATGGTGATTTTAGGCGCTTGGTGAAATCTGCCCTCTCCGCTCATGCTGTGGTTTTTAATCGTGCTGCTTTCTTTTGGATGCTGATTTTAGAGGGTATTTCTTTTGTTGCTTTTTTCTTTTTTTTTGGTAAGTCCGCATGAGGACTATTCAGGGGGAAGGCAGGACATAAATTTCCTAAACAAATAATGCTTTGCACGTTCTGTTCTCTTCCTTTCCCAAGGCAGGCAGTGAACTCTGAGGACTAGTGGGCTTGTCATGGGCCACAGAGGGAGGGAGGGAGGGAGGGAGGGATGGGGCCAAATGAAGGAAGATGATTGCTACTAGCCGCCAGTGGGCTATGAAATGAACCCCACCCCATCCTGGTGGCCCCATCCCAGAAAATGCTTGCTTCTCGTTGCCTCAAAAGGCGGCTGAGGGCAAATCCATGGTTCTGGGAGCAGGGCTGTTTTCCAATTGAGCTTGGAATCAACCCAGCAGCAGCTCAGCTGGAAACTCCCTTGCTCAGCTTAGGATCATAGAATTGTCAAGTCGGAAGGAACCCCCCGAAGGTCATCTAGCCCAACCCCGTTGCAGTGCGGGAGTCGCAGCTGAAGTTTGCCCTGCGCCAGCCTCTCTGATCTGAGAGAGCTCCCTCCCGGTGCTGACGATGTCCCTTGTGCGCTTGCAGGAGTCTTGTGGCTGTCGGTGGTGTCAGAAGTGCTCTACATCGCTTTGCTGGTCATCGGTTTCAGCCTCATGTGCCTTGAGCTCATCCACTCCAACAACGTGATTGACGGGCTCAAACTCAACGCTTTCGCCGCCGTCTTCACGGTGCTCTCAGGTAGGTCCCTGCGCAAGCCCAGGAAATATTCCGGGAAGTAGCTGAACTCCTTGCACTGCAGCAAGGTGAAAACAGCTACTTGGTCGTGGAAGAAATAAAGAAAATACTAAGAATATCATATAGTAAAAGGCCAGGGGCATTCCTTTTAGATATTTTAAATGATGATATTCCAAAAGACAAAACCAAAATTTTCTTATACGCGACATCTGCAGCAAGAATCCTGGTGGCTAAGTATTGGAAAAGGAATCAGTTACCCACTAGGGGAGAATAGTTATGCAAGCTTTCAGAATACTTAGAATTAGCCAAATTGACAGACATAATAAGACAAAAACCAAAAAGTGAAGTGAGAAAGGAATGGAAGCACCTAAATGAATACTTTAAAAGCCAAGGTTCGAGAACAGAAATCTGGCTGAGTCTGGAATAACCTTGTGAAAGGATAAGAAAGAGGGATTTATATTTAGATGTTAGGATAGAGATTATAAGGAAAAAAGGAAGACACAATGAGAGATAAAGGAGGTGCTGTGGGATTGGTGGAAGTCAATGTTTGTTTTTCTTTTTAGTGTTTATATTATTAACTTGTAAGATATGATTTTTTTGTTTTTTTAATGTTGGTTTTTGTGTTTTGTTATTTTTCGATATCTTTTGTGTTGTTGTTATGTGGAAAATACTAATAAAATGACACACAATGACAAAAAAAATTAAATTAAATTAAAAAAGAAAAAAGAAAACAGCTACTTGGTTGAGCTGGAATGGTTTGTTTTTGAGGCTGGGGCCATCAGTGAAGACCATTTCTTTCCTCTCCCAGATATGAGGCTCTCTTGCTCTGAGCTGGACCCATCTTGGGCCACTGCAATTCCATGCCGACCTTCGGCAGAGGGCCCTTTCACTGCCTGGCCACACGGGGAGTTGAACCCAGAACTTCTCGCTCACAAAGAATAATGATGATAATAATAATTTATTATTTGTACCCTGCCCATCTGACTGGGTTGCCCAGCCACTCTGGGCTGCTCCCAACATATATAAAGGCATAAAACCTTAAGCCTTACAAAGCTTCCCTAAACAGGGCTGCCTTCAGATGTCTTCTAAAAGCCAGATAGTTGCTTGTCTCCTTGACATCCGATGGGAGGGAATTCCACAGGGTGGAGGCCACTACCGAGAAGGCCCTCTGCCTGGTTCCCTGTACTGCTGAGCTACAGTCCCCTCCCCTCCAAGCGACAGGACACCTGCTTGGCCTGCAGAAGGTCCCAGGGCTGGTCCCTGGCAGTATCTCCAGCTGCAGAGGGAGGTGGGTCTCCGGTGATGGGGAGCTTGCCCCACAGTTGCTGGGCGGCTCGATGGTGGCCTGGCTCCAAGACAGCCTCAGGGTCTCCCCTGTCCCAGCAATGGAAACCTTTGGGTCTGTGTTGTGGGAATGTTCAGGGATGCAGGAGAGGATATATTGTCTGATTATAGCCTTTCCAACTTGTGTTAACAAGTTCACAGTTTAGCAGAGTAACATCCCGCTTTTTAAACTCACAGCGGATGCGCTTGTTCAGGCTCGCTAAAGCCTCCATAATAACTGTTCTGGTATTTTCCCCTTATTTCCTTATAAAAGATAAGACACAACACAGTCTTCTACAAAAGTATAAAAAGAGTTTACTCACACACCATTCTGTTCACAATAGGATCCCAGAAGGCAGACTTAGCTTAGAAAAGTAACATACACCTGGAAAATATCTCATAAGGAGACAGTCCCTTTGTCTTCTCTTGGCTGGAAGCCAAGAGAGCATCTTTGGCTAAGCAGATGTTGCTTCTTTGATGCATGTAGTCACAGAGAGAGAGATGGCTGCCCTGCCCTGTGCTTTTGTCGTTACCTGCACAGGTGAGGCCACACCCACCTCTAGTCACATGCAGAGGAAGTCTGTCCCAGCCCAGAAGGAAACAGGAAGTTTTCCTGCTGGCTGGACAAACATTCCTCCCCATGTGTAAACATGTTCACTCTAGGAGTGTTGTCCTTGACTGCTCTTGTGTTTCGCATCCCACATGTGTCTCCTCGCAGGGCTCTTGGGGATGGTGGCTCACATGATGTACACCCAGGTGTTCCAGGTGACGGTCAGCCTCGGCCCGGAAGACTGGAGGCCGCACTCGTGGGACTACGGCTGGTCCTTCTGGTGAGACTGAGCGGCTGAAGGCTCTGCGTGGCTTGGGGGGGGACCCTCATGGAGGGCCCTCTTGGAAACTGAGGACTCGGCTGGCCCAGCGATGGGTTATCAGGAGAGCAAAGCACAGGAGGCTTCTGCAGGCAGAGACCTTTCTCTCCCCCACCCCAACTCCATTATTCAGCCATGGCCAAGGATCAGGCTGCCTTGTCTGGGCTCCTGTCAGTCTCCTGGAGTCCCACAGGCCTCCTGGCACCTCTGGAATTGCAGGGGGGGTCCGTGGGCATCCCTTCCTCTTTTGCATCCCCCAGGGTGGAAGGACAGGGCAAGCGTGAAGAAGAGAGGCTGCTTCTGGCGCAGAACAAGGCGTGAGGTGCCTCTCCTGAGCCAAGAGTCTGGGTCTAAGGAAGGAGCTCAGTCCTGGACATCCGCTATCGGGAGGGGGAAATGTGCCTGGGCGGTGCTTTGTTGCGCCTCGCCTTGAGCTGGGGGGGGCTGTGCCCCCAAAGGTCATTTAATTAAGATTTTACTTTCCTGTTTTAATATTCTTTCCTTGATGTCCCATGGCTGTTTTAACTGTATTATTATTATTATTACTACTACTACTACTACTGCTGCATTTTCACAATTACATATACATATGCAAATATCTTCTTCCATTCCCATTAGTTATATACACTATATTCATTCTTACATACATTGCATTTTGCTTTTCAAAATACTATACCAGTCACCAAAAAAACATTTCCCACCATAAATTTCGTTTTCTCCAGGTTGACTTCACCCACCCACCCACCCACCCACCCACCCCCCACCCCCCACACACCCTCCTCACGGCTTCTTCATGCTTTCTTTTCTCCATACCGAGTTGTTTTCCACTTTATTTATTGTCGTTAAAAAGAATAGTTCTTCCCTGACTAATTTCTCCCTCTTTGTGAAGTTTATTTTCAGCACCTCTTAATCCCCCCCGTTGGACACTGTTGCTTGAACAGATATATTTCAAAACAATCCCCTTCCTTTTTATACCTTTGAATTGATTGACCCCTTATTTTATTATTATATTTGTTTGATTGCTATGAGCCACCTTGAGCACCATTTGGTGGAAAGGTGAAATGCAAATTAAATATATCAATCAATCAATCAATCAATCTTTATTACGGTCCAGAGACCCAACAAATTGTTACAACGCAATGGACAATTCAGACAGCCTACCTCCAGGTTAAACAAGCATTTTGTTCAGACTTAAAGACAGAGATCATTGGTTCTTGCAGCCACCGATAAAAACTTCGCCACCGCTAATGTTCTAGCGTTTGTCTGGTCTTCCAGTAGGAACCTGACATAAATATATAACTATGAATGAGTGAATGTCCAGGATGGGCCCTGTGCCGCCTTGGGACCCAGCACCAGAGAGGGGCCTTGCTGGGGGTGGGGTGGGGTCCTGGTCCTGGGCCTGCCACCCAGCCCCCTTTCTCCCTTCTCCCCCCCCCCCGTCTCTCTCTCTGCAGCCTGGCCTGGGGCTCCTTCACCTGCTGTATGGCTGCCTCCGTCACCACCTTGAACTCCTACACCAAGACGGTCATTGAGTTCCGCCACAAGCGCAAAGTCTTTGAGCAGGGCTTCCCCGAAGAGGCCGCCTACGCGGACCACGAGCCCATCACCTACTTCCACGGAAGGTCAGTGGGGCTGGCCTGGGAGGGCAGGGTGGGGAAGGGGGCTGTGGGGCAGGGAGAAGGAGACCGGCCATCATCACGCCTGCTCCTCCTTGGGGAGGCAGGGTGGGCATGCAGAGGGCAAGGATCCCTTTGGGTGGGTGGTGCCAGGGGGCTCCTCCTTTCCTCTGAGCAAGGCGCAGCTTCCTTTTGATTGGAGAGGAAACGCCCCTAATAATAATAATAATAATAATAATAATAATAATAATATTTATACCCCGCCCTCCCTGTCCAAAACTGGGCTCAGAGCAGCTAACATCAAATGTATAACACATCAACATAAAATCAGGCAATCAGTTAAAATACCTCCTAAAATGAGATCAGGGTCAAATCCAATCAGATGGCAACCTGCAGATTAGAGCGCTCTCTGTCTCCTTCTTGACTCCTCAAGAGGCTTGACTCTTGCTCACCTTCACCCACAAGGACGTTGCCATTGGTTGGCCAGCGTGGCAGGGGCCCCCAAATCTTTACCCAGGCCCCCCAATAATTTCTGGGTTTGTAATCTAGCTGGAGAAGATGATCTGGGTTACTGAAAGTGACATTTGGTGGAATGAATGAATTTGGCTGTCTGAAGCTCACCTGAAGGTAATGACTGGCTGGAGTGGAATGGGTTTGGTGCAAGATCTGTTGGGAACGAACTTAGCTCTGTGACGCTGTGATTCGAAGCTCGCAAAGGGAGGCAGGGAGAGAAGAGGGGCCACTGTGGTGACTCTTTTCTGCTCGCCTTGGGAAGGAGATCTCTCCAGGCCCGGCTTGTGTTGGCTTAGGAGGCAGCAGGTGGGTGGGGAGGCAGCAGCCATCAAAACCATCCCTGATGCTCCAGGTCGGAGTGATCATGAACCTCCTGAAGGTGCCCTGGGGCTCCCCCCCCCCTTTTGACTGGGGCAGGGAGCAGTCAAGAGGCAGCTTCTGTGCCTGGAAGAAGGTGGGCAAAGCGTTCTCAAAATCTCTCTTGCAAAGATAATGAGCAGAATACTTCCCCCGATGACCTACACCCCAGCCAGGAAGCAACGACAGGAAGGGAAGAGTCCTGTATTTTAATGTTTCCTGTCCGAAAGCCATGCAGTTCTGTTTTCCCCCCATTTAAGTGACAGCAATGCTGATGTTGGGAAGAGAGAACCTTTCCTTCTCCCGCCTTGTTCTGGGCATGTTGATGGTCAAGCGCAGGGTCTTTGCGACAGTGACAGCTGGTTGCACCATGGGATATTTCCCTGCTTCCCCCTCCCCTTCTTGCTGGTAACTCAAGGGCTTGGCCTGCCTTGTGAGGATGGATGGCGCTTGCAAACAGATAGAGGCAATTAGGGGGGGTGGGCTTTTGCTGCCCAGCTTCCCAAGGGACTGAGATGAGATGAATGGATGAAGTTAGGATGCAGTGAAAGCAAGGCAGGTCTTTATTTTTCTGTTGCAATAGAGTTCCCTCCCTCCTTGCAAGGAGGCAAGAGAGACCCAGAACAATGGTGCTCAAGCCTCTATAAAGCCTTTTGAAATTGCCCACCCTGTAGCCCAAGCACCCTCCAGACATCGTACATACATCACAGAAGGAGACTGTCTCCAGTAGAAATTTGAGAGTGTTGCTTCTCTCCAGTCTGCCAGGATACCTGATAATGATTGCATTCTTGGCCATTCCTTGGAGATGGTCAATACTTTAGTTCCTCTCTTGCACATATAGTTTGCTCAGCTTAACAGATACTTGCCAGACTGTATTTACAGGGAGGTGTATGCAGTCCCTGCAGTTCAAAAACCATTGGAGAGCTTTCCCCATTTTCTTCCTCCTTGCAGAGAAATAATTGAGGTCAATTTGAGAGAGTCAAAATGGCTTCAGGATTGTTCTCCTGTACTATTTCAGACACGTGGAGTATATACTTCTGTATGTGTGTTTGCCTTGTACATTTATGAGCATTTATTCTCTGCTGGAGACCTTAGAATTCTTATAACAAACGGAGGTGATGAAGGGAACCGTGGCAAGTGTTGAAAGAGGCCTTTCCTGCTCCTTGCCTTTCCTGTGGCTCTTCCTGGTTGACCAGCCTGGGCTGGTGGGGTGCAGAGGATCGGGGCTTGTCCCTGGGAACGAAGCCTGCAAGGAATTGCAGGAGAGCATCACAAATTCTGGTGACATTTCCCTGCAAAAGTCCTTCCTGCATTCTTCCTCTTGCAGCAGTGTCCTACAGGCAGACTGCTGGACCTCACTAGGCAGAGTGTGGTCCGAGTTCTTACAAATGCAGAGCAAAGGGTTGTGTGTCCCTTGTAGCAGGGTCAATTCCGCATTTGGGGGGGGGATATGGGTAAGGTGATCTCTTCTGATCTTCTGGGATCCTGCAGCCGTGGGCAGGGCAGGGCTGTGGGAGTTCAGTTCTGGAATGGATGCACACCCTGGACCACACTCTTTTGAAAGCAGAGAGGTGGAAACAGTGCCCCCCCTTTTCCTGACCCCCCCAGCCTTTGCTTTGAGTGTGAGGAAGGAGGAAGAGGCATCTGGCTGTAGCTCTGCAACCCTGGAGAGGCGCTGCTGCCGGTCAGTGTGGGCACTGTGTCCCCTGACTGTGTCGCTGTGTTCCCTGCGGCTTTGGCTTAGGAGGCGACTGGTCTCCTCCCGGGCCCCGATCCGGCAGGGGAGTCGGCTCCTGCTCAAGGCGCGACTTGTATGTTCTCTTTTCCAGGCTGGAGGAGGAAAGAGGTGAGACTGGGGACGTGAGGCTAGCATGCCTCCATGGCTACTCCTCCAATAGTAAGTGCCGCCTGTCTCTGACTCGCTGTCTGTCTTGCATGGCGGCTCTCCGGGGCAGCAGGCCTGGCGCAGGGGGGCAGGATGTGGGGTGACACAGACTACCAAGGGCCTCAATGTCCCAGGCCACACAACCCCCTTCCTCTTGGCTCTTTTGGAGGGGCGCCCCACCCCCAATTCCTGACTTCACCCTGTCTCTCTGGGCATTGAAGCCTCGCCTTCTGTGATGTCAGCCTTGCTTCAAGGGGCAAGCAGTGGCCCAAACCTCAGTGTTGTGTGTGTGGTGGGGAAACCATCTGTGTTTGTCTTCATGTCACTGAAAGCCAAAGTGGAGGGGCTGCCTTCCAATAGCTGCATCTGTCTTGTCCCGCTGCATTTGTCGTTCGGGCTCCACCTGCTTAGCTTGCATGGGGAACAAGGAATTGCCCAGCATGGCTCTCTCACGCAGCTGAGGTTTAGCAAAGTGCGCCTTAATTTGCAAAGGATCTCATGGCTCAGGTTTTGCAAAGCTTCTTTGGCTCAGTAACTCGCCTTGTGAATGGAGAGCAATTTTGGATGGTGGAAGGTGGTTCTCATGGCCGAAAGGGTTGCACCGGTGGCCACTCCTGTTTTTTGACCAGGTGACTCTCCTCATGTCATTGACACCCCTCCCTGCACCCCTTTGCCCTTGCATTAATCCTGTAAGGGGCTTGAGAGAGATGACTGGGGGGCTTCCAACCAGGCCTGCCCCTCTCACCTCCCCAACTGGACTCCTACCAATACCAAAGTGGGCTGGGCTCATTTCTGAACCAGTGGCAGAGGTGCCTGACTGCTTGATGCTTCTGTGTTGACTTCGTGGGCTGTGGAAATCCCGTTTGGCCCGCCGCCGTGTGTCTTGCTGGGTGATTTAGTAAAGGAGTGTGAGTTGCACTTCAGAGTAACGTTTTGTGGATGTCAGAAGAGCCTCTTGGGCCAAAGGGCTGTCTAAATCCGGAACTCTCCCTGGTGCCTCTTCCGTTCCCCGAGGGCACCTGGCACTCAAAGGTTTCCTGCTTCTGGTAGAACCTCACGGCTGGGCCAAGAGGCAGGTGCCAGCTCTGCCCGGCCATGGAAGCCACCTGAGCCAGGGCCTAGCGCTGGAGGAGCCAGTGCCGTCCCTGCCCTTTCCTCTGCTGCCCTCCAGTGCCACGGGGAGATGCTCAGCCCAGGCCTGGTGTGACCAGGCACACACCCCCCACCCAAAATGCTGGCACCTCCACGTGGATGGGGTGGGCATCTTCTTCTCTGTACCGTTTGGGTTCTGCTTTGTCTGTTTCACTGATCTCCAGGGACCAGGTGGTCTCCCTGTGGGCAAAGACAGAGAAGGGGCTCCCAGTTCTTATTTACTGATTGCTTATTATTTACACCACACTTTCCAGAGTTAGCCCAGTTTTCCAGTCACTTACCTTTTCTGATCTTTTGGGGATGTGGGGGTCTTGCACAACAACTCCTAATCAGCTTCAGTTGCCCAAACTGAATTTATCAGTATGTAGCTGACCCCCCCCAAAAAAAACTACACCCAGAGACCCAAAGTTCTTCACCTGAGGGACCATGTTGGATGGCCATCGCTCAGGGATTCCCTAGCTGACTAGATGATCCTTGGAGGTCCCTTCCAACTCAACAATTCCGTGGCTCTGTGATGGGCTGTGTTGCCCCTCTGACTTGGCACTTGGATTCTGTGGCTGCTCTTTGAGCTGTGGGGGGGGGGGGCTGTGCATGCCTGACTCACGTGGAATCAAGCTGCCCTCCTATAACCTTCCCGGACAAAAGGGATCCATCCAGGATGGTCCTTTCTGCCGCATTTACCATGTCTGTGTGACAGGGACTTGTTCCTTGTTCCTTTAAAGCATCTTTATCTCGCTTTCCCAGAGCGGCTTACAAAGGCCAGTGATAAGGCAGCCCCTGCGTTTGAGCTCACAGTCTAAAAGACACAACAGCAGAGGAAAAGGGATTGGGAGGGAGGAGGGGGAAAGGAAACCTGCATGCTGCTTCTTGGCAACCGAGCTTTTGTAAAGGACCAGCTGGAACGGAGAGATTTCAAGGAGAGGAGCCGATGTGGCTGGTTTTCCAGGAGTCCCCTCTCTCTCCCTCTCCCACCTCCTGCTCCATCTGGGCTTTGCCTCGGCCAGGGCTGTAGCCCAGGGGGGACAGCAGCTGCTGTACACCCAGGAAGTCCCAGCCGTGATCCCTGGCAGCATCTCTTTATGCCTGGGGCAGAGCCCTGCCTGAAACCCTGGATCGCTGCTGCCTGTCAGTGTGCACCACAATGAGCTAGGCTGCCCAGGCACAGGCAGTTTCCTCTGGGCAATTGAGGCTGTTTGCTTCAGCCCTGCCCTCCTTTCCCCCCAGTGTAGACTGGATCCTCCTTTTCTACCTCTGCTTGTGCATGGACGCTTTGATTGCCGCAGTGCTTCACTGAGTCGCCTTGGGGGCGTAAGATGGGAGAAGGCACACGTCCGTCTGGCTTGAAGGAATCTCTGCCTGCAAGGGAGGCTGGCTGCGTTTTGGGCAGAAGGGCACACCTGCCCTGCTGTTGGCAAGAGAGGGCCAAGCAAAGTCTTCTGCTGAAGGCGCAACTGGAAGAGGGGCTGGCTCCCTGCAGTCTGCCCAGGCCAGCTGGGCTCCCTGCTCCCCAAAGGAGCCCCTAAGCAGAACTTGCACCTGGGACAGCCAGCAGCCCTTGGCTGAGCCATAGCAGGTGGGATGGGCAATGCCACCCTGCCAGCTTGAGCCCTTTGCCCAATGGTCATGGAGGAAGCAGACAGCAGGAGCCCTCCCCCCCCCCCACGCCTGTGGGCACCCAAGTCTGTCTTGGTTGGCCTGCTTACTGTGGCCAGGATCCCAGGGGGAATTTCTGTCTCTCACTGCAAGCACCCTCTGGTGCCCTTCCAGTTCTGGGGATTCAGCCCCTGGTAGGTTCAGGAGGGAACTGCTGTGCAAAAGACCCCCACAGACCCCTTTTTTGGTGAGAGAAGGAGAAAAAGCATGCAAGCCCTTTGCCTCCAGCTGCCCCCAAAATTCTCATTGCAACCCCGCCCCTTGCCTTTGAGTGGGCAGAGATGCATGCATTTGCAGCAGCTGTGGCCTTTGCTCACGGGACGTAAAATGTGCCGGCCAGGAGGGGAGTGAACACTCTCGGTCTCTTGCAGGGCTGCACAACACTCAGCTGTGAAGCCGCAGCAAAACGCCAGGAGCCACGATGGGCAGAGGAGCGTCTCACAAGCCCCGTCCAGCTCTCCCACCAGCACCACCAATTCTTCCTCGCTTTCGTCGGAGCCCAGCAGCCGCCTCGCCTCCCCTGAAGCCAGGCATCTGGATGCGGCCCCAGCCGCCGCTCGAGGGACTGCTGAGCACGGCCGCCTGAATCCAAGTGCGCAGGCGGGGGTGTCAGCAGCAGGACCTGGGCCCCTGGCCCCCGGCCAACCCTCAAGGCTGGCATCCCACCCAGCCCCCCCGAGGCCCAACCTGGTGCCAGAGAACATGATGCGCAGAGCCCTGCTGCCTCGGCATGGCAATCCTCCTGTGAGCCGAGAGTTCCTGGCCGCGGCATCAGGAAACCAGCTGGCAAGGCAGACGCGTGCCCAGCCTCTTGGGCATGTGAAGCTGGCAGAAGAAGACATGAGAGCAGCTCAGGAAGAGGAGGACTTGAAGAGGTTTGTGGGTTGCGTGAGGGGCCTGCTGCCAAATGGCGGCCTCATTCTGCACCGGGGATTGCGAGAGCCTCTCCGCTCAGCTCTGTAGGAATGAGTCCCATGCTAGTGTCAAGGAGGGAGATGTTCCGCCTCATTCATCCAGGAAGTGGCCGAGGTGCCATCTTGGGGTTCTGGCTCTTGCTGGGTGCTTTGCGGGTCTTGTGGGTGCCAACACCTGCCTCTTCCTACTGGGCTGCAGTGTCAGAGTTCAGCCATGGCAACAGCAAGAGGCTCTCTATATGGTCCCAGGCACCGCTTTAGAAAAATGCAGCAAGGGGAAGTGTTGTGTGTCCGTGACGCTGTTGTCCTGCAGACCTAAAAGAGAGCTGAATGGGGTGTCCCCTCCCCTGGGATGTGTGGCGCATGAAATGCTCATGGTGTGCAAGGAATGTTTTCCTGCCGTGTGCACTGCCTCTGGCTGGCACAAAGGCACTTCCCATCCCTCTCCCAGCAGGTGCCATGAAAGGGGCATGGCGGAGGGAGGGGCTGCTCAGCGCATGATGCCCACCCTTCCCTCTCTCTCTTCCCAGCAGAGGCCTGGTGACCCGTCAGGAGCTGCTGGCAGTGGAGCAAGAGCTGCAGGAGGTCCGGGAAGAGCTGAAGTGCCTGCGCTGGAAGGTCCGGCACATTGGGGAGACGGTGCAGCCGCTGGCCGAGGAGAACAAGCGCTACAACGGCTACACCCTGACGGAGCTGAAGGCCCTGGCGCAGTCCGAAAAGGACCCCTGCAAGGCCGCCCACAAGATCCTGGCGCTGCTCTTCAGCGACGTCTACCTGCTGCAGCACTTGGCGGCGGCCGACCAGGCCTGCAACTCCAGGACCCTCCCCAGACCCCAAATGGACCCGGAGCTCTACACGGTCTACTGCGACATCCTGCAGAGCATCTTCCCAGGGATGAGCAGCCAGGCCCTGCGGGAGAGGATGCAGCTGGGCGTGTAGGAAGGAAGGCCAAAGCCCCCTGGGGACGGACGGCGCCCAGCCAAGGGCCAGCGGGCCGGGAGCGGACTCTGGCCCCATCCTCGGCCCTTTCCCACCCACGGTCCCTGCCACCGCTAGAGGCCTGGGGAGAAGCAGGTGGACCTGGCTTGGGACAACCCTGAGTCTGCAGAACAGAGCATATATTCATTCATAGCTTTTTTTAAAAAGAAGACGACAGATATGTATTAAATATTGCTGGTTTTGTTTTTTATCTGTGCGGCTGATATTTGGTAAAGGATGCTGCCGTCTGTGCAGCTGCTTCAAGGCGATGGCGTGTCCTGCTGTGGGGGAAGCTTTGGCAGATGCTGACCCCTTCTTTGGGGCAAGCCTCTCCTGTGGGGGGCCACAAGAGGGGGCCACGGCCTTGGCCAGCCATGGATCTGGCCCCCTTCTCTCTCTCTGGTCTTCCCTGCCATAGCTGGCTGCCGGCACTTACAGATCACTGCCTGCGCCACAAACTCGGCCTCCAAGTCTTACACAACAGGCACTTGGGGAGGGGATTAAGGGCAGCCAAACATGACCTGGCTGGGTTTGTGTGCCCTCAGGAAAGGTGGGATGGCTCAAAGCACCAAGAGAACCTCGATTACTTCTTCTGCAAAGGCCACCGACTTGGGGGGTGTGTGTGAGAGAGAGAGCCAGTGCTGGGAGGGGCAATGCCCGTCCTCTGGCCATGGCTGACTGACTACCATTTCGCTTTCCTGACAGCCCTAACTGGGATAAATAATCCTGGCCAGAGCCAGCCTCCTCCTTCACGCATCCTCCTCGCTGGTTGCTAATAGAAATGTCAGCCTGATTCATTTCCCCCAATGCTGCCTGCGGGGGGGGGGGGAGGAAGGCGGGGGGCCAGCGCTGCTCCATGCTTGCCTCCGCTGCTGAGAGGGGTCTTGTGCTCCCCCCCCCAGGGAGATGAGGGGAAGGCAGCCCTGCTTCTCTTCCTCTTGTTGGAAGGGGCTGGAAGGATGGGAAGTGGGGCAGATCCCCACAAGGAGGACGTACTAGGAAACGAGGCTCCTTTTCATCTAGCCCAGACCCCCCCTGGGCAAAATTGGCCACCAGGGCAGCTGAGCCCTTTAGAGGCTCCTCCTTCCTCCAGGAAGGCTGCCCTCCCGCCTTGGCCAGGCTCTGTGCCCCCTCCCATTGGCACTGCAGGAGACAGAGGGAGCTACTTGAAGAACCGGCTGCAAAAAGTTGCCACGGCCCCACGATGGAGGGTTGGGTCCCTCAGGAGGCTGCCCAGTTATCTTTGCTTTCCAGCTCCCCCACAGTCTCTCCCCACCCCATAACAGACCCCTAGGACCTGTCCTCACAAAACAGGAGGGGGAACGGCTTCTGTTTGTCGCCATGTGAGTGGACAGAGCCAGCCCCCCACCTCTGCCCCCTTCCACCATCCAAGCCCACCGCCCAGCTTGCTTCAAACAACCCCACAGACTCCACCAGAAAGCCAGGCTCATAAGGCAACCATGTAATAACAAAACAGCATCGCAGGAAGGAGGGCGAGGGGAGGGGAGAGGATCCGTGGCCCCAAAGAGGAACAGATGGAGGCAACCTGATCTGTGACATGGTGAATTGTGCCGCTGAGCCCCCTTAGCTCCAGGGACACCCCCCCTGTCTGGCTGGGGAGGGGGCCAAGGGGGCTGCAGCTCCTGGCCAGCCCAGCGTTAGAAAGAGGGGGCTGCATAGCAGCTTTCTGACCTCTTGAGCTTCTTGCCGCTATGGATTGGCACTCTCTCCTCCTGGGCCCAATTTGGGGGGCTGAGGTCCCCGCTCCGCCTCCTTTTCCAGAGAGCTTGGGAAGCCGGGAAGCCTGGGAGTGGGGGGCAGAAGGCATTGCTCTGACCACTTCGCCCCCTGTGTCCTACCTGTGGCAGGACGGACTGCAAGGGTCAGAAGCAGCGCAGAGGATCTGGGTGGGGGGAGAGGGGTCCCCTTGGCTGCCAGCTGCCCCCTCCTTCACACTGGTCATTCACTCCCCCCCCCCCGGCACCTGAATTGGGGCCTGTGGCAGCTCCTCTGCCTGGGAGCCCCCGGGAGCCTTGGCCAGGCCTCTCTCTGCAGCAGTCGCCCAGCCAAAGCCTCTCCTGGCTGAAGCACACAGGGGCTTCAGGGAATAGATTTAATGCAGCTGCAGCTGAGAACAGCAGTCCTGGGGGTTTTGGCCCTGAGGAGGCGAGGCGGTGCCCCCTCTCTGTGGGGCGGTGGGGGGGAGCAGCAGCCCAAGGCTAGCCGCGTGAGAGGCCGGCTCCATGTCTTCCTCGCGTCACTGCCTCATCCTCCGCAGCAATCCTTTGTCCTGGATGCAGGTTTTAGGGCGAAGTGCTGGGAGAGGGAGAAGGGGAGAGAGAGGGCTTTCAGATGCGACGCTGCCTCTGCAGGCAAGGAGACCTCGAGGGCCTCAGCCGACCAATCTGGACCAGAGGGGGCCAGCCAGCCAGCAACCTTTTTTCTGCAGAAACAGCCCTCTGGGGGCTGCTTTGTTGGGGCCCATGTGCTGCTTAAGAGCCCCCCCATTGAGAAGCAGCACCTGCCTTTCCCCAGAGATCTGGGCTGAGAGCCTGAAGGGCCCTCTCCCTGTGCAGGGATCCGCTCAAGGGGAGCAGCAATCTCAGCCCTCCCCTAAAAAGGCTGAGCAGCCCCAGCAGAGCAGCTCCCACCCCCCAGGAAGGGAGGGCAGCCGAGGCCAGGGGAGCGCCTGGGGAGCGTGGCCTCTGGCTCCCTGGAAAGACCCCCCCCGGGCTGCCCCCCTCCTCCGAGGAGCCCCAGACGAGGAGCCCACCTGGGTCTGCAGGCACCTGCTTCTTCTTCGAATAGGAAATGATCTGGTTTTCATTCATCATCCGCACGTCCTGGTCTTCTATGTAATTGCTGTCAGACCGAGAGGAAAAGGAGGAGAAAGAGAGGAGTGGGCTTCTGAAGGTCAGCTCCCAGAAACCGCAGGAGGGGAGAGTTGCGAGTGTGCTTGTGGGCTTCTAGTTGGCATGGGGAGACAGAATGGGGTGCTGGACTAGCTGTGTCCCCCCCCCCGGCCTGATCTAGCAGGCTCTTCTGAAGTTCTGAAGTTCTAGGGGCTCCCCTAGAAGTCCAGCAGCTGAGTGGGGGGCAGGTGTAGTGAATCTGCCCGTTGGCCACCTTTCAGCCGCGGATCAGGGGGATGGGCCGCCTTCTTTACTAAAAGGTAGCTGCAGAAGGAACCAGAGAGAGAGAGAGAGAGAGAGAGAGAGAGAGAGAGAGAGAGAGAGAGAGAGAGAGAGAGAGAGAGAGAGAGAGAGAGACATCCCAGCAACTTGCTACGTAGTAAAGAAAAAGCAAGCACACACCTCATTTGGCCCCTGCTCTAAGAAGTATGTGGGGAGCTTCCTGATCTCTCTTTTGCCGCTGTTGGCCAGAGAAGAGGAGAGGCCCTTCTCTGTCCTTCTCTGCCCTCCCTACCCCACCCCACCCTGATCATCCCAGGAAGTGCAAAGCTGGTGCGGGTGGAGAAAGGGAAAGAGCGGAAGGTGCAAGCAAGGGAAGGCAAGACCTCTCTTTCCCGGCCCCTGCCCCCCCAGCCAGTTCTGGGAGGATGCTGTGTGGGCTCTTAGTCCCCCAGGTCCCCCCTGCCCTGCCCTGCCCTGCCCTAGAGATCACATGCAGAGATGCCCCTCTGTTTGCCAGCAGCCCCCCTTCTCCTCTTGTGCCTCCGCACGTGCACAGACACCGGCCTTGGGTAATTCTGATCGAGGACCCAGAACATGATTTGGGGCTGGTGGAAGGGGCGCCGCTGTGGTCGGGCACAAGCCCGCTTCCAGAGACAGATGGCTTTGGGGGCCCTCCCTCTCGCTGCCGCTGGCCACGGCTTTCGACAGCCTTTCCGCTCCTGCACCAGAGGATTATCTGGCCCCAGAGATGCTCAGTGAGAAACCCTCTCCAGAACATGCTTGTCAAATTAGATTATTCCTTGTTGTTTGCTTTCATCTGGCCTTTATGTCAGAGGGTTTTGCTTTCTTATTATATCCGCCCAGAGAGAAATCCCTCGACTGCAGCCCTGCTGAGCTTTTAGGCAGGAAGGAAGTGGATCAGAACAGTGAGTTAACCAGAGGGTGGCAAAGGCGGCAGGGGGGACGAGACAGTTCCCTGGAGACAAAGCGCTGACTCTTTCACAGGCAAGAAGCCACTGATTGTGGGTCCTTTCAAGCCTTTGGGGTGTGGAACTAGTCGAAAACCAAGGCGATGACAGCTGTTGCTCAAAGATGGAGAGACGGGTCCTTTCTCAGGGGTCCATGTGTGGGACCCGTGAAGAGAGATGGGGCTGCTGCCACCCCTGAGAAAGGTGCCCTCAGACCCAAAGGGGAGCTGTTTCAAGGTGCCCAAGTGAAGGTGCCTGACTGACTTGGGCGCAAAGCTGGCCAAGAGCTTTCCATGCCAGGCGCTACGCAGGCAGGCTGGCTTACCTGATGACGGAGCTCTTCTCCTGACGGCAGATCTTCTCGTTGTCCGTGAAGAGAACGGTGTGATGGGGGACGACGGGGTCACAGGTCGGGAGGATGCCGTGGGCCAGGTGGCTCACCATGTCCAGAATCCCGTTATAGACAAGCAGGTCATCAACAAGGAGCTGGGCAGGAAGAGGAGGAGTGGGAGAAGGAAAGAGCCCAGTCTGACAAGTGGGAAAGACTGAAGGGTCCCCCCTATCTGCTCCCACATCACCACCTGAGGGTCAAGGTCCCAGGTGGCCTGAAGGAGGGGCTTCCAGGGCAGGGAGATGAGCAGGGAGATGAGCACCCAGCCCCAAGGCCTGGCCTGCCAGCCAGCAACAGGCTGAGCCTCAAACCCAGCTCCACGCTGAACTCCGCTGCCTCTTACAGGGCAGTTTCCAAGTAATCCTAGTCTCAGAGAAGGCCGAGCTTTTTGCTCAGGAGCCCCTGAGCAGACAGGCCTGGAGTTCAGTCCCTGGCAGCCTCTCTGGTGAGGGGAGAGACCCTCGCCTGCCTGAGGGTCCTGAAGAGCTGCGACCAAGCACAGGAGACCAGGCTTCCTCCACTTGCTAAATTCTCCCAAAGCTGTGGGGCTTCAACTCCCATCATCCCAACCAGCAAGGGGGAAAGGGAGCTGCAGTTCAGGACTCTCCTTCCTTGGGTGCTTTAAGAAGCACCTGTCACGAGTGCTTTAGGTGTGATACCTGCATTGCAGGGGGTGGGGCTAGATGACCCTCAGGCTCCCTCCCAACCCTACAAATCTATGAGTCTATGAACTGTGGGAGGGCACCAAGTTGGGGATGGGCTGCAGCAGTCCGTGTCTGTGAGCGGCAAGACCAAAAGTCTGAATCTCTGCAGAAGGACAGCTCCACCAGCTCACAGGAGGAGAGCTTCCCCTCCCCAAAAATAAACACATTAATTATGTCCCATCCATCCAACAACTTGGCAAGCCATAATCTCATAAGATAAATGAAAACAGCCTAAAAACAGAAGCAGCTTTAGAAGGTTCTAAGGCTCATTCTGCAAGGAGGTTCTGCCATGGGAGACCCTTCTGCCCAGCAATGCCAAGGCTGGCCGGAGAGGGTCAGTTTGAACCAGTTGGGGGACATAATAAATAATAAATTTTTATTCACACCCCGCCGTTCCTGGTTCAGAAAACCGGGCTCAGGGCAGCTAACAACAAATTTAAAACACTTAATTGTAATACAATATAGAAGCAGCATAAAATACAATATAAAAACATGAAAAACAATAAAATTCAAAGTTCAAAAATCAGGGGAAATCCATCCAATAAGCATTAGATAATCCCCAGGGCTACCTGGCTGAATTAGTCCTACTTGGGCCAGTGAGGAGGCCAGGGGAGAATTAGCTGTGGGGTCCCAGAGCCCAGAGCGGGTAATCTTCATAAAAGGGGAGGGGGAGGGAAGAGAAGGGAAATAAAAGATCAGGCAGAATTCAAATTAAAGGCCAGGTGGAATAGCTCTGTCTTACAGGCCCTGTGGAAAGGTTAAATCCTGCAGGGCCCTGGTCTCATGGGACAGAGCATTCCACCAGGTCGGAGCCATCACTGAGAAGGCCCTGGCCGTGGTGGAGGATAGTCTGACTTCCTTAGGGCCCGGGACCTCTAAACTATGGTTATTCATGGACCTCAAGGTCCTTTGTGGGACAGACCAGGAGAGGCGGTCCCGAAAATACATGGTGGTAATGGGACACAAGGCCCTCAAAGAGACAAGAAGAGGGTTCATAAGCTGCTCTGGGGCGCCATCACTTACTCCAAATTCTTTGACTCCTCTCTGGGGAGTTTTTGCATAATTCCACAGCTTAATCATGGAGACTGTCGTAGGCGAGTCAAAGATGACATAGACGCGATTCACCTGCCGCCATAGGAAGCAACAACACAGAGGTGCAAATTAGACAGAATTCATGTAACCAACATGAAGAAAGACACAGGGCCAATATATTTCTTGCTCATCCAGGAAACCAAATTCCGGATAATTTGTAAAGAATAAAAGGATTTGTGAGATGCCTGCATAACCTCTTCTTAGCATCCTGTTGTGAGAGACAGAAAGAGTTGCCAAGCCCAAAGCTCGCGGCTCCATCACAACTGGGGCTGGGCAATAGATCATCCAAAACTGGTTTTAAGTCCATATCATGATATTGGTTTCATAATTTTTGACCTGGCAATATATTGTGAATCTTGGCATGTGTGTGTGTGTGCTATGCAACAATCACCATGTAGGGAAAACTGTGAAGCCAGCCCAGGCGTCTCTTGAGTCCTGCAGCCCCTGTTAACTTTGCTCTTGCCTCCTCCTTCAGGGGCAGCGAATCCCCAGAGCAGGTGCTGCCAAAAATCACAATGCAGGAAAAACTGTGAAGACAGCCAGGGCCTCTACATAGCTCCCTCCTTATTTTTCAGACATTCTGTGATATATCAGTATAATCGCAATGTTTAGCTGGTTTTCACAATGTTGAAAAGCAGAAATCGCCCAGCAGTAACTCCCTGGCCAGCTCCTCCTCTTGGAGGGTGGGGTCCTTTAGCGGGTCACTCTCTGCAGGCTCTTTCCTGGCACCCCTGCCTGCTTCTTGGCACAGGTGGGAAGGCTGACCCCCTATTCTGACTTCTGGAGAATCAGCTTTGCCGGCAGCGACAGAGATCCTTTGCTGCTAAACTCAGGATGCAGGGGACAGCCTGAGGCTGAGCTCCCACTCCAGGGCTTTGAGCTATGAAGACGGCTGCTGATTACTTTAGAAAGGGCTTGCGGAGGTATGTGCCTGGCTGCACGAGGCATTACACGGCACTGATGTGAAAGGAGCCCGGGCAGAAGATGCAAAGGAGGCCTACCAAGCCAGGGAGAATGGGCGCAAGCCATGTGTGCCTCCCGTCGGTCGTGTCGTTCACGCCATCGATGAGCTTGTCTGGCGTTCGGACGTCTCCGCAGACACCTTCCAATATGTTGACGCTGTCTGGGAAAGCCGCAATGTCTGAAGGGCGCTTTGTCAAGCACAACGTCCGAGCTGTCTGCTGCGCAAACGTGTTACAAGCCGGCCTCCCCAGGAAAAGGCACAGGCTGCCCACCAGATCTTAACCTTGCTCCCTTGGATGAGAGCCCCACCCAGTGCAAGCGAGATTCAATGCCAGGCTGCTACTTCAGGAAAGCTTCTTTCCACAAGGGAGCAAACGTGGCCAAAATGAGGACTGCCAGCTGCTGCCACCCAGAAGGAGGTCAGCCAAATCCTGCCCAGAGGGCCATCACTGGTCATTTGAGAAACTTGCCCCCCCCCCGCCCACCCTCAACTGGAATTAAATTAGGACATATTGCACCTCTGGCCAATATTGGTGGAGGCCCCGTTCTGGTCCTGAGTTGAAGAAGTGGGGCAGATCAGGCAGGGGAGTAGGGGGAGAGCTGCTTGCACAAAACTCCCATTTGCACATGCTCAGCTCCTCATGACTCTAATTCCAGCTGAATTCCCGCCTCCATCCCCCCCCCAGAAGGTGTTTCATTTGTGGGGGCTCCTCTAGAGTGCAGCTTTTGCCAGATTCCAGCTGTTCCTTGAAAAGGATACTGTTCTCACTGAGGAAAATCTTCTCTCCGCGTTCATTATACAGCTGTAGCCCATTCAAACCGATGTAATACGGATCACCCCAACTTGTAAGAAGCTGGAACTGGAAAATGACTGACGGAGGACGTTGAGGAAATATTGTAAATGTTTGCATTCCATCTCTTGGGCCTTGGCCTCACACAGCAGGGGACAAAGAAAACACAGAACATAGTTCAAACGGCAAAATACAAAACGATACACCACAAAACAGTACAGATGGTGATGATGATTAAAGGAATGCAAACATGCCTGGTTTTGTTTCAAAAGAAATCCCAAGGCCGTTTATGCCGTGCCAGGGTCCCCCTCCCACACCAGTCAAACCAGTTCCCAGGGCCTGGAGGCAGAGGGCCAGGCAGGGCCCGGGGGCCACGCAGGCCGGACAGAGAAGGATACAGCCGCAGGGCATCAGGGGAGCCTCATAGTCCATGCTGGCTTGTTCTGCCTTCACCGCTTCCGTTCTGCCCAAAGATAAGCACATAAGTCAGGGACCGGAGGGCACCAGACTTCCTAAATGCACAGTAGGCGCAGAGCCCCAGAGGGCACCCCTCTCTCACCGTTCGCAGGCTGGCATGACTGGGGGACCCTTCAGGTAGTCCACAAAGAGGATTTCTTGAGCAAAGTCAAAGTGGCAGTTGCCGGGTCCTTTGCGAATGAGGAAGCCTCCTGGAGGGGAGATGCAGCAGCCGTCCAGGGAGACGTGGACCACCTTTGCCTGCGGAAAAGAAAAAGCAGGGAAAGCAGTCAGGAGCCGGGGCCCCCGGCCTTCCTGGCTCCTGCGGAGGAGGCTGCCTGGCCAGGGCAAGGAGTGTGAGGAGGGGGGTGGGAAGGCCCCCCTTTGCCCACAGGATGCTCTCAAGGTGCCCAGGGTGACCACTGGCCCACAGAGCACCTCCTTCTGCTGCATGTGGCCACATCCAGGGGAAGCGTGGTGCATACTGGGAGCTTGCCCAGGACTTCCGCTCACCCCTCTGTAAGTGTCCTCGGGAGATTTATTATAGTTCCAGATGCGAAGCCCAGCAACGCTCTCCGCCCGCGTGAAATGGATGGTGACCACGTGAGCTTCTCCGGGGCTGAACGGAATGAGCCACATGTGCTCATCTTCCATAGTAATGTTGATCCCATCAATTAATCTGGGAGAAGGGGGGAAAGTTGAGAGAAAGAGGTACAATATTTTGAGTAAGTGTCAAGTCGCTGAGAGTGGCTGGGACAACCCAGTTAGATGGGCAGGGTACAAATAATACTAATACTAATAATATAAGAAGAAATCATCATCTTTCTTACTTCATTTACGAGGAAGACAGAGGACTGCTCTGCATAAAAATGTTAGGGGGGGGGAGGAACCCAAAATGGCGATGGCAGAGAGAAGCTCGCTCCGGAGTGTTCTTCTTATTTTTGGCAAATCTCTCGAGTCTGATTTTTGCCCAAATTTCAGTTTCAATTTGGCCAGCTTCACTTGCCATCTGTTGGCTCCTAAGCATGCTATAATTACAATTGAAAACACACCACACACCCTCCTCCCGGTGGTGGCTTGTTTTTCCCCAATTTGCAAACTCACAAGAGTTGGCTGAGCTTTTCGGCCTTTGAAAAGGGTGTCTGCTATTCCTGGGCCACAGAGGAGGCCCACGGCACCTCTCCTGTCCCCAGGAAGACCACAAGTGTCCAGCCGCCGCCACAAAAAGGCCTTCCTTACCGCACAAGGATCAGAACCAGCCTCTCACCATCAACCCAGAATTCACTTCGGGAGTCCCTTGCACGGTTACACTTTGCAGCCCTGCCCCAGTCTCAAGACCCACCAGCTCTGTTGCTCAGCCTGAGCCAGGAATGTTTTAAATAATGCGCCCAAGGCCCAGTGCAGTCTTCTGCAGCAGGCTTCCCGCCTCCAGCCCTGCCAGAGAGGCTTCCTTAGGGAAAGCCATGTGTCCATGACACTTCTCTTGGACCCCAGGAGCCCCTCCCAGAAGCACCCCACAGAGGAAGAGACAGTGACCCACATCCGTTTTCTCTCCTGTCCTGGCAGCCTGCAGAGATACTCACTTATCTAAGGTCCTGCAGTCATCTGTGTACTCTGCAAGTTCGTTCAGGTCCTGCGGAGAGGCAGAGAGCTGATCCAGAGAAAGGGGGAGGGCTTGGCCCTCCTTTCCTACCACTTCCAGCCCTGTCAGTCCAAGGTAGTGAGCGTCTCCCCAAGAAGCGGTGAAATTCAGCAGAAGGCCTAAACAAAGGCAAACAGGCAGTGAGCCACCAGGAGAAAGGTCTGTAAAGAGGAGGCCCGGAGTTGGAGCTGCTGCAGCTACAGCAACTGCCAGGGCCACATATGCACAACCCTAAATAAAGGGACCAGGGGCATTGATGGTCTGCTTGAGGTGCCTCCTGGGAGAAGGAAAGCTGAGGACAGAGGGCACTGAAAGCCACCCCCAGAGTGAGGAGGGGGGTAAGCCAGAGGCGAGGCTGGGGACAAAGGGACACCATTCTGCGGAGCATGGCAGCAAACATGGTGGAACCGTTGAGAGAAGGTAGCAGGAGTCAGACTTACACTTCCCAGTATAGACACCTGGTTCCTTGGTCACCATCTCAGGGACAGAATCTGGCACAGCCGTCTGCATCCAGCCCTAAAACGGAAACAGGCTTGAGCAATGCTTATTGTTCTCTAGTGTTCAACAGAAGCAAAGGCCGCCTGTTCCCCTATGGCAGGAGCTCTTTGGGGAGGAACTTGCAGGGCACAGACCCACCACATCCTGGCCCATGTCCCCTCTTTCTCTGCAGCACAGGAGGCCAGTTTTTCCAGCCCCCTCCCCATGAGGGGTGCCAAGAACCAGAGAAGAAAGCTCCTTCCCAGCCAAAGTTCCCTGCTTGGGTTAGAGATCAGTTTCTGACGCATTCAGTTTATCGCCTGAATTTTATCTTCTAGACCGAGCCTCTGCACCACCTTCCCCCCAGCCAGCCTTTTCACGACAGGCAACTTTACCTGTCTGTCTTCCGTCCGTGAGCCCGCCTGCGTGAAGGGTCTCTCGTCCCCCTCCCCATCCGCAGTTCTCGGCCTCTTCAGCTCTTCCTCGTACCTCAGGCTGCAGGCGCCTTCTGCCTCCTCGTCGTAGGACTCGTCGTAACAGAAGATGGCCTCCAGGATGTCGTCGTCCGTGGTGAACAGGATGGTGTCTCCAAACTGCTCTGGAGCTGAAACATTGTCAACTCTATGGTGACGACACAACTCAAGTCAGCAGCCCAAGCGCTAAAACCGCCCCCCCTCCTCCTGCAAGCCAACAGGAAGGTCACAGACACTGCTCCCTGCCCCTCCAGCCCCACAACATCCAGCCCAGGAGAGGCCGTAGTGGCGCTTCATACTGGTTCCTGTGCCGGGACTGCACACCCTGGGGCACCCCCTGAAAAGAAGTACTGCTTCTGAGGCTGGTGATGGGTTTGGGGCTGTTTAAACCCTCAGCAAGAAACAAAAGCAAAGGGACAAAAGGATATGAGAGGTGAGATCTGGCTGGGGCACCTCTCCAGAAGGGCAGAAGGGCTGAGCACAGGCATGAACAGCCTGCTTTCAAGTTATTGCTATTATTTATTAGATTTATATACCTCTCCTTCATCCAAAGATCTCATGGTGGTTCACAACATGAAATTCAGGATAAAATCATACCAAAATAAATCAGTTTCCAAAAGGGGGGTGGGGCAGGGGAAACTCTGGCCTTGTCCCCCCCCCCTCATCTCTCCTTTGCCCTGCATTCGGGAGAAGGGCACGCAGCCTGGCCTTCCCTTCCCCTGCCCTCTCTCTTCCCAGCGCATCCCTTCCTGCTCCAAGGCAAGTATCAGCTGAGGGAAGGGGCTGGGCGGGTGAGCAGGACTGGGAGCCAGCTCCTCTTGCTTTCTCTGCCAGGCACCATTAGAAGCAGAAACTTAAAGGCCTCCCCCGCACCTCCAGCCAGGGTCCCAGAAGCCTTGGCAATCTCCCCTCTGAAGATGCACTGCTCGTCCAGCAGCATGGTGACGTCCTTTGCGCCCCGGAAGGAGTGGATGCGAGACTTGTTGTAATTCCAGATGCGGATCATGGCCACCTCGCACGCCTTGGCGAATTCCAGGAAGATGCAGTGGGATTTCCCAGGGGTGAAGGGAGCCAGCCAGAGGTGCATGTCGTCCTGAGTCCGGTTCACCCCGTCCAGCAGATTGCTGGCCACTCGCGGATCTTGGCCATAGGAGGGCAAGATGTTGATATCGGGGGGGTTGGCTGTGATTTTGGCAATCTGGATGGGCTCCCCTTTGGAGCTGAAGAGCTCCAGCCCGTTAAGGCCCACGTAGTGCCTGTCCCCCCAGGTGGAGCGGATGTCGATTCTCAAGCGCTGCCCAAAAGGCAGGACTGGGATTTGGAAGTCGCCCCCGTCCTCCAGGTCCAAGCAGCCCTCCCCTTCCTGGCGCCTGGGCAGCCCCTGCCCGCTCTCCTTCGCCCGCAGCTTCTGGTCTCCTTGCCGGCTGATTTTCTGCTGGTGGAGAAACTCGTCAAAAATGTCCCCTTGGAAGTCCATGTTGGAGATTCGGCCGTGGTGCAAGTGGTTGAACTTCAGCAGAGAGTTCCAGGACTCCTGCAGAACTTGCTCCTGGGAACTGCCCCACTTTCCCCGGGAAGGCCGTGTGGCGTTGCCCTTCATCAGCAGAGCCTCACCTGGAAGGAGGGAGAAACAAGAGCGCCTCTGGTGCCTGCTTGGCTTGGCTGAACCCTCCTGCAGAGGCAGCGAGGGGGGTGCCCCAAAGCCCAGCAAGAGGATCTAGCAGCACAGTCCTGCTGCGGAAGAGCCCCGTGGAAAGGTCTGCCTCTGTGCTCACACACCCTTAGATGAGGGAGACCCCAAAGGAGAGGGTGGCTCTGAGCCAGACGGAGCTGGACTCCTACAACTAAGACTCTCCAAAGCGTTTGGAAACCAGGTATCAAAATGGAGTAACGGTTCTCAAGCTTGAGCTTCATGGCCAGTAAGCTGTACAGCTTAAATCAGGGGAACCTATCATCTGTCCTCTAGATGGAGCTGGAAGGCAGCTCCCGCTGTAGGAACGCAGGAACCTGCCTTACGCTGAGCCAGGCCCATCCAGCTGAAAACTGGGCCCTTGGACTGGCTGGGGCTCTGCAGAATGTCAGGTGGGAGTTTTCTCCCATTCTGGCCTCAAGGTGCTGCTGGAGTGTTTCTGCACATGATGTGTGTGTTCTTTCACCAACTACAATCCCTCCCTGACCACTGTGCATGCTGGCTGCTGGGAGATGGGCTCCAGTCACACCTGGAGGGCTACAGGCTCTCTACCCCAGAGGTGTCACTTTTTACAACATTTACACCATCCCTGGGAAGAAGAGTCCGCGTGTGACTCGGCTCAAGCCAAGACGTCCCTGACGCATGACACAGTTGGCACACGGCTTTGTTGTGAAATGAGGTTTTAAGAGATGTAGCAAAAAGGCAGGAAATCCAATAATGTAAGCTTTACATGCCACTGATACAAGCCAGGCAGAGACGTCAATTTGTTTTCGTATGGCCACATCCCCACATCTGCTGACGGGATGTGCCCAGGACCTGTGGGTCTCAATTCCTTACAAGAGAACAGAATCTTATTAAAAGATCTGTTTCAGATAAAATACATCCCTGAACAAAACAATTAGGATTTAAGCAGAGAAAATCAAGCGGTGGGGGCAGGTTTAAGACCTCCGGTTACAAATTGCTCTTACATACTTCACAGACTGCTGCTCCCTCCTGAGAAATGCTACAGCTCCATGTGACTCAGAGCTGAGCCCCATCCTGCAAGCTCCCCAGCAAGCAGGATATAGAAAGGGCTGCTTCTTAGAAGACGAAAGGACAGCCCATGGCAGGAGACGAACTCCTGAAGTTAGGAAAAGAAGGAAGGCAGGCAGTTTGAGCACCTGGCCTGGGGAAACCAACCTGGCCCTGAACAAACACAGGCAGCGAAGAGATGAAGCTCTCTCTGCACCTGAGCTCTTTTCTTCTGTGATGCTCCAGAGCTCTAGCAATGAACAACTGCATATATGTTTTCTCAGAGGCAAGTCCCCCCTCCATGCTCAGTAGATCTTACTCCCAAGTAAACGTGTACAGTTTATACTGCAGCTTTAGTGGCTGAGCATCTTTCTACCGCCCCCTTGCCCCCCCGAAGAAGTGCTATTTAGTCTAGCAACAAAGGCACCAGCTCCCAGTGAGACCCCCCCTAGGGGCAGCCCAGAACAGCCAGGTGGGGCTGCCCACTGAGTAGACAGAGCTTCAAGCTCAGGGGAGGGGAGCAAGAGCATCACAGCGTGGCCAACCAGAGCCCAGAACCACCCAGGCGAGGGAGGCCCATCCACCCCCAGCCCCAGGATCCATGGCGGCATTCCATGCCTGGCAGAGCACCTCCGAGAAGCAGCACTCCTGCAGCAACTTCTCCATCCACCGCAGTTGCCCAGCTGAAAGGGTCCGAATAGTCCCCAGCTCCACCAGGAAGACGGTGTGCGGGCTCTCTAGGCCGGCAGTTAGCGAGGGCAGCTGAAGGGTGGGGAAATTGCGAGGGGAGGGGGATTTCCTTCAGCTGCCAAGGGAGGCACTTCCCACAACTGCCACTTCCACCTCCACTGCTCGCTGTGTGATTATCAACAGCCTCTCCTTCAAGGCATCCCAAGGAGACTGTGCGGGTCAGTTGTGCCCAAGGAAGAAGTTGTGGATGGGGGCACCACCCCACACTTCCCCTTTGTGGCCAGCAGGCAAGGGCTCGCTGTCTAAGAAGGTCCCCCAGAAAGCCAGATGACCCAACCGGACACCTAAGGGAAGCTGGCTGGGGATCAGTTCTTACCTATGTCCGGTGGAGCTTCCTCCTTGAAGATGGCATGGCCAAACTCTTCCCTTCCGTGGCTTCGCCCGGGAAGCAGCAGGTCGGCCGCATAGTTGCACTTGCTGGGCAGGGGACTCAGGAAGTCCAAGCCACTGGCCGACTCTTTCCTGGTGCCTGCCAGCAGCTTCCCCTCCACAGATTCAAGGTGGGATCTCTCTAGATCATCTAGGCAGGGGTGGGGGCTCCTGTCGCTTGATCCTAGGCAGCCCCTCCCAATGGTCTCGGCGGACAGCTGGGCTCGCTGCGATTCAAGCCAGGGGAATGGGTTTTGCTTAGGTGAGCAGACCCGGCTCTTTTCTTTGGCCTCGGAAGCACGCAGGATGCAGGGCAGTTCTACGCCAGGCAGCTGAGACAGTTTCCTTCCAGAGAGTTTTTCCATTTGTTCACTCAGAGAAAGGTCGTCGTCGGAATGAGCGGGCTCCATGGTCTCTGGCGAGAGGGGGCTATGGACATTCCCCCTGGAAAGTGAGTCAGGTGCTTCTTGGAGATCTTGCTTCAACTTAACCAGGCCAAGAGAGCTGTCCTTTTCCTCGGAGCAATTTTCCCCCAAGGGAGGCTTCAGATTCAATAGCCCCCTGCCTGGCTCGTGGCTCCAGTCTGCCGCGCCCCAGCCCCTTCCTTCCCTCCCCTTCCCAGGAACGGAGCGACTTTCTGGGAGCTCAATGGTGGTGCAGCTGCTGCCATCGGCACCCTCGTTTCCACAGCCCTTTTGCAGTTCACCAGCAAATACAAGGTTTCCATCCACATAGACAATGATGTTTCTTGCTCCAATGTCAAGATCCTGAAAACACACAGAAAAACAAAAGGAGGACCTGGGTCTGGGAGCCAAACAAAAGTCAGTGGTTTTCATTTCATGCCTTCCCAAAGGAGCCCAATTCATAAGATGTGAAGAGAGACAGTCAGCAGCAAGCTAAAACCATATGCGATGCACTTCAGCTCTGACACATGTGAAGGGGTGCCAGTATCTTCCTCACAATTAAACCTGTAGGTGTTGAGGAATTGGTTGTGTTCAGGCATAACACTAAACCATGGTTTAGTGCATGGGTGGGCAAACAAAGGCCCAGGGCCGGATCCAGCCCAATTGCCTTCTCAATCTGGCCCGCAGACGGTCCAGGAATCAGCGTGTTTTTACATGAGTAGAATGTGTCCTTTAATTTAAAATGCACCTCTGGGTTATTTGTGGGACATAGGAATTTGTTTATTCCCCACCCCCCAAACATAGTCTGGCCCCCTCACAAGGTCTGAGGGACAGTGGAGCAGCCCCCTGCTGAAAAAGTTTGCTGACCCCGGTTTATTGTTACAAGAGCGAGCCTGTGCCAGCCTCAGAGTCATGTGCTCCCACCAGGTGGGGCTCTGAGGAAGGAAGATGGAGTTCCTTTTCCACTTTAGATTAGCTGCAGTTTAGCGTGTTGCTCAAGCCATAAACTGTGGTTAAGCTAAAGCTTATGGATAGAAGTTGGTTTGCTTTAATACATCAAGGTCAGCCCCAGTGTCTGGGTTCAGATAACACACTAAACGGCTGTTAGTGTAAAAGGCAAGCAAAAGCTCTGAACTCCTCCAGGTGCCACGTCAGAAGTGCAGAGGGAGAATGAGAGCACAAAGTTGCTGCGCCTTGTTCTTGTGATGCTAAAACACAATTCGGTGCAGGGATGATGGGCCACCCAGTGCCCTCTTGATGTTGCTGCATTCCAAATGTCATCAGCCCCAGCTGGCGTGGCCGACAGAGGAGGACTATGGCAAGGTCAGATTTATTTATACGGTCAAAGGCCCATCAAGGGTGATGGAGGTTGCAGGTCAACACCATCTAGAGGGCCACAGATCCCTTGCATGCAGTTTAGTGTTGCCCTGGGATAAGACCAATACCTGCTCATGCCTTGAGGCTGGTTTTCTGAAGCTTCTGTGCTTCTCTCCATTTCCTTAAACCAGGGATGGCCAACCTGTGACTGCTCAGATGTGGTTGGAGTCTTAGTTCCCATCATTCCCAGCCAGTGAAGCCAACGGTCAGGAATGATGGGAGTTGGGTCCATGAACACCTGGAGGACCACAGGTGAGCCATCCCTGCTAACCTTCATAATTGCTCCATTTTGGCTTGGACAATTTTTCTTCCCGCCAGAGCCTGGACTTAAGGACCTGTTCTCAAGCCCCTGGAGTTACACCAGGCAAGCACCTGACCCCCAAGAAGACCTGCAAGCAAAGTGCCCTCCTGCCACCTATTTCCCAGGGGAAAGGGGGGCTGCTTCTGTTCTGCTTTAAAAGCTGTATGAGGCCTCCCTCTTTGCTCTCGGCTTCCCCATTTCCCTTCTATTTGTGCTGCCATATGAGTACTGCCTCTCTGACAGCACAGATGAGAATGAGTCATGGAGGATAAGGCTTAGCTCATCTATAATCCAGAATAGAAAATCCTCTTTCGCTCAGTACGTGGAGCCATTCTGAACAAATCATCCCAGCAGGCTCTCTGAGCAATTCTCACAGCAAATTTCCAGAACCATGAAGCGGTTGCCATCTGCTGTGGGGAGTGGCTTTGGCCGTGCACCACATTTGCCAGCAGCCTTGCAAACGGAGGCTTAGTGTACAACCAAAGACCAGCTGGATCGTCAAGGTTTAGGGAAAAAATATTGAGTATGAGAAGAAACTGAATGGGGCAAAAAGGCTGCAAAAGCGGCCCATTGAGGACTCAGCCTGTGGAGAGATCACAGAACGATGTCTGCCTATTGGGGGAGGGAAAGGAAAACCATGTGCCTAAGAAATGGAGTGTCCTGAGAGGAGGCAGGGCAGGCAGGCTAGAACCCTGATCAGGAGCACCACTTCATACTGCAACTGTTTGTTGCAGGCTCCACTTGGCGGCAGCAGCAGCAGCAACAACAGCAGCAGCAGCAGCAGCAGCTCCCAAGTGGGTTTTTTTTTCTACTGCATGATATCCTAGTAACTTCTCTCTCTCTTTCTGATTGTGCCCAAAAGCCAATTCAAAATGGAAAAGGACTGTCCAAAACTCTGCAGGCTCTTTTTGTTGTTTGGAAATTCTCACGATGCAGCCTCAAGGGCAAGTCTTGTTTTGAAGGCGTCATCCAAGCATTTCTGCAGCTTAGAATGGAAGCAGTGCCAAAAAACCTCCTCCCCTCCCCTCCCCTCTCTCCAAGGCTAATAACAGCCGAGTACAGCACATGCCGCACCCCGAGGTGCCCACGACCAAAGTCATCACTTACACTGGGCACAGGGGTGCTGTAATTCCAAATCCTGATCCGGGACAGACCAAAGTCATCAGACAAGCTGGGATTTCGGACCACGAAGTACAGCTGCACTGGAGGCTGGAAGAGGCACGTCCAGGGGAAGCGCTCTTTGCTGACCTAGGAGACACGGAAGCAAACCCTCGCAGCAGATGGCTGGGAAGGAAGGAGCCTGGCTGCTGCTGCAGCTTGGAGAGCAGAAGGGGAGGCCAGAGGAGGGCAAGAGCCGCATGCCCACCTGCTCCTAGGGAAACCAGGCTTGCCTCGGGGAGAGCCAGCAGCAGCCTCCCAGCAGCTCCAGAGAGCCGCTGCCTGGGTCAAACGGGGGGGGGGGGGAGGGACTTGTTCTAATCAAAGTAAATCAGCTTTGCAGCTTGCCAGGATCCCAACAGGACACCGACTTGCAGATTAGCAGGCGGGACCTTCAAGAGCGACAGGCATTTCTGACCACCTCTCTTCTAGACGGCAAACTTTTCTCAAGCAGACTGAGTTGTCGGGCACAGAACAGTACAGATTTAAATGTTTTTAAAGCCTTAAAGAAATATCCGTGCTTCAAGTGATGAAAGACGCCTGCCTGCTTCTCAAACAAACAGAGGCCTCTTCAACTTGCTTCTCCTTGCCTGCCAGCTCCTTTTGATCCTGCTCCCCCCACCTGTGCACTTTGACCTTCATGGGTAAGAGGGCCCTGGCATGGAATGCAGCAAAGCTGGTGCTACTCGCCCCCCCCCCCGGCCAGGCCTCACCTATGGAGGCTCATCCTAGCCACTCCTTGCAACAAGCTGAGCAGAGGGAAACAAATGCTAACACTAATGCTAATAATAATAATAATAAATTATTTGTATCCCACCCTCCCCGGCCAAAGCCGGGCTCAGAGCGGCTAACAACAAGTAAAAATAGCACAGTGTACATAAAATCACACAGGCAATTAATTAAAATACATTCTAAAATCAATTCAGAATCAAATTAATGGCAACAATTGGGTTAGAGTTCTATGAGGATTACAGAAGGAGAGAGGGGGTCAGGCTCTGCCTTGGCCAAAGGCCTGGTGAAACAGCTCTGTCTTGCAGGCCCTGCGGAAAGATGTCAAGTCCTGCAGGGCCCTGGTCTCTTGTGACAGAGTGTTCCACCAGATCGGGGCCACGGCCGAAAAAGCCCTGGCTCTGGCTGAGGCCAGCCTCACCTCCCTGTGGCCCAGGATCTCCAAGATTTTTTTATTTGAAGACCGTAAGGTTCTCTGTGGGACATACTAGGAGAGGCAGTCCCGTATGTACGAGGGTCCTAGGCCGTATAGGGCTTTAAAGGTTAAAACCAGCACCTTAAACCCGACTGTGTACTCCACTGGGAGCCAGTACAGTTGGTATAGAACCGGGTGAATGCAAGGAAGCTGTGCATGAGATCAGAACAAGTCTGGTGTTTCTGGGGAGGGGGCTGAGATAGGCTGCATGGCACACTCTCTGTCCTGAGGAGTTGAACCAGGAGAACCCCCGGAGGCAGGTGCTGTTTGAAACCCCCCACAGGGCATTTGCTGAAATGGAAGAGGGGCATCCAGGCAGGTGAGCCCTGGATCCTGCAGGCAGAGCCTACCTTGGAGTTCCTGTTGACCAGGCAGCCCAGCTCTCCTGGCATGTCGGCGTGCCGGATGTCCACGTCGTGAGGAGACACAAACACTTTGGCGTGGTGCAGATCAAAGAACTCCACTTCCGTCAGGCCCACCCTGGTGGCGTTGCCCCAGTTGGAGAGGATCTCCACGGTGATGTAGATGGCATCCCGGACCTCCCTCTCCAATTCCAGCTGGCCCTAGGAGGGTGAAAACTGAGCGGCCGCCACCACAGACGCTGATGCCCCAAGGGGAGCAGCAGGAAGGCGAGGGCAAAGGGCCTTGCCACATGGCTCCTCTGCCCTATGCCATGCACAGAGCAAATCACGCAGCCATGCCAAGGGATCTGTTATTGAGCCTGCCATCCCAACCCTGGCATGGCCCATCTGCCTAGAGCTTCTGGGGCCTTCATCCCACCTGAGGTCATTTCACTTCCACTACTGATTTCTTCAGGGCCTGGGGAAGAGGATGACTCACTGGCACAGCTGTGGCTTCTGCCACTCATAAAAGCCTCCTTCCCTACCAGCACTGGGGAGCTGCGGCAGGAAGACTGGCTCTCAAGCTCTTGCAGCACTTTCAGAAGCTTCTTCTGTTGCCTGAAATAGGGAGCAGAACAGTCACAGGCCGGACTCTGGCAGGAAGTCCCGAGACGGACAACTGAAGGCCCAACTCAGCTCCTGCCCTGGTCCCTGCACAGCCTGACCCTTCTGGCAAAGACCTGGACCACCGGGAGAATGAGGTGCAGCTCTGCTGACTCGGCTGAGGATGGGCAAGATCTGGGCTACCTTGCCAAAGATTGGAGATGCTCTCAAGAGTGAGCAAACTGGCCTGAAACTCCAGGTCTGTTCCAGGATAATTTTTGTTTAGGAGCAGATAGGAATGTGTCCCCCTCAGGTATGACACCGTGTTCCCCACTTGTGGGCATTCTGGCCCAGACACCTCCATGTGCCACCATCGCCCGTGTGCTGAGCCCAGTCCCCAGACACCCCTCTCTTACCAGGCATTGGGGGAGAAGAGCCAATGGCCCCAGCACCTCACCTCCAACCTCAGAATTGGCCCCACAATGGACTGCAACCTCTGCCCGCCCCACCGGTCTACACATCCTGGATGAGGCCCTCACAATGGCACCAATGCCATCACCTCGTGAGCCAGGGCTTCTTCAACATGGACAGGATGATAAGGGAACCCAGCAGAGACAGGGGAAGGCAGACAGGGGATCCACTTGGACCTGGTTGCTTACTTGCACATTCCAAACCTCCTCCTCCCGCTTGGCTCCGAATTGCCCCTGGAAAAGGATTCAAAATAAACCCACACAGCCACCTGTTTCCTAGGTGTCCAATCCTCTCCATGGCCGTGGAGACGACGCTTCCCTCCTGCAGCTTTTGAGGAGGCTCATTTGTTGTGGACGCAGGTGGCAAAGGCGACGGCAGCTGCGAGAGGGGGAAATGCAAAGACAACAGGTCACAGGGTTGCCAACACCCCTCTGGGAGCTCCAGAACAAGCTTAGGCCAGAGCATCCAGGACGACAACCTGGCAACCATGCATTTCCAGGGCACTTTGGTAAACAAAGGTAAGGCAGTCACGTGGCAGTCACATGTGCCCCGCTGTTCATCCTTAGAGGGCTCAGGGGGGCACTCCCTTCATGTACGGATCGCCCAGGAGCCTGGCAGTCGAAATGTGGCGCTTCCTCCCTCTTGTGGGCTGCCTGAGGTTAAGGGCAATGTGGCCCTCCCTCCCAAGATAGCAGACCAGCTGGATGGGCGCTGAACCCTTCTTCAACAATGGCAACAGGACAGCAGCTCTCCACCACACTGGAGGGCAGAGACTAGCTGAAGGAGAGAAGGGCAAGCTCCCTCCTGCAACGCTGCTCTCTGCCACCCAGCAACTGCAACCTCAGGCAACTGCTTCACTGCACCTGCTGGTGGGGCTGGCCCTGAAGAGAACTCCAGGTGGTTAAGGACACCTGGCTGCCAGGTTGTTCCTCCTCCACCACCATGGGATCCGCCCTATATCTTGATTTCAGTTGTCTCTACACTAGGGTTGCCATACGTCCAGATTTTCCTGGACATTTATTTTTCTTCTTTTTTCTGTTCTCTTTTTCATTTTTTTGTTTGTTTCCTTTTCTTTCTCTGTTTTTGTTTTTACTTAGTTTATTTTATCTTATTGTATTATGAAAAAACTTTAATAAAATCTTTTTTTAAAAAAAGAGAAAGAAGAAGAAATACTCAAAGAGAAGAGAGTCAGAGATGGATGGGAGTTTCTTAAGGATGAAATACTGAAGGCACAAAGGCAGACAATCACAGCAACAAAGAAAAGTGAGAGGCACGTATTACAGATGAGTTGAGATGTAAGAAGGGAATGTATAAGAAATGGAAGAAAGGGGAAATCACAAACAAGGAGTGTACACAAGCAGCCAAGAAGGAGCTCAGGCTTGCAACAGGGGATGCTCATCAAATGTTTGCAGACGTTACCAAACTGGGAGGAGCAGACAATGCCACAGAAGACAGAATCTGAACTCAAAATGACCTTAACAGATTGGCGAACTGGGCGCAAGTCAACAAAATGAATTTCAATAGGGACAAAGGTAAGGTTCTGCACTTAGGCAGGAAGAACCAGATGCACAAATAAAAGATGGGGACACCTGGCTGACTAGCAGTACATGTGAAAAGGATCTAGGGGTCTTGGTGGATCAAAAGCTTAACATGAATCAACAGTGTGGTGCAGCGGCAAAAGAAGTAAATGCAATTCTACGCTGCATCGATAGAAGGCTGGTGTCCAGGTCAAGGGAAGTCACAGTCCCACTCTATTCTGCCTTGGTCAGACCACACCTGGAATGCTGTGTCCAGTTCTGGGCACCATAATTTAAGAAGGAGGTTGACAAGCTGGAAGGTGGGTAGAGGAGGCAGACCAAGATGACCAAGGGTCTGGAGACCAAGCCTGATGAGGAGTGGTTGAAGGAGCTGTGTAGGTTTAGCCTGGAAAAGAGGAGGCTGAGAGGAGATATGATTGCAATCTTCAAATATCTCAAGGGCTGCAATATGGAAGATGGAGCAAACTTGTTTTCTGCTGCTCTGGAGGGTAGGACTCGAACCCATGGCTTCAAGTTGCAAGAAAGGAGATTCTGACTAAACATCAGCAAGAACTTCCTGACAGTAAGAGCTGTTTGACTGTGGAACAGTCTCCTTTGGGTGGCCTCTCCTTCCTGGGAGGTTTTTAAGCAGAGGTTGGATGGCCGTCTGTCAGGGATGCTTTAGCTGAGATTCCTGCATTGCAGGGAGCTAGACCCTTGGGGTCTTTTCCTACTCTACAATTCTAACATTCTATGATCCCGCCCTCTCTGCTTGCGCTTTTGTGGGGGAGCAAAGTTTGTGTTCCTTTTGGTTCTTCTCGTTTGGACAAGACTTCCATCTCTGAGGGCTTCTTTGCCTCTGCCTGTTAACCATGCTGGCCTCCTCTTGGCCCTAGAGCTGCCTTTCCTGATCAGAACTACACGCTCCAGTTGAGCTTTTAGACAACTCCTGAGCAATTCCAGTGATCTGGCCCTCTTGACTCTGCCTTTTTAGCAGCCTCCTCATTTCGGGGGAATTTCCTCTTTTGGCAACAGGCAGGCAGGGACAGCGCAAGGAAGCAGGAGGCTTCCCAAATCACTGCCACTTTAGCACATCTGCTGGTAGAAGCAAATGCATTTCATGCCCAGCGGCACTGCTCTAAATTTACCTCTGCACCCTCCTATTCCCATGCAGTCTATGAAGACTTTTGACTGTTCAAACTTTCACTTTTGATAAACTATTTTGCCTCTCCTGTCCCCCAGCCCAAGGAACTGCCCCTCTTGTTTTCCAAACAACCCCTTCCTTTTGCTAAGTCACAGAGGGAACCATTGGCGCCCCCCCAGCTGACTACATTTGGGATCAGGCAGCAGGAGGAGCCCGCTCTCCATTGCCACAAAAGCGCCAATCGTACAAACTCTTCCAGGGCTGCCCTCAGCAGCTGGGAAGGGGTTTGCAGTCCTCAGCGTGGCACTGGCAGTTTATCTGCCAGCAGAGAAAGCTTGCAATGGGCAGGGCGAGGGCGGGGTGGGTGTACACAGGGAGCGCCAACTTGCTTGGTGGGGAGAGAGATGGCTTCTGCTACTGACCTCAGCAGAAGCGGCTGGCTCCAGCTCAGCCCTCAGGGGCCCAGCCTGCAGCTGCCTGCAGAGAAGCTCCTTCTGGAGGGTCTCGTTTTCTGCCTGCACCGCCTTCAGGACCACAGAAGCCGAGAGCACAGGGTCTTTTTTCTCACACACGTTCTTCCGGGTGGCTGAGAGAGGCCTTTCGGATCGGCTGATTGGCCCTGGTGCCCAAAAGAAGCAGAAAAGACTTTCTGACCATTTTCTCAATGCGCAAGTGAGTCCTGCCCCAGGCTAAGGCTGAAAGGGCTCCTGTGCCACAGGATAGGAAATGCCCAGAGGAGGAAGAGGGGGCATGTCTTGTATGTGATGCACAGCAAGGAAACCCAGGGCTCTCCTATGCACCACCCAGGGCAGGATATGGACCCTTCTCCCTGGCGCAAGCCTCCAGCCCCACAAGGATGCCAGAGAGGTCAAAGCAGCTCCCGCCCAGCTCCTGCCATTTCCCCTAAACTAATAATCTGCTGGGTGCAAGGATGTGACTCCAGACATAGAGCAAAGAGCTGAGGTGGGCTCCACTCAGGTGTGAGCAGCAGAGGGAGAAGAGGACAGTCAGGGCCCTGTGCCATTTCCGCCAAGGGGGGAGGAAAACCTGCCAAGGAAGAGGCAGAGAAGGCATGAAGGAAGAGACAGCAGCTCAGGGGAAGCAGAAAAATCAGCATGGAGGAGAAGGAGGAGGAGGAGGAGGAAGAGGAAGGCAGGGCAGCCGCTTGAGAAGGATTCAGCTGAAAAGGAGGGACACAGCAAAGAGGGAAGAAAGTAGATAGAGTAGCCTTTTGAGGAGCTTGCAAGCTGTAGAGAGAGGTGGAGTCAAGAGGCATTTCTCTGATGACAGGGCTGCTGGGGCATATTTGAAAGCTGAGCTCTTTGAGAAAGAGAAAGACAGAAAGAGCCGGAGAAACATGTGCAGCCAAGAAACCTGTGAAGGGCTATTTGTGGAGAACCATCTGAAGTCAGATTTGATGGCGACTTCTGAGGGCTGGTGGCTGCTTTGCAAGCCAGTCTTCCCAAAATTGGCATGCTCTTGGGGGTTCTATATCTGTGCAGTGCAATGCTTGAAAATGCTACGCCACAAGAGAAAGACGTCAGTCGACTGCCAAGAGGCATGCCCAAGTCACACTCCCTTTCCTCTCTTCTCTCTGCAAGGAAGGCTTTGTGTGCCTCACTAATGAGATCCCAATGGGCTCCCCAGCGAGATGGTGATACATGACAATGAGAGCATGAATGCAAGCAAGCAGCACACCCAGCTGGGCCCTTGCGAGGCAACAGGACCTGCCTGTGGTCCCTTCTCATCCTCACGGCAGGCCCCTCCTGCAGCCTCTGCATCTCCTCAAACTTTTAGGCGTTGCAATGAAACAATCACCATCTCCCTTACTGGAGGGCGTCTGTTCCTGATCCTCCTGGTGCAGGCACCCAGCAGAGAGCGGCCGAGCCACTTGGCTACCAGGTTTGGTGGGGACGTAGGTCTCAGCGCTGCCCTTCCTTTTTGCAGAGAGGCTCCGCTCCTTCTTCAGGTCTACGGAAAGACAAACAGAAGTGATGCCCAGGCTGGCTTCCTTGAGGAAAGGCAGCACGAGCTCACGGGGAGTGGAAGAGGCAAAGGCAATCAGGCACTCCCCAAGGTACAGGGGAGGCCACTGCTTCTCAGACGCCGCCTATTTTGGTACCATGAGAGAGTGGGAGTGGTGGAAAACAAGGCTAATGCCAGCACGTCACCTTCCACCAGCACATCCACAGTCAAACAAGACAAGACACAAAAAGGGAAAGGGAGATTGGCAGAATTCTCTACAAGCAACACAAAATACACTCTCTCTTTCCTCTCTGGTCCAAGGCAGGCAGTCCGCCCCCTCTGGACTTACTTTGGCAGTTGGGCTTGAATTCCAGCACAAGGAGAGAGGTGGGCGCAGCTGCTGCTGGGGAGTCTCCTGCGTTGCTGAGGAGAAGCCCAGTGCCTTCTCCAGAAGACTCAAGGGGCTCCTCTGCCTCCGAGGCCCCCGCAGGCACGTCCTCCTCCACAGAGTCAGAGGTCTCCCCTTCCGAGCAATCTTCCTCCATCCTCTTCTGATTCACGCTGAACTCCAAGTTCTGCCGGAGTTCCTGCCACAAAATTCCAGAGAGACAGGTTGAAAATCTCACAATAGAAAAAGGATCCAAATCAAGGCTGCTACCTGGCATCCATTTACCTTGCAGAAAACCTCAGTAAACTCAATGTGACTCTGCTCTGGGTTGACGCATGTAAGATTCTGCTATAAATCCCCTTGCGTATCCAACATGCTGTGACAATGAAGAGGTTCAGGGTGAATCAAAGTCTGGCCATCAGGAGGCAGCGGCTGTTGCTGGGAGCTGTTAGCTCTATGCAGGTCCCAGGAATACCCAGAATCACAGCTAGGAGAACTCAGATGAGTCACCCAGCCAAAAGAAAGCACAGTTTGCAGAATGAAGCTCAAATCCTCAGTTCTCTGCACCCCTTGTTCTACCAGAGCTTGTTTATTTCTTCCTCACCCCTTTTTCCTCGTGTATTTTGTTGTTTAGACTCAGCCTTAGAGAACTGTCTTACCAGTGATCATTGCAAAATCACTCTGGGAGACTTTTTGACTGAAGAAGAGGGATGAGTCTTGCCAAGCCCTGGCCTGTGACCCAACACAGAGTCCTCAGAGGATGATCCAAGCACCCGACAGGTCGAGGACCCTGAGCAGAGGCAGGGCCCCCTGGACCTGAGGATCACCCTGAGAGGCCCTTCAGATTGACATCTAACCAAAAAAAACCTAGAACCACCAGAGGAGGTGGAGCCACCCCACAGGCCTTGAGTGCATCAGGGCCAAAAGCTTCAGGTCCAGTTCAAAGAGCACTGGCATGTGTGCGCTTATGGATGCAGGGTCATTGGTCTCCTTGTGAGGTGGGTGTCTACTCATGATTAAGCAATCCCCAATATTCCTTCACAACCAGCAGCTGCGCTCAATGTGTGGCCTAGGAGGTCAAGGTACATAAGTCTTCCAGTTTCAGGAAACAATGCAGAGTGCTGACCCCTTGTTGCTTACAGCTTGAGTCTAGTCTGCCTTGCTGTGCCTTGCCTGGCCTCCCTGGGACATTATTGACCTTGGACTCTTTCTGGACCTTGACTCCGGATCAGGTCTGCACTTAGACTGATGCTCTGCGCTTTGCCTTGGTTTGAGCGGACTGTGCTGCATGAGCAATCCTGTCCTTGTTGGAGAGTACTTTGATGAAGGTTTCTATACCTGGGACCCCTCCCTGCCACAGCCATTGAGGGTATCCTTTGGAGAATGACACAGGCAAGAAGGCTGTCAATAAATAGGACAGCATGTAGATGAGGGAGACTATGACTGCAACCCTAAACACGTTTACCAAGCCATAAGCCTGATGGAACACTTGCAGTAAACAGAGCTAGGTTGTGCAGTAAGAGAAAACCCCTCTCTCTTTTCCAACAGGGGATCAAGGAGGGGCTGTCATTGTTGGGGGGGGCACCTATGAAGAGCTCCTGCCCAAGTCCAGCAGGGCTTTTGATTCATCTCGTCAGGGTTCTGGAGATGCTGCCCACCAGGCGAACCCAAGGCTACCTTCATGTCCTCCATGCTGAGAAGCAGCTGTTCCTTTTCAGCATAATTGCTCATACTTTGTTCTGCCCTTGGAACGGAGAGGATATGGCCACTGGGGATTGTGCTTTCTGGAGATTTGAGACTCTGGAAACAGACAGAGAAGTAGCAGTAAATAAACTTCCTGATGCTTCTCTGCTTAGGAGAGGCAAATTGCCAAGAGCAAACCCTGGGGATGCTGCCAACATCCACCAGACTTCATTTCCGACACTCTGCAGGGCAAGGTAAGCATCTTGGAGGCAGTTTCTGTCAGGGAGAAAAAACACCACACTTGCAAAAACTGATGAGAGGGGAGAAAGTTAGAGGTACAACATCTTGTGCAAGCTTGGTGTTCTTCACAGAGCACCAGCAAATGATACAGGTTCCCTGCGACGTGTTCCTTCTCCCATAGCTACAACCTGAAACCTGCACAGCATCTGACAGGCCTCCTTGGAATGTCTCCTGCTTCTTTCCACATTCCACCGAGAGACACTGATCATCCAGCTTTTTTCCTCCTCCACCACTCTTGCTTTGTTTGCCATCAAATCTAACAAAGAGGAGAACTTTTAAGCTTGCACACTATTTTGACATTCTGGTGAGCCTAATGCAGCTACTGCTCTAATATGGATTTTTTACAGTTACCTTAAATATTGTTTAAAGTTGCAGACCACAGTTTAGCACAAATTAAAAACAAATCAGCCCAAAGGTAAAGCAGTGGATCTTCATGACACATGCAACAGCTGGTGTTGCTGCTCATGAATGCAAGACCCACAATGGATTCATAAGTTTTGCTGGAGACATCACCTTCCTGTGAAAGACCCAAGAAGAAATATTTGAAAACGCTAAAATTCCCTGGCTGGGTGGCTAGTTTGAGTCTGTGCATATGTACACACAACTGCAAATGTGTGTGTTTGTGTGTGTGTCATGAACTTAAGAAGAAACGAGGCACAAAAATCAATGTAAGACCCTTCTTGGAAGGGAGAATTGTTTCCTGGTGTTAGTGCAAGAGTTTCACCTTCGATAATAAAAGATGCTTTTCGCAAAATGGTGGAGGCACATACCTGGCGAGCGTCATCCTGTTCACAGTCACTTGAATGCGAGCTTAGGCTTTCATAAGGTTCAAAATCCTCAGAGTACTCTGAAGGAGGAGAGACATGGAGTCTGGATCCACTTTCTGTTTTGATCTGCACTGCTTTCTAGAAAATGGAAAACCCCATTGTGTGTGTTAGGTTTGACTCTTTTCAGGAATAAACAGGAATCTGCTACTGCCTTCACGCTGGCAAGTATCCATTGTAATCCCACCAGCTACTATTTGGCTGATGTTCTGTGTCTGCCCTCGCATCCTCTGGGCTCTGGAATGGCCTTAATCCAGTCTAATGGCCACCATTGTTTTCACACTTTCTCTTGCATGCTTTCGGCCCTACATTAACAAGAGGAATCCCCTAAGCGGGATCGAACCAACAGGCTAGAAGGCTTGATGTGTAGAAGAAGAGGAGGAGGAGGATATGATATCCCGCTTTATCACTACCCTAAGGAGTCTCAAAGCAGCTAACATTCTCCTTTCCCTTCCTCCCCCACAACAAACACTCTGTGAGGTGAGAGGGGCTGAGAGACTTCAGAGAAGTGGGACTGGCTCAAGGTCACCCAGCACCTGCATGTGGAGGAGCGTGGAAGCGAACACGGTTCACCAGATTACGAGTCCACCGCTCTTAACTACTACACCACACTGGCTCTCGATGTGAACCTGCAATGTAGGGCTAATGTGGTGCAGTGGTTAGGTTGAGTGTCAGTCTTGGACTAGGCTACAAACTCAGTGCCCAGCTCTACACTTCCCAAGTTAAACTGTCATTTTTCATCTTCATCCTCCAGGGATATTTGTTCCAAATGGGACACTCCTTGGCTCTGGCTGGCTTTTCCCCTCACCCCAGTGATCAGTTTAAAAGCTGCTCTGCCACTTTTCCCAACCAGACTCTGGGGCCATCGAGGAGCAAAGTGTGTGCACCCTCCTCCTCCCTACCTGGAGCCACCCTCGGCGCTGGATTTTACTTGGTGCACTTTGTGTGCTCCTCCCTTGTAGGTTGTCGTCTTGTAACAGGGCTCTTGAACTGGAACCTGAAAGGAAATTTGGAGCAGAGTCTTGGAACAAGGAGGGTTCAAAGCCCTGAGGCAAGGCTTTCAACACACAAACTCTCCTACAGATTATCGTGTGCCCTAAGGACAGAGAGGAACACAGTTCCAAATGTGGGAAAGACTCACACCATGAGGTTACTGAGACTAGCTGCTCTGTCAGCTCTTGAGCTGCAGGGCAGGTGTATCCTCAGCTGCACTGAAGGTTCCTAGAATTTAGAAATTGTAGGGGGGAGGGGCACATCAGTCAAGGGCTGCCCATGTTGCATGTAGCAGGAGTACTTTGGGTGCTTCCTTCCTCTCCCAAAATGCCTTCTGCGTCGGCTGACTAGGGAGCAGCGCTGGTAATGGCAGGTATGGGACACCAGGCAGTGAGCCTGGCAGCTTATGCCCCTTTCTCACTATATGCTTCACCACACACACACATCACAGCTTTCATTAGCTGTAGAAGGGCCTGAGAATGGGGACTAAAAGGGACAGAGATGATGCTGTAGCATAAAGTCACTTGAAGAGAGTTATTGTAGATGAAATGGGAGGGTGGGGTCAACTAGAACAAAATGCCTTTCCTGAGCTGATTCTAGTCTAGGCTCTGCACATGGCAGAAAGCCTGTGTGCCCAAACAGAGAAATCAACCCTTCAGTGGCACGATGCAAGGCAGATGGAGTCTGCTTTTGACTGGGTGATTTACTAAAAAGCTAGAGATTCTCTAAAGTCCACCAATGTGTGTCAAATTCACAAATAAGATGGTGTGATCAGGAGAACCTCTTAAGAGCTGGGGGATGACTTCTGTGTTGAGCCTTCACTCTTGCTATAGACCCTTCACTCTTGCCCCAAGTTTTCTTCATTTAAGGATTCTCAAGGCCAGCAGATATGAGGTGGCACACTGGAAAATGACCACCAGCTTACTATCTGCCTACTCCTGGTGAAGCAGTGCAATGGTGTTTCAATACAGTTATGTCACAAAGGAACTCACAGTTTCCCCTTGCTGTTCGTGTGCCACTTCTGAAAAAGTTCTGAGGGTTGACTTTCTTGCGGTGGTTGGTTAGTTCTGAGTTCGCTCCGTTCACATACAGAATAAACCCTTGTTCCAGCTGCTCCAGCTTAATCTGCATAGGGTCCTTTCTTCTGAGCTCTTTCAATATCCTAAAATATGCAGCACACCAATTTTCTGATTTGAGGGTTCTCCAAGGATCACGTTCTCTCTACAGAAAATGCTACCGTGACGACTTCTGTGGTGAGGCAGAAGTCTCCACAAAGCCATGATGGAGATCCTCCTACAAATAGCTGAGGAATACCATCAAAATTTATCCAAATTTGGGGGAGCACTGAGTGAGAGAAGTAGTCTGCTGAAACCTGCCTCTGCCTCTGCTCAGAGTGAGGGTCTGCTAGATTTAAGGACAATATAGAATCATCTTGCCCTGGAAGGAGGAGTTCCTGGGAATCCCCAAGATGGACTGTTGAGTTTACTAAGCTACTGCTTGCTTTTCTACAAACCTGTTGTTTATTGATATTTTAAATCAATAAGCTGGTTTTCTGCCTTAAAAAATGCTATCCAAGAGCCACCTCCAAGTTCACATCCTTGTCTGCAGTCTGTTTGTGTAGAGGATTCTTGCAGGAAGATCTAAGAAGGAAGACCTTTATGGTCTGAGCCAGATTCTTTCCTGACAGGATTTATTTATTCATTCATACATTTCTAAACTACTTGTCTTAAGCTGACATCAAGAATGTTTGAATAAATAAATCCTGCCAGGAAAGAATCTGGCTCAGAGGCTGCCTGCCTGCCTAAGGTGCTGCTTTCTACCCAGGCCTTTGGCCATTAAACAATCTACAGCCTTTTAAAAGTGTGGAGACTATTACTATGGTTTTTGTTTTCTTCTTTTTCATTATGCCATGTTACGTAGGCTTTTAATGTTGCACACTGCCCTGGGATCTTTGGATAAAGGGTTATATAAGAATTGAATGAATGAATGAATGAATGTCCCATTCACAAGAGGCAGTCAAGCAATGCTTCTTCAGCAGATCTCAAAGAATAGGTGTGAATATATGAAGAAAGAAGGTCTTCAGACAGGCTGCTCTCGTGTTGTTTAGGGCTTCATACCCTTGCAGTAACACCTTAAATTTGGGCTGGTAGCATATTGGCCATTAGTGCAAATTCTCTTGGAGTCAATACCTAGAACAGGATGACTAGGATGTCTTCGTCCAGGAATGACCACGGCTGTCATATCAAAGCTGCTAAAAGCCAGAGAGGCCCCAAGCCTCTAGCAGCAAAGATGGCTCAAGCGCAAGCCCATTCAGAGCAGGCAACTGGCCCATCACCCACAAAGCCTCTGACTTGCCAGGATTCATTGGCCCTTGCCCAGCCTCCTGCCATATCTGAGGAGGCAGCAGGCTGCAGACCTAGCCAGGGCCCCCAAAATCTGTTCTCCTGGCCTGCCGGTCATTCTTCAGCCTACCTGTTTCTATGCTGAAGAAATACTATATGTTGATCATGTTTCTCATCAAAGTCAGTCACCATGTCCTTTGGTTAAGCCTGAAACACAGAAACAAAGCAACATTTTTGCAGGTGCCCTGGGCGGTGTTTATAAAGCTGTCCACATTGGAGGCCACCACTCTATCCCCTTTGGAGTAAATTCCAGTTTAATTTGGCTCCAGATAAAGCAATTCCTTCCAACTGTCCTGAATAATAACCCAACATTCAGCTTCACTGGCTGGCACATGTTGCCCTGCAAATCCAATGCCTGACATTCTGCCTCGGCTGCCTAAGTAGCTGGTGCCTACATGCTGGTTGTGTTCTTGTTTGGGGGGAAGCAGGGAGTCTGCTGCAGGGGGGATGCCTGGCTTTGGGGGTGTCCATGGTGGTGCTCCTTCAAGCTACTGGTGAATTTGTCGTGCCCAAAGTGGCACCTCTCCTAACAGAGAGCTTGCGCAAGCTGAGTGGGGGCAGCTGTGGCGCTGCCTCCTGGGGGGGCCAGGCCATCTTTCCCCACCCTGGTGCTGCCCTCCAGATGCTGTTGGACTCCAACTCCCATCAGCCTTTGGAACTCCCTGCCTAGAGGAGCCAGGCTGCTCCCTCCTTGCTGTCCTTCTGCTGACAGGCAAAGGCCTTCTTTTTCAAACAGGCTTTTGGGAACAGGCTGTTTTCAAGGAAAGGGCTGGTGCCATGCTGTTGTCATGGTAATGGTTTGCATGGTTTTAATTCTATTAATGCTTGATGGCTTTTGAGAGGGAGTTTTTCTTCAAAGAATCATAGAACTGCAGAGTTGGAAGGAACCGCAACTGTAGAGTTGGAAGGAACCATCAAGGAAGGGCTTCTTCTACATTTGTAGCTGTTAATTTATGTGTATGTGTAAACAGCCTTGAGGGAAAAAGCAGGGTGTGTGTGTGTGTGTGCACGCATATATATATATATATATATGCAGGTTTTGGTGTCCTCGGGTGTCTTCCCGTGTAAAAGTTGGGGTGTCTAGGCAACGTTTCGACGAGGTCTCACTCGTCATCTTCATGATGACGAGTGAGACCTCGTCGAAACGTCGCCTAGACACCCCAACTTTTACACGGGAAGACACCCGAGGACACCAAAACCTGCATTCCTGTACCCGTGAAAATCTACGAAAGCAAATATATATATATATATATATATATAGTGACAATAGTTTGGTTTGGCATCTGTCTGTATTGGGAGACAAAAAGGGAGTGCACCATTGTGGGTGAGGTTGAACTAATAATAAGTCAACATAATAATGATAATGAAAATCATATAACTAAAAGAGCATCTCCACCCCCCATTGTTCAGTCTGGACCCTGAGGTCCAGATCCAAGGGCCTTCTGGTGGTTCCCTCCCTGCGAGAAGTGAGGTTACAGGGAACCAGGCAGAGGGCCTTCTCTGTGGGGGCGTCCGCCCTGTGGAATGACATCCCATCAGATGTCAAGGAAATAAACAACTCTCTGACTTTTAGAAGACATCTGAAGGCAGCCCTGTTTAGGGAAGATTTTAATGTCTGATGTTTTATCGTGTGTGTTTTTTTAAAAATAATTTTTATTAGTTTTACAAATAATCACATTGCGTAACATCATATCCTCTTATTAAATCTCTTTGGTGCAACTGAGCCTAAGGACCTCCCTCCCACCCGCCTAATGGTTTACAAACTTAAATTTTGCATCCCTGCATTTCACCTTTTCCTATTCTTGATATATCATTACCTAAAGTTATTACGTTACTCATCCTGAACAGGTAGTAATTTCATCTGACAAATCTTTTTTATCGTGTTTTTAATATTTTGTTGGGAGCCGCCCAGAGTATAAATCAATTATTCTGATGATGACTATTATTATGATGATTATTAATTACGACCAGTCCCTGCAGGCAGCCTGGCCAGCGGTGTCGGCGGTGGGGCTGCCGGTGGGGACGGGAGTCCGGGGCGCCCGGAGGCCTGTGGAGCCGCCCGCCCCCCCCCCCGGGCTCCTCCCCGCGCCCTTTCCGCGCTCGCCCCCTACCCCGTCGCCCCGCACTCGCCGGACCCTCCCGGGGGCGCCGCGGCCCTGGCAGGCGCGGCGGGGCTCACTCCATCTTCCTCCTCCTCCTCCTCTTCCTCCTCTTCCTCGCCCCGCTGCCAGGCGCCGCTGTTGGGCCGTTGCCATGGAGACCCCGCGGGAAGCGGCGCTGGGCGGGGCGGGCGCGTCACTTCCTGTGCGCCGGAAGGAGGGCGGGCGGGCGGGCGGGCGAGGCGCCATGGAGGCGCTGTGGGCCGCGCTGGGCGAGGTGGCGCTGGAGGGCCTGGACGGCGTGACCCCCGGGGCCCTCTGGGAGCGCCTGGCCGGCCGCGTGCCGCCCTTCCCGCTGCCGCTCGAGCCCGACGCCCGGCAGCTCCTCTGGGCCTCCCTCGCCGCGCACGCCCAGCTCCGCTTCTACCTGCTCCCGCAGCCCAGGCCGCCGCTGCACCTCTACGACCGGTGAGCCGGGAGGGCCCCCAGGGGTCATCTAGTCCAGCCCCCTGCAGGAGCAGCGGCGCCTCGGGCGGACGGGAAGGAGAGCCTGCCCCGCCCCCCGCAGAAAGCTCTTCCCCAGGGCTCGGATGTCATTCACGTTTCTAGTCCTGGGGAGGCCCCGTGGCCGGCTCCGCCAAGGTGTGGGAAAAGGAGTTTGAGATAAGACTGGCGGTATCCTAGTGCCCCCAATGCTCCAGTTCTCGAAGAAAAAAAGCTTCCAGTACTGTGTACCATTGAGTTCCTCCAGGAAAAGAAACTGGATGTACATTTCCAAAATATAAGATAAAAAAAATAAAAATAAAACCTACCCAGAACAACAGTGTTTTGTGTTGTGTAGGCTCCTGTGATGTAAGTCTTGGGCCCCGCCTGCTAGCCTGCTATTCCCTAAAATATCACTGGTTTGCTCCTTTCGATATATAGGGTGCCTACATTCTGCATGTGCAAATGGCTTTAGATTAGGTCCATCAATTATCATATAGCATATCTTCAACAGAAAAAAGCAACAATTTGTTGTTGACAAAGGACAGCTGGTCATATCAAGGGCCCCATTACCTTCAGGGCCGCATCAAACCTAAATCCGGCCCTGCCATCATGCTTGGGATGTGCTGTGTACAGTTCTGGTCACCTCCCCTCAAAAAGGATATTATAGAAACTTCAGAAAAGAGCAATGAAAATGAGACAAGGACATGATGGAGCGGCTCCCCTACGAGGAAAGGTTTCAACATCTTTGTTTAGAGGAAATGAGGGGAGCTTCTTTAAAACAAAAAACACTTGCTGCAAATCTTGAGCAGACAGGCTGGGGTTGAGAAGAGCTAATTCTCTTCTTCTCATTTTAGGTATGAAGAAATTGATCTTGAAACAGGAATACTGGAGACCAAGAGAGATCCTGTTCCTTTAGATGACATTTATCCTGTGCACATGATTTTGGATCACCCCGAAGGCATTCAGGGTTCGTGCCAGTATTTTAAAGAGAGGCTGGATATTACTGACCTGGTCAGAACAAAAGACCTGCGGCCCATTTGCACGTATACAGAAGCTTATGAGAAGTGAGTAAGCGTTTGCTAGTTTCTTTTGCTCCAGGCTCTCTATTGGTGGGGCAGAGGTCTGCAGAGTGGGCAAGTGGAGCAGGACTGTTGAATTTATTCTGTTGCAGAACTGTCCATGGAGTCAAACGGAGAATTGTATAGCTTTGTCATAAGGTAGAAAGAAAATTGTATTTTCCAGTAAAAGTTTGAGCATACCTGCAACAAGATGAAGGAGTGTGACAATGTCACTATCATTAAGACTTGGTGGATGTGGGTGGGCAGGTGTCATTCTCAATTGACACATCAGTGTGAAAGCTTATTCCTGGAGGACAAAAGAAGGGTGGAGTGCCACATGTCTGCACCTAAATTTAGGCTAGCTAAGTGGAGATGGGAAGAAGGGTGCCTTTGTGGGAATGTGCTAAAACAAGGGCCACCAAATGAGGTGGTTAACCTGTGGCCTTCCAGATGCTGTTGGTCTCCAACACCTGTCAGCCCCAGTCATCATGGTAAGGAATCATCATTCCAGTCCAGCAACATCACAGCAGGGGCACAGGTTAGCCGCCTGTGCTTTGGGCTAATAACCAACAAGCCTGCTCCTTCCAAGTTTATCCTGTTAAAAAAAAGCTGCAAGAGAAGAAACACCTTTGCCCGCCTGTCACTTCTGTGGTTCTGTTACTAACTGCGATACTCATCTTGGGAAGAAGGAAATGTGGGAATCTAGTAATTGTCAGCTTTTCCTCTGCTTGCTTGGAAGTAATTAGTGAAGGTGGAAGTGGAAGTTCCTTCAGCCTCCTGGTACTGAGAGGTGATTGGGTTTGCTGCGTGGTGCTTGCTTAAAGTGGCCCTTGAGCCCACCGGCACTCCAGATTCATGGGAGCTTTGGTCAGCTTTGCAGTGTCTTTTCGGGAATAGGGAGGATCTGGACAAGAAAGCCTATTGTCTGGGTGAGGTCGTGAGTTGAAATGTGCCCACGTTGCTTTGCGTATTCCAGCCCTACGTATGCAGTCTGAGCAGCCACTACTAGACACAAAATGATCCCAAGAGAAGAAATCCTGCATAGCTTGATGGCAATGCTGCTGTGGCACAGAAAGTGGGTGATTCATTGGGGAATGGGAGAAATTACCTTCCTTGCCATCTCTTGCTGCTTTGCAGGTGGGGAGAGAAGCTGGTGATCGTTGCCTCTCAGATGCTGCGCCACAGAACGCTAATAGGGTGGGAAGGGGATCCAGACTTAAAACTCCCCGACTTCTCCTACTGCATTTTGGAGCGCTTGGGGCGTGCCCGATGGCAGGGAGAGCTGCAAAGAGACCTCAGCGCAGCTTTCAAGTAAGTGCCCGGGTTGCGGCCTGTTGCAGTAACTCCAGCTGTGGCGCTTCACTGGCAGAAGTGATAGCATGTGGTCAGACGTTCGCCTCTGGTTTGGAGGACCTTGTCCCGTGGGCTGGCATAAGAGGATAGGATTGCCTTGGTTTGTTTTGCAGCGGTATTCTGGAATGTCTTAAGTTAGGCTAGAGCCTGTTTCTTGTGGAGCTGCTATGATGATAGACAAGCCTCACCCCCAAATCACTGTGGACACGCCACAACCCTGAGCTGTATCCAGAGCCTACCCTTTCAAAACATCACAGGCTTGGCAAATGCTAGCTAATTGCTTGGGGGATGCATTCTTTAGCCCATTTTATCCCAGCTTAAATTTTAAGCAGGCTTAACATAGTGTAAGACACTTGCATGGTTCCCTGGAAGATGCAGGTTCTGGCCCTGTTATTGTTGGTCTACACTCTACAGCAGTGTTTCCCAACCTTGTGCCTCCAGATGTTTTTGGCCTACAACTCCCATCATCCCTGACTAGCAAGACCAGTGGCAAGGGATGATGGGAATTGTAGGCCAAAAACAGCTGGAGGCACAAGGTTGGGAAACACTGCTCTACAGCAAACTCCGGCCCTCCAGATGTTTGGGACTACAATTCCCATCATCCCTAGCTAACCAATGGTCAGGGATGATGGGAATCGTAGTCCCAAACATTTGGAGGGCCAGAGCTTGCCTATGCCTGGTCTACAGCGTCAGCTTTTGTCTCCTTTCACCTTCTGTGGCGTGCTTAATTTTCATAAAATCCTTTCTCATCCTAGGGTGGATTCCGGGAAGCTTCATTACCACCGACGAGTCCTGGACAGAAATGGGCTCATCACCATGCAGTCCCACGTAATCAGGCTGCCAACGGGGGCCCAGCAGCACTCCATCCTCCTGCTCCTGACCCACTTTCATATTGACAGGTGTGTGTTGCAGGGAGGTCAAGGAAGCAGTGCTGGGGGGGGGCGTATCTTAATTGCTTCCTCCTATGCTCTTCCCCTGATCTATATGCACCCCTCCACCTTCACAGGAAAGACAAATCAGTACCTGGCTAATCACAACCTGGGGGAGTGACTTAGGTGGGGGAGGAGGAAATGACTGAAAATCCTTCATTGCTGCTCTCCTGATCAAATTATTCTTTATTTTAAAAGTTTTTAGACTATTTTGGGGACAGAGTGGCCTCCTAAAGCCATTTATAGCCATGTGCAAATAGAAACCCATAAAATCCAACAGCAAAACGGGTTAACCAATTAAAATCCACCCCAATAACATTCAAGCCAGGATACCAGCAGAATATCCCATCTAGTTTTAAATAACAGCATGTGATAACCTAAATCTGACAGTCCCCAGTGTGGCACCAAGACACCCTCAGGCACAGTACCCCAGTCATAGGCCACTTTGCTTGTTTTTGGTATCACCTGGAGAACATTATTCATTGCGGAGGCACAGGAAGGGAAACGTGATATTTTCTCTGAAGCTATTTTGCATTTCCCCCAAAATTGCAAGTGTTCACAGTTCCTGTCAAATAGATTTGACTCTGAAATGCATAGAGCAAAATAAACATCTTCCAGCGAGTACTGGAGCTTGTCTCCTCTCTGACTGGGGCAGTTTTGTTGTAGGCCAGAGGAAGGAGAGAGTCTGGCCTTGGTATCCAATTTAGCTCAGCCCACAGGATGAAGCCTCTTTCATCCTGTGAGGGCAGCAGCAATGGTGACTCTGTCTTCTTCAGGGTGGATTTGATTTAAATCAAATCTATTTAATTCACTAGTCAGTAAGACTTGATTTAAATCTTTTTTTTTTACAGAAAGACTCATTCTTGCTGGTATAATCTTAATCTTAATATTTACAACCAGATAAAGGTTTCATTTTTGGAATAATAAATTTTCAGAGTAGTTTTTACAGCTCTATCAAAAATTACTGATTTGGCTATACTATTAGAAATGCATAGAGAGAGAAATATGAAATTATTGCGTGGTTATATAAGTTAGCTGTTTATATTTGGACAACTTTTCTGCTGTACTTTATTGGGAGGAGAAAAATAATCGTTTCCTTAATAATAATTTAAGCAATTAATTTAACTAAAACAATAACATTATAGCATATGTATCCATGTTTGTTAACTGGTTAAATGGGTTTGTTTGTTTTTTAAAAAACTTAGACTGAGTTTTAGCACAAATGAAAAACGGAAAACAAATCCTTATTTCCCGATGAATAGCCTTTGGACTATAATGTAACTTAAATGGAAAACTATCTTTAGAAAGATTTTTCCTCCAAAAGCATTTTATTTTAAAAATACGATTTAAATCAAAAAAAACCTCCACCCTGCTCTATGCTCTTCCATATGTCAAGGAAGATTTCTGCCCCCAACCTGCACTTCCTCCTGCCTGCCCCCTAGTCTTGCCCACGTCCCACCGGAGCACCACTTACCCATCCGAAAATCCAATATATTTTTTTTAAAAACCATTGATTTTTATCCACCCTGGTCTGCTTCTTCCTAGGGGTGGCCAGAGCTTTCCTTGTGTCACTCACAGCTGGCGCCCCACCCAAGGGGCCGGCATCCTCTGGCTACAGGTGTGAGCCTACGTGTGAGGAGGCATTGGTGTTGTCTGCTTACGGCTGCCTCTCTTGGGGTTTTAGGAGGAGCAAATACGATATCCTCATGGAGAAGCTGTCCACTATGCTGAGCAAGCGACCTGGTCATATGGAGACGCTGGCGAGCATAAGGGAGGAATTGGTGAGCACCTGGCTGTTCTTCCATGCGCTTGAAACCTGGCTGCGTGCATCTGAGCGGGTGGTGCTTGTTTTGCCGGAGTCTTTCTGACGGAGAGGAGCTTCTCAGGTGGTGTTTCTTCCCCAGAGCCACCGGGGCATTTGGGGGTGCCGACCCATGAAGGCCTCATCTGCCCTGCTGTGTTTCGCCTCCAGCGAGAGCCAAGCAGAAATGTGTCTATTCTCTCTGTGGGCCTTTGGAGCAGCCCTTGTTTTCTCTCGCTTCTTGAGCCTCTGAGGAGGGTTGGGGGCTTGGCATGAGGCTTACGGGGGAGAACAAGCTTACCTGCCATTCTGTCCTGAAGTCAGTTGTGGTCAGCCCTAAAACTGATTCTCTCTCATTGCACAACGACAGGGTCTCTGTGAGAAAACATTTAAGCGTCTCTATCAGTATATGCTGAATGCCGGCTTTGGAAAGATTGTGACCGTGCCGTTACAAGACGTTCACCCTGATGGAGGTCCCTTCAAGACCAAGAAGGGTAAGAGGGCACTTCACAGCTTCTGGAAGAGGGTCAGGCTGCCTTGGCACTGCCACCCTTGCGCAGAAGAGTAGCCTTGTAAGTCACTTTGGGAGCTTGGGACAAGATAAAGCGATTAACAAATTTAATTTTTTATTATTATTCCTGCTGTTGTTCTCCTGCTTCCAAGTGAAGAGGGAGGGCCCTGTGAAAGCTCTTGCCCCCACAGTACTTCTCTCTAGATCAGGGACGGGGAACTTTCAACCCTCCAGATATTGCTGGACTCCATCTCCCATCAGCCCCAGCCAGCAGGGCCAATGGATATGGGAGTTGTAGTCCAAGAACAGATGTTTCCTGTCCCTGCTCTGTATGCAGGGGCCTGAACACTCTGTGTTAAAACTGGGGGTGGAATGAGGCCTTTTTTAGGCATGTCACCCCCAGATGCACAATTTCTTGAGATTCTTTTATTTACTGTTTATTTGTTAATTTTATTTATTTGCTTAATTTCTATCTCATCTTTCCTCCCAAAGGAGAAAAACTTGGGGGGAAAAGAAAGGTAATAAGTAAAAGAAAGTAAGATTAGCAAAAGGATACAATTAAAAATAAAATACTTTAAAACAGTTGTGTATCCTGACAGCTGCATCTGCATTTCATGCTAGTTCTATTTGATTTGTTTGTGCTTTGCCTGGAGCTGCCAGTTTTCTGCCTTGCTAAGTCTCCTTTTGTGTTTTGACAAACTGGGGGGGGGGTATGCTTGTTCATTCACTCCCAGGAACTGATGTGATGGTTCGCTGCCTGAAGCTAGTGAAGGAGTTTCGGAAGAAGGTGGAAGATTACCATGACGACGACGACGAAGAAATGATCACCAAAGCCGTGCAGCCTGTGGACATTGTCTACGAGAAGGATATGCTGACTCAAGCGTATGAGCTAAGTAGGTCAATGGCTCAGGCCCCAAACATCTCAGGTGCTGGGGTCAGTAGAGGGGGCATCTTGGCAGTTCCTTCACCCTCGGAAGTTTGGGGGCCCGAGAGAGAGCCTTATCTGCGGTGGCCCCTGATCTGTGGAACTCCCCACAGAAGTGTGCCTGCCACCTTCATTAGACAGCTTTCAGCGAATGCTGAAGGCACACTCTTTACCCTGGCCTTTGACACTTAAGGTGTATGTTTTTAGGATCGGCCTTACCTTTCTGCCCATCTGAACTCTCCTACCATTCAGCATCTTTGGGGGGACCTAGTGTTATGCTTTCCCCTCCTCCCCCTCTGCAGTTGAAAGCTGGGGGACCAAAGGCATTTCTCAAGCTGAACTCCGAGCCGCCATGAATGTGGGGAAGCTGGAAGCCAGAATGCTGTGCCGCCTTTTGGAGAGATACAAAGTGATCAAGGTAACGCTTGTCCCGGCCTCCGCTGCTGGCCTTGCGCACGGCCTCCTTCCCCAGCGTTCAGGAAATGCCAGGTAAAGGCTGAGAACGGTCTTGATCTTTGCTTAGGGATTCATGGAAGACGAAGGCAGACAGCGGACCACCAAATACATCACCTGCACGTTTGCGGAAGAGAGCGACCTCAGCCGGCAGTTTGAGCGGGAGAAGGCCCGGAGCGAGCAGCTGGCCATGGCCAGCGTGTCGGTGGCCCCCGAGGACTCCTTGCCTGGGGAGGAGCAGCTCTCTGCAGCCGAGGAGGAGGAGGAGATGCCTCTGCTCTCTGAATCGGAGAACGAGGAGGAGGCGAGAGAAGGCGGGAAGCCAAGGAGCGCCAGCTCAGCGTCTCTGCTCAGGCTCAGTTTCCGAGGAGGAGGCAGCCCGTGCCAGTCGACGCCAGTGAAAGGCACAAGGGGTGAGCTTTGGCCAAGAGGGCCACTTCCTTCCTCAGTGTCTGTCTGTCTGCTTGCAGCCTTAAGAACAGCAAAGTGGTTTGTGATGCTGCAGAAATTGCATGACTCTGGAACAGAGTTTTTGATAAGGTCTGAGTGCTGAGATCTTTATCTGTACAAAGGGGGCAGGTGGGTGGGCTCCCCTCACAACCAGTTGTGCTTAATTAGGGGGGTTAGGATTGCTCAAGATTGCCAGAAATCCATGATCCCTGTAAGCATCTGATGCATTGCCTGTGATGCAGCAAAGCTTGCAACAGTTGCTTGCTTGTGTTGCTGACCAGCTATGTATTTCCTCTCTGTCTTTTCTTAAAACCAGCCAAGAAATTGCTAGCTCCAAGGACCCTGGGGAGGAAGCTGTCTCCGTTGCGCCCTTCTGAATACCCAGAAGAGCTTCCTGGACACACGGCAAATGATGATTCCGCCTTGGACACACTAAAGCAGGAAAGTGGCCTCTCAAATTGTGCCCATTTTATAGATCATGCTGATGGTATGGCTCTGGTTGAGGAAGTGAAGCTGGAGACTCCCAAAGTAAGAGGCCTTAAAGCCTGAACATTTGCTGTTAGTGCGCATGTGAGCTGGGACGGGGGGGGGGGCAGAGTCACTGGAGGGGGGGTCACCTCCCTTGCCAAGCCTGCTATGGGCAGCTTGGACATGCCTCGGAGGGCCACTTTTGCGGTGGGTTGGCTAATGGAGGAGCCAACGTCAGGCAGTTCAGTCTCAGGGAGTGAGAGGGGATGTTCCTGGGGGCTTTTGAGCTGGCATTTCCACAACACAGTGGGCATCAGAAGGTAGCACAGCAATGCATTTATAAAAGGGGAAACCAGTGAAATTTATAAAAGTAGCACTGGAGGATCAAGAAGATAATTAAAAGAGGTGTGGGGAAAGGAGACAAAAGGGGCGGGTGGTTCGCAGGCTATGAAGGACTTGCTCACAAATTTATTGACAGCTGCACGAATTATGATTCCAGCTAGGAAGTGGAAGGGGCAAGCAGATTCCAAAAGTGGAAGAAGGGTATAAAGAGGTGTGGGATGCAGCTGTTAAAGATAAATTAGCATGTGCCATTAAGGTAAGATGGGGAATATATCCTCAAATATTAATCTGAGGAGTCATGCATGGTGTTTGTAGAATTTGTACCGTTGAAATGGAAAGGGGTCAAAACACTGCAAGAGGTGCTGAAATTTTGGGAAGTTACAATGGAATGGTCTCGGGGGTGGGGTGCAAATTTTTATTCTTATTTCTTTATGATTATTACTTTGTCAAAATAAATAAAAGACAAAAGAGAAGGTGGCAGTGCTTCTGCGCTGGTCCAGGAAGTGTATCAATCTGTCCTGAACCTCTACTTCAGCAGCAGGGCACATGTTTCACATGCCAAAGGTTCCAGCCACAAAGAGCCGGGAGTGCATCGCAGGCCTTGCACACCACGTCTCACCTGGGCATTGAAACCTGTCTCATACCCAGGGGGCACTTAACTCCTAGGGCCCCAACACACTCTCAGTCTGGGTGCACTGAAAGTCTCATGCATGGTCAAGAACCTGTGCACTTCTTCCCAAACTCACCAACTTCAGTCCAGCCCCAAAGCCACAGTCCCAAAGGGTGGATTCCCTTTGGGGTTGATGCCACAGGCTTAGCCCACTAGCAAGTCTGCTTTTAGGGCTGCTGGGACTGCCAATCGGCCAAGCAGCTGCTGAGCCCCAGCTGTAACAATCAAACTTGGCGGCTCTTGCTTCAGCCTCTACAAGTTCCACCCAGTTTCAGCTACAGGGGACCCACAACTTACACTTTCGCGATTGCAGCTTTGTGCAGGTACCTGGACGATAACCTTGATGTAGGTTGCTGTGTGTGGAAAGGAAGTGGGTGTGCAGAGGAGGGTGGGGTGGCGGCCGGTTTGTCCAACTCCGCCTTTCTCTCTCACTGCCGAGTGTGGCGTAATGAGCGTCTGGGTAGCAGGATTTCACCTGGCCTCCATAAACTCTGGTTTTCTGCCCCGTGCCAGAAAAGCTGTGACGTCAAGAAGAAAGAGAAGGGCTGGCGAGCCTCGGGTGTGGAGCGCTCCCACGAGACCTACCGCCTGCTGAAGCGCCGCAACCTCATCATAGAGGCCGTGCGCAACCTCCGCTTGATTGAAAGCTTGTTTGCGTAAGTCGGGGGATTGGAAGCGAGCACCAGCTTTTCCCCCTCGCCTGCTGGGCAGCCTGCTGCCTGCTCCGCCAGGGCACATTCCACAGGGAGTGAGTTGGCCTTGAACGCAACAATAAATAAGTGCGTGTATGCCTTGTTGCAGCCTTCAGAAGATGATAATGGACCAGGAGAAGCAGGAAGGGGTTTCCACCAGGTGCTGCAAGAAGTCCATTGTCCGCCTAGTGCAGAAGCTCTCCCAGGAAGGCCTCCTGCGCCTCTTCCGCACCACAGTCATCCAGGATGGCATCAGCAGAAAGGTACACCACCTGCCAAGGCTCCCCCTGGCATGTTAGCGTTGCCCATCCAGGTGATCTTGGAGGTGCAAATCTTTTCCAGCTAGTGAATTTGGGGAAGGGTGACGGAGATGGGTTGAATTTCAGTGGTTCCCAACCTGTGGGTCCCCAGATGTTGTTGAACTACAACTCCCATCACCCCTAGGTAGCAAGGCCAGAGCTCAGACATGATGGGAGTTGTAATCTAACAACATCTGGGGACCCACAGGTTGAGAATCGCTGTGTCCTAAAGGGTCTCAAGTTACCCAGCGATAAGAAAGATGTTCTGTGTTCCGTGAAGTGGGACTATTGTCCTTTGTTCTTTTGCTCTTTGCTGTCTGATGCTAGAGAGAGAAGGAGCCATGTTGCATGTGTTTTTATATGTAAATAAAGTAGTTTAGCCAAAACGCTGAGTTGCTGAAGTCTGTCACGTGCATGATGTGCAAACTCTGTGGATCCTTAAGTGTACCGGTGTCTGTAGGCATCGGTCGCTGTGATGTTCGGGCTGAAGAAAGCTTTTGAAACTCCCAAACGACCGACCAGGAGGGAGGGAACATGCCAGTCAGGCATGTGTTTCTGCCAGGGTCTTGCTCGAGTCTGAACTCCTGACAGCCTCCTCTCTGAAGACTCGGCCCACGGCTTCTCCATCTTTGCTCTCAGTCCTGGCATTGCCACCTGCCAGCGCCTCCCACCCAGAGTGGCCGTTCCTCCTAAGTGGCCTTGGGCTGGAGCTCAGAAGGCTGCCTGGGGCCTTGGGCAGAAGCAAGGTGTCTGCCAAGGAGCTTCACAGACAGGAAGGGGAAAGGGCTGCCCTCAGCGCTGTGCCTCTTTTGCTCGGCCTCTCCTCACCAAGCCTTCTTCTGTGTCTCTCTCTGCCTCTGCTTGGCAGGTGGAGTTTGTAGTCGACCCCTCGGTGAATCCCAGCGACCCACTGGTGAAGAGCGCAATTGAGCAAGTTCGCTTCCGAATCTCCAACTCAAGCACTGTGAACAGGTAGGTGGCGGGAGGGAAAGAGGGTGGCAGGGGCTGCCAGCATGAGCTGGGCAGGCTCTGACTGGCATGACTTCCAAGCAACAGGAGGGCGTTCAGAACTGGGCAGCTCCCTCCCTCCCTCCACCCCCTGGTGATTTGGGCTGGTGGACTGAGATCTCTTATTTATTTTATATGTAATGTACGAACTGCTGTGTCATAGAAGTACATTGCAGTGGTTCACAACAATATAAAATCATAAAACCATGCAGTAAAATCATAAAAAGTTGAAATCAAAAGAATTAAAAACAAACAGCAGTAGACCATTGGTGCGTGTGTGTTCTCTTAATGGCCTGCCTAGGCCTGGGGGGACAGAAAAGTGGAACAGAAGGTGCCCACTGAATCTAGTGGCAGGGTGTTCCACAGGACTGGGCTAATGACACGAAAGGCTTGGTTTCTCTTCCCTCTGGCACCCATTCCCATGACACTTATCTAGGGGAGGTGCTTTCCTCCTGCCTACTTCCTGGTGGGGGGAGCCCCAACTTGTGGGGTTTCTGAAACGCTTTCCAGTCCTCTACAGACACCAGTTGTCCCGCTTGTGGCTCAAGGAACCAGCAGGAGGCAGATGGCAGCAGAAGAGCCATGTTCCTGGCTAGTTGTTCAGTGAATATTGTGGTGTTTCTGGGGACTGAGCACTGGAGCCTGCTTTGCAGTTTCCTAGCACTGGTGCCTAGCTTCACTTTCCCTTCATAACTGCAGGATTAAAGTCCCACAGACGCCAACGTCTCAGGAGAGTCTGGACGAAGGAAGTCAGGAGTCTGGACTTGGGGCTGCCCTGAGGGAGATGGAGGGCTGCTTCTCTCCTTGCAAAGCGGAGGCGGCTGGCAGAAAGGCGCGCGCTGCCAAGTTAAGCTACCACCCAGTCACAGGTAAAGGCCTTTCTTGCTTCTGCTGTTTCCGGCTTCCTGAATGGGGGGGGGGTGTTTCTGTGTAAGGAGTGGTGGGCAGTAGCTCCTGCCTGTGTCTCTCCAACGCAAACCCTCTGCTTCTCTTCAGTGCCAGGCCTTGGGCGCTCCCTGGGCTTCCTCCCCAAAATGCCTCGCTTAAAGGTGGCCCACCTCTTCCTCTGGTACTTGGTTTATGGGCATCCTCTCAGCGCCCAGCAGAGGAGATGGAGCTGCAGCCAGGAGGCAGCGGACGGCCTGCAAGGCCTTGACTCCAGCCTGCCTGGCGGGACGGAAGAGAAGGAGCCGAGAGCAGCAGCCGGGAGCCAGGAAGGCTGTGAGGCGCTTGAGGACCAGGCAGGTGAGGAATCGGGAGCAAGCAGGGAGTCCAGAGGACGGCTCGATGCTTGGTCTGAAAGCATTTCTCCATCGGTTCATGTCTGAAAGTATTTTGAATAAAAGCAATGAAACTGTATAATAAAAAGAGAGTGTAAATCAGGGGTCAGCAAACTTTTTCAGGAGGGGGCCGATCCACTGTCCCTCAGACTTTGTGGGCGGTCGGACCCACCACCTCCCGAAAGCACACACCCACCCACACCCCCGCCTATGCCACTCATGCCGCAGCCACTGACGCTGCCTCGTCTTCGGCAGCGTCGGCGTCCTCTCTCTTGGCAGGGCACAGAGCCCATGCCAGTGGCCTGGGCGGTGGAGGCAGCCTCTGCGCTGCTCCCGCTTCATTCCTGCTCGGCCGCCTCAGAGGGAAGGAAGGGGCGGCACCCAGAGGTATCCGTGGCTTTTGATCCTGCAGCCAATCAGAAGGTGTGCTGCTTTGCAGAAGTTATTCTTCGCCTGGCAAGGCCTCTGCGCGGGCTGAATTAAAGAGCCCGGTGAGCCGTATCCGCCCCGTGGGCCTTCGTTTGACGACCTCTGGTGTAAATACTCCTAACAGCATGCTACAAACAGGAGCTCAGCAATCAGTCGGGGGAAGCCTGGGCAAAAAGGTTCCTGTTTACGGGATGCCTGAAGCAGCTAACAGGGCAAAGGGATGGGCATCATTTCCACAGCACAGGGGGAATGGCGGGAAGGGCCCGTTTTGGGGTCACTGCCCTGCGGTGCCCAGGAGGGGGCAGGACCACCAGGAGAACAGTCCCAGGGCATCTAAGGGCTCTGCAGGGGCAGCAAAGGGCTTTCGCAGTGCTTGTCACTGCTGTGTGCTTCCTTGGGAAGATGCATGCATGAGGGGCTGGATGTTGTGTGCATGCTCCTGGGAAGCATCCTCTGAGTTCCTGACTGCTGGGTTTGGCTCAGCAGGGGAGGCCTCCAGGTGATGCAGCAGCAGCAGCAGCAGCAACAACAACACTGTGGACTCTGGGCAGCCCCAGTGCCTCGGTTGGGATCAGCGGCAGGGAGCCACCTGTGACCTCTGCCCAGCTGTGGAACCAGCCTGGGTTGTGAGATCTAGAGGGGCGGGGGAAGGATTCAGGAAGCCCTCGTGGAGCTTGCTGTCTTCTTTTTCCGCCTCTTCCCTCTAGCACCAACCACATGTCAGAGGATTCCACCCCCACCCCACCCCTTAACTAAACAAGGGCCCTTCTCAGCTAGTGTCACCTAGGAGCTGGAGGAAATTCTGACATTCCTGTGTCACTGTAGCACACAGTGCAAAATAAATGAGACGTGACCCGAGTATATGCATTTCAGCATGAATGGTGGGGAACACAAGTTGTTCATGAGCATAAGAACAACCCCGTGGTCCATTTCTTTCCCCATCCTGTCTGCACAGGGGCCACGTTGTAAAGTTAGAGGGAGAAAAGCTTTTCTCTGTCCACTTTCTTCACACTTTGCATAACTTTATACCATATTTTTCCGTGTATAACACGCCCCTATGTATAAGACGCCCCCTATTTTGGGGGACAAATTTTAGAAAATGGGGAGAGATGGCCCAAAGTTGCTGAGCTTTTTGGGGGGAGGATTGCCCAAGGTTCTTGAGCTTTTTTCACACACCTAATTGCAGCGGCAGCAGCCAATCAACAGGAGACCTTGTCACAGCAACCAATCACCCACCCAGTTACCTCCCCCCCCATGCACTATCCCTGTATAAGACGACCCCTGTTTAAAAAAAATATTTTAAAGAAACCTCATACACGGAAAAGTACAGTACATCTTTATTGTTCCTTCCTCATCTTTCCTCCTGGGGGAGTCACTCCACCCCTTTCATCTTTTTGGTGGCTCTTTTCCAATTTCCCCCCAGCTCTGCAGTATCCTCCTTCAGGTGAGGCGCCCAGAGCTCCCCACAGTATTCCACACCAGAGATCCATGTGTGGGTGTGAATCTTCCTTGACCCCCCGTGAAAGGAGATGGGTCTCTTGCTGCTGTGAGAACCATTTTCTCTCTTCCCCTTGCAGTGTACGTGGACGACGCCTCGTGGAAGCGGCATGTCCCTCCTCTCCCGCTCCACCGGGAGTTTGGCCATGGGTGGGCTCTCGTCAGCGACATCCTCCTCTGCCTGCCACTCTCCATCTTTACCCAGATAGTGCAAGTCAGCTACAAGGTGCTGGGCTTCAGGGATTTCTCTCGGCCGAAAGGCAGCCGCCCCTCGGGGCTTCTGCTCCCAAGTTCCCGTCAGTTCTGCTGTGGCTACAAGTTGCCGCCCGATCCCTTGGAGGGGTGGCAGTTAAATCCTTTGGTGGTGGGGCAAAAGCTGCTTGCCGCACCCAGGGGCACCCCTAACCAAGGCCACGGGCGGAGGTCCTGGGCAGCCTCCTTGGGGGGCCTTTTCAGCTTCCCTGCTGCTGCTGCTGCCTCAGCCTTCCTTGCAGTTGTTCTGTTTCTTAACAAAATATCCCTGGGCTTCGCTTAGGAAAAGCAGAAAGTTAGCCAGACTTAATTTACATTGAAATTTAATTCATAATTTTTAGGTAGATAACCTGGAAGATTATTTAAATGATCCCCTGAAGAAACACACGTTGATCCGATGCCTTCCAAGGTCGATCCGCCAGAAGCTCCTTTACAAGAGGTAAGCATCTTCAGCAGGGGTAGATTTGGGCAAAGGGTGCGATTTCAGAGTAGCGGAGAATACCAAACTTTTCAAAGGTCCAGCTCCACGAGCTCGGAATCCAAACCTGGGCAATATTAGGGCAGTGTGAATCATTCTCTGAAAAGGTAGAATGATCGTGTGAGTTTATAAGAGCTGTCCATGTCAAACCAACACCACTCTCATCCTCTGCATAAGGTAACATTTATGAATGCAACTGAGAGCAGGGAGAAAACTATTAAGAAAGAGGTGCAGTAAGATGAAGGGTTCAGAAAGGATCAGGGAGTCAAAGGCACAAATATCAGGCATTGTGAAAGAACATCTCACTTTGTGTCTGATGTAAAACATTCAGCAAGTGATGTTGGTCCTGCCTCTTTCTCTTCTCCTCTTCTGCCCCCCCCCCCACATAGGGCTTCGTGATCACAGAGTTCAAGTCAGTAGCATAAAAAACCTCAGCTTGCAATATAGTTTGTTCACTAAACAGCCATCCAGCGTTGGGCCAAAGCCTTCCTTAGAGAAAGGAGAGGGAACAGATTCACTGCTTTAGCCCCTATTGACCCAGACATCATCTTGTGGGCAGGGGGATGTCTCTGACTTTCAGAGGTTGCCTTGGTGGTCTGCTTGAAGCAGCTCTGAACTAAAACTGGTGCCCTGTAGACACTCCCCGCCCCGCTCCTTGGGCCCAGGCCAGAATGACTTGAACTGGGACCCGGGGAGGGCTATAAATATTCCACAGGACGGTTCAAGCTGTTTGAATGTGGGATATGTCAGAGAATTTTGCATACTGGAAATCCTGCCCGGTCTTTCTCTTCTCTTTTTTGCGGGAGGAGAGGGAAGGTGACTGGTGGAGTGCCTGGAAGCTAACTGACAGAAATAAGTGGATGAGTCTCAAGTCCTTAATCTCTTTGCTACAGGAGATACATCTTCTCAGTAGTGGAAAGCCTTCAGCGGCTGTGTTACATGGGGCTGGTTCAGTTTGGACCCACAGAGAAATTTCAAGAAAAAGATCAGGTAAGTTACTGCTACGTATCTACAGCTCTGCCACTTGATGGTCAAAGCAGCTTACTTTTTTTTAAAACAAAACAATACCTACAGGAGTAATGAGGGAAACTTCCCCTGTCCCCAGTGGGGAAGGAGACCCCCAGGTGTGGGTTCTCCCTGCCTCCTGTCCCTCCAGACTTGCAGGGTCACCAGATGTACCTGGACAGGTAGAAGAGGCTCCAGCCCCGTCCCTCCCCTGCATTGGCCAGTTCACAGGAGCTGTGCTCGCCTCCCTGTGTTTCTCATCTAGTCTTCTGTTAAACATTTGTCCTTCTTGTTGAGTAACAAGAGAAACCCTTTCCAGAAGCAAAGTGTTCTAGTCTGCAGCAGCAAAGACGGAAGCACTCTAAAGAGTGACCTGTTTTGTGGACTGGAGTCTGCTTTGCCCTGTGTTACCCTCTCAACCTGGGTGGAGAGGGAGAAAAATGCCAACCCTTGATGCCAGATAGGAATGAATTGCAAGGAATGCAGTCTGTGGCCGCTTAGAGGTTTGCAAAAGAAGCAGAGTGCCTATTTGCAACAGCAGCATTTGACGGCGGCCAAAGTGCCCTAACATTGCTAAGCAGTTAACACCTCAAGGAGGCAGAACAGCCTATAAAAGTAATCACGGCATGTGAATATCCCAGTGTCCTCCTCTAGTGCAGACTTTGCGACAATCGATTTGCCACTTTTGGAAAAGGGAAGTGGTTGCAAAGCTGTGATACCCATCTTGAGCCAAGCTGCGCCTCTCTGGGTCCAAGCAGTTGCTGGGCAGGCCGTTCTTGTCCCCATCTGTCTCCAGAGCTGGGATTGTTCCTTCCCAAAACACTGGTTTGCAGCTGGAATGGCCTTGAGCGGCTGCATCATATTGCTGGCCGAACAACTGAGCCTGGCCCAGGGTGGCCCACCCCAGCAACTCTCTTCACAGGACGGCTTCACGAGGCTTGTGAAGATGCCCCTGCTTCTTCGGCAGTGTTTTTGTGTGTGTGTCAAAGGATGCCTCCGGAAGGAGAGCACTTGGCTGCTATCCAAACACGCAAGGAAGGGGTACCCTAGCTTTGACTTAACTCCCTAAATCCCCCAAGTCCGTCCTTGCTCGGTTGCTTTGCCCCTGAGCTTTTGTGGGTGTCTTGCAGGTCTTTGTCTACCTGAAGAAGAATGCTGTGATTGTGGACACCACTGTCTGTGAGCCCCACTACAACCTGGCTCAGAGCAGCCGCCCCTTTGACAGGCGCTTGTACGTTCTGAACACTCTGCAAGACGTGGAGAACTTCTGGTTTGATCTGCAGTGCGTCTGCCTCAATACGCCACTAGGTAGAGAGCCAGACTCACTAGCCACTGCCTTCCTTCGCTGATGGCCCTTTCCTGACTCCTCTCATTCCACCCTCTCCTGCCATATCCTGCAGCTCTCAGCTCCTAGCCTCTGGCCACCTGCCTCTGCATTCTCTGGCCCATGGCAGGGTTGCTGCTGCTGCTGCTGTTGCTGACCAGCTCCTCCTCTTCTTCCTTTCAGGAATTGTCCGCCACCCCCGTGCCAGGAGGGGCGGAGCACAAGCCAGCGAGGCTGGCACCACTCTGGACGTGGCACTGGAGCAAGAGTCGGCAGCCCATAGGCACAACCTTGAGCGCAAGTGCGCCATGCTGGAATACACCACGTACGTCTCCTTTCCTCTGTGGTTGCTTGCTAGGAATGGGGCGTGTTGCAGAATTGGGGTGTTGCTTTGGCAGGGCAGAATGCACCCAGGTGTGGAGGGTGACTCCCATCCGCCAGCGGAGGCAGGGCTGGTAAAGGGCTCCAGCAGGGAGGAAAAGAGGAGGCCCCCCCCCCAGGCTTTCTCCAGGTCTTAGCTGATCAGATCTGAGATGCAGGGGCTTAAATGCTCCTTGGTTGCACTGAAATGGAAATCTATGTGTCCTAGAAGAGGTGCACCGTTGAGCCCTTTCTGTGCAGATTCACGCTCCTTGCACAGTTATATCTCGGGTTGCTAACGTGATCCGTGCGGGAGCCACGTTAGCAACCCACAGCGTTCTGAAGCACCGCATCTGTGCATACGTGTGACGTGAATTGGCGTTTCTGCGCATGCGCGTGATGTCATTTTGCGCTTTGCGCATGCGTGAGCACCGAAACCCAGAAGTAACCCGTTCCAGTACTTCTGGGTTCGGCGCGGTCCGCAACCCGAAAACACACAACCCACAGCGTTCGTAACCCAAGGTATGACTGCAATAGGAGTGCAGTAGATAGGATCAAAAACGATGCAAAAGACTCTGGAAGGCCCATTGGGGTTTCCTACGCCTCTCTTTTTAAAGGCATTTCTTTCTTTGCCTTTTCAGAGTTAATACAGAAAAGGCCCAGCACTAAAACTAAGCTGTGCTACAGCTACTGCTGTCTGGAAGAATCAGGCTCCCTTAGCAGCATCAGGAAGTGGGAGGAGTGGGGAGTCACTTGGAATCATAGAAGTGGGGAGTTGGAAGGGACCCCCAAGGGAGATCCAGCCCAACCCCTCCAGTGCAGGAATCTCAGCTAAGCAGCCATGGCAGATGGCCATCCAACCTCTGCTTAGAAACCTCCAAGGAAGGGGAGTCGTTCACCACCCTCTGAGAAAGTTCTTCGTAAGGTTTAGTCAGAAATCGCTGTAATAGTTGCATGGCAGGACCAAGCCTCCCCCCACACTCCCTGGTCCTAAGCAGAGCTGGCCTTTGAGGATTCCTGGGCTAAGCTGTTCCCTTCACCGTGCCTTCCCCCCCTTTAAGAGGACGCCGAGAGGTGGAGGACAACGGCACCATTCCTGGTGATGGGCTCGGTGCTGGGGGCTTGGATTCCAGCTTTTACGGCCATTTGAAACGCAATTGGATTTGGACCAGCTACATTATGAACAAGACCAGGAGGGTGAGTTTTTCTTCCCAAACAATTCTTTTTAAAAACTGCCTCCTCCCCCCCTCACCCCAAAATAGATATCTTTTAAAACAATGCAGACGGTGGAAGAAATAAACTGGATTTTTTAGCACAAGCCGCTCTGTGCTAAATTTTGCTTTGACATGCATTTTATTTTTGAGAAGGAGAGAGACAGCTCTCATATATCACCTTTTCAGCTGCCTGTATTATCAGTGGCTATAACTGAAATTTATTTCTGAATGGTGCCGGTGTCAGCTAAGCACTGAAATCAAAGGATTCTGAATGTTATGTGTGGCTTTCGGAGGCTAAACTACCTGCCGTCCCTGTGAAGTCAAAATGACATTCTGCATCCCCCCAGCCTGGACAGGTGGGCACAGCATCACCCCCCTCTCTTGACTCCGCAGGAGCATGAGCACAGGGGCAAGAGCAGCCATGCGCTTTCCCAGCACGGAGACTGTTGTGTCCATGGTGGGCAAAAGCTTCTCTAAGAACCTGCTTTGTGCAGGAAGCCATCTGTTCACTCTGTAGCCCACATGCAATGCCAAATCCACACATTTCCTCCGGTGCTTCCACCTGGATTCGTCCCTCTTGCTCACTCCCAGGCAGGGTGGATGTGATTTAAATCAGAATTTAAATCACAATTTAAATCACAATTTAAGTCAAGTCACTAGTCAGTAAGACTTGATTTAAATCATTTTTTTTACAGAAAGACTCATTCTTGCTGGTATAATCTTAATATTTACAACCTGATGAAGGTTTCATTTTTGGAATAATAAATTTTCATAGTAGTTTTTACAGTTATATCAAAAATTACTGATACGGTTATACTATTATTGTTTATATTTGGACAACTTTTCTGCTGTACTTTATTGGAAGGAGAAAAATAATCATTTCCATAATAAAAATTTAAACAATTTATTTAACTAAAACAGTAACATTATAGCATACGTATCCATGTTTGTTAACTGATGAGGTTAAACGGGTTTGTTTGTTTAAAAAAAACTTAGACTGAGCACACATGAAAAATTGAAAACAAATCCTTATTTCCTGATGAATAGCCTTTGGACTATAATGTAACTTAAACAGAAAACTATCTTTAGAAAGATTTTTCCTCCAAAACCATTCTATTTTAAAAATACAATTTAAAATTTTAAAAATCCGATTTTAAAAAATCATTTATTTTTATCAACCCTGCTCCCAGGGCTCTTCTGCAGTTGTTAGGAAAGGCTCCTTTTTGGTCAACTGGACACAGATGTGGCGCTCAGGCTTTGCAGGTGACTGCCAGGTGCAGCCAAGCTTGGCTAGGAAGCAAAATCCTCTCTCTAGTCTGAGCTAGAACCACCTGCGGCCTTTGCATGGCTGGTAACCGGTGTGCTTTGCCGCTAGGAGAACGCTGCTGCTGCTGAAGCTGGGCACACGGTCAGACTGCAGACCTTCCTGACCAAGCGCTCCCTGCCGCTGAGCACAAGAGGTAATGGGGCTGGGGGCTCCCCTGTGTGTGTCCGGGGTGGGGGGCACAGAGATGGTTGTGCATTGCTCCTACTCCTCCAGGGGAATAGGAGGGGCGGCCCAGCTTTCATGTGGCCGTTGTGGGAGCTGTGAAGCTGGTCCAAAGAGGCTGACATGCTGGGCAGCCCTTGCTGTGGAAAAATGCTTTACGGAGCTGGGCAGTGGAGACTAGACGCAGGTTGACCTTCTTCCTAAATTGCACCAAGACATTTTGGCAGCACCTGGTGCTCCTTTTGAAGATCTCCAGTGGGTGATGGCCACTCAGCAATTTCTGTGGTTTGCCACTGCCCCTCTCAGGAGAAGCCAGATCAAATTAAGCCCTGAACAACTCAGGCCCCAAATACCCATAGGCCGCTTCCTTCCCTACAGACCTCCCCGGGTGCTGAGATGGCAAACTCCCTCCCCAGGGAGGTGCGCCCGGTACCTTCACTGTGCTGCTTTCAGAGGATATTGAGGACGCATCTCTTTACCCTGGCTTTTTACACCTGAGGCGCATATTTTTGGCACCCACCTTACTTTGGTGATCGCAAGTTGTTGTAAAGTGTTAACATTTGTTTTAATGTTGTAACTTGCCCTGGGACATTCGAGTGAAGGGCAGATAATACATAAGTAAATAGTAGCAGCTCAAATAGCTCAAAAGCTAAGACTTTTTAACACCTCTGTATATGTGTGTGTGCAAGACAGAGTCACAGTTCTTGCGCATGCGCCTGGGGGAGTCTCTTTAGACCGGCAGTTGCCATTTCCAGTTGCTGCCTCCCTCTTCCATGCTTTTGGGGCCTGCAAAAGCCCCTCCCTCCCTCCCTGCTGCTCCCCCATGAGCTGCTGGCCAGACAGGCGGTGCCTGTGTGTGTTTTTGCTGTGCATTCCTTGCTGGTGCAGGATTTCCTTGTTGGTTCCCAGGTGGCGGCGGCAGCAGCTCTCTTTGGGGAGACGGGCTGCTGGGTGCGGATCCTGCGGTCCAGAAGGAGGACCTGGAGGTCGAAAGCGAAGCCACGCTGAACAGAAGCCAGAGAGTGAGGGGCGGAAAGAGCCAGAAGAGGAAGCGGCTTAAGAAGGAGCCGGTGAAGAAGACAAGGAAAAGGAAGAAGAAAAGAGGTGGCCTACCTCACTGGGGGGCTGGGGGGGCAGGGTGTGCATGGCACTCGCTGGCCGAAAACCACTTAGGGCTCTGAGTGCCATTTTGGTCTGGATCAGGCTTCCCCAACCTCGGCCCTCCAGATGTTTTGAGACTACAATTCCCATCATCCCTGACCACTGGTCCTGCTAGCTAGGGGTCATGGGAGTTGTAGGTTGGATTTTCCTCTTCCTTTGAGATCTCAATGTCCTCCTAATGGCTTGGGGCAAATCCTCCTGCCTGCCTTTGGGGTCTGCTGGGCACAGGGGGGGCAGAGCTGCTGTGCCCTGGTCTTCCACAGCAGTGGGCCTTGGATGCCCACCTGCCCCCCCCCCACGCACACACATGGGAGAGGCAGAGCCACGAGCTGCTCGCTCACCACATGTTGCCTCCTTCCTTTCTAAGAGGGGGGCACCGGGGTGAAGAGGAAAAAGCCGCGCTACCACGACAAAGCGGACCAGAGCGCCTTGCAGAGGATGACCCGCCTGCGCGTGACGTGGACCGTGCAGGAGGACAGCCTGCTCATGCTCTGCCGGATCGCCAGCAACGTCCTCAATGCCAAGGTGGGCAGGGAAGCTGATCTCAGCAGCGAGGCTGGGAGGGGGCGAATTGGCAGCCAGCAAGTGGGGAGAACGGGAGGGGGGGAGCGTCTTTGGGCTTCCCTTGTGTGCAAAGGGTCCAGGGATCCTGGTCTTGGCTGAGCGGGGGCTCCTTTCTCTTCTCCTACGCAGGTGAAGGGGCCGTTTGTCCCCTGGCAGGTGGTGCGAGACATCATGCACAGCAACTTCGAGGAGTCGCTGGACAAGACGTGTCACTCGGTGGGGCGGAGGGCGCGCTACATCGTCAAGAACCCCCAGACCTACCTCAACTACAAGTGAGGCACTTTCCTCGTTTCATAAGCTCTATTGGAAATTTTAGGGGAGCAAGAGTGTTGTCTCCCAAGACAAATAACGTGCAGATGTTAAGTCTTGCATGCAGTAGTCCACAAACTTGGAAAACCTTTTTACATTACAAATTCAGCAGCTGTCCTCGGGGTGTACTTCATTCTAAAGCGATAAGGTGATTTCTCCACGGTGGCTGCTAGGGCTGAGACAGAGGGCAGATGGCTGTGCCATTTATTGTTAATAAACGATATAGACCGAGACCAGATGGAGTCACACCCACCTTTCGTTGGGGGAGGGGAAGCAATAATTTAAAAACGATTATTACTACTACTTATAATAATAATAACCTAATAATAATAGTAATTTTAATATTTGTACCCTTCCCCTCTGACTTGGTTGCCCCAGCCACTCTGAGCAGCTTCCAACAGATATAAGAAAACAATAAAACATCAAAACATCTATACAAGATACAGATATATATGTGTGCGTGTGTAGTGGTTTATTAAAATGTACAGATCTTTGCAATGAAAAGATCAGAGCACCAGCCCTTTGGTCAATTTCCGAATGTCTGTGGGAACAAAAAGGGATTCACCTGCCAACGGATGGAGAGCAAGGAGGGAGCCAGTCTGGCTTCTCTGGGCAGGGAGTTCCCAAGTTGCCTGGGACCAGACCACCACCAAGAAGGCCCTCTCCGTGTCCCAGTGTCCGGGGGGGGGGGTGTTCTGTCCTTCGCTGCCTCCCCTGCTCTCAGGGCGTCCTTCAGGGCTCCCTCCCTCCTGGGGTTCCTCTTCCCCAGCTGTGAGTGGGGAATGTGAATTTGCTAAGAACACAGGAATGCTGTGGCCAAGGGCTCTCCCCGTGAGGCGATGGTCTGAGAGCCAACATTTTCCCTATCACCATCGAATGGAGTCGGCCATCCCTCCTTGGGGAGAAGAGGCTGGTGCCGGGGGATGCCCCCTTTTGGCCGCCTCTGTGGCTCTTGAAGTGTTTTCTGCAGAAGCCAGCCTTCTCGGAGGGAGGCTCAGCTTCAGGGCTAAACTGGGGGGTGTCTTCCGCAGGGTTTGCCTGGCTGAAGTCTACCAAGACCGGACTCTGATTGATGACTTCATGAACAGGAAGAGCAACTACCAGGACCCCAAGGTGAGCAGGGGCAGGTGTGGGGCTCTGGGTCCATGCATGCACCCCTGCCGTGCATGGGCAGAGATGCTGAGCACAACTCCAGGGATGGTTTCTCTGTGCCCCTTCAACCTTGAATTATTTTCTTTAGTTGCATTTAACACTTGATTGTAAAAAACTTCAAAGCAGTTCTTCATCATCATCATTAGTTTCTATACCACCCTTCAGCCAAAGATCACAGGGCAGTTTACAATATAAAAACACAACAAGACATACCATAATAACAAACAAAAACAAGACACACCCAGTTTAAAAGGCCATACTTTAATTAGCCAAAGGCCTGGGAGAAGAGGAACATTTTTGCCTGGCACCTAAGGATATGCAACAAAGGCAACAGACGAGTCAGATTTACAAGAAGATAAAACAATAAACTCAAGAAAAAACCACAACTCTGCTTTAAAACGTGCAAAAGTTAAAATAGAGTAAGAATATATCAGCTTCTAAGCCTCTGGGTAGGCATGCCTAACTAAGAATGCTTTTAGCAGGTGCCAAAATGAGTACAGTGATATCAACAGGCAGGGAGTTCCAAAGTGTAGATGCCACACTAAACAATCCAGTTATTACAGGTGTGGAATGGGAATTCTGTGTCACCTGTAACAGGGCCAGTTGCACTGAGGGACGCGGTGGAGTGGGGAAAGGCGATCTCGTGGGGAATCTGGTCCCAAGTAGTTAAGGGCTTCATATACAAACAGTGACACCCTGAACATGGCCCCATAGCAAATGGGCAACCCTTGCCAGCCTCTCAGCAGTGGACCCAAACAAGGAGTGGGCTGATGCCAGAGCCACTGGTTCTTCTTCTGCCACCTCCTGCCCCTCTTGGGCTTTGGAAGGCGGGGCAGGAGACCTCCAGCCTCCTCCCAGCCCCTCCTTCCGCCCCTGCCCTGCCAGAGGAGCCCTTGAAACAGAGACGAGTGCGCAGGTGCCATTCATGCAGGTGACCCTGAGAGACGGAACCGGGTGTGGGCCCTGCTTCGCTGGTTCCCAGGACCAGGCTTTGTTCAGAACTGACCTCCCTCCCTCCCTCCCTCCTCTTCTCAAAGGTTTGCGCAGAAGAGTTCAAGGAATTTGTGGAGAGGCTGAAGGAGAAGTTCAGCTCCACACTGGGGAATCCCAGACCTGCTATTCCAGACACCCTGGAGGAGCTTTTCCGCAGGTATCTCCTTGGCCAAACCCCGCTGGCAGAGCTGGGTCAGGAGCTGGCAGTGGCGGGGCCTCTCTGGATCTCTGAGAGGGTGGCCCTGCAGGAGCTGAGCTGCCCGTCTGCCGAGAAACCAGCCTGCTGTGGCCGGGGGAATTGCAGACCTGGCTCTTGCCCATCAGAATCTGCCCCAGTCCCTGGCCGGTCTGTAGGAAGCTGCCTTCAGCCAGCTCAGTCTGGCAGAGGCTTTCTGAGGTTTGGGGCCCAGGGGTCCTTTTGGGCCACCTGCGTGCCAGGGTGGGTGTACGCTACCCCAGGATAAAGGGAGATGCGCCTGTGTGTGCCACCTTGGTGAGATCTCCCCGTGGCTCCTTCCTTGCCCTTTTCCAGGTTCCGAGTTCTGGCCATCGGAGATGAGACAACTCAAAGCAAGAAAGAGGATGTGCTCAGCAGGTGAGGCAAAGTGGGCTGGGGAGAAGCATAAAATGCTTCCTTCTCCTGTTGGAAACCATTTGAAACTGAAATCCAGTATCCCCAAGTGCCAAGACACCCCCCACCCCACCCCATTCCAGCTTCCCAAGCTGCTAAGATGTGGAGCGGTTTATTCATCACTGACGTTAGGCTTTATCTTTAAGAAAGAAGGATCTGTGCTGCGAAGGTCGATTTCAGACTGACACAGGCTCTTTCCTTCCAGCATCGCCGACATCCACTTTCTGGTGCTGCAGAACTTGATCCAGAGCACGCTGGCCCTCTCCGACAACCAGATGAAGTCCTGCCAGTCATTTCAGGTAGAGAGAAGCTTGGTCTGCTAAGGTGTGTGTGTCCCCTTGCCTATCTTGGGGGCTCAAGGAAACATACTGGGGCTTGAGCATCTGCTGAGGAGACTGATGCCTGGGGGAGTGGGGGGGGAGACAGCTGGCCTATGCGCCTGAGAACTTATAAGGAGACTTCTGGATGAGGCCAGTGGCCCCTCTAGTCTGGTGCGTTCTGAAGGTAAAGGAAGGACTGGACCCTGATTAATAAAATATACACGAGGCTTGGCCAGCAAGACTCTGGGAGGAACTGCGCATAATAATCTGCCACACCCTGGCCCAGGACCCTTTTATTAACAAAAGAACTCTTACATAGCGTTTGTAAGAACTAATCAGATTTCCTCTGAGCGTTTCAAAAAATCCCCACGTGGGACAAGACAAAGTCAGATCAGAGGAATCCGTTTAACTACAAAGACTACCTTGAGCATGCATACATGTTTTAGGCTAAATAAAACAGGAATCAAGGAGGAATGCTTTTAGCAAACCCCAAAGGTCATAAACAGGCAGGAAACAGGAATGGAAGGTAGGTTGTAAGCGTGGCGAGGAAAAGGTCTAGGAGGCACTTCAAAATGCTGGCGAAATGATTTGGGCATGTTGGAAATGGCAAAAGTGGGCGGAAAAGATGCTTGAAAATACCACGGAAATGTTACCCTCCCCAAAAGCAAACAAAGATTGAGAGACATTATAACGGGGAGCTGAAGTTCCCAGCTCTTAGCTGCCTGCCTGTGTGTTTGTGTCCGCAGACCTTCCGCCTCTACCGGGAGTACGGGGACGACCTCCTGGTCAAGGCCTTCTTGGACTGCCAGAAGAGGAGCCTCGTGAACCGCCGGAGGGGCAACCACAGCCTGGGCCCCAAGAAGAGCCGGGCACTGCCCTTTGTGCCCATGTCTTACCAGCTCTCTCAGAGCTACTACAGGTCCGTGCCCTGCCTGAGGCTGCCAGTGCAAAGCAGAGGCTGTGGGGATGGGGGGGCAGCCAGGAGAACCAAGGCTGCGTTGGGGGGAACACACCCTCCCAGGGGAGCCCAGACGGCCCTTCTTGGGGGCTTCCCTCACCCCTTTCTGCCTGGCATGCTGGAGCACAGGGAGCCCACCCCTTTGTCCAGCCAGGGGAACAGAAGGTAGCTTAGCTCTTGCGCCATCTTCCATGCGACTGCCCTTTATGAGAGACGTCTTCAGGTATCTATCAAGGGCCGTCACATGGAGGAAGCTTGTGCTTCCTGCTGCTTCAGAGGGCAGGACCCCACCCAAGGGAGTCCAGTTGCAAGAAAGGGCATTCCAACTGAACAGTAGGAAGAACTTTCTGACGGTAAGAGCTGTTCAGCAAAGGAACGGACTCCCTTTGGAGGTTGTGGACTCTCCTTCCTTGGAAATTCTTTGGACGGCTATCTGCCAGGGATGATGATTCTTCTTCTTCCTCTTTTTCTTGGTTTTCCAGATTATTACAAATTATTACAAATTAGTCCAAATTACTTTTGATATAATGCAATAGGTTCTCCCTCCTATTGCAAACATACATCCATTACTTCCTCATGTAGCCACTTCATCCTTCTTTCACCTCCTCTTTAATTCTTCTCTTGATGTTAGTCCAGGGGCCAGCAAACCTTTTGAGCAGGGGGCTGGTCCACTGTCCCTCAGACCTTGTAGGGGGACGAATTATATTTTTGGGGGGAAATGAATTCCTATGCCCCTCAAATAACCCAGAGATGCATTTTAAATAAAAGGACACATTCTACTCATGTAAAAACATGCTGATTCCCGGACCGTCCACTGGCCGGATTTAGAAGGCGATTGGGCCACATCCGGCCCCTGGGCCTTAGTTTGCCTACCCATGTGTTAGTCCATTCTCACAGCTGACCTTTATTGTTTCCTTACATACAACACCTTTCTTGTTTCTCATAAATGCAGGATCCATTTCATGTGTGTAGTCCTTCATAAACGTTGTTCTCAGACCTCGTCCGCTGGGAGAGTTAATCGCTATCTTTCTTTGCGCATTCCATTCCTTCTGCTGTCCACCAACTTGCATACAGGCTGCAGCTATAAATAACACCCAGATAACATCTCCACTCTCCGCCATTGAAATTCCACTCTGGGGTTCTTCCTCGGCACACAGCTAAAAACAGATCCTTTTCCACAAATGCAGCCTCTTGACAGATTTAATTAGTAGCTGTTCCTCTTCTCACTCGGAATTGCTCCCTTACACTCCTGGTCCAGTCCAGAGATAATTTTAAATGAAGTCCAATCATCTTCAGTCGAGGGGGGAGGGCATAATAAAACATTGTTAAATTCCCTGGAGGGCAGTGGAGATCGACCGCCATAAATCGTGACGTCAGCTGGAAACCTCTGCCGGGGATTATCTGCGATTCCTGCATTGCAGGACCCCTGGGGTCCCCCTCCAACTCAACAATTCTCGGATTCTCTCTCCAGGGTTTTCACGTGGCGGTTTCCCACCATGCTCTGCAGCGAATCGTACCAGTTCCTCTCGAAGCTCCAGGAGGCCGGAGCGCAGGACCAAGCCACTCGCTTCTCTTTCAAGGACCAAGACGACTCCTTTGCCTCCGAGGAGATGGTCACCTTTCCTCTGGACGGCCCTGGGGGCTACTGTGCCGCCATCCTGGCCCTCTCCTCCCTGGGCTTGGTGTCTGTGGACGTGATGATCCCAGAGCAGATTGTGGTGGTGGACAGCACCCTGGTGGAGAACGAAGTCATTAAAAGGTGGGGCTGCCTTGGCACTTGGTTTGGAAGGGGGTGGCAGTGAGGGGAGGTAAACTGAAGCCCGCCCACCCATTTGGGGTGCACAGCAGCAGCAGCCCTGGGGCTCTTCCTCAACCCCTTTCCCTGAGGCTGCTAAGCCAGGGGGAAGAGGTTTTTCTGGTGGCTTTGCAATCCTGCTGAGGCCATTGACGGGTTTGGTACACGTGGGGAATGTGTGGAGAGAGAAGAGCAAGGAGAGGCTCATAGCTGCTCTTCCACACTTCAGGCAGCAGCAGCAGCAGCGAGATCAGTGAGCTGCCTTTGTCTTGTGTTGTTGTTGTGATGACTGTTGATTGCACTTTGCAAAAAGATCAACAACAACTAAATGGCCTCAGCCCAGTAGACCTGAAGGAGCATCTCCACCCCCATTCTTCAGCCCAGACACCAGGGTCCAGCGACAAGGGCCTTCTGGCAGTTCCCTCCCTGCAAGAAGTGAGGTTACAGGGAACCAAGCAGAGGGCCTTCTCAGTAGTGGTGCCTGCCTTTTGGAACACCCTCCCATCAGATGGCGAGGAAATAAACAACTCTCTGACTTTTAGAAGACATCTCAAGGCATCCCTGTTTAGGGAAGTTTTTAATGTTTGAGGTTGTATCTCTTTTGTTTAATAATAATAATAATAATAATAATAATATTCTATTGGGAGCTGCCCAGAGTAGCTGGGGAAACCCAGCCAAATGCGCAGGGTATAAATAAATAAATAAATAAATAAATAAATAAATAAATAAATAAATTATTAACAACTAGATAAACTAGAACAGATGGAAACAACTGAAACAGAAAATGTATAGTGGTGTTTAATGCAAAAGGCCATTATGTCATTGGGTGAACGTTTTAGGCAAGTCCTACCCACCCACAGAAAGATGTTCACAGGACTGTTTAAACAATGTTTGCAAAGCAGCGGTGTCCTCCGGGTGGAGAGCCGACCTCTGCTGCAGAATCCTTTCTGGCCAGAGGGGAACTGGCACCAGGGGACCTTGGCAGAGCAGCTGTAGATTCCACAGCAGAATCGGCCACACACAAATGGCAAATGGAATACCACCCCAAATCAAATGTGCCAGAGCCGCTTTTGGTTTTAGATTGGTGGGGATTAATGGATCTTACACGTCAGTCCAGGAAGAATATGTGGCTCTTCTTTCCTCCCATTTGAGTTGCACAACCACCTGGGCAAGTTAGGCTGAAGAGATGGTGTCTGGCCCGTGGCCACACAGGAGGGCAACCTGCAGGAAATGCTGCTGGCGAGGGGGAGCGGGAGCTGCTCCTTTGATGTAGCAGACCTTGAAATGGGGGGGGGATCCTGTCTGCTCCTTGCAGCCTGGGGAAAGAGGGGCTGGAGGAGGACGAGGAGGAGGAGGACGACGACGAGGACTTGGAGGAGAACGCGACCAGCAAGCGGCAGATTGAAGTGAAGGCCCACCAGGCGTCGCACACAAACTACCTCCTCATGAGAGGCTACTATGCCCCTGGCATCGTCAGCACTCGCAACCTGAGCCCCACCGACAACATCGTCGTCAATTCCTGCCAGGTGAAGGTGAAGATGAGGAAGACCCCTGCCCAGGACAGCCTCTGGGCCCAAGGTCAGTCTGTAGCCAGAGGAGCTCTTCCTCCCCTTCCCCCGGGCAGGGCGACGGCTTCGTCTGCCAGCGAAGGACGTGGGCTGCCTGTGTGTGTGTTGCGTTCTGAAAGCAAGGAAGGATTTGGACCCTGATTAATAAAAGACACATGAGGCTTGGCCAGCAAGACTCTGGGAGGAAGTGCGCATAATAATCCGCCACACCCTGGCCCAGGACCCTTTTATTAACAAAAGAACTCTTACACAGCATTTGTAAGAACCAATCAGATTTCCTCTGAGCGTTTCAAAAAATCCCCACGTGGGACAAAGTTAGATCAGAGAAATCCTTTTAACTACAAAGACTACTTTGAGCATGCATACATGTTTCAGAGTAAATAAAACAGGAATCAAGGAGGAATGCTTTTAGCAAACCCCGGAGGTCATAAACAGACAGGAAAGGAAGGACAGGCAAGGAAAGAGTATTTACCATCTCCTTGTGAACTCTGTTCCTGGCCCTTAAGATCTATCTAAAGATTAACAAAAGCTACATCAAAGCTACCTTCTATCTTTATGTACTGAGGATGCCTGGTGAAGCAACCAGTCTGTTTTAGAATGCTTATATGTGCCTGTCAGGCGTAGAGAAGGAAAATGGCAGAGGTGCAGAGGCTTGTGGGATTCGACCAGAAATCGTGCCAAATGACACAAGCCCAGTCAAAGCAATGCTTTCATTGCTGACACAGTGGTGTGTTGCATTTTTCATCATTCCTCATAGCAATCCCACCTGACCCCCACATATGTAGCAGAGCGGCTAGCTAGGGTGGCCTGCCGGGCTCCCTCTCTCCTGACCCACCCCATTTTGTGCTTGCAGGTCCACCAGATCTGGAGAACCTCCCCGTCGGAGCCTCCTGCCTCCCCATCGCCTTCACCAGACTCCTTGGTGTCCAGGAAGAAGACTGCCAGGCAGGCCGCCTTCTTCAGTCCCTGGAGCGCCTCTCTTACAGCCCTGCAGATGCTGCCGCCGCCCTGGAAGTCTACAGAGCCATCGGAGAGGCTTCCCACTTTGGGGTGGCCACGGTGGACCTTGCCAGGCAGTTCCAGCCCTACGAAGTGGCCGGCGGGGAGCGCAGGCGGCTCTTGCCCCAGTACCTCCAGGTGGGTGCGATGTCTCGGGTGGATTTTGTCAGGTAGGAAGGGCTTAGTAACGACAGTTCTCCTTCCTGTCTCACGTGCATGCAGGATTTAAAACGCTGCGTTAGCAGAGTTAAAAAGTCACCATCCCTGGAGACATTTAAAACGGAAACTAGAGACTAAGGTTAAATTAGTTTAATTTTGTTTTGTCCAGTTCCAGATAGGTAGCCGTGTTGGTCTGCCATAGTCAAAACAAAAAAAATTCCTTCCAGTAGCACCTTAAAGACCAACTAAGTTAGTTCTTGGTATGAGCTTTCGTGTGCATGCACACTTCTTCAGATACACTGAAACAGAAGTTTCCAGACCCTTCTATATAGTGAGAAGGTGGGGAGGGGTATTACTCAGAAGGGTGGTGGGAATGGGTGATGGGCAGATAGCTGTGATGAGCCTGTTGATGACTCTTAACGACTGCAATAGGTCTTACAGGAAAAAGCAATGGGTGAGAAGGTGAAAGGTGGCTTTGTCATGTATAATGAGATAAGAATCCAATGTCTTTGTTCAGACCAGGTTTCTCCATGGTTTTAAGTTTGGTGATAAGTTGCAATTCAGCAGCTTCTCTTTCCAGTCTATTTCTGAAATTCCTTTGTAGTAAAACAGCTACTTTGAGATCTTGTATAGAATGTCCTGGGAGATTGAAGTGTTCTCCTACTGGTTTCTCTGTCTTGTGATTCCTGATGTCAGATTTATGTCCCTTTATTCTTTGGCGTAAGGTCTGGCCTAACCTTACGCCAAAGAATAAACGGACATAAATCAGGCCAGACCTTACGCCAAAACAGGCCAGACCTTACGCCAAAGAATAAACGGACATAAATCGGACATCAGGAATCACAAGACAGAGAAACCAGTAGGAGAACACTTCAATTTGCCTTCCCTCTTAATAAAGAATCAGGCAATTAACTGTATGGTAAGCGTAAAAACAATGTTTATGTGCTTTAGATAGCCTTGTCCTTGATTTCAGCAGTAACAGCAACAAATACAAGGCAGGCAAATCTACTTTTTAAGTTGCATTCTAAAAATCCAGATGGAACCTTCTCTCAGAGGAGAATGGACAGACATCCTGCTCCATCAAAGGTTTGGCAAGAAGAAAGAGACTGAGCCAAGCAGGAAGGAGACAGTATTAAGATCTTTTGACTCCTTTCCCCACCACAGTACGTAGGGGATATGACCTCAAAAATTGTCCTGTCTGGGAATTCTGCAACTTTGTGGGTCTTAACCCCTTCATATATGGCAAGCACAAATTGTCATTTGGACTGCACAGATCCCCACATGATGATGGAGAGAGATAATAATAATAATAATTAATACCCCGCCCTTCCCAGTTCAAAAACTGGGCTCAGGGCAGCTAACAACAAACTTAAAACACTTAATTGTAAAAGCAGCATAAAATACAGTATAAAAACATGAATAACAATAAAATTCAAAGTTCAGAAATCAATTTAGGGGAAATCCATCTAATAAGCATTAGATAGCTGGCTGAACTGGTCCTACTTGGACCAGCGAGGAGGCCAGGGGAGAATTAGCTGTGGGGTCTCAGAGCGGGTGATCTTCATAAAAGGGGAGGAGGAGGGAAGAGAAGGGAAATAAAAGATCAGGCTGAATTCAAATTAAAGGCCAGGCGGAATAGCTCTGTCTTACAGGCCCGACGGAAGGAGGTTAAATCCTGCAGGGCCCTGCTGTCATGGGACAGAGCATTCCACCAGGTCGGAGCCATCACTGAGAAGGCCCTGGCCCTGGTGGAGGATAGTCTGACTTCCTTAGGGCCTGAGACCTCTAAACTATGGTTATTCATGGACCTTAAGAGATGTAGTTCTGTAGGCTTTTGCTCTGATTCTCTTTGAGGGTGGTCCTGGTTTTCCTTCTCCCCCTAGGACCTCATTGACCTGGAGCATGTGTTAGAAGTCGGCGGCCACACCACCCGGCTGGTGGCAAGGAGATTCGCCGGCCCCTGGCTGCTGCACTCAGTACGCCTCAAGGAGGACGGTGGCGAAGTCCTGCAAGGCAAAGACTCCACTCTCCCGAAGGACCTGGCTGAGTCAGGGGAGACGGAGCTCAGCAGGGCTTCTCCTTCTGCTCTGTCGGAGGAAGAACCAGCGAGGAAAAGGCAGAAGACGGAGGAGAGTCTGGATGGAGAAGCTGCTGCCCAAGGCACCCAGAGCATGCTGGGAGAAGGAGCCAACAGCCCCGTGGCCCTGAATGCCAGCCCTGGTGGCGCAAGGACTCCAGAGATGCAAGAAGGAACGACCACACCAGAGCCAGGCTCCATACGAGGCTGCAGGATAGACGCTGTGGGGAAGGACAGTGGGAAAGAGGCCGCTGGCCTGAGCAGCCAGGAAGCCGAAGACTGTGGTGATCACCCCAGGGAGCCACGCAAGGATCCCGTCTCGCAGCCGGAAGCGGCCCTCGGTGTCTCCAGCAGTAAGTGTGAGGAGCCCCACTGAGCTCCTTCTCCACACCTGGCAGGCAGGAGAAACTTCAGGAATGGGTTGGGGGGAGCCTGCAGCAGGATCAGGCCAAAGGGGGCTCCATCCAGGCCCACATCCTCTTCTCCTAGCGGCCAGCCAGGCAACTCACGGTGAAGCCCCCAAGCAGGACCTCAGCACAACCCCCCCCCCTCGTCCCTCCAGCAACTGGGGTTGGAGTAATAGGGAGGCCCTTTGTGCAGAGGCAATCCATCAGCCATTTTATTTTTATCAATCACTCGTTCCGCCTTTCCACAGTTTCAACCATGCTCTAATAACAATAAATAATTTTTTTTTATTTATACCTGGCCCTTCCTGGTTCAGAAAACCAGGCCCTGGGCATCTAACAACAAATTTAAAACACTTAATTGATGCAACAAAAAACAGCATAAAATACAGTATAAAACGGGAATAACAATAAATTCAGAATTCAAAAATCAATTTAGGGAGGAAATCCATCCAATAAACATTAGATGATCACCAGGGCTAGCTGGCTAAATTAGTCCTACTTGGGCCAGCGAGGAGACCAGGGGAGAGTTAGCTGTGGGATCCCAGAGCAGGTAATCTTCATAAAAAGGGGAGGGGGAGGGAAGGAAGGGCTTGCACCATTTAAATAACTGAATAATTGCAAACATTAGAAAAGTAGTCATAAAAATACATTGAACATTAAAAAGTACACAACCAAATTGCACAATTTCCACGTGAACCATAAGATCCAAAATAAAGGTACAAAGACTTAACAGCACCAACACCAACAAGACATCTCTCCTGCCCCCCAAAAACCCCACAGCTTTTGTAGTCCGTCAGTCATGTCAGTCAGGGCCTCCCCCCCCCCCCCAGACCAGGAGGGGAAAGGCCTGCAAGGCAGGGCTGTCCCCACCCATGCCGTGCCTTTGGCGTGCCGGCTGTCCTGGGGCTCCTGCAGAGCCATGGTGGGGCAAGACCACCTGTCAGTCCACAGGGCCTGCCGTCTTCTTGTTACCTTGTCAGTATTTTCTCTCTCTACAAGAATAATAATAATATTTTATTTATACCCCGGCCAAGACCGGTCTCAGGGTGGCTAACACCAAATATAAAATACAGTAAAAACATGTTGATTAAAATATAGGTTTGAATACAGTTTAAAATAGAGCCTCGTTTTAGTGGTAGCCTATAGATCAAAGCCTTAAGGGGAGAAAACGTCAAATATTCCCCAGGGCCAACTATCCATGCTGGTTCGGCATGGGCCAGCATAAAGAGCCGAGGGGAAATTTATATACAAAATCCTATATAAGGGGTTCTATTAATTTTTTTTTTTAAAGAACTGCTCCTTCCTGGTGGCTGCTTTTTGTTCCCCAAGCCCCTTCCACCTGCATGGGGCCTTCCTGTTCCTGCTTGTGCTGCTCATCCAAACTATCCATGCAGTTGTCACGCAGCCCAGCAATGTGAGGAGGTGGGAAGGACCCCTGTTGTTGTGCTCCTGGTTCCAGTTGTGCTTTCTGCTCTTTTCCCTAGGATGTTCTGCGGGGAAAGTATGGCAGGCAGAATACGAAAGGTGAGTGTGCAGAGCAGATGAAACGAGAGAATTCCCTTTGCCGGAGCAGAGCTGCGTCCAAAGAGTCACAACATAACTTAGTTCCAGTTACAGATAGATAGCCGTGTTGGTCTGCCATAGTCAAAACAAAAAAAATTCTTTCCATTAGCACCTTAAAGACCAACTAAGCATGCACACGAAAGCTCATACCAAGAACTAACTTAGTTTTAACATAACTTAGATTAGAGCAGCTTCGGTGTTGCTTCAACACACCCACTTTGTAGTCGGAGGCAGTTTGGACATTAGCGGCCACATTCACTTGATTCCCAGGACGTGCACCCACCTCAGGAAGTTTTAGGGACTCCCAACTCCCCCATTGGTCAGTTTAAGAAAATCTTGCTGGATCCGACCAGTGGCCCATCTGCTCCAGCATTGTGTTCTCACCAGATATTCTAACGGAACACATTTGGTCAGAGCCTGATGCTGACCCCACCAAGGTCGCAGCCTCAGTCCCTGTATGGGACAGCTGCCTATTCCCTCCCAACTCTACAGCTCTGTGATCCTGTGAAAACCTGCAAGCAGGATCTGAGCACAGGGGCACTACCCCACCCTCCTGCTGTTTCCAGCTACTGGCATTCAGAAGTGGAAACTGGTATTCAGAAGCAAACAACAAGGTATTCAGGTTTCCCCCACCAAACCCCTTGAGAAGTTCCTGCTGCTGTGGCAGGATCTCAAAAGGGAACGAGGCTCCATTTGTGGCCAGGGCAGCACTTGTGCCGGTGGATTTGAGGGGTTTTCAGAGAGGGACTTCCTGCTGATTCCAGTACTTCTGGGACCTCTAGTCAGCTGTATTGTGCTTTGGAGACCCAACCTGCCCCTGGGGGTTGTTCTCCAGGAGGTTGGCACCAGTCTTAAAGATGCCTCTGGCTCTTAAGTTGAGACGCGAGTAGGCCTGGCTGGGACAGACCACCAAAAGCTGCTGGGATCTGCTCACTCACTGTGCTGCAGCCTTCAGCGGGGCCTGGCCTGTGCCTGTGCGTACAAGTGCATTATTTGTTCAATTTGTTAGTTGTTTTACCTTGCCCAAAGCAACTTGCAACCAGCCAACCAAATAACAAAACAAAAGCCCATATAATTAGAACCAAGAAGAAAAATAAATTAGAAACATCCCACCCACTTCTAAAAGGCCACAGATAATCAAAGGCCTGATTATAGAGGGGAGTTTTTGACTGGTGCCTAAAGATCAGGAATGTGCCAGTCAAGCTGGAAGCCACCCCAAAGGCAGCCCATTCTCATGTTACTGCCTTTCGTATTTCCCACACAAGAGGCACACAAATAAGATGATGGTCGCAGGATCCAGGTTGCTTCATGGGGGGAGAGGCTGTCCCCTTTGCCAATACCAGCAGTGGTTCTGCTCCTCTCACTCTCTCTCCTTGCACCTCTGCTCTCAAAACAGCGCTGGTGGGAACATCAGCTTTGTCGGCCGTCCGTGGCGCATCGTGGACGGCAGCCTGAACAAGCCAGTCTGCAAGGGCATCATGGAGGGGGTTCTCTGCCACATCATGACCAAGCCTGGCATAACAGAAGCAGCTCTGTGCCACCACTATTTGGGTGTCCTGCAGCCGGTGGCTCTTCTGGAGATTCTGCAGGTATGTTTGGTCTCCTGGGGTCAAGGTGGATCCCCTCTGCCCAGGTCTTTCCAGCTTACCTGCATGTTGCTGTCTGTGTCCCTTCCCAGTGCTCAGCATGCAAGAACAGCGACCGCTGGTGGCCAAAAAGGGAATGGCCATATCTGCGCAGGCCCAGGGCAGAGGCAGAGGAAGGAGGTCAGCTAGTCCCAGCCTCTGTCTTAAAATAGAAGTTTATATATTTAGCCACATTTGTTTCCCACCCGACTTCCAAGGCCAGAGTAAAGCACTTAGGCATTTTCTGGCAACTCCTATTCAGGAGATTTGGAGATGGAGCTGCACAATAGCGCTGGTTTTCTGCACCCTTGATGGATGCAGAGCAGGACCTGCCCACCCAAACTCCTACCATTGTTAGGGAGCAGAGCCTGGCTGTGGTGGCACAGGGCAAGGAGCAGCCACCTCAGGAAAGGCCACGGTTCTCTTTCTGCCTAGGGAAGGCATTTAGGAGGCACACTCCACCTTAGCATGTGCCCATCAGCAGCTGCTATTTTCTTACATGTTGAAAATGCTAAATGGCCAGTGGTGGACAGAACTGCTTGCACATCTCTCAATAGCTTCAGCCAGCGTGGCCAATTGGGATTCCAGCAACATCTAGAGGGTCCAATTTGCCCCCCACAATGAAACCACTGCTTTCAATACAGCCTATGCCCAACACTTTTTAAAAGATTAGCGTTCAGTAACTCTGTTTTGCTTTACAGGGCCTTGAATCTCTTGGCTGCATCAGGAAATTCCACTTGAAGCAGCAGAGACCAGCCTCGCTCTTCTCGAAGCCGACCCTTGAGGAGGTGGTTGGCAGCCCCAAACTGAGCAGCACGCCAGCCGTCTTCTATGAGCCCACCGTTGACTGCACCCTGAAAATGGGCAGGGTCTTTCCCTATGAACTGAACTGGAACAAGTGGGTGCAGATGGCTCCCTTGTGACGAGGCCTCTTTTGTACAGTAGGACAGGGAATGTCGTTGCGTGCTTTTGCTAATAAAGAGATTGTTTCTGTACCTCCTCCTGACTCTCAGCTTCTGGCTTGACCCCATAACACACAACTGGGAGGATACAGATGGCGGTGGCAGAGTCTGGTGCTGTGGCAGCACAGGGGAAGCAGGTGAAACACCTGAACGGCTCCTGCTGTGGGCAAGGCAGTGGCTCCTCTCAGGTGGGGGAAGCTACTTTCATCTGTGGAACCTCAGCTCAAGCCAGCTTTTTAAAACGTAGCAGAAATGACTGCAAAAAAATAGGATACTCCCCAAGCTCTCCAACTATTCCTCTTGTCCCTTTGAGCTGGTGTGCATTTTGGCTCCGAAATGTGTAGGATGCCACCCTCCCTGCCCTTCTTCCACATAGAGAACGAGAGAACATGTTTGCAGCTCTTTCTGATATATACTGTTTATTATGTACAAAGTAGCAGACACCCGCACCCCAGTTGCCCAGTCAGCTCTACTGCCGCCTCAGTCCCTCCAGCGGTGTCCGCACTGGGCGCTGCAGCACTTGTAGAAGGTGGTCATGGGCTCGTCAGCCGAGCGCGTCTGCAGCTGCATGAAGTAGGCCCGCGGGTGCTCACACTTGGGGCACGGCTCTGGGGGGGGGGGGGCGGAGAGACAAAGAAGAGGGTGTCAGGACCCGGTGGGTGGTGGAGCATCTCCCCCTCCGGGCCTCAAGCACCCAGGCTGGCCAAGGCCAGAGATGATGAGGACCCTCAACCTGACAAGTGGGGTGCTTGTTTTGCATCTCCCCGAGGGCCTGGGAGAAAGATCCCCTGCTTGGAACCCTGCGGATCTGTGGCTGCCAGCCAGCGCTGACCACGCTGAGCCAGGTGGGTCTGACTCTGCGGAAGGCAGCTTCCTGAGCTCTCTCTTAAATCAGAGTCACGGGGGCCAGAACCTTCTCAGCGCGAGGGAACAAGCTACAGGGAACCAGGCAGAGGGCCTTCTTGGTGGTGGCACCCGCCCTGTGGAACGTCCTCCCACCAGATGTCAAGGAAATAAACAACTATCGGACTTTTAGAAAGCATCTGAAGGCAGCCCTATACAGGGAAGTTTTCAATGTTTGATGTTTTATCATGTTTTTAATATTCTTCTGGGAGCTGCTCAGAGTGGCTGGGGAAACCCAGCCAGATGGGTGGGGTAGAAATAATAAATTATTATTATTATTATGGGTTCCACCTTCCAAAGGGGGCTCCAAGGTTCTGTCCCGACCGTCAGCAACTGCAGGTGGGGCAGGGGGAGAGCGGGGCAAACCTGGGATAAGAGCTCGATCCCCCGATGCCTGCGAGGGGGTTAGCCTGGATGACCACTGGGGGTCCCTCCCGACTCCCCTCTGGGAGACCCCGGCCCCCTTTCCCACCACCCCCCTTGGCACCTGCAGTGGAGTCTACGTTCTCCCAGGCGGCGGCCCCTCCGAGCACATCGTCCACCTCCTTGAGCTTTGGGTAGCGCCGGCTCGTCACCTGAAAGTGTTGCAGAAATTTATGTATAGGTTGGGGGGGTTGCCCCTCCAGCAGATATCATGCACATGCAGCTCACTACCAACATCAGCACAATCACTTTTGTGATTTGTCCCCACAAAACACTTCATCACAGTTTCTTCCTATCTGTTCAAAGGGCCTCTGCTGCACGATACCAGATGTAAGAATTCACTGATCAATGTATCTCTGTACTGGCTCACTGGGAAAATTTCAGAAATTTATCTAGACCTGTGAGCTCAGCAACTCAGCAGCCCCTCTGCCTGAGGGATAATCCCTGGCCTCCTGATACCTGAGTGCCAGACAGGTAGCCATTCCAGAAATCACAAACCCAGATGAAGACAAAAGGGTGGGATGAACTTGGCTGGGAAACTGGGAAATGTAAAGATCTCTTTTGTTCCACTTGATGGGTGTTTGGTGGAGGGCAAGGGGAACCATGGGGCAGGGTCCAGGATGCTCAGATTCCTGCCACCAGACCTCCCCTTTCATGACGTAACCATGATGTATGAGTTTGGGGGGCTGTAACATGGGGATTAGCAGCTAATAAAAGTTTGGCTTCTCTCTTCTTCGGGGCTTCCATCTTGTTCCACCTGGTGGCAGGTGGGAGTCCTGTGGCCACAGTCTTCCATCAAGACCAAGCCTCCTGGCTGCTCTTCCTGGCTGGGGTCCTTGTTTTCTGTCCAGCCCTCACATTTCTCCGTTAACCAGTGGCGTAGCGTGGGCTGTCAGCACCCGGGGCAAGGCAAGTCATTTGCGCCCCCTAACCCTGACCCCCCGATGTTGCGCCCGGTGCCCCCCTGCACCCCCCACGCTGCGCCACTGCCGTTCACAAAAGAGACCCCCTCCCCCCCTCCCCTCCCCCTACCTTTCGCGTGACGTTGCGCACGTAGGGGCACGTGGTGCAGGCGAAGCGGTGGCAGCGCGCGCCCTCCTCGGCCACCAGCACGTTCCCGCAGGCCGGGCAGAAGAGCAGCATGGCGCCCCCAGGCCCCGCCCAGGCACTTCCGCTTCCGCCCGGCAAGGAGACCACGCCCCTCCCGAGATGGCGGCGCCTGAGGAGGAGGAGGAGGGCGCGCTGGACGCGGCCCACGCCGAGGTGCTGGAGCTGTGGCAGGCCGGCCTGGCGCGCCTCGTCCGGGACCCGCTGCTCTGCGACCTCCCCGCGCAGGTAGGCCGCCCCAGGGGGCGGGGCCGGGCTCGCCCGTCGATCACCCCGCTGACTCCGCCCCTCTCCCCTGTCAGGTGACCCCCGAGGAGATCGGCTCGCAGGTGGCGCTCGAGTACGGCCAGGCCATGACGGTGCGCGTGCGCAGAGCCGACGCCCCCGAGGCCCCCATGCGTGAGTCGCCCTCGCCCCGCCCCTCGGCCCTGGCCCCGCCCACATGACCCCCCCCGGGCCCTTCCGGGTCCAGACTGGGCAGAAGGAGCGACGCCCAGCAGCCTCCGCCCCCCCCCCGTGGCTTCAGGCGCTGGAGGTGCAGGGAGGAATTACTATTATTATTTATTTATAAATTTATTTATTATTTATTTATTTATACCTATTTATAGTTTTAAATGTCTGACTCTGTATTGTTTTTGATATTTGGTTGGAAGCAGCCCAGAGTGGCCTGGGAGACCCAGTCACATGGGCGGGGTATTAATATTATTAATATTATTATTATTACCCCACCCATCTGGCAGGGTTTCCCCAGCCACTCTGGGCGGCTTCCAGCAAAATATTAAAATACAGTCAGGCAAGCAAGCAAGGCCCTGATTGCCCTTCCAGCCCTTTTCCCCGCACAGAGCCCACTTGGGGGGAGACCCCCCCCCTTTTCTTGCCCTGCAAAGCCCCTCCCTCAGGTGGTGCTGAAGGTGTTCCCAGTGGGGGGGGGGGTTAGAAGAGAGAGTGTCCTGAGCACCTCCTGGGTCCTGGCGGGATGCGCAAGATGCAGCCTGGGGGTGATGGCGACGCTTTCTTCTCCTCCGCAGCCGTGGTGGTGGTGCAGAATGCCAGCGTCCTGGACCTGAAGAAAGCCATCCAGCGGTTTGTGCAGCTGAAGCAGGAGCGGGCAGGGGGCATCCAGCACATCAGCTGGTGAGTTGAGCCCTCCCCCCTGCCCAGGACGGCTGGGGGGTCCTCCTGTGTGACCCTCCCAGGCGGGTGGGCCAGCCTTTAGTCTCCTCGGATCGGCTGCTCCCACCTGCCGGCCCTCCGCCCTCACACTGCCAACAGCCACCTTCTGTGCCAACTTTTAAACGCCTGCCGAAAAGCTTTGTTCCGCCAGGCCTCTGAAGGCGGCTACAAGTACATCTCACCACAATGGTCTGCTGGCGCCTCTTTTTAATTATTTTCCTTTTAACTTGCTTGTTAAATATATTTTTATACCACCGGATCACAAAAGTAAATCACCACGGTGTGCAGCAATATAAAACCATAAAGTAAAATCATTAAAAAGTTAAATGATTTCTGTTACGGAAATTACGGGGGGGGGGACATCTTTAAAGCTGTTAAATGTTACAAATATTATGCATAAAGGTATCCTTTCAAATTGACAGATCAGGGAAGTTGCCTAGCTTTAAAAATCATATAAAATCAACTCCTTTGCTATTTCCTTCATTCCACCCCCAATTTGCTTCATTGGCCAAGGATTTGGAAACCACTGGGTCCCTGCCATAATCCCTCAAGTGGGAGGTCACATACTCACAGGAAGGTACTCATAGGTGTCAATTGCTGGGCAAAGGCACTCCTCCGGACTTGCCCAGGTGACAAACTAAGCAAACCAAAGTTCTATTGTCCCTTTGTAGTAGGTGCTTAGAATCTACTTCCCAATATATATCCTGTTTCCGCCTGTTGTGTTAATCACGTATAACCCTCCCCTTTTCTGATGTAGCAATGATGTAGTGATGATGCTTAATGAACTGTAAGCTGGGATAAGATAGAAGCTTTTAAAAGTCCTTGTCGCCCCATCCTCGGGGTTCAATATTCCTCTTTGAACCTGTTGCGGCAATAAACTTTGGTCTACAGCTGTTTGCTCCGGTTGGTGGCTGGACTCCTTCCTTTATTCCACAGGGACCCGCGGGCTCTGCCCGACCAGCTGGGGGACTGAGCAGCCTTGCACCTAGATTTTTCCGTAACAATTTTACCGCGTGGTTTTATATTGCTGTGAGCCGCTGTGCTGTATTACGACGATAAAGCGGCATAGAAAGTATTTTTATAAATAAGCAAACCTCCCCTTGCAGGAAGTACGTGTGGCGAACATACTGCTTAATGTTTGGCGCAGAGAAGCTGACAGACGACAGGAAAAAGCTGAGAGAGTGAGTCACGGGAGGCTCCGGCCGGCCTTGGTGGGGCTCACCCAACTTGCCTCATTTTGGGGCCGAGTCCGAGGGAAGGTGGGGGGAACACAGCTGGAGTTCATTACAGATTTGTGCAGGGAAAGGAGAGGAGCCCCAACAGTCAGGCGAGGGCAGGAAACCAGCTGTCCTGGGACTTGGGGGAGCCAAAAAAGGGGGTGCGGCTACTGTTCTCTTCTCCAGAAATAAAACATTACGTTTGAAAAGCTGTGACTCTGGACAGGCTCAGGGTGGAGAAAAGGAGCAGGCTGAGGGTGCAGCAATATTCAGCGCAGAACTCAGCTGTTGAATTCAGCATCACACGGCGCAGGGCTGGCCACCCACTCAGGTGGCTTCAAGAGGAGAGGGGGCCAGTTCTTGGCAGATAAGATTAGTGGAAGGGGGAGAATCCCATTACTATTAGAATGGCAAAACAAACTATGTGTAGAAATTGACGGCAATTATTAGAGGCCACTCAAATCAGAGAATAATTAGAGAGTGGGATGGAGTGAAAAAATATCGTTCCGGAATTGAAATATTAATAGAGAATGTGTAAAACGTGCAGGGGTAAGCAAGAAAATAATAATAGAATCAATTGAATAATTATTAAATTATAACAACACAACAAGATGGAAGAAGTAAAAATATTGAGATTACACATGGGGAGTGCAGGGTATATGGGAACCTATAATATCATTTATAATTTAATTTGTTAATTGTGTTGTATTTGCATATAGCAAAGGGAAGCCTAGAGCAATTAGATTATATTTTAATTTAGGTAATCTAGGTAATAGGTTTATGGTAGAAAATGAATATAGATTTTGAATTTGATGTTTGTAAAAAATTTTTGTTTGAAATAATAATATAAAAAGACTATTGGCCCTGTGGACAAAGGCTGTGGTCCCTGGGATGAGCAGTGGGAAGGGGGGGGGTGTTGTGCTGAGCTCCTGTGGGGAGCAGGATGCTGGACTAGACAGAACAGTGGCCTGGTCCAGCTGCTCCCCTGATGTCCCTTGGCCCTTGGGGAGAAGGGTGGGTGGGTCTGTCACGACGGCAATGTGTGTATTTTGGCAGACATGTAACGTGAGCGGCGCTATTTTTAGGTACGGCATCCGAAACCGAGATGAAGTCAGCTTCGTGAAAAAGCTCCGGAAATGAGCTGCCAGGCAAGTCCCAAAATACCCCTGACCTCTTTGCTGGGTCTTCTGTTCCCCACTGCTGTCCCACGTCCCGTGCTTGGCTGCCTCTCAGCAGCTCTGCTGGGGACAGGAGAAAACTTGGGGGGAGCAGTGAGTCTTCCCTCTTTGGGTTGTTTTGGGGGGAGCAGTGAGTCTTCCCTCTTTGGGGGAAATTGTTGTGCTTTTAAGCTGAGCATCTGGGGGTCAGTTTGGGAAATCGTTTTATTCCGTAGCTGGCAGGCAGAAAGTGCCCCCTCCACCAGCTGTGCTTGCCTTTTGGAGAAAGGTGGTAGTGGCTTTGTCAGGTGGGGGGGGGCAGTTTTGTTAGATCCCTCAGCCTCGGATGTGAGCAGGTGCTGAAACCACAAGGCTCATCCTTGGTCCCCATAACCAACCTGACCCCACCAGGATTGGGGGGGGTGCAGGTTTTCTCGCTCTGGACCTGAATGCAGTGAGGTTTTGCAGTGCTCAAGGCAAAGGCTCTGAGCCTCATTCCACTACCCTCAAATATTTGGAGAGCCCAGCAGCTGCTTCTCAGGCCTAAAGGAGCCTTTGGCCCTTGTCTTCCCTTACAGGTGCCCTTTGGGGAGGCTCTCTGAGCGCCGCTTGATGTTTCTGAAATGGGGAGAGGCCACTCTTTGAACGCCACAGCTTTGACTCAGGAACACTTCAGACTTGCACTGCTTCCGTCAGCAACTGAGTCACCCGAGGGACCACTGCTGCCAGAAGGGGGGTGTCGTTTTGGACCCAGGAGGGCAAAGGTGTTTCCTCTGAGGCTGGCAAAGGCAGCTATGAGTCCAGGTTTGAAGAGAGTGGACTGCCTGTGAACTGGGCGGATTTGGGAGAGCAACAGCTACACAGCAGCACCTCATCAGCGGGTGCCCAGTGCCCAGCCAAAGACTCTCACCCGCTGGAGGCGTCTCCCTTAACTGGACTTTCAATAACATGTATGACTTTCAATAAAATGTATGGGCAAACGGAGTCGGCTGTGTTGTGATTTGGAGAAGCGGCTCTTGCAGAATGGGGGTAACGTCCCCAAACCCAGGAGGAGCTTGCAGAAAGCGCAGCCCAAGTGATTTGGGGGCATGGAATCATAGAAGTGTAGGGTTTGAAGGGACCCCAAGCCCCCAACTTGAACCCCCATCCTCCCCCCCAACACAGGATGATTCATCGCAGCAGAGGGCATCTAGGGTCTCTCTCGGCATCAGGGGGCTCCTTCATTTTGAGGGTCTTGCCTTCCCTATCCAGGGGTAGCTTCTTGCCTTTCTGGTGTTAGAATCTGGGTTTCTGGCACTGCACGAAGGACGCACTCCCCCCGCGGCCCCACCTTTCGCCATCGAGCGCAAACAAAATGCCCAAGGCCCTTTTGGAAATGTAGCTAAAACGCTACCTGTGTGTTTTAATCACCACCTGGGCAACAAGTAACAAATCCCGTTAAAAAGGCCATTTTGAAAGGGAGCGTCATAAAAACAAGGCAGCGGGGGGGGGGGGAGAGTTCCGTAAAACAAGGCACGGCGAGAGGTTCCGGTTGCAGCAAACGAGTCTCCGTTCCTCTGGGCTAAGGCAGCTCGGGTGCAAGAAGAAGCAAGAGTTTAAATTAAGTGCGCTGGGGAGTTGGGGAGGGGTCCCCCCCCCCCGCTCAGTGGAGCTGTGCGTCCAGGTCGTACTTCTCACAGAACTTGTCCGTGAAAGGGATGCAGGTGAGGAACTCACACCACTCGCAGCGGATGGGGTAGAAATAGAAGAGGACCACCAGGCCCGACAGCAGCCCCGCAAAGACCAGCTGGAAGACGATGATCTGGCAGCGCTTGCGGTACAGGTCAAACTTGCCGAAGCTGATGTAGGGCAGGAAGGCGAAGGACAGGAAGAGGCCGCTAACGAAGCCGCCCACGTGGGCAAAGTTGTCGATCCAGGGCAGGAGGCCGAAGGCGAAGAGGAAGAGGACCACGGCCAGCAGCTTCAAGAAGGCCCTCCAGGGACGCGCCAGGATCTGCCAGCTCTGGAAGAGCTCCACAAAGAGGCAGGCCAGGATGCCAAACTGGGAGCCCGCAGGGCCCACCTGAGAGGAGAGAGAGGCAGGCAGGCAGAGGTCCCCGTTAGGCCTGCCCTTGGGAAAACACCTTCCCCCTGGGGGGGGGTGTGGAGGGGAGGCAGTTGAGAAGCTGCTTCCCTACAAGTAGAGCAAGGAGGGGGCCCCACCTCCAGGCCAGAAAAGGGGGGCCTCCAGAGAATTGCGAGCAGGAGGCAAAAGCCCAGCCAAGGGAGCTGGAAGAGGAAGGAGCGGCCTGGGGTTGTGGGTGGACTGGGGAGCTGCCTTGGCCAGAGTCAGGCCATGGGCCCATCAGGCTCAGTTCTGCTTACACAGACGAGCAGCAGCGGTTGCTCTGCTCTGGCAGGAAGGCTCCCCCAAGCTGTTCCTGGAGAGGCCTTGCCTGGGGCCACATCCCTGCCCAGGAGGTGCCCTAGCCCTGGGCCCAAAGGAAAGGGCTGTGTTGCCCCTGCCAGACCCACCTCAGCTCTGTAGGGCAGGAAGATGGCACTGGCCAGGTTGCCCGTGATGCCGCTCAGCAGGTAGATGATGGAGATGCGGTGCCAGCCAGCCAGCTTCTCCAGGTCTCGCAGGATGGTCATCTGGAAGCACACTGAGACCAAGCAGTGCAGGATCCTGCTGGGCAGGGGAGAGGGAGGCCAGTTGGACCGGGGGGGGGGAGAGAAAACAACCCTCCCTCCCCTCCCCACACACCTTGCTGGCGTGTCCTGGTGGGGGCCCAGTGCCAGCCTTACCCTGCGTGGAGGAAGAGCGACAGCCACAGGCGGTACACCTGGTCTGGGACCTCTGGGTTGAGGAAGGGCAGGAGCCCACAGACATCATCCATGCAGTGCACCTGGGGGGGAGAGCACACCTGGGCTTAGCACTGCCAGGGCCTCAACCTGCTCTGAAAGGAACGCACAGGATTTGGCAGTCGGGGAGAGGGCGTTACCTGGGAGCAGAGGGTGGCCTCTTCATGGAAGTAGCCGTGCATGAAGGTGCAGTATTCTCGAGATGTGATCTCACACCTGGGAGGGAAAAGGCAGAGAGCTGGGAAGTTAAGGGGGGCAGCAGAAGGGCAGGGATGAGGAACACACACGGTCCAAGCTGATCCCTTGGGGGGCGGCTGTCAATCTCCTCCCCTCCTCCCCGGAGTGGCCAATGGGCAGCCTGCCACCCAGCACTGCCCCGCCTCCCCCAGGCCTCCCCCTACCTTCCCTTGGTGCCAATGCAGCAGGGCCGGCCCGTGATGACGCAGTCCATGTGCGGGTGGTTCGTGTAGTTGCCAGCGCTGTTCTTGGTGCAGATCTGGAAGGAGAGGGGGGCAGTGGGTGGGGGCCTCCCTCCTCGGAGCACGTCCCGGCTGGAGGGGCCTCCTATCACCCCCCCCATCTCTGCAGGTCCCAGAGGCAAAGGGAAAGGCACCCCCCAAACACACACACCTCTCTGCCGGAGTCCACAGAAAAAGACCAGCTGCTGGGCAGTTGGAGGAGCAAGAAATTCTGTCCCTGGCCTAAGGGGCTTCCAGCAAGAACCAAGAAAGGCCAGAGCTGTCCACCATTCCCCAGTCATCGTATTATTATTATTTTAAAAATTTGGTTGCTTTAACCAGCCTAAGGCAACCCACAGATATTTCCTGCCAGTCCTTGGAATGCACGCTTGAAATGCCCAGCTGAGGAACAGGGCAGAAAGGTCCAGGAGGTCCCCATGAAAAGGTTTTTAAAGGGAGACAGCAAGAGCCTGCTTCCTGCAGCTTGTTCCTCTCCCAGCACCAGGGGATCCCCTTTCCAGCACCAGGAATCCAAGACAGGATCTTGAATGAAGCTGAGCAGCCTTCCAGATTCCTTGTGAGCAACCCTGGCTAGATTTCGCTCCGCTGTGGAGCCCCGGGGCTGGCGTTTCCTTTGCATTCTGCTCTGACCGCCTGCCTGATTTCCCCCTGCCTTTTCTTCCTAATGAAATTCCTTCGTTTGGCTGCTGTCATGTTTGTGGTTTCCAACCCCAGGGCTTTAGGATCCCCAGAGGTTGGGCCTTCAGGCTCCTGGGAGTTTAGGATCAAAGTTGCTGGGGTCCAGCGCACTTTTCCAACGTCCAGGATAGACTCAGAGACAGAGTGTATACCTGAAGGAGCATCTCCACCCCAATCATCCAGCCCGGACACTGAGGTCCAGCACCAAGGGCCTTCTGGCGGTTCCCATCGAGAAGCGAGGTTACAGGGAACCAGGGAGAGGGCCTTCCTGGTGGTGGCGCCCGCACTGTGAAACACTCTCCCTTCAGATGTCAAGGAAATAAACAACTACCTGACGTTTAGAAGACATCTGAAGGTAGCCCTGTTTAGGGAAGTTTTGAATGTTTGATGTTTTATTCCATTTTGAATGTTCTGTTGAAAGCCACCCAGAGTGGCTGGGGAAACCCAGCCAGATGGGCAGGGTACAAATAATAAATTATTATTATTATTACTGTTGTTGTTGTTGTTGTTATAGTGGGCTGCCTCTACACTCCAAGGAAACCCCAAGGCTGTGGGTGGAGCTGAGGAGTGCTGGCTGGGGCCCTGGCTGAAGTAAAGGGGGGGGGCAGCAATCTTACAGAGAGCAAGACCCACGGCCAGCTCCAGAGGGCTGCTGTGCTGCAGTTGCTCCACAAAGGGCGCTCCTTTGGCCTCCCCCACTCTGTCGCAGGTGCAATGCCCCCCCCAGTAGCCCCCAAATATCCAGCAGGCTTACCGGCCACTTGGTGATGTCATCCGGCCACTCGTGGGGGTCCATGGAGGCTGGCTGTTCACAGACCCTGCACAGGAAAGAGATCAGCAGTGCTGGGGGGTGGCAGGGGATGAACCCCGATTCTCTCACCACCTCTCTGCTGTTCCTGGGGAAGTTCAGGCCGTCAGCGCAGCAGACTAGGCCTCCAGCACCCATCGACTGACCTACCTGGGGTCTTGGTGACAGACCGAGCCAAACTGCCGCTTGTCTCCTGCCAGCAGGGGGGTGCTGGGGTGCCGCGGCCATTTCACCCACACGGCCAGGGTGGACTGCAAGGGAGAGCGAGGGGGTGAGAGGAGGAGGAGGGTCTCCCTTTGCAGGGAGAGGAGGAGCCCTGGCACCCAGGAGCAGGTGCCAGGCTGTGGGTGGTGGGTCAGAGAGTGGGCGCTCCTCCGCCCAGTGTGGGGGCCCAGGCCAGCGGTGTCTCACCGAGCACTCCTCCGCAGGCGTCTGCACGCAGCCGGACTTGTCGTTGCGCACGCAGCAGGCGGAGTGCTTCTCCTTCTGGCGGGCAGCGCGGATGAAGGTGTGTACCTGCTGGTCCTGCCGCATGCAAGGGGCAAACTTTGCGCCCAGGTGGATGAGGGCTTCCTGGGGGGGGCAGCGGCATCGTTACTACGGATCGTTGCCTATCAAGCTTACAGGCTGCCCTTCATCAAGAGACCCCAGGGCAGCTCCCAACCAAAGAAACTGATGGACTATGCGGAATCGGCGAAAATGACATATAAACTACGTGATAAGGACAACTGTGACTTTAAGGAAGAATGGGAACCCTTTACCTAAAGAAACAACAAAATGAACTGGACTCTTTGGCAGGTTTTGAATAAACACCCACAAACTTTTTATTGATAATAGCTAGTTAGATCAATTAAGGATCTATACAGTTTTGTAACATGCAGAGAATAATATTTGTTGATAAACCAGAGAGAGGAGCTGAGGGACGTCTGGGGGGGTTACACTATGGGGTGGGGGGAGGAGGAAAAATAGGGGGGGAATTAAGGATGATATGTTTTTACTGATAAAATGTTTTGTTGAAATTTCTAATAAAAAATATTATAAAAAAAACAAACAGAGAGAGACCCCAGGGCAGCTGACAACATAAAACACAGAGAGAGATCAGCCAGGAGAAAGTGAGGCTCTTACAATCTTGGGGTTGTGGGTTTGAGCCCCAGGCTGAGCAAAAGGTCCCTGCCTTGCAGAGGGGTGGACTAGAGGACCCTGGGGGGTCCCGTCCGACTCTACAATTCCATGAAATTCTATAAGTAAGAGTAAAAGAGGGGGAAAGACAATAACACACAACCTGCTTTAAAAGGCCGTGATGGATTGACAGGGAGAGGAGATCTAACGAAATGAAAAAAAGTTTAAAATAACCTTTATTAAAAAGCACAGAAGCTTTTCTGTTAGGAATTATAGGCACCGAGATTCCAAAGGAGCAGAAAATATTATAATGGATATGCAATTGGTTTTGTTTTAAAACGATATTTGTAAAATCAAATAAAAAATATTTGTTAAAAACAGCAACAGGCAAAGGCCTGGGAGAGGTGGAACGTTTTTGCCTGGCACCTGATGGGGTGCAAGGATGGCACCAGGTGAGCCCCCCTGGGGAGAGCCCCCCACAAGCCAGGGAGCCACCACTGAGAAGGCCACCGGCCTCAGAGCCACGGCAGCCCACCCCTTGTTGCTGCCACAGAGCCACACCAGCCTGGGCCACTCACCGAACTGGGGCCGATCCAGAAGTTCTCCTGCTGCACATACTTCACGTTCTCGTAGACCCCGCGGTTTCTCAAGACCTGCCGAAAAGGAAGCCATGGCTCCTTGCAAGGGAGAGTTGGGGGGGGGCAAAGGGCCCCTGCAGACGCACAATCCCCCCCCTTCACCCCACCAGGCAAAGGAGCAGAAGCCTGGGAGGCAGGTGCCTCTTTGCTGTGGGGGGGGGGGATAGATTCCTGGGTCTGGTCAAGGAAGGGGAAGGGGCCACAGAGGCAATGGGGGGTGGGCTGCAGCTGCCACCGGCTCCGCGATGGACGTGTTTTCTGCCACTCACCGAATCCACTGTCTCGTGCTGTGAAAACCCCACGGGGGCAATTCCGTAGATGGAGACGGCCAGGATGGTGATGAGCGAGTGGACGAAGGTGAGCCAATAGGTGAAGAACGGCCTGCAGTGGGGAGAGGGGTCAGGCTTGGCAGGGGGAAGGCCCCGACTCCAGATCAGAAAGAACTTCCCGAGAGTAAGAGCTGCTCGGCAGCAGAACAAGCTCCCTCTGCGGGAAGGAATCTCCTTGGAGGTTGGACATTGCATTGCTCTGGGTTGGACTAGATGTCCTCTGGGGGCCCCTGCCCACTCTCCAATTCTATGAGGAGCAGGGCAGCCCCTAGGAGCTCTGGCCCCTTCAGCCGCTGCAGCCCCACCTGCAGAACCAAGCCCCCGCCCGCTTTGTCACCCACCTGTGGTCATCCATGTCCTCGATCTGCTGCTTGACGAAGCTGTCGATCCGCCTGCGATACGTCCGGTTGGTCAGCCGGCCCACCATGCCCAGCCCGTAGGGGCGCTTCTCCTTGGCAAAGAGCTTGCGGACAGGGACCCGGATGCGCTGGCCCCTCCGCTGGAGGCCCAGGCTCACCACCTCCTGCCGCAGGCGCACCTTGGGCTGCCCCACCTGCGCCCCCTCCTTCTGCTTCCGCCAGCCGCGCTCCAGGGGGCTGCAGGACGGGAGGAGAGAGAGGGGGCACTCAGGAAAGGCCACGGAATGTGCCCCCCAGCTGGGCAGGGGCAGGGAAGGAGCCATCACCCGTGGGGCAGGGAGGGGTCTTCTGCTTGCAGGGCCCAAACCCCTCCAGCCCCTGCAGGGCAACTCAAGCTGCCACAGAGCTCGCTTCCTGCTCAGAACGGTGATTCTTGACACTCTTTCGAAAAGATGACCCTTGGCTTTGGGGGTGACCTTTGCAATCATCTAAGAGGCCTAATCCTAGAGATGATGATGATGATGATTTTACAAAGTTTTTATTCATTTTTCTGTTTAGCAATTTAAAATACTCATTTTAACATCCTTAAGATAGCAAAGACTTCCCTTCTCTTTCTGTGCTTCATTTGACATGTCATAAATCCCAGCATATTTTACAAAAACTAAACCATTCAGTACTGTATTCCATTACAGTGATACCTCTGGTAGTGAACGGGATCCGTTCCGGAGCCCATTCGCAACATGAAAAGAGCGCAGCTGCGCACACGTGGTTGCTACTCGCCGCTGCTGTGCATGCGCGTGACGTCATTTTGCGCTTCTGCGCATGCACGAGCGGCGAAACCCAGAAGTAACCCTTTCCGGTACTTCCAGGTCGCCGCGGGACGTAACCTGAAAAAACGTAACATGAAGCGGACGTAACATGAGGTACGACTGTATTACAGCCATCTAAACTTATTTACACGGTTGAATTTATCTTAATCCTGCCAGCGTTTTCAGGTGTACACCATTTCCCCGCATATATTCAATAAATGTTTTCCAATCTTCTCTAAACACACGTTCCTCTTGTTCTCTTACGTAATTCTAGAGATTAAACCCTTAAGGGATCTCGTGGCTGATCGAACAAGCGGAGGAGCCCCTTTTTGCAACTGGAAGCCCGGCAGCCCGTGTCCCTGACCCAGCTGCACAAAAGCCTCTGCCGGGGCCGATTTGCAGGCAGACCCGCTGCCTTGAGAGGGGAAGCCCCTGAGCTTGTCCCCTGCAGCTGTCCCAGGGAGCCCCCTTCAAGTGCAAGCAAGGGGAGGCAGCAGGCAGGGAAGCTCGCTGTGGGGCAGCCCCACACGGGGTCTTGCAAAAGGCGGGCAAAGCTGCAGGCGCCAGAAGCCTCGCTTTATGGTGCCCGCTGGCCCAGAGAGGCTTGTCAGCCTTGCCAGCTGGGAGAGAGCAGACAAAGCATTGGGTAGCATGCAGCTGGGGCGTCTGGCCAGCAAGCAGCACACCCCCATTCCCTCTCTGGCCCCCCAGGGAGCAGTCCCCGCCCCCCAGAGGACTCACAGCATCAGGTGACTCCTCTCCAGCTCAGTTCTGTCCAGCGCCCCCCCAGTGAGGCCGGGTTCCGGCTGTGGCTGCGGCAGCTTCGCTTCGGCGTCTTTGATGGCGCTTTCCGAGGGCGACTCAAAGACATCGTCGGGGTACGTGGAGAGCTCTTCGTGCAGGACCCCTTCCTGGGGAGGAGAGGGGGCGCTCAGTCGCAGAAGCCAGGCCAACGCCAGCCAGGCTCTGCCTCCTCTGCCACCCCCAGTGCCAGCGCCGGCCCTTCCTTACCCGAGCAAAGAAGGAGGTGTCCAGCTCCTCTGGGAAATCCCCCGTGTCTTCCTCCAGGAAGCTGGCCGGCGTGAAGCTGCGCTGCTGAGCCTGATGCAAGTTGCTGTCCCGCACAGACCGGCCCTGCCAGGGAGGAGAGATGGCAGAAGCCGTTGTGCAAATCCAGGCTGAAACGGCATTAGGAATGTATACCGTGCCCAATTCTGGTCGCCTCAGCTCAGAAAGTGTGGGAATGTTCAGGGTGGCAGGAGAGGATATATTGTTTATTAATATCCTTCCTAACTTGCGCTAGCAAGTTCCTTTATGTAGCAGAGTTTACATTCCCCCTTTTTACATGCACATCAGATAGCTGGTTGCAGGCTCGTGTGAGCCTCTCACTATTATACAATTGAATCTGTCTAAGATTGAATTTTACACTCCTGGTAAGTTCCCTTGAATCCCTCTTAAAAGGATGAAGACACAACAATCTTATTTAAAGTCAATAAAAGAACTCACATCAGTTCACAGTTGGATTCCTGAAGGCAGACTTAGTTACAAATTTGTGGATCTACCCCATATGGGGGGATAATCCCAGTGCTTCTGCTAGCTGAGACCTAGCAGAGCATTCCTAGCTAAAAAACTGGTTGAACGAAGAAGGAAAGGGTGACTCGTCCTTTTGTTACCTGGACAGGTAAGGTCACGCCCACCTCTAGTCACATGCAAGGAAGGATGCTCCAGCCCAGGCGGAAACAGGAAGTTTCGATTGGCTGGACCAACATCCCCTTGCATGTCCACTCTAGGATAACAAGGAATGTTGTACTTGACTGCTCCCAGTGGATTACATCCCACAGAAAGGACATTGCAGAGTTGGAAAAGGTTCGGAAAAGGGTGACCGGAATTATCCAGGGGGTGGAGAGGGTCCCCAAGAAGGAAAGCTGGCAGCGTTTGGGACTTTTTAGTTTAGAGAAAAGAAAGAGCAGACGTGGTAGAAGTTTATAAAATTATGCCTCGCATGGAGAAAGTGGACAGCGAAAAGCTTTTCTCCCTCTCAGCATCCAAACTCGTGGGCATTCAACAGAGCTGAGCGTTGGAAGATTTGGGACAGATAAAATAAAGCCCTCTTTCACGCAGCGCAGACGTAAGCTGCGGAACTCCCTGCCACAGGGATGGCCACCAACTTGGATGGCTTTAAAAGAGGATTAGGTCAATTCACAAAGCAGGAGATTTCTATATAAAGGGGAAATCGATCAAAGAAATGGAATCGAAAGAGAAATTGGGAAACGTCCACTTCCCTCGGTTGACATGGCGACAAGTTAGTGCTTTCCTACACAACGAAATTGTTCAAACCTCCGCCATATGTGAGCTTTCCAATTTTGAAAATGTAATTCTTATTTCTCCACACTATTCAAAAGGCATGATTTCTAATATCTATAAAAATTTCACTCAAACATGAACCCGGACACCAAACAGGTTCAAGGATGTCCTGAAACAGATTTAGAACCTGACAGAACTGAAGACACTTGGATAGCAATGTGGGGCAGAAAATCCTTTTCATAATATATCTGCTAAATATAAAGAAGGGTCAATAAAGTTGATTCCTAAGTGGTCCAGGACTCCTAGAAGACTTTTGTACATAAATTCATCGACATCAACAAAGTGCTGGAAGGGATGTTCAGAAATGGGATCCTAGTTCGCCCTCTGGTGGGGTTGCAGGCATGGCCAAACTCGGCCCTCCAGCTGTTTTGGGACTACAACTCCCATCATCCCTAGCTAGCAGGACCAGTGGTCAGGGATGATGGGAACTGTAGTCCCAAAACATCTGGAGGGCCAAGTTTGGCCATGCCTGCTACTAGCGATTAGGCATATTGTCACCAGACCCTGTCTGACAACGCAGTATTCTGCAAAATCTCTTACGATCTTTTTTTGAAGGTTAATAAAAAATATTTTTTTCAGGTTCCTGAGCTCAGGAACCAAGAGGACTAAAACTTTTAAAAAGAATGGGAAAAATTATAATTTATTTAGGAGACCACTTCAAACAGATGAAAACATTAGCAGGATTTTAATCTCACTTGTAATGTAACAAACGCTATGGATAATATGGATTGATATAAAATATAGATTACAGAATAATATGCAGTTTTAAATGTTAACAATAGGACCCATGAAGGCAAAGGGGGGAGGAGTTTGAAGATTCAGATAGATATATAGATATATAGATATAGATATAGATATAGATAGATGGGGATATGTATTTGGACTGTTACAAAATTATATTAGTAAAATCAAATAAAAATGATTTCAAAAAAGGAGTTTTTTTTAAAGAAACGACTGCTCACAGTACTCCAAATGTCCCTCTTCCTTCCTCCCTCTTCCTGGCGCTTGATGTCCCCCTGGACGCTCCGCCAGGCCCCCAACCAACCAAAGCAAGCAGGATTTCCTCACCCTCTGAAGGCCCCCCCTATGCCAACCCCCCCGCCTTACCTTCACCAGGGCTGCTGCGGCTCGGAAGCTCATCTTGGCCACCGACTCCCTTTTCCTCCTCCGCGGCCACCGGTTGAAGCCTGACCGGGAGCTGGTGAAGGAGCAGAGCGACATGGCCCCTGGCGTGGCTGGCGTGTGGGGCATGCTGCAGCCCTCGCTGTCCTCGGCCATCCGGAAGGCCCGTCCCCGCGCCAGGGGGTCGATGATCTGACAGCGCCAAGGAGAGAGGGGCCCGTTAGCCAGGGAGAGCCCTCGCCTCAGGCCGCCCTGCAGCCACAGAGACCACGGGCGGCTGCGATGCCAGAGGGCACCCAAAGGAGGGGGTCTGTCCCAGGTAATCATCATCATCATCTGTATCCCGCCCTCCCCAGCAGAGGCCGGGCTCAGGGCAGCTATCATAAAAACAACACAATATGCATAAAAACAGACATCAATTAATTAAAATACTAGTGGCCCCCAAGGCCCCAGAGAAATGAAGTCACAGCATTATTTATGGTAACATCAAGGGTGAAATGATGTCAGTAGAAAGGAGACCTGCTGCTCACCTGGCCTGGGACAACGGGCCAGGTGTGTGCAGGTGTGGCCTCCCAGTTTCCTGAAAGTGGGTTGTGAAAGCCCACCTGCCCTGGGATGGTAGGAAAGTTCTGCCCCCGGCCCAATACACCCTTTCCCCAGCGCCCAGGGGTCCCGTGGGTGCAGGGCATCTCCTGTCCCACGCCCAGCAGCCCCCTCGCCCCACAACAGGGCCCTGAACCGGCTCACCCTCTGCATGCCCAGCTGGCAGGGTGGCACATAGAGTGGAGGTGGTGTCTCGGCGCTGGCCAGGGAGATGTTGTCCTGGCTGGGGAGATCCATCTCTCGGATGACCTGGGGCTTCAGCTTCCCGTAGCGCAGGCTGCAGTGGCGAAGGCTCTTCCGCTGCCACTTCTGCGTGGCATCGCTCTCCTTGCTGACGCCAAACCAGTCGGCCGTGCCCCTGAGAGGGGAAGGAGCAGAGGAGGAAGCAGCCAAACTCAGGGGGCCCAAACAGACGGGCCCCTCCCGGGCCCCTGAGACACTTTCGCTAGTCCCCCCACAACTGCAGCAAGATCGGACCGGACCCTCGCGCTCCCCCAGGCCAGACCAGCAGGAGAGTCACACCCCGGGGGAATCACTGGCAAGCTGGCCGCCGAAGTTAGCCGTTTTGCTGCTGCTATTAGTGCGTCTGTCACAGGATGGCCTCCTGGGGGGGGGACCCCCACATTAGTAGAGGTTATTCACAACAGGCAGGCAGGGACAGAGTTTGGGCTGCAGGCAGCTGCCACAGCGCTGCACTTCTGAGCTCGATGTGGTGCTGTGGGAGCTGTGCCCGGGCAGCCTTCCCTCTCCCGGTGCCCATCCTTGCAGGGTCAGGGGGCACAGAGAGAAAGGGAGAGAGGGTCCCGCCACAGGGCCAGGACGGAGAGCCAAGCCTGTGTGTGGACTCGCACTCGGTCCAAGCCGGGCAATCCAAGACCCGGTTGGAAACCAGGCCGGCCCAGTTGCGCCAAGGCAAGTGGGTGGCAAGCTGTTCTCCTATAGGCAAGCAGTGGGCCATGCCAGGTGTGGGGTGGGCAGGTGCGTGCGTGTGGGGGGGGGATAGCAAATGGCCACCTGTTGGCTGTGAGATGGGGAGAGGGATGGGGCAGGAGGAGCAGGCCTTGCTCCTGGGACCCACATGCACGTCACACACATGCACTGGGGCGGGGGGGGCGAGGGGGTCACACCAGCACTGCAGGTACCTGAAGACCGTTTTGGGCAGAGACTGGTGTCTCCTGGGGGGCCTCCTGCCCACCTGGCGCCCCTGAATGGGCAAAGTCTGAGTCATCTCAAAGCGGACCTGCCTGTTGCAAAGGAGAGAGAGCTGAGGGGGCGCTGGCAGTGGGGGGCAGAGGAGGCGTCCTAGCGGCACCCAGGGACCCTGGCAGAGGCTCCCTACCCAAGACCCTTCCAAGGCTGGAGGGGTGGGGCAGGAGAGAAGGACCTTGGTTCCTTCCAAGAGCCTTTGCCACTCTGCTCTTGGGGTTTGGGGGAGAGCTCTGACCCCATTAGCCCAGTGCCCCCCAGCTGTGCTGGCCCAGGGGGCTGATGGGAGTTGGCATCCCAAACATCTGCAGGGCACCAAGTTGGCAAAGGCGAAAGACCCAGATGAGGAGGAGAAAGGAGCTGGTGAGGAGGATGTAACCCAGAAGAGTTTAGCCTGGAGGAGAGGAGGCCTGAGAGCATCTTTGGGTCTCTGAAGGGCCGTCGCACGGAAGATGGAGATTGTTTTCTCCTGCTCCAGAGGGCCAGGATTCGAACCCATGGCTTCAAGTCGGAGATTCCGACTCAACATCAGGAAGAACTTTCTGCCGACAGTGGAAGAGACTTCTTCCCTCTCCTTCCTTGGAGGGTTTTGAGCAGAGGTTGGGCGGCCATCTGCCATGGATGCCATCGTTGAGGTTCCTGCACTGCAGGGGGGTGGTCTGGATGACCCTCAGGGTCCCCCCTCCCCCCATCACGCTCTGATTCTGCGATCTTACCTCCGGATGGTCTGGGTGATGGAGGTGTGTCGCTGGAGGACGGGGCGGCGCAGGTCGCCGAAGGGGGAGGGGAAGCGGGTGTGTTCGGTGGGCATGCTGATGCTGCGGAGGAAGGCCCGGTGCTTGGGGGGCTGCCGAGGGAAAGCAAAAGGGGTTGGAGCAAAACGGGGGGGGGCACGAGGCACTGGCTGCAAGACTGCTGGCTGCCGGAGGTCTCAGGCATGGGAATCCCCCAACCCCTCACTGGTGGGGCGCCCAATCATCTGGCCCTCTCCCTTCCCTGCCTCACTGGGGAGCGTGGTCTAGTGGTTAGAGCACCGGACTATGGCCAGAGAGGCTGGGCTCAGGGGTCTCCCACTTGGCCATGAAGCTCACAGGGTGCGACTGTCTCTCAGCCTAACCTACCTCTCAGGGCTGTTGTGAGGATAAAATGGGGGGAGGAAATAGTGGTATGTAAATATAAATAATAATAATAATAATAATAATAATAATAATAATAATAATAATAAATTTTATTTATACCCCGCCCTTCCCGACCAGAGCCAGTCTCAGGGCAGCTAACACCAATAAAATCACAGTAAAAACATAATGGGTGGGGGGAGCCAATTTAAAATACAGGTTAAAATGCAATAAAATAGGTTCTTTTTATCATATGTGGTGGTCTTGGGGTAAGGTTAAGGCTTGCTGGGAAATGATATACAACGAAATGAAAAGGATGTTTAAAATAATGTTTGTAAAAAAAACCCAGAAGCTTTTCTCTTGAGAATTATAGGGACAGAACTACATACAGTGGTGCCTCGCAAGACGAAATTAATCCGTTCCGCGAGTCTGGCTATTAGCGGCTTAGCGGCTTTAAGAAAAAGGAAACAAACTCGCAAGAACTCACAAGACGTTTCGTCTTGCGAAGCAAGCCCATAGGGAAATTCGTCTTGCGGAACGACTCAAAAAATGGAAAACTCTTTCGTCTTGCGCGTTTTTCGTCTTGCGAGGCATTCGTCTTGCGGGGCACCACTGTAAATTGTATAGAAACTTATTCATGTGTGCGCCTACAGCGGCAAGAATGTTTCTTGGCCCCAAAAGGAAAGAAGCAGAAGTTCCAGCAAAGGAAGAATGGATACAAAAACTTACAGAATAGGCAGAAATGGCAAAACTTACTGGAATAAGAAGAAATCAAGATAACAAACTTTTTATAAAAGAATGGAAACAGTTTATTGGGTATTTACAGATAAATTGTAAACAAATAACAACACTGGCAGGATTACTGTAATAACCTGCAGTTACATAAGAGTATGTATTCAAAGAAGATAAATAAATGAGTGAGTTAAGTTAATTTGGCTGTGCAGAAGATATTGAAAATAAAGGAACCGCAGAGAGAGGGGGAAGGAAGTCGAGTTTTAAAATGTCAAAGTGATTGTAAAATCGGTGAAATGTATATATCTGAAAAATATAAATAAAAATTTAAAAACTGTAACGGATGATAGAAATGACTACCTGTGCCATGGCTGGTTCCTCAGCCAACACCGCTGGGGCGGGAATGTCCAGCATCAGCCCCGGGGGCTTCTTGCGCTGCAGACTGCTGGTGCTGGCCCGGCGCACCTCCGACATGGTCCTGTCAGGCCTGGGGGAGGGCAGAGGAGGGGTCAGCCGGGGGTCTCCAAAGGCCTGGCTGGCAGCAGCCAGAGGGCCGGCCAAGGGGGCTTCACACGGCCCCCCAAACATGAACTAGAATCCCAGCATTGCAGCCTTGGAAGGGAGCCCTAGGGTCTTATAAAAAAAGAGGTTTTATTAAATTTGACAGTTTTCTATTCATCACAATCACCATTATCACATAAAAAGAAAAAACTTTAATTCCCAATCTCCTCCCGTGACTTCCCTCAACTTCCTCTTCTGGTTCTTTAAGTATTTGCTTCTCCTGCTTAATTGTTCTACTTGAATATTGTAATCTTTAAATTAAGTATTGTTACACTTGTCATTTTTGTACCATCATTCTCTTCAAATTGTATCTTACGCTTGTTATCTTCATTTCTGTGTTTGTTTTCTAGATCGTAAGTGTTTACTCAAACTCTGCTAGTGAGTCCACTTGTTTACAATGTTTCAGTAAATGCAACATAAATGCTTCTCAGTCTTTTTAAAAGTCTCTATTGTCCTTTTGATTGGATTGTTAAAGTGGAAAATTGAATAAAAATGAATTTTTAAAAAATTAAGTCTCTATTGTCCTTGCCTCCTACTATCACCCACTCCAACCCCCTGCAATTCAGGAATTGCAGCTAAGGGACCGTCCGAACGCTAAAGAGGCAGCGAGGGCAACAGGCATGGATCTCTGACAGCCTCTCACCCCAGGTGGAGAGGCGTCCTCAAGCGTTTGCTGGCTCCACCTCAGCCCTAGCCATTGGTCCTGCTGGCTGCGCCTGGAGGGAAGCAGGATGGTGAAGGCCGGCCTGTAATCTGGAGCAACCCCACCTTACCTGGCTGCCCTTCCACAGAGGAGCCCAGCAGAGCCGTCTTTCCCATAGGGCTTAGTGGTGCATCGCGCCAGGGCGCCAGCCTCTCAGGGGCGCCCCAGCAAGTGGGGGGGAGCTGCGCGGCTTTGCCAGCGGCCTCCCCTTTCCCTGCATGCCCGCCAGCTGCGCCCCACCAACCATTAGACTGGCAGACGCAAAGCTTCCCTCCCAAGCCTCTGCAGGGATGGCTCTCCTCCGGAGGAGGTTTGGAAGGGGGGCAACTTCACTCCCAAGCCCCTGTGGGGATCGCTGTCCCGCAGCAGCATGGGGGAGAGTTGCACCTCCCCGGATGGCTGGCAGTGCGCAGCTATGGCCACGCCAACACTATCTGTGGTAATTTGGGGGCGCTGGGGGGATATTTGCACCCCAGCGCCACATCTTCTAAAAACAGCCCTGGAGCCCAACAAGGCAAGGAAGACCCCCGCACACACTGGCCACATCCTGGCAGCACCTTTGGCAGTGCCCACCATCCAAGCCCTTCCAGGCAGAAATAAGTGTAAAAAAAATTTTTTTTAAGGTGCACACAGATAGCAGTCACACAGAAAAACCGATCCATCACCCTTCAGAAATTAGGAAATATTCCCTGAGGATAATACACTTCATTTGAGGCCAGGCAACCGTCCCAAAGCCATCCTGGCTCATCTGGGAAAACCTTTCCCAATAGTTCTTTTCACTTGCAAATCTTCTAAACCCTGTGAATAGGTGAACTTCCTGGCAGGAACAGGCGACCCCTCTGCAAAACTAGCCTGGCAAGTATTTGTCAAAAGCAAAGCAGACCTGTCAGAAGAGCATGAACAGGTGTAGGGAAGTCTGGGAAACGGAGTCAAGGACTCAGGTACAGTTGTACCTGCGAAGCCGAGCACCTTGGCTCCCAAACAGATTGGCTTCAATCGAAACCCGGAAGTGAGTGTTCTGGTTTTCAAATGATTTTCGGAGGGCAAACATCCGGTGCAGCTTCCAATTGGCTGCAGGGGGCACCTGAAGGCAATCCGAAGCCGCACTCTGGTTTTTGAATGGTTCTGGGAGTCAAATGGGCTCCTGGAACGCATTCTATTCGAGAACCAAGGAACAGTGGATGTTTGGGTTGTGTACGTGATCCGTGCAGGAGGCACATTCGCAACCCGCATTGCTGCGTCTGCGCATGCACAGGTCAAGATTTAGCGCTTCTGCGCATGCACAAGTGCCGAAACCTGGAAGCAACCCATTCCGGTACTTCTGGGTTTCGGCGCGTCCGTAACCTGAAAATGCTTAACCTGAAGCGTCTGTAACCCGAGGTATGACTGTATGTACCAGTCCTAAGGAACTGGCCAAGTGAGGCAATCAGCATCTTCAGGTCCCTTGACAGACAGGAGAGAAGCCACACTCTCGGATTTCTTCTGCTGTAGATGCCTCTTCCTGAGAGGCTTGTATTAGGCTTTCAGGTGGCCTGTGGCTAATCATAGAATCACAGAGACGGAAGGGACCCTATGGTCATCTAGTCCAACCCACGGCAATGCAGGAATCTCAGCTCAAGCATCCCTGACAGAGGGCCACCCAGCCTCCCCCAGGAAGGAGAGACCACAGTCTCCCAGGGGAGACCCTTCCACTGTCTGAACAGCTCTTATTGTCAGAAAGCTCTTGCTGAAGTTGAGTCGGAAAAGTCTTTCAAAGCTGCTGCACACCTTGGTTTGGGGTCCTCCCCTCCTGGGCTCTGTTTCAACAGAAAAATAAAGATTCCCCCTTTCTTCCAGCTTCCACTCATTCGTCTCCGACTAATAATGGACTTGGGAGGCTTTGAGCCCCTTGGGGAGTTGAGATGTAAAGGCCAACTTCCAGTTTTCATACAACAGAAGGAGCCCAGGAGCCCCTTCGGGGCTTATCCTGCGCAGGCTGGTGCTGAGCCCCTACCTTTCGACTTGCAAGGTTCCCCACACCAACACACACACTGGGTTGCAATTTTGTGGGTCGGCTTTGTCTGGGAGAGGCAGCCCCCCATTAGCCTCTGGCAGCCCAATAGCGCAGGCCTCCCCCCGCCAAGTCCATAGCAGGAGACAGGCAGCAGCACCCAGGCCCCAGAGGCTGCCCTTGGGACTGGCGTTCCCACACTGCCGCCTCCACAACAAGGCCAGCGGCCAAGTCCCCCCCCCCCCCCGGCCGCTTCCTTGGTCCCACAGGAAAGCAAGGCAGGGGCTGCACATCCTGCCCTCCGCCTCCTCCTGCTGCCCCCAACAGACAAGCGGGCCTGCAAGCTTCCTCTTCTGACATCGCCCAGGCCCCCACGCAGCCCCCCCCCAGCAAAACGCCCAGGAGTTCAAAGGGTCCCAAGGGCCATGGAGCCCAACTCCTGCAACACAGCAATGGCAGCCAAGGGGTCTAACTCTGCAGGGGAAAGCTTCCTGTATTTCCTCTACCCCCTCCCCACCGGAAACGAATGGTGGCTGGAGGCTCTGGTTCCCCCCCCCCCTTAACATCTGCAAAAGGATTAAGGCTGATAGGTTGTCTTACAGGATTTTATATTATTTTTAAAGCTAGGTAACTTCCCTGAGCTGTCAAGTTGAAAGGATATATTCAGGCATAATCTTTGTAACATTTCACAACTTTAAAGATGTGCCCCCCCCCCGTAATTTCCATAACAGTTGGAAGGACAAAAATATAGGTAACTCCTGCAACCCATGAGCGGATCGCTTTCAGAAGAAGATCATGCATGGACAAATGTAAAGATCTTTGGAAAGTATTGATCGAAACCACAGTAACAAACGAATCAATGTATCTTCAAGGGAAAGAATAAGTAAATCCATTTGCATATATAGCTCTGTAGCCTTAATTATATTCCATTGCTATTTTGTTATTGCTGTTTTCCTCTGCTTCTATTTATTTTTAATGCATGTAACCTTTTTATTCCCCCCCCACGCCCCCCCCCCGGCCAATTTAACTCACTGTAATACTCTCAATAAAATATAAGGAAACAAGAAAGGAGATTCCCACAAAACATTAGGAAGGCCTTTCTGGTGGTGAGAGCAGTTTGACAGGGGAAGGGGCTTTTAGGGAGAGGTCGGGGGGGGGCATCGGCCAGGGATGCTTTAGCTGTGAGTCCTGAATTGCCGGGGGGGGTGGACTGGATGACCTTTGGGTCCCTTCCACCTCTAGGATTCTATGACCTTTAAGGGAAGCCACCTCCATCTTCCTCTCAGAGCAGATGCCCACAAGCCCTGGGCGGGAAGAGCCAGAGAGAGAGAGAGAGAGAGAGAGAGAGAGAGAGAGAGAGAGAGAGAGAGAGAGAGAGAGAGAGAGAGAGAGAGAGAGAGAGGACATTCCTAAGAACCGGCAGCTCAGCTCTCGCCTCCCTCCAGGAACCAGAAAAGCCAGTTTAGGGCTCAGATCTTTCCCACAGGCCTTTCTGAGTTCTTCTCTGGGGACACCCCAGGATGGCCAGAGCGTCACAAGAACCGCACCAGACATCCACCAGACCCCGAATCTTTCCCCCTTCCTGGCCTGAGAGGCTGCAAATTCTACCTGTCTTCCCCCCTCCAGTTGATCAACACACAGAGATGCAGGTGGCCAGGGACCCACCTGTGCACACCTGAGCCTGCAAGGGGCAGCCAAGCACCCTTCACCGCCTGCCCCCCCCCGCCAGCCCCCTCTCCCCTCCTCTCTAGGCAGCAGCTCTGCCATGACCACAAAGCCCTGACACAAAGGGCGACGCACATTTTCCAGTGGGCATCTCTCTGCTCACAAAGGCGCCATTCTCATGAGCAGGGAAGAGGGAGGCAGCTGCCCCCGCCTCCCACGCAGGGAGATGGCACAACCAGCCTGCCCCCCCCCAAGCCCAGCAGGGCCTCTGGTGCAGATGCAGAAGGAAGGCACCACGCCCCCCAGTCCCCAAACATGCCTCCACCACTGAGAATACACACACAACGCAACATTTCCAGCAGGTGCCGTGGGGGGGGGGTCAAGCCAGGCCTCATCCTGGCCCCCATCCCACTGCCTCCCCTCAGAAGGCGCTGTAAGACCCCTTGGGAAGCAGGTGACCCCAGCTGGCCCCAGGCCCACAGAGCCCCCCCCCCATGCCAGCACCCCTGCAGAAAGGGAACTGCGGCAGAGTCAGCTGAGGTCACAGCTGGGGGGGACAGTGAAATGTCGTCCTCCCCACCCCACCACACAGCCCAGGGCGCAGCAGGGGGCACCAGGCTGCCAGGGCCACGGCTCACCCACCCCGCCAGGAGATAGGGCAGGACTCACCCCACGCAGCAACCTCAAGCGCAACCCACCCAAGAAAAATACCCGCTGTGTTTCAGCCTCCGACTGCTGGCCTGGGACATTTTGCATCCCTGCTGGAGAATCTGGACTCTTTCCTGCCAGAGGAAGACCACAAATACAAGGACAACAACAGGAAGGAAGGAAGGAGCAGGCTTCCTGCTTGCCACGCCATCCGACTCGGGAGGCAGGCGGCCCCCGCTGGTTTTGCCGCAGCCACAAAGGGCGAAGCGAAGGGGACCCCCCCCCCCAGCTCTGCTTGCGCACGCAGCCCACCTGGGCCACCCGCTCCAGGCCTGGCCCAGTCATCACAGCACCAAAGCTGGCAGCCCCACGGAAGCCATTCCAGAAGGGGGGAAGTGGCGGGTGTGAGCAAAAGCGTCCCAGCGCCTTCCTCACTCCCAAGCGCCCAGACTGGGCCCCGGCCTGGAAAAGATCCACTTGGGGTCAAGGCTCCACTGGGGGCAGAAACCATCAAAAGGTGCTTTGGCCACACAATTCCAGAATCTGAACCGCTGCAGCCAGTTTTCTTTTGCGGCCCATAGGAAAGGAGGCAAAAGTTGGGTCTGGAAGGAAGAGCAAGGCAGAAGGGGAGCCTGATTTCTGGCTGGGAGCAAGGGGGGGGTCCACCTCACCAGGTATCCTGCTTCCCACAGTGCCCAACCAGGTGCCCCGTGGGAAGGAGGGGCATGAGCGCAATGCCCCCTTCCGCTGGCATGCAGATGCAGACTGTGTCTGAACAGGGACAGGGAGAGAACTGCCACATCTTGAATGGCAAATCAAGTTGACACACTATGCCAAAATGGCAAAATTAACTGGGGAGCTCAGGAATCCAGAAGACAAGGAATTTTAAAAAGAATGGGATATGGTTACAATGTATATACAAAATCATTGTAAACAGGTCAGAACATTAGCAGGATTTTAAATACACTTGTAAAGTAGCAGAACGTATAGATAACTTAGGAAGATGAAAAATTGGAAGAAGTATTTATTTGCAGTTGAAAATAGAATTAAAAGGAGGGGATGGGTGGGGGAGTCAAGAGATTCAGAGTAATCTCAATATTTGGATTTTGTACTCTTTTATGTTGTACGTTTATATTTTTCAAAATTAATAAAAAAGATTATATTTTTAAAAGAACTGCCACGTCTTTAGAATTCCTTCTTCCCATCCTGCAAAAAAGCCTCTTTCTATTCTCTTTACACTGGTCATCCCTTGCAGAATTCTGCCCCACCTGCTGGGCTGCCCTGGCCCAAATCCTGCACTTGTTCAGAGCTGCGCAGAAGAGGCCTGACTCGCTTGCCTTGCTTTGGCCCTGCTGAGGAGGCAACCTGCCGCAAACTGGCAGCCAGGTTGCTCCAGAGCAGGCTTTGCCACATGGTGCCAATCCAGGCCGCTCAGAGTCCCTGGCAAGGGAGTCCCTTCTGCACCTCGAGACCCGGAACATGGGAGGAGAGGCACCAGGGGACTCTTTCCTTCGCCCAGGGCTGTCTTAAGCATATGCGGCGCCGGGGTGCAAAGATCTGCCCGGTGCCCCCGCCAGTTGCCCAGTCCCAGGTGCGCAGGAAGGCGGAGTTGGCCGGCCACCTCAGCTTTTTGCTGGCTTGGTTGCCCCCGAACTCGTGGCACTCGCAGCAGAAGAGCCCACCACAGCGCTGTGATCAACGGGCAAGCTCTTCCCCGGACTCAACTCTCCAGCCCCAGACTCTGGGCCTGGTGCCCCTGAAAGCCTGGTGCCTGGGTGCCCTGCGCCCCTAGCGCCTATGGGAAGAGGGCCTGCGTTTGCCAAAGGCCCAGAGGAGAAGGGAGCAGGACAGCGTGGAAGGGGGGCGAGGGAGGAAGGCTCCTGACTCCAAGGACCAAGCTGCCCAGAAATGCCCACCCAGCTGCACCTGCCCCAGAGTTCAGAGGAGGAAAGAGCTTCTTCTGAGGTTTCGGCTGGGGCAGCTCATGATTTGCATGTGGCATTTGATGCCAGGTCCCATGGCAGTCTGGAAAAACCACACCTCCCAAAGGCTGAGGAAGGGCTCAGGGTCAGGCGGGAGGAGGAATTCCCCAAGTGTTCCTCCAGTCCAGGAATCCAGGAACACGGGTGGCATGGATGAGGCCCTGGAGGACAGGAATCTGAAGGGGGCCTCCCCCCCCCAAGCAGGAAGGGCTGCAAATCCTGCTGAGGACAAAAGCATACTTTTAAGGCCAAGCTGCCAAAGCGCAGACCTTCACTGGGGGAAATCACATCCCTGCAGACACCCAAGGGCGAAATGTTAGGGCCGAGCGCGCAAGGAGGTGGGACCGAGCTTGGAAGCCGCAGCAGGGGCGAAAAGGGTTCAGCAAGAGCCTCCACACCCCCACACCCACCCCCAAACTGGGGAGCAAAAAGCCCAGCCAAACCCAGAGGGACTCACTCCGGAGGGAACAGGCGAGAGTCACGCCGGCGCTGCACAAGACGCGGGCGAAGGAGGGAAACTCCGCGCAAAAACGCTCAGGATGCAGACCAGCCATGGAGCGGGGGGGGGGGCGCATTACAGGAAAAGTCTCCCAACTCTCCCGGCGGATGCAGAAGCTGCAGGCTGGGGAGGGAAGACCCCGCCCGGCCCCCCGCTTTCAGCTCGGGGGTTCAGGACGTGCCCAAACAAACGGGATATCAAAGGTCCCCCTGGCTAGACGGAGGGGGGTGTTCCTGACCCGCTGGCTTGCCCCCCCCTTGCTAAAGGAGACCCTGGCCCGCTTGGGATCGGGCCCAAGAGGGGCACTGGCCCGCAGGCAGTCGGCTCGGCGTCCGGGGGGGGGCATCGGCCTCGGGGGGCGCGCCAGCCGGCTTGGCCTCGGGGATCACCCAGGAGGCCTCCCTTCCCACGCCGCCTCCTTCGGGGGCTCCGGGCCGAGGGACCCCCGGGCCAAGCCGGAGCCGCCTGCCCCCCGCCCACCCGCGCAGGGCGATCCCGCAGAGAGCCCCCCGCCCTCCCGATCCCCGCGGCGGCCGCTCACCGTGGCTCCGGGGAGCGAGTGGCGCTGGCCGGGCGGCCATGCAGCGAGGGGGCCGGCGTCGGCGCGGCCCGGCCTGGAGCGCGAAGGGCGGCCCGCCCGCCGGGCGTGACTCAGGCCTCAGGAATGCGCCCTGGCCGGCCAGCGCCGCGGAGGCGGAGGACGGAGCCCTCGCCGGGACGGCCGCGCCGAGCCAGGAGGCCGCCTCCGCCGAGCGGGGAGCCTCCGCGCCTTGGAAGGCAGGCAGGCAGGCCGGCAGGGACCGGGAGCCGGAGCCGCCAGGACGCGCCGGGGCGGCGGCCCCCCGACGGGCTGCTCCGGCGCCGGGGCGGGACGGGGATCCCCGCCGCGGAAGCCGCGCCTGCGCCTCGAGGGACCCGGGGAGGCTGCCCGTGCGCTCACCTGGCCGCCCGGGAGCCGCTGCGCTCCAGTCGCCCCCCGGAGGGAACCTGACCATGATCGGCCCTAACCGACGGGGCCCCGGGACGGTTGGCCGTCGAACGGGCAGGGTTAGGTCGGAACGGGAAGCCCGGAGTGTCGCTGAAGCCGTGGGAACCGGGAGCCGCCGGCTCTCACCTTCCATACACGCGAAGGTGGGAAGAGCCCCCAGCGCAGTCCCGTCGGACTTCAGAAGAGGAAGCTGAACCCCCACGAGGGTTTGGGTTCAGGAAGGGATCCGAGAGGCAGAGTCGAGGGGATCCAGTCTCTCCGCAATGCTTGGGAGGCGCTCAAAACCACCCCGTGAGAAGCGCAGATAAAGTGCAGAGACGCGTCCAGAGAGGAACCGGGAGGGCCCGAGGATGCCAGCGTGGTTAACCAGCGGAGTCAAAGACGCCGGAGAGGCCAAGAAGCCTTCCTTCAAACAATGCAAGTGTGGAAAATGGAAAAAGGGCACGAACACTTTGGGGAAAGAAATGCAAGCACATTGAGGGGTGCAAAAAAATGGGGGTGGGGGAGAGAGAAGGATGCTGAAAACAAAGACCCACGAAAAACGAAATAATCTTAACTGCATGAGTAGCAGGAGAGTGTCCCGGGGCAGTTGGGCCCTTGGATGGCAAAGGGGTCAAAGGTGGGCAAAAAGAGAAGGAGGTTGCGGAAAAACCGGATTAATTCTTCACATCTGCATTTGCAGCAGAAGATGGAAGACGGACCCCTGGGCCCAAAATAAGTTCTGCAGGAATGGAGTCTGAGGAACGGAGGGAACTGGTGGCCAAAGACAACATTTTAGGCCTTATTGACAAAATAATCCTGCCTCACTGATGGCAGGGGGGGGAGAGACATGTGGGGCCAAGCAGGCCCAGAGCCCCATCTCCACCAGAGCTGTGGGCAAGCTCACAGGTGGCTGGGATGCCCACCTGACAGCCGTGGCATCATGGGATCGCATGGTAATGAAACCGTGGGGCTGGTGAGCATGGCTTGGGAGGAGCTGCCTTGGAGGCCAATTCAGACCCACTGGTTGCCGCCCATCAGAGTTCTTTGAGAGCTTCAACAAGCAGGTCAACGTGATCTGGTTGGCATGGGGCACTTTCAGAAAGCTTTCCGCAATGTCTGTCACCAAAGATTCCTGACTAAGCTTTGCAGTCATGGAGTAAGAAGAGAGATCCGGTGAAGAAACAGGAAACAGAAAGGAGGAAGACGTGGACTGTCCTCCCAGTGGAAGAAAATTGGAAGAGGGAGTCTCCCAGGGATCAGCATTAAAGCCTCTGCTTTTAACTTGTCCACAAATGACCCAGAGTTAGACATGAGCAGGGAGGGGGCCAAGTTTGCTGACGATGCTAAATCGTTCAGGGTTGTTAAAACAAAAAGAGATTGCAAAGAGCTCCAAAAGGTCCTCTTCAAACTGGGTGAATGGGCAGCAAAATTATTATTATTATTATTATTATTATTATTATTATTATTATTATTATTATTAGAATCTATATACCGCCCTATACCTGGGGGTCTCAGAGCAGTTCACAGAATAAAAACAATATATAAAACCACAAAATACCTAATAAAAATTAAAACAACAACCCAATAGCCCCCACCCACAAATATATATATTTTTAAGGGCATAGGATGTAAATCAGATCACCCAAAGGCCTGGTTAAAAAGGAACATTTTTGCCTGGCGCCTAAAGGTGTATAATGAAGGCGCCAGGCAAACTTCCCTGAAGAGAGCATTCCACAGATGGGGAGCCACTGCAGAGAAGGCCCCGTTCTCGTGTTGCCACCCTCTGGACTTCTCGGGGTGGTGGCAAACAGCGAGAGCAAACAGATGATCTCAAGGTCCGGGTAGGTTTATATGGAAAGAGGCAGTCCTTGAGGTATTGGAGCTCATGTAGGGAACTCTAAAGTGATGCATGTTGGAGCTGGAAAACTTAATTTCCCGTCCACGCTCATGGAGGAGACGGACCGGGAGTGAGACCTCGGGGTCCCGGCAGAGAGCCTGGGGAAAACATCAACCTCGTCTGCAGCAGATCATTAGGGACGGATTGGAAAAGGCATTCACTCCCCCCCCCCCCCCAGCCATGTTCTGCTCTGGCTGCCTCACCTCCAACAGGATATATTATTGCAGAGCTGGAAAGGGGTCAGAAAAGGGCGGCCAAAGTGGTCCAGGGAAGGAGCAACAAGGTCCAGGGAAGGTTGCAGCACTGGGGGATTTTTAGCAGAGAGAAAGGCGAGGAAGAGGAAATGTGGCGGAGGAGCTGTGGGAAACTCGGCCTGGCCTGGGAAGGGCGGATGGGGAAAGCTCTTCTCTCTTGCTCATGGCTAGAACTTGGGGGCATCAGGGAAGCTGAGCGTTGGAAGATTCAGGGCGGAGAAAAGGAAGCTGATGCGTCACACCACGCAGACTCCAGTTCGCCATATTTCAAAAAGTTGAAACCCAAACACAAAAAGCTGTTGCTTTGCCCAAAGTTGTTGAGCTTCTCTTTGCAAAATCCCAGAAAAAGTTTTTGAGGGTATTTTTAAGGAAATTCGCCAAAATCCACAGTTCCGACGTGGGTTGCCAGACGTCCAGATTTTTCTGGACATTGAAGCTACTTCCGACAAGCATTTCCTGGCTGTTTCCGGGAAATTCCAGAAGTCTGGCAACCCTAGCATAGTCAAAATATGGAACTTGCTCCTGATAACCACAAACTTGGATGGCTTTCAAAGAGGATTAGACAAGTTCCTACTGATGATTAGTAGCCCCCCCCCCTGCTGTTTTCTCCATGCCAGCCTCCCTGGGCTGCCCCCCCTGCTCCAGCCACGCTGGTCCCCACAGTCTCCTCCCTCCCGCACAGCTTGCTCTCCCTGTTCCTGAGCAGGCCAAGAGGGCAGCAACACCCTGACCCCTCCCTCTCCCCAGGGACAGGCCAGGGCTCTTGGGCCGCTTTGTCCACAGGAAGCTGGAAGCGGCTGCTGCCGAAGCCATGGGGGAGGGGGCCGGAGAGGGTGGGCCTTTGCCCGAGGTTGGTCTCCTCTGACCATGAATGGCGAGGAAGGAAAGGAGCGTGAATGTCCCTTTGTGACCAAGGCTGGCCCTGGCAGAGGCCCCGCGGGAAGCGCAAGAATGTCCCCATTGAGAGTGGCATCAGCTGTCCTTTCAGCAAAGGACTTTCCCAGGGAGGCAGCAGGGTGAGGCCCGCCCTCCCTCCTTCCCTCCCTCCCTCCCTCCCTCCCTCCCTCCCTCCCTCCTTCCTAAGGCACCAGGGCTGCAGTTGCACCTGTGTCACTGGAGAGCCAGGCTGCCTTGCCGCCCAGCAAGGGGCATCGGGACAGCGGTTCTGTCCTGGGCAAAGGTGGCACGCGGCACGTGAGCAGTGCCATGCCAGAGCAAGGGCAGGCAATTCCCTCGCTCCCCGGGAATCTCCTGGGGTCAAGAGGCCAGAAGTGCAGTTGGAGGCGGGCAGGGGATATCTGGTGCCAGGTAAGAAGTAGGTCCAAGTGGATCATCATGGATGACGGAACAAGGAGGGAAACCAAAGCTGTAGTCAGTAGGTGGCAGAATTCCCCACAACAATCGGGGTCAGATCCCACCGTCAAGACAATCGGAAGTGCCCACATAAATGTTTAAAGCCCTAAGCAACTTAGACCTAACCCTAACCTCACATCTTGCAGTGAGGGAACCGCTAGAAGGCCCTCAAAGCTGGATCTCAGTGTCCGGGCAGAACGATGGGGGTGGAGACACTCCTTCAGGTATACTGGGCCTTTGCGGCTGTTTAGGGCTTTAAAGGTCAGCACCAACACTTTGAATTGTGCTCAGAAACGTACTGGGAGTCAATGCAGGTCTCTCAGGACCAGTGTTCTATGGTCTTGGTGGCCGCTCCCAGTCACCAGTCTAGCTGCTGCATTCTGGATTACTTGTAGTTTCCGGGTTACCTTCAAAGGTAGCCCCACATAGAGCGCATGGCAGTAGTCCAAGCAGGAGATAACCAGAGCATGCACCACTCTGGCGAGACAGCCCGGGGCAGGTGGGGTCTCATCCTGGTAGACAGCTGGTAGACAGCTGCCCTGGACACAGTACTGACCTGTGCCTCGATGGACAGCTGTGAGTCCAGAATGACTCCCAGGCTGTGCCCCTTATTCTTCAGGGGCACAGTTACCCCATTCAGGACCAGGGAATCCTCCACACCTGCCCACCCCCTGTCCCCCAAGAACAGTACTTCTGTCTTGTCAGGATTCAACCTCAATCTGTTAGCTGCCATCCATCCTCCAACTGCCTCCAGACACTCATTCATGAGGGGCTGTTTTAAAATGGGGAGCAGCTGTGCATTTGCCGGATTTGTGCAACTTCCCAGCAGATTTCCCCATGTCTACAGGGAACGTCGCCCCTCATTCATCCACCCACAGAGGAGCCAAGCTAAGAAGAGGACAGTTACAGATAGGTAGCCGTGTTGGTCTGCCATAGTCAAAACAAAAAAAAATAATCCTTCCAGTAGCACCTTAAAAGACCAACTAAGTTAGTTCTTGGTATGAGCTTTCGTGTGCATGCACAGTGTATCTGAAGAAGTGTACATGCACACGAAAGCTCATACCAAGAACTAACTTAGTTGGTCTTTAAGGTGCTACTGGAAGGAATTTTTTCTGTTTTAAGAAGAGGACAGTCCCTTCAGCCATCTCCGGGGGGTGGGGGGTGGGGGTGGATGTCCCAGTGCTTCGCTTCCCCTCTGCAAACCGTCAGATGGGGCTGGAGGCTGCTTGCTTGGAAATTGCAGCCCCTGGAGATCAGCCAGCATTTTGAATTTGAAATGTGCTGTTGCGCTTCCTTCATCCTCTGCTGCGCCTCAGTCTCTCTTTCGGTCCAGCCGAGGCTCCGGGGAGGAGGGTGGGGCAGCGCAGAGGAATGTTGGCCTCCTCTTCTGCCGCCCCCGAAACAGCTCACAGCTGTAGCAGCCGGAGCCCTTCCTCTTCCCTCTTTCCCTGCCTGCTCATTTCTGGGGCTTTCCAGAGGATGAGACTAAGCCCGAGATTTCCATCTCTCTGCAAATAGCTCTCCCTGACCCAGCCCAATGGCAGCGCTGGCTTGGGATCTGTTCTTGAGTCCCAAGATCCACCCACAAGAGCCTGAAGGATCTGGAGCCCAATCACGCATTGCGAGGCGCAGGAGTCACAGGCCTTCCAGAAAACAAAAAATCACTCTGGGCTTTATCCATTTCAGCAGTGAAATTGAGGGGGGTGGGCAACAGGGGAGGGAGGGGGGAGGCTGTCATGTTATTTGAACTTTCATTAGATGCTTCTGATGGATGTACTGCAAGCGCTCAAGTCTTGTGCCCACCCCTCCTCCATCCCAGGATCCCCAAATCCAGCTGGGCTGGGGCTCCCCTGTTTTTGTTTTTGTTTTTGGCTAATAATAATAATAATAATAATTTTTTATTTATACCCCACCCTTCCCGGTTCAAAAACCGGGCTCAGGGCAGCTAACAACAAATTTAAAACACTTAATTATAAAAGCAGCATAAAATACAGTATAAAAACATGAATAACAATAAAGTTCAAAAACCAATTTGGGGGAAATCCATCCAAGAAGCATTAGATAATCCCCAGGGCTAGCTGGTGGAATTAGTCCTACTTGGGCCAGCGAGGAGGCCAGGGGAGAATTAGCTGTGGGGTCTCAGAGTGGGTTATCTTCATGAAAAGGGGAGGGGGAGGAAAGAGAAGGGAAGGGAAATAAAAGATCAGGCAGAATTCAAATGAACAGGGCCAGGCGGAATAGCTCTGTCTTACAGGCCCTGCGGAAGGAAGTTAAATCCTGCAGGGCCCTGGTCTCATGGGACAGAGCATTCCACCAGGTTGGAGCCATCACTGAGAAGGCCCTGGCCCTGGGGGAGGATAGTCTGACTTTCTTAGGGACCTCTAAACTAGGCTTATTCATGGACCTCAAGGTCCTCTGCGGGGCAGACCAGGAGAAGTCTAGTGTGTCCGTTGAGCACAAAAGCATTGATGGAGCACAGAAATGGAGCAACAGGAGGAGGAGGAACAAGGGGACAAGCAGGATGGGGTCTTTCTGCTGGTGACAGATGCAGCAAGGCAGAATTGAAGGACGCGGCAGAGAGGAAGTCTGTGCCTGTCGCTCTCAGATGCCCCCAGGCGACAGGAGGTGGGCAAACGGTGCCAGGGAGCAATGGCCGCAGCTGGTTCAACCTGGGATTTCAGCCTCCCAGGTATTCTGCAATTGTTTTAGTATCTACTTGATGAACCCTCAAAAGCCAGTTGATCCCACGGTAGCATTGAGACCGTTTGAGATACTGAACTTCCAAGCCAAAGACCAGAAGCAACCACATGGGGAATTATATTGTTGTCAAAGCTATTTGGTCATCAATAAATGAGTGCAAAGAATGATCACTGGGAGATCAATTAATTCACCAGGGTTTTCCCCGCCCCAGTTGTTTACTGGTGCTCCAGCTTCCCTTGGGTGGGGGTCCCAGAAGAGCAGCCCAGAGCAAGGTCAGATTAGCTGGCTTGGAACGTCCAGGGGACCTCCCCCGAGCTGGCCTGCAGATCGGGTCCTGGTGGTCCAAATAACACCAGAAACTGTCATGGGCCAGTAGTCGGCTTCACCTGTTGAGCAGCAGCCTGAAGGAGCAGAACGCAAGGTGACTCTGCCTGCTACTGATCAGCCTTCTTGCTCCTGATGTGAATCTGCTGGCTCCAGCTTCTTCCGCAGGGTTTGCAGCCTCAGTCAGTTGCTGGAAACAACATTTGTCATTCCTGGCCAAACCTTGCTGCTTCTTGCTCCTTGTGACCTTGGACCAGGGGTCAGCAAACTTTTTCGGCAGGGGGCCGGTCCACTGTCCCTCAGACCTTGTGGGGGGCCGGACTATATTAAATAATCCAGAGATGCATTTTAAATAAAAGGACACAATCTACTCATATAAAAACACGCTGATTCCCATACCGTCTGCAGGCCGGATTGAGAAGGCGATTGGGCCAGATCCGGCCCCCGGGCCTCTACCCATGCCTTGGAGCCTCGGCTTTCTTGACCCCTGGACCCTCTGACTATATGAACTGAGATGGTCTTGACCTTAGGACTGGACTGGACCTTGTACATGGACTCTGCCTCCAGGCCAGGACCCCCCTGAGACTTGGCTGGTTGGCTCTGCAACAAAAGCAGATGAACTGCTGGCCCACAATGTGCCTTTCCTTCTTATCTGCCTCCCAGTTGCTACGTGGCAAATATTTTTTATCCTTTCCAGAACAGTATGAGCCACAGAATGCCTGGAGGAACAGGAAGCCGCTGCTTCCCTCCAGAGACGGGTTGTGGGTTATGCCCCTCAACCCCTCCAGTGTGGCCTACTCTGACTGGCAGCAGCCCTCCGGGGTCTCCTCTGGCAGAGAACAGCCTTTCCCACCCCAGCTCCGAGAAGATAGAAAAACAAGGGTGAAACAGTGGTTACACCAAAATTCCAGTTCTCAGGGATTCCTCTGGGCAGCGCCAGCTTCTGCAGGGTGAGGGAGTGTCAGCCAGCTGCCTGCCAGTCACCCAAGGCAGGCTGCAAAGTCCATCCTCCTGCTCTGCCCGCATTCTCTGGCTGCCCGGGAGGAGGGAGGGGCTGGCTGGCTGGCATCCCGTGCTATTAACTGCAGTGGGAGACTCTGCATCCGCAGCTGGCTGGGGGGACATTTTTATCTTTGGGCATTTGTCAGGCAACAGTATCCGCCATGGTAGTGGGCTTGGCCGGCTGGGCTGCATGCCGAGACTCAGCGGAGCCCCTCAGCCCCCAGGCCCTGCTTCAGCAAACCCCAGCAGCCCCTGCCCCATGGAAGGGCTTGCCCTATGGAGAAGGGGCACTTGCCCAGCCTCCTTGCAGAGGAGCTCGTCTTCCTCTCTGGAAGGCCTTGCCTGCTGGCCAAGAGACAGAAGCAGCCCAGAGGACTCCATCGCTTTTGTCCTCCTCCGGAAATAAGGGGGGTCTGCTGGAGAAGGGGGGCTGGGCAGTGGGCTTTGTATCTACAGTCTCCTGGGCTCAGGGCAGGTCACTGCTTCTACCAGATGGATGCATTTCTTGGGTAAAGCATTCTTGATAGGGCCAGGGAAACCGACAGGCGCTGAGGAGGGTAAGAAGAAGAAGAAGAAGAAGAAGAAGAAGAAGAAGAAGAAGAAGAAGAAGAAGAAGAAGAAGAAGAAGAATTGATGCCACGGCTTCCAACCAATTATTAAAATACAGTGGTCTGTTAAACAGATGTCTTCTAAATGTCTGGTAGTTGTTCTAGTTGTTCTTCTCTTTGACATCTGGTGGGAGGGCGTTCCACAGGGCGGGTGCCACCACTGAGAAGGCCCTCTGCCTGGTTCCCTGTAAATTGGCTTCTCGCAGGGAGAGTCTGGACCTCAGTGTCAGGGCAGAATGATGGGGGTGGAGATGCTCCTTCAGGTCTACTGGACTGAGGCCATTTAGGGCTTTCAAGGTTAGCAGCAACACTTTGAATTGTGCTCAGAAACATACTGGGAGCCAATGTAGGTCTTTCAGGACTTGTGTTATATGGTCCTGGTGGCCGCTCCCAGTCACCAGTCTAGCTGCTACATTGTGGATTAACCGTAGTTTCCTGGTCACCTTCAAAGGTAGCCTCACGTAGCGCGCATGGCAGTAATCCAAGAATGAATGATTTCCTTCCTGGGATGAGGATGGTAAAACGGGTGGAAATTCAATCAGGGGAGCTGTTTTTAATATTCATTTGGAAGCCGCCCAGAGTGGCTGGGAAAACCCAGCCAGATGGGTGGGGTATTCTTTATTTATTTATATATTATTATTATTCTTATTATTATTATTAAACTGAGCGGGGTGGGTGCCAGGACACAGGAAAGCAATCGAGAGGCCAGAGCCCGTGCCAAAGAGACATGAAGAGAGAGACGGAACATCTGACTATAAGTGTTCATGCACTAATGCTGGGAGCCTCCGAGTCAGGATGGGCAATCTAGTTTTAGTGAACAGCACTGATAATTGTGGGCAGAACAGAAACCTGGCGGAACAAAGAGAACCAGTGGACAGGCTTTTCTCTGGACACAAGGCCCCTAAGGAGGACAGGGAAGGATGTAACAGAGGTGGGGTTGCTCTGAATGTCAAAGGCGGCATCAAATCCAGCAAGCTAGGAACCCCAAATGGAGGAGCCCTTCCCAGAAATGATGTTGATGCTGGAGTTCGTCATACATCCGAAATTTCCCAGACATATCCAGACTACTGCTGCATATCCAGAAATCCCCAAAATGTTAATGCAATTTTGCCGAAAAAGCTCAGCACCTTTTTGCTTTTTGAAATATGGCAACCCTAGCTGATGCCAATACCTCAGGGACTGCCTCTCCTATATTGTAATTTTATGTTGTGAACTGCCCTGAGATCTTTGAATGGCTTAATAATAATAATAATAATAATAATAATAATAATAATAATAATAGTAGTAGTAGTAGTAGTAGTAGTAGTAGGGTCCTGGGTTGTGCCATTGTCGCCCTGATCAAATTGCTCAAGGTGATCTAAAGTTCAAGTTGAAGACTTTCAGTCACTGGGTACTTGTGCTCAAGTCAGGGCAGAGGGATAAAATTTCTTATTTGACGGAGCAGTTATTGGGTGTTTATGTTTAATACTTTTTATTAATTTTCAGAAAGGATTCATTTTCTCAAACAGGATCTGATGATACAATTACGGTTCACTGTTGAGCAAAAACAGACACGAAACAAAACCAGGGTCAGTAAAGCCGAGCTCTGTGCCTGGATGCGCGGATGCCGAGAGGCCGGGATTCCGCGCAGTCTTCGGGGTTCCCCGGCTCCCCCCGGCAGGGGGCGCCCCGACGGACTCGAGGGGGCGGAGACCTCGAGGGGGCGGGACGGCCAGCATCCCCTCCCTCTGGCGCAGCCATGCCGGGGCCGCGGAAGCGGCTTCCTCGCGAGCAGGAGGGGACCCTGGCCAAGGCGCCCTCCCCGCCCCGCCTGGGTGCCGCCTTCTTCCACCAGCCGTGCGTCCGCCTGGCCAGGGCGCTGCTCGGACAGGTGAGGGACGGGGACCCCGCCGCCCCTCGGAGGCGGCGCCCGGGCCGGGCGGGCACGGCTTCCTTCGCCGGGGAGGCGCCCCCCGGCGGCGGGGCAGAGCGGAGACCCTCCGGCCCCGAGCGGGGCTTGGCCAGGCAGCAGCCAAAGCGCAATTACGCGCGCAGAGAAGCGCAGGCCTGAATTCTACTCATGTTTCATTGTTTCGCTATTGTGTGTCCCCCCCCCCCCGATGATTTTAGCTGCTTCTGTTTCATCTGTCAGACGCCTTGGCTCCCCGTGTGGAGAAAAGGCAGTACTGTATATAAATTTGATGATGATAATGATGATAATAATAATAATTACGGGGTACTCGCCATGCAATCACATTCACCCAGTGCTGCACCAGCTGCACTGGCTCCCGGTGGAGTACAGGATCAGGTTTAAGGTGCTGGTTTTGATCTTTAAAGCCCTTCACGGCCTAGGACCCTCGTACCTATGGGACCACCTTTCCTCATATGCCCCACAGAGGACCTTACGGTCTGCAGATAATAACATCTTGGAGATTCCGGGTCTCAGGAAGATTAGGCTGGCCTCAACCAGTGCCAGGGCCTTCTCAGTGATGGCTCCGACCTGCCACAAGAGATCAGGGCCCCGCGGGACTTGACATCTTTCCGCAGGGCCTGCAAGATGGAGCTGTTCCACCAGGCCTTTGGCCAAGGCTCAGTCTGACCCCCTCTCTCATTCTGTAATCCTCATAGAACTCTAACCCAATGGTTGCCATTAATTTGATTCTGAATTGATTTTAGAATGAATTGATTTTGGAATGCTGTGTTACTTTTATTGTTGTTAGCTGCTCTGAGCCCGGCTTCAGCTGGGGAGGGCAGAATATAAAAATATTATTATTATTTAATATTTAGCCGTGCAGCCCCCTTCTGCCTCAGTGCTCCTGCCCACTCCTCCCACCTGGTGGTGCTGCTTCCAATGGGGGGCACCTGAGATCTTCTGCATGCCAGGCGGGTGCTCCTCTGCCCATCTAGGGTGCCAGAGGCCCTGCAGCTGTTGGGGCAATGCCAGGGTTGGACTCCTCCTGCTTTTTTTTGCACAGCTTTCGGCTTCCTCTACTGAGTGTCTTCTTGCTGTGTGGCCAGGACTCTGTCAGATCTCGGAGGTCAGGGTGGGAGCCTCCCTGGTGGTGGGACCTCTACTGCCAGGGCTGCCCTGCCAGGGCTCAGCTGCTGCCACCTCTTCCGAACCCATCGCTTGCCCCCAGAGCTGTACCTTCATCTTTGCAAACACATGGGGAGTCTCTGTGCGCTGCCCGCAAGTGTTTTGGGGCCAACCGTGGCAGTGGCTGCAAGAGTTGGCTTTCTGAAATGTGGAAGAGGTGCTGGCATGCCCTCTCTCCTGCAGCCCCCCAGGCGGCTCTGGTCTGGGGGCTTGTGGGGCTCAGCCTTTGCTCTGCTTCCCAGATCCTGGTCCGGAGGCTGCCAGATGGGAGAGCGCTCCGGGGGCGCATTGTGGAAACGGAGGCCTACCTGGGAGGAGAGGACACCGCGTCCCACTCCAGGGGCGGACGGCAGACTGCCAGGAACGCAGCCATGTTCATGGCGCCGGGCACTCTGTACGTGTACCAGATCTACGGGATCTACTTCTGCATGAACATCTCCAGCCAAGGTAAGCAGGTGGCCGTCCTGCAGGAAAGCTCTGAGCCCTCCGGGGGAGTTGGGGGGGCCTCTCCTGCCCCCAACCCTCATCTGACAGGCACACAGGCCCTGTGGGGGGGGGGGCGAGGGGGCTGTGCTTTGTTCTGAGCATCATCAGAAGAGAGCCAAATTGATGGATCTGGCCAAAGGGCCCATCAAAGCCAACATTCTCTGTGTCCATCCAGAAACTCAAGGGAATAATAATAATAATTTATTATTTATATCCCGCCCATCTGGCTGGGTTTCCCCAGCCACTCTGGGCAGCTTTCAACAGAATATTAAAATAGAATAATCTATTAAACATTAAGAACTTCCCTAAACAGGGCTGCCTTCAGGTGTCTTTTAAAAGTAAAATAGTTGTTTATTGCCTTGACATCTGCTGGGAAGGCGTTCCCCAGGGCAGGTGCCACTACCGAGAAGGCCCTCTACCTGATTCCCTGTAACCTCACTTCTCGCAGTCAGGGAACCACCAGAAGGCCCTCGGAGCTGGACCTCACTGTCTGGGCAGAATGATGGGGGTGGAGACACTCCTTCAGGTATACAGGACTGAGGCTGAGACCATAGCACTTGGGCTGACTTTCTGCTCCCCAGGCAGTCTAGTCCTTTCTTCAAGGTGGGGGGTCCAGCCATGGTTGTTGCTTGAAAGCCCCCCCCCCCCGATCCTGGCTTCGTTGAACCAGGGGAATATGGTGTGGCCTCCATTTCTGCCCCTCTCCCCCAGACAAGTGTGCCAGGTCGGGTGCGGCTGCCATCTCCTGGCCTGTGGCAGTGGGCAAGGGCATCCCTTCCGGGAAGGGGCAGGGGGCTGACTGTGCAGGCCCCAGGGGCCGCATCCCAGTCCTGCCTCCGGCCCTCGCAGCAGCCAGCCAGGGGCCCCCAAGGGAAGCCCACAAGCAGGAGCCAAGGGCAGGAGCAACTGGCCCCACTTGGCATTGCCGGCATCTCATATTCAGAGGCATTTGATGCCCTTTGAAAGCCCTCCAAGTTGCCTCTTTTGTCTGTTCTGACACTTCCAGAAGATCAATAAGAATAATTCTGCCAAGTCCTAGTACGGGAGGGAGTAAAACACCTCTCTCTTCATTTTCTGCCCACCAGGCCTAATTTTGTACCCCTCTCTCATCCCTCTCCATACTTACTTGTTTCCTAAATGCTCCAGCGTTTCCTCCTCAGGGAGCTGGTCCAGGCAACATCCAGATCCTCTTGGTTGCCCCTTTCTGCCCCTTCTGCACCTTTCAAGGTGAGATGACAGGAACGGCACACGGTCTCTCCATAGATTGGCAGAAGAGCATAAGAACACAGTGGTCCCTTGGGATGCGAGGGGATCTGTTCCCGAGCCCCGTTCGCATCCTGAAGGGAACGTAAGACGCGATGGTGCATCTGCGTGTGTCGCTTTTTGCCGCTTCCACACATGCGTGTGACGTTATTTTGAGCGTCTGCACCAGCGTAGCGGAGCGCAACCCAAAAGTGCTCCACCTGAAGCACATTCAACCTGAGGTATGACTGTACGGGCGACCCCCTTCCGAAAGATCCCTTGAGCTGGGATTGGCCTGCCCTGACCTTTGCCCCCTCCCTTCTCTCTCTCGCCAGGGGAGGGGGCAGCTGTCCTGCTGCGCTCCTTGGAGCCCCTGCAGGGCCTGGAGGCGATGAGGGAGCTGCGCCTGGCTCAGCGGAAAGGGGCCCCCCGCCTCCTCAAGGACCGGCACCTGTGCAACGGGCCTTCCAAGCTCTGCCAGGCCCTGGCTGTGGACAAGACCTTTGACCAGCAGGACCTGGCCTGCCATCCGGCCGTGTGGCTGGAGCCCGGCCTGGGGGCGCCCAGGGAGGAAGACGTCATCTCCGCTCCCCGCATTGGCATCAGCGGCGAGTGGGCACAGCAGCCCCTGCGCTTCTATGTCTGGGGCAACCCCTGCGTGAGCGTGACGGACAAGGCGGCCGAGGGGGCCAGAGGCAGCCGGCCGCCAGCGGAGGCCTCTCCCTGCTGCTGATGTCCAGGAGGCTTCCCAGGATGGGGAGAATAACAGGGAAGGCCGGGACTCTTTCAGCCTTGTGAATTTATTTCTCTCCAAAATAAAATAGATTGTTTTGCTTTGGGGCTGGTGGTTATGGCTGCCTGCAGCATATTGAAGGAAGGAGCTGCCTGCAAAATGCAGAATTGGAAGGAGGAAGACCCCCCCCCCTTCCACGATGTGGGGAAATAAGAGTTCCTCCACTGCTAGGAAGAGGTACCAGAATCACCCAAGAAATTCTCCCCCCATTCCCTTTGTTAAACCTGCTCCTGCCCCTGGTCCTTGTGGAAGAGAGAGGAGCCACCTGACTGAGCAAGCAGGACGCGGCCAGTTCAGGTGGCCTGAAGGAGGAGGCCAAGCCAGGGGTCACCTGCCCTTCAGAAGCGAGGAAGGAAGGTCTGTGGGTCAAGGCCGGGAGGAAGAGAGCAGGTACTTTCGCAACAGACTTGTTCCCTGACTTAAGAGGAGAAAGATTTCACGTTTTCCAGCATGTGGTTGTAATTGTGCAATGGCGGGTGAACAGTCTGAGGGTTGCCTGCAACTATCAAGACACAGGTCCCCCCCCAGCTCTCCACGCCCCCCCCCCCAGCCAAGAGAAGTGTCCACCAGATGGATCGCTATGTCTGCAGCCGTCAGCAGAGGCCCAGAAGCAGCATCTGAGGCTGGCAGTGCCAGGAGCGTGACCGAAACAGGTGTCTGTGCACAAGGCCCCCAAGTCCCCTCCTTGCCCCCCATGTGGCTGCAAGAAGGGGGTGCCTTCTTCCCCCATCCCGAGGGCCAGCAATCCTCCTTCGAAGTCCTGGGCAGCGGCCCCTTCTCCTCACTTTTGGAAGGACTGGAAGACGGAGATGACGGGGTCTTCGTGGTTGGTCACCACCAGCACGCCCCGGAACTTGTCAAAGAGCATCAGGAGGTGTGAGCGGCGCATGTTCTCGTTGTACATGATCTCCTCCAGGTGGTGGCGCCCCCGGAAGTAGTGCAGAAGCCTGGGGGCGGGAAGGAGGGCAGGGCTGGAGGGGAGCAGCTGCAGCCTGGGCAAGGAGCCCCCAGCGGGAAACCCGAGACAGGGCGGTCGCTGGTCCCAGGACCCCCCCAGCCCAGCCGGGAGAGCTGCAAGGGCCGGGCAGGGCAAGCCCCAAACCTCCCCCTTGATCTCTCCACTCTCCCAGAGTAACTCCCCCCCCCCAAGGAAGAAACGGCTGCAGGTGCCAGAAGTCAGGGGGAGCAGGGCAGCTCCCCCCACCCTGTGCAGGGGCAGAAAGGCAGAGGGGGGGTCTGAAGGGGCTGGAACCGACCTGCGCCAACAGGGCAGGGGCTGCTCATCTCAGCTTCTCATTGTGAGCTTTAGGGTCTCCTTCAGAAATGGTCTTCAAATTACAGAAGCCATGGGTGTAGCCAGGAGAGGGGTGGGGCAGATCAAGTAAAACAACAGAAATACTTAACTGACAAATCACACTGGTTCTGCCCCCCTGACAAAAATCCTGGCTGTGGCCGCCCTAGGGACTCATCAGCCATCGCCCCACCCGGCCCTTTCGTTCTTCGAAGGCAGCTGCCCCCCTCCCTGCCTACCTGGCAAATGTGCGCAGGTCCTCGGGGTTGTGGGCGGCTGGGACGCTGAGGATGGCCTCTCGCTCGTGCTCCGGGAGGGTGGTCAGCAGGTTCTCGGTCATGCGCTTGTTCACAGGGGAGTCCCCTCCGGGCAGCAGCTCTGCGCTGGAGTTGTCCATGCTGGGGCTGGTGAGCGTCATGTCGTCGCTGCTGGCTGGGGGGGGGGAGGAGGGACAAAGACGCAAGGGAGCGTGGAGCAGGCCGTCCCCCTTCGGCTGCCCCCTTGCCCACGGGGCTCATGCGCACCCTCTCACACGCACCCAACAGAGGCAGAGGCCTGTCCTGTCACTCAGGGCCCGTCGCGAGAGGGCCCCCAGGCCCCCAAAGCAAAGGGGGAGAGACGCAAAGAGCAGCCTGGGCAGAGCGTGCATGCGTGCGCCTCGTGTGGAGAGAGCAGTGCTCAGGGCCCCCCCCCAGCACAGCCGCCACTGCCACCCCTTGCTCTGTGAAGGGTGTGGAAGGATCAGGCCATACAAGATTCGCTGTGCAGACGGACGGGGCTGAAGCTCATTTGGTGTTTGCAAAAGCCCCGGGATCCCCCACAACCTCTTTCCATCTTTCACTGGCGTAGAGGAGATCCTTTCTTACAAGTGGGGCAACTCAGCCACAGCCACAGCTCAAAACAGGGCCTTTGCTGCAGTGGCTCCCTGTTTGTGGGATGTTCTCCCCTGGCACCTTCATTCCATCGCTTTAGGGGCCAGGCAAAAGCGTTCCTCTTCAACCAGGCCGTGGACTGATCAAAAAATCTACAGCTTATGTTTGTGGAGAGGGGGCTATGCAGCTTTTCGGGGTATTTGTTATTAGTTTATGCATTTTGTGTTCTCATTTCCCGTTTTTATATTGCATATAAAGGTAACAAACTAAATAAAATCAGTAAAGCCTATTATGCCCAGAAGCATGATGGGGAAAACATCTGGAGCATCTGGCAAAAGGTAAGATGGAGACAGACTCAGAGACCCCTTCGCAGCAGGGCTCCAAAAGACACACACAAAACCTACTTGGGGAGCCAAAGCTGAGGGCGTTGGGGGTGCTGAGGCTGCGCCCCCCGACTCTGGCCGCCAGGGGCATCTCCTCCGCCCGGGGCCGGACGTCCTCTTCCTTGGGGGGCACCATCAGGCAGGCGTAGGTGTGCAGCTGGATGAGCAGTCGGTGTTGGAGCATCCAGACGACCATTTGGATGAGCTGTGTCTGGTGGGGGGGAGGCAAAGAGGGGCTCAGTGGGGTGCCACACGCCACCCCCAGGGGCTGCCCAGGGGCCAGGTGTGTGAGGGGTGCCAGGGGCAGCTTACCTCCTGCACGGGGGGAGCCAGGGGGTCCTTGAACTCCGACAGGGACACCGGCAAGGAGAACTTTGAGAGGACAGAAGGCAGGTCGTGGCCGGGGAACTGGCAGGCAAAGTCGTCCGCCAGAGGGGAGTAGCTGTGGGGGGAGAGGCAGAGCAGGCAGGAGGTCAGGGGGGGTCTCTCTGCATGAACCCCCCAGCCTCCTCAGAGGCCAGCATCGGGGGGGGGAGGGGACAGTGTGCGAGTCTTGCTTCGCACTTGGCAGAGCCAGACGCCGAGAGACTTACAGGCAGACGCTGGCATTGGGAGACAGCATGTAGACGTTGTTCTCGCACAGCGGGTAGACGATGATGGCCTTCCCCCAGTAGACCAGGTGCGCTGCCAGCTGGAACACCTGCCGCAGGGAGGGAAGGGGAAGACTTGCACTCAGCACCAGCAGAACCTCCCCAGGTTCCCGGGCCCAAGCGGCAGGAGGAAGCTGCTTCGCCAGGGAGAAAAGGCCTGGATCGGGGTCACATCTAAGGAGTCCCCCTTTTTCTCAGAAACTGCGTTGCCTTTCCTCCAGCCACAAAAGTGCCTCCCCCCAAGGGAATCTCCTGTCGACTTGGGGACACTGTCGACTTGGGGACACTGGCTCCGCTTTAGAGGAGAGTTGGCCCAAGGCCCCCAGAGTGAGGAGGGGGCTGAGCAACGCCCCTCCCCATCTCCCAGATAGCCAGGTCAGAGGCGTTGCTCCAGGGCAAGAACAGAACCTCCCCCAGCCCCACAGAAGAAACAGCAGCAGCAGCGAGGGAGGGGCAGCAGTGGGTGCCGACCGGGGTCAGAGGAGGAGCTACTGCTCTGGACTTGTGGGGGGGGGAAGCCCCCCAGTCGAGGTGCCAACCTCTCTGGGCAACAGTGGCATCAGAGCTACTAGTCCTGAGTGAGGCACAGAGCAGGAGGTGGGGAGGAGCAGCTGCTGCCTCAATGCGCTCCGAGGCCCCTGGGATTCCCACTGGGGCATCCGGGGGGGGGGGGGTTCACAGAACCACAGCGTTGGAAAGAACCCCCTCTGCAATGCAGGAATAATGGCAGTCAAAGCGGAGAGTCCCTTTGGCCAGGGAGCAGGCTGGAGGCCTTGCTGGACCCAGCCCAGAATTGAGGAGTGGGTGGCGCTTCTGCCGGCAGCCCCCAGAGTCTGGGGCAGGACCCCGGCCCCCCTTCCCCCTCACCTGCAGCAGTGCCAGGTCGGCGTCCTGGGCCAGCTGCTGGAGGTTCTTGACGGCCGAGGTGGTCCTGACCACGCGCACCAGGGCGGGGGAGCAGTCCAGCGGCAGCTCGCTCAGAAGCGCCTTCTCGTCCTTCAGCAGCAGCAAGGCGTGGTACGGCCTGAGCGGGGGGGAGAGAAGGGGGCACAGACACTCGCGGCACTGCAGGGCTGCAAAGGGGCCCCCCAGGGTCATCTGCAGAGGGACCCCACTGCCCCCCATAGCACAGATCCAGATGCATTCCAGGACCAGGAAGCGGCACAACAACCCCTCCCCCCATTTTATTACGACCCGGTCTTTACCGAATGGCCTTGAGGCTCCTCTCAATGGCTTCCGGAGGGATGAACCGAGAAGCAGCGTAGTGGATTTTGTGGGGCAGACAGAAGCTCACTTCCAGCCAGTTGTTGATGTGCAGCTGGACCACGCCTGTCGTGCAGAGGCTGCGGGGACAGAGAGCAGGTGGAAGAGGCCGCGTGGCCCAGAGCCCCCAGCCCTGGCCGGGACTGAGCCGCAGGCCCCCTCGACAAAGGCCTTGACCCTCGACTCAAAGGAACAGCCCCCCTCTCACGCTGGCTGAGCCAAGGGCGGCTGGGGCAACTCCGTCAGGTGGGAGGGGTACAAATAATAAAACTGTTCTTGAACGGTTCCGTTTTCAAACATTTTGGCTCCCGCATCCAGAAAACCCAGAAATAAATGCTCCGGGCTTTTGAACGTTTTTTGGAACCCAAACGCCTGATGCAGCTTCCACTTGAGTGCAAGAAGCTCTTGCAACTTATCAGATGCTGCGCCTCGGTTGTCGAACGTTTCAGAAGTCCAACTGTCTTCCGGAATGGATTGCATTCGACAACCGAGGTTTGGCTGTTCTATTAGAATAAAGAACAGGAGCCACCAGCCGCAGCTCCCTCTGCAGCCCCGTCGATGGCCACCAGGTGGCGCTGGGCAGCTGTGAGCCTGACCCAAGCAAGCAGCAGCCGTAACTGCAGAGAGGGAGGGAGTGCCTTTGCAGAGCTGGGAAAGTTGCAAAAAGACCCAGGCAGGCAGCCCTTGAGACTGACCCAGAAACTCCAGCAGGGGCAGAATGCCGCGGCAAGACTCCTTACGGGGTCTTCGCCGCGGGATCACATTCAGCCGGTACTGTACCAGCTGCACTGGCTCCCAGTAGAGTACAGGGTCAGGTTTAAGGTGCTGGTTTTAACCTTTAAAGCCCTATATGTGCCTAGGACCCTGGTACCTACAGGACCACCTCTCCTGGTATGTCCTGCGGAGAACCTTACGGTCTGCAAATAAAAACATCTTGGAGATCCTGGGCCACAGGGAGGTGAGGCTGGCCTCAACCAGAGCCCTGCGGGACAGGGCCCTGCGGGACTTGGCATCTTTCCACAGGGCCTGCAAGATGAACTGTTCCACCAGGCCTTTGGCCAAGCCACAGTCTGACACCCTCCTTTGGTAATCCTTATAGAACTCTAGCCCAATGGTTGCCATTAATTTGATTCTGAATTGATTTTAGAATGAATTGATTTTGGAATGCTGTGCTACTTTTATTGTTGTTAGCCGCTCTGAGCCAGACTTCTGCTGGGGAGGGTGGACTATAAATTATTATTATTATTATTATTATTATTATTATTATTACCCAGGGGCCAGAGCAACACCTGGGACGGAGGCCTCTTCTGGGCTTTTAACCTTCAGCACCCCCACACCCACCCCAGGGCTGAGACCCCAAAGGCTGACTTCGAATCACAGAACTGTAGAATTGTCGGAAGGGACCCCTCTCAGCTCATCCTAACTGCCAGACGGCCACCCGGCCTATGCTTACCTGTCGTAAGCCTCCTTCAGGTCTCTGGCCAGCTTGCACTTGGGGAGGATGTGAAGGAAAGGCGACTGGGGCCCTTCAGGCGCTGGAGGGGGGAAACAACAGCCAGGTGGGGCTTCCGGGGCCTTCAAAGGGCTTCCCCAGGAAACCTCCTCACCCCCCCCAGCTCCAAATGGACATGCCAGCCCCCCCCCCAGCAGGCAGGGCGTTTTTGTGTTGTGAACTGCCCTGTGATCTTTGGGTGAAGGGCGGGATACAAATCTAATAACTCAATGATAATAAAGCCCCTGCCCAGCCCTGCCCAGCTGAGCCCATGAGGGCCAGACAGATGCCTGGAGAAGGGCTCCCTGCGGCCCCCGGATCCGGCCAGACTCACTTTCCGAGATGGCAGAGGCTTCGTCCTGAATGGCCAGGATGAGCTTGGCCTCTCGCGTGAGGTACTGGCAGCGGCGCTCCTCGTGCTGGAGGACAATGGCGATGCGGCGAGAGAGGTTGTGCAGGCAGCTGATGACCGAGGGGTCCGCGGTGGCCTAAGGGGGGCACAGGGGGAGAGAGGAGGCTGGGAAGGGGGCAGGCAGGGCAGTCCGGCCGCAGGACAGAAGGGGCCCAACCAGCTCAGCCAGAGGACTTGGGGGAAGCTGTGGCCTGGAGCCCAGGACTGGCTCTGTTTGGGGGTTTTCACATTTACGTGTGCAAAAGCCTGTCAGAACCTTTGGGTCCTTTTAGCTGCAAATTAACCCACCTGCCTGGTACTCTTCAAGAAGACAAGAGATGGGAAGAAGACTAAGTCTATACGAGAGAAGAATGGCAGGGGAAGTGGATGGACTAGGCTGCAATGGCCAAAATGACCAGAAGAATCAGAACTCAGGAAGACAACATTTTTAATAAGGAATGGGGGAAGACCATTGTAAAGAGTTAAAATCATTAGTAGGACTGGAATATCACTTGTAGTTTAAGGGCAAATTTTGGACACAATGGAGAAGTAAAAGATTTGGATCATCAAAAAAGATGGAGGAAATGATTAAATTAGGCCCCACAAAGGGAAGGATGGAAGTCAAGGAGATTCCTTGGGATCTTGTTTGCATGATTTATGTTTGATGTATATACCTGTAAAATTTTAATTTGAAATAACAAATAAATAAATTTACAGATAGTAAAAATAAAAAAAGCTTTCAGATGCCCTACAACATGATCTCATAAAGCATGTTTACTTGCTTAATTGCATTTGGTAAAAAAGCCAAAAAAACACTAAAACTGCAGGATCAGGCCCACGGCCCATCTAGTCCAGGATCCTACCCTCACAGTGGCACCGGGCGCTTGTGGGGAACCTGTTTTGCGTGCGCCTGTTTTGCTCCATCATGGGGCTGCCCCCTTAGCCCCACCTGCTGTGGGCCAGCCATTTCTCTGAGCCCCCCCCTAAGGAGACCCGGTCCTGAGAGAGGGTAGACCAAACCAGACCAGCTGTGCAACCCCCCTGCCTGCCCTCAGCCTCAGGGAGGCTGGAGCTGGGTCCCTGACCCACAGGCCGCTGCCTGGGCTACCGGCCAAAGGGCCACCCCATCGCTGTCCACCCTGAGAGCTCCCATCCCTGAGACCACGAAGGCTGCTTGCTCAGGCCTCCCCCTACCCCACAGGTGGAGGCCGCTATCAGCCCCACGCAGCTGGCAAGGTGGGGCCGGAGAGGCAAGCCGGAGGGGGCTGGAAGGCGGCTGCCAAGCCCCAGTTAAGGAGGGCCGGGCTGCCGATGTTTGCCACCCGGGTCCGCAAACCGTGACTCAGCTTTCGGAGCTCTTGCTGAGTCACAGAGCTGCTCCTCCGCTGATTACCAGGTCGGGGCCTCTGCCTGCCCCACCCAAAGCCCCACCCAAAGCCCAGGCAGGCCCTTGGGGGGTGGCAGAAGCAAGGAAGGCTCCGAAGCCTTTCCTGGGGGGGCCTCCCCCCACAATTGGCCTCCCCCAAGCAGCCTGGAGACCCTCGATGGCACACATCCCTGCAGAAGAGCCAAGGGGCCTGCAGCACCCCCAAAGCCAGCCCCACATTCTCACTGGACTTTGCAGCACATGTGGGGTGCCCCCCACCCCTGGGCTCTGACTCCCAGGAAACGGCTGCTCAGCTTCTCGGAACCTGGCGGGAGGGAGGGAGGGAGGTCCTTACCCTCAAGGCGAAGACGACATTGAAGAGGATCATGGTGGGCATCTCCCGCTTTGGGGAGGGGTCTGTCTTGGAGATCTGCAAAGCAAGCCGGACTTTTAAGGGGGCAGCCAAGAGAGGGGAGCAGGGGAGGGGGCAGCCTCTGGCAAGGAGGGTCTGGGGAGGGCTGGGGAGGGTGGTGGGGCTGCAGGACTACCTCACCCTCACGGGGCGTAAGCTGCCACACACTGGGGAACCAGGCGGCTGGTCCAGGTGGCCGGGCTTCAGGTAGGCTCTCCCTCCCAGCAGTCCCTGCTTCTCAGCCTCCCCTACCCCACAGGGTCGCTGTGGGGATTAAATGAGCAGGTGGGGAGAGAACCACACAGGCCCCCTCCTTGGAGGAAAAGGCGAAGCAGAAATGGAGTCAATCCATCATTCAACTCTAGCCTGGTCCTCCTTCCCACTGGCTGTGGCCCCCGCCCTGGGCTGGTGTGGAGGAGGCAGCCTGGAGGCAAGGAAGAAGCCAAAGAAAAGGAACAGGGGAGATCCCCCCCTCCCATCTCCACCCCCATCGCTCCGCCCGGACACTGAGGTCCACCTCTGAGGGCCTTCTGGTGGTTCCCTCACTGCGGGAAGCCAAGTTACAGGGAACCAGGCAGAGGGCCTTCTCGGTGGTGGCGCCCGCCCTGTGCAACGCCCTCCCATCAGATGTCAAGGAAATCAACAATGACCTGACTTTTAGAAGACATCTGAAGGCAGCCCTATTTACGGAAGCTTTTTAATGTTTGATGTTTTATTGTGTTTTTAATATTCTGTTGCAAGGTGCCCAGAGTGGGGGGGTATTATTATTATTATTATTATTATTATTATTATTATTATTGCTGCTGCTGCTCCCCTCACCTGCATGGGGTTTGTGCCCACGAACATCAGCCTACTAGGGGCCCAATCCGATCAGAGGCTCGGCACCTCTTCCCAATGCTTAGGGACAGGGGCGGGCAAGTGCCTCTGAGCATATGCAGAGCCCTAGCCGCCACCAGCCCTCCCACCTCATTTTGAAGGACTCTCTGGGCTTCACAAACAGAAGGGAGATGCGAGAAGCCCAGGAAAGTTTGCAGCAGCTGCCAGAGGACTTTGCAGGGTCTGCATGTCACCACAAGGAGGTGCAGGAGAGCCTGAAGGCTGAGGACCCCCCCCCAAAGGCCTTTGGCACCCATGTCTCCACCCCAAGGGAGGCTGCAGGACAAGGACCAAGGAGACCCCTGCCCAGGAGGCTCTCCAACTCTGAATTGTGCGGCTCCCCCTCCCCCCCACTAAGAACAGAGTTGGTGTTTTTAAGGGGGGAAATATGGAAACCACCTGGCTGGCCCTTTCCTAGAGCGCTCCAAGGGTCATTGGCAGAGCAGCTGCTGGGCATGCAGAAGTCCCAGGTTCCACCACCCCCCCCCCCGGCAGGACCTCCAGGGAAGGCTGGGAGAGACTCCTGCCTGAATCCCCGGGGAGCTGCTGCTGCTGCCAGTCAGTGCGGGCATTATAGGGTTAGATGGACCAAGGGTCTGAAGAAGGCAGCTTCCTCTGTCCCTGTGCTCTGGCTCAGCTTCTGAGACCCCCAGCAGCCGCATTACACACTGTGGGGTACCAGTCCGACGACTCGTGATCGAACTCAGCCCCCCTCCAAATCTGGCAGGCCAGTTCAGAAGTCGAGGCAGAGACAGGTCCCAGGAAAGCACCCAGACGGGTCGGGGGAGTGCAGTGCACCTTGTGCAAGTGTGGAAGCACACCTCCCCCCGGGAAGAAGAGCCCGAAAGGGAGAGGAGGTGATGTCAGGGCAAGGAGTGAAGGATGTACTTTGGAGATGTCGTGGGCGGAGAAAGGGCCACCCGGGGCTCCCCAGCTGGCCAAAGAGCAGAGCGTGAGGGACGGCGCCTGTGAGGCCATCTGGCGACTGCAGCTGCCCCCCAGGCCTGTTCCAGGGCTGCTCCGAGCTCCCCTCCCAGCCTACCACTGGCCAGCTGAACCATCAGGAAAGTGGCCGGGGCAGCAGAGGGACCCCACTGGACATGGCTTCCCGGCCCAACTCACAGGCTGTGCCCAGGCTGCCCTGGCGCCCGCAGGGCCTACCTGCCCAAAGGCATGCTGGACCAGGGTGGGGTGTCCCACGAAACGGACGTTGTCGATCTTCAGCTCAAACTTCTTGCCACACATGTCTGATTTGGTAGCCAGGATCGTTGCCAGGATGACGTCCGAGAACCTTCAGGAGCAGAAACGGGCATCAGAAAGGCACTTGCGCAGGCCCCACACCGTCCCAGAGGCGGGATGAATTGGTATGCATTGTGTCACCATTAAGTCTACAAACACACACACACACACACACACGACATTGGGGCACCTTGGAGTCCATCAGGTGGGGGAAATTAAGATGCCGCAAAGATCACCGTCTTTCAAATCATCCGAATTATATTGAGAAGGAAAGCGTCGGAGGCTCATGCAACTTTCGTTAATGACAAGCTCTCAGGAGGAAAGATTAGGCAGAGTTTGCAGGTGCCGGTTTGGAAGGACAGGTGAGGTTCCCCTAAGCAGCAAGGTGTGGCGGGCAGGTCGCTTGAGGACAGGCAGCGCAATGGGGCTTTGCTCCAGAGCAGGGGACCAGGAGGCAGTCGTGCGCCTTCCGATGGTCAGGGGTGCCAGCACCACCTGGGAGGCCACCGACTGCCCATCCCTGCGGAAAAGTGCTCCCTGGCCAAAGGGGCAGGTGTGCCCAGCTCTGCTCCCTGCCTCAGGCGTGTCTGCGGGAGGAGCAGCTGAGCCCCATGGCCCCCTCCCAGAGATGCCAGAGCTTCAGGTCTTGGGGTGGCCAGAAGGGCCCGTCTGCAGCTGGGAGTCGCAGGCCAGGGCCAAACTCAGACGCCCTTCCTGTGTCTCTCCTCCCACTGCAGGTGTCCCAGATTTCCTTCTGTGGAGGAAAAGATGCATTCATGCATGGGCGAAGTTCATCAGGAAAGGGGGGGGGGAAATGTGTGGCCTGCAAAGTCCTGAAGTTCCACAGAAGGAAGGATCCTCTCTGAAGAAGGGCAGGTTTTTTGGAGGGGGAGCGGGGAAGGACTTCCTTTTGTCTGTGCCGGATGGCCATCTGTCAGGGATGCTTGAGTCCTGCAGGGGGTGGACTAGATGGCCACTGGGGGGTCCCTTCCCACTCCACGACTCTATGAACCTTCCAACATCTCTCCACCAAAGGGGATATTCTGCAAAGCTGCTACTTGCTCAGCTTTGGGGAAAAGACATGAAACTGTAAAGGTGGCAGTCAGCATCGGCCTGGATGACTCAAAAAGAAACTAGCTTTGAGGGCAGAAGCAGCAAACCTGCCTGGTCAACGGGGGTCTTGCCTGCTGCTTTCCCATCTCACAGCTGCCAGGAAGCAAACCTCCGGGCACCAGGGAGACAGTGAGGCCCGGAACAAGCTGTGCCCTACGGCCCTCTTTGCCCTTCAGCTTCACCCAGAAAGACTGCCCTGCCCTGGGTGCAGGCAGCAGCTGCAAGGGCCGTGGCCGGGAGAGATTGCCAGCTTATCGGCCCTGGCAGAAGAGATCAAGTAGGCTGCACAACGCAGCCGAGGGAGGCCATGCACAAAACCAGAGGCATCAGAGAAGAGAGCAGGCCTGCTGGGGGGGGGGGGACACAAGACTGTAGGAAAATATGACCCGGGGTGAGTGGAGAAGTCTACAGTAAGAAGCTCAACAAGTCTTGTTACATCTGGAAAACGGGAAAATTCTGCTTTGGCCTCCGTTTCCAAACACTTGTCGGCCTCCACCTGTCTCGAGGGACAATGGAGTGTGCCTCTGGGGGTGAAAAGTCAAACCGCTGGAGGACCACAGTGCCCTTCCTATGCTACCACCCAGAAAAGACTCCCTGCCCCTTTGGCTGCAACCGTAATCACACGGCTGCTGAGACCCCTCTGGAAATTGAGAAAATTGCTTCTTGAAGCCAAACTTGAAATCTGGGGCACACAGATCACTTCCACTCCTCTGTTCTGGCAACGGGAAGCCCAAAAACTTTGCAAATGAGTTAGAGCGGCTTTTCAGAGGAGTAGTGATTGTGTGTTGGGGGCATCTACCCCTAACCTTTCTCTGGAAGCAGAGAACCAAAGTGACTGAGCTAAAAAAAAAAAAGGTTTCTCGGGTTGCAGAGGAGAATATTGCTCCCTTCCCCACCTCCCACTATTGTTAAGAGCTCATCTGCTTATTCAGAGCTGGAGACTTTGTTTTAATCCACGACGGCCTCTTTGAGCAGCTACAGAAAGGCAAACCTGCTTTAAAGGCACACAAAGTATTTTATTTAAAACAAGCAACTTCAGGGCAGGCAGTGCTCTGAGGCAGCAGCCATCAAGCCGTCAGCTTCTTGAGAAGCTGTTCAGAACAGGGCGGCCAGGGGGGCAAGGGAGTTCCAAAACCTACCGGGCTGCTCCAGCCCCACAGCCCTGAAGGATGCCCCATTGCTCTGAGCACTGGGAGGCAGCCTCCCCCAGAGGCAGAGGGAATGCAGACGGGGCCAGGGGCAGCCTCTGGGGGCCCAGGTCAAAAGCCGCGTGGCACACGCAGAGCGCCGCTCAGTCAACTCCTAGTCACCCTACCCTGACGGAGGTCCTCAGCCGCAACCCTCACTGAGTCTCTGAAACGGGAGGCTGGGCCAAACCGGCACTGTGTCCCTCTGAGCTTCCCCCTTGGTAGGGGCTTCCCTCACAGGGGCTGGGGCCTGTGCAGCCCTCCTAAGCAAGTCTGCTGGGACTGAGGAGCCAGGACCATTTGTAGCAAAGAGGCAAAAGGAGGGCGACAGGAGCCTCACACTGTCTGCACCGCAGGCTGGTCAGCTTGCATCCTGGATACTGGAGCAGAGCAGCCAGCCTTCAGACAAGTGCGTCCCCAAACGCCTTCAGAGGGAAAACATGACCTTTTTGTCTCCATGGAGAAATCAGTTCCCCACTCACTGCAAAGCACAGCGTAGCTCTTTCTTCCAGCTATGGGGCGGAAAGGCCTCCAGAAACGCAGGCAACAGCCTTCTCCTGGGTCAGACTGATGGGCCGTGTAGTCCAGGGATGCCTGCACTGACTGGGGTGTCAGGCACAGGGGCTCTCTCCCCCCCCCCAGCCCTGCCCTTGGGGTCTGGGACCTTTTGCGCTGCCCCTGAGCAGCAATTTCCTTCCTGGCTGATCTGCCTGTTTCTCAGGCCCTTTGCCGGCCTCCCTGCGCACCAGCGTGTGGTTCCGTGACATTTGCAGCTTGGTGGGAAAGAGAAGTGAGCAACAAAGTGCGAGGAGAAGGAGAAGATGGTGGAGACAGGGAAGCCATTCGAGAGAGAGAGAGAGAGAGGCGCTGCTGGCGGAGAAGGTTTGGTCTTACCCCGACACCACCTGCTCATCAGTGAGCGGACAGGGCTCTCTGAAAACAGGAACAGGGGCCATGAGCACCACGCGGAAACAGAACACAAGAATCTACCAGGCAAAGTCACGCAAGGCACAAAAACGTCAACGCTGCAAAACCGGGCAGCTGGAGGTTAGGGGACTGTCCACATATTGAAATAAATAAAGGCTCCTTGGAGAACGAGCCCTTGCCTAGCACCTCAAGGGAGAAACACACCCTGAAAGCCTGGCTGGGGACTGGGAGCGGCCACTGAGACCACAACACCCGTCCTGAAAGACTTGCATTGGCTCCCAGTACGTTTCCGGGCACAATTCAAAGTGCTGCTGCTGACCTTTAAAGCCATGAGGTCCAGCACCTCTGGGGATTCCCTCCCTGTGAGAAGTGAGGTTACAGGGAACCAGGCAGAGGGCCTTCTTGGTGGTGGCGCCCGCCCTGTGGAACACCCTCCCACCAGATGTCAAGGAAATAAGCAGCTATCTTATCTTTAAAAGACATCTGAAAGCAGCCCTGTTTAGGGAAGCTTTTAATGTTTGATGAAGCATTGTATTTTAATATTCTGCTGGAAGGCGCCCAGAGTGGCTGGGGAATAAATAATAAATTATTATTATTATTATTATTAGGCACCCCTTACCCTCGGGCCACAGGCGACAACCCTGCCCATGCCATGGGTGGGCATCACTGCCCAGCAGATGAAGGCCCCCAAGGGGCACTGCCTCTTCACACTGTCAGGCTGTGCCAGCCCAGAACAGTGGCAGCAACCTTCATGCCTATCTTTCCGCAGGGCCTGCAAGACAGAGATGTTCCGCCTGGCCTTTGGTTTGGACTCAGTCTGACCCTTATGTTTCCCTCCTCTTATGGTTTTGATATATGGGCTACTCTTAAAATGAGGCTGCATTTTAAATTGCATTTTAACCTGTATCTTAAATTGGTTTTAAATTGGTTTTTGCTTACTAGCGGGAAGGTAAACGGCGTTTCCGTGTGCTGCTCTGGCTTGCCAAAGCAGCTTTGTCACGCTGGCCACGTGACCCGGAAGTGTCTCCGGACAGCGCTGGCCCCTGGCCTCTTAAGTGAGATGGGCGCACAACCCTAGAGTCTGTCAAGACTGGCCCATACAGGCAGGGGTACCTTTACCTTTATTATGTTTTTACTGTAATTTTATTGGTGTTAGCTGCCCTGAGCCCGGCTCTGGCCGGGGAGGGTGGGGTATAATTTATTATTATTATTATTATTATTATTATTATTATTATTATTATTATTATGTCCTGCGCAAGAGGCAGCCTCTGCAGCAGGATTCAGCACCCCCACAAGCCTATCCCTTTCCTGCAGCAGTGGGGCCAGGGGTGCTGCTCCATCAGGGGCCCCAGGAGCCCCCCAACCCCGCCCCGCCCCTTCCCTGCCCCCAATGCTCCTCTTCTCCCCAAGACGCCTCCTTCCTAAATGCCCCCGCCCCATGCTGAAGGGGAGCACAGCCCCGGCATGACTGGGGAACTGCGACCACAAACGTGACCAAGTACAAGCCCCAGGGGCCTGATTCAGGCCAGGCGGAGACGAGAGGCTCAACCTGGTGCTCACTGGAAACTCCCTGGCTGCCAATTCAAGGGGGAGAGAGAGAGGAAGAGCCTTATTGCCTTTTCATGTTATTTTATCTGGAAGCATCAGGGTTCAGGGGAACATTTCTGGCCTGCCCACTGCAATGAGTTTCTGGTTTTCTGGAAAGAGGAAACTCCGCTCTCTTTTGGACCAAACAACCAAGGCATCTTTAGGTGCTGGGCAAAAACATTCCTCTTTTCCCAGGGCCAACTGAACAATCTATGGCCTTTGAAACCGGAGAAAGGGGGGAATTGTTTTTGTTGGTTACTGCGCTATGCATTTTTGTGTTTTTATAATGTAAACCACTCTGTGATCCTCGGAGGAAGGGCGATATACGAATGGATAAATGAATAAACAATAAAGCAAGGCTTGTGCAGGAACTTCCCATGCCAGAGTCTTATGCCTGGGTTGGCTAGAGACCTCTTTCCTAAGTCAAGGTAGACACCCCGGCATGAAAAGCCACACCTCCTGCCACACCTGCAGAGCCACAGGTGACCCCCCACCCACCCCAGCTGCGAAGGTCAGGGTCCGCTTTGATCAGGATCCAAGCAGCCCCAAGCCAGCCAGGCAACGCCCCTTTTGCCTTACATGCCAGAGCTCTGGGACCCCAGCACATCCCACCTGGTGAGGATCCGGGTGCAAAGGTGTCTTTTACGCTCTCTACACAAACCCAAGACAACCAGCAGGAGGGCTGGCGCTCAAGGGAACAGGAGCCCTACGTACCTGGAGTCCCCATCTGGGTCTTCGACGCCGTCGCCCAGACTGTTCACGGCATACCTGCTTCTCGGTTTCCCTACGAAAGGAAGAAGGGGGGGAAGTCCAGAAGGCCAGAGAGGTTTGGGTTAGAGCAGAAACCTCTTCCACCTAATTCTTAGCAAATAATCATAATAATACATTTTATTTATAACCCGCCCTCCCTCCCCAGCCAAGGCCGGGCTCAGGCCGGCTCTAACACCAGGTATAAAAACAATTGATTAAAATACAACTTAAAAGCAAGATTAAAACACAACATTAAAATGCAGCCTCATTTCAGTAGAAACGCCAATCAAAAACTTTTTGGGGGTGAAAACGTCAAATCTTCACCTAGGCCAACTATCCAGACTGAGCTATATATGAAATGGGATCCCGTGGCACCATTCAAGTTGCCGCTTTTGAACTTCTGGCTTGAGCCCAACGTATTAGGAGGGCAGCCATCTCCCCAAGGCTTTGTGGTTGATCCCAAGAATCGACTGAGGTGCCATTCAGAGCTCAGCCGGAAGGGAAAGGGCATGTCAGGAGGCATGTGAGGGTCCAAAGAGGACATCTGGTTGGCTGCGGGGAGAAAAGGACGCCAGGCTCTGAGGGGCCCCTTTGGGCCTGATCCTGCAACCCAGGCTTTTATTACACTCTTCTTGTCCCTGGGTGCTCCTCAGCTGGGGAACTGCCTTCCCAAGATCCTTTTCCCAAAGAGGAGAGAGAATAATGGCCAGCTGCCGGGACACGGAGCGGCCAGGTGCGTATTGCTGATGCCCCAAGGCGGAGCCCCCAGGGCAGGACTTGGGCCCCAGAGCCCCTTCCTGGGTCTTCCAGCGAGCAGGACTTGGGCGCAGCAGCCGGATTGGGAAGGAGGCTGCCTCAGGCAGGACCAGGGGCGGCTGGTGCCCTTTGGGGGCACAGCCAGCTCCTGCCCCCCTCTGCCCTGCTGCGTTCAAGGGCAGAGCTGCTGGAGCTTAGGAGGGTGTTGGCAGCCAGGCTCGCCCTCCTTGCCAGGGGGCGGGAGGGAGGCAGATGGGGCAGAAAGCAGCAGCTACCCGTGGCAGACCTGGGGGGTCTGGAACTTCAGCCGTGCCCCATACAATGCCCCCACCTTTCGCGCCCCATTCTGAATCATAGTTGCCGCGCCCCCAAACCGGTGGCCGTGGCCGCTCCTTGTGGGAGCGGAGTGACCATTCTGCCCTGGGTGGGAAGGTCCCTCCTTTCCACGCAATCACCGAGCTGTAGAGTCGGAGGGGACCCCCAGGGTCATCTAGTCTGACCCCAGCTAAATCCTCCCTGGCAGATGCTGGATGCCCCCCCAGACCTCTTCTCAGGGAGGAGGCTCCCCTCCCGCGTCGCCCCCAGCCTCCCCCCCCCCCGTTTTCCCACTCGCGTGTCAGGGTGTCGCGTGTGCTTGTGGTGCACGTGTGAACGCGGGCGCGCGGGGGGTCGGGGGGGGCAGCGGCTCCTCCTCACCGGTGTGGGCGGCGGGGCTGCCGGGCCCCCTCTGGAAGGGGAAGCGGAAGAGCAGCTTGTTGCCGCGGCTGCCGGAGCTGACCAGGATGACGCTGATGGGGCTCGAGCTCTCGCCCATCCTCGCCCGCCCAGCCCACGCAGGCGCCGCGCATGCGCCGAGGGGTCACGTGGCTCGCCCGAGGAGGAGGAGGGGAGCATGCGCGGGCCCCGCCTCTCTGGACTACGGCTCCCGTCGGCCCCGCCCGGCGCGGCTGGCGGCAAGGCACGCCGGGAGTGGTAGTCCAGAGAGTGTAGAGGGCGCTCTGCCCGCCGGGCGCCTTGCCTTCAGCAGCTGGGGCAGCTTGAAGCTGATTTCCCAATAAGAACCTGAAGCGTACGGAACCCGAGGTACCACTGTATTAAAAGTCACAATCACTTTAAAATAAGTCATTTAACAAAGTTAATAACTGTAATTTTCAATGAGGCTATGGTTTATGTTTGTTGTTTTTGTCTGTCTTGTGTGTTTTTTGTTTGTTTATAATATTGTAAAAGCCAATAAATTTTTTGAAAAAAATAAAATAAAATAAACAACTTATACCAAACAAAGCAGTATGCAATAATGCATTAGAATCCAATAGTAAACACTGAAATTAAACATCAGCAAGTAATAATTAAACAGTTTACACTTATCAATTACAATCATTACTCATCTATAATCGATAAAAATAGGAGCAAATCACAATACAGTACATAAAATACCACAAATCATACAAAACAATGTAAAATGATTAAATTCCCTGCTAGCTGGAAATGCACCTGATCCTTCCGGGGAAGTGCACAAAAGGTTCTGTCACATTAAATCTGTGGGAACCTGAGGTGCCACAAGACTTGGGGGCTTTCTCGGCAGCAGACAAGCATGCCCCCCCCCCGACATTCTTGCTGCCTGCTGCATTTGCCCCCACCCCTTAATAGAGGAAGGGGGCACAACTCATCCTCCCGTGCCCCCCCTGCCTGGCCCTGGCAGGAAACTTGCCTGACCCGCTGGGCTCCACCTGTTTCCTACAAGCCCCAAATATGATCTTCTGGCTCACGAATGATGCCATGAACTGGTTGGATGCAGAAGAATGATTAGAGGAACCAGCTGGGGAAGCATCAAGGGAAGAAGGCTCAGAGCCCCGGGACTGGTGGTGGGACAACAACATGACTGGTAAGAGGGAGGAGGCTTGGAAGAGGAGGTGTTGGAAGCGGAAGAGGTAACAGGGTTTAGCGAGCTGGGAAAGTCTGTGGCAGAGAGAAGAAGTCCAGAATCAGAGGCAGGAGCTGAAACAGGAGAGGAGGGAGGCCAAGAGGCCGAGATGAGTCCGGCTGGTGAAGAGGCACCCTCCTCCTGCTGCAACAATCTCTCCTCCCTTCTGGTCTCCCAGAACCAGGAGAGGCATGAAGAGGGCGGTGGAGAAGTTAGCTTCACATAGGCATAGTCTCAGATTGCTTGGGGGAAACCCTGGAGAGGAGGCGGCATAGTCAGATGTGGGGAGGTGGAGGCCTTTAGTATCAGCAAGTGATCCATGAGGTGCCAGACCTACTGGAGATGAGTCACTGCGGTCATTGGGCTTGACACTCCTAAGCACTCCTGTTTTTGTTCAGTTTGATGCTCCTGTCAAATGAGGACCAGGTCTGGTCTGGGAAGTTCTCCTTAAGAGTAGCAGCTCAAGAGGGCCCCAGGGAGGGTGTGGGGAGGCTCGCAAGCCCCACCCTTTATCCCTCAATTGCCAGGCTAAAGAAACTAGAATAATTACAGGAGATGGTATGGGAGGTGGAATCCCCAACTGCAGAGTCCCCCAGAAGAGAAGTTCCCATCTGAGATCCTCAGGGAAGTCTGGGAGGACAATACCTGTGTGGTCAGAAAAACAAGGAACCGCAATGCAGTCAGCAAAAATGGACTCTGGTGGATTTTTAATTAATTCTTTCACTGTGATGTATTCTCCTGTCTGCTTAAGAGGCAGTCAGAGCAGCACTGGACAGACTGCGGAACGGATCCTGCCCTCCTGGGTTCTGCCCTGAAGCAGAGCTCCGCTGCCTCCATGAAAGACATCTCTCTGCACCCGAAGCAGCAGGGAGCGCAGAGTCCGTGCCTGCCAGTTGGGTGAGAAGGCAGGAGCATCCCTCAGGATAAGGCCAGGGTGGCTTTCTGTGCAGAGATGGGGGTGAGCTGAGAGCCCATTCTCCGCCTCCTCCTCCTCCTCCTCCTCCTCCTCCTCCTCCTCCTCCTCCTCCTCCTCCTCCTCCTATCAGCCTGGCCACCCCCTGCCAGCTGGAGGATAAGGCAGGCTGTGTCTCTGAGGAGATAGCTGAGGGGAGGGGACTTGGGGGGCAGTTCCCTCCTTCAGGCCTCCAGCGCCTCTGGCTCTTTCTGCCGGCCAAAGAGTCCAGTTCTTCACTGGGAAGAAAATCAGCAGCAGAATGGATGGGGATGAGGACTCCCAAAGGGGCTGCCCTAGAAGGGGAAAGGGAAGGGCCCTTCCTTGCCCCCTGGCCTGCTGTCTAAAGGGGTCGTGCAGAGGAGGATCAGGGGGCTTGGAGGGCAAAAAACACCCAGGCATTTCTGTGCTCTTGGGGTGGGGGGGGACTTCCCAACCTACGCTTCAAGCTCAGGCTTGCGAGATTTTCTCTGGGCCGCGCAAAAATAAACAAGGAGCTCTTAATCACTTGCACACTTGCAGCACCTGTCCCTAGGTGTGCATTGCGACCTGCAAACCAAGGGGAGTTGTGGAGGTTGTTTGTGACTTAGGACTCTGAATGAACAAATAAAAACATATATCTTTTTAAAAATATTTATATTTGATTTTTAAAAATATATAAACACACAACAAACATCAATTCAACATCCAAATATTGAGATTACTCTGAATCTCTTGACTTCCCTCCATCCCTTCCATGGGTCCTAGTAAAAATAAATACATCTGCATATCAATATTTATGCAAATATTTTCTTTCTGAATTATCCACAGTTTGTGTTACTTTACAAGTGTAATTAAAATCCTTCCAGTGTTTTAACCTGCTTGCAGTGGTCTCGTATATAAATTATAAACTTTTCCCATTCTTTTCTAAAGTTATTGTATTCTTGATTTCTGAGCTTTCCATTTAATTTTGCCATTTTGGCATGGAGAGTTCGGAGGATGCACACAAAGGCGATCACTCACAGGCCTCTTTGGCAATTGGCAGCAATGAAGCAGCTCCCCAGGTGCCCTTAATGAGCCCAGTTGTTTGAGAGTGGGCACAGACATGTGAATGAATGAATTTATTAATACGGTCACAGACCAGCGTCAACAGCACAGACATGTGGATCCTCGCAGCTGGAAAGGCAGCTTTGGAGAGGGCCTTTCTGGAGCAGAATATGGTGGAGAAAGGGTTAAGCACCCCCTCCTGCTTCTCTGCTCAGAATTGCAGCTCCCCCTTCCCCAGGAGGCCTGCTTTTCTGAACAACATCTGGCAATAAATCCATGAAATATTAAGTTCCCTTCCGGCATTGGCCAACCCAGGAGGAGCCGCACAGGACCTCCGACACAGCGACTCATGGGGACTCTCCCGGAAGAGGATGTCAGGGGAAATGGCATGGAAGGCTGTGGAGAGGCGTCAAAGGGAGGTCGCCCTCACCCTGCCCTTCTCTCAGCAAAGACCTGAGGCAGCAGGACAGTCAGGCAGTGACCAGGGCTGGGCCGCCTATGAGGCAAAGGGAAGAAGCAGCCTGCCTCAGGCGGAAGAATCCCATGGGGTCTGCTGCCACACTGCCAGGGTTCTGCGGCTGTGGCGGCTGCTTCCAGGGAGATCTCGCCAAGAGTCACTGCACAACCAAGCCTGCAACACCTTCCCCTATTTGCCTCAGGTGGTGAAATGGGGTGGGCTGCCTCTGACGGTGACTGTTCCAGAATCAGACCTGAACCCAGACTTGAATGGATGGAGAAAATAAGTTTCAGCCAAGAGTGTCTGGAGCTGGCCGGTGCCCGGCTCCCTGTTCACCTGAGATTCAGGATAGAGAAACTCTTCTTCACACAGTGCATGGGCACCAACTCCTAGGGTTTGAGGGCTCTTGGACCCCCTAAAAAATATTTTGAGGGGCCACCCATCCCCAGTTGATGAGTATTGCCATTGGCATTGCCCCTGTGAGAAAGAACCCAGAACACTACTGCTGCCTGGCCCTCCCTCCCACTCTTCCTCCCCCTAAGGCAGAGACAGAAAGGGAATGTGCTTGTGCAAACATGCTCAGCTGGTCCCCAGCAGCTCCCTCCACTCTTGCTGCCCCCATTGCAGCTCTGTTGCCAGGCCTGGCATGTGACCATGGTATGTGTGTGCCACTTCTGGTGACTGGGAGCGGCCACCGAGACCATATGCATCGGTCCTGAAAGACCTGCATTGGCTCCCAGTACGTTTCCGAGCACAATTCAAAGTGTTGGTGCTGACTTTGAAAGCCCTAAATGGCCTCGGCCCAGTAGACCTGAAGGAGCATCTCCACCCCCATCGTCCAGCCCGGACGCTGAGGTCCAGCTCCAAGGGCCTTCTGGCGGTTCCCTCCCTGCGAGAAGCAAAGCTACAGGGAACCAGGCAGAGGGCCTTCTCGGTGGTGACGCCCGCCCTGTGGAACGTCCTCCCAACAGATGTCAAGGAAATAAACAACTATCTGACTTTTAGAAGACATCTGAAGGCAGCCCTGTTTAAGGAAGTTTTTAATGTTTGATGTTTTATTGTGTTTTTAATATTCTGTTGGGAGCCGCCCAGTGGCTGGGGAAACCCAGTCAGATGGGTGGGATATAAATACTACTACTACTACTACTACTACTACTACTACTACTACTATTAGAGAGCCCACATGATGATGATGATGATGATGATGATGATGATGATGATAACAATAATTTATTTATACCCCTCCCATCTGGCTGGGCTTCTCCAGACACTCTGGGTGGCTTCCAACAAAATATTAAAATACCATAATACATTGAACATTAAAAGCTTCCCTAAACAGGGCTGCCTTCAGATGTCTTCTAAAAGTCTGGTAGTTGTTGTTCTCTTTGACATCTGCTGGGAGGGCGTTCCACAGGGCGGGCGCCACCACCGAGAAGGCCCTCTGCCTGGTTCTCTGTAACTTGGCTTCTCGCAGCGAGGGAACCGCCAGAAGGCCCTCGGAGCTGGACAAGGGCTCGAGGCACAGCACGGCAGGGCAGGAGGTGCCAGAGGTCCCTTTGGTTCTGGCTAAGGCTGCCTGACGTTCCCAAGTCACCTGTTGCTGGGCTCTCTGTGTCCTTCCAGGACTGTGGTACAAAAGATGAAACTCCCTTTCCTCAAGCACTATAGTCCTATTGCAAATCTGCCTCCCCATATCAACTTTAAAAAACAACAACTCCAGAACCACTCACTTAATGTAATGTGCAGTTAGGTCCTCAGAATGTTTAATTCCAAAGAGATTTTTATGCTCTTTTTCCTTTTTGCTGTATTTATTTATTTCATGAATATCTTCCAAGGATCTCTAGGTGCTCTACGCGGTCCTCCTCCTCTCCACCATTTAATCCTGTGAGGACGGCTAGGCGGAGAACCTCCTGGCACCACGTCGGGGGATGGGAGGGAGGAAGTGGTGTGTTGGGGGGAGCAGGGGGAGATCGGGATCTACTGAGTGATTCGCGGTAGATCTCCGATAGGTCTTTGTTTGTTTCGTAACAATGATATACCGCTTGGTTGTAGAAAACAAAACCAGCGCTTTTTGTGGTCCCGAATTGTTTAACAAGAGCTTTCAAATTAAGGCTCTAGGAAGGCTGTTTTTGGTGAGGAGGGGAGCACGATTTCTGTTCTCATTCTGAAGCAAAGTTCTTAACCTGAAGCACTATTTCTGGGTTAGCGGGGTGTGTAACCTGAAGCGTATGTAACCTGAGGTACCACTGTACTGCAGTTCTCTCCAGCTTGATCTAAAGCGGAAAAACACCTTTTCCTGCCCGGCTGAACTTAGCAATATGCGCTTTACGCATCAGCCTGACGCCAATTCGTCTCCTGCGTGGCCCTCATGCCACCGACTGGGGCGTCTCGAGAGTTTTTTAGACGGATACCGTAAATCCCCTGCGTGTTTGATTTTGGGATGGGGACCTGCGAGGCCATGAAATGGGGGGGGGGCGGTCGGATTTATATGCCGCCGGCCTCTCCCGCGTCGCGAAAAGACTCGGGGCATCCTCCCGTGTTCTTCGGTCGTCTGAACTTTGGCAGCGCCTGAAGTCCCGTGTCCTCCCCCCACTTGCCACGCGCCCCAGCAGAAGGCTCCCTCGGTCCAAGTGGGATGGCTTTAAGCAAGGAGCCGGGAAATTCAGGGAGGAAGAGAGGGCTAACGGTGGAGGCAGAAAGGTTTCTGAAGGGCAGCCGCTGTTTGGAGCGGAAGGCGCGCTTGTGCTCGGATCCTGCTTGCGCGTTTCCTGCAAGAGGCACCTGGGTGTCCACCGTGAAAACAGGAGGCTGCACGGACCCAGCCGTTTCTTCAGGATAGACAGCTCTTCCCCCGTAGTACCGGCTCTTTCGGCCGCCAAGGCGGGAGCTGAGCTCTGTCCGCCGTCGCCGAGGCCCCTCCTTGAGCCATTAGGGGGTTGGGCTGCTCCGCCGCGCAGCCGACCTCTCCGGCAGTCCCGGGGCGATAAGATAAGCGGGGGCGGGCCGAGGAGGGCAGCGCGGGCCGCTATAAAAGCGGCGGCCCCTGCAGGGCTCCCTGCTCCGCCGCCTCCTGGGACTTACAGAGCAACTCGACCTGCTGCCAAGATGGGTCTGACTGCTGACGAGTGCAAGCTGATCAAGAGCTGCTGGGCCAAACTGGCCCCCGAGCACGAGGATATAGGCGGCGAAGCGCTGACCAGGTAGGCTCGACGGGGCGGCCAAGGGAGAGAAGCCCCGTCTGGTTCCTCCCGCCCCGCCCCTTTTCCTGACGGCCCCCTTCCCTTCCCGCAGGATGTTCCAGGTCTACGTGCAGGCCAAGATCTACTTCCCGCACTACGACCTGTGCCCCGGCTCCAACGACATTCACCACCACGGCCAGAAGGTCATCAAGGCCCTCGACAGCGCCATCAAGAGCATTGACAACATCCGCGGCTGCCTGTCCGACCTCAGCGACCTGCACGCCTACAACCTCCGCGTGGACCCCGTCAACTTCAAGGCAAGCGCGCCGACGGGGCGGACAGGGCCAGGAGGGCGCGCCTTGGGTCTTCCCTCGACCCTCCCCCACCTGACCCCCGTCTCTCTCTTTCTCTCCTTTGCAGTTTCTGACCAGATGCCTCCACGTGACACTGGCTACCAGCCTCCGCGGAGACTACAACGCCCTGGCCTACATGGCCTTTGACAAGTTCTTCTGCCTGGTGGGCGAGGTGCTGACCGAGAAGTACAGATGAGCCCCCCGCTGCCCGCCCCCTCGCCTCGGAGCTGCCGTTTGCCCCCCGTCTCGGGCACTCCGCCTCCGCTGTGCCACTGAGCAATAAAATGCGTGAACCTCGCTCCGGCGTCCTTCACTTTTCTGGCGTGGGGAGGGGGTCCCATGCGTGGGAGACGCGGGGAGGGGTCTCAGGGGGAGCAGATACGCCAAGGGGGCGAGAAAGCCTCGAGTGAGCATCGCAGGGAAGAGGGTGGGGGAGACCGAGAAGAGACAGCCGCCGCCGCCTCGGCAGTTCTCCCGTCCACTTCCGAGGGAGCGCACGCCACAACCGCCTCCCCAACTCCCCCGTAGCCCCGTCCGTCCCGCAGGCACCTCCGAGGGGGGGAGGGGAGGGAAGACGGAGTCCAGTGCCCGCTGAGACCCCTTTCTCCCCACCGCCACCCCACCAAGTCCTCCGCGTTCTTCGCTAAACCAAGGCAGCGGAGCCCGGGCAGAAACTCGACGGAGAGGGTTGCGGTCCCTTCACCCTCAGAGGCAGCCTGACCCGGCGGGGAGAGGGCTCTCCCGGGGATCCCGTCGAGGAGCAACATCTGGGGAGGGCAGGAGAAGAGGAAGGCGGGGCTGGGGCTGGCATGAAGGAGACCCCTGGCTCCTTGCTCTGCCGCTTCTAGGGTTCTGATATTGCAGACTACAGAGGGCGAGGCTTGCCAACCCTTGGCCCTGTTTAAAAGAGCGAAGTCATCTATGCACATTTTCTCCTTTTAAAGCTGCTTTTTGCTGCCCTGAGGCACCTGGGAATAAGCATCCTTTTATGGGGGGGGGAGGATTATCGGATGCTTTCAGTGTGAACACAACGAAGTGATCGTGCGGGGAAGCGCCCGCCCGCTGCCTGTTAAAAGTTGTTTTTAAAAATGCGAATAAAATAAGGAAAGAACCAAGAAAGGTCGCCGGGGCGACCGCCGCCTGCTCAGGTCCCGGGGCGGAGGCGGGCCTCTTCGCCGCTGCTTCGGCATGTGGGCGCCCGCCCTCCCAGCCGTGGGGTGAGGACTCCGCCCCCGAGGGGCACCCCAAGTGGGGGAGGGAAAGACCAGCCGCCCTACACTGCAGCACCCGTACCCCCCCGCCCCCGCCGGGCCCTTGACATGGGCAGCATGACTCCTTCATGGGCGAGAGGGCCGCCCGTCCTTCCCGCCAGAGCTGCTTCAGACCACTCTGCACATGCTCACGTGCACCCGCCCCACCGCCGTCTAGAAAAACTCTCCCTCTCCGAGGGGACGGCACTCTGCCGCTGCTCAGAGGCACTCCCGCCTTGGCTCTGCATGGACCCGCCCGCACGAACGGCCCTCCCCTCCCCTGGAAAGCCTTTGGGGCTGACGCTTGTGGGGCAGGGAGTTGCAGGGTGCGGAGTGCGCCTGTCTCCGGCTTTTGTGCTTTGACGGGGCCAAGTTCTCACGTCCCAGGGAACCTCACACACGTGTCATCTTTAATGGGGTTATGCAACGTCAAGTTAGACACCCTCCTCTGGAGCTCAGGCGCAAAACACCTACGGAGAGCAGCACAGGGTACCGAGCCGAGGGGACGCAAAATAATGATGATGATTTATTAAATTTATATACCGCCCTATACCCAGAGGTCTCAGGGCGGTTCACAGAAAAGATCAACATACAAACCACAATATATATAATCAAAATAAAAACAACCCAATAATACCCTCCCCAAATCAGAATGAAGGAATGAAGTTTTTGTAATGTAATTTTCAGTGAGCCTATAGAGAAGCTCCGTAAAAAAGCGGCTGTCCCAAAAGGAATTATTGTGAAAATAATATATATTTAGGGGACACTGGGCTACTTCGCAAGCGGGTTGTGAGGACTATCCGGAGCAGGCATGGGCCCTCCCAGGCAGAGCACAGTTCACAGACTCTGGAGTGCCTGTTTGGGGGCCGAGAGGAATGTGGGGGGCAGCTGTAAGCCTCCCCTGGTCTTGCGCGGGGGGCGCCGCCGGCATCCCAGCAACGGTGACGGGGATGGGCGCCGCTGGACGGCCACGGGCCAGCCAAAGAGGCCAGCGAGCCTCGCCCAGGCAGGGACCCGCCGAGTTGAGCGACTGGGGAGGGTGAGAGCCTGCTCCGTCGAGCCCCCGAGGATGGAGTGAGGCGCGTAGAGGAAGGGAGAGAGAAGGCAGCTGTCCTTGGGGGCGTCGGCGAGGAAAGACGAATATAAGAACATCAGAAAAGCCAACAGTGGCCGCCAACCAGATACCCTTAGGAAACCAGCAGGCAGGATCCGAGCCCAAGAGCGAGGGCAGAAACGAACCTTCGTGGCTGGTGGCCCTCGATAGGCCCGCTCCTCCTCCTCCATGAATTGATACGATCTTTTTGTCAAGCCGTCCAAGCTGGTGCCCCTTGCCTGCCTCCTGTGGCAGCGAGTTCCATAGTTCAACTCTTGCGCAGCTTGAAGAAGGACTTTCTTTCTGTCCCGAATCTTCCAACATTCGGCTCCCGTTCGAGTTTCGTGAGAGAGGCAGGAAAATACTTTCTCCAGGCCGTGCGTAATATTATAAACTTTCCCCATGTCTCATTTTATTTGCCTTTTCTCTAAACCAAACAGTCTCAAACACGCAACTTTCCCCCATAGGGCCGTCTCTCCAGCGCCTTGATCATTTTGTGGCCCTTTCCTGAACATTTACCAGCTCTACAAACAATATCCTGCGGTCGCCCAATAAAGCTGAATAATAGCATTATGATATGGGCAGCTTTATTGTCAATAATGATCCTTAGTGCGGAGGTCGCCTTTTCCACAGCTGCCGCGCGCAGAGGGCGCATCCTGGCCAGTCTCTGCCAGTTCAGACTCCATAAACATATGTGACATTAAGACTTTTCGCCCCCGTGTATTGTAGACACTTGTCTACAATGAATTGCCTTTGTCATTTTGCCGCCCATTCGCTCCGTTTGGAGAGGTCTTTCTGTAGAGCTTTTCAATCCCCTTTGGTTACAACGACCCTGAACAGTTTAGCGCCTCCAGCAAACGTGGCCACTTCGCTGCTCATCTATAACTCTAGGGGTCGTTTAGAAAGCACAGGTCCCGATCCTTGGGGGACTCCACTTTCTACATCTCTCCATTGGCGGCCGGATCCATTTCTCCCTGCTTCCAGAAACTTAGCCAACTCCTGATCCGGAAGTTTTCCGGTTTCTGCTCTTAGAATCATGGAGTTGATTCAACCCCCTGCGATGCGGGAACCGCAGCGAAAGCGGCTCCTCTTATTCCTTCACTGCTAAGCTTACTCGGGAGTAGTTGGTGAGGTACTTTGTCGAAAGGCTCTTGAAAGCCAGCGGACGCTTTGAGAGCGGGGCCTTCAGGGCCACCCGGGGCGCGCCTGTTACTCGTTTGCAGAGTCAGGTAGGTAGCCGTGTTGGTCTGACGCAGTACCTCTACAAACGAAATATTTTTTTAAAAAAAATAATCCAGTAGCACCTTAGAGACCAACTAAGTTTGTTCTAGGTATAAGCTTTCGTGTGCATGCACACTTCTTAGTATCTGAAGAAGTGTGCATGCACACGAAAGCTTTTTAAAAAATTTTTATTTCGTTTGCAGAGGTACACTGCCCCTCACCTTGGACGCTCAGTTTAGCCACGGAGAGACCATAGGATAGAGGAGATCGGGGGATCGGGGCGGCCCCAGGCCACTGGGGAGCTTCGCGACTGAGCCCGGCTGCTTTGAAGCGGCCAGTGGCATAGCGTGGGTTGTCAGCACCAGGGGCAAGGCAAGTAATTTGCGCCCCCTAACCCGTGGATTTGCGCCCCCTAACCCTAACCCCCAGATGTTGCGCCCAGTGCCGCCGGCCCCCCTTGCACCCCCCACGCTACGCCACTGGAAGCGGCTCCTCCACGTCGTAAAGACGCAGCCGCGTTCGCCTCGCCAGCCTCCGCACGCCGGGGATGCGGCGGGATAGGAGCGGCGCTCCCGGGCTTGCCTGGAGCCCAGCCAGCTGATGGGGGCAGTTGGCGCCCCCTCCCTGTAACAGACTGCGGGCGTGGCCCCTATCCCTCCCCTCCAGGAGGTGCCCAGAGGCGGCGCTGATGGGCGGAGAGCCCCAGGCGGGGCGGGGCGCCCCCGATAAAAAGGCCGCGCGCGCTCCGACGGCACCCGAGACTTTGAGCTGCCAAGATGGTGTTGACCGACGACGACAAGAGCCACGTGAAGAACGTTTGGAGCGTGGTCCAGGCCCACGCCGGGGACATCGGCGCCGAGGCCATCACCAGGTAAGTCCGCCCCGTCGGGCAGGGACCCTCTCCCGGGGACGAGGCCGCGGGCCGGGCGGGAGTCGGACCCTCGTCTTCCTGCTCCTCTCCTCCTCCTCTTCCCGCAGGATGTTCGCGGCGCACCCCACCACTAAGACCTACTTCGCGCACATCGACGTGAGCCCCGGCTCCGCCGACATCAAGGCGCACGGCAAGAAGGTCGCGGCGGCCATCGGCGAGGCCGTGGCGCACATCGACAACATCGCCGGCGCCCTCGACAAGCTCAGCGACCTGCACGCCCAGAAGATGCGCGTGGACCCCGTCAACTTCGCGGTGAGTCTCTCTCCTCCCCGTCGGGGCTCCAGGGAGGGCGGGATCCCTGCTTCGCTCCGTCCGGGGCCCCGTCTAACGCTCCCCCTCTGCCTCTCCCGCAGCTGCTGAACCACTGCTTCCTGGTGTCCATCGCCGCCCACCACCCGGGGCTCCTCAAGGCCAGCACCCTCGTCTCCATGGACAAGTTCCTGGGCCGCGTCGGCGCCGTGCTGACCTGCAAGTACCGCTAGGCCCCACGAAGCCCAAGCCCGCCGCAGAGGAGCCGCCTCGACGCCGCCCTGCGACGCCCAAACTCCACAATAAACCTGCTCTTGACTCTCCCTGATCTCTCGCGTCTTCTTGGGCTGAACTGGGGCGGGCGAGAAGAAGGGCGAGGGGGACCCCGGGGCCTGGACGGCTCTGGCGAGGGAGACCCCGTCCCGCGGGATAGTCCCGAACTTGGCGCTCCTTGAACCCGGGGCACTTGGACCGAGTCGCCTGCTAGGTGGGGGCCCTGAAAGAGCACAGGCACGCGTGGCCTTTGCCCGACGGGGGCGCAGAGTCAGCTCCAGAAGGGCTCCGTCTCCTTGGGGGCTTCCTTCCAGTTCCCTTCGGGGGATTTGTGGGGTGGGGCTCCCCAGGCCTTTGCACCCCTGGCTGGACTGAAGCAGACGACCTGTTCGGAAGGACCGGTCTCGGCGTGGGGTTGTGCTCGCAGAAGGGCCCCGCCCGGCTCCGTCCAGCCCGAAAGCCCCGCGAGCCACAGCTGCCAGTCCGTGTAGGCAATACGGCCCGGGTTGGATGCAATAGAAGGCAGCTTCCTAGGGCAGAGGCAGCCCCCTCCCCACAGCCAAGCCCACTTCAAGGCCGGGGGGGGGGAGTGCTAGGGATCCCCTCCACACCCGCACTGAGAGGGCACGGGAAGAGGCCCGCAAGCAGGAACCCTGCCTGGGAGGGGGCGACTCGGGCTCTGAAACCACCGCCAGTTCCTGAGATCCCGAGAAACCACCAGAGCATTGGAGAAGGGCGCATGGCAAGGGGGGGGGCGCCCTCCTTCCCTCCCTCCCCTATTTGCTCAGAGCAATCGGAGGAGCCACGCCCACAGCGGCGCAGGTGGGCTGTGTGGGGCAGATCTATCCCAACGCCAGGAGGACTGCTGGGCCAAAGCCTTTGGGCAAAGGAGGGCTGTGGGGGGCTCCCTAGAGGCTTCCTGCCAGCGTGGAGGGCAGGTGGTGGCTGCATGGGGTGCTGTGGGGGGGGGGGATTACTTCTGCCTGAGCCAGCAGAACTCCAGGGCAGGGCAGGGCAGGGTGTGTGTATCGTGTGGCCATTTGCCTGTGTGAGTTGTGGGGCTCCAGAGATTCTTCCGAGAAGGCTGCTCTGAGCTGCAGAAGGGCAATGGGAAGGATGGCTCTTGCCTGCTCTCCTGCCCCAGACCAGTCCAAGGGAAAGACCGCAGCTGGGAAGCTGCCTGGTGTTCAGTCAGGACTATGTGGGGAATGAAGCTGGGAACTTCTGCATCCCAAGCAGCTTCTCTGTTGCAGAGCTGTGGCTGCTGACTGGCAGGCATGTGGGCAGCCACCCAAGCGCCCACGGCGGAGCTCAGGCCTGGGCCGCCTCACCCTTTCATGCCAAAGCTGCCCTGGGACGCCACCAGCCAGTCATCTCCCACCATCCTGCCTTCTCTCGCCTGCTTCTGCAGGGCATCTTCCTGGACCCTTCCCATCCTGCCAGCTTCTTCTGACTTTTGCCTTGGCCCATGGAGTCTCAAAGGAAGATGGGAGCCTGCCAGGGGACAGGCCAGACTGGCTCTTTACCGCCTTGACGGACCAATGGATCTCCAGGTTTCCAGGCAGGGGGTCTCTCTGCCAGCAGCGCCTGGCGATTCCTTCTGCATGCAAGGCAGGTGCTCAACCCCTGAGCTACATCCCTGCTCCCTTGCTTGACCTTGCTATGGCCTTAGGCATGCTTCTGCGCCTGCAGAGAAGTGGCCCCAATCCTGCAAGGAACCCCGTGGCACCATAGAATTGACCAGGCACCCAGGACAGAGGTCCAGAAAGTAAATGCTGCCCTCTTTATTCCATCAATACAAATGTAAGAAGGGGAGGGGGGAAGAGAGCGGGGAGCAGGGTACCCGGGGGATGCCCCTCCTTTCTCTAGGGTGGAAGGGGGCGACTGTAGGCGGCTTCTACTTCTGCAAAGACGGCGTCAAAGAACTTTTCCCAAGAGAGCCTCATGTCGTTGGTGAACTCATCTGCCAGGAGTTCTTGGAAGACGCAGAGAATGGTCTGAAACAGAAGCTGGGCAAGGAGGGCACCATTCAGGGGGCAGCTTGGGGTGCATTCCCAGTGAGCCCCAAGGCTCTAACCGCTAGGCTGCCTTTCCAGAAGCCCCTGCTTGAGCTCCCCATGGATTCTCTGCCTGGCTCAGCCTGCAGGAGACAGCCCCAGCCTGAAGGGGGGAAAGGGCAGCAGACCTCAAGGCAATGCCAGGAGAGTGGCAGGAGGTGGCCTGCTGGGGATGCCAGGATCAGACCCAGGTTCCCCCCTGCGGGATGTCTCATCAATCATGCAGTCAAGTGCAACATTTCCTGTTGTCTAGGATGGTGGACACACAGGGGAATGTGGCTCCAGGCTGGGAGGACTTCCTGTCACACCTGCTCTGGAGCCTCCTCCCTCTGTGTGTGACCAGGTAGATGGGCGTGACCTTAGCAGACCCTACAAAAGGGCTAGCCATGCAGGCACCTTCCTCTTTGGCTCTCTGCTGGCTCTTAGCCAGCAGCACATGGCTCATCCTTACAGAGGACGGAAGCCACAAGGTGGAAAGTCTCAGGCCCAGCTCAGACTTCTTTTCTCTACAAATGTAACTGTAACCGCAAGATAGAGCCTGTCTTCAGAATTCTACGGTGAACTGAATGTAAGTAAACTTTACCCTTACTTTTAAACAAGACTGTTGTGTTGTTATTATTATTTTAAGCGGGAAATAAAAGGGGAAACTTACCAGCAACAATCCAGACTGGATTGCATAAATTAAATGATTCTAACGAATCCATCAACTTGGCAATGCACAAGGGAATGTGCTTGCTCGCTAGTGTGAGTGAGGAGGGATAATGTTTAATCAATATATCCTCTCCTACTTTCCTCAACATTCCCACACCCCCTATCTTCCCCTCCTGTTGGAAGGATCCCAGCTGCTCCGAGGGCAAGCTGCCAGCCCAGCGGCTCCTGTGTCCTCCCCGCTTGCTCGCCCCCCCCCATACCTGGAACATCCCTGACGGCACTTGGTGGACGTTCTTGTGGTTATCCACCAGGCGCTCCAGCAGCCGGCAGCCCTGCTTCCGGTTGTCCAGGTTTTCAACCAGCTGGTTGAGAGCGACCATGACCCTCCGGCCGTGGGAGCCCACCTCAGGGTCCCTCAGCAGGTCGCCTTCCGTCGGGATGTTCTTGAAGTACTGCTTGCTGTCAGGGTAGTCTGTGAAGAACCTGCGTGCGGAACAGCGAAGGTTCGCTTTGAGTGCAGAACTCAGATTGTGTACTGAGTATCGCTGCAAAAGGCTGTGTGGGGAGCAGCATTGGACCCCCTTCTTAACCCCCCCCCTTCTCTGGGCTGGCTGAGGAGGACAGCCTGGCCTCCAGGTCTGCAGAGTCTGCTTTGCTCAGGAGCTCTGTTCTCAGAAGGGTCTGCTGCCGGCTGCTCCCTCCCTGACCGCCCCACTTGATCCCTCCACTTGGAGGGATACAATCTATTTCAGAGAAACAGACCAGACAAGAAAGGAGGAGGAGTGGCGTTATATGTCAGGGATGTGTATACCTGTGAAGAGATCCAAGATTTAGAACCTCAAAGCCAAAGTGAGAGCATTTGGGTCAAAATTAAGGGAGAGAAGAATAACAGTGACCTCATTGTGGGAGTTTACTATAGATCCCCAAGCCAAACGGAGGACATAGATGATGCCTTCCTGGAACAGATGGCCAAGCATGCAAAAGGAAGGGAGATAGTAGTAATGGGGGACTTCAATTACCCGGATATTTGTTGGATGTCAAACTCAGCCAAGAGCAATAAGGTCAAACAGATTCCTCACTGGCCTTGCAGACAACTTCATTGTCCAGAAAGTGGGAGAAGCAACAAGAGGAACAGCCATTTTAGATCTGGTCCTAACCAATGTTGATGACCTGGTTAGTGGGGTAGAAGTGGAAGGATCATTAGCCGCGAGGACATTAGCTGCTAGGACTCAATTTCTTGACTTTAAGAAAGAAGACTTCATAAAACTTAGGGAAGTGCTGGGTGAGATCCCATGGACAGTAATACTAAAAGGAAAGGGAGTTCATGATGGCTGGGAGTTTGTTAAGAGGGAGATAGTAAAAGCACAGCTTCAGGCAATACCAATGAGACGGAAACATGGAAGGTGCCTAAAGAAGCCAGGGTGGCTATCTAAAGCAATTTTAACTGAGTTAAGATTAAAAAAGGATGCGTACAAAAAATGGAAAAGGGGGGAAACCACCAAAGAGGAATTCAAACAAATAGCCAGCACGTGTAGACACAAAGTCAGAAAAGCTAAAGCACAGAATGAACTCAGGCTTGCTAGAGAGGTTAAAAGCAACAAAAAAGGCTTTTATGGGTATGTTCGTAGCAAAAGGTAGAACAAAGAAACAGTGGGGTCACTCAGAGGAGAAGATGGTGGAATGCAAACAGGGGACACAGAAAGGGCTGAACTCCTCAATGCCTTCTTTGCCTCAGTCTTCTCCGATAAAGAAAACAATGCCCGACCTGAAGAATTTGGAGCAAATGATTCAGCAGAGGAAACACAGCCCAGAATAACTAAGGAGATAGTACAAGAATACTTGGCTAGTCTAGATGTATTCAAGTCTCCAGGGCCAGATGAACTGCATCCAAGAGTATTAAAAGAACTGGCAGATGTGATCTCAGAACCACTGGCAGTCATCTTTGAGAATTCCTGGAGAACAGGCGAAGTCCCGGCAGACTGGAGGATGGCAAATGTTGTCCCTATTTTCAAAAAGGGGAAAAGAGAGGACCCAAATAATTACCGCCCAGTCAGTCTGACATCAATACCAGGGAAGATTCTGGAGCAGATCATTAAGCAAACAGTCTGTGAGCACCTAGAAAGGAATGCTGTGATCACCAACAGTCAGCATGGATTTCTGAAAAATAAGTCATGTCAGACTAACCTGATCTCATTTTTTGACAGAATTACAAGCCTGGTAGATGAATGGAACGCAGTGGATGTAGCCTACCTTGATTTCAGCAAGGCATTTGACCAGGGGCCCCATGATATTCTTGTAAAGAAGCTGGTAAAATGCGGTCTTGACTATGCTACCACTCAGTGGATTTGTAACTGGCTGACTGACCAAACCCAAAGGGTGCTCATCAATGGTTCCTCTTCATCCTGGAGAAGAGTGACTAGTGGGGTGCCACAGGGTTCTGTCTTGGGCCCGGTCTTATTCAACATCTTTATCAACGACTTGGATGATGGACTCAAGGGCATCCTGATCAAATTTGCAGATGACACCAAACTGGGAGGGGTGGCTAACACCCCAGAGGACAGGATCACACTTCAAAACGACCTTGACAGATTAGAGAACTGGGCTAAAACAAACAAGATGAATTTTAACAGGGAGAAATGTAAAGTATTGCACTTGGGCAAAAAAAATGAGAGGCACAAATACAAGATGGGTGACACCTGGCTTGAGAGCAACCAAAATGGTCAAAGGCCTAGAAACGATGCCTTCTGAGGAATGGTTAAGGGAGCTGGGCATGTTTAGCCTGGAGAAGAGGAGGTTAAGGGGTGATATGATAGCCATGTTCAAATATATAAAAGGATGTCACATAGAGGGAGAAAGGTTGTTTTCTGCTGCTCCCGAGAAGCGGACACGGAGCAATGGATCCAAACTACAAGAAAGAAGATTCCACCTAAACATTAGGAAGAACGTCCTGACAGTAAGAGCTGTTTGACAGTAGAATTTGCTGCCAAGGAGTGTGGTGGAGTCTCCTTCTTTGGAGGTCTTTAAGCAGAGGCTTGACAACCATATGTCAGGAGTGCTCCGATAGTGTTTCCTGCTTGGCAGGGGGTTGGACTCGATGGCCCTTGTGGTCTCTTCCAACTCTATGATTCTATGATTCCCCTGTGGATTTGGTTTGCACAGATGGTGCACTCACTCAACTCTGTCTGGTGGGTGGCAGTGATGCCCAGTGGCCTGTTTATTTCAGTGGTCAAGAGGCTCCTCGACCACAGAAATCTCTGCTTCCAAACCTTGACAAAATAGCATTCACAGAAGTCTGATCTTGCTTGTCTTGCCCCTGTTCCTCCACCACTTCATTCCAGAAAGGAATTTGTTGATGGCTTTCAACCACACACCCATCTGGGACCTCCAGAAAGCAGAAGAGGCCTGGGGAGCTGAAGCACATCTTCTACAGCAGAAATTCTGTCCCCGCGGGACCCCCAGCCCTCCCCTGGCTCCCCCAACAATGGTCTCCTGCTTCCCTCCAAGAGCTGCTCACCTGGAAGCCGCCCTTCCCCAGCCAGCCGGCATATTCCAGGTTTCTGAAGAGGAGCCCAGCATCAAAGAGGCCTCTCAGCCCTCCCCACAGCTGCTAGTGGGGGCTCCTCCCTGAACAGAGGTGGAGAAACTGCCTCCTGTCACTTTCTCTGCTCCTGGGAGACAACGGCACCCGTGACTTCCCCTGCCTTCTGTCTCTTTTTGTCTCTGATGTACATGCAAGTAACACCCAAAGGATCCTCAGCGAGAGGAGGAAGAGGAGGAGGAGGAGGAGGAGAGGACGGTGCCCTCCATCTCCTAACTCTTTCTAAAAGCCATTCTGATCTGGCTCCAGGAGGTGCTCAGGTCTCCTAAATTGGTGAGGGAGTGAAGCAAAGGGCCACAGTGGGTTGAGGCCCATTGCCTTCTGCATGGACTGTGAAAGAGGTATGAAAAAGGCCAAGCTGGTATACAGAACAAATTCAAACATATGTATGCTGGAGGTGCAAACAGGGGGAGGGAACAACGTGGTGGGGCTGTGAAAAAACTAAGAACTTTTGGGATATTGTATATGAGGAACTAAAGAAAAAATATTTAAACAAACATTTGCGGAAAAACCGGAAGCCTTTCCTTTGGGCATTCTGAGAACTGATATTCCAGTTGACAAGAGGAGGGTTTTCTTAGACGCAACGACAGCAGCAAGAATGTTGAATGCCAAAAACTGGAAGGGAGATAAAATTCCAATGAAGGAAGAACGGCAAATCAAATTATGTGAACACTTAGAACTAGAAAAGATGACAGAGGCAATCGGCAACCAAACAAACCAAAAGTTCAAAACTGAATGGGAGTGTTTCAGAGTATATTTAGGGGGGGAAATTGTTCCCAAACAAAATCCTTAACATGCCTTGGTTAACTTTTGCAAATTAGATAACAGACAGATAAGTATGAATGTAGAAGTGTTACTTGACATTGAAGTATTATTATTTTTCTTTATGTATGTCAGGCACCCCCAAACTTGGCCCTCCAGCTGTTTTGGGACTACAACTCCCATCATCCCTAGCTAACAGGACCAGTGGTCAGGGATGATGGGAGTTGTAGTCCCAAAACAGCTGGAGGGCTGAGTTTGGGGATGCCTGATGTATGTTAATGTTTTTTGAGTAATGAATGGAAATAGCGGTACTAATAAGCAAATTTAATAAAGGATATATCTATATACATATAAAAAAGAGAAAGGCCAGGCTGGGAGAAATCGCCCCAGGCCAACAGACCGCAGCACCAGACCTGATGATAATGAGCCTGCCATTCGCTTCCGCGTCCTCAAAAGCCTTTAGCCAGCAAGTTTGAATGTGCAGCTGCTGTAGCTCTGTCAGAGGCACCATGGGCTCCGGAATGGGCAGCCTGGGGAGGGGACAAGGAGGAGGCAGGTGAGCTGGGCCTCAGGACCTTGGATTCACCCACAGACCGAAACGGACCTTTCTGCCTGAGAGCCCAGGCTTGGAGGCTAGCCAGCAGCAGCCCCTGGGACCCTGAGGGAGAGAGAGGCCCTGGCTCCTTCTGCAATTCCAGGTGGGCCTCGGTGGTTCTGATGGAGGACCTTTACGGCAAGGAGGGCAGCGGGATCGTGTGCAGAGCAGTAGAAATATTACTGACATGCCAAACCTACATCAAGGCACAGTCACCGAGAGCCCCAACTCCTTTTGCATTATTGTTGGGATTGCCTACGAAGGCAGAACAGGGTCAGGAGTCCAGACTCTAAAGTACGCTAATCCTAGTGGATATGGGTACAGCAGATGGCTTAAGGCAGATGTGGGAAGCTGACTGGCAGGTGACTATCAACAAAGAGGTGTGGACCTCAATGTGCAGGAGGGAATTTCCTTTTAAATCAGCCTTGACCTCAACAAGAAAATGGCCTTGCACACCTATACGGTTAGCCCTTACTCGCTCCTCCTACTCGCCTGGAGGAGACCGAGAGGAGATATTAGAGACATCTTCAAGTATCTGAAGGCCTGTCACATGGAAGAGGAAGCAAACTTGTTTTCTCCTGCTCTGGAGGGCAGGACTTGAACCCATGGCTTCGAGTTACAAGGAAGGAGATTCTGACTCAACATCAGGAAGACCTGACAGTAAGAGCTGTACCTTTCAATTCTAATTCTATGGCCAAACTGCTGGAGTATCTCAGGTTCTAACCAAACCAAGTAGTGGATACAAAAAAATTCCTTCCAGTAGCACCTTAAAGACCAACTAAGTCAGTTCTTGGTATGAGCTTCATGTGCATGCACACTTCTTCAGATACCAAGCTGGGGTTTAGACAGCACATGCATCTGAAGAAGTGTGCATGCACACGAAAGCTCATACCAAGAACTGACTTAGTTGGTCTTTAAGGTGCTACTGGAAGGAATTTTTTTGTTTTGACTATGGCAGACCAACACGGCTACCTATCTGTAACAAGTAGTGGATGTGCAGGAAAGTGGCTCAGTTCTGGGAGGAAGCATTTGTCCAAATACAGTGGTACCTTGGGTTATATATGCTTCAGGTTACAGACTCCGCTAACCCAGAAATAGTACCTTGGGTTAAGAACTTTGCTTCAGAGTGAGAACAGAAATCGTGCTCCAGTGGTGTGGCGGCAGCAGGAGGCCCCATTAGCTAAAGTGGTGCTTCAGGTTAAGAACAGTTTCAGGTTAAGAACAGACCTCCGGAACAAATTAAGTACTTAACCCGAGGTACCACTGTAAAAGCAACTACCAGACAAATGCCTCTAAATGTCTGGAGCTGGCTCTCTGCAATCTTTTTACAGGAGGGAATATTAACTTACAGCTTAACCCTTTAGTAAATCTTTTTCGAGCAGCCAGACTCATAAGAACAAGATACGGGAAGAACTTCATGGAGGTTTCTCTGACAAATTGGTTCAACTAAGTATGGCAAACTGAACTTGTGGGCGTATAAAGCAATAAAATAAAATTGCCACAAGGCTCGAGGCAGGAAGATTCTCTTGCGGCTGATTGGCTCAGCTTTATTATACACCTGGCTAAATATAAACTCCCTTCACATTACAAAATTTTTTGGTTACCTTAAACAGTTTTTTTGCCTGCTATACAAACAGAAGTTTTTTTGATAAGAACTTACTATGCTATTTGGTTGTTATTCTGCATGTGCTGTCTAAACCCCAGCTTCAGGGTTGGGCTGAGATAGTTAATGATTTATCTATATGATGTCTTTATATGTTGAAATAATTCAAAACAAATTAGTTAAAAAGTGGGGACTTTAAAAAAGAACTTACACACACACAATCTGCACGGTTGCTCTATAGAATTTGCTCCCACAAGATGTATTAATGGCCAGCAGCTTGGACAGCTTTAAAAGAGGGATGGGGAAGTTAATGGAAGATCGCCATTGCAGCTAGTGGCCATTGATTATGTTCTACTTCCACAAATGGAGCACATTTGTCTCTGAATTCATTGTTGGCGAGAGCCGTTTTGCACTCGGGTCCTGCTGCCGGACTTCCCTTTTGAGACATCTGGTCGGCTACTGTGAGAACCGGAGGCTGGACTATGATGGCCTTATATTTGTGCTTCCAGATTCATGGCACTTAAGAGGGCATTGTGAAAACTTAAAATTGTGTTATGAGCTGTATTGTACTCATCTATGGCACGGCCAAGACCAAGTTCTTTTTATTCCACTTTCCAGGATGTAGTGCAGGGGTCAGCAAACTTTTTCAGCAGGAGGCCAGTCCACTGTCCCCCAGACCTTGTGGGGGGGCCAGACCATATATATATATATAAAAATATAAATGAACAGATTCCTACGCCCCACAAATAACCCAGAGAGGCATTTTAAATAAAAACACACATTCTACGCGTGTAGAAACACGCTGATTCCTGGACTGTCCGAGGCCAGATTTAGAAGGCGACTGGGCTGGATCCGGCCCCTGGGCCTTAGCTTGTCTACCCATGATGTAGTGCATACAGTTCTGGTTACCTAAAAAATATTTTAAGACCTGGAAAAAGCACAGGAGAGGGCAGTGGCTGGAGGAGCAAGTTCCCCAAAAGGAAAGGGAACAATTTGATTGCCATCAGGCTGAGACAGCTCAACAGGAACCACTGCTACAGTCACAGAGGCCAGGGGTGGGGAGCGGGTGTGACGAAAAATTTGGTTTTGCTGGACAGGTTGGTTCAACAAGCATTTCCTTTTTCTCTCTTTCCCTGCCAGCAAATGGTTCACAAACAGCAGCCTCTGACTGGCTGTGGTTCCAGGAGGGAGAGTTTAAAAGGAGAGGATCTGAAGAGAGACAGGGAGGTGTGCTTGGAATTGAGGGTGGAGAGGTTGGGAGACAGGTAGGGAGACAGGTGGAGGTAAAAAGAGGGAAAGGGAGAAAGAAAAAGAAAAAAAGAACTTCCTCTCTGAGCGTATTGTGAAGGACAGAGTGTGGTGTCCTGTAGGAGGAATAGACCAGGATTTTACTGAGAGGCAGAGGCTGAGCCAGGAGAAGGAGGAGCTGGAAAGGAGCAGCCTCCTTGGGACTCCATCCAGTCCGGAGGGGAGAGATTCTTCTGAGGAAAAGAAGAAACTCTCAAACCCAGTGAAAGGAGAGAGCCCTTGGGTCTATTACTTAAAGTACCTCAGGAGCTGGATTGTTAAAGGGGGCGGGTAACTGAAAGGCAGTATCACCTTATAAAGCAGGCATGGCCAGACTTGCCCCCCCGGATGTTTTGGGACTACAATCCCCATCACCCCTGACCACTGGTCCTGTTAGCTAGGGATGATGGGAGTTGTAGTCCCAAAAGAGCTGGAGGGCCGAGTTTGGCCATGCCTGTTATAAAGGAACCAACTTATAATGCAACCAAAAACAACTGAGGACGAGTTAAAGTAAAATAGCATTCCCGAATTATTCCTGAATTATTCCTGAAGGAACCGACGTTTTTTGCACTTGTGTTATATACAATCTTGCCTAAAATAAATCTTTATTGTTTATTTAAATAAAACCCACCTGAGACTCCAACTTACCAGTTATCCCCTCACAACGGTCCCCCACAGGATAATCTGGGTTTGAATTTTGAGAGAAAAAAACCTTCAGGTAAAGGGTTGTTCAGTGAGGTGGGGGCAAATTATCTGAGTGAGACCGGGCCCTACGGCTTGAGAGGGAAAAGTTTGTGCTATTGTTGGCAGCTGCCTTGAACATCACTCGTCATGGGCTTGACTTACTAATAAAGTATATCTGCTGCAGGTATTTCTGTTAGATCAGGGTCCTCTTGTATGATGCTTGTTACCCATGTGGATTTCAATGAATAGCACAAAAGGTTATGAGTCACAGAGTGGGTGGGAGATGCCGTGGATTTAAAAAATAGTACATTTGTAGGGTTTAGCTTATTTTTTAGTTGCTAACTTGTTAATATTGCTTCATAGATTATAAATGTCTACTTGGTGATCTGTTAATCACATGACCTATGCTGCATTTATGATGTTTAGCTTATTTTTTAGTTGCTGGTTTGATAATGGTGCTTTCATAGATTACAATTATGTTACGGACAATTTTCCATTTCCATTCCCTTGCTGTACTTCTGTTATTGTTATGTATTGTTTGGGTAGAAAATGGCACCCAGGTTGGCAACTTGAGAGTCTGTTTAGAAGGCGAGTGACATGAGCATGTCCCCCCCTCTCTTCTGTAATAAATAAGAACTTGGGGCTACTCAATAAAACTGATTAGCAGCAAATTCAGAAGAGAGGCAAGTTCTTCTTTAGGGTAGTTCTTCCCTGTTTAGGGAAGTTTTTAATGACTGATGTTTTAATGTATTTTTAATCTTTTGCTGGAAGCTGCCCAGAGTGGCTGGGGAAACCCAGCTACATGGGTGGGGTATAAATACTACATTATCATTATCATCATCATCATTATCATTATTATTATTATTATTACTTCTTTACACAATGTGCCATTGGTGAGATCTATCTGCGCGGGCTCCCTTGGCTTAAAAGGCGATGAGTCAAATCCAGGGAGAAGCGCTCTCCGCAGCGCCAGGCCGGCGTCTCAGTGGAGCCTCCCTGCTCGGGCGCAGTCCACCTGTCCCGCTCCCTCCCTCCCCGGCCCGGCCCGTCCCCCGCCCCTTCCCCACTCACTCGGGGGGCGCCCTGGATCCGGAGCGCCCGGGGGAAGCCATGCCTCGCTCGCCCACCACCGAACCTTCCACCGGCAACGGCCGCGGGGGGCGGTTGGGGGGCGCCTCGCGAGGCGCGCCGGGGAGACGCTGCAGCTGGCCATGGGGGGTGGGGGGTGCAAAGCTCCCCGGGGCTCCGGTGGGGGGCGAGTCCCCTTAGGACCCACTGTGGCGGGGGGCTGCCCCCCCAAGGGGCAGGTCGAGGCGGGAGGCGGGCGCCAGGGGGCGACTTCCCGGCGAGGCCCCGGGGATGGGTCCCTCGGGAGGGCCGGGGGCGCCGCGCATCTCCGGGTCCCGAGGAGGGAAGCGGCGCCCCCGGCCTCTGCGGAGCTCCCTAGCCGCGGAGCGCCCCGTCCCCGGGCGGGGCAGCGGTGCCAGGCCCGGCGGCGGCGGCGGCGGCCGGGGGCTCGTGCCCGTGTCCGGGCGGAGGGCGGGGCGCGCGCCCGCCCCCGCCTCCCTCCCTCCGCCCCCGCGGGTGTCCCCGTGACGTCAGCGCCCGGCCAGGGCCGGCCCGGGGCCTCGGCGGGCGATGGCGACGCAGGAGGGCGAGGAGGCCGGCGCTCCGGGCTGAGGCGCGCCTGCTGCTGCTGCCGCTGCCGGCTTTCCGTGGCCCCGGGGGCCGCCGCGGCTGCCATGGCGCCCGGCCCGCTGGTGCTGGCGCTGCTGGTGCTCCTGGCCCCCGCCCACCCCTCGCCCCCGCCGCCCGCCAAGGAGGCGCGGAGCAGCAACGGCGGAGGTCCCGATGGTAAGTAACGGACGGAGGCAGCGCCACTTCCCGGCGCCGCACTGCGGAGGAGCCGGACGGAGCGGCACTCTGCGCACGCCTAGAGGACCGCGGCTCCGACGCCTCCTGCCCGGCGGAGGGGGGAGGTGTGGGGACCGTTTCCCTCTTCCCGACCCGGCAGCACTGGAGAGAGAGAGGGGGGGTCCCGCTTTCTACAGCCCCCCCAGCTTTGGATGCGCGCTCGAGTTTGAGCCCGAGGAGGGGCGCACGGAGGCGGGTCGGAGGTCCCGTCCAGCCCTGTCGCAGGTGGCCTTGAGTGACCTCGGGGAGAGGCCCGCGGGCCGCCCCGTCTTCAATCGTTTGCCTTGAACCCCGGCCCCTTTTAGCCCCGGAGCCAGAGAGAAGGCGCTTGCGGGGGCCCCGGCAGCCGTCATTTGGCCAAAGGGCCCCCTCCCGTCCAACCCCGTTCCTCGCTTTGCCTGGGGGGCGCCGTGTCTTCGTCTCCCACTTGGGGAAACGGAAGAAGGTTCGTCCGGTTCTGGCTTGGGGCGGGGGGGGGGCGGTGCCGCGATGGAAAAGCGCCGCTGCCAGGCTGGGGCGGCGCCCGGGTCACGGAGTCCTTGCTTCGCCCGATGGCGCAACGCCCGCTTCCCAGTTACCCGCCGGGCAGCCTTGGCCTTTCCAGCGAGTGGCGGGGCGGGACGTTGGTCGAGCATCCCTTGCGCGCGTGGAAAAGCGGCGGAGGGGGTCTCTCTCCTCGCCGGGTGAGCGTCGGGTGGCTGGACCGGTCAGGCAGGCTCCCTCCCGCCCGGCGGCCAGCCGGCTTGTCCGCATTCTCTCGCCTGTGCGCCTCGACTCAGCGCCCACTGCTTCCACTGCCTTGGGGGCGCCCCCTCCGCGCCCCTGTCAGAACCAGACCCCCCCCCCATTCATTCCCTTTTAGGGTCGGCCGGCTGAACCTCCACTTCTTGCCCATCTTAGACTTGATCTTGTTGTATCTGAAGAAGTGTGCATGCACGCGAAAGCTCATACCAAGAACGAACTTAGTTGGTCTTTAAGGTGCTACTGGAAGGAATTTTTTTTGTTTTGACTATGGCAGACCAACACGGCTACCTATCTGTAACTGGATCTTGTGTGAGGGGCTGAGCTCCTGGCTGCCTCTGTGCTGAGCGTGGGGCGCAGGGGGCTGGCATGGCACATCCTCCCATCAGATGTCAAAGCGATCAACAACTACCTGACATTCAGAAGACATCTTAAGCCAGCCCTGTTCAGGGAAGTTTTTAATGTGTGACATTTTAGTGTATTTTTGGTGGTCTCTGTGGAAGCCGCCCAGAGTGGTTGGGGTAACCCAGCCAGATGGGCGGGGAACAAATTAATAATAATAATAATAATAATAATAATAATTATCCTGCCCGTTCCCTATCCCTGCCCATCGCACCTTTGTTTGTCAGTCACTGCGCTGTGAGCTCAGCAAACAGGCAGGTGCCTGGCACCCTGGTCCCCGCAGGCCAATCCCCTGGGCTTGCCGGCTCAGCCCTTTCAGGAAATGCCAGTCCTTGTGGCAGGCTGTGTGCCAAAGTCCACAGCTCTTGCTTGGCAGAGCTGCCTCGCCATGACCTCCTCCTCTCCTGACCTCCCCTTGACCTTGCTGCAGGGCAAGGCTGGGCAAGACCTTCCTGGTCTTCAGTGGGAAGGGGCAGGCAGCAGCTCAGCTGCTATTGCCTGGAGGCCAAAGGAGATCCTGGGAGCTCCTTTTGGGAAGCCAGAGGCATGGGGGGGCAGTGCCCGCCCCTTCATGCTGCTGCACTTGGCACAGCCTTGGGGGGGGGGGCTGGCTGCTGATCCCCCTGTGGTGGGAGGCACCACCTGTCCAAGGCTGGCTGGGCCTGAATTCTTTCGCCTGCACATTTCCTGACGCCCTGCCCCCTACTCTCCCCGCAGACCGGTCCTTTGTGGCGGAGTATTTCGTCCAGGGCGCCCAGAAGCTCTCCTTCTACAGCTGGTATGCCAACGCCCGGCTCTTCCGCTTCCGCGTGCCAGAGGATGCCGTCCAGCTGCGCTGGCTCCTTCAGGCGTCCCAGGGAAGGGGCCCCGACTGCGGCAGCACAAACGTCACCATGTGCGTACCTACCCCCCCTTCTCCCTGGGAGCTCAGCCTGCCGGCTTCCTCCTGGAAAGAGGGTGGCCGTCTCCCCTCCTTCTGCCCCGCTGACCAGTGTGTCTCCTGCTGCCTTCCAGCCACTTCCGCCATGGTGCCCCTCCTGTCATCAACCCCCTGGGCACACAGTTCCCGGCCAACACAAGTGTCCGCCTCGCCTACAATCTGACCACGACTCTGGCCACGCTGGTGCAGAACACCACCTTCGTCAACGTCACAGGACCTGCCGCAGGCGACTGGTTCATGGTGGCCCACCTGCCCAAGGCCGCAGGGAAGATTGAGGTGAAGGTGAGAGCAGGCTGCCTCCTTGGCTGGAGTCTGTGGTGGGAGGGGGAGGGGACGGACAGGGGAGGATCCTGCAACTGCTGCATTGGGACTTGGCTGCGCCCGACCTGGCAGTTTCCGGAGGATCTTCTGCTGTGCCCAGGGCTGCAGGCGGAGGCCCCTGAATGTCGTCTTGCGCCAACTGCGGCCTCCTCCTGCCAGCCACGGTGGTCCAGGAGGCTGGCAGTGATGCGTCCCTCCTCCCTCCCTGCAGGGCATCTCAACGCCATGCACCTACAGCTTCCAGCCAGACATGTTTGTGCTGCGCGTCATCGACTCGCTGATTCTTGAGCCCGACACTCCTGCGCAGCAGACCATTGCCCAGCCCGCCAGGCCCCTTCATGCCAAGTGAGTTAAAGCAGGCGAGAGGGTGGGCCCGGTCGGAGTGCCCCCCATCTCCCTGGGCACCAAGGCTTGCCATGTCCTGGCCAGCTGCAGTCAGCTGCTCCTCCCTCTCTTCCCCCCTGCAGGATCTTTGTCCCCGGCTACAGTGCTGCGCTGCACTTTGAGCTGGGCGGCTGCAAGGTGAACACTTCAAGCCCCTGTGCCCTCCGTGTCACACTGGGCTCTGCCACGCTGCCTTTGCGCTCCCAGAAAGTGCTCAACTGCTCCGGCGACTGCAGCGGCATCCTTGCTTCACCGCCATGGGAGAAGTGGCTGCCCATCACGGTGGAAAGCCTCAGCGGCCCTGGGACCAGCGTCTCCTTTCAGCTGAAGGCCTCCTTCACAGGTGTGTGCCAGCTGCGAGAAGGGAGGGGCAAGGGCGGGGTGCCAAGCTGTGTCAGCTTGCCAGTGCCTGAGTCTCTGCTGCGGATGCCCTAGCTGTGGGTCAGGGGGTGGGTTGCCCTGCCCTGCAGCCTTCTCGTCCTGAGGCCCTCGCTGACCTGCGCCGTGTCCTTTGCAGTGTGCAAGCCTGACAGGGCCAGCTCCTTCCTCAGCTTCTATCACAGCCTGAACCGGAGCCAGGAGGCACCTTTGCCGGGAGGAAGCCCCAACGCCACCCTGCTCACGGGAGCCGGGGCAGCGCACAGCCCCCTTGGCCAAAGCAGCCGCTGCCTGCGCAACCAGCCTGTCATCCGCGAAGACCTGGACGTGGTGTCTCTGCATTTTCGTGTCCTTGGAGACGTTGGTGTGCCTGTGCAGACTGAGCCCCCGGCTTTGCTCCTCTTCAACCTGAACTCGGGCATGGACAGTGGGGGGACCCTGGTGCTGAATCTGGCCCTTAACCAGGTAAGAGGGTTGACCTGGCACTGCCCCTCTTGGGGCACTGAAGCCGGACTGCTAGGGGAGAGGCGCCAACTGAGTCTCTTTCCTGCTTTGTCCTTGCAGACCGACTGGAGCCTTGGGAATGCCTCGGTGTGGGCCTGCTTGAGTGCCAGCTCCCCCGTGCTCTCTGTCAACGCCACGAGGGGCTGCCACACAGGTATGGTTCTCTGCTTGTCGCACCCGAGCCCTGGGAGGGCACTGAAACTGGCAGGCTGGGCGCTGGTTGCTGACGGAGTGCGGGCACTAACGGAAGGCCTGTCTCTCTTCCCTGCCCCACAGCTTTCTCCCAAGGCTATCCGCTGAACGTGTCCACCTCTTCTCCAGACGCTACACTCATCATCCCGTACCCAGAAACGGCCAACTGGTTCCTGTCCCTGCAGCTCCTCTGCCCAGAGGGCGTGGGGTGAGTCCTGTCACTCTGGTGCTGCCAGCCTTACGGCCAGGGCTGGGCCTTTGCTGCAGGAGCGGTGGCAGCAAGGCCTCTGGGGCCAGGGTTCCTGAGCACCTCTCCGGCAGGGGTTTCTGCCACCTGGTCCTCACCTTGCCTTGGGCCTCTCTGCCTTTGTGTGTTGGTGCCAGGAGGGCTCAGCGTCCTTGGTGGCACATGGGCTCTGTCTCTTTCTCTCTGCAGGGAATGTGACAAAGCCAAAGCCCAGGTGTCCGTTGTGACCTTGCTCAGCCCCTGCTTCGATAACTGCGGGACGTATGGGCAGTGCAGCCTCCTGGGCCGCAGTTACCCTTATGCCGGGTGCAGCTGCAAAGCGGGTAAGAGCTTCTCTGGAATGCCTGGGGCCGAGGCCACCAGGGCCTGTCCCTCCTCTACCCTCCTTTCCTCCCCTTTGGCTTCCTTCCCTGGGCAGGGCTAGCCATAAGCAGCACCTGTTCTCCTTATGCCTCACATGCCCCAAGCCCAGAGTGAAAAGGCCACGGTGTGGTATCCTGCACACCAGTCATCCCCTTAGAGTGAGCCTAGCTGGAGGGGGCCCATCCTGGGGGCTCTGGGGGATGCTGCGCAAGGTGGCAGCCTTAAGGATGGGCACTCCACTTCCCACCTGGCAGAGGCTGCGTTGGCGCAATGGGCTTTGTTCTTTTGATGTGATGCTCCCGACAGGTAACCCTGCCTCCCCTTCCTCCCCTGGCAGGCTGGAGTGGCTGGAGCTGCACGGAAGACACCAAGGCCCAGCCCGTCGGCACGCAGATCCTGGCCACGCTCCTGCTGACGCTCAGCAACCTCTTCTTCCTGCCGGCAATTGCTGTTGCACTCTACCACTACCACCTGGTGGAGGCCTCCGTTTACACCTTCAACATGTTCTTCTCCACCGTAGGTCCAGGCTTCCCTCTCAGCGGGAGGGGTGCTGAGCGGGATCCCAGCCCCCCTTTGGGGTGGGGCAAGGCCCAAGCAGGCCCTTCTCTGGGGAGCAGGGCAAGCAAGCCAGCCCAACCCTCCACTTTCTCTGCCTGCCTCTTTCTGGTAGTGGGGCGGCTGGGGAAAAGCGGAGGGCTCCTTGATCCTGGTTCAGTGCCCCTTGCACTGCCCTGTGGCAACCTCAGGCTGCTGTTGTGGTTGTGTGCCCAGTGGGGCCCTGGCGCCTCCGGACTTTGGGCTCAGGTGGCAAAGAGCTGCACAGTGGGAGTGGCGCCTTCTGACTGGCACCTTCTCTCCCCTCTGCGGCTGCAGTTCTACCATGCCTGTGACCAGCCCGGCATTGCAGTGATGTGCATCATGGATTACGACACACTGCAGTTCTGCGACTTCTTTGGCTCTGTGGTCTCCATCTGGGTGACCGTCCTGTGCATGGCTCGACTGGAGAAGACCTTGAAATATGTACGTAGGGGGAAAGCCAGCAAGCGTGGTACTGCATGGGAGGGGGCTGTTGTTTGCAGCGAGCCCCTCTAAAGCCAGGGCAGGCCCAGTCCTGAGCTCACACCTTGAGTGTGGCCGTTCCCTAGGGCAGGAGGCTCTGAATAATAAACAAAACGGATGCACGAAAATGAACGCTGTGCATTGCCCTGTCTATCTTGCGGGTTTCCCATCCTGGTGTTGCCAGGTGGACTGAGAGCCAGAGTTGGGCCAGAGAAGTGGACAGGCAAGCTTCCAGTCTTCCTGGGCCTCCACTGCAGTTTCTCACTGAAAAGCAAGGGTGTCATTGGGCGTTAGAAAGGGTAAAGATGCCAGCAGGATGGCCAAATGTCCCAAAGGCGGGAGGGGCTGCATGGGGAGTTGAGGCCCCATTTGGCCAAAAGGCAGAATGCAGAGCTCAGAAACGAACAATCGCAGCAGGGTTTTGTGGCTGGGGCCTTGGCATCTTGAAGTGATGCCAGCAGGTGAGCTGGAGTGGCCCGGGCTGCCTTCCTCCTCCACCAGCCACAGACTCCCGAGGAGGTTCGAAGAGCAGCTCTGACTTCTCCTCTCTTCCCTTGCAGGTCCTCTGTGTGCTGGGGACCCTGTTCATCGCCATGTCGCTGCAGCTGGACCGCCGAGGGGTTTGGAACATGATGGGGCCCTGCCTCGTTGCCCTCCTCATCATGATTGCAGCCTGGGTAGGTGGCTCCTGCTCCCACCCCTTACGGATCAAGACTTGAGCATCTCCTGGCTCAGGTTGCAGCTCTTAGCAGTGGGCTGGGCAGAACCTGCAGCAGGTATTTTACCTTTAAGGTGTAGGCTTCCCCCGCCATTAACTTCATCACCCATCATGCGCTCTTGGCGTGCAGCCAGCTGAAGAAAGACCCAGCTGACTTCTCCCAGAGCCTTGGGGTGGGTGGGTGCATCTGGTCTCGGTGGATGGGCAGAGCCCACATCTAGAGACCCTCTGTGGCTGCCCTCTGCCCTGCCTGGGATGGCCCGTAACCCCGCCTTCCTCCTGCAGGTCCACCGTGGTGTGACCCGGCGCGACTGCTACCCGCCCTCCTGGAAGCGCTGGGCTTTCTTCCTCTGCCCTGGGATCACCCTGGCTGTGGTGGCCATTATGGTGTATGCCTTCATTCAGACCAAAGAGAACTACTTCTACACACACAGCATCTGGCACATCCTGGTGGCCTCCAGCGTGGCCTTCCTCCTCCCACCTGGGGACAAGCTCCAGAATCCGTGGGACTGGTCCCGCAAGCTGCTCTGCCGCTACCAGATTTGCAAAAATGACCGCGAGGAGCTCTACGCGGTGACGTGACAGACTGAGAAGGGGCGGACTCTTGTGAGGCTCTGGCCCCAAGTGCCTCCCTCTACGCTTCTGGGTCGGCTTGCCAGCCGCTTTCTGGGGCCACTTGGGTGTGCAGGGAGAAGGCCATCCATCCTGCAGGAGAGACCATCATGCTGGCCGGGTGAAGAACAGGGAGCTGCGAGGGTCCACAAGACAGACGGCTCACTAGTCTTCACCCAAACCTGAGAGGTCACCCACTCATGAAGCATGTCTCTCCTCCAGTGGAAACAGCAGGGCTTTCTGGAGCCTTCCGGCGCATCACCACAGCCTGCTTTTATTGAATCTGCGTGGCTGGGAATTGGGAACCAGGCAGTTCTGCAATCCTGGGAGTGGGGGTGGAGTGACAACTAGAGTCAAGTCTTCCTTGTGGGGCTTGTAGCGTGATGGGCGATCACAAGACAGGAGGTTGGTGTGCAGCTCTTGGCACCCTCACTCCTGTTAATGTGGGAAGAAGAAACAGGGCTGCTCAAACCCAGGAGGGGCGTGTGAATGATAGGAGTGCAAGGGACACACCTGGGCTGGGCGGGGAGGAGAGGCATCCTTGTTGGCCGTGGTTGGAGAAACCATGTATTGCTTGGGGAGGTGCCAACTTTCTGTGTCCTGAACTAAAAAGCTAAGCAGCCCAGTTCTGTTCCTCTGCCTGTGGGTGCCAAGCGAGCTCTGCCACTCGTTGCCAGGCCTGAAACTGACTTGGTCACGTGATACTGCTGAATGAAAACCTCGTGGCACTGTTGCCATTCAGCGGTGTGCATCCACCAGCCAGGTTGTTCAAGATTCTTCATCTGCTGGTGGGCTTTGGACTTGGGTGCAAGCAGGGAGATCCTGTGCTTGCATCTTTCTCTCCGCCACTTTGGGGCTACTCCCCCTGTTTTGGGGGAGCCACAATGAATGTAAAAGCCCTCAGCCAAATGACTGAGCTCTTTGCAGTCCCAGAGCTCTTAGTTAGTCCTCATGGCCAGGCAAGAGCCCAGCACTGTTTGCTCACCTGTCTTCTGGCTCTCGCAGCTGGCACTGCTGGGCCAGGATAAGACCATGACAAACCCTTTTGCAAATGCAGACACAGGTGGAAGAGCCAGGGACTCCAGAGAGTTCTTTTAGCGCAATAACACACACTCCTGTTTTAAGGTCCTTAATTTGGGGTGTTTATTTATTTTTTCTTCCCCTCAGTCACTGCTGGGCATGGAAGGGACACTAATCTTAAATGGGAAAATGGTTATTTCGTTGATTACCTCAGGAAGAACTTCAGCAACTGTAGTTCAGAAAGTTCTGTTAGTACCTTGTTAACTTCATGTTATACTTTGCCTTTTTGAAGCTGTTTAAATTGATTTAAGCTGTCATTTTGTTCAATTAAAAGTTATGCACACTGTGCTCCTTTGCCTTTGGTGCTTATTTCTAGCAATCTAATTAGAAGTGCAGGGGGGGTGTCTGACAACCCTTTGAGCAGAAGCAGGAGGCACCCCCACCCTGCCCCACAGCAGACTGGGCAGCCTCCATTTTGGAACTCTTACCTCTACCTTGGAAAAGCTGCCTTCTGCTGGGTGGGGTAATCACTGGCCAGCCCCACAAAGTTCGCTTGGAGACGAGGGGGCTTCTTGCTTCCCTTCTGTGTGTGCCCCTCACTTCACAGGAGGTCCGGAGGGGGCAACGTGATAACGGGGGCTTTTCTGCAGGGCCTGCCGGCTTTAGGATACTCTCCTTGGGGAGCCTCGCATGGCACCTTTTATTACATATATTTAGGCGCCAGGTGAAAATGTTCTTCAGCCAGACATTTGACAAGTTAGGGCTTTCTAAAGTGTGTGTGGGGGGAATTGTCTTTCCCCCTTCCCTTTCCCCATTATTATATTATGCATTTTGTGTTTTATGCTGTAACCTGTCCTGTGGTCTTTTGATGAAGGGCAGTGTATGGTTGGTTGGGTCCATCTGTCTCTGGGGACAATGGAGGAATGCGCCCTTGGGGGTGAAGGCAAACTCTTGGAAGGTTGCAGTGCCGGCTGTGGCTGTAGAGACTGATACAGGAGAGACATGTTTTATTGCAGCAGGGGCAGATGAAGACATCTGGTTGTGCTGCACCATGGCATTTCTTCTCTCTGTGCTCCTCCCAGCGGTTATTCCTCCTCTGGTCACTGCTTTGGACGCACAATCTGACTGTCTCCAGGCACTGTGGTTGTAGTAGGGAGCGGGTGGTGCTGTGGTCTAAACCACTGAGCCGCTTGGGCTCCCAATCAGAAGGTCGGTGGTTTGAATCTGGGGGTGAGCTCCCGTTGTTCTGTCCCAGCTTCTGCCAACCTAGCACTTTGAAAGCACACCAGTGCAAGTAGATAAATAGGTACCACTGAGGCGGGAAGCTAAACGGTGTTTCTGTGTGCTCTGACACTCATCACGGTCCTCCACTGCACCAGAAGCGGTTTGAGCATGGTGGCCGCATGACCCGGAAAGCTGTCCGTAGACAAACGCCGGCTCCCTCGGCCTGAAAAGTGAGAGGAGCGCTGCAACCCCATACTCGCCTTTGACTGGACTGAACCGCCCAGGGCCCTTCACCCTTTTTACTGTGGTTGCCTGCAAGGAATTCCCACGGCAGCGTTGATGGTGCCAGCCTCATGTCCCATTTGCAGACATCTTAGTAACGCAGCGTTGGCCTGGTGCCTGAAGCCAGCTCCCGGCAGAGCACATCCTTGGGGATCCTGCCGTCTTTCATTCTGCGGACGTGACCAGACAGGAGTGGGAACATGCTGGGAGTGTGGCCTTGGGAGAGCACATCTGTCCTGCCATGCCATGCCCAATTTTCCTGACGCAGCACATAAATTTAATAATAACCATAGATTAACACACCAGAATGATAAGAGGGTTTGTGACCCCATTTCCCGCTTCAGTCATTTAAAACGAGCTGATGAGGAAACCGCACTCGTCCCTCTCGGCCCGCCTCGCGGGGTTGTTGTGCGAGGACGAGGTGCAGAGGGCGGGGGGGGGGGGAGAGGCGCAGCTCCCGCCCCCGCCTCGAGCCCCCGGGGAAAGCGGGGCGCGGCGCAGCGTCGAGGAGGCCCGGACGCCGCCGACTCCCGCGCGCGGCCTTGTCGAGCGAAGCCCCTCGGATCCCGGCAGGCCCGCTGCCATGGTAACGGCGTAGGGGCGGGGCTCTCGGCAGCGCGGCGCCCTCGCTCCCCTTAGGCCACGCCCTCAGCGGCGCTCTGCTCCAATGAGAAGCAAGCAGGAAGGACGGCCTTCTTCCCTCCCCGTCTGGCGGCCGCGCTTCGCTTCCGGGTCGGCGGTGCCCTGCGCCTGCGCGAGGCCGCCTCTTGACCTTCGCCCTCGCAGACGGAGGCCTAGGCGTCGCCCTCTGGCTTCTCCCGGCGGCGGCGGCGGCGGCGAGATGCCTCTGCACAAGGTCCCCCCGCGGCTGTGGGGCGCGCTGAAGCTGCAGCAGGGCATCTACGCGCGCCTGCCGGCCCACTACCTCCGCGCGCTGCAGGAGGAGGCCGCGGCGCCGCCCCTCGCCGTCCACTGGAGGCCCCGCGGCGCCCAGCACGTGCGGAGCCGCCGGACCGGCGAGCGGGAGCGCGTGCAGGACGTGCCCGTGCCCGTCCACTTCCCTCCCGAGAGCCAGCAGGGCCTGTGGGGCGGAGAGGGCCTGGTGCGCGGCTGGCGCTACGCCCGGGGAGACAAGGTGCGCTGCCGGGCCGAGGGGGCTGGGCGGGCGGGGGAAGGCCGGGGGCGCGGGCCTCGCGCGGAGGAGGAGGAGGAGGCGCCTGGCTCCAGGACCCGGGGAGCCGCTGCTGCCGGTCCGTGGAAGCGACGCCCCGCGAGGTGGACCCGCCGGGCAGCGGGGCCTCCCTCCCAGCCGCCAGGATCTTGGCTGCATCTGCTCTTCCTTGTGTCCTCAGCTTGCCGCCCGGGTGAAGAAGATCTGGAAGCCGCAGCTCTTCTATCGAGATCTCTACAGTGAGATCCTGGATAAGAAGCTGACGATTACAGTCACCATGCGGACCATGGACCAGATTGACGCTGCCTACGGCTTTGATTATTACATCTTAAAGGTAGGCTTGTGGTGAGCGCTGTTGTTCTGTCTGCAAGCGTGGGAAAGCCAATATGGCAGCTATCAGATGAATACTTGAACGGTGTGGTGTGAAGCAGCCTTTGTGGGCCACGTCCCAGAGCTCTCCTTTGAGTGATGCAGGTCCTTCCCTGAACCGTTTGACAGAAGTCATAAGGACTGTAGTCTGCTTGCCACTGAAAGCCTGTCTTTGCCCTGAACATATCGGTGGGAACTGGTGACAAGCTGTTGCATCTTTCTCTGACCTCACAGACCCCAAAAGCTGAGCTGTGTTCTAAACTGGGCATGGACCTGAAACGCACAATGCTTTTACGACTTGCCCGCCGGGACCCTTCCCTCCATCCAGATGACCCAGCAAAGAGGGAGGCTATTTACGACAAATACAAGGTGGGTGTCTTCTTTTGCTTCGAGGGCTTGGAGGGGCCCATAAGTGATCTGGTGGCATTCCTGTGGGAATGCTGTAGGACCATTTCAGTTCCCTCTCAGTTCATTTTGGTTCAGGGAGCTATTGTAGTGGGTGAAGAGGCAGAGCTACAAATCAGGAATCCCCAGTTCAGATCTTGCAGTGTTGCTTTAAGGGCTACAAATAGGGTAACGTCTGTAAAATGCTTTGAATACGTGATAGTAAATATTATTTCCCCACCCCAAGATGCCCACATTGGTTGGGTGATTGTAGCAACTAATTTTTTTGCTTTTGAGCCAGCATCCATCATAATCTGCAATTGCTGTGAACACCAATCATCATTCTTGTAGCAACACTAAGGGCTGCAAATTGGTTATGAAAGCTTTTCTGTGCTTGCGCCAATGCGCAAGGGCTAAGAGTCCCAGCTGTGCTCTGTGCTTCCCTCTCTAGAACTTGGCTAGAGGGACACGTGGCACTGGTGAAAGTTGCATAGTTAGAGGGCGTAGAAAGGCCAGTATAACTGTCGTTGACGTGCCTACGGATATAACGGCTGCTGTTACTGTCTTTCCACCCCAGGTAATGCAGAATCCAGTGGCATCTTGGGAAAGGCTGTAGTGACAAGGATGATAGAGCCCACATTTGCTTTGTCTGCCCTGTTAGCAGCAGGATCAGGTTGGGAACCCCTGAAAAGCTGCCAGTCAGTGGACATTATGGTGGGCTGGTGGGCTGACGTGGTACAAGGTAGTTTTCAATCTTGCTGTCTTTGCTGCTTCCCAGTGAGTCTCTGTGCTGAGAGCTAATGCGTGTTACCTTTGCATGCAGGAGTTTGTGATCCCAGAGGAAGAGGCAGAATGGGTTGGGCTGAGTTTGGAAGAAGCTGTGGAAAAGCAGCGACTCCTGGAGAAGAAGGTGTGTTTTCACCCTTTGTGTTTGTGGCCCAATCCCAGTAAAGTATTGTCTCTGGAACATCCACCTATGACCCTCAAAGCTGTGTAAAATAAGTGTGCTTTTTGCTTTTATGCCGAGGTGCAATACATTCCATTCCTAAGGTTTGCTGTCTATGGGACTACATGGAATATGCTCCCTTTGCTTAGTTATGGCGGAGTGGGAGGCATCTTAGTCGGACTCTGCAGATTCTAGACTGGCTCCTGTAATCACTTGTATCCAAAATGCTGTTCGCTTCTCTCGAGGGCTGCTGTGATGCTTTGGATTGGCTCACACATAACACTAAGGCGTGTGTTACTTGGATTGTCCGAGCCCACCCCAGAGGCTCCACGTTAGTAAATCAGGGTTTGTTCTTGGGTTATAACCTGTGGTTAACATTGACCATGGCTTTGTTTTAACGTTCAAACCTCGCCTTTGTGCAATCAGGTCTCTTCCTCATTGTGTCTTCCTCCCTGCCCCCAATCTTTCCCTCAGGACCCTGTTCCCTTGTTCAAAGTCTATGCAGAAGAACTGGTGCAGCAGCTTGAAGCACAGAAACTTTCTGAATCGGCTGAAGTGCAGAAGGTCTAACAGGAGAATCAAGCACTGTGAACTTCTCTTTGGGTTTATGTTAAACAGACCAAGGGATGGAACTTTTCCCCTGAGAGAGCTGGATCCAGAATGGTTAAGTATGTGCTCGCTGTCTGATACTTGTCATGTAAAGGCTGCTCTGCCCCCTGGACTTGGGAGGGGACTAGCTGCCTTGAGCTACCTCCTCGCGTTCCATTCAGGATGCTTTTGCCGTAAAGAAAAGGAGGAGGCTTTTCGGTTCATGGCTTCCCAGCTTCTCCTGCATGTTGCTGCTCAGCCTACATCTGCAGCCACCATGTGGTCCGTGATCCCCAACTTTGGGGCTGGTCGCCATGAGAGCCTTTTGCCACCAGGCTTTGGAGCACCCTAGAATGCATCCCACCTTGGAGTCCTCAGAGACCCTCAGGTCTTCAGGGCCAGACAGCAACATTTGCAGCAGAATACAAAAGCCGTCAGCTAACCTCTCTTGAGGAACAAGCCACATCCTGTAACCTTAATTAAGATCCAAAGCACAGCAGGAAAGAAAAGAATAAATGGCTTGTGAATTATTATTGAAACGGTGTAGTCACTTGTTCTTTTTAGCTGGAGTAAGAAACCAAAGGGACAAAAACTGGAGCGTTAGGAACTGGCTTGCTGTCTCCCCAGCTGTGTGGCAGACCTCTGAGCCCCTGCATCCCTGCTTTCTGGAATGTCCCTCAAGCCCAGTTAAGACACATGCCTACCAGGACATGGTCTGGCAGCTTTGATGTGTAGAAGGAATACAATCCCATTCGCCCTCCCAGGCATGGACCAGGAAAGTGGCAGCAGCCACTGGGAGAACCAGCGTGGGCAGCCTGGGCATCATCAAGGGGGTGTGTGTGGCATGGCAGCTTTGTTTACATAGAGCAGCAAGAATTACTGTATGCAAACATCTGTTCCTGTCCTGAAGTCATCTGAGTTAAGCTTCAGTTGCCAAGTATCCGATGGCTCCTTAATTTTAAATGAAAGAGCCACCTTGATGGGTCTGGCTGTAGTGTAACGACTCATATTTATTTTAAAATTATACATCCCACTTTTCACCATTTTTTAGGGTGCAAAGTCGCTTACAGCAATAAACTACACAGTATTCAAAATTTAAAATGTTAAAATTTTAAATCTGAAGAATTTAAATAGCATGTGGGCCTGAAAGATTCTACTTCAAATCTTGCTTTGCAGAATGTGCTCTCTCTCACACACAAACACACACACACATATGTGCCACGTGAGGATAGTATACCTTGCCACAAAAAGGTGATCATTGGCTGCTAGTCCTGGCTCTGTATCACCTCCAGTAATGGAGGTTGTTTGCCTCTTCACCTGTTTGTTACACTTGTTGTTCTCCCCACTTTCCCCTTTATCCTCACAACAACCCTGTGAGAGAGTCACTGGCCTAAGGTCACTGAGCAATCTTTGTGGCTGAAAGGGAAGTGGAACCCTGGCCACTCCAACGGCTGCCCCACCCTGGCTCTTGAGTAGCAGTTGCTTGGGGATACCAGTAGAGTGCTGTTGTGATCCTGTCCCACAGGCATCTACTTGTGGGTACAGGATGCTGGACTAGACGAGCCTTTGCAGCCGGGCTCTTCAGATGTGCTGATGTGAGCGGGACGGATAGGAGAGCTTGTGGAGTATGGTAGCTTCTTCTTGCTGCCTCTGAGTGGCGTCTGCCAGATGCCTCGGGGAGGCACAGAAACAGGGCCTTCAGCATGGGTCAGACTTTGCTGTCTTGTCTAGCTGGTAATGAATGACCAGATACCTTGATATAAGTGTTTCTGAAGTCATTTTTGTTATGGTCATTACAACATAGTTGACACCAGGTGGAGGAATCCTGTCTTTTCGTTTGGAGCCTGTTGCCTCTGATGACGTCTGGGATGTTTTTGTGTGCTTTGGGGGCTGTCTGAGAAATAACAGCTCCAGCCTCTAGTTCTACCATCCTCAAATTCCCTGATGGCCTCAGCTGTCCTTTTCTGCGACTTTTCCAATGCTAGGCTATCCTTTTTGAGACTCTCTCTGTTGCCATTACCCGCTCCAGATTCTCCAGATGCTTTCTGGAACGTACCTCTCTGTGGCGTGGCTTCTATGGGTGGGAAGCCTCCTTGGCAAGCTACTAGTGCTATGGAGGAGGCTCCCTCGTCCTCCTCCTCCTCTTCTCCTTTTCTTGGTGCAGCAGGTTCCATCCTTTGGCCTTTGCCTCCTCCCACTTTGCAGGAACTTACTTCAATGTCACTTGTTGGCTGTTAGGGTTCCAGGTCGCCCTTCGTCTCATAGCATTTGCCAGCCAAGGGCACTTCAGGGCTGGAACATCCCTATCCTTGGGACTACAGGGGTGTGGGGCTACCAGACACCTGTGGGCTTTGGGGCGAGTCCAGAGCGATGCAGGTGCCCACGATATGCCCCTGTCCCGAAGGGGTCGCTGCAGAGGCCCGTATGACAGTGGAGAGAGTCTTGTGCCTTTTACTGGCCTTGTCTTCATCTGACTCCTTGGAGAAGGTGGCATTTGATGATGTGGCTCTTCCACGCTAGACAGGTGCCAGGTTCACCGTTGGTACAGTGGGAAGGAAGGTCCTATTCAGCCTGCAGTAAATTCCTTTGAAAGGCAAAAGCAGCTGATGCAAGAAGAATTTCCAATCAGTGGTACTGCCACAATATCCTCTCCCCCACTGCCCCGGCCGCAGCTCTCTCTCTGCCTTCAGCCTTCGTTTTCCGCCCAAAGATTCCTCGGTTTGGCGCAGGGTAGGGCCGCCCATGCACAGAGGAGTCCCATGACCGTGAGACGCTGTGCGCTCTGTTGCCGCGAGGAGCGGAAGGTGCCCAGATGGGGAAAGTGAGGTGGCACCTTCTTCCCACGGTGTCGCGGGAGTTTGCTGCCTCTTCTGGCCTCGCCCTAAAAGCCGAGGGGGGAAGCGGTCCTAGGCGGGATGAAAGTGGCCTGTCTCGACTGTTTATCCGGCAATTATAAGTACATCAGTGGTGCCTACGGGGGCTGGTTGCCATAGTTACAATAGGATTTGAAGGACCATCATTTGGTCCTGGCCTCAGCCAATCAGGGTGAGGAGCCAAAGCTGCAGTATAAAGTAAAGATTGCCATCGTCTTCCAGCCAGTCCGTGGCCATGAAAGGCAAAGAGGCTCCCAGAGTGCTGGGAAGTGTTCCGGATGGGTCCTGTCATGGCGGACGGCGGAAGAACCAGCAGGAGGCCGGCGCTGCGCAGACAGCAGGTGAGACAATGGAGGCCCTTCCTCGGCCGCCATTGACGGCTCCTCCTTTCGCCATCGCCCCTCGGCCGCCCCGTCCCGCCCGGGGCCACCGCAAGCCGCCACCCCGCCCTGCCCCACGAAACAAGAATAAACGGCGGACAAAGGAAACCGGGATGGGGAAATATGGAGCTCCTCTCTCTGGGTTGCCTTTGTGGGCCTTTCAGATCGCATTTCGCAAAGCCAGCTCATTAGAAGCCCCCAGCTGGGCTCCTGCAGAGCGAGGTTAACGCCCCACGGCTGCCACCCACTGGCCCCTCCCCCCCGCAGGGCCACCATTTGCCGCAAAGCCACTCCGGCTCGGGAGGCGCCTTTCTCGGCAGGGGTGGGTGGGGGGAGCGCTGTGCCCAAATTCGCCGCCCTCCCCAGCCCCTTTCCTGGAGGTAATGTCCAAAGGCCTGCTTGGAGATCAAAGCCCCCAAGGGTTGTGGCAGGGTTGCGTGTTTGCTATTGTGATGGTGGGGGGAGGAGGGGGAGGGGGCGCTGGGTGACAGCATCAGGAGGGCGGGGGGCGCAGAGGGAGCACACCCCTGTCCCCACTGCCACCACCCCGCTTGTGAATGTCTTGGCACTAACAGATGACCCGCCTCGCACGATGGACGAAGCCTGGTGGGGAGAGGAAGAGGGGCTCCAAACTTCTCCAAACTAACACAGGGTGGTGGTGGGGTGTGTGTGTGAAAAGCAGAATTGCTGGAATCTGAGATCTGCCTGTCGTTGGTCAGCTTCTCCCAGCAGGAGGCTCTGAGCACCTTGTGAACTGTCCAGCGGCTCCTGTCCTTGTCTGAAGCTCACAGAGGCTTTCTTTGCCCGTCTGCTGTCAATTTTCCTCCCCAAACCATGTGGCTGTGGGCTGAGGAGGAGGTGGGCACAAACTCTTTCCCACCTGATGGAAATAGTGCCCAGCGATTTCTCTCCTTCTGCCGGACGTGAAAGCCGCCCGCCATGTATCTTGGATGGGGAGGAATCTCACAGATGGCAAAGGGAACGCCGTTGCGTCTCCTTCAAAGGGACATTCTAGGGCGATTGTTGCATTATTAGGTGAACTCAAAGAAGAAAATCTTTTAATCCACTGTGGCTAATCCAGTCTACTTTTGTTGGCCATGACACATTCAGCCCCAACAAAAGGTGCTTCAGGGTCGACACCGGCATACATAATGCATTTGTAACCCGGCTGCTCTGCTGTCGCAGCGGCAGATTGACAGGCTCCCCCCCCCCGCCTCCACCGCCCCCTGGGGCTGGGACAGAGGCGCCGCCAAACTTTTATCAAGTTTTCATCTCTCGTTCCAAAGAGCTTTGCTTGGTGTGCAAGGAAATGAAGGACGCAGGGAGAACCGGCACCTCGCTTAAAGCGGAATCCTCTCTCCCGCTGGGCTTGGCTGGAGCACTCGAGGGTGGGCAGAGTGGGGCCCACATTGCCTTTTGCAGGAGCCGCCAACAGCTGGGAGAGGAGCCAGGGGGCTTTGCCCAAAAGGGAGCCTGGGATCTTGCCACTGGTGCCGTCAAAAGTCCAGCAGCCCCTTCCTCGCCGTCACTGCAGGGAGAGGCTGCCCATTCCCTGCCAAGCGCAGCACCACAGGCCTTCAGGTGGCAGCAGCAAAAGGATTCTGGACACAAGCACATTTTGGGCAGGGTGGGGGTAGGTGATAGTTGAGGGGGCTGCTGAACGGATTAAGCAGGGTGGGGGTGTTCACAGCCTGCGACTTTCCCCTCCTGGTCACTTGGGTCCCTCTGCCCCCCTTAAGCCTCGAGGAAGCGCCAGGGGCTGTGTGCGGCTTCAGAGTGGGCAGGAACAGGGCGGCACAGTCCGTCCTTCCAAAGGAAAGGGGCAGCTGCATCTTCCCTGGCAAGGGCTCAGGAGAGGGCAGGGAGGATGGTCCTGGGAAGAAATGTGAAAAGGGGGTGGGAAGAGGGAGAGCCTGCACACACCCCCCCCAGGCTGAGAGGAGGTAAGAGGGGCAGAAGGAAGGCTGGAGAGCCTAGCTGAGCAGCAGAGGGAGCGTCTTGGTACCAAGGATGCTTTCACTATGTTTGCTGTACCTTAAATGCTACCAGATTTTATTACAGCAGATGCAGCTGTTCTCAACCTGTGGGTCCCCAGATGTTGGACTACCAGATGTTGGGGTGATGGGAGTTGTAGTTCAACAACATCTGGGGACCCACAGGCTAAGAAAGGCTGCAGCAAGAGGCTTTGGGAGGTCCATTTCACCAGAGGAATATCATGATCATCATTTTATTTGTGTGCCGCCTTCTCATAGTTAAAAGAATGCTCAAGGCATCTTACAACATGACGAGATTTCCATAATGACCAAGAAAGCAAAAGTCATAAGCAATAAATAAAACACATCAGAAGGTACACAACCAAATGGAAAACATTTACACATAAATCATAAAATCCAAAACTATAATAATAATAATAATAATATAATTTATTATTTATACCCCACCCATCTGGCTGGGTTTCCCCAGCCACTCTGGGCGGCTTCCAAAAGAATATTAAAATACTGTGATACATCAAACATTAAAAGCTTCCCTAAAAAGGGCTGCCTTCAGATGTCTTCTAAAAGTCTGGTAGTTGTTGTTCTCTTTGACATCTGGTGGGAGGGCGTTTCACAGGGCAGGTGCCAACACCGAGAAGGCCCTCTGCCTGGTTCCCTGTAACTTGGCTTCTCGCAGTGAGGGAACCGCCAGAAGGCCCTCGGTGCTGGACCTCAGCATCCGGGCAGAATGATGGGGGTGGAGACGCTCCTTCAGGTATACTGGACCGAGGCCGTTTAGGGCTTTAAAGGTCAGCACCAACACTTTGAATTGTGCTCGGAAACGTACTGGGAGCCAATGTAGGTCTTTCAAGACCGGTGTTATATGGTCTCGGCGGCCGCTCCCAGTCACCAGTCTGGCTGCTGCGTTCTGGATTAGTTGTAGTTTCCGGGTCACCTTCAAAGGTAGCCCCACATAGAGCGCATTGCAGTAGTCCAAGCGGGAGATAACCAGAGCATGCACCACTCTGGCGAGACAGTCCGCAGGCAGATAGGGTCTCAGCCTGCGTACCAGATGGAGCTGGTACACAGCTGCCCTGGATACAGATTTGACCTGTGCCTCCATGGACAGCTGTGAGTCCAAAATGACTCCCAGGCTGCGCACCTGGTCCTTCAGGGGCACAGTTACCCCATTCAGGACCAGGGACTCCTCCACACCTGCCCGCCTCCTGTCCCCCAGAAACAGTACTTCTGTCTTGTCAGGATTCAATCTCAATCTGTTAGCCGCCATCCATCCTCCAACCACTTCCAGACACTCACAGAGGACCGTCACTGCCTTCACTGGTTCTGATTTGAAAGAGAGGTAGAGCTGGGTATCATCCGCATACTGATGAACACCCAGCCCAAACCTCCTGATGATCTCTCCCAGTGGCTGCATATAGATGTTAAAAAGCATGGGGGAGAGGACAGAACCCTGAGGCACCCCACAAGTGAGAGCCCAGGGGTCTGAACACTCATCCCCCCCCACCACTTTCTGAACACAACCCAGGAGGAAGGAGCGGAACCACTGTATGACAGTGCCCCCAGCTCCCAGCCCCTCTAGACGGTCCAGAAGGATGTTATGGTCGATGGTGTCAAAGGCCGCTGAGAGATCCAGCAGAACTAGGAAACAGCTCTCACCTTTGTCCCTAGCCCGCCGGAGATCATCAACCAGTGCGACCAAGGCAGTTTCAGTCCCGTGATGAGGCCTGAATCCCGACTGGAAGGGATCCAAATGGTCCGCTTCTTCCAGGCATGCCTGGAGTTGTTCAGCAACCACTCGCTCAATCACGTTGGCCAAGAATGGAAGATTTAAGACTGGGCGATAGTTGGCCATTGTGGCCGCATCTAAAGATAGTTTTTTAAGAAGCGGTTTAATAACCGCCTCTTTCAGCGGGTCTGGGAAGGCTCCCTCATGGAGGGAAGCATTCACCACCCCACAAAGCCCACCGCCCAGCCCTTCCCGGCTAGCTTTTATAAGCCAGGATGGGCAAGGATCCAGGAGACAGGTGGTTCTCTTGTCTTTCACTCGTCCAAGCAGCCTGCCACATCCTCGGGGGTAACAGATTGGAATTGATCCCACACAACTTGACTAGACAGGACTCTAGCACTCTCCCGCCCTGGCCCTGCTCCCACGGTGGCGTCTACCTCTTCCCAAATCTGAGTGACTTTATCTGCAGAAAACTTAGCAAAATCATTGCAGGAGATCATGTGGCCCATACTGGGCCCCGATGTAGCAGGTGGTTCCGCTAAAAGTCTCCTGCTGCTGTTTTCTGCTGATGCAATAGAGGTGACGAAGAAAGTCTTCTTCGCCGTCGCTATCACCACTTGGTAAGCTCGACATTGAGCTCTAACCTGTGTCCGGTCAGCTTCAGAATGGGTCATCCGCCACCGGCGCTCTAGCCATCTCAACGATTGTTTCATTGCCCTCAGATCCGTGGAAAACCACGGGGCTGTCCGGGCGCTTCGGAGCCAGACAGTCAATAGCCCTGGTTAACTCCACATTCCAGCGGGCCACCAGGGAATCAGCTGAAAGGCCATCAACATGGGATAAAGCATCCCCTACCACTCTCTGGAAACCATTTGGATCCATTAAGTGGCGGGGGCGGACCATCCGAATCGGTCCCACCTCCCTGCAGAGGGGAAGGGTCGCAGAGAAGTCAAGTTGCACCAGGAAGTGATCTGACCATGAAACTTCTTTCGTTTCACTTTAACTTAGTGTCAGATCACCAACATCCATAGAGGTAAACACCAGGTCCAAGGCATGTCTGCGGCTATGGGTTGGGCCAGACTATTTCAGGGACAGCCCCATGGACGCCATGCATTCCACAAAGTCCCGAGCAGCCCCTTGTAAGGTCGTGTCGGCATGGATGTTAAAATCCCCTAGGACAACCAAGCTAGGTGTCTCCAGGAGAACATCCGCCACGACCTGAAGCAGCTTGGGCAGGGAATCCTTGGTGCAGCAGGGAGGTCGGTACACCATAAGGAATCCTGTACTGCCCCTATTGCCCAACTTCCAAAACATGCACTCAGAGAACTGGGTCTTTCCAGTAGGACGCCTGGTGCAAGCTAATGACTTCCTAAAAATCACTGCAACCCCCCCTCCCCGCCCACACGACCTGTAGAACGCTGCTTGGTTTTGCTCCCACCTTTCTCTGTGTCCATGCATGCCCCCTCCCCCCAGCACGGGTTGGTGAGGAAGTTCCTGTGAACCTTCTGTCTCCCCGCTCCTTTGACCTTGCACAGATATCCTTGTATAGCCCAAAACTCATCACCTGGAATGGAGCCCACAAAAGAACCTGCAGCCCGTGGTGGGTTGGGGTCACGGGGTCCTTTCCCCTCGGCTGAAGAAGGCCGGCTGTTTTCAGAGGCATGACCCCCCCCAACCCTTCACTGCAGGTATGCAAGAGGACAGCTTCTCTTAAGGTAATAGCAACCTTTGTTTTAAGTATTTGTAAGCTGCTCTTTCATGATGAATGTGACCTGATCAACGCAATAAAACCAGTGAAAACGTCACTAGCATTTCAAGGAATGGATTGGTACAGTGGCACCTTGGTTCTCAAATGTTTTTTTTTAAATACATTTTTATAGGCTTTTTTAACAAATCATTTCTAACAGTCATATAACATAACTTTTCATCTTATACAATGTTTTAGACTTCCATCAACACCTCTGATGATTTTTCATTCTTTATCACTTATTCTGCACTTCTTAATTTCACTATTACTCTTAATTGTCATTAACTAATAATTTTCCTCATAGTCTTCCTTGCAATATTTCGAATATTCCTCCTTACAAAACTTCTTGCAGTCCTACTAGCGTAATCTGTTCACTACAATTACTTTCCAAATAGTTCGTATATTTACTCCAGTCTTCTAAGAATCTCTGATCCCCCAGGTTTTGAATCCTTCCAGTTAATTTATCAAGTTCTGCATAGTTAATCAGTTTCATCTTCCATTCTTCTTTCATCAAACTTAATCCATTCCGGGAGTTCCTTCGACTCCTGAAACCATTCGAAAACCGAGGCGTGGCTTCCTATTGGCTGCAGGAGCTTCAGCAGAAGCTGTGTTGGATGTTTGGCTTCCGAAAAATGTTTGCAAACTGGAACATTTACGGGTTTGCAGCGTTTGGGAGCCAATTTGTTTGGGAGCCAAGCCGTTTGAGTACCAAGGTACCACTGTACAGAGAAAGCTCGCATTCCGATGGTCTGTGTTAACAGCACAGTTTTTAGATCTCGAAGGAAGCAGGCAGTGCCTCCCGCTGGACTTGAGGGGTGCAGGTGCCCCCCCCCACTTCAGATGCTGCCTCCTGCCAGCAGGCATCTACCATCACGAGAGATGCAGCGGACCTGGGAGACCCGGGTTCAGATCCCCCACTCGGCCAGTGCTTTCCCCCCAGGGGGTACTCAAGAGCACGCAGTAGTGGCACCTCTTTGTTGTTAATAAGAGTGGCACTCGCTGTAACAACTTCCTGGCCAGTACTGGCACCTATTTTGCCAGAGAAGAGCTCGGCCAATGGGCGCAGGGGGTGACCTTGGGGGCCAGTGCCTGCCTCTCAGCCCAGCTTACCTCACAGGGTTGTTGTGAGGGTGAAACAGGAAGAGCACCATGCATGCAACCTGGAGCTCCTTGGAGAAAAAGAGAGGGAAGTGCAGTAAATAAATGGATCAATATATAGCCATGGCCTGTCTGCCATTTTCATAGGAAAGTGGGGCTTTTGGCTGGGTGCTGCAGTCCCACAGCTGGGGGATTCTCAGGCAGAGGATTGTGCTAGTACAGAACTGTACTAGCAAATTTACACTCCCAATTTTTGTGCTGGCCTGTAATCATGTGCAGAATGCAGCTGTGTGTTTGTTTGTGTGTGTAATGTACTGCTGTATCATACAAATATGCCATAGCGGTTTACAACAATGTTATTTTTTTATTTTTTACAACAATTTTAAACCTGACAGCAAAATCATAAAAGGTTGACGGCAAGGGGAAGCCGAAAACGGAAGGTTCCCACAGTTGGCTTCTCCTGCAAGGTGGTCCTTCCATCCTTGCGTTGGATCAGCGGGAGGCTGGAGCAGAGTCCAAGATGTCGCTTTATTTACTCATTGAATTTATATACCGCCCAGAGGTCTCAGGGCGCTTCACCTGTGTGACGCAGGGGAGATGGAGGGGGAGAGTCTTCAGGCGCTTCCTGTGTTTGCTGGACAAGCTTGCGGAAGCTGATTGAGTTGGGCCAGATGACCCTCCCAGCTCCATGATTCTCCCATGATGAAGGTGTGTGTGTGTCAGCCTGGCCAGGTGGGCCTCCGTGCCGCAGTGTGGATGGGGCTGGCTTCTTCCTGGGCTTGTGTGAACAAGCAGTTTCAGCTCACCAGTTTTTTGAACTCTGCTGAATGGCGGCTAACAGATTGAGGTTGAATCCTGACAAGACAAAAGTACTGTTTTGGGGGACAGGAGGCAGGCAGGTGTTGGGTACTCCCTGGTCCTGAATGGGGCAACTGTGCCCCTGAAGGACCAGGTGCGCAGTCTGGGAGTCAATTTGGACTCACAGCTGTCCATGGAGGCGCAGGTCAATTCTGTGTTCAGGGCAGCTGTTTATCAGCTCCATCTGGTATGCAGGATGAGACCCTCCCTGCCCACAGACTGTCTCGTCAGAGTGGTGCATGCTCTAGTTATCTCTCGCTTGGACTACTGCCATGCACTCTACGTGGGGCTACCTTTGAAGGCGACTCGGAAACTGCAATTAATCCAGAATGCGGCAGCTAGACTGGTGACTGGGGGTGGCCGCCGAGACCATATAACACTGGTCTTGAAAGATCTTCATTGGCTCCCAGTACGTTTCTGAGCACAATTCAAAGTGTTGGTGCTGACCTTGAAAGCCCTAAGCGGCCTCGGTCCAGTATACCTGAAGGAGCGTCTCCACCCCCATCGTTCAGCCCAGACACTGAGGTCCAGTGTCAAGAGCCTTCTGGGGATTCCCTCCCTGCGAGAAGTGAGGTTACAGGGAACCAGGCAGAGGGCCTTCTCGGTGGTGGCACCCGCCCTGTGGAACACACTCCCTTCAGATGTCAAGGAAATAAACAACTATCTGAATTTTAGAAGACTTCTGAAGGCAGCCCTGTTTAGGGAAGTTTTTAATGTTTAATAGGTTATTGTATTTTAGTGTTCTGTTGGAAGCCGCCCAGAGTGGCTGGGGAAACTCAGCCAGATGGGCGGGGTATAAATAGATGATGATGATGATGATTATTATTATTACACCCACTAAGTGTCTAACACCCCTACTCCAAGGGGCAAACAGAAAAGGAGTTGTTTATTTCACCTGAGTTTATTTTTCTAGGCTCTTTGATCCGAGGGGGGAGCAGATCTGAGGTTTGGAGTGTAAATATATATAAATATGAACGTGTGTGTGTCTCTCCTCTTCCCTCTTCTATTTAGGGGGGGGGGGGAGTGAGACTGGGAGTCTGTTTCCTCTCCTATTTGCTCCCCCGAGTTTCAATTCAGAAGCAATGAGTTTTTTAAAAGGTGGTCGAGCTGGTTTGTTTAATAAATAAAACCAATAAAGTTGTTTAAAAACCCCAATTAACATAAATAAGTCAGACTGTGAAAAGGAAAGAAAAAAGCAGAAGCGGCTGCCTCCCGCCTCCCCGCGCTTGGCTGCTGCCTTCTATTTATTTGATTTATAGCGCCCTTCCTCAAAAAATATCTCAGGGTACTTTGAAAGATTTTTTTTTTTAAAAAAACCCTAGATCAAAGATGCACAAATAACCCCGAAAGAAATTTATGCAGAAATTTTTTATTTGATGGATATAATTTTGTATAAATTGTTGGTTCTTTTTTCCCTTTTTTGTCTTTTAAAAAATTTTCTGACCCTTATGTCTTCATGTTTTCTTCTTTTGTATTTAACTCTTCTATACTTATCTTTCCTGTACGTTTGTATTTTAAAACAATAAAGATTTGCCATGATTTTTGTTTTAAAAAACCCAGATCAGAGATGCGCAAACAAATAGCCCCGACAGAAGCGACAAAACAGTAACCCCCCCTCCCCCAAAAAACGTATTAAAAAGCTGTGGAATATGACTCGTCCCCAGGCCTCTTCTAGGGACCCCGGGGTCATCTAGTCGGACCCGCGCCGCGCGGCGCCCCGGCGAAAGCCTCCCTCGCTTCCGGTCCCTGGCCGGCAGCAGCAGCAGCAGCGGCAGCGCCGCCTAGCGGTCGGCGCCGGCCTGGCCTATCCCTGGCGTTGCTAGGCGACCTCCCCCGCGGCCCGCCTGCGCGCGCAGCCCGCCCTCCCTCCCTCCCTCTCCCTCCCTGGCCTTCCCGGCGCGGCCTGCGGGGGCGCTGGCGAGCCTCGTCCGTCTCCGGCGGCGGCGGCGGAAGGGAGCGCGAGGGAGGCCGGAGAGGAGGCCCAGGCCGGGAGGCGGCGGAGGAGGCGGAGACCAGGAGCAGGACGGCCACCAGGCCCGACACCGGCAGAAGAGGCGGAGGCGGCGGAGGCGGCGGCGCGGGTGATGGCGGCCTTGGCGGAGTCCCGGGTCGGCCGGCCTTGCGCGGCGGCTTCCCGTCCGGGTCCGCGGCCGCGTCGCGCCTCCTTGTCCCGGTGAGGGAGACGGGCCTGCGCCTGCTGCGGGGCCGGGCGGGCGGGCGGCCGCCTTCACACGTGCCTGTCGCGTGTCGGGCGGGAGGAGGGGCCCCCTCAGGAAGTGCCCCCCCTCTCGGCCGGCCGGGTCTCCGCCGAGGGACCCCCGGGGTCATCCAGCCCACCCCCCGCCAGCCGGAGACCCAGGGGCGCCTCCCCAACCCTTGGGGCTGGCTTTCCCCAGGGCAGCTGGGCACGGGGGGGGGACGGGGCGGGGCTTCGTGGGCCCCCAGAGGCTCCAGAAGGGCTCTCTGGGGCACAATGGAATATAGAATGACTCTCCTGCTGTGCCAGAGAGCGAGCTCTGACCTGCCAAGGGCTGCCCCCTCCCCTCTCCCCTGCGGAGTGCCCTACCTGGGTGGGTGGAGCAGCCAAGTAATTTCGTGGTCCCCGAGAGGGGGCAGTGACAATAAAGATATTATTATTATTATGATTATTAAGAGCCCCCCACGATACTTCGCACAAATAATATTTTCGGGAGGTTTCTTAAAAGCCCCCGCTGCATCCTTTTGCATCCCGGTGTGCTGTCAAAAAAAGCTACACTCGGTCTTGATCCCCCCACCCCCTTTGGGCCTTTCCAGGATCAGGACCAGAAAGGGAACTTTGCATCTTATCTTTGCAGTGCATGAATTGACAGGAAGTTCTTAGGGGTTCAGGGGGGGGCATCCCCCGTCTGAGGATGGGGAAAGGCGCGTGTACTGCGTTCAGGTCCTTTGCGTGGCTCATTCGGGGCCCTTGGCTCTCTTAATTTGGGGGAGAAGATGCTCAGCTTCTTCCCTCTTGGCCCGACAAAGTCTTGCCTTCTTTTCCTCGGAGGAGCGGGCTGCAGGGCCTTGGGAAGGGTGAGCCTGCCAGCGTTGCGCTGCTTTCTAACCCTCCTTCTCCAACCTTGCAGCCGGCCGTGTGTCTTCCCCCTGGGGCAGGGGCTGCTGGGCCGCTGAGGCGTGGGCCGCCGTTCTGCTGCTGCTGCTGCTGCGCCCGCGGATGCCGTCAAGATGAGTGTGCAGGGCCAAGGTTTCCCTCTGGACCTTGGGGGGAGCTTCACCGAGGATGCTCCCAGGCCCCCGGTGCCAGGAGAGGAAGGGGAACTCGTTTCCACGGACCTGCGGCTAAGCGGCCACGGGTTCTACTCCGGGAAGTGCGATGCCATCAAAACCGAGACTTCCACGGCCACTCCGAGGCGCCCCGACCTGGACCTGGGCTACGAGCCAGAGGGGAGCGCTTCTCCCACCCCTCCCTACCTGAGATGGGCAGAGTCTCTGCACTCTCTGCTGGACGACCAAGATGGGATAAACCTCTTCCGGACCTTCCTGAAGCAGGAGGACTGCGCGGACTTGCTGGACTTCTGGTTTGCCTGCAGCGGCTTCCGGAAGCTGGAGCCGTGTGACTCCACCGAGGAGAAGAGGCTCAAGCTGGCCAAGGCCATTTACAAAAAGTACATTCTGGACAATAACGGGATTGTGTCGCGGCAGATCAAGCCGGCCACGAAGAGCTTTATAAAAGATTGTGTGATGAAGCAGCTGATCGACCCGGCCATGTTTGACCAGGCCCAGACGGAGATCCAGTCCATGATTGAGGAGAACACGTACCCCCTCTTCCTTAAGTCGGATATTTATTTGGAGTATACAAGGACGGGTGGGGAGAGTCCGAAGGTGTACAGTGACCAGAGCTCAGGGTCGGGGACAGGGAAGTGTCTCCCCGGCTATTTGCCTACCCTTAACGAGGACGAGGAATGGAAGTGCGACAAAGAGGTGGAGGAGGAGATGGCCGGCCGGGAGTCTGCTCCCTCCAGCCGGCTCACCCAGAAGCTCCTCCTGGAGACGGCCACGCAGCGAGCCACGTCGTCCAGGAGATACAGCGAGGGGAGAGAGTACAGGTGAGAGCTGCAGGTTGTCTCCGCGTGAGCCACGCTTGCTTGCCCCACCACGTGCCCCCACCTCTTGGGGCAGAAGTCTGCTTCCGCCGGGTAGCAGGGCAGGATGTGGAGGTGCCCCCTGGCGGCTGGGGAAGAGCTGAAAGGGGTTACAGGCCCAGCACTTCCTACTTTCAGCGGCAGAGATTTGAGCGAAGCTCATCCCCTGCCGTCTGCAATGCTTGGCTGCGGCCCCTGCCTGAAGCTCCTGGCAGTTTTGCTGTCCTGCCTAACTGCTCTTGCAACAATTTTGGTGAAGTTATCGATAGATGCATTGCTGGGAATTTCTCCAGAATTGGCCTCTGAGTCTCACACCGTCTATTCCACCCCACCCCAACAACTTTGTTATAACCTAGAAAAAGCTCTAAACTTATTAGAAGAACATAGCGCATAAACAAGTAAGATTTTTTTTAAAAGATCCACTCAGTCCAGATATCCCACGATCTACTTCCAGGCTCAAATTGCATTTTATTTTATTTGTCTCTCTTTGCCCCCCACCCAACCCCAGCACCAGCAGGTTCTAGAAACAGCAGGGGAACTCCAAGAAGTGCTTTTGCAGGTCCCCCTCCCTCTTGCTAGGCTCTGGAGATAAGCTCTTCCACTCCCTTCGCCTATTTCATTTACTGTCTTAGCAGTCTGGAGGGCAACAGCTGGATCTCATCGTCCCCCAAGCAAATTCCGCCCCTTGTTGCAGATGCTGGGAGCCTTCCGTTTTGAGTACTGTTTTCATCTGGGTTTTGAGACAGGAATGTTGCATGCAAAACCGCAAGAGAAGGAGGCGCTCCTCTGATCTCTTGCTAGTTTACTCAGGAGGCTGAGAAACGATCCCAGCTACTGGGCCTTCCTTGTGGAGTTTGAACCTCCAAGTCCGGGGTAGGCAACCTAAGGTCCGGGGGCTGGATGCGGCCCAATCACCTTCTCAATCTGGCCCGCGGACGGTCTGGGAATCAGTGTGTTTTTGCATGAGTAGAATGTGTGCTTTTATTTAAAATGCATCTCTGGGTTATTTGTGGGGCATAGGAATTCGTTCTTTTCCCCCCTCCAAAATATAGTCTGGCCCACCACATACTCTGAGGGACGGTGGAGCAGCCCCCTGCTGAAAAAGTTTGCTGACCCCTGCTCCAAGTGCTTCTGGGAGAACATTTTCCTGGGGGCAAAGTTTTGGAACTCCTAAAAGACCATTTCAGAGAGAGAGAGAGAGGTTTATGACTTGTTCCTCTGTATCGCTATGGCATTCCTCCTCCTGAACTCCAGATGACCATCCCTGGCCTTGGAGTTTTTCCGGATACAAAAGGTCCCAGAACTTTCCCCTCCTAGATAAGAGATGGGGAACTTTGTAGGCCAGCAAGTAGCCAGCCCTAGCTTAAGCAAGGCCACCATTTGACACTACACAGGTCAGACCCTGAGACTTACGCTGTGGCTCTCGTGGGCAGGTGAGTTGCTGGAAGTCTGCACAGTTGTATTTAAAGGGTGGTGCTAACATCCAGGTGAGCTGCTGCAGTTCAGGCTGTGTTAGAAAGCAAATCACCAAATGGCACCTTAAACCTCAGTTATGGTCGCCACAACGAAATGCTTAGGCGCCATTCCCTGCCCCCCCCCCCCGGCCGTCGGGGATGATGATTTATACTACTTTATATTTTAAAGAAAATATGTTAACATCAAATTAAACAATCCAGAATAAAACAAATTCAAGCTTCAATGAAAACATTTCAGATCCTTCTCTATGTGACATTTTGCTTTCCCCATATTTATTTACCTACTTAATCTATATAGCTGCCCGTAGCAGAAGGGGCGTAGTGCTTAGAGTGTCGGACCAGGGCCTGGCAGATCAGGGTTCAAATCCCCACTTAGTCATGAAGCTCACTGTGTGACCTTGAAGTCAGTCACAGCCTTTGAGGGTCATTGTAGGGATCAAACTGAAAAGGGGTGTGTGAACCATGGACTCCTTGGAGAAAAAGATGGGCTATAAAGGCAATAAATAAACTCTTCTGCTTCTCCGCTTAAGAAAGCTGGAGGGGCCAGCTTGGCACCCAGAGATCTCCACGTGGGCACGATTGGAACCGCACCAGTTGCAAAACGCGGCTGGCACCTGGGGAATTTTGAACACTGGTTGTCGGGGATGGGAAGATGGTAGCTTTGAAGTAACTTTGGCTGAGTTTGGTAACCATTCATTGTTTCTCTAGACAGCAAGGCCTACAGAGGTTTCTTCTTGTTCTGCAGTGACAGAGTGTGCGTCTTCCTTGTTTATGACTTGCGAAGGTGTGCAGGGGGGGGGATTATATGGGTCCACCTGTGATGCTGAAACAGCGACACAAAGCACAGCCTGGAGCCATTTGGAAGGACAAATTCTCTGCCTCCCTTGCTGGTCCCTATGGCAGAGTCACACCAGAGTGAAATGTGTGGGGTGGTAGTCTGCTAAGTTTTACTCGGAGTAATCCCTTTGAAATGAATGAACACCCTCCATACAGGTCCATTAATTTCAACCGGTCTGCACTTGAGTAAAACTCAATTGACCATCACCCAGGATTACCTCTGGCAACGTGGTTCCCGAATTCCCTGTTTTAAGGTCGCCAGTGTGCTTGGAGATGGGTAGCAGTCCCAGGAACAGGGTCCTCTGGATGAATTGTGACTGGGGGGGGGGGGCGGCTGTCAGTACCACCTTCACGAAAAGCATTCCAGGTGGCTGTTCCTTGAAAGCCCCTTTTGCACCCAGCCCTTGAATTGCACGTGAGGCGGTGAAGCCCTTGCCTGCCATGACAGAGCAATGCTGGTCTCTGAAGGGTGTTCCAGGGGGGAGGGAGGGAGGCAAGGGGGCGGAGAGAAGCTTTGGGACCTGATGGGGCACCTGCTGATGCTGAGATGGGACGGTCAGGTGGGGATGCTTTGCCTAAACATCCTGTTTTTGTTCATGGCTGCAGGTGGTGGTGTGTTTTCTTTGCAAAGTACACCTGTGGTCCTTGTTTCTTAGGGGCTGCTTTCAGACTCCTAAGGAAACCCTATTTCAGGGTCTGTGTGAAGAGAAACCTTCTCCTTCCGCTCCTCCTCCCCAGTTTCCAGAGCTAGCAAGAGAGGGCAATCAGAACCACCCAGAGTGGCTAGGGAAACCCAGCCAGGTGGGCAGGGTATAAATAATAAAATTACTATTATTATTATTAAGCAGAGCCCACAGCCACCTGGTTTTCTTACTTCACTAGTTTAAAAGTTGCTGCTGCCCTGCGTGAGGGATCAATGGGATCGTCGTCTTTGGGCTCCGATACTGGCAGTGGAAGTGACAAGCTTCAAAGCCGTTTTAACCCCAGTTCCCCCAAAATCACAGTCTCATTGGGTGTTTGTTTCGTGTTTGAAGTTGATGCACCTGAATCAGTTTGGAGTTCAACTTCAGACTGCCCCTTGGTGTGTTTCCAAGAGAGAAGAACTCTTTCAGCTTCAGGAAAGTGTTTGTCATGGCACATAATGTGAAAAAGCACATTCTCCTCCTCGCACAATTCCATGTGGGAGTTCCCGACCCAGGAAGGGTCTTGGCAGTTTTGCCTGCACACTTGGGCGGCTGTTTTTCTCTCCCTTGGAATCACCCAAATGAGCCCTCCTTGCTATACATTTGCACAATCTTATCGAAGGGAGGTAGACTTTTTGACTGGATCAAAACACAATTTGCCACACGTCCTCTGTGTTACAGGATCCATTTAAAGATCTTGACTGCCTCTTGGAACAAGAAGTCCCATTTCTGCATGAATATCTTGCCGATTTTGCTGTTTCATTTTTAACCATTTCCACCATGATGTCCTGCCTGCCTTTTCACAGTCGTGGAACGCAAGGCAGCACCTGTGTTCTTTCCAGGAGGCTCCCCCCCCCCAGACCTGCCCGCCTTCAGCAGAGTAGCTGTGCCAGGTGTCTCCAGACCATAAAGCTCAAGTTGGAAATGTCCTTTGTGGGTGCAATAGACACCTGCGGCACTTCCTACAAATAATGGGAGCTCCAAGCACGCAGGCTTTTGCTAGCTGGGGGAATTTATTTCTGCAGAGGGGTCTGCCTCCATCCCCTTTTCGACAGCTAATTGGATTGGTGAGTGTGATCCGAACGCACGTCCCGCCTTGCAGGCATCACGGCATCACCTGTTGCTGCTGCTCCTCAATTGTGCACCAAATGTTTGGGGTAAAAATAGACGGCAGAATGGAGGGGTGAGGAATGGATGCGACTCTGTAAAAACGCTTTTCGGGGGACATTTTGCCCCTCTTGCACCGCATCCGAAGTAGCACAGGTGTTTTAAAAAAACAGCCCCAGAAGCTTTGCAGATGGGATTTGGCTGAAATGGAAAAAGTGGCTCCGAATCTGGCGGCCTGGGAGGGGGCGGGGGAGGCTCTTGTTGTTTAAATTGTTGAGATTCCTTCTGAGCTCTGCAAAGAGAGACGTTTCAGCCACCAGAGCTGAAAGCCCCCAACTTGCTCACGCTCAAGGCCGGCCTGTGCCACTAGGTGAAGCCAGGCTGGTATGCGGCTGGATGCAGACTGGGCCCCTGAGCCCACCTCGTCCCTGGCCTGCCCTGGGGATGGGCATCCTCGGACGACTCCTCTGGGCTTTTAATACGGAAACCCGCAGCTTGGGACATGGGTCTGTTTCCGTTGGGTCGGGGCCTGTCTCCTTCCTTGGGTCTTCGGCCACGGCCTGACCCTTCCACTCCCCCTTGGGTCTGTCCACCTCTCAGACTCTTGCCCAGGTCCTGCGTCACACAGCCAGAATTGCCTGCCAGAGGAGGCCTCAGCCCCTTTGCTCCTCCTCAGCCTCCTCTGCAGGCCTTGTTTCCTTCCAGCCCCCTGCCCCCTCCGGCCAGTCCTCCTGCTCCTCCCCGGCCCTGACTCTCCTCCTCCCCTTCCCCTCACCTGAAGCTCCTCTTCCTGGCATCTCAGCAGCGTAGCTTGCTCCATCTTTCCCTTCCATCACCAGTGCTGAGCATTTCTACCAGTCCCTTAGGTCAGGCCTCCTGCTAGCATGTTCTGGTGGAGTGTGTGTCCTCCCCCAATCCCGCTGCCCCTCTTGCTTTGGCCACTGCAGGCTGCTCTTGGCCCAGCTGGGTGTCCTGAGCCACGTGGAGGTGGCAAGGGCTGGCGTGGCCCTTTGCTTTTGCCCATGCTGGGACCTGGGTCCTGCTCCTTGGAGGGGAAGCTGGCCCCGGAGGCTGCCTGCACCCGCGGGAACAATGGCTGGCGTTCCCGAAACAGGAGGCCTGCTTCCCTAGCCGAAGCCGCTCTTGTAAACAGGGCAGGAAGGGATCTGGAACAGTTTGCCCCCGTCTGTGTGCGGACGGTGGCGTTTCTTTCATTCCTTCCTTCTGCTCATAGTAATGCATTCCAGATGAAAAGCTCCCTGGAATTTCTGTTAATAAAGGGAAACGTTCATGGCTGCCTGCCCTGAGCTGGGCCTGGTGGATGCGGAGAGAGCCTGGGCCTTTCTGGGAAGGGCCACCTGGAGTAGCTCAGGGGCCGCTTCTTGCACAGCCCGCAAGGCAGGGACGCTGGTGCCTTTGGGGAGCGCTCCGCTGCCTTGGGTCAGAGGAAGCCTCGTGCTGGCACCTCCGAGGGCCCTAAACGTGGATCAGCCTGATCTCCAGATCCACACCCCAGGGGGGCAGTATGCGGGTGGGTGAAGGACGCAGGTGCTTCTTCCAGAATCCCTTTCTGTTTGCCCCACACCTGGTCATGTTATTGTTGTTGTTGTGTATTAGATTTATAGTCAGCCCTTTCTTACAAGATCTCAGGGGGTGAGTCACAGGGTAAAAATGCAAGGTAAAAGCACAAGTAAATAGTTAAAGCAAAACAAGGAAAACACAATAACCCCCCAAGCATATTTAAAAGTCTGTAGAATATTAATCAGCCTTATGTGGTGTTTTAAACTGTGCTGTCCCTGATCATGGCTGGCTGGGTCTCCCTTTGGGCATTCCACGTCCACAGGGAAGCATTTTTTAACTCCAGCCTCAAGTGAAAAACCCCAGGTCCCTTTCCCACTTTCATTTATAGCAGGGATGCGGGTGGCGCTGTGGTCCAAACCACTGAGCCTCTTGGGCTTGCCGATCAGAAGGTCGGTGGTTCAAATCTCCCCTTCGGGGTGAGCTCCCATTGCTCTGTCCCAGCTTCTGCCAACCTAGCAGTTCGAAAGCACACCAGCGCAAGTAGATAAATAGGTACCTCTGTGGTGAGAAGGTAAACAGTGTTTTCATTCGCTCTGGCTTACATCACAGTGTCCTGTTGTGCCAGAAGCGGTTTAATCCTGCTGGCCACATGACTCGGAAAGCTGTCTGTGGACAAATGCCGGCTCCCTTGGCCTGAAAGCGAGATGAGTTCCGCAACCCCATAGTCGCCTTTGACTGGACCTAACCGTCCAGGGGTCCCTTACCTTTACCCATTTATAGCACCTGCAAGAGCCCAGCCCTGGGGGTGGGTGATACGGGGTCCTTGCTCCTTTGCTCTCTTTGGGAGACTTCTGCCCAGGAAGCCTTTGGGCAGATGGAAGACCCTCTCCAGAGGTGCACGTGAAGCAGCCTTGGGTCCTCTCTGGTTGGCTGCCATCTTCTCTGGTTGACCACGGCTTTCCAAGGGTTTTCCCCAGTGCTTTCCGCCACAACTGTCAGGGAATGAACCGGCACCTGAGCTCAGCCCCTTCCATGCCTTGGCTGCCTTCTTGCGAGCCCAGTTTTGGCTTCCTTGGTCCTTGACCCAGTGCAACGTGGGTGTGCCTTGTGGGGCTGGTGTTCTCCCTCTGCTGGCCGCTCAGTGCCATCTAGTTTGGGAAATGGTGGAGGTCTGTGCTGGGGGGCTTTTGTACGTGTGACCAGACACCTTTGGCACTTCCTAGTTGTGGGGCTGCTTCTCTGCAGGAGCTTCCAAGTTGCTTCTGCCCCCTTTGCAGTCCCCATTGGTGGGACCCAGAAGGTGCCAAAGGCAAATTGTACCATCCCCCCCCCCCCCAATACGGACTATATTGGGACCTTTACAAACAGTTACCAAGCATGAAGTGCTGCTTTCCAGGACAAAATACATGTGCATGTATTATTGTCTTGTATACAGCTGTAAGGCAAAAAAACCGACTTGGAAAATCTTCTACATTAAAGATTAGGCTGCCTTCCTCAGGGTACACGTCAGTCTAAAGCCTTCAGATGATTTCTCCATAGCGGCTGCTGTGACTGAGATGGAAGGGAGAAGGATATAAATTGAGAGCGTGCAGAGTCAAGCCCACTTTTCTTTGTTATTCCTCTTATCACCCTCCGGTGGTGAGTTAAGCTTCCTCTAAGTGCTGTAGTCCACCCACGTTGGCTCCATGTTTCTGGGGTGGCTCAGATATATAAGCCAATTGCCAAATGGCACCTTAAACCTTGGTTATTATGGTTGCCACAACCGAATGTCAGAGGCGCCATTTCCTGCCAGTGGGGAATATTCTTCATCGCCACCGTTCATGTCTCTACCGCTTTATATTTTAAAGAAAGAAGATCTCAAAGTGGTTTGCAACACATTAAAACCTCAAAATCAACCATCCAGAGTAAATAAAATTCAGGCTTCCAGGAAAATATTTCCACTCCTTCTCTAAGGGACATATTGCTTTCTCGCTATTTATTTACCGACTTAATATATGGAGCTGCTCCATAGCAGAAGTACTTTAGGAAGGCAGTGGGGTGTAGTGGTGAGAATGTCAGACGAAGACCTGGGAGATCAGAGTTCGAATCCGCACTCTGTCATGAAGCTCACTGGGTCAGTCACAGCCTCTTAGCCGACCTCACAGGGTCATTGTAGGGATCAACTGAGGAGGGGCATGAACCGTGGACTCCTTGGAGAAAAAGGTGGGAGACAAATGGAACAAACAAACTCTTCTGCTGACCTGCTTAAGAAAGCTGGAGGGGCCAGCCAGGTGGGCATGTCTGTGTGGTCACAGTTGGCACCCACACCAGTTGTGAAATGCACTTGGTGCCCGGGGAATTTCGAAGGCTGGATGGGCGGGGTCCTCGAGGGACTGGAGTCCGGAGGGTGACCGGGACCCCCTTCTCTCTTTCTGCTCCTTTGCAGGCATGGGCCTTGGAGAGAGCCAGTCAACCCTTACTACGTCAACACGGGCTACGCCTTGGCACCCGCCACCAGCGCCAACGACAGCGAGCAGCACAGCATGTCCAGTGACGCCGACACCATGTCGCTGACAGACAGCAGTGTGTGAGTACCTGTCCCGAGAGAGACACCTGGGATTGGGCTGCCAGGACAAGGGGGCGGAGCAGGGAGCAGAGGGGGCGTGGCCTGCACAGGAGCCCTCTCCAGGCGCTGCTGGACTCCAAATCCCAGCAGCCAGCTTGGCCCCCTGGGAGCCAGGGAGGAGGAGGAAGGGGGGAGTCGAAGGCCAGCAACATCTGGAGGGAGCCAGGGGGAGCCTGCTTATTGCTGCCTTGATTCGATTTACTGTATTTCTACACTGCCTTCCATTCCAGCGAATCCCAAAGTGGCTTACAAACAATAAACAGCAACAGTGGAACAGAGCACCGCAAGAACAGCCTGGAATATAATACGATTACATATAGTACATGTAATCATTAACAAATAGCCAGTAAAACCTTTTCGGTTAACAAACCAGCAACTAAAAAATAAGCTAAGCATCACAGTTACAGCATAAGTCATGTTATATGATTAACAAGTCATCAGTAAAGCAGTTATAATCTGTAAAACAATATTAGCAAAATGGCAGCTTGCCTCGCCCTTCCCACTGCTGCAGGCAGGTAGGCCTGTCTCCCAGCAAGTGGCTGACGGGAGTCTTGTCCTCGTAGCCTGCCTCCCATTGCCTGCTCCGGCTTCTTCTGCAGACCCCCTGGGCTTTCCCAGCTGCGGGGCTAATAGCTCCACACACACAAACCCGTCCCCTGGCTTCTGGGAGAAGCTTCCCATTGCACTGTGGGCGAGGGCTCTCCATGCCAGGCCTCCTTTGGAGTGGTGGCCAGGTGTGACTTTCCCTGGCCCCGGAGGACTTGTGCGTTTGGAAAGCGTCCACCTGCCTGCGCTCAGAGCCATTTGCGTTGCGCTGAGGGCAGAGACACGGTCGCCACCCTTGCAGCATCACAAAGGTCTCTGCAGGCCTCAACCTTCTCTTCCTGCAGAAATTCGTTTTTGAAACTCCGGATTTATTTAACCTGAGTAAATCCACGCAAGCTGCAACGAGAGCCAGCAGCAGCCCAGGCAAGGGTCTAATGAAGAACAAATGTTGGGTTTACAAGGGTTTTTTTCTGTGCCGAAGGTCAGGAAACTGCCGTTGGAGCTGCAGCGGGGAATGAAGCCCCTTCCCCATTGCAGAGATGCTGGTCGAAGGCGGGTTGCGGTGCTCCCTTAAGAATGATCCCCACAGGCTGCCTATTTCTAAAAATAACACCAAATAAATCCTGAATCTTTGCAGCAATTACAGCTCCACGCCTGAGGCACCCTCCTCCTGGCATGCCTGCCACAGAGGACACATTTGCCAGCCTCTTCTTATAAATAAGGGGGCGGAATATTTAGCCATCTACAGGTTGTCCTGGGAAGTGGGCACCTGCCATGGAAGTGGGGGGGGGGGAGAAGTCTGAGCCGTTGACCGCGGAGGCCGCTGTGGGCATGCAGTGGTGGCAGCCAGCCTGCACCAGAGGAGGATGCTGGCAGGACTTGACGGGGGGGGGGCAAGATCCCTTCTTGTGAGATGCCTTGCAATGTGGCCCTCACACCCTTCCCTGTGGACCTTGCTATCCTGCTTCAAGGTGTGGGCCTGGCATCCAGGGAGGGCTTCTGGAATCAGCCTCTGCGGGGAAAGGCGGCAGCACCACCGGTGTCAGGCGTGAGCAGGGGGTTTTTCCTAGAAAAATAAGTGCCAGTACTCACCATGAAGCCACTACAGTATGTGCCACACTGTTTGACAACAACAAAAAGAGGTGACGGTGTTGTGTGGCCTTGAGTATCCCCTGAAAAATCCTAGTGGTCTCGGGAATTCTCTTTCCAGGAGGTCTTGCTCCCATTAATAATAATAATAATAATAATAATAATAATAATAATAATAATAATGATAATTTCTATTTATACCCCGCCCTCCCCGGCCAGAGCCGAGCTCAGGCCGGCTAACACCAGTAAAATTAAAATAAAAACATAATAGGAAAAAATCCCAATTTAAAATACAGGTTAAAATGCAATTTAAAATGCAGGCTCATTTTAAAAGTAGCCTATAGATCAAAACCATAACGGGAGGGAAACATGAGGGTCAGACTGAATCCAAACCAAAGGCCAGGCAGAACAGCTCTGTCTTGCAGGCCCTGCAGAAAGATGTTAAGTCCCGTAGGGCCCTAGTTGCTTGTGACAGAGCGTTCCACCAAGTTGGGGCCAGTACTGAAAAGGCCCTGGCCCTAGCTGAGACCAATCTAACCACCTTGCAACTTGGGACCCCCAAAGTGTTGTCATTTGTGGTCCTTAAGGTTCTCTGTGGGGCATACCAGGAGAGGCGGTCCCGTAGGTACGTGGATTCTAGGCCGCATAGGGCTTTAAAGGTCAAAAAGGTGCCATTTAAAGGGTGCCATTGAAGGAGTTCCCTTCGCTCTCTAAGGCTCCTTCCCCAGTGGCCCAAGCCTTTGTCTTCTTGCCTCTCGTGGCTCCGCTGTCGTAATTTCTCTGCATATTCTGGGAGACCAGTGGGGAGGGCAGCTGCTCACAGCAGGAGGGGAGTCTCCCTGTCTTCTTCCACAGCCTGCCTACACTCCGCCTCCGAGTCTGCACTGCTCTCTTCCCGCTCACTAAACCCTGTTGCCTCTTCTGCTTCCGACACCTGCCAGCAGTCGGCTCCCTCTTCTCCCTCTGACCACCCCTGGTCGCCCAGCCTCCTTGCCCTGGGGGTTCCCTGGCCGCTGCCTCCCCCTCTACTCTGCCTCCAGCCGGTCCATGACCCCTGGCCGTCTGCGCTGTCCCCCATGCACCCCTTTCCGCCTGGAGCTTGCCTTGCCCTGCGCAAACTGTCACTGTTTCCTCTTTCCAGAGACGGGATCCCGCCGTACCGACTCCGGAAGCAGCATCGCCGAGAGATGCAGGAAAGTGCCAAAGCCAATGGACGTGTGCCACTACCTCACATTCCCGTGAGTCACGCCAAGCCTCCTTCTGTCTTCCAGAGGGAGAGCATCCGCTCTGCTTATGGGATGAGGCCCAGCAGGACCAGCCCCTGGGAAAGGCCTTTCTCCTTCTGCAGCTGCCAGTCAGAGTCGGGAGGGCTGGTGGGCAAGCGAGGGTGGGCTCTGGCCGGGGCCTTGTGCGCTGCTGGGGTGTGGCCAGCCCCTTTGCCAACCAGGGCTGCGTGTCGTTCCCACAGCGTACTTACCGAATGCCAAAGGATATCCACGTTGAACCACAGAAATTTGCTGCCGAGCTGATCAACCGCCTGGAGGAAGTCCTCAGGGACCGGGAGGCGGAGGCCAAGCTGGAGGAGCGCCTGAAACGTGTCCGAGCGGTCAGTAGGGGCGGTGGGGGCAGCTGGGGCTTGCGTGGAGATCCCTGCCCCAGCCTCACCTGGATGTTTCCCAAGCAGTATCAGATGGTTCTGTGCACCTCTGTTCTGTTCTCCTCATTACGTTCTCAGAGACCGGGGGGAGCGGGGCTTGTCACAGGCGGAGAGGCAGACTCCCTGGAGTCTTCTGCAGTCCCTTGACCGCCCCCCCTCCTCTGCTTCAGCCTCTGAGTCTGAACTGCTCCCTGTCACCTGCTCCCTAAATCTTGTTGCCCCTTCAGGATCCAACACCTCCCAATCTTCTCCCACCACCCTGGCTCTGAGCCGTCTTCCTTTGGGGGTTCCCTGGCTGGCGCCTCCCACCTCTCTTTGTCCAGCTAGCCCCTGACATCTCTCCCCCCCCCCCCGTCCAGCCCCCTCACTTACTCTTCCCGGCCGGTGTTCCCTAAGATCTGTCTTCCCCCACCCTCCCTTGACCAGCCTTGTGTTTCCCAGCAGGAGGAGGAAGGCGAGGAAGCCGACATCTCCTTGGGGGCCCCCCTGGCGGGCCACAAGCTCCCCCTGCCGCAGGCCTTGCCCCACTTCGCCCCCCGCTTTGCCGAGATGCAGCTCCGGGACGCCCACGAGGAGAACCCCGAGAGCATCCTGGATGAGCACGTGCAGCGGGTCATGAAGACGCCGGGCTGCCAGTCCCCGGGCCCCGGGCGCCACTCGCCCAAGCCCCGCTCCCCCGAGGGCGGCCTGGCCGGCAAGCTGCACGGCTTCCTGGGGACGGTGCCCCTCGGGCACGGCAAGCACGGCGCCAAGGCGGCCCTCAAGGCGGACGCGGCCGGCCTCCACCACCACAAGCACGTCTACCACCACCACCTGGTCCACCACCACGGGGCGCTCAAGCCCAAGGAGCCGCCCGAGGCGGAGGCCAGCCAGGGCACGCCGGGACCCTTCGCCTGGAACGTGGACGCGCACAGCTACGCTGCCAAGTCGCGGGCCTATGGGGAGAGCCTGGGCCCTCCGGAGCCCTCGGCTTATGGGTGAGTGGCGACGGAGGGGCCCATTGGGACGGGCGTTGGCCCCTGTGAGCCGCAGGTGGGCAGGGGCAGCCAGGCAGAAATACTCAAGGGGGGGGAACGACTCCATGGAGCTTCCTTCCTGGCGAGGAGGATTTCTGGTGCAAGCCAGTGGCAGGATGGAGGGCTGGCGCTGGAAGAGGTCCAGTGTCTGTGGGGCAGTGAGGGAGGGCGTTCCAGCACAGAGAGAGAGCTCAAGCTGACAAGCGCAGGGTTGGGGTCCCAATCCCCTGGGTTTCTGCCGCCTGCAGTGCAGCAGATCACCCCTCCCCCCCATCCCACTCTTGGGAGCAACTCATGACTGAGGCGGTTGTTTTCTTCCTCGCAGCGGGAAAGCTGGCCTGCTCTCCAAGAGGAGCGTCAAGAAAGCCGATTTGGGGAAGAGCGACGGCAGTGGCTATGATGCTCCAGGCTCCTCGGAGGACGTGGAGAAGAACCAGAAGATCATGCAGTGGATCATCGAAGGCGAGAAGGAAATCAGCAGGCACAAGAAGACAGGCCACGGGTGAGAGGGGCAGGGGGAGCGGGCGGTCACGGGTGCGAAAGCTCCCCTGCCGGAAAGCAAGGCTGCCTGGCTGCAGGGGGGAGCCCAAGGGGGCTTGCTTCCTTAAGCAGCACCTTGTTTTAGAGGGGGAAAACGAGGGGGAAAATTCTCCCCCTCTCTGTGCAGCGCCTCCTGTCGCTTCACTGAAGGGGCGCTGGGAAGAGAGGGGGAGAATTTTTTTTTCTTGTTCTCCCCCCTCTAAAACAAGGTGCGTCCTATTGTCCAGTGCGTCCTATAGAGTGAAAAATACGGTATATATTATGTTTGGCTGCCCCCTCTTCCCCCCTCCAGGCCTTCAGAAGAAGATGCCCCCCCAACCTTCCAGTTCCTCGGGGAAGGGGCAGGAGGCAGAGAGGCCCTTATCTGTTGCTCTCCACTGATCTGTCAGGGGGGGGGCGGTTCTTGTGGGGGCACATAGGAGAGGGAGAGAACTGGCCAGACCTTTGACAAGTTTTTTTCCCAATTCCACAAGCAGGGGGACATTGGGCTCTCTAATTCCAGTGGCAGTCTGCGTGATGCTAAAATTCAGGGGGGGGGCGCCCCCTCTTTCACTCCCTTCTACAGCACTAGTTGTACTATCCCAAAACTCTTCCGCTTTCTCCCCCCCCCCAGCTCTTCCGGGGCCAAGAAGCAGCTGCCCCATGAGTTGCCCCGGCCAGTCTCCGTGGAGCGCCCCATGGCCGTCCACCCGTGGGTCAGCGCCCAGCTGCGCAACGTCGTCCAGCCTTCGCACCCCTTCATCCAGGACCCCACCATGCCCCCCAACCCGGCCCCCAACCCGCTGACGCAGCTGGAGGAAGCCCGGCGGCGCCTGGAGGAGGAGGAGAAGAGGACGGGGAAGCCGCCGGCCAAGCAGCGGTACGGCTGGGGGGGGGGCTCTTGGGGGGAGCGGGTGTGTCCTTGTCCTGGCCAAGGGGTTGACCAGGAGTGGGTGGGTGGTTGTCTCCCCCCAGACCCCCTGGCCCTGCACCTGGCGCACTGCCTTTCAGAGTGAGGAGGGGGCTGCTGGGTTTGGCTCCCCGGCAGGCAGGCAGAAGGGCCTTGAACAGCTGGAGATGGGGGCCAAAAGACACTCCCCACCCTCAAGGACCTGTAGCAAAACCTGGGGGGGGGCGGTGTGCCTTGCAGGGGGTCTGCTGCCCTCCAGGGGCTGGTCTGGCCCCTCCACTCCTGGGAGAAGCTGCAGTCCAGAGCTTGCTGCTGGCTGGTGGGTGTTCTGCACAGCCCTCCCCTTTGCACTTTCACCTGCTCAGCAGAGCAGCACTTGCGGGGGGGGGGGGGGGGGGAGAAGAGAAAGCGTCTCCTTCTCCTCTGGGACTTTGGGGTCATGGCTGGTGGGGGTATCTCAGAGCAGCTCCCCATGCTTCTTGCCCCTTGGCGCTCATTTCTTCTTCGACTGGAGGAACAGACAGAGATGCTTTGGGGGGGGGGCGCCCTCTGCTCTGTGCTGCAGTTGGGAGGCTGCGGGGTGAGACTTGCCGGCTCTGTGAGGAAACCCCCCCCCCACAAAGACACAGGCGACTGTGAGGGAGCTGAGGGGGCCTGTTTGCTCCAGAGGGGTGGGGTGCGTGTGTGCATTTGGGGCCCAGGTGACTAGCTCTCAACCCCCTTTGTCATGGGGGGAGGACGCCTCCGCTGCTGGTGGCCTTTGGGGTGTGGCACCTCCTTCATCTGGAGAGCCCCGCTGGATCTGGCCCATCTAATCCGGCATGCTGTTCTCAGAGGGGGCCCCCAAAGGGAACCTGGATGTGGGGCCTGATCCCAGGAAGACGCTCAGCTGCTGTCGATCAGAAGCATCGCTGCCTCAGAGCCTAGCCAGGGGGGCTGTGGGCCATTGAGAGCCTCCTCCTCCGCAAAGTCGTTGGATCCCTTTTTAAACCCATCCACCCTCCTGCCCCAAGCGGCCACCAGGTCGGCTCCTGTTGTGTTTCTGGGCCCCGAACAGAGCTGTGCTTTTGGCCCTGGCCTGGGTCTCTTGCCGGTGCCTCTCCCGGGCCCCCTCCCTCCTTCCCCACGTGGCAGAGCTTCCCTCCTGTTCTCTGAGCCCCCTAGGCAGGCCCCCGGGAGAGGGGCAGAGAGAGGAGGCCCCAGTCCCCCAGCCTTTGGGGCCTGCACCCCACGGGGCTCCCCGGCCGGCTGGCGGCAGGAAGGCTTGTCTAATGTCTGAGATTGTTCCCCAGGTATGCCCAAGAGGTGATCCAGCGAGGTCGCTCCTCTGTCAGGCCGGCTTGCATGCCGCTGCTGAGTGTGGTGCCCGCCGTCTCCGACCTGGATCTCTCCGAGTCTGAGTAGGTGCCCCAGCTCTTCCTGTCTCCTCCCTCCCACCCACCCATCCCGTAGCCTCTCTAGAACCCTCCCCACTCCCCGCCCTGGGAGGCTTCGCTCTGCCGCCTTGCCAGGACCGGCCTCAGCCACGGGGCGGCTGGACCAGGCAGGGAACCCTAATAATAGTAGTTGTAGTAGTAGTAGTAGTAATAATAATAATAATTAATAATAATAAATTTTATTTATACCCCGCCCCCCCTGGCCAGAGCCGAGGCAGCTAACACCAATAAAATCACAGTAAAAACATAATACGGGAAAAAGAGAGGTGGGGGAACCAATTTAAAATGCAGGTTAAAATGCAATTTAAAATGCAGCCTCAAGACCATAAGGGGAGGGAAACATAAGGGTCAGACCGAGTCCAAACCAAAGGCCAGGCGGAACAGCTCTGTCTTGCAGGCCCTGCAGAAAGATGTCAAGTCCCGCAGGGCCCTAGTCTCTTGTGACAGAGCATTCCACGAAAACGGGGCCAGTACTGAAAAGGCCCTGGCCCTAGTTGAAACCAGTCTAACCACCTTGAGGCTCGGGACCTCCAAAGTGTTGTCATTTGTGGACCTTAAGGTCCTCCGCGGGGCATGCCAGGAGAGGTGGTCCTGTAGGGCAAAGCAGGGAGGCTGCGGGGACCCCTCTGGAGCCCCCTTGCCCCCAAGGTGCCCGTTCGCTCGCTGCTGGGAAGCCTCTGATCTGGCAGGCAGCCTCCGCTAGGCAGGTGGAGAGCCTCCCTCCCTCCTTCCCTGCTCAGGGAGTCCTTGTTTTTCTGGCTCCTCTGGTTCCCTGGCCTCAGCCTCCCGCCTGCCCCTGGTGCCCAGTGCAGCTCAGGTGTTAGCGGCAGGTAGTCTTGGGCAGCTTTAAAATGGGATTAGACAAGTTGGAGGAGGAGGGTCCGTGGCTTCTAGGGCTGATGCCCCCTGGTGCCAGTGGAAGGCCGCCTGCTTCTCATTGGGGGGCAGCATCAGGAGAGGATTGCTGGCCTCCAGCTGCTTTGGGCCACGGGGAGAGGGTGCTGGGCCAGGGGGGCCTTTGTGGCAGCAGAGCTCCTCCAGCGTTCTTCTCAACTGTTGTTGCCATGGGGCCTGTGGGGCTGGTTCTGTGGCTTGCCTTTTGGGGTTGGAGAGCTGCAAAGAATGCCAATATTTTTTGCATCTGGCAACCAACATGCCCCTTTGGTTTCAGATGGTTCATGGATAGAACATGAGTCCAAAAAACCCAGGACACACATTTTCACAGATCCTCCAGAAGGAATGCATTTAGTGTTAACTCTGGAAGTGCAGACTTGATTCTGAATAAATTAAGCCTCCTGGTGTAGACAGTCATACCTTGGCTCCCAAACGCCCTGGAACTCGGATGTTTTGGCCCCAAATGCCGTAAACCTGGAATTGAGTGTTCCGGTTTGCGAACTTTCTTTTGGAACCGGAACGTCCAATGGAGCTTCAGGAGCTTCCTGCAGCCAATCACAAGCCACAATTTGGTTTTCAAACGTTTTGGATGTTGAACGGACTTCCAGAACGGATTCTGTTTGACTTCCAAGGTACGACTGTATCATGATCTAGGCCTAGGAGGCTTCTTTTGGTCAGAATCAAGTTGCCATATTTCAAAAAGTAAAAACCAGGGTGCCCCAAAAGTTGTTGAGCTTTCAAAAATGCCAAAAAGAGCGTTGCGTTTCAGAAATTCCTCCCGGATGTCAATTCCGCCTTTGAAATCCCAGTTATATCTGGGGAAATCCGGAAGTATGGCAGCCCTAAATACATTACTTCTGTTAAATGAGCCATCATAGCCACCAGAGGGCCATGAATATTTGTGTTCTGGGCTTTTTAGTCTCATCTACCCCTAAGGGACATGGGTGGCGCTGTGGATTAAACCACAGAGCCTAGGGGTTGCCGATCAGAAGGTCGGCGGTTCAAATCCCCATGATGGGGTGAACTCCCGTTGCTCGGTCCCTGCTCCTGCCAACCTAGCAGTTTGAAAGCACGTTAAAGTGCAAGTAGATAAATAGGTACTGCTCCAGCGGGAAGGTAAATGGCGTTTCCATGCGCTGCTCTGGTTCGCCAGAAGTGGCTTAGTCATGCTGGCCACATGACCTGGAAGCTGTACGCTGGCTCCCTCGGCCAATAAAGCGAGATGAGCACCAGAACCCGAGTCGTCTGCGACTGGACCTAATGGTGAGGGTTCCCTTTCCCTTTATCTTCACCCTGCACTATCTGAAACCAAAGGGGCCCTTGTTTGCCAGATTTGAATTTTATTCCAGCTCTCCTGCCGCACTAGAAGGTTTTGTGTCTGGTCTGAGCACCCGGCCGGCGTGCAAAGAGCCAGGGTGGGCTGGCGAAGTGAAAGGACAGGCTGGCGAGTGGAGGGGTGCAGCCGGGTACCAACGGCCCCTTCATTGCTTGTGCCGGAGCTTGTGCCAGGACGGTTTCTTGCTTTGAGCCCCTCCTGCCCCCTTTCCTACAGAAGGGAGCTGAATTGTGCAGGAGCTGAGCTGTGTGCTGGTCCAGGGCTCTTGGCGAAGCTCCTTGAAGGAGGTTCCTTGGCAAGCGAGGGCTTTTCCCTTAGCAGGGACATCTTGGGGCCGAGTCGTTCCCAGACAAAGAGGTGGCATCCCTTTGTCTGAACAAATCCTTTGGTCTTTGAAGGCAACCAACACCCCCCCTCTTTTGGAAAGGTCTTTTGCTCAGCTCCCTGCCTAGTAAGCGTTGGGGGTATCTGTCCCCCTCTTCCCCAGGTAGCAATGCTGGGATGGCTGCAGCACCCACCCACCCCGGCCTGGGCGTCCCCCTCTCTGAGCTGTGGCTTTTTCCTCTCTCTCTGTTCCTGCCCTTTGGCTATGGGAAGTTCCTGTCACCTGCCGCTCTTCTCCTTTGGGCTTCTGGGACTGGAGAGGAAGCTGTTCTCCCCCAGAGCTTCCTGGGTCCCGGTAGGTGGTGCCTGTGCCGTTCTTGCCCCAGGTTTGCAAGGGAGCCGGTTCCCTCCCTCCTCCAAGGAATTTCAGCAGGTGGTGTATTGGCTTCCCGTCGTGTAAAGAGCTTGCGTTGTGTTTGCCTTGCAGGGCGAAGGTGCAGAAGAGGCCAGGGGCCAGCTCCGCTCAGCCCTGCGAGAACATTGTGGTGGCCTACTACTTCTGCGGAGAACCCATCCCCTACCGCACGCTGGTCAAAGGCCGTGTCGTCACCCTGGGCCACTTCAAGGAGCTGCTCACCAAGAAAGGGAACTACAGGTGAGCAGGGAGGGATGCCTCGGGTCCCTGGGCAAGAAGCCTTGCCTCTGGTGCTTCCCCTCTTTGGCTGGTGGCCTCCAGCCTCTGCCCCTGGGGATGGCAAGTCCCACAAATGTATGGGCCCCAACTCTGACGGTTGGCACAGAACCAGGAAAGAGGCAGGGGGAGGGCGCCCGGGAGATGGATCATGTGCAAATCTCACCTCCGCAAAACCAAGCCAAGTGGTATTTGGAGAAGGAAACTCAAGTCAAAACCCGGTCTTCTTTCATCAGAGCTGAGGAAGCCTGTGCCAAGGGAAACCCCAAACACACTAAATGGCATGTCATGTTCAGAGTTGCACGCTTTCTTCTGAACCGACAATTTCCACTTTTTTGCAGAACATCTAGTTTCTTGGCAGAGAGCAGAATGGGCCCATTTTAGAGGTGGGGGTGGCAGGAGTCGAGGACACCTGAGCTGTGAGGGGAGCCCTCTGTCAGCACAGCCATGCACCACATGACCCTCCTTGAAATTTTGATGAGGACTAGAAACTTGCTTTAAAGCAGGGGGAGCTGTGGGGACCCTCCTGGTGTCGCCAGACTTCAGCTCCCAGCAGCATGGCTAGCGGTCAGGAATGGTGGGAGCTGCAGTCCTGGAGTGACACAGATTTCTCCACTCTCTGCATATCTTGCAGGTATTACTTCAAGAAAGTAAGCGACGAGTTTGACTGTGGCGTGGTGTTCGAAGAGGTGCGGGAGGATGAGGCCGTCCTGCCCATTTTTGAGGAGAAGATCATTGGGAAGGTGGAGAAGATTGACTAGCCCAGAGGAGGCCGAGCGAGACGGAAGCAGCCAGAGATGGGCGGAAGCGCCGGCCAGGGAGGGGGGCAGGGGGGGCACCGGCAGCACTGGCATCCTTCCACACCCGCTGCCCAGAATGGCTCTGCCTCCCCCCTGCCTGCCTGTCTGTGGGGTGGCCACCAGCCCCCTCAACATAACGCCAAAGCTTTGCGCATTAGGGGGCCATTCACTGAAGCCGCCCGTTTTGATATCATCACGAACGGGGCAGTCCAGCCCCCCCCCCAAAAAAGTGCACATGCTTCCTCTGGGACAGGGAGGGCGGCAGCAGCCCCACAGGTGGGGAAGTTCCAAAGGGTGCTTGTTCACCCGTGGAACTAGCTGCCACTTGATACTTTGCACCTTGCTGCTCTATGGCTGGCGGCTGGCCCCTCCATCTCAGTCTTGCTGCCCACCTTGCCAGGTCAGGGGTTGGGGAGGGGGGAGTCTTGAGGAGAGAGCAGATTTCATCATCTAGAGAAGGGCCAGCCTGGTATTTGCTGGGAGCTGGGACGGGACCTCTGGGCCCGCCCCTTTGAGCCTCCTCCTTGTGCCCCATAGATCTGGGTGCTTTCAGTGCCCCCCACCCTGGATGGTGGCTGCCTCTGCTCTGCCTCCCTTCCGGGGGCGGCCTTCGTCTCCCCACTCCCCAATTGCCTGATCCCCCCCGCTGCTCTCCAGGTACCCCTGGGCTGTGGGGGCGCCTGCCCTGCCAGAGCCCTGCACCTTCTTGCGTACGTCACCGAGTGCCTTCAAACGCCTGTTCTGTTTGCCACCCACTGCCCCGGACGGCCTCCTCCCCGGGTCCCGCTTGCCCTCTGTGCCGGTCGGGACCCCGAAGGCCTCGGACCCGTTGCGGGTTTTTCATTTCCCTTTTTTCCTGAAGGGTTCCCTTGTAAATATGTACATTTTCTAAAGATGGCATCAGCCACCAGCGGTTGGGCCAGCGGCTGGCATCTCCCGAATGTTTTTTTCACATGTTGACTTGTACAATTTATCTTTTAAAAGGTACTTGGATAATAATGGAATAAAAGCCCATGTTCAGATGGCAGCTCTGCGTGTTTGTGAGTTGTGTGGGTTGCCGTCCTCTGCTTGCGTGGGGGGGGGGCGAGGCCTGCTCCGACATGGACTATTTGGGGCACCGATCAGCTCACCCTTCCCTGAGACCCCTCAGGAACTGAGCTCACTCAGATGTGGCAACAGGCAGCCCTGGAAGACTCTGGACATGCTCTGGGACCCTTTTCCATGCGGGGAACAGCAGCAGAAGCAACGTTGCTCTTGCAATCTGCGCAGATGCAGCAATGGACCCTCGGGGGGGGGGATTCTTTGCACAAGGATGTCGTATCAACCCCCCCTCCCCATCACTCACTCTAGACCCCTGTGTGCCCCATCTGCAGGGCTGTGTGGGCTGATAGCAAGGTCCTGCCTTGGCTTGCTTTGGGGGCCAGGACCTCAGCCAGACGGGACATCGCTTGGGTGAAACACGCTCTTAATTTAGAGCAGGCGTCAGCAAACTTTTTAAGCAGGGGGCTAGTCCACTCTCCCTCAGACCTTGTGGGGGGCCAAGCTATATTTTTTTGGAGGGGGGAAATGAACGAATTCCTATGCCCCACAAATAACCCAGAGATGCATTTTAAATAAAAGCGCACATTCTACTCATGTAAAAACACGCTGATTCCCGGACAGTCCGCTGGCCGGATTTAGAAGGCGATTGGGCTGGATCCAGCCCCCGGGCCTTGGTTTGCCTACCCATGATTTGGAGGATAGGCCTTGGGTCAGCCCTCGTCCCCATCCCCAAATGGTCTGTGCTTGCTGCCTTTCCCTTCTCCCCGAGGAAGAGTCCCGTGTGACTTCTAAACTAGCGCTGCCACCTTCTAACTAAGCTGCAGAGATTTGCAGCTTTCTCCCCGGGATGGAGGCCGCTGCTGGGGAGGGGGGGACAGGGGGGCTGCTGTTAATGAAAGGGCTGGTGCTGCAATTATCTGCATGTTTTTAATAGATCATCATGATTGATAGATGATAGATTTCGGTTAGTGCTTCATTGCTTTTCAGTTGTTGCTTCCTTCCGGTGTTTTCGTCTGTAAGCCACCTTTGAGTCCCTTTCTGGGTAGAAGGCGGGATATAAATAAATATATAAAAACGAGGAGGAGGAGGAAGGGGCTGCTGGTCTCTTCCCAGGGCAGCATTTAGGCAGGAGGGGGAGCCTGATCGGGGGTGGGGGGCGAAGGGAGCTGTTGTCCCCTACATTGCACAACTCTCATGTGGCAGCTGTCCCAGATCCTCGCGTTTTTGGCCACCGGCAAACGTGCAGCGGAGCTACGAAGGAAGCGACAGCCAGCTCTACAGCTCGTCTCTTGGTTCTGGGGAGCCTGGTGGGCTTGTTCGATTCTCCTGGGGTTCCTCCTCGGGGGTCTCGGCAGCCTGGAAAGCCAGAGCCCATCGTCACCGTGGGAACGGGGACAAACTCAATGTTTGGAGTGGGCATGAGGGGTTGCCGCTGAAACTCACCTTGGTGTCGTCCTGGGGAGGGAACTCACCCCCGTTCTCCAAGAACGCCGAGAAGGATTCCAGGTCTCTGGCGCTCCGGTACTCGATCATCTGGGGTGGAAAACGGGGGGGGGGGTTGGCCTGGCTTTGCCCCACAAGCAGCTGCTGCCTCCCTTCTTCCTCCTGGAGGAGCCTCCTTGCTCTACTGTCCCGGAGGACCTGGGCACATCCTGCGGCCACAGTCCCCCCCCATGCCATGGGGCACCTGCATTACCTTCTTGTCCTGCCCTGCAGGGAAGTAGTAGAGCGTTGGGTAGGCTCGGATGGGGAGCCCTGCTACCTCGTTGGCCGTGGCGTCCATCTCGGCGATGAGGACGTCCTCGTGGTCTTTATATTTCTCCCCCAGCTCTGCCCAGGCGGGCGCCATTGCCTTGGAGTGGGGGCACCAGGGGGCATCTGTGGAAGCGGAAGAGAAGGGATGGAGTTAGGAAGACGCAAGTCTGCTTTGTCGTCAGGCCGGTTCGCCAGCTGCATCCCTCTCTGGAGAAAGCTGACCTGGTTTCAGTTGTGCAGGCTGCGTCCCTCTTAACACCTCGCTGTGGGGCTGCCTTTAAAAATGATCCCACAACTGGCACAGAGGATGTAATGGCTGTGGGTGTTTGCACTGATCTGGTACCAATTGCACTGGCTGCTGGTTGCTTTCTACTCCCATTTTCAGGCCCTGGTTTTAACTGTTAAAGCCCTACATAGTGTGGGACTCTTTGCCCCACTGTAAGCCCGCCGGGACTTTAAGTTCAGCTTCAAAGACCCTGCTCTGTTGTGGCCTGTTATGGCCTATTGGATTGATGGGTAATAATAATAATAATAATAATAATAATAATAATAATAATAATAATTTATTATTTATACCACTCTGAGCAGCTCCCAATCGAGTGTTAAAAATGGGAAACAGGACCTTCTCAGTGGTGGGCCCAGCCTTTTGGGATTTCCTCCTCAGGGAATTCTGGCCCCAGTGTGTAGTCTGGCCCCATTTCAAAGTATCCTGAAGACTTTATAAATTCCAGACTGGTTGGCTGATATACATTTGTTATCACACTGGTAATTTATTTCTATGCGATTTTTGTAATAAATGTTTTCTGAACCGCTTGGAAAGGGCTGGGCTCTGAAAGTCTGCAGAGCAGGCAAGGTCTCTCAGCAGCAATTTCCCTGGAGATAGCTCAGTCAGTAGAGCATGAGACTTTGAATCTCAGGGTTGAGGGTTTGAGTCCCACACCGGGCAAAAAGATTCCTGCAGTTCTGTATATGGATATATCACTGAGCTCTGTCTGTGTACCTGAAAAGTCTGGGTCAAGCCTGTTTCTGCCAACTGGGGATGAGAGGGGAAAACCCCCAAGGAGGGCTGCCATCTGCTTCTTCTGCCCTCCCAGTGAGCTTCCACAGGATGCCCGGAGGGAACGCGGACGAGCCCCAGAGGCAGCTTTGAGGTTCCTCCTCCCCAGTCCCAAAGTGCCACTTACAGAACTTCACAAAGACGCTCTTGCTCTCGTCAAACGCCACTTGATCAAAGTTCCTGCCAACCAGGGTCTTGACGGGCGCCTTATCCCAGTCCTCTGGAATCTCCTCGCTCATCAGGTACGGCTGGAATGATGAAGCAAAGCTTAGTGCTGTGGGTCGGTGGAGTGTTTTTTATTTTTATTTTATTTATGATTTTCAGTTTTATACATTTCAATAATTTTGCAATCATTTTAACATTTAAAAACTGGACTTCCTTCCCCCTCTTTGTGTAGTTCCTTAAATTTATTTTTAATATTCTCTGCACATCCAAATTAATTTGCTCATTTATCCATCTACTTTAAATTCATGCTCTTATAAAACTTCAGGTTATTACAATAATCCTGCCAATGTTCTTATCTGTTTACAGTTTGTTTGTAAATATTCAATAAACCGTTTCCATTCTTTTACAAAAAGTTTGCTATCTTGATTTCTTCTTTTTCCAGTAAGTTTTGCCATTTCTGCCTATTCCATAAGTTTTTGTATCCATTCTTCTTTTGCTGGGACTTCTTCTTTCCATTTTGGGACAAGTAATATTCTTGCTGCTGTAATCGCACACATGAATTAATTTCTGTACAGTTTGGGTAGTTCTCTCCCTATAATTCCCTAAAGGGAAGCTTCTGGGTTTGTTTGTTTTTACAAACATTATTTTAAACATCTTTTCCAATTCATTATATATAATTTCCTAGTAAGCTTTAACCTTACTACAAGACCAGGAGTGGCGAGAGTCTTCGGGCCTATGGGTCTCCCCCCACTGCAAGGGACACAGCCTCCACTCTGCATTTTTGGCCCCTTCCCTACTGCTGGGGGGAGAGGGGGCCTGGCGGAGGCTGTGGCCACTGCCCCACCAGCTCACCTGTAGGGCAGAGCTCCTTCCCATCTGGGGATGGTGGCTGTTAGAATTCCTGCTCCGTGATTGCAGTCATGGGATTGTTGTCTATCACATGACGGTGTATGTTTTCATTCCACAATGTGGGAAGTGACGGAGAGAGGATGTTTTGTGTTACTGTGTTCTGTGAAGTGGGAATATTGTCCTTTGTTCTTTCTCTCTTTGCTGTCTGATGCAAGAGATAGAGGGAGCCATGTTGCAATGCTCCGTGTGTGTTTATATGTAAATAAAGTAGATTAGCCAAAATGCTGAGTTGCTGAGGTCTGTCATGAAAGCTGCGAAGACTCTGCGGATCCCTAAGTATGCTGGTGTTTGTTGGCATCGGTCGCTGTGATGTTCAGGCAGAATAAACCTTTTGAAGCTTCTCAACGAATGACCAGGAGGGAGAAAACATACCAGTTGGGCATGTGTCTCAACCAGGGTCCTACTCGAGTGTAGGACGAGCTCCTGACAGTGGCATCCCTGAAGAGCTTTCAAAGAGACTCCAACCAGAGAAGAATGGCTTATAAAAAGAATGGATTATGCGGAAATGGCAAAACTGATGGTAAAACTCAGAGGACACAGCGATGAACTGTTCATGGAAAACGGGAGACCTTTTTTTTTTTTAGACTACCAGTCAAAATACTTCAGCAATAGGAAATCGCATGCAGGATTTGAAATATGAACAACAACAAACAACACGCCAGCTAATAATATACTGAAAATATTTTTATAATACTATACTGTTTCAAAATTCATAAACAGAAGACATACAATATCTGCATGGGGTCGCAAAGTAATAAGAATCAAATAAACGTTCCATGAACAGGAATGGTAGGAGTGGATTTGAAATATGAGCGGGAGAAAAAAAGGATGATCAGATGGAATTGGGGGGTTTAGTAACAAGTATAAATGCAGCAATTAAGGATTAAAAAACATGTGGGGTGGGTGGGAAGACAAAAAGAAACATATAATTGAATGATAAATTGTATGTGAAGTACATATTTTTTTAGAAAACCCTAATAAAAAGGAATATAAAAAAGAGTCCTCGTCCCTTTCTCCCCCCCACCCACCCAGCCTGACCATGCGGCTGGCTGCCCACCTGGACATGGCCCTCCATCACCTCCTGGCAGAAGGCATGGATGGCAGGAGCTGCGAGGGATCCGGATCCGTCTGTGACCAAGAGGTATTTCCTGTTGCTCTCGATGTTGATGAAGCGGATGGCGGGAGCCTCGTGGCTCTTGAGGCCAAAGAAGTGCAGGATCTGGGCTCCTTCCCCGTTGACATCGGCCAGCACGAAAAGCACCTGAATAGAGGGGCAGAGACGCGTCTAGTCCAACCCCCAGTGGGACAGGAATATGCTCCCTGGCACTCGCCTCCCAGAAGCAGAAAACACAGCACCCACACAAACCCCAAACCCCTCCCTGCATGGGACCCCCCCCCAAGCCCCAGGGCAAATGTGCCGGCTGGTCGGGGGGCGGGGCTCACCTGTCCCCGGAAAGCAGGGGCAGCATCTCGGAAGCTGCTGAGGAGCTCCAGCTGAGAGTCCTGCGTCTTGTTGATGAAGAGCAGCAGGTGGTTTGGGATCTTTGCCCCAAATATCCTGGAGGAGTTCTAAGGGAAAGACACAGGCGGGGGGGGGGGGAGTGATCAGGTGGGATTGCTAGGAGGAATTATACCAAATATGGAGCAAGCCATCTGTGTCAGCAATGAAAGCATTGCATTGACTGGGTTTAAGCCATTTTGATCTGATTTTTGATCAATCCACGCCTCTGCATCCCGGTCCTATTTCTCTTGCTTGACAAGTCATGTACACAGCCCAGTTGCCAGTTGCTTCGTCAGACCATGAAAGATAGTGGGCAGTTCTTTGATGTACCCTTCCTTGATTTTGTTCATCTTAGGGCCAGGAAATAGTTTTTCACATCAAGGTGATAAAGATCCCTATCGTCCTTGCCATCCTTCCTATCATGTTTATTGCTGTTTATGACCTCCAGGGTTGCCGAATGCATCCCTCCTTTTTAGTTCTGTTTTATTTACCCCAGAAGTATGCATGCTTAATTAGTTTTTGTAGTTTAACTTTGTCCCACGTGGGGTTTTTGAAATGCTCAGAGGAATCTGATTGGTTCTTACGTACACTGTGTAAAAAGTTCTTTTGTGAATAAAACGACCTGGGACGGAGGGTGGGCAGGCATTATTATTATACACACCCCTCCCAGAGTCTTGCTGGTCAAGCCTCTGTGTGTCTTCTATTAATCAGAGTCTAATCCTTCCTTTGCTTTGGGAATGCCAGAGCGGGGAGCCCCCAAGGGTGGAGGGGCGTAAGTGTTAGGCTTCTGTTTTGACACACTGCCCAGTGGTGTTCACAGAAAGGGGGAGGATGTTAGGTTTCTGTTTTGCCACTGTGCAGTGCTTAGAGTCACAAGACTCTGTTTACATTCCAGACATTCCAGATTGTTGGAAGTGTCACAAGAGACGGGAGACGGATGTTGATATTACTGGTTTCCTGTTCCTTTGTTCCAGTTGCCTCTCTGCTTTCACAGAGAGATGATGTATATTCTTTTCTGTCTGCATAGTTAGAAATAAAACTCTTAGCAATGTAGCTGTGATGGCCTGGGATTCCGATTCAGAGGATGAACCAGAGGAATCCCAGCCTGCACAGGAGTCCCCGCCTCCAGGGCCGGCTGAACTGGGGCAAGGCCTAGATGCTGAAGAGCCTGCACCTGTGGCAGAGCATCAGGAGCTGGCCCCAGGTGAAGCCCTTCTGGCCCCAGAGGGGCTTGACGACTCAGTGGCCACAGGTGAGCCTCCTCCAGGGCCCAGTAACCCTTCGGCCTCTCCTGATCTGCAGAGGCTTAGGGCAGAGAGGCGAAGGGAACTGGTTGCCCCCAGGAGGAGTGCTCGCCTTAAGGCCAGAGGAGGCGGGGCTCCTGGGGGCCGGGACCGCCCCCAGCCTTAGAAGAGGATAAAAGCCCAGTCAGCCCGGCCCCAGGTTGCGGGAGCAACGTCGTTGTTGGCTTCGTACCTTCCTGTGTTCCTGATCCCTGCTCGGCCTCCTGTTCCTGACCATCCGGTGCTCCTGTTCCCTGCTCGGCCTCCTGTTCCTGTTCATCCGGTGCTCCTGTTCCCTGCTCGGCCTCCTGTCCCAGCGTTCCTGTTCCCCGCCCGGCTCTCTGCCTCAGACCTCGCCCCTCTTCGTGTGGGCTCTGCTTACACCCACGGTACCTTACCCCCGGGACCAGCACAGTAGCTCATATTTCTCATCCTTCTGCTGCTTGGATACTCTGCGTAACAAGGGAACGTGCCTGGAGCCTCATCAAAGGCTCAGGTCGTGAAGCACCGCCGGAGGACTCGACCGGAGGAGTAGCTTGGCCAAATGCTAGTTCTGACAGTGAGGACAAGTGCCCCCAAATCCCAGAAGCAGAAGAGCAGCCCACTCTCCCCAGGGAGGAGGCCTGCATCTCTGCAGCAGAAATGGTGAGGGGGCTGCGCTGGGCTTTCAGGGTCCCCCTTCCCTGCCAGGCAGACCCAAAGGCCCAGAGCTGACCGTGACCCAACCAGGGTCCTTCCACTGAGCAGAGGGGTCCCACCCACAGCGTCAGGGACTGGACATCGGAGGAGGAATGATAGAGACAGCCCCCCTCTCCTGGACCTTCCCAAGAAGAGAAGGGCAGTATAGAATTACAACAGTGGCTTGCAGAAGCTCATGACTCTGAGACAGAAGAGGGGAAAAGCTGGGAGATAATGGTAAAGGAGGGGGAAGCAGCAGAGCCAGAGCAGCTGGCTGACACGTTATGATTCGAAAGCATTCCTGACCCCCCTTCTCCCAGGACCAGGCAAGCATTGAGAGTAGTAGAGCAGAAAGCTCAGAGGCAGAAAGCGCAGCTCAACTGGCGCAGGGATGACGTAGAATAGGAGAGACAGAGGGGGTAGGACTTTACTCAGAGCAATGCCATTATCTAGGAGAGATGGCATTTCTGTGGGATGTGATACATAAGTAGCAGTCAAGTACAACATTCCTTGTTTTCCTAGAGTGGACATGCAAGGGGATGTTTGGACTAGCCGGTCAAAAACTTCCTGTTTCCTCCTGACTGGGACATACTTCCTCTGGCATGTGACTAGAGGTGGGTGTGACCTTACCTGTGCAGGTAACAAAAGCACAAGGCATGCAGCCATCTCTCTCTCTTCCTGTCTTCGTTGGAGCAGCTTTTTAGCTAGAGATGCTCTGCTGGCCAACAGAGGACAAAGAGACTATCTCCATATGGGATAGACTCACATGTATATATCTGTAACTAAGTCTGCCTTCAGGGATCCATCTGTGAACTGATGCTGATGTGAGTAAACTACTTTTATATATCTTAAATAAGATTGTGGCGTATTTATTCTTTTAAGAGGGAAATAAGGGATCTTACCAGGAATCTATATCAAGAAGCTTAAACATGCTTGCAACCAGCTACCCACTGTGCGTTTAACGACAAATGTTAAAACTCTTCTAGGTTATAGAACTTGCTAGCGCAAGTTAGGAAGGATATTAATAAACAATATATCCTCTCCTGCCTCCCTGAACATTCCCACAATTTCTGTGTTCTCTCTTTGTAAATATTGAATAAAAGACTTGGTAAGAACTCTTCTTTTTCATCTGCTTCTTGGCTGCCACCGTGGGAGGGATCAGATTCCCTGGAGCCTGACACGCAGTGGCTCCTATCCCTCTGCTTGCCAGAAGGGGAGGTCACTAGTTGGAAGCCCCCCCCCAGGGGTCATCTGGGCCAACCCCCTGCAGTGCTGGAAAATCCCTCAAAGGGACAAGCAACCCTGGCAAGAAGGAGCCAGGAGGAGCTGGGCTCTGGCTGGCAGCCAGGAGGAAGAAGGGGCTGAGGAACTGCAGGGCCCCCTCTCACCTGGCTCGTATACTCCATCACCAGCTCCAGCCTCTGCGCCAGGATGAACTGTGCCAGTTCTGCCCCGTCCAGGCCGAGCTCTTCATCCACCAGGAAGTCTTCCCGGGACTCATCGTGCTGCAAGAGAATGAATGAATGGATTAATGAATGAATGAATCTTTCTTTGCACCAGCCACCAGCCACAACAATAAAGCAAAGAAAATTGTGGTATACAGAGGATAACGGTAAAAAGTCAATTATGTAAAAAACATTTTGGGGGTTTGGGTCAATGGTCAAATAAGGGATCTTATTCTAATTGCCCCGGCTAAAAACCTTGCAACCTTTGCTGTCACCTGTTCATCTTGATCTGCCAAGAGAAAGGACACTGTAACAGTGGTTGGGCGACCCAGAATGGACAATAATAGAAGGATGATAGCCCAGCTACTCACACTGGGTTTTAGAAAAGCGAACAACTTAATTAGGCAGCGCTTAAAATGATATCGAGCGACAGAACAATCTGGCCACAATAAGGAAATTTTGACAATTGTATGACTATTTTTCACCCAGTCATCTTGACTCTCTGGCACCCTGTTTGCATAATTTAATAATTCCAAAATATAGATGCGCTTTTACTCTCACAAGATTGAATATACTGCCATCAGCTGTACTTGAGGGGTGTCTCCAAAAAAATCTACTCGAAAAATGGTGACAAGAGGTGACAGAGTCTGTCTGGGCAGATCCAGGGAGCACCATCTATAAATCTCAGCAGCTGCACCAGCCACAGAAAGAAACGCCTCCCCTCTAAATGCTCCCCCCCCCCCGGTCTTTTAACCAACCCTGCAAAGCTCCTGGAAGTGCCCGCCTGGCCCAGCTCTCACCTTCCGGAAGAGAGACACGGTGCCAGGGTGGGTCACGTTGAACTTCTCAAAGAGCTCCGAGCGGTTGGTGAGTGCGAAGGCAACGTCCGGAGCATCGCTGGCCACATCGTAGAAGAGGCGCACGTCTTCACCCTGCAGGTCCTGCAAGGAATGCGCGGCGGCTGAGCCGGGCACAGGATGCCAGGAGCAGCACGCAAAGGATATCCCAGGCCTGCGCTCCGTTTGTGGAGAGGAAAGAGAGTCTCGTTCTTGGAGACCTGCTTCCCCCGGCAGGGCCTTGGGTGCGGGGAAGGTGCCTCAAGACAGCAACTCCCTGGGGGCTCCCCAGCCTGCCAGTTGGGGCCCAAATGTCCCCTGGAATGTGCCAGAGGCTGACCCTCCCATTTCCTCCCTTTCCCAGCTGCGGGGAACGGGCAGCAGGCTGCACCACCAGGAAGCAGCAGCTCAGGAGTAGCAGCCTGGCTTGGCTGCAGGAGTGCAGAGACACAAGCGGGGCACTCACTGGGAAGAATCCGACCACCGCCACCACGTTGGCATCCAGGAAAGCAGCCGCCTGGCTGGCATTCTCCAGCAGCACCGCACTGGGCCCAGCTTTCCGTTTCAGCCACTTCACGATTCCCTCTGCGTCTCGCTGGCCTGGCAAACGGGCAACAAAAGTGTGAGTTGTGGGGCTGCGCCATTTGCTTGACCAGGCGCTGCGTTAAGAAGGGAGAGTGGCGAATGGCACCACTCCTCTCACAGGGGCTCATGGCGGCTGAGGTTCCGATGAGAATAAGCCCCTGAGGTGATGCCACTGCAAAGAGGGCGAATGCAATCCCGGGAAATCTAGGTGAGGAGCTGCAAGTGAAGAGCTCTTGTTGCTCCCTCTGAGGTGAAGCCCTCATGTCAGGGAATGGTCTGGATCTGAAGATTGGGGAATGCAGTCGTAGACAGATAAGCCCCTCTCGGAAGTGTAGGGGGAATATTTCCCCCCACACACACCTCCAGCATTTCCAGAAGCAGAGAGCGAAGCAGAAACAAACATAGAAGCTGAACAGATTAGGGAGGAGTTACCCAGCTACGAGATAATGGCAAGAGATCCGGAAGGGAGGGGGCAACTGGAAGATACATCAATTGAAAGTGGGGGACCCCCCCTTCCCTCGGACTCAGAGGTCTGAACGTATCGGAGAACAAAGGAGACTGAGAGGGGGAGGAACTTCCCATTGGCACAGTCCTTGCTGCGGAAGTCGGAAGTCGGATTCAGAATAGGCAACTGATCTCCTTGCAGAGGGTTGTCTGTGTGTGCAACACAGTGCTGTAATAAAGGACTATAAATCTATCAGCTGCTCGTTAATTCTATACTGTGAGGAAGAGGAGGAAGACACCTCATGCCCAAAGACCCCCAGGATAAGAACCAAGGGAGACCCCGGCTGCTGCTGGATCCGGCCCATCTAGTCCAGCATCTTGTTCTCAAAGGGGCCCCCAGCCGGATGCCCCCAAAGGGACCCAAAGGCCGCACCAATGGGTATTCAGAGCCACCCTGCCTCCGACAGGGGAGGTCCAGGGTGGCTGAGAACGCCCCGCAAAACCACGGCCTCTTCTGACCTGTGAAGTCCGCCGGGTGAGTGCGGTTGCCGTCTCTGAACAGCTTGAGGACGGGGAAGCCGCTGACTCCGAACTCTGCGCTCAGCTCCTTCTCCTGCTCCCCGTCCACCTTGGCCAGGCGCAGCGCAGAGCCCTCCTCCTTCAGCAGGGCGGCGGCCTTGGCGTACTCCGGGGCCAGGGCCTGGCAGTGACTGCTCCAGGGGGCATCTGGGAGGGAAAAGGAGGAGGGGTGAAGCGTCAACCCCACAGGCAACAAATGGCAGTGCGGAGGGGTGTAAGCACATCCGAGGAGCCTGCTGTTCTCACTGTGGCCAGCCAGAAGCCCCACAGGGAAGCCCACAAGCAAGACCTGGGTGCGAGAACTACTCTTCCCTCCTGCGGTTTCCAGCAACTGGCCGTGGGAAGCATTTGCTGTCTCTGAGTGTGGGGCCAGAGCAACCCCATTGTGGTGGTGATGGGGGGTTGAGGAATGGCTAAGGGAGCTGGGCATGTTTAGCCTGGAGAAGAGGAGGTTAAGGGGTGATATGATAGCCATGTTCAAATATATAAAAGGATGTCACCCAGAGGAGGGAGAAAGGTTGTTTTCTGCTGCTTCAGAGAAGCGGACACGGAGCAATGGATCCAAACTACAAGAAAGAAGATTCCACCTAAACATTAGGAAGAACTTCCTGACAGTAAGAGCTGTTCGACAGTGGAATTTGCTGCCAAGGAGTGTGGTGGAGTCTCCTTCTTTGGAGGTCTTTAAGCAGAGGCTTGACAACCATATGTCAGGAGTGCTCTGATGGTGTTTCCTGCTTGGAAGGGGGTTGGACTCGATGGCCCTTGGGGTCTCTTCCAACTCTATGATTCTGTGATTCTATGCACACCAGTGGGTCTCAGGAGCCACAGGCACAGCAGGAGGGTGTGGGTCTGTAGGCTGCCCTCCCTCCTGTCCCCTGGGCCAGGCTCTGTGGGCCTGGCAGGCCATGTTTGCTCTCCCCAGAGGCTGCTGAGAGCCGCTTTTGCTTAATCTCATCTCCTCTCGCCTTCCAGAGCATAGAGCAGGTTTGCTCCAACAAAGGCAGCTCTGTGGTGCCACAAGAGGACACAGCTGGGGTGGGGGGCTGGAAGGTGAGGCGGGAGCTACAAGAAAGGTAATAATATTAATATAATAATAAATTTGTATTTATACCCTGCCCTCCCCAGCCAGGGCCAGGCTCAGGACAGCTAACACCAAATATAAATTACAACAAAACATAATGGGGGGGGGGGAAGTTCATTAAAATACTGCTTAAAATACAGCTTAAAATGCAGCCTCATCTTAGTAGTAGCCCATAAATGAAGACCATGAAGGGAGGGAACATCAGATATTCACCCATGCTGGTCCTACATGGGCCAGCAAAAAAGCCAAGGGAAATTTTATATACCAAATTCCATATAAGGGGTCAGGCGGAACAGCTCCGTCTTGCAGGCCCTGCGGAAAGATGTCAAATCCCGCAGGGCCCTGGTCTCTTGGGACAGAGTGTTCCATCAAGTCGGGGCCAGAGCTGAAAAGGCCCTGGCCCTAGCTGAGAGGGTACCCTTACCGGAGGGGATGTCTCTCAACATGGTCCGCTGTGCCCCCTCCCCTAAGCAACCAAGCAGCCTGAAGGGGGCGCTCCGGTTTGCGCCACCTGCCCCCTCCCAGCGCCTGCTGCCTTTTGCCAGGGGGTGCAGGCCAGGGGAGTCCCTGGTGGTGCCCCGTTCAAGCTCTCCCCCTGCAGCAGCTGCTACTCACAGAACTCCACCAGGAGCAGCTTGTGCTTCTGCAGGGCTTGGGCAAAGTTGCTCTGGCTGAGCACCAAGACCCCCTGGTCCTCCTCTTCCTCCTCTTCCTCTGCCTGGTTCCTGCTCTCCTGGGCCCCCAAACGCTGCACTAAGGCCACTGCCAGCCCCAGTGCCAGCAGGAGTCTCGGGAGGCAGCCCATCGCGGCCTGGAGGAGAGAGAGAGGCAGAGTGCCGGAGCCAGGAGATGCCAGGCAGGGAAGGGGCAGATAAAGCTCCCGGGGCAAGCCTTTCCGTGACGTGGAGCCAGAGTTTGCCCCACGTGGCCCTTCCCCACTGGCTGCCCGATAAGAGCTGCTGGGGAGGGGGTGCTGAACCCAAGGCAAACGGCTCGGCTCGGGAAGCTCTGCAAACACCCTCTTGGAAATCAAGATAACCCCACAATTAATAGTAGCAATGAGCGCATTTATACTCACTTGCTTTGATGTGAGCTAATTGGCCGACTTTGACGGCATCAGTGTTTTTTTCTGGGGGCATTCAAGGGGACACAGCACTGGTAGAAAAGCACCGCTTGCCTGCCACCCGATCCCCAAGCAGGGCGAGATTGCAGGGGTTCCAGGACTGGGTTCCCTTGGAATGAGGGACAGCAGAGACTGTGGTGTTTTCAGGATCTATGGTTTTGTTAGGGGAAAATCTAGGTGCAGCCTGAGCCAAAGATGGAGGATCTCGCAGCATCGACACCCCAAAACGCCTTTCTTCTCTCACTGTGACAGCCTTGGAATCGCCCATCCATCAAGCATGGCGCTGACTCTCTGGCTTCTCAGCCGCCACTCAGCTCAGCTCTCCCCAGCCAGGCTGGCCATCACCCTTCCACATCCCAGCCAGGCCAGGCCCCCGCACTTAGTCACTGCCCTGGCAATCCAGCTCCTTCATTTCAGACGCTGATGGTCCTGGGTGCAAATTTCCCAGACATATCCAGAATACTGCAGTGGGAAGCAGCATTCAGCAAAATGTCCAGGAAAATCCAGGCGTCTGGCAAGCCATGATTTTGCCCAAAAAGAAAAGAAAAGCTGAACAACTTTTGTTTCAGGATTTTCGTCTTTTGAAATCTGGCAGCCCTAGTCCCTCGGCCAAAACCTATTTAGTTGGTCTCTAAGGTGCTACTGGACAATTTTTATTTATATATTTTGGCCCATTGGCTGGGCAAAGAGATGCTGATGGAGATGCTTAAATGGCAGGCCATTCACTTGCAACTACCCAGGTAGCAATGGCTTCTCCCATCAGCTATTAACCCTTCCTGGGCTCAGGACTCCAAGTGTCAGAAGGGGTTGCAGACACGCTGCAGACAGACCCAAATCACAACACTATTCTTGATGTTTTTTAATTGCTGTATTCCCCATGTTACCGGACAAATCCGAGGGCTCCCTTGGACAAACAGAGACACCAACCAGAGCAAGTCAGAGCAAAACAGCAGCCAGTAGGCTTGGTCTTTATTAGAAGAAAGACTGTCGCGACAGGGCTCCCACCGCCCACGAGGTGAAGCAAAATGGAAGCCCCAAACAAAAGAAGACCCTAACTTTTATTAGTTACTAATCCCCAAACTACACCCCCAGAATTACATCACATCTACATCATGATTACATTAAAATTAGGAGGAGTCGAGGAGGGGCTACACAGGTAATCCGAGTGTCCTGACACCTGGCCGGAGCCTCCTGCCTCCTCCCCACATGAGTCAATTTCAAGAACAAAAGGAGAAGGGTGAAGTTTCCTGCCCCCTGAGGGGAATCCGGTCAGTGTCCTTTGTACAAGTCTGGGTGGAATACACTAAAAGGTGCAGCTTGATTGTGTTCTTGATAGTCTCCTGTCTGGACTCATCACGATGGCTATCAAGGTAATCAGGCCAGCCGGGGGGGGGGGGGAATCGCTGTGTACGTGACTGCTCGGTCAGGAGATTATGGTTACCCAGCGTCATGTCACCCCCCTTTGGTAGTCCTTTGGATATGTAGTAAAATAAAAGTGGTCCGATAAAAATCCGTCGTACGGTTGATTTTTAACGAATATAAAACGGCGAATACTTTGAAGTTCAAACCAACCCCAAGTTCAGGAAACAATGTAGCAAGCTCTTGATTGGATTAGTCACGGTTGAGTGAATTCGGAAACGTTGTATCAGTGAGCTGTCAAACAGGGACACACCGAATGGCGGCTGCAGTACCAGCGCAGTCGCCACCAGGGGCGCTGTTTGCTAATGCTCATTGGTTGAAGCGGCTGTCGAGTGATCCAGAGTTCAGTTGCCAGGTCTACCCACGTTAAGAATAGGACGATGCGGAGCGCTAGAGTGGAAAGCCGTCAGGCTAGCGCTTCCTTATTTACGGAAGGCTTTTGGGAAGGTGACCCTCTAAAGGGACATCTCCAGGGCTGGGGGGGAGATGCGTGTACGTGTGAGTGTGGTGCTTGTGTAATACACGTGACAAATGTGGGGGGGGTGATTTCCGGTGACAGTTCCCCCCTTCGGAGATAAGATTGCGAAGGTAGGTAAACCGCGCAATCCTTCTCTCCGCACAATCAATAAAAGTCTGATATGTCATACCTAGGGTCTGGGCTGCGGAAGTCCTTCAGGGGTCCCATTTCGGTGAGGTTCGACCGGGTTCCGGGTGCTGATGGTCCATAGGTGGTTGCTAGTCGCGGGCGATGGGTTGGAAGGCAAGAGCCGCAGGTTTGACGGCACACCGGGAAACAGTGGATAGTGCAGCAGAAGACAGCAACGCAAATGGTTACAGTAATGAGGATGAGGAGTCCGTTCCCTAGAAGTTGTTTTATCCAGCCTGTGCCAGGCAGCCAGCTCCACAACTGGGTGTCTGACAGCCCTTCGTGTTGGATGTCTTTAAGCTCGTCTGTTAATCTATGAATGTTGTTGAGGTGTCCGGTAATATTAAGGGTTTGGTCGGACACGTGGGTGCAGCACTCGGTTCCGACAAGGGCACAAACGCCTCCTGTCGAGGCAAGAACGTAGTCCAAAGCAAGGCGGTTCTGTATCGCGGTCTGCCTGACTTCCGTTAATTCCGTCAGGATAGACTGAGTGGCCGCATTGGATTCTTCCATGAAATTTAGTAAGATGTCCGTTAATTTAAGGATATCAACGTGGTTGGAGCCGGCTCCGTACGCAGGGAAAAGAGCCCGGCCATAAGTCTCGCTGTTGGGACTTCCGGAGGCGGCGCGAACGGCAATGGCTGCCAGCTCCTGAACGGGAGAGGGTAGCTCCGTTGAAACGGGTCGCCCGCTACGGCGAAGCGGGGACCCATCCAGAAAAACCACAGGCAGCAGAAGCCTGTGGTCCTGAGACCCGGCGGGCGCCAAAAGCAGCCCCTAAAACGACGAAGGGACCCCGTAAGGGGCTCCGGACCGCGGAGGGGGTAGCGGCGCTGTGGGTCGTTGCGCGATCAACGGAGCGAAGCCGCGTCGCTGTTGCCGGTGAGCGCTGACCTTTCTTCTTGAATCTGCTAACTTTGGAAAGCAACAACCCGTGAGTAATTTGGACACTATACTTCTAAAGCCTCTAAAAATTGTGAATTTGGCTGAAAGCGGAGTGACGAAAAACAGGAAGTCCGTCTTCCGCTGACACTGAACTTGAAAGTAAAGAGCAGGAGGAGTGGAGACAAAGAGTAATTTTTTGCATTGACTGATCTGGCATCTATTTAAACTGTTGTTTCTGGCTGATTTAAAGACTTTAAGTGGCTGTTTTTTGGACCTTCATTGAGACAAGGGTACCTGTCTTCTGTTGATCTATTGGATTACAAATAAGAGTAAGAAACCCAGGTACTGGAGCTGCCTGAGTAACTGAGCAGTCAGCCTGCAAGCTTTGGATACTTTGAATCTGAACTTTGGAACATACTGAGTTTGAATTTGTTACTTTGAAACACTTGTGGTCTAAGCACTTTTGGAAACAATGTTTGGCTTTAAGTTTTAACTCTGCTAAAACTTATCTTTGTGAAGATCTTTGGAGATCAATTCAGACTTACTAACTTCAATTGGATTGGACTTCCTCCCCAAAGACATTCTAAGCTCCACCTAGAGGATTTTTTGGATTTACAGCAGTGACTTTGTTTTACTTTCTCTTTCCCGGCCTCCTGTTTGAGTGTTACCATCTGGGCTCTTACTTTCTCATGGGAACAATTCAGTTTGACCTTGGCTTTTAGATAACTTTGGAATGAGTGGAACAAGAAAAAGGGGAAGAACCAGACAAACAACGTTAACTTTACCGACAGTCTCACAGCGTAGATCATCTGTGCCTGCCTTGCCTACTACTTTGCCTCCTGAGGCAGAAGCGGCCTCCCTGCTACAATCAGGGGAGGGAGAAACTGAGGAATTACAACTGGAAGATATGGCCTCAGGAGCAAGTGGCACTATTTTGGAGAAAATTTTTGAAAAATTGGAGGCTCTGGACAGAAAGGCTGACCAGCAATCAGCTAAAATTGACTTAAACACAGAAAGTTTAAATAGACTAACTGGACAAGTTGCACAGAATGTTCAATCTATTGGAGAATTGAAGGAGGCTGTAGGTGAAAATCGGAAACTGGCGGAAGACACTAGCCAAAGATTGGGACAGCTTGAAAAAGAAGTAAGAACACTCAGCAAACAAGTAGGAAAACACCAGATCTATTTTTCCATGACAGAACTTCGGAACAGGGAGGCCAATTTAAGGATACGCTCAATTCCAGAAGTGGAAGAAGGTAACTTAACTGAGTTCCTTACCAAGGAATTTTCCAAGTTTTGGAACTTAGAAGAAAAAGACTTTAAAATACTATCTGCTTTTAGGCTTGGAAGACTTATAAAGAAGGAGAAGCCCAGAGACTGTTTGATAATATTGAGATCAAAGGAGGAAAGGGACAAGATTCTAGGCCTGCACTACGGAAAGTCACTGGATATTTTGGACAAAAGAATTGAAATTTATAAGGATATTCCTAAACAGCTGTTGGATCTTCGAGCAGACTACTCGGAATTAGTAAAACTGCTAAGGAGCAACTCAATCATCTTCAGGTGGGAGTTTCCCCAAGGGTTGTCGTTTACTTTCAGAGGGAGGAAGATTAAAATTAGAACGCCGGAGGATAGAGACAAGTTTTTGGTGGCACACGGAGAAGATCTTCATAAGGGACTTGGATTACCCCCAGGGCCTGAACCTCCGGGGGTTCCTGCACCCTCGGACCCCCAAAAATCTGACAATAAGGTACCCCCACAGCAAGAATAACCAGATATATTCAGGATGTCTCTGCAACTTTTGAGCTGGAACATAAATGGCTGTAACATTCCAGGAAAAAGGAGAAAAATCTTTCACATTTTAAAAAAGGAACATTTGGACATTATTTGCTTACAGGAAACACATGTGACCAGGCTCCACAGAAAAGTGTTAATAAATAAAAGACTTGGTCAGGAATTTATATCTTCGGATACAGTTAAAAAGAGAGGTGTGGTAATTTATGCAAAAGAGAGCCTTTCACCTAAATTTCTGTTTAAAGATGAGCATGGAAGAATTTTGGCGATAGAAATACAACATCAAGGGGAAAAAATACTGATATTAGGAATTTATGCTCCAAATGAAGGAAAATCGGAATTCTATAAGAAGTTGCATGAGACCATGCTGGACTATCTGGACTACAACAACATCATTATGATGGGAGATATGAATGGAGTTGTATCAACCAATATGGATAAGTCACAGAGCCAAAAAATTTCTAAAGATGGGAGACTACCAAAGACCTTCTTTGAAATGACAGACAATATGGACTGGATTGACATTTGGAGAGTGAGAAACCCCTTGGGAAGGGAAGGAACATTTTTCTCTGAAGCCCAACTGACTTGGACAAGAATCGACCAGATATGGATAACTAGAGGTCTGGCACCTAAGATCAGAAAGGTGGAAATCTGCCCAAAGACATGCTCCGACCATAACGCACTGAGAATGGACATGACATTGATTCCAACCGGTTCCTTCAGATGGAAGATGAATGATGGCCTGTTTAGAGATCAGGAGATCACTAAGAAGGCCCAAAAAGCCCTAAAGGATTATTTTGAGATCAATATGAACACCACAGTGGAAAAAAGAACTATCTGGGACGCAAGTAAGGCCGTGATGAGGGGGTTCCTGATACAACAGAACACAGTAAAGAAAAGGAAACAAAACGAAAGGAAAGATAAAATTTTGGAAAAAATCAAGGAGTTGGAGAAGAAGTTAAGACTTAATCCGAAGTCCCAGCCGATTCTGAGAGAAATCAAACTTTACCAAGCACAGTATTGTAAACTGATAAATCAGGAAATAGAATGGAAAATCAAACTAATGAAACAAAAAACTTTTGAGTCGGCTAATAAATGTGGAAAACTGCTAGCTTGGCAGTTGAAGAGGAGACAAAAGTTAAACACAGTGACAAACTTAGAGATTGAAGGAAGATGTATCCAGAACCCCGGAGAGATTAGAAAGTGTTTCCAGAGATATTTCAAAAAATTATACACTCAAGGGCCACAAGATGAAGCAGCGATTAAACAATTTCTAAAGACAAATGGACTGGCAAAGTTGTCAGAAGAAAATAGATCAATTCTGAATGGCAAAATAACACGACAAGAGATTGAGCAGGCCATCCAAAATATGAAACAGGGCAAATCACCAGGACCAGATGGGCTGACCTCCAAGTATTATAAGACATTGAAAGACTATTTGATACAACCACTGATGGAGGTCAGCAATGAAATTTTAGAGGGGAAGAAGGCGCCAGAATCGTGGAAAGAAGCTTTCATCACATTGATACCAAAATCGGAAACTGAAAAGACACAGCTTAAGAACTACCGTCCCATCTCCCTTTTAAATGTGGATTACAAAATATTCGCAGACGTTTTGGCAAGTAGATTCAAGAGGGTTTTAAACAAAGTAATCCATAAAGACCAGGCAGGCTTTCTCCCAGGTAGACACATGTCTGCCAATACAAGGAACATTATAGATATATTGGAGCTTTTACAAACAGACATAAATACTAAAGCTGTTTTAATTTTTATAGACGCGGAGAAGGCCTTTGATAACATATCCTGGAAGTTTATGAAAGGGAATCTAAAAGAAATGGGAGTGGGCCGGGGGTTTGAGAATGGGATTGATGCAATATATTCAGAACAAAAGGCTAAACTGATAGTCAACAATGTGGTTACAGAAGAGTTTAAAATTGAAAAAGGAACACGACAAGGCTGTCCGATTTCCCCGTTACTATTTATCTCGGTCCTGGAGGTGCTCTTGAACACGATTAGAGGGGACAGGTTGGTGGAAGGGATACAGGTCGGAGCGAAACAATACAAACTTAAAGCGTTTGCAGATGACTTAGTTCTGACATTACAGGAGCCAGAATCTAGTACGAAAAGAGTACTACAACTAATCCAGGATTTTGGTCGGGTGGCGGGATTTAAACTAAATAAGCAAAAAACCAAGGTGTTGGGAAAAAACTTGACAGATATTGAGTCGGAACGGTTTCAGAGAGAGACAGAGTTAACTGTGGTTAAGAAAGTTAAATACCTAGGGGTAAACATAACAGCAAAGAATTTGAGTCTGTTTAAAGATAATTATGAAAAATGTTGGTCTGAAATTAAGAGAGACTTGGATAGCTGGTCAAAACTGAAACTTTCATTGTTAGGTCGAATAGCTGCTATTAAGATGAATGTATTGCCAAAAATGTTATTTTTGTTTCAGACATTGCAGATTGTAGATAAAACGGAGTGCTTCCGGAAGTGGCAGAAAGATATCTCCAAATTTGTCTGGCAGGGCAAAAAGCCCAGAATTAAGTTTAAGATATTAACGGACGCAAAAGAAAGAGGGGGCTTTGCCCTGCCAGACTTAAAGTTGTACTATGAAGCCGCAGCTTTCTGCTGGCTAAAAGACTGGCTACTTCTGGAGGACACGGATGTGCTGGATTTGGAAGGTTTTAACAATGCATTTGGATGGCATGCATATTTATGGTATGACAAGGTTAAGATCAACAAGGTCTTTAAGAACCATATTGTCAGAAAAGCAATATTTAATGTCTGGACAAGATACAAAGACTTATTAGAAAACAAAACACCGAGGTGGCTGTCACCTTTGGAGGCCAAGGCCCGAAAAAGACCCAATATGGAGGCCAATTGGCCAAAATATTGGGAAATACTAGAAAGGGATGGAGACAATTGGAAACTGCAGAGTTTAGAGAAAATGAAAGATAAAGTGCGAGACTGGTTACACTATGCTCAGATTAAGGAAGTGTTTAAGATTGATAAAAAGTTAGGATTCCAGGTGGAGAAATCGAAACTGGAGACAGAACTGCTAGAACCTAAGACCAAGGTACTTTCAAAAATGTATAACTTGCTGCTGAAATGGAACACACAAGACGAATTGGTTAAATCGGCTATGATAAAGTGGGCCCAGGATATTGGGCACAACATTATGTTTGAGGACTGGGAAAGGTTATGGACTACCGGGCTGAACTTCACAGCATGCAATGCTCTGAAGGAAAATGTAATGAAAATGATATATAGATGGTACATGACCCCAGTGAAATTGGCTAAAATACACCATTCGTCTGATAACAAATGTTGGAAATGTAAGGAAAATGAAGGAACATTCTTTCACCTCTGGTGGACCTGCCCTAAAGTGAAGGCCTTTTGGGAAATGATATATAATGAGTTAAAAAAGGTATTTAAGTATACCTTCACCAAGAAACCAGAGGCCCTCCTTCTGGGCATGGTCGGCCAGAACGTGTTAAAGAAGGATAGAACATTTTTTATGTACGCTACAACGGCGGCAAGGATACTTATTGCTAAGAGCTGGAAAACCCAAGATCTACCAACACTGGAAGAATGGCAGATGCAGCTGATGGACTATATGCAACTGGCCGAGATGACTGGCAGAATCCGCGACCTGGGAGAGGAGAGGGTTGAAGAAGACTGGAAGAAATTTAAGATTTATTTACAAAAGTATTGTAATTTGGTTGAATCCTAACAAGGAAGCCAGAGCAGAAATAACTGTCTACCATTAAAATTATAATTTTTTATTTGAGTTTAACCTAAACATTGCACTTAAGAGTATAAACAAGATGATAATTTGCTTGGAAAAATTCGTTTTTAATGATGAGAGTGGAAGCGGGAGACGTGAGGGAGTCCGCAATAGAATGAAAAGATGTTATGAAACCTATTTTGTTTGTTAAATATGTATCTGTAAAAAATCTTAATAAAAAATTTTTATAAACATAAGTCTCGCTGTTGGCGGCTACGTCAGAGAGTTGTGACAAGTCCTTTGCCCTTTTGTTCCGCCTCCTCCCGGGGGGTAGGTCTTGAGTGACGCGGACTCCAGGTAAGATTAGGCCAAGGTAACAAGTGCCGCGGGAGTGGGGACTGGCCCATACGTAGCCGTGGTGGCCACAAACCCAGAACAATCCTTATAAGCATGAGTCTATGCGGCCGGTGAGGAAGGTGCGGAAGAAGCACTGGGTAACCGGGGAGGGGCTCCAGGAGTCGGGCAAGGTCATAACGCGTTTCCATGCAGACGTTAAGGTGGGGTGGATAGAGGGGTTGCCTTGGTGCCATAGGGTAATTTTGCCATTTAAGGTAATGTCAATGGTGTACTTACAGGTGCTCTCGCCGATAATTTTGTCGTTCCCACTGAACTTCCGGCAAAGGTCACCTGCTGTAGGTCCGGTTAGGTAGATGTACTGGTGGGTCAAGTTCACAGCGGTCAGGTTCCAGGATCGCACGTCAGCGGAGAGATGTTGTTGCAGGGTGAGAGGTACTCCTAGAAATGGTATGCCACTGTGAAGGTGTGCGGGAGCGTTGGCACAGATCCAGCACTCCTTGGTTGTTGTCTGTCTTGCAATTTGAGAGATTAATTTCACATAGGTGTTGGAATGCCAAGTGGACAAAAAGTCATTATTGTTGGAGTTTTCGGATACTGACAGTTCCCCCCTTTGTCGAGGTGCGGTACCCACGGGGTGAAGTGGATCTTGGCGGAGTAGGTAGGTGAGGTTTGTGGTGAGACCTCCACATCTTTGGGGTCCAGTAGTGTCCCATTCCGCTGGGGGTGTAACTGAGTGGTGCCAGCCTTCGAGGTACGCTTTCCCGTCCCAATCGGAGGCGAGTCCGATGTCCCAGACGCAGCAGTACCTTCGGAGGCAAACTCCCTGTAGGATGGTTTGGCGGGGAGCGGAGTCCACGCGTTGGCAGTAAAATCCATGAATCAGATGGTCTGTGGGGTGATTTCTGTCAGTGTAAACTGACTCACCACCGCCATTGTCAAGAAGTGACCAGTTCAAGGGTTGTTGAGGGGTACCATCAGAGAAGAGTACGTAGGAACCATTGAGGCAGTGGGCTCGGTTCCAAGAGTCATCTTTGGTGAGGATGAGTTTGCCAAGTGGCGTGTAAGAGGGCGAGCGTATAAAAAGTTCCCAAGTTTGGTGAGTGGCAAGTGTCGGTAATATGGTATGTCGAAGGAGAACACGGGTTTCGGGTAAGCAGAAATCGAAATCCCCCAGGCGGTCCGGTGTTCCCCTTTTCACCATATCAACAATTCCAAAGTCCAGATATTTGTATTCCATTTGCAATCCTGGGCATGAGCCGTGGGTGGTTATGGTGTGTTGTGCTAAGGTAGAGGTGATAGAAAGGACGAGCAGGGTGGGTATGGTAATTGCCATTGTGTATGGTGGCCGTCAAACGAAACTGTCAAACTGCGGAGCTGAAGACTGGAGCTGTCAAACTGAGCTGTCAAACTGCGGAGCTGTCAAACGGCGGAGCTGTCAAACTGAGCTGTCAAACTGCGGAGCTGTCAAACGGCGGAGCTGTCAAACTGAGCTGTCAAACTGCGGAGCTGTCAAACGGCGGGCGTATGTTTTCGGAGTTTGAGTCGAATTGGGGGTTGGTCGTGGTCGTTGGCCGTGATTATTTCAGAGGTCCAATGGCTCGATGTGTCAGGTCCGGTCTGTTGGGCTCGGTTCGTGCCCCGATCTGGTCCGGTCTGTTGGGCCCGATTTGTGCCCCGATCTGGTCCGGTCTGTTGGGCCCGATTTGTGCCCCGATCTGGTCCGGTCTGTTGGGCCCGATTCGTGCCCCGATCTGGTCCGGTCTGTTGGTCCTCGTCGATGCTGTTGTCGTCGTCTGCTGGTCGGGCGGGTGTATCGTAGGGCGAGTCGTCCACTGTGGGCTCGGGTGGAGAGGCGGGTTTGCAGCGGGTGTGGTGCAACCAGGCTGTCTTTTCTGCTACCTTAACGGAAGTTGGAGTGGTTAAAAGTACTTGGTAGGGGCCCTCCCAAGTGGGCTGTAGGGGTACCTTTTGGTAAGTTTTTGCTAGTATCCAATCGCCTGGTTGGTACGGGTGGATGTTTTCATCTAGAGGGATGTTTTGGCCTGAGGCTGCGTACCTGTGGAGAGTTATGAGTTGCTTTTGGAGTTGTATTACGTATTTAGTTAATTCTGACTCGCCTACTTCTAGTTCTGATGTCGGAAATCTGGTGTTATATACAGGGGAGGGTCGGCCGAATAGTAATTCGTAGGGAGATAGTTTCAGTTTTCCGCGTGGGCAGGCTCTCAAATTATGCAAAACTAATGGAAGGGCATTTACCCATTTGATGCCGGATTCTTTGCAAAGTTTTCCTAGCTGTAATTTAAGTTGCTGGTTCATTCGTTCGACTTGTCCCGAGGAAGGAGGATGGTATGGGGTATGTAATTTCCATTTGATCCCTAGGGCAGTGGAGACTTGTCGGATTATGTCTGAAGTGAAGTGTGAACCCCTATCGCTGTCTATATGTCTAGGCACTCCAAAGCGGGGTATGATTTCTTGAATCAGAGTTTTTGCAACAATGTGTGCAGTTGTTCTGCGAGTGGGAAAACATTCTATCCACCCAGTCAATTGATCAATGATTACCAGAGCATGCTTATAGCCTTGGCAAGGGGGTAGGTCTATAAAATCTATTTGAAGGCTTTCGAATGGAACAAAAGCCCATGGTCTAGCTCCGGATGGGCATCTGGCGGTATGCTTTGGATTAAAGCTCTGGCATGTGTGACAATTCTTTACAACCGTTTTAGCGGCAAGAGCTAAACCTGGAGCATACCAACAGCGTTGCATTGTGTCAATGAGTTTTTCTCTTCCCCAGTGGGTAAGTTGGTGCAGAATTCTCAAATGTTTAGGTACCCACAGTCTGGGCATTATAAGTCTTTTATCAGGAAAGTACCAAACCCCTTGGTCTAAATGGGCTCCTTGTTCCTCCCATCCCTTGATCTCCTCTGGGGTTGCTGTCTGGTACATTTCGGCGAAGTTCACATCTGATGGAATTTGGGGCCCCTGGAATTCATTATCTGTGGATAAGGGTTGTAGGGCTGCTTCTTGCGCTGCGCGGTCAGCACATCTATTTCCTATTGAGATGGGGTCCTTCCCTTTGGTATGTGCCTTGCAATGGACTACTGCAATAGCTTCGGGAAGGTGTATGGAGTCCATGAGACGTTGCACTAGGGGGGCATGTGCAATTTGAGTACCTGCTGCAGTCAAGAAACCCCTCTGCAACCAGATCTGCCCGGTTGCATGTACTAACCCGAAGCAATACTTTGAGTCCGTGTAGATTGTGATTTTCTGTCCTGCTCCCAGTTCGCATGCTCTAATTAGTGCAATGAGTTCAGCAGCCTGTGCGCTGTATCTTGCATTGACGGGTCGTGCCTCTAGGGTCCTATTATCAGTGACTACGGCGTATCCACTTTTCCGTTCCCCTCCCACAACTTTGGAGCTCCCATTCGTGTATAGAACGAGGTCAGGGTCGGTTAGCGGGAGATAATCGAGGTCCTCCCTGGGTTTCTCTAGGTGACGGACTATTTGGGAACAATCATGATGTGGGGTGCCGTCGTCCGGGAGGGGAAGGAGGGTCGCAGGGTTTAGGGAGTTTACTCGTTTTATAGTGACATTGGATGGGCTGAGGAGAATAGCTTCGTATTTATTCAGGCGTTGAATAGTGAATCGTTGGCAACCTTGCAGGCTAAGTAGGGTAGCGACAGCGTGGGGGACGTTTACAGTTAGATCGTGCCCTAAAACTGTCTCTTGTGCTTTCTCAAGGAGCAGTGCTGCCGCTGCTACCGCTCTGAGACATCCCACATTCCCTAAGACCGTAGTGTCAAGTTGAAGGCTGTAATAAGCGACAGGTCTGTTTTTCCCTTGGAATGGTTGGGTAAGGACGCCAGAGGCTACTCCTCTATTTTCATGCACATATAAAGTAAAGGGTAGTCTGTAGTCCGGGAGTCCAAGAGCGGGTGCTGATCCAAGTTCCCTCTTTATGGATTCAAACGCTTCAAGCGCCTCCGCAGACCACTGTAGCTGGTCTGGGGCATCCTCGTGCGTCATTGCTGTGAGGGGACGGGTGAATTCTCCGTAGCGGGGAATCCAAGCTCGGCAGAATCCGCTCATTCCAATAAAACCTCTGAGCTGTCTCTTAGTTTTTGGCAGGGGTAGTTTTGTTATTGTCTCGATCCGATCTGTGGTCAGGGCACGGGTGCCTTTCCCCAGGATATGACCAAGGTATTTGACTTCCTCTTTGCAATACTGTATCTTTTTCGGAGACACCTTATGTCCTTTGTCTGCTAATATGTTCAGGAGGGCTATGGTGTCGTTTCTGCAAGAGTCTAAGTCCCGCCCACAGAGTAAGATGTCATCTACGTAAAGCCTCAGGGCAGAGCCTCCCGGTAGGGTCACATCTGCCAAATCTTGGTGTAGGATAGATGAAAAAATTGCAGGGGATTCCACATACCCCTGGGGTAACCGGGTCCACGTTAGTTGCCCTGTCTGCCAAGTGAAGGCAAACAGGAATTGGCTTTTGGGGTCTACAGGAATACTGAAGAAGGCAGAGCATAGGTCTATGACTGAGTAAACTGTAGTTCCCTCCGGTATGGTGCTTAGGAGATGATGTGGGTTGGCGACCACGGCATGTCGGGGAATGACAAAGGAGTTGACGAGCCTGAGGTCTTGCACCAAGCGCCATTTGACCGGGTTTGTATTGGGCTTTTTGACAGGGAGGAGAGGGGTGTTGCAAGGGGAAGCGCATGGGACCAGAACTCCCATCTTCAAGAATTCATCGATCATAGGGGTTAGTCCTTGTACTGCCTCAGGGGGAAGCGGGTATTGCTTAGTGCAAGGGAAAGGCAAATCTTGTCTGTAGTTCACTCTAACTGGGGTCGCTGATTTTAAGAGTCCTACGGAGGTTGACTCGGTTCCCCATAGAGAAGGAGAAACATTTTTCAGAAGTTCAGGTGGGAGGTCGATATCTGGATTTAGGGCTTCTTGTAAAACTCCTTGGAAATTAAAAATTGATTCATCCGGCATGTGTAAGTAAATGCCTTCTTGACCGCATTGTATAGTGGCGTTTAATTTGCAGAGCAGATCCCTCCCCAAGAGGTTAACAGGGCTAGAGGTTAAGAGGAAAGTATGGTTTACAGATAGGGGTCCAACCGAGACGTTTGCAGGTTTGGAAAGGGGGCAGTTCCGGGGAATTCCGTCCAGTCCCATTACGGTTCTGGTTTCTTCCCCGGGGGTTAGGTGGCTGCCCGTAAGGGTGGAGTAGGTGGCTCCAGTGTCTAAAAGGCAATTGTAGGTTTGTCCATCGATTTGCATGGTGCAGATTGGGTCCGAGGACGATAGTCGCAGGACGGGGCAAAGAAAGGGGAAAGGGGCGGGACCTGCTCCTAGTTGTCAATTCGATTGATATTCATCCATCACCATCTCATGAGCTGGGTTAGTGGTGTAGTTGGCCGGTTTAAAGGGATTTGTAGGATCTTGAGCGTGGTTCCTAGGTCTAGGTTGGGGAGGGGGAGGACCGGCGCGATGTAGTTGTTGGGTCGTCGTTGAATTATATCCATATGGGGAATCCGACCCTCTGGGTCTGGGATAGACTGGGTCCCGATAGTCCGTTTTGTATAGTTTGGTGTCGCTATACTCTGGTTCTGTCGTGTTAGTCAGGAAGGGGCAAAATTTCCTGATGTGTCCCCTTTGTTCGCATTTGTAACAAATACGGTTGTCCCTAGAGTCGGGTCCCCATTGTTTGTTCTTGTAAGGGGGGACCCCTCCCGCATAGGCCAATACTCGTGGAGAATCGGGTTTCTGATCTTTCTTTCTTCGTTCATCCCTAGAGTTGAATACTGATTTGGCGATGGAAAGGATTTCGGTTACCGTCTTTCCATCATATCCCAGGTGGGAATTTAGGGCTTTCCGTATGTCCGCTGTAGCCTGGTCCTTGAAGAAGCCTTTAACTATGACTTCATGTTGGGGGTTCTCTGGGTCTATCCCGCCCCAAGTTTTGATAGCCGAAACTAGTCGGGTGTAATAGTCAGACGGGTGTTCTTCTGGCCCTTGAAGGACGGTCTGTAGTCCAGTTTACAGTTCGCTGGCCAGCAGCTTTGATTCCATCTAAGATGGCCTTTTTGAAAATCTTTAAACCCCATATTCCATCGTTTGTATTATAGTCCCAGTCTGGGTCATTGAGTATCGTCTGAGCGGTCAGTGGGGTCATTGAGGCGGGACGATTTGGTTGGTAGCCTTCTCGGGTTAGAGCCTCCCCCGCCTTCGCTAGTATTTCTCTTTTTTCTGCCTCGTTAAAGAGGGCCCCAAGTAACATATGTACATCTGCCCATGTAGGATTGTGTGTAGAGAAAATGGTGGCCACCTGGCGGTGACATTTATCAGGGTCGTCCCTTAAAGAGGGCATTTTGTCAGACCAATTCATCAAATCCGAAGTAAGGAAAGGTTGATGAGTGAAGACCATGCGGGGTGGATCCCCAGCTCTGACTGGCGGTATGGGCAATGCTCGCAGGGGGTAGGCGCCCTCTGCTTCTCCGTTTGACGGAATGTCCCTGTTTCGGGTTCTACTAGAGACGGGACCCTCTCTGTCTCCGTTTAACAGCTGGCCATTGAGCAAGGGCCCTAGAGTTAAGTCCGCTTCATCTCCCCTTAAGTTTGGCGTGCTTGTAGAAGGGTCAGGTGGTTGCGCACTCGGTAGGGTTTGGGACGGGGTAGTGGTGACATTTGTTGTGTTTTCCCTTGACCCTACACCTCCCCCACCAGCTCCTGTTCCTGATCCTGATGGTTGGGGAGCTCGTGGTTCAGGGTAGTAGAAGGGGATGAGGCTCCTATCCAATTGTTCTTCTTGGGCTCTAATCTCATCGTAAGGGGGAGGTCCGGTTGCTTTAAGAACAGCCATTTGTCGGACGATTCGAGCCTGCTTTTGTTGGAACAAGTCACGGGCCTCAACGAAAGCATTTAGATAATAGAGTTGGCGGGGTTTTTCATCAGCCAAGTAAGCTTTGAGTGCTTGTATCCTCACGATGTTAAAAGACCCATGAGGGGGCCATCTCGAGGCTGGCTCTAACTGGTGGGTAAATGCGACCCACGAGATGTTGCAGAGATCCTTCAGCTTTGACTTTGAGAGTCCCTTCCTCCCTCTTAATTCCTTCCAACTAAGGAGAACAAATTGTAGAGGGGTATCGGAGTCCTCTCCAGGGCGGCAAGGCTTCATGGATGCCTGGTCACCGGGAGGAGCCCAGTCAGAGTGTTGGGATGCGTGGGCACCCATCGCTCTGATACTCGAGGGGAAAGGGTGCTCCGCTAGCGACTTGTACTAAGGTTAGAAGGGACGCACAAACAAGGGGAAGAAGGAAAAAGAACAGGACCACAACACACACACACAAAGGGAAAGGGGAAAAAGAATATTCTTTCAGTAAACGAGGTACCTCTTTATCTCTGCTTAAGCTTAAACCTGCCTATCATCCTTTGACTGGATTCGACTAGTCCTCTATATACTTCAAACACTAAACCTTAGCCCACGGGTCTCTCCCTCTACCCGATACACAACTGCGGATCCTGACAGTACAGTTTACACAACTGGTCCTAGTGTGGGGCCCCAACCCGGGTTCCGCCCCTTCTCCCTTCACGACAGCCTCCTGCCTAGCCTTTGGGACTAAGTTCGAAATCTCCTACTGGACGCTTGCGCAGTGCAATGCCAGATCGGGATCCGAGAAAAGTCAAGTTTGGAAAGGAAACAAACGACCTTGCGTTCTCACGTACCCGGGTCATCCCTAACAAAGGTCGCCGGGCAGGAGGGGCGGCTTCGTTTGCATAATTAGCAGAAAGAAGGATAGAGAGAGAGAGAGAGAGCTTTGAGGGACGCCTCCAGCCGACTCCGAGAGAGGGACGTCAGAGAAAGACAGTAAAGAGCCACGCTTTCCCGGACTCAATTCCAAGACGGAAAACGGGGGAGAAAAGGGATAGAGAGATCAAGACGTTCCTGGACGACCCCGAGGGGGAACGTCGGAAAACAGCAAAGTACCACAATTTCCCCGGTCACATACCGTGTAAGAAACTGGGGGGAGAGAAAGGGAAAGGTTTTGACATTCCTGGACGACCCCGAGGGGGAACGTCAGACAGTAAAGTTCCGAAACCTCCCTGGCCACTTTCCGAAAGGGGAGAATCGGGGAGAAAAGAATAGAGGAAGAACGTTCCTGGCCGACCCCGAGGGGGAACGTCGGAAATGATAGAAGGAAAGTCTGGCTGTCGTGAGGACGTTACTTCCCACCCACCTCCCAATGTGTCTTTTCTCTTCAAACCATACTCACGTTCGAAGATGTCCCCCGTAGATCCCGGGATCCTTTCCTTTAGCCGGCTTTACCTCGCCTTTGCTCTCTCTGGTTGGGCTTCTGGTGACGGTTGATTACCGCCCACAAAGAGGAGGCAGGGAGAGGAAAAAGGGATCCCCGAGCTAAGGTTGCCCGGTGGCGCCCGATCCCCTCTATCTCCCCCCTCGCCTCTGTAGGAGAACCAAGTGTCCCTGAGCGCGGTCGCCAAAAACTGTTACCGGACAAATCCGAGGGCTCCCTTGGACAAACAGAGACACCAACCAGAGCAAGTCAGAGCAAAACAGCAGCCAGTAGGCTTGGTCTTTATTAGAAGAAAGACTGTCGCGACAGGGCTCCCACCGCCCACGAGGTGAAGCAAAATGGAAGCCCCGAACAAAAGAAGACCCTAACTTTTATTAGTTACTAATCCCCAAACTACACCCCCAGAATTACATCACATCTACATCATGATTACATTAAAATTAGGAGGAGTCGAGGAGGGGCTACACAGGTAATCCGAGTGTCCTGACACCTGGCCGGAGCCTCCTGCCTCCTCCCCACATGAGTCAATTTCAAGAACAAAAGGAGAAGGGTGAAGTTTCCTGCCCCCTGAGGGGAATCCGGTCAGTGTCCTTTGTACAAGTCTGGGTGGAATACACTAAAAGGTGCAGCTTGATTGTGTTCTTGATAGTCTCCTGTCTGGACTCATCACGATGGCTATCAAGGTAATCACGCCAGCCGGGGGGGAATCGCTGTGTACGTGACTGCTCGGTCAGGAGATTATGGTTACCCAGCGTCATGTCACCCCCCTTTGGTAGTCCTTTGGATATGTAGTAAAATAAAAGTGGTCCGATAAAAATCCGTCGTACGGTTGATTTTTAACGAATATAAAACGGCGAATACTTTGAAGTTCAAACCAACCCCAAGTTCAGGAAACAATGTAGCAAGCTCTTGATTGGATTAGTCACGGTTGAGTGAATTCGGAAACGTTGTATCAGTGAGCTGTCAAACAGGGACACACCGAATGGCGGCTGCAGTACCAGCGCAGTCGCCACCAGGGGCGCTGTTTGCTAATGCTCATTGGTTGAAGCGGCTGTCGAGTGATCCAGAGTTCAGTTGCCAGGTCTACCCACGTTAAGAATAGGACGATGCGGAGCGCTAGAGTGGAAAGCCGTCAGGCTAGCGCTTCCTTATTTACGGAAGGCTTTTGGGAAGGTGACCCTCTAAAGGGACATCTCCAGGGCTGGGGGGGAGATGCGTGTACGTGTGAGTGTGGTGCTTGTGTAATACACGTGACAAATGTGGGGGGGGGTGATTTCCGGTGACACCCACCCCCCCAATCCTTGGGACTTTAGAGTGAAGGCCCCCCCTCCAATAATAATACAACAACAATAAGAACTAGCAGGCCATCTAGAGAAGGCATCTCCTTGGCCAGACCTCCTGGGCTGTGGCTGTGCTCAGCAACCCAGAGAGGGGCTCCCGGGGGGCGCTGGCCAGACCTAAGCAGGAGCAGCGGCCACACATGGGGGTCTTGTGTGGGGTCCTGCCCAGCTTCCCCTTGCTCTTCCTCACTTGGTCCTGGCCGGGTGCAGCGCCATTCCATGGAATGCCCCCGCCCTGCTCTGGGCATTGTTTGAATTCCACCCCAACGGCTGCTGCCCACGCAGAGTGGCACTGCCATGGGGCTCAGCGGTGAGGCAGGCTTGGTGGGGGGGGGTTGGAAATGGGAATCTTGGCACAGAGTGGGGGGCTTATTCTCTGGGTGGGGGGAGCAAAGGAAACTGAGGAACATAGTGAGCGGCCTCCAAGAAGTGTGTGTTTCTCAAGTGCTTGCCCCCCAATGTAGGAGCCCACTCCTATTGGTCGAGGTCCCTTTGGCCTCCCCAATAACATATTTGAGGGGGCCAGACCCCTCCCCAAAGTTGATTGCCATTCCAATGGTCACATGCACTGCTTCTTGTGATTGATTATATGGGATGGGGCTTATCCCCACCCCCATATTTTATTCCACTTTGCACCCCAGCCAGCATCAAGCTAACTGCATGTTGTATTAACCCTTTCCCCACAGAGAGTAGAGGTTTGGGGCCTGGCCAAGCCCCCTCTGAAAGACAGGTAAGGAATGCTTCTGGGCAGAGACCCCCTTGGGGTGCTTGCTGACGTCCCTGATGGGGGGCTTCCTCCCTCCCTCCCCACATTGCTGGGCAAGAGGGGAGCCTCCATCTCCCTGACCCTTGGCCGTCTGCTCCATTGCCCAGCCAGCAAAGCCGATTCTCCGGGTCTCTGGCCTTGCCCCTCTGTGAGGAGGAGAAGGGGGTCCCGCAGACTCCCTTGGGCTGGGCCACTCTCAGCCAGGACCACCCGTTTGTGGGGAGAGCCAGGGCAGGGGGGCAGAGGCTGCTTGGAGGCCAGTTGCTTCCTGCCTGCAGGTGGAGGAGGAGGATGAGGTGGCGGCCACAGACCCCCTTTTGCACATGGAGGCCAGGAAGGGCCACTGCGACACGGTCCGTCAGCTCCTTGCCCAGGACCCAGAGGCCCTCAACAGCCAGGTAGGCCAGCCAGCGGCTGCAGAGGATGGCTTGGAGGGCCCCCTGCCCCACAGGCTGTGGTGGACCCCTTGGTGGGAGGGCTGGGATGTGCCTGCAATGGGGGGAGATGACTCCTTGCTCCCCTCCAAGGCCCCTCGCCTGCACAAGGCCCACCCCACGGCTGCTCTCTTGGCTTCCCCCTCGCTCTCCAGGACGCCAGTGGCCGGACGCCCCTTTTCTGGGCCACGGAGTACAGACACGAGAACCTGGTGGAGCTCCTGCTGGCCCACGGAGCAGACCCAGCTGTGCGGGATCACGTGAGGAATTCGCCCTCCGATTGCGCTGCGAGGCTGGACCCTGGGGGGGGGGAGGAATGAATTGGGGTGGGGTATTCACTCCCTATTGCCCACCCAGACAGAAGACCAGTTGGGATCAGTGATGGACCTACAATTTGGGGCCCCTGAAGCTTAAACTGCTATAAGGGCCCCTTTGCAACCAGAAGGAGGTCTGTTAGAAGCGGGGGGGGGGGGGAGTTACATGAGCCACAGCAGAGCAGCCAACTTTCCCCTTCCTTCCTTACAACATCTGTGCTACTTATGCTACTCTCTTTTATATATGTTTTAAAATTAATTATCAACATATTATTTTCAACAATAATTAAACCTATTTTGAACATCTTATACATTTAATTTTTTTTTGTTCCATCAATCTCATCTGAAATTTTTCCAGTCTAATCACTAAATATACATTTCTCACTTCCACAATTACTTTTAACTCTTAACTAACATCACTATTCTTTCTCTAATTTGCAATGCTTCATACATTTCTCCTTACAAAACTTATTGTAGTCCTACTAGCGTACTTTGTTGATTACAGTTGCTCTTCAAATAAATCATACATTTCTTCTTTTTGCTGAAAATCTCTGGTCCCGCAGGTTTCGGATCCTTCCTGTCATTTTATCTAATTCTGCATAATCCATTAATTTTGTCTGCCATTCTTCTTTCGTCAGAACTGTGCTCCTTACTCTCAAATTTTGTGTTGGTTGATATATACACAACAAAAAATTAATCAATTTGAGTCAAAGCAATTGGCCTCCATCATGTGGCTCAAATGGGGTCCCCCAAATTGAGCCATGTGAACTAAAGTGGCTTCTGGGGCCCAGAAGCTGAAGCTTTGTTCCTTTCTTAGTAGATCTGCCCCAGTTGGCAGGAAGAGGCCAGAGCTGAGCGGGGAATCTCCAAAATGGGCTGGGCTGCCAGTCTGGACAAGCGGCTCTCACAGGCACACGTTCCCTGCTGGCATACTGCCACGCGATGCCACGGCACTGGCAGGGGTGGAGGAAGGGGTGGGGGTGGGACGCCCCGGGTGTCACCACTGGGGGGGGGGTGACAAAAGGCTGGGCAGCACTCACCGTGGGGCCTGCATGCTCTGTGATGCCCCAAATGGTCCACCCACTGCCTCTCCCTCAGCTGTAGGGTGGCTAAGTGGGAGGAGGCAGGCAGACTCCTCAGAGGCCCTGCGGAGCGTACCGCCCCAGTTGGCCCCTCCCCACAGGCAGCTAGCCCCACCCCTGGGTGCATGGCACAGGCGCCGCCCCAGGCGCCTGATTGGCTTGCTCCGCTGCTGGGCACTGGAGGGGGTGGGGTGGGCTGTGCCAGCCAGCGAAGAAGCTGGGGGCACCTTGTGGGGCTGACCAAGGAGAGGCTGTGTGTGACTGTGTGTTGCAACCAGAGGCAGGCAGGGAGGCTGCAAGGGAAGGCTGCTGCTCACTTGCGCCAGGCGCAGGTCCTCCTGCCTGGAGGATCCTGGGGGCAGCAGGCCCTGGGGGCCCTGGGGTGGACAGACTGCTCCCCTGTGGAGAAAGGCAGCAAACCTTGCAGTCACACAACCCCTCGAGGGTGGCCTGGGAGGTGCTTGGCTGAGGGCCCCCCCAGCTCAGCTCACCCCATTCTCTCTGCTGCCCACCCCCCTTCCCTCCTTAGGAAGGGAACCTCTGTCTGCACTGGGCGGTGTATGTCGGCAGCCCCTCCATCGCCCGAATGCTGCTGGATGCCGGCTCCGATGTGGATGCGCTGAACGGGCAAGGCGACTCCCCCCTGCACCTGGCGGCCCAGGAGAGGCGCTACGAGTGTCTCGTGTGAGTGAGGGTCTCCCTGCCCATGTGGGAATGTTGTGGACGGTAGGAGAGGATATATTGATTAAATATTATCCTTCCTCACTCATGCTAGTACGTTCCCCTGAATATTGCAGGAAGTTTGTAGATTCATTAGACTCTCTTGAGTTAAGCAATCCAGTCTGGCTTGTCCAGATTGGGTTTGTTCCTGCTAAATTCCCCTTTAATTCTCTCTTAAAAAGAATAAAGACACAACAGTCTTCTCTTCAAAGTAACAAGGAGTTTACTTACATTCAGTTCATGGTATGATCCGGAAGGCAGCCTTTAGCTTGTAGTTACAGAAGAGAGTGTGAGTTTATCCTGTATGGGGATTGAGCCCATGCGCTGCTGGCTGAGAGCCAGCAGACAGCAAAAGACATCAAGAGAGCAGCATCAAGAGCATGATCAAGAGAAAGATGGCTGCATGACCAGCTCTTTTATGGGGTCTCCCAGGGTCACACTCACCTGCCTGGTCACACATAGGGGGAAGATGCTCCAGAAAGGTGTGACAGGAAGTCCTCCTGGCACTGGAGTAACACCCCCCCCCCGTGTGTCCACTCTGCTCAAACAGGAAATGTTGTATTTGATTGCTACATCCCACAGCCCCTAGCCAGGCCCAGAGCTTGGCTGCGGAGAAGATGCAGCCATCGCCCAGAAGCTCCCTTGTGCCCTTGGCAAGGAGATGAGAGGTCAGCACCCGCCTCTCCCTTAGCCTGGCTGTGCAGGGTGGGATATTCAAAGAGCAGTGCAGACCAGATGCTCGCTCTTTGCTGGCACATGAGAGGCGCTGAAGCTCCAGTCTGCTAGAGAGGACTCTGCAGTGAGAGATGCTCCCGCTGTGCCCCGAGAGCGAGGGGGCCCCTGCTCTGTATCTCCTCCAACCTGCCTGGGCTCTTCCTCTCTTTTTCGTCACTCTCCACCCAGCCAGAACTGTGAGAGCATCTGCTGAGTCTGACGCTCCGCCTTAAAGCATCCTGGATTCCTCCATCAAAAAGGCTCAAACCAGCTTCCCTTTTAAGCCGCAAAGGGATGACACCCTGCTGAACTCACAAACCTGAGGAAGGAAGGATAATATCTAGCAAATACCGTATTGGCCTGAATATAAGCCGCACCTTTAAAATGGGGGGGGGGGAGAGAAAGACAATACCCTAATATAAGCCGCTCCCTTAAAATTCCGCAGGCACTCACACCTGTAAATGGCAGATGTAGAATAAAATCCTGTGGGTACTAGAGAGGACCCGCAAGTGGGTTAAACACCTGTTCATAGCACCGTAAATGCAAATAAAAAACCAATACTGCACTGTAAAATACGGGGAAAGCTATGAATGGCATTAGAATTGATTGCACAACAGTCTCAAGCTTGCAAATTGGCAAGAAAACATTTTGACAGCATGTCTGTTTCAGCAGCGATATCGTAAAAGTCAATTTTTGTTAGGTCGCGAATTTAAGCCGCACTTTTAACTTTCCACGGTCGGAATTTGGCAAAAAGAAAGTGCAGCTTATATTCAGGCCAGTACCGTATATCCTCTCCCAGCAGTGGAGGAGCACAGAGGCGGGCGGCGGGCGGGCTCTTAGTCACTCTGAGCCAGATGGGAAGGATGTGGGGGTCAACCTAGCCCACCCCCAGGGAGTCAGGAGTTGCAGTGGGAGAGGAGGGAGGTCTGGGGGGGGGGGGAAGCCTGGCTAGAGGAGAAGGCAGCAGGAGGCTTCCACTGGGGGGGCATGTATGGAGAGAGAGCAAAGGAACACCCCCCCCCGAGGTTCTCCCCGGGGCTCCTGTCTGGGTGGGTGGGGCTGCCACAGCCCTTCTTAGTCCTTCCTTGGTGCTCCAGCATCTGACTAGAGGACTTGGGGGCTCCCCCCCCGGGTGCTCAGCTGCCCCTCTTTGCGTCCCACAGCCTGCTTCTTGCCCACGGCGCCAAAGTCTCCCTGAAGAACAGAGCCGGCCGAGTGGCTCTGCAGTGCTGCAAGCCCAGCTCCCCTTCCTGGCGGGCCCTGGAGGCGACCTCTGCGCGGCCCCCCCACCCGACGGAGAGGCTGCTCTGCAGGTGAGCGGCACCCCGGGGCGGCTGGGCTAAGGAGGGACCCCCTCCCTCCGACCGGGCTGCAGCTGGGGCTCAACGGGCGCTCCTGTCGCCCCCAGAGACATCTCCCGGGGCTTTGAGCAAGTCCCCATCCCTTGCGTCAACGGGCTGGACGAGGAGCCGGTCCCCGGAGCCTTCCTCTACGTCACGCAGAACTTTGTGTCGGACTCGGCGGTGCTCCCCGCGACGGGCTGGGGCAGAAGTCAGGTGAGGGCATCGTCCGCCCGCTCCTCTCCTGTGCCCCAGGGTGAATGGGAGGGGCTGAAGTTGCTGGGTGGGCAGGGAAGCCCCACAAGTCTGGGGCATCTTCTGAGCAGCCCTCCAAACCAGGGACATTTCGCAGGGCTGTTTTTTGACCGTCCAGGCCTCCTTGTGCTGCTTGAAGGCATCCTCTGCCAACCTGGCGCCCTCCCAAACCCAACAAATAGCATGTTTTGGACGACCCGGGGCTGACAGGGTCTGTCCTCAAAACCCCCTGGAGGGCGCCAGGTTGTCGAATGGTGCAGAGAAGTGATGCTGCTCCTGTTGACGTTGTTTCCGGCACCGGGAGCCTGAGGATACCCAACCCAGGTGGCTTGAGAGGGAGGATCTGGCGGGTCTGTGCCAGGGCTGGCTCCCTGCAGAGGACCGCCAAAGCAAAATAGTAATGAAAATAAATAATAATTATTAATTAGGCGTCTGCCAAGCTGTGTGCCTAGAGTGCCCTCTGGGGGCTTTGTAGGGGGCTGAGCGTGACCCCCGAATCTGACCGCCTTGCCTTCTTTCAGCACTGCGAGTGCGCCAGTTCCTGCTCTGCGCCCAGCTGCCCGTGTGTCGAGCGCAGCCTGCGCTCCTGGTACACTCCGGTGAGAGCCGCTCCTGCCCTTCCTGGGGTCAGACGGGGAGGTCAGCCGGAGCCACTGAGGGCCAGCCGGCCGTTTCTCTCCTCTCGTGGTCCAGGATGGCCGCCTGGCACCAGACGCGGCGGGCAGCACAGCCGAGGCGGGCCCCATCTACGAGTGCCACATGCTTTGCTCCTGCGCCAGCTCCTGCCCCAACCGGGTGGCGCAGAGGGGCCTCAGGTGAGCCGCCTTTCCCTGGGCCAGGGGCCTGCGGGCTCCCCGCCCTCCTCAGCCCCACAGCAGAAGTACTTCAGGAAGGCAGTGGGGTGTAGTGGTGAGAGTGTCAGACCTGGGAGATCAGGGTTCGAATCCGCACTCTGTCATGAAGCTCACTGGGTCAGTCACAGCCTCTTGGCCGACCTCACAGGGTCGTTGTAGAGATCAAATGAGGAGGGGGGTGAACCATGGAGTCCTTGGATAAAAAGGTGGGAGACAAATGCAAAGGATAAACTCAGGCATAGGCAAACTTGGCCCTCCAGATGTTTTGGGACTACAATCCCCATCATCCCTGACCACTGGTCCTGTTAGCTAGGGATGGTGGGAATTGTAGTCCCAAAACATCTGGAGGGCCAAGTTTGCCTATGCCTGAATAAGCTCTTCTGCTGAATTGCTTAAGAAAGTTGGAGGGGCCAGCCAGGTGGGCAGGTCAGCATCACCAACCTGGTGCCTAGAGATCTCCATGTGGTCGTAATCGGCACCCGCGCCCGTCGCAAAATGTGTCTGGTGCCTGGCTAATTTCCACCACTGGGCAGGAGCACCCACCAGCCTGGGTCAGATGCCTTGGCCCCCTCTTCCTTTGCCCCCTGGCCAAATGGCACACGATGGTGTCAACGGCCTCTCCTTCCAAGGACGTTATTATGCAGAGCTTGGATGGCCGCCCTTCGGGGTGAATTGGTTTGGACTCCCGAATGGCAGGGGGTTGGACTAGATGACCCCTGGTGTCCCTCCCAACTTTGCCATTCTGTCATTCTACGAGCACCCCCTTTCCAGATTCCTGCTTCCGTGAGGGGACCCTTGGTTCTCTTCCATTAAGGAGACGGCGCTTTGCGCGTTCAACCGCCCCCACTTTCATAGGGGCAGAAATACTTGCCGCAGCCCTGCGAGAGAAGCAAAGGGGCGAATCGAAGCCCGCCCCCCTCGCCACCTTGTCTCACGCCCTGCCAGCCCACCCAAGTCGCCCCCTTAAAAAAACAAACCCGCTTGCCACCCCGCCCTTGGGACTCTTGCGTGCCTGCTTCTCTTCTCGCCCCACAACCCCCTCGCCCCTCTGGTGCCCGGTGGGGGTCTCGCTTCCCGCTGCCCGAGGTGGGCCCAGCACCCTCTCATCCGCAGGACGCAGCTGCAGCTGTACCGGGTGCCAGGCAAGGGCTGGGCAGTGCGCACGATGCAGGAGGTGCCCCGAGGAGCCTTCCTCTGCCAGTAAGTCCCGGGGAGGGAGGGGTGAAGAGAGGGACTGAGTCCAGGCAATTCCCCCCCCCCCCAAAAAAAAACCCCTCATGGCCCTTTCCTCCCCGCCAGGTACTTTGGGGAGCTGATTTCCAGCGCCGAGGCTGCCCAGCGTGAGGACGCCGCCTACTCCTTTGTGGTGGACATGCAGGTGACATCTCTGCCTCCACTTGGGGGGCGGGAGGGGTTTGTGCCCCCTTCCCGGGGGGTGGGGCACTGGAGCTCAGCGTTGCCCACCTCTCCCCGCAGGCGGGCCCCGAGTGCTGCCTGGACGGGCGCTTCTACGGCAGCGTGGGCCGCTTCCTGAACCATTCGTGCCAGCCCAACCTGGTGGCTCTGCCGGTGGTCGTGGGCCACGAGATCCCGGGCATCGCCTTCTTCAGCGCCCGGGCCATCCAGGCGGGCGAAGAGCTGGCGTAGGTGGTGCTGCCGGAGAGAAGGGGGGCTGCCGTGGGGTGAAGGGGCCCCCACCTCCATGCCTGCCCCCTGGACTTGCAACCAGACAGGAGGAGGGGGGGCTTCTCGGACTTCAGTCTCAGGTTTGCCCTTGCAAGACTCAGCCGGGACGAGGCGCTGCTTGGAGCCAAGCCACTTAGTTTCGCCCGTCATCGGCTCTGGCGCCACCTGCTGGTGGCCTCCCGGGGGCTTCAGCCACTCCCGAATGGGCGCCTGGCAACCGCAGGAGACGCGACACTCTGCCTGCTCCGCTCCTGCTATCCCCCGCCCTTGAACAGAGCAGCACTTTGGCTGCAGCAGCTGGGGTGGCGAGAGCCGGTCCCGGAGCGTCCTCTGATCTCCCGCCGGAATGGGGGCGGCTTGAGGGGCCCATTTTCCCCAGGCGAGGAGGGAAGGGGCGCCCCGTCTTCACTCGGCGGCGTTTCTGCCCCTCGCAGGTTCGACTACGGCGAGCGCTTCTGGGAGGCGAAAGGCCGCCGCTGGGCTTGCCTGTGCAAGTCGCCCGGCTGCAGATACCGGCCGTCGAGGGAAGGGCCAACGGCAGACGCCGCCGCCGCCGCCGCGGGAGACCCCGGCCTGGGCACCTCCACGTCCTACCCGCTCCGCGGCTTCTCGCGCAAATCCGCGCGGAGCAGCCCGCTGAAGACGGCCCCGCGCCGCTCTGCGCGGCCCCGACGGCGCCCCCTGCGCTAGCCGCGCGGACCCCAGCCCCTGTCTTGATCCCTCCTAATAAAGAGCCGAAGCCAGCCGCCTGTCTCGGGCCTGATTGCTGCGTCGGGGGCCGGGTTCCGCAGGGAGAAGTGGGCGAGGGAGCGGAGGCTCCTTCGAACGGAAGAGTCTTGGAACGAGCTTTCTGCAAAAGCGGCCCCCAAGTGCAAATGAGGGGCCGGGAAGGATGGCGGCGACGGCCCAAGACGGGACCCCCTCTGCTCTTGTCCGCACCGTCTGGTCCACTCAGCGGTCCGGCCGAGGGAGCCCCCGCCTGGGCCAAAAGGAGGGAAGGGACTGCCCGCCGAGCTGCTGCTTCTCGCCGCGCACCAGCCCCGCGCAAACCTGAAGGAGCCGGACCGGGCGCTCCCCCGGGTTGGCCGCAACCCGCTGCCGCGCTCTGCACGCGCGCAGAGGCACCGGGCGCCAGGTGGAAGGCTGGCGGTGCAGGCCAGCAGGGGGCAGCCGAGAGCCGCCCGGCCTCCGGCCCGACGCCGGTGCCCCGCCGCAGAAGCGGCCACTTGGCGCCGCCGCCGCCGCCCGCCTGCAACAGCCCGGCCGCTCCGGGGCCGCCGCCATGACCATCAGCGCGCTCCGCCCGGGGGGCAGCCCGCGCCTGCAGCTGCCCTGCCTGGCCAAGGTGGGTGGGGGCGGGCGGGGGTCACCGCCAGCCCCGGGGGCGGCGGGGAGGGGGTGGGGAGCCCCGGGTCCCCCCGCTGCCCCTCCGGGAGCCAGCGGGTCTGGGTCTGAGCGGCTGCCGCCCCGCAGATGGAGCGCGTGGTGCTGGGCATGCAGGACCCGGACATGGGCATCAAGCTGCGCAGTCAACGCCTCCTGCTCACCGTCATCCCGCACGCCATGACCGGTGAGTGAGTCTCCCCCGAGGGGGCGCCCCGCAGCGCGCCCCGCCGCCCCTCCGGCGCCCCTTCGCCTTCCCGGCAGCGCGCCTCCCGCGGGGATCTCGGCGGCGGCGGCGGCTGCGCAAAGCTGCCTCCGGATGGATGGATGGACAGGGAGGGCCGGTCGGAGCCCCGCCGGGGCGCCCCAGCAAGGACGGGGCCGGTGGGGGCGGGCGGCGCCGGGCTCCCTGCTGACGGGGGGGGCTCGCTCTCCCCGCAGGATACGACATCGTGGAGTGGCTCCTCCAGAAATACGGCCTCTCGGAAGAGGGTGAGTCGCCGCTGCGCAAAGCCTCTGCCGCGCCCCGCGGAGCTGCTGGAGGGCGCGGCTGCGGGCGGGCTGCTGTGCCGGGGGGCGGGCAGGGGGCGGCTGGGCGGGGGGCTCTCACGACCCTCGTCCTTCCCGCAGAGTCCCTGCACCTGGGCAAGCTGATCGTGAAGCACGGCTACATCTACCCGCTGAAGGAGCCCCGCAGCCTCGCCCTGCGCGTCGACGAGACGCCCTACCGCTTCCAGGTGGGTCGGCCAGCATCTCTGGGGAGGCAGGAGGAGGAGGAGGAGGAGGAGGAGGGCGGTCCTTCTCTCAGGCTCCGGGAAGCCGGGGGGGCGCAGAGTCTTCGTCTGCATAGGGCAGCCCCCTGCCAGGAGGGCCTTGGGGGTGGAGCAGCGCGGCCTCTGCAGGCCAAGGGGCTTGGCTGGATCTTGCCCCGCTCCCCCCAATCAGGCCGGGCCGGGTTAAGATCTCTAGAGGCCCTAAGCGCTTGGAAGATTTGGGTGCCCCCACAGATATCTAATTCAAAATATAAACTATAATGAACTGCAGAATAGATTTTTGTTTTTCGAAATGAAACAAAACCTACAGTCAGATGGAAAAAAGTATTTTTATATACTTTATTTACATTTTTTTTTTTTGGGGGGGGGGAGGGAATCCCATACTTTTTCTAACTGCAAAGTCCGTGGTAAATCCGGCCGTGGGAGATGTCTGCGGAGCCCTCTTTCCATGATGCCCTTGGCAGGTGCTGCTTTCGGTTCATAGTTAATCCGGCCTCTCTCTCTGCGCTCCACAGACCCCCTATTTCTGGATGAGCACCAAGTGGCCAGCGACAGACCTGGATTATGGTGAGAGCCGCTTCTCTGCCCCCCTCAAGAGCCAAGGGGTCCCAGGAGACCTCTGGGCAGCTTGACCCCAGGCAGTGGGGCACCCCCAACCAGGTTCCCTGGCCAACGACAGACCCTCCCTTTTCCAGCCATCTACCTGGCCAAGAAGAACATCCGTAAGCAGGGAGAGCTCATTGAGCATGAGAAGGTAAAGGGGGGGCATGTGGGGGGCCATGGTGGGTGGGGGCAGGGGGGAGTGCAGCCCCCTCTTCATGCTTCCTGGCTCCCCTCTTCTGGAATGACGCTATCCCCTGCAGGAAGATTACAACCAGCTGCACAAAAGGATCAACCACACCTGGGACTTTGTCGTTATGCAGGCCAGAGAGCAGCTCCGGTGAGTTTGTGGGGGGCAGGAGGAGGTGGCAGCTATGTGGGGTGTGGGGCTTGGAAGCCAGAGGCCCTGAAGCTCCCACCCTCTCCTCTTGACCCCCCAGGGCAGCCAAGCAGCGGCGGAAGGGCGACCGGATCGTCATCGAGTGCCAGGAACAGGCCTACTGGCTCGTCAACAGGCCCCCGGTGAGGCGGGGAAGGGGAGGCAGCCCAGCCTGAGAGAGGCTGCTGCTCTTGCAGGAGGCTGCCAGCCCCACTGTTCTCCTTACTTGCAGGGCCACATGGGGGGCAGGGGCTGTGTGCTGCTGTCAGCCAGCCACGCCCACCAGCCCCAGCTTCATGGCTGAGCCGGGATTTGAACTCGCATCCCTCCACTACCAGTCCAGCTCTCAGAAGGACACCAGAAGAGGCCTGTAGCCAGACTGCACCAAAGGCCCTTTTAGGCCAGGCAGATGCCCCCTAAGAAGCCCACAAGTGCAGAGCCGTCCTTCCCATAGGGCTTAGTGGTGCATCACGCCAGGGTGCCACCCTCTCAGGGGCACCCCAGCGAGTGGGGGAGCTGCGGTGGCTTTGCTGGCGGCCTCCCCTTCCCTGCATGCCCGCCAGCTGCGCCCCACCAATCATATGGCCGGTGTGCGTGCAGCTTCCCTCCAACACCTCTGCAGGGATTGCTCTCCTGCAGTGGCACGGGGGAGAGTTCTGCCCCCCAATGGCTGGCAGTGCGCAGCTACGGTCACCCCAACACTATCCATGGTAATTTGGGGGCGCTGGGCAGATATTTGCACCCCGGTGCCGCATCTGCTAAAGACCGCCCTGCACAAGTGGGGCATGAGCTGAACTGCACGACCCCTAGCAACTGGTGTTTAGGGGCAGACTGGCATCTGGGTCCAGAGCAGAGGAGGCCCCTCCTTGACCCCTCTCACCCCAGGAGGCAGGCCAAGGGTTTATCCTGCACCCCCAGGGCGCCTCCAGGTTGGTGGCAGAGTGGGACCTTGGAGCCCCGCTTGCCCGGGCGCTGGGTGGGCATCCCGCTCTGGGAGGGAAGGGTAAAATCCAGCCTCTCTCTCCTGCTTGCAGCCTGGCAGCCTGAACGTGATGGAGGGAGGGCCGGAGAGGAGGAACTGCCAGAGCACCCGAGTCCAGCTGGTGAGTGCAGGAGGGGCAGTGGGGAGAGATGGGCACACTGCTGGGCCACCCTTGCCCTGGGCTCTGTGCCCCAGACCTCCCTGGGCAGCTGCTGCAGCTGCATCAGAGCCTCTGGCATGGCTTGCTGGCTCCCAGGACCTGCCTCTTGTTCACCCATGGTGGGGGGCACCTTATGTGCCAGCCTTACCGCCTGCTTTCACCTGGTGGTAGAGTGATGCCTGCCTCTGGCTTCCTTGCAAGGGGCTCTCTCCGTTCCCTGCTCCTCCATTGCAGTGGGTGAGTTGCCCAGCCCAGGGTGGGGCTGGCAACCCCCACCTGTGCCTGGCCCCACTGCGGATTCCCCTTTGGTGAGGACGTGCCTCTGTGCTGACCTTTCTCTTTCTGGAAGGTGCCTGTCCCCCTGGCTCCCTTCGCCCCCTTGGCAGCTGTCCCCCGGCTTTGCAGATTATAATATTAATATAATTATTAATACTTCACCTTTTCCCCTAATGGGACTCAAGGAGGCTCACAGATACAAATAAGAACTGCTATAAACCTGGCCAGGGGGCAGGGGTGGGGAGATGGTTAAAAAACAATTAAACATTGATAGAAGTAAAACAGTATACCGTATCGGCTTGAATATAAGTCACACCCGAATATAAGCCACACCTTTATAATTCAATGGGAAAAAAGAAAAATGCCTGAATATAAGCTGCTCCCTTAAAATTCCACAGGTGCTCACACCCGTTTCCTTTTTCCGTTTGTCTGTCTCAGCAGCGATATCACAAAAAAGTCAGTTTTTGATTGGCCATGAATTTAAGCCGCACTTTAACTTCAGAATTTGGGGGGGAAAGCGGAATGTCAATGGGTAAAAATGATGGTAACTGCAGCCAGACAGGTTATAATGAGTAATTGGAAAAATGCATAAGTTGGGGGTGAGCCAATGGAGGAAAAAACTGGATAATATTATAATTTTAGAATATCTAACTGTGAAGATACACAGAATGAAAGGGTTTAAGGTCAGTGAGAAAGAGGAGGATCGGTTTGGGTAGGTTTGAACAATTGGGCAATTAAAAGGTTAAAGGTTAAATCTTGTGGATGGAGGAGTGTTAACGTATATAAAATTGTACATATGGTTGATTTGAATATGTTATTATTGATTATGTATACCCAATGCACCAACCGCCTGGGGGGTTTCATTGTTTGTGTTTTGGTTGTTGGTAAAGAATAAAAAAATTAAGCAATATATATATATATATATATATATATATATATATATATATATATATATTTGCTTTCGTAGATTTTCACGGGTACAGGAATGCAGGTTTTGGTGTCCTCGGGTGTCTTCCCGTGTAAAAGTTGGGGTGTCTAGGCGACGTTTCGACGAGGTCTCACTCGTCATCTTCAGGCTGGTGCTTTCGGCTTCTTGTTACTGGAACAGAGCAGGATCTCAGTGTTTGAGTTCCTATAAATACTGTTGAGGGGGTGTGGTGTATAGCCTCCAATGTTCTGGGCAGAGAGGAAGTTCCCAGGCTAGTGTGCCTTTTCTTCTTTTGTTCCTTAATTACTTGAGGGATATCTTGAGTGATTTCTTGAGTGATATCCTGAGTACCACTTAGGTGGGTCATTAGGTGTGGATTAGTTGCTAAAGTCTTTGTGTCTTGACCTCTTGAACTTTGTGAAGAGTTTTTCTGAGAAGATGGCTGTATTGCACTTAGTTGTGCTCTGGCTTGGCTTCGTGTATAGGGGCGAGCTGTGGTTTTGTGGCCTGTGTCAGCCAGATCTGTGTAGGGATTGCAGGGGGGTGCAGCATCCGGAGGTGCCACCATGGTTTGGCTACTGGATGGTGTCTGTAATTTATCTGTGGAGAGGGTCTGGGTTTGGGTCTGGTGTGGTTGATTGGTGATAGCGTTCTGTGTGCCTCTGGATCTGGTGTCAGTTTTTGTGGGGAGGGCTAATTTCCAGATGTCTGGCAAGCGGGATGTGTCCCAGCAGACAAAGGTAATGCCACTGTTGTGATGAACACATCGGACTACCAAGCAAAACTATCAAACCTACTCCAAGATCCTACCTACCAACCTATAAAAACAGATCCCACCACCTATCTGGAAAAAACCACCAAATCCAAAATAAAAGCCTCTCCTATCAGTGAAGAAATCCAGCTAAGAATCATCCCCAGAGAAAAATCATCCAGATGCCCCAAACTCTACGGCCTCCCCAAGATACACAAAGAAGGAACACCACTCAGACCAATAGTCAGCTCCATAGGCTCACCTCTACAAAATCTCGCTAAATTTCTCGCCAAGCAACTTCAGCCCTATGCAGAATCCATCTCTTCACACGTTCCAAACTCCTTCCAGTTCATAGAAACAATAAAGAAGCAAAACCTACATCCTAATGACCTACTTGTGAGCTTCGATGTTGTATCTCTCTTCACACAAGTGCCCATTAATGAAGCCTTGACAGCCATTCAAAACAAATACAATCCCCCCGAATACATCTTGGACCTGACCAACCACTGCCTAACCAACACGTACTTCATCCACAATGGACAAAGATACAAACAGATAGAAGGAGCACCTATGGGATCACCCCTCTCACCGGTCATCGCAAACCTGTACATGGAACACTTTGAAACCAATGCTTTAGACAAGTCAGAACACAAACCCAAACTTTGGCTCAGATATGTTGACGACACCTTTGTAATTTGGCCACACGGGAAGGAAAAACTGGATAGCTTCCTCACACATCTCAACAGCCTACACCCCAAAATACAATTCACTATGGAAATAGAAGCCAACAACCAACTTCCCTTCCTTGACGTCCTAATCTACAAAAAACCTGATGGCTCCCTAGGACACACTATCTACCGGAAAAAAACACACACCAACCGCTACTTACATGCACAATCACACCACCACCCTGCACAAATAAACTCCGTAGCCAAGACTCTCATCTCCAGAACCAAACGCCTGGCTGACAAAGACCACTTGACAACTGAGTTACAGAATCTCTCAAATGTGTTAATTGCCAATGGATACCAGCAAAACAGGGTTACGAAGCTAATCCAAAAAGAAACACCCCCCAAAAACCAAGACACAGAAGAAAACAATGGCATGGCCCTCCTTCCTTATATCAAGGGCACTACAGATAAAATTAGCAAAATCCTCCATAAACACAATATCAAAACAGCCTTTTGCACCAACCAAAAAATAGCCAATATCCTCAGAAACCCCAAGGATAAAATCCAGTTGGAAAACCAAGGGGTCTATGAAATACCCTGCAAAGTCTGCCCAGCCACGTACATTGGACAAACAAACAGACGAATAAATGCACGTATCGCAGAACACAAGAATGCCGTCAAAAAAGAAGAAAAAACTTCCTCTCTTTTCCAACACATGAAAGAAACAGGACACGAAATTAATTTTGCAGATTCCAAATTGCTCTTTAACATGGAACATCACCACAAGAGAATAATCATGGAAGCCATCGAGATAGAGAAACACCCTCACAACATGAACAAGCGTGACGACACATCCCGCTTGCCAGACATCTGGAAATTAGCCCTCCCCACAAAAACTGACACCAGATCCAGAGGCACACAGAACGCTATCACCAATCAACCACACCAGACCCAAACCCAGACCCTCTCCACAGATAAATTACAGACACCATCCAGTAGCCAAACCATGGTGGCACCTCCGGATGCTGCACCCCCCTGCAATCCCTACACAGATCTGGCTGACACAGGCCACAAAACCACAGCTCGCCCCTATACACGAAGCCAAGCCAGAGCACAACTAAGTGCAATACAGCCATCTTCTCAGAAAAACTCTTCACAAAGTTCAAGAGGTCAAGACACAAAGACTTTAGCAACTAATCCACACCTAATGACCCACCTAAGTGGTACTCAGGATATCACTCAAGAAATCACTCAAGATATCCCTCAAGTAATTAAGGAACAAAAGAAGAAAAGGCACACTAGCCTGGGAACTTCCTCTCTGCCCAGAACATTGGAGGCTATACACCACACCCCCTCAACAGTATTTATAGGAACTCAAACACTGAGATCCTGCTCTGTTCCAGTAACAAGAAGCCGAAAGCACCAGCCTGAAGATGACGAGTGAGACCTCGTCGAAACGTCGCCTAGACACCCCAACTTTTACACGGGAAGACACCCGAGGACACCAAAACCTGCATTCCTGTACCCGTGAAAATCTACGAAAGCATATATATATATATATATACACATGGGCCGATATGGTACATATAATAAATTCAACCCTGTAAATAATGGCAATAGCAGCAGCCAGCACCAGCCTGTTCCTCAAAAGCAGTCAGTTCCCCCAAACCTGAGGGAGCAAGGAGGACAGTGAGGAGGGAGCCAGCTGGGCTTCCCTAGGCAGGGAGTTCCCAAGTTGCCTGGAAGGAGCCACCACCGAGAAGGCCCTCCTTGCATCCCCACCAAGAAGGGCTGCAAGGGGGGGGGAACGATGATGACTGAGGGAAGGGCCTCCCCCTTTGCGTGCGGACTGCCCCCTTGTCCCTGTGCTGGGGAGGGGTCAGGGCTGCGTCCGTCTCTCTGTCTCACATTGCTCTGTCTGCCTGTGCTCCCCCTCCCTCCCCCTCCCTACTGACCACTGGGGTCTGTTTTCTTCTCTTCTGTCTGCCGCTTTGTCCGTCTGTCCGTCCACGTAAGTCACTAACATGGCCATGTAACTAACTCGCTGTTTGCTGCTGGGATGGGGGAGCGGGGGCTCAGCTTGCTGGTGAATGGGAAGGGTCCCTTAGCCTCATTCTGCCTTTTGAGTGGGTGGGAGGAGGGGGCCCCCATCGGGAGAGGTCTGAGCCTGGCGCTTTGCCCTCTTGCTTCAACTCTGGACATCTCTAGTTAAAGGGAGTTGGGGGGAAGGGGAAGGCCGGGGGGGGGGAGCAGCAACCCTGGAGTCTGACCCTCTCTGAGAAGATAAGGGGGTCAGCGAGGCAAAGGCAGCCCCTGAGATTTGCTCACCTCTTTCTACCCCTCTTCCCTTTCCAGGAAAAGAACACCGATTATTACAAACGGGAGGTGAGTTTATTGGGGGGGGCTGAAGGGATACAGGAATCACAGAATTGTAGAGTTGGAAGGGACCCCAGGGTCTCCTTGTCTCACCCCCCGCAATGGAGGAATCTCAGCTAAAGCATCCCTGACATTCAACCTCTGCTTAAAATCTCCAAGGAAGGGGAGTTGAACACCTTCAGAATCCCCTTGTAACTTGAAGCCATTCTTTTGGGTCCTACCCTACAGAGCAGGAGAAAACAAGCTGGCTCTATCTTCCAGAGGACAGTAGTAGTAGTAGTAAAATTATTATTTAACCCTGCCCATCTGGCTGGGTTTCCACAGCCACTGTGGGTGGCTCCCAACAGAATATTCAAAATAGAATCAAACATTAAAATCTTCCCTAAACAGGGCTGCCTTCAGATGTCTTCTGAAAGTCAGATAGTTGTTTATTTCCTTGACATCTGATGGGAAGGCGTTCCACAGGGCGGGCGCCACCACCAAGAAGGCCCTCTGCCTGGTTCCCTCTAACTTCACTTCTCGCAGGGAGGGAACTGCCAGAAGACCCTCGGATCTGGACCTCAGTGTCCGGGCTGAATGATGGGGGTGGAGACGTCGTGTTCCAGACTCGGTCTGGGGAACATGGGAGGGTTTTGTTTCCTTCCTAGTTTGCCCAGTCAGGCCTGCGGCTCCTTCTGGGGGTCGGGGGGAGACCCTCCTTACCTCTTGAGGGGTTAATGTGGGAGGCAGGTGGGTCAAGTTCTTGGTGGGCCAAGAGCAACGCAGGTCAAGATCAGGAGGTGCCCTTGAGCCTGCTGCTGAGATGCCTTGGGCCAGCTGGAGTGAGTGGGTGGGTGGGGGTTGCAGGCAGCTCCTTGACCCCCCCTGTTCTCTTGGACGCAGATCCGCTACTGCCACGCCGCCATGGGCAGGACAAGGGTCAAGTCTTCTGTCTGCCTGGAAGGGTGAGTGGCAGCGGCAGGGCTGCCAGCTGGCCAGGGGCTTCCAGGGGCAGGTGGGGCTCACCTGGGGCTCTGCAGGTGGAACAACAACGGGCCCAGCTGGTGGCACCCACGGGTCACTTTCCCCCAGGAGGACGAGGAACCAGGAAGGAGCGATCTTTGGGTTCCTTCAGTGAGCCAGCTACAAATCCACCTCACAGTTGCCTCGTCCAGGCCACATTTTGCCAGTTGCGGTTCCAGTCCTCAGGCTTACAATCTAAAAGGCAGGGGGCAAGGGTGGTGGTGGGGAGGATAATGACCAGGGACATATAAAGGGCTAGTAATGGGGCCCTTTATATGTCCAGCTGTCCTTTGTCAACAACAATTTGTCACTGTGTTGAATATAATGCTATATGGTAATTTATGGACCTCATAGGTATCTAAAATAGGGACGCAGGTGGCGCTGTGGGTTAAACCACAGAGCCTAGGACTTGCCGATCACAAGGTTGGTGGTTCGAATCCCCATGATGGGGTGAGCTCCCATTGTCCAGTCCCTGCTCCTGCCCACCTAGCAGTCCGAAAGCACGTCAAAGTGCAAGTAGATAAATAGGTACCGCTCTGGCGGGAAGGTAAACGGTGTTTCCGTGCGCTACTGTGGTTCGCCAGAATAGGCTTAGTCCTGCTGGCCACATGACCCTGAAGATGTATGCTGGCTCCCTCGGCCAATAAAGCAAGATGAGCACCGCAACCCCAGAGTCAGGGGTCCCTTTACCTTTACCTAGGTATCTAAAGCCATTTGCACATGCAGAATGTAGGCACCCTATATATAGAAAGGAGCAAAGCAGTGGTATTTTAGGGAGCAGGCTAGCAGGCGGGGCCCAGGACTTACATCACAGGAGCCTACACAACACAAAACACTCTGGCTGTATGTAGGTTTTATTTTATTTGTTTTTTATCTTATATTTTGGAATTGTACATCCAGTTTTTTCCTCTTTAAATTTTTTTGGGGGCCCCAAGAGAGTGGGGCTCTAGCTTGTTTAGCTTATGATAATGATTGAGAGGCGGGGGGGGGGGCAGGGAGCATGGTTCTGTCCATTCCTTGGTTCCACAGCCTTACTGGGTGATGTGAGTTGCCTATTTCATACGTGTTTCTTCTTTGGGGGGGGGGGTCCTTGCATCTCTCTGCCTGTTACTCCCAGGGTGGGCTTAGCCCCTTTGCTGTACCTGGCAGCAGAGAAGGCCCCCACCGACTCCCCACCCCCACCTCCTGTTGCCTCTGCAGGTACCTCAAGTTCAATGAGCAATACGTGCCGCACGATCCCATCATGTCCGGCTGCCTCCCCAGTAATCCCTGGATCACAGACGACACCACCTACTGGGCCATGAACGCCCCCACGTAAGTGCATCGCCCCCAATTGGTGGAGGCGCCCCCGATGCCTGCCCGGCCCCCTCACTGCCTGAGTCTGCGCTGTGCCCCCCTTGTCAGCCTTCTCTCCACCTCCCTCTTTGGGGAAAGGCCCCTTGGCTTTCAGGGGTCCCTCTGGGCTTGCATTACACCCTGACCCCCCCTCTTGCCTGCAGGGTGACAGCCCCCACCAAGCTGCGAGTGGAGCGCTGGAGCTTTGGCTTCAGTGAGCTGATTGGGGACAGCCTGGGCCGGGTGCAGCTCCTGGAGTTCCTCAAGAAGGAGTTCAGTGGTAGGTCTAGCTTTAATAATAATAATAATAATAATAATAATAATAATAATAATAATAATAAATTTATTTATACCCCACCCATCTGGATGGGTTTCTCCAGCCACTCTGGACGGCTTCCAACAAAATATTAAAAATGCAATAAAACATCAGACGTTAAAAACTTCCCTAAACAAGACTGCCTTTAGATGCCTTCTAAAACTCAGAGAGTTGTTTATTTCTTTGACATCTGATGGGAGGGCAGTCGCCACCACCGAGAAGGCCCTCTGCCTGGTTCCCTGTAACTTGGACCTCAGTGTCGGGGCAGAACGATGGGGGTGGAGATGCTCCTTCAGGTATATAGGGCTGAGGCCATTTAGGGCTTTCAAGGTCAACACCAACACATTGATTTCTGCTCGGAAATGTACTTTTGCTTCTGGGGAGCGCAAGACCAACTTGCCCCCACATCGTCCTTTCCCTCTGGGGCCCTCCATGCTGCTGCCTCTTCAGCTTCTTCTGCCTCTCTCCTCTTCCTCTCCTGCTTCTCCAGCCGAGAACCTGAGCTTCTGGGAGGCCTGCGAAGAGCTGCGCTACGGAGAGCAGGCCCGGATCGAGGAGATCGTGGACTCCATCTACCAGTAAGCGCCTTGCTCTCCTCCCGCAGGCCTGGCCTGCATGCCTGGCTCAAGGCGTTTTGCTGCCCAAAGCTGAGGGCGAGAAGACCCTCCTCCCCATCCTGTTCCATGCGCGAAATCTCCGCGGACCCTTGGATCTTGTTTCTGCCTCCTCTGCTGCACCCCAAAAGGCAGCGGCTGAGTTTAGTGGGTGCAGGACGGGTTGCAAAGCACTCGCCCACCCAGAGCTCCCTGCGCTTGCTGGTCTTCAATCTTGGCTGCCTGAGGTAGCAACTGCCTCATGGTAGGGCCGGCCCTGGGTGGCCTCTCACCTCTAGGGGGCTCCAATGGGGCTGTTTGGCACTTCTCCAGAGCCTTCGCCTCTCCCTTCCTCCCAGCCCCAGAGGAACCTGGACCTCCAAGCCAGGCTGGGTTTCCCAGACCCCACACAGGCACTTCTGTTCGGTGCCCACCTGTAGCGTTCCCAAAGCAAGGAAGGATTGGACTCTGATTAATAAAATACACAGGAGGCTTGACCAGCCAGACTCTGGGAGGGGTGCCAATAATAATAATAATAATCTTCTCCACCCCTCGGCCCAGGTCGTTTTATGCACAAAAGAACTTTTTACGCAGTGTTCGTAAGAACCAATCAGATTTCCTCTGAGCATTTCAAAAACCCCATGTGGGGATAAAGTTAAAAGTTAAAACTACACAGAAACTATTTCCTACTTGAGCATGCATAGTGGCCCAGAGTAAATAAAATAGGAATAAAAGGAGGAATGCATTCAGCAAAACCCCGGAGGTCATAAACAGGAGAGGCAGGATTTACCATCTCCTTGTGAGCTCTCTTCCTGGCCCTTAAGATCTATCTAAAGATTAAACTACATCAAAGTAACCTATTAACTTTATGTACTGAGGATGCCTGATGAAGCAACTGGCCTGTGTTTCAGAATGCTTATACGTGCCTGTCAGGCGTAGAGAAAGCAAATGGCAGAGGTGGAGAGGCCTGGGGGATTCAATCAGAAACTATTGTCAATGAATCAAACCCAGTCAACGCCATGCTTTCATCGCGGACACAATGGCTCGCTTCATTTTTCATGATTCCTCATAGCAATCCCACCTGACCCCCCACACTTTGGATATGTGCACCCCTACACCCACCCATGCCAGGAGCTCTCTGCCTCCCCCCCGCCCATGCCAAGGCACCTCTTGCTCTCTCCAGGCAGTTCCTGGCCCCCGGAGCCACCCGCTGGGTGAACATCGACAGCAAGACGATGGAGAGGACTCTGGAAGGCATTAAGACCCCTCACCGCTACGTCATGGATGACGCCCAAATGCACATCTACATGCTGATGAAGAAGGTGCGGAGCAATCCTGGGGGTGGGTGCTCAGGGCTGGGCTGGGGCTGCCTTGGCCATCGTCGTCACCCCAGAGCTCTCCCCCTTCCCTGCTAGGACTCCTACCCTCGCTTCCTGAAGTCCGATCTCTACAAGAACCTGCTGGCGGAGGCTGTCATCCCCCCGGAGACAAAGAAGCGGTGAGCGGATGGGGAGGGGGCCCGCAAGTGCCCCCCACTTCAGGGAGGGTGCTGGCGGTGGGGCTGGGGGGGAGATTGCCTCTCTGCAGTGTCAGACCGGACCCTTCCTCTCCCCCCGCAGGGTCTTTCCTTTCATGCGGAAGCAGCGCCACTCCAGCCCCAGCCCCGCTCTGCCGCCCCCCCAGGGGGACCACGAGGCAAAGGCCGAAGAGAAGAGCAAAGCGGGGCTGCCCGCCCCAGTGGAGGAGGGGGGCGAAGAGGACGGCGGCACCTAGGCCCCCCCCCAATTCCCCTTGCCATCCACACACAGGCAGGAGAAGGGCCTGCCTTTGCCTCCCCTAGACAAGCACTGCTGACTCTCCTGGACGTCCCTCGACTGATGCTCATAACTGACCTTCCTGTACCCCCCCCCCACTGGAACGAAGCCATATGATGCAGGAGCCCAGCACAGACGCATCACCTCCTCTGCCTTATCTGCTTCTTGGAGCACTGCCCCCCTCCCCCGACACTGTCTTGCCTCAGGAATTGCCCCCCTCCCTGCCTAGAGCGCCCACCTGCTCCCAGCCCCCCTCCTTCAGCTGAGCAGCGTTCCTTGCCCCCCTCCCTCCCATGCACAACTGACTCAGGCTGTCCCTAAAACCCCAGAGGTGGAAGGCCTTGTGTGTGCCCCCCCCAGGGGTCCTCCGGTGGTTTGTGAGGGACGCCACCCCTGGCCAGGCCTCCAGATGGGTCCCAGAGCAGGGTGGGGGTGTCCTTTGCTCCCGCAGCTGCCCGAGGGGAGGGGGCAGTGCAAGGCCAGAAGGGCCGGACTTTCTGCTGCTCTGCGCCCCCCCTGCACCCACTCAGCCCTCCAGATGTCTTCCAGCACCTGTCCGGTGTGTGAAGGAGGTTGCAGCTGCTGAAAGATCTGTTCTGCAAAGATGGAATCCAATAAAAACCCGTAGGAACAGCAGAGCTGTCTGGGGGCTGCTCAGTTTTTCTCCACCCAAAGAACTGGGGGCAGGGGGGGGCATTTGCAGTCAACAGGGAGAAAGGGATGGGGGCCAGGGGAGCAAAAGCTGCTCATTCTGGAACCTCCGGGGTGTCTTTCCTTCCCCAAAGGGGGTGGTGGGGGTTTGAGCAGAGGGAGGGGCAGCCATGTGTGGGGCGGGGAAGATGCAAGGAGTGGGGTGGCCTGCCTAGACTGCCTGCAATGGGGGGGGGGAGCAGCGGATGAGACCCCCACAGTGCCATTCCTGTGTTGCAGGGGGCTGGGCTGGATGACCCTTGTGGGTGGGGGGTCCCTTCCAACTCCTCTTCTTCATAAGAGTTTATATACTGCCCTATCCCCTGGGGTCTCAGGGTGGTTCACAGAATAAAATCAAGATATAAAACCACAAAATACCTAATAAAAACAAAAACAACAGCCCACCCCCCACAAAAAACAGATTTTAAAAGAGCATAGGATGTAAATCGGATCATCCAAAGGCCTGGCGCCTAAAGGTGTATAGTGAGGGCACCAGGTGAACTTCCCTGGGGAGAGCATTCCACAGACGGGGAGCCACTGCAGAGAAGGCCCCGTTCTCGTGTTGCCCCCTCTGGGCTTCTCGAGGTGCTGGCAAAGAGGGAGGGCCTCAGAAGATGACCTCAGGGTCCGGGTAGGTTTATATGGAAAGAGGTGGTTCTTGAGATATTGCCGTCCTGAGTCATTTAAGGCTTTATAGGTCAAAACCAGCACTTGGAACTGGACCCGGAAACTAATCGGTAGCCAGACCAGGATCAGTGTAAGATGCTGAAACCGTCTTGTTCCAGTGAGCAACCTGGCTGCTGAATTCTGCGCCAGCTGAAGTTTCCGAACCGTTTTCAGAGGCAGCCCTACGTAGAACGCGTTGCAGTACCCTAACCTTGAGGTTACCAACTCTGCAATTCTAACACCCATGTAGCCCTTGGGGAAGATAATCAAAGAGCTCAGGGACCGGCCGTGTCCATCTGCTCCATGCCACCCCCCCAGCCCCAAATCCCCTGCGAGGATCTTTCCGCATTTCTGGGGCTTGGGAGGCATTTGCCATCTGCCCAGTAAGGAGATTAGTAGGGGCTGCACAGCTCTGCTCTCCCATTGCATTTCCCCAGCAGAACCTGGAGAGCCTTTAACCCCACTTGGCCCCCTCTTTGACCAGGGGGTTGCAGCCAAGTCCCTCTCTCATTCCCCTGGCAGGCCTGCGGGGCAAGAGGGCCGCTTTGCCCCCAACATTTCTGCCTGGCCCACCCGTCCTCACGCCTGGGGGAAAGTGGGGCAGGGCACCCTCTTAGCCTGGCACTGCTGCCGTTCCCGCTTGCTAATCCCAGCCTGGCATGCTGCCTCCACTGCTGAACAGATGCCAGCAAAGCACTTTCGGAGCAGATTTGGGCCGAGGGCTGGAAGTCAGCCAGGAGCTGCTCTGCCGGGACCCCCTCTGGCCTGCACAACAGGGACGTGCGGGGGGGGGGGGAGTTGTGTGTGTGTGTGCACATTAACAGCTGAGAGGGCGCAAGCCGAGCCCCTGGTGCCAGGGCCAAGACCTGCTTCTGCAGTTCCTGCTGTGGCTATTTTCTGGTGCCGTTGTGCTAATAATAATAATAATAATAATAATAATAATAATAATAATTTATTTATACCCCACCCATCTGGCTGAGTTTCCCCAGCCACTCTGGGGCAGCTCCCCATCGAGTGTTAAAAACAATACAGCACTAAATCTTAAAAACTTCCCTCAACAAGGCTGCCTTCAGATGTCTTTTAAAGATAAGAGAGCTGCTTATTTCCTTCACATCTGAAAGGAGGGCGTTCCACAGGGCAGGTGCCACCACCGAGAAGGCTCTCTGCCTGGTTCCCTATAGCTTTGCTTCTCGCAATGAGGGAACTGCCAGAAGACCCTCGCTGGACCTCAGTGTCTGGGCTGAATGATGGGGGTGGAGACGCTCCTTCAGGTATCCTGGACCGAGGCTGTTTAGGGCTTTCAAGGTCAGCACCAACACTTTGAATTGTGCTCAGAAATGTACTGGGAGGCAATGCAGATCTCTCAGGATCGGTGTTATGTGGTCCTGGCAGCCGCTCCCAGTCCCCAGTCTGGATGCTGCATTCTGGATTAATTGCAGTAGCCTTGACGGAGGGACTCCTCCTCCAGCTCCTGCTCCCAGGGGATGCAGCGTGGAAGAAAGTGCAGGAGCAGAGCGGCTGCTTGGCATGCAGAAGCCCTTTCCTGACAGCCTCTCCCAGCCAAGCTCTGGCTCCTTGGACGACTCCTGCCTGGCAGCGTAGGCAGCAGCAGCCGTAGGGACCAACGGCCTCACTGAAAACCTGCACAGGGAAAACTCTGCCAAAGCACAGAGGTCCTCTTGCTTGCCTGAGCCCAGGAGGGGGCAAGGGCACAGCCGACCCAGGACTTAGCAAGACTGGCAGCACTCCCCTCTTGCGTCAAGAGATGCTTCCAGGTACCTAAGGGCTTATTGGAGTGAAGGAGGGGGCTGCCCTGCCACACAGAGGTCTCTCTTTGAAACCCCCACCCCCCAAACAGGAGTGGCATATAACCAGGTCACCGGATTCTCCTTGCCAGTCTGGAGGATTTGAATTTGGGCCTGGGGTGCAAGCGAGCCACGGGCTCTTCATCCCCGAGAGAGCATGGGCAGGGGGAGAGGGTGTCGAGAGGAGGGGCCTCTGCCCATTGCGCCTCCTCCCCCCCCCAAGTGAATGCCACAGGTCTGGGGGCCCAGCTCATTCTGGTGACCGATTGCAGGAGCCCCAAGATAGAACGAAAACGGAGGTTGTGGACAAGGAACCAGGATTTATTGAAACCACAATAGTAGCAGTAGCAGCAGCAGCGAGCTGGCCAAGTCCCCGCCTCCTCAGGCGCAAGAGGTGGCCCTGTGTGCGAAACCTCCACCACCAAAGCCCAAAGGAAAAACCTTTGAGAAATCCCCGAAGGCGGAAAAGCAGCCCCGTTGGCTTCAGTTCTGGCGGTGGGGGGTGGGTCGCCTGGGCAAAGGATGCTGTGGGGGGGCGGGTTTCAGGCCCTTCCCCTTGCAAAGCAGCCAACCCCCTTCCTCCTCCCTGCGCCAAGTGGGGCCTGAAGCCAAGGCCAGCAGGGTGGCAAGGCTGGGGAAGGGGGAGCAAGGGAGAGCCCCCCCGCCCCCCCAGGCTGCTGCCCCTGAGCGCTGCAGGCCAGGGTCCCACTGAGCTCTCAAGGCCCCCACCCCCAAACAACTCCCTGGTTCCCTGCTGGCTCCCAGCCAGTGGAGGCAGCAGCTAGAGGGAGGAAGGAGGAGCTGGGCAGCCAAGGGAGTGGGGGCTGCAGACATCAACCCCAGTGAGGTGGGGGGTGCTGAGCCCTCTCCTCCCCCCAGGAGAGTCCATTGGTGGGGGAGCCTTCCAGTGCCAGTCAAGGGGCCACATGCTTGCTTGCCCCCCAATCCAGGCCTCCACAAAGACAGAGAGAGGGAGCCTTTGCGGCAGGAATCCCCCAGGGAAAGGGCCCTGGGTGCGGGCGAGGAGCAGCGCTGGGAAGGCCGCCTCTGCCCCCTCCCGCCATGCCAGCCCTGCCCATTGTCAGCCTCGCGGTGGCTCTTCTCTGCCTTCTGGCACTGCGGAAAGCCTCTGCCGGCCTCGGGTCCTCCGGGGTGGTCCTCTCCCTGCACCCCAGCCTTGCCGGCGCTCACTGGGGGCTGCGGTACCTCATCCTGAGGAAGCGCTCCCGGACGCTCTGCTCGCTGTTCTGCGCCACCTGGTTGAGCCAGATCACGTGGCTGCCGGCGATGGCCTCCTTCAGCTTCCACTTCGACAGCGTCACTTGCCCGGGGGCCTGCCCTACCTGGGGCCCCGTCAGGAGCACATAGCAGGCGTGGCGGCTCCGCTCAAAGAGCACCCCTGGAAGTGAAAGAGGGTGAAGGATTGGGGGGTAGGCAGAAGCAGCAGCGGCAGCCTCCTCCTCCTCGCAGCCGCCCCCCCAGCATGGCGAGGCCCCTGACTGTCAGGAGCCAGGCCTTGTGACCAACAGGACTTTGCAGGACTGGGGCCGTCCTAAGTTTGTTCTGGAGAGGCAAGGCAGGTGAGACAGATTGGTAACTCACAGTACCTGGTGGCAAGAGCTGGGAAGGGTTATAAGGTCAGCATTTTCCCTTTGGCTCTTTGCCACAGCAACACGTTTCCTGCTTTGCTGCTTTTGGCTTCTTGATCCTTGGACCCTTGACTTCCTGACTCCTGGACCCCCGTTCCTGCTCCCACCCTGCCATCTTACCCCCGGTCCTGACGTCCCCTGCCAGGACTTCGATCGCCCGTGAACCGGACCGTGACACCGACTTACCCTCAAAGGCCACGATGTGCTCCGTGACGTTGCTCGTCTCCAGGAGGACATTGGGCAAGGCGGGGTGGAACATGTACAGTTGCTGCTGGGCACCGTCCCAGGACCCCTGGCACCAAGAGAGAAGAGAGCTGCAGGCAAGGGCAAACTGCGCAGAGCAGGCCCCGCCAGCAAGACCCCCCCATAACACACGGAGGGAGCGCATTCCCTGCATGAAATGTGCGCTGGCAAGGTTGTGGCAATTAGGGAAGGCGATTCTGTTATGCGGTGGCAGAGGAGAGGGGCAGGGGTACCGGGGCAACTCTGTGCCAGTGTGACTGTCGCCCCGGGCACACAAAGCCAGACATGTGGGAAGGCTGGTGTTCTCCTTTTGGGGTTCAGAGGCCTTTCATGGAATTGCAGTGGAGTTGGGAGGGAGCACAAAGCTTGTTAGTCCAACCGCATGCAAAGGCCACTCTTTTGCCCAACGTGGGGCTCAAACCGACGACCATGGGGTTAAGAGTCTCATGCTCTACCAACTGAGCTAGAGATTCCTAAAGGCAAATTCCATTCAGCTACCCCCCCCCCCGTCCAAAGCCAGCTGGCAGAAGGAACAGTTTCTTTGCATTTGGGGGTTTGGGGGTGGGGGCCTTTGCATTCCCTTCCTGCTACAGCATGCCACCCTCCGCTTACCGTTCCGTTTGCGTCCCTCTGGTACAGGCCCCAGAAGAGGAAGACCGATCTGCGGTCGAAGGTGGACAGGGTGGCCGGCCGGGGGCTGTCGGCACCCGAGAGCAGCTGCAGGCCAGCCTCCCACTCGATGTCTCCGGAGGTGCCTTCCATGACCAGGACCTGCGGAGAAGAGGCCTGCCTTAGAGGGTGCTGCCTTCTCGGGTCCTTAGCGCTCTTCTCTGCAGCCCCGGCTCCGGGTGCTTCTGCCACGGGGTGCTGGGCAAGGCAAAGGTGCTCAGCACCCAGAAGCTGCTCCACGGCAGGCCAGGACCAAGCCTGACCATCACACCTATAAAATGCATAACTTCGGATCTGATTAAGCGGACCCTCCTTCACCAGATTTGCTCATCTTTAATAATAATAATATATAATAATTTATTATTTATACCCCGCCCACCTGGCTGGGTTTCCAGCCACCAAAGTCCTGAGGGTGGGAGGTGGCGCTTTTGAGGGGGTGACACTCTCTCTGAAGGAGCAGGTACACAACTTGGGGTCCTCCTGGGTGCACTGCTGTAGCTTGGGGCCTCCTTCAGCCTTGGCTGGTGGCCCAGCCGTGCCCCCACCTGCACTGGGACAGCCTAACCTCTGTCATCTGTCCTCCTGCAACCTCCAGGTTAGGTTACTGCAATGCGGCACACCTGCGACTGCCTCTGAAGATGCTTTGGAAACTTCAGCTGCTGCAGAATTCAGTGGCCACGATGCTCAGCAGGGCAAGGCGGTCTGAGCACGTATTGCCAACTCTGGCCCAACTGCACTGGCTGCCAATCAGTTTTGGGGCCCAATTCGAAGTACTGGTTTAAAAGCCTTCAATACCCCAAGGACTGCCTCTCCCCATATGAACTGACTGAGACCCTGCGACTGTCACCCGCGTCCCTTCTTTCTGTGCCCCACACCCCTACTTCACAAGAGCTCTGGAGGGTGGCAACACAAGGACAGTCCTTTTTCGCGGTGTCTCAGGTTTGTGGGATGTTCTCCCCAGAAAGGCTTGCCTGGCGCCTGCTTCACGTGTCTTTTGACACCAGGCAAAAACATTCCTCTATGGCCTTTTTAATGCGGCAGGGTCCCAGGGGGTCAAAGGCATTGTTCTCACTTGATATTGTGCTGTGCATTTTTATGATGATTTTCTTGTTTATGCCCTGCCCACCTGGCTGGTTTCCCCAGCCACTCTGGGCAGCTTCCAGCAAAATATAAAAAATAATAAAATGCCAGACATTAAAGACTTCCCTGATCAGGGCTGCTCTTTTTCCCCCTGTAAACCACCCTGTGATCCTCAGATGAATCATAAAACACTGCCTTTGCTGCAAGGGACTCCGTGTGGCTGTGGGCCTTTCAACAAACCTTCTTCCTGGAAGAGTCTCTGCTCATAACGATAACGTCGACCTCGTCCGGCCTGTAGGCTCCAAGCACAGGCTCGCTGCAAGAGGGAGATGAGAAGGGGCTGAACAAGCCGTTCCCAGCAGCCCTGACTGGCACACCGGACCTATCCCTCCTCCACCCTATCTTTCCAGAAAAGGGGGATGAGATTGTTGGTTAAAGAGGGAAGCGGAGAAAGGGATTTATCTCCAGAAAGCTGTGGGGAAGCCCCACTCCCTTCCCAGTTGCACAAGCCCTGCCCTGCCCTTCCCTTCCCTTCCCTTGGGCATTCTGCCTGCACTCAGGAGCACCGTTGGCAAATTCCTCTGGGCTGCAAAGCCCACCTGTAATTAATTGCTCAGAGCCTCACGCATGGCAAAACCACTGGCCGGCCCTCCTTGAGAAGGGAAAAGTCACAGCTCAGGGCATTCTCCCTGCACGTCTTAGGATGAGGCACAAGCCAGAGTCGGACCCTGCAGGTCATGGTTGTTGGCAGAAGCGGGCACCCCTTACCTTATGATGTGGGGTGTCTCTGTGACCCACATCGAGCCCAAGCGCTGCCCGTCCACCAGCTCAAGCATGTTCGATCTTGAAACCAGAAAATCGGCGCTCGAAGACACAGGCATCTTTGTCAGGTAGCGGATTTCTCCAGTGCTAAACAGGGAGGGACCGAAAGCGTTGGTCATTGCTCAGCTGGGCCTGCAGGGGGCAATTGTGCCAGCTGACACCAATGAGGGCAAGAGGAGGCTGGCGGGGGGAGACCACATTGCCCTCCTGACCCCAGAAGACGGCTCTTCTGACAAAGGGAAAGAAGCACCTTCTTCTCTGTAGAACTTACAACAACCATGTTGTTGTAGTACAGGTGGAGGCTTCCCAGTGCTATTTTTCTGGGGGTGCACATACCCCTAAATATTTTGTGAATCTAACGGGGGAAGAAACTAATTTTTATTTTAAAAAATTAGTTTCTTCTCTAGCCTGGTGCATCGTCAGTTCTGCTGCTCCCTCCGATGGCAGCCTCATTTTCTGTCAGAGTGTTTCCTGAGTCTCAGACGGAAGCGGGTGTTTAATGTGTGAAGTAGGAGTTGGAATCTAGCACAGTGATTGGTCCATTTTGTTGTTACCACCTCTGATGGCGGCTTCCTTTCCCGCTGGAATGCATGTTCTTTGTACTTTTGTCCATTAACCGTGTTTATTTTTCTTGGTTTGAACTTGAGTCAAAATGAGAGTACCCCTAAACATTTTCTAAGAAAAAAAGCACTGGGGCTTCCTAATACAAGATCACCAACTGAACTGGCGACTTTTTGGCTCACAGCAACACTACCTCTCTCTCTCAAGCCCACTTGCTGCTCTCAGACGTGGCCCTTCTTCCCAAGTTCCCACCCGGCTTGCTCTGAACGCTACGCATTCTTCCCCAAGCCCCCCAAGGGCCAACCCCGCCTCCCGCCCCCGCTGGAAGCCCTACAAGCGCTACCTGAGCAAGGTGACCTGGCGCGTGGCGCTGTTGATCGCCGTCTCCCAGAGTGGATCTTCCGTCAGACCAGAGGTGCTGTGGGCAGGAGAGCTGAACGCCATCTGGCACAGCGCTTTCAGAGAGTAGGCGTAAAGGGCCTTTGCTGAGGGAGGAAGGGAGTCGGTGAGCCAAGCAGCAGTGTCTTCGCCAGACTCTAAAGCGCGTCTCTTCTCCAGAGAGGACCCCGCCCTCGGCAGGGACCCCTGGGCCAAGACGGGGCCTGTCTCCAGAGGGGGAAGGACTCACCTGTGTACAGCAGCACATAGGGGGAGCCCTTCGGAGTGACCTGCATGAGGTGGCCGACTCTTCCTGGGAGATGCAAGGTCCCAACGGATCCAATCTGGGTGCCATGTTTCCCTGAATAGAAGTGGGCTTGAATCTGCAGAACAAGCGAAGGCCATGGGATTCTTGCGCCCGGGGAGGAAGCTGAGTTATCCTGCCGCCACTGCCTGCTCAGTCTTAAAGAGGCTTGCATGGCAATGCTGAAGAAATGCCAAGTTTCCTCGCTATAGTTATCTATCGTTATTTAAGCTCACCTCCTCTCCCGTCTCAGCAAAGACCAAAAGGTCAGAAGTGCTGTCTCCGTTGACATCTGGGATCTTCAGCAATGGACTCAGCACTGTTGAATTAGGCCCGAGGTTGGCAGCCTCATTCCAGAGAGTCTGGCCTGAGGAATAAGCAGGAAGCAAGGGCCTCATGGGGTAAGGGGAGGAAGGAGACAAAGGACCGCAGGTCCCAGCATTTTGGGGGCCTTGGTCATGGAAGCCAACACACACTCCTGGCCACAACTCTGCCTCTCCTTCCCTCTTGCCCACTTTCTGTTTTGGAACACAGAATATGGGCTAAAATAGAAATGATAATAATAATAATAATTTTTTTTTATGCCCCGCCCTTCCCGGTTCAAAAAACTGGGCTCAGGGCAGCCAACAACAAATTTAAAACACTTAATTGATGCAACAAAAAACAGCATAAAAGACAGTATAAAACAATAAATTCAGAAATTCAAAAATCAGTTTAAGGGGAAAATCCATCCAATAAACATTAGATGTTCACCAGGGCTAGCTGGCTAAATTAGTCCTATTTGGGCCAGCAAGGAGAAGACAGGAGCTCCAATGCTCTCCTGGCTTTGGCATAAAGGTGGATGGCAGCGGAGCAGCCTCTGGCACCCAATCGCAGAGCGGAGCTCACGGAATTAGACTCAAGAGGCCACTTAGTCGCTGATTCCTCCTGGGGCTGATCCAGCAGGCAGCTCTCTTGTCCGTCTGAGCAGAACGGAATCTCACTGTTGCTGCCCAGAGCAAAGCCGCGTCCAGTTAACGTAGCGCCAGCCCACTTGCAGGATGCAGAGGTGCCCCGTCAGTGGGATGGGTGCTCTTCACTCGATACAATACCTTTATTGTCATTGTCCCACGCAGAACAATGAAATTGAAAAATCTACATAAGACATTCAACCCCCCTAAAAACTCTGAAACCCAATTTAAAATACAATATACTATAGAGATTCTTTATACTGCATTTAAAACCAGAATTGCATTTGGGTAGAAACTGTTTCTCAGGAGGCTAGTCCTGGTTTTTATAACCCTGTACCTTCTTCCAAAAGGCAGAAGCTGAAAGAGATCATTTCTGGGGTGCGCACTATCCTGCGCTATCTCTGCAGCTTTCTTACGGCACCTGGCAGCATAGATTTGATCCAAGGTGGGAAGAGTGCACCCAGTTATTCTCTCCGCAGTCTTTACAACCCTGGACAGCATTGTTTTTTCCCTGACTGTGCACCCCCCCAAACCACACACACAGACCATAAGTTAGTACACTCTCCACAGTGCAATGGTAGAATGCCATCAACAGGTCCTTGGAGAGATTGTTTTTCTGGAGGATTCTCAGAAAATATAACCTCTGCTGTGCTCTCTTCATCAGGTCTTTGGGGTTTTCTCCCCAGGTTAGGTCATCTCTCAACTCCATTCCCAGAAATCGAAACACTGAGACCTGTTCCACTCCTTCATGAGAATGGAGAAATGCACCCGGAAGACAAAAGGTATTGAGGAGCTAGCGACACAGAGCCCTTCCTGCCTCCTCTGTTCCTTCTCCCTCCCTTGCTCTTGTTCAGTTTTTTGATGGTGTGAGAACAGTCTTTAATGTCCTGGGAACATTGGGAGAAGCCCCACATGCAGCTCCCTTAATCAGCTGTGGAGGATGTGTTACGATATTCCATTCCACCTTAAGAGGAACAGGCATGACTGCTGTGTGTCACGTGCCTGTTTACATTCCAGCACAGCCTGCTGGGAACTTCCGTTTTGTGTATAGCTTTTGCTTATGCACAAAGGGGAGCAGACACAAAGGGGAGCAGACATGTTTTTCCTCTGTCCTGATGCTGAATAAAATGCCTGTAAATATGCTTTACACAGCCTCTCTCTGCCCTTCCGTTGCCAAGAGTTCTTATCTCTGCTGGCTTGCGTGCCGTTTCTGAAGCTCGGGTTGCAGTTACATGCTGATCCGGGGACCAGAGTTCGCTCGGCTGCCGGCCGGTGGGCTGGAGCCAGCTGGGGGCCTGCCAACTGCCCCTGTTCCCTTGCATCCCAGAATAATGCTGGGTATCTTCTTTGATGCTGGACGTTGTTTTGAGAAAGTGAGGCATTGGGAGGGGGTGGCTATCTATAAAATGGGACAGTTTGGCCAGAGTTTCTCTGAAGCTTGTGCACGGACTGATCAGCCGCAGGCCCCTGCAAACTGAGGCTACCTGGGGGAGTCGCTTCGCCGCTTCTTGGGGGTTTCCAAGTGGCAGATTGAAGTGTATGCTTGGTATGTATATACAGCGGTACCTTGGGTTACATACGCTTCAGGTTACAGGCTCCACTAACCCAGAAATAGTGCTTCAGGTTAAGAACTTTGCTTCAGGATGAGAACAGAAATCGTGCTCTGGCGGTGTGGCAGCAGCAGGAGGCCCCATTAGCTAAAGTGGTGCTTCAGGTTAAGAACAGTTTCAGGTTAAGAACGGACCTCTGGAACAAATCAAGCATTTAACCTGAGGTACCACTGTATTGCTTGCTGTTTTTAGAATATATATTTTTTAATCTTCTCACTCGCTTGCGTATTTTGTATTGCTCATGAATCTCATTTGAAAGGAACCACCTTGCCTTTGGCAAGACAACCCCCCCCAACCCCCTCGTCGCACCAGGAAGGTTTCCTGCATGCCTCTTGCCGTGACGCTCTGGGCAAGGGGCTGCTGGACACCTGCCTACCTGTCTCCAAGTCGATGGCTGCCAGGATGTCCGGCTCCCCTACAATGAAGCAGGCTGGGGTGTGATCCTGCTCCCTGGAGCAGTCCATCAGCAGGAGCTCTTGGGCGACAGGCCTCTGCCAGAGCGTGCTGCCGTTGGTGCCCGAATGAGCGGCCAGGAAGGCACAGGGGGAGGCCAAGCCTGGAGGAAGAGGAGCAGCCCATTCAGCCCCGGCGGCCTCCTCCCCTCTCTCCCCCAAGGAGCAGCCTCTGCAGAGCCGCTCAAGCCCCAGGAACCCTCACCTTGGCTGGCGCAAGAGCTGTTTGTGCTGTTGCTGCCGGCACTGGCAGCCTTGAAGGCAAAGAGGACGTCCTGGACCCGGTCCTTGTTGACGTCCTGCATGGCCAGGAACGCGTAGGTTGCTGCAAAGAGGCCAGAATGGGGGGCTTCAGCAATGGGCCGCAAGCACCCGTGGGCCCCCAGGAGCGGCTGCGGCCCCTGCGCCCACGCACTCACCTGTGTCCTCGTAAGTTCTGCTCCACATCCTTTGGGAAATGGGCCTCACGGGGCACGGGATGATAAAGGAGAAGGCAAACACCACCGTGAGGCACAGGAAGAGGGAGAGGAAGAAGGCCGCCGTGCGCCATCGCGAGAGCCGCTTGAGCTTCTTGGGGGCTGCTTCCTTCTGGGTGCAGTTGGCCAGGCCCTCAGGACCTTTGCCCTCCTCGTTCTTCAGCGGGTGGATCTCGGCGTCCAGGTCTTTGCTCTCCATCCTAGCTGGCTCTTGGGGGAAGGAGCTCGGATCCTGCCACACAGAAGGGAGCCTGGATCAGGCCAAACAAATGCCGACCTGACCCAGACCCACAGTGGCCAACCCAACGCCTGTGGGGAACCTTGCCCAGCAAACAGCATTCAGAGCGGTGCTTTCATTGCTACAGTTTGTGGGGTTTGCACAGGATTCATTTGTGCACAGTTGTTTTTAATTAATTAATTATAATTAATATAATTAATAATTATGATTAATATAATTAATAATAATAATAATAATAACATATTTATATTAGATAGATAATTTATTACGGTCAAAGACCAGCTTGCACAACACAAATAAAAACAGCATTCATAAAGATAAAATACACAACCAGAGCAGACTGCAGCAAAAGCCTCATGAGCTGAAATTGAGCTATATGCATACACCTGAACAACCACACGGGCTGCCATAGAAATGGACCCTGAGGCACCCAAAGGGCAACTTCGGCATTTCCCCAGTAAGTAGAGGATGAGCTGTGCCTACAAATTATGTATTTATATTTAATATAATTAATAATTATAGTCGTCATATGGGCTGAAATAGTTAATGATAGTCATCACGGCAACATTCGTAAAACTGAGAACATGCTCTCTGCCGGCCGAGGCGGCTCAGAGTCTCGCCCCGCCGCCCCCAGCAGCGCCCTTCTCCTCCTCCTCTGCCGCCGACGGAGGCCCCGGGGGGCGTCCGGGTGGGGAATTCTTCCGCCCCCGCCCCCCGGGCCCTGCAGGCCTCCGGACTACGACTCCCATGATCCCCCTGCGGGGCCGCCCTGCCGGGGCTGCTGGGAGTTGTAGTCCGGAGGCGAAAGGGGCGCCCAGAGGAGCCGGGCCCGGAGCCCCTCGGCAGCCCCGTCGGCGCCCTCCCTCCCTCCGCCTCCACGCCCGGGGGTCCTTCCAGCGCCCCTGCCCCGCTCCGGGCGGCGCTCTGCACATGCTCAGGGGCGCCCTCGCGGCCTACCTCGGCGGCGCAGGCGCTCCTACCGACCGGTCCGGCCGAGGGGCGGGGCCTGGCGAGCGCCGGGAGAGCGCATGCGCCAAGCATCGCCTCGCCCGGCGAGGCGCACCGACGTCACGGGAGCGCCGGCTACGTCTCGCGTGACGCTATTCCCGCGCCGGAAGTCGGGTGGGCGTGCGGGGAGTCGCGATGGCGAGGCTGGAGGTGCTGCGCGGCGGGCGATGCCTCCTCCGCCTCCTGGTCCGCCCGGGAGCCGCGGCGGCGGCGGCGGGAGCAGGTGAGGCAGGCCGGGCCCTGGCGAGGCCCCGGGAGGCGGCGGCGGCGGCTGCTTCCCTGGGCGCCGCGTGACCCTGGCGACCCCCCTCTGACCCCGCAGGCCGCGCCATGCCCGTCCCCGCCGCGGATCTGGCCCGGGAAGCCCCGGGGGCGGCGTCACAAGAGAAAGACGTCTAATTCAGGGGATGCCAACGGTTTTTTGGCCATGCCCCGCCTAAGCACCTCTCAATTCCTGATCCCCGTTTAATTATTATTATTCTCCTTATTATTCAAAAAGTGAACTCCTGTTCACGTGGAGGAAGCCTGAAAGGCCATTCTCTGTTAATACAGTGGTACCTCGGGTTGCAGACGCTTCAGGTTACTGACTCCGCTGACCCAGAAATAGTACCGCGGGTCAAGAACTTTGCTTCAGGATGAGAACAGAAATCGTGCAGCGGCAGCGGGAGGCCCCATTAGCTAAAGTGGTACCTCAGGTTAAGAACAGTTTCAGGTTAAGAACAGATCTCCGGAACGTATTAAGTTCTTAACCCGAGGTACCACTTTCTTGAATTGCCACCCTTAACAATCAATTCTCTGCCGTGGGGTGTGTGCCCCATGTTGGGAACCACAGTTTGAATTCTCTTATGGGGTACTTAGAGCCCCGTCTGCAGAAAGCAGAGGCCAACCAGCGTATATTGAGAATCAAAGCAGCTAGTAAGCCTGATCTTCATTAACAGAGAATAAACGGTTGCAACAGAGTTCCCTCCCTCCTTGCAAGAAGACAAGAGAGACCCAGAACAATGGTGCACAGGCCTCTATAAAGACTTCTGAAATTGCCCACCCTGTAGCCCAAGACCACCCCCCAAAACATCATACATACATCACAGAAGGAGGCGGTCTGCAGCAGAAATTTGAGAGTGTTGCTTCTCTCCTGTCTGCCAGGATACCTGATAATGCCTTACTTCATTGCATTTTCTGGGCAGTCTGGCCATTCTTTTGTGATGGTAAATACTCAGTTCCTGAATCTCCTACACGTATTGATAGTGTGCCCAGCTTAACAGATACTTGCCAGACTGTATGTGCAGGGAGGTGTAAGCCCCTACAGTCCAAAGACCATTGGAAAGCTGCTCCCATTTCCTTCCTCCTTGCAGAGAAATATTTGAAGTCAATTTGGGAGAGTCAAAATTGCTTCAGGATTGCTCTCCAGTACCATTTCAGACATGTAGAGTATATACTTAGGTATGTGCATTTGCCTTGTACGTTTATGAACATTTATTCTATATTGGAGACCTTAGAATTCTTATAACAGCAGGTAGCAATCACTAAAGCTCCGCGTTCAGAAGGGTCCCTGGCCCACCACCCAATGCTTCTTCCGTTCCAGGTCCAAGGGCCGTACTCCTGCCCCGACCGGCCCCTCCGCTGCTGCCTCCAGGGCTGAGCTGGGCGTCCAGGAAGAGTTACAGCTCGCAAGCTGCCCAGAGTGACGAGGAGGCCCCTCCGCTCCATCGACTGACCAGCAACCCCGAGGCAGTCCCAGGTCAGGCTCCCCCTCCCCTGAGTCAAGCCACGCTCTTTCCTGGGCCCTGCTGTGGGGGGCAAAGGGGCAGCCCTTTGCCAAGAACAACAGCAGCAGCCCTTTCCTCTCCCTTCTCTCCATCTTGCAGGTTCTGCCTCCAGGCACGAGTTTCAAGCAGAGACCAAGCAGCTGCTGGATATCGTGGCCCGCTCTCTCTACTCGGAGAAGGAGGTAGGCTGGCTGCTCCTGCCCTGGTGCATCCCAAGGGTCCTTTTGCAGGGCAGAGCCAGCGCCTGCCACTGCCCATGCCTGCTGCGCTGGCTTGACCCTAACTCCTCGTTGGGGGATCCTGAGCCCTGGTAGTGGCTGCTGCCTTAATTTGAAGCAACTTTCCAAATGCAGACATTTGGAGGCTTCATTGCACCTCTTCTGCAGTGGGTTGGTTAGTTTCCCCAGGTTAGTGGAAAGCAGGTGCGCTGCGTTACAGACTCAGCCCTCCTCTCACCTCAGTTGGGAAGCAGTCCTTGTACCTCTTAGGGAATTTGGCTGATGTAGCGCCTTGCCCAACATGTCTTTCCTCAAAGCTGCACACTCCACAGTCCGTGGAGCTTCCCTGGGAACTGCAAGGACCAGAACAGGCTCCCAGTTGAAGGGCTTGAGGAGTCAGATCAGACTGGGGCGGCAGTGCAGTCTGCTTGCAAATCCAGGGTAGCTCCAACAAAGTTTGCATGTTGGTGACACACTTTTTAGATGTGCATCATTTCATGACAGAGAAATTCAGTTTTGCTAGCAAACCGGAGGTTAAACTAACCCCTTTCTAGCTCTGGGATGAGTGTAGGGAGCATTCATGTGACATACCTGCTTCTTCTTCTTTGGCGATCCCTCGTAGCTTGTCTTCCATAAACACGATTTTAACAATGAGTCCGTAAGTGAGTGTGGAGGCCAATGCTGGATCCTTACGTCCTTCCACAGTGGGGACATTGGATTCCGGGCGGGAGTTGATCATGGAGTGGATTTGCCAAGCTTGCCTTCCTCTTAGCTCATTTCTCCCCTGTGTCTTGAGTTCGAGTGTCTTCAAAGCCCATGACACCTTTGATAAAGGCTGTTCTCCAGTTGGAGCACTCACAGGCAAGGGTTTCCCAATTGCTGGTGTTTATACTACATTTTTAAAGATTTGCCTTGAGACAGTCTTTAAACCTCTTTTGTTAACCACCAGCATTACTGCAGCTGACACACTAACATGTCACGATACACAGTTTGGAAAACTCTGCTCTAGGGGATGCCTGCTGCTACAGTGTGTGGAGTCTCCCCTGCCCTTGGCTAGTGGGGGTGGAAGGCATGAGCCGCTTCCATCTGGGATGGGGCGCTGCTCCACACTCGAGAGCCGCTCCCCTGCTGTCTCTGTGGTCCCCGTTTGCATCAACGTGGCCTCTCCCTGCAGGTGTTTATCCGAGAGCTGATCTCCAACTGCAGTGATGCTTTAGAAAAATTGCGCCACAAGCTGATGTCCAAAGGGGAGATCCTGCCAGAACTGGAAATCCACCTTGAGACAGACTCCAAACAAGGAACCATCACCATCCAGGTATTGCTGCTGAGTGGATGACTTGCGCCAGAACTCCCCAGACTTCTCTAGTTGTTCCTACTCCTTGTCCAGGGCTGCCAAGGAAGGTCGCTGGACTGGAGAGATTTTGCTGCCTCTGGCCCAAGGGGGACTGGTGGGGGGATTCTGCCTAGCTTTGAGACGTGGCCTTGGCCACAGCTACCCAATGAGCTTGGTGTCTGGTGGGATTTGGCCCTGACTTGACTTCTGACCTTGGCGCTGAACCCCATAGACCCCACCTTCTGGTGCTTTGCTCAGATCAGAGCTGATCTCTCATAAACAGCTAGAAACAATGCTGCTGCGGAATGTCTCTCTTGCCCGAGTCTGTGCGGATGGGGGAGTGTTGCCCTCCCTATCCCAAAGTGGGGGCCAGGACATGACACGGATGTCTTTGCCATTCTCTTCCCTGCAGGACACAGGCATCGGGATGACCCAGGAGGAGCTAATCTCTAATCTTGGGACCATTGCCAGGTCTGGCTCCAAGGTAACAGGGCAGGAGGCTTTGGGGCAGCGGGTGCAGGCTCTGGGGGTACAGCTAGGCTTGCCACAGTTCCAGGGCAGGGCAATCCCTGAGGCTACAAGGAGAGGGGACTCTGGCACCTGGCACCTTGGTGACCCCCCTTTGAGTGGTTGGGAAGTGGCTAGACATCTGTCAGGGCAGCCTGGCTGCAAGCAAGGGCCTTTGTGTTCACAGGCCTTCCTGGAGACGTTGCGGAGCCAGGCGGAAGCCGGCAGCAGGATCATTGGCCAGTTTGGAGTGGGCTTCTACTCGGCCTTCATGGTGGCGGATCGGGTGGAAGTTTTCTCACAGTCAGCAGAGCCAGGCAGCCCTGGGTACTGCTGGCACTCGGATGGGTAAGTGGTGCTCCGGAGGGACCTGGGCAAGCCTGGGCGGCAGGCAGGAGGAAGTGTAGGGTGCGGGCAGAAATCTTGGATTTTTTAAAATTTAAATAAGATTTTTTCTATTTAAATTGGATTTTTAAAATAAAATGCTTTTTGAGGAAAAAAATCTTTCTAAAGATAGTATTCTATTTAAGTTGCATTATAGTCCATACTAAAACTCAGTCTAGTGTGGTTTTTTTTTTAAAAAAAAATTAACCACATAAGTCAACAAACATGGATATATATACTGTAACGTTATTGTTTTAGTTAAATAAATTGTTCAAACTGTTATTAAGGAAACGGTTTTCTAATCCTAGTTCTGGGACATTTGAGATCTCGGAAGCCTCTGGAGTTCAACCAGGGACGAAAATAATTCTCCACCTGAAGGAAGACTGCAAGGAGTTCGCCAACGAGGAGCGCGTCAAAGGTGATTGCCCTGCGCCTGGTTGGGGTTCCCCAGGGTGGCTTGGTGGGGGTTGGCTTGGGGAGGGGGTGTCTGTGAGGGGGAGAAAGGCTGTGCACCTAGAAGCTCCCAGTTTTGGTCTCTGGCAGCATCTCCTGTGAAGACCAGAACTCCAAAGAGCTGCCACCCAAAGCGGGCAGTTATTGGCTCAAATTGGACCGTTGGCATGGCGTATGTTCACGGTCACTGGCTTCTGGGCTTGTTAAGTGCCAGGTTGAGAAGCGGGGGTGGGGGCCTTTCTGATCCCTTCCGGCCCTCCATGAGCAACATACCTGTGGTGGACTTCAATGTGCTCACGGTTCTGCCTTGCAGGATCCCCACAGCATCCAGCCCTGCCTTTCCTTTCCTAGTGGGCTGGTCCACCGTGTTTCTGGGCTCCCCTTGGGTGGGTGGGCCAGTGGGCACCTCTGGAGTTTGGGTGTCCCGGGCAGGGCTGTTGACCAAGGTTGATCATCAAACCCCTTCCTTCCTTCCGCTAGAGGTCATCACAAAGTACAGCAACTTCGTTGGCTACCCCCTCTTCCTCAACGGTCGACGTGTTAATGCCATGCAGGTAAGGCGGCTGCAGACTTGCGCTGCTTGGGCCCCAAACATGCAGAATAATAATAATAATAATAATAATAATAATAATAATAATAATAATGATGATGTTAAGTATACCCCGCCCTCCCCAGCCAAGACCGGGCTCAGGGCGGCTAACACCAGGTATAAAAACAATTGATTAAAATACAACTTAAAAGCAAGATTCAAGTACAACATTAAAATGAAGCCTCACGGTCCTCTTCCGCCCTGCTCAGAACAAGGTGCTGGTCAGGAGGAGCCGGCTCTTAGGAAAGGCTCTGGGCCAGGAAGCCCTGCCTGGGATTTTGCCTTCTCCCTGGGCTTTGTGGGGGTCCGGTGCAAGTGGCTCTGAGGAGCAGCCCCCCCTCTGGAGCACAGGGGCAACATTTGCTCTCTCCTGTGAGTTGCCAGAAGGACAGTGGGGGATGCTTCTCAATGCCGGGTCCTCTTCCCATGGCCTTTTAATTTCAGGGTGGGGTAGTGGCTTGGAGAAGGTTGCCAATGTCCTCCTAGTCCCATTCTTGGTCCGCTTTGGGGGCAGGAGAATTATTCTGGGCTCCCCTTTGCTATTCTGCCTGGAGCCTCGGGGTGTTTTGGGCTCGCCTCTGGACCAAACTCCTCCTGGCAGCAGTGACATTGGCTGTCCCTTGTGCCCTCTGAATGCCTCAGCAGCCTCTGCCCCCCTGTTCCCCCTCCCTCTGTGCAGGCCCTCTGGACCCTGGAGCCAAAGGACATTGGGGACTGGCAGCACAAGGAGTTCTACCGCTTCATTGCTCAGGCCTACGACGAGCCGCGCTACATCCTGCATTACAAGACAGACGCGCCTCTCAACATCCGCAGCATCTTCTACGTCCCGGGGGCGGTGAGGGCCCTGGGGGTCTCCCCACTGCCTTCCAGAGGCACTGAGGGGTGGTCTGCAGGAGGGGGGCAGCCCCACCCCAGGATGGAGGTTGAGCTGGGTCCCTCCCACCTGGCAGAACATCCGGTTTCAACCTGGGCAACCCAGTCAGATGGGTGGGGTAGAAAGAATAACACCATTATTGTGACTTCCTGTGCCTCTAGAAGCCCTCCATGTTTGACGTCAGCCGGGAGCTGGGCTCCAGCGTCGCTCTCTACAGCCGCAAGGTCCTCATCCTGACCAAAGCCGCAGACATCTTGCCGAAATGGCTCCGCTTCCTGAAAGGTAGCCACCCTCCCCTTTGCAGGTGCCCTGGGGCGGGCAGGGGGGTTGTTTCTGGGCCACAGCTCCCCCTTGCCCTCCCTGCCCCTGACGCTGCCCCTCCCTCTGTTTGGTGCAGGAGTCGTGGACAGCGAAGATCTCCCTCTGAACCTCAGCCGGGAGCTGCTCCAGGAGAGCGCACTCGTCAGGTGAGCTACCTGCGGGCTGTGTCCATGTGCGCACCTGCCCGCCCTCCGGCCCTGGGGCTTTCCTGGAAGCGATTCTGCCGTGGCCTCCAAGGGGGCGCGTGAGGCTCCGCTCACTGATCCGCCTTCCCCCAAGGCAGGCTGTTGGTCTGCCCTGCCCAGTGTTGGCTGCTCTGACTGGCAGTGGCCCCCCAAGGTTCCCCTTGTCGGGATTCACAGAATGCTGTGTGAGATAGTAAGTCTGCAGGATAGAGTTTGCTGGCTGATGCGGCTGGCTGATGCAGTCAGCCTGCAATACTTTCTATGCAAGTGCTGGGTCAGAATGACTCGGCAGTAGTGTGCTGTCAGTAGATTGGCTGTCGTCGGTTTAAAAGGGAAAGCTGTCCAGCAGTAAAGGTGGTGGTGTAGAGGAGTGTGGTCAGAGAGAGAGAGAGAGAGAGAGAGAGAGAGAGAGAGAGAGAGAGAGAGGAAGGTCTTCCTATTTGCCTTAAAGTGCAGCCAGGTACTCTGTTTGACTGTATGAACTGCTAGTGTATATAACCTGTAGATATTTGTGGATATAGCTCACAATAAATATACTGCACTGAAGAACCTGGAACTCTGAGCATTTCTGCTAAAGCGCCACGGAGAATTCACGACACCCCTTTCCTTTTTCTTTTTTTTTGACAAAGTAATAATAAAAAATAAGAATAAACATGTGCACCCCACCACTGAGACCATTCCATTGTAACTATCCAACCTCCCAAAATTTCAACACCTCTTGCGATGGTTTGACCCCTTTCCGTTCTAACAGTACAAATTCTACAAACACCCTCCGTATCTCCTCAGAGTCGTTTCTCCTGAGTATTCCCCGTCTTACCTTAGTGGCACATGTTAATGTATCATTAATAGCTACATCCCATACCTCTTTATACCATTCTTCCATTTTATATTCACCTTGCCCCTTCCACTTCCCAGCTGTAATAACTTGCGCAGCTGTCAATAAATTTGTGAGCAAGTCCTTCATCGCCTGCAACCCTTCCAGCCCATCGTCAATTGATAACAGGGCTACCTCTGGACTTTTGCTCAGCTTTAACCCAGGGATTTCTGTTGCCTCCTTAGACACCCTTTGCCAGAAAAATGGGGTCCCCCTTTCCTGGCTGCTCCTTTGGGCTGGGCCCTGGCTCCTTCTCCTGCAGGTCTGCTCCCTTCTTGGTCGCCAGGGGGCAGGGATTGGGGCCCTCCCGGTGTTGCTGCGACTCCTGCTCCCATCAGCCCCGGCACCTGTTGTGGCTAATGCCAGGAATTGGGATCCCAGCAGGCAGAGGTGCGATTGGTCAAAATGCCTTTGGGAGGCTTCTTGGTCACAGAGGAATGCCAACTTCTTCTTTTATATATATATAAACTTTTATTTTTAAACATATCATTTTCAGCAGTAATTAAACATACTTTTACATCTTATTCAATTTTTTTTTTACTTCCATCAGTCCTGTCTGAAAATTTTCCAGCCTAATCTCTTAGTGTGCATTTCTTATTTTCTTTATTACATTTCAAACTCGTATCCAATATCTCTATCTTTTTCTGCATTGTAACACTTTGTATATTTCTCCTTACAAAACGTCTTGTAGTCCTACTAGCGTGATTTGTTGCTTACAATTGCTCTTCAAATAGTTCATATACTTCTTCCAATCTTCTGTAAATCTCTGGTTCTGCAGGTTTTGAATCCTTCCGGTCATTTTGTCCAATTGTGCATAGTCCATTAATTTTGTCTGCCATTTTTCTTTCTTCAGAATTTCTTCAGAGCAATGCCGACTTCACTTAGATTGCACATGGCACCTAGGCAAATCTTTTGGTGAAGGGGGGAAAGAATAGAAACCCTCCTCCCGGCCAGAGATCCTTCAGTCCATCACTGTCTGCAGTCTTTCCTCCGCTGTCTCTCCTGCCCCTCTTTTAATCTTTGGGGCTTCCAGGCACTTATCCCCCCCCCATCTCCCTGATGTTGAGTGTTGTCCTGCAGGAAGCTCCGAGGAGTCTTGCAGCAGAGGCTGATCAAGTTCTTCATTGAGCAGAGCAAGAAGGACCCCGAGAAGTACGCCAAGTTCTTTGAGGACTATGGGCTCTTCATGCGCGAGGGGATTGTCACCATCGCCGAGCAGGATGTCAAGGTGTGTTGAGGGACAGCTGAGGGGCGAGGTTTATTCTTGCCAAGTATCCAGAGGGAGGTGGGAAACCGGCTGTGATGCCACCTACTTCATTTATTTCATAAAATTTGATTGTAAAACCCACCCTCAAAGCGGTTTACTTGGGCAGCGGATGCCCTGGTGAAGGGTGAGGGGTCTGCCTCCTTTGTCCTCTGACTGGCGGGACTCTCCTTCGCAGGAAGACATAGCTAAGCTGCTTCGCTACGAGTCCTCGGCGTTGCCCGCTGGCCAGCTGACCAGCCTCTCGGACTATGCTGGCCGCATGCAGGCCGGCAGCCGGAACATCTACTACCTGTGCTCTCCCAACCGCCACCTGGCTGAGCACTCGCCCTACTACGAAGCTATGAAGAAGAAGGACGTGGAGGTGAGCAGCAGAGCAAAGGGGGGGGGTCGGGAAGCAAAGCCCCAGCCGGGGCCTGTGGGAGCCCCTTTCCCAGCAAGTGCTTTGGGGTTGGGCACCAGGAGCAGAGGAGGAAGCCCTGTGACCGGGGTGGTGGTGGTCATTCTCCCTTTCCTTGGAACTGAGGACACCCCCCCATTTGGCCCCCACAGGTACTATTCTGCTACGAGCAGTTTGATGAACTGACCCTCCTGCACCTCCGGGAGTTTGACAAGAAGAAGCTGATGTCTGTGGAGACGGATATCGTCGTCGACCACTACAAGGAGGAGAAGTTTGAGGAGAAGCACCCAGGTGGGCTTCTGCTGTGCGGTGGGAAGAGGGCATGAGCCCTTTTCAAGCAGAGTTGGCTGCCTAGCTTGGAGGAGGTGGGGAATCGCCCATCTTGGAGGGATGGGAATACCCCAGGAGGTGTCCCAGAGGCTGGCCTCTTGTCAGCACTCCCCACCCTCTCAGGAAGGACTTTGTGGCTGTGACTGAGGGGTTTGTCTCCTCTTCCCCCACCCTGATCCACTCCCCTGTGTTCCTCCTCCTCCTGCAGCAGAAGAGTCTCTGAGCGCCTCGGCTGCAGAGGAGCTCCTGGCCTGGATGAGGAATGCACTTGGCCCACGGGTTGCTGCCATCAAGGTGAGGGTCCAGGGCAGGGGGGCAGGCGGGTAAGTTATAATTACAATAATTTCATTATTTATACCCTGTCCATCTGGCTCGGTTTCCCCAGCCACTTTGGGTGGCTTACAGAACATGAAACATTGTAAAATCAGACACAAAACGTTTCTCGATACAGGGCTGCCTTCAGATGTTTTCTAAAAGTCATCTGGTGGGAAGGCGTTCCACAGGGCGGGCGCCACCACCGAGAAGGCCCCCTGCCTGGTTCCCTGTAACCTCACTTCTCGCAGGGAGGGAACCGCCAGAAGGCCCTCGGAGCTGGACCTCAGTGTCCAGGCTGAATGATGGGGGTGGAGACGCTCCTTCAGGAATACTGGGCCGAGGCCGTTTAGGGCTTTAAAGGTCAGCACCAACACTTTGAATTGTGCTCGGAAACATACTGGAAGCCAACGTAGGTCTTTCAGGACCGGTGCTATGTGGTCCCGGCAGCCACTCCCAGTCACCAGTCTAGCTGCTGCATTCTGGATTAGTTGTAGTTTCCGAGTCACCTTCAAAGGTAGCCCCACGTAGAGCGCATGGCAGAAATCGAAGCGGGAGTTAACCAGAGCATGCGCCACTCTGGCCTGGGTGGGAGGCCTGCGTTTGCACACAATCTAGGGAGAACACTTTGGCCACCATGAGGGCTTGGGTCTCGGGAAGCCCCCTGGCTGGGCCTGGGAGCTGTTTCTGCAGCCACAGTGTGACCTGTCAGGATGGTGATGACTGTGTGAAGGGCTGAGAGCATAAATAACTGGAAAGGGCAGTTGTGATGGATCTGGGCAAATCCATGTACCGGCCTGCCATTTCCTCTCAGCAGCCGGGGGGTTGGCTTGCTTCCTGGGACCTGGTGGGGAGGCAGGAGGGGCTGCTAGCCTTGACCTCACCCCCCTCCTTCCTGCTGCCCTACAGGTGACTCCACGCCTGGAGATGCACCCGGCCATGATCACCGTGCTGGAGATGGGTGCTGCCCGACACTTCCTCCGGATGCAGCAGCTGGCCAAGACCACCGAGGAGCGGGCTCAGATCCTTCAGCCCACGCTGGAGATCAATACTGGGTATTGGAAAACAGGCAGAGCTGGACCTGGGGGAGGAGGAATCCCTGGACGTGATGCACTGGGGACGGCATTGTCGCCCTCACATCCTGCTTTCGGACGCCTCCCTTTGGACCTCAGCAAGGGCTCTCCTTGGGGAGGACAGAGGGGCTGGGCACAGGCGGAGAGGGGGCTTTGGGGAAGGAATCCCATGCGCTCTGCCTGCTGCAGCACTCAAACTGCCCCTTTGTCTTCCCTTCTAGGCACGCTCTGATCAAGAAGCTCAACCAGCTCCGCTCCAGCCAGCCAGATCTGGCCCTTATGCTGCTTGACCAGGTGAACTAGCTTCTGCTTCCTCCTCAGGGGAGAAGCCTAGCCACACAGAGGGGCACATGGACTGCCAGCGTCTCGTCATCCCCTCGGGAGAGCAGTGGAAAGGAGTGGGGGAGGTGTCCAGTGCCTTTGCAATGTCTGGAGCCGAGACAGCTGGCACCTGCAGTCTCCACAAGCAGGGAACAGTGTAACCCCCTGCCACCCCCACGTGGATTCCCTGGGGCCTCTCTGAGAGCCTTGGGGGGGGGGCAGAAGAATCATAGAATTATAGAGTTGGAAGGGGCCAAGCGGATCATGTAGTCCAGCCCCCAGGAGAGCAGTTACTGAGGGAAATGCGCCCCTCCTGTCATGTTTTCCTTGTCTACTCCTGGCTGGCATTCAGAGCAGAATCCCATCTCTGTCCATTGGTGCTCCTGCCATACCCTGGGACACAGTAAGCCAAGGTAGCCCCCCTCTACCCTGACCCGCTTCATTGTTCCTTCCTTCGCTGGCAGATCTACGACAACGCCATGATAGCAGCAGGCCTGAACGATGACCCGCGGCCGATGGTGAACCGGCTGAACGAGCTCCTTGCCAAAGCCCTGGAGAAGCACTGAGTCCTGCCTGGAGCTGAGCTGGGGCATCCTGCCTGTCTTCAGAGGGTGCTTGGCCTGGCTTGCCTGCTCTTTTGGCAAGCTCTTGGCCTGGGCTCCCACATCCGGATCTTGGCCCGTTGGAAAGAGCAGAGGGGCCAGAGTTGAGCCACCTGGAGCCATGGTCCTTTATTTCAAAAGGTGTGTTTGCACAGCCAGCTGTCAGGGTGTGTGTTTCTGGACTTGCCTGCAGGCTGCGTGTGTTGGCAGTACCTCTAAGTAAAGACTTTTAAACCCCCAGTTCTGAAATGTATCGCCCTGCTTTTATTCTGAGCCTGTCTTCGAGTGCGTGGATCCCTTCTACAATGCGCATGGGAAGAGAGTGGCTCCGCACTGTTCACAAAACGCACTGGCAATTAGGACCAAGTGCTTCTAAGCATGCTCAGAGCCCCCCCCATGGCAGATGCAAGGAGCAGATCTTTTCCTGCAGCAGTGAGTTCCGTAGGCTTCGGTTGGAAGGTCAAACAAGAGTACAGCCGAGAAATTGAAGCAAAGCAGCGGCCAAGAGGCTTGATCTTTATTGTTGCAGCAAGGCTCCCAGCTACACCATAGAAGCAGAGAGAAGCCCAGATCAATGGGTTACATCTGTATTTCAAAGTTTTCCAAAGTTTCACATAATACATCTCAGAATGCATCATCAAGACATCATAGATATGTCAGGAAAAGTGTGGTCTCCGGTAGAACCTGAGATCCAGGCATGCCCCTGTCACTCAAATATAGTCTCTTACACTCACTCCATCACAGTACAAAGGAAAGCATTTACAGTTTCCAGGTCAAATACACCCCTTTGTCTTGGCCATTGTTGTAAACAAAAATTGCCCTTCTTCCCTTATGGGGTATCCAAGAGCCCATATAGAGTCCTTACATAGGTTCCCCATTGGTAGGAGAATATAACAGGCCAACCAGAGAATATTGAGAAGCAAAGCAGCTAGTAAGCTTGATCTTTATTGATCTGTTGCAACAGGGTGCTCCCCTCACCCGCAGGAAAGGAGGAAGACCCAGAAAAATGGTCAAAACAAAAAAATTCCTTCCAGTAGCACCTTAAAGACCAACTAAGTTAGTTCTTGGTATGAGCTTTCGTGTGCATGCACACTTCTTCAGATACACTGAAACAGAAGTCACCAGACCCTTCTATATAGTGAGAAGGTGGGGAGGGGTATTACTCAGAAGGGTGGTGGGAATGGGTGATTGGCAGATAGCTGTGATGAGCCTGTTGACGACTCTTAACGACTGCAATAGGTCTTACAGGAAAAAGCAAGGGGTGAGAAGGTGAAAAATGGCTTTGTCATGTATAATGAGATAAGAATCCAATGTCTTTGTTCAGACCAGGTCTCTCCATGGTTTTAAGTTTGGTAATAAGTTGCAATTCAGCAGCTTCTCTTTCCAGTCTATTTCTGAAATTCCTTTGTAGTAGAACAGCTACTTTGAGATCTTGTATAGAATGTCCTGGGAGATTGAAGTGTTCTCCTACTGGTTTCTCTGTCTTGTGATTCCTGATGTCCGATTTATGTCTGTTTATTCTTTGGCGTAAGGTTTGGCCTGTTTGTCCAATATAGAGAGCTGAAGGACACTGTTGGCATTTGATGGCATACACAGTGTTAGACGATGAGCAATTAAATAGTCCCGAGATGGTATGTGTGATGTTGTTGGGTGTGCAAGGTGTGCAAGGCCTTATAAAGACTTTTGAAATTGCCACCCTGTAGATCAAGACCACATCCAGAAACATCATACAAACATCACAGAAGGGGTGTAACCTAAGACCACCCCTCAGATACATCTTACCTACATCACAGAAAAGGCGGTCTAATCAGAAATTTAAATGTTGTTTATCTCCTGTCTGGCAGGTTACTTGATTGGATTGCCTGGGGAGCCTGGCCATTCTTTTGTAGTGGTAAATACTTAGTTCCTGGGCCGGTCACAGGCTCGCACCCCATTCAAACTTAGACATACCCTTGAGACAGGATTTGTGAAGGAAAAGACAATGGGGAGGCTTTTCCATTTTGACCTTGCAGAGAAAAGATTTGGTAAGTTTAGGAATCAAAATGTTTCCAGGTTGGCCTTCCTGTGCTGATCTATGTATGTGCTTGGTTGGTACACTTATGAATATTATCATATATTTAAGAGCATAAAATTCCTATCACACCATCCCCCTATAGGGTAGGCATTGTGATTGAGATGATGATCTGTCTGACACTCTTGGGGCAGGATATCACCCTTATGCCTCACTTCCCTGCATCCTAAATGCCATTGGAACTGAGAAGATTGATACGAGTGATTTCCTATGAAATTCATTCTCTTATTGAGCCACTATATGGATGCAGTTATCAGCGATTTGGTATTGAGGCTTTCCCTGTTTTCCTTTGCTGGAGTGTCAGGCTCCTGAGCTGAGCTCCCTTCGCAGATGCAATGAATGCCTCTGCAGAGATGTGGCTGCTATTTTCTCTTGACACGGGAGGATTTGCTTTGACAGGTGAAAGGCAGGGAAATGTACGTGAATGGTTTGGTGACGTGCAGGGGAGACTCCTCGTGGGGGGGGTGTCGGGGGTCTCTCACTCCCCCCTCCAGTTTTCTCAGTGGCTGTGCATTGCAAAGGGGCAGCGCCCCAGCCCGGGCGAAGAGGGGCTTGGCAGAGCTCGCCTGGCCCTTGGCCACCCCAGGCCGCTGCCTCGTTGAGGGGCAAGGCAAGCAGCCAGACCTCTGCCCAGAGGGAAGCCTCGGCCGCCCTTGGACCTGGGCAAGAACCAGCCGGGAGTCGGGAAGGGGGTGTCCCAGGGTCGTCTAGTCCAGTGTTGCCCAATCTTCGGCCTCCAGCAGTTTTCGGACTACAATTCCCACCATCCCTGACCACTGGTCTTACTAGCTAAAGAGGATGGGAGTTGTAGTCCGAAAACTACAGCGTCTCGGCTCGGTGGCGTCATCATCCGGCGCAGAGGTAGATCCGCCCATCGGCTCCTGGCACCTCCGGAACCCCTTCCGGGGGCGGGGAAGCGCTTCCGCTTCCCATCCCGGCCGCTCTCCCCTCTGCGTCTCTATGGCGAGTCCTCCGGCCTCGAGCGGCGCATGCGCGGTAGGCACTCCGCCGCCCATGGGCGACTCGGAGGACGAGTTCCGGGCGTCCCGCCGCGGGCGCCTCAAATTGGCGGGGGGTCCCCCGGGGGCTCGCCGCCGCCGCGCGCCTCCCGCTGCTCCTGCCCGCGGGGACGAGACTGAGGCCCCCGGGAAGACCCAGCAGGGCGGAGAAGGGGGCGCAGGAGCCCCTGAAGGGGCGTCCGGACTCCCCCCCGCAGCGCTCATTGGTATGGCCCGCTTCCTTTGGCTTCGCTCAGGCGGGTCGTACCAATAAGCGCTGCGGGGGGGCGTGTCTCAGCCTGTTTCTGGGAGTTCTGGGGGGTGTGGGGGGGGACACAGGGGGCAGCTCCTCTCTTTGCAGCAGCAAATGGAGCCCGCCTGCTTTTTCCCCGGCAGGAGCCCGTCCAGGAGCGGGAGACGCAGCAGCAGAGGAAGGAGGACGCGGCGGAGGAGGAAGATGCAGCCGCCCCTGGCAGAGGCACCCGCAGGAGGCGCAGGGATCCGCGCAGGTGACCCTGGAGCCCCTGGTGCTGCCCGGCGCCTCAGCCAGGAAGGAGGAGGAGGACCATGCCAGGAGGCCACCCGCTTGCCAGGACGGTCAGTGTCAGGCCTGCCCCGGGTCCTGCCATGGCTCAGAAGTGACCTGTTGGGGGTCTGTGTTGGGCAGATCCTTCACCCCCCCCAGCTCAGATGCAGCGTTTGCATCCAAGAAAAACAGGATCCTGCCCAAACCTGCTTGCTGGATTGAAGGTCTGGGTCCCAAGGCTGGTCGCTGTCCAAACGTCGCAGCTGAGGCTTGGAAAATGCTTTCCAGGCTCCTCCTGCGCCCCAGAGGCACCGCACTGTCCCAGGCGCCAGACCACAGCCCCCCCCCCCCCCGCCCAGGGTGTCCTGGGGTGAGGCTGCTCTGAGGGAGCCAGGGGCCTGGGGCTGACTCTCTTCTTGCCCCCAGTCCAGTCCTGGGGACGCCATGGGGCTGCTCATCTGGAGCTGCAGCCGGGAAGCCTGGAGGAGGCCGGCTGGGTGTTCTGCCAGATCTGCCAGAAGGACCTCTCTGCCATGAACTCCGTCCGGAGGGAGCAGCATGTCAACAGGTGGGGGCTCCTTGGTGGGGGTGCTGCTGGGAGACTCAGGCCAGGCCTGGCTCAGCCAGGGGGCAGCTGGCCAGGCGATCCCTGCTGCTTTTGAGCAGCTGCCTCCGTGTCTCCTGGCTCACCTCTTGCATTTTCTTCTGGGCCTCACCTTAAACAACGGTGGCTCCATGCCTTGTTTTCATTTCTTCAGGAAAGGCTGAAAAGCATTTATCAAAACCATAGTGACTCATGAACTGATGTATATGTGAGAGAAAAAAACAAGCCTGTTGACATAATTGCTTAATCTTGTTTTTAAGTTGTATTTTAATCAATTGTTTTTATACCTGAGCCTGGTCTTGGCTGGGGAGGGCAGGGTATAAATAAAAATTATTATTATTATATACATTACATAGTTTGTAATGAGCTACATTTCCATTTCCCCCCTTTTTCTCTTTTCTCTTTAAAAAAAACTGTAAAGAGTTCAATCAAATGTGAATATAAATTTTGTTGTCCCCGAGAGGGGGCAATGACAATAAAGATATTATTATTATTATTATTATTATTATTATTATTATTATTATTATTATTATTATTAAAACCTCAATTTAAAAAAAGGCTTCTTTAGCAGCAGAGCTGGGGCGGGGCGGGGCGGGGGTCCTTCTCTCCTCTGAGGGCTTCCTGCCTGAAGAGACTCTGCTTTTCCTCCAGGTGCCTGGATGACCTGGAGGGCCCCCCTTCTGCCCCCCCTGCCAGGGGCCCGGTTGTTCCTGAGTGCCCCATCTGCGGAAAGGGCTTCAGCTCCCTCCGGAGCCGGGGCAGCCACCTGAAGCGCTGCGCTGCCAGCATGGAGGTCCCCCCCACGCTGCTCCTTCAGGCGGTACGGCAGCAGCAACAGCAGACCCTGCTCCTTGGCCCCCCAGCCGCCCAGAGGTGAGTCCAGAGTCCCCTCCAGGCTCCCTTGGATGTGGAGTCTGGCTCAGTGAAGCTCTTCCTCCTCTTGGCCTCTTGGGTGAGCTGGGGGGGGGGGTTCACGGGGTGGGCCTGGGGTGCAATTAATGCTTCACTTGGTCAGAGGGAAGGAGGGGGTTCTGCGCCCATTCCCCTTCTTGAGAAGACCCCCCAAGTTCTGAGCAACCCTCCTCCTCTTGGGACTTGAGAGGGCAGCATATTTGGAGAAAACCGCTGACCTGCCTTCAGGATTGCTCAGTGGTGCTGAAGTACTGAAGAAATGAACCTAGGCTGCCAATTCTTGTTGTAGACCAGTATGAAGCAAGCAGCACATAAGCGGCACACAAACCAAACCATTCTATGTGCTAAATCTTATATTAATAATCCAAAAATTGAGAGAACAAGGTACAAGATCTACTACAAAAGCCAGAAACAGAAAACTGAAGAAACCCGAGACTCTTCATGGGTGAAACAGGTGACAAACGCCGCCACCCTGTCTAACTCTGGTGCGTAACATCACCGACACTCCGTTTGATCAAACTTATCTTTGTTGATATCTACAGGAGCCTGGCTAAAGGAACTTTAAAGACTGAGTCTTCCTTTTGGACACCATTTGAATGAGTTTTCTGTTTGTGGCGTTTGCTGTAGATCTTGTACCTTGTTCTCGCAATTTTTGGATTATTAATATAAGACTTAGAACGTAGAATGGTTTGGTAGTGTTTTGTGTGCCGCTTATGGGCTGCTTACTTCATACTGCTCTGCAGTGGTGCTGAAGTGGCTTGGTCACCCTGGCTGGTGACATCACACTTGTCACGGCCTTTTGGCGCTGTGGACCTTGCTGTCCTTCTGGAGCAGCCCAGGGAGGGGGGCACTGGAGACATCGTAGGCCAGCGGTTTTGCCGCTGCATTCAAGACCATTTTTTGAAAGTGCTTCTTGGGGAGGGCACTGCCTGGTACCACGGGGCAGTTCCTGTGGCCTCTGCTGCCCTCTTGCTCCTTCCCTATTTCATGTCTGCCTGAAGCAGCTGGGAGCTGTCATCATCAGGAGGTCAGGAGTGAGATCTTGCCAGTAGGTGGTTGGCACCCGCCCAGCTCTGCTTGAATCAGAAGAGGTGGTTCCGGTGCTAGATCTGGGCTTAGAGATGGAGCGGCCCTGCAGGGAGGGAGCTTCCTGGTCTGCAGAGATAGGAGGCAGCCTGGTCCGTAGACAGGAGTGTTGCAGGACGCTTAGGGTGGTCCACTCAGATTGGCGGGGGGGGGGGGCAGCTGTTGCCCACTGCAGCTCCTGAGCTGGGTTAACTGACCTCTCCTGCCCTGTCCAGCGGCTCCAAGCGAAAAGGTGCCTCTTCCGCACAACGCTTGCCGAAGAAGCGCAAGGCGGTGGCCGAGGTGGATGGAGCGACGGAGGATCTGCTGGTTGCCATGGCCATGTCCCGCTCCCTCTTGGAGGAGGAGGAGGGGAAGACCAAACGGCTGGCCGGGAGCAGGCAGGACACCGCTCTGCAAAGCAGGAAGCCCCGGAAAGCAGGTGAGCTCCAGGCGGGGCCTGGCGGAAGGGGACCGGCCCCCGGGGGAGGTCTCTGGTGGCTGCCTCTGGCTTCTGGGCTCAAGGCAACTCGCGGGTTCCTTCTGCGTCCTCTGGAAATGTGCTTATTCTGCAGCTCTCTGGAGAACCTTTTCCTTGGTGCATCTTATCCTGTTGAGACGCCAGGGAGAGCCCAGCGCTGAGATGGGCTGCTTTTGGTCTGCTGTGCCAGGAAGCTGATGGGGGGGGGGGGAGTGGGCTTCTGCAGCTCTTGGGTGCGGGGTTAGTCTGTCTGGATGACCCCTGGGGTCCCTTCCACCTCTCTGACCCTCTCCTGCCAGGATCCTTCAACAGAAGCTTCTCAGACGAAATGCCCTCGTTCCCAGAGGGCGATGCGGGGAACGGCTGTGGCCCTGCTGCACCTGGGCTGCTTCCTCCCCCTGCTTCTCCTCCTTGCCCTTGGGAGGCCTGGGCGGCATTTGCTGTGGGGCAGGCAGGGGCTTCCTCCGTGGGGAGGCTGGCGGCTCTCAGCCACGTTCCCTGTGTGTTGCTTCCTAGAGAAGAAGAACCGAGCGAAGGTGGGTCTGCCTCTGCCTCTGCTGCTGCCCCAGGACCCCCAGGAGGCCCGCCGGCGGATGGAGGCTCGTGTGGCGCAGCTGCTCTCCGAAGCGGAGGAGGAGTTCCCCAGCACCCCCCAGCTCCCCCCCAGCCGCCTCATGGGTGCTGAGCTGTTCCGGGGAGCAGGGGGGGCCCACGGCTCTTTGTGGGAAGCCAGCTCCTTGGCAAGACTGTGTCCCCCGGGCAGCTTTCAGGCCACGGACTTCGCCCGCTCTGTTTTGTTGCAGACGCCCGAGGAGGTGGGTGTCTGTGTCCGGGGGGGGGGGGGCTCCAACTCCTGCCTGCTTATTAGGTGCTCAAGTAATCAGGCTGGCAAGGTGCAGGGGGTCTCATCCGCACATTAGCGTTCCTGGGACTGCCTGCTCGGGATCCAGTCCTGGAGAGCCCTTTTGAAACGGGATCTCCTTCTGGGCAGTTGATCCTGGGGCTGCTCTCCCTGCAGAGCCCAGAGCAAGGGCCTCTCCACCCCCCCCCCCCCGGAACAGCGCCACTGAGCCCAGGGCAGTTTGTGCACAGCAGCTCTTTCAAGAGGAGGAGGGGAGAGTCACAGGATTCCCGTCTAGCCAGGGAGCAACGGAGCCCAGGACTCCTGGGTTCTGGCACCCTGGCCCAGCCAAGGAGCTTCCCAGAAGTGCCACTGGTGGCTTCAACATGCTCCGATCTGTGTCTATCATTCTCCGGGGCCTCCAACTTTGCTTAATTCTAGAATAGAATAGAATTTTATTATTACGGTCACAGACCAGTTCCGGGTCACTTACAATATCAGCAAAATCAGGGATACATTGAATTGCAACTGGGTATAACAGAGACAATTCAGATACAGCGGCAGTTAAAAATATATATTAAATCTTGGTCAGTAAAATATAACCTAAAATTATCATTTAAAACCTTAATCATTTTGGTAATACAGCTTGCTCCCCAAGCTTTATGGCAGTTGCACAGAATTTGGCCACCCTTAGCATAATCTCTAGATCCTTGTCCTCTACCAGGAGTTTTAGACATTGAAATATGGACCCATTTGGAGATTTTTGTATAACAGGAGTGCTTCATTTTGTTTCTCTTTCCTTCTGACTGTTCTCCTGGTTCCCAGTCTCTTCCTGCTGCTGCCTCTGGGGCGTGAGGGGGGCGGGCTTGGATGATGGAGGGGGTCTCAGCAGGCCCAGGATGCTCTGCCCTAAGGGTGGGGAGAAGCAGGTGGCCCCCTGCCCCCTCCTCTGCTGGCTCTGGTTTCCAGGCAGAAGGGGGAGGGGAGGTGGGTGGGTGGGTGGGGTGTTTTGGACATGAGATGGCCCCCTCGGTTCGGGGCCAGCCTCGCTCTTCCCCTGGGTGCTCTGGGGCTGGCTGCCCACAGGCAGATAGGAAGAAGCCGCTCCTCGGCCTGAGATCAGACACCTAGAAGACTGGACGGGTTGAGAGATGCCGTCCAGAAATGGAAAAGGAGCGAGGTCCCAGCTAAAGGAGAAGGGCAACTTAAACTGGTGGAATATGCGCAGCTTGCAGACTCAACACATAGAATAAGAGAACAAGAAGAACATGTGTTTAAAGAGATTGGAAAACACTTATTGAATATATGGGGAAATAACTGTGTACAGCTGAAAACACTGGCAACATTGAGATAAATTCAACAGTGTAAATAAGTTATGGTTGTGATAATGAAATACTGAATGGTATAGTTTCTGTAAAATATGCAGGGATTTGTGATATGTAAAATGAACCATGGAAAGAGAAGAAGGGAAGTCAGTGATATCTTAAGAATGTAAAAATGAGTACTTTAAATTGTAAAACAGGAAATTTAATAAAAAGAGTGTGTGTGTGTGTGAATGTATATATGTGTGTGAGTGTGTGTGTACACACACACACACAAAACACAGTCATACCTCGGGTTACAGATGCTTCAGGTTGTTTTTTTTTCGGTTTATGGACCTCTGAAACCCAGAAGTACTGGAACGGGATACTTCCAGGTTTTGGCAGTCACGCATGCGCAGAAGCACTAAATCGTGCTTTGCGCATGCGCGCTGAATCGCAACCCGTGCGTGTGCACAGATGCGCCACTGCGGGTTGTGAATGTGCATCCCGCCTTGAACGCATTTGCAACCCGAGCGTCCACTGCATGTGTATATATGTGTGTGTGTGTGTGTGTGTGTGTATATATATATATATGGGTTGAGAGATGGTGGGTGTTGCCATTTGGGCTGGCGCCTGGCGTGCTGAGGCTAAACTTCATGTCTGCACCCAAACCTTCCTTTCCAGGGAGCCGTGCTGGGCATGGCTTTGCCATCCTCAGGGCCCATCGGACCGGCCGAGAGGGAGCAGGGGCCGGCTGGTGCTGTGCTTCTGCCAGGCAGTGCCTCTGGCGATTCGAGGGAGAGGCCGCCTGGCCGACCGGGCGATGCAGAGGCGCTGCAAGACCTGGTGGAGCTGGCGGGAGAAGGGCTGACCCTCACCCAGTGGCAGCAGGAGGGGCCGGGTGAGCAGACTTCCTTGGGGAAAAGGGGCCGGCAGGTGCAGAACTGAGCCTGCAAAGAGGAGTCTGGGCTGCAGACGTGGGCAAAGACCTGCCTGGACCCAGAGCTGGTCGTCAGGTTACTTATTGTGAACCTGTGTTTTTCTCCCTTTGCTCCAGGTCAAGGTTGGCTTTCTGGCGACGTTCTGCAGAGCAGTTTTCTCCAACCACTGGAGAAGCAGCTGCCCCAAAGGAGCTGTCCTCAAATGGTAAGGTTAGACCCCCATGTTTGGTTGGAAGGGGGGACACTCTGTTAGCTGGGAAGCAGAGGATCCCAAAACCCCCTGGGAGGAAGCCCCCCCTGAGCCCCTTGTGGATGTGCAAGGGACAGCTGGGTGCCTCTGCATGTGGGGGGTGAGGGGGGTTTGAGCCCCACTGCGCTCCTTCCTCAAAGTCCATTTGGCCCCTGCTGCTTTCCAGGAAGGAGCTGGAGCAGGAGGTGGAGTGTGGCCATTCTCTCTCTCTCTCTCTCTCTCTCTCTCTCTCTCTCTCTCTCTCTCTCTCAGCTCCCGCTGGGCTCCTTGGCTGATGCCTTCAGAGGGATGGTGAACAACCCTCACCTGAGTGACGTCCAGTTTCAGGTGGACACTGGGGAGCTCCTCTACGCGCACCTGTTTGTGCTTTATGCACGGTGCCCACAGCTGATGGAAATGGTAAGGAGGAGCGGCTGGGGGGCACATCACCCCGAGGGGTCTCCTTGTTCCTGGCCTGGGTTCTGGGTCTGGGGGTATCAGGCAAGGAGCGAGACTTTGCCCTTGCCGTTTTCTCTTCATGTTGGCTGAGATTTGAGGAGGAAGCCCAGCCGTGTTGCCTGCCTGGGGGAGGGCGATGGAATCCGCTGCAGCCTTTGCGTCTTGCCGCTCCAACGCAGGAGCCACGGGAGAGGAGGGTCTCCTCCGCAGAGAACCCAGCAGCCATGCGCTGTTGCAGGCAAGAGCTCCTTGTGCAGGAGGGCGTGTGGGGTGAGAGGAGGCAGGGAGGACCAAGGGAGGCGGGTGCCAAAAAGGGCGAGAGGGAGGGGGAGGGATTGGAGCTTGCCTTTTGTCCAAGGAGGAGGAGCAAGCTCTCCCTCCAGGCCTGCAGCCAGGCTGCTTAGGGGCACTTTGGCAAGAGGGAATGATGCTCAAAGCAGGTGCCCCAGTCTGCTGGCTGCTCCAGAGTCCTCCGTCTCTTGCCAGGCTGGCTGCGAAGGTTTCCTTGTGGCTGAAGAAGGGGGCGCAGGGACCCGCCGGGTGCTGCTGAGCGATGTGTCGAAGGAGGCCCTGGGTGTGTTCCTGAGCTACCTTTACACGGCTGACATCTCCGTCCCTCGCCATGTGTTGTCGGAAGTGGCTGCTTTGGCCAGGAGGTTGGTGGGCTGCTTCTTCCTGGTGTTTTCCTTGTTGCAGCTGGATTGGGCCCTGCTCCCTGCTCCCCCAGGCTGACTTCCACTTTGACGCCTGATGGAGACACTTTCCCCCCTCTCTTGGAAGTGCATTTGCACGCACGTCTTTTGTTTCAGGTTTGGAGTGACGGAACTGGCTGGCATCTGCCTTGGCTGCCAGCCTGGCCTGGGGGCTCCTGGAGCTGAAGAGGAGGCAGGAGAGGACAGAGCCAAGACCTTTGAGGGGCTCCTGAAGTCCATGTGGCTGGAGGAAGAGGAAGAAGCCTTCCTGCAGGGCGGACAGCTGGAGGAAGCCGACAGCGAGGAAGTGGGCGAGCAGGAGCTGGAGCAGATCTACGAGTTTACTGCCACCCAGCGCAGAGCTGCCCACGATGGGCCTGTTGTCTGCAGTGGAGCCGCTGGCCCCAGGAAGGTGCCACGGGAGCCTGCAGAGGGCAGGGCAGCCACGGCAGTGTGGACAGGAAGCCTCTGCCTGGAACAGTCCCAGTTGCCAGCTGCTGCTGCCGCCAGTGGCCCAGGGCCCCCCCTCAGAGCTGCCCCCAGAAGAGTGCCCCAGATGGAGGAGGAGAATTCAGAGCAGCACGAGCACTCGGCAATCCTGTTTCCTGCCTCCCTGGGTGACCGCTCTGGGCTCTCGCAGCAGAGCCGTTGTGCCAAGGAGCAGAGGGGCAGTGCAGCCAGCTCAGGCCCTGCGTCTCAGGGATTTCCCGGCCTCCTCCAGGGGCCACCAAGGGACCTCTTGCCCCTGGGATCCTCCTCTCCCAAACAGAGGCCGGCATCACCCACCAGCCCCTTGGCACTCCTCTCTCTGAGCACTCAGGGCCTGTTCTCTCCCCCTCCGAACAGCGAGTTGGAGCGGCCTGCGCGGAACAAGTCCCCAGGTCCTGGCTGCCGCCCAGGCAGCCGTGGGACCTCGGAGGGCAGCCCCATTGTGCTCTTGGATTCTGATGAAGAGGCAGAGCTTGCCGGAGCAGCCCTCTCTGAGCCACGCACAGGGGCTTCGCAGTGTCAGTCGAGCCAAGGGGGGGCAGATGTTTCCAGTGGGCAGAGGCTATCTCTTCCACCCGCCCGTGAGGTGGGTCCTGGGGAGCTTTGGGACGCTGGTGGAGGAAGTCCTCTGCTTCTGAGGCTGGCCAGCAATGGGGAAGAGAGCTGGGAAGAGGCCTCCAGTTGGAGAGTGCCAGACACTCCTCTGCTGGGTGGGTGCAGCTCCACCTTGGCCCCCGGGACTGAGGAGCATTGGTCTAAAGGGGCTGGAGAGAGCCCACCCACCTGCAGCTCCGCTACCAGGCTGCCTCTGCTGGAACCCCCGCCTGTCCGGAAGAAGCCTGCCAGCAGCCCCGTGGTGCTTGTGGGCGACAGCAAAGAGGAGCTCGATTCAGCAGCCCCTTGGCCCCAGAGCAGCCCCCTTGTGCCTGGGGAGGACTCCCTGTGTCGCTCGGAGGAAGGGGACAGCCTTCTTTTTCTGACAGCAAATGCCCCAACCCCACTGGGGACTCCGTCAGCTAGGAGTCCCACGGCTGGGGCAGCAGCTGCCCCCCACTTCGGAGAGAGGGGTGCTTCGACAGGAGAAGACTCCGATAGCAGCGAGGTCTTTCCTCTGACCCAGAGAACGCCTGGTAAGTGGCCGCTCTGGGCCCGGGGGGGAGCAGAAGGTGGGGAGCACTTGGCATGGGGCTCTGGGCTTGTGCTGTGTGGCATTGGCTCTCTGGCTGCTTGGTGCCCAGACCGCCACCCCCTGGCAAAGCCCCTTTGGCCCTGCTGGCCACCTTCCCCTCGCCGGGCATCCCAGCTACACCTCCTGAGGGCTGCGCCCACCTTGCTCTCTTCCAGATCTTGCCTCTGAGGCCGGGAGCGAGACGCCGAAGGCAGCTCCGCCCACCCCAATGCCATCTTACTCCATCATGGAGACCCCAAAGCTGAAGAAGGAGCTGCACAGGTGGGTGCTGCGGGGGGGCAGGGGGCAGGCTCCTCCGGCAGGGAGAGAAAGGCTGCGGCGTTTGCCCCTGTGACCGCCTGTCTCTTGTTTCTTCTCAGGTTTGGAGTCCGTGCTCTCCCAAAGCGGAAGATGATCTTGAAGCTGAAGGAGATCTTTCAGTACACTCACCACGGGGCCAGAGCCAACCCCCAGGAACAGGCAGCTGTGGCCTCCCAGCTGGCCTTGCCCCACAGCCCAGCCCAGCCGGTCCCGAGGAAGCCGAGGCTGCCTGGCGCCTCCAGTCCCGTTGGCAAGCGGCTGCCCGGATCTGCTGAGCCTTGCCAGGGCGCTGGGGGAAGTCAGGCTGTCGGGGGCTTCAGGGATCCTTCTGGAGGAGGCCGCGAGGGGCTTGGGCAGGTGTTTGAGCCCCCCGCTTCAGGGCGGCTGCAGGGGACAGCCTCGCTTCCAACAGGATTTCCCCCTGGAGGAAGCACCAAGGACTCGGCGCCCACGGCCTCCCAGGAATCGACTGCGTCATCAGGGACTGGCAGTGATGTGTCCGTAGCATCCCAGAGGTAGGAGGCTGGCTGGGGGTGGCATGCTCCTTCCTGCTGGTTCCCTCTGGCCAGAAAAGGCCGCTGAACACAGCTGCCTAGACAATGGCCAGGCTGCCAAAACCCAAACCCAGCCTTTCTCACCCCTTGAAACTGGGTCCTGTCCTTCTGTCTCCACATAATCAGGAGCTCAGGAGCTGAAACCAGACCCCCTCCCGTCCCATCCAGCTGCTCTTCTGCCCTCTTTTGAGTTTTCACAGCAGCCTTGGCCCATGGCCTGTCAAACATCACTGTCCCAGGTGGAGTCAGGGCTTCTTTAGAAACATAGCAAGAGCAGAGACTTAGGAAGTGGATTTGTGTGCCCAGAGCCAGGCTGGAGTGGTTTTCCAATGGTGCCCAGGCAGGCCGTTACTTTTGCTGCAACAGGGTTTGGGAAGGGCAGGGCAGAACACCTTCTTTGCATGCAGAAGGCCCCACATTCAGTCCCTTGCATCTAATTCTGTCTTCTTAAGAACTCCAATCCTTTAGCGTGGCTCCACCTACACTGGAACTCCCTGCCACTGGACACAAGGCAAGCGCCTTCACAGTCCTCTTTTTGGCACCTGCTAAAAACGTTCCCCTTTAGATGGGTGTGTGTTTAAATTTGGTTTTAGTTTATTGAATGTTTTACTGGTAATGTTATTGTTTTGTTTACTGTTTAGTGGTCATTTTATTGTTTTAGTCTGTTAAAAAAAACTTTAAACCTCAAAGTGGTTTACAGTCTAGTGATGTATACATTTTATGAAATGAGTAAATAGCTTGAAACCTGCTTCCCAGTCTGCTAAATTGCCAACAATCTGCCTCCTATGTTTTCTCCTTGTGTGGCACCTGATCCTCTGGCCAGAGCAGTGGTGTGTCCCTGACTCCTCGCAAAGGGCCAGTGAAGGGAGGAGCTTCTGACTCTCTCTCTCTCTCTCTCAGCTCTTCTTCAATGGAGTTTGGCTCGCTGGTCGAGGAGGAAGAGGAGGAGCCCGTCCCGGCTTCTCAGGCTGCAGCCCGCGAGGCACACAAAGTAGAAGCCTTGCGGCGCCACCTCACCTCCAAGCCAGCTCTTTGCCGCCAAATCCTCCTGTACCAGCCCATTGAGTTGGCTGGGCTGCAGGCAGAACTGAAGGAAAGCGGCATCAAGATTGCGATGGGCAAGCTGATGGACTTCCTCGACGCACACTGCATTACCTTCACGACTGCAGAAGCCCGGAGGGAGAAGCAACGGCACTCCAAAAAGCGGAGACGGCGGTTCTGAGGAGTTTCTATGGGCCTTGATGGTGGAACCGCCGGTGCTTTGCCCACTCAGCTGCCTCTTAATCACTTCTGTGCGTGTGTGATTTTTCTTTGACTGGAAGAGCTGTGGCAAAGACATGACTAAGCCTTCTGCTTAGATGATGCACTCGGACTGAACTGTGCTCCTCCATGGGGGAAAACAGCTTCTTTGGTGGCCGTCAGTTCAAATCTGTACAGAGCAGGTCCCTGGAGCGGCTTGAGGGGGAGCGAAGAGAGACGCTGAAACACACTGCAGTTGCTTCAGGGCCTCCTCATTGCAGGTGCAGCTGCCGCCGCCGCGTCTCAGCCTGTGTTCGCTGGCCAAGATTATGGGTTGTTAGATGTGGCTCATCTTGAGCATCCCTCTGTACCCGTTGATCTATGCCAACCATTAAACATGTGGGTGTAACATGCCTGTGTAATAAAAATGTTTCACTAAAAGCGATGGGGATGAAGAGCGAGAGGTTTCCTCAGGCTGCCCCCAACTTGCTGCTTTCTCCGTTGTCTGGACAACTGCCGTCAGCTCTAGCAAGTGCTGTGCAACCCACATCTTTTGGAAGGTGGTCTGGTGCTAGGGGCTAGTCCCAAGGGGGGAGAATTGGGGCTTGCATTTCTAGCTGCTCATATACAGTAGAACCTCAGGTTTCGAACATAATCTGTTCCAGAAGACTTCTGAAACATTCAAAAACTGAAAGTGGAAGCCTCAATTCAATAGGGAAACTCAAAACGGAAGCCACGTCAGATGTTTGGGTTCTGAAAAACATTTGAAAATGGGAGCATTTACTCCTGGGTTTTCAGCGTTCGGGAGCCGAAACGTTCGATAACGGAGCCATTTGAGAACCAAGGTTTGACTCTATAAGGATAGAGTTGAGGAAGTGTTTTGTACTGTGCACAAAAACGGGTTGGCGGTCTTAAGCTTACTCTAGAGCAGGAGAGAGGCTTTATATTGTTCCTGCCATTTAGTCTGTACTGGAGCCTGGATTTGTTTTTAAATGATGCCCATGCCGTTGTTCCCGGTGGCTGTGCTTCTGCAACAGGCCCTTTTTCTCCCAGAGAGAAGTGAGCGGGAAGCTCAGAATCGAATGGATTGCCATTTTGGCCTTGTACTCTTTCTAGCATAAAACTGGCTGCCTCTTCCAAGAATCACTTGTCCTTAAGAACTCTGGTGGGCTGTCTAAGATGCCCTTCACAGGACTAGCTAGCAGTGCAAGTTTATTGTAAAGCTGTGACGTCTCTCTAGCCAAGAGCACTGCAATTTGCCACTTCTTCTTGGACTTTTAACTAGCTCTAGCAGGGATTCTATATAGAACACACAAGCAGCCTTTTAACCAGTAAGTATGAGGTTTTTTTTGGGGGGGGGGCATGGGAGTTGATGAGGAATCTACCCTTTCTTTTTCACACTAGCACTGCAAACCTTTTTAGGAAGAAACATGCCCCCATGCATGCAAGAGGTCTGACTCGCATCAAATGCGCTTGGGTGTCTGTAGCCGCAACCCCAAAAAGTAACTAAAAACTCCATAGGACTAAAACTTTGTGATGGTCCATCCTTTGGCTGCTTCCATCTACAAAGGCTGGAGATGTGCTACTTAGAGGGAAATGGTAGCTTGCATGCAATAGGTGGCTGCTGCTTTCTATCTTTCCCGCTTCAACATCAGAAGCCGGGCAGAAATAGCTGTCGGAAGAGGGAGTTTCCTGCAAATTTCCACTTGGCCCAATAGGGCCGTGAGCCACTTGGAACCACCCTTGAAGCATTTTTTACCAGCTTTATTAGAAACACCAGCACATTTCAAGTTTCTTCCTTTTTGATCACAAATATAGGTTTTTGCTTTTCTTTTTACGTATACAATATGACACAGCATTAGGGCTTTCCATCCTTTTAAACATGTCTTGGGTTGTACCCACCGACCACAGCTCAGACTGGACATCTTGCTTGCTGGAGAAGATTCTTACAAGGGAGAGGAACCCAAAGCGCCAGCTGTCTGGTGTGCAGATGTCCAGTTTAGAAAATCAGAGACGACACGACTGCAGTTAGCATTGGGAAAGACTTGTGTGTTTGGGTTCCTATTCCAACACAAAGATAGAAGGAAGCACGTATTTCACGTTCAAAACCAAGCAAGTCAGATGTTCAACACACGGAAAAGGCAACTTGTTTATAACCATTTCCTGGTCAAAAAAATTGGATTCTACAGATGAGGCAAGAGGCCGCCTCCCAAGTGATACACTGGCTTGTCCAACATGGAAGAGGAGGCGGAAGAGGGCTGCCGGCATCAGTTGCTGCACAGAAAGCCCTGAATTTTGCCCTTGGCTTTCAAATCAGGAATTTGTATTGGGTGAATTTCCTGGATCCTAAAATTAATGTTTAACTCCCAATTGGTGGTCTCGTGTCAAAATTAATGTTTTTGATTTTTAGAAAAAGCAAAGATAATTTTTTTATTCCACTTAACACTTACGAATGAACATCTCCAGATACTAAACCACTGTGAAACCTATGGCTGCCCTTCTCTGTCCCTTTGGTAGGCACACACAGATGGGCTCTGTAGACCAGATATGCTGTTTGCAAGGTACCGCTGGCTGGGTCTATGTGATGAGTGAATAATTAGCCATGTCTTACAAAGAACATGATCCAAAATATATATATAAATAAATAAAAACCTTAAACATTCTTACATGGGTTTTGAAGAACAGAATACATGTTAAAAACTTCAGTAATTTATATCACTTTTAAGCAATACTTTATATACAATGGAAAAAGACATGCATAGTCCAAATACAATGTTGAAAACAGCATTTTCCATAACAAAAAATCCAAACACTAAGTTAATACCATGTACATGAATTCGAGAAGGACCACCCTTTTGTCTGTTGCAGTTTATTTAACAATATGCTATAGAAGTAAGAAATGAGTTTTGTTCCCCCCTCCCATTCTATACAGTGATTGAATCTTCTTGCATTTTTCATATTTATAGTAATTCTAGAACTTGCATGATTTACACTATAATTGCTTTTCCTCATTTCAAGTTTCACATCAATGAATTAAAGAAAAGAATATGCTTCTTCTGTATTAAAATTAGCATGGCCTAAGAAGTGATCATCCCTATTTTATTTCATTTCTTTGTAAATCTAAAACCAGTTTTTATCCGAGAAACAAAGCAACGATTTATACATTGCAACACAGGCATGTCTGTGTGTGTGTGCGAGCACGAGAGTCCGTTCTCATCTTTTCCAGGGGCGATAATACTTCAAATACCTGCAGAGTTCAGTATAGAATTTTAAAAAACCCTTTCTGCCAAATGCCAGAAAGTGAGCAGGATACATTAGAATGTGGCATTATTTGAGGAATCCGTTTCTGAAGATTATTGTTCTTCTCTGTTAAAACACAAATGCTTAGTCTTGAAAGTACAAATAAAAATATGACTATAATGGACTTGTTCTCCCCCTTTAAAAAAGCAAAGTCAACAAACAGTTAACAACTAAAAAAACAAACAAAAAACCCTCCCACAACAAGAACAACAAAGAGAGACCAGATATTTTAACCACACCTGGCTGGCTTTAACAAAAAATATATATATTTATATATTCTTTGTTTGTTTTTTAACAGCAATTCATCCTCCGGTGGGTCCAGGACAGACCAGCCCCGTCCCGGTTGCCCTCGAGAGCGGAGAGGTCCGTGTTTCGGGAGCAGAAGGTCCAGGCCTGGGAGGATGGCCGCTACAAGCCCTCCACAAACTTCTCCAGCGTGTCCCCCCCTGTAGTGTCGCCCACCAGGGACAGCTCGTTGGGCAGCACGTTCCTGTTGGGCGGGTTGAGCTGGGGCAGCATGGCGCTCTGCTGCTCGGGGGTGCCCAGGTGCCCCTGCTGGTCCAGGGGGCCGGCCAGGGCCGCCACGGCCCCCAGCCCCGGGTGCGGGGAGCCAGTCTGCGGGGAGACGTGGTGGGGCGAGGGCTGGATCCGGGGGGACGGGCTGGAATGTGGCGGCTGCGACTGGGGCCGCGGGGACTGGACCGGGGCGGGCGACCGCACCTGGCTGCTGAGGGAGGCGCTGAGCTGCTGCTGCCCAGGGAGGTGGGGGGCCGGCTGCGTCTGTCCTGAGAGCAGGTGCTGCTGCTGCTGCTGCTGCTGCTGGGGGCTCATGGGGTTGGGCTGCCCCGGGGAGCCCATCTGCTGCTTCATCTGCTGCTGCTGGAGGATCCGCTGCTGCAGGGCCTGCTGGATGTTGGCGCTGCCCTCGGCGCTGCCAAGGCCGGGCTGCCCCCCCATTTGGTTCAGCTGTCCCATCGGGGCCATTTGGCCCAGGCCCCCCGCCTGGAGGGAGAGGTGCTGCTGCATCCGCTGCTGCTGCTGCTGCATGGCTTGCGAGTAGCCTCCGCCCGGGCCCTGCGGCTGCGGGAACTGGCCGTGCGCAGCCAGCCCGGCCCCTCCTTGCTGCTGCTGCTGCTGCTGTTGCTGCTGCTGCTGCAGCAACTGCCTGCGGATCATCTCCCGGTACTGCGGGCTCATGTTGGCCATGCCAGCGCCGTGGGCCGGGGTCATGATGCTGATGGGCTGGCCCTGGGGGCTCAAGCCCCCCATTCCCGGCTGCTGCAGTGGGACGCCTGGCCGCTGGACGCCTGCCTGCAGGGCGCTCAGGTTCTGCAAGCCGGTCTGAGGGTGCAGGCCTGCCGGCGGGGGTGGGGGCGGTGGGGGCGGCTGCTGCTGCTGCTGCAGTGCCGGCTGGGGCTGGGGCTGGATGCCAGGCTGGTTTGCTACGTACTTGGCTGTTCTCTGCTTGATGAAAGCCGCCATGAGCTGCGGGTTGGACTTCAGGATGTTGAGCACCTGCTGCTGCTGCTGCGGGGAGCTGGGAGACTTCAGAGTCCGCAGCAGCTCCTGCAGAGCGGCGTTGGGGGGGATGCTGCGAGGGGGCTGCTGGACGCCCGGCATGCGGGGGCCGGGCCCTGCCTGCGGCGTGGTGAGGGGCAGGGATGGCCGGGGCATGCCGGGCTGCAGGGGCTGCTGCGGGGCCAGGGGGGCCGCCTGCCACTGCCCGGCTGGCATGCTGGGCATGAGGGGGCCGCTCACAGAGCTGGGCCGGGGCACGCTCATGCCAGCCGCCTGCAGGGGGTTCACAGCACCCACAGCCGGGCTCCCCATTCCTGCGCGGGCAGGAGGCAAGCCGTTGCTGCTCACCCGGTAGAGCTGCTGTTGCTGCTGCTGCTGCTGGGCCGCCTCGATCTCGATCTGCCGTGCCGCTTCCACGGCTCCGGGGGGTGGCTGGGCGGGCGGTGGGGGGGCCTGGGCCTGGGGAGCAGCCTTGCCAGCGGAGATGGGGGGCGGAGGCTGAGTCCTTGCCCCGGGAGGGAAGCCGGCTGGCGACATGTTGGCGGGCGAGGGCTGGGGCGGGGGCTGGGGCGTCTGCGGGGTGCTTGGCTGCTGCGTGGGGGTCCCCGGCGTGGCTGAGGTAGGAGAAGGCAAACTTTGCTGAGGCACATTGCGGGTGGTCATGGTGGCCATCCTGCGGCGGATGAGCTGCGCCTGCTGCAGCCGGTGCTGGATCTGCTGCTGGCGGAGCTTGTGTTTGATGTTGATGCAGAAGGGCACGGGGCACTTGTTCTCTTGGCAGTGCTTGGCGTGGTAGCAGCACAGGGCGATCAGCTGCTTGCAGACGGGGCAGCCGCCGTTGGTCTTGCGCTTGCAGCCCTTGGTGTGCTGCACCACCCGCTTCATCTTCTGGCAGGACGGCAGCGAGCAGTTGGCGTTGCGGCACTGGCAGGCGTGGACCAGGGACTGGATGCAGCGCTGGATGCTGAGGCGGCGAGACTCCTGGGGGCTCTTGGACTGCTGCTCCCCCTGGCTGTTGCTGTCGTCGTCCAGGCCCAGGCCCCACTTGACCATCTTGTGCTCGTGGCTCTTGGTGTTGTAGCAGTTGATGCAGAGGTCGTAATCCTGGAAGCGGAGGAGAGGGAGGCAAAAGGCAGAGCTCAGACAGGGCACACACACGAGGGAGGCCAGGCCCCAGAGGGGACCTGGGGGTCCTCAAACCCCGTCCGTCACACAAGTGGTCTCTCAGGCTGGGCCACACTCCCGGCTTGGCCTCGTAGCCATGTTGACACGCATCCCAACCACCCAAGAGAGTTCCAAAGTCAGCCCTGCAACTGATGCACATCCTTTAGACAAGGAGGCACATTTATTTCATGGAATTATGCCGTTTCATAGAATCATAGCGTTGTAGAGCTGGAGGCGACCCTCAAGGCCATTGCCGGAGGACCCCTGCAAAGCAGGAATCTCAGCTGAAGCATCCCTGACAGAGGGCCATCCAAGCTCTGCTTAAAAACCTCCCAGGAAGGAGAGTCCACAACTTCCCACGGGAGCCAACTTTGTGGACTTCAGAGCCAAATGGTGCTCTGTATGGTGGCATACAGGGTGACATGTAGTTGCTTGTGGTCAGTTTTAAAACATGAAAACGAAATCTGTCCCCCTGAAACAGACAGCATTCCACACATGCTACTTGAGAAAGCAGGTTGTCTGTCCTGGTCATAGGAGCCACCCAGTTAATTGCCAAGGACACTGGAAGGGGAAACGAAGGCCCATGAGCCTCTCCGCAATGCAGAAGGCTCTCTGGCCTGAGGGAGATGCCCCAAGGCGCAGGACTGGGATGGGGAGAAGAAAGGATCAAAGTGCTTCATAGGAAGCAATGCTATTGAGAAAACAGGAATGAAAACGTCCAGAGGCTCTCTGGGAAGCCTCTGCTGCCTCCCTACTCGACTGGGGGAAAGAGGCTGCCTTGCCTCGCAGAAGAGTCTCTCCACAGCACGGCAGAAGGCAGAACACACTTCCTGTCCATGCCCTCGACTGCGTTCCCCAAGCAAGGATGTGATGCCATCCCTGGAGCCCGGAGCCCTCTGGCCAGCAGGTGCCCCCCCAGCAGCCGGCAGACGCTCACCTCGCAGACTGTGCAGTGCCACCTGGTCTCCACGTGGTGCTTGCACTCGTTGCAGGTGTAGACGAAGCGGTCCTGGCCCTGCGTGTGCAGCTCCACCAGCATGCAGAGCGTGGACCACTTGGAGCGGCGCAGCGAAGAGAACTCCCAGTGCTTGTCTCTGGCCAAGGTGAGGAAGGCGTCCCGGCCGTCCATCAGGTCGCAGCTGAGCATCGGGTCCGGATCCACGATGGGGGGCAAGGTGTTGACGACGGGCCCGGCGTGCAGGTGGATGACAAAAAAGACCTGCAGGTGCGCAGGCCAAGGGACAGGTGAGCCCCAAGACACCTCCAAGGTGGGGCCTGGGGAAGGGGCTCCTGCCCCTCGCAGCCCCCCGCCTGCCTTCCCACGGATGCCCCAAGCCAGTGCAGAGGGAGGGAGGGCAAGAGAGAGAGAAGGGCGACTGCAGGTACCTCCTTATGCTTCTCCATGGTGGCATACAGCTTCTGGGAGAGGTCATTGGAGACGCTGGGCAGGGTGGGCTTCTTCTTGTTGGCTCTGCTGATGCTGCTCTTGTTCTTGTTGGTCTTCTTGTTGTTCTTCTTCTTGGCGTTCTTGCTGTCCCCCTGACTCCCCTGCAAGGCGGACACAGAAAGGGCTCAGCAGCTCCTCCCGCCAAGGCAGGCAAAGGAGGGGGAACGACACAGCGCATCTCACGCTCATAGAGAAACAGGAGGGTGTGCAACCAAGAGGGACAGAGATCTGAATGAACAGGGGCGGGAGCAGGAGTAACTGCCTGAAGAATGCCATTTCCCATTTAATCAAATTTTAGGAGGAACTCACACCCTGGAAAGCCAGGCGGAAAGAATTTATTAATCACCCTTTTTGCAGGGTGGCATTCTGATTTGCTCAGGCTTCAGGATGTCCCGCCCCCGCACACCCCATTGGCTCCTCCTAGGGAAGGGCTGCCCCAGTCTAGAACTTGCCCTGGATCAGCTCTGGAGCTGGGAGAATGAGACACGCCTGTTATCATTCTCACTCACGGAATTTCTGCCAAGGCAGCCTGATTTCAAAGCAGACCAGCAGAAACCTCCCAGCCTCCCACAGCGCTCAGGACTCCAGTCACCTCCGTTGTTTCGCAGGCTGCCGTGCTTTCCTCCTTCTTCCTCTCCTCCTCCTCTTGTTCCAGCTCCTTAATGCTCTCTTCCAGCACGTTGGGCCAAAAGTCACCCTCAAAGTAAGGCAGTTCCTTGGCACTTGTCAGCCGGTCCTCTGTCGCTTGCTTGAAGATGTCCTGCAAAAACACCACGAGAGGCTTAGTTACGATGGCGGACAGGATGACACCCCCAGCAGATGCAGCCGAGGCCCAGGATCCTACAGGGTGAGGCTCCTTTAGCACAATCTGGTTCCTAGTACTTGTAGACTCTTTCCTATGTCTCATTCCAGCTTGTTCGCTATCTTCTGAATGTCTGCTCTGCTAAACGGGCCTTATTCCCCAGCAGGTGGGTTTAGGATTGCAGCCAGAGCCTATTGCACACCAGGCATTTGTGAAAAAAATACATGCCACTGTGCTGAAGGTCATAAAATAAATACTCCTTTTCATTGAAAATAATAATAAATAGATGATGAGGATAAGTTATTTATACCCTGCCCATCTGGGTGGGTTTCCCCAGCCACTCTGGGCGGCTCCCAACAAAAATTTAAAAGCATGATCAAACATTTTAAAATTCCCTAAGCAGGGAATTCCCTAAAATACTAAGATGCCAAATTGGCTGTTTTTTATATTTCTAATATAGATGCTTAAAAACAACAACCCCTTTTTAGCCTGAAGGAGCTGACCCTTAATCTCAGAGAGGCCTGGCCAGCCTGTCTCCCAGCTGCACCAGCAACCAGCCCCCCTTCCCCTCACCTTGTAGTCATGAATGATCCTCTCCGCAAAGGCCTTGTCCAGCATCTTCTTGTACCATTCCTGCAGGCGCTTGGGCTTGGGGATTTTCTGGTCAGGAGGGTGGCAGTGGAAGATGTAATCATCCCCCTCACTTGGGGGGCAGGCCCAGATGTGGCCCGTCACGTACCTGGATGCCGCACAAAAGCAAAAGCATCCCAGTTAAGGACTGTCCCACCCAGGATCTCAGGGTGGCCTCTGCTGGGAAACTGCTCAGTTGCAGGCCAATGTCACAAGGCTGTGCTTTCTCCCAGGGATGCCTTGGGCCCCCACCTGAAGGTATTTTACCGCCCACGAACGGAAACATCCAAGGACCAGAGGGAGGCTTGGAAAGCGCATTTGCCCCGCCTTCCCTCTCCCAGTGTGTCCTGCATCAGCCACCGCAACCTGGGGGAGCTCCAACATCTGGCCGCTTCTGCAGCTGTTTCTGCTGTGGCTCAGAGTTGAAGCAATGTTGAAGTTGAAGCAGCCCAGCAGTGTTTCCAGAACTAGTGCATGGGACCTAGCGGTCAGAGCACCAGACAACGCACTTTTTTGCACTGAAAAGCCTTCATAATAATAATAATTTTTTATTTATACCCTGCCCTTCCCAGTTCAAAAAACCTGGGCTCAGGGCGGCTAACAACAAATTTAAAACACTTAATTGATGCAACAAAAAAACAGCCTAAAATACAGTATAAAACGTGGATAACAATCAATTCAGAATCCAAAAATCAATTTAGGGCGAAAATCCATCCAATTAGATGATCACCAGGGCTAGCTATTTGGGCCAGCGAGGAGACCAGGGGAGAATTAGCTAAGGGGAGGGGGGGAAGGAAGGGGAATAAAAGATCAGGCTAAGTTCAAATTGAAAGCCAGGCGGAATAGCTCTGTCTTACAGGCCCTGCGGAAGGAGGTTAAATTCTGCAGAGCCCTAGTCTCCTGGGACAGAGCATTCCACCAGGTCGGAGCAATCACTGAGAAGGCCCTGGCCCTGGTGGAGGATAATCTTACATTCTTAGGGCCAGGGACCACTAAGCTATGGATATTCATGGACCTTAAGGTCCTCTGCGGGGCAGACCAGGAGAGGCGGTCCCGTAGATACAAGACGACCCCACTTCACAACGCAGGAGCAAGCAGCACGTAATGAGGCAGAGCCCGCCCCCGATGTGCCGATGCAAAGACGCCACAACAAAACACTCACCCCAGTTTCTTGACGTATTCCAGATAGCCAATAAGGATTTCATGATAGACTGCAGTTCGCAGGCATCTTGGGCGGAAGAAATGAATGCTATCTAAGTAGGAGATGTAAACACGCCTGTGACAAAAGGGAAGAGAGAGTTTGTGGAGTTGTGTTTGACAGCTACGTGGTTGTCCGCAAATGACAGAGTTGGAAGGAGAGTTGCCTACTGGGCCCCATCGTCATCACAATTCAAATGACCTACAATTTCAGGCTGTGTGTTTTTAACGTGTGGACAGAGCTAAATTGCATGCAGACCTAAGCAACAAAATTTTTGACATCTGGGAACAAGAGAGAAGGGAAGGAGACTTCCGGTTCATTGCGGAGGTTAATGGCAGCGAGCTCCGTGTCGTCCGCTTAAGGGACGACACGGTCCACGCAAATAGAGGCTTGGACTTCATTTCGGCGGACAAAGCAAAAAAAAGAGGACTGATTTTTTACGTTAATCCTGCACTAGAACCCAAATTGATTCAGAAGGATGAAAAGGGTAGGATTTTAATAATACAAATAAAAATTCAGGGAGAGAAGGTGATCTTGGTAGGAATTTATGCACCCAACGAGAAAAAAGCAGTCTTTTTCAAAAAACAGGAAACAGAATTACTTGAATTTGCAGATAAAAAATGATTTTAATGGGAGATTTACATGGAGTCCCATCATTAGAAAAAGATAGATCAGCTAGGAAAAAAGAAAAAAAAGAAGGCAATTACCAAAGACTTTTTTTGATTTGGCTCAAACTTTGAATTTTATAGATATATGGAGAACAAGACATCTGTTTGACAAAGAGTTCACTTATTATAGCCATGTTCATGATAGTAGTTCAAGAATAGACTCTTTCTGAATATCCAAAGTGTTGGAACCTCGAGTTAAAAAAATGAGATTAATCCCAGGACATTTTCAGATCATAATTCCTTGACAATGGAAATACAAAAAGAAAGCCAAATTTCATTCAGATGGAGACTGAAAGAAGATTTATTAGATGATCAAAAATTTATGGAAAAAGCTAAAAAGGCCTTGAGTGATTATTTTAAAGCAAACACTCAAGGACAGACAAAATTGCAGACGATCTGGGATGCAAGTAAGGCGGTAAGGAGGGGACTGTTTATACAACAAAACTCATTTAAAAAGAAATTGAAAGAAAAAAGGGAAAAAGAGATTTTAGATGAAATTGTGAATAAGGAGAAACAATTGTCAAAGAAAGCAAATAGAGAGCCAGTCAAATAGGCAATTAGAATATTACAAACACAATATTCTATGATAGTTAATGAGGAAATTAGCTGGAAAATAAAAAGAATGAAACAAAAATATTTTGAGCATGCCAATAAATCAGGAAAACTGCTAGCGTGGCAGTTGAAGAAAAGTGAACAAAGGATCTCCATAAATAAAATTAATATAAATGGAATGATCACAGATAAGCTGAAGGAAATAAGAGCAGCATTTGTAAAATATTTCTCAGATTTATACAGGGAAAGGGAAGGATTTTTTTTTTTAAAATAGAGGAATATATTAAAAGCAGTAATCTACCAAACATAAAAGAGGAACAAATGGCGATCTTAAACACTCCAGTAACAGTTCAGGAAGTGTTAGAGGCAATAAAGTGGACATAAAATGGCAAGTCTCCTGGTCCAGATGGATTAACGGCAAAGTACTATAAAAAATTAAGTGAACAATTGGTAAACCCATTGAAAGGTGGTATGAACGAGATTTTAAATACAGGTGAAATTCCAAAAACATGGAAAGAGGCTTATATTATAGTAATTCCAAAACAAGATTCAGATTTACTGCAAATTAAAAATTATAGGCCTATCCCATTGTTAACTAATGATTATAATTTTTTTGCAAATATTTTAGCTAATAGAATGAAAAAAATATTAAATGAGTATATACATCAAGATCAGGCAGGATTCCTCCCAGGTAGAAAAATGAAAGAGAATATAAGAAATATTCTGAATGTAATAGAATACCCGGAGGTCAAAAATGAAAAGAAAGCAGCAATGATGTTTATAGATGCTGAAAAAGCTTTTGACAATGTCTCTTGGAATTTTATGACAAAATTACTTGAAGAAATTAATTGCGGACCCAATTTTTTAAAAGGAATACAAGCAATATATTCAGAACAAAAAGCTAAATTAATTGTAAATCAGGTGATAACGGCTGATTGTAAGATACAAAAAGGAACTAGACAAGGTTGTCCATTATCACCGCTTTTGTTCATCCTGGTCCTGGAATTACTTGCTAGAAATATAAGAGCAGACAGAGATCAGTGGGATAAAAACTGGGAAAAGTGAGTTCAAATTGAAAGCATATGCTGATGATTTAGTGATTACAGTGGAAGATCCAAAAAACTCTCTCCCTAGAGTTATAGAAAAGATTCAAAAATTTGGGGAAGTGACAGGATTTAAATTAAATAGAAATAAAACCAAGTTATAAGTAAAAGATTTGAAGGAAGAGAAAAAAGAGTTGGAGCAAAGCATTGAGATAGATGTCCATAAAAAAGTAAAATATTTAGGGATATGGTTAACTGCAAAAAATATAAATATTTACAAAGATAATTATGAAAAAGTGTGGCTTGGGATAAAAAGAAATTTAGAATTTTTGGCATCTGGGAACAAGACAGACGAGAAGGGGAGACAGAGACAAAAATGGAACCAAGGCAAAATTCAAGAAAATGTGTCTCATTGGCAAGGCAAGTCGAACCACAGCCCTTCCTTTCCTGGAGCCCCAACGGAAGCAATGCCACCTACCTGGTGTTTGGGGGCGGGCAATCCCAACCGTATTCCTGCACATGCATGCCAAAGAAACAGACGTCCACGCCATCGATCTCTTCAAAAGCAAAGAGAGCCTTTGTGCGATAGGGGAAGGACTCGGCCATCTCACGAGAGTCTACAAATCTGAAGGAAAGAGAATGCCGTCACCAGCCGCTTCATTGCAAACATGCTCCTCGGGGACTACTAGGACAGGCTGATTATCAATGGCAAGAGAGCCCTGGCTATTCTCAAGGAAACCTTCCTATACGATTAGGTTATGAATGAAAGCTAGACTGGAAACAGGCAGAGCTATCTTTGGAACAGGCCAGTTAGGCTTTGTACCGAGGGAACTGGGAATGTTTCGCCTGGAAATGAGGAGGTGGTCTCCTACAAGAAACGTCTGACCTCTGAAATTGCCAACAAGGGCTTTGACACCAAGTACTAAGTCATCTTTTGCAAAGGGATCAAAAACTTATTTCACTCATTATAATGCACATCAATCTCTGACTTTTGTCTTCTGGGTTTCTGGGGGTTTTCCTGTTGTTATTCTGTCTCTCACAGCTACAACAAAACTACCATTAAAATTATGGACTGGTCATTTCTTTGTCAGAGGGCAAACAGGCAAATTTAGCAGAGGATCAAATACTCCCCCCCCCTCACTGTACAATAGCCATCTTCAACTATCTTTAAGGGCTGTCACATGGAAGATGGAGGTAGCGTGTTTTCTGCTGCTACACAGGCAGGGCACAAAACAAAGGATTCAAGTTACGAGAAAGGAGATGCCGACTCAACATCAGGGAGACCTTTCTGACCGTATGAGCTATTCAACTGTGGAACAGACAGGTTCTCCTTCCTTGGAGGCTTTGAAGCAGAGGTTGGACGGCCATCTCTCATGGAGGTTTTACATGAGATTCCTGCATTGCTGGGGGTGGGACTGGATGACCCTCAGGGTCCCCTCCAACTCGACCCTTCTATGATACTGGGCTCAAGACAGCCCACTGGCTAGGCTCCTGCATGAAAACAGCTGAAAATGACCATATTTGGGGAATTCCCCCAAGCTGATTCCAGCTCTATGTGCTGCTGCTATGCACTCAACCAGGTCTTCTCCTCACCTGCCTATAAAGCACATTTTAAAAAAGATTCCATGGAGACAAAATCCTAATAAAAAGGTAAAGGGACCCCTGACCATTAGGTCCAGTCGCGGACGACTCTGGGGTTCTGGTGCTCATCTCACTTTATTGGCCGAGGGAGCCGGCCTACAGCTTCCAGGTCATGTGGCCAGCAGGACTAAGCCGCTTCTGGCAAACCAGAGCAGGGCATGGAAACACTGTTTACCTTCCCGCCAGAGCGGTACCTATTTATCTCCTTGAACTTTGACATGCTTTTGAACTGCTAGGTTGGCAGGAGCAGGGACCGAGCAACGGGAGCTCACCCCGCTGCGGGGATTCGAACTGCCGACCTTCTGATCGGCAAGCCCTAAGCTCTGTGGTTTAACCCACAGTGCCACCCGTGTCCTTGAAAATGCTAATAGTATAGTATAATTAAGAATTAATATTTCTGTAGTCAGAATAAATGAAATGGTGCAGATGACAACTGTTTCAATAGTTTGGTAACCATGTGCGCCTGCTGAGGAAGGCCAGAACTCACCTGGATTTCATCCCCGGTTTCACTTCCACCGTTTTATCTGAGCTGGCCACCACTCTCACAAACACTTCGCCAGCTTCCGGGTGATTCTGCCGTCGCAAAAATTTATTGACTCTCTCTTCCAAATGGTTTCCTAGGCGGGTGGTCTGCAACCCTACAGGGGAAAGGGCAAGGAAAGAGCTGTGGGAGGAAGTCACCCTTGGGAGGCAGAGAGAGCGCACCCAGATTCCCACCACGTTCAGGTCAGACTTAGGAAAATGTAGGGCTTGGTCCCTTTGCTGTGCTCCCTTTGCAACCAATGGGGAAAGATAGTTTGGGTCGGGCTCAAAGCCAGCTTTGAAAAAGGAGCTGAGAAGAACTGAGCAGGAAACCAAGGGGAAGGCAGGGAAGTGTTTGTGTCTGAAGGCTCCGTGGGACAAGAACATTTATCTGGCTAGCAAAGGCATGTTGAGTCCTGCCTACTTTCTGAAGTGGCACAATGCATAAATAGTGAATCTTGCCCTCTCAGCTGTGGAGACTCCTGGCAGCATCAAGGGCCATTCTTTTCACATTTCCCTTTTCAAGGTCTACCACCCTCTGAACCCTAAACATGTTTATACTCCTCTCCACAAACTATGCCTTCTCCTTTTTTAGCCAACTTTCCCACTTATTTCAGCAATTTCCCTTAACCTTACCACAGCCTCCAAAATAAGTTACTACCGCACAACAATCTGGTACTAACTTGCTTACTTAGACACCCAATGTAAATCCTAAAAGATCCCAACTCAATTCGAAATACTTTGACGATATCGACAAACTTGCCACTTCACTGCTCATCCCTGACAAGATCATTTGTGAACATGTGAAATACCACCAGTCCCAGAACAGATTCCTGGGGACTCAACTTCCTATTTCCCTTATTTGTGAGAAAGTCTGTTCCCTTTTGTCTTTCCTGCTTCCTGTTCTTTAACCAGCTCCCTGCCCTCTGATTCTGTGACTGCTACATCTGCTCAGTAGCCTATGGAGAGTGTCAACATGATTAACTGGACATCACAACAGTCAACTTACAACTTATTTGATGTTATCCACATACCAGTGCTGGGCATATTCTGTTTATTTGTAACAGATTACATGCTTTTACTTTAGTTTTAAAACTGCACCCTTGATTTTCCATTTCGACTGAAGCTTCCCTGCAGGATCTAGCCCAACAGCACCCCTTTCCCCACAAGGTTACTTTCCAAAAATAGAGACCTTAGAAAGGTGCATAGGGGGTGCATTAAGACACTGTATTAAAAGCATCTTCATATACAACTAAGGAGGCCACAGACTTACTTTTGGCACTAAACTTGTTTTCTTTGCGTGTTCGGCCAGTTTTCTTCAAGCAGTTGTCACAGACAAAGCTAAAACCACAACGGAGAGCTAGTAAGTTTATGAAAGTTAATATAGACACAAACACAGTGAACACAGTGGCAGCCAAAAACCTCTCGCTTCTTCCTGTGACTGGGCCTATCATCAAGGTGGGGCTCCAGCCCACGCCAGCCCACTTTCAGGGGGCTCAAGCTCCAGCCCTTCTGGCTTTCAGGGTGGCATTTTGGCAGGTTGTGCTGCCACCAGATTGGGCTTAGTTTTGGTGCTGCCCGACAGTCCATGGGCAAGATTGCCATGTTGTCTATTGGCCACTGGGCAACACCAAACCTCAACCTAACCTGGCGGCAGCTTTGGCGGGATCTCCAAAACGGGCACATCCAACACCTGGCAGGGCAGCTCTTCTGGAGGGGAGATGCCACCCCAAGAGGCCACAGCACCTGAGTGTTGAGAAACCGGGTGGGCCAAAGACCCTCTCTCCCCTACACTCCTTTAGAGGTCACATGGCTGAAACTGCAATATCAAAAGACTTTGTGCTTGAACTGATCTTGTGTGAATGCCCTGGGGCCTGTATGGCATCACCAACATGGACTGGAGCCCCCTTCCTTCTGTTTTCCTCTGACCCATTCATCTATCACCCTTCTGGCAATGGACAAAGTGCATTCAAAAGCCTAGGCCTTGAGAAACTTGTTGGCAGCGAGGTGCCCCAAAACAAGGCAGAGAGTGAATGAGAGGGAGAAACTGCTGAGAGGGCTGGGACTGGGCATCCCATGGGAAAGCAGAAGATGCCACTTGCTGGGTCTTTCAGGGGCATCAGCAGAGAGGGAGGCCTCTGGCTCAAGACCCCAAGGGGACTCGACCCCAAGGCGCTTGGGCAAATGCTGAGCTCCCAATCAAAACTTTGCATCTTTGCCAGACTGAAGGCATTGTTGTTTCAAATCATTTGAACTGAAACAGAACCTAGGAAGTTTGCTAAAGCTTCACCAGCCCAGACCCCGGCACCTTTCGAAGCTACTTACCCTGAAGGCCAAATAATGTCATAATGCAACACACAGATCTGGTGCATCTTCCGGCCACATTCCTTGCAGTCCACAAAGCTGAGGGAGGAAAGCAGGCAAGAGAACGAGCCTTGGTTTTCTTAAAGCGAAAATATGGAAGCACAAAGAGGAGCCAGAGAAGACTTCCCTGGTCACAAAACTTTAAATAATAACATAAATAATATTTTAAATATCTGAGTGTTATAAGGAAATTATTAACTCACTTCCCCCCTGAAGTTTGCAAAACCTTTTACTTGGCTTCACGGCCATGACTAAGAAAGGGTGATTTGAGCAATGTGTAATATTTTATATTGCCAGTATTTTTTTTTTTAAAATATAGTTTTCTTGGAACTTGGATTTTTAAAAGGTTGAGGAGCCTCAGTGGACAATAAATAAGAAATACGACGAGAGTGGGCAATCTTGTTAAACATACCAGATATTCTCTGGGACACTCATGTTTGGCATGAGTAATAAAAAGCATTTTTGTAGAGCTGAGTGTGAAGTCATATCATGTCCAGCTTATGCTTTGCACTTTATACCTCAAGCCATGAAGAAAAAGGTCAAAGATGGCAGGCCAAAACGGGCATTTCATGGAAACCCCATTAAATCTGTCCATTGTTTGCAACGTAGAGCCTCATTTCTTACTGAGTCCCTGGGAAACTGCTGGAGCAGTTGAAGTAGAAACCGGCTCTTGCAGAAACACTGGGAGTGGAGCTGCAATACTTGCACCCATCAGTAGATGGTACAAAGACAACAGATTTGGCACAAAGAGCGCAGAGCAGCTCTGCTACGTCAGGACAAAGCGCCACCGCAAGGCAAACGGAAACAGAAGCAGCTCCCGCTTAGGGCCAGATGGCAAGAGAGCCCGTCTGCAGGTGCCATGTGCTTGCTAACCAGGCAAAAAGCACACATGACGCAGGCGGGGATCTCCACAAACAATGATGAGGTCCTAAACTTTCCCAAATGAACCAGAATCAGGCCACCGGAAGCTCTGTTTGGGCTGGGTAATGAGCATCCACACCTGAGGCACAACTCAGACCACAAGAGGAAATACTGAGTTGTGTTTGGCTAGTAATCAGGGAGGATGCAATAGGGAAACAGCAGCAGAAAAGGCAAAATTATACTGAATTAGTTCATTTTGGTTTAAGCAGAAACGGCCGCTAGGGAAGGATCCGCAGCAGAACAGCAACTGCTGCTGGAATCTAAATAGTTCACTCCATGGAGTCACATGCGCTAATGTGTCTTTACGACATAAAGGCTAATGTGGTACAATAAACTGCCTGCCTGCCTCTGCAATTCCTTTGACTCAACAAGGCAAAGCCTGGCTCATGCTACTTCTAGCCAAGGACTTTGAAAAAGTATGAAAAAGGGCTCCATGCTGAGATGTCTTGATACTTACGGCTCTGGGTCTAGTGTATCATTTTTCTTCTTCTCAAACTGATCTTTTGATATTGTTCTGCAGAAAGAGACACAGAGTAAGTTAAGTCTTGCACTTTGCTCCGCTTCATCTTAGCCAGGGAGCGCCTCTTCCGAAAAAGGCATCTGCAGAGGCAGGGACTCCTTCAGGACACTCCCAAGAGCAAGGATGTGGGGAGAAGGCAGCTCCCAGGTCTGGGAAGGGTGCAGTTTGCCGCTTTGGGATGGGGTCGCCTTCCCCCTGGGTACCCCTGGATCCAAGGTGTCTGAGGAAGGTAAAAGGGGGCTCCAAGGCAAGGAGTGCCTGTTACCAGCTCTGGCAGACATTCCTGGGCAGGGATAGCTTGGCTATGGCAATTGGCTATGGCAATCCGCACACTGGTGCCTCGTGTCTGGATTACTGCAATGTGCTCCATGTAGGGCATCCCTTGAACCAGAAGCCTCAGCAGCAGCCCGCCAAGAAATCAGGACACCCATTCCGAAGGAGCTGCACAGGCGGCTGGATGGCTCCCAAACCAAGTTCAAGGTGCTTGCTCCAACACACAAAGCCCATCACGGCTCAGGACCTAGATATTGGACGATTCACTTGCGCCCATGTGGACCTGCTCATTTGTTATGACTCTGTGTTTGCAGTCTCTGTTAGGATGCAGTCTGGGAGAGGCATTATCAGGGCTGGTGTCCCCATTATAGAGCGCTCTCCTCTCTCAGGGATGGCTGACCCTGGAGGGTTTGTAGCATTTATTGCTCAAGCTTTTGGACTTGGCTAATTTTTTATGGGTAGAGACAGCATGCCTTCCCATTGGATCCACGGGACTTGTGCTGTTGACATATTCGATATGTCAATTGCACAAGTTGTGCAATTTATTGCTGTGTATAATTTAGAGTCTATATTTTATCTTGTACAGTGGTGCCTCGCAAGACGAAATTAATTCATTCTGCAAGTCTTTTTGTCTTGTGAGTTTTTCGTCTTGCGAAGCACGGTTTCCCATAGGAATGCATTAAAAATCAATTAATGCGTTCCTATGGAAACCGCCTTCAGACCAGGTCCGGGGACAGTCTGTCCCCCGACCTCTTCTGAAGGCGGGCGGGGGGCAAAAGTCTTTGCTCCCCCCCGCCTGCCTTCAAAAGCCGTCCGGGGGCTTTTAAATCGCCCCGGACAGTCCCAGGGCGATTTAAAAGCCCCCGGTTAGGCAGGCAGGGGGGACAAAAGTCTTTGTCCCCCCTGCCTGCCTTTCCGGGAGAGCGGGAAGCGCCTGCCTTCAAAAGCCGTCCGGGATAGCGGGAAGCGCTTCCCTGCTATCCCGGACCGCTTTTAAAATGCTGGCGGTGGGGAGCAAAACCTTTCGGCCCCCACCGGCCTTCCTGGACCTCTTCTGAAGGCCGGAGGGGGGGAAAAGGCTTTGCTCCCCACCGCCAGCATTTAAAAGAGGTCCCCGAGATTTCCCTATGGGCTTTCGTCTTGCGATGCAAGCCCATAGGGAAAATCGTCTAGCGAAGCGTCGCAAAAACCGAAAAACCCTTTCGTCTTGCGGGTTTTTCGTCTTGCGAGGCATTCGTCTTGCGGGGCACCACTGTACCTTGCTCTGGGATTATTTGAAGGAAGAGAGGGCCATAAACCTTTTAAACAAGCAAACCTTCGAACTAAATAATTGCCAGCCCAGTTATCCACACCAGCTATGGCAGGCTAACTATCAGCAGGTAAGAACAGATCCCAAGTCAACTCTATTCTTGAAGCCAATTTGAGAAAACACTTAGGCTTTCATGTAGGTTAATGACAACACAGAAAGCTGCCAAGGGACATGGCAGGAAGGGGCTTACAGGTCAGAGGGTCACCTAAGCAAGCGCCACACCTACGGAGAATGAACAACATTCAGAGGAGTTATGTTTTGGGCATCTTGCCTGGGCATTGGAAATCCGCTCTTAATTCACTTTTCGAAATCTTTTCAACCAGCCTAGATTATTAACCACAAATTGCAGAAGACGGGGCTGAAGGCTGAGGCACAAGGGTTCTTCCAAGGCTGCTGAGTGTGTGAACTGGGGCCCTTCCACGGGAACACTGCTGAACTTCTAAGTGCAATGCAACGCCAGCTCGCTATGCTCCTTTGTTCTCCCGGCAAAGGCCAGGAGATGCAGCTTTCTTGGGAGTGAACGAGACTCCAAAGCCAAGCAGAAGTTGCACCTGGGGGGCTGCACCCTGAATGAGAAGCGCATCTCTTCCTTCCTGCTGCACCCGAGGCACGACGGAACCTGACCTCTCATTACTCTTACCCGGCATTTAAAGAAAAGAAAAGAAATTACTTACGTTTGTGGCTGGGCAGGGTCATCACCAAGGGTAACGTTTTCCCCCTGGATTTCAGTGAAACATCTCTCACAGAAGTGATACCTGTCAGCAAGAAGGCCATATTTGGGTGAACTGGTCCATCAAAACACAGAGCAACCCAAGCAAGGGAGCCACCAATCAGAGCAGGGCAGAGATCACCAAGGCGAGAGGAGGGGGAGCGTCGTTGGTTGGTCGATTGATGGGTCAGTGTGGCCAATGAGGAGGAGCAGAGGGGAGGGAAAGGGACAAACAGCACAGACAGAAGTAGTAAGAGACAGACACCAGGACACGGCAGAGCAGAAAGGCACGGCCAAGGGCGCAGGGGAGCATTCGGTCGCATTTCAGCCGCCACAGGCCACCGCCGGTGACCAGGAGAGGCTCTGGAGCAGACTTCCAAGGGCATCCGTTTCAGAATTTGGATCCAATTCTCAGGTCAGGTTTTAAGAAGCAAGCAGTCTCACAGTAGCCAGAATCATGAGACTGCTGTTATTTTATTAAAGCCATAGAAGCAGGAACAATTTCAACATTGCCAAATGCATTAAAGCATTCAAGATTGAAAACCTTGCATTAAATGTGACCAGCTGCTCAATTAAAATGTAGTAGAACACAAATGACACCCAATTCATACTCTAGACAAACATTTAACAGAAATGCATTTCTATCGCTCAATGTTTCCAGTCATGTGTGTAAACTTTATAAACTACATCGTTTATATTGTAATTAAATACAATATAGACACAAAAAATAGATCAAGGCTTTGCAAACTGAAACAGGAATTTGGGGAAAATTTTCTGAACCAAACTGAACTGGTCAGTCTTCCACATCCCTTGCTGCTTTTAAGTAACCCAAGAAGGTTAAAAGCAAAGGTCTCTTTCAGACACAAACCTGCTGTCAGAGCTGCCTCCAGGTCCCAGCTCACAGAGGACCAACGCTAGCCGGTAGTAATGTACAAAAGTCTTTATTGAGGTTCAGTTTCCATTTACAAGCCGCAGCGTGCAGCCCTATGTCTAGACACTAGATCGGTGAAGCCCTGTCTGAGTCTCCACCCCCTGTACACCAGTTTAAGACCCTAGCCTTACTCCACCTTTTCCGTTGCTCCTTTCTCCTCCGGGTCCTTCTGCCCCCCGGTGTCTCCTCCTTCCTGGAGTCTTCTGACGCTGACCCCCCTGACTCATGTCCCTCCTTTCGGCGGGCTTTAGGACCTGGCTCCCTATCCGGGCTACCCACTGTGCCGCTCGCCTGTACATTTGAACTTGGCGCGCGCGCCCAGCTTCCAACTTTCCTCTCGACCGTTTCCTCGCTCTCCGATGGAGGCGTGGTCAATCCTGACTCATCTCCTCCCGCTGGCGGTGAGCAGCCTGATCCCGATACCTGGGACTCCTCCCCCCTACTGCTCTTTGGTGGGGAAGCTGGTCCCGATTTCCAGCTGCTGCTCTCTGAGTCCCCTCTGGCCCCTTCTTCCTGGGGTGTCCCCCTTGCTCTGACCCTGGGAGCCCCTTTCTGTGAGTCTTCCGATTCGCTGGAAAGACTCAGAGACCTCGGACCACTGTCATCGCTTATGTTTCCTTCGGATTCCTCCCCCTCGCTCTCCGTTTCCTCCCTTTCCTGTGCCTCTGCTCCTGAACCCCTGACACCTGCGTTCGAATAAGGCCCAAGTCCATATTTCTTGTTTTGCTTTGGGTAAACTGGAAGCAAAACTATCCCCTTCTAAGGCAATCTTGACTAAATGTTTGGAAAGGGTATGAACTGAAACACCAAGGAAGGTAAGAAACACAGGCTAGGGCAATCCATGGGGGTGGGGGGGGGGGGACAGAGACACACCGGGATGCCTTGAGACAAACGGAGGAAACAGGTGGGAGCAGTCAGGGCAGCATCAGCCGTCCAAACACCACAGCTCTCCACTCTGGTCACCACAATGAACCAACCAAGGGGAGATGAGAAAGCCGTTTCCTGGGAGGTCTTTACATACACACACACACAAATGTCCACAGGCTGAGAGTCTCCTGGGACTATCTCGTTCAAGGGGAGAGAGGCTTTTATCAAAACGGAGCAAGTCTGTTCCCAGAAGACAAGCTAGCAACCAAGAGCTACTCGGAAAACCAGGGGCTGGTGATGATTTTCAGGCACCAGAACTGCCTCCCCAGGGAGAAAGCAGCAACAGACAGGGCCCCCGCTCCTCCATAGGGGACCCCGTGAACAAGAGAGGAGGGGTGGGTGGCCTCAACAGAAGGGTGCACAACTGACAGCAACCAGAGGGAGGAATTATTAAAACCAGGACTTTGCCCAAGGACTCCATTCACTAGTTCACGATTTTTAAATTATGACTGTGTGTGCAATCACTGAATAACTACAAAAAATATAAAACTCCACGAATCCTGGACAATATAAGAGTGCATTCTGCTCAGAAGTAATCCACGTTGAGTTCAGCTGATTTGCTCCCAGGTAAACATTTATAGGATTGCAACCTAAAAACCCAGCTTTACAGGAAGTTTTTGGAACAACCTGCTAGTCCCAATATGGTACAGTGGTACCTTGGTTTATGAACTTAATCCGTTTTGGAAGTCTGTTCTTAAACCAAGGCGTGCTTTCCCATAGCAGAATTTACAAATGGAACACACTGAACAGGAAGCAGAACATGTCTGCTTCCAAGGCAAAGCTCACAAACCAAAACATCTACTTCCGGGTTTGCAGCATTCTTAATCCAAGTTGTTCATAAACTAAGCTCTTCTTAAACCAAGGTACCACTACATTGTAAATAAGCCAATGTGAAATTGCCACCTCTCCTTCCTTCCCCTTCTCTTGATTTTTGCTCTCTCTCTCTCTTTTTGACTCAAGAGCTTCCAAGCTACATGCAGCCCACCAGCCAAGGAGCTTGCCAGGGGATACCTTCACTAAATCACCGCAATAGTCCAAGCCCCGAGTGGGGTGGGAGCTTTTCTGAAAACATCAAAATAGGCCACTTGTAGCCCCTCGAGGGCTAGTCAGTCTTGGTGGGAACTCTCCAGGGACTCCTTGTCCGTGTTCTTGTGGGGCGAGGAGCCACCTCTAAGCTCAGGTCCTGCTCTAAGAAAATACTGCGCCACTCTGAGTCCTGAGAAGGCCCAGACTTACCTGTTCTGGTAACTGTAGTAGGCGGCATCCCGGGGAATAGTACACAGCTGCTTCCCATAACAGCACAAGGTCTGGGGAGAAAATTCGTACTGAAAAAGAAGAAAAGCCAGAGAGAAAAGATGACTATATGCAACAACTACAGGCACACGTTTGTGTGGCACAAATTTCTTCTACAGCAGAGGCAACACCTTTTTTTTTTAGTTTCAACATTTTATTGTTCTAATTCCCTGTTGTTCTCTCCAAGAGGACAACCCCCTTCCCCTCAAAAAAAAGCAGTCCTGTATGGAGCATAGCCAGCAACCACTGAATATTATGTGCCAATTGGAAAATAAAAATGGGTGTGTGCAAATTGGCCTGTTTGAGCCCCTAGAACTGACAGGCGGCTGAAGAGCACGGCTGGACTGCATCTGGGAAGAGCAGGAAGGAGACACAGCCACACTGGGCTGCACTCGCACTCATTAAAAGAGATAAATCCAGAAAAAAAAGAGATAAATCCAGAAAGTTAGAAATTCACAGAAAACAGTAAGAGATTGAGCATAATGCAATGCCTAACTAAAATCTGTAGTATTAAAAAACCAAACCCTAACGGAGCATTGTTCTTCTTTGTAGGAAGAACCACAATGATCTTGGGATTATTTAGTCAGTTAGCCAACATCTGCAGAGCAGCTCTTTGCAACGCTGTGCAGGCAGAATTTAGAAACTGTAAAAAAGCATGCAAGCCATAGACACTTTTAAAAAGTAATAGATATATTAAGCAGAATGTTCTGTGTTCTGACCTTTATGTACGAATTAAAAATACTTAGTGTTAGCTGCTGGCTCACTTTATTACAGACAGATAGCAGACAATTGCAACATTCTTCATCATATTTGCAGAGCACAATGCCTTAAAACATTTGTTCTCAAGATTTGCACCCCAAATTTAATAACCAAATGCTCAGGGCAGGAAGGTTCACACATGGATCTCCCTGAGAAGGATCCATGTGTGCCAAAAACATAACAGTGGCTCATCTTTTTAAAAATTCAAGAGCACTTTTAGGAAGAATTAAAAAAGCCTGGCTACCACAAGATCAGACCAAAGTGGGTCCCTCTGGTCTCACACCCCATTTCTCACAGTGACCAACGAGGCACAGCAGGGAAGTCTGCAAGCAGAGCATGTGATCACAAGCCCTTCTTTCTGCTGCTGCTCAGCCCCAACTGATACTCAGCAGCTTTTGCTGCCTCGTTCTGAGGGAAGCATGCAGCCCCTCTTGCGAGGAGCCACAAAAGAAGCCCTCACTTGCACAATTTTACTAGTTGTAGAGCATGATGTGCTGCGCATATGAAGTCAATCTAGTTCCCATCAAATTGTAGCAAGTGGAACACACACCTGCGCATGAATCTGAGTCAACGTTTTTAAGTATAAGAATCTGTCAAAATTCAACACAGATATTTTGAAAATAAAGACCAGCTGGTCCTACTCAGAGCAGATCCACTGAAATTAATATGATTAACTTGGGTCCACTAATTTCAGGGGGTAATTATGCCTAAAAATGGATACAACCTCTTTTAAATGACATTTAAAGTAAATCTCATAAAATCAGCTTCTCAAAGAGAAAGTTCTGATAAATGCACATATTCACACTGTGAATATGAAACACACAAGTTTTGTATGTTCAAAGACCATAGCTGTGAAGAAACCATGAATACCTTGCGTCCACAACAGTATCCCAAGGACTGCATAACAGGGTCGATTTCTTGTTCAAAGACCTCGGCCAGCTTAGTGCAAAATTTATAGACTCGTGACGTCTTGCGATTATAAAGCCAGGCATTATTGAACATTAGCCAGACATCATCCACGTACTGCCAGGGCTCTTGATACTGCCCTGTGTCCAACTTGCGCTTAATGGTGGAAAGATCCATGGGATTCTTCACTATGTCAAAATAGTCCTGCAAATTAGAAAAAAGAAGGAACACAGGGTCAGCTGGGCATTCAAATCCAAAGTTTCCAAAAAATAGTAATTTTTATTGATGGGAGAGCAGCCCATCATAACAGCAACCTCAGGAGACTGTGTCGCGTAATGGTTAGAGTGCCTGGGAGACTTGGGTTGAAATCCCCACCCAGATAGATCTTGCTCTTAGGGACCCTGCGTCTTGACCAGTCTGATGCATCTGAAATTAGGGTGCTGTCACAGGTGGATGTTGCTTGCAAAAATCACACATTGTCAGGGTTTAGAGAGAATCGGGCTGAACTGCCATCTGGGTGGGATGACAACACCACCCTCTGGATTCCTACAGCTCTGAATAAACGGATGCCCAAAGCTCCGTTAGCAACAGCAGCCATTAAGCAGCTCAAGACGTCGCACATACTGAAGCCAAGTGTCCCAACTTCTAAGCAGTGCTACACAAAATAATGAGCTAGACAGAAAGGTACAGTGAACCTTGAAAACAGTCCTCACTTGAAAGAAATGCTTAACGGTGGAAAATCCTGTCTTGCCTTCAAATTTCCTATATTTGTCTACTCAGAGACAGACCTGGAAGAAGACTTTGGCTGTATGGCAGACTAATAAACTATGCGCTTGGCTCTGGGAGCTACAGGAGTTCCTGGGCAGCAAGGCCACAGGGACTACTTTAGAACCTAAATCCAAAAGAACTGCCACCAGTCCAAGGACTGCCCAACGGTGAAAATTACCCACAACTGCCTACCTGACAAGCCCACACCCTGCGAGAGACGGCTGTGACCTGCTTGCAAAACACTCTGCTGCTCAACTGGCTTCAATCCAATCTGCCTGAGATTGTTTCTTAGCTACGGTGCCAAGACTGACCCGCTGGTTCCTGGGAAGGCCCCGGGACACCCGGCCCACCTTCTCACTTACCGGAATCCCCAGGAGTTGAGGGTCCACGGGCTGCCGGAAGGGCAAGGACTCTGGGTCCTGGCGATACAAAGCTTCCAGGGTGGGCATGAGGGCCTGGCGCAGCTCTTCAGGCTTAAAGACTGTTGAAAATATCCAAATGAGTTAACGTAAATAAAACCACAGGTCAATTCTATCTACAGTCATCTCATTCATGAAATAAGCAGTATTCCGCCATCAAATCGTAAATAGCTGGTGGAATTCAGTCTATAAGATGTGGCAACGGCTGCTCAGGGCGCTGTGTTTTTATGCAGGGAGTCGCTCTGGGATCGATGGACAAAGGGAGGTATACAAATTTAAAGAACAGCAAGAACAACTAGAAGACTTGGGCCACTTCACAGGGAAAAAAGAAGTGGCTTTAACTGTGACAGGTAAAAAAGAAGGCTCTCCCTATTCAGAGACGGAATGCCTTTGTTCAGGAGAGGCTGAGGGACAGCAAGCTGCCATCGCTACCCGTCACCCCTGCTTGTGAAGCTGCCTGGCCCCTGCAGGAGACAACCTGGGGAAGCCCAACTGAGCAAGATGCTTCTTATCTTCCTACTTTAATTCAAGAAGATGGAGCGCAAGCTAGTGGCAGACAGACGTACTTGAGGGCTACACAGATGTAGACTTACTCTTTTTCCGTGGCTGAGATGGGGACGTGGACTGGGAGGCGGCACCGTTACTGCCCCCGTCCTCCTCCTCTTTTGTCCCAGGCTTCTTCCCCTCTATCTCCATGGGCTCCTGCTTGATCTCCACCCCATTTGTTTCTTCTTTGGTTTGCGTGGGGCCTGGAACGTCCTCCTCCACCTGAAAAGCACACGGCACAGTGAGGAGTCACAACCTCCACGGCCACCCAGGTCAGCTTCCCCAGCAAAGCAAGAGAGAATGGAATATTTAACATGTTAATATCCATCCATCCATCCATCCACCCACCCACACCATATTCTGGATGATTTCCCTTCCCTGTGAATTCTCCTCCTAGTTTACCAGGCAGTGGGTGTTCTCTGCTCCACCCCACAAAGGGCAGGCTTTATTTCCCTACCGCTTCCTCCTGAAAGCTAGAAAGTGCTGCCTAATCCCAGAATGGGGTTCTAGAATTCTCATAAGCCCCAACTACAGGTTATGCTGGAGGTAAGAAGCCCAACAATATCTGGTGGGCACCGAACTCCTCCTGCCCGTGTCCCTGAACAGCACAGACTGACCACGACTGTCCCTTGGGCCCTTGCTTACCTCCAATTTTGGATCTAGTTGAGCTTCACCACATTCGGACTCTGCTTTTTCCACCTTCCCTTCTTGCTTAATCTCTTGCGTTTGGGTCTCCAGCCCCAGCTGCTGAGCATTCACGTCGGTACTGGCGGCAGAGCCTGGCGTGGGCACCCTGTTGTCAATGCTTGCTGCTGCTTGGGATAGCTGGGGTGGGAGGAGGGGGGAAAGACACTGAACACGCGGAAACCAGCCTTGTGCCCCGGTGCAGAACTCCAAAAAAAGAGGTCAGGTCAGGTGACAGGGACATCACCAACGGCACCCAGCATGTCACCTGAAAGGCTATCCTTTCATGGAAGATGGAGCCAGCTTGTTTTCTGCTGCTCCAGAGAGCAAGATCCGAACAGACTGATTCAAATTACAAGGAAGGAGATTCTGACTAAACACCAGGAAGACCTTTCTGACAGTAAGCGCCATTCGAGAGTGGAACAGACAGTGGGATCACCTTCCTTGGAGGTTCTTGAGCAGAGGTTGGATGGCCATCAGTCATGGAGGCAGATTCCTTATGGCAGGGGGTTGGACTAGATGACCCCAGGGGTCCAGTCTATAATCCATTTAGTTTACCCCGCCTAGAATTCACATCTGATAACAAGAGGCCTAACAGGATGTTACAGCATAACCATCAGGGAATCATCCACCTCCTGAGCTGCTTATTGTAAGCTGCCCTGATAATTTATTTGAGGGGTGGTGTAGAAATCTAAACAGTAAATAACTGTTAATAGTCTAAAATGGGGAATACTCAAGAACCGTCTCCCACAGCACGGTTGCAAATACAGTGGTACCTCGGGTTACAGACGCTTCAGGTTACAGACTCCGCTAACCCAGAAATAGTACCTTGGGTTAAGAACTTTGCTTCAGGATGTGAGCAGAAATCGCGTGGCGGCAGCAGGAGGCCCCTTTAGCTAAAGTGGTACCTCAGGTTAAGAACAGTTTCAGGTTAAGAACGGACCTCCAGAACGAATTAAGTTCTTAACCAGAGAAAGCCTTGAAAAATATCCTAGGATCAATTATGCATGTTCTGGAAGCCTCCATGCTGGAGCATTGCAATGCATTATACCTGAGGCTGCCCTGGAAAATATTCTGCGGATAGAACAAGCTGTGAGAGCGCAGAGAACAAGAGCTGGGAACATTTGCCAAAATGTCTGGCTCCTGATCCATTTCCAAGCTCAGTCCAAAAAGGGTTGTGCATTTGCTGTGCTCAGGGAACAGAACTACCTCTCTCTCTGCCCCTGCCACCCCCATATCTGCTCTGGAGGTACCCCAAGCCCTCTGGAGCAGATTTAGTGGGGTGCAGGGGGGGGACCTCTGCTGTGCAGATAATTTTGGGAGCACAATGCTTTTGCTGGATCAACCCAGCACAGCTTAGGATCAGGATGCCTGCTGGTTGCCTTTTCCTACCTGAGCCTTCCTGCGACTTAAAAGTCAGGGGGAGAGGCTACTCCATTCGTCAGGGATAGTCAGAAATACTTCTCACAAAGATAGCTTCCCTGACATTAACATCATTCTGGTGCCTGGCTTTTATTTTTCATGCTCTAGTCCAGGCTTCCTCAAACTCGGCCCTCGAGATGTTTTGAGACTACAATCCCCATCACCCCTGACCACTGGTCCTACTAGATAGGGATCATGGGAGTTGTAGGCCAAAAACATCTGGAGGGCTGAGTTTGAGGAAGCCTGCTCAAATGTATGGTTTTCCATTTGCTCTTTGCTTGCTGTCTGATATTATCATCGGTGGGGATTTTTAGTTGTATTTTGGATTGTTCCTTCCCGCCCTCACCACTTTGCTTTATATTCCAATAGCCACCTCATAAGAAACAAACAAAGAAAGCCAGTGATTTTAAAGGGCTGAGTCTGCTGTATTAATTTGGAATGGCACCCAACTGCATCCAAACAAACAAAAACCTGCTCCTTGACCTCAGCAACCACCCCTCAAAGTTTGGTTGCGATATCTTAAGAGGGATCCAAATGCACAGCAAACAACTTCTCAACACACCCAGTAGTCTGCGAGCTGCCCTGGGAAAGGTTTTCAGAGGACAGGATACTGGTATTAAATATTAACATTTATTGTGGCAAAAGCTTTCACTGCCTGGAGCCCACTTTGTCAGAGGCATGAAGAGCATCCTCAGCTGGCAGATCTATGCGCTTACTGGTCAGGGCCAGAGGTGGGATTCTCCTCAAGTGCTGCAACCCTTTCCATAACCTCCTCCTAGCTTTGACAGGCTAATGAAGGCATCTCCAACTCCCATCATCCCTAGCTAACAGGACCAGCGGTCAGGGATGATGGGAGTTGTAGTCTGGAGGGCCGGGGGATGCCTGGGCTAATGTAACACCTGGAGTGGGAAAGAGCACCTTGGGCTTGATTGAGTCCTTAATGAATAAACTCAAAACTTGCGGGCAATTTCTATTTCAGCACTAGAATTTGGCTTCCCTGCCCATCTCGGCCATCTTTGCCTTCTGGCAAGTGCTTCCCAGAGCTACAAGCACGGAAGCAAGTTCTGCGGCTGCCTCCATGCCAACGCTCCTGCCCTAACAGAACACCATCCCTTCTTCAAGCCCACCCAAGCAACCCTTCCCTGAAAATGCCCAACGAAAGTGGTCCCCCCGTGTCCCAATTCTCAGCTCCCCTCCGCCGGACTCCACTGGCGCATGCAGCTTCCCCAGCCAGCCCTAACATTGTGCTCTATAAGCGCACACATTCAGTTCCTCCTAAACGGAGTCTTTTCCTCCCAGGAGTTGTCTCATTCTGAAGTCTCTTCCGGCCTCCCCCTAGTCAGGCTGGCTCAGTTTCCTAAGGGCCTCCTGACGTCACAATGACGGTGGGTGACCCATTCTGGCCCAAGATTAAGGCTGGCTGGGGAAGCCCATCTGGCGAGATGGAACTTGCAAAGTGCTCAATACAGGGCTCTGCAGCTGCCCCTGGCTCAGCTGATACTTTGCCTACAATGCCCCCTCCCACCCTGCTCTTTAGTCAGCCACAGCTTTACCTGTCCCCCCTTGCAGGCGGGTGGGCTCATGTCTTCTTGGCCACAATGGCCTTGTGGGGCCTCCTGAGGCCCTCAGGCCTGAGGTTCCTCACTGCTGAGCTACATGAACACAGCTAGTCTTGGCCTCCTCCTCAGAGCTTGCCAAACCTCTTCACCCAGTGCTGCCTGCTGAGGTGCTGTGGCCTTTCCCCTTATACAAACACAATTATTACATCAACACCAACATCAACATCTCCTGAAGGTACAAAAATACGGGGCTGCCCTTTGCTGGGAGCACACCAACTGGTGAAGGGCTGGGAAATGATTGTGTCACAGTAAGAGCCGTACTCTGCCAGCGTCAAAGGAAGAGCGGCCTGAGCGGAACATGTGAACATGCTCTTCTTCTGCCCATCTTCAATGTCGGAAGGCTTAAAAGACTTGAGCAGTCTCCTGAGCAGGCAGGCGGGCAGGCTTACCTTCCCAGGTGGGAGAGAGACTTCTGCTCTTCAGCGGTCACTCTGAGCCTTAGGAGCAGCTTGGCTGGCTGCCAGACCATGTGCTATTGAAACATTTGGGCTGCGAACCAGCACCTGCTGAGAACCTGCATCTCTCCAGATGTTGTTATGCCACAACCCCTGTCCTCCCTGACCATTTGGCCTCCACATCTAAAGGGCCACAGGTTCTCCAGCTCATCCTAGGTCTTCTCTTCTTTTTGCTCTTCTCTTGATCCTCTTAGATGGAATTTGGATTGCAAGCAACTTGGGAACAGGAGCCCTGATCATCTTCGGGGTTTTTGTTTTGTTTTGCTTCTGAAACTATGCACAATGCTTCTAGAGAAGGCAGAGCTTCTAGAGAAATCCTAGGTCAGTGGGAGAGACAAAAGACTCCTGCTTTCGTCCCTGACTATGAAAGATTCTGCTTGTTGCAGTACTGAGTGAGTCTCGGGGCAAGGCAGCTTCCTATGCTGCTCCTGCTGGACGACAGGCAACGAAGGTGAGGCAACGTTGTGCCCTGTACTCTGGGGTGCTGCAGAGTGGCTGCGAGAGCACGGCTGCCTTCATGACAGAGTGCTTGCTCCCTGGCACAAATGCTGGGCCCAGTAATGCAAAAAGGCCAAATACTCACCGGAGTGCCAGGGGCCTGGGCAGACATTGGCTGCTGCTGCTGCTGCTGCTGCTGCGGGGTTGGCACGGGTGGGGGCTGCACTGGGGTCTGAGGCTGCGGTGGGATCTGCGACTGGGCTGCGGCTTGCCCCGAAGGCGTGCTCTGCACCTGCGTAGCATTGGGGACGGAGCCGGCTGCTGGAGTGGGCGCCTGTCCTGCCGCGGAGACGGGTGTGGACGGCTGGGCAGGCACTGCAGGCTGTGGAGGCGTCATCCCTGGCGGGGTCTGGTGCTGGACCGGTGTCATGCCAGCTGCCACGCTGGACAAGAGAGGAGCCGCAGGCTGGTGAAGGGGCGGCTGGGTCACGGGAGGACACGAGAGCTGCTGGCTGCTTTGTGGTCCCAGCATATCCACGGAGTTGGGAAGAGCAGCTCCAGGAACCTGCCCCTGCCGGAAGGAGACACTGTTAGTGCTGCATTCAAAAACCCCTGTGCAAAAGTGGGCAACACAAGCAGACCAAGCGCCAGTCTGGCTGCGTCCCTCTGCCACACCGTTTCCCCAATATCACATGTGGCAGAAAGTACGCTTTTTGGGTAGGCAGGTGAGCCAGCCACGGTCAGTTACAGCATATGCTTTTCACCAAAATGGGAAACTCAATTAATTTGCACTGACTTCCTCCTCCTGCCTCTCCTTCAAGTTTCCACCGGTGACTAAGCTTGGTCAGACCAGTTCCTGAGCTGACAGATGGATCAGTGGACGGACACAGACAGCTGTGGCAGAAGGACGGATCCTGAGGCCTGGCTAGACTTGTGGTGAGCAGCTGCTATGCAGGGCTGGGTGGGGCCAGGTCCCTTGCCTGCCAGAGAGGCCCCTTTGTGGTAAGAGAGTGAGCCAGCCTCTTTGTGCTGTGGAGGTGTGACAAGAGGCTGCTCCTGTGGGGATAACACACCCGCCCAGTGCTGCCTCTGCCAAGGAAAGAAGGTCCCACTCATAGTGGTAGGTCCAGGTAGGGGCTCTAGAAATCTCCCATGGTGGTGGCTGAAGCAGACGAGGCAGCTGCCACTCTTGTGATGTGTCCAGGTGCTGGGACCCATCGGCTGAAGAAATCCACACCTTCTGCCACTGTTCGTTTCAGTGCTCTTTATGGAACTCCTAAAGGCCCTTCTAATGTCTAATGGATTTGCTAGTCCTCTCTATAGGGTGGGAAGGGTGGGAACGGCAGGATTCCCTCTTCCCTTGTGGATAAACGCAAGGTCTCTATGCAAATGTCATGCTGGGCTTGCGGAAGAAATATAGTTCCTTCCTTATGGAGAGGGTGTTGAACTCTAAAACTCGCCTGGCCGTGATGAGCAGCATGAAGCACAGCCTTGGAGTATAAAGAAACAGATCTAAGAGGTTCAAGGGAGTCTGTGCTAGTGCTTTAAGGGCTGTATTTTCCATTGCTGCGAATCTGTGGATGGTTGGCGGACTGAGGAGAGTGGCTCCTCTCAGTTGTCATCTAACTTGTGGATGTGTGCTGAGGCCATTTCTGGTACATTTTCATTCTCTTCTTGCTCAGGAGTTTTCCCCCCATCCAGATGCAGCTGGAGGCATCACTGCCCAAGTCATGGAGCTGCCTCTGCCATCGAATCTGAAGACCCTTCCCAGCTGGGCCAGGGAGGCCTGGCGATCTGCTCCCTGCATGCTGCAGCCATGTTGCCCGGATGCTTTGCATGAGAAGCTGCCTGAGTGGCCGCAACTGCCCCTTCTGCATTGGGGCCACGAAAGAGGCTGCATGTGATTCTGCTGCCTTGCTTTTCCACCTTGGAGCCATGGTGAGTTTGGGGGAGAGGGGATGCAAAAGTGATGTGTACCCCCAGGAGATGGGAGGGCAACAAAGACAAGGCAAGGAAAGAATCAAAGAAGAGAGCAAGAAAGATACTGCTACACCTCAGCACAAGCAGGACTGAGGAGGAAGGGAGAGGTCTGCAAAGGTACAGAGCAAGTGGATATGCAGATGAGCCAGGAGTTTCCAGCTGGCTGGGTGCAGAGGCGGAGCTAGCTGCACCCGTGGGGTGGGGCTAGCTGCCTGCAGGGGCAGGGCAAGTGTTGGGGCGGGTGCGCTGCCTGCAGCAAGCATCCTGCGGGGGTGGTGCAGCGATGTCACCCCCCTCAGGGATGACACCCAGAGGGGACTGCACCCACTGCACCCCCTTCCTCTGCCAGTGGCTGGGTGAACAGGATATGACATGGCACACAGGGGCTGGCTCACCATCTACCAGGAGAAGAGGCTGAGGGGAGAGGTGTGCATTAGGTAAGCTCAATAGACAACTCCTGAGATGATCTAGGTTAGAATTTAATCATGAGGTCTGGGAAGTAAGTGGCCTGTGACCCATGTCCCAGTCATGGCTGGGCTTGAGAGCTGAGCTCCTCACCACCGTCCCAAGGCAGCACTGCTGAGGTTCTCTTGCATACAAATGATCACAGCAGGACCACAGCGACACAGTGCCTTGGCTCTGACATCCAGGGAAATGGTGGAGGCCACAGAAATACGAAGGTGCGGACACAAATATCTGAAGCGAGTGAATGGTCCTCACAGTTTTGATGAAAACCTGGAATTCCGCATTATGCCTGGGCGAGTCAAATGAAGCAAGCCATGAGCCATACCTGCGTCACTCCTGCCTGTGCTGCTGCTGGCCCCAAAGCAACGCTGTTGACATTCAAAGCTCCACTGGAAGCAGAAAACTGGTTCTGTGGCAGGAAGGGGCTTGGGGTGGAGGCCTGACCCATCAGACTGTTGGAATGAGCAGCTATCAGGTTCTGGGACTGAGGCATCCGGGAGGGAGACAGAGCCATCTGCAAACAAAGCAGGCCCTGCGCATTAAGGGTCTGGACCACAAGAGAGTTAGGTGCTCACTGAATCCGTTTCAGGAGAGAGGGAAAACAGGCCCCAGTGGGCTCTCCCCACCGTCTCTCTGAGCTGAATGTGCTTGCCAGTTGCAGTCTCTTCTTCCCTCCCGCCAGGCTGCCCTCTAACATCTTCACTACACTGAATCATCCAATGGATTTATTTGATTTCTATTTCTAACTGAAACAGAAAATTGCCCTAATGTCTAATTTAAAAAGCTGACATGTATTTTAACCTGGTTTTCAGCTGATCATTGATTTTAATTATTTTTTAAGGTAAAGGGACCCCTGACTATTAGGTCCAGTTGTGACTGACTCTGGGGTTGCGGCGCTCATCTCGCTTTATTGGCCAAGGGAGCCGGCGTACAGCTTCCAGGTCATGTGGCCAGCATGACTAAACCACTTCTGGCAAACCAGAGCAGCGCACGGAAATGCCGTTTACCTTCCCGGCTGAGCGGTACCTATTTATCTACTTGTACTTTGATGTGCTTTCGACCTCCTAGGTTGGCAGGAGCAGAGACTGAGCAACGGGAGTTCACCCTGTTGCGGGGATTCGAACTGTCGACCTTCTGATTGGCAAGTCCTAGGCTCTGTGGTTTAACCCACAGCGCCACCCGCATCCCAATTATTTTTTAAACGTTCTAAATAGTTGTTTTTAACTAAAAAAACCCCACACTATTGTTTCATTCTTTTTGTGAATTGCTTTGAGGGTTGTTGTTTTTTAAAAAAACAATCAAGTGGTACAGTAGACCCACAACTTACAGGTTTGCAGAGGTGGTGGGAAAATAAGTAAATGGAGAATGGGGGGGGGGAGCTGGAAGGGCCCCCGAAAGATATTGCAGGATCCAACCACAGCCTTCCAGAGACCTCACAAAGCCTTCTGAAAGCTCAGTAAAGGAGGGGTCACATGGAGAGCTGGTTCCGGGGGGCCTTCCTGACTTTGCGTGCAGACCCCTGGAACACAACCCCCATGTAAGTTGCAGGTCTACTGTACATACATTTTATGAAATAAAATAAAGTGACTGAATTAATCCAATGATGCAATACCGGAAAGAACCTGAGGTAACCAGCATATGAGTTTATTTCTCTTAACGTAACCCAAGCTTTAAATAGCCAGGAAGAAAAGGAAGAAAGAGAGAGCTACAAACCGTGGAAATGGATCCCATGTTGTTCATCTGGACAGGATGGTTCATTGGAGGGGTGGTGCGGGGTCCTATCGATGCCTGGGACATTTGGACATTCCCTATGGACATGGGGTTAAACTGATTCACTCCTGCAAAATGCACCCCCAGAAGAGCTCATTAGGAGCAAGTCCCCCAAGCGCGGATCGACACACAGCTCAGCCCACCATGTTCCTGCCACCATTCCAGCCTGAGGAACAGTCAAGCCTGCTCTGCAGGGCAGCTGAGCAGAGGAGACCTAACCCCTCTCTCTTTGCAGTGACTGTGAAGGAAACCCACAGAAGTCAGGATGCAGCCAGAAGACACTTAGCAGAGGGACTAAAGACAGAGAGCTCTAAATGTGGAGAGCTCTCTTTCCAACAGCCCCCTAATTCTCCAGCACACCTTTTCTAATTCTGTTTAAAGGGCAGCACAGGGACATTTGTCGTCCCACTGTCTTGTTACTGAGCGATGCCTGGGCACTGAGGGGAGGAGTTGCTACTGTCAGCAGACACTGTTCTCCACGCAAGTCTTAGTGGTCTTCCCCACATGGGATCTGTCCTGCGCAAGTCTAGCCACAGTCATTCCCAGCACTCAGAGCACAAGCCGTCCCTGCCCCCCAACAGGTGGCACCGGGGGCTTCCTGTTCCTCCATCCCCTCTACCACTCCCAGCAGCTGGGTTATCCAGAAGTGCCATGCGGAGACAGGATCTGTGTTAAAAAAATGCAACTGAATGGAACCATGTTGAAGTTTGGGGAAAGGAAAATGGAAAGCTAAGGGTTGTGAAAAATACTGTATCTTTTGCTCCATAAGACACACCTAGTTTTTAGAGGGGGAAAGCAAGAAAAAAAATATTCTGCACAAAGCATGCAAGCGGCTTTCTTGCTTTAAACCCTTCCGTCCCTTCTCCCGCTTCGCTGAGAAGCCAGCAGAGCAAGAGCAAGAGCTGCACAGCGCCTCTTCTTCTGGCTTCCCAGCAAAGAGGGATGAGGGACGGAAGGGAGCCCTTACAAGGGAGCGCTGAGCAGAGCCTGGCAGCGGCTCTTGCTGGCTTTTCCGGGAGGTGGGGGAAGGGACAGAGGGCAGCCTGTCAGTCCCTTCCCCCACCTCCCGGAAAAGCCCCCAAGAGCCGCACACACGCGCCACGCGGCTCTTTAAAGGGAGCACTGAGCAGAGCCTCCCGCCTGCATTCACTCCATAAGACGCACACACATTTCCCCATACTTTTTAGGAGGGGGAAAGTGCGTCTTATGGAGCGAAAAATACGGTACACGCACCATTCCCTTTGGATAAAAGGAAGTGGAGCTGAGAGGGAGCCAGTGTCACTGAAAAGGTACCTTACCCCCTCTCTACATGGCGTCTGGAGCACCCTGCAGTTATGTCAGGAAAGCTGGCTGGCTTTACTATGGGCTTTGAGTGGCAAGGGTAATGCACACAACAGATTACTGAGGGGCATCTGGGAATAGGTGCATTCTCCCCAGGACTGATACCAAGTTGCACTCAGGGACCCCCTGGTTCGCTCTGGGTTGGGGGACGTAGAGCTCAAGAAAGCCAAGCTTTTTGTATCCGCCTCAATGGCTGTGCCCCCCCCCCGCCCGTGGCATGCTCTCAGTCTACTACTTTGGAACAAAGGCTCAGGTGAAAGTGTGGCATAGAGGAGGCAGGATACAACCCCCCACCCCAACAGGAGACTCGCAAGAGTGAGGCTAAGGAAAGGAGCAGCTTAGTGCAAGTTGAATACCTTGAGACCCCTGCATGCGGCTCAGAGGCACATTCGGCATGGACAGAGGCCCATCTGCAAGAGGACAAAAGCAGCACGGTCAGTTCTTCCTTCGCGGCTTCATTCAGCACAATCCTCACTTAGCAGACAAATCAAAATGCTAGAAGTCAAACTGATAGGGCTGCAAACCTCAAATAATGTGTAGATTAAAACCTCAATTAAATAGAAAGCCACCCTAGTTAATTAGGCATCAAGTTTGTTTGTTTGTTTGTTTGTTTTAAAAAACAAACCCTATTTTTAAGATCAGAGCCTATCAAAACGAGAGCTGACAGGCCCCATCTGAGAACAGGCCTTCCCCTTTCACTCTAATGCCTCTTCCAAGATGGCGCAACAGACGCATATGCCAACTGAAATGAATGAATCTCTCTTTCATCCACAAACAGCCCTACAACGGGACTCCAAGTGAGCTTTGGGATTGTAACTGTCTTCCGAGGCCACCAACCAGGGTGTCCTCCTTACCTGCCTGGTGTGGAGCAGGGCCGCTGTTTTACAGCAGCCCTGGGCTTACTAGCTGGGGTGTGTGTGTGTGTGTGTGTGGTTCCGGAAGGATGTGAGAGAAGACAGTTGCTCCCCTCCAAGGAAAGTAACCTCTGGGGTGCTGCAGAGTTTAGTCTTGTCTCCTGCACTGCTGAACCCCTACATGAAACTGCTGGGGGAAGTCTCTGGATGTTGATGGCACCTATTTAATTCTCCTTTTCCTCAGTGATGGGTTTCCCGAATGAAGACAGTAATGGGGTTTATGCTAAACCAGGTCCATCCATGTAAGAAGGGATGGTCAGAGTTTGAGCTAGTGAGCTGCTTCTGCTCATGCTGCCCTCTGAAGGGAGACGTCTTCATTTTGGCCATGCTCTCTCTGGGGCTGCCGCCCCCCTGGAGACCTAGATAGAATTCTCACGGTTTTGGCTGGTGCACCAACGGCATTCTCTCCTTGGCAGACGGAAGCCTGTCACTGCCACACCTTCCACAGCATCTCAGCTTAACTGCTGTAATGCACAGGGGGAGGGGGGGCAGCGTGCCTTATGGCAGCTCAGAATGGCAAAAAACCCAACCGATTGCGAGAATCTACAAGTATGGAAGACAATGCCAGTCCTGCAAGAAGTTCACCGGCTAACAGTTTGCATCTTGGTCAATTCAACATGCTGCTTTTGATCTTGACAACAAACCACCCTAAATTCAGGTCCTCTCAAAGAGCACCTTCTCCAGATACCATCCTTCACAGAAGCTACCTGGACATCTGCAAGAAGCAGGGCCTTTTCATTTGTGGCACCTTCTTTTCAGACTGTTAGAAGGCAAGAAAGTACTTTTGCCTGGGAGGGCCTTTGGGCTCTAGGGGATGCAAGCAGGCTGCTGCTCAACGTGGCTTTATAAACATAGTACTTTCCTTTCTGGGGTGATTTTATTCAGTACTGCTTTTTCTTTGTGTGTTATTATTGTAACCCGCTTTCTGTGCCTCGTGAAAGCCTGAATGGTGCGCCCCAGATATAGAAGCTGACCCAGACTTCCTTGCTCCACTTGTCCATTCCTTTGGGGAGTACTTACTGGGAGGTCTCACAGGCTGGGCTTGTCCCACAGCTGCCGCCACCTGTGGAATGCCAGGAGGCTGAGTCCCGGGAGCCTGTAAGGCTGGCGGATTACCCAAGATCCCTTGCTTATGTAAACGAGACCTCCGCTTCTCTTCTAGCTCCTTTTGTATTTTATATATTTTCTCTGCCAATAAATGGTAATATTCATCCTAGAAGGGGGAAAATGTTAGGATTAGGTTTTAGTATATATTAGAAAAAAGCAGCAAGGATGACTGATTAACACTGGCTTAAATTTTATTTTGCATGAAAAGTGATCTGAAGAGTTCTCCTTCATAACTTGAGTTTTAGGAATCTGAGCGCTATGCTGTGAAGACCAAGACACTTCCTGGAACTTGACCAAAAAGTAGACTCTTCGACAAAAGGAACAATGGCTAAGTTGGCAATAACAAGGCCAGAGCCAGTCCCGCGTCTGTCAATTTATGAAGGCTATCCCTAGTAAGATTACAGTATTTTCTTTAACCAGTTGATCTTCCTGCCTATGGACAGGAAGACTTCTAGGCACTCATTGGTTTGCTGAACAAAGGAGTCCCAGCACTCAAGATTTCAGGAATTATATAATAATCCCAGGCTGTTTCAGTGGAGGAAGACAGTCAAAAGGAGCCACTTTCAGCCACACAGGACTTCACAAGACCAAGCTCCTGTCTGGTACAGAACCTACCCTACTGTTAGCTGATTCATACATATCCCCTTCTACTTTCCTAGCGTAAGCCACCAGATTCTCCATCCGGCGATCTTTCAGTGCTGCTGGGTCAGGAGTTGGGAAGATGGCTTGCACGCTGCAGAAAGAAGAGACATAAATTCCATCACGAATGCTGCTGGAAGACCTGGGTAAACCTTACTTTCCCCTATCTGCCCACACCATGCAAAATGATTTCAAAAGCCCAGTTTTCAGGTAATTGGGAGAGATTCAGTCTTCCCCTAGGATGGCATAATTGAAATTGGTGATAGTTACACCCTGAGAGAAAATGTGGGTCTAGGGTTGGGTTGTTGAAAATAAAAATGTAAGTGGAAAGAATGGAGAATCTTCTTAAACCAGTTCTGACTGTAACCCTCCAACCCCCCCCCCGAAGCCTTCAGACCCATGAAACCCCCAAACGCCAAGGAGCATACCCTTGCCCTGCCCCGCAGCAAGTCGGGTCCACCCAGGCGACACACTTACAGTTTGTGCACTAAGTGATTGCGCAGGTCCTGAGTGACATGCTCGTGCCAGGCTTTCCTCACCCCGGTGCTTGAAGGTGGTGCAGCTGTGGGCATCGAATTTGTGCCATCATTCATTAAGGAGCTAAAAGAAAAGGCAGTGAGGGAAACTCTTGAAGAATTCCAGAAAAGTCTTGTTTTTAAGGCTAAGAAATGATCCAGTAACTGACTACAACAGAGCAGGTAATGAAATTCAGGTGCAATTTTGCTTTTGAAGGGAAAATAGAAAACAAAGAACTGAGGAGTTACTTGGAAAAGGGGACTATGAAACAACTGGGAGAAAAAGAGTGACTAAGGACTAGTTATTTCTACAACTGAAAATAGGAATCATGTGTAAACACCCAACAACCCTTTAAAACATTTCTTACTTTGCTGCCCCAAGTGAAGTCGGAAGCGCAGTTTCTGGGATCATGCTAGCTTGCTGGTCTGTTATTCCTCCAGCAGTCAGATTCATTTGATTAGTTCCTTTGGAATAAGATTATCCCTCGTTTAGTTCAGAGGAAATACCAGTCAATTCACACCATTAAATCACTAACATTTTTATATGTACCGTAGGATAGATCAAGCAAGGTCCTTAACTGTATAAATAGCGGTCCCACCACATTCACTATTTTAAATATATGTTTGTTGTTGTTTAGTCGTTTCTGACTCTTCATGACCCCCTGGACCAGAGCACGCCAGGCACTCCTGTCTTCCACTGCCTCCTGCAGTTTGGTCATTTCCAAAGTTTTAGTATATACATTACACCTTTTCCCTTACAAGTCACCTCTCTCAGGACTTCCCGGTCCATCTCTCCTTGGCATTTTACTCAAACAGTATTCTGCTGCAGATCCTTTTCTTCCACCCTATTTCATCTCATATATTTACCTTGTTGTTGTTAACTGCGGTTAGCAGATTCACTATTCTCTCCCCCCCCAAAATTCTACACCAGGAAGGATGAATCTGTGGCACAAGCGTGGGTGTCAAGGAGGATAAGAGAGAGAGAGAGAGAGAGAGAGAGAGAGAGAGAGAGAGAGAGCGCAAACACAAAATAGGGGAGGCTCCACTTTTTTTCAGTTTGTGAATGAGACGGCAGTTACATTTGCTGTTGTATTTCTAATAAGATTTGTATCCCCTTCCCCTCCATGCCCCCCAAAGCAGTTAACATTCATTTGAAACCCACCCCACCCCCCTCCTGCATGCGCCCGCACCTACCCAGTGCATTCATGGTTCTCATTTGCGGGTGAGCCTGGGGCTGGGCGGCTGGCTGCCCTTGCACTTGGGGCGGCAGGGGCGCCTGCTGGGACTGGTTGCCATAGGGCAGGCCAAGAGCTGCGTAGGCTCGCTGCATGGAACTGGGGTCAATGGGGTTGGGGTTGCTCAAAGAAGGAGTTGTTGCCTGTCCCGTGCCAGAGGCAATAGAATTCTGGATGCCACCAACTGGGGATCCCAGGAGTGCTGCAAAAGAGGAGGACAAAAGAAGCATGAAATGCTGTTGGACAGAGCAGAGGAACCTGGCCAAGATGTTGTTGGATTTTTAAAACCTTGGCTGAATGGCCTCCATGCCCTGCCTTTCCTGTAAGAAGCTTGCGGCAGTGTACATGGTTCTCCACCCTCCTTATCCTCCCAACAACCCTGGGGTGTAGGTGAGGATGAGATGGCAAGGGTCTTGAAATAACTCTGCCCTTTTACAGACTGGAGAGACCTGGGCCAATGATAAGAACCACACCCCACTGCCACACACGACTGAGGAGCAGGCGCATTAACTGACCCTTGCTCAGTTTGTGTTTCGATTGCTATGACTGTCATCCAAGACACCTGGCAACAAAGAGAGATCTTTCTAGGGATTCTTCTAGATGCTGTGAGTGGAATCCAACATAGTGGAAGTGGACCTGTGCAACGAGATCCCACCTTTCTCCTCAGTTCTGCAGTCTTACAAGCATGCCAAAACCATCTCTGGGGGGGGGGGGTCCCTCAACCCTCCACAGCAGATTGTGAAGGGGTGCTGGGGGTGTTGAAGGCAGGGGGAGAGATCCCATCACACCTTCTCATGTAGAGACGGCATGAGAGACACCCTTACAGTTTTATGCATGATTATCTCAACTTGCTAGCGCAGGTTTGTGAACTAGCAAATCACAAAAATAATCAGAAGGGGAATTAGGCTGGCATTACATTTACACTGGACTTCTTCAGGGCAGAATCTCCTAAGTATGTATTCCAAACCAGACTTTTCTGAACACTGGTGAATACGTACGTTGCTGGTTTCTCTTGTCACTGGCATTTTTCAATGGGAGACACACAGGACAATCGTGCCGCGTGCAATTCTTCCAGTGGGATATGATCTGACGTGACGATGCACAGTGGGCAACTAGGACAAGAAGAGAAACCAAGTGCAACATCTTTATAGTTTGAAGGATCTCAGTTCCACTCTGAGGTCACCTGTTTTCTCCAGTAAATGCTGCAGGAGCATTTGAAAGTTCACATTTATGAACAAGGAGCATTACTGGAAAAAGCAAAGCAGACAATGCAGCAGGAGAACATTCTACATTGGTGTAGAAACGGAACACGGACAGTGTCACCTACTAGACTAATGAAGATAAGGGGACACAGATAATTTCCTTATTTTATTTTATCATTTTAAAAAGGCTGTCATGACTAAATGGTCTCCTACCAAAAGTAAGTAACAGTAACTTATAAAAATGAAATATCTGAAAGATGCTTCATCTCTTTAAAGCTGTTTAGAGGTTCTTGGCAGGTAAAAGGATATATCTAAATATGCATAAATGGCAAACTTAAATAAGATTATTAAACATTAAATCCACCTTCCATAATAATATAACCCTCAACCTGTCACTCAATTATAATGGATGGAAAGGACAAGAAATGCAATTCGTACACACTGCACAGCTGATGTCCCAAAGATATGGACTCAGCACTGATGCTTCGCCACCAGAAATACAAAAAGTAAACCTCAGAATTCTTAGCAAGAGAATGCCAATTGAGCTTAAATCCACTCATAGGGCTTTTGCAATTGCGCCCCCAAAAGGGAGTAGAGATTGTGTCTCAAAAGACCAGGCCCCATCCTGCAACCTCAGCCCCTCACAGTTCTTCCAAAGCGACAACACACCCCACTTTAGCCATTAATCCTTGAATAAATGCAACGTGATGAAACAAAGGTGGACATTGTGAAGGAAAATGCTACGGACACTGTAGAGGGAGTTGGAGGCCCAAGTCTGTTTCTCCTGGGCAAGCAGATCCAGAGCAGGGAAACAGAGCAGGCAATGTTTTCACGTCCAGACCCCCCACTCTGCTCAGGCAATACTTCCACCTGGACTAGGAGGGCAGGGCCTGGGCGGACGGCAGTTTTTGTTTTATTATGTATTCTAATTATTTTTGTTTTGTTTTGTTACGAACTGCCCTGGGATCTTTGGATGAAGGGTGGTATACAAATTTAAACAAACAAACAATAGCAACAATAACAGGACAAGTCAAAGCCCTCCATGTCACGGCCTGCACAGCTGGCCTTGGGTTGCAGTGCCCAGGAAGTGGCTCCTCCGTTGTCGTCCCCCCACCACAGTGGACTGCAAGCTGGACTGGGACAGGGAGAAGCCCCAAAGGATTGAGACACAGTTTAATACAGACATTCTCCAAGCCTTTCAAGACCACTCCCACCACCACCAGCAATGCCTGGTCTAAGAGAACCCATCCTGGAGCCAAGTATCTTAGCTGCTCTCCAAACATCTGCTGCGTGCCACACTTCTTCCCTGCGGCTTTGGATCTTGCAAGCAAACACTGAAACAGGAATCACAACGGGTTTAAAGCCTGTGCAAAAGCAGAATTCAGAGAGAGGTCTAATTCTGGCTGCCATGAACCTATGAGGGAGGACAGTGGTAGGTTTGGTCTGCTGGGGCCGCAGCCCACTGTAGGAGGCCCTTACAAACCTTTCGTTACTAGTCAGCTGCGGGGGAAATGCCTGCCCTGCCCACCACACAAATGGGGACCCTGGCCTCACACCGCACTGCCATCTTATTGGTAGGCAAACTTTTTGAAGGCAAGAGACTCCTGGAACAGAAAAGCAGCCTTCTCTCCCTTTTGCTCTCATATCCTTTGAAGGATTGTGAGAACGCTCTCACCTTGGTTTCAGCAAAGCATTAGACAAAAATCTCCATGACATTTGGGTTAATTAACTGGCTAAAGGCAGGGTAGATGATAAAAACCATCCAGTGGGTTCACAGCTGGTAAAAAAAGAGTGCTCCAGAGGGATGCATGCCCATCAACGCTCTGCATCAAGTCGGGGGGGGGGGGGAGTTCCAAGGAGGTGCTGGAGGCTGCCGTGGGCGCAGCCTTGTTACATTTTTATCAATGACTTAGATCAGGTATGTCCAACTTCCAAGAGACTGCAATCTACTCCCAGTATGAGTAGTCTGCTGCAGCTACAAAAACAGGCCAATACAAGTTTAGGCTGCTTCAGCAGCACCACTGTTTCTAAGAAGAAACATCATGGTACACCTGTACCAGCACAAGCAGACCCCTTCATTTGCCCTAGCTGCAACAAAACATATTCCCCCCATATCGTCCTCTACAGCCACAGCAGGCGCTGTAACTCTCCAATGGTTTGACTTCACCCCTGTACGCACACTCTTCCACTGTCTCCCGAGACAAAGAGATGCCAACCAGTGTTTCTAAGTGGTGAGAATTAACAGGCCCACTTTATTCTGCATCAGTAAGACTACATCTGGAGTCCTGAGTCTAGCTCTGGGTGCCACACTTCCAAGAACGCAGGCAAACTGGGATAGGTTCAAAAGGGGAATGAAGTTCGTTGGTAGTATGGGAAACAAGTCTTATGAGGAAAGGTTGAAGACTGAGGGGAGGCATAGCGGCCCTCTTCCAACCCATGAAGAGTTGTCCCAGAGAAGAGAGCAAAGAGGAAACACGCAGGTTTAGCAGCATTAAGATCAATGGGGTAGATTTCAGCTTAACTTTAGAAGAATAGGAACAGCTTGGCAATGGAAGCAGTTTTCTGGGAAGGGGGCCTCCAGCAGAGGGTGGGCAGTCATCTCTTTGTCGTGTGTAGGGAGGGGGGGAGTCTAGCTCTGGATCTCCAACTTTAGCAGGGGGTCAAGCTAGATGCCTACATGGTCAGGGTGGGACTTGTGACCCCAACTTGCTCAGCCTGCCAAAGTACTTCTGAAAGGATCCGAGAGTCCTGTCTGTCTCCTGCAGCAGGTTTGTTGCAAGACCTTGAGGACTGCAGAGAAAAGCAGCAGCAGCCTGGAACCTTCTGATGAGGCCAACAGGTGTGCTTCTAGAGGCAATCTCCAAATCAATACTTATTATCCCATCTGCTTCCAAGTGAACCGAGGCATGGTGAGAGTTTCAAAAACAATATAGGACTAAACCACAAGGGAGGGAATTAACCCCCAATGCCAGAAGCCCTGGAGAGCTACCTATTCCCTTTATGGGCTGGTCTGGAATTGGAGAAGTGCCTCCTGGTGCAATAAAGTCAACTCGGCCATGATGCTCAAACTTAAGGAGGGCCAGTTTCACTGACCAGAGAGAGGGACACAATCGTGCAGAAGACAAACAACCGGAGAACCATATACTCCTGACAAGGTTTTAAACCCTTGCTCTTACCTTGACAGGCCTTTCCAGCTTGACAATGTGTCATATGATTGAGGACATTTTTCATGGTTCGGCAGTGGGGAAGGGCACATGGCCGCACCTCTCCGTTGGCTTGCTCTCGTCTCTGACACTTGTGAGCATGAAGTAGCAGAACCAACTGTTGCTGAATAAGTTTGCGTTTCTCAGGGTCAGCTGTTGGCCCGGCTGCCATTGCCTGCGTTGGTACAATTCCCACCTGCTGTACCTGGGTTTGCATTTGAGACTAAAAAGAAAGACAAAACATTTTTGTATCACCTTACGAAGCTTCACTTAGGACAGAACAACTTGCAAAGCAATCTTATTAAAGAGCATCCCTTTGATCACCATCTCAAACTAATTTGCCACAACTAACAGCCACTGAGATTCCACCATGCAATTTTTAGCATTTACTTTGTGGGAGAACTTATCGCTATGCACTCTACCCGGGACATAAATACTCAGAAGTGTCAGTAAATTCAATGGGAACTCCTGAGGTGTGCTGTGAACCAGGTGTATGCATGATTCTAAACATGTTGCATGCAAGTCTCGCTCCTTTCAATGCAGTTGTCATCCGCATGAGATTAGATGAGAATGACTGACAGTTTCAGCTACTTTGCCTCCATGTGAAAGCACCTGTTGTTGTCTACTTCCACATTTGTTGCTTCCCCTTTTAATAATATTTCAGCAGGCAGTATGTTCTCTTGCTAAATTATCACCAAATCATAACTAGCACTCCAAGCAGTTCAATGTGGACCACCTCAGACATACTTGGAAGTCAATTCACACTTCTCCAGATCACATTTGTCAGTTTAAAGCTGGTATTTTAAAAAGCTTTCATTTTTAGTTTGGGAAACAGGCAAACCATTCATGCTTATTCAGCAAAGAAAAAGTTGCTGCCATCCCAAAGAATTAGAGATATAAAACAAAAACTGCAGTGCTTTTCCTGGGCCAACAATAGCTGGCATAGAAGTGTCCTAACAGAAGCAGGCACTGTTCCTCAGACTTTGCTAAGTATGTTCTGCAGGTAAAGAGAGCAGTACACTCTCAGGTCAGCAGGTACTGACTGGCCCAACGCCGCCTTCTTTTGAACAAGGCAGTTTCTGAAGGGAGCCCATCCGCTTCACTTCTGAAGACACATCCAAAACCCTGACCAATGTGGGGATGACCCAACGGGGAAGCTGCCAAGCCCAGCAGCCCCACCAATGCTGGGGCGCTCTAGTGTGCAGAGACAGCTTGCTCTTCTCTGCTAGAGGCCTCCAGCTCCTGCCTTCTCAGCAAGTGGAAGAACAGAAAGGCAGGGAACCCCAACATTTCTCCTTCACTCTACAAAAGCAGCACCTGGTTCCTCCTTGGTTTGGAAAATGCTCACAAGTAACTTCAAAAGCTTTAAGGACTGGTGGCTCCTGCAGGCAGCCAGAATCTGGACCATTTATAAGGCCTCAGAAAACCTCAGGCCTTGGCCTTTATTTTATTATTATTACTTGCTAAATTATTTATTAAATTTGTATAGCGCCCTTTGCCTGCAGGTCCCAGGGAAGTTACGATGTAAAAACACAATATAAAAGTATAAGATACATAATAAAAACAAACACAACCCAATAACCTGTGCCCTTCCCAACACATTTTAGAAGGGCATTGGGCATCAATCAACCCAAGGCCTGGCTAAAGAGGAACCTTTTCACCTGGCGCCTAATGGTGTGCGATGAAGGTGCCAGGAGAACCTCCCTGGGGGGAGCATTCTACAAATGGGGAGCCACTGCAGAACAGCAGGAGAAAGCGTACGGGGCTGGATCAGGAAGGGGGAAATGAAGAACACTGCCTCCTCTTATGATAGTAGGCCCTTCTGCTGAATCAAAAGCTGTTCTGTGACATGGATGGCAGCACTGGATTTAACATCAAATATCATTTATGTTCATCTATAGCACCATCAGGGACTCGGGTGGCACTGTGGGTTAAACTACAGAGTCTAGGGCTTGCCGATCAGAAGGTTAGATGTTCGAATCCCCGTGACGGGGTGAGCTCCCGTTGCTCGGTCCCTGCTCCTGCCAACCTAGCAGTTCGGAAGCACGTCAAAGTGCAAGTAGATAAATAGGTACCGCTCCGATGGGAAGGCAAACGGTGTTTCCATGCGCTGCTCTGGTTTGCCAGAAGCGGCTTAGTCATGCTGGCCACATGACCCGGAAGCTGTATGCTGGCTCCCTCGGTCAATAAAGCGAGATGAGCACCGCAACCCCAGAGTCGGCCATGACTGGACCTAATGGTCAGGGGTCCCTTTACCTTTACCTATAGCACCATCAGTGTGCCTAATGCTTTAGAGAAGTGGTTTTCAATTAGTGTGTCGTGGAAGCATGGGGTGCCTTGAATGATGGTCAAGGGTGCCACGGGCAACCCTGGCCTCTGTCCCTCTTTCCGTCCCTCCTTCCTCTGATGCCCTCTTGCGTCTCTGCTTCCCAGAGGCTTGCACAGTTGTTTATTGCAGCAGCCCCAGCGACAAGCTCTGCAGGAGAGTGCTGCCTCTGGGGCTGGCTAGGGGGTGCTCGTCGCCAGGAGCTGAGGTGGCCTCAGAGCGAGCAAGCAAGCAAGCAAGCAAGCAGGCAGACAGGCAGGCCAGGGAGCCCAGCCAGCCAGTCCACCAGCCCCTGGGGTTGGGAATGGACAGACTAGTGGGAGGTCAGGCAGGCAAGCAGGCAGTGCGCTGGCCTTTCTTGTGTTTGCTGTGTGCAAGGCCTGCCTGCCTGGGAGCTGAGGGCCCAAGGCTGAAGGGGAGCCTTTCCACCATGTAGGCCTGGCAACACCCACTGCTGCCTCCCCAGATAAGGTGAGGGCCTCATGTTCTCCTCTGGACCAGTAAGGCTGGGGGCATCCTCTTCCCAGGCCCCTCTCTTTTTGGGGGGGCAGCAGCAGCAGCAGATGATTGCAGGAGTCCCAAGGAGAGGGGAGAGGAGAAGAGGCTGCCAGCTCTGGGGTGACATAACTGGGCTCCCAAGCTAGGGTTGCCATTCACCTGGAATTTCCCAGACATAGCCGGGAAACAGCCGTCAGAAACAGTGTCAGGGTGGAAATCGCTGAAATGTCCGGGAAAAATCCGGACGTATGGTAACCCATGTTGAAAGTGTAGGTTTTGGTGAAATTCCTTTAAAATAGGAGCTCAAAAACTAAAAAAGGAGAAAAAAGCTCAACAACTTTGCCAAAAAAGCGCTCAACAACTTTTGTGTCCAGATTTCCACTTTTTGAAATATGGCAGCCCTATCGTAAGCCCCACAGGGGTGCTGCAAAAAGAATGTAGTTGGTCAAGGGATCCACTGACTCAAAAAGGTTGAGAAGGAGGACAGGCCATTCTGTGTTCAGGAGAAAACCCTCTAAAATTTGATAAAAAGAGGCAGAGGAAGGGGAAGGAGAGGCATGAGAAAAGAGGGAGGCAATGTGTGGTTCTTCCAGCTGCGCATGCTTAAGATTACACACAGCGCATGGGAACTAGGGGGTGAAAATGTGTCTTGAAGAAGCGTTTAAATGACAAGAGGTGGCAACATGTGAGGAACTCCAAGCACTGGTGGCTGCAAGGGAGAAGGGCGAGCAAAGATCAGAGCTGGAGAAAGGCCATGCAAGGTTCTGAAGGCAAGACAAGGAGCATGAGGAGCAGCATCTGGGAATGGGATTTTAGGACAGGTGTCAGGTGATCAGAGAGGTGAGGAATAATTTTGGCAGCAGAGTGCTGAACAGACACAAAGAGACCAAGGTTAGATAACGGAAGACCAATGAAAAATATGAGGTCCCTTCCCCACCACGTTTTTCTTCTGACAAAAATATAAATTTATTGAAATTTTTAAAAACGATCAGTAAGTCTTGCTCACATTCAATAACACACACACATACGTACATGTGAAAATTGATCCCTGGCTGAAATATTCAGATATCAATCTAAAAATGAACACAGCTGATTCTTCATTTTCCATGTCGCTTAAATTCTTAATGGCAGCATGTAATTTAGCCCTGCAGTCATTAAACCCAATTCTCTCTTTTAATAAAACTAAAGCAAGGACCCACCCAACCCACTCAGCCATTTCCTTTCTAATGTTGTGAACAGCGCTGAGACCGGCAGGTATAGGATGGTATACAAATTTAATTAATTAATTTTATAGGGCTGCATTATCAGTGTTTGTTTTGTGGTCTCTAACTTTGGCCAAATACACCTGAAGAAGTGTGTATGCACATGAAAACTAATACCAAGAACAAACTTAGTTGGTCTCTAAGGCGCTACTGGACCATTTTTTAATTATTATTTTTTTGTAAAGGCCATGGGGTTTACTAAGGTCACCCAGGGACAGTGTGTGCAGAGATCCCAATAGAAAGAGGAGAAAAGCAGTGGAGGAGCTTATGCCTACCAAAAAACTGAAAGAATGCTTAAGTAAGAGGAGAATCGTGGAAACCTAACGCCTAAAAGGAATCAAGTAGAGAAGAGTGATAAAGTCTCAAAGGTGTTTGAAGTATCAAGGTTTTAGATTTTGCAGTGTGGAGGGCCAGTGGTCTTTGTGAAGGCAGGGGAATGCTGAGGGTGGGGGCAGACACCAGATTTAGAGGTTGAGAGTGAAGCTGGAGGAGGAAAAGTCGTGGCAGATGGAGCATGCTCTAAACGAGGAAGGTGGACCAAGAGATGGTTTCTTGAGGAGGTCTTGACACATTCGAAATGGGGCTGGGGGGGCGGGCTGGGAAAAGGAGCAAAGTGTCTGATTGTGTGAAGGAGAATAATGGAAGGACAGATGGCAACCTAGAAAACAGGACAGGATGAGGTGGGCACATCTGGAGAGTTTAGAGAAGGACAGCAGGGTAGTCAATTCATCAAGCAAGGCAGACAGGAGGAAAGATTAGAAGGGACAGCTGGAAGATGAAGAGATCATAGCAAACTGTTTCTAGAGTTTACTCCAACTCACATTTATGGTTAAAAATCTGAGGTTTCCAAATCCTGAATGGTCTTGCACTGCCACCTACCTCAATTTTTTCAGAAGCAAAAAGTGTTTTGAGTTGCCAAACATGAGCAAATAAAACCCTCTAACTCATTTACAGAAGTATATTCCTTCCTCGATATAGAGACTGAAGAGATTACATGCACTATATGTTTGAAAAACACCCCTTTCATTTATAGATACGTTTCCCACTGTCCATTTTTTTGAAGCAGAACAATTAATGTTTCTCATTAGCTTCCTTATTCTCACAAAAGTTGCTAACAGATGAAATTCCAGCAGCACAACCCATCAGAGCTGTTCCTGAAAACTGCTGAAATGAATGCTGCACAAGGATGCCAAATATCCAGCTAAGAAACAGTATCTGCGCACGAGCATCTTAGCAGGTAGTCTGGTAAAACGGTCCAAAATATCACACTGACTGCTGTGACTCCAGGCTATTCAGGGTGCCTCTATTTCACCATGTCATATGACAGATCCAGCCCAATTTCTACTGAATATAAGAAGTTGTCTTTTTCAGGGCAATTTTTACAGGCTTAGAAAGTTTGTGTCAATGGAAGGCACACAAGAACTAGGGAGAAAAATTGTGAGCTGCAGAAAACTCACCATATTTGGCACACTGGTAACTGAAACACTCTTGATGTCTGAAGGAAAAGGAGACAAGCTATTTGCCATGCCTGGCTTATTTGGTAATGGAGAGTTGACTCCTGCCGCTTCTCCCATCTGCTGCCCTCCAGCTTGACTAAATGGCTGTCCAAAGGGATTTGGGTTACTGGCCATTCCCATCTGGAATGAAAGCAACATGATTACCATTAGTGCCTTGAAGTCAACCAAATGCGGGTACAGATAGTAAGGAAAGCCATCTTTTTTTCTGAGTCTCAGGTACAAAAGTACACCTCGCTGAATGAATAACCTCCCCCTATCTTATGAGCTAGCGATCTAACCACAGGTATGGTTTTGCTTTACCCCAGCCACAAACGGCAAATATTTCTTTTGAAGAAATGATATTTACTACTCAACATGGTGTTAAGCACACAACCCACAAAGAAGAAGTTGTTTGCCCGTTACCTTTTTATTCCTGCTGAGAACACTTAATTGTAAGGGCTGCATCCTTTGTGACGGCCCAAGGATAGCTAAAAGCTCTGCCCAAATAGTTTGGGCTGCAATCACATATTGGAAGTGGAAAGCAGAAGAGCCAATGGCAGCTTCTCTGTCTACTCTGAAGGCAATGCTTAAGAGTTTGCAGTTCTGATGCTTGAACTGGCAAGCCCCAAGCTCCTGCGACTAGAGAGGCCACCTCCTGCCCCTCAAACCAGAATGGCAGCTGTTTTGCTCTCCCTTGAGTCGACCAGCCAAGCAGGGTCCAGGAGGCTGCAGTGGCTGCCTCTCTCCTCTAAAGGTGATGCTATTTCCACTGCGGGAGGCAGTGGAAGACAGAAGTGCCTGGCGTGCTCTGGTCCAGGGGGTTATGAAGAGTCGGACACGACTAAACAACAACATTTAGGAGTATTTTTAACTTGTATTTCCTGATTTATGGCTCTCTCTAAGCAAGCTACCAATTTTTTTCATTATCAGATGGGATGTACATTTTTAACACCAGCATATTTTTCCTCCAGTTGAGGCTCTCTGCCATTTGTGACACCAGTGGAGCAAACGGTAGCAAAGGAAAGCCATGATTCAGTTGCGTCCTGAGGGAGCACAATGCTATGCAGAACTACAAAGTGCCAGGCATTCACAGGCGTCCTGCTGTGGAAAGTGACAGTGCCAAAGAACAACTCTGGAGCCTCAATTTTTTTTAGCCCTGTTCCCTGAAACAAATTGTCAGTGCATCTGAAAGTGTAGGTGGTCAGTTTTCTACACCTTTTCAGTATTCAGGCCCTGCAGGTGTGCTTGTACTAGAGTTTATATATTCACTTTCCACTCCCAACACCTCACATCTTCAGGATTAGGGGGCTGCATGCTTCTGGAAAGCAGCTGCTGGAGACAGGAGTGGAACGGGACTCTTGGTCTTCACACTGAGCTTCAAGTGACTAGTCTGGACAAGCAAGGCTCCTCCAATATTCTTATGTTGCTGAATACAATGATTTACATGAGAAGTTGCCTTACACCTAAGACCAATGCTGTCTACTCTGACACGCAGCAGCCCTCCAGGGTCTTTCCCATCACCTGCTTTTTTAACTGGAAATGCTGCCAGGAACTGAGCCTGTGATACCTTCTGTATGCAAAGAGCACATTCTGCCAGTGAGTGGCAGTCCTTCCCTGTGTAATTCTCAAACAAAGTCGCCTGAAGACAACATTCAAAGGGCAAAGCTTAGACAAACCTCTAACTCGGTCAGTGTAAAGCCCAGCACTTTTGCCGTGAATTAAATAGCGATTATTAAAAACATGCTTCCGGTTGCCTCAGTGTAGGTTAAGACATGCCTTTAAATGCCGGTCACAGTTCCACAAAGCCAAGCTGGCCTCTGCCCTTGCCCTCATTGCACTGTCTGCTACAATCTGCTGAATGGGGTGTGTGTGTGTTGCAGCATGTGCCTGCAACATGGAATGTGCACCCCCATATGGTGTGAGAAGGGACACACCTTTCTGAGGTTCTCTCTTCCTTTTTGTCATTTTATTTGCAATGCATCATCAGTCTTACTGCACCCTCCTGTAAGTGTTGAGGATAGGGCCACATCCAAAGCTACCTCAGCATCTCATCTCATCAAAGGCCATCAACACCAGCCTTGTTTCCCATTCTGGGGCTGACCAGACACCTCTGAGCAGCTCACAAGGCTAACTCCCAGGTCTGCTGTTTGTTCCTGGCACTGACCAGAGGAGCGCTGCATCTGAAGCACTCACAAATTTGTCCAATCGTTTTCTTAATAGTCCATCTAAGCTACTTGTTGCAAAGAGTTCTCAAAGTCAATTATGCATTATGAGCAGAGAGGTACCTCCATCTAACCCCACCCTCAACACCCTGAGGAAAGCCACAATTTCAAACTACAATTCCCATCAGCCCTAGCACACATGAGCCAATGCCAGTGATGGGAGTTGTAGTACAGCAACATCTGGAGAGCCAGTCGTCCCCTACACCCTATACTGTCTAATTCAAGGTGCTCACATTAAAGCCCTAAATTTCATCTATTCAATTGTTTATTTATTCGATTTGTATAGCACGCTTTATCTGAAAATCTCAGGGCGATTCATAACATAAAGATAAAAGATAAAAACACAAAATACATGACTTGTGCCCCAAATATCTGACCACCTCCATCCCTACTGACCTTCACGGGTGTTTAGATCTCTTTCTGAGTGAGTGGATCAGTTTGTGTCTCTTGGTAGTTCCACCACCCTCAAAAGTGTGGAGAATGGCATTCCGGGAGGAGGGCTTTCCTTGTGGCAGCCTCTAAACTGCGGAACTCCCTCCCTCCCCCCAGAGGTGCTCCTGACACCTTCACTGTACAGCTTCCATAGCATGCTGAAGACGCACCTCTTTGCCCTGGCCCTCAAGAGTTGCTTTGCTGAATTTGTACCATTCTGCTCCATTTAGAATGGCTTTCCTTGTTTTTATAATGGCAAGGATGCTATCTGTGGCACCGTTTGATCACTGGCTGAATGAACCTGGCTGGAGTGTGGGCATGGTCCAGAACCTGGCCTTGGCTATAAAAAGAGACTTTGCCATCACTCCACCTTGGAAGCAGACCCACAGGAAGATGAAGGAGAAGGGACTGGATGGCACTATCCTGGCCCCTGCCTGCTCTCCCGGCCAGAGAAAGAGGAGGGCGGGGAGAGAGTGAGTGCATTTGTCGGCATCAGTTGCTTGGCTGCCTTGTCCCACTTAGTATTTGTCTGCAGGTTAGAGGGGTCTTCTGGCTGACTGCAAAGTGTGGCAGATTTGACTGCTGGCTGAGTGAACAAAGCAAGAGTAGCAAGAACTCTCTTACCAACAGTGGGCTGGACTGTGGCCAGGTCATCCCCAAAGGGGCTGACACCAAAGGATATTGCCATTTGGGGGATTTACAGGACAGTTAGGATTTCGTTTGATGGGTTCCTCCTGAGGAGCAGGAGGTAAGGGGAGAAGTGTGGAGAAGGCATTTCAGTCTTCCAAATGGCAGTGTAAGGTGTGCTTACGGCTAGTTGCTAGCTTATCATCTGTGGCCCTCCTCTCTGCGCTGCGCTTAGCGGTGCTGGTGTTATGATTTGCCCAGGTGTGTGTGTCATAGGGGCTTACAGTGATATGACCCCAATTTCAGTGGTGGCGGACAGTGGAAGGTACAGTCTGAGCAGAGCGGTTGACTACCATCTCAGGCAGAGGCCTAGATGTTTGGTCCCCATCCCCAGTTTCACCCCACACTTCTCTGGAAGTCCCTGGTAGCTTATCTGCTGAGTCCTCTAGTTTAGTGGTGGTGCCATTAAACACCAGAGCAGCCTGTAACAAGGCCTTGTGCTGAAACTACGTGGGTAACGGTTTGGGAGCAACACTGGGAAAGGTCTAAAATTACATCCTTTAATATAATTCCCATTCAATGTAAGGAAAAGTGGGGGGACGGGGGACGGACGACCTGGAATTTTCCATTCCATTCCATGTTTGTAGAAGGAGAGTCCAGTTTTTTTGTAAGCAAGGTTTGTCAGTTAATAAAAGAAATCTGTATCATGCTTCCAAGAAGTGCCATCCATGTTAAGAAAACCATGGCTATTGCATATTACTGGCATTGAAATACAGAAAGTGAAAATAATAGAAAAAAACAGACTGCAAAGTAGGGTCAGAAACGAAAAGGGGGAAGGCTGAAGTTTTGGAAAGTTAAAGGTGAAAGACGGCTGTAACTAGAACACTGACAACAAAACTGTTGCAAAAATACAGAATGTGGATGATAGAAAAGAGGTATCATCAACGTTAAACCTGCTTGCGGAAACTTAAGTCAGCCTAAAGTGAAGGAAGAGCTTCTAAATGAGTTTGACCAAAACGAAGTTGTAGGATAACTGGGATTCTAGGTGAATCAAAGAAAGAGGTAGAAACAGTGCAGGACTATAAAGACCAGAACGTAGGTTGGAAAACCAGTGCAGCTGACCTTGCAGCTGTGGTTACTAAGGCTCAATTCATTTTTTATAGAGTTACAAGCTTGGTGGATCCGGGGAATGCTGTGGATGCAGTGTATCTTGATTTCAATAAAGCCTATGATAAATTCCCCCATGATATACTTACGGAGAAGATGGTAAAATGTGGCCTGGATGCGATAACTGTTAGGTGGATTTATAATTGGTTGACTGACCCAACCCAAAGAGTTGGGTTCACTAACGCTTCCTTGTCATCATGGAGAAAAGGGACAAGTGGGGGACTGCATGGCTGCAGGGCTCTGGGCCTGTTGTTGTTCAATGTCTTTATAAACCAGGGTAAAGATACTGAGGGGATGCTCATCCAATTTGCAAATGACACCAAACTCAGAAAGGTAGGTCATGCAGCAGAAAACAGAATTGGGATTCAATATGACCATAACAGATTGGAGAACAGGGCCCAACCTAAGAAAATTAATTTCAGCAAAGACGAATGTAAGATTCTACACAGACAGGAATAACCAGCTGCACAAATAGAAGATGGGGGACGCCTGGCTTGCCAGTAGCACATGTGAACAAGATCTAGGAGACCACAAGCTGAACATGAGTCCACAGTGTGATGCAGCAGCAAAAAAGCTCATGCTAGTCTAGGCTGCATCAACAGAAGTCTAGTGTCCCAATCACGGAAAGCAATAGGACCGCTCCATTGTGCCTTGGTCAAACCACACCTGGAGTACTGTGACCAGTTCTGCGCACCATAATTTAAGGAGGATATTGACAAGCTGAAATGTGTGCAGAGGAGAGTGACCAAGATGATCAAGCGCCTGGAAAGGTTGAAGAAGCTGGGTATGTTTAGCCGGGAAAAGAGGTGACTGAGAGGAGATAGGAGGGTCTTCTTCAAATATCTAAATGCTGTCACTTAGAAGATGGAGCGAGCTTGTTTCCTCCTGCTCTGGAGGGTAGACTTGAACCAATAACGATAATGATAATTTTATTGCTTATACCCCGCCCATGTGGCTGGGTTCCCCCAGCTACTCTGGGCAGCTTCCAGCAAAATATAAAACCTAATAAAATGGCTTCAAGTGACAAGAAAGGAGATTCCAAATGAACACCAGGAAGACCTTTCTGATGGTAAGAGCTGTTTGACAGGGGAACAGTCTCCCTCGGAAGGTTGTGGACTCTCCTTTCTTGGAGGTTTTTGAGAAGAGGATGGGTGGCCATTTGTCATTCATGACCTAGCTGAGATTCCTGCATTGCAGGAGGTAGACTAGAGAACCATCAGGATCCCTTCCACCTTAAAATTCTATGGCCCTGAAGAAGCTAGATGTACCTCTTCGCCAACAAGGAAAACATACAGCAACCAAGGGGCAAGCTCCACAAACCAGTGATTGAAAGATTTCACAGAGACATTAACTCAGGTTTCCTCAACCTCAGCCCCCCAGATGTTTTTTGGCCTACAACTCCTCTAATCCTTAGCTAGCAGGACCAGTGGTCAGGGATGATGAGAACTGTAGTCTCAGAACATCTGGAGGGCCGAGGTTGAGGAAGCCTGCCTCAACTGCTGGTAGGGATTTGGAACCAATATGACTTCCATTCACAAGAACACCAAGCTAGATTACCTAAACTCCTTTCTGGGTGGAGCAACAGCTGCAAAACCTTAACCCAAGTAAAAAGGACAACTGATATCCTGGCCTTCTGCCACATAGATAATGTCTGTGAGACTCAAGTACACAGTCTGGAGTCCATGGGAGTTCTCTTCAATACCTATGGAAGTCTGTTGTCCTTTATCACATGCAATTTCAGTGGCCTGCCAGCAAAACTAGCTGCTGACCAATGCTACTTCTTTAAATTTAAACTATTTACTGTATAACCAACTCTTCATCTGCAGACACCAGAACATAAAAAAGCAAATAATGTAAGATACAACACACACACACACACACACACACACACAAAATGCAACCATTAAAACAAATAAATGTAACTTAAAAACATTTTAAGTACACCAACTTAAAATGCCTGGGAAAATGTGTCAGTCTTAAACTGTCACTTAAATATAACAAAGTTGCACCAGTCATTCCAGACAAGGCACCAACAAGGAGGAGGGTTTATCCCAAACCACCACATGGCAAGCTTCTGTGAAGAGTGGAACACAGAGAGGAGCCTCTTTTGATGATCCCAAGACCCTGGCAGATTGGTATATGGAAGAGGCAATTCTTAAAGTATTTGGATCCCAAGACATGTAGGATTCTTAAAGGTAAGCAACACTATTTCTAATTGGGCTTGAAAGCAAATAGACAGTCAGCATAATTCTTTTAGAATTGGGTTGAGGCTACCAGTTAAAATTCGGACAGGTAATTCATGTTTTCTGACAATTTTCAAGGGCAGCCCCACATACAGTACATCAGGGGTGGGCAAATTTTTCTTAGCAGCGGGCTGGTCCATTGTCCCTCAGACCTTGTGGCGGGCCAGGGAAGCAGAATGTGTGTGTGGAGGGGGGGGTGAGCTGAAAGAAAAGGCGAGGGGGGCAACTAGTCCCCCTTTCCACCCCCTGCGCTTACCTTCCTGTGGGTAGGCAGAGCAAGCTCGTCCGCTCCGCTCTCTGGCCCACAGGAGCACCAGGACATCGGAGGCCGAGCAGCGGCAGCTCTGCCAATCTAATGCCGTGTCTGGTTTACCTCAGTGCGGCGCAGGGACATCTCTGCCAATGAAGCGCCACTGAGGTAAACCAGGCGCAGCGTTTGATTGGCAGAGCCGCCGCCGCTCGGCCTCTTCTTCCTGTCACCATCACCAGGAGCCTTGGCTTTGCGACGGGTTCCAGCTTTGCGGTGCGGGCCGGACCCAGGTGGGTCCTGATCTGGCCCGAGGCCCAGAGTTTGCTGACCCCTGCAGTACATCACAGCAATGTAGTCAGGAGGATACTAGAGCACAGATCACTGTGGCCCCAGACTATCCTTGCCTAGGGACAGTCCTGGCCAATGAACCACCTCAAAATGGAAAAAGGCCACCTGAATCTGTAAGTAACAATGTTGGATGCAGAAGCAGCCCCAGAATACATATTTGTTAAAAGCAGCGAACCAGTGGAAAAAAAATGTCACCGACTTCCATCTCAGAGACAACACAGCAGGATAACATGGTCAAAGGCACTGAGAGAATAAACAGGGTCACACTTCTCCCATTTCTCATTCATCATGGCAAGACTGTCTCAGGATCAAGCCTAGCACTGAACCTGGATGAAAATGGACCCAGATAATCCACTACGTCCAATGGCACTTGGAGTGAATCTCCGCCACCTTCTACAGCTCCTCATCCAAAAACAAGGTTTTCACAACTGGGCAATAGCTATTACAAGCTTCCAGGTCCAAAGGGAGAAAAGGTCTCACCTACACACACACACACACACACACACACACACACACACACTTTTGCCCCACTAATTTTATCTCCTGAAGTCAAAACTTCACATTTTGCATGAAAAGCAAAAGGCAGTGAAGTCTGCTTTGCCATGGACAGATGGAAGAACATGCAACTCCTCAAGGTAGGTGAGACTTCAGCAATTCACCGCAGACCCTCCAATTCTAATGCCTCTGAGCTGTGATGACCTGGAATTAGAATACAGAAACTCAAACCTATTACATTTTCAGTACTTGACCCTCAGAAGTTTTGAGGCAGAGAAGAGATTAATTTTGGCTTCTGGGTTTTAAGTACAAATCAGTGTTGCAGATGTACATGTAACTATCTTTCAATTCCTCTGAAGACAAGGTATCCAACACAGTAAAATATCTGTGATCCATAGCAGAAGCAGGGACCTTCATGCTTCTCTGCCTGGCCCTTGGGATCTCCCCAGGCCATCCTTCTCCTGTGCTGAGCCACATCTACCTCAAGTGCTTTTACTTTGTGTGTATAAAACCCTTTGTGAGGGTGAAATATACTCTACTGTGAAAAGATTGCATAGCCATTGCTCTGCCAACTTTTTTGCCTCTGGCCTCCTCTACCACTGGCATGTACCCCCACAGCAGATCTTCTACAGGGGACTGCAGCCCTCAGGCTGAACAAGATTCCCCCATCCCTGCTCTACAGCCAGATGATGACAACGAATACGCACAGACTCTTCCCAATCCCACATTAGGAGACCTTAACATTGAATGTTAATTTAAAGTAAGCTGAGGTGATGATATGACCCTCAGAACATTTCTGGGAGTGGGGTGCTCTTGCTTGTCTAGAGTACCTGACAAAATCCCCTTTATTCCACCCAGGTATACAAGTTTGCTTTCTGTTCAATGGTCTTCTTCCCTGCAACTGGTGGCAGCATTTAGTAGAGATGCTCAAGTCCAAAAAAATAAATAAAAAAATCATTTCCTGAACAGCAATAGAATAAAGGGCTCCTTAACACTGAATATTTACAACACTGTAATACCTGAAAGTATAAAGAGCTGTATCCAAGGCTGGTACTACTCAGAGAAGACCCATTAAAACAATGGACATGATAAACTTAAATCCATGAATTTTTAAAGGTCTATGCTGAGTAGAGCTTAGCTGGATACAACCCTAAGTGTGCAGTTCCAAGAAAAATGAAGTTTACCAGGTACAGCCAATCCTCGGCTCCCAAACACCTCCATTACTGTACGTTTCGGCTCCCGAACGCCGAAAACCCGGAAGTGTCAAACATAATCCATTCCGAGAGCCTATTTGGCTTCCGAAATGTTCGACAAGCGAAGCACGGTTTCAATTGGCTGCAGGAGCATCCTGCACTCAAGTAGAAGCTACGTCGGACGTTTGACATCCAAAAAATGGTCGAACGTCCGACGTAGCTTCTACTTGAGTGCAGGATGCTCCTGCAGCCAATCGAAACCGTGCTTCGCTTGTCGAACATTTCGGAAGCCAAATAGGCTCTTGGAATGGATTATGTTTGACAACCGAGGTTTGACTGTACCACAAAAGTGGCACCTGACTTATTTGGCAGCTGTCAACAACTCTTGCTTGTGAAAAACGGTGTTTGAGAAACAGTAACACAAGGGCACATATTTAAAAGTAAGGTTATAGAGGCACACTTGCAAGATTTAACATTATCGTCCTCACTAAACATAAAGAATCAATACTTTAACTGGCCCAGCTAATTCCTTGACTGCTTATAACAATTCTGTCGTATTTATTCCTATAAGAATTCTGATAGCTGCACACGGAGACCAGTTAGACCCAAGCCAGAAGCAAACATCTTCAACTTTAGCATTCATAAGATCAGTTCAAGAGACACTATAACAAAAACAACTGAAGTGAGTGCCACGTACTTTTGCCATGGCTCCTGCCTGGGCTGTGTTCAGGCCCGTATGACCTGTCATTTGAGGAGACACCTGTGTCAAGGTCTCTGCCAGCACGCTGCTTGCATTTCCCTGCATGGTGGGGGTAGAATACTGCATCCCGGCACCTCGTCCTCTTCCAGCTGCTCCAAGGGATCCATTCATTACCTGCCCTTGCCCTTGCTGGGCCTGGTTCATGAGCGTGTGGCCGCCAGAGTTACTATTGTGAAGACCCGGGTGAGCCTGGTTGAAGCCAGTGTTCATGCACATCGCAGCTCCTGCCTGGGAGGCTGCTGGGCTGCTGGCCACCATCCCCCCTTGTTTCTGGGCTTGGGAGTTCAAGGCCGGAGCAGCCGGGGTGCTAGGCCCAGAAGTGCTGGCGGCCTGCTTGGCCAGACTCGATGCAGCAGCGTCCGCCTGGCCTAAGGGGTTCTTGCCCAGGACGCCCAGGCTGCTAATGGTGACGCCGCTCGGCTGCCCCTGGACTTGGTTATTCACTCCTGGCGTGGCGGCACTGCTGGAGTTCACGGCCCCAATTCCCGGGTTAAGAGAAGAGCCGCTGCCTCCCCTCAGAAGTTCAGAAAGTTGCTTGTGTTTGGAAGCTGCATCTTGAATAAGGTTCCCACTGCTGCTTAAGAGACTCAACTCTCCATTAGGGATCAGCTCATCCGGAAGATCATTTTCCAAGTCAAACAGGGGCTCAAAATCTGCAAGGTGAACAGAAGAGGTCGATGTAAGAGACAGAACATTCACACCCAGTTGCTTTGCTTCTTGATGCAGCTGCTCAGCAACCCTGCTCAAGACACGTTCTGCTGTGCGCAACTATGCCTACATGTTACAGCTTCCCCCTTCAAATAACTGAGAGGCAGTTGCTAAAGAAAAGCGAAGCCCTTCTGTATTCTGATACTTTGCTGAGCAGCCAAACATGTTTTAAATTGTTCTATAAGGCACCATATGACTTAACTTTAGCATAACGCAAAAGTACCTTGTACGCAAGAAGCAAAATACCAGTAAATTAGGTGCATGCAGGAACAAGGGGGGAAATGTAACGTTGCCCTCTCAACTATCTCTACTCAAGTATGACTGGGAAGCAAAGTCTTTAAGCAAATAACAATCTGTCAAACCTTTTCCTCTCTTTTTAAATCTAGTTTCCATATGCATGAGGTTTATGAACTTTTTTCCACAGCAGAACTGCTTCAAGATAGTATTCAAATCAAATCAAATATTTTATGTTAGCCTTGAGAGAGACTGAGAGTGAGGACCTGTCAACACCTTAGTGCAGGCATCCCCAAACTCAGTCCTCCAGATGTTTTGGAACTACAACTCTCACCTTCCCTAGCTCACAGGAACAGTGGTCAGGGATGATGGGAATTGTAGTCCCAAAACATCTGGAGGGCCAAGTTTGGGGATGCCTACCTTAGTGTCTAGAAGGAAGGGTGAGTTAAACGTGGAATGAACTGATGTACCTTCCACATCATAACAAAACAAAGCGCAATCAAGCATGAAGCAGCACACACAAATTTAGGAAAAACTAATCTGATGTTTATGCCAATACTGTACATTGCCAATGGGAAAGTATGTTAGAAACAGATACTGCAGCACCCTTTCCATGTAGAAGCCTATTAGTAGTATCTCACCAAGCCATACTCAGCACCACTTTTGGTTTGAAGATCCACTTCAAAGCCTAGCTTCCAAGGACTGCACAAACTCAGTTTGAAAATAATGGCCACGTTCGCATGTAACACTAAGGCAGACCATGGCTTAGCACAAACACAAGGCTCCCAAAGAGGAGCTCCCAGTCACTTTGCTCCTCCCTGGTCCTTTCAGCTCAGCCCAGCATGGCAGTGGCAACTATGCCAAGGTAGGGTTTAGCATGTTGTCTGGACCCAGCACCGTAGTTAAGCTCTCTCTTCCCTAACCATGATTTATAGCTGAGGTTTTTTCTTTGCTGCAGAAGGTGTTTAAGGAAGAGAAAGCTTAATTATGATCCTGTTTTCAAACAACATGCTAAGGCATACCTTGGCTTTGCTGCCAATGCTGCACGGGACTATAAAAGGGTCCAAGCTCCACTCAGGGAGCGAACACCTTTGCATAGTCCCAATAAGCCATAGTTTAGTTTACTGTTACATGAGTACAGGACCAAACCATGGTGCAGCACTACATATGAACCAACTCCTTAACTGAGTTTGGGGTGTACAATGCATGCATATAGTTTCAGTACTAGGGTCTCAGAAATGTCACATTATTTCAATATGGCGTTAACTAGGTAAATATTTCTTTTTACATAATTTCAAGCCCAAATTATCCGTTTAAAATATTAACATGGAACATTTTATCCGATATTTCAAACAGTTTAAAAGCAATAAACAAGCAAACCAAAAATAAAGATACAAAGCCACCACCTGATGAGACAGTTTAAAATAGTCACAATAGTGAAAATGCTTTTAAACATCTGGATAAATAGAAAATATTTTGCAGTGCACTTAAAAGAAAACCAAGTTGGCGTCAGGCGTACCTCTCTAGAGAGGGCATTCCATAGCTGGGGTGCCACATTGCCAAGCAAGCTCTCTCCTTCATTGAGACAAAGTTCATTTCTGAAGGAAGAGTTCCACTGAGTTAAATAGCTATTGGAATATAGTCCAAATTGTGGAAACACTGAATAATTTGAAAGCTAAATACTGCACGAACAGGCATCTCATGAGTTTGGCTACCTGTGGCACCTTGCATATCATCAGAGAAACCATCTACTGAAGCTCCTTCTGCCATAACCCCGATGGCACATTTGGAGAGCCTCAGGCAAGCCAGCATTCCATCCAAATGCCTGGAAGCACAAACTGTATTCCAACACCAAGCCAGCGTTTGTCCCAGGCCATAAGACCTTAACGCTCAACCCTTGAAGTTGTGCAGCAGACAGAAAACTTCCAAGGGACGAGGGATCAGGCTGTGGCAAAAGGATACCGTGTCGTTCAGCATCTTCCCGTGGCCACAATGTTACTTCCCATCAACGGGAAGCAGAAGGCGCAACATGCTGGGAAAGAAGCCGAGGGCCCCAGCATCCCAAAGCCCCACCGTGCTTGGCCCCGGGGCAACCCCACCCGGGGGATGGGCGGAGAGCCCCCCTTGAAACTCCGCCTCCCCGGCATCCCCGAAGCCGAGGAGTCCGTGTGCGCGGCTGCCAGGCGCCCCTGCGCGGGATCCCCCGGGAGAGGCCGGCCAGCATCCGACTCCGCTTCCCCGGAGACCTGGGGGCCAGGGAGGCGCAGCCCGTGTCCCCCCCACCCCTCGCCTCTAGCGGCTCTTCCTGGCCCAAGCGCAATTGGGACCCGGCTTTCCGCCCGCTTCCCTCGGGCGGCGGAGGCTTCTCGGCGGCGGCCCCGGAGGGGGAGAAGGGGCAGCGGCGGAGGCGAGAGGCCGGCTCCGGGCTCACCTGCGGTGTCGGCGGCGGAGAAGCCGGGCGAGTTGAGCTTGGCCCGCTTGGCGTTGGGCGGCCCGTCCAGCAAGTTCTCCGCCATGGCCTGCAGCGGCGGCGGCGGCGGCGGCTCCTCCTCGGCGTCCCCGTAGCGCTGGCGCGGCTGCTGCTGCCGCCCGGAGGCAGCGGCTCCCGGTCCTCGTCCTCTTGGCGGCGGCGGCGGTCAGCGCTGGAGGGGCGCGGGGGGCGGAGGGGCCTCGGGCCGCCGCCACCGAGGCTGCTGCTGCTGCTGCTGCTGCCCCCCCATGGCCCGGGCGGAGGAGGGGAGGAGGAGGCAGGCAGGCAGGCAGGCAGGCCCGGCGCCCCTCCCCCTGGCCCAGGAGGTGCCCGGATGGCGCCCGCCCGCCCGCCCGGCACGCCGCCGCCCGACCCCCGCTCCTCGCCCGACCCGCCCGGCGGCGCGGCCTCTCCTCGGGCCCACGGGCGGGCGGGCGGGCGGGCGGCCCACCAGGCCCCTGACAGGCAGGCAGGCAGGCGAGCGGGCGGCGGCGGCGGCGTCTCTGCCCGCCTTCCCGGCGCGGCGGGGTCTCGGCGAGGGCCGGCCTCGGGGTCCGGCGGCGGCGGCGTCTCCCGCCTCGAGGTGCCCGTCGGCCCTCCCGCCCGGCTGTCTGTCTCTCGGCCCGGCCCGGCCCGGCTCCCGCCCGCGACGCGCTCGGGCTCCGCGACAAGATGGCGGCTGTTGATTCCTCAATTAAAAAAAAAGAGAAAAGTTTTTTCTCTTCTCTTTTCCAGAGACGGAGGGGCGGGGCGTGCGCGGTGGCGTCAGCGCGCCAGGACACGCCCCCGGCCCCGCCGGCCGCCGTAAAGGCGCGAGCAGAGGCGCAGCAGCGGCGGCGGGAAGGAGACGCGCAAGAAGAAGAAGGAAGAAGCAGCGCCCGCGACACCGCTGGTGACATAGCTGTCAACTTTTCCTTTTTCTTGAGAGGAATCCTATTCGGAATAAGGGAATTTCCCTTAAAAAAGGGGGAAAGTTGACAGCTCTGGTTGGCGAGGCTCCTTGGCCAACAAGAGACACCGGCCCAGTCTGGCGGAACTCTCTGCCACTGGAGGGGCAGCCAGGGCCGGATTTACGCAGAAGCTAAACAAGCTCTAGCTCAGGACTGCACTCTCTTGGGGGTCCCCCCAAAAAATTAAAGGGATGCACATTTCCAAAATATAAAATAAAAAACAAATACAATGGTACCTTGGTTTGCAACTGCTTTGGATTACAACCATGTCAAACCCCAAAGTGTGTGTCCCTTTTTTGGATTACAACCCATTTTGGGGGAGACCCCACTGGCGAAAGTGCAGCTTCGGTTGCAACCTGCTTTGGTTTACAACTGGACCTCTGGAACAGATTATGGTTGTAAATCAAGGTACCAATGTAAAATGAAACCTACATACGGCAGGAGTGTGTTGTGTTGTGTAGGCTCCTGTGATGTACCGGTAAGTCCTGGGCCCCTCCTGCTCGCCTGCTCCCTCAAATATCCCTGGTTTGCTCCTTTCTATATATAGGGTGCCTACATTCTGCGTGGACTGGTTGCAGGGCAACATGGGCAAATGGCTTGAGATACCTATTAGGTCCATAAATGACCAGATAGCATATATTCAACACAAAAAACAGCGACAATTTGTTCTTGGCAAAGGACAGCTGGACATATCAAGGGCCCCATTGCCTCCACCCCATTATCAATTCTCTTTGGCGATCCCTCGTAGCTGAGTGAGATGGTCTTCTGTGAACACTCTTTTAACAGTGAGTCCGTAAGTGACTGGAGGCCAATTCTGGATCCACACGTCCTTCCACAGTGGGAACGTTTGTTTCCGGGCGGGAGTTGATGCTGGTGAGGGTTTGCCAAACATCCTTCCTCTTAGCACTGTTTCTCCCTTGCGTCCTGAGTTCGAGCATCTTCAAAAGCCCAGGACACCTTTGGTCAAGGCTGTTCTCCAGCTGGAGCGCTCGCAGGCCAGTGTTTCCCAGTTGTCAGTGTTTTTGCTACATTTTTTCAGATTTGCCTTGAGAGAGTCAGTCCATCCATCGCAAGGCCCACCCGGGCAACAGGCAAAGACTGGGGGAAGCCCTTGAAGGAGGAAAGAGAGATGATGGTTGTGGTTATTGGGTGGAAGCTGTGGGGCGGCCAGAGGCATGGAGGTTAAGAGCATCAGGGGAGTCTGCCATGTGGCCAGACCTCTTGAGCTCCTGGTGGCTGAGCAGATTCCCAGGGGAAGCAGAAAGTAGCCAGCAAGCCCCCCCCCCCGCCGTGACTTTGTTGGGCAAGGTGGGAGGCAGGGACCCCTTGGGACGCTCTCTGATGCAGTGGGCTGCCGAAGGTCAGCGGACAAGGGGGTGAGCTCTAGGCGGAAGAAAATGCAGGTGTTTTTTTTTTTAAAAAAGGGAAGCAGTGGGCTTGAGCCTTGTGCAAACAGGGCCATCTTTACCCAGGGGTTCAAGGGGTGCGGGGCACCCAGGCGCTGAATTCTGGGGGGCACAAAATGTATACCTCAAATATTCTCGACAAGTCAGGAAACAAAAGCAGTTTTTTCCGCTGCATCGTTGTTATAGGTGAGCAATTTTCTTTCCTCCCCCCAAAAAAGCTCAACAACTTTGAGTTAAACCCCCCCCCATCCAAATTTGGGGGCTCTGGGCGGATCTTTGCACCCTGGTGACGCATATGCTAAAGATGGCCCTGTGTGCAAATGGCTCAAAGACTTGCAGGAGAATTGGGCCAGTGACCTGAATTTGCAGTTTGAAGCTCTTGCTGTTCTGCAGAAGCCCCTGGTCAATTTTGTTCCTACCTGAGACCCAAATTTTCCCCTCCTTCGGTTTCTGACAACTGGGACTCAGAATCATTGCTGCCTCCAAGCAGAACGTGGCTTTGACTGGTAGCTCTGACAGCTTCCTCATCCTCCACGAATGTGGCAAAACTTTTTCTAAAACCATCCAAATTGGTGGCTCTTATGGGAGTGTGTGACTGTCATAGTTTAGGCAAAACAAAAAAAAATTCCTTCCAGTAGCACCTTAAAGACCAACTAAGTCAGTTCTTGGTATGAGCTTTCGTGTGCATGCACACTTCTTCTAAGTTTAGGCACTTAGTTCAGCTATGGACTGTCTTTTGTATGTCTTCCAGCTATTTTCACCCGACCTTGGTGAAGGGTGGGATAAAGTTTGTGCATTTGTAGAGCCCAAACCCCTCAGCCCCCCCCCCAATAACAGCCAATCCAAAAGTCTGTTCGAATCCCCGCAACGAGGAGAGCTCCTCTTGCTGTCCCAGCACCTGCCAACCTAGCAGTTCGAAAGCACACCAGTGCAAGTAGATAAATAGTCACCTTTGACAGGACTTAACTGTCCAGGGGTCCTTGACCTTGACCTCCTAACCTCACACTAACCTCACACTCCTTGACTGCTCTGCCATTTATGCTTACTAGTTCTACCCCTCTCTTGGTCACAGTACCCCAGCTGTCCTGCAAGCTGCTCCACTGTCCGGCAGGCTCTTCTGCTTATTATTTCAACACAAGAGGATATCCCATATTTTCCGCTCCATAAGACGCACCTGGACATAAAACGCACCTAGTTTTTAGAGGAAGAAAACAAGAAAAAAATATTCTGAGCGAAACAGTGGATGTATGATTTTTGTGGTTCATGCTGTTGCCACAGACATGATATGTGATTTGACTGTGAGTTTCTCTCTTCATTGCTTGCTTTAGTATTCCTGTCTCCTCTCCTTGCAAGTTCGCTGCCTTTACCTCCCCCCTCCCAGGCAGCCTCCTTTATCGCTAGAGTCCCTCATCTCCCTCCCAATCGCTTGCCGATCAGCTGCTCAGCGGCTTTGTTTCAACACCCCCTTCTCTCTTTCTAAAAAGAAAGAAAGAAAGAAAGAAAGAAAGAAAGAAAGAAAGAAAGAAAGAAAGAAAGAAAGAAAAGCACGATCTGCTTTTTGCTCCAGGGACCATGCATTCGCTCCATAAGATGCACAGACATTTCCTCTTACTTTTTAGGAGGAGAAAAAGTGTGTCTTATGGAGCGAAAAATATGGTAAATAAGAAATAAACTATATTCCACGAGCCGAACATTCTCTTTGCAAACCCCTCTTCAAAACAGGGCATCGGAAAGAGCCGCACTTCACTGCAGCATTTCGGGGGCATTCAGCAATCTCTTTCTGCCCCCAGCCCCCTCTGACTTCTGCAGAGCAATATTTCCAGCGTAATGAACAACCAAGGAGCAAATCTCATCATCCTGAAGAGAAGCAGGGAATTAAAAAAATCAAACTGGTACATGGGGAATTCCACAAGGAAAAGGGTTGCCCTGAGGACCTCTTGTCCCCCCCCCCTTTTTGAATAACTTTTTGTCGGGTTTTATAAACAAGGATCATAGGGATAAGAAAGGACACAAATTAAGAGACCAAGTCTTCTTGTGTCGTTTGTGTATCACAAAAACAGCGCGATAAATCTGCAGCAGCATCTGCAACACAGGGCTCATTCTTAGCGGTCAATGTGTAAGTTCTTGGTTTGTGAATTGGTTTAAACAAAACCGAAGGGGAAACAGGATAGAACAGAAATTACAGATAACATGCAGCATTGCATCACTAAATGCCTAGTCAGGAACCCTTGCGGTTGTGCTTAGATTAAGTGTGAGTAATAGTCATTTTTCCTCTTAAGCTACCAGTGAATCAATATGAAGGCATATTGATGAATGTGGGAGCAGGGTTCAAAGGGAAGATAATAATTTATGTTGACATTTAAATTTAGATTCACTAGATTGACCAAAGGCTGAAGGGGGATTGTTCATTTTCTGGAATATTGGCATGTTGTGAAATTTAATAATAAAATAAAGCCATATTTCTTTATCTGTCCGTGTGTCAATCATAGGCTATTTGCTAATCTCTCAAGAAGGGCTGTTTCCCAAGTTGTTTTGTATCAATTGTCTATCATTGTCCCTGAAACGTCTTTCCAGAGTCTAGTTATGCTATTTCTCACCACCTGCAATGAATAGCTTATTAATGCTTTATTATGTAAATCCAGATTGTTGTCTTGAAATATACTTCATAAAGCTAAATTTGGGCTGACTTTCAATGGTAGTTTTCTCATTTTATTAATTTCTTGGAATATCAAATTCCAGAAAGGCTGGATTTTTGTACATTCCCACCGCATGTGGAGATAAGTACCGGGTGTGCAGCAGCCCTGCCAGCACTGACATAAAGCAATTAAACGTTCATAGAATTAAAACTATATACGCATCTAAAATTTATTAAACCCATACAAATCATTACAATAAAAGCAGCATTAAAAGGTTAGGCTGGCCTCGACCAAAGCCAGGGCCTTTACGGCTGTGGCCCCAGTCTGGTGGAACGCTCTGTCTCAATAGACCAGGGATCAAGAGACCAAGAGATCATTAAAAGCAGTCAGTCCCCCAAAGCCTGTTGGAACAAGAAGGTCTTTGTCTGCCATTGCAAGGACAGCAAGGAGGGAGCCAGTCTGGCTTCCCTAGGCAGGGAGTTCCAAAGTTGTCTGGGAGGAGGAGCCACCACCAAGAAGGCCTTCTCCTGCCTCCCCACCAAGTGCCTTTAAGGGTGGCAGGACAGAGAGAATGGCCTCTCCCCAAGATCCCCAAACCCTCGAGGTTTAATAATAATATTTTATTTATATCCTGCCCTCCCCTGCCAGAACAGGGCTCAGGGCAGCTAGCATCAAAATATATAATACATTAAGACATAAAATTTCGCAATCAACAGAAATACACATTAAAATCAGATTAAAATCAAAACAAGATCAGATGGGCTACCCGCAAATTATAACTATAACTATAGGGCAGGGGTCAGGAGGTTTATCTTGCCTGGGCTGGATCGGTCCCGCGGAGATCCCTCTGTGGGCCGGGTCGTGCATACACGCCTGTGATTTTTGGCGCTGCGAAAGCGAGTCCCTGCGCTGCGCTGTGCCGGTTTAGCGCAGCAAGCGAGCGGGCAGCTCAGTTTGGGGGCAGCTCGGGGGCCAGTCAAACAACCTCAGTGGGCCCCTTCTGGCCCATGGGCCTTAGGTTGCTGATCCCTATTGGGAACCTTAAGTACTCACCAGGCTCAGCTATTTGTATGAGCTGGTGAGAAGAGTTAGAGAGGCCCCTTATATGCAGAGTCTTGTAAAAGGAGAGGGGTCAGACTCTGCCTTGGCCAAAGACCTGGCGGAATAGCTCTGTCTTGCAGGCCCTGCAGAAAGATGCCAAGTCCAGCAGGGCCCTAGTCTCTTTTGACAGAGCGTTCCACCAGGCTGGGGCCACTGCCAAAAAGGCCCTGGCACTGGTCAAGGCCAGTCTAACCTCCTTCAGCCCCAGACCTCCAATATGTTATTGTTTGCGGACCATAAGGTCCTCCGCAGGGCATACCAGGAGATGTGGTCCCGTGGGTACGAGGGTCCCAGGTCGTATAGGGCAGGGGTCAGCAAACCTTTTCAGCAGGGGGCTGGTCCACTGTCCCTCAGACCTTGTGGGGGGCCAGACTATATTTTAGGAGGGAAATGAACAAATTCCTATGCCCCACAAATAACCCAGAGATGCATTTCCAATAAAAGCACACATTCTGCTCATGTAAAAACACGCCGATGCCCGGACCGTCCGCGGGCCGGATTTAGAAGGTGATTGGGTCGGATCCGGCCCCTGGGCCTTAGTTTGCCTACCCTTGGTATAGGGCTTTAAAGGTTAGAACCAGCACCTTAAACCTGACCCTGTACTCCACCAGGAGCCAGTGCAGCTCATATAGCACTGGATGAATGTGATCCCACAGCGATGACCCCACAAGGAGTCTCGCCGTGGCGTTCTGCACCCGCTGGAGTTTCTGGGTCAGCTTCAAGGGCAGCCCCGCGTAGAGCAAATTGCAATAATTGAGCCTGGAGGTGACCATTGCATGGATCACAGTGGCGAAATCAGGGCAAGAAAGATAAGGAACCATCTGCTTAACACGGTGCAGATGGAAAAATGCCGCCTTTGCTGTAGCTGTAACCTGTGCCTCCATAGAGAGGGAGGCGTCAAGGGTTACACCCAGACTCTTGACAGAAGGTGCTGGCACTAATTGAGCCCCCACAAGGGATGGGAGTTTACCCCCCAAATAGAGATGGGAAGGCCTGGAGAAAACCTGGGAAATTTGAGGAGGGGGGGACACCAGGTTTTTTCCCCACAGTCGTTTTTCCCCAGAAAAATTGAAAAAAAAAAGTTTGATATAGTTTGAATATTCCACACACTCCCCCCTCCCAATTTTTCCTGATAAAAATGGCTTTGGAAAAAAACAGGGGGGGAAATCCTGTCCCCCCCCAATTTTTCCACCCCCCGGCCTTCTAGCACCCCCACTTTGGAGCTCCCAGACAGGTGCTCTCATTGTACTCTTTCTGGCATCTGCTCAAAACATTTTCATTAGGGCAGCCCATCTGAGCAGGTAGAAGCTGCATGCGATTTACCACTTTAATCACCTTAGATACCTGCTTTTAACTGTGTTTTATCAATCATTTTAATGCTCTGTTGTATATTTTTGTAAACTGTTTAGAAGCTCTCTTACCATCATGCAGTTTATAATATGTAATAACAAATTTCAGTTTAAAAAACACACACACTCCTTTTGAGAGCCAGTGTGGTGTAGTGGTTAAAAGCGGTAGTAATCTGGGGAACTGGGTTCGATTCCCCGCTCCTCCACCTGCAGCTGCTGGGTGACCTTGGGCCAGTCACACTTCTCTGAAGTCTCTCAGCCCCACTCACCTCACAGAGTGTTTGTTGTGGGGGAGGAAGGGAAAGGAGAATGTTAGCCGCTTTGAGACTCCCTAGGGTAGTGATAAAGCGGGATATCAAATCCAAACTCTTCTTCCTTTGAGCCTTAGTGCAACATTTGTTGTTGTTGTTTAGTCATTTAGTCGTGTCCGCCTCTTCCTGACCCCCTGGACCAGAGCACGCCAGGCGCTCCTGTCTTCCACTGCCTCCCACAGTTTGGTCAAACTCATGCTGGTGGCTTCAAGAACACTGTCCCACCATCTCGTCCTCTGTTGTCCCTTCTCCTTGTGCCCTCCATCTTTCCCAACTTCAGGGTCTTCTCCAGGGAGTCTTCTCTTCTCACGAGGTGGCCAAAGTCTTGGAGCCTCAGCTTCACGATCTGTCCTTCCAGGGAGCACTCAGGGCTGATTTCCTGAAGAATGGAGAGGTTGGATCTTGCAGTCCATGAGACTCTCAAGAGTCTCCCCCAGCACCATAATTCAAAAACATACCGTTCAGTAACTGGATGTTGCTTCCTTCTGGGCCTGGTATGCAAAAAAATTGCCTTACACTTTGCCCTAGCTCTCCTCAAGTAGAGATGGGAAGGCCTGAAAAAAACCCCGGAAAAATTGGGGTGGGGTGGGGGGACAGGCTTTTTCCTGTTTCCCCCCAAAGCCGTTTTTTTAGAAGCCCATGAGAAAAATGACAGAGAGGAAGAAGAAGAAATGGAAATTGATAGCAGTAGTTTAGAAAATGAGACAGAATAAACTGCATGTATTTGTTGTGTCTTCTGTTGTTTTTAAAGCACTGCTCAAAGGGTAGACCTGTGGAGCTTAAATATTGAGGTGGACCTTAACTTTATTTGCTGTTGGTGCTAAGGGGAAAATCTGATTATTATATATGTTGATGGTTTCTTGTTTTTTGTTGTTGTATTTTTGGTTACCTGTTTTATTGAAAGCATAATACTTTTATATACACACATTTTGTAAAACTACTCCACATTGAATTTTTTTTCAATTTTTCCAAAATTTTCAATTTTCCCCAGGGGAAGACGGGGGGGAAGCCCCATGGCTTTCAAACTTCTGGAAATTTTACATCTCTACCCCCCAACCCCATGTCATTTTGACCCAACCAGAGGACCTCTGTCTTTGAAAGATTTAGCTTCAACCGGCTGCCCAGCAACCATCCAGCCACAGCTTCCAAGCATCTGGTCCATGTATCTGGGGCCGAATCAGGATGGCCGTCCATCAACAGATAAAGTTATGAAGGTAATCTGGAGAGGGCGAGTGGCTCAATTGTATACCCTCAAGAGTCCTTGGAGGAAAGGTGGGTTTCTGAGGTCATAATGAACTAAAGCACCACAGAAGGCCCCTGGGAGCACAAAACTGCTTTCGGAAAGATGCCTAGAGGCGGTGACGGCAGGTGGAGAGAGAAGATGGCTCCGTTAGACAAGTCAGCCCATCCTCTGCCACTGGAATGGGAAGAATTTTTGGCAGTGGCTCCTGGGACAGAAAAGTTTTCTTTTTTCTGGGCAGGTTGAGTCCCCAAGTGTTTTCTTTTCCTTTTTCCTCATGAGCTACTCTTCTCTCTCTCTCTCCCTGCCTGTGCTAACTGAATGTCAGCTGCGATTCTGGCCTTTTCTCTTTCTTTCTCTGCTTCAACTGTATGTTTTTCTTTTTCTGCAGAGTCGTAGGGCTTAGTGGTGCATCGCGCCAGGGCGCCGGCCTCTCAGGGGCACCCCAGCAAGTGGGGGGAGCTGCGCGGCTTTGCCGGCGGCCTCCCCTTTCCCTGCATGCCTGCCAGCTGCGCCCCGCCAACCATAAGACTGGCAGACGCAAAGCTTCCCTCCCTCTACTCCTGAGGAGGTTTGGGAGGGCACAACTTCCCTCCCAAGCCTCTGTGGGGATCGCTCTCCCGCAGCGGCATGGGGGAGAGTTGCGCCTCCCTGGATGGCTGGCAGTGCGCAGCTACTGTAGCACCCTGCTTGTGGTTACGCTTAGCTGGAATGAAATATTCAACACAGCAATAGAGAAATTAAAATAATAATTTATTTGTCAGACAAATAAATGATAGGCACAGTGGTATATGGTTACGAAAGCTCTGCCCACTCCAGCCCTGATGGCCAGCACTTATATTTCCTCAGCCCAGCCCCCTTGCTCCTCCTTTGGCTGCCTCTGCCCAATCAGCCTGGTTGAAATTCGTATTGGCTGTTTGCTAGAACCAATCATAAAAGATACACCCATTTCCTATTACCTTTTATGGGAGACAAAGAGCTATATTTCCTTCTATCCATAAATGGCAGACAAGTAGCCATATATCTTACATTTGCCTCGACAAGGCACCTTAATTACCAGCTCACCTCTTCCCCCTGTTGCTCCTGCATTCCAAAACAAATGGCTAAAACAGATGGCTCGTGGTATTAAATTCTATCTAAACAGAGATCTTGGGTTCACATTCTCACACACCATCAATAAAATAAGAATCTAACATTTCTTACTTTCTAAATCCTTTGCCTAATTACATTAAGCCCACAAATCTCATACATAACATAGATAGCTTTTTAGAAGAAAAGGCCTTTGCAAAGTAAGAAAGGAACTCAGTAAAAAACAGCTTCAAAAGAAGCCTCTTCAGTTTAGACCCCCCTTTCCCAGCCAGCTGCTTTTCCCATTAGCTCTTCCCAAAATTTATTGCCCTTTAACTCTCTCAGTATACCTTAAACCTTAGGAAAATATGGCTAGAGTCTGGTGGGAGGCACATGGTATTATTTTCTGTTAAACAATAAATCTTACTATTTACCAACTCTTAATTAGTGTTTTTGCAGCTTGATTGTATTCTGTAATATGTAGGGTCATTTGCTCCCAGCCTGTAATTCCCTTTTACAACTTTGAGAAACTTGTCTCCTGCTGCTGCTATAAATCGGGGGGGCCCTTGTTCAGGAGAGCAGGAAGATAAACAACTGCCAGAGTACTTAGCCAGCTGGTTTCTGCCTGGCATGAAACAAACATTTGCAAATATATCTTTAAGCTCATTTTAAAATACAGGCCTTGATCAGATGCCTCACTACAGCCACCCCAACACTATCCGTGGTAATTTGGGGGCGCTGGGCAGATATTTGCCCCCCAGTGCCGCATCTGCTAAAGACGGTCCTGTTTCTCTGCTTCAACTTTAGCCAGTTCCATCTTAGCCTCACCATCTCTAATTCAAGACGAGGATTCTCCTCAGATGTGGCAGCTCCTGGCGCTGGCTCATCCCGAGTCTCTTTCGCTTGGTACTTGCTGGCCATTTTCAAACAGAAAACTTTTCTTCTTTTAATAATATATCCTCAATGCTTTGTTAAACTGGTTGTTCTGTATCTCTGGGTACGTTTCTGTGTGGGTTTTAACTACGTATCCCGGTGCTACCACCAATTAATATCCGACGGCTCAATGGCTATTTTCCCCCTGGTGCCGTTGGGCCAACACTTCTCTTAAATATTGGGCACCCACCTCACAAGAACACCAATCCCACAAATTCCCACAAGATATTCTCAAAATATCTGCCTGAGACTCCAAATTACTAAGGTTTTCCTCACGGAAACCTTTGTAATGTGGAATCTCAGGCAGGATTTGTTCAAATAAACAATAAAGATTTTATTTAACAAAGGAAGTTTATGACACGAGTGGGTCAAACACAGGATACTTCAGATTATAATGTTATTTCACTTCAGTGCTTTCTCAGATGTTGCACACTTGTTGCCGCTTAATACTTTGGTTCTTAACTTAATACTTTGGTTCTTAAACAAGATGGTACTTCCTGTCAGTTATTTCCCCTTAGACAACCCTACTCCTGAGGTACTCCAAGTAACAGACCCAAGGAATCACTGGTTTGGGGAGTCTTCTCTTTTTGTTGAAGAATCTCCCCCCACTGACTGGAAGGAGACCTAAATAGACTCCATTCTCACAGCTTCTACTTCTCCTGGCTCAGCCTCCCAGTTAATTCCTGGCTGATCACTCTCACAGGACACCACACACTTGTCCTTTACATTAAGCTCAGAGACTCCTTTCTGTAGCTCATGGGGAGGCAAACTAAGGCTCAGGGGCAGGATCTGACCCAATCGCTGGGAGAACAATCCGGCCCGCGGACAGCATGTTTTTACATGTGTGCTTTTATTGGAAATGCATCTCTGGGTTATTTGTGGGGCATAGGAATTTGTTCATTTATTTTTGTTTCCAAAATACAGTCCGGTCCAGCCCCCACAAGGTTGCAGGGACAGTGGACCGGCCCCCTGCTGAAAAGGTTTGCTGACCCCTGGCCTACCCTATCCTCCCAACCTCAACCCCCCCACTGCTTCAACTAACTCTGTCTCTCCAAATCCTCTCCTTTTCAAGCCCCCCTCCTGGAACCTCGGCCAATCAGAGGCTGCCGTGCATTAACCATTTGCAGGCAGGGAAAAAAGAAAAAGAAAACACCTGGGGACTCAACCTGTCCAGCAAAAACGAGCTTTCCCGTTGAGGTGGTGACTGTAGGTGGAGAGCGAAGATGGCTCCGTAAGACAAGTCAGCCCACTCTCTGCCACTGGAACGGGAAGGATTTTCAGCAGCAGCTCCTTTTGTGTGGTGCCCTCAATGAAGGGAGGCATGTTTTTGTCACACTAATAATAATAATAATAATAATAATAATAATAATAATAATTTATTATTTATACCCTGCCCATCTGGCTGGGTTTCCCCAGCCACTCTGGGCGGCTTCCAACAAAATATTAATATACAGTAATGCATCAAACATTAAAAGCTTCCCTAACCAGGGCTGCCTTCAGATGTCTTCTAAAAGTCTGGTAGTTGTTTATTTCCTTCACATCTGAAGGAAGGGCGTTCCACAGGGCGGGTGCCACCACCAAGAAGGCCCTCTGCCTGGCTCCCTGCAACATCACTTCTCGCAGGGAGGGAACCACCAGAAGGCCCTCGGATCTGGACCTCAATGTCTGGGTAGAATGATGAGTCGGGCAACTCCTGAGTTTGAAGGAGGTGCTGGGAAGCGGATAACAGCTGAGGTCTGCTTTATTTCCTTTGATGCCCCAGAGGGACACAAGGCTGGGGGCATTTGGGGGGGTGGCTAAAAGGTTCACCTGCCTGAAGGTACCAAGTGGTGACCCGGGCCGGGAGCCCAGCGTCCCTCGGGGCCAATCCCTGGCCAGGCTCTGACCTTACAATAGGCTGCGGAACCCTGTTTCCCGGGAGACCAGGGGGTTGCTTGAAAGGAGCCTTAGATCAGCTGACATCGCAGACACCTGTCTCCTTTGGAGAACTGCCTTCTTTGGATCCGTTGAAAGCCGAGGGAAGGGAAGGGGTTTCTGGCACCATGGCCAGTTGTTTCACCTGCTGCCACAGAAGGTAAAGTCAGGGGGGGGGGAGAGGGGAGACATCCTGAAGTCTTGTCCCCCCCCCCATGGCCAGATTTTAAAGACAAGCTTTGATAATAATAATAATAATAATAATAATAATAATAATAATAATAATATGCCAAATCGATGGCTTGAACCTGCCAGCCCCTGGCAGAGGCGTAGGAAGGTCAGGTGGTACCCGGTGTGGAAAATTTCTTGTCCCCCCCCCCCATTGATTTATTTATTTTTTGCCTGCAAAAATGGTTTTACGTAATGGTTTTCTTACAAAGGAACATGGATTCTGAGCCTCTGATAACAAGTAGGCGACTATGGACAGATACTTAAATCTACAGGATGGATTGTGTTTTAGCTTATGTTATTTTATTTATATTGACTGCTTATTTATTTAATAAAATTTATTTTAAAAACCTGCAAAGTGGTTTACCAAAACAACAAAACAAAAAACACCACAGCAGTAAAATCAAGAAAAATTAACAATCCTACTTTAAAACATACAAAAGCTAAAATATTAAGATTAAAATTACTTCAATTTCCTAAGCATCTAGGTATGCTTGTCTAAAGAAGAATGCTTTTAGCAGGTGCCCGAAAAGAGTCTAGCAAAGGCAGATGCTTTGTTGAAATTTCAGCCTTCGCGACATAGGAAAACGGCCAAGTAAACAGCGATTTTCGTGGAGGAGGGTCAATATATTAACTGATATGCATGAAATTTCATATGTAGCTATATAATCCCTAGTGTTGTAAGATAAGACCTTTGGAGCAGGCATTTTTTATAAAAAGGTTTTTTATGAACTGCCCTGGTAGGGCAGTAATTGTTCCTTGATAATTTGTCACCTCCCTCCAAGATGGCACCTGGGGCAGCCCCGCCCACGCCCCCTCTTTCTGGGCTCAGGGGCTCAGGCCACTTTGGCTCTTGACATCGGCCTGCTCTCTGGCTCACCCCCTCCAGACTGGCTCCCTGGAGGTTGCCTGATGGGGAGTCAAGCCTTTCAGATCCGTCAAGCTCAGTATTGTCAATTATTCTGAGCGGCAGGAGTGTCAGGCGAAGGGCCTTCTCAAGTTGACCTGGCAATGCCTTGGGTGCAGCCTGGGCCATTCTGAACCGAGCCATGGCCCTTCCCTAAAAAGAAAGATTCCTGACCTCAGTAGTGGGGTGGAGAGGTGGGGGGGGGAATTCACATCTGTGAACCAATGCCCCCCTTTGGTTTCAGATAGCACATGGGTAGACGCAGGGCCGCATTTAGGTTTGATGAGGTCCTCAGCTACTGAAGGTAATGGGGCCCTTTATATGTCCAGCTGTCTTTTGTCAACAACAAATTGTCGCTGGTTTTTGTGTTGAATATATGATACGATACGATAATCTTTATTGTCATTGTCCCATACAGAACAATGAAATTGAAAAAAATCTATATCAGACATTCAAAAACCAACAAGCCTGGTTAACCCCCTAAAAACTCTGATACCCCATAATTAAATACAAGATACTCCCAGAGACTTCTCACACTGCGTTTAAAATCCAAATCGCATTTGGATAAAAGCTGTTTCTCAGGCGGCTAGTCCTAGTCTTTATAACCCTGGACCTTCTTCCAGAAGGCGGAAGCTGAAAGAGATCACTTCCGGGGAGGGGGGGGGGGTTACTATACTGCACTATCTCTGCAGCTTTCTTATGACACCTGGAAGCATAGATTTGATCCAAGATGGGAAGAGAATATATGCTATACAGTAATTTATGGACCTCATAGGTATCTCAAGCCATTTGCCCATGTTGCCCTTCAACCAGTCCATGCAGAATGTAGGCACCCCAGATATAGAAAGGAGCAGACCAGGGATATTTGCCAGGGAGCAGGCGACAGGTACATCATAGCCTACACAACATAAAACACTGTTGCTGTAGGGCGGTTTCATTTTATTTGTTTTCTATCTTATATTTTGGAAATGTACATCCAGTTTTTTTGCCCTCTAATTTTTTTGGGGCCCCCAAGAGAGTGGGGCCCTAAGCTATACCTTGTTTAGCTGATACGTCAATCTGTCACTTGTCTACCGTAGATGAGTCTTCAAAAGCCTAGGACACAAATTTCCACAGCTCTCTCGTGGGTAGGGTGGCTTATTTGCCAGAAGCAGTGGCCTAGCGTGGGGGTCCCTGGGCACACAATCGGGGCGCGAATTGTGCCCACCCTGCCAGGCTCCAGTGGTGAGGGCTCTGCGCTTGGCCAGCCCTCACTGCCTCCACATCCCCCAGTCCTTGCTGCCGCTGGCGCATGAGCACCCACCTGGAGATGTGGGTGGCGAGGGCTGGGCAAGTACTCTCTGCACCTGCCTGGTATGTGTGGGCATGCAGCCTTCCCAGGCTCTGGAAAATAGCACCACGCCCCTGGCCAGAAGGAACGGATCTGGCACGAACCCTGGAAGTGTCTACTTGATTCTGGCCAAGCTAAGCATCCTGGTGCATATTGTCAGAGTCGAGTAGACACTTCCAGGGTTCATGCTAAATACTTTGGGTAAATGAGCCCCCAGAAAATCTTTGCCCTGGGCTTTTTCACCTCGGCTACCCATGTACAATCCGAAACCAAAGGGGCGCATTGGTTGCCAGACATGAAATGCATTGGAATTATTTTCTGCTCCCCCTCCCCCTCCATGGTTCTATATATAACTTCTGAACTTAAATTTTCTGTTTTACAATTTGAAATGCTCATTTATACAACCTTAAGATACCAATACCAATAATTTTTCTACCCTGCCCATCTGGCTGGGTTTCCCCAGCCACTCTGGGCAGCTTCCAACAAACGCTTATAAATACAATAAAACATCAGTCATTTAATAATAATAATAATAATAATAATAATAATAATAATAATAATAATTTATTTATACCCCGCCCATCTGGCTGGGCCTCCCCAGCCACTCTGGGCGGCTTCCATAAAAACCAAAAATACAGTAAAATATCACACGTTAAAAACTTCCCTTAAGATGTCTTCTGAATGTCAGGTAGTTGTTTATCGCTTTGACATCTGCTGGAAGGGCGTTCCACAGGGCGGGCGCCACTACCGAGAAGGCCCTCTGCCTGGTTCCCTGTAGCTTTGCTTCTCGCAATGAGGGTACCAACAGAAGGCCCTCGGCGCTGGATCTCAGCGTCCGGGCAGAATGACGGGGGTGGAGACGCTCCTTCAGGTATACTGGACCGAGGCCATTTAGGGCTTTCAAGGTCAGCACCAACACTTTGAATTGTGCTCGGAAACATACTGGGAACCAATGTAGGTCTTTCAAGACCGGTGTTATATGGTCTCGGCGGCCGCTCCCAGTCATCAGTCTAGCTGCCGCATTCTGGATTAGTTGTAGTTTCCAGGTCACCTTCAAAGGTAGCCCCACGTAGAGCGCATTGCAGTAGTCCAAGCGAGAGATAACCAGAGCATGCGCCACTCTGGCAAGACAGTCCACGGGCAGATAGGGTCTCATCCTGCGTTCCAGATGGAGCTGGTAAACAGCTGCCCTGGACACAGATTTGACCTGCGCCTCCATGGACAGCTGTGAGTCCAAAATAACTCCCAGGCTGCGCACCTGGTCCTTAAAAACTTCCCTAAACAGGGCTGCCTTCAGATGTCTTCTAAATGTCAGATAGTTGTTTATTTCTTTGACATCTGATGGGAGGGTGTTCCACAGGGCGGGTGCCACCACCGAGAAGGCCCTCCCCTCCCTGCTTCTCTTTCCATGGTTCATTTTCCTAAGTCCCAGCTTATTTTACAAAAACTATACCATTCCGTATTCCATTATTGCATCCATCAAAGCTTATTTACGCCGTTGAATTTACCTTAATGCTGCCAGTGTTTCCAGCTGTACACAATTATTCCCCATATATACCAGAAACGTTTCCCAACATATCTTCTTCTTGTTTTCTTATTCTATATGTTAAGTCTGCAAACTGTGCATACGGTATTCTGTCAACTTCAGTTACCATTCTTCTTGGTTGGGGCCTCCCTCCTTTCCCACCCCCTCCATGGTTCTGAGTACTGGCTGATGAAAACAGGACAGTGCCTACTAGTGCAGTCAGGCTCCTCTAGCTCAGCCCCCTCTTTCTTTTTTTCTTTCTTCTTTCTTTCTTTCACTTTCAAAATTTACAAAGAACAAGAATAAATTGATCCTCAACTACGTATTCCAAGATATAAATAAATATTACAATGTACTTCGGGTTACAGACGCTTCAGCTTGCGCGTTTTCGGGTTACGGACGCACCGAAACCCAGAAGTACCGGAACGGGTTACTTTTGGGTTTTGGTGCTCACGCATTTGCAGAAACACTAAATCACGCTTTGCGCATGTGCAGAAGCGCCGAATCGCAACCTGCGCGTTCTGCACTGATCACGTTCGCAACCCGAGTGTCCACTGCACTTAATAAAAATGTTGAAAGATCTGGGATAAACTTGACCCTGGCTCAGCCCTTTCACGCCAGACTGGCAGGCGCTGTCCAGGGGTTCAGGCCAGGAGGCATCTTTCCCAGGGGGGCCTGATCCTGGGACCTTCTGAACGCAAAGCAGACGCTCTCCCCACTGCGTGGCAGACCTTCCTCAACGTGGCAAATGGACCGATGTTACAGAGCTTTCCTAGTGATCCCTGCTACCAGCGGCGGATCTCCGGGTCTCCAATTCCAGCACCTTCACCTCTCGCGCTGCCTTCTTCTCTAAGGCATAGTTGGGGCGCGCCCAGCAGCGCCCCCTCCCCGGCTCCGCGCCCCTCACCCCCCTAAATCTACCCCGGCTGCTCCCACGTGCATTTGCAACAACCCCGGGACCCGCGTTCAAATCCACGAGACTTGGCTCTCGCCTGAAAGCCTCTCCCGGCGGAGTTTCCAGCAGCGACCAGGCGGCGAAGCCTCTTTGGGGAATCTTCTCCGGGCGCTTGGGGTTTGCTCCCCAACAATCAGACCAGCCTTTCGAGTAAGAAAGGTTTACTTACAGGGAACTTGCGCCCTTCGGTGCAGTATGGATCTAGGCAGAGGCACAGGAGATCGACTTAGAGCAACAAATAGAGGTGTCAGCAGGAAGGTCCTTTGCGCGCGTCTGCAGCCGCCAGGCATCCCTTCGCTTCCAGAGCGCAGCGAGAGAGAAATGGCAAAGAGACCCTTTTCCTCCTCCTGCTGGAGAGATGCGGGATCACGACCACACGCAGCCCGGCAGCTTTCTCGAGGATTTAAAGACTCCGGTTGTTCTCCAGGGCTGGATTTACCTATAAGCTAAAATAGCTATAGATTAGGGCCCCACTCTCTTGGGGGCCCCCAAAAAAATTAAAGAAAAAAACCCCTGGATGTGCATTTCCAAAATGCAAGATAAAAAACAAATAAAATAAAACCTACTTACAGCAGCAGTGTTTTGTGTTGTGTAGCTCCTTTGATGTAAGTCAGGGGACAGCAACCTTTTTCAGCAGGGGGCGCGCTCCACTGTCCCTTAGTCCTTGTGGGGGGCTGGACTATATTTTGAAAAAAATAATGAACAAATTCCTATGCCCCACAAATAACTCAGAGATGCATTTTAAATAAAAGGACACATTCTACTCATGTAAAAACACCAGGCAGGCTCCACAAATAACCCAGAGATGCATTTTAAATAAAAGGACACATTCTACTCATGTAAAAACATGTTGATTCCCAGACCATCTGCGGACCGGATTTAGAAGGTGATTGGGCCAGATTCGGCCCCCGGGCCTTTGTTTGCCTACCCATGATGTAAGTCATGGGCCCCGCCTGCTAGCCTGTTCCCTCAAATATCACTGGTTTGCTCCTTTCTATATATAGGGTGCCTACATTCTGCGTGGACTGGCTGCATGCCAAGATGTGCAAATGGCTTTAGGTATCTATTAGGTCCATCAATTACCAGGCACAGGGCCTTCTCGGTAGTGGCGCCCGCCCTGTGGAACGGCCTCCCACCAGATGTCAAAGAAATGAACTATCTGACATTTAGAAGGCATCTGAAGGCAGCCCTGTTTAGGGAAGTTTTTAATGATTGATGTTTTGATGTATTTTTAATCTTTTGTTGGAAGCCACCCAGAGTGGCTGGGAAAGCCCAGCCAGATGGGCAGGGTATAGATAATAAATTATTATTATTAAGCATATATTCAACACAAAAAATAGTGACAATTTGTTGCTGACAAAGGACAGCTGGACATATAAAGTGCCCCTTTCCCTTTGGTACCTGAGGGCCTCATCAAACCTAAATCCAGACCTGACTCCAATGCACAGTTGCATTTGTCTGCATTAAATTTCTGTTGTTGTTTTTTTTAGATGATCTTTATTGAATTTTTAGTTGCATACTCTACATACACATACATTATATTTCACATTTGTTCTTGCTCTCCCGAGCAGACTTTCCTTCTTCCAGCTTTTTTATGTTGTCTTTAACTTTTTGCATTGTCTTTTTCCATTTTATATATAATTGTTCTTCAATTTTTTCCATAAAATGTCTGTAAACAAATCTTTCTATATATACAATTCTTATTGTCTGTCTATATTCATTTACAGATATTGTTCAATAATAGTCATAATATACATTTTTAATTCATTTTGATATTATTATCCAATCAATTTCTTGTGTTTTCCCGTTATGAGGTTTATTTCAGTTCTACTGGTTTCCCTATTTCACATCGTCTTCTCTATATATAACATAAATTTTCCCCATTCCTTTTGAATGTGTTTCGTCACCCTGATGTCAAATTTTTGCTGTTAGTTTGGCTATTTTGGCTAGCCTGTCTGCATTAAATTTCCTACGGTTACTTCCAAGAAATTCGCCTCCATGTTTTCCTCCTCTTTCTCCTTCCACAGGAGCAGATCTGAAAACAATACAAAGTGAGTGGCTCTTTCGTGCCCTTGAATGTACCTTTGATAAGAAAGTATCAGCTTCCACTTTAGGAGGGTCTGACCCCAGACGGAAGCAGTGGATGTTTCTTCAGCAGGGAGAACCTTCTCATCTTGCCCATGCTTGGAAGGTCAAGGGCAGACTGGCAGGCACCCACAGCTAGCCAGGGCCGCTGGGGTCGTTTGGGGAGGGGGCTGTGCATGTCCCACAGCCAGAAGAAATTGGGAAGGGGGTGCCTTGTTCCCCTTGGCATCCTGGGGGGCATTCCTGGTGCCCTCCTGCTGCAAAGAGCATTCCTTGCTTCTCTCTCTTTCCAGGCTGCCTAAGACGAAAGAGGAGCCACAGGAAGGGGGTGAGTGGGGATCTGGGGGTGTCTAGTCCAGCAACCCGGATCACTACCCAAATTCATACCCCACCCCACCAACAACATGCTGGACTCTGCTTGGGGACCCCACCCGAGCCTATGTTTGCCCCACGGGCGGTTGCCAAGGAAACATGCCCCCTGTCCCTCACCAGCCTGACCCCTGCTGCAGCGGAGGCAGGTCAGGGCCTGAGCCAACTGGGCCAGCTGTCACCTGCTCTTTCTTGCTAGCCACCTTTCTTTCCTCCTGCAGAAACCCTCCCTGCTGCTCCTGCGACTCCTCCTGCCCCAGATCCAGAGCCCCAACAGCAGGAGGTCAAGCCGCTGCTGGCCAGCCCCCCTTCGGAGACCCTCCTAGACCCCACCAGGGGCTCCCTGTTGCTTCTGCAGAAGCATCTCCAAGTCCTCAAGGAGATGCAGAGCCAGTACCTCCAGGCAGGTAAGTCTTGGAGAGGCACCTCCTGGCCCCCAGCCCCCAGCTGGGGAACCCTCCGGCCAGGGGCCTGATCCCTTTCCTCTCCTTCCCGCTTCCCAATTTCAGAAGTGAAGATCCGCAGCGCTTGCCATCAGTTCCCGCGCTCCCTGCGGGCCGCCAGCCTCCAGATCTGCCGCACCCGGCGGAGGCTCATCCGCATGGAGGTCCGCCTGCAGCGTCAAGTCAGCAGCCCTGGTGCGCCTCTTCGGAAGTTGCTGCGGGTTTCAATTTTCTGCCAAATGGATTTCAACCTTCTTGATTTACAATGTTAACATTGCAGCTTGGTTTTTTGGTGTTTTGTTTTTTTGCAAATCACTTAGAAGGTTTATTTCAAACCAAGTGGTGCACACGTTTTAACACTCAAATAAATAAAGGGTAAAGGGACCCCTGACCATTAGGTCCAGTCGTGGCCGACTCTGGGGTTGCGGCGCTCATCTCGCTTTATTGCCCGAGGGAGCCAGCGTACAGCTTCCGGGTCATGTGGCCAGCATGACTAAGCAGCTTCTGGCAAACCAGAGCAGTGGACGGAAATGCCGTTTACCTTCCCGCCGGAGTGGTACCTATTTATCTACTTGCACTTGACATGCTTTCGACCTGCTAGGTTGGCAGGAGCAGGGACAGAGCAACGGGAGCTCACCCCGTCGCAGGGATTCGAACCGCCGACTTTCTGATGGGCAAGCCCTAGGCTCTGTGGCCACAGCGCCACCCACGTCCCTCACCTCAAATAAATAGGATGAACAAAAACAGAATCTTATTGAAATAAAAACTGTCCAGGCCAAAAATATGGTTCCAAAGCTTTACTAACAGAACTTGTTCAAAACAGACAAAAAAGCAAATAATGTTACAACAGATAGTTGCATAATATAATGTGCTTGTCCAAGCATAGGAACAACATCTTAGAAATAGGAAATTACTTCACCTGGAACTGAAAACAATGCTCTGTGTTTCCAACAATACGGACTACTTTAGCAGGAGGCTGTGTTCCTGGAGAGAGATGATGCACACACTTTTTCTCCAGTGGCCTAAGAACAAAGACTAACTCACACACCTGAAATGGAGATTTGTAACTGAATACCTTTCTCAGGTGATCTTTGTTAAACACCTCATGTCAGAGCAGCAGAGATACATCAACAGCTAACCATTAACCTGTTATGCATTCTGAGAGCTCTAGTTGACCTCAATGGAATTTTCCAATGTTAAACCTTTAGCAATACACATACAGAGCCATTTTCCATTTCAATGTACAATTAAATAATACTTAACACATCCTTGGCCAGGCTCTGACAAAAGGCCCCCATTCTTTTCTGTCTTGCTGGCCTCCAAGTTCCTCTTGTGGCGTAAAATCAGATTAAAATGCTAAACAGGGGAGGGGGGGTCAAGCGGGTGGATGCTGGGGACTGCTGGACTTCCATGCCTGCCAAATTTATGCTTTCCACCGCCCCACCCTCCTGTTTCTTGCAGGTGTCTGCCAAAGCTCCCCAGGCCCAAGCCTGTCACCTTCGAAGCCCACTTTGGAGTCGACTTCGGCCTCCAGCTCTGGGGAGGTGGTCTCCATCACCCCCACCACCTCCAGCTTTTCCCTCCCGCCCCACCCGCTTTCCCCGCCTCCCCCCTCCCCGCCCCTCCTCCAGCCAGATCTCAGGGTCCTGCAAGAAGCGTTGGAGACCTTGCTCGAAATTGAGGCCCACCAGCTGCAGGAGCGTAAGTACCAGACAGAAGCTCCCCCCGTGGCTCTTCCTTTTGATCCTGTTTACAAGATTCCTTATAAATAAGCCCCAGGGTCGGGGACAGTCCTATAATATAAAGTTATAAACAAACAGGTGTAGAATCAGAAAGGAACCCAGAGGCTCATCCAGTCCAACCCCTGCCAGGCAGATTAAACTGTTCCCAGTGGAGAACAGCATGCATTTCAGCCAAAGGAGTCCCACAGAAATGGCGAAGGCTAAGGTGAAAGAGATTAAACCTTCCACAGCGAAGGCGCCAGGTGCATCTCCATAGGGAGGGAGCTCCACAATGTGGGGGCTGCCACAGAGAAGGCCCTGTCTCCCCACTTGCTCTTGCCCTCCGGGCCACAGTCCCCCATACTTCTGAGGGCCAGTGGAACCACCATGGAAGACGGCCTCACCCCTGCAGAACTTCGCTCCCGAGGAGGTCCTAGCAATGGAGATGGTCTTTCAGATCATTGACACCTTCCTTGGCAAGCTATCTCACTAGACTCATAGTCCCTATAGCATATTTTTCTTTTTTCTTTACTTTGACAAAGTAATGATCATACATAAATAAGAATAAAAATGTGCACCGCACCGCCAAGACCATTCTGTTGTAAATATCTAACCTCCCAGAATTCCAGCACCTCTTGCGATGGTTTGACCCCTTTCCATTTTAACAGTACAAATTCTACAAACACCCTCCATATCGCCTGAAAATAATTTCTCCTGCATATTCCCCACCTTACCTTAATGGCACATGTTAATTTATCATTAATAGCTTTGTCATAGCTCATTTTTCTTACTGTCCTATCACTGCCAACACCCCAGGCTCTGAGCAGGGTGTTTCTCTGCCTTCTTTTGGATCAGTGCCAGATTTATGTATAAGATAAACAAGCTATAGCTTAGGGCCCCACTCTCTTGGGGGCCCTAAAAACATTTAAAGGGAAAAAAACCTAACTGTACATTTCCAAAATATAAGATAAAACAGAAATAAAATAAAACCTACATACAGCAACAGTGTTTTGTGTTGTGTAGGCTCCTATGATGTACATCTTTTGTTATGTGAAAATGGTTTTAGATACCTATGAGGTCCATAAATTACCATATAGCATATATTCAACACAAAAAAGTGACAATTTGTTGTTGACCAAGGACAGCTGGACATATAAAGGGCCCCATTACCTTCAGTAGCTTAGGGCCTCATCAAACCTAAGTCCAGCCCTGCTTGGGATGAAGTTCTGCTGGAAACTGGCAGTGTGTTCTGTGGTCTAGGTCTTACTTTGCATGTATATTCAGGCTGAGAAGAAGACGGTGGGGCTCCCAGCATTAATATTCCACAGGGGTCAGCAAATGTTTTCAGCAGGGGGCCGGTCCGCTGTCCCTCAGAGCTTCTGGGGGGCCAGACTATATTTTGGAAAAAAAGAAGAACGAATTCCTATGCCCCACAAATAACCCAGAGATGCATTTTAAATAAAAGGACACATTCGACTCATGTAAAAACATGCTGATTCCTGGACTGTCCGTGGGCCGGATTGAGAAGGCCATTGGGCCGCATCTGGCCCCCGGGCCTTAGTTTGCCTGCTCATGCTCCAACGGATTCCCCTTCCTCCCTTTAGGGTTCCAGGTGCATCACAAAAACGATCCGTTTTGGATTTGCACAGAGAGCAAGTCCAGCCTCTGTGTCTTTTCCAGAGCCAGTCCCCAAACTGCTTGATTTCCTCCCCTGAGCATGCAGACACCCTTCAGCCAGAGGTGCAGCCGCCAGAAACCCATCTCGGCCCAGACGTTCTGTTATTCAAAGTTCAATGCCCACAGATTCCCTAAAATCCATTGAAATCCCAGCGACCCACAGCAATTGCAAAAGCACAGCAACTGGCCTCCCAACCGGGGAAGGGGCAGGAGCCCCCAGGACAAGGAGGGGCCCTCATCCACCAGCCCATCACCTTCTCTCTTCCCCTTGTAATAAACAAAACCTGCCCTTATTCCCTTATGGGGGACACAAGAGCCCTTATAGAGTCCTTTGTAGGTTCTCCATCGGTCGGAGAAAAGAACAGAGGCCAAGCAGAGAATATTGAGAAGCAAAGCAGCATGTAAGCCTGATCTTTATTGATCTGTTGCAACAGGGTGCCCCCCTCACACGCAGGAAAGGACGAGGACCCAGAACAAAGGTGTGACTGCTCTTATATGGACATTTTAAATTCCCTGCCTTGGAGCTCAAGACCACCCCTCCATCCATCATACATATATCACAGAAGGGGTGTAACCCAAGACCCCCCCCAAACATCATACCTACATCACATCAAAGGTGGTCTACAACAGAAATTTGAATGTTGTTTTTCCTGTCTGCCAGGTTATCTGATAATGCCTTATCTGATTGCCTTTCCTGGTAGTCTGGCCCTTCCTTTGAGATGGTGATTTCCCAATTCCTGAGACAATGGGAAGGTTCCCTCACCCGCTCCCTCCTTCCAGAGAAAACACTTGGTCAGTCTGGGAGTCAAAATGTTTTCAGGGCTGTTTTCCCGTGCTGCTTCAGACATGCGGTTTGTATATTTACGTACATGTTTGCTTGGTACATTTATGAACATTTCTTATATATCTAATACCTTAATTTGTTTTTATTTCCCCCTGCAGGGAAAAGGGACCTTCGGACATGCCAGGAGTGCCTGAGGTCCCTCCGGGAGCTGAGGGCGCAGCTGCAGAAAGTGCGGAGCAGACTGTGGCGGGTGGAGGCCATCTTGGGCATCCAGGTGCCCCCCAGGGAGCTGGAGGTGGGAGAGCAAGAGGAGGAGGAGGAGGAGGAAGAATGAGCCCCTCGCAGGCGCCCCAAAGATCCAAATTCAGAACATCCAAATTCCCTCCCTGCTCTGAAGATGTTGGGCGAGGGATCTGCTGTTTATTGTCTTCTTGGCACCCGTTACAAGTAACTAATCTTTTCAGACAACATTTTAGACCAAGGATTAATGACTGAATGCAGGACGGCCTTTGTTGAATTTTTTCTTAGGCAGTATTTAAGGATTTTTTAAATTAAATTTTCAAATAAGCACGCAATAAAGGAAACATCAGAATATGATGTGTGTACTTATTCATAGATACGGCCATGGATGCTTGAGTTCAGCTTCCTGGCTTGCAAGGGGGTCAGACTAGATGGCCTTTGGGTTCCTTCCAATGCCACCATTCTAGGATTGTTCCCGCAACCAGAGGCCGCCCCCGCCCAGCAGAGCCTCCAGCGCAAGCCCTGCACCCTGACCCAGCTTCTCCAGGCACTTTCTTTGGCCCCTGCCCAAAACAGGCTCCCTTGTGAGCACAATCTGCACCCGGAGGCTGAGTTGGGCCAGAATGGAGCCCACACTTCCAGAGTTATCGCTGAATACATTCCTTCTGGTCAATGAGTCACCAGAGCCGCTAGAGCAGTGGTGTCCAAAGAGGGCCAGATTTGATGAAGTGAAGGGCCCTGGGGGCCGACCAAAGTTGTCGAGCCTTTTTTAGGATTGAAGTTGTTAAGGTTTTTTTTAAAGGATTTTACCCCAGGAAATTAACTGCCACAGGGGCCGGATTACACCGACCGGCGGACTGCATTAGGCCCCCCAAACTGACTTTGGACATGTCTGCACTAGAGGACCGTGAACGTTTGTGAAGCCCAAGGGGCACATGGCTTGCCAGATGTGAAACAGAGGGGCCTTCTTGTCAGCAGTGAGGCGGGGGTGGGTGTCCTGCGACCCCTGTGGGACCAGGATGCTGGGCTCGAGGGGCCCCCGATTCCTGGCCAGAGCCAGCAGACCAATTCCTGGCCCGGGCAAGGCTGCAGCCGGCGAGGGGCCACCGGGACGCCTGCGGAGTTCTGATCCGGCTCTCGGGCACGTCCTGGGGGCGAAGGGGCGTCCGTCCCATGGGGGGGGGGCGTGCGTGTCTCTTCCCCGCCTGCTGTGCCCGCGGCCGAGTCGGGAGCGCGCCGATCCCTCCCTGCCTGCCCTCCTCCGGCCCAGGAGGCGGCGGCTCGAGGCGCGCTCTGCGTGTGCTCAGAGGAAGGGTGCCTGGGGTGCCAGATGCCGTGGCGTAGCGTGGGGGGTGCAGGGGGGGCCGGGCGCAACATCTGGGGGTCAGGGTTAGGGGGCGCAAATTACTTGCCTTGCCCCGGGTGCTGACAACCCACGCTACGCCACTGGCTAGATGGCCCGGGGGGACCCTTCCCTCTCTCATCTGCTGGCATTCCAGGACGGGGCTTCCCTTTGCCACTCCAAGGGAGGGTCCCCCCCCATGAACCTTCCCGGGGGGGGGCGCGAGACACGTGACTCCGGCCGCTTGGGAGCCTCCGAGGGGGTGAAGTGGGTGCGCCTGGCTTGTCAAGGCTTAACATGAGCGGGGGGGGGGGGCTGGTGGGGAGGGGGGGGTCCTCCGGAGCCAAAGCCCCGCCCCTCCCCGCCCCTTTCTGACTTGCTGCCTGGGCGGCGCCTCCCGGGACACAGCTGTCAACGTTCCCCTTTTCCCGCGAGGAATCCTATTCGGAATAAGGGAATTTCCCTTTGAAAGGGAAACGTGGACAGCTAGGTCCCGGGATCCGGGTGCCAGAGGGGAGAAGGGGGAGTCCCGGGGGGCTGCTCGGTCTCTGCATGGGGGACCCCCAAATCAGAACCCAGAGGGACCTACCCCTCTTTCTCTGCAGCTCATAGATCCAGATGTCAACTCAGCTCTCCAGATGTTTTGGGACTGCAATTCCCATCATCCCTGACCCCTGTTAGCTAGGGATCATGGGAGTTGTAGTCCCAAAAACCACCTGGAGGGCTGAGTTTGCCCAGGGGAAAGGGGCACGCAAAGAAACCCGCTCCAGATTGAGGAATAAGTTGCGTTGATTAACGGAGGTTGTAGCCCTTTTGCTATAAAATACTGTATACACAAAACCATAGCCTGACCTAGGCAATAATGCAGTGCTGGATTTATGTATAAGCTAAACAAGCTATAGCTTAGCCCCCCTCTCTCTTGGCCCCCCCATTTTTAAAAAGAATATATATATATATATATACACACACACACACACACACACACACACAAATAAAATAAAACCTACATACAGAAGAGGCCCCTGGTGGCCCCCACCCCCATGAGAAGAGGAGGCGATCCTACTGGGCTCGCCTGAGGTTCTTATGTGGAGCTCCTCCCGATGGAAGTGTTATAGTGATGTTGTTGTTGTTGTTCAGTTGTTTAGTCGTGTCCGACTCTTCATGACCCCCTGGACCAGAGCACACCAGCCCCTCCTGTCTTCCACTGCCTCCCGCAGTTTGGTCAAACTCATGCTGGTAGCTTCGAGAACACTGTCCAACCATCTCGTCCTCTGTCGCCCCCTTCTCCTTGTGCCCTCCATCTTTCCCAACATCAGGGTCTTTTCCAGGGAGTCTTCTCTTCTCATGAGGAGGCCAAAGTCTTGGAGCCTCAGCTTCAGGATCTGTCCTTCCAGTGAGCACTCAGGGCTGATTTCCTTCAGAATGGAGAGGTTGGATCTTCTTGCAGTCCATGGGACTCTCCAGAGTCTCTTCCAGCACCAGAATTCAAAAGCATCCATTCTTCGGCAATCAGCCTTCTTTATGGTCCAGCTCTCACTTCCATACATCACTACTGGGAAAAACATAGCTTGAACTATACGGACCTTTGTTGGCAAGGTGATGTCTCTACTGTACTTTTTAAGATGCTGTCTAGGTTTGTCATTGCTTTTCTCCCAAGAAGCAGGCGTCTCTTATTTTCGTGGCCGCTGTCACGAAATAGTAATAGTAATAGTAGTAGTAGTAGTAATAATAATAATAATAATAATAATAATAATAATTTATTATTTATACCCCGCCCATCTAACTGGGTTTCCCCGGCCACTCTGGGTGGCTTCCAACAGAATATTAAAATACAGTAATCTATTAAACATTAAAAGCTTCCCTTCTCGGAGTTGTGTGCAAAGAGACAATGGGGAGGTTTTCCCCATTTGCCTCCCTTACTGCACAGAAATATTTGAGGTCACTGAAAGACTGAAAGAGTCAAAAGGGCTTCAGGATTGCTCTCCTGTGCAATTTCAGAAATACATATGCATGGGTAGGCAACCTAAGGCCCAAGGGCTGGATACGGCCCAATTGCTTTCTAAATCCAGAATCCGGGAATCAGCATGTTTTTACATGTTTTTACATGAGCACAATAAACTATCAAACATTTTACACTCCCCTAAACAGGGCTGCCTTCAGATGTCTTCTAAAAGTGGCCGTTATCACTTATTCTGGCCAACAGGATTTCTGCTGCAGATGCCCCCTTCTGCGATGTATGTATGATGTTTTGGGGGGTGGTCTTGGGCTACAAGGTGGGCAATTTCAAAAGTCTATATAAAGGCTTGCACACCATTTTTCGGGGTTCCTCCTCCCTCCTGCGTGGGGTGAGTGGGGGACCCTGTTGCAACAGTTTAAAAAAGATCAGGCTTACTAACAGCTTTGCTTCTCAATATTCTCTGGTTGGCAGGACACAGGTGGCGCTGTGGTCTAAACCACTGAGGCTCTTGTTTGTTCGGTCCCTGCTCCTGCCCACCTAGCAGTTCAAAAGCACGTCAAAGTGCAAGTAGATAAATAGGTACCACTCTGGCAGGAAGGTAAACAGTGTTTCCGTGCGCTGCTTTGGTTTGCCAGAAACGGCTTAGTCCTGCTGGCCACATGACCCAAAAGAACTGTCTGCGGACAAACGTCGGCTCCCTCAGCCAGTAAAGCGAGATGAGCGCTGCACCCCAGAGTCGTTTGTGACTGGACTTAACTGTCAGGGGTCCTTTACCTTTATTCTCTGGTTGGCCTCTGTTTTTTTCTCCTACCGATAGGGAACCTGCATAAGGACTCTATATGGGCTCTTGGATACCCCACAAGGGAAAAAGGAGCAGTTTTTTTCTAATAGTACCACTGTTCCTTTCCAAGTACAATTTTTTAAAATAACTGCTCTAGTTTGTCTACTACCCGGCGAACACCGGACCCAGATCTGCTCCAAAATCTATTTGGGGTGTGGAGCCAATGTTAGAGTTTTTAAAACTTTTTTATTGCTGTGGTCTAAACCACTGAGCCTCTTGGGCTTGCCAATCAGAAGGTCGGTGGTTTGAACCTGGGGGTGAACTCCCATTCCTCTGTCCCAGCTTCTGCCAACCTAGCAGTTCGAAAGCACACCAGTGCAAGTAGATAAATACCGTATTTTTCACCCTATAGGACGCACTTTTCCCCCTCCAAAAATGAAGGGGAAATGTGTGTGCGTCCTATGGGGCGAATACAGGCTTCAGGAAGCTCTGCGCAAACCTCCGGAGCCCGGCGCCAAGCCATGCCGGGCTCCGAAGGGTTGCGCAGAGCTGCCTGCATTACAAAGCCTCTTCAGCGCGCCCAGGCTTCGCGCAGCTGTCCGCCAGCCTGGGGAGACCGGAGCGGCTCCCTAGGCTTGCGGATAGCAGGCTGTTCTGGGGGCTGGGGTCGGGGAAAGCTCGGGCTTCCCCCTCGCGAGCCCCGTGCCTGGGGGGAAAATTAATATTTTTTTCTTCCCCCCCAAAAAACTAGGTGTGTCCTATAGGGCGGTGCTTCCTATGGGGCGAAAAATACGGTAGGTACTGCTGTGGCGGGAAGGTAAACAGCGTTTCCATGCACTCTGGCACTCGTCACTGTCCTCTGTGTGCCAGTAGCGGTTTAGTCATGCTGGCCACATGACCTGGAAAGCTCTCTGTGGACAAACGCCGGCCTGAAAGCAAGATGAGCGCTGCAACCCCAGAGTCGCCTTTGACTGGACTTAACCATCCAGGGGTCCTTGACCTATTGCTGGGAAGGTGGGGGGGACACAGCAACTCCTTCCCTCCTTCTCCTGAGCTTGCTGCAGAGAGCAGAGAGTTCAGTCCTGCAGGAAACATCTTGCTAAAGCAGACCAGCTGGACCGAACCTTCGATGCTTGGTCGCCACAGTGCTGGGGTAGTTCCTTCCCATTCTGCTCTCCCCCCTCCCACATGGTTGACCCCCCATGTCCTGGCTTGGCCTCAGATGTTCTTGCCCACCCCCCATGATGGCACTGTTTCCACTAGGGGAAGCAGCTGTCTGGACCAGACCTGTAGGAATGAAAATCACGGGAGACGAGTAGTAGGTGTCATGTGAGAGGTGTCTGCCGGGGAAGTCCCGGGAACTCTCTTTTATTGAATATCACAAACATTGCCACAGGTGTACTTGTGGTTGATTGGTTGATACAAACACAAAGAAACTCATTGCCTATTGGTTAATGCAAATGCAAGGCGGGAATTACATGTGAGGGGTGGGAATTACATGTGAACATTAATCACTGGTAGATTAAAGGCTGGGAAACAAGGTTGGGACTAGACAAGCATGAAACCTCCTAATTAATTATAACTAAAGATTAATATAACACAAACAATTACTAATGATTGATCATAACATGAAAGAATATAATAATCAAGTTCTATAGATGTGGTCAGCTATGCATGGAGTACAAGTCACCATGAACTTAAGGTGAACTGAGCGATGAGGGAATGTCTTGGTGTTTGGAGCAGGTTTGTACAGTGTGTGCAGAAACAGAGAGAAGATTATAAGCGAGACTTCCCAGAATGCAAGAGAAAAGAAGCAAGACTTCCCATAGCAAGACTTCCCATAAGGCCACAGTTATGTATCCCTATAATGCAACAGTTATGTGCAGAGGGAATGATCTTATGTGCAGAAGGAAAACTTCCCTTTATCTCCCCCTTTCTTTTCTTTTTTGCGAGGCGTTCTGGGTAAATAAGGCAAAAATATTTCGGGATTAGTGGTGTGCCAGCGAATGCCCAAAATAAGTTCGCCAGGGAGGATGGGACAAAAAAATACTACGAGATACGTGGTTTGCCAACGCATGTTCGAAATAAATCTGCCCATATCTCCCCTTTGGTTTACTGTTGGTGTTGCCATTTCGCAAAATAAGCAGCAAGGATTTTATTGGGTGGCTGAGGGGGAGAGAGAAAATGGGAGAAAAGACTTATGAGGCCAGGATGCATTGGAGGAAGCAGCATAGTAAGATCAACATGCAAATTATGACAATAGCATATTGAAAGAGATTACGAAGCCAAGTAAGGTTTGGCAGCCAAGCGGTAAGCCACTGGGTGAAAGAATCCCAGAAAGCAGAAAAACCAACATCCTGTTTGATGTGATGTGTGAGATTTTGCAAATGAGAGATTTGTTTTTGAATAGCCTTAGAATTGTCAGTGATATTAAAGCGGCACATGTTTTCCACTTGTTCGCATCCGTAATGATGGAGCATCAATAGATAATCGATAGCAGCGCGGTTCTGCAGGACGCCATGCTGGAGTTCACTCTGCTCTTTATTCAAAAGATGAAGGGCTTGTGATGTAAAGTTCAGAGCCTTTGCTGCGGAGCAAGCTAAAGAGTTAATATTCCTGCTATTCCGGACAGCCAGTCCAGGGACTCCTAGAAGAGAGACAGCTAGAGAAATATATTCAGATCTGCTAGGGAGAGAGACAGAATCATCGCAATCATTATTCAATTCTATAGCGCGTCGATATCGAGAGCGGGATAAATGATGCTTCTTGGGTAAAATAATAGACATACGGCTTAAGCAGCAGGGCGTGCCATGGCTGATGTTTGCAGGAATGTAATTAAACGTGAAGCCTGGACACGACCAAAACCAGCCGTCAGGCAGCTCTGTGTATTTATATATATATGAAATATTTACATAATCAGAGCAATTGAAATTAGCCTCGCCCATTTTCACACAGTTGGCTTCTGTACAGTTCACCATACGGGCACAAGTAATATTATAAGATGCCACGTATGGGGTTGATAAATCAATGGCCAAAGATGGGCGTCGGCGCACTTGGTTACCCCAGAGTTGGTAACCGTCATAACCAAGGGTGCGGAGAGAATCATTTTGAGGTAGGGATGAGAACCACCAGGTATTATTTTGTATATCAAGGGGATTGTGGCAAACAGGGATAAGGCAAGAACCAAGGATTTCACCGATGGATACCTGCTGGGTGAGGCAAAAGGAAGAAACATTAAGGGTTTTTGCAAAAGATTCCCACACATTTATCGGCGTGGAATCACCGCTGTTAGGAGCGGAAGCAGAGAGGGGCAAAAACAAAACACTGAAAATGAGCAATATCATGGAGTTCATGTTAAGACATGATATGAGGCACAAGAGCAAATTAGAAGGATTTGCTTCCAACTGCTGTTCCCTTCGGAACTGTTCAGCTTGAAGTGAGAGTGACTTTATGTGGCCCCACGTCACTGGTCCATTACGATTTCCCCGCTTGCGAATCCTGGGGGGACCGGGCATCGCATCCTGGGTGATCTGCAGCTGACCGTCGAACTGCGGTATTGGATTCTGTAGAGCCTGTTGCCAAGCCATGATGGAGGCGGACGCAGCGAGCGGGAACCCAGCGAGCACCCTGTGGAGTAGAAACTGCAGCATAACCCTTTCCCCACGTAATCAATTTCACTGGTTCACTCCATTCATTGGAGGGTAATATTTTATAGCGGACCAGTGGGGCTGGGAGTATCTCCGTCTGCTGAAAATGCTTCTGGAGGCGAGTGTAAGATTGATGATCCTGTATGGAAAGATTCAAGTGGTTGAGAGTAAAAAGAACGCTGGCCAACCAGGCTTCTTTTTCGGAAAGCAAGGCTGGGACTCCGGCCTTCTTTTCCTGCCGGATTAAAGCAGTTTTTAAAGTGCAGTTAGCACGTTCAACTATGGCCTGGCCTTGAGAATTATAAGGGATGCCAAAGAAATGTTGAATATTCCAAGTCTCACAAAATTGTGTAAAGCTTTTTGCACAATACGCTGGGGCATTGTCAGTTTTTAAAGAATGGGGCTTGCCCATGACTGACATAGTACGTACAAGATGATTGCAAACATGCTTAACTTGCTCACCCCTTTGAGGGGTAGCCCAAATATAGCCTGAGAATGTGTCAATGCAGACATGTAAAAACTTCCAAGGTGAAAAGGGGGCAAAGTGAGTTACATCCATTTGCCACAGCTGGTTGGCCTCCAGCCCACGGGGATTGACACCAGGGCTGGGGTGGCCAATCTGATTAGAACATTGAGGACATTGTTGGATAATTGCACGAGCCGCTTCCAACGGAATTTGGAATTGGCGGCTCAAAGCTTTCGCATTTTGATGATGGAAAGCATGACTTTCAATGGGGGAGACAGGCAGAATCCTGAGCAAAGAGTCTGCTTTTGCATTACCGTCAGTGAGGAAACCTGGGAAAGGTTGGTGAGAGCGAATATTTACCACAAAAAGTGGATGGGATCGATTGGAAAGAAGCAATTGCAAAGACAAAAAAAGGCTCAATAGGTTGTCATCCAATAAAGGACTTACATAACTGCCTTGTAGGCGGGTTATGACGTTCGCGACATAAAGACTGTCCACAATCAAATTAAATGGTTGTTTGGAGAAGTGGTGCAAAGCTTTGACAGCAGCTGCTAACTCAGAGCGCTGGGCAGACTTTTGTGGAAGGGTGTAAAGGCTGTGCCATTCCCCATTCTGTTGCCACGCAACTACCCCCCTGGAGGGGGCTCCGTCAGTGAAGACAGTAGGGGCGTCCAAAGGGAGGACAGGGAAATTTGTTTAAGAAAAGGACAGGGAAATTTGTTTGCTCATTTGCAGGCAAGGGTCGGCTGGGATATGGCAACCCACTTGGCCGACAAACTCGGCTAAAGCACACTGCAAATCCATACTATTGGAGAGAGCAGTTTCCCATTGTTCTAGGGGCATGGGCACAATTTCACCAGGTAAAACAGAGTCTTTGGATTCCTGATTAATTAAATCAATGGTGAAATCAAAAGGTGTCTCTTTAGGAAGAGCGTCAATGGTGGGAGCTGACGGCAATGGGCCCTCTAATTCTCGTCGGGGTCACCAGATGTAGGAATGAAAATCACGGGAGACGAGTAGTAGGTGTCATGTGAGAGGCATCTGCCGGGGAAGTCCCGGGAACTCTCTTTTATTGAATATCACAAACATTGCCAAAGGGGTACTTGTGGTTGATTGGTTGATACAAACACAAAGAAACTCATTGCCTATTGGTTAATGCAAATGCAAGGCGGGAATTACATGTGAGGGGTGGGAATTACATGTGAACATTAATCACTGGTAGATTAAAGGCTGGGAAACAAGGTTGGGACTAGACAAGCATGAAACCTCCTAATTAATTATAACTAAAGATTAATATAACACAAACAATTACTAATGATTGATCATAACATGAAAGAATATAATAATCAAGTTCTATAGATGTGGTCAGCTATGCATGGAGTACAAGTCACCATGAACTTAAGGTGAACTGAGCGATGAGGGAATGTCTTGGTGTTTGGAGCAGGTTTGTACAGTGTGTGCAGAAACAGAGAGAAGATTATAAGCGAGACTTCCCAGAATGCAAGAGGAAAGAAGCAAGACTTCCCATAGCAAGACTTCCCATAAGGCCACAGTTATGTATCCCTATAATGCAACAGTTATGTGCAGAGGGAATGATCTTATGTGCAGAAGGAAAACTTCCCTTTACAGACCCAAAGGACTTCTGCATCAGCAGCTGCCTTCTCCGCTGGGGCCATGGCCTACGGTGGGATCCAGCTTGTCTCACTGCAATGGCCCAATGCAGAGGTGGGAGGTGGTCCTCCTCTCCCGCAACCCCCACCCTGATCCTAGGGAAAGGTCTCTTCCCTTGGGACCCTTGCAGTTTCAGCCACCCCAAAGACACCAGGAAACAGAATCTAACAGCTAATTGTGGCAGTAATCATGAGGGATCAGACTGGCTTTCCAGAAACAAGACAACATTAGATTAGTGGTAGATTTGGCTGACTGAAATAAAAATAAAGATCAGTTTGTAATCATATCATTAGATGCCAAAAAGGCCTTTGATAACAATTATAAAAACTATATGGAGTTAGCTTTGGATTAAATTTGGATTTCCCTTGGAGTTTATGAAATGGATCAAAGTAGTGTACGAGACACCCACATCTAGAGTCAAAGTGAATGGTATGTCTGCTGCCAGACATGGATGTCTACTTTCACCTTTGTTATCTAAATATTTAAGAGCACCTGACTAGATTCACAGAGCAGTTCATAATTCAGTTGAACATAAGTTAGTTTTATTTGCAGACGATATACTTGTTCGGATTCCTGTTCCGTGTATGTTTTCATTCCACAGTGTGGGAAGTGACGGAGACAGGATGTCTTGTGTTACTGTGTTCCATGAAGTGGGAATATTGTCCTTTGTTCTTTCTCTTTGCTGTCTGATGAGAAAGAGGAGGGAGCTAGGCAGAATGCTCCGAGTGTGTTATATGTAAATAAAGTAGATTAGCCAAAATGCTGAGCTACTGAGTTCTGTTATGTGAACTGCTAAAACTCTGCTGTTCCGTAAGTGTGCTGATGCTTCTTGGCATCAGTCGCTGTGATGTTTGTGTTGGAGAAAGCTTTTGAAGCTCCCGAATGATCGACCAGGAGGGAGAGAGCATGCTAGGCGGGCATGTGTCTTTACCAAGGTCCTACTCCTATGTAGGACACGCCTAACAATACTTTTGT